>NW_026045897.1:5000000-7500000 GCF_023898315.1 Schistocerca nitens
TTGGCTTCCACATGGGCGACTAGTTCGCAAGATCAGATATCCCCAATCACAGTGGTCCCTAAAACCTTTCTCAAAGGCATCATTATACCCATTCCCAAACTGCACAGGCGATCGATCGACCAATCACGTTGCTTAACAGCAATATGAAAATATGTACATGGCTGATGGCATCACGACTCAAGAACGTCGCATGTTACATCATTTCCAGCGACCAGACTGCCCTAGGAGGCGACAACATTATCCGTATGACCCTTTGCCGTAACCGAGACATGATAGTATTTGCTCATCACCTATGTCTCCCTGTTGCCTTAGCCAGGCCTTCGACTGTGTAGACCACCCCTATTGGCAGGCAGTTCTTCAATGTATGGCTTACCCCCGCAGTTTTATCCCTGTAATTTTGCGCCTTTTGAGCGGCGCGACCTCCCGAATCGTGTACAACGGCTGCCTCATGCCACCTTTAGTCATAGCAAGATCTGTCCGGAAAGGCTGCCACCTTTCCCCAATTTATACGCTTTCGCTTTGGAACCTCTGCTCCACGGTCTACACCAACATTTAGAAGGTATGATGTTGCATAGGCACCATTTCTGATGCATGGCCTATACAGACGACCTCGTTCCTTATCTGTGCAGTGGGAATGAAGTTCGAGCAGTCCTGACACGGATGGCGACTTATGGAGAAGCAGAGAAGCATCGGGTAGCTCCCTCAATGTGTCAAAATCCAAGGTCTTGCTTACTGGTGAATACCTGTTGGAGAGAAGGGTTGCCCCCCCTTAGCGTTGCCGCATGGTTTGATGTCTTGGCATTGAATTCACAGCCGATCTCCGTCGATCGGCAGCTATTAACAGTGGGCGTTTACTACAGACGATCAGAGCTAGCCTTGCAGATCACCAGCTATAAGCCCTCGACATTATCCAACACGCCCAAGATGTGAACATCTATCATGCCTGCCAAATACCACACGTGGTCCAGGTACTACTGGTCACAACTCTCGTGCCCTGGCGTCTGTTGATGGCATTGGGCTCCTTTGTCAGCTCATGGATGATATTCACAATGCAGTATCACTCCATTGCACCCCCACAGGACTGTGGTGGGGTGGGACTAGTACATGTACCGACCAGAGTCACAATGCTACCAGCTCGAACTCTGGCAATGTTGTCCACAGAGCCTCACTGGACTCCTATTCCACGACTCTGCGCCAATTCCTTTGTTTTCCCCTGTTTTGGTTTCGACCATCCCATACCTCTTATCATATCAGGCGATTTTTCCTTGACGTCAGTTATACATACCGGTCTTTACCACTTACACGGTTGTTTCAGACGAAAACAGTTTACCAAGTGTTACAATAGTGCCGCCCACCCAACCCCATCGAAATTAAGTATCCATTGTATAAGTGGGGTCACATATAGAAAGCGGTCAGCGTCCACTTTCTCGAATCCGACCCGACGTACATGTGTCCTGTAGCTAGCCGAGTCGCCCCTCTGCACCAGCTGTGGAGTGGACGATGTCTGGAAACACGCCAAACACGCCTCAGATAGACATCCACACACTTTTATTCCCGGAGGGGACTTTTTACCCACCACCAAAAGTCACTCTCTGAACTGCATCTGTGGCCACACAATACGTTACCTTCTTAATTCTGGCCATAAGTAAGTGCTAGGATATTGTAATTATCTTAACGAACGACACTGCGTCCTAAGACAAAACGCACGCTATGAGCAATACTTCTCTAATTTCTTAGACAGCACCTTTAATGATCCACCTTGTAGCTGGAACGTCCATGCCATGAGAAGCCGAAAACTGATCTGAACTAATCTGAATCTATCTCCGAACCGAACCGAACAGAACCAATAAAGGAATCTACTTGCACTTAATGAGAAGACATTTGGACGTGCTGGACGACGTAGGACTCACTGCTCAAGGCGCTCATATATAAGGTGCGACAATAAAGCAATGAGACTGATGTGTAAAAATGTTGCTTACCGTTTTAGTCAAGTTGTTTAGTGCTGTCTCCTTCTAAGTAGTTCCCTTCTGATTGCACGCACTTTTTCCAGCGCTTCTGCCGTTGACGGTAACATTTCTGGAACTCATCTTCTGTAATATCCTCCAAGACCCTCGTTACAGCTTTTTGGACGTCTTGTGTTGTTTGAAAATGGTGTCCCTTGACCGCCGTTTTGACTCTTGGAAATAGCAAAAAGTAGCACGGAGCAATATCTGGTGAATAAGGTGGCTGTGGTAGTACTGAAATTTGTTTTGAGGTTAAAAATTGCTGTACTGACAGAGCAGTGTGGGATGGCGCATTATCGTGATGCAGATCATTTTTGCACAACTCTTTCTCATACCAGGATCTTCAGTTGTTATTAAACGAACCATTTATCGATTGATGTTCAGTTCTTTCCCAATCATTTTCACGGATAATCTTCGATCAGATCATACAAGTTCACGCAACCTGGCCAAGTTGACATCTGTCTTTGAGGCTGATGGTCGTCCACTGCGGTCTTCATCTTCAATATTCGTTCTGCCTTCACTAAACATTTTATGCCAACGAAAAACTTAAGCTCTTGACATAACCTCCTCTCCAAAAGCCTTCTAAAGCTTACCATAAGTTATCGTCGCGTTTTCACCAAATTCAACGCCAAAAGAAATGGCATACTGTTGCGCAATATTATGCGGTTCCATTTCCGTGACGAAAGACACAAACACACATTAACTTATAACAGCACAACTCACAACTGAGCAGTTGCATCGATGTGCTGCTTGGACTAAAAGCAGTTTATGGATCACGGTCAAAGATATTGTGCCTAAGCAAGCCTGCAGGGTTGGCACATCTTGCAAAGAAAATCAGTCTCATTACTTTATTGTCGCACTTCATATATAAAGAGAAAAAACAAAAATAAAAACGTAATAAAAATAAATTATTTTAAAATCACAAAACTAATTGTGTTAAATTTTCATGGCTCTTCTGTGGTTTCCTTTCCTTTATCTTTTGTCGCCCCCCTCATAGCTGTAGATTAGTCATAGTGAGAGTAGGATTAGATAGGGACCAATGCCTGAAGTGTTTTTTCTTTATTTATTTAGGGCCGAAGTGGTGGTGGTGGTGGTGGTGATGGTGGTGGTGGCAATTTTCCTGCCTTATTTTTGAAGGCCCGTTATACTCCCCAAGGAAAAAAAAGGGTTAGCGTCCAGCCCGAGCTTCGTAAGAGGAACGTGTGTGAGGTGACTGTTCGACTCACGCTCATTCTTGATTTTTTAATCTACTTTTTTTTTCACTACATCCGATGAGTAATTGTACATTAGTCTTGTGGTCTGGCACATTGTGACTTACTCTATAACTCAATAACGTCATTCTGTAACTATTTATGGAGGTCTGGCTCGGGCTTTCCAAGCTTGTCCCTCACCCTTTAAAATTTAAATTAAAGTAGTATATACACTCCTGGAAATGGAAAAAAGAACACATTGACACCGGTATGTCAGACCCACCATACTTGCTCCGGACACTGCGAGAGGGCTGTACAAGCAATGATCACACGCACGGCACAGCGGACACACCAGGAACCGCGGTGTTGGCCGTCGAATGGCGCTAGCTGCGCAGCATTTGTGCACCGCCGCCGTCAGTGTCAGCCAGTTTGCCGTGGCATACGGAGCTCCATCGCAGTCTTTAACACTGGTAGCATGCCGCGACAGCGTGGACGTGAACCGTATGTGCAGTTGACGGACTTTGAGCGAGGGCGTATAGTGGGCATGCGGGAGGCCGGGTGGACGTACCGCCGAATTGCTCAACACGTGGGACGTGAGGTCTCCACAGTACATCGATGTTGTCGCCAGTGGTCGGCGGAAGGTGCACGTGCCCGTCGACCTGGGACCGGACCGCAGCGACGCACGGATGCACGCCAAGACCGTAGGATCCTACGCAGTGCCGTAGGGGACCGCACCGGCACTTCCCAGCAAATTAGGGACACTGTTGCTCCTGGGGTATCGGCGAGGACCATTCGCAACCGTCTCCATGAAGCTGGGCTACGGTCCCGCACACCGTTAGGCCGTCTTCCGCTCACGCCCCAACATCGTGCAGCCCGCCTCCAGTGGTGTCGCGACAGGCGTGAATGGAGGGACGAATGGAGACGTGTCGTCTTCAGCGATGAGAGTCGCTTCTGCCTTGGTGCCAATGATGGTCGTATGCGTGTTTGGCGCCGTGTAGGTGAGCGCCACAATCAGGACTGCATACGACCGAGGCACACAGGGCCAACACCCGGCATCATGGTGTGGGGAGCGATCTCCTACACTGGCCGTACACCACTGGTGATCGTCGAGGGGACACTGAATAGTGCACGGTACATCCAAACCGTTATCGAACCCATCGTTCTACCATTCCTAGACCGGCAAGGGAACTTGCTGTTCCAACAGGACAATGCACGTCCGCATGTATCCCGTGCCACCTAACGTGCTCTAGAAGGTGTAAGTCAACTACCCTGGCCAGCAAGATCTCCGGATCTGTCCCCCATTGAGCATGTTTGGGACTGGATGAAGCGTCGTCTCACGCGGTCTGCACGTCCAGCACGAACGCTGGTCCAACTGAGGCGCCAGGTGGAAATGGCATGGCAAGCCGTTCCACAGGACTACATCCAGCATCTCTACGATCGTCTCCATGGGAGAATAGCAGCCTGCATTGCTGCGAAAGGTGGATATACACTGTACTAGTGCCGACATTGTGCATGCTCTGTTGCCTGTGTTATGTGCCTGTGGTTCTGTCAGTGTGATCATGTGATGTATCTGACCCCAGAAATGTGTCAATAAAGTTTCCCCTTCCTGGGACAATGAATTCACGGTGTTCTTATTTCAATTTCCAGGAGTGTAGTCAAATGACATATGAAATTCACTACAACTTCATGAAAATGCACGTGCATTATTACTTCTCAAATGTCATGTAAATTAAATCATGTGAGCTCTGATCCGCCCAAGTGCATCGTTGATCCGATCACTCAGTTTTTTATCACAGAGGGCAGCTACCTCTGACCGAACATGCTGATGTGCCACGTCGGCTACCACTTGACCACAGCGGCTCTCTTCGCACAGATACATCAGTCACATAACACACGCGTAAAACTTCTCTTGCGAATTTGTCGGAATTGTCAGACTAGCGCACCTTACTACTCGCACATTATGTTGTCTTAACGGCCTACAAGAGGCGTACGAAGTTCGAAGTTACTAAGTAATCCCAACGTCGTGGCCACCCCGTGTTAGATAAACAGAGAGCTCTGATTTATTCTCCACTTCGGTCCTGACCAAAACAACTGATATGGCATTCGGGGGAAGTGTACAGAACGCCCGAAAACGTGGAACTTCTACGTTGTCTATGTGCATACGTAAACAAGAATAGAATGCAGAATGAGGTTCAATTGCAATATTTTACAATCGTCACTGCCGTTTTAAGAATATTATGTCTCACGGACAGTGCTGTTTTCTTTCAGATTTCCTGGCAATATTTCGAGGGAAGTTCGTAGAATTACAGGAAGTTCAAGTAGATTACACCCCTCAACCTTCACTATACATAAGACTTGCTGTTGTTTGATTAAATGATCAGTGATCTGTCACTAGAAAAAGCAGCTACGAGTATCCCTCTGGAGTGCCTTACAGAGGAGCAAACTACATTAAAGAGCCAAAGAAACTCGTACACCTGCCTAATACCGTGTAGGGCCCCCGCGAGCACGCAGATGTGCCGCAACGCGACGTGACATGGACTCGACTTATGTCTCAAGTAGTGATGGAGGGAAATGCCACCGTGAATCCTGCAGGGCTATCCATAAGTCCGTAACAGTACGAGTGAGTGGAGATCTCTTCTGAACAGCACGTTGCAAGGCATCCCAGATATGCTCAATAGCTTTCATGTCTGGGTACCTTGGTGGCCAGCGGAAGTGTTTAAACTACAGGAGTTTTCTTGGAGCCACTCTGTAGCAATTCTGGACGTGTGGCGTGTCGCACTGTCCAGGCGGAATTGCCCAAGTCCGTCGGCGTGTTCAATAGACAAGAATCTATGCAGGTGGTAAGACAGGATGCTTACGTACGTGTCACCTGTCAGAGTCGTATCTAGATGTATCAGGGGTCCTCTATCACTCCAACTGCAGTAACCCCACACCACTATAGAACCTCCTGGTGACAGGCAGAGTCCATGGATTCATGAGGTTGTCTCCATACCCGTACAAGTCCATCTGTTCGATACAATTTGAAGCGGCACTCTTCCGACTAGACAACAAATTTACAGTCACCAACAGTCCAATATCGGTTTGACGGGCACATGCGAGTCGTAAAGCTTCATGTCTTTGCCACTTCAGTGTTTCTTCCAGTTGAAAGAAACGCATATACCAAACTTTTAGATTCGCCTAATATTTCTAGAAAATGTAATTCACCTATAAAAGAGGCAGCTTTAAAAAGCCCATACAACTCATTCTCGAGTGCCATTCGTCAGTCTGGGACCCTCACCACGAAGAATTCGTAGAGGGGAAAGTCAAAAGAAGAGGAGCACATTTTGTCACAGAATCGTTCAGTATCCACGAAGGTTATACAGGGGTACGAAACAAACCAGTTACAGACCATTCAAAAGAGATTATGTACATTGCGACAGAACGACAGTAGATACGTTTGCCACATGACACAGCACGTGCATATGCGCAAGGGCGCTAAAAAAGGAAACTGAAGTAATTAATAACCTATGTACACCACTGTAGATTCTGGACTTACTACTAGTTACTAACTCATTGATAAACTATGTCTCAGTTGTCCTGATTTATTTCGAAGTTTCCTAAATTTTAAACGCAAATTAACCCCTCACTAAAAATTCAGTCCATAATAGATTCCTAATGAGGAACAGTATTCTGGAGTCTGAGTTCGAATGCGGTCATTTAGAGAATACTTAATTATTTGCAGCTGTTGGTACTGTATTACCTTCAGCAGAAGACCGCAGTGCAGTCGTCACCGGCAGGCGCGACCTCGTTACGCAGTTGTCAGGTGAGGGCATCGTCTGCCGTGTGGCAACAAGGCACCGCAACCAGCCGTCTTTGTGCCCTTCATTGTTATCTCATAGGTTCAGTTCTTAGTCTAACACGTTAGGATTCCCGTATGTTTTCAACTTACTCCAGCCCTCAGTAACGCAGGTGTCGCTTAATTAATTTTACAACTTTGTATGTATTGATTCCAGCATTCATTGGTTGATATCTCCCTCAATGTTTCCCTTACATGTAAGTGATATCAGAACGTCACTGAAGGCTACTCTCGGTTCAGTGTTCGTGAGATCTGATAGAATACATCTTATTGTTAAACATTGTTCTCCTTACTCAGTCTTCGAATTAGTTGGAACACCTTCTAAGTAGCGAAGAAGTTGATTGCCACCCACGGTCGAGACTGAGTAGATATCAACTCAATTCCTTGTGGTCTGTAAATATGGTACCCAAAAGGCAGAGCCAGTTGCTGTGGCTGGGAATTCTCGAGTGAGCTGTTTACAATGACGTTACCACGCAATGGGGGTTACGGTATTCTGAACAGCTCTATTCTTACAATTCTGACAGTGTAAATCCCAAAAAAGACAAACAACATATTACCTCATGCTGAACGCCCTAAACAGCCTGTAGTGTTTACCAAATACTCGTATTCTTGGCATCAAACACATAAACGAGGAAGGAAGAAAACGTCCTACCACCGAAAGTACACTACTGGCCATTAAAATTGCTACACCAAGAAGAAATGCAGATGATAAACGGATATTCATTCGACAAATATATTATACTAGAACTGACATGTGATTACATTTTCACGCAATTTGGGTGCATAGATCCTGAGAAATCAGTACCCAAAACAACCACCTCTGGCCGTAATAACGGCCTTGATACGCCTGGGCATTGAGTCAAACAGAGCTTGGGTGGCGTGTACAGGTACAGCAACCCATGCAGCTTCAACACGATACCACAGTTCACCAAGAGTAGTGACTGGCGTGTTGTGACGAGCCAGTTGCTCGACCACCATTGACCACACGTTTTCAGTTGGTGAGAGATCTGCAGAATGTGCTGGCCAGGGCAACAGTCTAACATTTTCTGTATCCAGAAAGGCCCGTACAGGACCTGCAACATGCGGTCGTGCATTATCCTGCTGAAATTTAGGGTTTCGCAGGTATCGAATGAAGGGTAGTCCCGGGTCATAACACATCTGAAATGTAACGTCCACTGTTCAACGCGCCGTCAATGCGAAGAAGCGGTGACCGAGACGTGTAACCAATCACGCCGGGTGATACGCCAGTATGGCGATGACGAGTACTCGCTTCCAATGTGCGTTCACCGCGATGTCGCCAAACACGGATGCGACCCCATCATAATGCTGTAAAGAGAACCTGGATTCATCCGAAAAAAATGACGTTTTGCCATTCGTGCACCCAGGTTTGTCGTTGAGTACTCCATCGCAGTCGCTCCTGTCTGTGATACAGCGTGAAGGGTAACCGCAGCCATGGTCTCCGATCTGATAGTCCGTGCTGCTGCAATCGTCGTCGAACTGTTCGTGCAGATGGTTGTTGTCTTGCAAACGTCTCCATCTGTTGACTCAAGGATCGAGACGTGGCTGCACGATCCGTTACAGCCATGCGGATAAGATGCCTGTCATCTCGACTGCTAGTGATACGAGGCCGTTGGGATCCAGCACGGCGTTCCGTATTACCATCCTGAACCCACCGATTCCATATCCTGCGAACAGCCATTGGATCTCGACCAACGCGAGCAGGAATGTCGCGATACGATAAACCGCAATCGCGATAGGCTACAATCCGACCTTTATCAATGTCGGAAACGTGATTTCTCCTCCTTACACGAGGCATCACAACAACGTTTGACCAGGCACCGACGGTCAACTGCTGTTTGTGTATGAGAAATCGGTTGGAAACTTTCCTCGTGTCAGCACGTTGTAGTTGCCACCGGTGCCAACCTTGTATGAATGCTCTGAAAAGCTAATCATTTGCATATCACAGCTTCTTCTTCCTGTCGGTTAAATTCCGCGTATATAGCACGTCATCTTCGTGGTGTAGCAATTTTAATGGCCAGTAGTGTACCTGCTGCTATTGAGGTGGTTTGTTTGCACGCCGCGACTATACAGCAACGTCGCAGGGCTCGGTAGGGTTAGACACCGCCATGACAAAAATAGATTTCAGCACGGAATACCAACAATTTACAATGCTTTACTGAAAGAAGTTTTGGGAGGGGCACATTTTTTTGTGGAAGCAAATTGGTTTTATTAAGGGGTCCAGTGGACCATGTCATTCCGCACTCATTTGACTAAGAAACTTTATTTAGTAACAATCTCCGTTCAATTGGGCGGCTTTATGCCACCTTACTGGGAGGGACCTGCTTGCGCGCACGATCGACGAGGGAGCCAACATTTTGCCGCGACAATAACCTGACCCCACCATCGGCGTACTGCTTCCCGCATCCGTCATTGGGCCAAACAGACGGAAGGAGCGAGATCCGGGCCGTAGGGTGCTCGAGGGAGGACAGTCCAGTGAAGGTTTGGGAGCTCCTCTCGGGTGCGAAGACTCGTGTGAGATCTAGCGTTGCCACGGAGAAGGAAAAGTTGGGCTGCATTTTTGTGGCGACGAACACGCTGAAGTCGTTTGTTCAGTTTCGTGAGGGTAGTGCAATACCGGTGAGAGTTGATCGCTGCACGGTATTGGAGGAAATGGAACAGAATAACGAGCTGAGAGTCTCAGAGGACCGCCGCCATGACCACACCGGCTGAGGCTGCGGCATTGTGGCGCCACTCCGCCGACTGCCGACTTGTTTCCAGTTTGCAGCGATGGACCTGTGTCTCGTCACCCGTGACGAAGTCCGGCAAACACTAGACACCGTCAGCCCCGTAAAGCGCAAGGAATTCCACACACATGGTTCTTCGCTGCTCTTTGTGGTCTTCTGTTAGCCGGCGAGTAACCCACTGAATACAACTGCTGGACCAGTGCGTCGGCAGTACCGACAGAGACGTCCAGCTGTGCTGGGAGGTGTTCCACTGCGATCCGTCCATCACTTGGAACGACTGTCCGGAGACTTGGAACACAGCAGGAGTCAGAGGTGTGCGCCTCCGGCCGGCACGCGGGTGATCGGACAGGCGTGCGCCATCCTGTAGCGATGACGGCTAGGTTCACCGTGCTTTTGTTCACTGCCAGGTCTCCGTAGGCATTGTGTGAGCGCCTGCGAATATCTGAGAAACCCAGAAATCATCTCTCTGCTTGCAACGACCTCAGTTACAGGAACGCCGCCACTCCGCACGGTTAGAGACGCCGTTTCACGGACTGCGCGGCCCCTCCCGCAGGAGGTTCGAGTCCTCCCTCGGGCGTGGGTGTGTGTGTGTTGTTCTTAGCGTAAGTTAGTTTAAGTAGTGTGTAGGTCTAGGGACCGACGACCTCAGCAGTTTGCTCCCTTAGGAATTCACACACATTTGAACAGAAACGCCATCTTGAAGACTACGTATAGCACCGCCACGTATCTCAATTTCATGAAATTACAGGGGCTGAAGCGGGAATATTCCGCGATTCCCCACAACAAATTCTGCATTTTTTCAACCGAAATGGGCGGAGAAAAAAATGTATTGCATTTTTTATCTAACGCCCCTCGTGTAATACTTCATTGTAGTATGAGTAATGTGTGTAGCAACATAGATTAATGTTCACATGCACTGATCCGTCTTTAAGCAGTGGTATAGCGCTAGAGCAATGAACATAATGTATAATGCGCAGTGTGGCTCTTCGTGGCAGCAGACGTACATTAGTCCAGAGGTACTGTCTAACTTGAGGTACTCAGCAACTAACTGTCTACTGAGTGGAGCTGTGTGTCTGCGTATATAAACATGTGGCAGAAGGATGTCCACTTGGGAAATGTTTCTGTGATGCAAGGCGGTAGCGCAACATAGTCCTTGTCGAGCGCTCTCTCTCTCTCTCTCTCTCTCTCTCTCTCTCTCTCTCTCTCTCTCTCTCTCATCTGCTGTACGACACAGCACGGCCACAGCGGTAAGAATAAGAGAATTTAGAGTTTATGCAAAGCTTATTGATACTTGCACTTCCCCCACATCACTCACACACGGAACAGACAAGGGTGGAAATGATCGTGGTACCGCGAGTATCGTTTGTCACACACAGTAAGCTGGCCTGCTGCCCGTAAACGTGGATGACGCAGAAAACTGGGCCAGACAGAGATGCCGCAGGTACTGAGTCGGAGCTTTTTTCAAAACAATCATTCTAACATTTGTCTTCCGAGATTTATGGAAACCACAAACACCCTGCTCCTCCCCAATGGCAGTCCGGTGCTCCAGCTGCTTAACCTGTGTGGGACATAACTCAGTCTGCAATTCCAGCAACGGTACTGATAAATTGTAATCATGGCTCCCAAGCCTCAACACTTCAGCATGTTTCTGGGCTGAGCTGTATGTCAAAGAGTTTCCCACGACCCCTCTGGCTTTGAGGATATAAATAATGGTATTACACGCCCCAAAAACACTTGGGCACGTCACAGAGAGGTTCGCATCATCTTCTCCATGAAAATTGTGTCACATAAAATTAAAATAACGCTACGTTATTTTATAGCACTGTGCGTGAGGCACTAAGACATTTCTTAATGTTTCGATGTAATGTCTTCTGTAGGATGAAAAATGAACGCGGTGAACATCAGGTTTACATCAAATTTGATGCTGGTACGACATCTGGTTCATTTGGCAGCGGCTAGTGGAAACAATAGCTAAGTAATGAGAACTGGAAACTTCCATGGAGAAAAAAGGAACTGCCTGGGATGCTGGATAGCAAGAGTTGATATTACTCAACTGACGTTGTACTGTACAAAGGGAAATAATTCATTTTTCATAGTCTTTTGCAAGTAGCTATGACTCGGGAATCTAAGTATGGATTTATCAAACGGAACACAACGGAAGACACAACAAAGGAAGCACTATGTCTCTTACCAGCTTCAGAGGCAAAACATTCAGTGGGCATTATAAATAGACAAGCCGATCATCCAGCATCTCCTATTTACTTATCAAAGTCTCTATTAGGCAGCGACTCCGACAACTATTGATTCTTCAATAATATCTTTTCTTTATGGTTATTTTGTGTGTCACCTCCTACCCATCCCGTGCTAGATGTGTCTTACGCCAACAGTATACTTTTTTCCCAGCAGGGCATGTATTTAGTTGATATTGATCTAGGACACTCAGGGTTATGATTGCACGCTACCATTTTCCCACCCTACCCTCACATTTAAGGGCGCTAGAGCTACTTCACCCCATAGTGATTGTTTCCCAGCACTAAGTCACTTCTGTACCAAAAGGTGTGGCAGAAACAGCTCCACGCAACAGTGGCTGCAGTAGTGCGGCGGCGTTCAGAGAAAACTGCTATTCTTCACACCACATAAAAATTCGATCTACAGTCAATCAGTGGCGATACTTTCTCGTAAACCACAGTGTCGTCAGCAAACAGTCGCAGATTGCTGCCCACCCTACCGTCAGATAATTTATTTATACAGTTTATTAGAACTCAGAATATATCCAGAATTCTGCCAGAACACAGCTCTGCAATTTTGCGGATCCGTTCGTTTACCCTTCTTAAATACAGAAGTAATCTGATTTTTTTCCAGACGAGAGAGCAAGGGGTCAATGCCGTCCAGTACTCTGTCTAAAAACAAACTGGCATTCTGTCCGTATCCGGTGACGCATTTTTTTCCACCTGTTGCATTTGCTTCTGTCTATTTCTGTGTCCTTCATAAGGGAGCCTGTGCGACTGTCAACTGATGACAAGTCTGCACGATGCTCTTGCATGAATGATTCTGTAACGCGAAATTTGAAACTTGGGCTTTCGTTCTGCCGTCTTTTATTGCCACACCAGAGTGGTCGACGAGCGACTGGACAGAAACAAACCTTAGACCTGCTTAGTGATTTTTACGTGGGACAGCAATTTTCTCGGCTGCTCAGCAACATCCTTCCCTAAGGTATGACGCTGGAAGCTTTTATATGCTCCGCAAATCAATGTTTTTATTAAGGCGCGAATTTCTAATGATTTTTGCCAGTCGAAAATTCCAAGTTTTTTTTTTTCCTTTCTCCCCAAGAGACCAAAAATCTCTGCTTTCTCAGCATTTTCCGAATTTGTTATTAAACCACGGTCGGTCTTTTCTGTCTTTAGTCCACTTACTGGACACATTCTTCTCCAGTGGTCGATTTACAGTCAGTCTAAACTTTGCACGTAATTCGTCATATTAGAACTAATTGATGCACACACATTTTCTACGTGGGGTGCTAACAACAGCTTACCTCCTCTTTGCAGCACAAATATTCTCCTGACCTTCTTGGTGGATTTATTAACTTCAGTAACCACTGTCATCATGATGACATGACGGTCACCGCTCCCTGTCTATATATGACTGTCGATAACGTCAGCGCTGTTTGTACCTACAAGATATAAAATATTTGCATTGTGTGTGGGTTGTCGAACTAGCTGTTCGAGACAGTTTTCGTAAAATGTGTTCAGAACTACTTCACAAGTCTGTCTCTCCGCACCATCTGCAACGAATTCATAGATATCCCCGTACACTCAGTAGGTTAAAGTCACCTCCAACTAATATTGCACAGTAGGGATATTTCCGCTCTACGGAGCGGAGACTTCCTTTGAATGATTCTACAACCGTTAGGCGGAATCGGGTGGCCGGTACCAACATCCGATGATTAAGTTGAGTTCACCTAGGCCGGTTCCTCGTGTCCAGATAACTTCACAGTTAGACTCGATTTCAACCTCAGCAGGGACAATATTTTTGTCGACTGCAATAAAACTGCCCCTCCTATGACCTGTCTTTTCGATGTACGTTCCATGCCACATTGGATATTTCGGAGCAGTCTGCTTCGAGTTTCATCCAGCTCACGGCTCCGAGAGTAATTCGAGAGCGACAACTTTCCTGGAGGGCAGGAAATTCAAGAATTTTGTTACGAATGCACTTGCAGTTAATTGGTACAATATCGACAGCCGAAGTGCCTTTGCTTTGTACGAACCTGATATCGCCCTACGTGTAGCGACAAGCGAGCGTACATCATATTACATCAACCTATCACCTAGCCTAAAAAAAAAGCCCATGTGCACTCCAAAAGTACCCTGCTACTTCAGTAGCTGTTACTCGTGTGTAGCGAACCTCTCACCCGTCAAGAGCAATCCTAGAATCCTCCACCTCATAACGCGCGTCGAGAAATCTGCATCTGAGACCGTGACCAAATCGATGGAGCCTTATGGCTGAGAGCCTCCACTTGGCTGCAAATCAAAGGACGCTAACCAATTCTGCGTACGATATTGCAAATCGTGTACTCTCGTTTGCATCCCGCGAGCGAGGCTAGCAGCTTTCGCCAGTTCTGCCAACAGCCCGCACGAAATGAGGATGGTCTCAGAACTCGAGCGACAGGTGTCATCGGTGCCGACATGGGCAGATGACAGCACCTCGACAGCCAAAGGCTGGGCCTCTTACACGTCTCGGAGTCTCGGACGATACTCCCGCCCGGCAGACATTCATACCGAGCACTCACCAGACTTCTTTCCAGCTAAAGATATTTTCCTAACGTTCTCCATAAGTCGCCCAGGAGTTCCTCACCTGAAAGCACTCACACAATCATCGAACACTTCATTTAACACGTTGACTGCTATGTCGCCGCCGGCAGCCACAACAGAACGTCACTTCTAACGCTATGCCCCTGGCAGTGAAACATCGACCCTTAAGCGCGCAGAGGTCATCACATTAAGAACAGCACTAATTCATTACACGCTAGTTTTATAAAATGGAATATTCATCTTCGAACTATGCGTGTTGCTGATTATCACGAAGTAAAAATATACTCTAAAAAAACGATGCAAAGCGAAAGAATTATCCGAATGTGACGGAAATTAGTACACATGTACAGACAAGCAAATGATTAAAATTTCAGAAAAAAATGGATAACTTAGTCAAGAGAAAGATCTTCACAAATTCAGCAAGTCAATAATACGTTGGTCCACCTCTGGCACTTATGCAAACAGTTATTGGGCTCGGCACAGATTGACAGAGTTGCTGAATATCCGCCTGAGCTGAGAGATATCTTGCCAAATTCTGTCCAATTGGTGCGATAAATCGTTGAAGTCCCGAAATGAACCACCGATAATGCTCCAAACGTTCTCAGTTGTGAGAGATCCGTGCCAGGATAGTGTTTGGCAAGTGCGAGGACAAGCAGTAGGAACTGTAGCCGTGTGCGGGTGGGATTATCTTGCCGAAATTCAAGCCCACGATGACTTCCGACGAAGGCCAACAAAATGGGACGTAGAATATTGCCGAAAATGCTGTGCTATAATGGTGCCGCAGATGACAACCAAAGGGGTCCTACTAGGAAAATGATGATGATGATGACGACGACGGCTGGTTTGTGGGGCGCTCAACTGCGCGGTCATCAGCGTCCGTACCAAGTCCTAATTTTTACACAGTCCAATTTCTACACAATCCAATCTAGCCACTGTCACGAATAATGATGATGACAACACAAACACCCAATCCCCGGGTAGAGAAAAATCTACAACCCGGCCGGGAATCGAACCCGGGACCCCGTGATCCAGAGGTAGCAACGCTAGCCACCAGTACACGAGCTGCGGACTTGCAGCCCAGACCATCACTCCTGGTTGTCGTGCCATATGATGGGTGACAGAGTGGCGTACTACCGTCTCCAGACGCGTCTTCTCTGGTCATTGAGCCTCAGTTCGAAGCATGACTTGTCACTAAAGACAATTCTACTCCTGTCAAGTGCAGTGGAACCACTGTCTACACACATCAGCTTTGATATGTTACAAGTAATGATGCACTTAACTTACAGCGTGTTGCTTCTACAAGATCCACACAGTCGAACCGTTAGTAATGCATAAACAATTTTCAGGAGTACAATGCTATTTACTAATTCGCCGACATGCCCAATTTGTGGCGAATATCGCAAAAATTGCATTAAGAGCAGCACAACTGTATGCACAACGGTTCCCAAGTGGCCGCTACCCAACTCGTTCCCACCTTCATTAACAGCACCAAAAAAGTTCGAGAGACTGCGACAAAAAACAAAACAAAACAAAAAAAATGTATGAAGGAAGACTGCTACCAATCAAGCTGCAGAAATAGCGGTTCTTGCGGCTGCTATAATAAGTTCGCATGCTCGTCCCCGTCAAATACAAAAAAGGGTTGGGCCTAGCCAAAGAAACTTTCTGCATAATTTTAATAGAGATAAATATTATCCACCGCACACTCCTCTACACCAAGAGCTACACAGCAGTGATTTTCAACATAGTTTTGCATATTGTCAGTGGCTTAAGACAATAATTTGATGTAGAAAGTACTGTTTACAGATAAGAGCACGTTCACAAATCAAAGGAGCGTGAATTTGAAAAACAACTGGTCAGAAGAAAAAAAAACATTCAGTGGTACAACCAACGAAAGAGAATGTGTGGTGTGACATGTTCGACCTGCACGTGACTGGGCCTTCTTTCATTGAAGGTAGAGTGAACGGCGAAGAGTACACACGTTTTATGATAAATACTCTACCCTCAATAACGAAAAAAATTGTCCCTGAGAACTCGTCATATGGTGTCCTTCCAACATCATAGGCGTCCTTCCCATAATTCTTGAGTAGTAAGAAATGCGTTAGACCGCTTATTTCCAAGCCAGTGGGTGGGGAGCGACAGAGTTTTATTTCGAGGATCCAGCACGTCCGCCTGACCTGACACTTTCCGACTTCTTCTTCTTCTTCTCCTCCAGTGATAATGAAAAACATGTGGTCTGCAATGAGATTCCAACGACTTGACGAATGACCACTGCGTGTAAGGCGATTACTCTAGATATGTTGACAACAGTGAATTCATCAGCGATGCAGTGTGTATGAACTTGTCAAGATGGAAATCGTTCCCACTTTGAACATTCTCATTAAAAAGTTTATCAACAAATGTAAGACAGATAATAACTTAAATGTTTTCTGTTCATGTTTTTTTGCTTTCATTTATTCCATATATTATTCTTTTTTACAGGTGAGCAACCGGCACATAATAACATGTAAAAACACGGAAGAAATAAGCTGCTTTTCATTTGCTGCAGCTCTTGATGTTGTCTTCAGCACGAAGACTTGTTTGATGTAACTCTCCATGTTCCTCTATCCTGTACAAGCCTCTCCGAATAACTAGTGCAACTTTCATCCATCTGGGGCTGCTTACTGTATTCACCTCTTGATCCCCTTCTACGACTTTTACACTTACTTCCAAAGCTAAACTTGTGATCCCTCGATGTCTCAGAATGTGTCCTATCAACCGATCTCTACAAATCAGGTTGCACCGCAAATTCCTTTTCTCCTCAATTATGTTCAGTACCTCTTCGTTAGTTACGTTATCTACCCATCTAATCTTCAGCATTCGTCTGTAGCACACATTTGAAAAACTTGTCTTCCTGTCCAAAATGTTTGTCGTCCATGTTCCACTTCCATACATTGATGTACTCCATACAAATATTTTCAAAAGGGCTTGCTAACACATAAATCTGATTCAAAAAATACTCCTTTACGAACATCTGAGGTTCTCAAGAACATCTGCCCATTCTTTCAACACTTTGGCACGTAAATTTAATTCTCTCTTTTTAATATTGGCTGAAAGACTTACTAGCGATATAACGAATCACGTTTACCACCACCGCGACGGAACCCGAATAGGATTCGTGCAAAGTTGGTCAAGCGGACGGCGCCCGAGTCTTGCCGTGCAGTTCGTGAAAGTCCGCAGCTGGCATTGCAATTCATCCCTCCATCTGTCACCTTCCAGACAGCTCAAGACAGGCTCTCTGCGTTGTCCTACCACATAGCGTTCGAATTTTGACCTGTCTGTACTCGAATGCAGCATGTTGTATGCTGCTGCCCTGTTGCGTCAATACTACTTTGGTCTGTCAGTAAGAATCCGGGGGGGGGGGGAAATGCACCAAAAAGAAACATCCTGATGGTGTCTAAATTGAAATGTAGCTCTTTACATACATGAATGTTTCAAAACATACCACCCTCACGCTAATTACGTGTAAGAACGGTCTGTATAATTTTTTCCGGAATAAAATCATACTTCAGTAGAACTGTTTTAAGCGTATTGTCATATCGCTGGCTTAGTTGTGGAGTATCTTTGCGGGAAGCCGCGTCTCTAGTGAGTGGAGCACGGGACACGAAACTTATGTTGTGTAGTGTGTAACTCTGCATGTAGAAGCATTGTTAGTATTCAGGTTGAGGTGTTGCTACCAAGTGCTATTATAGTAAAGTGATGACATATGGAAAATGGTTCAGAGGAAAGTGCATCAAGAAGTAATTGGAAATGAGCAGTGGCGTTAATTAATTAATTTATTTATTTATTTATTGTTCCGTGGGACCAAATTAAGGAGAAGTCTCCATGGTCATGGAACGAGTCAATACATGAAATTATAACACGATATTAGAAACAGATAAAATGAAATATAAAAAAACATATTCAGGTGACAAGACGTAAGTTTAAATGAAGAAAATCAACAATGTAACACTGGAATTTGCTTACTTGTTTAGCTCTTCCAGGAGCTCCTCGACAGAATAGAAGGAGTGAGCCATGAGGAAACTCTTCAGTTTAGACTTAAAAGAGTTTGGGCTACTGCTAAGATTTTTGAGTTCTTGTGGTAGCTTATTGAAAATGGATGCAGCAGAATACTGCACTCCTTTCTGCACAAGAGTCAAGGAAGTGCATTCTACATGCAAATTTGATTTCTGCCTAGTATTAACTGAGTGAAAGCTGCTAACTCTTGGGAATAGGCTAATATTGCTAACAACAAACGACATTAAAGAAAATATATACTGTGAGGGCAATGTCAGAATTCCCAGCTTTTTGAATAGGGGTCGACAAGAGGTTCTCGAACTTACACCACATATAGCTCGAACAGCCCGTTTTTGACCCAAAAATACCCTTTTTGAACCAGAAGTATTACCCAAAAAATAATACCATACGACATAAGCGTATGAAAATATGCGAAGTAGACTACTTTTCGTGTTGAAGTGTCACTTATTTCAGATACTGTTCTAATGGTAAATAAAGCAGCATTTAGCTTCTGAACAAGATCCTGGACATGGGCTTTCCACAACAGCTTACTATCTATCTGAACGCCTAGGAACTTGAACTGTTCCGTCTCGCTTATAATATGCCTATTCTGTCTGATCAAACTATCGGTTCTTGTTGAATTGTGAGTTAGAAACTGTAAAAACTGAGTCTTACTGTGATTTAGCATCAAATTATTTTCCACAAGCCACGAACTTATATCATGAACTACATTATTTGATAATG
This sequence comes from Schistocerca nitens, assembly GCF_023898315.1. Lineage (NCBI taxonomy): Eukaryota > Metazoa > Arthropoda > Insecta > Orthoptera > Acrididae > Schistocerca > Schistocerca nitens. Next base: position 5,019,357 of record NW_026045897.1, read on the forward strand.
TTTCAATATTACACACAAGATCCTTCACTATCAAGCTGGTGTCATCAGCAAACAGAAATATTTTTGAATCACCTGTAATACTAGAAGGCATATCATTTATATAAATAAGAAACAGCAGTGGCCCCAGCACCGACCCTTGGGGAACGCCCCACTTAACAGTGCCCCATTGGGACTGAACATCACTACCACTCTCAATATTGCGTAGAATTACCCTCTGCTTTCTGTTCTTAAAGAGGCGAACCAACTGTAAGCTACTCCCCTTATTCCATAATGGTCCAACTTCTGCAGTAATATTTTGTGGTCAACACAGTCAAAAGCCTTCGTTAAAGCAAAGAAAACACCTAGCGTTCGGAACCTTCTATTTAATCCGTCCAAAACCTCACAGAGAAAAGAGAATATAACATTTTCAGTTGTTAAACCATTTCTAAAACCAAACTGAACATTTGACAGCAAATTGTGTGAATTTAAATGCTCCAGTAACCTTGTATATACAACCTTCTCGATAACTTTAGCAAACACCGATGGCATAGAAATAGGTCTAAAATTGTCAACATTATCAATGTCTCCCTTTTTATAAAGTGGCTTCACTACCGAGTACTTTAATCGGTCAGGAAACCGACCACTCCTAAAGGAAAAGTTACAGATATGGCTGAGAACTGGGCGAACATACATAGAACAATACTTCAGTATTCTGCTAGATACCCCGTCATATCCATGAGAGTTCTTGGTCTTTAGTGGTTTAATTATTAACTCAATCTCCCTCTTGTCAGTATCATGGAGGAGCATTTCAGGTAACAGTCTCGGAAAACTTTTTTCTAAGAGCGCTATATGACTCCCTGTTGGGACTAGGTTTCTATTTAGTTCACCTGCTATATTCAGAAAGTGATTATTAAATACTGTACATATATGCGACTTATCAGTAACACGGACATTCCCACTACGCACTGATTCTATATCCTCGACCTGTCTCTGCAGACCAGCAACTTCCTTTACGACTGACCATATGGTTTTAATTTTATCCTGAGACTTAGCTATTCTATCTGCATACCACATACTTTTTGCCTTCCTAATAACATTTTTAAGCACCTTACAATACTATTTGTAATGGGCTGCTGCATTTAGATTTTGACTGTTTCTAACGTTTTGGTATGATTGCCACTTTGTTCTACAAGATATTCTTATCCCTCTAGTCAGCCACCCAGGCTGCCTGTTTGTGCTAGTACCCTGTTTTAAACGTTCTAACGGAAAGCAACTTTCAAAGAGCATGAGAAAAGTCTTGAGAAAAGCATTATATTTATCGTCTACTGTATCCGCGCTATAAACATCTTGCCAGTCTTGTTCCTTTATAAGGTTTACAAAGGTCTCTACAGCAACTGGATCAGCTTTCCTGAACAGCTGATGACTATATTTAACACGTGTTGCAGCACAAAAATCTTTTAAAGTTAAAATTTGTGCATCATGATCCGAAAGGCCATTCACCTTTTTGCTAACAGAATGCCCTTCTAGTAATGAGGAATGAACAAAAATGTTGTCTATGGTTGTTCTACTGTTCCCTTGCACTCTCGTTGTAAAGAATAAGGTTTGCATAAGATTATATGAATTAAAGAGGTCTACCAGCATCCTCTTCCTTGCACAATCACTTATACAATTATTGAAGTCATCACAGATAACTAACTTTTTGTATTTCCTATAAAGTGAACGAAGAACCTCCTCTAGCTTTAGCAAGAATGTTGTGAAATCGGAGTCTGGGGATCTATAAATAACAACAGTTAGTAGTTTAGCTCCGTTAAATTTAACCACACCTGCACAACATTCAAACACCTTTTCAGTGCAGTACTTTGAAACATCAATTGATTCAAATGGGACGCCGTTTTTCACATACATGGCTACTCCCCCACACCGCAAAGAGCTCCTCGAAAAGCTGCCAGCCAACCTGTATCCTGGTAGAGGAAGCCTCTGAATTATCTCATTTAAGAAGTGTTCAGATATACCAATAATTTCAGAGTCAACATCTATAAGTAGTTCACTAACTTTATCTCTAATACCTTGTATATTTTGATGAAATATACTAATTCCCTCATTACTCGGATACCTAAGCTTTGTCAAAAGTGATTCCCTTGTTACAGAGACTTCCCTTAAGCAGGAATACGTATCAGCTGACTTCAATCTAAAAAAGGTGCAGCTCTAACACCCACTACTGCAGGAATTTTCCCATGAGTGATCCTACCAACCCCACCTATGCTGTCACCTATAAGCTTTGCCAACCTCCCCTTCCCATACCTGTTGAGGTGCAGGCCATGTCTAGTGAAACCCGTCCTGCTGATAGACTCCACCGACACCACTGAAATGTGACCCATGCTTTCTGTCATCAGCGCACCCCCAAGTCTCATGTTATTACGCCTGACGGCTGTATTAAGATGAGGCCGATCGTGACGCTGAAACAATTCCACGAAATGCACATTCGTGTTGCCAGTCTGAGTGGCTATCTTTTCCATTTATGTTATACTCCCCATCCCTATCAATACTATTACCAGACCCACCCACAATCACTACCTGATCCTCTTTAGTAAAATCCCTACATAACCCCCCTATGTTAACAGTCACCTGAGCCAACCCTGCATTAGGCTTCACAATGCTGGTGACCTGGTACTCACTCCCCAGCACTTCCTGCAACTGCTGGCCTACACCTCTGCCATGAGAACTACCTAACAGCAGAACCTTCTTCTTCATCTTCGACTTTGCAACTGTTCTAGGCACAGTAACTACTGAGGTCTGCTGCATACTTCCTACATCTACAGCTACTAGAGATTCCTCTCCACTAGACTCTGACAGTTGGTCATATCTATTGTAAACACCAATAGTAAAACTATCTAAAAATCTTCTTCTCCTAGCAGATCTCTTGCCAACAGCCAGCTCCCATTCGCCAACCCCCTTCTCCCTCCTCATTCTATCTAGCTCCTCCTGTGCGTTTTTCAACTGCACCTGAAGGGTACAGATCTTACGCTCCTGCTCCTCTATCAACTTACTCTTGCTACATAACCTGGAGTTCCAGGAGAGGATCTCACCAGAATGCCCACTGGCTTCCCCACTGCATTCCCCCCCAGTGAAAATACTTCGAACAAGTCTCACACCGCAATCCACTACTCACGAACCTACGGCAAAGCCCACACTTCTCACTCATGGTAAAATTTTACTTCTTCTAAGTTCCGCTACTACAATAAGAAGATGTTAAAAACCTGACTACAATAATCACAAACTTACTCTACAAGGGAAGTAACTACTATTATTAACAGTATTAATAAACAACAAATGTGAATATAACAAAAGACTAATACAGAAAGAGAATCAAACGTCTAATGACACAGTAACGAAACTGAAAACAGTTCCCAAAAGGTTCTCCTGAAATTATTTCACCAGAAAACACCAAGAACACCGGTTGAAAACTACTAAAGTTCCTAAATAAACCACTATACACAAACAATTAATTAGAACTTAGCTTTCGATGCGCCGCTACAGCTGCAACTGGTCAGCGCGGAATGTAAACACAGACAAGAGGTTAAGTTGCTCGATACGAAACACTCACAAATATCAGGTCACAACACAAGAAAGGCAGAGGTGAATGAAGAAACCACTAATACGTCACTTATATAGTAAGTATTATCACAAAAACCGTTAAAATATGTATCTGAAACCTTAAAATATATGAAAACTTAGAGAGCGATCTCACACGCAGTCACTCGCTTATGACGTCACACCAAAGATTTAATAACGTATTTATGTATCCTCTCGTTGCGTGTCGCATAGTATCGATCATCTGCGCCGTGTTTGGTCTCCAAGAATGAACAAATGTGACTCAGTAATACTATTTACCACAAAAGAGTGCCAGTGATTTGTAGCGAGCGTGAGAACGTGCGTTCGATCATCGCGTTCGGCATCATCAACAATCAGCCCCGCAGCGACTGTTACGCGCACGCTCGTACAAGTGAGAACTGAGAACTGAAAAATTAACTTTACGAACAGTGTTATATCATTACTAGTGACAAGGAGGACTATTACCAGATATCTGTATGTGTGACGAGCGTAAGAACTTTCGTTCGATCATTCGCCTTCCGCATCATCAACAATCACCCGCGCCGTGTCGCTTACACGTACGCTCGTATGAATTATATTTTGGACTCTTAATCATCAAGATTGTTACTTGGGATAAACATTTACGATTTAGAGTGTAAACAGTGCAACCTGTGGTTTCCGCATCGTCTCAGAATAGAGATGTTCATGCCAGACATAGGACAGTGTTGTGTTTAACGTTGAGTGGCTCCCCTAAACCCGCTTGCATATTTCGATAGATAATTTCAGGCAAGCCAACAGCAGTGTGGAGCAGGACAGTACGACCGCCGCGGGATTACCAGGCACGTGGTGTGGACAGGGCGCACGGTCACGAAACGAGAAGCAGTTTAAGGTACCCCCCCCCCGCCCCACACATTAGTACTCCCGGGCGTGTTACACTGTCTGCATAGCTGATAATTTTAGTATCTCATCTACCTTTTACGAGAATTTAAAGCAGGTCTCATCGTTTCAAATGGCACATCGCACCAAATTATTGCTCTACAGTTACAAAGCTTTGATCGTCGTAAAATGTGTTAAAAGCAGCCGCCCAAACCACGGTGACTGAGACCCATCTGGAAAGTTTCAACGTTTATTAAGTCTAATGCCAGAACATGACACTGTTTCTTTGAAAGACAGGGAAGTGCGTTCAGCATTAGTTGGCCCTTGTGGCCTAGTGGCTGCCTTGCTGGCGGGACAGCGCGGCAGGGGAGGGTCTATCAAGGGCGATGTACTTGAGGCCAATATTATGGAAATGGAAGAGGATGATGATTGGTTCGTGGGGCGCTCAACTGCGCGGTTATCAGCGCCCGTACAATCCCAACCTTTGCTCATTCCGAACTCGCCACTTTCAGGAATGATGATGAAATGATGAGAACAACACAAACACCCAGTCATCTCGAGGCAGGTGAAAATCCCTGACCCTGCCGAGAAATGGAAGAGGCAGTAGGTGAAGATGAAATGGGAAATATGATACTGATGGCGAATTTGACAGAGCACTGAAAGACCTAAGTCGAAACAAGGCCACGGGAGTAGACAACATTCTATTAGAACTACTGGTAGCCTTGGGAGATCCAGCCCTGACAAAACTCGACCATCTGGTGAGCAAGATGTATGACACAGGTAAAATACCCTCAGACTTCAAGAAGAATATCATGATTCCAATTCTAAGGAAAGAAGGTTTGTAAGGGGTGAATATTACAGATCTATCAGTTTCGTAAGTCACGGCTGTAATATACTGACACGAATTCTTTATAGACGAATGGAAAAATTGGTACAAACCGACCTTGGGGAAGATGATTTCGGATTCTGTAGCAACGTTTGAACACGTAAGGCAATACTGACCCTACAACGTATCTTAGAAGTTAGATTAAGGAAAGATAAATCCTCGTTTCTCGCATTTGTTGAAAGAGTAATTTTTTGACAATGTTAGATTAGGAAATGAGACACTTCAAGTAGTAGATGAGTTTTGCTATTTGGGAAGCAAAATAACGGATGAAGATCGAAGTAAAGAGGATATAAAATGTAGACTGGCAATGGCAAGAAAAGCATTTCTGAAAAAGAGAATTTTGTTAACATGGGGTATATATAGATTTAGGCGTCAGGAAGTCTTTTCGAAAAGTATTTGTATGGAGTGTTTGGATGTGTAACATGGAGAAATAGTTTAGACAAGAAGAGAAAAAAGCGTTCGAAATGTGGTGCTGCAGAAGAATGCTGAAGATTAGATGGGTAGATCACGTAACTGACGAGGAGGTACTGAATAGAAGAGGAATTTGTGGCATTATTTGACGAGCAGAAGGGATCGGTTGGTAGGACATGTTCTGAGGCACCAACGGATCACCAATTTAGTATTGCAGGGCAGCGTGGTGGGTAAAACTCGTGGAGGGAGACCAAGAGATGAATATACTAAGCAGATTCAGAAGGACGTAGGGTGCAGTAGTTACTTAAAAGATGTAAAAGCTTGCACAGGATAGAGTAGCATGGAGACCTGCATCAAATCAGTCTCTGGACTGGACTGAAGACCACAAGAACAACGACATAAGCGAATGAAAATAAGCAAAGCAGCCTAATTTTCGAGTCGAACGATCACTTACTTCAGACACCGACCGAATAGTAAAAAATGGCATTATTGCACTGAAAAATCTGAAGCCATTCCTATATTGCAGTAGAAAGCTTACCATACGGCCCATAAAAACGGGACAGTTCCCTTTTCTGGCCCAGGTGTACGGCGTCTCCATAATTTTTATCGGGACGCACAAATGTCTCTTGTATTAAAATTTCGCAAATACGTTTTATGCCATAAATTAATAATGCTGATTTATATTTAAGTTACACATAATTGTTTGAAAATGCTGGTTTCTGTAATTTTGAAAATGTCAAATAATTACTTTATTTTCTAGGTTCTCGTTTTATTTACTTTTGGTAGGTTTCTGTTGAAGTACCTGTATGCTTCCACAATACACCACAATGGTGAACAGCCGCCTCCCCTGCTTGCACGCCCCATATCTCGATTGTGCTAAACCATGTTGAGGTTTACTTTGAGACAGCGCCCTGGCACCGTCAGAAGGAACGTTAGCCTACTTGACTGTGTGTCAATATCACAGCTATGGTTCCATGGACTGCACGTCGAAAACGGTTCTACAGGCCCATAATTTGAAGTCAAAATTTGTGTCTCTCTCAGCTGACAATACGAATTTTATGTATGGTGGGGTTATGAGAGGAGATAAAGAAAACATTCTCAGCAAATCAGAAGTAAGTCTCAAAAATCTCTTCTAGGGACTGGTTGCATCGCACATGGAATTCACAACAGCATAGAAACAGCAGTGGGCAAGTTACCAATCGATAGAAAACATTGTGTAAAATTCCATACATACAGTATTTGGGTGGAAGACTAAAGGAATTCTGTGAATACCTAATATCTGCAAGTACTGGCTCCAGAGCTGATAGAGAGCATCATGACTGATACAGGGATTAGTGATCACAAGGTCATTGTAGCTAGGCTAAATACCGCTTCTTCCAAATCCGCCAGAAACAAACGCAAAATAATTTTATTTAAAAAAGCGGATAAAGTGTCACTAGAAGCCTTCCTAAGAGACAATCTCCATTCCTTCCGAACTGACTATGCAAATGTAGACGAGATGTGGCTCAAATTCAAAGATATAGTAGCAACAGCAATTGAAAGATTCATACCTCATAAATTGGTAAGAGATGGAACTGATCCCCCGTGGTACACAAAAAAGGTCCGAACGCTGTTGCAGAGGCAACGGAAAAAGCATGCGAAGTTCAGAAGAACGCGAAATCCCGAAGACTGGCTAAAATTTACAGACGCGCGAAATTTGGCACGGACTTCAATGCGAGATGCTTTTAATAGGTTCCACAACGAAACATTGTCTCGAAATTTGGTAGAAAATCCGAAGAAATTCTGGTCGTATGTAAAGTACACAAGCGGCAAGACGCAGTCAATACCTTCGCTGCGCAGTGCCGATGGTACTGTTACCGACGACTGCGCCGCTAAAGGAGAGTTATTGAACGCAGTTTTCCGAAATTCCTTCACCAGGGAAGACGAATGGGATATTCCAGAATTTGAAACACGAACAGCTGCTAGCATGAGTTTCTTAGAAGTAGATACCTTAGGGGTTGCGAAGCAACTCAAATCGCTTGATACGGGCAAGTCTTCAGGTCCAGGTTGTATACCGAATAGGTTCCTTTCAGATTACGCTGATACAATAGCTCCCTACGTAGCAATCATATACAACCACTCGCTCACCGATAGATCTGTACCTGCAGATTGGAAAATTGCGCAGGTCGCACCAGTGTTTAAGAAGGGTATTAGGAGTCATCCATCGAACTACAGACCTATATCATTGATGTCGGTTTGCAGTAGGGTTTTGGAGCATATACTGTATTCAAACGTTACGAATCACCTCGAAGGGAACGATCTATTGATACGTAATCAGCATGGTTTCAGAAAACATCGTTCTTGTGCAACGCAGCTAGCTCTTTATTCGCACGAAGTAATGGCCGCTATCGACAGGGGATCTCAAGTTGATTCCGTATTTCTAGATTTCCGGAAAGCTTTTGACACCGTTCCTCACAAGCGACTTCTAATCAAGCTGCGGGCCTATGGGGTATCGTCTCAGTTGTCCGACTGGATTCGTGATTTCCTGTCAGGAAGGTCGCAGTTCGTAGTAATAGACGGCAAATTATCGAGTAAAACTGAAGTGATATCAGCTGTTCCCCAGGGAAGCGTCCTGGGACCTCTGCTGTTCCTGATCTATATAAATGACCTGGGTGACAATCTGTGCAGTTCTCTTACGTTGTTCGCAGATGATGCTGTAATTTACCGTCTAGTAAAGTCATCCGAAGACCAGTATCAGTTGCAAAGCGATTTAGAAAAGATTGCTGTATGGTGTGGCAGGTGGCAGTTGACGCTAAATAACGAAAAGTGTGAGGTGATCCACATGAGTTCCAAAAGAAATCCGTTGGAATTCGATTACTCGATAAATAGTACAATTCTCAAGGCTGTCAATTCAACTAAGTACCTGGGTGTTAAAATTACGAACAACTTCAGTTGGAAAGACCACATAGATAATCCTGTGCGGAAGGCGAGCCAAAGGTTGCGTTTCATTTGCAGGACACTTAGAAGATGCAACAAGTCCACTAAAGAGACACCTTACACTACACTCGTTCGTCCTCTGTTAGAATATTGCTGCGCGGTGTGGGATCTTTACCAGATGGGATTGACGGAGGACATCGAAAGGGTGCAAAAAAAGGGCAGCTCGTTTTGTATTATCACGATAGGGGAGAGAGTGTGGCAGATACGATACGTGAGTTGGGATGGAAGTCATTAAAGCAAAGACGTTTTTCGTCGCGGCCAGATCTATTTACGAAATTTCAGTCACCAACCTTCTCTTCCGAATGCGAAAATATTTTGTTGAGCCCAACCTACATAGGTAGGAATGATCATCAAAATAAAATAAGAGAAATCAGAGCTCGAACAGAAAGGTTTAGGTGTTCGTTTTTCCCGCGCGCTGTTCAGGAGTGGAATGGTAGAGAGAGCTAGTATTATTGGGTTCGATGAACCCTCTGCCAAGCACTTAAATGTGAATTGCAGAGTAGTCATGTAGATGTAGATGTACTGGCTTACGGCAGCACGAATTATGATTATAATTTGCGTACAGTCAAACAAGCATTCTAGAAATTTCTTGGCCGAATATTTGTGATGCAGGAGCATAGGTTGTTATGAGCTACTAAATGCAAAGGTAACAAATACGAGAGAGAATTTTTTGAGTGTCCAAGTTAAATCCATATTACTGAAATTGTATGAGTGTGACGGACCAGCTCAAGATAGATTTTATTCATTTGTAAACATGTAGATTGAAAAATCAACCAACCACTTGCAAATAAAGGTTTATTATCCCTTGACCATGGTTTCGGTCTTTGTAAAAGTATCTTCTTCAGAAGTATTGGCCCCAAAAATGTATGCACCAATTACAAAATAATTTTTTTTACAAACATAATAAAAAATTAAAAGAATAATATTTGTGAAGTAAATGTACTCACTTATTACATCACATGATGCCACAATAGATTAGATGAAGCCGAGTGGCTCTGGTCATAAACGAAATTGAAGAAACAAGCATTATTGCGAGCCATGGCTTTAGATAGCGCCACATTAAATCCATCGTACTTCAGGAAGACTACTCATTTGTAAATGCCCACAGGTAGAGGCTCTTGTCAACATATAAATGTAATAGGCGTCACAATATAAAATATTTGCATAACTACATGTACCTTATGCCAAGTGGTCAAAAGGCTCCCACATGACCCTCATGGATTTTGATGAAATTTTGTATGAACATTCACACATGTTCTCAATGAACACTGGTAAAGTTTCAGTTTCAGAAATTGAATACTTTTGGAGATACAGTCACTTGTGTAAGACCATAGCACAGCTTTCTATAGTGCGTCCTTGAATTTTCAGCAACTTTTAGATGAGATATCTCTGTAAGTATTTACATGAAAGAAACAAAACTTGGCCATCTTGTACAACTTTTAGAGCTCTTTAAAGTAAAATATTAAGAAAAGGATTTCTGAGCAATTTTCATATAGATAATTTGAAGCAAAGTTGGGCGAAAAAATAGCTGTTTAAAAGAAATGTGAACTTTAGTTTTTTATATCTACAAAAGTAATTGTGGGATGTACATTAAACTTTGCACACCATAACTCACCAACACAAGGTCTTAGAATATAAAATTTCATTCTCCTATTGCTTTCCATTATTTCCCAAATCTAGGGTGAAGTTGACAATTTTTCAAAAAGTGCTAAAAATGGGTATTTTTAGTCAAATTTTTCAAAAAAGTGTTTACTCCAAACTCTTCTAAACTATGGTCATTAGAAAGAGCATATTCTAAACTATCTAGAAAAGTGGATTTGGTTTTGCAATGCAAGCATATAAGGCCCTAAAAAGTAGCATCATCAAAGAGGCGCACTGGAAGTTTGAACACATTTTTGTGGCACTCACATTATACCCGAAATCTTTTATTTTGCCTTATACATGTTTATTAATGTCTGGGATAAGTGAAATAAGAAGTCCTGATGAATAGGACCTAGCTTAAGTCCGAATAGCAAAAGAATAAAAATAGAAACAATGTTATTTCTTAATTGTCACCTCCACCCCCCCCCTCTCTCTCTCTCTCTCTCTCTCTCACACACACACACACACACACACACACACACACACACATACACGCACACGCACAATTATTATACAACACCAGCTTACTGATGGAAAAGAAGTGTATAAATGAGTTGCTATGGTCCATGGTGGCTTAACTACTGCTAGTTTCATTTCACCTGAGAAAACCAGCATTCCCATTGCCATAGGGGCCACGCCCGATAGCTTAGCAACAACAGCCGCGGGTGGGTTTCCTCACCACAGGATCCCAAGCCTGATAAGGGTTTTTTTACACAGGTTCCCAAGCCTGATAGTAAAATTATTTAAGTGCCTTGTTTAAAATTAGAAGGCATTCTTGGGTTCCTTAGATTGTTTCCTCTAACCTATTTCAATCTTTTATATGCTACATTAATTTTCTGATGAATATCAAGAGGAATGGTGTATTGCTGGCCAGACGAATTTACTGATGGAGCTGGAATAACTGCAATAATGTGGTGTTCCGGAACCCAGCACTTGTCACTTCTTGGTGGCCAATAAAATGAATTAGCTGGACCATGTGGGTGCATAAAGTTTATTAATGCATCCATTTGCTCTGTGGAGGTCTCACAGATATTCCCAATCCACCACACGATTTCATAGATGCATGCAACATATTGCCCTGGTTGGAGAGCAGACATTAATATGCCTCCTTCATTACTGTGACCCATTTTAGCTAGAAAATATGAACAATCATTTGAAACTCTGCTGACCTGAATTGTTGTTTCATCAATAGGTGAAAAGTGATGATTTTCTCTAGTGCCTGCTACGGTTTGTCCAAGTTTAAACCTATCTTCTTGTGACACAATATTTTTTTCAATTTAATCTTTACTGACGAAAACAAATTTAATTCCGTTAATGTTTTCAGAGCAGAAGTGAAACAGATCTAGGGGAGTAAGAATTTGTCCATTAAGTGGCCGTTGCAAGCTTGCTCTTGCTGCTAACCGCTTTGTTGTACTTCCAATCCCATCACAGGGTGATTTCCCGTGACCAGTAGCACAAAAATTCCATTCGGCTGTCATTCCAAAATCACTCTTATGATAGCACAAATTTAGGAAATTCTTGAAATTTTTATATTGAGCACTGGAGCCATCACTGAAATAATGAATGTGGGATATCTGTGCAAACCGTGCTTTTATATATTTGATGAGCTTTGATGCTTGGCAATGTAATGATGGCATGACAGACTCCATATTTTATTTTTTGCATCTTCAATAAATTCATCCACTACCATTTGCTTAGTGTCCAGTGTGGCCCGATCGGTATGTATCCATTGCTTAAACACAATAACTTCCTGTGGCTCATGAACTAGGAAATAGCTGGCAATTTCAGATGCTATAGCTTCGGGCCCAGGACACATTTCACAGCGATGTAGCATGCACTGTTTAGAGTTCAAACTGCCTTGCTGAGAATCTCCTTATAATTTTAATGTATACCAGCTCCGCTAAGCATAAGCTTAACATTTTGGTGAATTGCACGGGTGCGAACTGCATGCGTTCCAGCTGGTTCTACTGTTACACACCATTTGGGTCTAAGTTCACAAAACTTTGAGAACCATATTTCTGGACCATTTATATTCTTATAGACAACATACATTTCCCGTAAATTGCAAAGTAACAATCGTTTCTGCATGTATGTCTTTCTATCTAAAAGTCTAACTGAAATACTATCTTTTATTTACAGGGCACACCCTACTATACTCATCCTCTTCAAATAAATTTCGCACTCAACTACCAACTTCTGCTGGTAATTTCCTGCTTTGCCTATTTTCGGGAAGTGCCAGAATGCCCTTCTCTGCCTTAAGCTTCCGAACATTCTTCACCATTCTTTCGGACACGCCGAACTGAGCTGCTGTATGTCTGACTGTTCAACTTACAGGAGCCAGGGTTAAAATTTGCATCTGTTCTTTATGAATTGCATTCTGCATCTTGGCTTTCAGTTCAGTCAGCAAATGTGCATAGTCGGCACAGTTTCCACATTCCTTAATTTCACTAGCATCTTCAATTTGTCAGTTTACTCCCATTGCATTAGAATTCTGTTTTTAATCACATTTTGAGCCTTTTGAATTTTCTTCTTCTCATATTGGGGCTTATCTCTGTAGCTTACTGTTCTCTTCAGGGGTGAAATACTGATAGAAAATAAGCTACTGTTTAATTCTTCTTTTGGTGTAAAGTCCTCATCAGAATGTGATGATGAGGCTGATAAAGCTTCGTCCAAGTGTTTATTTAAGGTAGTCCTGCAAGCTGAACAAATTTTCTGACCTGGATTTATGTTATTAACAAGCTGCTTCTTCAACATATCAGAAGCCTTATTAGCTGTTTCAGTATCAAGAGTGCGAATTCCTGCCTTAACATTATGATTCCCCTTCCCAAAGGGAGTGAATCATTTTTTTGTAATCTCTCATATTATGTCAATAACAGGGCTTCATGGTGTAGGCAAACTTAAGAGGTATTGTCCAGCTTTGCTTCAGAACGCTGGACCAACAACTCTATTTCCTCATCACTAAAATCCGCAAACCATTTTAAAGCAGCTTTTTTGGCAAAGAAAGTGACATGACATTTTGTTCCACTATCTCCTTGCCCAATTGAGCAGGAAGGTATGCTGTTCCCTTCTGCACCCATCTCTAATCAGTAACTAAATAATGTATTTGGCCTCTAAGTGCAAATTATAACCTGCTTAAATTTCAGACAAATTGCTACTGAATGAAATTATACACAATGTATAATACCAATGAAAAAATCTAATAAGACATATATCTATAAAATACACAAACAAAACAAATTTTTTGTAAATTAGATTACAAACTTTGATGGTCATACGAATCACTTAACAAGCCACACTCAGTCAAGAGAACCCACTCACTATGCTGCAAACACACCACTGAAACACTGATTGTTCAAACAAGGCTCACAATAATGAAACAATCTGATTGTTAAAGTAATTGTTGCCATTATATTTTCTAAAAACAGTGAATCTTGTGAATTTTCTCTGTGAAACTAGTGGTTACGTATTTACCAAGGTAGTAGGCTACATTTAAGTGTAATTAAATACAAAATTAAATCTCTTAGATGTTTAACCAACCAATTTCACATGTTTCCCTAATAACTTTAAGACAAAAATTCACAGGTTAAAACACCCAGGTATTAAAATCTCTGCAATATTGATTGGAAAATTTACATCACTTGATGCATGATTCAAGCAAACCGATTCTTTTTTGGAAAAATGTTTTATACAATTGAATCCAAAAACTAGGTCTTTATTTTCCACATGTAAATATTTACAATTTCGAGAAGTACAAAAAAATATGAAGCTATTATTCATTGACAAACTGCCTATTGGCTTCTGTCTCGGGTTCTTCGGCCGACGTTCATCTAATGATTTTTCTGACGTTTCGCCAGCACGAGTGGCTGGCATTGTCAAAGCTTCACCCTCCATTGCCGGTGGTGAACTGGAGGCGAGCTAGCGGCCGCAGACTATATGTACCTGGCGCGCCAACGTCCGAGGGCTTCTCCGCGGTCATTTCCGGTGCGGTTCTCCTCTTGCTACCTGCGACGGTCGTTCGCTGCAGTACGGGAAGCCAGGATCCGTTTACCTTAAGGCTTCCCTCTTTCTTGTTGAAACTGTTCGCGTGTTTTTGGATTTCTACAGCTTCTCTGAACAAGCGCGTGTGATAGTGCTTCTCTACAGCCAGAACTTCCGTGTCGGCGAATTTTATTACGTGGTCGGTCTCATTCAGTGTGTGCTCTGCCACGGCCGATTTCTCCACCTGCCCCAACCTGCAATGTCGCTTATGCTCTTTGATCCTGGTGTTAATGGATCGTCCAGTCATTCCGAGATAAACTTTTCCGCATGTGCAAGGTATACGGTATATTCCCGACATTGCAAGTGGGTCTCTTTTCTCCTTCGCCGATCTAAGACACTCTTTGATCTTCCTTGTCGGTTTGAAAATCGTCTTTACGCTGTGTTTGCGCAATATACGGCCGATTCTGTCCGTCACTCTGGGAATGTCGGGTACGGCCTTTCTGCCATACATTCCCAGAGTGACGGACAGAATCGGCCGTATATTGCGCAAACACAGCGTAAAGACGATTTTCAAACCGACAAGGAAGATCAAAGAGTGTCTTAGATCGGCGAAGGAGAAAAGAGACCCACTTGCAATGTCGGGAATATACCGTATACCTTGCACATGCGGAAAAGTTTATCTCGGAATGACTGGACGATCCATTAACACCAGGATCAAAGAGCATAAGCGACATTGCAGGTTGGGGCAGGTGGAGAAATCGGCCGTGGCAGAGCACACACTGAATGAGACCGACCACGTAATAAAATTCGCCGACACGGAAGTTCTGGCTGTAGAGAAGCACTATCACACGCGCTTGTTCAGAGAAGCTGTAGAAATCCAAAAACACGCGAACAGTTTCAACAAGAAAGAGGGAAGCCTTAAGGTAAACGGATCCTGGCTTCCCGTACTGCAGCGAACGACCGTCGCAGGTAGCAAGAGGAGAACCGCACCGGAAATGACCGCGGAGAAGCCCTCGGACGTTGGCGCGCCAGGTACATATAGTCTGCGGCCGCTAGCTCGCCTCCACTGAGCTGGCGAGGTGAGCGCATCGCTGGTGTTGCGCGCTTCGCTTACTCGGCCGTTGAGAGCTCGTGAAGAGGTTTTTCCGTGCTGTGGGCGCCGCGGAGAGCAAATTGTCGTGCGTTGTTTTGACGACGCGTGCAAATTGTCGTGTTCCGCGCCTCGCAGCATGGGAAAGAAGCGTGCGCAAGGGAAACCTGCCGCTACGAGGGGTCCTTCGGTTGTGCAACTCACTGAGTCTGCCGACCGTGCAAGGAACTCCAGAGAAGACGAGTCGCGGCCTGTCCCCCCTTTGTACGTCAAGTGCAAAGGTGGGTGGACGGCGCTGTTCGACACCATGACGAGCTGTGCTCGGAACGAGGTGGTCTACGAGTCTGTCGATACAGACTCGCTGATCTGCGTTCGAGCCGCAAACGTGGCCGACCACAGGGCGATCAAGGTCGCAGTGGCCGACCACATCGTCGACGCGCCGCCGGCGCGAGAGAAGGCACCTTCCGTCGGAAGGACGAAGACGACTAAGGCACTCCTCAGGGGGTTGCCTTGGTGCTGTGATGAGGCAGCGGTCCGGGAAGGGCTGCTGCGAGCCGGGTTTGGTAGTGCAGCCGCAAGGTTGCACAACCGAACCAACAAGAAGAGGGCGCCGCTCTATGCCGTGACCGTGCAAACGGTCGACGGCGGGAGTGACATCTTCGACTTGCGGAAGTTGCTGGGCTTCCCGGTTACGACGGAGGCTCTCCCGACCGCCATGGATCCTCAGCCCCAGTGCTTCAGGTGCCAGGGCGAGGGCCATGTTGCGAAGTATTGCCGCTACGCGGCGCGGTGCGTCAAGTGCTCAGGTGAGCACGACAGCCGCGCCTGCGACCGCGGCAGCAACGCTCTGCCGACTTGTGTCCGGTGCGGCGGCCCGCACGTCGCCAGTTGGCGCGGCTGTGCGGCTTTCTCAAGCCGCAGCCGTGCCGGGGGCGGCGAAGCGGCCGCGGCCGCACCGACGCAGCAGCAGAAGAGAAGACGACGTCGGAAACGGCGTAGGGCGCAGAACAGCCCGGCGCAGCTGAGGGACGGCGCAGCAGCAGATCCACCTGCCAGGGGCAGGGACGGCCGCTCGGAAACGGGCAGCCAGGACGCAGCTCGCCTTCCCGCGAAGAGATGTGACCTCGAACTCGGCACCGCCGTGAAGGAGGCCACAGCGGCCCTCAAAGCCGTCATGGCGGCGGAGAGGGCTGCCTTCGCAGCCGCCGTGGCTGCAGAGAAGGAAGAGGCCTTGAGGCAACTGCGAGCAGTTTTCGCCCAAGGCCTCAGCGCAGTCGTACCTGCGAACACTCCTGCGACCTCGCAGAAGGACGTTCGCGCGCCTATCCCTGCTTTTGTTCCAGCAGCACAGCAGGTGAGAGGCGCAAAGAGGACAACCGCCGCCCCAGCGGAACCGGTGGCGACGCCGTCGACCGCGGGAGCGACCCTCATCGCGACAGCGAGAGCGAACGGCCTGCATTTCTCCGACGCTGAAGCGGCGCAGCTCATTGAACCAGCGGAGCTGCTCGAAGCTGCTGTGCAGAAGTCCTGCGCCGTGCAGTAGAGGAGGACGCTGAACGGTAGCCAATCGCCGTCGTTCCGCACCGGCCTGATGAAGCTGCACCAAGTCACTGACGACAAGGTGCAGCAGAGGGCCTAACAGCAACGCATGCGTTGCCGCGCCGAACTTTTATGTTACAGGGAGGAAGCCACTGCGGCCGGCCCAGGAGACTACAAGAGAGCCCCGCCGCAGCACCGGACTGACCCCGCTAACGACCACGCAGCACATAGGTAACGATGCACGATACCTCACGCTAACCTTCCCTCACCTTGCATGCTCTGTCGCAGCTAGCAAGCCGCTACTGCCCTTATTACCCGACCTACTGTCGCAGAGGTTTTTTTCCCTTGGCGCTGGCCTTGGCACTTTTTTTTCCTCTGCTCTTAAAAACCGCTACCCTTCGATCGTTTTCGACCACTTCTATCTCCTGATGGACCATGTTAATGAGTAGTCTTACCCAGACGCATGGACAACATCACAGCCTGCATCCTGTGACGCCTGATTCAAAAACTAACATGTTTACGGAGGTGACAGTAGAACTTTTGGTTTGGTCACCACGTTGGTGCGGGCGTGGAGGGGCCCCATCCTTTATTTAAAAAAAAAAAAAAAAAAAAAAAGCTCGCCTCCAGTTCACCACCGGAAATGGAGGGTGAAGCTTTGACAATGCCAGCCACTCGTGCTGGCGAAACTTCAGAAAAATCATTAGATGAACGTCGGCCGAAGAACCCGAGACAGAAGCCAATAGGCAGTTTGTCAACAAGTGGCCACGAAAGCCTTAACAATTTTCTATTATTCATTGATTTCTTTATGATCTCTATTTTTTTTAGTTTTTTTTTTTTTTTTTTTTTTTTTTTTTTACAAATGAGAAGAGTTATATGCAGATGAACACTTACGACAAAAGCAGAAGGGCTACTTCTCATAGTTTTCAAGTTTTTCTGACAGTCTCATTGCCTCTTTACAAGATCCTTTTATTTCAATTATTCAAGGCACTAATACACATTTATTAGGCATAATAAAAGGTTTCAGGTATAATTTGAGTGCCAGAAAAATGTGTTCAAACTTCTAGTGCACCTCTTTGATGATGCTACTTTTTAGGGCCTTATATGCTTGCATTGCAAAACCAAATCCACTTTTCTAGATAGTTTAGAATATGCTCTTTCTAATGACCATAGTTTAGAAGAGTTTGGAGTAAACACTGTTTTGAAAAATTTGACTAAAAATACCCATTTTTAGCACTTTTTGAAAAATCGTCAACTTCGCCCTAGATTTGTGAAATAATGGAAAGCAATAGGAGAATGAAATTTTATATTCTAAGACCTTGTGTCCCCCCCCCCCCCCATAAACCATGGACCTTGCCGTTGGTGGGGAGGCTTGCGTGCCTCAGCGATACAGATAGCCGTACCGTTGGTACAACCACAACGGAGGGGTATCTGTTGAGAGGCCAGACAAACGTGTGGTTCCTGAAGAGGGGCAGCAGCCTTTTCAGTAGTTGCAAGGGCAACAGTCTGGATGATTGACTGGTCTGGCCTTGTAACAATAACCAAAACGGCCTTGCTGTGCTGGTACTGCGAACGGCTGAAAGCAAGGGGAAACTACGGCCGTAATTTTTCCCGAGGGCATGCAGCTTTACTGTATGATTAAATGATGATGGCGTCCTCTTGGGTAAAATATTCCGGAGGTAAAATAGTCCCCCATTCGGATCTCCGGGCGAGGACTACTCAAGAGGATGTCGTTATCAGGAGAAAGAAAACTGGCGTTCTACGGATCGGAGCGTGGAATGTCAGGTCCCTTAATCGGGCAGGTAGGTTAGAAAATTTGAAAAGGGAAATGGATAGGTTAAAGTTAGATATAGTGGGAATTAATGAAGTTCGGTGGCAGGAGGAACAAGACTTCTGGTCAGGTGACTACAGGGTTATAAACACAAAGTCAAATAGGGGTAATGCAGGAGTAGGTTTAATAATGAATAGGAAAATAGGAACGCGGGTAAGCTACTACAAACAGCTTACTGAACGCATTATTGTGGCCAAGATAGATACGAAGCCCACACCTACTACAGTAGTACAAGTTTATATGCCAACTAGCTCTGCAGATGACGAAGAAATTGAAGAAATGTATGATGAAATAAAAGAAATTATTCAGATAGTGAAGGGAGACGAAAATTTAATAGTCATGGGTGACTGGAATTCGAGTGTAGGAAAAGGGAGAGAAGGAAACGTAGTAGGAGAATATGGATTGGGGCTAAGAAATGAAAGAGGAAGCCGCCTGGTAGAATTTTGCACAGAGCACAACTTAATCATAGCTAACACTTGGTTTAAGAATCATGATAGAAGGTTGTATACATGGAAGAACCCTGGAGATACTAAAAGGTATCAGATAGATTATATAATGGTAAGACAGAGATTTAGGAATCAGGTTTTAAATTGTAAGACATTTCCAGGGGCAGATGTGGACTCTGACCACAATCTATTGGTTATGACCTGTAGATTAAAACTGAAGAAACTGCAAAAAGGTGGGAATATAAGGAGATGGGATCTGGATAAACTGAAAGAACCAGAGGTTGTACAGAGTTTCAGGGAGAGCATAAGGGAACAATTGACAGGAATGGGGGAAAGAAATACAGTAGAAGAAGAATGGGTAGCTTTGAGGGAAGAAGTAGTGCAGGCAGCAGAGGATCAATTAGGTAAAAAGACGAGGGCTAGTAGAAATCCTTGGGTAACAAAAGAAATATTGAATTTAATTGATGAAAGGAGAAAATATAAAAATGCAGTAAATGAAGCAGACAAAAAGGAATACAAACGTCTCAAAAATGAGATCGACAGGAAGTGCAAAATGGCTAAGCAGGGATGGCTAGAGGACAAATGTAAGGATGTAGAGGCTTATCTCACTAGGGGTAAGATAGATACTGCCTACAGGAAAATTAAAGAGACCTTTGGAGAAAAGAGAACCACTTGTATGAACATCAAGAGCTCAGATGGAAACCCAATTCTAAGCAAAGAAGGGAAAGCAGAAAGGTGGAAGGAGTATATAGAGGGTCTATACAAGGGCGATGTACTTGAGGACAATATTATGGAAATGGAAGAGGATGTAGATGAAGATGAAATGGGAAATACGATACTGCGTGAAGAGTTTGACAGAGCACTGAAAGACCTGAGTCGAAACAAGGCCCCCGGAGTAGACAACATCCCATTGGAACTACTGACGGCCTTGGGAGAGCCAGTCCTGACAAAACTCTACCATCTGGTGAGCAAGATGTATGAAACAGGCGAAATACCCTCAGACTTCAAGAAGAATATAATAATTCCAATCCCAAAGAAAGCAGGTGTTGACAGATGTGAAAATTACCGAACTATCAGTTTAATAAGCCACAGCTGCAAAATACTAACGCGAATTCTTTACAGACGAATGGAAAAACTGGTAGAAGCGGACCTCGGGGAAGATCAGTTTGGATTCCGTAGAAATACTGGAACACGTGAGGCAATACTGACCTTACGACTTATCTTAGAAGAAAGATTAAGGAAAGGCAAACCTACGTTTCTAGCATTTGTAGACTTAGAGAAAGCTTTTGACAATGTTGACTGGAATACTCTCTTTCAAATTCTAAAGGTGGCAGGGGTAAAATACAGGGAGCGAAAGGCTATTTACAATTGTACAGAAACCAGATGGCAGTTATAAGAGTCGAGGGACATGAAAGGGAAGCAGTGGTTGGGAAGGGAGTGAGACAGGGTTGTAGCCTCTCCCCGATGTTATTCAATCTGTATATTGAGCAAGCAGTAAAGGAAACAAAAGAAAAATTCGGAGTAGGTATTAAAATCCATGGAGAAGAAATAAAAACTTTGAGGTTCGCCGATGACATTGTAATTCTGTCAGAGACAGCAAAGGACTTGGAAGAGCAGTTGAACGGAATGGATGGTGTCTTGAAGGGAGGATATAAGATGAACATCAACAAAAGCAAAACGAGGATAATGGAATGTAGTCGAATTAAGTCGGGTGATGCTGAGGGTATTACACTAGGAAATGAGACACTTAAAGTAGTAAAGGAGTTTTGCTATTTGGGGAGCAAAATAACTGATGATGGTCGAAGTAGAGAGGATATAAAATGTAGACTGGCAATGGCAAGAAAAGCGTTTCTGAAGAAGAGAAATTTGTTAACATCGAGTATAGATTTAAGTGTCAGGAAGTCATTTCTGAAAGTATTTGTATGGAGTGTAGCAATGTATGGAAGTGAAACGTGGACAATAAATAGTTTGGACAAGAAGAGAATAGAAGCTTTCGAAATGTGGTGCTACAGAAGAATGCTGAAGATTAGGTGGGTAGATCACATAACTAATGAGGAGGTACTGAATAGGATTGGGGAGAAGAGGAGTTTGTGGCACAACTTGACCAGAAGAAGGGATCGGTTGGTAGGACATGTTCTGAGGCATCAAGGGATCACCAATTCAGTATTGGAGGGCAGCGTGGAGGGTAAAAATCGTAGAGGGAGACCAAGAGATGAATACACTAAGCAGATTCAGAAGGATGTAGGTTGCAGTAGGTACTGGGAGATGAAGAAGCTTGCACAGGATAGAGTAGCATGGAGAGCTGCATCAAACCAGTCTCAGGACTGAAGACCACAACAACAACAACAACAACAACAACAACAACAACAACAAGACCTTGTGTTGGTGAGTTATGCCGTGCAAAGTTTAATGTACATCCCACAATTACTTTTGGAGATATAAAAAACTAAAGTTCGCATTTTTTTTTAAACAGCTATTTTTTCGCCCAACTTTGCTTCAAATTATCTACACTCCTGGAAATGGAAAAAAAGAACACATTGACACCGGTGTGTCAGACCCACCATACTTGCTCCGGACACTGCGAGAGGGCTGTACAAGCAATGATCACACGCACGGCACAGCGGACACACCAGGAACCGCGGTGTTGGCCGTCGAATGGCGCTAGCTGCGCAGCATTTGTGCACCGCCGCCGTCACTGTCAGCCAGTTTGCCGTGGCATACGGAGCTCCATCGCAGTCTTTAACACTGGTAGCATGCCGCGACAGCGTGGACGTGAACCGTATCGTATGTGCAGTTGACGGACTTTGAGCGAGGGCGTATAGTGGGCATGCGGGAGGCCGGGTGGACGTACCGCCGAATTGCTCAACACGTGGGACGTGAGGTCTCCACAGTACATCGATGTTGTCGCCAGTGGTCGGCGGAAGGTGCACGTGCCCGTCGACCTGGGACCGGACCGCAGCGACGCACGGATGCACGCCAAGACCGTAGGATCCTACGCAGTGCCGTAGGGGACCGCACCGCCACTTCCCAGCAAATTAGGGACACTGTTGCTCCTGGGGTATCGGCGAGGACCATTCGCAACCGTCTCCATGAAGCTGGGCTACGGTCCCGCACACCGTTAGGCCGTCTTCCGCTCACGCCCCAACATCGTGCAGCCCGCCTCCAGTGGTGTCGCGACAGGCGTGAATGGAGGGACGAATGGAGACGTGTCGTCTTCAGCGATGAGAGTCGCTTCTGCCTTGGTGCCAATGATGGTCATATGCGTGTTTGGCGCCGTGCAGGTGAGCGCCACAATCAGGACTGCATACGACCGAGGCACACAGGGCCAACACCCGGCATCATGGTGTGGGGAGCGATCTCCTACACTGGCCGTACACCACTGGTGATCGTCGAGGGGACACTGAATAGTGCACGGTACATCCAAACCGTTATCGAACCCATCGTTCTACCATTCCTAGACCGGCAAGGGAACTTGCTGTTCCAACAGGACAATGCACGTCCGCATGTATCCCGTGCCACCTAACGTGCTCTAGAAGGTGTAAGTCAACTACCCTGGCCAGCAAGATCTCCGGATCTGTCCCCCATTGAGCATGTTTGGGACTGGATGAAGCGTCGTCTCACGCGGTCTGCACGTCCAGCACGAACGCTGGTCCAACTGAGGCGCCAGGTGGAAATGGCATGGCAAGCCGTTCCACAGGACTACATCCAGCATCTCTACGATCGTCTCCATGGGAGAATAGCAGCCTGCATTGCTGCGAAAGGTGGATATACACTGTACTAGTGCCGACATTGTGCATGCTCTGTTGCCTGTGTCTATGTGCCTGTGGTTCTGTCAGTGTGATCATGTGATTTATCTGACCCCAGGAATGTGTCAATAAAGTTTCCCCTTCCTGGGACAATGAATTCACGGTGTTCTTATTTCAATTTCCAGGAGTGTATATGAAAATTGCTCACAAATCCTTTTCTTAATATTTTACTTTAAAGAGCTCTAAAAGTTGTACAAGATGGCCAAGTTTTGTTTCTTTCATGTAAATACTTACAGAGATATCTCATCTCAAAGTTGCTGAAAATTCAAGGACGCACTATAGAAAGCTGTGCTATGGTCTTAAACAAGTGACTGTATCTCCAAAAGTATTGAATTTCTGAAACTGAAACTTTACCAGTGTTAATTGAGAACATGTGTGAATGTTCATACAAAATTTCATCAAAATCCATGAGGGTTATGTGGGAACATTTCTCGATATTAGACCACTTGGCACGGAATGGCCCTTACGTAAGAGTTGGCCAACTGCTACAAATATAGACTCAGCAACTAGGAAAAATTGAGCTACATAAGGCGCTAAAATACATGCGCTTAGAACTAATCCTTGCTTGTGCTGAACAACAGCATTTTGTAATAAAGGAAGTACGAAAATTCCTCCAAAAATGTAGCATTTGTTAGCGGATTTTTATAAGTAACTGTCATATTGCTTTAATATAAAATTATGCTGCTTAACACCAGCAGGACGCAGTGCTTACGCCCACTGCTTTCCCATTTTTCTTATCGTTTAAGCTTCCGTAGTGTTAAGCGGAAGTATATTCCTATAGTGAGATTGTTTTAGCTTATATATGCTCTTCTTTCTCCCACTGCATTTGTAACAGGTATGCAGCGCCCTCTGTAGCCCAGTATTTCCTAGTCGCCTGAGTCTGTACATTTGTAGCAGTTGGGGTTAGTCTCTGACGAAAGGTACCGTTTATGTTGACAAGAGCCTCTACCTGTGGGCATTTACGAATAAGTAGTCTCTCTGAAGTATGATATATGTAATCTGGCGCTGTCTAAAGCCATGTCTTGGAATAATTCTTGTTTCATCAATTTCGTTTATGCCAAGAGCCACTCGGTTTCGTCTAATCTATTGTGGTTTCATGTGATGTAATAAGTGAGTACGTTTACTTCACAAATATTTTTTTTAAATATGTTATAATGTTTGTTAAAAAAATTATTTTGTAACTGGTGTATACATTTTCAGGGCCAATACTTCTGAAGAAATTATTTTTTAAAGCCATTTTCAACGGATAATAAACCTTTATTTGTTGGCTGATTTTTCAATCTATTCGGAATAACGCAGTTGCTGTTTTGCAGCCATATTCAAGATCTGTAAATATGTTCTACAGTGTACCATATGATTATTTAGTTTCATGAGTGAGAAGTTTCCACATGACACCGACTTCCGTTGGTCTACTTTGAAATCAAAATCGTCAGTTGTGGAGGCCAGTCCTTCAACAATGCAAGATATAGCTAATGTAATGCTAGACCGTTCTCTTGTTTGATGAATTTTGTATGCTAAAACAATTATAGTTGAAAAATTATGTCAATAGAATGCTAACACTGTAGCAGTACAGGCTAGGTGGGTGAAAATGTCCACAGTATTCAAGGAGAAAAACATTGCAATAACAATTCTGCCTAAGGTTATAAAATTTATCCTTTGCCTTCCAAGCTCGTATGCACCCATGGAACGTATCTTTTCAAAAGTGAGTAACATTGAAATCTACGATTGCCAATTCCTCAATACTACAATGTAATTTCACTTTCCCGCGCACGGAAACATATGACATATCGTTGAATCTCATATGACATATCGTCGAATCTCAGAAAGATTTGTGAGAAATGTTAAATTGTTTTAAATATGACTGTTCTGTCTTAACTACTTTGTACTAGTTTTATATAAATAATAATGAGTGTTTATCCCCTTTGAAATGCCATTTCCTTACATGAATATCAATGATAATTCATTTTCCAGTCAAAAAGACATTGTTGACCCCTTTCGGTTCCAGTTAAACAGGATCCAAAAGTCGTGTTGGTGGATGTACAGGTCGTCTTCGTCCCCGAAGACGATATTGGATTATCCTTGAAAGTGTACTGTATATTTAAAAAAAAAAATATGGTAACCTTAGACAATGGTTCCTATAACCTTAGCAGTCTATACGTTACGAATCAACTGATCTGAGTTGCAAATCACAGTATCTCGTCGCCATACACGTAGCGGGACTTGACGTCAATGTCGAAGGCATTACACACGTCAGAAACTCCCCACCGCTGCTCAAGCGCATATTCAATTGTAACGGTTTACGTAGATTAGCTATGCTAAAAATCTTTAAAAGGGCCACGATGTTTATTTGCTCTGTTTAAATGAGAACTCAAGGTACTGTGGAAATACGAAGACGAACAATCTATGAAGATTGTATGGTCTTACCAATCACACTATGAACACCAACGACTAAAATTTTTTTGTTGGAGTCAAGCGTTGTGATTTCACTGGTCTGTCTGAGTTAGTGGAAGTCAGCCACAAATATGTTTTAAAGATTTTTCGATGTTTACCAGTTAAATAAGTAACAACTTCTTTACACAACATGGAACTAATGTTATTATTTTGAACTTACAAGCGAGCAAATCGTCAAATGAATAGTTAAATAAAGAGTGTAAATATTAATCAACAAGTGAAACATTTGTTACCTTCGACAAGAATTCATTTAGTCATTCTACACTGTATCCCAATTACAGTTTTTATTATCTACTGTACATAAACTATAAGGTATTAACGAAGACCACAATTCAGTATTTTATAAACAACATGTTTAAAACAAAACTCTCGTTCTTGTTAGGTGTTATCAGTTTCTGATTAACTATTTTTGAAGACACCACTCCCTTAACACAGCACTACAAATACAAAACACCTGGCGGTATGTAAACAACCATTTCACAGAATTCAGAATGTAATTACACAAATGAAGGGCGGAAAGAAGACTGGTTCCCTGAGAACATATATTACCATATCTACACTTCAAATGCACGGATTCCAAAGTTGCAACGCCACAGTTGACATAGTGCCGAAAATGATTGTCTATTTTCGCAGCGAACTGAAACTAGTTTGTAATTATTAAGAAAGCAGCAACCGCGTGCAATATGCTCCTTAATTATTCTTTACAATGTCTGGAGATGGTGCGTACAATACTAACACATTAGAGTTGTAATAACCCGGTAGCTTTCCTATAGGGGGCGGTGAGCCTCAGATTGGCTGTTGTTTAGCCGCCACACGTGAGCGGCTGTCACGTGTAGGCAGGCAGCGCTATGCGGTAATTCTTGGAAAAAAAAAATAAATAAATAAATAAAATAAAGCCCACGTGTGAAACGATACCGCGGCTCCGCACAGTGTTTCACCGTTTTCTTACGCACGGAAACAAAATTATGTTGCTAATAACTGTAAACAGAACTGCATTTACTTTGTAGTGCTCAAAAATGCTACTGGGCGGATAGTTTGATTGTATTACGAAAGTACTGGACTGTGTTGGTTGTGATCAGTAATGTTAAATCTTGGTGTGGATAAACAGCTATTGCTCAGCTGTCACCGCGACTTTTCAATTCTTACGTTGAGAAGTGTACTTTGCCACATCGCTTACAAGGCAACGTGTTTCCTGCGGTGAATCTGATGAATTCGGTAAAACTGTGTAGGTTCACCGAGAAAGGGGATCTTTCTAATAATACTATTAGCAGTAACTACACCAATGTCAAATACTTTCTGTTTAACGTGTTTCGTTCCTTACCTTACAGAAGCGGCCCACACTCAGTTGCAAGCCGTTAATCCACCAGGCGCTGCGACGACAAGTTTGGTGCTTAACAATGGGCAAAACTAGAAACACAAACACTGCTCACTTTTGCGTAGTGCGAACCGAGACACAACAAACCTCGAACGCAGCCAAAACAGACTACGTGACATGACATACTCGCATATCAATTAATGCTCCAGGAGGCGTTGACAGTGCCACCTAGCGGCTGGCGCGGTAGCTGTCCACAGACAAGCGCGAGTAATCAAAATTCTGGCGCTCTTTTCAGTTATTGTCCTGTCGCAGCAAGAAAATAAAAACCGTTCGTCATTATCGAACACAGCGGTTAATCCGTCCACTATGCACAAAAGCGGTACTGCTTGATGTTTATGACATGTGACGCCGCCGGTAATGGAATATATGCGATTACCGCGTGTCCTGTAACTTCCATTCACAGTGAAGAAGTCAACAACGATCTGCAATCTACTTCTGTTGAGTGTGGAGCTTAATTGCGATAATGTACACACAAGGCAGCACAGCCACAATAATTTATCACTCTGGGGTCGAATTACGCGAAACGCGACAAATCTGAAATTATATCTGTGTTAATTCAAGTATACATAATTTAAAGCATCAGTGTGAATCATTATTAGAACAGAAAAGACAAAACACACCCGAAGAACAAAGTAAGTGCCTGAACAAGCAAAATTCTGCAATTAACAAGTGCAGTCCTGAACAAATCAGAGAACTTGGTGCGAAAAAAAACGGTAAATAATGTAATCAAAATTATAGTGTTGGCGGACAGCCACGGGCGTGATGTAGCGGATATTCTTAATCAGTGTAAACAGCTAAAAGCAACCAGTTTTATTTAGCCAAATGCCTCACTATCAGAAGTAGGGAAGGTAGCACAATCTGCTCAGTGTGCAAAGCTTAATCAAAATGACTTTTTTGTTCTGTTAGAGGGATCGAACGATGTAAATAAAAATGAAACTGAGGAGGCTACACAGAATCTGGAAAGATACCTGATCCACCTTACCTATACAAACGTAATAGTTTGCAATATACCATACAGGTACGACCAACCCCAATGGTCCTGTGTTAATAGTGAAATCACAGTGTAAAATAAACAATATACGAGCATTTGCAAACGTTTCAGAAATATGCAAATTATTGACATAAACAATATTGGTTGTAGATTTTATACAGAACATTGGCAACATCAAAACAAGTTGGGAAAGCAGGTAGTAGCCAATCAAATGGCTAGAAAAACAGAATAAAACATCAGAGAAGAAACTGGCAATTAATTGGTATCAGTACTACCCAGCCAGTCAGTATAATGCTACACCGACTGTGGAAACACCGTCAGATCAAAATTTAGTAGCAGC
The DNA here is from genome assembly GCF_023898315.1 of Schistocerca nitens. Classification (NCBI taxonomy): domain Eukaryota; kingdom Metazoa; phylum Arthropoda; class Insecta; order Orthoptera; family Acrididae; genus Schistocerca; species Schistocerca nitens. The sequence continues at coordinate 5,047,561 of NW_026045897.1, forward strand.
TGAAGCACCATGTTCAACGTCGATGGCAGCAACACCACCTTTAAAAACGATAACAGCAACCTCAGCTGCAGCATCTCTAACAAAAATAGCAGAAGTTCAACCAGCAGATCAAACAAAAATGCCAACAGCAACAACTGTAGTACCAACATTACTGACAATAGCTGCAACAACAGTATCAACATTAGCTCCAGCAATAGCAATATTAGAATGTACATCAGCAGAATCAACATCAACGACAGTGTCTACAATAAGTAGCAGTGAAAAATGAAAATGTGACCACCTTGCCAACCAAACGGAAAACAGTGCCTCCCAAACATCTGAGTGATTTTTTAGTTGGAAACAGAATAGGGAGGAAAACCAGAAGAAAAACAAACAGAAGAAGTTGCCTAAGGTAAGTTATGTGTCAGAAATGAGGAAGGTGTGTCGAACTCACAGACAGTCAGTGCCAACTGTCAATGAAAATTGTCTACTCTTTTTGCATATTAATATCCGGTCAATGAAAAATAAGCTCTTGGAACTGCAATATTGGCTGGAAAAACTTAATTGTACTGCGCTTATGGTAAATGAACCATGGCTATCTCATACAGAAATAGATTTGAGGGCACCTAATGGTTATGAACTAGCTACAGGGTACTGTAGAACAAACATGAAGCATTTTGGTGTAGCCATATATATTTGTAAGAGACTGAAATTAATATATGAAGCTATAGATATAAGTAGTTTCTGCACTGAAACATATTTTGAAGCAGCAGCTGTATTGTTTCCAAGTATTGGTGTATTAGTTGTAACTGTGTATTGTACCCCTAATCAAAATTAGGACTTGTTTGTACAGGATCTTGAAAAAACTCATAGTATTCCCCCTTAAGAAGAAAAAGTGCAGAGTTTTCATATTCAGTGATATAAATATAGACATTAGAATTCAAAGGAGAACTGCAAACTATCTATTTAACACATTAAGAGCACTTAACATTTACTGCATAAACTATACACCCACAAGACACAATGCATGTCTTGACAACATAATCAGTAATTTTCAAATAAATGAAAGTCAGATCAACATAATTAAATTAGGCATTTCCAATCATGATGGCTTTTGCTTAAACTTCCAATACATAATAAAATAGGAAGCTAATCAGATGAGCCAGGTAGAGCAATAATAAGAGTAAATGGAAAAAACTCTTGTATTTAAAATCCACATTAAAACAAATAGACTGGGATGAAGTAATCACAGAAGCTATAAAAGCTAATGAGTCAACCATTAAATTCCAACATGTAGCAGCTAAAATATTTGAAGAAACCTGCCCTAAACAGTACCAAAGAACCCACAAGAATAACACTCACCACAAAACCAAAAGAATGAAAGAATAGTACACACCTCAATTAAACAATTTAAGAACAGTTATGCTCATTTATCGTGACAAGTCTCACCAGCAGCAACAGCAGCTACATCAACAGCAGAGCCACCTCTGGTAACAGCAGCAGCAATAGAATCAGTGGTAGCTGGACCAACTCCACCAAAAGTAGGAAAAACGTCAAGAACAGTTACACTAACAACAGCTGCAGTAACAGCTCCATCAACTACAGAGCCAGCCCTAATACCAGCAGGAAAATCAACAGCAAAGGCAACAGAACCATCATTTGCAACAGCAGAACCATCCACAATAGCAGCAGAATCAACTCCAACATTAGCAGAACCAGTACTGTCAACTAAAAAAACTTCAGACACCAGACAGAAGCCACTGCCTCCATCCCATCTAAATGATTTTTTAGTGGAAACCAGAAAGAGTAGGAAGCCCACAAGAGACACAGAGATATGACCTTATTTAAGTCGGTAAAGCAGAGAAATATACAACAAGGTATTTACAACTTTAATCCACCAGAATGTACAGGGCTTGAGCAAGAAATATGAACAATTAGACGTGTTTGTAAATGAAACTATGCCTGTTGTGCTCGGTATTAGTGAACAGTGGCTATCTGATGCCAAATTAGAAGTTTTTAAACCTCTAAACATGGTACTAGCTAATAAGTTTTGCAGATCTACTATCAGAGGTGGGGGTGTGTCAATTATGTAAAAAGCACATTTGATTTTAATTCTGTAAATGTAAGTAAATATTCATTAGAAGGAACAATTGAATTATGTGCAGCACGTATAAAAGTACCAAATGATGAAATTTATGTTATATGTTTATATAGACTGCCAGGTGGAAACTTCAAAGTTTTCTTAACAAAGTTTTGTGACATGATAGAGAATGTTTTTATATCACACCTGAACAAGTTAGTAATTATAGGAGACTTCAACATAAATGTATTAGCAGATAAGTTACACACTAGACAATTCAAGAATACTCTGCTTGAATATAATGTAAGAACCCTGATAAACACTGCAACCAGAGAGACTGAAACATGCCAGTCTGCAATAGATAACATAATCACTGGTATTCGTCTTTACGACCTTACATCTTCTGTTATTATTAGTGCTTTGTCAGACCACCATGCAGTAGAACTAAGTGTTCCTATAAAAAAGGTTCCTACACACAGTTGCTATAGATATATTAGGATGAATACAGACCAAAATATAATTCATTTGAATAATATGCTAAGGAATGTGGATTGGAACAGTGGTCTAATGACACTTCATAATTACGGAAAATTCTCAAGTGAACTATTCTACATTCTTAACCAAGCCTGCCCATTAATAAAAAAGAGAATTAAGTCACATGCTGTAACCTGAAACTGGATATCAACTTCAGTCACTGAGGCTAGAGAAAAACTAAGATGGTATGAGTATGTAAGTTAAAAATGACTTGAGCAATAAAAAATTAAAAGAAGAGTTCAAAAAGTATCAGAAATACTATGTAGATCTCCTAATTTCGGAAAAACAGAAACATTTTGAAAGTGTCATTCAAAGCTCAAATAATATCTCCAAAACATCATGGGCACTAGTAAATAGAGAGATAGGTAAATCTGAGAAACATGCAACTAAAAATCACTTGCTGATAAACGGCGCAATAGAAACTGATCAGAATAAGATAGCAGATCTGTTTAACAATTACTTTGCCTCTGTTGGCTCTAGCATAAAAAATCAGCTTAAAAAACATAAATACAAATTCAGAGGAACACCAGTGTCAGGAAGTATATTTTTGATGCCAACAAGTAAAGAAGAAATAATTAAAATAGTGAGTAGCTTAAAGAATTCCCATGCAGCAGGATATGATGGTCTTAGTCTGGACACTCTTAAGAAATGTATACATAAAATTGCATCACCTTTATCAACAGTTGATGAGTTGAAAATTGCTCAAGTTGTGACTATTTTTAAAAAAGGAAACAGGAATCTAGTAGAAAACTTTTGACCCATTTCTGTTCCTCCAATAATATCCAAAATCTTTGAGAAAGTTATATACATAAGAATCTGGAACTTCCTGGTATGTAAAAAATTGATTTCTAAGGGGCAGTATGGGTTCGTCAAGGGGTCGTCCACCATTACAGCAGCATCCAACTTAATTGAAGGTGTCACTCAAGCAATAGACAATAAAGAACATGTATGTGGCATCTTTTTGGACTTACAAAAAGCATTTGACTGTGTTGATACGACCATACTGCTGGACAAGCTGTGGAACTATGGCATTCGAGGCACAGCCCATAATCTGATGAGGTCCTACTTGACAAATAGGAAGCAGTTTGTGTCTATTAGCATAAATTTTGGTATTCCACAGGGGTCAATATTAGGATCACTTCTTTTTATTATTTATGTTAATGATATTCAGTCCATAACAAAACATGCAACAGCTATCTTATATGCAGATGATACCACGTTAATATGCTGCAATCCAAGCTATTCGCAGCTCGAAGTTGAATCCAATAGTGCAGCAGGCTTAATTCTGCAGTATTTTAATGAAAACAAACTAAAATTAAACACAAATAAATCTGTCTATATTGAATTTGATCTTGGGAGGCAAAAAACTCATGAAAACCAAATCTTAATGAGTGACGAATACATTAAAAAACAATACTCGACCAAATTTCTTGGCCTGACACTTGATGCGGGGTTAAACTGGTCTGATCATGTGAATGATATTTTCAAAAATATAAGTACTACCATATATGTCCTAAGAAAATTGACACCTTTTTGTAACATCGCCACTCTGAAGCAAATATATTTTGCACTATTTGAATCCCATCTAAGCTATGGGATAGAGGTATGGGGATCCAGCAGTAAAGTTAATATGAAAAGTGCACTTATCTTACAAAAGAAGGCACTTGAATTATGGGAAAGAAATGTGCCAGGAAGTCCTGCAGAAATTTGTTTAAAGAATTTAAAATACTAATTGTTCATAACCTGTATGTGCTGAAGATAATCATTATGGCAGTAAACAGTAACAAAACACTTAATAAAGAAATACATGACCACAACACTAGAGGTAGAGAGAGACCCCACATCATCTCTCATAGGACAACACTCTATGAGAAAAGCCCTCACTATTCAGGCATAAAACTACTCAATTGCTTCCATCCTAATATCTCCAAATTGCCCATTACAAAACTAGAAACAAAATTAAAATTATGGCTCCTAAACAATCCTGTATATTCAATAGATGAATTTCTAGATTTAGTAAACTCGTATGATGGAAGACCATCTATCTAAAAATATATGTAATCTCAGATCTTAGACTGTGCCACAAACTGTAAATGTTTGAATGTCGGATATGAATATTATGTCACAAACTGTAGATTCCTTAATCTAAGTATGGCAATAACAATTTTTTATGTATAGTCCATATATGTAACTCTGTTCTCTCAACTAAATTTAGAAAAAGTTGTGTAGATAAAGTGCCAGCCAATAATATGTAACCCTAGTTAGTTCCAGAAGACGAACAAAAAAAACCTTTTTTTGTAATCAGTTGATGTTGGATCAAAATAAATAAATAGTGAAGCAGATAAAAATATGTAAAAACTAGCCAGAAAGCACTATAGGTCTGAAATCAAGACAGCAACATGCAAAGCCAATGACACATTCATACTCAATTCCACAAATAAATTCAAAGCAGCATGGAAAGTCATTAAAACAGAAATAAACTGCCAAAAGAAAAACACAGTATACAAATTCCTCCACATATACTAAATGCACATTTGCCAATGCTGTCTGTGGCATTAAGATAGAGGAAGATGAGAGAAAGGCAGAAGCATTGCTATCTACAATACACAGGAAGCTCAGTAATATATTTGAATGGGCATAGTAACTCCTAGACCGGTCAGTAAATAAATAGCCAAGCTCAATAACTCTAGAGCTGAAGACTACTATGGTTTATCTAATTATGCCATAAAAATATAAGAGAAGAAATACTAATCCCCTTAACCAGGGTAATAAATAAGATATGAAACAAAGGTGTTTACCCAGATTGTTTAAAAATTTCTGTTATAATTCCCGTGTATAAGAAAGGCGACAAAGATTTACCTGAAATTACCAACCCCTCTCGCTAGTTCACATAATTTCAAAAATAATAGAGTACTGTATCCATCAGCAAATGAGCAAGTATTTTGAATCGAATAAACTGCTATGTTCCACACAGTATGGGTTCAGAACTGGTCTTCCAACTGTGAAAGCAGCACAGAGCATTGTCACTAAAATACAGGGTGTTACAAAAAGGTACGGCCAAACTTTCAGGAAACATTCCTCACACACAAAGAAAGAAAATACGTTATGTTGACATGTGTCCGGAAAGGCTTACTTTCCATGTTAGAGCTCATTTTATTACTTCTCTTCAAATCACATTAATCATGGAATGGAAACACACAGCAACAGAATGTACCAGCATGACTTCAAACACTTTGTTACAGGAAATGTTCAAAATGTCTTCCGTTAGCGAGGATACATGCATCCACCCTCCGTCGCATGGAATCCCTGATGCGCTGATGCAGCCCTGGAGAATAGCGTATTGTATCACAGCCATCCACAATACAAGTACAAAGAGTCTCTACATTTGGTACCGGGATTGCATAGACAAGAGCTTTCAAATGCCCCCATAAATTAGAGTCAAGAGGGTTGAGGTCAGGAGAGCGTGGAGGCCATGGAATTGGTCTGCCTCTATCAATCCATCGGTCACCGAATCTGTTGTTGAGAAGCGTACGAACACTTCGACTGAAATGTGCAGGAGCTCCATTGTGCATGAACCACATGTTGTGTCGTACTTGTAAAGGCACATGTTCTAGCAGCACAGGTAGAGTATGCAGTATGAAATCATGATAACGTGCTTCATTGAGGGTAGGTGGAAGAACATGGGGCCCAGTCAAGACATCACCAACAATGCCTGCCCAAACGTTCACAGAAAATGTCAATGTCAACACAAGCACCGAAGACAACATTACCTTCATTCAATTGGGACAACTGGCAGTGAATCGAGGAAGTACAGTACATACTGACAGAACTAAAATGAGCTCTAACATGGAAATTAAGCGTTTCCGGACACGTGTCCACATAACATCTTTTTTTATTTGTGTGTGAGGAATGTTTCCTGAAAGTTTGGCCGTTGTTGTTGTTGTTGCTGTTGTTGTTGTGGTCTTCATTCCTGAGACTGGTTAGATGCAGCTCTCCATGCTACTCTATCCTGTGCAAGCTTCTTCATCTCCTAGTACTTACTGCAACCTACATCCTTCTGAATCTGCTTAGTGTATTCATCTCTTCGTCTCTCCCTACGATTTATACCATCCACGCTGCCCTCCAATGCTAAATTTGTGATTCCTTGATGCCTCAGAACATGTCCTACCAACTGGTCCCTTCTTCTTGTCAAGTTGTGCCACAAACCTCTCTTCTCCCCAATTCTATTCAATACCTCCTCATTAGGTATGTGATCTACCCATCTAATCTTTAGCATTCTTCTGTAGCACCACATTTCGAAAGCTTCAATTCTCTTCTTGCCCAAACTATTTATCATCCATGTTCCACTTCCATACATGGCTACACTCCATACAAATACTTTCAGAAACAACTTCCTGATACTTAAATCTATACTCGATGTTTGCAAATTTCTCTTCTTCAGAAACGCTTTCCTTGCCATTGCTAGTCTACATTTTATATCCTCTCTACTTTGACCATCATCAGTTATTTTGCTCCCCAAATAGCAAAACTCCTTTACTACTTTAAGTGTCTCATTTCCTAATCTAATTCCCTCAGCATCACCCGACTTAATTCGACTACATTTCATTATCCTCATTTTGCTTTTCTTGATGTTCATCTTATATCCTCCTTTCAAGACACTGTCCATTCTGTTCAACTGCTCTTCCAAGACCTTTGCTGTCTCTGACAGAATTACAATGTCATCAGCGAACCTCAAAGTTTTTATTTCTTCTCCATGGGTTTTAATACCTATACCAAATTTTTCTTTTGTCTCCTTTTCTGCTTGCTCAATATACAGACTGAACAACAGTTGGGAGAGACTACAACCCTGTCCCACTCCCTTCCCAACCACTGCTTCCCTTTCATGTCCCTCGACTCTTATAACTACCATCTGGTTTCTGTACAAACTCTAAATAGCCTTTCGCTCCCTGTATTTTACCCTGCCACCTTTAGAATGTGAAAGAGAGTATTCCAGTCAACCTTGTCAAAAGCTTTCTGTAAGTCTACAAATGCTAGAGACGTAGGTTTGCCTTTCCTTAATCTTTCTTCTAAGATAAGTCGTAAGGTCAGTATTGTCTCACGTGTTCCAACATTTCTACGGAATCCAAACTTATCTTCCCCGAGGTCAGCTTCTACCAGTTTTTCCATTCGTCTGTAAAGAATTCGTGTTAGTATTTTGCAGCTGTGACTTATTAAACTGATAGTTCGGTAATTTTCACATCTGTCAACACATGCTTTCTTTGGGATTGGAATTATTATATTCTTCTTGAAGTCTGAGGGTATTTCGCCTGTCTCATACATCTTGCTCACCAGATGGTAAAGTTTTGTCAGGACTGGCTCTCCCAAGGCTGTCAGTAGTTCTAATGGAATGTTGTCTACTCCCGGGGCCTTGTTTCGGCTCAGGTCTTTCAGTGCTCTGTCAAACTCTTCACGCAGTATCGTATCTCCCATTTCATCTTCATATACATCCTCTTACATTTCTATAATATTGTCCTCAAGTACATCGCCCTTGTATAGACCCTCTATATACTCCTTCCACCTTTCTGCTTTCCCTTCTTTGCTTAGAACTGGGTTTCCAACTGAGCTCTTGATATTCATGCAAGTGGCTCTCTTTTCTCCATAGGTCTCTTTTCCTGTAGGCAGTATCTATCTTGCCCCTAGTGAGATAAGCCTCTACATCCTTACATTTGTCCTCTAGCCATCGCTGCTTAGCCATTTTGCACTTCCTGTCGATCTCATTTTTGAGATGTTTGTATTCCTTTTTGCCTGTTTCATTTACTGCATTTTTATATTTTCTCCTTTCATCAATTAAATTCAATATTTCTTCTGTTACCCAAGCATTTCTACTAGCGCTCATCTTTTTACCTATTTGATCCTCTGCTGCCTTCACTATTTCATCCCTCAGAGCTACCCATTCTTCTTCTACTGTATTTCTTTCCCCCATTCCTGTCAATTGCTCCCTTATGCTGTCCATGAAACTCTGTACAACCTCTGCTTGTTTCAGTTTATCCAGATCCCATCTCCTTAAATTACCACCTTTTTGCTGTTTCTTCAGTTTTAATCTACAGTTCATAACCAATAGATTGTGGTCAGAGTCCACATCTGCCCCTGGAAATGATCAATTTGAAACCTGGTTCCTAAATCTCTGTCTTACCATAATATAATCTGTCTGATACCTACTGGTATCTCCAGGATTCTTCCATGTATACAACTTTCTTTCATGATTCTTGAACCAAGTGTTAGCTATGATTAAGTTATGCTCTGTGCAAAATTCTACCAGGCGACTTCCTCTTTCATTTCTTAACCCCAATCGTTATTTACCTACTATGTTTCCTTCTCTCCCTTTTCCTACTCTAAAATTCCAGTCACCCATGACTATTAAAATCGCTACCTGAATAATTTCTTTTATCTCATCATACATTTCATCCATTTCTTCATCCTCTGCAGAGCTAGTTGGCATATAAACTTGTACTACTGTAGTAGGCATGGGCTTCGTGTCTATCTTAGCCACAATAAAGCGTTCACTATGCTGTTTGTAGTAGCTTACCTGCACTCCTATTTTTTTATTCATTATTAAACCTACTCCTGCATTACTGCTATTTGATTTTGTATTTATAACCCTGTATTCACCTGACCAAAAGTCTTGTTCCTCCTGCCATCGAAGTCCACTAATTCCCACTATATCTAACTTTAACCTATCCATTTCCCTTTTTAAATTTTCTAACCTACGTGCCCAATTAAGGGATCTGACATTCCACACTCCGATCCGTAGAACGCCAGTTTTCTTTCTCCTGATAATGATGTCCTCTTGAGTAGTCCCTGCCCGGAGATCCAAATGGTGGACTATTTTACCTCTGGAATATTTTACCCAAGAGGACGCCAGCATCATTTAACCATACAGTAAAGCTGCATGCTCAAGTATCATGTCGTTTTTGGAAACCCAGAATCTACTCTGTAGGAATCAACATGGATTCCAGAAACAGCGATCGTGTGAGACCCAACTCGCTTTATTTGTTCATGAGACCCAGAAAATATTAGATACAGGCTTCCAGGTAGATGCTATTTTCCTTGACTTCCGGAAGGTGTTTGATACAGTTCCGCACTGTCGCCTGATAAACAAAGTAAGAGCCTACGGAATATCAGACCAGCTGTGTGGCTGGATTGAAGAGTTTTTAGCAAACAGAACACAGCATGTTGTTATCAATGGAGAGACGTCTACAGACGTTAAAGTAACCTCTGGCGTGCCACAGGGGAGTGTTATTGGACCATTGCTTTTCAAAATATATATAAATGACCTAGTAGATAGTGTCGGAAGTTCCATGCGGCCTTTCGCGGATGATGCTGTAGTATACAGAGAAGTTGCAGCATTAGAAAATTGTAGCGAAATGCAGGAAGATCTGCAGCAGATAGGCACTTGGTGCAGGGCGTGGCAACTGACCCTTAAGATAGACAAATGTAATGTATTGCGAATACATAGAAAGAAGGATCCTTTATTGTATGATTATATGATAGCGGAACATACACTGGTAGCAGTTACTTCTGTAAAATATCTGGGAGTATACGTGCGGAACGATTTGAAGTGGAATGATCATATAAAATTAATTGTTGGTAAGGCGGGTACCAGGTTGAGATTCATTGGGAGAGTCCTTAGAAAATGTAGTCCATCAACAAAGGAGGTGGCTTACAAAACACTCGTTCGACCTATACTTGAGTATTGCTCATCAGTGTGGGATCCGTACCAGATCGGGTTGACGGAGGAGATAGAGAAGATCCAAAGAAGAGCGGCGCGTTTCACCACAGGGTTATTTGGTAACCGTGATAGCGTTACGGAGATGTTTAGCATACTCAAGTGGCAGACTCTGCAAGAGAGGCGCTCTGCATCGCGGTGTAGCTTGCTCGCCAGGTTTCAAGAGGGTGTGTTTCTGGATGAGGTATCGAATATGCTTCCCCCTACTTATACCTCCCGAGGAGATCACAAATGTAAAATTAGAGAGATTTGAGCGCGCACGGTGGCTTTCAGACAGTCGTTCTTCCCGCGAACCATACGCGACTGGAACAGAAAAGGGAGGTAATGACAGTGGCACGTAAAGTGCACTCCGCCACACACTGTTGGGTGGCTTGCGGAGTATAAATGTAGATGTAGATGTAGATGTAGAAAAATTATGGCTGTAGTTTCCCCTTGCTTTCAGCCGTTCGCAGTACCAGCACATCAAGGCTGTTTTGGTTAGTGTTACAAGGCCAGATCAGTCAATCATACAGACTACATTTTGTGAAAGGTGTATATATTACAAAATTAGAAATATAATATTATGTAGGCAATTTGTCTTGCAAATATATGTATATATTGGTGTATACAATGTATCTGTGACATTTATTATATGACAGCAATTACATGTAAAATGTTGAAAGGTGAATAAGTGAATATTTGGAAATGAAAAATATTTTACTAATTTTCCTAAACACGTCCACGCCAACACTTAATTTACTGCTAATACATTTCATAATTAACTGGAACAATCATATTTGCACAAACCATTTAACATTTAAAATTATTTTGTAATTGTTAGTTACATGGAAACTACTGCATGGTGTATTTATAATTGATCTAAAAAGGGTATGATAAAGATGAAACAATGTAGTGGACATTCTTCATCAACAAATAATGACACAGATTTTCTTACAGTACAGCTGTAACTGCTTCACCTGGGTAAGATGGAGACCGTCAGTTAAAATTAGTGAACCCTGAGTATTAAACTCTCATTCTCAAATTTGAATGTGTTCAGTAAGAAACTGAAACAGAAAAATTTGTGAGACTAATCAAATATATCAATTCCGCATTTGTCTCATGGTCCAACATACTGTTTATTCTTTCAGGAAGTTTTGTACCTGTCTCTCTCTGTGTTTGTTAAATCAAGTCAATGGGATTTTTTTTAAATGTGTGGAAGAAATTTTCAGAATAATAGTAAAAGAGAAATGGTGACAGATCTCAGTCTAAAAATCAGCCAGATTTGTAAGCACTAAATCTCAAACATGGATAAAATAAACATAAAAGTAGTAGCTGTTTGTTGTGCTAAATACAAAATACCAAATAAAGAAGGGAAGTGTTGTGTCTATTTCATACAGCATAGACACAATGAGGTAGCTAGGTGCACGCTAAACTAACGCAGACGGGCTTGAAGTTCTGGAACATGAGACTTATTAATGAATAAGAGGAAAAGTACGTAGATGCGTTTAATACTTATCTTTATTCTCTTGTTGGAATACATCTCTCTTGAATATTAGTACGCTATTAGCACTGATACAAATGGGCCTTGCTAGGTAGTAGCTATGGACTAAGCTGAAGGCTATTCAATCTGTCTCTCGGCAAATGAGAGGAAAGCTTCGTACGTCTGGTCGCAAGCTATGTCTTCCGTACAACTGGGCGAGGTCTATTCCGTGTCTTGTGACCTGCCATGTGGTGGCGCTAGGATTGCGATTACACAGTGGCGACACGCGGGTCCGACATGTACTACAGGACCGCGGCCGATTTAAGTTACCACCTAGCAAGTGTGGTGTCTAGCGGTGACACCACAGGAAGAAAGACAAAACTCAAGTGCAGAGAAAGGGAGTAACAACCAGAAAAAAACTAGGAAATAGTAGAATAATTTATGTAACTATGAAGTGAAATTGTACAAGACTTGAAAAGCAGCAAATATTTTTAAAAAAGAAGCAAATTCAAACAGACAAAGAGGCTTTCTACAAAAGAAATACAGTTGTGTCAACTGTCGGTTTCCAGTGAAGTATAATTACAAAACTTTATTTTTGGTATGCAGCACTGCATGAGGATAAACAGAAGATGAAACTGGAGTCATTTGAAATGTCCTATTGGAGGCATTCAGGCAATGGTAGGGCAAAGTTGTGGTTTCAGCTTCAGTGGGGCAACATTATCCACAGAAGTCCAATATTTGGGGTGAATCCTTACCTTGTGCATGATTTTGACCAGTCTGTCATTATTGGCAAATATTTCAACCCATCCTAAGGATGAGTGACTGTCCAGCCAACTCTTTCTCCAACACATCGGTTTCCTTGCCTAGTGGGAGATCCTGTCTGTAGTCAGGAATTAGTGCCAAGCTGGAACTATGAAGTTTGCTGTGAAGTATTTTCAGCTGATAGGGAACTGTCCACAAAAAACAAAGATCTCAGTTCACGGCCTGTTCTAGATAAAAGTTTTAATCTAGTAAGTTTGTCAAGAGCAGTGAATTCACTGGTAAAGTATAGAATATCATTCCAGTAACAATATACCACTTTAAGGCTCATCTATACTCTGCTATATATGTACTTAACATACTCTGTCTGAATGCACTGTTCCACAAGTAGAGACATTACTGCTGTCATCTACATCTGATCATTTACTATAAGTCGGACCGGTAATATTTTGGAATTTGCTTGTCATTTACTTGCTTCCCTTGTGATTTTGGAATTTTCATAAAGAGTGGGGATGTTCAGAACATTACGAATTTCTGTATTTTGTTTCCATGTACACTCACGTGCAAAACTATAGTACGGAATTATCTTTTGCACAATGTGTCAGTGCCAGGTAAATAACATGAAAAAACTTGGACTGTATGTAGAAACAATTTCTACACTATAATACACAGGGTAACTTAAAGAAACACTGTGGGGTGAACAGAAATGACACTCTTATTTGAAGACATCGATTACACTGTCACTGCGATTCGTGATGGTTCTGTCGACATTACAAATGGTGGGTCACGGTTCTCAATAGGGTCTGTGATCAACACAGATGGCGATGCATGTTCTGCAACACGGTCCTATACTAGTCAGTATGTTGGTAAGGACATACTAGATGCTTGCGTGTGGTGCACGGGTGCATGTGGACGTGCTGCAATATGTCTCCCCAACACGTCCCACATGTGCCCAATACAATTTAAGCTGGGGAAACCCGCAGGCCAGTCCCTTTGCCAAATTTTCTCTGGTTCCAATAGCTGCTCCACCTGCCACAATAATGCTGACCAGCAAGTATACCATGTTCAGAGTTTTCAAGGTCAGTATGCCCATGTAACATTATGCCAACCCCAGATCGTAACACCTGGAACATCAAAACAATGATGTTCAACAGAGTTCCTGGATACATTGTGTGTTCCTATCTTTTGCCATATGAGGGTACATCTGACATTGTCGAACGTGATAGTTTTGGTGATCCAGGTGTTACAATATGGGCAGTGATTATGTTGCACGGGCATGCTGCTCTACAACTCTTTGAACACAGTACACTCAGTGGTCAACATTATTGTGACGCTGTACTCTTTCCCCATGTGTGTCTTTTCAGGGAGGTATTTGGCCCTGACTACTTATTTACGGATGTCAATGTGCAACTGCACCAAACAACACGGAATGAGAGATGGGACGATATTTAGCAAATGGACTTGTCTGTCCATCCCCTGGACTTTAATCCTATTGCACACATGTGGGATGTGTTGGGAAGACACTTTGCAACACGTCCACATTCACCGATGACTGTCCAATTATGATCGGCACAGGAGCGCATGGCAGAGCGTGCAGTTCTGTCTGTGGTGAGGGCACATCTTACTAAGAACTATGTCCTGCCTTCTGCAGTGACCATGAACTGCAGTGATTTCAGTGTAATTATTATCTTGGAACAAAACTGTCATTTCTGTTTGTCTCATTGTGTATTTCCTTCAGTTACCTTGAGTGCTATGTAGTGGCAGTTGTTTCTATGCACAGTCAAGTTTCATTGAGCTATGTTATTTGGCAGTGACACATCATACAAAAGCTATTTTTGTCCTTACATTTTGCACACCAGTGTAATGATTGTTCCAGAGTGTTCTTAAACATGCCAAATACCCAGTTACTTAGTTACTAGCCTGAGCTTGTACTTAACTATAATTTTTCATACTCACTTCATACATGAAAGTTGATTATTTAATTTACAATTTGCTAAATATGCAGCATTTCAAATCACTTTTGTAAAGTCCAAACTGCTGATGATGGCCCCCTTGCTCTCAAATTAGGTTTTTGGTTTATTGGTTCTGTACACGTCCCACTATCCTGAAGGAATTAGATTTAAGTGTCCTCCTGACATTTTATCGCAGTCTTCCTGTTATAACCATAAAGATCAGGATAGTGAAATACTGTCAACACCTGTGACAAATCACAGGATGTAACATGAATATCGTGCAAGCGAGACTCACACTTGTATATGAAGTGTGGCGAGATTTTAAAGATGTGCAGCAGCCTTGAGGCAGCCAACTGAACAGCAGCAAAGTTTTCAGTTCAAGAAGACTACATGGGACTAAGTTGATCAGTGCTATTCAGGATACTGCTTTGCAATTTACACTATGTTTGCTTCTCACATTTACAGAGTACTCAGAAAAAGCAGCAGCATTGTAGCCATTGTGTGTGGTGAGAATGTAAAATCGCAAAACCTTCCCCACGTCTTACAGCTTGAGAACCATCTGTTTTATGATAATATGTAGCCCTTTCACTTTGACCTATTAATAAAGATACTCTGGTTGAGGGTGTCTTAGCAGTTAGATGAATTACCATTCTTTCTCTACAAATGACTGCTAACAATAAATGTGGTAACATTGGACAGCCTGCAAAATTTTCTGCACTTATTAAGTCTGCAACATGATAGGAATGATTTCCATAATTAATTATGTGTACTTTAACAACTTTTTGATGAAATGTGTCTACAAAATGATACCTCAAGGCTCATTCAAAGAATACTCATGACAGTTCTGGACATCATCTAGGAAACATTGACATTGCTACCTGTAATACTTGCAGAATATTCTGTGCGGTGAAGTATCTAGACACATATTGCACTACTTGGGTAAATTTCATCCACACTTAAACAACCAACTTCAAATGTGTATTGAATAACCAATGAAATGTAAAACCCAAAGCCAGATAGAATTTTGCAACCACTTCTTCCACTAACATTTTTGCTTTATATTTTACATACCACATGACTTGAAGGTTACTGATGAGAAAGTGCCTGTGCCACAGATATAAGCCAAATATGGTGAAAGCAGGGCATTCTGCTATGAAGTTCACAGTGTGTAGGAACAAATTCGTCTCTCCCTGCCATCCTCTTTATTCCCTCTGTCAATATGGTTCTTCCAAATCTTAAATTGCAGTGACAGCATTCCTTGGTCCATCACGAACAGCCAGTTCCCTAACCAGTTAGTACCTGTTCATTTTCAAGATTCCTTTGTTATTTTACCTACAGACTGTATTGTGAACATTTGTTTGTGAGTCCAAAGTGACTAATACTTGACATTTCGGTTATCCCACTGTGTGATTTCTCTCTGCAGATGCTAAAAGAGAAATTCTATTTCCTGTCACAAGAATGTAATGTTTCAGGCCAATATTTAAATATTTACAGCAACTTTTGGAAAAGGATGTTGGAAATAAATATTCCATGAAAAATATCACATGCATTTTTAACACCACTGGTGCACTTGCTGTAGAAACAAAATAGTCTGATGTTTACATGAAATGTACATCCATTCCTTATCACACTATTACAAGCAAAACAGTCTGATGGTACATATGAACTACACATTAATTCCCTATTCATACTACAAAAGTTACTGTATAAAAAGAAAAATTATTTATTATTTATTTTATTTAGCGCACTTATAATTCATGATATTGGACTTGTCAAAGTACAGAACAGTATAAAAATTACATATTTAAATCATGTACAAAATCTTATCACTGATAGCAACACATCTTTATAACAAAAACATTATTCTGATTCTATTAGATTATAAAATTATATATGTATATTCAGATAGAATAAAAGCTAGTGAAATGCCTTGGTTGATTGAACTAAAACTATTAAATATCAGTACTTTAGTTAGTTAGGCATAGTAGCAATGGCACAAAAGCTAGGTACATAATTAGATAAATACATAGATAAAAGAAGTTTGGTTTCATCTAGGAATGGTTTGATAATTATGAATTTTTGTTCAGAGAGTTATGAAGCAGACCTATAGATTTGAGCAAAATTCCAGGTATTAATTAATTCTGTAGAAGCTGTTGTTTCTTAGTAGATTTTTTAGTTTTTTTTAATGTATTAATGTTTGGTATTTTTTTGAAGCTATGTGGCAATGCACAGTAAAGAATTTTTGTTTGTAAACAGCACTGTCTTGATATATTGATTTTCTATGTACTTCCCTATGATATTCATTCCTGTTTCTTGTTTGATAATGGTGGAGCTTGCTATTCAAAGCTGAAACTTGATGGTTTTTAATGAAGGAGATACTTTCAAATATAAATATAGAAGGTAGGTCATCATTTTTAATTACTTAAAGAAAGCTCTACTTGGTGCTCTGTAAGCAACATCACTTATTAATCTTGCAGCTTTCTTTTGGAGCTTAAAAGACTACTTTGCAAAAGAGGTATTTCCCCAGAACACTATACTGTACTTCAGTAGACTATGCATGTATGCGTAATAACCACTTAACACCGTTTCCGTATTGCAGCAATCTGTAAGCACTCTTAATGTCTAACAGTACTTGCTTAATTTTTTGTTAAGCATTTCTACATGTTTTTCCCATCTTAGATGCTCATCCACACACGATTCTAAAAAAATTTGTGTGATTCTTTTGCTGAATTTGGCTATTCGATAATGTGAATTTTACATTGGTCTTATATTTGTTCCTTATATGGTTGAAGTTCATCCATACAGTTTTCTTGTCATTGACAACTATACAGTTATATTTAAAACATTTTTCTGCCACTTCTGCTGTTTTGTCAATTTTTTGCTACATCTCATAATCATTCTTCCCTTTGATAATGAAGCTGGTATCATCAGCAAATAAAACAGTATTAGGTGTTGAAAACTGTTGTGGTAGGTCATTAATGAAAATCAAGAAAAACAATGATCCAAATAACTGAGCCCTGGGGCACTCCATAATTAACTCTTTCATATTCAGAATGGTACACATTTCCATCCTGAGAAATTTGTATTCTTTGTTTCCTATCAGTTAAATATGACTTGAACCACTTGTAGGAAATGCAACAGAAACCATAATTATACAGTTTTAACAGCAGTAGATTATGATTTATAAGATTAAATGCTTTGGAAAGGTCCAAAAACAACCCACAGATCAGTTCCTTGTCCTCAATAGCTTTGCAAACAGGTTTTAGGAAGTCTAACAATCTGTCATACATTATTCTTTCATTTATTTTCGAAAATACAGGTAATAATGATAGTGGTGTGAAATTTTTAATGTCAAACTTGTCACCACTTTTGTAAACTGGTATTGCTGTTGACTGGTTAAGTTTACTTGGTAACACACCAGTTCCAAAGGAGTCACTGATTATGTCCACAAGTTGAGAGACAACATAATCAGTAGTATATTGTAGTTTGCTGATAGCCGTTTGTACTTATTTGGGTGTTACGGGATATAGGTACATTGTCCTTTCATTTATTGGAGCTTTTACCTTTGTCTTTGGATTGTATTTAGTGGTGATCAGGTTTTGGGCTACATTAATATAATGATCATTAAATATATTAACTATTAGAAGTTGATTATCCACAATTTCATTTCTGTGTTTTATGGTGATTTTATTACTTGCATTTTCATGTCTGCCTGTGTGATTATTAATAACTTTCCACATAGATTTCATTTCGTTGTTACGCTTTCTGACATATGAACCATTATGCTTCTTTTTTGCAGCAACTATAGCTTCTCTGTGCTTTTTCCTATAACACTTTACATATGATTTCAAGGTAGTATTTTCCTTTGCACACATACTAAGACTTTCTGATTACTCTTTGATTTCACTTGTTGTCCATGAATTTGAGTTTTTGTTTATTTTCATTCTCTTCAGAGGGAACGAAATATCATAGCAGTATTCATAATTTGACAAGAATCTGTTGAATTTTATCTCTACAGAACTATTCATTACCATGTTACAGTTTACATTTTTCTTACATTAGATTAAAGATGCTAATGCTGTCATCATCAATTAATCTTCTCTCAATATATCTCCTGTTGTCACTTTTCTCATGAGATTTCTCTGAAGTCAATATAACCTGTATCCAATACCTCAGATTTAAAGCCACATTTTGATTTGTCAATGAATATTTGGTCTATCGTACTTTCACTTTTGCTGCCATATGGATAACACAACTTAGGCCTAATTGGTACAATGAATTTTAACATTAATATAAACTTTTATTTTTCTTTCCCCCCTTTTGTGAAGGACAGCTACATAACCTAACCTAACCTAACCTACACAAGACTAAATGTAAATTTATCCTGCTCAAATGTTCAGTTATTTTAATTTCTTGGGGCTTTGACTATTTTGTTCTGAATGGGACCATGTGGGTTTTGGGGATGTTCAATCTCAGTTGGAACCATGTTTCTAGTTTGTTCACTGTGTTCATTATGTAGAGAGGGATGTTTTCTGGCTCCTGGTTTTCAATTAATACAGATGTGTCATCTGCAAATAAAATCGATGGAGCATTTATATTGTTCGGTAAATCATTAACATAGAACAAAAACAAAATAGGTCCTAGAATTGGGCCTTGAGGGACACCTTGGGCTACCGTTTTCCATTTTGAATAGTAATTTGCTGCATTTGATGAGACAATCACTCTTTGTTTCCTATTTGATAAATATGAAGTAAAATGCAATTATAATTTTACTATCTGTTAGTTCACATAAACAATATTCAAAATCTCTGCCAATGCAGCAGACATTTTTAAACCTAATTTCCTTTGATTTAATACCTGTTCTTACATATATATGTTCCACCCCTTCTACATGTTTCCCTGCAAAAGCTGCTGATCAACTGGAAGTCTGAAATCCCAACTGCACATTTTTGTACTTCTTGCAGCCAGTGTTCAGTTACACACAAGATAGAAATCTCCTTCAGTGTACCACTTGAAAGTATCTCTAGCTCATATAGCTTACTGGTTAAGCCCTGTGCATTACAATATAGGATAGTTAAAGAATTATTCAGTTCTATGAGAGATATATTTCTTGCCTGGTTAATTTTTGAAGAGTAGGCTCTAGTCTTCATTTCATTTCTATCTTGAGTTTCGCCTCCTGGGAGTCCTGGACTTCTTCTTGGTTGGTTTCTTCTTGGGCTATAAAAAATCATTTGTATGTTGTTTGGATGCAAAGCTCTGCCTGGTGCTTTGTTGTGATCTGTTGTTTTTAACTTCTATCCACTCTGGTATGGCTTCCTCCTCAGTCTTTTACATGGTGATATTGTCTTCTGTGCTGGTTCCTTGCCATTTATTCATTCCACTGAAGGCATATTTACTGTTAACGTTTTGGTTTCTTCTTCTGTTATTTTTGTATCTGTGGTGATGATGTCTTCTGTGTTGCTTCCTTGTCACTTATATGCATATTTAGAGTTAATTTCTTGGTTTTGTCTTCTGTTATTTTCCCATATTGTAAGTGTACAGTTTTGGTGAGTGACTGATCTGCCTGTTGCAAACAGTTAACAGAGATCAGTGACGGTGTGGTGGGCTGAATCATGGCTGAATTATGAAGGTTCCTGCAAAGTTTTTCTTTTCCTTTCAGCACCAAATGTAGTCCATGCTTTGTATAATCAGTCCTTCTTAAAAACAGATTAACATCCAGTATATTAGTGTGACTGTATTGGGCAAGACATTCCATCAA
Organism: Schistocerca nitens; assembly: GCF_023898315.1. Taxonomy (NCBI): domain Eukaryota; kingdom Metazoa; phylum Arthropoda; class Insecta; order Orthoptera; family Acrididae; genus Schistocerca; species Schistocerca nitens. The sequence goes on from NW_026045897.1 coordinate 5,067,847, forward strand.
GAAGGTGTTCATTTTGTATATTCTGTTGTTCCAGTCTGCCCTGTCAGAGCTGTAGGGTACTGTACACAGAATCAATTTAGTGTTCGAATTTTTTGCGAGTAGCATGTTCACAGTGTGTTGGTAATCCTTGATATCTGATACTACATCATTTGTTTCAGCCAGAACAATAACACGGTCAAGTTTACTGAAGTCCTTTAACTTTTCTTCAGTGTTATTAACAACATGTTTCAATTGTGCATTTGGTTTGACAACGGATGTTGCAAAATATCTTGGCAGAAGTTTCTGATTTAATAATATTAATAAACAAGTAAAAAATATCAAACAATGCAAATTCCAGGTTGGAATATCAACAATGTAGGAAAAGACAGATTGCTAATTACCATAAAGAAGACACATCAAGTTGCAGATGGCCACAATTAAGACATATAAGGCTTTCAGCCAAAGTCTTCATCAATAAGGCAAGCATGTGCGCTCGCGCGCGCGAGCGCACATGCTTGCCTTATTGATGAAGACTTTGGCTGAAAGCCTTATATGTCTTAATTGTGGCCATCTGCAACTTGATGTGTCTTCTTTATGGTAATTAGCAATCTGCGCGCGCGCGCGCCCACATACACACACACACACACACACACACACACACACACACACACACACACAATACATGTGCGTGCACCCACACATACATACACACACACAAACAAACAATCACACCTCACACACACATGGCCACCAATCCACCATTTTGGGATAGTGAAGCAGCCATTTAAATCAAAAGTGTCATGTTCAGCTGCATGTCTTGTTGCAGGGCGGTCAGCTTTGCTCTTGACTACAGTTTGGCAGTATTGTTCATCCTGGTGGACAGCTAGTTGGTAGTCATACCAATATAAAAAGCTGTGCAATGAATGCAGCAGAGCTGGTAAATCACATGGCTGTTTTCACAGGCGGCCTGTCCCTTCATGGGGTAGGATAAACCTGTGACAGGACTGGAATAGGTGGATGGATTGGGCAGATTTTACGCCTGTTTCTTCTACTAGAATATGATCCTTGTGGAAAGGGGTTGGGATTAGGAGTATTATAGGGATAGATTAGGATGTTGTGGAGATTGGGTGGGTGACGAAACACCACTTTAGGAGGGGCGGGAAGTATCTCAGGTAGGATGTCCCTCATTTCAGGGCATGATGATAAGTAATCAAAGCCCTCGTGAAGGATGTGGTTCAGTTGCTCCAGTCTGGGGTGGTACTGGATGATAAAGGGGACACTCCTTTGTGGCTGATTCTTGTGGGTGGTGGGAGGATTGGGGTTGAGAGTAGAAATGGCACGGAATCTGTTTGTGGACTGAGTCTGGGCAAAAGTGTGTCTGTGAAAGCCATGGTAAGACTGTCAGCATACTGAGCAAGGGAATTTTTGTCACTGCAGATACACCATCCTCAGCTAAGCCAGGCTATATGGAAGGGATTTTTTAGTGTGAAAGTGATGACAGCTGTCAAAATGCAGGTACTGTTAGTGGTTGGTGGACTGGTGGATTTAATGTGGAGAGAGGTGCTGAAGGGTCCATCAGTGAGGAAGAGGTCAACATCTATGGAGGTGGTCAACATTAGGGATGAGGAGAACCATGTTATGCAGATGGGAGAGAAGCTGTTGATGCTGTGAAGGAACGAAGATAAGGTGTTTGGCCCTTAGTTCAGTTCATGAAGATGTCATCAATTAACCTGACCAGACTTGGGGTTTGGTGTTTTGGGAGGCTAGGAATGTCTCCTCTAGATGACCCATAAAATGGTTTGCAAAGGAGGGTGCCCTGTGGGTGCCCATGGCTGTGCTGTGGATTTGTTTATATACCTTCCCTTCAATTAGAAGTAGTTGCAAGTTAGGATAAAGTTAGTAAGGTATATAAGGAATGAGGTTGGGTTTGGGGTCTGAAGGACATTGGGGGAGGTGCAGTTGAACAGTGGTAAGATTGTGTGCATAAGGGATGTTGGTGTATAGGGAGGTGGCTTCACCACTGATAAGTAGGGATCCAGGAAGTAAAGGGTTTGGCATGGTGGAGAGTCAGTGAGGGAAGTGGTCAGTGTCTTTGACATGAGAGGCTAGATTACTGGCAATTGGTTGGAGGTGTTGGTCAATGAGGGCTGAAATTCTTTCAGTGGGGGCACAATAGCCAGCTGTAATGGGGCATCTAGGATTGTTGGGTTTGTGGATTTTGGGGAGCATTTAGAAAGTGGGCGTGAAGGGCATCATAGTGGTGAGGAGGGAAATGGATTCAGGGAAGATGTTCTGAGAAGAGCCTGAGGCTTTAAGCAGGGGTTGCAGTTTGTGTTGCACTTCTGGAATGCGATCAATCTGTCAAAGTTTACAGGTGGAGGAGTCAGACAGTTGGAGGAGGCCTTCTGCCAGGTAGGGTGATTAGTTCAGGATTTGTTTTGAGGTTGCGTATGACTGTTCTTTCTTCTACTGAAAGGTTGGTGTTCTGAGGAAGGGACCTGGAGAATGGTGGTGACGCTAAGCTGGAGGTAAGGAATTCTTGGTAGGTGACCAGTGGGTGGTTAGGTGGGAGAGGGGAGAATTGCAGTTGGAAGGTCGTATGAACTAGAAGAGCCAGAGTTCAGTGTTGGTATTAGGGTGGTTTCAGTTGAAGGGATTGGCGGTGTGGTGTGCGTACTGTAAGACCTTCGGTACACACACCATCAGATTATTTGACTTGTCGCTCTAACGAAGTAGGCGAGTGTCAGCAATATGTCTCGTGGTCTTATCGTGGTGTGTTTACCTTCTGCCATTAGGTCAGACGATAGAAATGCCACTTGCACGCTTAGAGTAGCAGATTGACGGTGACCAACTTTAAACAGAACTTGATTAATTTTCACACACATTTATTAAAATAATAAAAAACATAGATATTACGTAACTTGATTCTGGATGCTGTTTACAATTGACAATCTAAAGTTCCTTTGGTCTTGGTACGTTAATCTTATTCTCACATATCTCTGATACTTGACAAAGTGTCTATACATTTATCTTTCATAGGAATATGGTAATCTTATTAGGCACTGAAACTTGTGCAGAGACTGGTGCAGAGACTGGTGCAGAGACTAGTGCAGAGACTAGTGCAGAGACTAGTGCAGAGACTAGTGCAGAGACTAGTGCAGAGACTAGTGCAGAGACTAGTGCAGAGACTAGTGCAGAGACTAGTGCAGAGACTAGTGCAGAGACTAGTGCAGAGACTAGTGCAGAGACTAGTGCAGAGACTAGTGCAGAGACTAGTGCAGAGACTAGTGCAGAGACTAGTGCAGAGACTAGTGCAGAGACTAGTGCAGAGACTAGTGCAGAGACTAGTGCAGAGACTAGTGCAGAGACTAGTGCAGAGACTAGTGCAGAGACTAGTGCAGAGACTAGTGCAGAGACTAGTGCAGAGACTAGTGCAGAGACTAGTGCAGAGACTAGTGCAGAGACTAGTGCAGAGACTAGTGCAGAGACTAGTGCAGAGACTAGTGCAGAGACTAGTGCAGAGACTAGTGCAGAGACTAGTGCAGAGACTAGTGCAGAGACTAGTGCAGAGACTAGTGCAGAGACTAGTGCAGAGACTAGTGCAGAGACTAGTGCAGAGACTAGTGCAGAGACTAGTGCAGAGACTAGTGCAGAGACTAGTGCAGAGACTAGTGCAGAGACTAGTGCAGAGACTAGTGCAGAGACTAGTGCAGAGACTAGTGCAGAGACTAGTGCAGAGACTAGTGCAGAGACTAGTGCAGAGACTAGTGCAGAGACTAGTGCAGAGACTAGTGCAGAGACTAGTGCAGAGACTAGTGCAGAGACTAGTGCAGAGACTAGTGCAGAGACTAGTGCAGAGACTAGTGCAGAGACTAGTGCAGAGACTAGTGCAGAGACTAGTGCAGAGACTAGTGCAGAGACTAGTGCAGAGACTAGTGCAGAGACTAGTGCAGAGACTAGTGCAGAGACTAGTGCAGAGACTAGTGCAGAGACTAGTGCAGAGACTAGTGCAGAGACTAGTGCAGAGACTAGTGCAGAGACTAGTGCAGAGACTAGTGCAGAGACTAGTGCAGAGACTAGTGCAGAGACTAGTGCAGACTAGTGCAGACTAGTGCAGACTAGTGCAGACTAGTGCAGACTGACTAATCGGAGGTCTGTACACTCGTTATAATACCTCGCACGTTGAGGTATCACTGCGTGAGTGTGATCCGTGAGGAGAAAAGGTTCTACATTAGCAGTAATCTCATTGGCTGCATTACATATTAATACGCGGATCGGCGGAAGCAGAATTTGGTCCGTCTCTATGGCAGCGCCATAGTGCGGAGACGGACAAGTGCTGTGCCTGCGCTGTTGTGCTTAGCAGGGCACGCTCTAGTGGGAAAGTTGTGTACGCACTGACTACGCGGAACTATGTACACAACAGGCAGGAAAGAAGTTCTTCCCTTGTAGGGATCAGGAGAAGGAGAATAGCCCTTTGACTAGTCCAGCATCTTTAAATTTGGGTGTAGCGTGAAAGGTGAGGCATTTGGATAGAACTGAAACTTCTGTGGAGCTGAGGGCTTTTATGGAAAGGTTAACAACAGTGTTACAGTAATGTTTTGACTCTGGATTTTCTGGAGTGTTGGTAGGGAGTTTTGGGGGATGTGACAAGTTGAAAACCTATGAGGTGTGGACAAGGAGGAACACTGTGGATATGACAGGGGTTGGATAGTGGTGCTTCACAGCAGCAGTAGGATGTCACAAAGTTGGATAACTTATGGAGGCGATGCCTGGAATGCTCCTAGAGGTGCTGGAGGGGCAAGCGATTAAATTTCAGAGATGTGACATACGGCATAGGCATTGCAGAGTAGTAGCATCTTGCAGAGGGAGCAGAGATGGTTCTGTGATGCCTGTGCCATGGAAATGTGTTTTGCAGCACCAGGTTTGTGAGGGCCAGGGACTGACAGAATCTGAAAAGGTGTAGGTCATTGTGAAATGATGGATGGAATCCAGACAAAGGGTTGGAAAAGGGGTGGCAGGGGGGGGGGGGGGGGGGGTTGGAGGTGGATTCCATGGCTTAGGCAGCATTTGAGATACAGGGTGTGGGACTGGCTTTTAGCCAGGATACTTTTCTAAATTAGTTCAGAAAGATGGAGCAAGGGTCCAAAGGGTCCATTGTGGCAGAATGGTGTAGAGGAAACAGGAATTAGGCAGAAATGGGCAAAACAGATGTTGATGGTTGTGAGAGAAGATGGATAAGAGAAAAGACACAAAGATGCTAAAAAAATTCATAAAGACACACTAAAACACGCACAGATACATAATAATACAGACAAATACATAAAAATACGCACAAATAACTGAAACCACATAAAAATACACACAAATACTTTAAAAATGCACAGAAACATGGGTGAAAAGGAACAATGAGACGTGTGTGTGTGTGTGTGTGTGTGTGTGTGTGTGTGTGTTGCAATAAGCGAAGAGAGAGGGAGAGGGGATGGGCAAGGTTGAGGATCAAAAGTTCATGTGGCACAGGCAGGAGTGGAAAACAAAACATAAAGTACATCAGGATAAGGGATAAAATGGGATCAATAGAAATAAATGTAATTATAGCTACCAGAGGAAAGAATCTGGGGCATTAGATGTTGCATCAACAATCTCCATTGTCATGAAGTCTGCATTGTGCCCAGATGGTCGTTGATACAGTGTGACTCAGCAGTAGATGCAGTTTAGAAGACACTGAAAAATCACAGGCAAAAAGAGAAAGAACAGAACTGAGAAGAGTAATGCTATAGACAATAGTAACAAAGGAAAACGTAACAGGGTTGTAGAATGGAAGAAAGCCATTCAGCAATAATCAAACAATGGAAACTTAATGCTTCATGTGGACCTCCCCAACCTAGCATGCCACGTAAATAGATGTTGTTCTCCTCCTCTCTGATGGCTTCATATGCACCTCTGTCCCCATTAAACCACAAACAATACCTGCATTTTGACAGCTATCATCCCTTTCACACCAAAAAATCCCTTCCATATTGCCTAGATACCTGGGGACTGCATACTGCTTGCCATATTGATGAAGACTGTGGCTGAAAGCTTTATATGTCTTAATTGTGGCCATCTGCAACTTGATGTGTCTTCTTTATGGTAATTAGCAACCTGTCTTTTCCTACATTGTTGATATTCCAACCTGGAATTGCATTGTTTGATATTATTAACTTGTTTATTACTATTATTAAATCAGACACTTCTGCCAAGATATTTTGCAACATGGTGGCCAAGAGCAAAGTAGACCACCCTGTTGCACAACTTGCAGCTGAAGATAACCCACTTGATTTCAATGGCTGCTTCACTGCCCAAGCCATCTGAATCCATCACTCCACCACCAGCTTTTCTGAACTGTGCAGATGGGAGTTATCCTTACAACACATTCTCCACTCACGTAATTATCCCAGCTTCAGAGTGGTTAGCACACTGGACTCACATTCGGGAGGACGACGGTTCAATCCCGCGTCCGGCCATCCTAATTTAGGTTTTCCGTAATTTCCCTAGATCACTCCAGGCAAATGCTGGGATGGTTCCTTTGAAAGGGCACAGCTGCCCTCGTTCTCCATCCTTCCCTAATCCGAGCTTGTGCTCCGTCTCTAATGACCTCGTTATCGATGGGACGTTAAACACCAATATCCTCCTCCTCCTCCTCCTCCTCCCAGCTTCAGCTTATGGTAACCTTCTGTCCCCATGCCCTCCACCCAAAAATCTCTGTCCTGTCATCTCCTCCCCATTCTCATCTTTCACCGTGTTTATTTGCAGCCCTCTGCCATTGTATCTTCCTGTATTTCCCTGCTCCTCTCCTTTTTTGCTCCTTTTTTCTCCATCTCCCTGCCCCACAACCTCCTGACACTGTGCCTGTTGGCAGTCTAGTCCCTGCATACTCCACCAGACACTGCTCGTCTCTCTTCCCACTCATACACTGCTATCCCTTCCCCTTCCTCACGCCTTCCAGATTTCTGCTTGCATCCCATGTAATGCTGTTTTCTGGCCCAAGATGCTGGAGGTAGTGGCTGTGTGTGTTTGAGGTCCTTTGTGTGTGTGTGTGTGTGTGTGTGTGTGTGTGTGTGTGTGTGTGTGTGTGTGTGTGTGTTGTTTTTTTTTTTTTTTTTTTTTTTTTTTTGTGGTTTTAGGGCGCACAACGTCAACGGTCATTAGCGCCCAGACTACTTTAGGAATGCACCGCGAGTCACAACTTTAAAACAGCAACAAAACGGAGAACACGATGAAAGACATACTGACAGGCATAGGATTAAAAAAGAAAACAGCATAATCAAATGTCCTTTGAGAGGGTTGTCAAATTGATAAAATGAAGAACGCGAGCAGCTGCTCGTGGGTCATCCGCTAAAATGGCTTCTACAGTACATGGCAGGCCAATATCGAGACGTAGGGTGTTAAAATTCGGACACGACGTTAAAATGTGGCGGACCGTCAGCAATTGCCCACATGGGCAGAACGGCGCCGGCGCAGCCGTCAGCAGATGGCGATGGCTGAACCGGCAGTGGCCAATTCACAACCGGGCCAAAACTACCTCCTCCCGCCGAGAAGGGCGTGAGGAGGATGTCCAAGCCACGGGTAGAGCTTTCAAGGCCCGAAGCTTGTTGTCTGAAAGTGCAGCCCAATCGGCATGCCACAGCGAGACAATGCGCCGACAAATTACCCTGCTACAATCTGACGAAGGGACACCACAAGAAGCTGTCCGAGGCTGGAGGACCGCAGCCTTGGCCGCGGCATCTGCAGCTTCGTTCCCAGGGATACCGACATGGCCAGGAATCCACATAAAGCTAACCGGAGAACCGACGTCCACCAGCTGCTGATGAGAGCGTTGGATCCGGTGCACGAAAGGGTGAACCGGGTACGGATCACCGAGGCTCTGGATAGCGCTCAGGGAATCGGAGCAGATGACACATGCAGAATGTCGGTGGCGGCAGATGTAAAGGACAGCCTGGTAGAGGGCAAAGAGCTCAGCTGTGAAGACCGAACAATGGCCATGGAGCCGATATTGGAAACTTTGTGCCCCGACAATAAAAGAACACCCGACCCCGTCATTGGTCTTAGAGCCATCTGTATAAATGAAGGTCGCATTAATGAACTTCGAACGAAGTTCGACAAAACGGGAGTGGTAGACTGAGTCGGGGGTAACCTCCTTCGGGAGTGAGCAGAGGTCAAGGTGGACGCGAACCTGAGCCTGGAGCCAAGGTGGCGTGTGGCTCTCGCCCACTCGAAAGGTGGCAGGGAGTGAAAAATGAAGGTGTTGAAGGAGGCGACGAAAGCGAACTCCAGGGGGTAGCAGGGTGGAGACATACAACCCGTATTGACTGTCGAGAGAGTCATCAAAAAAGGAACGATAAGATGGGTGGTCAGGCATTGCCAGTAGCAGACAGGCATACCGACAAAGCAGTATATCGCGCCGGTAGGTGAGTGGCAACTCACCAGCGTCAGCATGAAGACTCTCGACGGGACTAGTATAAAACGCTCCGATCGCAAGTCGTAAACCCCCGATGTTGTATGGAGTTGAGGCGGCGTAAGATGGATGGCCGTGCAGAGGAGTATACGAAGCTCCCATAATCCAGCTTGGAGCGGACGATCGACCGATATAGGCGAAGGAGGACGGTTCGATCCGCTCCCCATGACATACCACTGAGAACACGGAGGACATTTAGTGAACGGGTACAACGGGCAGCCAAATAAGACACATGTGGAGACCAACTAAGTTTCCTGTCAAATGTAAGACCTAAAAATTTTGTTGTCTCCACGAATGGGAGAGCAACGGGACCAAGTCGTAAAGACGGTGGGAGAAATTCTTTGTAGCGCCAGAAGTTAATACAGACCGTCTTCTCGGCAGAAAAACGGAAGCCATTGGTGACACTCCACGAGTAAAGACGGTCAAGAGAACGCTGAAGACAGCGCTCCAGGAAACACGTACGCTGCGCGCTGCAATAGGTGGTAAAATCGTCCACGAAAAGGGAGCCTGATACATCAGCTGGGAGGCAATCCATTATTGGATTGATCGCTATGGCGAAGAGAGCGACGCTCAAAACTGAGCCCTGTGGTACCCCATTCTCCTGGCGAAAGGTGTCTGACAGGACAGAACCCACACGTACCCTGAACTGTCGATCCATTAAAAAGGAACGAATAAAAAGAGGGAGGCGACCGCGAAGACCCCATGTATGCATGGTGCGGAGAATGCCCGCCCTCCAACAGGTGTCGTAAGCCTTCTCCAAATCAAAGAACACAGCCGCGGTCGGGCGCTTCCGCAAGAAGTTATTCATAATGAAGGTCGACAAGGTAACCAGATGGTCAACAGCAGACCGGCGCCTACGAAATCCACATTGTACATTGGTAAGTAGGCGTCGAGACTCGAGCAGCCAAACCAATCGAGAGTTAACCATTGGCTCCATCACTTTACAGACACAGCTGGTAAGCGAGATGGGTCGATAACTGGAGGGCAAGTGCTTGTCCTTCCCCGGCTTAGGAATCGGGACAACAATAGACTCGCGCCAGCATGCGGGAACATGTCCCTCAATCCAGATGCGATTGTAAGTATGAAGAAGAAAACCTTTACCCGCAGGAGAAAGGTTCTTCAGCATCTGAATATGAATATAATCAGGCCCTGGAGCGGAGGACCGTGATCGGCCAAGTGCGGTTTCGAGTTCCCGCATGGTGAATGGGGCATTATAACTTTCACGATTCGAGGAGCGGAAGTTAGGTGGCCTAGCCTCCTCTGCCTGTTTGCGGGGGAGGAAGGCAGGGTGGTAATGAGCGGAGCTCGAAACCTCTGCGAAAAAGCGGCCGAAGGCATTGGAGACAGCCTCAGGGGCCACAAGGACGTCATTCGCGACCGTCAAGCCAGAAACTGGTGAGTGGACCTTAGTGCCAGATAGCCAGCGCAGGCTACCCCAGACAACAGAAGAAGGAGTAAAACTGTTGAAGGTGCTTGTGAAAGCAGCCCAGCTGGCTTTCTTGCTTTCGTTAATAATACGACGACACTGTGCACGTAATCGTTTATAATTGACACAATTCGCCACTGTAGGGTGGCGGTTAAAGGCGCGTAAAGCACGTCGACGAGCACGTAGAGCGTCTCTACATGCTGCGGTCCACCAGGGGACCGGTACACGACGTGGAGAAGAAGTAGGGTGAGGGATGGAATATTCAGCAGCAGAGAGAATGACTTCCGTGAGGTGTGCGACCTGACTATCGCAGTTTGGGAATGTTTGATCCTGAAAGGTCGCCCTTGAAGAGAAGAGCCCCCACTCTGCTTTGGAGATGTTCCAACTAGATGAGCACGGAGAGGGGGTATGCTGCAGGAGATGGATAACACACGGGAAGTGGTCGCTCGAATATGTATCAGAAAGAGCATACCACTCGAACCGGCGTGCAAGTTGGGGAGTACATATAGAGAGATCTAAATGGGAATAGGTGTGAGATGTATCCGAAAGAAAAGTAGGGGCGCCAGTATTGAGGCAGACGAGATTGAGCTGGTTGAAAAGGTCTGCTAACAGGGAGCCCCTCGGGCAGGATGCTGGAGAGCCCCAAAGGGGATGGTGGGCATTGAAGTCTCCAGTTAACAAAAATGGTGCAGGTAGCTGAGCAATAAGTTGCATCACGTCTGCCCTGGTAACGGCAGACGACGATGGAGTGTAAACGGTACAAATGGAAAATGTAAAAGTGGGGAGAGTAATGCGGATGGCAACTGCCTGCAGGCCGGTGTGCAACGTGATGGATCGTAGTAAATATCATCCCGGACCAGCAACATAACCCCTCCATGAGCTGGGATACCTACCACAGGGGGTAGGTCAAAACGCACAGAGGTGTAGTGTGCCAAGGCAATTTGATCGCATGGGCGTAGCTTCATTTCCTGGAGGGCTACGACGAGCAGACGGTGCAAGCGAAGCAGCAACTTCAAGTCCTCTCGGTTGGAGCGAATGCTGCGAACATTCCAGTGAATAAGTGCCATCGTAAGAAAAAAGGAAGATGAAAGAAGGGGTCACCTCGAAGGCCGCTGAGGGCCTGGCTTCGAGCGAGCACTGCCGCCGCTATCAGTAGGCGGACAGTCATCGTCCATTGGGTCTATAGGTTCATCGGCCACCTTGGGAAGATGGCCGGGAGGGGGAGCTTCCTCCGCCGGTGAACGGCCAGATGTTCGGCTACCAGCAGTGCGGCCAGGCGAAAGGGATGACGGCCTGGGGCGGCAACCGCTGGGTGGCGTAGGAGAAGAAATGCGCCGTGGCGGAGAAGGAGAACTGTGCTTCCTATTAGCCTTCTTGGATGGTCGTTTGGTGGAAGTACCGGACGAAGGCTGGGAGGTCAAGGTACGTAGGAAGTCTGCACGGGACGGTTCCTTCTTGAAGGCCCGTGCATCTGACTTCTGGGTCTTCGTCTTAGCAGAAGCTGATGAAGGGGCTGGTGTCTGTGGGGTGATGGGACGAAGAGGAGACGTCGACCGCGCGATCTTAGCACTGGCCGAACGGACGACCGTGGTGCTGAAGGTCAGATCGCAGGTCTGGGTTGCCACCTCCCTGGTAGTCCGAGGAGAGGCGAGGACAGTACTGTATTTCCCCGCTGGGAGCAGCGTGGGCTTCCTACTAGCCAATAGCTTGCGAGCAGCCGAGGTGGACACTTTCTCTTTGACCCGAATTTCCTGGATACAGCGTTCTTCCTTATAGACAGGACAGTCGCGGGAGGAAGCAGCATGGTCACCCTGACAGTTCACACAACGAGGAGACGGAGGTGGACAGTCACCCTCATGGGCATCCCTGCCACAAGTGACACATTTAGCCGCATTGGAACAAGATTGGCGAGTGTGATTGAAACGCTGACACTGGTAGCAGCGCGTAGGTGTCGGGACATAGGGGCGAACAGAAATAACCTCGTAGCCCGCTTTGATGCGCGATGGCAGCTGAACACTATCGAAGGTCAAAAAAAGTGTCCGGGTCGGTACAAGGTCATTGTTGACCTTTTTCATGACCCTATGGACAGCCGTCACGCCCTGCTCAGCGAGGAAAGATTGAATCTCCTCGTCAGTCAAACCGTCGAGGGATCTAGTGTAGACCACACCACGAGACGAATTCAAAGTTCGGTGAGCCTCCACCCGGACAGGGATTGCGTACAGGAGTGTGGCCCGAAGCAGTTTTTGTGCCTGAAAGGCGCTCTCAGTTTCGAGTAATAAGGTACCGTTACACAACCTGGTACAGTATTTGACAGATCCGGCTATGGCATCGACGCCCTTCTGGATAACGAAAGGGTTGACAGAGGAAAAATCCTTTCCGTCCTCAGATCGAGAAACGACGAGGAACTGTGGGGCAGGCGGTAGTACTTTTGTCACTGGTAGCTGGTCACGTTTCCGTTTTTGGGCAGAAGTCGAGAGAGATGGAGTGAAATCCATTGCGGAGAAATCCCCCATGATTGCCAGCGTCTCCAATGGCGCGCTCCTTCCTTGTGGGGACCCTCTCAGAGGGCACTCCCGCCTTAGGTGAATGTTTACACCTCAGGTCACACCTCCCGAGGAACAGACGGAGGGACCAATCGGCATGGTCAGAAGGTATCAGCTCAGGCAATCACCCCTCCCCGGGCCTGGCCTTTACCAGGGGGTACGCGCGTGCCTTACATGTCTACCCAGGGCGGGGAATTACGCGTTACCCCGTCACCGGCTACGCGTGCGAACGCGTGGGTCGGCCTTCAGGTGCGCACAGGGAGGAAGGAAGAAGAGGAAAAAGGGGGGAGAGAGAGAGAGAGAGAGAGAGAGAGAGAGAGAGAGAGAGAGAGAGAGAGGACAGTGTCTCAAACGCCGAGGCGGAGACCAGAGAAGGCAAGGAGAAGAAGGCAATGAGAAGGCAAGGAGAAGGCAAGGAGAAGAAGGCAATGAGAAGGCAAGGAGAAGAAGGCAATGAGAAGGCAAGGAGATTATGCAGGGGAAAGAGTAAGGAAGACAGTGAGGTGGAGAAGAGCAAAGAAAGGAACCAACCAAAGAAAGGAAGAAACGAGAAGTGAAAAAGCAAAATGACCGCAAATAGAGGTCGTGGAACCGTCCGTCTCCGGACGCAGGCGCTAACTACCCCCTTGAGGGGGAGGGACTCCTTTTAGTCGCCTCTTACGACAGGCAGGAATACCTCGGGCCTATTCTTACCCCGGACCCGCAGGGGGAGAGTGTGTGTGTGTGTGTGTGTGTGTGTGTGTGTGTGTATGTGTGTTACTGATGAAGGCTGTGGCTAATAGCTTTAAGTAAGTGTTTTTTAATTGTGCCTGTGTGCAACTTCATGTGTCTTCTTTGTGGTGTGTAGCAATCTGTCTTTTTCTACAAACTAAATATATATCCTTCAAAAACTGGAATGTAATAAAATATTATTTATATTGTGACTAGATTGTGATTCAGGCACCTGTGACGTTCTTTACACATGACACATGCACATCTGCATACCATCTTGCTGGATTGCAATTAGATGCTTTATGCTGGCATTGAATCTGGCATTGCAAAATGAAATGTGCATAAGTAATAAATGTTCTTAAACTCAAACAATTACAAATTATGAGACCTTACTATATCACTGAGTAGCTGATAACATATTAGAATGTAAATAATAAAATCCTTTGAAGAATATTACTTTAATGATGTGATTTGCACAAAAATGGCAGCCAGAGATTTAAACACTTTCAAAGAAATGACTTCCAGCAGCAGATATACATCACTAATTGTTGAATGCATATTGGGATCAGTACATGGCTGCATGCATTATAACCGCGTAGTTCTGATATTAGAAACCAATCTCACATATGCTACCCTTCCTCTGCATAATATACAAAAACCAGGATTGGACAAATAAAATGATTGGGACAAACAGAGAGATTTCTATAAATGAAGGTGCATGTCCTTCACAACAGGGCACCAATCTGTTCAACATGGAAGTGGGATTGCAAAGAGTACATTCTCCCCCCTCCACAGCTGCCTGCAACAGAATGAATGAATGAATGAATGAATGAATGAATGAATCAGTGCTGGGGCTGTTGTCATTCACTAGTTACAATTTGCTACTGGAGTCCAGGAAGGTGGATGAAATTCTTCTAACATGTTCAGATTTGGAATGCCCCAGTTCTTGAGGACTTAACTGAAGAAATAGTTTCCAGATTTGTGAAATGGGCATGTTTACTACTCATGAGGCAGTGTAATAGCCTGTCAGTGTGCGAGACAAGTATTGTGGCACTCTTACATGTACAGGGTGCATGGGAAGTAACTAGGATTTGAAATTGATGTATATTTTATTTTTGCAAAGTTGTTGTTGTTGTTGTTGTTGTTGTGGTCTTCAGTCCTGAAACAGGTTTGATGCAGCTCTTCATGCTACCCTATCCTGTGCAAGCTTTTTCATCTCCCAGTACTTACTGCAACCCACATCCTTCTGAATCTGCTTAGTGTATTCATGTCTTGGTCTCCCTCTACGATTTTTACCCTCCACGCTGCCCTCCAATGCTAAATTTGCGATCCCTTGATGCCTCAGAACATGTCCTACTAACCGGTTCCTTCTTTTTGTCAAGTTGTGCCACATACTCCTCTTCCCCCCAATTCTATTCAATACTTCATCATTAGTTATGTGGTCTACCCATGTAATCTTCAGCATTCTTCTGTAGCACCACATTCTCTTCTTGTCCAAACTATTTATCGTCCATGTTTGACTTCCATACATGGCTACACTCCATACAAATACTTTCAGAAATGACTTCCTGACACTTAAATCTATACTCAATGTTAACAATTTCTCTTTTTCAGAAACGCTTTCCCTGCCATTGCCAGTCTACATTTTATATTCTCTCTACTTCGACCATCAGTTATTTTGCTCCCCAAATAGCAAAACTCCTTTACTTTATTTTATTTATTTATTTATTTATTTATTGTTCCGCGGGACCACATTTAGGAGAAGTCTCCATGGTCATGGAATGAGTCAATACATGAAATTATAACACGATTGTAGAAACAGATGAAATGAAATATAAGAAACATATTCAGGCGACAAGTCGTTAGTTTAAATAAAGAAAATCAAGAATGTAACACTGGAATTTGCTTAATTTTTTACCTCTTCCAGGAGCTGCTCGACAGAATAGAAGGAGTGAGCCATGAGGAAACTCTTCAGTTTAGACTTAAAAGAGTTTGGGCTACTGCTAAGATTTTTGAGTTCTTGTGGTAGCTTATTGAAAATGGATGCAGCAGAATACTGCACTCCTTTCTGCACAAGTGTCAAGGAAGTGCATTCCACATGCAGATTTGATTTCTGCCTAGTATTAACTGAGTGAAAGCTGCTAACTCTTGGGAATAAGCTAATATTGCTAACAACAAACGACATTAAAGAAAATACATACTGTGAGGGCAATGTCAAAATTCCCAGACTATTGAATAGGGGTCGACAAGAGGTTTTCGAACTTACACCATACATAGCTTGAACAGCCTGTTTTTGAGCCAAAAATACCCTTTTTGAATCAGAAGAATTACCCTAAAAAATAATACCGTATGACATAAGCGTATGAAAATATGCGAAGTATACTACTTTTCGTGTTGAAATGTCACTTATTTCAGATACTGTTCTAATGGTAAATAAAGCGGCATTTAGTTTCTGAACAAGATCCTGAACATGGGCTTTCCACAACAGCTTACTATCTATCCGTACGCCTAGGAACTTGAACTGTTCCGTCTCGCTTATAACATGCCCATTCTGTCTGATTAAAATGTCAGTTCTTGTTGAATTATGAGTTAGAAACTGTAAAAACTGAGTCTTACTGTGATTTAGCATCAAATTATTTTCCACAAGCCACGAACTTATATCATGAACTACATTATTTGATAATGTTTCAATATTACACACAAGATCCTTCACTACCAAGGTGGTGTCATCAGCAAACAGAAATATTTTTGAATCACCTGTAATACTAGAAGGCATATCATTTATACAAATAAGAAACAGCAGTGGCCCCAGCACTGACCCTTGGCGAACGCCCCATTTAACAGTGCCCCATTGGGACTGATCATGATTACCACTCTCAATATTGCGGAGGATTACATTCTGCTTTCTGTTCTTAAAGTAGGAGGCGAACCAATTGTAAGCTACTCCCCTTACTCCATAATGTTCCAACTTCTGCAGTAATATTTTGTGGTCAACACAGTCAAAAGCCTTCATTAAATCAAAGAAAACACCTAACATTCGCAACCTTTTATTTAATCCGTCCAAAACCTCACAGAGAAAAGAGACTATAGCATTTTCAGTTGTTAAGCCATTTCTAAAACCAAACTGTACATTTGACAGCAAATTATGTGAATTTAAATGCTGTAGTAACCTTGTATATACAACCTTCTCGATAACTTTAGCAAACACCGATGGCATAGAAATAGGTCTATAATTGTCAACATTATCCCTGTCTCCCTTTTTATAAAATGGCTTCACTACCGAGTACTTTAATCTGTCAGGAAACCTACCACTCCTAAAGGAAAAGTTACAGATATGGCTAAGTACTGAGCTAACATACATGGAACAATACTTCAGTATTCTGCTAGGTACCCCGTCATATCCATGAGAGTTCTTGGTCTTTAGTGATTTAATTATTAACTCAATCTCCCTCTTGTCAGTATCATGGAGGAGCATTTCAGGTAACAGTCTCTGAACACTTTTTTCTAAGAGCACTATATGATTCCCTGTTGGGACTAGGTTTCTATTTAGTTCACCTGCTTTATTCAGAAAGTGATTATTAAGTACTGTACATATATGCGACTTATCAGTAACACGGACATCCCCACTACGCACTGATTCTATATTCTCGACCTGTCTCTGCAGACCAGCCACTTCCTTTACGACTGACCATATGGTTTTAATTTTATCCTGAGACTTAGCTATTCTATCTGCATACCACATACTTTTTGCTTTCCTAATAACTTTTTTAAGCACCTTACAATACTGTTTGTAATGGGCTGCTGCATTTAGATTGTGACTGTTTCTAACGTTTTGATATAATTGCCACTTTGTTCTACAAGATATTCTTATCCCTTTAGTCAGCCACCCAGGCTGCCTGTTTGTGCTAGTACCCTGTTTTGAATGTTCTAACGGAAAGCAACTTTCAAAGAGCATGAGAAAAGTCTTGAGGAAAGCATTATATTTATCGTCTACTGTATCAGCACTATAAACATCTTGCCACTCTTGTTCCTTGATAAGGTTTAAAAAAGTCTGTACAGCAACTGGATCAGCTTTCCTAAAAAGTTGGTAACTATATTTAACATGTGTTGCAGCACAAAAATCTTTTAGACTTAAAATTTGTGCATCATGATCTGAAAGGCCATTCACCTTTTTGCTAACTGCTTTAAGTGCCTCATTTTCCTAATAATTTGCAAAGTTATATGCTTGAAATTAATACAGTATGTACACTTTTATATAGGAATGTGATTGCATGTGTTTAAAGTCCATTAAATTTAGATTTAGGCAACAGTTATGTCCTCAAATGACCTGGGATGGAATCCACATCTTTCTGGAGGCAGTTGTGTGGGATGTTGGTAACAACTTCTTGAATCCACACTTCCAATTCATCTGGTATGCGAGGTTTTGTCCAATATACCTCCTCTTTTGCCCAGCCCCATAAAAGAGAGTCACAGGGTGTCAGGTCTGGACTGCTGGCATGCCATTCATGAGGTCCACATCTTCCCAGCCAATTTCCTGGAAACTTCTCATCAAACCAGATCTGCATGGCATTTGCAAAGTGAGGTGGTGTGCTGTCTTGCATGAAGATAATGTCATTGGTATTTTCCCATCCAGATACTGTTGGCCAAACGTAATTGTGAAGCATTTGAAGATAGCATTCATCGTTCACTGTGTCACTCAGGAGATATAGGCCCATGGTATTTGAAACTGTTATTGTACACCACACGGTCACTTTCTGATGAGAATGCGTCTTCTCCACATTAACTCCAGTCTCATGTGCCACCCAGTAATGGCAGTTGTGCCAGCTGACAAAACATCCCACATGGAATATGGCCCTGTCACTCCACAAGACATTGTGAAACAATTAAGGCCATTCTTTGTGCCAACCCAACACCAGCATCCTGTATTCCAGTCTGTGATCACAGTCATAATTATACAACATACACACATGCCCACACTCATGCAATCACAAATCACGCACACATGTGACTACAGACTGATGATGTGTGTGTGTGTGTGTGTGTGTGTGTGTGTGTGTGTGTGTGTGTGTGTTTTGTCTAATTTTGTCAAAAGTCTTGTTGGACAAAAGTTAATTGTGTGACAGTCTTTTTATTGTGCCTTTGTGTGACTCAGCATCTCTGCTATATGGTGAGTAGCAACTATCCTTTACATTACATTGTTACATTTCATCCTTGATTTTCCATTGCTTAAGTACCTATAACAATAACTTTATAATGTGTGACCAAGAAAGGAGTTGGCAAAACAGCCACTCACCTCAATCAGAAGGGAACTGACAAGCAAAAAGCTGAAGAGCAAAACTAGGCATCAATACACAAATACATTTGCCATATTCTGCTCACTCTCCAAGCCTCCTGTTTCCACATGTGCAGAAACTGATTTTGGTATTCTGGTAGCAGTTTAAAATATGACAGAACAGGAAATAGTGCTTCATAAAAGTCCTGCAGCATTGCACAAATCACATTATCAAGATTCTTAATGGCAGCAGTCAGACTGTATTTCAGACATAAAAATTTCCTGTTGGCAAGGGCATTTAACAATTTTTTAATGTATTTAAAATGTTAAAAATTTGAAATAACAAAGAATTTTTTATTTTGTTTACAAAATCGAACTCACTCATATTAAAACTGAATACAGTTATCTTGCAGCCATAGTAATATACAGTTACCAAGAAGTATCCACAATAACATTTGAATGCAGCACAAAAATTGGGAAAAACCAATGCCCGCCTTATGTGAGTTTCCAAGGACCAAGATTCCTTCTTTGGTAGCAACAGACAAACTGTCTGGGTACTCGAAAAGGTGGCAACTAGCAGGTTGAAGCATAAAAAATTGTGACTCTCCAGAATGGTATTAAATGCTATGTTTTCTGTTTTCAGTCTTATATTACTATCCTTGAGGCCACGAAATTCAGTTCTGTAATGGCTTTCATTTGGAGAACAAATTGTGCATGTCATGCTGGCAGAAACTGTTTTCAACATTGTTCTTTGGCAAGTAGTTTAAGAGGAGGGCAGGAAATATTTGTAATTACCATACTGCGAACCAACGTACGGTACTGATTCACACAACTCTACACACTGTCTTCTATACTGAGAGGAGATTCACCAACTACAGAGATTCACCTCATGACAAGCCTTTTATTTTAGCTATTACATTTCTGAAGCTTGACTTAGGATCAGTGACTGCTGATATGCAGACGCAAAGCTTTGGAACCTGCTCATGGGATTTGTACTTCCTCTATGAACAACCAACTGACTGGTAGGCAGTCTGTTGTCCACCAGTGTCATTTTACATGGTACTGTGGGTGTGGGGCTCGACCAAACTGAAGTAGGTGGTGTTAGGAGGATGTATGGGACAGGTCTTGCATCTAGGTCTATTACAGGGGTGTGAGCCTACTTCAGTTTGGTCACTAACATCACCTATCCCATCAAAAGCAGGGCTACCTGTGAAACCAGTCATGTGATTTACAAGCTAAGCTGCAACCACTGTGCTGCATTCTATGTAGGCATGACACCCAACAAACTGTCTGACCACATGAATGGCCACCGACAAACTGTGGCCAAAAAACAAGTGGACCACCCTGTTGCTGAACACACTGCCAAAATGATATCCCTCATCTCAATTACTGCTTCACAGCCTGTGCCATATGGATCCTTCCCACCAACACCAGCTTGTCTGAATTGTGCAGATGGGAACTTTACCTGCAATACATCCTACATTCCCGTAACCCTCCTGGTCTCAACCTTCGTTAGTCACTGTCCTCACCCATCCAGCCCCCTGTCTGTTCCCATTCCAGCACTACTCAGCAGTCATTTCACCACCACACCCAGTTTTTTAATTTTTTAATTTCTCTACTTTCTGCTACTTCCTGCCACCCCCACTCCCCCTCCCCACCTTCTCTCCTGCCCTCCGTCTAAACTGCAGCACTTCACCGTCTGCCACCCCTACCATACTACCCCTCCCCCTTCCCGCCCCAGCCACCTCCTTACCCCCACCCAGTCGCCACTCCAATCATGAACTGGTGCTGCTTCTTGCAGTGTGGTTTCAGTTATCTGAGACTGCAGACGTGTGTGCAAGTTTCGTTGCATGTGTGTGTGTGTGTGTGTGTGTGTGTGTGTGTGTGTGTACATGTACATTGCTGAGAAAGGCCTTAATGGCCGAAAGCTATAACTGTGTGAATCTTTTTGTTGTGCCTATCGTGACTCAGCATCTCTGCTATATGGTGAGTAGCAACTTTCCTTCTCTAATATTGTTTCTAATCAATGTTATTTTGGAATACTGTGACAGTTTAAATCCAAGCTCCTATCACAAGATACTAAGTGCCATCTCTATAAAATATTGATATGCCCAGTACTTACATATGGTTCAGAAACGTGGACAATTGCAAAGCAGTGTGAAAGTAAACTGAGATCACACAAAAGAAGTATATTGAGGAGAATCTTTGGACCTGTGTATGAAAATGGGAGTTTGAGAAGGCGAAAGAATGATGGTCTTTATCATTGCTATGAGGAGGATGATGTGGTCAAGTTCATAAAGTTGTGTAGATTGAGATGGGCCGGACATGTAATACAACTCGATGAGACAGATCCTGCAAGGAAAGCCTGCTGCAGTGAACATGGAGGAAGAAGAACAAGAGGACGACTGAGGATGAGATGGAATGATGAAGCTGAAGTCACTGCCCGAGTTGCTTGCCGTAATAGGAGGTCTACAGTGAAGTCCAGAGAGGAAAAGTGGAAAATTATTGAGGAGGCCAAGTCCCATCCTGAGACATATTGCCAGTGGAAGAAGAAGAGCCATTATATTACAGATGAACAGTTGGCTCCGACTGACAAGCACATGCAAGAAGTACTGGCCCAAACCTTGCTGATGGAACAATGCTAATATTTATATGAAATGACTAATGGACTTTACAGAAAACATTAATCACCTTGTGCACTGGTCCTCAGTTGCAGTAAACTTTTTGAAGATTAAAACCGTCTTGCCACCTTTGCCTATTTAATTTTTAATTTTTTTAAATGAATGTTTCTTCAACAACCCTGTCATGTATAGAAAGTGAGATACATGTGTATCAGTATGTGTAACATTGCCTTCATTACGAGAGGGCAGTGTCTAACACTTTTACTCTTTGACACACAACATGTTAGCTGGCAAACCTTGCTCTTACCTCCAAATTTTCAACATTCTCAAGCATCTTTTCTCTCAGCCGGAAAAGTGTCATGTCATGCCAACAACACTGGCAGTGGAAAGCATGCAGAGGCAGTAGTTGTATCGAGCTAGAAGTAAAGATTGGCTGCATTAACATTCGATCACAGAACCACAGAAAACCGAGAAGTGAAAGGTAAGGTGGGGGGTTGGCTTAACCTGTATATTATTTGATGTATAAAGGTTAATTAGAAGACATAAACTGGATAATCTTTCACACTGAGTAGAAGTAATTTTATAGTATTAAATCTCAGCTTACACAATTTGTGTGAATGTCAATCATTAATGTGGATACTAGCACACAGAATAACTTATACCTGATGCTACAATACTTATAATTAGATCTGCACTAAACAAACATGAATGAATTGACCTTCTCTGGAATAAATTGACTTTTATTTGTGAATTACACCAAAGCAGATAGAGCGGGACAAAGTTAGGCACTTGAAGATTAATGAACTACGTCACTGAACATTGTCTTTCGTTGCAGAAGAACCTTGTCATCACCAGTTATTAATTTTGTGTGACAATTAATTAGATGAACATCACAGCCAGTTTCAGCATTCTGCCAGATATTGTCTGTTTGTAAGCTGTCTCACTTCAAAAAATCTGGCTGCTGTCAAATTACATCTTTTATGTTGTTATTTGTTATGGAGAACATGGACGAGGGGAAGGGGCAGAGGGGCTTGCAACACCCTGAAGGGTGCCTGCAGAAGAAACGTGACCGATACCATAGGCCAGTCATGAGATTTTCTGTAGCAGCCAAATGTAAGGCCACCTGGCAGCAGTCTCTTCCTCAGCTGCTGTTGTCTGACTTGCTCCACTTGTTGATTCTGACTGCCATGACTATTTACTGTGTGCAAAGTGGTATGGCTTAAGAGCTCATGGAGGTTTCATCATGGCTCAGTTTAACGGAACTTTAATTACTAAATGCTTGCTTGTTGGCTACACAATGCTTGGAGTCTATTCCGATTAATCAGCAATAATTCCATATTAACTTCTATTTGGCTCAGATGAATATACTGCTAAGAACTATTATTGTTTGGTTTGTGAACTAATAGAGAAGTCTGATTTGCTAGCACAGAAGTTAATTGTGTTCAGTAAATGATGTTGGCCCTAAGTGAAGGTTACACAAGTTCCTTCACTTACTCGTGCACTATCAGTGGCTTTCTTTGTGTTCCCGTTATTTGTGAGCTTCAAAAATCAACACTACATATACACTTCAAAAGAAATATCTCCACCATATGTGCTGCCTCAGCTGTTACACAAGTTGAGCCAACAGCAGAACAAATATGAACACTGTATTATAAGTGAAGAAACTGATTCCACTTGATTCTACATATTTTTTTACTCAGATGTTATTTGTGGAATTCGGTAACTGCTACGTACGAAAATCAGATGCTACAGCACAAGTGAATGATGAAATAATGAAACAATAATTTTAATAATCAAAAATAAATTTGTAGGTGGCAAATTGGTTTTAAGCTTCAAAACTAAACATAGCCCAAGATGGTCTGTTCAGGATTTACTCCCTTCCTGACTACATCATTTGGTTCAATTACTTCTATTCTTCAATTACTTGTGAGACGTTAGGAAACATTTTAAGAATATGTACTCCATTTTAATAGCTGTGAAACTGATCATTTTTATGATTCACAGGAAATGCTTTATCAAATGTTACGATGGTGGTTGGTTGGTTGGTTGGTTTTGGGGAAGGAGACCAGACAGCGTGGTCATCGGTCTCATCGGATTAGGGAAGGATGGGGAAGGAAGTCGGCCATGCCCTTTCAGAGGAACCATCCCGGCATTTGCCTGGAGTGATTTAGGGAAATCACGGAAAACCTAAATCAGGATGGCCGGACGCGGGATTGAACCGTCGTCCTCCCGAATGTTACGATGGTGGAAAGCGAAAAATATCATTTTTGCAGATGTACTAAAGAAGCTGAAGACATAGAATGACAATGATTATTATGTTGATATGTAAATGCAGACAGAAACACAGAGTTGACTGGGCTCATAACTCTATTCTGAGCAATTATTTGTATGGATTCAAGTAAAAATATTATTTCAGTTCACCATGTCCGTCTTCCATGCTTCCACACAGGTACTAAAGTATTCTATGTTACCACCACTGGCAACAACAATATGAAATATGATACTGTACTTCTGGGAGTTCTGCTAGAATCACACTATCACGCCAAAATACCTGAGAGATCATATATATGAAATGTGGTGGCCATGCTTTGCAGTGTAGACCCTTTATTTTCATTCTGCCCTCACATGTGTATGTGTATGCCACCCTGTAGAAGCATAAATGCTGCTCAGTTGCAACTGGATGTCTATTTTCACCCCATGTCACAAATACTATTTGTGTGTGTGTGTGTGTGCGCGCGCGCGCGCGCGCGCGCGCGCAAGAGGACAACATAGTTTTCATGGTGTAGGATAAAAGTTACACAAATGTCAGAATTTGCTAGGAATAAAACTCTGTTTCAGTGTTGCATTCAAATAATTCAGTCGGCAGTGGAAAGGTAGAATTAACTTGAATGAGGAATTATGTTTGGAGATGCACCTTTGTTCGCAAAGAATGAAAAGAGCACTAACAGAGTTAAAATACAATGCATAGTGATTTATGGAGGACAGCAGGAGGGTTAGTGGGTGGAAGAATGACATGAATACAGAGGGATAGGTATCAAAAAAAATATGAAAAGGAAAGTTGCCAGTCACCATATAGCAGAGATACTGAGTTTCGGATAGGCACAACAAAAAGACTGTCACAAATAAAGCCTTTGTCAAAAATAGATGGCGCGCGCACACACACACACACACACACACACACACACACACACACACACACACACGACTGCAGTCTCAGGCAACTGAAGCAACAGTGTGTGGCTTCAGTTGCCAAAAGCGATAGCTGTGCAGCTGCCCACAGATAACAGCTCATCCCGAGCTTTTCGTAAGGGGAAATGTGCGAGTCAAACCATCAGACAAACACATAATTTACTATCATGAGCTGTCTCAAGTGAGTTAGGAACAGAAAGCTGTCAACAGTCTATGCACTGGAGAAGTGACAAAAAGTTATCGAAACAGATGCTGAAGATTAACCAGCCACCTAAGAACAATGGTGAAGTATTTATAGGGCACAGGAAGAAAAGATCCTAAAAATTGAAATGTCATGCAGGGTGGCTATTTCAAGACAGGAGATTAGACGAGGGGTCTATATAACCAAAGCTCTAGTGACAGTTCGAGACCAAATGCGTATTCAAGTATATTGAACACCAGAGAACAGGATGTCAGGTTACCAATGTCTGAAGTATTTGCAAAGTGAGTCCCAACACTAAGCAGTTATAAAGTCTGACATACACCAACAGAAAGGGAAAGAAGAATAAAATCACACCAGAGTTTATTAAATGAAAATATGTGTACCACATATTTGAACCACGAAGAAAGAGTAGCACTAGAGGAGGATATATTCCATTTATCGGCAGATATGCTCACTTACACTGCACTGGTAATGCATAAAATCCCATCAGTGCCAGAGGTGGAAGGCACAATAGAAAACTAGAGGCCCTACCAGATCCCACAAGTGCAGCAGGAAGCACTGCAACATGAGGCAGAGAGAATGTTGGCTGATGGCATATATCTCTCCCAGCACTAGTGCATGGAATTTCCCTCTCATCATCTTACCAAAGAACCCAGATGCAATTGAGAAGCAAGAATGGTGAGTGGTGGGAGATTACCTAAATTAAATGAGATATCATTAAATATGATTTATCTGTTGCCCAGAATATGTGAGATACTTGATAGCCTGGGGAAGGTGAAGTACTTCTCAACACTAGACCTTGCCAAAAATGTTACTATAGAGTGTTAATAGACGAGAAGGACAGAGAGAAGATAATTTTCAACACACCAATGGGACATTATGAATATAATAAACTGGTGGAGGACCTGAAGATGGCTCCAACCACTTTCTGGCATCTAATGAATACTGTGCTGTTGGGCGTGCAATGAAACAAAGTGTTCATTTATCTTGATGGTATTGCAGTCATGGGATTATCACTAGAAGAGCACAATGCCAACCTCGAAGAGGTGTTCGATTATGTGTGCCAGGGAAACTTAAAGTTATAAGTTGCTAAATGTGAATTTCCCCACAAAGAGGTTATGTTTGTGGGACATGTACCAGTGGCAGAAGGGTTACAACTTGATCCCACCAAAGTGGAAGCAATAGAAAAATATCCACAACGCTTATTGGCAGGAAGTTTATGTCCCGTGAATTGCCTGTGCCTGGTGATGCAGTAGGTAAATCACTGTCATTACAGAATAGCCTGGAGTGAAAGATGCAATTATTAAATGGCATGGACATGAGTGGACATGTAATGGGACAAACAGATGGTATATATGAAAGATGACATTATAAATATTTGACATATTTCCTGTTTTCTGCTCTTATGGCCTTGGTTGTTTCTTTCCTTTCATTCTTGAAATCTTTCCATCTTTCATCAGTCTTGTTAGTGTAGTAGCCACCAGAAAGATCGCGGGAGGCGCACATTGGCAACAATAAAAGTAATAGGCCGAGTGACTGATTTGTAAGTCACGTCGGCAGTGAATTGACCCAGTAGGGGAATGAACTGTTTACCATAACCGCGTAGACGCCGGTAAACTGGCGCCAACGGGGGCGATCCAAGGTCGGAATAAGTTTGTGCATTCAACAACGAAACTGCCGCCCCCGTATCTACTTGCAGTTGTAACCGGCGCGACCGAACCGACACCTCAATAAAGAGTTTGTGGGCCGATGCGTCGGGAGCCTGGCCCGATGAAACTTCCTGAATGTCAACGTCCATGTCCTCTGTACTTGCTTCCTTCGATGCTTTTGAGGCTGAGCGGCAAACTTTAGCAATGTGACCTTTTTTATTACATTTGCGACAAACGGCCCAACGCTGGGGGCACTCTGACCGATCGTGATGTATATAGCACGACGCACAGGACGGCAACAGGGGCCGGCGGCCGGAATTCTGCTTACGCGCCGTGCGGGAGCGGCCGTAACGGCCGGATTGTACCGCTCGCACGTCGTCCACCCCGGACACAGTGGACGCGGCCGCGCCACCCTGAACCTCCGCGACGTCGCACCACGCTTCCAGCTGTTGACCTGCCGCGTGAGAGACTTCATACGATTGAGCAATGGACAGAACTTCCTCGAGGGAAGGGTCTTTTAACTGCAAGGCCCGTTGCCGGACCTCCCTATCAGGGGCCGAACGAACAATGACGTCGCGTACCATAACGTGGGCATACGACTCTCGCGACTGCTCCGTGACAAAATGACACTTGCGACTAAGACCGTGCAGGGTAGTGGCCCACGCCCGGTAAGACTGATGGGGCTGTTTCTTGCATTGATAGAACTCGACCCTAGCCGCCACAACATGCGTGCGGCGGCGATAATAGGAAGACAGCAACGAACACAATGCGTCAAAAGTCAAGGACGAGGGTTCCTGCAACGGCGCTAGCTGCCGCAAAACTTGATACAGCGAGGGAGATATCCAAGACAAGAAGAGAGCACGACATACCTCTGCCTCGGCAACATGAAACGCCTGGAAATGCTGCCGAAGGCGATGTTCATATGCGTCCCAATCCTCCGCCGTCTCGTCATACGGGGGAAAGGGAGGAGGGAACTGCGCCGGAGCAGACGGCGTGGAGAGCAACGCCGGAAGCACTTGTTTCATGGTGGCCATGAGTTCCGTCTGCTGCGCAACCAAAACTCGCACCAAATCCTCCATGCCGTGGAGAAACTGCGAAACCGGAACAACGACGCAACACGCGAAAGAACGACCCTACTCGTCGCCAATTGTGTAGCAACACTGTTCACGTTTACGTCGCACTTCACTTAGCGTAGACCGGGACTGTGTCCTAGGCATGCCCGATGTTGACTGACTGGGCACGGCCCGTGCTGCTGGAGTAGTAGTTGTTGTTCTTGTTGTTACGCCGGCAGAGGTCGCGTCCGAATTCTCGCGTGCCCTCTGGTGGACGGGACTCTACTTGCGGCAACTACCGCATGTGACGCGCCGTGCCAATGTGCGCCTCCCGCGATCTTTCTGGTGGCTACTACAGTTAGAGTTCCATCTCTTATAGAATTTTAATCCTCATCCCAATTTTAATTCCAACACCCTTGCTTCTGTTTTCACAGAAGGTCTACTAAATCCTTGAACGATTTGTGTATGTGAAGAAATAAAAACTTTGTGGTTTACTGATGACATTGTAATTCTGTCAGAGACAGCAAAGGACTTGGAAGTGCAATTCAACAGAATGGACAGTGTCATGTAAGGAGGATATAAGATGAACATCAACAAAAGCAAAATGAGGATAATGAAATATAATCAAATTAAATCAGGCAATGCTGAGGGAATTATATTAGGAAATGATACACTTAAAGTAGTAGAGGAGTTTTGCTATTTGAGGAGCAAAGTACCTGATGATTGTTGAAGTAGAGAGGGTATAAAATATAGACTGTCAATGGCAAGGAAAGCGTTCCTGAAGAAGAGAAATTTGATAACATTGAGAATAGATTTAACTGTCAGGAAGTCTCTTCTGAAAGTATTTGTATGGAGTGTAGCCATGTATGGAAGTGAAGCATGGACGATAACTAGTTTAGACAAGAAGAGAATAGAAACTTTCGAAATGTACTGCTACAGAAGAATACTGAAGATCAAGTGGGTAGATCATGTAACCAATGAGGAGGTACTGAATAGAATTGGGGAGAAAAGGAATTTATGGCACAACTTCACTAGAAGAAGGGATCTGTTTGTAGGACACGTTCTGAGACATCAAGGGATCATAAATTTAGTATTGGAGAGAAATGCAGAGGATAAAAATGATTGAGGGAGACCAAGGCATGAATACACTAAACAGATTCAAAAGGATATAGGTTGCAGTAGTTACTTGGAGATGAAGAAGCTTGCACAGGATAGAGTAGCATGGAGAGCTGCATCAAACCAGTCTCTGGACTGAAGACCACAACAACAACAACAGTAGACAGTTACAGCTGAGGATGCTGTCCAGATTTTTAGTGAGAGTTCTGGATGGTAAAAATCCAAACAATAAATTATTTTTAAAGAAACAGCTTGTAACTGCATGAAAACTTGAAAGACAGTGAAAATCAAATGAAAATTCCCAAGCCCCACTACTGACATAAAACAAACTGAATGCACTGGATACCAACACATTGAAATAAAGAGTTGTTTAACTGTCATTGCCATGTGTACCAATAACTAATTATCCACCAGTTTTACAAATTATCTCAATATCTATATTTGGGTATTGAAAAGTTCTTTTAATTACATAGCAGGTAGCAGTGTTCATCATAAAGCTGAATGACAACTAGTAACGTATTGTAAATAGGACTCAACATTCACAGATTTAATTAAATATTGTCTTTCTAAAATATCACTGTAGTCAAATGAATACTAAAATTATTGTAGATGTAGAGCAGCTTTACAGTAAATATACAACAGTAAATATAGTAGGATTGAGGAGGCAGCAGCTCTCTTACTAATTTGTTGTTGTTGTGGTCTTCAGTCCCAGGAGTGGTTTGATGCAGCTCTCCATGTTACTCTATCCTGTGCAAGCCTCTTCTTCTCTGGAAAACTACTGCAGTTTACATCCTTCTGAGCCTGTTTACTGTATTCATCATTTGGTCTCTCTTTACAGTTTTGACTCCCCACCCTTCCCTCCAGTACTAAATTGGTCATCCCTTAATGTCTCAAAATATGTCCTCTCAACTAATCCCTTCTTCTAGTAAGATTGTGCTGCACATTCCTTTTCTCCTAAACTCTGTTCACCACCTCCTCATGTGATCTAACCAGCTAATCTTTAGCATTCTTCTGCAACACCATATTTCAAAAGCTTCTGTTCTCTTTCTGGCTATTAAATCAATATTTGATGTTAACAAATTTGTTTTCATCAGAAAAATTTTATCATCTTTGCAACCTACATATTATGTCCTCTTTATTTTTTATGTCCTCTTTATTTCAGCCTTCATCAGTTATTTTGTGGCCCAAGAATCTCATTTGATAATCTAATTTTCTCAGCATCACCTGATTTAATTAGACTACATTCCATTGTCCTTGTTTTCCTTTCACGATGTTCATCTTATATCCTTCAAGAGGTTTTCCATTCCATTAATGCTCTTCCAAGTCCTTTGCTGGCTCTGGCAGAACTACAGTGTCAATGGCAAACCTCAAAGTTGTTATTTCTTATTCCTGAATTTTAATTCCTACTCCAAATTTTTCTTTTGTTTCCTTTACTTCCTGCTCAACACACAGATAGAATAACACTGGCAATAGGCTACAAACCTATCACACCACCTTCTCAACCAGTGCTTTTGTTTCATGCCCCTTGACTCTTGTAACTGACATCTGGTTACTGTACAAGTTGTAAATAGCCATTTGCTCAATGTATTTCTTTTTCTCATCCTGTCCAGTAAGTCTACCCTGACCAGGTGTTCTGGGTGACTTTTATGAACTGTACCCCTTTCCTTAAACCTCTCCAGTCCTTTTCCTTCAACCCTCTTTGTTTCCCTTCAACTCTTCTGCCAGAAGTAGGAGTCTGGCTCCAAAAGCTTGTAAACATTAAATCCTTTTGTGTGTTTGTTCCCCTACCTTCACTTGGTGCGTAGATTTTTTATCTATCCATTTACATTATATTATCAATAATTGATTATTTTCATTGTTTTTTTCTATGAGTGTATTCTTCACAGGGTATGAAGATGGTGAAAATTTTTCTAAAAAATAAATTTAATATTACAGGAATATACATTTGGTACAAATCAAGATTGTCATTTCCATGAGAGATATACCTGAATTCCAGTGAGCTTGAAACAGAGTAACATCAGCCTTCCTAACCATCAGTGTCTGTAGCATCTTGAGAATTTCTAAATTCTAGAGACACCAGTGGTTCCACTGTCTCGAACACATGCTATTTTAGAGATAAGTGTGGTAAAGTAGAACTATGTCTACTGCCCCACAATTATGTGTGTACAGGACGGATGTGTATTGGACAGACAATCGGCATGAGCAAGTAGTCACTGAGCCCACCTGAGAAGTTACACATCCTGCCCATGGAATAAATGCATCGTACTCTGTGAGATATAAAACATTATTGGTGTGAACATTTGAAGGTTGTTGAAAGAAAAGAAGACACTTTTATTCATTCATTCTCTCATTTACTGCCATAAAGTCAGGACAGTTGTTAAACATGGAGAGATTTATAGACTGTATGTATAGAAAGATGATTGTAATAGCTTCTGTCGGCCCGGAAGTGTTTAGTTTATGAAAACTGTTATGTGTTATGAAATATAGTGAGATTGAATTCAAAGTATTCTCGAGTGTATTGAGTTATTTAAAAGTATAGAAAATTCCTCCAGAGTAGCATTTGTTCTTCAGAGAAGAAGCTGGGCAGAATATCACAGTGAACTATCCTGAAAGAAGACTGGCGAAGTAACTCCAAGTAAGTTTGAAAGCCAAGGGGGAGTGTGAGTCTTACACACCAATACCACACTGCCACCCTTAGTCACCGGAAACCACCAGATGTCTGCTGGACAACATTAGCTGCCTCCTCTGGATCAGAAAAATAAATGATTGTTCTATTCTGAGAATAATTCTTCTCGGGTGGGTATTGCATTTTGTCTCTATTCCACAGGTTTGTCAGAGTGATGTCTTATTCTTTTTCTGTCCCATCATTAAGGTACCTATGTAACAGACCAATCAAGATAACAATCAAGGAATGGTATGTTTAGTTCTTAGAATTCAGTAAAATGTTTTACATCACCTCAAGTTGTTAAAATGGTGATTTGTAAGCACTTCCATCTCCTCAGTAGAACACTGTGTGTTAGTTACAGTTGGTCTTAATGTAAGTACAGACATTACTCAGGTTTCAGTCTGATGTTATTACTGGC
This sequence comes from Schistocerca nitens, assembly GCF_023898315.1. NCBI lineage: Eukaryota > Metazoa > Arthropoda > Insecta > Orthoptera > Acrididae > Schistocerca > Schistocerca nitens. Next base: position 5,099,184 of record NW_026045897.1, read on the forward strand.
ACTGACTTTTCAGAGTGTAAAGTGAGTTAGTTGTATATGAAAATTGAAAAATTACACTTTCTGATAAGGCCAATGTGTTTAAACATTTACGAGCATTCATGCTGAATTACTAAGTAGCAAAAATATTATATTTACTGTGGTGGATTATCCTACCTACAAAGATGTACAATGCATCCCTACATTAAAACCTTAATTACAGAATGTGGATAAGTAGTGTAAGAAATATAATGATCTATGCATAAAGTAAGATAGGGAAAGAAGAGGGGCAGAGCATGCAAGCAACCAAAAATACTCTTGAAACATGTCTATAAATCAATACAGATTAAAAATGATCATAGTGATACTAAATAGAAACATACTGCTGAGCTTAAATTCGGTTACTTTACACATAGTATATGTTGTGTCCATAACATGTGACAAGACAAAACCATGCATTGTTTCAGAGTTTATAATCATCTCTTCTTTCTTGACAGAGGCAGATTTTCATATGAGTCATTATTTGATCCCAGTTTCTATCTTGAGAGTAATTTTATTTGGAATGATAGTGATAGCGGTGCCACATATCACTGTACTCACTGTGACAAGCACTGACTTCAGCAAAGCTACTGAACAACTGTCTTTGTCGGCAGCTTTGGATACGTTTTCCACAAACCTGAGCACAAAGTGGCAATGAAAATACCCCCACTGCTGGCAGGATTTATAGGGTTTCCTGTGACATCACCTCTCTCTATTAGTTTGCAGAATTTGGTTACGAGTCATCATTGCCACTGTCATAATCATCTTCACCACCACCATCATCATCATGATGAGGTGCTGTAGCTATTACCAGCTTCCTGACAACCTTCCCCATTTTTACTTGACCAAGAATTTATGTCCTCCTTCCTATTTTCTCCAGTCTTTCCACTGTACTTTTAATAGCTGTTATTATAACTCCTTTTCCTCACAGTATATATCTCAGACAGTCTGCTCCCCTTTACATACTCAAGTTTAGGAGAGTTCTTTGTTTCTCTGTGCTCTTTCGCTATTATTCACTTTATCCATCCATTTTATTTTCTCTATTGTCTTCAAAACATCATGAATGCATACATTTTGTGTCTTTCTGTCTACTTCAATGTCCAGCTTTCACATCGATACAGAAAAACATTCCATAAAAACTATTGAAGTAATATTTTTCAAACCCCAACCGCAATTTGTTGCATAATAAGCATTTCTTCTTCTGGAATGCTTGCTTTGCCATTGCAGTTCTTGGTTTTATTTCTCTTTCAGCCGTCCCATCATTAGTTAGTATATTCCCCAAATATTTGTGTTGTGCAACATACTCAGTTTAACATTCTGTTGCTTTCATTTCCATATCTTTTCTGTCATGTGCTGTAATAAGCATAGTTTTCTTTGTGTGTGTGTGTGTGTGTGTGTGTGTGTGTGTGTGTGTAAGAGAGAGAGAGAGATAATATTTTATGGCACTCAACAATGATGTTATCAGTGTCCATATAAAATCAGAGGAAACAAATGTGATTAAAATAGAGAAAATGCGAGAAAAGAGATAAAAATCAATCTGAGATAAAATCCCACTAGCTCTCACCCCATTTCACCTGTAATCATCTGCACAATCACATTAGACTACATCATCAAAATTAGAGTTACAGTTGTTCAGATGATGTAAAACTATAAAAAAAATTTAAGTAAGAGAAGAAAAACTAAAATATATCCAAATGAATTTGTGGCTGGGTGATCACTTCCGAGAAACATGAGTGACCGAGCCACCCTATCACATTAACAACATCACCCTAATATTTTAGGTAACAAGTCGGACAACTTACAAATACTTAAAAGTCGTTCCACACGATATTTGATTGTCAGTGCAAATAGAGGGCAAGTATGTCAGCAAATAAGTTTCTGCCCTTTGGTCCTAAAATAAAAGACTGCCTAGTAAAATGTAGTGCAATGTGGTCTGTACACCACAAGCACTGATCATTGGAGTGTCCTCTCACCAGAGCAACACACCATGTGTCATATGCCTGTGGCCTGCTTGAAGACAAGTAAAAAGGGTCTCATCTCGCCCGCACGGCTGGAAGGAGGTAGGCCATGGCCACTTATTGGAATTTATTGGACACAACTTAATATCTGTCATTTCCAATCTCTCTTCTTCCCATCATGCACGAGTCTGTACCTTAACAAAGAGGTGATAGCATGTAGGGGGATGACACACTGGAGTATCTGAGGATCACAACACACATCTTGGCTGCCACAGCCAATCTTTCATTCCCTGCAATATCCATCCACCCTGGTATCCAGTAGCAAGAACCTCTTTCCCCAGTCTTTGTAGATTGAGTACTTTGTCCTGGGTATTGTGGACTACAGTATATGCTGGGTACATCATTGTAGAGTGTGAAGGGCACTCAGGAAGTTGGGACAGAGAAAGCATTTAGCACTCTTAAACACGTTGCACCTGCTCCAGTGTCACATATTCAGGACACAATCAAGAAATGCAACAGAGCAACTGAGAAAGCTCCATTGTTTAGGAGCATCCATAAATACAGCTACATAGCTATGGTGCTCAGTTAAAATGTCATAAAATAATGTGTTAAAATATGTGTACTGCACTAAATCTAAAATAATACTGGGCCTCTACAGTAAACAGGGTTAAAACCCTGGATTTGGGGTTGTGCTACCTCCACACCAAATGATTCCAGCAAATGCTGTGCACAGATCCAAAGTGACCTTAATTCTCATGAATGATGAAAGAAAAAGTGTTCCCGAGATAGACAAAAAACACTTTTCTAGGCTGGTGCATTCAGATCAGCAAGAAACTTGCATGCCTGACACACAATGAGGAGCTGCCACTGGGTAGTGAGCAGTGGTTCCGCAGCCTCAGCACAGAGACTGGGTACGGGGCTGGTTGGGTGAACACCTGTGGCAAGTCTCATCCCCTCATGGTGGACAGCATCACTGATCTTCAGATAAGAAGACCTCACTGATCCATACACCGTGTACCTGTAGTTTAGCTACAGAGTCAAAAATGAGGCCCAGAAACCTCAATGAGTCTTTAAAATGTTGAATGTTTTCCCTCATATGCAAGTCAGGGAAAAATATGAGGAGAAATTACAATGAACACACATACACACTTATCTGCAGAAAATTGAAAACCCCCTTCGAAGCCCACTCCTGTAAATTGCAACTGTGAACTGTTGCAGTATTAGGGTAGGAACAGAAAACTGCAAAATTGTCTACAAATAAGGAGATTGTACAGGACTCTTTACCATAGACATAATACTGTTTATGGCTGTGGCAAAGAGGGTAATACTGTCCTGAGAAACACCATTCTCTTGCTCAAAACTATCTGACAACATGTCATCTACTCAGACCTTAAAAAAGTGCTTAGATAGGTAGAGCAACATGAAAATAGGGAAGAGGCCACAAAAGCCACATTGGTGGAGCTGTCCAACTAGTGTTGTACACCTTACTAATGTCAAAGAATATAGCAAGACAATGATGTTTATGTAGGAAAGCCTGCTTGGTAGCCATGCGTAGCAGTGTCAAGTTGTCAACAGTGATCTGAAATCTCCTGAATCCACTCTGAGGGTGGTTAAGTAGTTGCCTGGTCTCTAACGTTCAAAGTAGATAACAGATAAACATTCGTTCTGAAGTCTTTCTACACTGCTTGTTAAGGCGACACTCTCATAACTACTGTTTGGATTTGATCCTTACCTGGTTTGAGGAAAGATGTCAAAATTGCCTCTCCCAACGAGTTGGGAAAGTGACCTCTCTGCCATATCAAATTAAGATATTTCAGGAGGATTTTCTTTGACACAATAGGCTAGGGTGCATGCTATACCAGATTTGCCCATGACCATATGCAGTATCAAGAGCCTCAGACAATGCAGAATTGAGCTCCCCCATGGAGAAGGGGCAGTTGTAAGACTTAGAATTGCTGGATATGAAGTCCAACAGGCCTATGTCTACAGACACGTGGTAGGGTTGGAATGCCAGATCCCAGCCGTCACTGCAAATGCTCTGTTATTGTCTGGGCAATATCTCTTTATGGTGTTGTGCGATACCTTTGTTTCAGCACTGCCGCTATTAGTAAACAATGTGTTTACTTGAAATCCATCTGCTGTCTTCCCATACTAAATTGTACAACAAGTGTAACACTAAATAGGGACCAGGAATGCTTCCCAGGACCTTTTCTTGCTCACATTAATGACATTTCAGGCCTTGGCCCCTGCCAATTGATAGGCTGTGAAGTTTCACACCATTAGGTAGTACTCAAACTGTTGCACAGCCACACACTCAGTCCACCAACATTGTCTCCAAAGATGACCGGAGGACCTTAGGATGGAGGTGTCAGCAGCGTGGTGGATCACTTGTGTGATATAGTCCACCCACTCCAGGACACTTGTGGCGTTCAAACACTCATGGCTCTCCAAACCCAACCCTGAGATCAAGCAAAGGTACCAGTAGGAGAAATGGTCAGGGGAATTGTTCTATAAGATATGTTAGACCTTCAAAGTCTATGACATCTTGCAGATTTAGATAGTTTTAGCAAACAGTGATCCTCTGACATACATGAATTTCAACTGCAAATGCTTTCAGGTCAGTATCCAGCAGAAGAGCAAGGAGTAGTGTGTATTACTGACAAACACAGTGACCCATCCCTTGGTCCATTACTCAGTCAGGTCATTCTTGCAACAGAGGGTATAACTCCATAGTAGCACAGAAAGCATTATATGCTTTAAAATGAATTTCCTGCAAATACGAGGGGGCATTTCTGTGCTAGCAGTTGTGGTTCCACCACAAGTGTCCTGAAACCATTAATGTTGCACTGCAGTACAGGTCCCATTTATTATGGGTGTAGCACTTTCACCCAGTCTTTTCAGCTGGGGAGGAGAGCCCAAGTACGTGGAGGCTCAGTCTGGGGGAGCGAATCAGTGCCCCAGGCTGATAATAAGCTCCATCAGCTCTGAAGATGAATCATGAGACATGTCAGAAGGAATGACATTGACATTTTTGTACTGTTTGCTTCCTGTTTCTGTCAGCCATTGACACTTTGCCTCTGATTTTTTGGCCTGGGGATGCTTTTGCGCCCCCAACTGCAGCAGTGGTAGTGGCACTGCTGGACAGTGGACCATGGTGAACCTTTGGAGGGGCAGGGAGCTCTGCAACGTTGGCCTTTTCCAAAATTTTGGGAGGAGTTACAAGCTTTGAAATAACTGCAGCAGTACAAGTGCATTGACAAACACTGGTACTAGAGCTGACTAGCAACCTCCACTTGTGTAGCAGAAGCAGTTTTCTAAACAGGCTGTTTAAAGCTGAAACAAAGGATGTAATTGAATTTGGGGGGCTGCACGGCCTTATAGATCTTTTGGCTTCACCGTGTATGATGCATTTTGTTGTTTTAACCTCCTGTACCTTCTTTTCTTCAAGGAAGAACTGCAGTTCCTACTCCAGAGAGCATGATTCGGGGAGCAATTTACACACTTTGAAGCAGATGAACGAGGAATTCCTTCATGAGCAGCGTCACCACGTTTACCACAAGTGACTTCTCTCTCACAACCGAGCACAGTGAGCACAAAGAATCTGCATTTAAAACAGCACACTGGGTTGGGGACGTAGGGCCGCATGTTGAAGCAGACAAAACCTACCTTGACATGCTCTGCCAGTTTTGTATTGTTGAAAGTAATTATAAACAAGTCTGATTTGATCAGATTGACATCCACACTTTTCATTATATTTTTCCATATCAACAGTGCCTTCTTTGGCCCACAAAGCTTTCAGATATAACCAGATCTCTACATGACATAACAGCTTTGCTGTAGTACAAGGTGCTGTGCAGTTCAGTTTCGATTGTATACTCCCCGAGGCATTACCTGTTGGTAACTAGATGTTTCCAACAACAGTGTTGCACTGTACAGTCTCTTGAAAGATTCTGAAGTTCCAGCAATGTTCTCTAAAACCTTTTGAATGTAAAAAGGTGAAACTTTCTTGAAGCTGTCCTATTCTGACCAGTAGCATGTGTTCTGATGCTATTAACATAAGCACTCTGGAAAATCCCTGGGTCAGAAGGACTGGCTACACGAATCCTCTCGTCGGATCGGTTGTCGATACTCAAAAGCGATGCACCCATTCCGCTGGGAATGGAAGGATTTAATTTCAAGGGTTCCGTGTCAGTCCCAGGAGCAGCTAGCCAGTTTCCCCAGAGGTTGACTGCTAACAGTTGTTCCACATCAACAGACATGCATCTCGTTGGTGCAGAGCACCCACTGAGACTGAGGCTTTTACCACCCTAGCAATCTGGATAATCGAGTCCAGGTCCCTGTTCCCTGTAGCACACGATGTTCCACTGCTGTACTGTACAGTGGTCACTGATGGTTTCTCAGAGCTTACTTTGACAGAGGACCTGCAATGCTTGCCAGTCCTCACTACCAGTCCTTATCTCAGGAAGCCCAGGGTGGCCAAGCCTGTGCCTACAAAACAAATGCTGAGCTCTTGAGGGCAGTTTTCTTTGTGTTGATTTTTGTTACAAGTGTAGTGTTGTTATTAAGTGTTGAGGGAACTGGACCAGTGAGAACACCTGTGAGCCAGAAGCAAGACAAACATTTTGGGTTACAGCAGTGATGGATCAAGAAGCATAACTATATAACAAATTTCAGGTGTTGCTCTGGACCATAGAGCTCAGTGAATCAGCTCCAAACCTTCATGGAGAAACAAAGTGAGGTCAAGCAAAGCCTGAGAGTGTCACGTTATGAACAGGTATGCATTTTGCAGGGTAACTTCACCTTAAAAACCCACTCCACGTGATTCTACAGCAGCAGCTTTGTAGAAGTAGTAGCAGCAGCAGATGGGAGTATCGAAGTCGAATGCGAGGAGGTATCAGACAGCTAATGGCAGGAGGAGACTGACTAGGAAAGGTTTATTAAAGTTGAAATAAACTGCAATGTTTCTGTAGAAACTAGTGTGTTTGATTCTGATGTGATTTTGTGTCATACAAATTGTAGCCCTGTTATACCCAGACATCTTTTCACTGAGATTTTCACTGGTATTTGCAAAGTGCCAAGTGGAGGTTATGCAGATTGTTAACATTTATTTATTTAATCATGTCTAAGCTACATCTGTAATTAATTAACAGGCTGTATATACTAGGTTACAAATACAACTAAATAATATTTATACATTCACGATCTTCGTAAGTCGTCATTATTGTCTATAGCGAGGCTCATATCTCTCTCCAGTGTTAGCACGCTTCACTGCAGCGCCATTGGCCAACCACAGTTCTTGGAAAGTGCATGGGGCCAGCAAGGATGGACAGGTCTACAGGTTTGTCATTGTTTGTTTTCCTCCACATTGGCACGGCTCTTCTTCGGTGTATCCCCACTTGAACAGATTATCCTTTGATCTTCCCATTTCACACCTACGCCTATTTATGCTCTTCCAGACTCTTCATTCCAATTGTGACCCAGCAGGAAGTTTTTCTTTAATGTTCCAACTTTTTAGGCTGCCTTCATCCAATTTCTCTTTCCAAACTAATTCTCTGGTTGTAGATTGACTTTCATTTAGTGGCACATATAAAGGAGTTCACGATTTGTAGGCTTCAGGCATCCCATAATTAATCGACACGAGTCATTCGGTGCTGAATCTAGCTTTTGGACACATGTCAATCTTCTCCATACGGGGCATGCATATTCAGCTGGAGCAAAGCATAATGCCAGGGATAATGCATGTAGAGTTTCAGGATTTGCTCCCTGGTGTGAGTTGGTAAGTTGCGGATTATATCATTCCACGTGTTGACTTTCGCTCTAGTTTTTTCTACATGTTGCTTATAAGACAATGTTTGATCTAACGTGACTCCAAGATAACCTGGGTTTGGGCAGTGTTTAAGTTTAACTGAGTTCCATTCCAATTGTAATTCCCTGTTAGCTTCCTTATTGTTCAGATTAAATAAACAAGTCTGCGTCTTTGCTGGATTTGGTCGAAGCTGGTTCCCATTGTAATATTCAGTTAGTACTTCCGAGGCATCTGTTATGTTTCTCTCAGTCTGACTGGTCTGGATTGGTAGGCAGTGGCTATATCATCAGCACAGATAAAACTTCTTGTCGTCGGTGCAACTGGTTGGTCATTTGTATACAGATTGAAAAGTAGAGGGTCGCCTATTCTTCTGTTTCCTCCAGCGACTTCTTTTCTCCATAAATTACACATAGTATCTTCTGTTGGAGATCAGTGATCTCACAACTTCAGTAAGATGGTAGTTTCCCATCATTTTGAAAATTTTTCTCAGGAGGATTTTGCGTTTTATCATGTCGTATGCTGCTGATAAGCCAAAAAACACCACACCAGTTTTTTCTCCCTTCTCAAAACCATCCTCTATGTATTTTGTTAGGGAGAGGACCTGGCCTGAGCAAAACTTACCAGGTCTGAATCCTGCTTGTTGTGGAATGATTTGGCTTCTAGTTGTGAGATAAAACATTCATATAGTTTGAAAGAGCAGCACAGCAGCAATATTGGACAATAGTTGTTGACATCATCTCTTGATTTACCTGGCTTTGGGATAGCTACTACCTTGGCCTTCAACATCTAAGGTGTATGCAATTTTTTTCCAATTAGCCCTTTTGAAGATAAAGAATCTTTTAAAGGGTACTTTATGTGTCACTATCACTGGTATAAACCTTAGCATGGTTGGTCTGTGTTGGGTCTTTGGGATAGGGTTGATAACGAATTTATTGCATGACCCAGACAAGGTTTTGGAAACAAATATGAGGTCTGGGTTATACCCTCTCTTCCATTTTGCACTGCTGAATGGCGCAGCCTGTTTCCGATCATGGACAAGATTCAGCTCATGTCCTTCTGCCCAGCTTTCCAGTAATTCTCCATCCTTATTTGTGTATTGGTTGCCTCACACTCTACTGTGACAGTTAAAGTCTCCCATCATTAGCTGTGGTGGATAGACATGTTGGCTGAAAGCAAACCTTTCCCTGGTGGTTTATATATTGATGACACCATAATGCTTCAGATAGTAACAGAAAAGATTTCAGTGTTGTTAACGGTGTTAACTTATATGTTGGGTACTTTGATTCCAGGCCAAATGAATAGAGCATTTCCATATTGGTCGTGAGGGCACTCCTTCACCGAGGTCATCCCAGGATTATTTGGACAGTGTTGTGATGGCCCTTATGTGTCTCCTGGAGGCACAGGAAGTCACAGGAATGAAGTTTACATATGTTGGATATAAGTTCTTCTTTTTCAGTTGATATGCCCTCAATGTTGAGAGATGACTGTTAAACATGGCTCTAAAAAGGACCTTTTCTTCATTTCAGATGTTGATACATGTCATTTTAGACATAGCTCGGTGTGTGGAAGGATCTGCCAGTATTTACCATTGTCCAGGGGATGCCCAACTTTACATGTACAATCTTCAGGGAAGCTCCTTCCTTGTCCCCTGATTGTTAACATTGTATGTTTATAGTAAAATATTCAGATCTCAGAATTTATTGACTTCAATCAGGTTGCTACAGGGTAGTGTCCAGTGGTGTCAAAGTTGTGACCTTTTAAACATGTCTCACAGGTTACAGTGAGCCCAGTGACCTTTACCAAAGTGTTTCAGTAATATAGCAGCAATGACAGTTGATCTGGGTGAGAAAATTACCCAGTTATTCACTTGCTGTGGAGCAATTACTTCACACAGCAGGAGCTAGTGTTTTAAAAAGATGTAGTGAGCACAGCCTGTGGTGTAGATGTACTCTTGTGACAGAACACTCTTAAGAATCAAAGAACTGGAAAACAGAGGTAATTAAAAGCAGTGTATAGAAGAATAAGAATTTAACAAAGACCAAACAAAGCAGGGCATATTTTTATTTGTATCAGAGTTTATAGCCATGATGAACTTCTTGAGGGAAATTAATTTCATGGAAAAAAGAAGTCTGAATAGATTCTTTCAAGAAAAAGAGTATACTAAATAAAAATAAAAAAGATGACAGCAAGAGAAGGAACAGTAAAGAAGAATTTATATGGCACACAAGAAGAGCATATACAGCAAAGAATGTGACACAAATTGGAATGTGACAAATTGAACCACGAAATAAAGATATTGATATGTGAAGTGAATGCCATTAAAGACGTCAGAAAGAGGAAAGCAATGGGCTGTGATAAAATACCAGCTGAAGAGCAATATCCAGACTAACAAAGCTCATCAGTATGATACATCAGGGCACTGGCCTGAATATCCACTCGAAAGTATTTTACTCCCTTTACCCTAAGAAATACAACATCAAAGAATGCAATTATTACAAGACAATTTCATATGCCATATCACAGAGGTCATGTGTAATCTTTAATTCAGAAGATTAGAATGAAAAACTGAGGAAAGCAAGGAGAAGGATCAGTTAGGATTCAGGAAAGGAAATGGAGAACAAGATGCTACGAAACAAGGATGACAGGACATAGAATGGCTACAAGTTAATGGGGGTGTGAACAATCCAGAATGTTTTGCTGACAGCTCAGTGGACTGGGATATCTTGCTGAAGGTTCTGAAAGCTTGTTGCACACGAGGAGGACAGAAGGTGGAAGGTGAGGAAACAGATAAGGCAAGGTTTGAAAGAGAATTTAGACAAGTGTGTTGTTTGTCACAATCCTTGTCAATATTTATGCTCAAAATCTAACAGGCCAAGTATTAGAAAAAGCAAAATACATAACAGTAGGAAGAGAAAGAATAAAGAGAATTACCGAGCGAGGTGGCGCAGTGGTTAGACACTGGACTCGCATTCGGGAGGACGACGGTTCAATCCCGCGTCCGGCCATCCTGATTTAGGTTTTCCGTGATTTCCCTAAATCGCTCCAGGCAAATGCCGGGATGGTTCCTTTCAAAGGGTACGGCCGACTTCCTTCCCCATCCTTCCCTAATCCGATGAGACCGATGACCTCGCTGTCTGGTCTCCTTCCCCAAAACCAACCAACCAACCAATAAAGAGAATTAAGTATGTAGATTATCAAGCAGTGTTGGCTTAATCACAGAAAGAACTACAATTTATGATGTAGAGGATCATAAAATTGGGGCAGAGAGTATGGAGTGACAATAAATGTAGGAAAGTCAAAAGTGATGAGAATCAACACACATGAAGGCTCTGGAAAAATATCCTTGAAAGAAAAGGCCTCGGAAGATGTAAAATCTTTTGGGTATTTCGGGAGTTTGATGACAGAAAATGCAACCAGTGTGGAGAAAATTAGAAGCTAAAGATGTATGGATAAGAGACATGCAGAAAAGGTGAAACGTTTGTGGTTAGCAAAAAAGTCATTTTAGATCTGGAATGTAGTACTAACTATTGCCACCAAGAATAACTCCAAAAGTATGATAGGAGCTGAAAAGTTTGTGGGACAAAAGTTGCATGGGACAACGGGAGCCATAATATGATGCTTTTTTGTTGCTAGGTGGGGTTGTTTCAGAGATATGAAGGTCATCTTTGGTTTTTTTAAATGGAATGCTATATTTTGGTACTTATTTTCTGATAGGAGCTATTGAGATGAATCCAATGATGTGTAACAGTAAGATCTTTGAAGGTCAATGAAGGTCAAAAAGGTGGCATGAATGTCCATTTATAGAAGGTGTTAGAAATGATGACCATTTGTATCAGTGCAGTGCTGCAATCTTCTTATCATGGAGTGGTATTCCTTATCACATTGGCACTCATCGAAGCACATGTTCTGACAATTCTCTCTCACATATCTTCAGGTGTAGTTGGAACATCTTTATAAACAATGTCTTTTACGAATCCCCACAAGAAAAAATGCAGAGGTGCCAAGTATGGTGAACGAGCCAGCCACAACACATTTCCTCTGCATCCAGTCCAACGTTTTGGGAATTGTCTCTGTTACTCATTTCTAGCTATCAGCAAAAAATGTGTCAGACACCCATCATGTTGATACCACATTCTGTTCCTTGTTCTTAAAGGTATTTCTTCCAATAACAGATCTAATGTTTCTTGCAGGAATGTGGTGTACTTCCTACCGCTAAGATTTCCTTCGATGAGATAGGGGCCTGTCCTCCAGAAGCCCACACCATACGCTCAGTGATCACAGTTTTTGGTGTGCAACTTGCCGCAGCCAATATGGATTTTCAGTTGCTCAATAATGCATGTTATGCAAATCATTTCCGTGGTTTGTGAATGTAGCCTCATCAGTAAATAAAATCAAATTAATAAATGTTTCATCCATCTGCATCTGAAGTTGAGCCCATTGGCAGAATTCAATGTGATGCATACAATCCACACCTGTTAATTCTTGGTGGAGACTGATATGGTACGGATGATATTTATGGCGATGCAGAACATGAACAACACTACTCTGACTCATGTCAGATTCCTTTTTGATTTGATATGAACTAACACAAGGATCTCGAACCACAGTGGCATGGGTACCAATTTCCATTTCCTTGTTAGTAACTTTCCTTTGCTGGATATGTTTCCAGTGTGTTAAAGATCCAGTCATTCTCAATTTACCAAACACGTATTTAAATGTACGACATGTAGGGTGAGTACGTTGAGAATATCTTTTAGCGTATAAGTCTATAGTTCTCACTGAATTTTGTTGGCATTCTCTATAAATGAGAAGCATATTGACTTGTTCTTTGAAGGAATACATTATTCACATATGCCTGATTTGATGATACTAGCCTTACTGTTCATATTATTGTTGTATTGCAAAACCGTCTAATGGTGTTTACATGTTAGTGGCACATTAGATGAATACGCCATATTTAGTGAATATTTACTATTCGCATGCTATGCCAGAGAGAATTGTCATAGCATGTGCTCCAATAAATGCTGAAGTGATAAGGAATACCACTCAATCCATGATAAGAAGATTGCAACTCTGCACTGATACCAATGGTCATTACTTCGAACACCTTCTGTAAATGGCCGTTCATGCCACCTTTGTGACCTTCAAGGACCTTACTGTTACACATTGTATTCGTCTCGATAGCCACTATCAGAAAATAAGTGTTGTGGATTGGCAAGACAGCCAACCCATTTTGAGGAAGCCGAAAGGCACGCGTTTAAACTCACGCAGGCTGGCGTGAGGTCTGGAACAAGACAAGGAATTGAGACTAGCAAAAAACGTACGTATCTTCTGGAATACTTAACTTTAATCCATAATTGGTGAACATCTCTCTTGACGGTACGTTTTACAGCATCAATAGTAACTGGTAATGGCGCCTTGTTAGGTCGTAGCAAATGACGTAGCTGAAGGCTATGCTAACTATCGTCTCGGCAAATGAGAGCGTAATTTGTCAGTGAACCATCGCTAGCAAAATCGGCTGTCTAACTGGGGCGAGTGCTAGGAAGTGTCTCTAGACCTGCCGTGTGGCGGCGCTCGGTCTGTAATCACTGATAGTGGCGACACGCGGGTCCGACGTATACTAACGGACCGTGGCCGATTTAAAGGCTACCACCTAGCAAGTGTGGTGTCTGGCGGTGACACCACATTCCTCCCCTGCAAATCGGCGGATGGTTGTGGCACAAGGCTTCCGCCCGCTGTGGAGAGGACCCCATGTTGGCGTATGCGATGAGGTGGGGAGCCTAACAACAGGCGAAGCTGTGCCACCCGCACCCTGCCATTCAGACTGAGGGGAGCTAGGAAACGCCTGAAAACCTGCTTCAGGGTGCACGCCAACATGCGGTGTATGTGCCCGTAGAGAGACAGGAGGGGCCGAAGGGTCGACCTCCATCGGGCCGGGGCACCTGACGGGCGAAGACGACATATGGTCCGGAGCGGGCAAGAGTTCCATGGCAGATGACAACTGGTCATGGGAAGCGATCGGCGGCGCGTGACCCAGGGAGGCGCCCGGTGGTTGCAGTGACGCGTCCACTGCGTGCGTCGCTGGCGGGAGAACAGGCGGCGGTGGCGGCGTGTCGCCATGGGGAAAATGGAAGGCAGCGCCGGTAACACCTGGGGCTGAGGCGAGCCAGTAGATGGGTCCCCAGGGCGCTGACCGGACGGCACCATCGCTGAAAGCAGACGGGTGTGGCAGATCCCGTGCGACGACAGAGGTGCAGCTGATTGAGATGCCGACGCACCTCACCAGAGGCCCACAAATCCAGATACATCGTGCGGCTGAGGCACCGAAGAATGCGCCCTTCCAGCCAACGCTGTGAACCTCGATAGTGGCGATAGTAGACAACGTCGCCTGGAGCAAAAGCAGGTGTCTGCCGCTGCACAGGAACCTGATGCGGCGGATGTAGCAAAGACATCAAGGTGCGATGAGGGCGACCGTGAAGCAACTCAGCCGGCGAGGGACCATCTTGGGGCTGAGAGTGATACGAGGACAAAAAGAGCAATAACGCGTCCTCCCGAGAATGAGACTCTTTCAACTTCAACATCTGTGACTTGAAAGTCCTGACCAAACGTTCAGCGGCACCGTTCGACTGTGGCGAAAATGGCGTGGACGTCAGATGTTGAATACCATTGGCCTTGCAGAATGACTGAAAGTCTGCGGACATGAATTGTGGGCCATTGTCGGAAACAATACTCTGTGGAACACCTTCAATGCAAAAGATAGCGGATAACGCTTGGATTGTGGCGGATGACGTCGTGGAAGACATCCGGACAACAAAAGGAAAATTACTGAATGAATCTACCACAACCAACCATCGAGCATTCCAGAATGGACCAGCAAAATCAATGTGTAAGCGTTGCCAAGGGGAAGTGTCTTTTAGCCATGCAAAGAATTTCTGCGGTGGTGCTGATCGTTGTTCGGCACACACCATGCAAGAAGAGTGATGTGTTGGCAGAAGAGCCAACACCGTGTTGCTAGAGGAGGCCGAAATGGACGCGTTTAAACTCACGCAGGCTGGCGTGAGGTCTGGAACAGTTAAAGGAGTTAATTCTAGTAAATAAAGTACGGAGCTCTTGGAATACTTAACTTTAATCCATAATTGGAGAACATCGCTCTTGATGATACATAATTACAATCTCAATATAAACTGGTAATGGCGCCTTGCTAGGTCATAGCAAATGACGTAGCTGAAGGCTATGCTAACTATCGTCTCGGCAAATGCGAGCGTTTTTGTCAGTGATCCATCCCTGGCAAAGTCTGCTGTACAACTGGGCAAGTGCTAGGAAGTCTCTTTAGACCTGCCGTGTGGTGGCGCTCGGTCTGCAATCACTGACAGTGGCGTCACACGGGTCTGACGTATACTACCGGACCGCGGCCGATTTAAAGGCTACCACCAAGCAAGTGTGGTGTCTGGCGGTGACACCACAAAGAGCACATATTCGCAATCGTGGCATCGATTCCGAACCAAGTACAGTGCTGACGAGCAAGTTGTTTCGTTCTCACTATACCCCAATGTCCTTGGTGGAGAAGCCGTAAGACAGAGGACTGTAACGAACGTGGGACCACGACCCTGGACTTATCATTATCAGAACGCAACAGCAAAACACCACGTCGTACAAAAAGTCTCTCCTTGTGGGCAAAAAATCGGCGAACCAACGGATCCCCGATCCGTGACTTTGACAAGGACCACTGCGTAGCAACAAAACGCAGAACGGTAGCAAGGACAGGGTCGGCAGCTGTGGCTGTAGCTACACGACGAAAATCAATCGGAAACGAGTCGACCACGTCATCGGTTTCCAAATCAATGAACATGCAAGCAAGTTCGGAGGAATCGAATGCTCTATCCCCAGCAACAGGCAAACAGGACAACGCATCGGCATTTCCATGCTTAGCAGTGGACCGATACAAGATATCGTAGCGGTACTGTGAGAGGAAAATAGACCAGCGAATGAATTTCTGCGCTGTACATGGAGGTACAGGCTTGGTCGGATGAAAAAGCGATGTCAAAGGTTTGTGGTCTGTGAAGATGGTAAAGTGACAACCATACAAGAAATCATGAAACTTCATAACACCAAATACAATAGCCAATGCTTCTTTCTCGATCTGTGAATAATTTCTTTGCGCAGACGAGAGCAGTTTGGATGCAAAGGCAATAGGGCGATCGTGCGAACTATCTTTGTGCGCAAGCACAGCACCGATCCCGAAATCCGATGCATCCACCATCAACAAAAGGGGCTTCTGGGGATCGAATGGCGTAAGGCAAGTATTGGAAAGCAACGCCGATTTCAACTGGCGAAAGGCACGTTCGCATTCCGTCGTCCAGACGAACGGAACACCTTTACGGCGTAAGCGATGAAGCGGAGCTGAAATGGAAGAGGCGTGGCGCACATAGCGATGATAATAAGTGATTTTTCCCAGCACACTCTGTAGCTGCTTCAAATTCTGCGGCGAAGGCAAGTCTTGTATGGCACGGAGGTGCTCGGGACTGGGATGTATGCCTTGGGCATTGAGCACATGTCCCAGGTAGGGCAAGCCCCGAGCAAAAAACACACATTTGTCCTCTCGCAAGCGAAGACCATTTTGTCACAAGACCTGAAATAATGTTCTGAGATTGCCTAAATTTTCTACTTCCGTCTTTCCGGAGATCACAATATCGTCCAGATAGTTTGCTGCAGTAGGGACCGACGCACAAACAGTTTGCAGTTATTGCTGAAACAATGCAGGGGCGGATGCACACCCGACTGGCAGTTGTTTGAATCGGTACAAACCAAGATGCGTGTTAACCACCAAGACGCGCTGGGATTCTTCGTCCACCGGTATTTGCAAGTACGCATCTGCTAGATCCAACTTCGAAAAATATTTACCCGGGCACAGTTTGTCAAAAAGATCTTCCGGGCGGGGAAAGGAAAAGTTGCAGTCACTAGTTGGGGATTCACTGTTGCCTTGAAGTCCACACAAAGTCTCAATTTTCCGGAAGGTTTTGGCAAAATTACTAATGGTGATGCCCAGAGAGAAGCCTGCACACGTTCAATTACACCTTGTGATTCCAAATCGTGTAATGTTTTTGCGACCGCATCACGCACTGCATGGGGAATATTGTGCGCTCTGAAAAATTTCGGTTGCGCGTTGAATTTCAGTTCCAAATGTGCTTTATAGTTCTTAGTGCAACCAAAGCCCGGTGCAAAAATGTCCGCAAACTCTTCACATAGACGAGAAACACTGGCTGAAGGCACAGTCTGGTTCACTGATGGGACCGGATTTACTATAGACAAGTTAAACAACTGAAATAAATCAAAACCAAACAAGTTCAATGCAGAAGAAGAACGTAGGACGTAAAATGACACAAGTTTTGTTTGTCCCTTGTATGTTGCAAGGAGGCTGCACTGTCCTAACACAGGGATATTCTGTCCGGAATAACTAGTTAGCTTAACATGTGCGGCACGCAATGGAGGTGTGCCCAGCTGTTTGTACATGTCGTGATTGATCAATGAAACTGCAGATCCGGTATCGAGCTGGAATGGTATCACTTTGCCATTAATGTCCAAGTCCACAAAAAGTTTATTGTCCTGCTGACGACAAGAGTGACTGTCTCGTGCAACGTGAACTGACACTGGTACAGAATCACTTGCGACTTGACGGGATTTCCGGTGATATCGACGCACACTATTTGTGGGATGAACACAGTCACTGTGAGAGAGAGTAGCACTGGGCGGAGTGGAATGAACTACGTGAATTTCCATGGGCGAAGTGTCGCGAGCCTGAATATCCTCGGTTCGCTTCCGATTCCGGCGCGAAGCTAAGGACCTGGAATGGTTTTGAGCTTCTGATTGGAGCTTTTTCTGGCAAACACTTTGAACATGTCCTTTTTTATTACAGAAAAAGCAAATAGCCTGGCGTGACGGGCAATTCTCACGCGAATGTCTAGTAGCACACCGCGGGCATGATTTCACTGCATTTGCTTGCTGGCGCGGTACACGTGGCTGAGGGCCAGGCGGCTTTGGCGCGGCCGGGCGCGAGGACTGTTTACTGTTCCGTGCAGCTCGTCCGGCAGGCCGGTTAACCTGACACACAGGTGGCGAAGATTCAAATGATTCCTGAGCAAAGTCAAGTGTGTCCTGCTGATCCAATATGTCCATCACTTGTTGAAGGGAGGGATTGACTAGTTTCAAAATCTGTTCCTGTATATGAACTTCAGAAACATTCTGTGCAATTGCATCACGCACCATATTATCTGAATAAGGGAGTCCACATTGACACTCAAAAGCACAATCCGTAGTAAGGCCTTGCAAGATTGCAACCCACTCCCTATTAGTCTGACCTGCCGTACGTTTTGTGCGAAAGAAGGTATACCGTTTCGCAACTACATTGACTGATTCTGTGAAATATGCGTCTAATGCAGACAAATGTTCGTCGTAGGACAGAGTTGCTACGTCACGTCGGGGAAATAATTTGACTATCACACGCTACTTTTGGACGCCGATGGACGAAAGGAGATAAGGCTGCCGCTCATTACCTTGAATTCTGTAGGCGGCGAGATGGAATCCAAATTGGCGTGACCATTCCATCCAGCTTTCCAGTGCCACATCAAAAGGACGAAAAGGTGGTGCAACTGCGTGTTGTGGCTGCGTGAGCGGTGGAGCGGTGGCTGTCGCATCGTTTTGCATTGCACGTTGACCCTGGACGAGCTGTCCAAGGGCATCCAGTAAGGCCTGCGTCTGCTGGTTCTGTAAGCGATAAAATTCGGACAGTACAACTGGAGATTGTGGCGAAGCCATTACACAAGTAAATCAGGGCAGTATAGTTACGAACGCGATTTGGCCTCGTCACCAAACTGTTGTGGATTGGCAAGACAGCCAACCCACTATGAGGAAGCCGAAAGGCACGTGTTTAAACTCACACAGGCTGGCGTGAGGTGTGGAACAGGACAAGGAATTGAGACTAGCAAAAAACGTACGTATCTTCTGGAATACTTAACTTTAATCCATAATTGGTGAACATCGCTCTTGACGGTACATGTTTTACAGCATCAATAGTAACTGGTAATGGCGCCTTGCTAGGTCGTAGCAAATGACGTAGCTGAAGGCTATGCTAACTATCGTCTCGGCAAATGAGAGCGTAATTTGTCAGTGAACCATCGCTAGCAAAGTCGGCTGTCTAACTGGGGCGAGTGCTAGGAAGTATCTCTAGACCTGCCGTGTGGCGGCACTTGGTCTGCAATCACTGATAGTGGCGACACGCGGGTCTGACGTATACTAATGGACCGCGCCTGATTTAAAGGCTACCACCTAGCAAGTGTGGTGTCTGGCGGTGACACCACAATAAGTACCAAACTATAACATCCCATTTAAAAGAACAAAGTTGACCTTCATATTTCTGAAGCAACCCCATCTTCAACAAAAAAACCAATGTCATATTATGGTCCCATGCAACATTTATCTCACAAACTTTTCAGTTCCTATCATACTTTTGGAGTTATTCTAGTTGGCAATAGATAGTGACTCACCCTGTATAGCACTGAATCAAGGACAATCAAAATGAAAGAGGATCAATATTTGAATAGTTTTGAAATGTGGTTGCGGAGGAGGCACTGTTGAACTTAGCCCAATATTGGACAACAATCACAATGTACAGTTTCTCTCTGTGGCACAGAAATATGTACCAGGAGAGAAGTTGATGAGTTGTGTGGTGTCACCGCCAGACACCACACTTGCTAGGTGGTAGCCTTTAAATCGGCCGCGGTCCATTAGTATACGTCGGACCCGCGTGTTGCCATTATCAGTGATTGCAGACCAAGCGCCGCCACACGGCAGGTCTAGAGACACTTCCTAGCACTCGCCCCAGTTGTTCAACCGACTTTGCTAGTGATGGTTCACTGACAAAATACGCTCTCATTTGCCGAGACGATAGTTAGCATAGCCTTCAGCTACGTCATTTGCTACGACCTAGCAAGGCACCATGTTCAGTTACTATTAATATTGTAAATAATGTACAGTCAAGAGCGACGTTCACCATTTATGGATTAAAGTTAAGTATTCCACCAGCTACATCTGTTTTTTGCTAAAGTCTAATTTCCTTGACCTGTTCCAGACCTCACGCCAGCCTGTGTGAGCTAAAACGCGTGCCTTTCGGCTTCCTCTATTATTAAGGTGTTGGCTCTCCTGCCAACCCACAACAAGTTGTAAATTATCTCTGGCCAATAAGAGGAATAACGGAGACAGCAGCCAAATGGAAAGATATATGGCTCATTGTATGAACAGATCTGAAATATATTATTGAGAAGTGAATGCAGTGTGTTGGACATGAGGCAACAATAATGGAGAGCACTATGCCCAAAGTTGTAACAAGACTACCACAAAATACACATACAATTGACAGACCAAGCTCTAAAAATATCAAGGTTACATATAATGTTTGTAGTAATTGAGCTGCACATCACAAATTAATAAATACAGAAATAGTAGACTGCATTGTGACACTAAACAATACATGTCCTTGATAGGTTATAGAGACGGGAAGGACACCAGTTTCGAAGTTATATGCTGGTGTTATCAGCTACTGTTTTCTGATATGACATATCTACTATTTTTCTAATCATTATCTTCTGTCATAAGTATAGGGTTTAGGAAGCCTGCATACTCAACTCACTAGACAAACCGTCAAACCAGTCGTATTAATGGATTTTATTATGAAAAGAAAATTACAATGCTTAAGTTTGACAATTACACAGATGTGTTGCAAGCAAAGGGCAACATACAAAATAATCAATCTTTTTTGTTATAGACAATCCTAAGACTGTGCTACATATATAGTACAAGTGAAATGACTAGCGCAGATGCTGCTACAAAATTGGATAATCTTGAAGCTGCTATAGAACTGGGGCATCAACAGTCAAATGGTTCAAATAGCTCTGAGCACTATGAGACTTAACTGCTGTGGTCATCAGTCCCCTAGAACTTAGAACTACTTAAACCTAACTAACCTAAGGACATCACACACATCCATGCCCGAGGCAGGATTCGAACCTGTGACCGTAGCAGTAGTGCGGTTCCAGACTGTACATCACCAGTCAATTGCAGTTCTTATGTCCTCTTCACATAGGGGCCACTGCTGTTGCATTGTAGTCCTGGAGGGAGGTCCGGTCACTGTGCAATTGGCTGACCTCTTCTCACAGCTGTCTCTTCACTTTTGTTCCTTACTGGCATGCTGGTGCTTGACTTTACACTGAAACATTTCCCCCCACCCCCCCTCCCCGCAAAGCAATGGACTGACTTCATTTTTGGGGCACAACAGTGGCAGGGGAGGCAGGAGCGTGGATTCTCTGTTGGATACGAAGCTGTGGCTGCAGGGGATGTCAGACTTCCAGTCGTACTCCACCTTTTGGCCTTCGCACTGGTGCAATTGTCCCCCAGAAAATGCCCAGAAGGGTATGCATCCACCTCCTGAGGCCCATACAATGATGAAGGTGTCGGTTGCTGTGGTGTGGCCGGATCCTGCTTCATCAGTAGGATGATGGGAGGTGGAGGAGGTGCAGGCTCCGTCTCCATGAGGTCATTCCATAGTGTCATGACGACACCCTCTGGCAGCTGCCGTGGCTGTGCTGACCTCAGATCAGTGAATCTGGGGGAAGAGGTACAGAAGGATCACCCTGCCCATGACAGTTGCAAATTTGATTCTGATGCCGGCCCTGCAATGAGATACATGCATGCACCAAGGATCTCACCTCACGCCCACCGTCTGCTGCCACTAAATACCCTGAAAAACACAATATCGTGTGGCGTGTAATGATTCTTGTGGCCTTCCTTTGGCACCGCATGCTGAGGAGGGTGGAGCAGATAGAGTAGTGTCCGATGGTGGTGGCCGTGAAGCAATTCTCCTGGCTGTGGTCTGTCTCGTGGATTCAAATGATAAGAGGTGAGAAACAGTTGTAATGCTTGATCCCTGATGTGTGTGGTGTGATGTTTCCGCTGCTTGAATGTTCTGCCAAAACGTTTTGTTTTGCCATCTGACTGTGGATGGAACGGTGCACTACTTAGATACTGTATGCCATTGCATTCCCAGAATATTTCAAATTCATTTGATGTGAACTGAGGGCCGTTGCCCGACACTATGACTTCATGCAAGCCTTTGAGGCAAAAAATGGAGGACAACACCTAAATTGTGCCACATGATGATGTCGAGTTCATTGGCACAGCAAAAGAGTATAGAAGAATCTACCACAATCAATCAACGGATGTTCCAAAAAGGTCCTACAAATTCCATGTGCACATGTTGCCATGGTGATTGTGACTTAGGTGAAGCAGAGAATTTTTGTGGTGGAGCAGACTGACTTTCTGCATGTGTGTGACACTGTGACATCATCTGTTCTGTTTGGTTGTCCGTACCCTGCCAAGTACAGTGCCGATGCACTAACTGTTTCATATGAACAACCCATAGTGTACTTGGTGAAATAACTGCAACACTTCTTTTTGCAAAACTTTGGAGACCAACACATGCGGCTGTGTGATGCAGCAGATGTGTTGAAGTGGGCATTTTCCTAAGACTGACTGCAATTCTTTGACACTGTGAAGAACTGGCAGTTCACATATGGATAATAAATGTGACTGAAGAGGATGTACACCTTGACTGTTTATGACATAACCAAGATACTGCAACTCAGGTTTAAAAAAACTAGCACTTTTCCTGTCTACACTTTAGTCCTGATCAGATAACACATGAAACAAAGCATGCAAATTTTCAATGTGTTCTTCAGGTGTGTGACCTGCTATGACAATATCATCCACATAGTTTGAATAGTTTGGTACTTGAGCAGTCAGCTGTTCCAAATACTGTTGGAAAACGGTGAGTGCGAATCACTGCCAAAAGGCAAACATAAATATTTAAACAAGCCCAAATGACTGATCACAACACACATGGTGTGAAATTCTTTATCTAGTGATCTTTGAAGATATGCGCCGCACAAATGAATTTTTGAAAAGTAGTGACCAATGCCTAATCTGTTCATGAGATCCTCTGGGCGTAGCAATGGATAAGTATAAATCACAATCTGCGGGTTGACTGTAGACTTAAATTCAACCCAGAGGTGAATGCAACCTGAAGGTTTGGGGAGCAAAACCAGTGGACTTGACCATTGACTAGCTTCTCTGGGTGCAATAGCTCTGTTACCTTGCAACTCTTTAAGTTCAGGAGCCACTTTGCCCTGTAATGCTATGGGAACAATGCTGGCCCAGCAAAATTTCAGCTGAGAATTTTCTTTCATAATAATGTGGGCAACAAAATTGTTAACCTTGCCTAAACCTTCAGAAAAGAGTTTAGGAAATTTTTTCAGCAAGACAGCTACTCTGCTTTTTGCATTGAATGCAGTCACTGTCCTGAATTTGAAACCTAAACAAATCAAATGAATCAAGGTTAAATATGTTCTCACAATTCTGTGATTGTAGAACATTGGAATTTACAGCACGAAAAGTACATTTTCCAAGAATAGGAATGTCTTGTCCATTGTAAGCCATCAGGTGTGTGCTAGTTTTGGACAGGCATGGGGAGCCTAACAGTTCATATGTGTTATGATTCACCAATGTAACAGAGGCATCCATGTCCAACTGAAATTTTACACATTTTCCACTAAGATGCAAGTAAACAAAAAGTTTGCTGGACTGGCATTGCCCTGAAGAAACTGTTTGCTTTCTAGTTTTGCTAATGCCTGCAACAGGCTTTGAATGTGCTGCATTGATTACATGGGCATTGTAACTAGATTTTGATGAGTGGGCAGAATTCTTATGTTTGTTCCTCTGCAAACATACAGATTGTACATGACCTTTCTTGCCACAAGCATAGCACTATGCTTGTCTGGACAACAGTCTTAGCATTTGTGCTGTGAATAGCACCGAGGGCACGACTTAATTCCGTTTGCTCTTTTAGAGAACTGTTTACGTGGCTTGGCGAGAGCGTGCTGTTGCTTCCTATTGGGCCAGTCATAAACAAGGGACAACTCAACTAGACAAATTGGTGGCTGCTCAAATTTGTCGGCCACTATGGCACCTCAATCAGAATTTGTACTATGTGATGAAATGGTGGATCTGACTGTTTCAAAATCTGTTCTTTAAGTTTGACATAAGTTACATTGCACACAATCACATCATGCAAATCACATCAGAATATAAAGCACCACAAGCACATTTGAATTTGCATTTTCTTGTCATTCCTGCAAATTTGTTACCCACTCCTGATAAATTTGTTCTGACTTTTTTTCTCAACGAAAGAATTGGTGCTTATCTGCCACCTCATTCACTTGTTGGTCATAATAGTTAGTTAGAGAACCTATAACCTGATCACAGGAAAGTTCACTCGGCATGGCCTTGGGGGAGGCGAAAGACTACACTTCCTACCATTGACAAAAAGTAATGTAGCTTCACAATACCTGATACTTTGTGAGTAACAATGTGGGCTTTGTACTGTTGCAACCACTAAAGCCATTCCTCTTTTTAATTCATTAAACTGGCAAAATGACAGTATGGCACTCGGAGCTACAGTTCTTGTCTGTGGCACAGCATTAGTGGTTTGGTTCACCAATAACTGCTGTGCCATGTTTAGAAGGGTGGCAACCTGCCGTGTCTGAAACTGAAATATCTGTGTTAGCTGCATTGCATCTATCGCTTGCAGATGAGATGCCTGAGCAGGGGGTGGGAGAGGTGGGTTGCTCATTTTGGAATAGACAAATGCATAAACAGACAATTGCAAGCAGTAAAAATAAGCACACAAGCAAAGAAAATTTCTGCAATGCCTGCCTGAAAACACTGAATTGAAAAAACACTATAAGAGCCACATGAAATATGTTAACACACCTCTGCAAAGAAAAGACACGGTAGAATTAAGGCACCAGCAAAACTCACAATCCCACAACAAAAAACTGTGGCAGCCAGGCTCTGGGTTGTCACTATGGCATTTGTTCAATTCGTCATTGCCAAATATGTAGTGTCTACGAAGCCCGCATAATCGGATCACTAGACAATCAATCAAATCAGTCGTATTAATGAGTTTTATTACAAAAGAAAATTACAGTACTTAACTCTGGCATTTACACAGATGTGTCGCTAGCAAAGGGTGACATACAAAATAATCAGTCTTTTCCAGTATAGACAACCCCAAGCCTGTGCTACATATAGAGTACAAGCTAGTGCTGAGCTGCTGCTGAACTGGCTAATCTCAAAGCTGCTATAGAACTGCGGCATCACCAGTCGGTCACAGTACTTATGTCCTCTTCACATAGGGGCCACTGCTATCATGTTGCTGTCCTGGTGGGAGGTCCGCTCACTGTGTGATTGTCTGACCTCTTCTCACAGCCATGTCTTCTCTTTTGTTCCTGACTGGCAAGCCAATGCTTGACTTTATGCAGTAACAATACAGATGGTACTGTTAGTTGGCTGCAAATTGACAAAATTTTACCTTTAAGTGTCCCTAATATAGTATGTATTTGAAATTTATTTTTGGTACTTAAAATGTAACCTGAAACCTTAACTGAAAAATATTCTTGTATAACAATAAATATACAAGTATGGTCAAGCATGTCTGAAAGAAAAATGCAACACAAATTATGTTGGTAAAGTTAAAAATTAAAGGGAGTCAAGAAACCACATTCAGTTTCATCAAAATTGTTTGCAACAACACTGCAAATGCAATTTCAGAGACTAGATTGTGATGTCGAGTTAGCACCAGTGCAAGAAAGGGAATAATTACATGTTTGTAGATGGCATTCTACTCAGTAAAATAGCAAGGTCTTCTGTACATTAATCACACTCAATAAGAGTTCCGAATCATTATGATGCAAAACCCTGGAGTATTTGTAAATTGGATGGTGCTGATCACTCACCAGGAGACATGAACTACATTTACAGCAGGTTAAGAATGAGGGCACATACCTAGCAAATGACTGTCATTAAAAAAAAAAAAAAGGTGATAAGATCTCCAGAACACTGGGTGATACATAACTTTGACATCATTTATAATTAGAAGAAGGAAAGTACCCTAGTTAACAAGTCATACCCTGTGTTGACAATGTGTGATGGAAAACAGGCTGCATAAGTGCACTCTGCCAGCTTCTCATCTGGCAGCTAATCTTGATATGCACAAAGTTGCCTTTGCAGCAAAGTGTTTAACCATTAATCCATGTGTAAACAATATCAATAGGTACATGTTGGAAATAATGTTTGAATTTCAGAGCAGTTAAGATCAGAAAAGAAAATGTGCCTGTTCCTGGCAGCTCTCTTGGTTAGTTAGTGAGAGTTTTCCACCTTGTTTTCTGTGGCTCAAGTTGTGAAGTGTGTACCCACAGACCTACCTCATGAAAGTGCTGTGGAATTCTATTGTGTTGTGGCTGAAGGAGTTTTCACCTATAGTGTCGTTGCTACTTCATGCACTTTCTCTTGGTTTAATAATGCATTTTTTAGCCTGTTTTCTGGACACTTTGTAATGATGTAGACTTTCTGGGGATTTTTTACTTTTGTATTCCTGGAAAGTTTGTTGCCTCTTTCTACTACATTTCTACATGTTGATTCCCAGCATGGGCGTTTAATATTCTCTTGCCGTTGTACTGGTTCATTTGCTTTTTGTGTGATCTTTCTATAGAATTCTATCCATGTATTTGTTTGTTATCCTTCCCATTCCTGCTTTATACTGGATTCCATGATCTCTTCCATGTCAAACTTTTCTATGTGTGCTATTTTTCAATGGCTCTTCTTCAGTGTAAATTTTATTTGAGATAGGTAGTGTTCAGACTTAACATTTACACCTCTGTGGGATTTGAATATCAGGGTAAGAAATATAATGGTCTATTTCGAATTGTACCATCTGTTGTATAGTTGATCTCTGTGTTTTCTGTTTTCACAAGGATTTCCTGAGGGATGTTGACATAATCTTCTGGTTGTTGTGCTGGTGTAGTTCAATGAGTGTCACACCACTGCTTGTACACTTGTGCAGGGGAAACTTTCCCATGATTCTCTGATAATTTTTCTTCTGCAGATTTGTGCAATGACATAGCTTAGTCAGCTTTTTATGTCATTTTTTGCAATCTTGGCCATCACTGCTTCAAATGTTGCCCAGAATTTCTCCGGAGATTTGTGGTCCTCTTTGTTATGTCCATTTGTGTAAGTGGTGTATTTCTTATTAGTGCACAAATGACGTTTTTCCTTCCCCATAAAATGAAGTCCCTGTCAAGTAGGAATGTGTATTCACTTTATTTATTAGTTGGTGAATAGCCCAACCAGCCACAAATACTTTTTAAATGTTTTATTTTAGTTAAGAAACCTTTTCGAAAGATGTTTAAATGGGGAAGATGTCCCAAATGATTTTAAAGTAGGATATATTTCAGTGATACATAAAAAAGGAGCGAAAGATGAGTGTAAAAATTATAGGGGAATAACAGTGACCAATACCTTCAGTACATTATATGGAAGAATTATTAAATATTTGTTAGAACAATAATACAAAGAAAAGGAGGCTGAAGAACAAGCAGGTTTTAGAGCTGGAAGATCAACAATTGATCAAAAATGGTTCGGGCACAACCTATACATTTAGTATTCATAGATATAGAAAAAGCCTATGATAGTGTGCCTTTATCCAGTTTATGGAAAGCTTTAATATCAATAGGAATAAATCCAAGAATAATTAAAGCAATTCAAAATTTATATAAAAATTCTATTTCAAAAATAAAAATTGGTAAATATCTATCACATGGATTCCAAGCCACAAAAGGATTACGTCAAGGATGTAGCATCTCACCTACATTGTATAAAATATATACAGAAGTAACTTTACAGAATTGGAAGAAAAGATGTCACGCTATGGGAATACCAATAAATGATAGAACAATATACTCGCTACAATTTGCAGATGACCAACTGATTATAGCCCAAGACTATGAGGACATAGAGTATATGACCAGAAAATTGATTCAAGAATATAAAAAATCAGGTCTAAATGTAAACATGAATAAAACAAAGTACATGGTAATTGGTGGAGTGAATGGAGACTTAATATTAGAAGAAGGGATGGGAACAATAACAGCTACTGAGGAATATAAATATTTAGGTGTAAAAATTACAAATGATGGGAAACAGGACAAAGAAATTAGATCAAGAATAAATTCTGGAAAGACGACAATCTCTTTATTGAATGGAATTCTCTGGGACAAACACATAACAACTGATAACAAAATAAGGATTTTTAAAACAATAGTTAGGAGCATTATTACATATGGTTCAGAAGTGTGGACAACAAAATGGCAACTGAAATTAAAATTATTAGCCACAGAAATGGATTTCTGGAGACGTTCAGCAAGAATATCAAGACGAGAAAGAATAAGAAATGAAGTAATCAGAGACAAGATAAAATGTAAAAATTCAATTATTGATTCCATCGAGCACAAACAACTTAAATGGTATGGACACATCAGACGAATGGAACAGGAAAGGCTACCAAAATGCATAATCGACTGGGTACCAATTGGAAGAAGAAAAAGGGGACGACCACCTGATACATGTATACAGGGAGTTCAGTCAACAATGAGGAAGAACAACATTCCTGAAGATTTATGGACAAATAGAGAAGAGTGGAGAACAATAATTAGTGACTTACTGTAATCTAGAATAGGTGCTGGAAAAATGTACTCACATTGTAAATCCAGAATAATAATAATAATTTTATTTTAGTGTCATAACCGGTTTTAGGCTACCATGTCCATATTCAGATGGCTAATATTTTTGTTACATAGATGTTTTAATCAACAGAACGTCATCTGCTCCACACTCCTCAATAATATTTGAGTATTTCATTACTAAAAATATGCTAAAATGCTTGCAAATTATACATATAATATGCAAGCACTTTAGCATATTTTTATTAATGAATCAAATGATAAAGTGGTACTAAATACTCAAATATTGTTGTGCAGTGTCTTGGTCCATAAGATACCTCAGAGCTAATGTAGTAGTTCATATTTTCATCGCACTAATGATCATAGTACTTCGTAACTGTACCATGGGAGTGGCACTGTCCAACCTAATGTTCGTATATGATATACTGAGCCTCTCATTGTGTACTTTATTATGTAATTTCATCAAGTGCTTCATTTATAGTGTCCATGTGGAGCTTGTTATGTAGATCAGCTATTGTGGTGTAACGGATGGCACCAAGTATCCATCGAAGTATCATATTTTGTACTACTTGGAGGGGCTTTAACTGTGTTTGAGTAGCCATACTTCAAACAGAGCTGCCTACAGCATTTTTGAAAGGAATGTGGCTTTATACAGTCATAATTTGGCTGTGGTGCCTAGGTCTGAGCTTTTAAAAAAGGGGAAAAGTTTCTTAGCTGTTCCAATGGCTTTGTTTCGGAGATCTTCTATATGCTTATGGAGAAAGAATTGTTTTTCCAGGGTAGCCCCTACGTATGTTGCCTTAGTACTCCAAGAAATGGACCTTGCCGTTGGCAGGGAGGCTTGCATGCCTCAGCGATACGGATAGCCATACCGTAGATGCAACCATAACAATTGGACAATTGGAAAGGGGGGAGGGGGGGTGTATCTGTTGAGAGGCCAGACTAACATGTGGTTCCTGAAGAGGGGCAGCAGCCTTTTCAGTAGTTGCAGGGGCAACAGTCTGGATGATTGACTGATCTGGCCTTGTAACATTAACCAAAACAACCTTGCAGGGCTGGTACTGCGAACGGCTGAAAGCAAGGAGAAACTACAGCTGTAATTTTTCCCGAGGGCATGCAGCTTTACTTTATGGTTAAATGATGATGGCGTCCTCTTGGCTAAAATATTCTGAAGGTAAAATAGTCTCCCATTTGGATCTCCGGACAGGGACTACTCAGGAGGACATCGTTATCAGGAGAAACAAAACTGGCGTTCTACAGTTCGGAGCGTGGAATGTCAGATCCCTTAATGAGGTAGGTGGATAGGTAGGTTAGAAAACTTAAAAAGGAAGATGGATAGGTTAATGTTAGCTATAGTAGGAATTAGTAAAGTTCATTGGCAGGAGGGACAAGACTTCTGGTCACGTGAATACAGGGTTATAAATACAAAATCAAATAGAGGTAATACAGGAGTAGGTTTAATAATGAATAAAAGATAATAGTGAAGGGAGACAATAATTTAATAGTCATGGGGAACTGGAATTCATTACTAGGAAAAGGAAGAGAAAGAAAAGTTATAGGTGAATAAGGAATGGGGGTAAGGAATGAAACAGGAAGCCGCCTGGTAAAATTTTGAACAGAGCATAACTTAATCATAGCTAACACTAGGTTTAAGAATCATGAAAGAAGGTTGTATATGTGGAATATACCTGGAGACAATGGAAGATTTCAGATTAATTATATAATGGTAACACAGAGATTTAGGAACCAGGTTTTAAACTGCAAGACATTTCCAGGGGCACATGTGGACTCTCACTACAATCTATTGCTTATGAACTGCAGATTAAAACTCCAAAAAGGGGGGAATTGAAGGAGATGGGACCTGGATAAACTGAAAGAACCAGAGGTTGTAGAGAGTTTCAGAGAGAGCATTAGGGAACGATTGACAAGAATGGGTGGCTTTGAGAGTTGAAATAGTGAAGGCAGCAGAGGATCAAGGAGGTAAAAAAAAGAGGGCTAGCAGAAATCCTTGGGTAACAGAAGAAATATTGAATTTAATTGATGAAAGGAGAAAATATAAAAATGCAGTAAATGAAGCAGGCAAAATGGAATACAAACGTGTCAAAAATAAGATCGACAGGAAGTGCAAAATGGGTAAGCAGGCATGGCTAGAGGAAAATGTAAGGATGTAGAGGCTTATCTCACTAGGGGTTAGATAGATACTGCCTACAGGAAAATTAAAGAGGCCTTTGGAGAAAAGAGAACCACGTGTATGAATATCAAGAGCTTTGATGTAAGGCCAGCTCTAAGCAAAGAAGGGAAAGCAGAAAGGTGGAAGGAGTATATAGAAGGTCTATTACAAGGGCCATGTACTTGAGGGCAATATTATGAAAATGGAAGAGGATGTAGATGAAGATGAAATGGGAGATATGATAGTGTGTGAAGAATTTGACAATGCACTGAAAGACCCAAGTCAAAACAAGGCCCAGATAGTAGACAACATTCCATTAGAACTACTGATAGCCTTGGGAGTGCCAGCCCTGACAAAACTCTACCATCTGGTGAGCAAGATCTATGAGACATGCAGAACACCCTCAGACTTCAAGAAGAATATAATAATTCCAATCCCAAAGAAAGCAGGTGTTGACAGGTGTGAAAATTACCAAACTCTCAGTTTAATAAATCACAGCTGCAAAATACTAACACGAATTCTTTACAGACAAATGGAAAAATTGGTATAAGCCAACCTCGGGGAAGATCAGTTCAGATTCTGTAGAAATGTCAGAACATGTGAGGCAAGTTGTCTTAAAAGATATATTAAGGAAAGGCAAACGTACATTTCTAGCATTTGTAAACTTGGAGAAAGCTTTCAACAATGTTGACTGGAATACTCTCATTCAAATTCTGAAAGTGGCAGGGGTAAAACACAGGGACCAGAAGGCTATTTACAATTTGTACAGAAGCCAGATGGCCGTTATAAGAGTCGAGGGGTATGAAAGGAAAGCAGTGGTTGGGAGGTAGTGAGGCAGGGTTGTAACCTATTCCCCAGTGTTGTTCAATCTGTATATTGAGCAAGCCATAAAGGAAACAAAAGAAAAATATGGAGTAGGAATTAAAATCGATGGAGAAAAAATAAAAACTTCTAGATTTGCCGGTAACATTGTAATTCTGCCAGGAGGATATAAGATGAACGTCAACAAAAGCAAAGTGATGATAATGGAATGTAGTCAGATTAAATCAGGTGATGCCAAGGGAAATAAATTAGGAAATGAGACACTTATAGCAGTAGATGAGTTTTGCTATTTGGGGAGCAAAATAACTGATAATGGTCAAAGTAGAGAGGATATAAAATGTAGACTGGCTATGGCAAGGAAAGCATTTCTGAAGAAGAGAAATTTGTTAACATCAAGTATACATTTAAGTGTCAGAAAGTCATTTCTGAAAGTATTTGTGTGGAGTGTAGCTGTGTATGGAAGTGAAACGTGGACAATAAATAGTTTAGACAAGAAGAGAATGAAAGCTTTCGAAATGTGGTGCTACAGAATAATGCTGAAGATTAGATGGGTAGATCATGCAACGAATGAGGAAATACTGAAAAGAATTGGGGAGAAGAGGAAATTGTGGCACAACTTGACTAGAAGAAGGGATCAGTTGGTAGACATTCTAACATTTTGATGACACGAGAAGTGTTGCGAAACTGGATTGCATTCAAAATTCACACCTCCCTCTCATCAGTTGACTTACTTGATGCGTCTAGCTGATCCGCTTCTCTGGATAATCAGCTAGCTCAATCTTCCAAAAAACTTCTTCTCCAAAGACTCTCACTGATTATAGGAATTTAAAAGACTCTATTTCTGAAATAATTGGTTACTCGCTGAATACGTTCAGTTCAATCACAATACATTTTCAACTATCACAAAAAACAACTTTGCCATTTCTCGTATAAACATTTAAACTTGTGCAAGCCAACTTAGTCATCAAACATTAGAATTCGTTACACACAGTTAAGTGTCCAAATCATTTTTTGAACATGACATACGTCTTGCTTCATTCAAAGCTAAGACATGAAGTAAGTAAAAGTCTATGGTCAATTGTTCATTTGTCTTTTTTACAATAATCACAGTACCAAAAAACCATGGAATATTACACAGACACTCCTTCTTCTTTTAATACAGCTTCCATAAGCGACCGGCAAACACATATTGGTGCCACTCATCTGATGCAGCTCTTGTCTTCCCACGATAACTTTCAATCCTGCACACACAGATACATGTTGCACAGAAAATAGGCCCTCTCTCACACTTATCTTTAAATTATCGCGTATTCAATACGGCAGAAAGTCGAATGGTTTCAGAATTTACATATATATTCTCAAAGCACTACAACATCTACATCTACATGATTACTCTGCAACTCACATTTAAGTGCTTGGCAGAGGGTTCATCGAACTACAATCATACTATCTCCCTAACATTCCACTCCCGAACAGCACGTGGGAAAAATGAACACCTAAACCTTCCTGTTCGAGCTCTGATTTCTTTTATTTTATTTTGATGATAATTCCTACCTATGTAGCTTGGGCTCAACAAAATATTTTCGCATTCGGAGGAGAAAGTTGGTGACTGAAATTTTGTAAGTAGAACTAGCCGCGACGAAAAACGTCTTTGCTTTAATGACTTCCATCCCAATTCGTGTATCATATCTGCCACACTCTCTCCCCTGTTATGTGATAATACAAAACGAGCTGCCCTTTTTTTGCACCCTTTCAATGTCCTCCGTCAATCCCACCTGGTAAGGATCCCACAGCGCGCAGCAATATTCTAACAGAGGACGAACGAATGTAGTGTAAGCCGTCTCTTTAGTGGACTTGTTGCATCTTCTAAGTGTCCTGCCAATGAAACGCAACCTTTGCTCGCCTTCCCCACAATATTATCTATGTGGTCTTTCCAACTGAAGTTGTTCATAATTTTAACACCCAGGTACTTAGTTGAATTGACAGCCTTAAGAATTGTAATATTTATCGAGTAATCGAATTCCAACGGATTTTTTTGGAACTCATGTGGATCACCTCACATTTTTCGTTATTTAGTGTCAACTGCCACCTGCCACACCATACAGCAATCTTTTCAAAATCGCTTTGCAACTGATACTGGTCTTCGGATGACCTTACTAGATGGTAAATTACAGCATCATCTGCGAACAACGTAAGAGAACTGCTCAGATTGTCACCCAGGTCATTTATATAGATCAGGAACAGCAGAGGTCCCAGGACGCTTCCCTGGGGAACAGCTGATATCACTTCAGTTTTACTCGATAATTTGCCGTCTATTACTACGAACTGCGACCTTCCTGACAGGAAATCACGAATCCAGTCGGACAACTGAGACGATACCCCATAGGCCCGCAGCTTGATTAGAAGTCGCTTGTGAGGAACGGTGTCAAAAGCTTTCCGGAAATCTAGAAATACGGAATCAACTTGAGATCCCCTGTCGATAGCGGCCATTACTTCGTGCGAATAAAGAGCTAGCTGCGTTGCACAAGAACGATGTTTTCTGAAACCATGCTGATTACGTATCAATAGATCATTCCCTTTGAGGTGATTCATAATGTTTGAATACAGAATATGCTCCAAAACCCTACTGCAAACCGACGTCAATGATATAGGTCTGTAGTTCAATGGATTACTCCTACTACCCTTCTTAAACACTGGTGCGACCTGCGCAATTTTCCAATCTGCAGGTACAGATCTATCGGTGAGCAAGTGGTTGTATATGATTGCTAAGTAGGGAGCTATTGTATCAGCGTAATCTGAAAGGAACCTATTCGGTATACAACCTGGACCTGAAGACTTGCCCATATCAAGCGATTTGAGTTGCTTCGCAACCCCTAAGGTATCTACTTCTAAGAAACTCATGCTAGCAGCTGTTCGTGTTTCAAATTCTGGAATATTCCATTCATCTTCCCTGGTGAAGGAATTTCGGAAACTGCGTTCTTTAACTCCACTTTAGTGGCACAGTTGTCGGTAACAGTACCATCAGCACTGCGCAGTGAAGGTATTGACTGCGTCTTGCCGCTTGTGTACTTTACATACGACCAGAATTTCTTCGGATTTTCTACCAAATTTCGAGACAATGTTTCGTTGTGGAACCTATTAAAGGCATCTCGCATTGAAGTCCGTGCCAAATTTCGCGCGTCTGTTAATTTTAGCCAATCTTCGGGATTTCGCGTTCTTCTGAACTTTGCATGCTTTTTCCGTTGCCTCTACAACAGCGTTCGGACCTGTTTTGTGTACCATGGGGGATCAGTTCCATCTCTTACCAATTTATGAGGTATGAATCTTTCAATTGCTGTTACTACCATATCTTTGAATTTGAGCCACATCTCGTCTACATTTGCGTAGTCAGTTCAGAGGGAATGAAGATTGTCTCTTAGGAAGGCTTCTAGTGACACTTTATCCGCTTTTTTAAATAAAATTATTTTGCATTTGTTTCTGGTCGATTTGGAAGAAACGACCTTGTGATCACTAATATCTGTATCAGTCATTAGCTCTGGATTGTTTGTGGCTAAGAGGTCAAGTGTGTTTTCGCAACCATTTACAATTCGCGTGGGTTCGTGGACTAACTGCTCGAAATAATTTTCGGAGAAAGCATTTAGGACAATCTCGGAAGATGTTTTCTGCCTTCCACCAGCTTTGAACAAGTATTTTTGCCAACATATCGAGGGAATGTTGAAGTCCCCACCAACTATAACTGTATGAGTGAGGTATTTATTTGTTACGAGACTCAAATTTTCTCTGAACTGTTCAGCAACTAAATCATCGGAGTCTGGGGGTCGGTAGAAGGAGCCAATTATTAACTTAGTTCAGCTGTTAAGTATAACCTCCACCCATAGCAATTCACACGGAGTATATACTTCGACTTCACTACAAGATAAACCACTACTGACAGACACAAACACTCCACCTCCAATTCTGCCTAATCTATCTTTCCTGAACACCATCTGAGACTTTGTAAAAATTTCCACAGAACTTATTTCAGGCTATAGCCAGCTTTCTGTACCTATAATGATTTCAGCTTCTGTGCTTTCTATTAGCGCTTGAAGCTCAGGGACTTTCCCAGCACACTTTCCCAGTCCACGCCACACAGCCTCCGCTACCCATGTAGCTGCCAGCTGAGTGTAGTGAACTCCTGACCTATTCAGTGGAACCCGAAACCCCACCACCCTATGGCACAAGTCAAGGAATCTGCAGCCAACATGGTCGCAAAACCGTCTGAGCCTCTGATTCAGACCCTCCACCCGGCTCTGCACGAAAGGTCTGCAGTCAGTTTTGTCAACGATGCTGCAAATGGTGAGCTCTGCCTTCATCTCATAAAGAAGACTGGCAGCCTTCACCAAATCAGATAGCTGCTGGAATCCAGAGAGAATTCCCTCAGATCCAAAGCGACACACATCATTAGTGCCGACATGTGCCACCACCTGCAGCTGGCTGCACCCTGTGCTCTTCATGGCATCCAGAAGGATCCTTTCCACATCAGGAATGACTCCACCCGGAATGCACACGGAGTGCACATTGGATTTCTTCGCCTCCTTTGCCGCCATATCCCTAAGGGGCCCCATTACGAGCCTAACATTGGAGCTCCCAGCTACCAATAAGCCCACCCTCTGCGATTGCCCGGACCTTGAACGCTGAGAATCATCCCCTGAAACAGAGCAGACAGCTGCATCTGGCTCACCCATACACAGTACCTGAAACCTGTTTGTCAGACGCACCGGGGAGGCTTTCTGATCAGCCTCCGGGGACGTCTTTTGCTGCCTGCCACGCCTTGGAACGACTTCCCAATCAACCACAGGCGAGGGCTCAGCCCCACTGCGGGCAGCAACCGGGGCAACCACAGCGGCAGACCTATCTGGGCACAGATGGGATGAGGTTGACATTCCCGTGATACCCAAGTCCGGCTCCCCACAGTAGTGCACATTGGCAACAGCCTCAAGCTGCGCGACCGAAGTCAGTGCCGCCTGCAGCTGTGAGCGAAGGGATGCCAACTCAGCCCTCATCCGAACACAGCAATCATAGTCCCTGTCCATTCTAATCGATGCTGAACAACAGTGACTGAAACACGAGTCTGTGCCTAGATAATGCAAGGAAAACACGCAAAGAATGTATGAACTGACCTACCGACTGCGCTTCAATCTGCCTGAATTTACGATTACAGTAACTAAAACTCGAATTTACACCTCCTATACGAAACTATGTAACAAATAAGTGAGCTAGAAGTATACGACTTGCTGCTAGCAACTGCTTATCCAACGGCGGCAGAGAGCACACTGGCTGTGACCAACCAACACTGACCGTTCAAAACAAAAACAGAAGACAAACGACTACGCAAATTTACACTATTCAGATACTAAAGCGCAATGCTACAATTCTCAAATACTATAATACGCCCGTAATTTATGAATTAAACAATGCAAGTACCCAATAACACGCAAAGAAATTAAGAATTAAACTATGTAACAAATAAGTAAGCTAGGAGTATACGACTTGCTGCTCACAGCTGCTTATCCAACGGCGGCAGGGAGCACACTGGCTGTGGCCAACCAACACTGGTCGTTCAAAACCAAAACAGAAGGCAAACGACTACGCGAATTTACACTATTCATGTACTAAAGCGTGATGCTACAACTCTCAAATACTATAATACGCCTGAAATTTATGAATTAAACAATGCAAGTACCGAAAAACATGCAAAGAAATTAAGAATTAAACTATGTAACAAATAAGTAAGCTAGGAGTATACGACTTGCTGCTGGCAGCTGCTTATCCAACGGCAGCAGGGAGCACACTGAGGCATCAAGAGATCACCAATTTAGTATGGATGGCAGCGTGGAGGATAAACATTGTAGAGAGAGACCAAGAGATGACTACACTAAGCAGATTCAGAAGGATGTATGTTTCAATAGTTACTTGTATATGAAGAAGTTTGCACAGGACAGAGTAGCATGGAGAGCTGCATCAAACCAGTCTCTGGACTGAAGACCTGAACAACAACATTGCACAAAATTCCTGTTTTCATTACAAATACAAATTCTTAATTATTGCTATTTTACGAAAGATTGTTAATAAAGGCTACTTAAATTAAGAAAACATAACAGTTTAATTTGTAGTACAAAAATGAAATACAAAATACTCTTTATACATGAAAAACAATAATTTTCACAACATCAAGTTTTACGTTTAGCTGTCAGGAACTCCTTTGGAATCTTTCTTTTTATTATTATTTTTTACATGTGTGGCCTTTTTATGTCCTCTTTCCAGTTTGACAAGTACATCTTATTTGCTTAATGAGGATATTTATGGCTAAAAAAAAAGTGGTGGTAGTGCAGCCAGCAAACTTAGTTAATACTCAGGGTGGAGATAAATCTGCAGATATGATACACCAGTCCAAATACCAGTTCAAGGCTACTCACCAAAACTTTACAAGCCTGGGAGATAAGCACAATGATGTGTACAACATAACATGTGTTAATAAACCAGATGTTTCAGTTATTGCTGAGCACTGGTATCCCAAAAAAGAATCTTATTATTCACCCATTAACAAAGAATTTCTGCTCATCTTTCAGATCAAGCCTTATGGCAATGTTGCAAAAAGTGGCAATAATTAGTGTCCCAAAGATGTAAGTTCTTTAAGTGTTGAAGGTGTCGCTGAACTTTCGGCAATAAACTATAGATGGGAAAGGATACACAATTTAAATATAGACGGACCTCCATCTGCAAGTACAGATTTTTTTTAGCTAATCTCTATCAATTGCTTGTAGAGAGAGATAGTAAATACTCTGGGGAAAATAACTGGATAATTATGCTGATAACTGCTCACAGTCTAATAAAATCTTATCTAACAAAAATCAGTTTTCACTGTTAAGAACGGCAAGTGACACACACAGAACTGTGTGAACTGATATGTAATACAAGGTATCCAGGGCTTTCTACTGGGATGACTTCTTCTGTTGATGTATGTAAATGACAAAATACTGCTCCCCAAATTCAAGGATAGTTCCGTATGCTGATGCTACATCCATTGCGTGCAAACATAAAGATCATGAACAACTAGAAATACTATGAAACTGTATTACAAATGAAATAACTCAGTATTTCAGTGAAAGTCATCTCAGTGTCAGCACAAGATAACAACAGTAATCAACTTTAATTCCACAAGACAGATTTTGAAATTCAGGTGCACTCTGGAACTGATATTGCCATCAAAGCAAAATATATAAAAATCCTGGGAATAACAATACTGGGATACATATGTTCACTCTCTGGCAAGCAAACAGGCTTAAAATATATATACGATTAATATGTGGATCAAACACTGTCACAACATATGCGTGCTGTGGTCTGCTTATCATATGTCAATGTATTCTAGTATAAAATATGGGATGCCAACCACAAGTAAATCTTCATAAGTGTTCACAGTTACAGAATAATGCTGTAACAATAATTTGTTGTGTAGAACAAAGAGACTCGTGCTGTGCTCTATTACCTAAAGTTGGAGTATTAATTGTTATAAATTTGTACACTGATCAGCCAGAACATTATGGCCACATATGTTTGTATCTTCATACATTAACAAACTGTTTACTTGCTTTCATTTGTTTAAGAGAATGTAACACCACTTCAGTCTAGGAGAGAAATCTCTTAAGCAGTAGGATTGTGTCAGTCTCACCTTAACTAAAAAAAAAATTGTAGTCACAATCTATCGTGCTGTAAACATGACCAATCTGTTCAACAATTCAGAGCAAATGGACTGAAAGGTACTGAGATTGAGATTGTAGTGTCACAGTGTTACAAACATCAAACTAAATGGAAAACAAAATTTCCTATAGTCCACAAGACCCCACCATACCAGTTACAGGTTAAACAGGTTAGGCCGGATGACTTGGCAGGCATTTGTCAAAACAATAAAGTACTGGGAAGGTAACTGGGACAGTGAAATAAAAGAACCAAGTGAAAGTACAGAGTAAGTATAATTTTGAAGTAAAGATGTACTTGAGAACCAAATACAGGAAATAAATTTTGTCAAAGAATTGGAATATTTTTCAAATCTCTTGTATTCTAGAAACCACTGAACTTTCAGGTCAAATAAATAATAATTTGCCTAAATAAACACTGGCATAAATTGTAGATACATTTTCAATAAAAAATATTCTAGATGCCAGAATCTTTTAATAGTCATTGCATCTCAACAAACACAGTGTAAACTGCAACGTCAGAGTTTAAATGATTGTTCTGAGAGTTCTTGGTAAAGTGATCTTAAACACAGTATTAACTCATTCCATGAAATTTCTGTGAGTGCTGTGATTCACCTCTTCTTAGTATTTCAATGGCTTGTATGAATCATCTGCCATGTATTTTTAAATACACTAAAGATAGCAAAAAATGTAAAATGATTCAATTTAAAAAAAGGTTAAAAGTGAAACAATGGCAGGATCATGAAACATAACAATTAATGGTAGGTTTTCCAACAACATAGTACTGTTGTTTCTGAGTTGGGAGTATTTTTAATTATTCCTTTATTTAAATAAATACACAAGGCAACAGGGTGGAATGTAAAATTTTAATGATTGAATCACCAAGCATTGGTGTAGATATTTGACTAAATGTTAAACAAGCAATAACAGGTAAATGACAGCTAAATATTGTAACTGGAACACAGCAGCTCTTTTGAGAGCCAAGATATTGTGGCATCGATAGGTCATATCGACCACGATTAACACCGTATTTGGACTCTTATTGCTCTGCCGAGCCCCCATGTTAGTTTTTAGTTCTGTTCTGTATCTCAAGCTGTGTACACATTTATGACTAACTATGAAATATATCTCTATGTGGAATTTAATGGGGATAGTTATTGCATTTGACCAATAATCATATACCGTTCCCATACTGGTAACCCTAAAGTTTCTATGTCTTCCACGACTTCCACACCAGGTGTTGTAAATGAACAGGTTATGAGCATGACACCATGGCTACCCCACCCAATGCTTTGTTCGAAGACGTGGAGGCCCAACTACGACAAGCAGGCCACTCCAATCCTTCGCCAACGGCCAGCTCTCCATTAATCGACAGTGATTCACGATCTCCAACCAAGTAAACCTCAAACTTTGTTGTTCTACAACGGTCGAGTGCTACACCATTAACTCAAACAATGGACTCAGGTTTCATGTCGCCGAACTGTGCTCGCCAACATGTGAAATGTGAAGTGGATAATTTTCAGAACTGTGTAACTACCAATCGATTGTGTAATGTTCAAAGTGATCTACATTCGCACACATACTTTGACTCTCAACGCGCCACAACATCGGTTACAGTAGTGCCGTGTGCAACGCCGCCATTTGTGCAAAACACACACGCTATCAACCGCTATTAACATATTCCTGTTTTGCCTCACTCACAAACTAAAGATGGACATTTTCACACACCAAATTCCCCTTGCTCACCCACCAGACCTGTTGCTCAGTTTTTCAACCATGTGGGCTCAAGCACATCTTTTGGCACTTCGCCTTCCAGGAACTTTTCACCAGTAATTTATAGTCCGACCACACGGGTTGTGTTCCTGATGTGCACAGAAAACTCACACTGTTGTTGCACGAAGTACCAAACCCTCCTCCCTCCGCCCACTTGCACGGGGGCCCCAATTCCGACCGTTCAGCTGCTCAGCTCTCCCGTAGTTCCGCCTGTGTCTGCCACGCCGGCCTTATGCATTATTTCTGAGGTAGCCAATTTAAAATCTGTACCTCTAACCTCTAGTCCGGCCCCTCCTACCACAGACCAGCAGGCCTTCCAAGATACACCGAAGCCGCATTCGTCCCACCCCCCGGGCCGGCTGCTGAAGCTGCCCCCTTTATACGAGGACAACTCCGTATCGTGGTTTGCACTTATGGAGCATCTGTTTGATTTACATCATGTGTCTGACAACAACTCTAAATTCCTATGTCTCGTCACGCACCTCCACGATCACTTAGGCTTAATTTGTGATCTACTCCTCTCGCCACCAGCTCCACCGAAGTATGTGTTTGCAAAGAAAACAATATTAGACCGACTCACCTGCTCACCACAAGAATTAATCATCAAGATCTTGTACCAGGAGCACTTGAGGGATCGAACTCCATTACAACTCTGGCACCACCTTCGATTACTTATGAGTGAACATACAGTGCTGGACGTTACTCTGTGGGTGGTACTGTCGGCCAAGTTACCTACCGACCTACAGATTCATCTGCTACCACACTCCTTCGAGTCAATTGGCTCTCGTCTTCACATCACAGACCAGCTGTATGCACTGCTACGACAACACCAACCAGCACATCACTCACTACTGGTTGGCACAACTGCTCCTGTTTACTGGCCATCTGTGGGCAGAGGAAGAGCTCGCTGCACCTCTGCGCCATCTACACCACCTGGCAGTATCTGCTCACTCTCTCCTCCAGCTGAACACTCAAGAATCGCTCACAAACCATACGTGCCAGTATACTTCCTGGAACAAATGAATGAGGACAAGCCTCCTCCGCTGCCACTGTCGCCACCATCACCACACCCGGCTCATCCGTATTGTCGGTACCACAAGATTTTCGGTGATGATACTAAGAAATGTCAATTATCTTGCCAGCACCCAAACGCCTACAGCAGTACCTAGAAGATGCCGAGTCCTGCGGGGAACCTCACAGGCGTCCTCACACATTGCACTCTGTCCACTTGTCCACCCGGCTGAACGGTCGTTTGTACGTGACCGACATTTCGTCACGGCTGTCTCCCTAGTCGACACAGGTGCTGACGTGTGTATTGTACCCACATAGTTGGCTCCTCCCAACTTTTCACCGACAAGTTCGGTTCTACAAGCTGTCAACGCATCAACATTACAAACCCCAGGCTCTGTCAAAGTTGTGGTGCCCCTATCTTCTTCTCTGTGTTTTCTGTTGACTTTCTACATTGCCGACATCGATGAACCAATTCTCGGTGTGGATTTTTTTGTCACATTACAAACTCTCTTCGAACATGTTTCAGGGTGCAGTGCTACACCATCCTACTGACACTCAGATACTGTGCTCCTGCACTTATGTTTCACATTCTGTTTCTCTTGCAACATGCGAGTTAGTATGCGAGTGCTCCACCCTCACGGGCAACATTCTGACCTGCGTCTCTAACCTACTGTCAGAATACGAATCGGTGGCACAACTCTGCTGGGAAAATGACGATCTGAAACAATGAATAGCATTCACTTACAATGAGCTCGTTGCGTCTCGTACCTCACTGCTGAAACTGCAGTCCACAGTACCTCCACCTAATCGTGTTTCTCCAGCAGACACCAGCTCAGACACTCAGCAGGTTAGTCCAAAAACTGATTGTGACGATTCCCGTCCAGCAGGCACCGCACCGCCCCGATGCGCTCACCATGTTCAGTGCCATGTGTTTCAAACAGTGCTTCTAATGACAGTCACGTGTGTGATATGACCGTGCCCACCGCGCAGGAAGCCACGCCACGTGTTGATAAACGTTTCCCCTCTCTCGTGCACCCGCCACATGACTCAGTGGCCATTGCTGTTCCCCACGTAACGCCAATGCCTCTCTCACCCGCACTGGTTACCCAAGGCAAGGCTGACAACAGACAGTTGCTGCGCGTCCCGACCCGCTCCGCGTAAAGCCGACCTCTCTAAACATGCATATGCCGCGCTCATGTAATAGGCATGTGACTTTTGTGCTGCCTTTTCCCACTTGCGCTAATGCTTACACCTCGTCGCGCCTCACTCATCCAAAAACTTCATGTCAGGACATTGCTCAGTCTCGTGTGCAGTTCTCAGTTTCTTCCGTCACTGACAGAACGACACAAAAGACAGTTACCAATGCCGACTCTCCTATTAGGCACAAGGTTAGACGCCTCAGCCTCCATAAGTTGCACACGGCCCGGCAGCAAATTAACGAACTTTTAGAGGCAGGTATCTTGCAACCGTCGGACAGAAACTGTCTTCACCGATTCACCTCGTCACCAAACACGACGGTTCTTTCCGAATGTGAGGTGACTACAGACGCTTAAAGGCTCATATTGTCATGGGCAAGTACCCAGTGCCGAGCATAAACGATTTCGCTCATACTTTATTGGGCGCCACAATCTTCGGTGTTATTGACTGTAATCGTTCCTATCACCAGATTCCTTCAGCAACAGAAGACATTCCAAAGACAGCTATTATCACGCCACTCGGTTTGTTCCAATACAACTTCATGCCATTCGGCCTGAAAAACGTGGCACAAACATGGCAACGTTTCATCGACTCAATCTTACGGCAGTTCGAGTTTTGCTTTGCATATCTGGATGACAAATTCATTTTCAGCAACTCGGCTGAGGAACACGAAAATCATTTATCCAAGGTCCTCCAGACCTCGAACTCCAACAAGGACAAATTCCAATTGCGCCACTCTTCTGCCACATTTTTGGGTTACACCGTCTCCACAGACAGAATACAGCCTCCCAAATCCCCTGTGCAGGCCGTCACGTCACTGCCGCCTCCAGCTACTTACAACGAACTCCGACGTTTCTTGGGTACAATAAATTACTACCGCTGGCATCTGCCTTCTGCCACTGCCGTGCAGCTTTGCTGACAGAGTCGCTGTAGGATAAACAGACATCGGCCTTTAAACCAGTTTGCTGGACTGAACCTATGCTGGAGGCCTTCAAGGCTCTAAAATCTTCCTTAGCTCACGCCATGATGCTTGCTAATCCTGAACAGTTGGCCGAGTTGTTTATCACTATAGATGCCAGTGGCATCGCAATGGGGGTAGTACTACAGTAATGCAAAGACGACATGGTTTCTCCCTTTCATTTCTTCTCTAAAACACTGTCTACAGCTCAGAAGAAATATTCCACTTTTGATAGGGAGCTTCTGGCGGTCTATGACGCCATCAAACACTTTCGCCCCAACGTCGAAGGCCGTTCTTTCTTCATCCTTACTGATCACAAACCACTAGCGAACGCTTTCTACAACCCTCGCAAGTACTCACCCTCTCGGCGTTTCCGCCACTTTGATTTAGTCTCTCAATTCACAATAGGCGTTCGCTACATCAAAGGCACAGAAAACATCCCCAATCAGTTTTCTCGCAGATCAATACTGTCTCACGCATCATCGACTTATGCAACCCGGCCACTCTCCAGGTCTCCGACGGGGAATCTCAAGCTGTCCTCAAAGATCCTCACACATCTCTTGTGTATACCAAAGCCAAGTTCCCGGGCGTTTTGGATGAGGTGTGGTGTGATTCTACTACCGGCACCCTGTGGCTGTTGCTCCCTCCCAAAATGCAAGCCTTTGACACCTTGCATAACCTCGCTCACCCTGGCGTCCGCACCACCACTTGGCTCATTTCCGAGTGTTTCATTTGGAAAAATATTAAACGGGGCTGTCAGACCTGGGCAGGCAGCTGCGTCTCCTGTCAATGCAAGAAAATCGGCCGCCACACCTCCCCTCCACTAGGCTA
Organism: Schistocerca nitens; assembly: GCF_023898315.1. Lineage (NCBI taxonomy): Eukaryota > Metazoa > Arthropoda > Insecta > Orthoptera > Acrididae > Schistocerca > Schistocerca nitens. Next base: position 5,144,142 of record NW_026045897.1, read on the forward strand.
GTTCGACATTCCGCAAGGAAGATTTCGTCATGTACATATCGACCTTATTGGCCCACTACCACCGTCAGAGGGCCACAGATATATTCTCTCCACAATCGACGGCATGTCTCACCATGTGGAAGCTGTTCCTTTAGCCAACATCACCGCTGAAACTGTGGCCAAGAGTTTCGTCTCCTCACGGATTGCCAGGTTCGGTTGCCCGACCATCATCACCACCGACCGAGGTTGGCAGTTTGAGTCTGCCCTGTTCACCATTTTATGTAACATCCGCAGCAATAAAAAAATTCATACAACAGCCTACCACCCGCAAAGCAACGGATTAGTTTAACGGTGGCACCGCACCCTCAAAACTGCCCTCAGGTTCCGTGACCTCTCGTCCGAGGAGCTTCCTTGGGTGTTACTCGGACTCTGTTCGACCTTTAAACCAGACTTACAGGGAACCATCTCTGAATTCGTTTTCGGGGAAAACCCAGTCCTACCAGGGGAACTTATCCTGCCTCAAGCACCCGAGGATTTTCCCCCTTCCCAGATTTCATTTGTCTCATGCACACTCACTTCAAACATGCACAGCTACACCCACGTATCAGCCATTCCCCACCGGAAACTTATATGACAACTGCACTCAACACTTGCTCCCACGTTATGCTCAGGGATGATTCCGTTAGACAACACCTGCAATCACCCTACCTCGGCCCTTTTAAAGTACTCTGGCGGGGCGAGACAACTTTCGACATTACAGTTAAAGATCGTCCTCAAACTGTTTCATTGCACACGCTCAAACCTACTTTCGTGGACTCCGACGCCCCTCTGCCGTCTCAGTCGGACCCTCCTGACGACTTTTCTGCCACGAAGCCCGAAAATTCTTTGTCTCATCCCAAGGCAATGTTTTCTTCTACCCGTGATTTGTCATCGCCATTCTCAGGTTTTCCAGGCACGTCACCATCCACCCCACGTGCGGGTTTCGCCACCACTTCCCCGAATGCGGAGACTCGCTCTCCCACATTCAACCTGAGCTGCAACGTGCCACCACACCACGTGGACGACATGTTGTCACCTTCGATGACAGTGTGCTTACGCTCCTAACAAACACCGCAGCCTCGCCCAATGTCAGTGTAGTGCATAGCCTGTCCCTCCCCCACGAGTGCAACCCGTCAGAAATTTGCGTGTCCATCTCCTCAGACAGTCGATCTGCATTTGGGGCGGGCTCGCGTGCACCACACCGCGGGCCATTCCACACGCCTGCTCTCGGGCCAGCTGACGCGACGTCTGCCCTGCTGGATGACTGAATACGAGGCGGACCTGCAGGCAATCACTCTGCCTCCGCAGCCCACCTCGGCCGAGATGGAAATCCCGGTTGTGCGGATGCTGCCTCACATGACTGCTACCGACACTCACACCCACATGACCTCCACTCAGGCCTCGCAGGTGGGTGGTACTCTCCATACTGCATGGGGGGGGGGAGGGGGGGTCTCTGTGGAGTCGATAGGTTGAATGGACCACGATTAACACCATCTTTGGACTCTTATTGCTCCGCTGAGCCTCCACGTTAATTTTTAGTTCTGTTCTGTATCTCAAGCTGTGTACACGCTTATGACTAACTGTGAAATATATCTCTATGTGGAATTTAATGGGGATAGTTATTGCATTCGACCAATAAGTGTATCCCATCCCTATAATATCCTGATAGGTTACTGCAGTTTCTAAGCCATGTTTGATTAAATGTTCAAACTAAAGTCACACAAGAGGCCCACAACGATTATGTGAGTGATTGAGCATGTCCCTATTACCATTTTAAGTCACTAATAACAAGAGCTTAATTGTTATTGAACTTTTCTTATTAATGCATTTTAGGCAATGCCCATCTTCAGAATATCTGTCAAAAAACATCATAGCTGCCATACAACCACAAATTACGTACAACATATGAAGAGCAAACATAGGGGTTCATCAACAGACAAGTTTACATACCACAGAAAAACCTTACTTCAGAATATCATGTCAAGTATTATCAATTGTAACACTGGTGCTCAGCTGACAGTGCTGTGCCTTTACAAAATTAGCTATCATAACATACCATTTGGTAGCATGATGGTAGGGATGCTGGGATCTTGTGTCAAATTTTGATGGGCAGTTAACAAAATGAACAATAAAACCATAAAATAACTGTACACCATGTTAAAGGTTATTTCCTTTACGAAAACTAAGAATACATGTGGTATGAACAAGAGATGGTGGGATGGGAAGGGATGAAAATGAGGACAAGAGAGAGGCAGTGGCAGGAGTTCAACATACTCTCAGCCAGCACTATCTAGCATTGGCAAACTTAAAATAGGATGGGAGACCTACTGCAAGTGTACTAGGTGTTGCAAGAATACATAATAACATGAAATTTCTTCATAGTGCATAAACATGTAGTTAAATTATTGCAACTGTATATACATATGTATTCCATATGATATTATCTACAGTCGATGAGTAAGATGGCATAGGAAGAAGCGTGGGTGAATATGCACTGGAATGGATAGGAGGATAGTGGAGGAGCATAGGGTGCTCGACATATTTATCTTTATTGACTTATAATGCCACTGCACTAACAAAGTCACAGTACAATAAAAATTTTAAAATTTACAAACATCAAAAATGCAATGAAGAGCAACAATAGTATTCACCATTACTTAGATGAGATCATGTTCTCCAACATTAAATATAGGAAAATGACATGCATTTGAATTCACCATGAAGAGCATTAAAATTACAGTACCGTTTTTCATATTTAATAAGACACCATTTATTCTATCAGTTAAACACAAATCACTCATCTTGGTTAAAAAAACCACATTAAATTATTTTTTACAATGATTACTTGCCGGGTGTACAAGTGAAGAGAGGGAAGCAAGAAAAAAGATGGAGTTGATTGTGCATGATTAAATGGAAAGTGACCATGCATGACCAGAGGAAGATGAAAACAGAAAATAAACTAAAGCTGTGCGAGGAAGGGTGCATTAGGGTAGGGAGGCATATAAACAAGGGCAGAAGGGAATGGTGCCTTTGATTGTGGAACCACAGGCTGACAGACACTATTTTACTGTTCCTTGTACTGGTGACTGTGAATGCCAATACTAACAGGTAAATGTAGATGTCATCTTATAATGACTGCTATTGACAATCATTAGCTGCTGGGTGCAGTACTATGGTCTTTGTGAAACTGGTCTGGCCTGTGGCTTTGCCGTCAGGTGAAGGCTTTCTTTCTTCTCCCTGTTTTTCAATATTGGGAAGAGGAAGTATATGAAGATGAAATGGAAGATACGATACTGCGTGAAGAGTTTGACAGAGCACTGAAGGACCTGAGTAGAAACAAGGCCCCGGGAGTAGACAACATTCCATTAGAACTACTGACAGCCTTGGCAGAGCCAGTTCTGACAAAACTCTACCATCTGGTGAGCAAGATGTATGAGTCAGACAAAATACCCTCCAACTTCAAGAAGAATATAATAATTCCAATCCCAAAGAAAGCAGGTGTGGACAGATGGGAAAATTACCGAACTATTAGTTTAATAAGTCACAGCTGCAAAATACTAACGCAAATTCTTTACAGACGAAAGGAAAAACTGGTAGAAGCCGACCTCAGGGAAGATCAGTTTGGATTCCGTAGAAATGTTGCAACACGTGAGGCAATACTGACCTTATGACTTATCTTAGAAGAAAGATTAAGGAAATGCAAACCTACGTTTCTAGCATTTCTAGACTTAGAGACAGCTTTTGACAATGTTGATTGGAATACTCTCTTTCAAATTCTGAAGGTGGCAGGGGTAAAATACAGGAAGCGAAAATCTATTTACAATTTGTACAGAAAGCAGATGGCAGTTATAAGAGTCGAGGGGCATGAAAGGGAAGCAGTGGTTGGGAAGGGAGTGAGGCAGGGTTGTAGCCTATCCCTGATGTTATTCAATCTGTATATTGAGCAAGCAGTAAAGGAAACAAAAGAAAAGTTCGAAGTAGGTATTAAAATCCATGGAGAAGAAATAAAAACTTTGAGGTTCACCGATGACACTGTAATTCTGTCAGAGACAGCAAAGGACTTGGAAGAGCAGTTGAACGGAATGGACAGTGTCTTCAAACGAGGATATAAGATGAACATCAACAAAAGCAAAATGAGGATAATGGAATGTAGTCAAATTAAGTCGGGTGATGCTGAGGGAATTAGATTAGGAAATGAGGCACTTAAAGTAGTAAAGGAGTTTTGCTATTTGGGGAGCAAAATAACTGATGATGGTCGAAGTAGAGAGGATATAAAATGTAGACTGGCAATGGCAAGGAAAGCGTTTCTGAAGAGGAAAAATTTGTTAACATCGAGTATAGATTTAAATGTCAGGAAGTTGTTTGTGAAAGTATTTGTATGGAGTGTAGACATGTATGGAAGTGAAACGTGGACAATAAATAGTTTAGACAAGAAGAGAATAGACACTTTCGAAATGTGGTGCTACAGAAGAATGCTGAAGATTAGGTGAGTAGATCACATAACTAATGAGGAGGTATTGAATAGAATTGGGGAGAAGAGGAGTTTGTGGCACAACTTGACTACAAGAAGGGATCGGTTGGTAGGACATGTTCTGAGACATCGAGGGATCACCAATTTAGTATTGGAGACTAGCATGGAGGGAGGCCAAGAGATGAATACACTAAGCAGATTCAGAAGGATGTAGGCTGCAGTAGGTACTGGGAGATGAAGAAGCTTGCACTGGATAGAGTAGCATGGAGAGCTGCATCACACCAGTCTCAGGACTGAAGACCACAACAACAACAACATAATTAATAAGTTGTTTTTTTATCTTCATGGTGTATTACCGAAATGTTGTGTGTGTTTGTGTATTCATCCAAGCATGAGATTGTTTATAATGTTTGCATTCTTTGAGATATTATGTAATATATATACTGGCTGTCTAACAAATTACCAGATGAATATGGGGTTGCTATTAATGCATATAGTACAGCGCTATAAAAAATTGTGGTTATTCATTAGGATGTGTGGTCCACAATCTTATCTTAATGCTGTGATGTAATGTCCTATGGCTTTGAATGCCTCATCACCCCAAGCCCTTATCCTCACTCCTTTATTTCCTATTTAGCTTAGTTCTTCCTTTGCCCATGCCTGCTCACGTTTCCATTACCCATGCCAAATCTAACCCAGCTCCAACCCCATTGCAACAGATATTCTGCCTGTTTAATTAGGTCAAATCTTTCAAGGAAACCATTCAACACGTAGAACACTTCCCATTCTGTGGCGCAACAACAAGTAAGATAAGTAGAGCTTAAACTGGCCACAGAATCAGACCGGTCTTTTGGCCAACCAGGAAAATTAAAGAAACATGATCTGTCAAAAACACTCTCTGCCTCAGAGTACCAGGGATTTATAATATTCTTTGCAAGTGCGGCATCTGTTATTCAAGATTCAAGATTCTTTATTAGCCATTGATCATGCAAGATGAAATAGGCTTCGTCAGTACATAAAATAATATTAATATTCCAGACACTATATATAAGGCATAGATATAATTAGCATATGAGTAACTTACAAATAACCTAAACCTTAAGCAGGTGACTACAATGCTTAATACATATTCTTGTTTCAGATACATACAAAGGTACCAAACATGAGTTACATTGTAGTAGCAAACACAGTAGTTACGTAACACATCATAACACTGGCAAATAAAGTAGTTACCTAACACAGTTGAAATACAAAGGTATTAGATATGAAATATTTTGTAACAGTATATATAGTAGTTAATTGAGTTAATTATGCAATTACAGGTTTATCTCTGTGCTACTCAGATCATAATATTCTTGCATAGAATAAAATGGATTGTCAGATAACCAATTGTACAAATTTTGTTTAAGAATTTTTGTGGGCATGTCCCGAGCAGATTGCGGTAGTTTGTTGAATATTTTTAAGGTATTCACTTTGTGTGAGTTACTACTTTTTGTTAGTCTGTGTCTTGGTATATCATAATCTGCCTTCCTTCTAGTGTTGTAGTTATGAATTTCTTCCCTGACAACACCTTCCATACCATTGTTTTTAATGTGTAACACACAGATATAAATATACAAGTTTACAATGGTCAACAGTCTTAGCCTTATAAAGAGAGGACGACAGTGCTCCGTGGGGCCGACTTTACACATTATGCACAGCATTCTTTTCTGCATCAACAAAATTTTGTTACTGTGAGAGCTGTGCCCCCATATGAGAAGGCCATATGTAATATGTGACTGGAAGAGTCCACAGTACATTGTTCTCAGAAAGTTCATGCTAATCATGTCCCTAAGTTTCCAAAGGAGATAGGAGACTCTTGAAAGCTTTTTGCAAACCTGATTTACGTGTTCTTCCCAGTTAAGTTTGGAATCAATATGCATTCCTAATAGTTTTACAGTTTTGTTTTCTATGGTTTTGGGTAACCCTAAGAGAAGCTGTTGTGTTTTCTCTGAGTTACACAGTAATTTATTGGATGTGAACCAGTGGATGGCTGATTTGAGTGATTCCTGTGTGTTATTGTCCAAAGCTGAGATGTTCTGATGTGAGGTGAGGAGGGTTGTGTCATCTGCATAGCATATGGTAGTACTATTTATGTGATGAGGTAGGTCATTGATGGCTATGATGAAGAAGAAGGGTCCCAGAACCGAGCCCTGTGGTACACCAGTACTAACTGCTGCTACAGGGGAGTAATTATTTTTAACTGAGACAAACTGTCTTCTATTATGAAGATATGACTCTATTACTGCTAATGCTGGGTTACATACACCATAAAATTCTAGTTTTGCAACCAGGGTGCCAAAGGGAATGCAGTCAAAAGCTTTGCTCAGATCACACAAGACAAGTGACACCATATTCCGGTCTTCAAAGGCTGTTAATGTCTGGTCAACAATTTCCAGGATGGCCGCAGTGGTATTTCTGCCCTGTCGGAATCCGAACTGACTATTGCTCAAAAGGTTGTGTGTCTCAAAATAGCTACTTAATTGAGTGTACATAAGTGACTCAAATACTTTAGAAAATATTGGCACAATTGAGATTGGGCGATAACTTTTAGGAAGATGTTTGTCACCCTTTTTAAACACTGGAATAACTTTGGAAATTTTGAGGGAGTCGGGAAACACTCCTGACTGTAAACATTTATTAAATATGAATGCCAATGGTTTAGCGATCGAGTCTACAGTTTTTTTTACTATGTAATTGGAGAGCCAGTAGCAGTCCATACTTTTAGAATTTGAAAATTTTGTGACTGTTCTTTTAATCTGAGCAGGTGTGATACTATACCAGTTAAAGACATGATCTACTGGTGGAAGGGCATTAAGTAAATCGCTTGCAGATGTATCTGTTTTTTCTATCTTACTTTCAATTTCTTTAATTGAGCTAATGAAGTAGTCATTTAGTTCCCTTGGAGTGAGCTGAGTTTCATGTGTGTGACGTGTGGGATTTTCTTGTGCTACAATCTGCCATGCTGCCTTGCACTTGTTTGTTGCACCTTCTATGTACCCTTCATAAGCAGCCTTTTTTGTCTGTATCAGCTTAAGTTTGTAGAATTTTTTTACATTTTTGGTATGCTGCATAAAAGGTGCCCTCCTGCTCTGATCTTTGTTTACATGCATTTTTATATGCTGTGTATAGTACGAGCATGTTTTTTCTTATCTGGACCAGTTCGTCTGTGTACCATTCCAGCTTTTTATTTTTATATGTTCCAGAAGAGTTGGTTTTAATTAGTGGTGAGCATGAATACCATAATTCTGTATAATTTTTAAGGAAGTTTTCAAAGGTAGTTTCAACATCAGACTTCTCAGATGAACACTTATAGACAAAGTCCCAACTTGCATCCTCTAGTATACGAATAAATGACATAATGTATTCTTCTTTTTGTCTTCTTACCCATGTCATATTGTGCACACTAGTGGAATTTGGTTGCTTACTAACGAGATTGAGAAGCAATGGGTCGTGGTCTGCAAAGCACCCATTTGCAAGGCTAACAGTGTAGCTGCCACGGGGAAAATTCACAATAATATTGTCTATGCATGAATTTTTACGTGTTGGACACTGGATGGTACAGTACAGATTAAGGGACCTTAATAAATTAAGAAAAGTTCTTGAGGGCTCATTACTTGTGTTTACCATTTCTATATTAAGATCACCACATATGGCAATCTTTGTTTTATGCATTAGTATTTTTCTAACCATTAGTTCAAATCTTTCAAAAAATGTATCAATGTTGCCATTGGGAGATCTGTATAGGCTTACAATTATTAGATTTTCATCAGTCATTTTTATACAACTAAATTCTGCATCTAACTCTGTACAGTAAGATGATACATCTATTTTTGTAAAGTTGAAATTATCTCTGATAAAGATCCCAGCCCCACCATTTCGCCTCTGCTTTCTGCACATTATGTCTGCAGTGACGTATCCTTGAGGTACAAACATATCTACCTCATTTGCAACTAACCAATGCTCACATACACATATTACATCAACATTCTTAATCTTACAGAAATGTTCCAATTCTAACATCTTATTTCTAATACAACAAATATTAACTTGAAGTAATGTCAGCATATTATCTCCCTTTTTGTTTATCTGGATACAGTTTGACTTTGAATCACAGTTTATATTTTTTACATTACCTACGAGTGGTGTGCTTGTCAGATTGTTGATCCCCATGTCTGTTATGGTGTGCTGTTGCTGATCTGGGGCCAACAAAAATCCTGACTTCTCGCAGGTGGTTGCCTCTTGTGAATTGGTTTAAGGAACCATTTGCACTTGAGCACAGACAATATTTAATTTAGTTAACTTAGATTATATGTATCGATTTTTTAAGACAAGAGAATGCAAAATAAAGCAATTAACACCGCTCTCTTGTCACAGCCTGTACGCATCATCACTCTCATGTCATTCGTTGTCCTAGGAGGACTTAATATTTTGAGCGGCTCCACAGTTAGCCATATTGATATTTATTTGCAGAATAGAGGCGCAGAATTAATAAGTCGCTCTCATTTGTGAATGATCTGCCATTATTTAACTAGAACTTTACGTGTCAATTATATCGTAATGTATATGTTGAAATGAATATATGTTTTATTTAATCGTATGCTTTTCTTTGTTTTAGTAGTTTTAGTCACTCCATTTTCATGATTGATGGTGAGGTCAGATATCAGACTCTGTCTACAAAAAAAAATACATGATGAGCCCTGGCTACGTTCCGTACATCTTCGGACGTGCGAAGCTCGATAAATTCACGGCGTAAATTTTAATCCCTCAATTACTTATCCAAACAAACTAACAATTATTATTATTACAATTATTATATATTATTATTTTATTTTGGCAACGGCCTTGCCACAGTGGATACACCGGTTCCCGTGAGATCACCGAAGTTAAGCGCTGTCGGGCGTGGCCGGCGCTTGGATGGGTCACCATCCCGCCGCCCCGTGCTGTTGCCATTTTTCGGGGTGCACTCAGCCTCGTGATGCCAATTGAGGAGCTACTCGACCGATTAGTAGCGGCTCCGGTCAAAGAAAACCGTCATAACGACCGGGAGAGCGGTGTGCTGACCCCATGCCCCTCCTATCCGCATCCTCACCTGAGGATGATACGGCGGTCGGATGGTCCCGATGGGTCGCTTGCGGCCTGTAGACGGAGTTAGTTTAGTTTAGTTTTTATTATTTTATTTTATATTTTTTATTTGTTACACTGGCGACTATGTGCCAGGACTCATTATTGTATCTGTACTACAACTAATTGTTCTTTTTCATGTACATCCTGACCGGTAACAACCTATGTGACGAGAATATTGAAGAAAACGAATAAAATCTGGAGACAATTTGGACTGGAAATGCAATCTTCGCATCAAGACGACATGTACGGTAAGACACAGCACTCGCGCATCCACAATTGATTCCAAGCACATTTTTCATTCAAAATTATTTTTCTCAGCATTAAATTCAATATTCACTTTTCATTCAGTAATTTTTTCCAAATTCCGCGAAATCTCATTCAGACGATTACTTTCCGATCCAACAATACGCAAGTAACATTGCACAATATGGCCGACATTGTACAAGATTCAAGCAACATGGCTAGTCACCATTAACACGTATGCTACTTTCGATCTTTAAAGTCATCTCTCAATCATTCTCAGTCATTTAAACACACACATAGGCAGTACATTTTCACACTACGCGCTTAAACAATTTTTTTTCTTGCACACAATTTATTCACGATATGGTAAAAACTCGACACCAGTACACAATGGAACAACAATCAAGTAATGCAAACATGGATACACAGACACATTCAGACACAGAAATTAATACAGACACGCAAACACATCAAAATAACCTGCTACACATACACACAAACGCCGAGAGGAGCAATTCAGAACCAAACCTGAGAGACCACGTCACGTCTAATGACGCGGCGGGGGCAAGCTCATTTTGTAATCAAAATTTTGCCGCTATACTGAATTCAATTTTGGAAGGCATATCCAATATTAAGCAAGACAATGACGAAAAATTCTCACAATTAATGACAGACAATGCAGCCTTCAGAAATGAGATAAAATCAGACTTCGCCACACTGACTCAAAAGGTAGATGAAATTAATACACGTCTTTCCAAACAGGTCGACGATCTTACGCAAAAATTCGAAAATTTAGAGTTACGACAAAGCGACAATGCCAATCACATCCATGACTTGACAAAAACCTGTGAAACTATTAATTGCAAATTAGAATCAAACACGCACGCATGTGACGAAATTAATTTAAAGGTGAATACAATAGAAACAAACATAGCTGACATTCACAAACAGATTCACACAACAATACAGATAGAGGCTGAACCCCATTTGTCTCGCATTCATTCACAATTTAAAGAATGGACGGCACACAAAGACGAAATTTTTGAAGAATGTATACAAAACAAATTGCCACATCTTGTGCACGATTCTGTAGTGGAATACATGAACAACAATAGACAAGTAATCGATGACGATATGCAAACAAAGACAACTCAATGCCAAGCACAACAGAATAGTACACCCACTACACATTTTTACACACACAAAAGAAAATCTCGATTCGGAAATGAACACATGTACACACACGAATTTCAACACCCAAATACACAATACACTGACACACATAGCAACAGACACCCATCACCTGAAATACAATACAATTATTCTGATGAAGAACCATGTACACACAGGGAAGAATTCAATGATTACACGGAAAGAAACAGACGAACACGTAACAAAGAAGAAGAAAGTCTATTCAAGCACCGTAAATTCCAACCTTTTATACCAGGCAAAAACACTGTACACCCTGTCATCTTCTTAAAAGCTTTTAGGAACGCATTCCCACGTTCGTGGAGCGACCACAAACGCATTGCGTACGTTGTGGATTACATTCAAGGGGACGCTGCTGTCTGGGCTTACCATGAAAGCGACAGATGTGTAACATACGAGCAGTTTGAACGCGCCTTCTTGAATAAGTTTTGGTCACCCACTGTGCAGGAACGTATCCGCAAACAAGTCACTGAACCCGAACACTTCAATCCTAAAAACGGCAACCTGCGCAGATATTTCGAGAAGTACCTAAACATGACACACTTCCTTAATGAACCAGTGAAACCAAAAGATGTGATCCGATCACTGAAAGCAAGACTTCCTTTTAATATTAAAGAGAAATTACTGTACTTACCGGATGACGATCCTGAATATTTTTTGGAAAAGTTAGATGCTGTTGATTTACTATATGAAGAAGAAGAACCAACACACAACTCACGCAGTAGGAATCAACATGTCTACATTGCTACATTACCAAACACGCAGCAAAATTCACAACACACAGTAAACATGCAAAACAATCACCACAACTCACAGCTGCACACAAACAACTACAACTATACACAGGGAGATAACCCGTACAAAAAACGAAGAAACGACAATTTTAATTCATGAAGGAATAATGGAAACAACAACGGACACAAAGCCAAACAGAAACACTGGCAAGGAAACAACAACACAGATTACACAAGAAATGGAACACTTACACCACACTTTAACCAGAACGACAACCAGTATTATGTGAGACAGTGGCAAACACAGCAACCGCCACCACAAAATCATATTCAGATGCCACAAGGGAATTTTGCACAAACAAGCAACACAAACCAACAAGTGACTTCAGCCAGCCGAAAACAGACAGGCAATTGGCAAGGACAATATCCTAATGTAAATATTATTGAGGTAGTTAATGAAACTACAACTACACTTGCCAATGACCAGACAAACCAGGTAAACTAGAACCAGTCATTACTGAGCCCCAGGTCGTGACTGAGGAACATTTGGGGGGCAACTTCAATTTATAAGCTATGTTTGAATACAAACTTGCTAGTGAAACTGTGAACCAAGGAAAATTAACATTTACACAACAAGAGTTGCCTACACTATTCTTAAGATATAATGAAAGTGGAAACTTAGCTGATGATCTGATAAATGACAACACACAATGTCACAACGTAAAGAAAAAATTTGTACTGTCTTCCACCTCAGGCATTGTAGGAGGTATACCTACTAACATAATTATTGATACAGGAGCTGCTGTCAGTGTGATTTCTCACAATTTTTATACTATGATGAAGAAAACTTCTAAGATACCAGAGTTCCCAGTTCAAAACTGTTTAATATTAACTGCATTAGGTAATAAGTCAAGTAGAGTTAATAAGCAGGTATTTGTGACTGTTAGTATGGGAAATGGAATCGTACAATGGCCTTTCCTAGTTGTCCAAAACCTTGCTGCCAATTGTATATTGGGCATTGATTTTCTTTGCGAGAAGGACTGTACTATAGACTTCTCCAAAGGCATTTTTTATTTTAAGTATGAAGGCAGAGACATAGTTTTGAACTTGGACACTCGACTAGTAGACCATAACAAGCACTGTTCTGGCTACAAGATACAGATTATACGTGAGACTGACAGATTCCACACAACAACCTGTATCACACAGTGAGGTAATGAATGATGTACTTACACAAATTAATTCTAAGTTATCAGAATGTGATGCTATTAATGAAGAGGAGAGATCCCAGCTTAAACATATTTTACTTAAGAATAAGGATGTTTTCACTAGTAAGCCAGGTAGGATCAACACATATATGTATACGATTGAAGTCAAGCCTCACCAAATCTATTACCACAAATCATACAATGTACCTCTAGCCCTGCGACCTGCGGTTTGAGAAGATTCACAAATGATTACATGCCATACTGTGGAAAACCTAAAGCCATTCTATCAGATAACGCCAAGTATTATGCAGGATTCACCTGGAGAAAATTTCTAAAGGACAATAACATTAAGAGCATCTTTATTTCAAAGTTTCATGCATCAGCCAACCCTAGTGAGAGAATTTTTAGAGAATTAAATAGATTCATGAGAACTTATACCTCAACACAGCACACAAACTGGATACATTACCTAGCACTTTTTGAGGAAATACACAACAATTTAAATATATACAACACACCCTACACTACCAGAGAAATCATGTTTGACACAAAGGAAACTAATGAATGGAGCAACCCACTACCAAAATTTTCTGACACCAAACCTTCACACGAGGAAAAGGTAAGGGAAGTACTCATTGCAATTACTGAACAAGCTGACATTAGAAATAAGAACTATGGTGCTAATCTGAAAAGAAGGCAAAACTTTACAATAGGCATGCAAGTTTTACTTAAGACCCACTACAAATCGTCATTACCTCTAAAACGTAATGTTAAGTGGCGTCCATTATATGAAGGTCCTTACACAATCATTGATATACCACACCCTGGAGCATATCTGTTACAAAACCACAAGAATAAGAGAATTTTAGGTTTGTACCCTCACAAAGATTTGAAAACTTTTAGCCCTTAGCAGAGTATGCTGATACAAAAACAAGGTAAGTCACATCTGGTACTTCAAGCTGGAAGAAGAAGAAGATATAAGCTATAATCTTAAGTATCTACATTTTACAGCACCAGCAGTAACAGCAGCAGCAGCAGCAGCAAGAAGATAAGACACAGGAAGAACTAACAATTTTCATGCAAAGCACAGTTACTGATTATTAATACCTTGCAGACAAGCTGACAGACTAAATGACAGGAGATAATTGCTGCCCTGAACCTGATATATAAATTGGCATGACAGACACTTGATTTTCTATTCACACTCACACCACAATCCACATGAACACAACATGCTAAAAACACTCAACAGGAAATGACAAATGAGATTAATTGAGCAAGGCTATATATTTCATTTGTAAATGATACTTTGTGCATGTGCTAATTTGGAATTGATTGTGGATGTGACGTGTCGTGTCTTATTGTAATCATGACTTTTCAGGACAGATCATCTCAAGGATGTTTTCTAACCTATTATTAAAGTTTATGTTGCAGGAAACTTTTAATGGGGAAGAACACTTATTGTGTAGTACTGATGTAAAGGAAAATATACTTAAAAGGAAAACTTTATTAAAAAGGGGAAGAGACCTATAAAAGAAAATGGATTTTCTGAATGTATCACAATACACTGAACCTATTAGATAATTTTTTTTATGTCTGACCCATATGTATTTGTAAATATCTAGTTTAATGCAATTGAAAAAAATAAAATATGTATATGTATTACCAAACAATGTAGTGTAAATGTATAGATACATGTTTCACAGAAAATTTTTATATCTATGTAAATATGTAACAGAAAACTGTACTCAATGTGAAGTGATATTTGTTATGTTTTGTGCTCTCTGTTGTGAACGAACATTTTGTTTTGCAACGAACAATGTATGAAAAAGTTGTGTGCAAATTTAAAAAAAATAAAACGGTTCACTGCACTCATGATGGGACACTATAGGTGACGTGAGTCGCAAAACCACGGCACACTTTTCGACGAAACGACGACACAATATCCAGGAGACGACATACGCTTTTTGGAAGACGAAATATGGAGGTTATTGAGTAGATGTAACACGGACTGGTCAGTACGGAACCACTGACACCATGTATTCCTACCAAGACGAAACCACATTTTAACTACGTCTTCCAAAACACGCTTCATTGCGAGATTCTTGATCTCCAACTTATTTCTTCAAGAACTTTCGTCTCAATGTAAATAAAACGTGTGACACGTGACATTTATTGTAAAGTGCAAAGACATTAGCACAGTATAAACCTTTAGCGACAAGTGACATTCTAAAGAGAATGTGTTCACATATCTCTGAATATGCACAAAACCATTAATTAACTTTATTTATTGAATGAACATGTGTAATAACATTTTGAAGTGAAAGAGAACAATGGAGTATATGCCCTACAATTTTTTACAAAGTAACAGCACAAGTGAATACGAACTGTGAAATTTGTTACAGTCTCTGTAGCAGTGTTATATAACATTGACAGCGAGCTACGGATTAGCAGTGATAGCACAGAGCCAGTGTAGTGGAGTGTGACACTAGGGATCCCTGGTTCAATACTGCTCGGAATCAAATATTTTTCTTTTTACTTTCATTGATATTGTATGTAAATATTATTTATGTATTTGTGTGGATGAATGACATTTTATCATATCTTAAGTATGTTGAATCTGTGAAACAAGATACGTAATAACTTATGATTCATGACATGACAAGTAAAGAAAATACGTCAACAAATTGCTCAGCTGCAGGTGGTACACCTTTGCTCTCGCAATTTGGGGGGCAGTTTAAGGAACCATTTGCACTCGAGCACAGACAATATTTAATTTAGTTAACTTAGATTATATGTATCGATTTTTTAAGACAAGAGAATGCAAAATAAAGCAATTAACACCGCTCTCTTGTCACAGCCTGTACGCATCATCACACTCATGTCATTCGTTGTCCTAGGAGGACTTAATATTTTGTGCGGCTCCACAGTTAGCCATATTGATATTTATTTGCAGAATAGAGGCGCAGAATTAATAAGTCGCTCTCATTTGTGAATGATCTGCCATTATTTAACTAGAACTTTACGTGTCAATTATATCGTAATGTATATGTTGAAATGAATATATGTTTTATTTAATCGTATGCTTTTCTTTGTTTTAGTAGTTTTAGTCACTCCATTTTCATGATTGATGGTGAGGTCAGATATCAGACTCTGTCTACAAAAAAAAAATACATGATGAGCCCTGGCTACGTTCCGTACATCTTCGGACGTGCGAAGCTCGATAAATTCACGGCGTAAATTTTAATCCCTCAATTACTTATCCAAACAAACTAACAATTATTATTATTACAATTATTATATATTATTATTTTATTTTATATTTTTTATTTGTTACAGTCGGCTGCTGCTGGCTTCATTGTATACAAAATCCTGGTCCTTTAGCTGTTTCTTTCTTCTCTCTCCTCTCCCATATCTTGGCTGCAGGATCTCTGAAGGTGGTGCTTCTTCTTCAGCTGGTGGTGTCACAACTTCTTCTTCTGGAGGTGACAACACTGGTTCTTCTGCTGGTAATAACACTGATTTTTCCTTTATAGGGCAAAGTGGTGACTCTTCCTTTTCTTCCTTCACTGGCAGTGTTATGGGTGGATGTATCTGTTCTTGTGGTTTGTCAATTTTTTCTAATATTTCTTTGCACAGAATTGTTTTACCAAAATTGTTTCTGTGCAACCCATGCTTTGTAAAATGATCTCTCTGAGAGCTTGTTGCATCAATAAATGTTACATTGGCGAAACTGCTACAGATCTTTCTAAATTTTCTATTTGTTCGAATAATTTCTTTATTTACGCATGAAGCTTCCATCAAGTAGTGTCTTTGTGGAATGCTTACAACATATACATCTGAATGTGTAATTTTCCCTAAGGTTTCACGTAGAGCCCTTGTTGCATTGACACTTTCGTTTCTATAAACGTCGTTACCTCCTCCAATAATGACACATTTCGAACCTTTTGTTACTGATGTTTCACAGTTTTTTAGCACTTCTCGTAGAGGAGCCCCAGGCTTGGTGGTTCCACTTACTTTTCGTTTATTTTGCATAGTGGCCATTATGGACAGACTGTTGCTAATTGCTGTGTTGAACATTGCTACCCTAAGTACAGAAACACTAAAAACAGCAATTTCCAAGAACAGTCTAATAAATAAATACAACTGTTGGATATCTGTGATTAGGGAAGCAGTACAAATTAGACACTGTTAACATACTTAGCAATTAATTAACTTATTTATTTGCTATTGATTTTAGTCTTTGCTACATACAAGAACAGATAAAATGTCCCACATAAGTTAATATATCTGAATATAAAACATAATATTTTAACACATTTTCAAATAAAGTAATACAACTAAAGCGATGCATGGAAACATGCACTTGAGAAAGAATAATTGCTCAGGAAAACTTTACATAGTTTTACATATACCCACATACTCCACAAGCCACCTTATGGTGCATGTCAGAGGATGTTCTGTACTACTACTAGTAGTCATTTTCTTTCCTTGGAGTTTTCAAATTAATTTGGCTTGAAAACTGAGAAGATTTTATTCATTTCCTTTCTGATCCATTCACAAATAGATTGAGGGAAAAATGACTGTCCACATGCCTCCATATAAGTGGTAATTTCTCTCATCTTATGTTTTTGGTCCTTACGTGGGAGGTACTGTAGTGGCAGTAAAATCGTTCTGCAGTCAGCTTCAAATGCCAGTTCTCTAAATTTTCTCAATAGTGTTCCTTGAAGGGAACATCACTTTCCCTCCAGGGATTCCCTTTTGACTTCCTGAAGCATCTCCATAGTACTTGCACGTTGTTCGAAACTAGTAGTAACAAATCTAGCAGCCCATCTCCGAATTGTTTTGATGTTTTCCTTTTACCCTGGTGGGGATCCCAAACACATTAGCAATAGTCAAGTATATGTCGCACTGGCACTCTATGCGCAGAGTCCATTACAGATGAACCACACTTTTCCA
The DNA here is from genome assembly GCF_023898315.1 of Schistocerca nitens. Taxonomy (NCBI): domain Eukaryota; kingdom Metazoa; phylum Arthropoda; class Insecta; order Orthoptera; family Acrididae; genus Schistocerca; species Schistocerca nitens. Next base: position 5,162,150 of record NW_026045897.1, read on the forward strand.
AAACTCTCCCAATAAACCAAAGCCGACCATTAATAGCTTACGTACTACAACCCTTACATGCCTGTTCCATTTCATACGCTTTGCTACATCATACCTAGATATTTAAACAACATAATACTAATGCTGTATTTTGAACATTACAATTGTTTTCCCTGCTCATCTGCATTACATACGTTTTCCTACATTAGAGCTAGCTGCCATTCATCACACAACTAGAAATTTTGTGTAAGTCGTCTTGTATCCTCTTAAGGTCACTTAACGAAGATACCTCCCACACACCAAGATGGCCGCCGAGTAAGTGACGCCAGAAACCATTTCCAGAAAGTTAAGTGATTTATACAGGAATATAATTTAGTTTAACGCCGACAACAAATTAAATACGTGCATTAGTGTATCGTTTAGTCTTGCCATTAAAGGTTTGACTTTTCTTTGCGTATTTTTTCAGAAAACACGAAAAGATCGTAACTTCGCGAAGTCGCGCTTAGGCTTAAATTTTGTAAACGTGTTTGTTTATTGTTTCACGGTAATTTAACTAGTTTCTCGGTAACAAATAAGTAAACTACCGTAAATAGCGTATAACTTCATTGTTTTAATACAGATATCAGAAAAACAGCGTAACTTTATATCAAAAACTCGCCTATATACATTTGTTTATAGGCCTAATTCTCGTAACGTTTTTGGAGAATCAAAGTTAAAGTACCTCGTTTAATTGTCCTTTTTTTCATTCAGTCGAGTGAAATATATAATAAATAGCGTATACCTTCATTGTTTTAATACAGATCTCAGAAAAACAGCGGAATTTTAAATCAGAAACTTGCTTATATACATTTGTGAATAGGCTTAATTCTTGTAACGTCTTTTTTGATTTTCGGTAATTTAATTGATTTATTCTAGCTAAAGTATTATTTTTGCCATGAGTGAGAAGTGCCTGACTTGCCGTAGAATTGTTAGTTCCGGGGTTTGGTGTGATGGATGTAGTAGTTTTTTTCATTGGGGGGATTGCAGTGGCGTGGGTGTTGGGAAAGTGGATCAGGCTCATCAGTGGTTATGTAGGATTTGCAGCAGAGATAGGAAGATAGTGGAACAGGAGGGGAAAATTGCTGCCCTTCAGGCTGAGCTAGATCAGGCTAGGGAAGATCTGGACAGGTTAAGGAGGGAGAAGGGCAAAGAGAGGTGGGAAGTGGCAACAGGTAGCAGAAGGAACAGGCCTAGAACTAAGTCTGACAGTTTTGTGGTGAATGTCAAAAATAAGTTTGACCTGTTGCTTCAGTTAGAAACTGATGAGCCTCAAGCAGAGGTAGGTGTAGACAGGACACAACAAACTTTCAATAGGAAATTGAAAAAGAATGTAGGAAAGTCATCGAAAAGGAAGAAAGTTTTGTTGTTAGGCAGTTCTCATGCCAGAGGTGTAGGCCAACTTCTGCAGGAGGAATTAGGACCAGAATACCAGGTCACAAATTTTTTCAAACCAAGTGCTAGTCTGGATCAGGTGACAGAGGATTTAGGTTCACTCTGTAAAGGATTTACCAGGGAAGACACCGTGGTTATTGTGGGAGGGCCAGGGAACAGCATCGACAGAGATCCTGGGTACAGTATAGAGTGTGACCTGGTAAAGATTGCGTCGGCATCGAGACACACCAATGTTGAGTTCGTATCTGTCCTGAGACGCCATGACCGGCCTCATTTGAACTCTTCTGTTGGGAGAGTTAATTTGGAGTTGGAACGGCTGCTTGGGTCGGGTGCGGGGGCTCATATTGGTGTGGTTCCTGTTGATTATCTCAGTAGGTGGGACTATACCAGGCACGGCCTACATCTCAACAGGAAAGGGAAGGGGAAACTGGCTGGGGTAATAGCAGGAAATTTAAGGGGGGGAGGCACTGCCATGAATGGTAAAATACCAGTGGTTACAGGTGTTGGAGCAGCACCTTTTTTAGGATAGGTAAGACAGAAAGATGTCAAGTTCTACGAGAGGTCAGGATTGAAACAAATCTTCAGTTTAGGAAAGAAATTAAACAGCACAATTCTAGCACATTGGATCACCAATCACAGCTATCAATTATAAATTTTCACCAATCACCAGAAATTTTATCTCCACCAAGTTGTATCTCAGTCCTAGGTAATTGCATTGATGAATTAAAGTCACCCAACCCAGTTGACATAATCTGCCTCTCTGAACACCGTGTGACCACTGGTATAGGAACTAGCCCTAAGCACAATGAGAAACTCAGACAGGAGAGTACTGCAAATGTTAGAATAAGGAAAGGTTCTCATAAAAGTATAATTAAAAACAATGTAAGTATATTTCATCAAAATATTGGGAGTTTAAAGAATAAAGTAGATGAGCTTCTGGTTTGTTTAGAAGATTTAGAAGCTGAGAATGAAATAGATATACTATGCTTGTCTGAGCATCACATTGTTACTGATATGGATAAGGTAAATGTAAGTGGATATAAGCTCTCTGCACATGTAAAGAGAGAAAATATGGAGAAAGGAGGAGTTGCCATATATGTCAAAAGTTATCATTGTGCAAAAAGTATAGAAACAAAAAAGTTTTGTGTAGAGAAACATATAGAAGCATGTGCCTGTGAGCTTAAATTAAATAAAGGCACATTTATAATTGTAACTGTATACAGGTCCCCATCAGGAAATTTTCATCTATTTCTGAAAAATTTGGACTCCTTGTTGTGCTATCTGTCAGACAGGGGGAAGCAAATTATTATTTGTGGGGACTTCAATGTAGATTCTCTGAAAGAGGGTAATAGGAAAAATGACCTTGAAGTATTACTCGGTTCTTTCAATTTGACACCCGTTATTGATTTTCCTACTCGGGTGTTAAAGGATAGCAGCTCACTGATAGATAACTTCTTTATAGACCAAGATAAGTTTAACCAGATAAATGCTCAGCCTGTTGAGAATGGTCTTTCTGATCATGGTGCACAGCTAGTGACAATATATGACATAGCTCCATTCAGCAATACTAAACAGTCCTCCAAAGTAGTACGTTCAGTCAACGATTTAACAATTGCAAATTTCAGGGAAAGCCTACAGCACTTAGGCCGGGGTGAGGTGTACCGTGAACCTGATGCCAATTTAAAATATAATTTATTTCATGACATTTTTGTAAATGCATTTGAAAACTGCTTCCCCAAGAAAATAGTTAAATATACTCGTAAGAAACCTTGTAACAAACCATGGCTTACTAAGGGTATAAAAATATCTTGTAAACGGAAAAGGGAAATGTATCTGACAGCAAGAAAGAGTAGTGACCCAGAAACTATCAAAAATTATAAAAACTACTGTGTTATATTAAGAAAAGTTATTAAAAAATCCAGGAGTATGTGTATCATGTCTGAAATCAGCAACTCTGATAATAAAATTAAAGCAATTTGGAATATTATTAAAAGAGAAACAGGTCAACCAAGAGCAGAGGAAGACAGTATTACCATCAAATTGAATGAAAACTTTACGAACAAAAAGTCAGAAGTTGAAAATATTTTTAATAATCATTTTCTAAATGTTGTGGATATAGTAGGATCCAGGTGTTCATTAGAAGATGCTAGGCTGTTAATGGAAGAGGCCATACCTATGCAATTTGATACAATTGAAATCTCACCCACTTCTCCCTCTGAAATTAGGAAAATAATAAACTTGCTTAAAAGCAAAAACTCACATGGAATTGATGGCATTTCCAGCAAAATACTAAAAGCTTGTTCTCAACAGATAAGTAAGATTCTCAGCCACCTGTGTAATAGCTCTCTGGAACAGGGCATTTTCCCTGATAGACTGAAATATGCTATTGTTATACCTTTGCATAAAAAGGGGGATAGATCTGATGTCAACAATTACCGTCCAATTTCCCTTCTAACAGCTTTATCCAAAATTTTTGAGAAAGTAATGTATTCAAGAGTAGCTTCACATATCTGTAAAAATGAAGTACTAACAAAATGTCAGTTTGGTTTCCAGAAAGGTTTTTCAACAGAAAATGCCATATATGCTTTCACCAGTCAAATTTTGAATGATCTGAATAACCGAACACCACCCATTGGGATTTTTTGTGATCTCTCAAAGGCTTTTGATTGTGTAAATCATGAAATTCTGCTAGACAAGCTCAAGTATTGTGGCATGAGTGGGACAGTGCACAAATGGTTTAATTCGTACCTAACTGGAAGAGTGCAGAAAGTTGAAATAAGTAGTTCTCATAACATGCAAAGATCAGCACATTCCTCAAACTGGGGAACTATCAAGAATGGGGTTCCACAAGGGTCAGTCTTGGGTCCTTTGTTGTTCTTATTATATATTAATGACTTGCCATTCTATATTCATGAAGAGGCAAAGTTAGTTCTCTTTGCTGATGATACAAGTATAGTAATCACACCTGACAAACAAGAATTAACTGATGAAATTGTCAATACTGTCTTTCAGAAAATTACTAAGTGGTTCCTTGTAAATGGACTCTCACTGAATTTTGATAAGACACAGTACATACAGTTCCGTACCGTGAATGGTATGACGCCATTAATAAATATAGACCTTAATCAGAAGCATATAGCTAAGGTAGAATATTGCAAATTTTTAGGTGTGTCCATTGATGAGAGATTAAATTGGAAGAAACACATTGATGATCTGCTGAAACGTTTGAGTTCAGCTACTTATGCAATAAGGGTCATTGCAAATTTTGGTGATAAACATCTTAGTAAATTAGCTTACTACGCCTATTTTCACTCATTGCTTTCATATGGCATCATATTTTGGGGTAATTCATCACTGAGGAATAAAGTATTTATTGCACAAAAGCGTGTAATCAGAATAATAGCTGGAGTCCACCCAAGATCATCCTGCAGACATTTATTTAAGGATCTAGGGATATTCACAGTAGCTTCTCAGTATATATACGCTCTTATGAAATTTGTTATTAACAACCAAACCCAATTCAAAAGTAATAGCAGTGTGCATAACTACAATACTAGGAGAAAGGATGATCTTCACTATTCAAGATTAAATCTAACTTTGGCACAGAAAGGGGTGAATTATACTGGCACTAAAGTCTTTGGTCACTTACCAAATAGTATCAAAAGTCTGACAGATAACCAACAAGTATTTAAGAAGAAATTAAAAGAATTTCTGAATGACAACTCCTTCTACTCCATAGAGGAATTTTTAGATATAAATTAAGAAAAAAAAAACAAAAAAATATTTAAAAAAAAAAAAATAAAAAAATAAAAATAAATAAAAATAAAGAAAAACAAAAAAACACAATAAAATAAAGATGTTATATTAACTTAAGTATGTTGTTAAATTAACCTAATTATGTCATGTATTGGAAAATTCGACTCGTTCCACATCATTACGAAATATCGTATTCATGATCCATGGAACTAGTATTAATCTAATCTAATCTAATCTAATCTAATCTACACCACAGTATCATCAACAAACAGCTGCAGACTGCTGCTCACCCTGTCTGCCAGACCATTTACACATACAGAGGATAATAGCAGTTCTATCACACTTCCCTGGGGCACTCCTGGTGATACTCGCCATTCTGTATGATGTACTAGGTTACTTGAGAAGTCTTTGAACTACTCATATACCTGGGTAGGCCTACCTATTCTGTACGATGTTCATCACATTCCCTAAACCCTGCCACTACACACGGTGCAAACCGTTTGTCTTTTGTGCCACTTAAAACTTACCCTGTCGCATCAAATGCCAATAGGAAGAAAACGGGACAAAGTAAAATGAAATGTCGAGGAAGAACATAGAATCTAGTAAACAGTGAACAAAAACAGTGGTAAAAAGTGTGCAAAATGTAAAAAACAAAACATTTATAGTGAAGAGAAATGTGTTACATGCCATATGATTGTAAAAATATCAGAAGAAAGGATGGGAAAATCGACAAATTTCGTTAATGCAATTGCAAGTATAGCATCCACATCGTCTTCCGATCAACGTTGTGGTGAACACTATCGTGTATACTCAGACAAGTGCTACTGCAACAAGCGAGCAGCGAAAGGTATTATGTGTGTTAAATGCAAAACTTTACACCATTACAGTTGTGCATGTGCTAATCTGAAACAAAAATTCTGGACTTGTCGGGAATGTTATGTAGATGACATTGAAAAAAAATTGATCAGTGCAGAATGCGAAAGTGAAGTGATTGCAACGTTGCAAACTGAGATCGGCATTTTAAAACGTAAATATGAGGCCTTAACACAAGAAGACCTACAGCCTGATATATTAAAATATAAAAGTGAACTGGAAGAAGCAAAAATAATAATAAGTTCATTAACTAATGAACTACAAAGACAGGCCTCACATAGAAAACACGCAGAGATCGATGAATTTCAACAGAAAATGCATACCAGCGAAGCGAAAATCTGTGCCCAAGTGAAATATTTGTCTCCAAGAAGAAATAATAAATTTTCACGAAATCTCACTGAGTTAAATATCTACCCAGATAGCCACGGATGCGGACTGGTGGAAGTACTACGAAACCATTACGATCTGAAAGTATGCAGTCTTGTGAAACCAGGAGCACCAATGCGGGAAATTATTAGGGACGTTTTACTGGACAAACAAGACAACAAAAATCGTCATGTTGTATTAATTGGAGGAGCAAATGACGTGTATTGTAATGAGTTAGCTAACGCTATTATCAGTCTCAAAAGTGCCCTCAGTTTGATAGAAAACCAAAAAGTAACTGTTGTTGGTATACCACATAGGCATGACCTCATATCTGCTTCATGTGTGAACGCCGAAATTAAGGAAGCAAATGAACAGATACAAACAGCATGTAAAGTGTACCCAAACATAAGATTTCTATCAGTCGATTTCCTGGATAGATGCAGCTTTACAAAACATGGCATGCACCTGAATAGAAGAGGCAAGTCATCTCTGTGCAAAGCAATTTACGAAACGTTAGGAACATATAAAAAACAAAGTATTTATGAGTCAGTACCAACCATTGTAATGAACTACCAATACATCACCGAAAGCAACCATGGAGGAAGTGAATCTGTCTTGGAGACAACAACTAAAGCAGCAGCAGAACCACAAATTGCTACAGCATCACGATCAAATTCAGTAACAACTGCAGCACCAGCAAAACCAGCAACATCTGAACCAGCTCCAGCAACAAGACCAATAACAGCAGCAGCACAAGCAACAGAAGCAGAAATGGTGTCAACAACTGTAGCAGTTCCACTACAGTCACTGGCAGAAAAGAGGAAGGAAACCACAGTGAGTATTGTATTACCACCTCCATCCTACGCCAAAGTGTTATCAAGTGCCTCAACTGAGCCTACCCACATAAACTATGTAACATGTGAGACAAATAAGAACCTTGAGAAACAGACAACAAAAATGTCACCTCGATTAGCAGATAAGAAAACAGAAACCTCAGTAAGTATTGTATCATCTCCATCCCATAGTGAAGCGTTATCTAGTGCATCAAATCAGTCATCCCACACTAATGTGTTATCAAGTAGGCCTATATCAAATCCCCCATGCCAGATAAATTATGCAGGAAGTGAACTAAAAAAGTCTGCCACCCGAGCAGACGGGCGGGATCGGACGCTTCCGTATTTCCACAAATCCGTGTTATGTCATCTGCAACTAACAAAAAGAGAAAGGGAAAGTATTGCTGCAGATATAGCAAGTGGCATACCATTCTCTGTCATAATAGACAAAATTTGAGATACAGTTGTAGATTCGAACTTGGAAAGGATACATTTGATTACGAGACAGGATCTACATAATATACATCAATCTTATAATTCGTCCTTCAAGTCAATAAGACACCATAATGATGCAATAAGCTAGAAGCATGGGTAAATGAAGTAAATGGTGGAGACAGTCCTTGTGTGCTTTTTTATAAACCACAGGATGTAGTCCTTGATTCGTACCCTCAATTAAAGTGCTCTGATTTTGCATTGATAATTATGAACAATGCTCAAGGCGAGATATTAAAGAAATATGGGAACAACTGCGTTTGTGTTGATGGGACACATGGTCTTAATTGATATAATTTTGAACTTATAACTCTACTAGTGCTAGACGATATGAGACAAGGGTTTCCATGCGCATTTCTAATATCTAACAGGAATGACTCCCAAATGCTGTCCATATTTTTCCAGCATATAAAGACGCAGGTTGGATCAATTTCGCAAAATGTTTTTATGTCGAATTTGGCCAAGCCTTTCTTTATTGCATGGAATGATGTCATGGTAGCTCCATCTATGTGACTTTATTGTACATGCCATGTTGATAGAGGTTGGAGGAAGAATATCAGATGTAAGATACAAGGTGTAGAAAAACAAGGTGAAGTATACAAGCAAATCAGAACATTGATGCATGAGTAGGATGTAGATTCATTTGATGAGATGTTAAATATTGTGCTAGAGAGATTGGAATGTGATCCTGATGCAGTTTAGTTTGCCACATACTTCTGAGACAACTATGTTGGGAATGCAAATTGTTGGGCATATTGCCATAGATTGAATGCTGGAATCAATACCAACATGCATATAGAAAGAATGCATCACACTATTATATATAGTTAGTAAATGTGTCAAACGCTTAGACAAAGCTGTTTTTGCATTGATGTCATTTGTGAAGCACAAGCTGTTTGACAGGCTTATTGTGCTAAATAAAGGTAAACTGATGAGTAAACTCAAGGACATTCGTCTTCGGCATAAATCAGGGAATAATATTAAGGAGGACTTCATTACTGTGGAGTTTTCTGGCTGGAAAGTGCGTTCTTCTTCAGGAAGGTCAACGGATTATTTTGTAAATGATAATGACTTTCAGTGCAACTGCAGATTGATGTGCATTAAATGTAGGGCTTGCATTCATAGGTATTCTTGTACATGTATCGACTATACCATCAAATGGAATATGTGCAAGCACATACATAGTGTTTGCCAGATTCAGTTAAAGCAGCAACCTTCTGAACACCCAGGAAATAGTGAAGTTACACTTATTGAGAGTGAAGATATTTCTGTTGTAGATGAGAAGACAGAAATACTTGCGGAGGTAACGAAAAAAAGTGGTAATGATTCTGTACCTTTGTCAGTCCAAAGAAGGGAACTTATCGCAGAGTTTTCTGGTATTGTATCTGAACTGACCTCAAATGACTTGGAAACTGCTAAAAATGTTATCATCACTAAAGGTAACTGTAGCCGTCGGAATGTTGCAGCAAAAACAGGCACCGATGCAAACAGAAAGGAAATAAGCACAAAAGATTTTACCTCAACGTAGACTGTACTCTACAAAGAAAAACAAAAGGAGTAATAATGCATCCCTGGTGCTACCAAATTCAGAAGAATCCAGTTTGATCAAATAATCCCTACTGGCAGACAAAGAAGATGCACTTGTGGATAAAGATATGTTACTAGTGCCCCCCCCCCCACCCTCCCCTCCCAACAACATACATCCCTGCAGCAAAAAAATGCTTGTAATTAAGCAGTCTGGTAAAAGTCTATGTATGACTCAAGTGGCATAGTGTGCTAATGTTGGCAATGATCAACCATGATGTAAAAAATTAATGCTGTTCCTGTTCTCTAGTTGTCAGGTTCTCGTATGTACCCTTGTTTGCTCAGTAATTTAATTATCCTTGTAAAGCAAACATTTAGAACAAGTAATTAGAAGAAACCAAAGATACAGAATAAATAAACGGTCATTGCCAGCATCACTGCACCACGCTGCCTGAGCTATAAGTAAAATTTAACCAGTGCTCTGTTATCTGTTAATGTCAGCAGTCTAATATAATATTCTGTTTGCAGGTTCAACTGTTCAAAAGCCACCACCAATAAGAAATACAGAGGGTGTAGCAGGTCCATCCCCCATTACAGCATGTGCCCTACAGCAGAGCCCGACGAATCGTGAGTATTACAAATCCAGGTGTTAATGTACCTTTTTGTTGTAAAATATCATTCTAGTTTTATGCCGTAGTTCCTCGTAAGTTGCAGCAATCTGGTTTGCAATTCTGCTTGCAGGCTCAACTCCCATGATTCAGCCAATAGCAAAACGGGCTGAGGTGGTATCTGGTCCATCTCTCGCTGCATCGTATGTGCTGAAACACAGCCCAAGGAATAGTGAGTACTATGAATCAAGATATTAGTGCACCTCTGTGTTATGCCATTGTTTATTTTTGTCACAGCTCCTTATAAATTACTTACTGTAACTTAGTTTGCATTTCTGCTTGCAGGCTCAACTTCCACAATTCAACCAATACCAAAACAGGCTGTGGTGGTACCACATCCATCCATTGGTACAGTGCGTGAGTTGCTACACAGCTGAACAAATGGTGATTTTCTATGAATTCAGACATTAGTGCATCTCTTTATTATAAAATGTTATTCCAGCTTTATGCCATAGTCCCTTGTAAGTTAGTTATAGCAATCTGGTTTTAAACGCTGATTGCAGGTGCTGTTCTCCCACATTTAAGCCAGTGACAGGGCAGGATAAGATGGTATCAGTGCCTTCCCTTGTTACAGCACATGTGCTGCAACACAGCTATGGAAATGTATTATAAATTCAGGCAGTATTTGTGGATCCTTTCTGATCTGAAATTTTGCTTGCCAACTACAACCTTCCTTATGAAATTTCATTTCTAATTTATACCAAAGATGAGTGTCCTTTTGTTTGATTGAAATTTTTTTACCACTTGTCAGACTGATTTTTCTTCACAAAATATATTAGTACAAATATAGCTATATAACAGTGCGATGCATTCCTTCTGTATTGATGATATTATGGCCAATATTTCACATTACAGGCATAGGCAATTGTCTTGGTTACAAATTAAACTGTATCAGGATCACATACATCCTTGTTGTGAATCATGTTGTCTGCACTGGCGATTTGTTCACGTGTCCCAGTAACCTCGCACATTAAGTACACTTCACTAGGGAAATTAAAAAATGTTGTCACTTTTGAATCACTGCAGATAGGACAAAAACCCTTTCACCCTAATCCATAAGAAACACTACAGTTTACATCCTTAATGGACATTACATGCAAGTTACACCAAGAATTATATTTAGCAATAGTTTTTAAATAAGGCTAAATTTCACTCCGTAGTCTTCCTTATAATAATGTCATACACACTTTATTTTACTCCTCACTAATCTTGAATTCAGAGAATCTTACCTTCCTCACTGAGGAGAAAGTGTCAGATGCAGTAAACACCAAATGAAAAGGCTAAATAAGACAACGCAGTGTGGTAGTCAGCACTCGGTATGATATAACCACCACTAGATATTGACATCTTCAGCCTTTAGTGCATAATTTCAAAAATTTGATTAGTTGAACAATCTTTTTAGCTTGAAGTAAATGAAGTTGTCAGCAGAGAAAATACCCGACATTTTTATAATTTTCATTCAAGTTATGTCTCATTATAAATAGATTTTTAAAACACAGGTTGGTTGTGAGACAGCATGGATGTGATAGATGGAACTACACCATTGACTATGCCTCTGAGAAGCACAAGCAGAATGTGGAGATGGTACAGGATGAAGCATGCATCATTGACCATGGCACCTAGCCAAACTGCTAGGTACAGAGTTCGGCTGTGTGGAGATGTACTTCGTAGTGTTTACAATCCCAACATCAAGGGCACCTGCAGCTGCAGGGAAAGATTCTCAGAGTGAAGGTCGAAGGTGCTGCACTTCATATTGGACAGATCGTGCTTCAGTAGTGTGGTAATTTGCTGTCAGTCAGTGTGACTGCACTAGACGTGTCGGTCAACTTTTGTCGAGTGCAGGCAACTTTTTTTTTAGTTAGGCTGTGTGCTAGGATCTTTGAATTATTTTCAACTTAGAGCAACATTGTTCCTTTTATTTCTCAGAATGTGCCGTACGGTTTATAGGCAAGATTATGAACTCACTTTGTATGAGCGTTTTTCTCCATAATTCTCTCCCATGCCGCTCAGATGTCTAAAAATGTGTTCTTTGTGAAGACTGTCTCTGTAAGTCGAAGCAATGACCAGCAACACAATATTCTGTTTACTCTTGATTCAATGCTTAACATATTCTGCAATTGACACTTATTACAAGTTAATAGCACATGCATAAGCCAACAGCGAATGTGTTAATTGCTAATATTTGAAACTTGTGAGTAGCTAAATGACATAATGCTAGTTTAATGGCTTCCTACTGTCCTCACAAATTATAAACATTAGTTTTTGAAATTTTTTTCCCCCTTCACACCACTTTTCAGCACCTGATATGTGCATGCAACATTTTTGCTGTTTGGAAAGGTTTTAAAAAAATTTATTTCAACACAATTAGCCAAGATATTTTTAGCCAAAATAATCAAAGTTTAATTCTGCTAGCTGCCATGGTATGCAGTGAACTTTTTAAATGCTATTAGTAGACCTTACATAAGGATTGATTGTTGGGGGATATGGTAGTTACTTCATGCATTGATTATCTCTTTGTTCTGTGTTCAGGAGTGTAACAGGCTCATACTGTATGTGATGAGACTAAAAGTTTTCCAATGAGAGTGTGGATGTGCAGTTCTTAACATACTAGATGTCCATTTGTTGGTGTGACAGTCAATTCCTAATCTAACAACACAGGTTGGTTTTTTCCCTATTTTTGAAACTCCCTGCAGACTAATAGCCAGAATGCTTCTTTTGAGAATTTAGGGATTTTTCCTCCTAACTTTGGATGCCTGTTTCGTTGTTAGCCGTTTCACCCTGTCAGTTACATACAATGGTAAAATTTTACTTGCGGTTCAGGTGGCGTGCTGTGCTGATGTTAACAGCGACCAACCATGAAATAAATAATTAATCCTGTTCCTACTCTATGGTTGACATGTTCTTGCATGTACCCACGTCTGCTCAGTAAATTAATTATCCTAGTAAAGCGAACATTTAGAAAAAGTGCTTACAAGAAATGAAATATTAGAGACTAATTTCCAGCATTGCATGGTCATTGCCAACATCACCGCACGAGGGCGCCTAAGCCGTAAGTAAAGTTTAACCCATATAAATGTGATATCTTCTTGTTTCCTCATTGTCATGCCACAAGGAGCATGAGAGCACCAGCTAATGCGCAGCAATAAGTTAATAAGTTACCTGTCCTGTGACGAGTCGGAGAATTAAAGTGACATAAGATTGCACCAAGCTTCCTGGTACAATGGCCACCAATAGACACTGTAGTATTCGTGAGGATGAATGTGTCAAGTTGACAGATTCTCAGTATGTCCAAAAAAATAATTATTTGATAGTGTGCACACTTGATTGTATTTGGGTCTAACTTTTTGTTCTTAGTATTGGTTACGTTGAGGCTGCTGTGCATCTCTTCTCTACTGTGATTTTCAGAGCAACTGTATTACCTAAATTTCTAATCCAAAGTTCCATTAATGTGGTTGTTCTTGAATCCTGTCGTCTAGGATTATCTTTTCACACAATTTCTTATAGTATTTCCAGTACTTGAGAAGGAACTCACAAATTGTTCACTGTTCTGAACACATATTATCCACTGTCCACTTACTGTTCCATATTGAAGCATAACTACTGTTTTGTAATAGGATTAAACATTTGGCTTGTAAATGTCATGTGACGTTACACATTGTGCCACAATAATCTTTACTAATTGTTAACTGTGTCTAAAATTAATAAAGTCTTAGGCCAACATTCCTTACTACTCCCAAACTGTTTGCAGTTTTCACCACTGGCTTGTGAAATATACTTGATTACACTTTCGATACACATAATGTACTAGTGCTACCATTGCGTGTCTGTGCTCAGTGCATGTCAGGAGAGCACCAAACTGGGCAGTGACTCTTAAGTATTTTATTTACCGCCAAAAATATGCCAATAAATGTGTTCTTTAAAAACAAATAAATCACCAAAGTAAAATCTGAAACTAACCCATCTGGAACTGACAAACTGCCATTGCTCGACTGATTGCTGTGGGATGTTGACAGTTGGATAAAATGGTGTCTTCTTCCTCCACAACATATGGTGTAAAACACCATCCTATCCCCTGTGTTAGTCTCACCTGCAAAGTTAACAAACATCCAAAGGTTATACTTGACAGTATTACATTTCCAGATCAGGATGATCAGTATTTAAATTCTGGTTTTCTGTACATTTGAGGTGCAATGAGTCTCATTTGCTATGCCTCGTTGATGTCTTATGCTGCTTTCTCTTAGACAGGTAACTTATTGAAACTGAATAAGCTCACTGAACTGTTCATGGTAACATAACTTACTTATAGTTTCCATCAGATAATACTAACCTTACAAGAATTCTTGAGCTATAATTTATGGGTTGAAAGGCTGTGGTCAGTGTATAAAACTACTACTCCAAGTGCGGGAGACATCTTCAGAGGTACAATGGTAACTTCCATTCTACCTCAGAAGATGTCTCCTGCAATTAGAGATGAAACGTCGAGAAGAAGTAATTTTATACATCAACCATGGCCTTTTAACCTGGAAATTTTGACTCAAGAAAATGCTGGCCATGAAAGTCTACATTGTATGACTTTACAAAAATTGTCACCTGCTGTGTCCCATAGAAGTACAATAGTTAATAGTAGTAATGTTTAAGCACATACTAAATAAATCAATTATATTCAGCAACATGTTCAAGCATATTATTTAAGGATGTATCATTCAAAATTAAGCACAATTTGTTTATTTTCACTGAGAGAGAAATAGAACTACTCGATGTATTCTACACTATGCTAATCTTTATTTTACCTCTTTGTGCTGCTGTGGATTGGAAATAATACCTGGCAGAAGAGATATGGTGTGATTTGGATCCACTGTCTGAATGGAAATGTTGGTATACTTAAAAGCTTTATAGAAGAGGTCAGGACATGTCAAATTAGCAACAGATAAAATATTTACACACTGTTACTTCTAGATACTATTTTTGTACTACAATATGCTAAGAGGGCAGATTCTCTATATTGATCTGTTTCACCTTGTTCAAGTACTTAACACTATGTTGCCTACTATGTAGCCTTTTGACATTGCATACAGCTAAACAAAAGGACGATTTCATTTTGGGAACTGCTTTTCAACAATGAAATTATTTCAGAGATAGTACTCAGAACCATTGAAAAAGACTACATCATTGCCAGATAAGTAAATCAAAATTCTGTGTCAAAAGTAACTGACAATGCGTAAATAAAGATAATTGTTGGTTTTTGTTATTTTTGGGGGGCTTTCAGATAAGAGTGTGAAGAACTGGATTGGTTATATGCTATAAACGGCACTGGTAGGCTGAGTTTTGGAGCAACTATACCCTTGAAATGTCTATTATTTTGCCTTCGATTTGATGTTTCAGCAACCTGTGATGCCAGGAAACTCACAGATAAACTGTATCATGTGCCAGACGTCGAGCACCATTGTGTTTGGAAGTTCCATTGTTCTGTGTGCAAACGGTTTTGGAAGTTTGGATGAATCAAGTTTCTGAAACTGACTGGAAAGAAACTTAATTATCAAAAACTAAGATTTTATTGCAATTCATGATACTGTGAAATATTTTTATAATTGCAGTACATTCAGCTAAAAGTTACAGTAAATTTTCTTGTAAGTTATGCCTGCAGAAACTTTTATACTGAATTTAATCTTTTCTTTTGGTTTAAAATTTTGATGTAAAATCTATTTTCTGTTTAAATATGAAGTTTCAATCGTGTATCTTAATATTTGTAGCTGATGTGTAGAATTTTTGTAAACTGTTTTTTCACATTCTGTATGTTTTGTACGCCACTGTATTACTACATAAAGTCTATAAGATATGATGACAAATTATGAATATAGTCTTAAAATTGTACTAATAAATCCTAATTAAAAATTTAATATTTAAATTCCAATCAACTGTTTAATTTTTTCCCATAACATACTCAAAATGTAAATGTGTCCTGATGACCCAGGTGTATTTTACATGTTGCAATGTTTAAGTGTGCCAAGTAACAGGTAATAGTGAGAGACAATTCGTATGAGTGACTCTACATTGGCAGTGTAAGTTGTAAACGCAATTTCATGTTAGCAAAAGCAATCATCATCTGCAGGGAGCCAGCGACTGTTGGATATTGAAATTGTATACCAGCCACAAGTCACATGTAATTTTTCTTTATTTTGAGTAGTTTCACTCAACAAATGTGAGCAGTTTCAGAAAATTATGTGCCCACACATTACTTATGTCAGACTGTATACAGCACCGACGTCATACAAAAATAAAAGAAAGAAACGAACGAATGGACAGCCATGTTAGTTTTTGGGATTTGAAATAAGTCACAGATCTCGACCTGATACTTTGATTCTGCCTTTATTCAATGCCGAAGAGCCTACACTTTGAAAGGACCTTTTAATTTGCAGAATATTCCGAAAATTTTGCGGCTTGGAAGTTTTTGAATAATGAAGTAAAATAAATTTCTGGTAACATGAAACTCTTGCAGTTAGGTGGTTGTAACCCGTATATAGTTCATTACACTTTAAAAACTGGAGTGTCACAAACAAATTGGGAAAGACCACCATTTTCAGAGCCTTATATTGTGTGTTTCACGATTTGCCTACACGAAGATGTCAATATACAGAATATATAGTGTCTTCAGGTTTTCCTTTGCAATTATGTGGCATAAAATGGATTGAAAATGTGGCCAAACTAGCTTTAACATTCTCCCACATCTAAGACTTATATTTCTCAATTGGCTTAAAATTAAACTCTTATCTGATTCAGAGTGTTTGAAAACTCTATCTTAGCAGTTGGAGACAAATTCTTAGGTCAAAAATTGGCTTCTTTTTCACTGTGACAGCACATCCTTTCAAAAATATGTATCTGATTTTTTACTGATGTACCTATGACTTATTTTTTGTGTAATGAGTTGCTCACTTTTACCACCTCATTAATGCAGCAAGGTGTCAGTTCAGACATTTTGCATAATCGGAAAATCCCTCGTGTAGGCTGGCATGAAGAATATTAAGAATCTGATCACTGCACAATGCTTCGTGTATTTTGGATTTTACTGCAAAAGTACCAAAAGAAAGTTAAGGACTTGACTGAGTGACATCTTGAGGCTAAAAGAAGAAATGCATTCTTGTGTTATTGGTATAATGCAAAAGCTACTTGAAGGCGAACCACTGAAATATAAACCTACACATGCCATTTCATGTTTGGACCCATCAGCAGCATTAAATCAAGAAACAGCTGCATAAAGATTGACATTGTGACTTTAAATTCTCTTTATGGTGAAAATTTGTGTTGTTTGTGTCAAACAATAATTTGTCAATATTTGTAATGATGCTCATATTCAAAAAGAAAAAATTGGCATTGTTCAAAATAAGTGAAACTTGTTTGGATGAATCTCATTACATTGCCACAAAAGAATGTTGTAATTTTGTAGATTTTCTTAAAATAATGTATTTTCGCCTGGAAATGCTGTTGTGGGAAGAGGTTTTTCAATAAACTCGGAATGTATTTCCAGAATTGATGCTCACTCTGTAGCACCATGTGCACTGATATGAAACTTCCTGTCAGATTCAGAATGTGTGCCGGAGCTAGACTCAAACTTGAGTAGGCGGTGACGTACTGGCAGAAATGAGGTTAGGGTTTGAGTCGTACACGGGTAGTTCAGATAAGAGCACTTGCCCGAGTTCGAGTCTTGGTCTGGCACACAGTTTTAATCTGTCAGGAAGTTTCTGAGTGTATTGTTGAGAGTTAGAGTGAAAAATATTCTTGCTCATAATGCTTGCACAGTGTTGACAATTTTAAAATCAACAGAAGTTTAATTCTGTGTAGGCGTAATGCAAGTTGCTTGTACGTAGATGACAAAAGAAGCAACTAAGTGAAACTGAAAAACAACAAGAACAAAAATTATCCAGAAAAGGAATGAAATCTGAAATTAATGTGTTACAATCCATGAAAACAAAAGGGTCAACTGAAGCACCTAAAATTATGTCAGAAATTGATGTTTGAGAAAGTATACATTGGTAAGTGTGCTACAGAATGGCCAGTCAAAGTCAAACATGCAGGGTAGCTAATGCAGATGGGCAGGGATATGCAGGGTGTATGTTGTACCTGTTACACACACTTGATCACTTGTCTTGACAGACTTGATGGGATGAAAAATCAGCTTTTTGACAAACATTCAAACTGTCACATCACCAAGGAATCATTGATGAGTCGCCACAGTTTATTCAAATATAGCTAAGACACAGTTTGTAACTTCATATTGCATAGTGTAAGTGTAATGACAATTTGTTGCAAAAGGAATTTTTTTGTAAACAAATCAATGTAAGATTATGAATACCTTAACAAAATTCAACAAGAAACTTCAAGTTTTCTTTCAAGATTAACTCTAACATTCTACCATAATTAATCCATGAGATGTGACTGTGGATTTTAATCTGTCTGTTCTGTGTCACTTTTTTCATGTACTGGTCATTTAACCCTTCAGTTGACCCTAATATGTCTGGCTTAAACAAACAGATAGTGTTGCATAAATGCAACCGTGTGACATTTTGATGTGCACTATCCTTCAGATGATCACTCCACTTGGTCAGTCACGCTGTATGTGGTGTACATCTCGAAATGGTTCATATCGGACATCATATATTTTTAAAACGAGCAATTTGTTCTTTCTAGTGTAGTATGTATGCCTAACCCCATACAGTAAATATAATACATGACAACACTGAATTTGAAAATTCAAATTTGGTGGCAACCCTGATGTTAGTAAAAGAATAAATCGCTTTTCTGCGAATAGATTCTGAAATTATGTAAAGCCTCAGTTTCATTATAATAGGTAGCAGCCAAAAGCAAGGAAATGTCTGGCCATAGTGAGGTTTAACGTGGCAAAAATTGGGGAAATGTGCAATTTCATTTTCAATATTTTCGTTTGCTTCTGTTATATAATTTAGAACACTTGCTCCCCACAGAATTTGAAACAATAGCATTACTGAAGTAATCTGTAAACTAATTTTGTATAGCAATCGTATAACCTGCCTTGAATTGTCCTTAATTGGGCCGTAAGTGGTGCCTCGACCCTACTTATGTTAAGCTACCATGGAACATGTCATATCCTGGTCAGTTTGCTGCACTAACTTTCAGAACAGAAGCCACTAAATATTACATGCAGTACATGTGTGTGAAGCTACAGTTAGGGAATGGGACAACTTTGCTTTACACCCTTTATGTGTAAAATCTTAAACACTTTCACTAGGCCCAAATATAATGAGAATTAAAACATGTCTAAAGTGCGAAAATTACGCAACAAACCAGAGTCGATCACCTTAATCTCAAAGTACATTCTCTGTTGTGTACAAAATTGTTTCTTGATATACGTACTGACACTGCATACAACATAATGATTTAAGTTTGTCACAGGAATAACTCTTTATTACTAATCTGGAGGGATATCGAAAAAGTTGCAGAAGTGGATGGCTCTGAATATATCCACAAGAAACTAAACTGAAACTTCCAAAGGAATTTTACATTGCAATGTTACAAATTATTTTTCTACCGACTTTACGTGATTTTTTTTGCGGCATATACACTGTCATTTTTTGTTACAAGATAAATGATCATTTAACGACAAAATAAACAAATAATATTAGCAAGCAACAAAGTTAGTCAAGGCAGATATTCATTAAACTAAGTGCTACAGATTACAAAAATATCAGTGGATCTAAACAATACGTGAATGTTCCAGCACGATAAGCACACGCGTATTGAAAATATGGACCACGTTATGTTTACCTCCCGTTTTTCACAAAAATAACAGCAGTGACAAAATACACCATTGCACTTCTTATAAAAACGTAACGAAACATTTCACTAGTATAGTTGAGAAATCGTCAAAAAGCTGTTGCCAAACAGGTATTTTGTCTTCCTCTCCTGAGTAGTCATACCACTAAAAGACTGTCAGTGCAAGGAAAACAGGCATTTACTGATGACGCGTAATTTTGTTGCTCGTAAAAAGAGTTGTCAACACGTTTCACCTGGCCGCATGTAAAAACGGTAACATAAGGAATTTCGCAGTAACTACGTTAACTGTATATCTATATGAGAAAAGGCAATTTTTTTTTCCTTTATTGTAATTTTAATCACCTCATACAAGGCAGGCTGACAGCAGCATAATACGCTGATCTTTAGCCTTAAGGGGTACAATAATATGATATAGGTGACACAGACAATACAAAAAATGGCGGGCAAAGAAGGTAGATACAAAAAACAAAAAACAAGAAGCCGTTCACGTTGGACGATAAAAACACTAACACTTGTTGACACGGCGCACAAAACACGGAGAACGGTGATGGCACATGTGAACAGTTGAGTTGTAACTGCACGAAACACAAAACGAAGCACACACACTAGACACTGATGGCGACGATCTCCGGCGCGCGAATGTCCATTATGCGTGTGCGAGTCCGGGGACCTGCCAAGAGAGGAGGAGGAGGAAGGGGAGTGGGAGAGGGAGAGGGGAGAGCAGAGATGTCACGGGCAGGGGAGAAAGGGGGGGAGGAAGGGGGAGGGGAAACCCGGGGGAAGAGGGGTGGAGGGAGGGGACGGGGGAAAAGGAAAGAGAAGGGAAGGGAAGGGAAGAGAAGGGAGGGAGGGAGGGTGCCTAAAGGAAAGGAAACCGGAAGTGGGGGGTGTGGCAGGATCAAAGTTGATAGGAGGGGTAGATGGAGGGGAGGAGGACATCATCAGGGAGGGGGAGCTGGCGGAAGCCACCTTGGGAGAGGGTAAGGAGGGTGGAGAGATGGAGACCAGGTGGGACGTGGGCATACAGGCGCGGCAGCGGGCGGGGGTGGGAGAGGATTGGGGAGACGAGCGGGTGAGGAGAATCGAGTTTGCGGGAGGTGTACAGGATCCGTATCCTTTCAAGGAAAAGGAGGAGGTGGGGGAAGGGGATGAGATCGTACAGGATCCGCATAGGGGAGGGGAGACGGATGCGATAGGCGAGGCGGAGAGCATGGCGTTCAAGGATTTGGAGGGATTTATAAAAGGAAGGGGGGGCGGAGATCCAAGCCGGATGGGCATAACAAAGGATAGGGCGGATGAGGGATTTGTAAGTGTGGAGGATGGTGGAGGGGTCCAGACCCCACGTGGGGCCGGAGAGGAGCTTGAGGAGACTGAGTTGGGAGCGTGCCTTGGCTTGGATTGTCCGGAGGTGGGGAGTCCAGGAGAGGCGACGGTCGAGGGTGACGCGAAGGTATTTAAGGGTGGGAGTGAGGGCGATAGGACGGCCATAGATGGTGATGTAGAAATCAAGGAGATGGAAGGAAGGGGTGGTTTTGCCTACAATGATCGCCTGGGTTTTGGAGGGATTGACCTTGAGCAACCACTGGTTGCACCAAGCGGTGAACCGGTCAAGATGGGATTGGAGAAGGTGTTGGGAGCGCTGCAGGGTGGGGGCAAGGGCAAGGAAGGCAGTGTCATCGGCAAACTGGAGAAGGTGGACGGGGGGTGACGGCGGCGGCATGTCCGCCGTGTACAAAAGGTACAGAAGGGGGGAGAGGACGGAGCCTTGGGGCACACCGGCGGAGGGGAAAAAGGTGTAGGAATCTGTGTTATGGATGGTGACACAGGAAGGACGGCGGGAGAGAAAGGAGCCGATCAGACGGACGTAGTTAATGGGAAGGGCGAAGGTTTGGAGCTTGAAGAGGAGACCGGAATGCCATACTCGGTCATAGGCACGTTCGAGGTCCAGGGAGAGGAAGATTGCGGAGCGACGGGAATTAAGCTGTTGGGAAAGGAGATGCATGAGGTGAAGGAGAAGGTCGTCGGAAGAGAAGGACGGCCGAAAGCCACACTGGGTAACGGGAAGGAGGCGGTGCTGGCGGAGATGCTGGTGGATGCGGCGGGTGAGGATAGATTCCAGGACCTTGCTGAAGACCGAGGTAAGGCTGATGGGGCGGTAGGAGGAGACGGCGGACGGCGGTTTGCCGGGTTTAAGGAACATGAGGATACGGGAGGTTTTCCACAGGTTGGGGTAGTAACCGGTGGACAGGACTACATTGTAGAGCCTGGCCAGGGTGGAGAGGAAAGAGACAGGAGCTTCATGGAGGTGACGGTAGGTGACACGATCGTGACCAGGAGCGGTGTTGCGTTTTGTGCAGAGTGTAGCAATGAGATGCTGTGTAGTGATAGGGGCACTGAGTTCCGTGTGTGCAATGTTGTCCAAGTACTGGAAACCAGGAGCGAGGGGAGGGACAGAGGTGTCAGTTCGATCGCGGATATCCGGGAAGAGGGAGTAATCGAACTGCGGATCATTGGGGATGGAAAATACATCGGAGAGGTAGGAGGCAAAGTGATTGGCCTTACTAAGGGAGTCAGGGAAGGGGTGATCATCATGGAGAAGAGGATAATAGGGGGAGGGTTTAGTTCCGGTAAGGCGACGGAAGGTCGACCAGAACTTGGACGAGTTTATTGGTAGGGTAGCATTTAGACGGGTGCATGTCTGTCGCCAGTCCTGGCGTTCCTTAGCCGCGAACAAATTACGAATGTGCCATTGGAGTTGCCGGTGGCGTCGTAGTGTGTCCGGGTCACGCGTGCGGAGGAAGGCACGGTAGAGACGACGGGATTCACGGAGGAGGAGGACGGCATGTGGGGGTAAGGTAGGACGGTGGGGGCGGATGGCGACAGTAGGGATGTGGGCCTCCACGGCCTCAGACAAGGTCTGCTGGAGAAAGGAAGCGGCATGGGTGACATCGTCAGGGTGGTGGTAGGTGAAGGGGTGGCTACCGACCTGGGTGGAAAGGGTATCCCGGTAGGCATTCCAGTTGGCACGGGAGTAGTCATGGACATACTTAGGGGGAGGGTCATGACGAGGGTCCGGGCGGGGGCGACGACCATCTGAAACGGTGAGGAGGACAGGGAGATGGTCGCTACCAACAGGCTCCAGGACTTCCACCGTTATGCGGCCAAGGAGGTTGGGGGAGGGGAGGATAACATCAGGAGTGGAAATGGATTCAGGACGGGGGTGCTGGGGGATGGGGATTAGGTCGCCTTGAAGGGAGGAGAGGAACCGATACCACCGCCGTAACTGGGCGGCGGAACGACTATGGATGTTGAGGTCGGCGGCGATCACGTAAGAGGAGAAGGTACGGTCGATGTGGGAGAGGAAGTCGAAGGGAATAGGAGCGTTGGGGCGGACATAGATGGTGGCGCAGGTAACGGTAAGGCTGGGGAAGAAGAGACTAAGGATCAGGTGTTCAGTGGGGTCGGGAAGGAGAGGTTGGAGCCGAACGGGGATCTGGCGTTGGTGCCCAATGGCAACTCCGCCACGCGCAATTGGGAGGGGATTATCGGAGCGGTGGAGGAGGTATGGCGAAGTGTGGATGGTGTGGTGGGGTTGGAGGAAGGTTTCATTAAGGAGGAAGGTGTCCACGCGGTGGGTGGCAAGGGTGTGTAGGAAGAGGTTCTTGTTGGCGGGAAGGGAGCGGATGTTGTTGAAAAGGATACGGTGCTGCCGTGCCATGACAGGCAGTTAAACGAGGGTGTCAAGGCGGGAGAAGGTGAAATGGGCCTGGTTGTTCGAGTAGGTGGCGTACATTTTGAGGTGGAAAACGGAACGGGCGGCGAGGGAGATCTGTTGGAGGGTGTGTGGGCGCTGAAAAGGATGAACATTCTGCAGGACAATGGTGAGGAATCTGATGATGTCCTCAGCGGTAGGCGGTGGGCGAAGGGAGTTGCCGGGAGGGGTGGGGGCGTCCAGAGGGCGGACAGGAACGGTGAGTTCAGGAGTGGTAGGAGGGGGTCGGGCCTTACACTTCCGGGAGTAGGTGGGATGAGGGAGGTTACAGGTATTACAGGAGGGGGGGGGGACTGGAGATTGGGGCACTGCTGTAAAAAGTGGGCTTGCCTACAGTGCGGGCAGGTGGGGGCCTCGCGGCACTCAGATGTTGGGTGCGCATTATACCGCAAGCACCTTTGGCAGCGGAGGGATTGAGGAGGGGAACGGGAGGGGTCAACCTTATAACGCTGGTTAAAAAGGAGGGCACCCTCCTTCAGGAGGCAGTCTATGGAGGGGGCGTGCTCACAAAAAACCCGCATAAGGCGGGTGGGGCCGGCAGCGTTATGGATCCGGCGAACCGCACGCACTTCCAGATGGGGATGGGCCTGAAGCTCCGCCAACACCTCCTCCTCCGTGATCACTGGACTGAGCCGAGTGATCATGGCGGTGAGGGTCAGCGGGCGATGCGGAGGTTGGGGTTGGCGGGAGGGAGGTGGCGAGGGAGCAGGGGTGAGAGAGGCATGAGGGCCAAAGCGGGTGACAGGGATGCGGGAAAGGAGGTCTGTGTGGAAGGTAGGGCTGGGGGAGGAGATGAGTACCGAATCACGGCGAGGAGTGAGGAGGGAGATGGGAGCACCAGGACAATTCTGGCGAAGGAAGAGGGTGAGGTTCCGGGCTTCAAGGAGGGAGGGATCCGGACGGGAGAGGAGGTAGCGGTAGGAGGAGGGGGTAGAGGAGGAGGAGGAGGGGGCAGGGACGGGCGGGGAGACATCCATGGCATCAGGGGTGGGGGAAGGGGGACGAGGCGGAGCCTTTTTTGGAGCAGACGAGGCGGGGGTGCCACTGGGGCACTTGACGGCGGAGGAGGAGGTGTGGGGAATGGGAACAACTGGAATGTGGCGGGGAGTGGAAGGTCCCGGGGCTGGAGTCGGCGCCGGAGATGGTGACGGTGACGGTGAAGGCGACGGCGACGATGACGATGACGGTGGCAGTGGCGGCGGTGATGGCGAAGGTGACGGGGAGAGCTGGGCGTGGACAGTGGCCCGACGGGCCACCACCCTAGCCGGAGCTGCAGTGACAGGCTGGGGGAGTGGGGGGAAAGGATCAGAACGAGAGGAGCGAGAGGAAGAAGCGGGAGAGGGGGCGACAAAGAGCGATGGTGAAGGGAGAGTGAGGAGAGGTGGGATGGAAGGAGGGGGGTGTGACTGGGCACACCAAGTTATAGTGGTGGGGGCGGCGGAAGGGGATGTATAGACGATGGCGGTGGTGGTTGTAGTGACGGTGGTGGTGGGGGCGGACATGACGACAGGAAGAAAAAAACGCACAGCACGAAAAAGAAAGAACACAAAACTGGGAACAGGCGAAGACGCAGACGGACGACGACCAGGACGGACGGCGACGGCGACGAGCACCGGCTGGAGGCGGCGGCGGCGGCGAGCACCGGCTGGCGGCAGCGGCGAGCACCGGCCGGCGGCGGCGAACAGACGGACGGACGGACAGCAGGCGGCGGCGAACAGACGGACGGACAGCAGGCAGCAGCGGAGACAGACAACGAGCAGGCAGGCAGGCGGACGGACGGACGGATGGACGAACGAACAGCTACAGCAGTAAACGACAGACAGACGGACACAATCTTCGAAAGTGGAGATTCCAACCTGAGAGTAGCCCAGGCTTTGTAATCTGGCGCCTTCGAATGAGGGGATCCAACCCTCTGGTGAGAAAAGGCAACATGACAAGACTATTTATTGTTAAAATTAATGCCTAATTTCAGTTATAAATGAGAAAAACAATAACTATCTCAAAAGATTGGCGCATATGCATTCCATGTTATTGAAGATGACATGTAAACACCAAAGATAAAGTTGTCCACGCCAGGTTCATCCAAAGCGAAGCAATCCTATTGGCTCTAGTTACCTCGAAATTCTATTGGTTGGTCTCGTTTCGAGCCGAGCTGTCCCTAACGGCTAGTGCTCCGGCTTGCGGCGAATCTGTAATCTGTGACAACCCGACGGCGGCCGGTGCAGCAGGCCGGTTGCCGGTGCGTCAGAGCCGCACTATGTGTGATCGCCGCCATACAATAACGAGAGATTCAACAGTGCGGCCTGCCGGATGCGGTTCAAGGCCACAGGCCGGACGTCCAGGCCGCATTCTGTCTGGCCAGGCCTTAAGCAGGCAAATTTGGTCAGTGGTTTTGAACTAAATATTTTGCTTCAAATGTATTGACGGCTGTAGCAGAATTTTACAAATCTGCTTTCCGTGAAACACAGGGTTTCTTCCATCACAAGACACTTGTCTAATACTTCCTCTAGGCCTGAAGCTATTTCTTAATTTGTGTTTACATCTTAAATTTATAGATTGCCATTCTATGCTAACTGGCAGCGTACCGTGTTTTATCGTTTTAACTCCCCACATGGTTTTATATTTATTGCCTCACAGACAACCGTGTTAATTTTTAACATATTTTGAAATAGTCATGAAAGTTATTGTCATTTATTCTGGTGTAAGCTACAAAAGGAACTGTTTTTATTTCTTTCTTTTTTTTTTTGCAAGAAATTTGTATTCTTTCCTACTAGCTTTTTTTCAGTGCTATGTGGATGTAAAAGAGATTGCAAATGCTACATAACAATATTGCAGAGTACGAATTAAACAAAAAAATCTGTCAGAGTCACCACATAGCAAAACGTTATGGTACTTTGAGCTGTAGAGTCTAGTTTTGAAATGAATAATACGCCAAGAACTGCTCTCTTATTTGCATTCCTTATCTGGGTAGAACTGATAAAACAATTGCTACAGGTACAACTCCGTAGTTCCTCTCAACAACATGCCGCTGGGCTGCACATCGTCACGTGATGACCCCACCACGCACGAAATTCCACACACAAATGTGACGAAAAGCGTATGAGCAGAGCAAGCACCAAGCACGGGCCGTCTATGTCATCGTAGCTGCGCATGTGCAATACGGTGCGGTGTCTGGCGATACCGAAAGATGTCAGCACGGTAGGCAAGCGTGTATCAAATAACAGTGGCGCTTGCGCGGCTGGGGAGTGTGCGTCTGCGATGGGGTTTCTGCGATATAGTGATTGACGGATATGAATTTTGTGGCTAACACCAAGAAGATATTACAGAGACGTAGCTATGACTTTCTTTCGCAGAAATATTCTATTTTATTGATTACTTTAATCATTTTCTCATTGTTAACCACTGTAATACAATTTGGTGAGGTTAGTAAAACAATCATACCCGGTTGTACAACGATTTATAAGAAGTGCAGATAATATTTCGATTTTGTTCAGTGTAATTACGATTCGACAATTTTTTTCTCTTTTGAAGCGTTCATTTGTGTGCAGGTGTGGTTACGTTGGAGCAAGGAAAAATACGAAGCTGCGTTCAGTCCTTTTAGTGACAATGTCATCAAAAAACCACTACAAGATAAGCTTTGCCAGCATGTACCTATTGATGTTGTTTACACATGGGTTAACGGTTCGGACCCTTTACTGCAAGGGCAACTTCATGAGTATGAAGAGAAGCTGCGAGAGGAGAAGCCGGCAGAGTGCCCTTACGCAGTCTGTTTGCCGTCACACATCGTCACAGCAAGGTATGGCTTATTAACCAGGGTATTTTCCATTTCTTAATGATACATGACTTCAAAGTTATCATCCCTTGTTCTGGAGATCTTATCACCTGTTTCATAAATGACAGTCATTTTCAAGGTATGAGCCCTCATTCGTGGTTAATGATCAACACCGTTCAGTTTACAAATACTGCAGGTTATTGTTTTGTAATTGAATCTGAATTTTAATATTAGTGCGGTTACTGTACTACGATCTCGCTGCTTTACTGAATGGAATGCCATCTACAAATATGTAATATTTTTTTCTTACAGTGGTGATAAATGGACCTCACAGTCTAGACTCAGAAATACATTTGCAGTGTTGTAAAGAATTGTGATGAAACTGAATTTTTTCGCTTTACTCTCTTTGAATGTTTGACTTTACCAACATAATTTGTGTTCCATTGTTCTTGTAAAATATGCTTTATCCCAGATAGCACAGTAAGCCGGTTTCAAACTTGTTTCCAGATGTAAAGTTCAAGTATATAAGCTTGATCAAAGCTGGAATATTCAGGCCTGTTAGTTGGATTCAAGCTTGAAACAAACATCAAAGTTGGCAGAGTTCAAGCTATATTTCAAGCTTGACTTATCAAGTTTGGCTCCAGCTGTATCTACCCATGTGGAATACAGCCTGGTATTTACAGCTTGTTTTAAGCTACATAATTATTAATCTGAATTTATTGAACCTAATTAATTAAATAAATACCAGAATGGAAATGGTGTGAAAAAAAATTATCAAGACATGTATGTTTAATTTTTTTTATTTTCAAAGTGTTTAAAATTGTTTTATTTTAAAATTTAATCATTCTGAAGCCCCTCCGGCCCCAGCACACAGACCAGAGCACGATCAATTATCGCTGACTTCTGCCGGTATAATGATCCTGTAAAAGGTAAAAGAAAATGTTAGCCATACCTAAACATAAAAAATGTAAAAAGTTTAAACTGATCAACCTAAATATAATTTATGCCCCAGATTAGCAAAATAACTTCAAACTCACTGATGCAGTAAAAATCATTAACTAGTATAAACGTCACTGAGTAAGCAGCTGCTTCTGGTGACTTCATTCCAAAGAGTTTTTAAAGTAATTTGAAATAACTTTTTGTTTGAAATTTTTAAAGTAAAGATGATATTTGGGTAATTTTGCGGTGACTTCATGAAGAAGCCACACGTCACTATTTCTAACAGTTTCAGGGCCATTTAAACTGAATTATAAAGAAACAATTACTTGAAATCATATACACCTCACACTGTAAGCTTATAAGGAAACTACGGTTTAGAAAAATGTAGACATTTTATTCTATCCACAATTATTTTTTGGTGAGTAAAACTGAATCAAAATGAAATAAAAGATGAAATCGAAATGAATTTAAGAAATTACCAGTTCAGTGGAACTGAAATGTAAAAGAACAAAAAATGTTCTCCTTGTCATATTTTAATATTGCCTTTTTTTACATTTCAGCCACATTACAAATAACAATAAAATTAAAAAGTACCTGTAGGCCTTGCAGTATTATTTCACCTAGGGAACAACAAAATTAAGAGCAGATGAAGAGCAGTCAAAGCTACGTAAATAAAAAAGGCTGACGCCTATGTAGTGACTGGTTCTTGAGCACTTTTTTCCCGTTCACCATGTCATTACTATTTGTATTCGCAAAGACACTTTTCACACTTCACGATTATTCATTCATGGTGTGACACACGCGAGTACTTACAAGTAAACAAATGTAATAGGGCGATATATATAAAAAGGCGAGATTTTAAAAAGGTAAAATAACATTAAGTTTTAATTTATTGGTGCTGAACAACTTGTAATATGTATTCTTAGCTGGTAATCCATTTCGCTTTCATCCAGGCTCAATTTTTCTACGATAAAGAATATGATTTCTTTACGTTACGTAATAATATTTAACATTTGTAATATTAACGTACCACTAGAGAAAAATGCACCAACGTACCTGTAATACACTATATATCTTCTTCAGACCCAGTGTAGCAGTAAGGCAGGGGACGCCACACACTTTCCGAACTATTTTCCAGTATAAAACAAACTTCACAACAGTCAACAATCATTAACGTGCGTCACAAAAGTAAAATGGCCGTAAACCTAGCAGAGTCAGTGCAAGGCTTATAAACGCTTGTGGCGCTTCCCGTGGACATCTATGGAAGCTATGCTACGTGCGCATCTGCTGTACAGCCTTCCAGGGAAATTACAGTTTATTTAAAGCTTGGGAAAATTATTTTAATTCAAGCTAAATTTTTACAGCTTGATGTAAACTGAGTAACAGGTTGATTTTTCAATCTTGAATTTTCAACTGAACCTAAACTCAATATCCACCTTGAAATAAGCTGTGTAACAGGTTGATTTTTCAATCTTGAATTTTCAACTAAACCTAAACTCAATATCCACCTTGAAATAAGCTTGTATGGTATTGGAATGCAAGAATATTTTTCAGTTAAGGTTTCCCGCTACATTTCACGTAGCAGAAAATCTGTTTCAAATACATATTGTGTTAGGCTCAGTTGTAGGCAAAATTTTGCCAGTTTGTAGCCAAAGTTGTAGGTATGTCATACCAGAAAAAGTAGATGATAACTCCAGTGTATAACTTCGAAGCTGGTATGCTTCCAATCTCTATAACCAGTCAAGGACATGTATCATTTAGTGTCAACGGTATCGCCCGATTCCACCCGCCAGAATTTTTGTGGTATTGAGTTCATTTGAGCTTTGTCACCGTGCTTACGTGGTTTTGAGTTTAGGTTGTTGGTGCGGTAACGTACGGTAGATTGTGGAAGTGTTTTCAGCTAGTCACTACGGTTATTTTGTTTATGTATTTGGAGTTTTTGTTGGGTCTGATTAGTTTGGTGTTTGTTGTGCGGAAACAAGTCTAATTTTTTTGTTGCTTTTTTGTTATATATGAATATGACAGTGAAGACAAGTGTGTCATTACGTTTTGAGATCAATGATACAATTTCTGACAAACAGTTTCCGTAATGTTCGGACATTTTGCTGAATATGTTAGGTGTCAAGTTTGTGGCAACAACGTGGGGTTGACGGAAGTTCCTTCAGCTCGGACCAGGGACATGTATATATGTATATGTGGCATTGTCGGCGTGCGTGCCCCCGTGTGTGTGTGTGTGTGTGTGTGTGTGTGTGTGTGTGTGTGTGTGTGTGCGAGGGGAAATAGTTTTGGTTTTTTCCATAGTAATCGTGATTTGTGTGTTGTATGTTTATAAGGCCTAGTTGTCTTTTAATTGATGTAGTGAGTATAGGGTATTCGGGTTTTTGAGATGTTGGGGTTTTCATTCCACTTTTCAGAGTTGTAGGTGCTGGTCTTTTGGATGTACATAACTGCTGGTTGAGCTGTATAGGTCACAGGAAATGTCAGATTTCAATTTTCGGGGCTATGGGGGTTGAGGTGTTGGGTTTTTGGTGTTGATGCATGTGGTTTAGCTGTATAGTTCACGAAAAATATCAGGTTACTGTGGTTTTGTTGCTGTGGTGTGGTGGAGAATTTTGTAATTTCAAGTTTTTTAAACTTATTTGAAGTGTGATGGTGCGGTGTTTTTTTAATTGTTGTACACATATATTTAGCCTGACCCCGCCGTAAACACCCAATTTCACCCGGTTGTCCTGTCATCTTCATTTTACTTCTGGAGTGAGATGTTATTGTGTCATTTTTATTGTTGTTTATGTTTGTTGGCATGTGTATGTAGTGACATCATTGTCATCATTTTGTATATGCTAAAAGCAGCTGTTTCTGCCGTATTGTTGACATCATGGGTCAAAGCAGGCAGGTGCAATTTGTTATTACTGTGATGTGCGTATTCTAGTATTTCTGTACTATTTAATTTGCAATGTGCAGCTCAGTTAGTGCAAACATTACTTGTAACTTTGATATTTTTAGAGCTCAGTGTGCCGAATGTATGTGTATTTTGTGGTGGTCTTTGTACCACTTTGGGCATAGTGCTCTCCTTTATTCTTGCATCATATCCAACACATCTAATTCGCTTCTCCTCAATATATTTGGGATCTGTTCATTCGTCGTGCCATATATCTCCATTTGCTTCCGTTCTTCATCTCATTCACTGGAGCTAAGATTCATCTCATCAGCTTCCGCCTTCCTGGTGGTACATATTTCTGTGCCACAGAGAGAAACTGTGCATCGTGATTCTTGTCCAGTATTAGGCTGAAGTTCAGTAGGGCCTCCTCCACAACCAGATTTCAGAACTATTCAAATACTGATCCTCTTTAATTTTGGTTGTCCTTGATTCATTGCTATCCAGTACCACATTCCAGATCTAAAACTTGACATTTTTGCCATCCACAAACCTTTCATGTTTTCTGAAGGTGTCTTATCCATACAGCTTGCATTTCCTGTCATCAAACTCCCTAAATACCCAAAGGTATTACATCTTCTGAGGTCTTTTCTTTCAAGTATATTTTTCCAGAGCTCTCGTGTGTGTTGATTCTCATCACTTTTGACTTTCCTACATTTATTGTCACTCCATACTCTCTTCCCCACTTTTATGATCTTCATCATAAATTGTAGTTTTTTATCTGATTAAGCCAACACTGCTTGATAATCTGCATAGTTAATTCTCTTTATTCTTTATCTTCCTACTGTTACATATTTTGCTTTTTCTATTACTTGGTATGCTTGTTTTTGAGCATAAATATTGACAAGAATTGTGACAAACGACATACTTGTCTAAATTCTCTTCCAAAGATTGCCTTACCTGTTTCCTCATCTTCCATCTCCTGTCCTTCTTGTGTACACAAAGCATTCAGTACCTTCAGCAAGATATTCCAGTCCACCAAGCTGTTACCAAAACATTCTGGATTGTTCACATCCCCATTAACTTGTAGCATTCTGTGTCCTGTCATCTTCATTCGGTAGCATCTTGTTCTCCATTTCCTTTCCTGAATCCTAACTGATCCTTCTCATTGCTTTCCTCAGTTCTTCATTCTAATCTTCTGAATTAAAGATTACACATGACCTCTGTGATATGGCATACGAAATTGTCTTGTAATATTTGCATTCTTTGGTGTTTTATTTCTTAGGGTAAAGGGAGTAAAATACTTTCGAGTGGATGTTCAGGCCAGTACCCTGATGATGTATTATACTGATGAGCTTTATTAGTCTGGATATTGCTCTTCGGCTGGTATTTTATCACAGCCCGTTGCTTTCCTCTTTCTAACGTCTTTAATGGCATTTACTTCACGTATCAATATTATCCCCCCCCCCCCCCCCCCTGCCCATGAACCATGGACCTTGCCGTTGGTGGGGAGGCTTGCATGCCTCAGCAATACAGATAGCTGTACCGTAGCTGCAACCACAATGGAGGGGTATCTGTTGAGAGGCCAGACAAACATGTGGTTCCTGAAGAGGGGCAGCAGCCTTTTCAGTAGTTGCAAGGGCAACAGTCTGCATGATTAGCTGATCTGGCCTTGTAACACTAACCAAAAGGGCCTTGCTGTGCTGGTACTGTGAACAGCTGAAACCGAGGGGAAACTATAGTCGTAATTTTTCCCAAGGGCATGCAGCTTTACTGTATGGTTAGATGATGCTGGTGTCGTCATGGGTAAAATATTCTGGAGGTAAAATAGTCCCCCTTTCGAATCTCCGGGCAGGGACTACTCAAGAGGATGTCGTTATCAGCAGAAAGAAAACTGGTGTTCTACGGATCGGAGCTTGGAATGTCAGATCCCATAATCGGGCAGGTAGGTTAGAAAATTTAAAAAGGGAAATGGATAGATTAAAGTTAGATGTAGTGGGAATTAGTGAAGTGCGGTGGCAGGAGAAACAAGACTTCTGGTCAGGTGACTAAAGGATTATAAACACAAAATCAAATAGGGGTAATGCAGGAGTAGGTTTAATAATGAATAAAGAACTAGGAGTGCGGGTTAGCTACTACAAACAGCATAGTGAACGCATTATTGTGGCCAAGATAGATACGAAGCCCATGCCTACCACAGTAGGACAAGTTTATATGCCAACTAGCTCTGCAGATGACGAAGAAATTGAAGAAATGTATGATGAAATAATAGAAATTATTCAGATAGTGAAAGGAGACGAAAATTTAATAGTCATGGGTGACTGGAATTCGTCAGTAGGAAAAGGGAGACAAGGAAACATAGTAGGTGAATATGGATTGGGTGTAAGAAACAAAAGAGGAAGCCGCCTGGTAGAATTTTGCACAGAGCACAACTTAATCATAGCTAGCACTTGGTTCAAGAATCATAAAAGAAGACTGTATACATGGAAGAACCGTGGAGATACTAAAAGGTATCAGATAGATTATATAATGGTAAGACAGATATTTAGGAACCAGATTTTAAATTGTAAGACATTTCCAGGGCCAGATGTGAACTCTGACCACAATCTATTGGTTATGAACTGTAGATTAAAACTGAAGAATCTGCAAAAAGGTGGGAATTTAAGGAGATGGTACCTGGATAAACTGACTAAATCAGAGGTTGTAGAGAGTTTCAGGCAGAGCATAAGGGAACAATTGACAAGAATGGGGGAAAGAAATACAGTAGAAGAATGGGTAGCTTTGAGGGGTGAAGTAGTGAAGCCAGCAGAGGATCAAGTAGGAAAAAAGACGAGGGTTAGTAGTAATCCTTGGGTAACACAAGAAATATTGAATTTAATTGATGAAAGGAGAAAATACAAAAATGCAGTAAATGAAGCAGGCAAAAAGGAATACAAACGTCTCAAAAATGAGATCGACAGGAAGTGCAAAATGGCTAAGCAGCGATGGCTAGAGGACAAATGTAAGGATGTAGAGGCTTATCTCACTAGGGGCAAGATAGATACTACCTACAGGAAAAGAGACCTTTGGAGAAAAGAGAGCCACTTGTATGAATATCAATAGCTCAATTGGAAACCCAGTTCTAAGCAAAGAAGGGAAAGCAGAAAGGTGGAAGGAGTATATAGAGGGTCTATACAAGGGCGATGTACTTGAGGGCAATATTATGGAAATGGAAGAGGATGTAGATGAAGATGAAATGCGAGTTAAGATACTGCGTGAAGAGTTTGACAGAGCACTGAAAGACCTTAGTCGAAACAAGGCCCTGGGAGTAGACAACATTCCATTAGAACTACTGACAGCCATGGGAGAGCCAGTCATGACAAAACTCTACCATCTGGTGAGCAAGATGTATGAGACATGTGAAATACCCACAGACTTCAAGAAGAATATAATAATTCCAATACCAAAGAAAGCAGGTGTTGACAGATGTTAAAATTACCGAACTATCAGTTTAATAAGTCACAGCTGCAAAATACTAATTCAAATTCTTTACAGACGAAAGGAAAAACTGGTAGAAGCCGACCTTTGGGAAGATCAGTTTGGATTCCGTAGAAATATCGGAACATGTGAGGCAATACTGACCCTACGACTTATCTTAGAAGCTAGATTAAGGAAAGGCAAACCTACGTTTCTAACATTTGTAGACTTAGAGAAAGCTTTGACAACGTTGACTGGAATACTCTCTTTCAAATTCTGAAGGTGGCAGGCGTAAAATACAGGGAGCAAAAAGGTATTTACAATTTGTACAGAAACCAGATGACAGTTATAAGAGCTGAGGGACATCAAAGGGAAACAGTGGTCGGGAAGGGAGTGAGACAGGGTTGTAGACTCTCCCCGATGTTATTCAATCTGTATATTGAGCAAGCAGCAAAGGAAACAAAAGAAAAATTTGGAGTAGGTATTAAAATCCATGGAGAAGAAATAAAAACTTTGAGGTTCGCCAGTGACATTGTAATTCTTTCGGAGACAGCAAAGGACTTGGAAGAGCAGTTGAACGATTTGGATAGTGTCTTGAAAGGAGGATATAAGATGAACGTCAACAAAAACAAAACGAGGATAATGGAATGTAGTCGAATTAAGTCGGGTGATGCTGAGGGAATTAGATTAGGAAATGAGACACTTAAAGCAGTAAAGGAGTTTTGCTATTTGGGGAGCAAAATAACTGATGATGGTCGAAGTAGAGAGGATATAAAATGTAGACTGGCAATGGCAAGGAAAGCGTTTCTGAAGAGGAAAAATTTGTTAACATTGAGTATAGATTTAAATGTCAGGAAGTCTTTTCTGAAAGTATTTGTATGGAGTGTTGCCATGTATGGAAGTGAAACAAGGACGATAAATAGTTTGGACAAGAAGAGAATAGAATCTTTCGAAATGTGGTGCTACAGAAGAATGCTGAAGATTAGATGGGTAGATCACATAACTAATGAGGAGGTACTGAATGGGATTGGGGAGAAGAGGAGTTTGTGGCACAACTTGACTAGAAGAAGGGATCAGTTGGTAGGACATGTTTTGAGGCATCAAGGGATCACAAATTTAGCATTGGAGGGCAGCGTGGAGGGTAAAAATCATCGAGGGAGACAAAGAGATGAATACACTAAGCAGATTCAGAAGGATGTAGGTTGCAGTAGGTACTGGGAGATGAAGAAGCTTGCACAGGATAGAGTAGCATGGAGAGCTACATCAAACCAGTCTCAGGACTGAAGACCACAACAACAACAACATCAATAATATCTTTATTCCACAGTTCAATTTGTCACATTCCAATTTGTGTCACATTCTTTGCTGTATATGATCTTCTTGTGAGCCATATAATTCTTCTGTACTGTTCCTTCTCTTGCTGCCATCTTTTTTTTTTTTTTTTTTTTCTTGAAAGAAACTGCACAGATTTCTTTCGTAAGTCTTCTGTCCTTCCTTCTTCCATGAAATTAATTTTTCTTTAGAAGTTCATCATGGCTATAAACCATGTTACAGATAAAATATGCCGTTTTGTTTGGTCGTTGTTAAATTCTCAATTCTTCCATTCTCTGCTTCTTATTTACCTTGGTTTTCCTGTTCTTCGATGCTTAAGACTGTACTGTCACAAAAGTACACAGGCTGTGTACACTACATGTTTTTAAAACACTAGCTCCTGCTATGCAATGTAATTGCTCCACAGTCAATGAAGAACTGTGTAATTTTCTCACCCAGATCAACTGTTATTGCTGCTATATTACTGAAACACTTTGGTAAAGGTCACGGGGTATACTGTAACCCGTGAGGCATGTTTAAAAGGTCACAACTTTGACACTGCTGGTCATTACCCTGTAGCAATCTGACTGAAGTCAATAAATTCCAATATCTGAATATTTTACCTGGCCCTATAAACATACAATGTTAACAAGCTACTTAACCTCCACTTGGCACTTTGCAATACCAGTGACGGTCTCAGTGAAAAGATATCTGGGAATGACAGTGCTAATATTTGTAGGCCACAAAATCAAATCAAAATCAAACACACTAGCTTCTTCAGAGACATTGCAGATTATTTCAACTTTAATAAATGTTTCCTAGTCAGTCTCCTCTAGCTGTTAGCTGTCTGAAGGGTCTGGAGCTTATTGACTGGTTTCTATTGTTCAGAGCAACACCTGAAATTTGTTACATAGTTATGCTTCTTGATCCATCACTGCTGTAACTCAAAATGTTTGTCTTGCTTCTGGCCCACAGGTGTTCACATTGGTTCAGCTCCGTCAACAACAAGTAACAATACCCCACTTGTAACAAAAATCAGCACAAAGGAAACTGCCCTCCAGAGCTCAGCATTCATTTGCTGGGTATGGGTTTGGTCACCCTGTGATTCCTGGTCTGAGGACTGGTGGTGATTAATGGCAAGCACTGCAGGTTCTCTGTCTCAGTAAGCTGTGGCAAATTATCAGTGACCACAGCACGCAACAACAGTGGAACGTTGTATGCCACAAGGGACAGGGACCTTGGCTCGATCACCCAGGTCTTGAGGGTGGTAAAAGCCTTAGGTTCAAAGTGTGCTGTGCACAGATGATGTGAATGTCTGTTGATGTGAAACAGCGTTTAGTGGGCAACCCCAGGGCAAAGTGCCTAGCTGCTCTTGGGACCAAGAGGGAACCCTAGAAATTAAATCCTCCCATTCCCAAGAGAATGGGTGTACCACTTTGGCTATCAACAATCAAACCAACAAGATGACTCGTGTAGCCACTCCTCCTGACGGGGGGGATTTTCTGGAGTTCTTATGTTAATAGAATCAGAACACGTGCTGCTGATCAGAATATGTTTTTAATAGTTGAAAGGAAAGAGGACAGCTTCAAGAAAGTTTCACGTATTTCCATTTAAAAGGTTTTAGACAGTATTGCTGGATCTTAAGAATCTGTCAAGTGATTGTGCAGTGCAGCACTCTTGTTGGAAACATCTAGTTCCCAACAAGTAAATAACCTCTAGAAGGCTCAAGCATCCTGGAGCATGCAGTTGAAAATGAACTGCACAACACCTTGAACTACAGCAATGTTATTATGTCATTCAGAGATCTGCTTATATCTGAAAGCTAGGTTGGCCAAAGAAGGCATTGTTGACGTGCAAAGATATAAGTGAAAAGGTGGATGGCGATATGACTATATGACTCCTTTATAATTACTTTCAACAGTACAAAATTGCCAGAACATGTCAACTCAGGCTTTGTATGCTTAATCGTGTTGCTTTATGTGCCCAACCCAGTGTGCTGTTCTAAATGCCAGTGCTTTGTGCTTACTGTGCTCGTTATAAGAGAGAAATCACTTGGGGAAAATATGGTAAGGCTGCTCATGAAGAAATTCCTCGTTTATCTTCTCAGAAGTGCATAAACTGCTCAGGGGGATCACGCTGTCTTGAGTAGGGACTGCAGTCCTTCCTTGAAAAAAGGAAGGTACAGGAGATTAAAACAACAAAGCTCATCCTGCATGGTGAAGCCAAAAAGATATACCAGGTGATCAAAAAGTCAGTATAAATTTGAAAACTGAATAAATCACGGAATAATGTAGATAGAGAGGTACAAATTGACACACATGCTTGGAATGACATGGTGTTTTATTAGAACCAAAAAATACAAAAGTTCAAAAAATGTCCAACAGATGGTACTTCATCTGATCAGAATAGCAATAATTAGCATAACAAAGTAAGACAAAGCAAAGATGGTGATCTTTACAGGAAATGCTCAATATGTCCACAGTCATTCCTCAACAATTGCTGTAGTCGAGGACTAATGTTGTGAATAGCACTGTAAAGCATGTCCGGAGTTATAGTGCGGCATTGGTGTCGGATGTTGTCTTTCAGCATCCCTAGAGATGTCGGTCGATCACAGTACACTTGTGACTTCAGGTAATCCTGAAGCCAATAATCGCATGGACAGAGGTCTGGGGACCTGGGAGGCCAAGCATGACGAAAGTGGCGGCTAAGCACACGATCATCGCTAAACGACGCGCGCAAGAGATCTTTCATGTGTCTAGCAATATGGGGTGGAGCACCATCCTGCATAAACATCGTACTTTCCAGCAGGTGTTTATCAGCCAGGCTGGGGATGATGCGATTCTGTAACATATAGGCGTACCTCTCACCCGTCACGGTAGCAGTTACAAAACCAGAATCACGCATTTCCTCGAAGAAAAAAGGCCTGGTAACAGTAGATGTGGTAAATCCAATGCATACCATGACTTTCTCGGCGTGCAATGGAGTTTCCATGACAGTTCTAGGATTTTCGGTAGCCCAAATTCTGCAGTTGTGGACATTGACAGACCAGAGCTTTGTCGGTCCACAACGCGTTACTCAACCAATCGTCATCTTCTGCCATCTTTTGAAACGCCAACACCGCAAATGCCCTCTGCTTAACTAAATCGCCAGGTAACAGTTCATGATGCCGATGGATTGTGTACGGATAGCATCGGAGGGTATGCCTAAGTGCCAACCAAACAGTAGTGTATGGAATGCTGGTGTGACGTGCGACTGCATGAGCGCTGACGTCCCCGTGCATAGACGAACCCACTACAGTCTCCATTTCTTCCTGAACTGTCTCAGCAGCATTACGCCTTGTGCTCGGTCGTCCACTATGGGATCTATCGTCTAAACAACCCGTGGCTTCAAACTTTGAAATCATTCTCACCACAGCTGCATTTGTCAATGGGCCTTTACCCGTTCGAATCCCCTTCCTATGGCAATAGGATCGTAATGCCGAACTAGCACATTCCCCATTCTGATAATACAGCTTCACTAAAAGCGCCTTTTCAGGTAATGTCAACACGCTGCGACAGTTGACGCATCTGATTCTCTCTCTCATTACAGCTCCTTTTATACACGATTGTCATGCACAATCACTGTCGTTTTGCTGTCCAGCGCCATCTGTTGGACATTTTTTGAACTTTGGTTTTTTTTTTCTTTTTTTGTTCTAATAAAACCCCATGTCATTCCAAGCATGTGTGTCAATTTTTACCTCTCTATCTACATTATTCTGTGGTTTGTTAAGTTTTCAAATTTATACTGACTTTTTGATCACCCGGTATAAGGCTGTGCAGCCCCCTGCGTTCACTACCTCTTTTGCTTCAGCTTTAAACAGTTTGTTCAGAAAACCGATTCTGCTACACAAATGGAAGTTGATAGTGTTAGCTCCAGTACCTGTCTTCGTCAACACACTTGTACTGCTGCAGTTATTTCGAAGATCGTATCTGCTCCCAAAATTTTGGAAAAGGCCACATTTGCTGATGTGTGCAGCTCCCTGCACCTCCAAAGGTTCATTGTGGTCCACTGTCCAGCAGTGCAGCTACCACTGCCACAGTTGTGGTGCCGAAGCATCCCCAGGCTAAAAAATGAGAGGCAAGGCGTCAGTGGATGACAGACAGGAAGTAAACAGTATGACAGTGTCAACATCATTCCTTCTGACATATCTCACCACTATTCTTTAGAGCTGATGGAACTTGCTATAAGCCTGGGACACATGTCTCACTCCTGGACTGAGCCTCCACGTATTCGGGCTCCCATCCCCTTGGGGGGCTCACGGTTCTTTCACGATCCGTGCGTGGCGCACACGGGTCCCCGAGCTATTGCGGCCAGCTCTTCCTTCCCTGGCTGCATGTCCTTCACCCTGCCCTCCCTCCCTATCCTTGCTACCTCCCTGTTGCCACCTCCTTCCCCTCTCTGGGTGTTCTGATTTATGTCAAGCTGGCTGTTCACCTGGTTTTCTGTATTGGTTGCAATTTTGTACATTTTTTCCTGTTCTTTCATCCTTTTTGGCGTTTAGGTCCCCACTTCAGGTTTGACCTCCACTTCAGAATTTCCTGGTTTTAGTGTAAGCCATATGGGGAAGAACTCCCTCCCTATCATCTGTGGCGTAGATCCCCCCCCCCCCCCTTTCCTTCCCCTCTCCCTTCCCCACTGTGGCCCCCTTCCACCCTGCTAGGTCACCAGCACATGTAGCCAGTCCGTGTGGTGGGGCTGTTAAGTACCCGTATGGCAGAGGCCCCTGACAACACCGGGATCACACCACTGATACATGAGCTTTTCCCTCCGCATGTATGCCAAAGAGTGGTTGCTTAAATTCTTGGAGCATCGGAACTCCTGGTAATGGCCGCCGGGCCAGATGGCACTTGCTGTGGCTGGGTGGTGCCCATGGGCAAAGCCTCTGGTCAGAGTTTGTGGTATCGCGGAGGATGCTTGGCATATGAAGCGTATCACGCTGCAAAAATCTGCCCGTTCTGAAATAGCCACCTCTTTGAATGGCGAAGGATCATTGAATGCTGCTTTATATGACCCAGCAACCTTCCTTTCCCTGGCTACACCACGGGAGGAGGGCCAGGCTCACCGTCTTGGGATTAAACCCTTTCCTTGTTACCTTGTCTTCCAACAAGCATGGCCTGGGTTTTCTTCTTGTTTGAAATAAACACTAACAGATCTGAAGTACTTTCAGCTAAAAATTATATTTATTCGTACTTTTTGTTTAGTAACTACAGCATTTTCAATATGAACATTGCTACTCTAAATGCATTATACTGCACTGGTCACATAAACATGTCCATCTCCCTCCAATACCGACAAAGAAGTAGCGGGCAAGCCAACATGTGCCCGGAAGTTGCAGACATTCCAGCATTCTAGATTCTTTGGTCTACTGACCTTAATAAACTCCAAAGATACATGTAAATAAATACATATAAATATACGGCATTTAACATCTCAAACGAATCCATTATTTATCATAAAAGGAAATATTCATAATTAAATAAATTAAACACATTTTCTGGCAACAATGAAATTACCTTAACTCTTTACTGTGGGCATCGGTCCACTTGCCAGTCCGATACAAAAATTGCATCACTGTCTTGGCTTGTATACAATTTATCACAACACTAGTAAAATGTTTATTCTTACATCACCCGTTGACTTCCTCCTTTGCCTCACAACATAAATTACATAAACACACACATCGGTTTGTTGCTCAGTAATTTACTATAAAATAATACTAAAGTTAAAACATTTTCTCATATTAGAACAATCATAGTACTAACTCCTATATCATCAGTGAGGTTGCAAAAGTATTTCAATTCAACAACACTATTCTCTCATGAGCCTTGTAGATTATGTGATATCTAAATTAAGAGGCAAAATAAGCCAACATAAAGTATCCGTGTTGTGTTATCAACACAGCTGAATTAAAACAGTTATCATGGTGAGCATGATGTAAGACAAAAGCACACTTGCATATACAAGAAAGTATAGTTTATTAACTATAGAACTTTTTTTTATACAAGCATAATGGTCTATTTAAGTGAATGAACAAGATTTCAAAAATTATGAGATTTGCTATTCTCAAACTGTGGGGGTGGGTGACATGTCTTGTCTCCTAGCATCATCAGTCAAATAAAATCCCTCATTTATCAAGTTTACATATTTTGCAATTCATTAAATACTGTACAATTACTTAAACAAGCATGTTGGTATCATGAAATCTAATTTTATAATAGAATTGAGTGACAATCAGTCTAGATACTTCGTCATTTTGCATGAGATAGGTTACGTGGGTTAGTATGGTGATTGCAATTTGTTCCCGTGACTTTATTTCACAGCATTTAGTTCTTTTTTTTTTTCCAGTAAAATTCTTTCCAGATAAAGGCATGTTTGTATGCTCAATTTGCTCTTTTCTCAATATATGGCTTCAAAGAAACAACATTCCTAAGACCAAACAGCTTTCTCGACTTGGGATATGCTAATCGGTACGCATTTGGGTGGGGGTTCTCAATATTCTCAAATGGCCCAATGTAAATATCAAAAAACTTCTTGAGTTCTGATGTTAGTAACTTCGATCGTTCGTGGGATTTCACTAAGACATGGTCACCTACTCTGAATGTGGTAGCGTTTATTTTCCTATCATGTCTGTTTTTCCTAGCTTCACCTACTTCCTTCATGGTTTCCTTTACAATCTCTTCACGTTCTTTCATTGATATTAAGCTAC
Organism: Schistocerca nitens; assembly: GCF_023898315.1. NCBI lineage: Eukaryota > Metazoa > Arthropoda > Insecta > Orthoptera > Acrididae > Schistocerca > Schistocerca nitens. The sequence continues at coordinate 5,204,746 of NW_026045897.1, forward strand.
ATTGTGGAAAGTCTATTAATTCAGAAATAAGATTCGCTGGTCTGAGATGAAACATAATGTCATATGGTGAAAACCCAGTAGAGCTATGCTGCAAGCTGTTCATGATATCCTCGAAGTTGTTTACATGGTCAGACCAAGTAGGGTGTTTGTGACTACAATACATCCTAGAAAGTCTCCCTATTTCTCTCATGTACCTTTCTGCTGGGTTTGAAGATGGGTTGTACACGGATATCAAGATGTGTTTTGTGTTTTTTCCATGAATGCTTTCCAGTTTTTTGAAACAAATTGTGAACCATTATCAGATAGTATAGCTTTAGGCTTCCCTACACTCTTGAAGTAATCTCTCTCAATCTTTGTAATGATCTCTTTACTTGTAGCTTTTCGAACAGGATAAAGTTTAATTAGTTTGGAAAATACATCAACCATGACAAATATAAAACAATGGCCACCTTTGCTTTTAGGTAAATGACCATAAAAGTCTACAGCTACTAAATCTAATGGCTTATCTGGAATAATGTTCTGCATTTCTCCCTGACATGTTCTGTTATTATTCAGATAGTGAAGGGAGATGAAAATTTAATAGTCATGGGTGACTGGAATTCGGTAGTAGGAAAAGGGAGAGAAGGAAATGTAGTAGGTGAATATGGATTGAGGGTAAGAAATGAACGAGGAAGCCGCCTGGTAGAATTTTGTGCAGAGCGTAACTTAATCATAGCTAGCACTTGATTCAAGAATCATCAAAGAAGGTTGTATACATGGAAGAACCCTGGAGATACTAAAAGGTATCAGATAGATTATATAATAGTAAGACAGAGATTTAGGAACCAGGTTTTAAATTGTAAGACATTTCCAGGAGCAGATATGGGCTCTGGTGACCATCTATTGGTTATGAACTGTAGATTAAAACTGAAGAAACTGCAAAAAGGTGGGAATTTAAGGAGATGGGACCTGGATACACTGACTAAACCAGAGGTTGCACAGTGTTTCAGAGAGAGCATAAGGGAACAATTGACAAGAACAGGGGAAAGAAATACAGTAGAAGAAGAATGGGTAGCTTTGAGGGATGAAGTAGTGAAGCCAGCAGAGGATCAAGTAGGAAAAAAGGCGAGGGCTGATAGAAATCCTTGGGTGACAGAAGAAATATTGAATTTAATTGATGAAAGGAGAAAATATAAAAATGCAGTAAATGAAACTGGCAAAAAGGAATACAAACGTCTCAAAAATGAGATCGACAGGAAGTGCAGAATGGCTAAGCAGGCATGGCTAGAGGACAGATGTAAGGATATAGAGGCTTATCTCACTAGAGGTAAGATAGATACTGCCTACAGGAAAATTAAAGAGACCTTTGGAGAAAAGAGAACCACTTGTATGAATATCAAGAGCTCAGATGGAAACCAGTTCTAAGTAAAGAAGGGAAAGCAGAAAGGTGGAAGGAGTATATAGAGGGTCTATACAAGGGCGATGTACTTGAGGACAATATTATGGAAATGGAAGAGGATGTAGATGAAGATGAAATGGGAGATACGATACTGTGTGAAGAGTTTGACAGAGCACTAAAAGACCCGAGTCGAAACAAGGCCCCGGGAGTAGACAACATTCCATTAGAACTACTGACAGCCTTGGGAGAGCCAGTCCTGACAAAACTTTACCATCTGGTGAGCAAGATGTATGAGTCAGACAAAATGCCCTCAGACTTCAAGAAGAATATAATAATTCCAATCCCAAAGAAAGCAGGTGTGGACAGATGGGAAAATTACCGAACTATTAGTTTAATAAGTCACAGCTGCAAAATACTAACGCAAATTCTTTACGGACGAAAGGAAAAACTGGTAGAAGCCGACCTCAGGGAAGATCAGTTTGGATTCCGTAGAAATGTTGCAACACGTGAGGCAATACTGATCTTATGACTTATCTTAGAAGAAAGATTAAGGAAAGGCAAACCTACGTTTCTAGCATTTGTAGACTTAAAGAAAGCTTTTGACAATGTTGACTGGAATACTCTCTTTCAAATTCTGAAGGTGGCAGGAGTAAAATACAGGGAGCGAAAGGCTATTTACAATTTGTACAGAAACCAGATGGCAGTTATAAGAGTCGAGGCACATGAAAGGGTAACAGTGGTCGGGAAGGGAGTGAGACAGGGTTGTAGCCTCTCCCCGATGTTATTCAATCTGTATATTGAGCAAGCAGTAAAGAAAACAAAAGAAAAATTTGGAGTAGGTATTAAAATCCATGGAGAAGAAATAAAAACTTTGAGGTTCGCCGATTACATTGTAATTCTGTCAGAGACAGCAAAGGACTTGGAAAAGCAGTTGAACGGAATGGACAGTGTCTTAAAAGGAGGATATAAGATGAACATCAACAAAAGCAAAACGAGGATAATGGAATGTAGTCGAATTAAGTCGGGTGATGCTGAGGGATTTAGATTAGGAAATGAGACACTTAAAGCAGTAAAGGAGTTTTGCTATTTGGGGAGCAAAATAACTGATGATGGTCGAAGTAGAGAGGATATAAAATGTAGACTGGCAATGGCAAGGAAAGCGTTTCTGAAGAGGAAAAATTTGTTAACATTGAGTATAGATTTAAATGTCAGGAAGTCTTTTCTGAAAGTATTTGTATGGAGTGTTGCCATGTATGGAAGTGAAACAAGGACGATAAATAGTTTGGACAAGAAGAGAATAGAATCTTTCGAAATGTGGTGCTACAGAAGAATGCTGAAGATTAGATGGGTAGATCACATAACTAATGAGGAGGTACTGAATGGGATTGGGGAGAAGAGGAGTTTGTGGCACAACTTGATTAGAAGAAGGGATCGGTTGGTAGGACATGTAATGAGGCATCAAGGGATCACCGGTTTAGTATTGGAGGGCACCGTGGAGGGTAAAAATCGTACAGGGAGACCAAGAGATGAATACACTAAGCAGATTCAGAAGGATGTAGGTTGTAGTGGGTACTGTGAGATGAGGAGGCTTGCACAGGATAGAGTAGCATGGAGAGCGGCATCTAACCAGTCTCAGGACTGAAGACCACAACAACAACAACAATGTTCTGTTGCTTACTTTTACTGTTTCACATTTGTCGCATGTTGATATTTCGTTCCTCACCTCCTTTACTATGTTATAATAGTAGATATTTTCTAGTAACTTTTTTACCCATTTCTGTATTCCACAGTGACCATAACTCTCATGGGTGTACTTTATTAACTTGTCTGCCTCACACTCTCGCCAACATAGCTTCCAATTGTCAGAGTCCACATCTGTTCTTCTAAAGAGTATTCCCTCAAAGACCTTATAGTATTTGTCAAGTTTAGCATACCCTCTTTTGCCTAAACAGTCCTTAACCAATTTCCAATTAGGATCGTTATTTTGTCCCCTCCTGATGTTATTGCAAAGTGTTCTTATGAGCTTTTCATCTTGGATTCCCTTCATGTATCTTATTTTAAATTCCCTTTCTTCCTCTCGATCAAACATTTCCTCATCTCCTCCTCCTGGTGACATGGATGAAGCATCAGCTGCTACATTTTCTGACCCCTTGACAATTTCGTAGTGAAACTGTTGCATGAACTTTGCCACCTGGTTAATCTACTGTGATAGAGTCTACACTCCTGCAAGTAACTTAAAGCTTTGTGGTCTGAATACACTTTTATCTTGTGTCCTAACAGGTATGTTTTAAATTTTGTAAGTGCCCAGTGTACTGCGAGTAATTCTTTTTCTGTGACTGTGTACGTTCTCTCATGTTTAAGTAACATTCTGCTGGCAAATGCAATAGTACAATGAAGATTTTTTCCATTCACAACTTTCTCCTGAAATAGTTATGCTCCTAGTCCATAATCACTACTGTCAGTGTGAAGACAAAGTGGCAAACTATAATCTGGTCTGTGTAAAAGTATGTTCTTACAAAGTTCATTCTTAATTTTATCGAATGCTTTCTGACACTCTTCAGACCATTTCCATGTAGCATTTTTTCTAAGTAAGATGCTTAAACATGTTACATTAAGGCATTGTCCATTTTTATGTTTTCGATGGAATCCACAGAGTCCGTAGAAAGATTTTAATTGTTTTCGGTTTCTAGGAGATGGAAAGTTTACGATAGATTTTATTTTCTCAGGATCTGCACTTATCCCTTCCTTAGTAATGACATGACCTAAAAATTTGAGTTCTGTCACAGCAAATCTACATTTTTCCAGTTTTAATGTCATTCCCCCGCTTCTGAGTTTCTCACACACCTTTTTCAATAACTTCAAATGATCCTCCCAACTTTGATTTGACACTAATATATCGTCTACATAAATTGTTAATTCTGACACAACTTCTTGGCCAAGTACATAGTCTAATGCCCTTATAAATTCGGCGACTGACGAGTTTAATCCGAAAGGCACTACATAATACTGGTATTATCTCCCATTGTATAAGAAAGCAGTGTACTTTCTAGAACTAATTGCAAGAGGTACTTGATGAAAACTTGAAGTTAGGTCAAGGCTTGACATAATTTGGATATTTTTAAATTTGTATAACAACTCATCGATGTTCTTTGGGTGGTCAGTTTCTCTGTATAAACATTTGTTTAACTGTCTGGAATGTAGTACTAATCTGACTTGCCCATTAGGTTTATTTACAATGACTAAGGGATTATTATAAGGGCTTATACTCCTCTCAACGATTTCACACACTTCCATCTTTTGTAATTCTTTCTCCACTGCTACCCTTTTCGAGATTGGAATACTGTATGGTTTTGTAAAGAAAGTTTCATGTGGCTTCAACTGTAAAGTACATTGGTATCCAATTACTTTACCTGGTATATTGCTAAATACATCACTATATTCCCACAAAAATAATTTCAAATCTTGTTTTTGGTTCTCAGTTAGTTCTCTAGCTTCGGCTACTTTTTCATTTACCAACTTTTCAAACTCTTATCTCATCTGTATCAAAATCTGTGACACGGCTTTCAATGAACTTACCTTCTTTTGTAAATTCAATACTGTTCACAGTCTTATTCATACACAACATATTTGATGTGAGAAGTTTCATAGCGATGACTTCACCACTTGGTAGAGTCATCATTAATTTCTGTCCAGCCCAATCAAATGCTGCACTTACATTTGTTATCCAAGACATGCCTAGGATAAAATCCTCTGTGAGATCAGGAATGACAAGACACCCATTGATTTACCGTGCTTCCCAGTAGCACCTCTTATTTTAATTCCTACTACAGGTAACTCAACATAATCCTTATTAGTTTTCAGTTTTTTACTTAATGATTCTGATATCCCAGATACTTGACTTCCTGTGTCCATTAAACACTTTCCTTTCCATGATCCTATCCGTACATCAATAAATGGACTGCTTACATCAAAGTCAAATTTTTTGTTAATATTCTCATGTAATAAGTCATCTTCAATTTCACTGAATCCATATCCCTTTCCAATGTCCTTACCTGTATCATTACTACCAGAGTTATATGCTGTTATTGCCCTAATTGCATTTTCTTTGGCCTGATTATTATTCCTGGATATTTCATTAATCCAACTACATTCATTTGTGCTATTGTGTGTCTCTCTTTTATATTTATCTCTTACCATGCCGATAATACAAACATTGCAATAAATAGCAAATCAAGTGTAGTCTTAGAAAGATCAGCCAATAAAATATTTGTGGACATTAATCACTGGTTCCTAGCCAATTCTTTGTCACCAAACTTTGAAAAAACACACTACATGCAGTTCAGAACTTGTAAGGTGTGTCCCAAGAGTATATGTCTAACATACGATGACAAGAAGATAGAAGAAGTGGACAGTGTTAAATTCTTGGGATTACAGCTTGATAATAAATTAAACTGGGAGGAGCACACCACAGAACTGCTGAAGCGTCTTAACAAATCTCTGTTTGCAATGCGAATTTTGTCAGACATAGGGGATATAAAAATGAAAAAGCAGGCATACTATGCTTACTTTCATTCCATAATGTCATATGGGATTATTTTTTGGGGTAATTCATCAAGCCAAGCTAAAGTTTTCCGGGCACAAAAACATGTAGTAAGAGTTATATGTGGTGTGAACTCAAGAACATCCTGCAGAAGCCTGTTTAGGGAACTAGGGATACGAACTACTGCTTCCCAATATATTTATTCCTTAATGAAATTTGTCATTAAAAATATATCACTTTTTCAAACCAACAGTTCAATTCATGGAATCAATACTAGAAATAAGAATAATCTTCACAAGGATTTAAAGTCACTTAGTCTTGTACAAAAAGGTGTGCATTATTCAGGAACACACATTTTCAATAACTTGCCAGCAGCCATAAAAAGCTTACTAATGAAATTCAGTTAAAGAGAAGCCTAAAGGATTTATTGGTGGCCAACTCCTTCTATTCCATTGATGAATTCCTTAGTAAAACCAACTGATCTGTATATAAGTACAACATAACTTCTGCACAATTTCAGTGCAGTAATGTGTTCATTGAAAAGTGTGTGTGTGTGTGTGTGTGTGTGTGTGTGTGTAAAAGTATAATCTAACTTCTGCACCATTTCAGTGCAGTAATGTGTTCATTGTAAATAAGTATTACAGTAGTTGTATTACATGTTTATTACCTTATAAATAAATACAAAACTTTTTTATTTTAAATTCAGTGCATTAGTATTTGTAAAATGACTCTTAGTGGTCATTAAAAAATGACGATCATTCCACTTGGGACCCGTGGAATGGTACATTAGCTTATTTGTTTTAGTTGTAAATATTTGTCATGTATTGTTGTTTTTCTGACATGTTCCACATCCTGGAGGACCTCCTCACTACGGATCAATTGGAATGAAAGTAAATCTAATCTAATCCAAAACATCTGAGCAATGTGATACTTAATCCTATGCCACCATTCTGGATACAAAGTTTCACATATATCAAGTGTTACCTTTCTGAAATTTTCATCATCCTTAATGGCACTACTGTTAACCCATAAGTTAAACAAAAAACTGCTCACTATCTGACAGTTCATCATCTACTCCCTTAATGCTGTTAAGATTACTTGTTGTCAATTCCTTCTCGTTTTTCTTACATGTATCAAGATCAAACAACTCATTGACTAAAATTGTGGCATCCTTATCATTGAAATTGTCAACTGTGTTCATGTGTACCTCGCTAACTTCATTACTATCCTCTTTTATATTAGTAATCCCTAAAGCTTCCAACTCCTCACTTACACCAATAAAACATCTTTCTTCACTACTATCCTCAATCTCCTTCTCTTCCCAATCAACATCACAAAAATTATCCTTGTGATCCTCTGCACTCTTAACTTCAGTATGCAGATACACATTTAAATCATCTTTACTAGGTGCAATTTTCATTCCTAGCCCACCAGACTCTTCTGTAAGTTCTCTAATTCCTAATACACTTTGATCATTTGAACAACTATTTTTCAGCAAGGTGCCCCTCTCAGCCCACTCATAGAATGAATCTAAGTTTAATTCTTCACAGTTTTCTAAGCAATCAGTGTCTTTAAATAACTTACCTTTTGTTTCTGATTTATTTGTATGACACATATTATTTGTAACAGATACTACATTAATGGGATAACACTTCTCTTTAAAAGAATTACTCATTATGTCACTGGTATCTTTCTGTTTAGTTTGACAGTTCGGGTTGGCCCTTTCCATTTGTGTATAAGTAGCTCCTACCTTGCGGACCGCCAATGGAGCCCTATTCAGTGTTTTAACTCCTGTTAAGTTCTCCCCATACCACTATGACTATTCCACTCCTTTGGTTTATTTCCAAAGTGTCTGTTATCAAATTGATTATGACTATTTCCATACTGACCTTTGTAATGGAAATTGTGTCCTTGTGATCCCTTGAAGTTGTAGTGGTGATTTCTCTGATGAGAGTCACTACTTCCAAATTGTGTGGTTCCTTTTTATCGTGTTGTGTTCCTACCCAATATCTATGCCCTGTCTTTTGAAAATGGTTTTGACTATGGTGTAGTGGTTTACCCGTTTTCTCAATAATTCTGTCTAGTTTGTCAACATATTTCAAAAACTGATCTATTGTGTCATCTGGACCATAAGCTAACTCCCACTGTAGTTCATACGGTAGCCTCCTTTTAAGTGCATCGATTTGAGTGAGTTCATCAAAAGGTTTGCTTAGGTGAGTGAGTTTCCTTAACTGATTTTTGCAAAATTGCTACCAAACTCATTTTTATAAACAGGTCCATTCAAGAATTGGCTTTTTTATTCTTGCTTGTTCTGTCTCTGACCAGAATTTACTTAAGAACCTCTCCTCAAACTCTGCAAAAGCCATTCCCTCCGTACAATAATGATTAGTCCATGACAATGCTTCACCTTCTAGAAATCTTTTCACAAATTTAATTTTCAAATTATCATTCATATTTGGAAAAAAGTTATTTTTGCAATGCTGCAGGAAATCTACCGGATGCATACTGCTCTCATCTGAAAAGTTTTTTACTGGAATGTTGCACCACAAAGTGCCAATATTGTTCGGCAAACTATTGGTGACAATATTGCTACCAACACTTTCAAGTTTCTTAGTGATGTCATTAATACTACTTTCTAAACTCTTGACTTCAATTTTGCTTATCTGATTATTCACATCTATTTTTTCAGTAATAATTCCTATCTTTTGTTCAAATTTGCTTTCTACTTTAACAATTTTATCGTCTAAAAGAGAAATACAATCAGATACTGTTTCTTCTAGATGTTTGATATCTGAATGCATAACTTTAAACGCATTGCGGATTTTCTCTCTACCTGTACTAACTTCAGTTTTCAGATTTTTTACTTTTTCATCTACATTTTTAACTTTTCTCCCGACATAATTGACCTTACCCGTGATCTTAACCATATTATGACTCAAACTGGAAATTTTTGCTTCTACCTTTTGAAAGTGATTGTCATTTTTCTTTTCGTATTCTTTGAACTGTTTTTCAAATCTATCACTGATGAGCTTAAGATTCTGGTCTAACTGAGCAGCGTTGTTTTGCTTTATTTGTTCCAAACGAATCTCATTAGCATCGAGTCTATCTTTAATATTTCCTAACCACTGCCCGTTTTGTCTGTTAGTGTCATCAATTGCCTTAAATTTTCCCTCCATATAATTCATTTTGTTGATAACATGTCTTTAACTTCATCCTGTTTTTCCGTACGAGTTTCAACTTTGTCTACAGGATCCGGACTATTATTGTTGCACTCAATTTCGTATGATAAATTTACATTGATACTAGCATTGGCGACACCGTCGTCAATAATTTCCTCTTTTACAATAGTCATCTTTTAAATAGGAATAAACAAAACACAATAAATTTATCTTTTCTAAAGGATACTAAATAACCTTACTCGCAGTTTACTGATTTTCTTATCTTATAGCATCTTCTTTGTTGATTGGTGCATGATGGAATTCACAACACTGAAACACTACACTTATATGAACATTGCTTTTTTTTTTTGCTTGCACAACACTTTACACTTTTTTCTTGACTTATTGCGCCATTATTCTTGCTCCAGTAACTGCATTCCTTTGTCTTGAAGGTATCAGCATACAACTTCCTTGAACATTTTCATCCAGGATGTACGAATTCTGTCGTTTTCTTCGCAATCTCGGCGATAATTTATTTCGGTAACATTTTCAATAATCCCTGACGACGCCACCATATTGTACTGGTTGTTACCTATCTCGTTTCTTAGATAACTGAAAAACTGTGGAATCTTATGCGGTATATTGTGGTAGGACCACACTCTCTTCACGTGTTTCTGAATGAGAATAATACGAGTAGTTCCAGCACAATTTCAGCAAGACTGACTTATTAGTAGTTACTGGAAGATTACACACTGCAGATCTCGTTTGTCTAGGGGTTCTCGAAGTTTTGTCTGCAATATAATCATTCCAACAAGCATGGCCTGGGTTTTTTCTTGTTTGAAGTAAACACTACCGGATCTGAAGTACTTTCAACTAAAAATTATATTTATTTGTACTTTTTGTTTAGTAACTACACCATTTTCACTATGAACATTGCTACTCTAAATGCATTATACTGCACTGGTCACATAAACACGTCTATCTCCCTCCAGTACCAACAAAGAAGTGGCGGGCAAGCCAACATGTGCCCAGAAGTTGCAGACATTCTTGCATTCTAGATGCTTTGGTCTACTGACCTTAATAAACTCCAAAGATACATATAAATATACAGCATTTAACATCTCAAACGAATCCATTATTTATCATAAAAGAAAATATTCATAATTAAATAAATTAAACACATTTTCTGGCAACATAATGAAATGACCTTAACTCTTTACTGTGGGCTTCGTACTTTTCGCATGAGATAAACTTTATCTCCGACAGTTAATTACATTACACTGTGATAGTCTGAAATATCCCAGTGACTATCCCTCCTCACCAATCTCTTTGGTCCAGGGAGTGATTTTTCATAGGGACTTCATCCTGCAAACTGATGAGGAACTTGGGGTTAATCTGGAGCGGTGTGGCGTTCATTTTGTTTGAAGTGTGCATAAAGGTCGCAAAGACAAACGGACTAATACTGGCACCTTCATTCTGGCTTTTGAGGGGGATACTCTCCCAGAAAAGTCAAGGTTATGTGCTACAGATGTGACGTGAAGCCATACATCCTTCCACCTATGCGGTGCTTTTGGTGCTTGCGTTTTGGGCATATGTCTTGTGTGGTGACTGTGGCCACCCAACCTGTGAGGGAAGCCGCTGTGTTCCGCCGCCTGTGTGTGTCAATTGTGCTGACCGCCACTCCACTCACTCGTTGGATTGTTCAGCCTGCAAAAGAGAAAAGAAGATAGAAGAATACAGTCTCTGGATCACCTTTCTTATCTTGAGGCTCACCAAAAGTATGAGATACTCCACCCAGTGTCACTATCTTCAACTTTTGCCTCTGTTACTTCATTTCCTCCTCTTTCCTCGTCCTTACCCCAGCCCCGTACCTCTCCCCCCTCCCCCACCCCTGCAGTTCCCATGATATCCCGTCAAGGAGCCGCTCCCCCTCCCCGGCCGAAGAAGTTCCCACTTCTTCGGCATCTGCCGGTAATTGGGCTCCCTCGCAGGACCCCTCTCCCCAGTGTCTCTCCCCCTGCCTGTCCGGGGGATAGAATAGGCCCAACACATTCCTACCTTTTGTAAGAGGCGACTAAAAGGAGCCTCACACATTTCGGCATTATGCGATGGTCTGCTTTAGGGTTTGACCTCCGTTTTTCAAAATCTTCCCGAAGAGTGAGTCAACTGGGGAATGGCGCCTTTCGTGGTGCACAGTGTCAATCATGCGCTGAGACCTCTTGCATCCTTCGTCGATGTGGATCTGCACTTCTGCTCATTCGACCACTGTTGGGTGAGGTCACCCTCCTGGGTGAGTTTTCCTCCATCCTCTGTGCACTATTGCTTTCTGCACTGTTGACGATAATGGACTCCTTAGTCTGTTTGCGCCTGATACCCAGCACGGTAGCCAGTCTGTTGCAGTGGGGCCACCATGTACCCTGTCGGTTGTAGCCACCTGACCACACAGGGATTGCTCTGCTGATGCCCCACGTATGCCGAGGAGTAAATGCTCATCTCCATGGGGCATCGGGACTTGCAGCAATGGCCATCCTACCAGGTGGCCCTTGCTGCGGCTGGGTGGCACACGTGGGGAGGGCCCCTGGTCGGAGTGGGTGGCATCGGGGCGAATTACACGCCGTGAAGCGTGGTACGTAATCTCTTGCTGGTAGTCAAACACAGTCAGTCTTAAGTGGTCAAGGTCTAACTTCAGTGCTAAGAAATACGACCCCAAATTGTCCCACCCCCGCGGCCACACCGTGTGAGGAACACCAAGCTAAGGATGGCAGCGAAGCTTATTCACTCCGGTACCTCGTATGTACGAGAGTTGATAGGGAATCTTTCTTGTCAGTGAAACCTCAGTTTTTTTGTGGAGCATTTAGAGGATAAGTTTGGGGAGGTGGAGGGCTTATCCAAAATGTGGTCAGGGTGTGCCTGGATCAAAACAGCATCCTCTGCCTAGTCATGAGCACTACTCATTTGTGACAAGCTGGGGGATGTTTCTGTTTCCATCACACCCTATAAGACCTTAAATATGTTCCAGGGTATCATATTACACAGGGACCTTCTTTTGCAGTCTGACGATGAGCTGCAGGCCAATTTAGAGTGGCGAGGTGTCCATTTCGTCTGGTGCATCCACCGGGGTCCGAGGGAGAAATGAGGTTGCCAACGGCGCCTTCATCTTGGCCTTCGAGAGTGACACATTACCCAAGAAGGTCAAGGTGATGGTCAACCGCTGTGACGTAAAGCCATATATCCCTGCTCCGATGCGGTGCTTTAAGTGCTGGAAGTTTGGCCATATGTCATCCCGCTGTACTTCCAGCATCACCTCTTGGGAGTGTGTACATCCTTTACATCCCAATGCTCCATGTGTCAGCTGCAGAGAGCACCATTCGCCTTGCTCACCAGACTGCAGGATTTTCGAGAAAGAAAGAAAAGTAATGGACTACAAGAGTCTGGACTGACTGATCTACACTGAGGCTAAGAGAAAATATGAGAGGCTACATCCTGTGCATATGACGTCAACCTACAACAGTTCTACCATCTTCCGTTCTGCTGTTTAAAGTTGGCTCTCAGAGCTATCATACTCCACTTACCCCCTTGATGGTGGGGGGCACTTCCCTCTCTGTTGCTCCTGCACAACCTACTTCAGAAGCAACCCCCCCCCCCCCCCCTCCTCGACAACCATCGGGGACGTCAGTCCCCACTTCTCAGCCGGTGAAGTGTAAGTCGTCTTTGGCTCCTTTCACCAGGAAAGGATTCCTTGGGTCACTCCCTTCCCAGGTTCCTACCATTGGCAAAATCTGACATCCGCCAGTGGCTGAAGCAACCACAGGTAGTTGGTCGTAAGGGCTTCATGGTCCTCCTTAGTCCCTAAGACTGACTCAGTGAAATCCTCCCAGCCGGACAAGCCTAAAAAGAAAATGACCCCCAAGAACCACGGCACTGCCATGGCTCTCACACCACCACTACCTACAAGCTCTGTGTCTGTGGATGAGGTGGAGATTCTGGTGTCCACTGAGGACGTAAATGACGCTGGGCCCTCCGACACAGCAGGTGACTGTGAGGTGTAGACTGCCTTCCCAGTCTCACGTATTCCTCCTGTGGAATTGAGATGGATTTTTCCACCACTTAGCTGAGCTACAGCAGCTGTTACGCTTTACACCTGCTTTCTGCATTGACCTACAGGAAACCTGGTTCCCGGCAATGTGGACCCCTGCCCTCCGCGGCTATAGGGGATATTACAGGAACTGTAGCAACTATAATTGAGTGTCCCTTGAGTGTCAGGTGGGATTTGCATCTATGTCCTGAACTTAGTATGCAGTCTGCCTGTACCCCTTCAAATCCCTCTTGAAGCTGTGGCTGTCAGAATAAGGTCGATGCAGGAAATAACTGTCTGCAGTGTGTATCTTCCTCCAAATGGTGCCATACCCCTGAACCTATTGGCGGCACTGATTGCTCAACTCCGTAAACGTTTCCTACTTTTGGGAGATTTTAATGCACATAACCCATGCATACTGGCACCGTGCATACTGACTGGAGTATGGAGGTCGAAAATTTATTGTCACAACTCAACCTCTGCCTCTTAAATACAGGTGCCTCAACAGATTTCAGTGTGGCACATGGCACATATTCAGCCTATGATCTTTTGGTCTGCAGTCCTGGCCTTCTCCCGTCTATCCATTGGAGAGCATGTGATGACCTGTGTGGTAGTGATCACTTCCCGTCTTCCTGTCACTCCCCTGGCATCATGCCCACAGACACCTACCCAGATGGGCTTTAAACAAGACAGACTGGGAAACGTTCAACTCTGCTGTCACCACTGAATGGGCCATTGATTTATCCATTTGCAGCCCAGGACTTCTCCCATCTATCCACTGGAGAGCTCATGACGACCTGTATGGTGGTGACCACTTCCCCATCTTCCTGTCACTGCCCCGGTGTCAGGCCCATGGATGCCTGTCCAGATGGACTTTAAACAAGGCAGACTGGTAAACATTCACCTTTGCAGTCACCACTGACTCTCCCCCACGTGCTAACATCGATGTGATAGTTGAGCAAGTGAGTACAACAATCGTTACTGCGGCGGAAAATGCAATCCCTCACTCTTAGGGTGCTCTCGTCAAAAGACAGTCCCTTGGTGGTTGCCGGAAGTCACTGAGGCAATTAGTGTGTGTCAGTGAGCTCTACAGTGACATAAGTGGCACCCTTCTCTAGATCACCTAATAGCCATTAAGCGGCTCTATGCCTTCATTTGTCAGCTTATAAAACGATCAAAACAGGAGTGTTTGGAGAAGTACGTTTCGACCATTGGGTGCCGTACATCACCTTACCAAATTTGGATGAAGATCAGGTGTCTCTTTGGATACCAAACCCCAACTGGTGTTCCTGACATTTACATCAATGGCGTGTTATCTACGGATGCAAACACAGTTGCTGAGAGCTATCCTCGAGCCTCTGTGTCAGAGAACTACAACCCCCCCCCCCCCCCTCCCCTCCCCAGCCTTTTGCACCCTCAAACGGCGGATGGAAAGGAAAGTTCTCTTGTTCACTACATGCCACAGTGAACCCCATAACGCGCCATTTACAGAGTGGGAGCTCCTCAGCACCCTTGCACATTGCCCCGACACAGCTCCTGGCTGGATCGGATTCACAGTCAGATGATGAAACATCTCTCGTCTGACTACAAGCGACATCTCCTCGTCATCTTAAACTGGATTTGGTGCGATGATGTCTTTCCATCGCAGTGATGGAAGACCACCATCATTCCTGTGTTCAGACCCGTTCAAAACCCACTTGATGTAGATAGCTACCAGCCCATCAGCCTCACCAACTTTCTTACTAAGCTGCTGGAACATATGGTGTGATGACGGTTGGGTCGAGTCCTGGAATCATGTGGCCTACTGGCTCCATATCAGGGTAGATTCCGTCAGGATCCCTCTACCACTGATAATCTTGTGTCCCTTGAGTCTCCATCCGAACGGCCTTTTCCAGATGCCAACATCTGGTGGCCGCCTTTTTTTACTTACGTAAAGCATACAACACGACCTGGCGACATCGTATCGTTGCCACATTGTATGAGTGGGGTTTCCGGGACCCGCTCCTGATTTTTATCCAAAACTTCCTGTCGCTCTGTACTTTCTATGTCCAAGTCTGTGCCTCCCATAGTTCCTCCCTATATTCAGGCGAATGGTGCTCTGTAGGGCTCCGTATTGAGTATATCTCCATTTTTAGTGGTTATTAACGGTATAGCAGCAGCTGTAGGGCCATCGGTCTAACCTTCTCTGTATGCGGACCACTTCCACATTTCATACTGCTCCTCCAGTACTGGCATTGCTGAGTGGCGCCTACAGGGAGCCATTCACTAGGCGTAATCATTGGCTCTGGCCCACTCCGGTTTTCAGATGCGATGTCGTGTGTCGTGCATTTCTGTCGCCATCGCACTGTTCATCCAGTACCAGAACTTTACCTTAATGATGATCCACTCACTGTAGTGGAGACATATCGATTCTTAGGACTGCTTTTTGACGTCCGATTGACTTGGCTACCTCACCTTCGTCAGATTAAGCAGAAGTGCTGGCAGCATCTCAATGCCCTCCCCTGCCTGAGCAACTGGGGTGCAGATCGCTCTACACTGCTGCAGCTCTACAGAGCTCTTGTTCAATCCTGCCTTGACTACGAGAGTATAGTTTATGGTTCGGTGGCGCCCTCAGCTTTGCGTTTACTCTACCCAGTGCAGTGGTGTTTGCTTAGTGACAGGAGCTTTTAGGATGAGTCTGGTGACCAGAGTCCTGGTGGAGGCCATAGTCCCTCCATTGAAGGTTAGGCACGCACAACTGCTCGCCAGTTACATTGCACACATTCGTAGCTCTCTTGTGCATCCGAATTATTGTCTCCTTTTCTCAATCACAGCGGTTCATCTCCCACATCGGTGGCTCAGTTCAGGGCTTACGATTGCGGTTCGCGTCCGGTCCCTTCTGTCTGAACTGGAGTCCTTCCCATTACCACCTCTCCTCGAGGTCCATTCACGTACACCTCCATGGTGTAAATCTAGGCCACAGATTGTTCTGGACCTTTCGCATAGTCCTAAGGACTCCTTCAAACCTGTGGCCCTCCACTATCATTTCCTCTCGATTCTCAACATGTACCACGGCCACGGAGTGGTTTACACCGATAGCTCAATGGCTGATGGTCACGTAGGCTTTGCGTATGTTCATGGAGGACATATTGAACAGCACTCCTTGCCAGATGGCTGCAGAGCTGGCGGCCATATCTCATGCTCTTGAGCACATCCGCTCGTGCACTGGTGAGTCATTTCTCCTGTGTACTGACACCTTGAGCATCCTACAAGCTATCAACCAGTACTACCCTCACCATCCTTTGGTAGCATCCATTCTGGAGTCCATCTATGTCCCGGAACGGTCCTATTGTCGAGTGGTGTTTATGTGGATCCCAGGACACGTCGGAATCCCAGGCAATGCACTTGCTGACAGGCTGGCCAAACAGGCTATGCGTAAACCACTTCTGGAGATCCCCCCAGGGGGTCCACAACTCTTTTGTGGATACGTGCGTAGCGAGCACGGGACCCCGAGCTAATGTGGTCCTCCTTCCTTTCCGGGCTGCATACCTTCCTTTTCCGCATCCTTCCCTATCCCCCATCTTTGCCCCCCCTCTCATCACCTCTGGCTCTTTCCTTCCCTTTCTCCCCCTCTGGGAGTATGATTTGTGCCTACGTCTGGAGACGGACGCTCGTAAATGTAACGCATTCTTCGCCTTCTCTGCTTGTGTCTTCATCCTTCCTTTGTCCTTCTCTTTTCCTTACCTCTTCTCTTTACCCTTTTCTCCGCTGCGGCGTTTGAGACCTCTCTTCTTTCCTTTCCCTTTCTCTTTTTTCCTCCCTGTGCGTGTCTGAAGGCCGACCCACGCATTTTCGTGCGTAGCCGGTGACGGGATAACGCGTAATTCCCCGCCCCGGGTAGACAGGTAGGACACGTACGTACCCCCTGGTAACGGCCAGGCCCAGGGAGGGGTGATTACCCGAGCTGATACCTTCCGAAAGTGCCGATTGGTCCCTCCGTCCATTTCTCGGGAGGTGTGACCTGAGGTGTGAACAATCACCTAAGGCGGGACTGCCCTCAGAGAGGGCCCCCACAAGGGAGGAGCGCGCCATCGGAGATGCCGGTAATCGTGGGGGATTCTTCCGCAATGGCTTCCTCACGTTCCACTATGTCTGCTCACAAGCGTAAGTTCACTGAGTCTCAGCCACAGACAGTTCTTCCATCGTTGCCACAGTTCCTTGTTGTTTCTCGGTCTGATGAAGGTCACGACTTCTCCATGGTCAAACCTTTCATTATTCAGAAAGGTGTTGACGCAATTGCAGGTCCTGTAAAGTCTTGTTCCAGATTACGGAATGTCACCTTGTTGTTAGAAACACAGTGCCCTTCAGGCACAAAAATTGCTGCATACTTCACTTCTCCACACCTTCCCTGTCCGGGTGGAACCGCACCGTACTTTAAATTCATCACGTGGGGTCGTTTATACTGGCTCCCTCGACAGACTGTCCGACGAGGAAATTCAGCACTACCTGTCTGACCAGGGCGTAACGGCTGTTCATAGAGTTATGAAAAGGGTTGACACGAACATCATTCCAACCCGAACTGTCTTCTTGACATTTGACAAAGTTCAACTCCCATCCAAAATCAAAGCAGGCTATGAGATAATTTCCGTTCGCCCCTACGTCCCAAACCCTACGCGTTGCTATCGGTGCCAGCGGTTCAATCACACCAGCGAGTCCTGTTCCAATCCGGCCAAATGTGTTACGTGTGGCAAGGATGCCCATGAGGGTGCTTGTCCACCTCCATCCCCTCGCTGCATCAACTGTATGGGTGACCACACTGCTTCCTCTCGCGATTGCCCCATTTTATAAAGACGAAAAGCTCATTCAGGAAATCAGAGTGAAGGAAAAGGTGTCGACCTTTGCTGCTCGAAAATTATTCGCCAGTCGACAGCCCACCATACCTCAGACAGGAAAATACAGCGCTGTCCTTGCTTCTCCTCGGCCAACAAAGGAGGCGGCCATGCAGACTTGCGACCTCACCTTTAGTGCCACGGTCGTCAGATCGGCCAGTGCAAAGATCGCCCGTTCAACCTCACCACTTTCGCCTGCCCACTCTATGGCTCACCCTTCATCGGGTTCTGCTAAATCTCGAGCCCAAAAGTCAGACACCAAGACTTCGAAAAAAGAGCATACTCGTGAAGATTTTTTACGTACCCCACCTTCACAACCATCGGTTCCTCCTTCATCTAAACATCATATTTCCAAGAAGGCTAATAAGAAACCCAGTTCATCTCCTTCTCCGCCAAGGCATGTCTCATCTACAGCACCACCTGGCAGAAATTGCCCTCGGCCGTCTTCTGTGTCGCCGAGGCGCACTGCTGGCGGCCGATCAACCGGCCAATAGCTGGTGGCAGGAGCTGCTCCTGAACAACCTATGGATCAGGATCTTCTGCCTTCGGCTGAATGCCATTCCATGCTGTCGGTCGCAAGCTCTGAGCAGTCGTTGAGTTGACGGCAACCTTGGTCACATTCTTCCATTTTCTGTCCACCCTATGTCCATTATCCATTGCAAGATCCGCGGCATTCGAGCCAACTGGGATGAATGGACGATCCTCCTACGATCCTACTCGCTGGTCATCTTCTGTCTTCAGGAAACAAAGCTGTGTCCCCACGACCGCTTTGTCTTCCCCCATTTTCAGTCAGTCCGATTTGATCTCCCCTCTGTTGAAGGCACTCCAGCACATGGAGGACTCATGATTCTTCTCCATAATACTCTCCATTATCACCCAATCCCCTTAAACACTTCTTTCCAAGCTGTCGCTGTCCGTCTTTCCCTTTCTGGATACACGTTCTCTCTTTGTACTGTATACATTCCATCGTCTACACCAATGGCACGAGCTGATCTCCTTCATCTTCTTGGTCAGCTTCCACCCCCCCTATTTGCTGGTTGGGGACTTCAATGCTCACCACCCGCTTTGGGGATCTCCACATCCATGTCCGCGTGGCTCACTATTGCTAGACGTCTTCCACCAAGCGGATCTAGTTTGCCTCAACACTGGGGTCCCTACATTTTTGTCTGCCTCCACGACAAATTTCTCTCATTTGGACCTTTCGGTCGATACTGTTCCGCTAGCTCGGCGCTTCAAATGGTTCGCCCTTGCTGATACACACTCGAGTGACCACTTTCCATGTGTCCTTAGACTGCAGCCTCAACTGCCATATATGCGCCCGCGACGCTGGAAGTTTGCCCAAGCCGATTGGACACTTTTCGTCTCTAGCGACATTCGATGACCGTCACTTTCCTAGCATCGACGATGTGGTCACACATATTACCGACATTATTCTTACAGCTGTGGAACGTTCAATACCACGCACCTCCGAATTGCCCCGGCGCCCCCCAGTTCCTTGGTGGAACGAGGCATGCCGTGACGCATTACGTGAGCGGCGACATTCTCTTTACGTTTTCCGCCACCATCCTACTTTGGCCAACTGTATCCGCTATAAGCAGTTCCGTGCGCGATGCCGTCATGTCATCCGTGATAGCAAGAAGGCAAGCTGGAAATTCTTTATTAGCTCATTTAACACCTTCACTCCCTCCTCGGAAGTTTGGAGTCGGATTCGACAGTTATCAGGTGCACCTAGTTTCTCCCCGGTCTCTGGGCTCACTGTCGCGCATGATACGTTAGTGGACCCCGTCGCAATTTCTAAATCCTTGGGTCAACACTTTGCTGAGATTTCGAGCTCTTCAAATTACCCGCCCGCGTTTGTCCCGAAGAAACGTGCAGCGGAAGTGGAACGTCTTGCTTTCTTCTGTCAAAATCGCGAAAGCTATAATACTGTTTTCTCCCTGTGGGAACTCCAACATGCACTCTATTCTTCTCGCTCCTCCGCCCCAGGACCGGATGGTATCCACATCCAAATGTTTGCTGCATTTATCAACCCATAGTCTGTGTTACCTCCTTCGCATTTATAATCGAATTTGGACCGACAGTACTTTTCCCAGACGATGGCGAGAAGCTATCGTCGTTCCTGTTCCGAAACCTGGAAAGGACAAACATCTCCCCTCTAGCTATCGCCCCATTTCTCTCACGAGTAGTGTCTGTAAGGTTTTGGAGCTTATGGTGAATTGCCGTTTAGCTTGGTGGCTGGAGTCCCGAAGTCTTTTAACACCTGCCCAATGTGGTTTCTGAAAGCATCATTGTGCAGTTATCCACTTATATCATGAACAATTTTCTCCGGAAATGCCAAACAGTAGCAATATTTTATGATCTGGAGAGAGCATACAATACCTGCTGGAGGACAGGCATCCTCCGCACACTGTTCTCGTGGGGCTTTCGAGGTCGGCTGTCCCTTTTTCTTCGCGAATTTATGGCAGGGCGCACATTTAGTGTGCGGGTGAACACTACTCTCTCCCGTACTTTCTCCCAAGAAAACGGGGTACCCCAGGGCTCCGTGCTAAGTGTTTTACTGTTTGCTATTGCAATAAATCCAATTATGGATTGTCTCCTTCCTGATGTCTCGGGCTCCCTCTTTGTGGACGATTTTGCGATCTACTACAGCTCTCAACGGACCAGCCTTCTTGAACGACATCTTCAAGGATGTCTCGATCGCCTCTACTCTTGGAGCACCGAAACCGGCTTCCGTTTTTCTCCCAGTAAGACCGTTTGTGTTAATTTTTGGCGACGTAAGGAGTTTCTTCCACCCTCCTTACATCTAGGACATGTCAATCTTCCGTTTTCGGACGTCGCTAAATTCTTGGGTCTTACGTTTTACAGAAAACTGTGCAGGTCCTCCCATGTTTCCTATCTTTCGGCTCGTTGTCTGTGATCGCTCAACACCGTCCGTGTCCTGAATGGTACCTCCTGGGGAGCGGACAGAGTGGTCCTTCTCCGCCTCTATCGCGCCTTAGTGTGCTCGAAATTGGACTATGGAAGCATAGTTTACTCCTCTGCTCGGCCGTCTGTTCTTCATCGTCTCGACTCTATCCACCACCGTGGATTACGTTTAGTGTCTGGAGCCTTTTACACCAGCCCTGTGGAAAGCCTTTATGCTGAGACTGCTGAACCTCCGCTGTCCAATCGGCGAGCAGTCCTTCTGAGTCGTTATGCTAGCCATCTGTCTTCCATGCCTGCTAATCCAGCTCATGACATTTTTTTCGATACCTTTGATGTAGGGTATGCAGGCCGCCCCTCCTCCCTACTATCACTGGGAGTCCGCTTCCGTCAACTGCTCCATTCTCTTTCCTTCTGCTTTCCTAAAACCTTCTTGACAACTTGGGGTACAGCACCGCCTTGGCTCCATCCCCGGCTCTGCCTGCTCTATGACCTTTGTCAATTTCCCAAGGATGGCACCCCTTCACTTGTTTATTGTCAGGCATTTGCTGCTCTATGTGCACAAATGAAGGAAGCCACATTTATTTACACTGATGGCTCGAAAACATCGTTAGGTGTAGGGAGTGCCTATATTGTTGGTGACACCCCAAATCAATTTCGTCTTCCCGACCAGTGTTCGGTTTATACTGCGGAGCTTTACGCTGTTCTCCAGGCTGTCCACTACATCCGCCGCCATCAGCGGATACAGTATGTTATCTGTTCAGATTCTCTCAGCTCTCTCCTCAGTCTCCAAGCTCTTTACCCTGTCACCCTCTGGTCCACCGGATTCAGGACTGTCTGCGCTTGCTCCACCTGGGGGGGCGTCTCGGTGGTGTTCCTCTGGCTCCTGGGACTCGTTGGTATCTGTGGAAATGAGGCGGCCGATATAGTGGCCAAGGCTGCAATCTCTCTTCTTCGGCCAGCTATTCAAGCGATTCCCTTCGCCGATCTACGGAGCGTTTTATGTCGCCGTGTTGTTCTTCTATGGCACGCATATTGGTCGACACTTCCCCATAATAAATTGCGGGACGTGAAAGCTCTTCCCTGTGCTTGGACCTCTTCCTCCCGAACGCGTCGTCGGGAGGAGGTAATTTTAACTAGACTCTGGATAGGGCACTGTCTTTTTAGCCATCGACATCTTTTAAGTGGCGATCCTCCCCCACTCTGTCCCCACTGCTCTCAGCTGTGGACGGTAAGACACCTTTTAAGTGAGTGCCCCTATTTTACTCCGTTATGCGCCCGTCTACAGCTGTCGCCCGATATATCGTCAATTTTAGCAGATGACATGTGCTCGGCCGATCGCGTTCTCGAGTTTATTAGTGCCAGTGAAATGACGTCAGTCATTTGAAGCTTTTTTTGGGGACAACCAACCCCTTTCTGTAGTGGACTTTTAAGCCTTCCTTCTGCTTTTAGTTTCTCCAATTTTTTGAGTTTCGTTCCCATTGCTGCTGGTTTCCATTTTTGGTTTTTACTGTTTCCTAAGTCTCGGATTGGGCGCAAATGACCATAGCAGTTTTGCGCCCTAAAAAAAAAAAAAAAAAAAAAAAAAAAAAAAAAAAAAAAAAAAAAAAAAACTTCTGGAGATGGGCATCTCCAAAACTGATCTGTGTTCTGTCTTGCACCGTAGGGTTTTTTCAGCTTTGGAAAACAGAATGGTATAACAGTACATACAACAAACTGCATGTCGTTAAGCAGGCTACGAATGTGTGGAAGTCTTCCTTGCAGTCCTCTTGCAGAGAATCAGTTGTACTCTGCCTGCTCCACATTGGCCATACATGGCTAATGGATGGCTTCCAGTTTTCTCCCTCCAAAACACGGGTTAAGCATTTTTGTTGTCTACACACAGTACAGCCTGATCCAGAACTTTATTTAGGCAACCAGCTCCTTGATGCTGTAACACAGTCCCGTTTCTTAGGCCTTATTTTTGATAACAAGCTGACATGGCTGCCCCACATTTGCCACCTAAAGACTACATGTATGCAGAAGCTTAATGTTCTCCGCCTCCTGGCCTACACTTCTTGGAGTGCAGACCATTCCACTCTTCTCCATTTTTACCATGCTCTGGTCTTGTCCAGACTAGATTATGGCAGTCAGGTTTATGGCTCAGCAGCTCCTTCCACATTGCAACTCCTTGACCCTGTCCATCATTGTGGAGTGTGTCTGGCTATTGGTGCCTTTTGCACTAGTCCTGTTGATAGTCTCTTCACTGAAGTGGGGATTCCCCCTCTACACATCCAACAGAGCCAACTCCTTGTTTCTTACGCAATCTCCATTTGTTAATTCCCTAACCACCCTATGTCCCTGTGCTCTTTGCCAGTGAGGGGTGTCGCCCTCCTAACACCTGCCCACGGGTGGGCTTGCCAGTTGGCATGCGTCTCACTTCCCACTGTTGGGATCTCCATTTCCACTCACTGGACTCCACCCCGTGTCTTTCCTCCGATGCCCCCCTTGGATGGTGGCTAGATCACAGTTTAGGACTGATCTATTCCAGGCTCCTAAGGTCTCTGTTGCTCCTGTGGTTTACCGGCGTCTTATATGTGCCATCCTTGCAGAGTTCCACGGTGCCACCATTTACACTGATGGATCTAATACAGTCGATAAGATGGGATACGCTTTCATGTTTCCTACTATTTTCGACACACCATTTATTGTTGGGATCTAGTGTGTCCGCCTCAGAGCTTCTAGACATTCAAAGGGCCCCCTTTTTGTTTCTCAGGCCTCCCGCCACAGGGTTTTAATTTTTTCAGACTCGGTGAGCAGCCTGCAGACTATTGACTGATGCTACTCTTGTCATCCATTGGTCTCTGCTGTCTGTGACCTCCTCTCTGCCCTTGAGCGTGCCGCCAGTTCAGTCTTTCTCCAAGTCCCAATTCATGTGGGCAACCCAGGGAATGAACTGGCTGACCGTTTGGCTAGAGAAGCAGATACTTACCCCATTTTCCTTTCATGATTCCCATGATTCCAGATGTGGATGTGCAGATCTATGTCAAATCTCTCTTTGCCCAAAAGTGGAATGCCATCTGGAGTGCTACTTCTCATAGTAATAAACTCCACACAATCAAGGAGTCTACTTCAGTTTCGCACTCTTCCTTCCTCTCCTTTCAGAAAGATTCCAGTGTTTTATGCCGTTTACACATTGGTCATACTCGTCTCACCCATTGTTTCCTCCTATGTAATGACCCACTGCCACAATGTGATTGTGAAGCCAAACTGACGATATCTCACATATTGGTCTTCGTGATTCCTTAAATTTATCATTAGCAGATGATCCACGGATTGTTGAACTGGTCATCAGTTTCCTCTGTGAAAGTGGCTTTTATTTCCAGATATAAGGTTCTACTTTAGTCTTGGAGCAGTGACAGGTTGGCTGTGGTTGGGACTTATTTTACAGTCTTCTCGGTCTGTGACCCCATGACTGCCCCCCTTTTTTCCAGTCTTTAGATTTGGTCTCACCTTTTATGCCTTTACTGTGTGTGTTTAATGATAATTATTTTATAATTTGACTCCCCTGACTGGATCTGGCCACTTTTAGCAGATCCTCTTCCTTTTGTGATTCACTTCGGAATTGCGAGACTGATGAGCTCACCATTTGGTCCCATAACCCCTCTCAATCAATCAGTTGGGCTCCTTCCCCAGCAGAAAAGACAGGGTGAAAGTGCTACACCTGTGATAAATGGGACTCGTACTGCAGTGCAACATTAATGGATTCAGGAGACTTGTGGTGGAACTACAACTGCTAGCACAGGAATGCCCCCTTGTGTTTGCAGGAAATTCATTCTAAAGGAGCTGATGCCCCTGTACTGTGGAGCTATACCCTCTGTCGCAAGAATGACCTGACTGAGGAATGGGTAACTGTGTTTGTCAGTAATGCACACCAGTCCTTTGCTCTTCTGCTGGCTACTGACCTGAAAGCATTTACAGTTGAAATTAGTGTGTGTCATAGACTCTGAAGCTCTAACAGATCTCATAGAACAACTCCCCTGACCATTTTTCCTACTGGTACCTCTGCACTGTACATCCTCATCACAGGCAGTCTCACTCATTTCTGTGCTGCTCCTGAGTCATTGTCAGCCATCAACATCTCTTTCTGCTCTCTAGCTCTTGCAGACTCAGCTCAGTGGGAAACGATTAATGACCTTCATTTGAGGACCACTTCCCACTGTGGATCTACCTATTAGATAGAGCATTACCTGAACAGAAGACACTGAAATGGATTGTCAGTAGGTCTAACTGGACGCTGTTCAGCGAGCTGGCTGCGTTTGAATGCCATGAGTGTCCAGGAGTGGGAGGACTATATCACACAAGTGGTCCACCATGCTGCTGACACCTCCATCCTGTCCTCCGGTCATCTTTGGAGGCAATGTTGGTGGACTGATGAGTGCCATTCAGAAAGCCAAGTCATGTGTGCGGCTCTGCGACAGTTTGAGTGCCACCTAATGGTGGGAAACTTCACGACCTATCAACTGGCGGGGGCCAAGGCTTGAAATGTCATTAAGGAAAACAAGAAAGGGTCCTGGAAGGCATTTCTGGACTCTTATTTACTGTTCCACTTGTTCTAAAATTGTGTATGAGAAGTCATCAGATGGATTTTCAGTAAACACAGTTGTTGGCTAATAGTGGCAGTGCTGAAATGAAGGTATTGCGAAACATCCAGAGTTATCTCCCAGTCAATAACAGAGCATTTGCAATGACTACTGGCAATAAAAGCTGGGATCTGGCATTCTGCCAGCACCGTACGACTGTAGAGGTGGACTGGTTGGACCTCATATCCAGCAATTCTGAGTCATAACAACTGCCCCTTCTCCATGGGGTTGCTCAGTTCTACATTGACCCCTGCGGGTCTGGGGATTAGAATAGGCCCGAGGTATTCTTGCCTGTTATAAAAGGCGACTAGAAGGAGTCTCGCACATTTCGGCTTTTATGTGATGGTCCCCTGTAGGGTCTGATCTCAATTTTTCAAAATTATCCCGAAGAGCGAGCCAACTGGGGAAGGGCGCCTTACGTGGTGCATTGTGCCCATCGTGCCTAGAGATTTTTAGCCCACTTTCTCATTGTCGCACTGCAGTCCAGCTCATTCTCTATCTCTTGGGCGAGGAAGCCTTCCTGGGTGTGTTTCCCACCGTGCACTATGCAGTGTCGCTTTTTGCATCGAGAATGACCGTGGACTTCTTGGCACTTCATATCCAGCACGGTAGCCTAACCTTTGTGGTGGGGCTGCCGTGTACCCTGTTGGTTGCAGCCTCCTGACAACACAGAGATCGCTCTGCTCGTGCCTGTGCCGTTAGCTCCCCACATCTGCCAAGGAGTAGAATCCCGTTACCCTGGGGCATCGGGACTCCCAGCAATGGCCATCCTGCCAGCTGGCCTTCGATGCAGCTGGGTGGCTCCCGTGGGGAGGGCCCCTGGTCGGTCGGAATAGGTGGCACGAGGGAGGATGACGCGCCATGAAGCCTACCACGTCATCACTTGCTGTTGATCAAACACCAACAGTCTCTAAGCATTCCAAGCCTCAGTACAGTACAAGAAAGTATGACCCTAAATCATTGCCCTCCCTGGCCACATCATGGGAGGAACTCCAGGCTAAGGATGGCAGCAAACCTTATTCACTCCAGTACCTCATATGTACAAGAACTGATGAAGCCTCAGTTTTTTGTAGATCATTTAGAGGACAAGGATTGTGTGGAGTTTATTACTATGGGGAGGTGGAGGGCTTGTCCAAAATGTGATCTGGGTCAGTCTTGATAAAAACAGCATCCTCTGCCCAGTCACGGACTTTACTCGTTTGTAACAAGCTGGGGGATGTTTCTGTTACTGTCACGCCACGTAAGAGCTTAAATATGGTCCAGGGTATTTCTTCCACAGTGACCTTCTTTTGCAGTCTGACAACGAGCTACGCGCCAATTTAGAGCGGCGAGGTGTTCATTTCGTGCGGCGCGTCCATCAGGGTCCGAGGGATAATGAGGTTGCCACCGGCACCTTCATCTTGGCCTTTGAGGGTGACACCTTACCCAAGACGGTCAACGTGATGGTCTACCACTGTGACATAAAGCCATATATCTCTCCCCTGATGTGGTGCTTTAAGTGCTGGAAGTTTGGCCATATGTCTTCCATCTGTACTTCCAGCGTCACATGTCGAGATTGTGGATGTCCATCACATCCCAATAATCCATGTGCCCCACCTCCATCTGTGTCAGCTGCAGAGAGCATTATTCACCTTGCTCGCCAGACTGCAGGATTTTACAGAAAGAGAGGAAAATCATGGAATACAAGACCCTAGACCGACTAACCTACATTGAGGCTAAGAGAAAATATGAGCGCCTACGTCTTGTGGCTATGGCTTCCTCATACGCTGCCGCTGTGAGAACAATTGGAGCCCAATCAGTTCAGCAAATTCCAGTCGACTCTCAGAGCGAGAAGGCTAACTTGCCCCCTTGATGGTGGGGGGCATCCGCCCCCCCACCCCCAGTTGCTCTCACACCACCTACCTGGGGAGCTCTGCCCCCACCCCCCCCCCCCACCCCCCCCCCAACCGTTGGGGACACCAGCCCCCACTCCTCAGCTGAAGAAGCGTAGGTCTTCTTCGGCTCCTCTCACCAGGAGGTGATTGCCTTCCCAGGTTTCTGCTAATGGGAAAGATGACACTCGCTAGCGGCTAAAGAGACCAAAAGCAGCTGGTCGTAGGGCTTCACGATCATTCTCAGTCCCGGAGGCTGAATCAGTGAAACCCTCCCAGCCAGAGAAGCCCAAGGAACAGTGAGAAAAGTCCAAAAAGAAGGCCCTTAAGACCAAGGAAATTGTGGTGGCACCCACACCACTGCTACCTAGAAGCTCTACGTCTGGGGATAAGGTGGAGATCCTGGTATCTGCTGAGGACCTAGATCTCGCCAAACCCTCAGACACAATGGATATAGATTGCTCAGGCAATAAGTAGGTAGCAGCAGGTGACCCTGAGGCGTAAGCTGCCTCATTGAACGTTCTGTGCCTTCCAAGTCTCAAGATAACCTCATCCTCCAGTGGAATTGCGACGGATTTCTCCACCTCCTGCGACAGTTTTTTCCACCTCCTGGCTGAGCTACGGCAACTGTTAACTTTTACAGCTGCTTTCTGTGTTGCCCTCCAGGAAACCTGGTTCCCGGTAATGAGGACGCCTGCCCTCTGCGGCTATAAGTGATATTACAGGAACTGTAGCGACTATAATCGAGTGTCAGGTGGAGTTTACGTTTATGTCGTAAACTCAGTCTGTAGTGACACTGTGCCCCTTCCAATTCCCCCTGAAGCTGTGGCTGTCAGAATAAGGACGATGCAGGAAATAACTGTCTGCAGTGTAGATCTTCCTCCAGATGGTGCAGTACCCCTGAATGTATTAGCTGCTCTGATTGATCAACTCCCTAAACCTTTCCTACTTTTGGGAGATTTTAACACCCATATCCCCTTCTGAGGTGGCACCTAACTTACGGAATTAGGTAGAGATGTCAAAACTTTACTGTCTCAGTTCGACCTCTGCCTCTTAAATACTGGGGCCGCCACACATTCCAGCGAGGCTCGTGGTAGTTAATCGTCCATTGATTTATCACTTTGCAGCCCAGGACTTCTCCCATCTATCCACTGGAGAGCACATGATGACCTGTGTGGTAGTGACCAGTTCCCCATCTTTCTGTTACTGCCCTGGCATCAGGCCCACAGATGCCTGCCCAGATGGGTTTAAACAAGGCAGACTGGGATGCTTTCACCTCTGCTGTCACCGTTGGCTCTCCCCCACATGGTAACATGGATGTTTTGGTTGAGCAGGTACCTACAATGATTGTTTCTGTGGCGGAAAACGCGATCCCTCATTCTTTAGGGTGCCCCCGGCAAAAGACAGTTCCTTGGTGGTTGCCGTAAGTTGCTGAGGCAGTTAAAGGGCATCGGTGAGCTCTACATTGGCATAAGTGGCACCCTTCCCTGAAGCACCTCATAGCCTTTAAACGCCTCTGTCCCGCGTTTCCTCCACCTATGGGTCCTGGGCTTAGAATAGGCCCAAGGTATTCCTGCCTGTCGTAAGAGGCGACTAAAAGAAGTGTCACATGTTTCGGCCTTTATGTGATGGTCCACTGTAGAGTTTGACATCCATTATTTAAAATTTTCCCATAGAGCGAGCCAATTGGGAAAGGGCGCTTTACATGATGCATCGTGTCCATCATGCGCTGAGAACTATAACATCTTTCATCGACGTGGATCTGCACTTCTGCTCATTCTCCAACTGTTGGGCGAGGTCACTCTCCTGGGTGTGTGTTTTTCCATCAACTGTGCAGTATCGTTTTCTATGCTGACCATGATAATGGACTTGTTTGCTTGGTTGCACCTTATATCCAGTACGGTAGCCAGTCTGTTGTGGTGGGGCCGCCATGTACCCTGGTGGTTGTAGCCCCATGACCACACAGGGACCGCTCTGTTGATGCCCATGTATGCTGAGGAGTAGATGCCCAGCACCCTGGGGCATTGGGACTCCTGGCGGTGGCCTTTGCTGCGACTGGGTGGCACCCGTGGGGAGGGCCCCTGGTTAGAGTGGATGGCATCAGGGCAGATGACATGGCATGAAGCGTAGTACATCATCTCTTGCTGTTGATCAAACACCAGCAGTTTCTAAGCGTTCATGGGCTCAATTCAACGCACAGAAGTATGACCCCAAATCGTTCCGCTCCGTGGCCACACCCTGGGAGGAATGCCAGGCTAAGGATGACAGTGGCTCTTATTCGCCCCTTTGTATCAAACACTCGAGGGATTTTTTTTTTTTTTTTTTTTTTTTTTTTGTGGTGGTGGTGGTGGTGGTGGTGGTGGTGGTGGTGGTGGTGGTGGGGGGGGGGGGGAGCGAGCGAGGGTGGGTGGCTCCACTATCTTAGTATTGCCCCAGTTCAGAAATATCGTAGATCCGAGGCTGATGCGCAGAGCAGTCTGAGTTATAGTGGGGAAGTGTGTAGTCTCCACTTGACCCGTGTTTACATTTAGTTTACTGCTCTGATGTCAAATGAAAACAAAATGATGGATTTCTGTGGCCAGGAGCTATCAAGTGAATTAAAATACATTTACATAATTACGGAAGGCTAATTGTGGTGTGTGTACTGTAAGACCTTCGGTACACACACCATCAGATTATTTGACTTGTCGCTCTAACGAAGTAGGCGAGTGTCAGCAATATGTCTCGTGGTCTTATCGTGGCGTGTTCATCTTCTGCCGTTAGGACAGACGATAGACATGCCACTTGCACGCTTAGTGTAGCAGATTGACGGTGACCAACTTTAAACATAACTTAATTAATTTTCACACACATTTATTAAAATAATAAAAATCATAGAAATTACTTAACTTGGTTCTGGATGCTGTTTACAATTGACAATCTGAAGTTCCTTTGGTCTTGGTACGTTAATCTTATTCTTACATATCTCTGATACTTGACAAAGTGTCGATTCATTTATCTTCATGGCTATGTACAGGAATATGATAATCTTATTAGGCGCAGACTGAAACTTGACTTCAGACTAATGCAGTCTAATGCAGACTGACTAATCGGAGGTCTGTACACATGTTATAATACCTTGAGCGCTCAGGTATCACTGCGCGAGTGTGATCCGCGAGGAGAAAAGGTTCTACGTTAGCAGCAATCTCATTGGCTGTGAGACATATTAATACGCGGATCGGCGGAAGCAGAATTTGGTCCGTCTCTAAGACAGCGCCATCTCGTAGTGTGGAGACGGATGAGCCTGCGCTGTTGTGCTTAGCGGGCTGCGCTCTATTGGGAAAGTTGTGTACGCGCTGACTACGCCGAACTATGTACACAACACTAATATACGTTATTAGTTTCAGATTTTATTCTATTTCAAATTTTCTGACAGCCATGCATTAATCCCCTTGTAGAACAATGAAGTTATTTTTGTCGGTTTGCTAAAGGAATTTGGTTTTTATTAATCTTTTACACTGAGGCAGTCAATGTGTTTGAAACAGTGTTTAGTTCCACACTATTGGCTAATTTCAACTGCTTGCTGCATTCTAAGTGCATGCTTTCATCTTCTAGCACATACAGCATTATGCCGTAATAAAGAATGAGCTAATAAAGTACTGGTACTCCAAGAAAATTTACATCCGGAAACCCACACTGAAAAGCTTAATATCAGGTCGAGGCCTACTTCATTGGGAATCTGGACATGTAAATGTGCTCTTTAAGTTGTTGTTGTTGTTGTGGTCTTCAGTCCTGAGACTCGTTTGATGCAGCTCTCCATGCTACTCTATCCTGTGCAAGCTTCTTCATCTCCCAGTACCTACTGCAACCTACATCCTTCTGTATCTGCTTAGTGTATTGATCTCTTGGTCTCCCTCTATGATTTTTACCCTCCTTATCTTCAGCATTCTTCTGTAGCACCACATTTCGAAAGCTTCTATTCTCTTCTTGTCCAAACTGGTTATCGTCCATGTTTCACTTCCATACATGGCTACACTCCATACAAATACTTTCAGAAACGACTTCCTGACACTTAAATCTATACTCGATGTTAACAAATTTCTCTTCTTCAGAAACGCTTTCCTTGCCATTGCCAGTCTACATTTTATATCCTCTCTACTTCGACCATCATCAGTTATTTTACTCCCTAAATAGCAAAACTCCTTTACTACTTTAAGTGTCTCATTTCCTAATCTAATCCCCTCAGCATCACCCGATTTAATTTGACTACATTCCATTATCCTCGTTTTGCTTTTGTTGATGTTCATCTTATATCCTCCTTTCGACACTGTCCATTCCGTTCAACTGCTCTTCCAAGTCCTTTGCTGTCTCTGACAGAATTACAATGTCATCGGCGAACCTCAAGGTTTTTACTTCTTCTCCATGAATTTTCATACCTACTCCGAATTTTTCTTTTGTTTCCTTTACTGCTTGCTCAATATACAGATTGAATAACATCGGGGAGAGGCTACAACCCTGTCTCACTCCTTTCCCAACCACTGCTTCCCTTTCATGCCGGCTGGCCGCGGTGGTCTCGCGGTTCTAGGCGCGCAGTCCGGAATCGTGCGACTGCTACGGTCGCAGGTTCGAATCCTGCCTCGGGCATGGATGTGTGTGATGTCCTTAGGTTAGTTAGGTTTAAGTAGTTCTAAGTTCTAGGGGACTAATGACCACAGCAGTTAAGTCCCATAGTGCTCAGAGCCAGCCCTTTCATGCCCCTCAACTCTTATAACTGCCATCTGGTTTCTGTACAAATTGTAAATAGCCTTTCGCTCCCTGTATTTTACCCCTGCCACCTTCAGAATTTGAAAGTGAGTATTCCAGTTAACGTTGTCAAAAGCTTTCTCTAAGTCTACAAATGCTAGAAACGTAGGTTTGCCTTTTCTTAATCTTTCTTCTAAGATAAGTCGTAAGATTAGTATTGCCTCACGTGTTCCAACATTTCTACGGAATCCAAACTGATCTTCCCCGAGGTCCGCTTCTACCAGTTTTTCCATTCGTCTGTAAAGAATTCGCGTTAGTATTTTGCAGCTGTGACTTATTAAACTGATAGTTCGGTAATTTTCACATCTGTCAACACCTGCTTTCTTTGGTATTGGAATTATTATATTGATCATACAATGTAAACTTTCACGGCCGGTATTGACAGTTTTATACTTCGACCACGGCCTATCAGCCCGGAAGTTTTAAGTGAATTATTATATTCTTCTTGAAGTCTGTGGGTATTTCGCCTGTCTCATACATCTTGCTCACCAGATGGTAGAGTTTTGTCATGACTGGCTCTCCCAAGGCCATCAGTAGTTCTAATGGAATGTTGTCTACTCCCGGGGCCTTGTTTCGACTCAGGTCTTTCAGTGCTCTGTCAAACTCTTCACGCAGTATCTTATCTCCCATTTCATCTTCATCTACATCCTCTTCCATTTCCATAATACTGTCCTCAAGTACATCGCCCTTGTATAAACCCTCTATATACTCCTTCCACCTTTCTGCCTTCCCTTCTTTGCTTAGAACTGGGTTGCCATCTGAGCTCTTGATATTCATACAAGTGGTTCTCTTCTCTCCAAAGGTCTCTTTTAATTTTCCTGTAGGCAGTATCTATCTTACCCTAGTGAGACAAGCCTCTACATCCTTACATTTGTCCTCTAGCCATCCCTGCTTAGCCATTTTGCACTTCCTGTCGATCTCATTTTTGAGACGTTTGTATTCCCTTTTGCCTGCTTCATTTACTGCATTTTTATATTTTCTCCTTTCATCAATTAAATTCAATATTTCTTCTGTTACCCAAGGATTTCTATCAGCCCTCGTCTTTTTGCCTACTTGATCCTCTGCTGCCTTCACTACTTCATCCCTCAGAGCTACCCATTCTTCTTCTACTGTATTTCTTTCCCCATTCCTGTCAATTGTTCCCTTATGCTCTCCCTGAAACTCTGTACAACCTCTGGTTCTTTCAGTTTATCCAGGTACCATCTCCTTAAATTCCCACCTTTTTGCAGTTTCTTCAGTTTCAATCTGCAGTTCATAACCAATAGATTGTGGTCAGAATCCACATCTGCCCCTGGAAATGTCTTGCAATTTAAAACCTGGTTCCTAAATCTCTGTCTTACCATTATATAATCTATCTGATACCTATTAGTATCTCCAGGATTCTTCCAGGTATACAACCTTCTTTTATGATTCTTGAACCAAGTGTTAGCTATGATTAAGTTATGCTCTGTGCAAAATTGTACAAGGCGGCTTCCTCTTTCATTTCTTCCCCCCAATCCATATTCACCTACTATGTTTCCTTGTCTCCCTTTTCCTACTGACGAATTCCAGTCACCCATGACTATTAAATATTTCGTCTCCCTTTACTACCTGAATAATTTCTTTTATCTCATCATACATTTCATCAATTTCTTCATCATCTGCAGAGCTAGTTGGCATATAAACTTGTACTACTGTAGTAGGCATGGGCTTTGTGTCTATCTTGGCCACAATAATGCGTTCACTATGCTGTTTGTAGTAGCTAACCCGCACTCCTAGTTCTTTATTCATTATTAAACCTACTCCTGCATTACCCCTATTTGATTTTGTATTTATAACCCTGTAATCACCTGACCAAAAGTCTTGTTCCTCATGCCACTGAACTTCACTAATTCCCACTATATCTAACTTTAACCTATCCATTTCCCTTTTCAAATTTTCTAACCTACCTGCCCGATTAAGGGACCTGACATTCCACGCTCCGATCCGTAGAACGCCAGTTTTCTTTCTCCTGATAACGACGTCCTCTTGAGTAGTCCCCGCCCGGAGATCGGAATGGGGGACTATTTTACCTCCGGAATATTTTATCCAAGAGGATGCCATCATCATTTAATCATACAGTAAAGCTGCATGTCCTCGGGAAAAATTACAGCTGTAGTTTCCCCTTGCTTTCAGCCGTTCGCACTACCAGCACAGCAAGGCCGTTTTGGTTAATGTTACAAGGCCAGATCAGTCAATCATCCAGACTGTTGCACCTGCAACTACTGAAAAGGCTGCTGCCCCTCTTCAGGAACCACATGTTTGTCTGGCCTCTCAACAGATACCCCTCCGTTGTGGTTGCACCTACGGTACGGCCATCTGTATCGCTTTGGCACGCAAGCCTCCCCACCAACGGCAAGGTCCATGGTTCATGGGGGAAGGCTCTTTAAGTATACACTTTAAATGTGCCATTTTAGTATGGTTCACGAAATTGTGATGCTCTTGGAGTATCCTCTGATGTCTCTTTTTCTTTTATGACATCATGTTAGAACTGTCATTGTTTTACACGTACGAACATATGGACTTCCTGCATCATAGCAGCTGCCAAAGCGCGGTGGCGCCTGTTATCTGGCGCTCTCTGATGACTACTGAAACAAACCTATTTCTAACAGGTTTCGGGAAAATATTGCAAATGGTGGTTTGAAAAGCATTACTTTCAAAGTAAATTTCCTTTTATGCATGTTGAACCATGTGTGAGAATGTATGATGAATTTCTTAAATCGCAGAGCGTTTGATGACGAGCCATTTAGAAGTATTTCGAGCCCAGAAGATCAGACATTCATGTCGTTATTATGAGCAAATTGATGTAGTGCTACAGAAGGCTCTCCTCTGCGGTAGTTCGTTCATTTGTGGAAAACTTTGAGGACAAGTCACTGGACTCGCCTAAAAATTGTACTGGCATGTTTCTGCGTATATCTTAAATGGAAATATCAACATTATATGTGAAAGCTTTTCATTTCTTGTAGCAACACTATTTGTATTAATTTAAAACATTAACTTTTCCTGTTTGTGTATCCGTGTTACTTAAGTGATGTTGCTATTAGCTGACTACTTCATGTGTACTGTGGTCTGAATATCTTCTGTCATCGGCTGGCGGGATCACATGACATGAGCTAAGACCGGCTTACAAAAGCGCATCGCAATCTCGATTACAATGGTTTGGAAAGTAACATGCAGTTTTTGGTGGAATTCGAATTTATACTTTTGTAATACAAAAATATGCAGTGTACATGTTGCTGCGCACCAAAAATCTTTCCAAAAAGAGTTTTCTTCCCTGAGTTTCGTTTTCTAAAGCAGCGGAAATTCAGCACCCATGTATAAAGACATAACCATTCAAAGGATTGATAAGTTTTACAGTTCCGAGGGAAAATATACGGTCACTTAATAACACAGAAAAAGTGTGTTTTCATCTGGGAGAAAGTGTATTTTTATCCAGGAAAACTGGGAATTTTTTTTCCTTGTCCGCATATACACCCTGATACAAGCCATCAAGCCATCCTTTGGTAGCGACTATCCAGGAGTCCATCTATGCCCTGGAAGAGTCCATTTGTTCAGTGGTGTTTGCGTGGACCCTAGGTCACGTCGGAATCCCTGGCAACAAACTTGGTGACAGGCTGATCTAACAGGCTACACGGAAACCACTTATGGATATTGGCTTGTCTGAAACTGACATGCGTTTGTTTTTACGTCGCCAGGTTTTCGGCTTTAGGAGATGGAATGGCATAATCTCAGTACACACAACAAACTGCATGCCATTAAGGAAACTACGAATGTGTGGAAGACCTCCGTGTGCTCCTCTCGCAGGGTATCTGTGGCTCTCTGTTAGCTCCACATCGGCGCTTCACATTGGCCATTGGCCTTACGTGGATGATGCACGGTTACCTGTTCTGTCACAAGGACCCACCTCGGTGTCCCTGTGGTTCACGAATGAAGGTCGTCCATCTCTTGCTGGACTGTTGTTGGATTGTTTTGAGGAGCAGAATGGTGTTCCTCAGGGCAATGTTATAAGTGTTAGCCATAGGCATAAACGGTATTATGTTTATGGTAAAGGGTTGTGGATAATTTTGCAGTTTTCTGTTCCTCCTCTAGTATTGCAACAGCAACTTGTCAGTTGCAACTTACACTGCAGCAGTTAGAGAAATGGGCTTCAAAGAGGGGTTTTCAGTTTTCTGCAGATAAGTGTATATGTGTGTTTGAAATCTGGATTCGCAGGACAGAGCACATGAGGTTATGGTTGCGGAGGGGGCCGTAATCGGTTACTGTTAGTTGCACAAAACACACAAACTTTTATTTTCCTAAGAACCACTTAATCACACATTGCCTTACAAGGATCAAATTAAAACAATACGGCTGAAGGAGTTAAGAAAACTTCCCATACCCCCTAGGCTGAAGGTGCAAAACCACACCAAAAACAAGAATGGCTGAAGGCCCGAACACAAGTTATAAAAATTGCTTTAAAGAATACACGCGGCTGAAGGCCTTACTTACAAATATTTCACATAAGTACTCAGCAGAAGGCCACACGCAAGACATTGAACAACTCAGGGCTTAGGGCCACAATAACGACAATTTCAGATAGAGCAAATTAAAAAAAAAAAAAAAAAAAAAAATAGTTTTAAGCAAATCAATTTCCAATATTTTAATTTAAGATGGCTGAAGGCCATATTGTAAAAATATTTTATGTAAAAGCTCGGCTGAAGGCCACACATGGGACATTGAACAACTCAGGATGTAGGGCCTGGTTAACAAGAATTTCAGGTAGAACAAACTTTCAAATTTTTAGTTATTACACAAATCAATCTTCATACTTTAATTTAAGTAGGCTGAAACCTTATCTAAAATTAAAACAAACTAAATTAATAGACGGCTGAAGGCCTCGCACAGTACATCTGACTAAAATGAAAATTACAATCTAAAATCAACAGAACAGTGGTGCTCGGAATTGTTCCAAGGTAGCTCTAACATAAAGTGCGGTGAGACAGGCAGCTTAGAGTAAGGTTAAGTAATTGGATGGCAGCCCAAGCCAGGGACGGCTGAAGGAGCGACCGACAACCTGATCAATTTCCTTCTGCCTGACCAACGGTACGACAACAGAAAAAATCATCCGAGGACGAACTTACCAGCTGCACTACGTCTTCAAAATTGGCGTCTAAAAACAGCAAAGCCACAATAGCCACTCTTAAGAAAAAAATATGAACAAACAACTAAAAGGCTGCCGAACTACACACTGTGCCAGACAGCATCAACATGGCGAGGAAAAACACACTACTGGAAAACTATGCTAATGACCAGGCCGGTAACTGGCATGTTAATGGCCACAAGGCAGACAATACTGCTGGTGCACTTCACTGATAAGTAACAATCAATTTAATAGTTAAAGACCATACAGGAAGATGGCTGCAAAAATTTGCCAACTCCAATGCACCATACGTTGCTGTTAGCTGGAACCGTCCAGGAAGCAACAGCTGACAATGAACGAAGAGATGTCACAGCAGTTGAAGTTTCCTAACAGGTTAACTGATCACTCAACTTCAGTGTCCAGGTTCAGTGGGCAACAAACTTTGTAGCTCTCGCAGCCAGCACCTCACAATCCGACCTCGTGTGCATGCCGCCAGCGATCCTGGCCTGACCTCACGCCTCGGAGACTTCTTCGCTGCTCTGTCCCGACCGACCGACTACCACGAGCCAGCACGCAGACAGCGTTAAAATAACTGCTCAGTCAAAACCGCACAAGATACACACGGTTCCGTGAAAACACTTCCACAAACAACTCAAACAATACTAAAACCAGTCACTGTGGAACAACTAGGAGGAATCACAAGTCGACGCATTCAGGGAATGCGGAAGCGGTCGGCGACCGAATACACGTCGTCCGACGAGACGACCGACTGAGGTCGTCCCCATCGAAGTCACACGTTCTGGCAATGGTCGGGCTAGTCGTGGCTGTCTGGACCTCACTGCTGCTCCGTCCCCACTGAACTTCCGACACGTGACGACCCGGAAACACTTGCGGTCGCTCCAAAAACAGTACGACAATGCTATTATCGATAAGCGCTGCTGATGCCGCTCGTGGGCAGGCGAGCCGGCAACTTAGTAATGCCAGTAAATTGAATAAGAAACAGGACGGCAGTACCGCAAAGACAAGATATCGAGAATAAATGGCACAAACACGAGCCGCACATGGCTCAATGTTCATTGTAATTTCTCCACATATTTTTAATTTACCTGACTTGCATATGAGGGACAACATTCAACAATTTAAAGACTCGGTGAGGTTTCTGGGCCTCAGTTTCGACTCCGTAGCTAGACTACAGGTACATAATGTATGGATCAGTGAGGCCTTCTTATCTGAGGATCACTGATGCCGTCCACCATGTCGGGATCACACTGGCCACAGGTATTTCGCGACCAGTCCCTTACGCAGTCTACCGCGAGGCCCCAGCCTTTGCAGCATTTTTCCCCTTCCGTGCTGCATGTTTATTCTCACTGTTTTCTTTTCCCTCTCGGGTGTTATTGGGAATATTCTATATTGACTGTCACTGACGAAAGAACAGTCTTGCCTCTGTTTTTTGCTCCCTTTTCCTCTCTTTGTTTCCCTTCTCCTCTCATTCCTCTGCTTCGGCATTTGAAGTTCCTCTTTTTCTTCTTCCTCCCTATGCGCTCCTGAAGGCCGGCCCACGTGTCTGACGTGTAACAGGTGACTGGGTAATGCATAGTTCCCAGCCCCAGATCGACAGGTAGGGTTTGCACGTACCTCCTGGTACAGGCCAAGCCCAGTGAGGGGTGATTGCCTGAGCTGCAACCTTCCCAAATTGCCGATTGGTCCCTCTTTCAGGTGTTCGGGAGGTGTGACCTGAGGTGTGAACAATCACCTAAGGTGGGTGCACTCACTTGTGAAGGGGCCCCAGTTGGAAGGAGCGCGCCATTGGAGACGCTGGCAATCACGGGGGATTTTCAGGCAATGAGTCAATCATCCTCTCCATTGACGTCGACGAAACGTAAACGTAATGAGGTTACTGATTCGAAGACCCTTCCTGCTGCACCGTGGTTCCTCATGGTCTCATGTACTGAAGACGGTCGGTCTTTCACCACAGTAAATCCGTTTATTATCCAGAAAGCTACTGATGCAATCGCCGCCCCTCTGAAAACCTGCTCTCATTTACGGAATGGTACTTTGCTTTTGGAGATTACTTATGATTCTCAAGCCCAGCAACTGTTTGCTGC
This sequence comes from Schistocerca nitens, assembly GCF_023898315.1. NCBI lineage: Eukaryota > Metazoa > Arthropoda > Insecta > Orthoptera > Acrididae > Schistocerca > Schistocerca nitens. Next base: position 5,244,204 of record NW_026045897.1, read on the forward strand.
CTCGCTTCACCACAGCTACCCTGTTCGTGTCGAAGCCCATAGAACTTTGAATTCTTCCTGTGGCGTAATTTACACCAGGTTGCTCAACGGTCTAACAGAGGCCAAAATCCAATCTTACCTCTCTGATCAGGGTGTCATTGTCATCCATCGGAAAATGGAAAAGGTATATTCGTCCTTAGTGCCCACCCGCACTCTTTTTGTCACCTTTGACAGAGTGGTGCTTCTGTCCAAGATCAAAGCAGGCTATGAAAATATCACAGTCCGGCTGTACATTCTGAACCCGATGTTTCCACCGCACTAGAATGTCTTGTCGACACCCAGCCAAATGTGTCACCTGTGCTAGGGATGTGCACGAGGGCAATTGTCCGCCTCCTACTCCCCGCTGTATCAACTGCAATGGTGGCCATGCTACCGCCTCTCAGGGTAGATCTGGGTAAAGGAAAAAGTGCCTTACCGAGTCGCTCGCAAGTTACTGTCTAGTAGCAAACCTTGCGTTCTCCTGTTTGGTACCTATAGTTTTGTTCTTGTTACCCCTCGCTCTATGGACATGGCCACGCAGATATGACCTCCAATTCAGCTCCAAGGTTGTGAAATCGCCCAGTGTCAAGGGGCGAAGCAACACCAGAGTCTTCCTCTAACCGGAAAGGCTTGAAGAAGTCCTCCAAAGGCAAATGGTCTTTTCCTTCACCAACTCGAAGATCTTCAACAATGTTGCCACGTGATACCTTAGCCCGGCCGGCCTCCGTGTCGCTGGTGCACACTACCAACTGTTTTTCAGCGCTGCACTCCACAGACTGACCACACAAGCAAGCCGATGCTTCTATGGAGCCCATGGAGCAGGATCCTCCTGCTTCTGTGCCCTGTAGTAGCGACTCTTCACTGGCTGACACTCGGCACTCGCCGGAGTGGCATCCCTACGTATCTTCCTCACCATAACTTCCTCCAGTGGAACTTTTTCGGCCATTGATCCCATGAAGAGGATTTACAGCTGCTTTTAGCATCGCAGCATCCCCTATTACTCTGCCTTCAGGAAACCAAATTGTGCCCTCGTGACTGCTTTGAGCTTTCACATTTCTTACCGATCTGTTTTAACATTGCCCTTGAGGTCGACATTCCATCTCACGGGGGTGTGATGCTGCTCATACGGGATGACATTCATAGTCAACCCATCTCCCGGACTACCCATCTTAAAGCTGTTGCAGTTGCCCCCCCCCCTCCCCCGACTCTTTTACTCTATACCATTTATGTCCCTCCGTCATTCACTGTCACCAGGGGAGACTCCATTCAGCTTATTAGGCAGCTACCTCCCCCATTTTTTCTACACGGTGACTTTAATGCACATCATCCACTTTGGGGTTCTCCCAGGACCTGTCAGAGAGGTGCCCTATTATCTGACCTTATTAACACCATGCCGTCCGGCAACACCACAGTGGTGTCGTGCATGAAATAGCGGTCAACAGCCGGCGATACCACAGTGGTGTTGTGTGCAAAGTATCGTGCAGTGGCCGGTGACAGCATTTTAGTGTCTTTTGCATTCTGTTGGTGTTTTGTTTAGGTAACAATAAGTTACACATGTCAACAAGATTTTTGAGTACTTGTGCCATTTCATCATGGCAGACGAAAGAGATGATATGATTAATTTACGATGAATGCGTGCACGTCTTGTCTGATGTTCTGGACGACTAGGCCGATTGGGAAGAAGACATTGGATATCAAAAAAATGAAAGTGAAGCAGAATTGTTGGAAGTTAGTGATATACACCCAAGAAGAATTTGGCAAACGCTACGGTTGCAAACTGACTCGGATGAATCAGACAAAGAAGACAGTGCGCCATTGTCAGACTTTGATTTACCAAGGACCAATAATAAATCTGAAGGATCTTTGGGTCCAAACATATTTCCTAAAGATACACAGAGCGTCGAGGATATAATAGAATTATATATTGAGAACAATCTATTTGAATATATTAGCAACGAAAGTAAGTACTACAGTCAAAATTGCAATAGAAGGAAACTGGATAAAAAAAAAAGAATGCCAAATTTGTCAATGTTATGGGACCCAAACTTAGAGAATGGTTTGGGCTTGCTATTCTTATGGGGACTGAAAAAAAGAAGCTAGGATCGATGATTATTGGTCAACGAATTTGTGATAGATACTGTTGAGTGGTACTTAAGTAAATAAATTAGTGAAATCAAAGTGAACTAGAAATTAGAATATAAATGAAAAACTTGGTTTAGTTTAGAGAGTTACATACTCGCAAGCAGCGGGCAGAACAGCAGAACAGAAGAGACAATGACCGTGAAGTCAGCAAGTTCCACATAAGCGGGCGCTGTCGATTCAGCCGTCAGGGCATCGCCCGACCGGCTCACGTGTTTCTCAGTTGTCGTATGTGAGCAAAGGCCCTCGCCTACATCCCAAGAGCCAATGACCGACGTTAAGAAGATTCTTCGAGAAGCTTTTCAACGTGACAGACAAGGCAGTGACCGTGAAGTCGTTCACCTCCAGTAAACTGAAGTGAATAAATACGCGAGACGCAGTGGGTCAGACAGATGGAGACGAAGACGGAGACGGGGACGGGGACGAGGACGAGAGACGAAGGAAGAAAAGAAGAGTAGCAGTAGTTTTCAGTCAGTTTCGGTGCTGAAGACCGTCATGCAAGAAGAGTCTGCATCATGCACAGACGCACCAAGTCCGCCGCTGTAATGGAATAGCAAGCAGCAGCCGCGGCGCCAGAAGACAGAAGTTAAAAGGTATTTGAAGTCTGATTTTGATGTACCCGGGTGACTCGTGAGGACGGGAAGGAGACGGCCTCACCTCAGCAGTCACCTGTGAGCTGGGATGAAGACCTGACAGCTGAAGACTGGCAAGCGGGAGTCCATGGTTTGAGTCCAGGACACTGGCCTTGCCCCACCGCGCCGCTCCGCTGGTCGACGAACAACACACACGGCCGATTAGAGAAGAGAAACACTGGGACGCCACATCCAAGGTATCACCATCCGATGCACGACTTCGCTCGCAATAATTAAACGGGCCACTTCGCGCTGCGCATCTCCAGTCAACTGGGCGAGACGGCGACACGAGATACACACCGCTACGTGTAATCAGACACCGCCGCTGCCGCAGCAGAAGACTTCACAAACGACACAGCTGCCGCTCTCCGACCCAGAACATCCCGTAAGATACAGTTGTACAAATCTTCAATAAAAGTTATCTTATGTAAAAATGATGTTTCATTCGACCTCATACCCGAGCCAATTAAGTACCCACCCTGCCCACATGTTGTTAAGAGAGAAAAGTTAATTTATTTAATATTTTCACCCTGACAGAATGCTTTAGAATGCTCATCCTGACAATTGACAGTATCAAAAGAGAAAACCCAGTTACATTTAGTGACAGAAGTGTCACATTTAGTAACACAACTGTTACATTTGGTATCAGAAGTCGTTTTAGTTGTTACAATACATCGATATTTTGAAAAATGATGTCCCACAACCGATTCAGATAAATATTATCCTTTTTACGTTTTTCCGACAACAACAATAAACCAGGTAATGCCGACTGGCTTTTAAAAGTGCAATTCATAATTGATTATGTTTCCAAGAAGTTTCAAGAAAGTTTTTGATATAAGTCAAAACATGTCAGTTGATGAAGGAATGATACTGTGGCATGGACGGTTAAATTTTAAAGTTGACAATCCATTGAAAATCATTAAATATGGCATACTCATTTGGATGCTGTGTCACTCTAGTATGGGATACATTTCCCCATTCAAGATATATTCAGGCACTTGATAGCCTGTAGCAAAAACAGTGATGGAACTGTTGACACCTTCTTGTGGAAAGTGGCGTCACCTCTACTTGAAGAATTATTGTAACAGTGTAGAGCTTGCATAGAAATTACTTGAAAAGAAAATTCAAGTTTGTGGTACGATATGGCAAAATAGAGGATTTCTGGAAAAATTAAAGCATGCAAAAGTCAATGTGTTTGAAGCTTGTCATCAACGGAAAGGTGAAGTATTTGCACAGGTATGGAGAGCTTCGAAAACTAAAATGATATGAATGGTCACTACAATACATAATGCCACTTTGACAATCAAAGAAAATGTAGAAAAATCAATTGCACGATAAAAAACCTGAAAATGTATTAGACTACAACAAATGCATGAAAGGAGTGGATAAGGCAGACCGGTATTTGAGTTATTACCCCATGAACAGAAAAACTATAAAATGGTCAAAAAAGGTTTGCATGTACCTCTTTAATTGCGCATTATTCAATGCATTCCATACATGTCAATATTTCAATACAGAACAGTCTCCGACCTCAAGTTTTGTTATTGAAAATGTGATTCGTGGATGAAAGACCATGTACCTGCTTATGAGCAAAATTTGTAGGTTGCCACTACATCGCGTACGTCTCATCATGATCTGGTTGTCAGACTTTCCGATCACATAAAGCAACACCAACTAATACTTATTTCCGAAACAAATAAATGAAAATGAAGAAACTGCCATGTATGTTCCAAAAACAAGGAAAGAACAACAACAAACTTTATGTGCAAGTCTTGTGGAGTTGCGTTACATCTTGGAGACTGTTCAGCTACATATCATATGAAAGAGAAATACTAAGTACCAAAGACAATGCAAATAAACAAATATGTGAAACAAACAAATTTTGTATTTATTTACATCTGTATATTTTCGAAATTTCATGAGAGTGGGGGAACAGGGTTGAGAACTTATGAGAACTAACAATGAGATTAGTAAAACTGAACAATTTATAATCTTCCAATAATGCCAAGAACAACCAGTGACAAGCCAAGTAATCAGAATTAGTGCTGGCGGTGCCAAGCGAATCAGTTTGTTTGAGATGTGCGGATGGTAAAGTGTTAATCAACTTAACCTCCTCTGCCTTAACACTAGAGCACCCACTTTCCTTGTACACCTATTTTCATTTGGACCTATCCTTCTGCACTGCCCAGCTTGCCCATCATCTTGAGTGGTCCTTTCTTTCTGACACCTACTTGAGTGACCATTTCCCGTGCACTATCGGTTGGTGACTCCTACCCCATCCACATGCATTCCCAAGTGGCAGCTTACTAAGGCTGACTGGCAGCTTTACTCCTCCCCAGTTGTGATGACCAGGTGAAATATTTCAGACAGTATCCTTACTTATGCAGAACATTCCGTTCCTCACACTTCCTTTTTACCAATCTGTGCCTCAGTCCCTTGGTGGACTGAGGCATGCTGTGATGCAATTTGCGTACGTAGACGTGCTCTCCACATTTTTAACCGTCATCCTACGATGGCAAACTGCATTCATTATAACCAGATGCGTGCAAATTGTCGTGGTGTTCTTCGGGTAGCAAAAGAGCTAAATGGATTTGATTCACTAGTTCTTTTAACAGTTACACCCCTCTGTCTATTGTGTGGGCCAACCTCTGACAGCTCTCTGGAACCACGATCAGATTTCCCAGTTTCTGACCTGACAGTAGCAGACAATGTCATAGTGGACCATATTGCTATCTCCAACACCATTTTGCTGAAGTTTTGAGTTCTTGCCACTATCACCCTGCTTCCTTCATTGGCGCATAGGTGGCTTATGCGATACGCTTCTCTTCTCCAAATCTTGAGTGCTTCAATGCCACGTTTACGGTGAAGGAGCTAGATCATGCTCTCAGTTCATCCCAATCCTCTGCCCCAGGGGCAGATACCATCTGCATTCAGATGATGCAGCATTTTTCTCTTGCAGGCAAGAACCTTCTGCTTAACATGTATAACCGCATCTGGGCAGAAGGCACATTTCTTGGATGCTGGTGTGAAGCCACCGTCATACCTATACCTAAGCCAGGTAAGGACAAAAACCTTCCTTCTACCTACTGCCCCATCTCTCTTACCAGCTGTGTTTATAAGGTGATTGAACGCATGATTCATGCCAGGCTGGTATGGCGGCTAGAGTCCCGCAATTTACTGATGAATGCACACTGGATTTCGAGCGTAGTGTTCTGCAGTTGACCACCTCGTTACTTTGTCCACCCATGTCATGAATGATTTTCTGTTGAAATCTCAGTCTGTGGCCGTGTTTTTTGATTTGGAGAAGGCCTACGACACCTGCTGGAGAACTGGTATTGATTTGATTTGATTTTGACCGGGAAGCTAAAAACTGCTTTGGTCTAACCCACCACTGCCTGCACCAAAACAGAGTTTATTGTGCGGTATCACTCCCTGTATATTTAGTAAAGCCAACCAGTGCCATTAAATAGTGCAAGGAGCCCCTTTCCCAGTTTTTTGTTAGACACAATTTCTTCAGGTCTAGTTGTCCTGAAGATTCTGTATCTCTTGCTATCCAGTGACATGCGTTCAAAGATCAGGTGTGATGCAGTTTCTTCACCTTCAGCACAGATCCTACATTTATGGTCTTCTTCCCTTATACTCATTGTATGTTGGTGTTTTTTGAAATTCCCATGGCTGGTCATTAGTCCAGTCATGAGTTTAATCTTTTTTCTGTTCAATCCCAGGATTACTGAGCGTAGGCATTGTTAGCTTACCATATTTTTGTTTCTAGACCTTGGTACGTTATTCTATGTGCTGTTTCCTAAGCCAGTTCCATAGTTCTAGTTCGATCATAGCCTTGGTGATTGTCAGGACAGGTTCTGGTCCAATAAATGGAGTCGTTGCCTCCATCCTGGGCAATTTGTCAGCTTGTTCATTGCCACAGATCCCTGTGTGACCAGGGACCCACACTAGGTTTACCCTATTACTTCCTCCTAGCTCCACCAGAGCTCTGTGGCATTCTGCAACAATCTTAGATATCGTTGCAGGAGTTGCGACTGACTTCAGGGCTGCCTAGCTGTCTGAATAGATGTAGATGATACGGTCCTTGTAGTGCCTACGCATCTTCTCCTCCAAACATGCCCTGATTGCAGTAATTTCAGCTTGGAATACTGAGGCCAGTTTTCGTAGAGAACCCCGTACACCCCTGCCTCAATGCCTTGGTCTGATTCCAACCCATCGGGGACCCAAACAGTGTCCCCTGTATGGTGTCGAACTCTTTTCTTTCTCACTGCTCCTGCCTCCAATTATTGTATTGTAAGGCTTGTTGCAGCAGGTGGGAGTTGTTATATAGTCGGCTGGCATTTCCCCAGCCATTCTTATGTTTACCTCACTTACTATCTTAGTATGTGATTCTGGATATCCCAGTGAGATCCAGTTTTTACCGATTTTTAGACTGTATGCCCCAGCTGCTGCCTCTATCTTGACCCAAAGGTGTAGTGGAGGCATGTCCAGCATGGTTTCCATCCCAGCAGTTGGTGTGCTGCTAATTCGTCTATTATGGCTAAGCAGGCCAGTCTGTGCACCTTAGCAAGCTCCTTAACTGCAGCCTGCTGTTCTACCTTCTTCCACCACACTACGACCCCATAGGAAATCCTAGGTCTAACCACCGTGGTGTATATCCAGTGCATACCTCTGGGGCTTAGCCCCCAATTTTTACCAGAAGCCCTTCTGGTACTCACTAGAGTACCTTTCGCCTTGGGGCAGATGCTCTTAATGTGAGGTGTCCATGTTAGTTTCTCATCTAAGGTTTCCCCTATATATTTCACTATCCCCTTCACAGGTAGAGTTTCATTGAAGAGCTTTAGATTCCAACTTCGTGAATGGCACCACAACAGTCTTTTTGGAATTAATCCTCAGAGCCTGTTTAATGCACCAGTCTTGCACAATGTCCAATGCACCTTGTGCCATATTTCTAACTGTGTCAGTAAATTTGCCAAGTATTACTAAGACAAGGTCATCTGCGTATCCTTGGCAAAAGTGTTTTCTGGAATTTAGTTCCTCAATGAATTCGTTCACCACTAGATTCCACAATAAAGGGACAGAACTAATCCTTGTGGGCAACCTGTAGTGGTGTTAATTACCATATTTTCATTCATCATGGTAGCCTCTACCTTCCTTCTACTAAGCATGGCTCTGGTCCACCATGGAATCGTAGGTCGTATTACTGAAGGGCCCCTCGATCTCCATCAAGATGCAGAGGGCTATTTCTTGAAAATGAAGTGCTTTCTCCACCCTCCCAACGAGTTGGTGGAGAGCTGTCTCACATGATTTACCTGGTTGATATACGTGTTGGTTTGAATGTAGAGGAGCCCTAATTAGCTTCCTCTCCCCAGTGAATACATTAACCAGTTTTTTCAATGTTTTGAGAATGGGGGAGGCAGACAGACTGATTGGTCTCACATCCTTGGCCTTGGTATGATCAGATCTCCCTGGCTTTGGAATGAAGACAACCTTCACTGCCCTCCAAGCATTGGGAACGATTCCTACTGCTAGGCTAACCCTAAATAACCTGCATAAGACTCTTATGAGATTCTCTCCTGCCTGTTGCAGGAGAGCTGGATAGATTCCATCTGGGCCAGGTGACTTGAGCGGTTGGAATGTTCCCACTGCCCATTGGATTTTACTGAAGTCCACACACTCCTTGGCTGATTGCCAGTCCTCTCTTCAAGTGCACGAGAACCATTGTCTCTCCGGGATCACATTCTGGTCTGTGTTGTCTGGCAGAGCATATTGAGGAAAGTGCGTTTTGAGCAGCAGTTCCAACATCTCGTGTGCTGTCTTTGTATATTACCCATTCTCCTTTGTCAACGTACCTCCTGGATTGGTTGGTACTCTATTGAGGATTCTGTGAAGTCTGGCTTGAGCAGCTCTCCACTTCCTCACAGAATGCCTTCCAGGATGACTCCTTTGCTTGTCTAATTGCAAGGTTGTAGTTGACAAGGGTCTCACAATATTTTGCCCATTGTCCTTTATGTCTAGCAAGGTTAAGCAGTCTTCGTACCTGTTTTCTTTGCATTTCCAAGTTGTTATTCCACCAAGGCACACTCCTATTTGTGCACTTCTTGGTTATTGTGCAGTTGTCCTGATATGAGGTCACTATGGCAGAGGTAACAGGCTTTGCTGCTTCCTCAATTTCTACTTGATTCCTTATCGAGGTTTTAATTTCTGATAATCTTAAGTCAAGGTCCCTCCAATGTGTCTCCCAGTCTTTTTTGGGTCATGGTCTGTCTAATTCCCATTTCAACTTTGAATTTAAGGTACATGTGGTCCAATAAGGATGTCTCTAATGCCACATGCCTTTGTTTGACATAGCTGCCCATTCTCATGGAACCAAAAGTTATGTCAGTTACTTCTTCCCTTCTGGTATCCTGAATGTAGGTTCATTGCCCCTATTCAGTACCTCCAAGTCGTTAGCTAAGAGAAATTCAAGAAGGTACTCACCTATACTGTTGGTGTCCTTGCTGCCAGACACTAGGTTGTGGGCAGTAGCGTCACATCCAACCAACAGCTGGTCGCTGTGCTGATGTCAACCGTGATACCTTTCTCACATTGCTGCATTCTGATGGTCACTAAGTCTCTGGAGCAGAAATCCATCATTGGCATGAAAGAAATTCCATTTCTTACATAGATGCTTGTTCTGGAGTTTCTGAGATTCCTAGCATAAATCGGCTTACCCTCTGTGTCACCGAGGCTCGATACACCCCCTTTATATAAGTAGGGTTCTTGTATCAGGGCCTCGTCCACTTCTTACCTCCCCAGGCAGTGGCTCAGGGCAGCAGAGGCCCCTCGACTGTGCTGCAGATTAATCTGCAGTGCCTCCAGTCTTTGTCTTGCTGCCATCATTCCCTTTGAGTTCTTGGATAACCCTGACGGTGACCTACGAGAACCCTAGAAACAATCTCAGGTCTTGCTCTTGCATCGCCTTCAGGGACTTCTCTCCTACCTCCACCGCCATGGATTGTCCTTGCGGTACAACTTTCTGGTTGATTACTCTCCAGTCCTCTGTCAAGACTTTAGGTTTCTGGATCACTATTTTCTCGAATTGAGTCTTAGGAGAGACATCCTTAAAGATCTTTGGTACCTTTGCGGTCATAAGAAGCTCTGCTGCCGTTTTGACCAGCAGCTTTGCATCTTCCCATGGGGATATAATGGGCACCTTGTCCTTAAGCCATTCCACCGTGCGCACCCCCTTACAGACAAAAATAAGGGCCGTCTGACAGCAACTGAATAAAACACAATTTTAGTGCCATACGCGTTTCGCCTTTATTTTCTGCAAGGCATCATTGCATTAAAACAAGCGTTCAGTGCATAGTGCTGTGGAATGTGGAAAAAACAGCAAATTGGCGTACATAGGAAGAAGAACACCACCAACAATGCAACAGGAGCGTAATATGTAAGAAACTGTCTACGCAACCTGCCACTGATGATTCCTTGCAGAAAATAAAGGCGAAACGCGTATGGCACTAAAATTGTGTTTTATTCAGTTGCTGTCAGATGGTCCATAAGTAAAAATTATCAATATACCGTAATATTACACGCAACTGAGGAAGACAGGACTACAGAAGTTGGGGGGGGGGGGGGGGGGGGGGAAAGGCACCACGGTCTCGATAGACGCTCTTGAAGTTGGATCCTGGACCAGCGTCCACCCCCCCCCCCCCCCCCTTTCCCTATCTTTCCAAGAGGGCCACCTGTACGTCTCCCTCCTCTTGGAAGGTGATGGCTACCAGTGGGAAGCCTTCCAGGATAACTGCCATCTTAAAAACAGACTGCAGTACTGTAGATCTGTTTCCCTATTTCTTGCCTCGGTTTTTTCTGGGTTCGCTTATCCAGGGAGGAGGGGGTCTTAGATTCCTCCCTTATCTTCTTGCTGGCTGTCTTCGACATTGTGGGGGTCTGCATATCCCCTTTAACCTGAGACAGTTTTTTCTTGTGGTTCTTGGGCTCAAGCCCTTTTAGTTCCTCCCACATGTGTTTGGGAAACCATTGTTTCCCCTCCTTTTGTCTCAAGTTTCCTAAGGAATTTCCTCATCTGGGCTCCAGACAAGGCTTTAATCCTGATCTGGTCCAACTTCTCAGTTACAGTTCCCACTTTTGGCTCAGGTCTAGACCCTCATTCAGTAGTGGAAATGCATTCCATTGGTCCTGACCCCGACGTTTGGGTGTCCGAGGTCTCAGTTTTCCCCTCAGTTTGTTTTAATTTATTGTCTTTTGTCGTGTCCATCTTGGTCGCACGAGAGTTGGGGATGTACACGGTCCACACCATGAATACCCCGTGTGGTGTAAGGCTACTTGCTCATGGAGGTCGCCCGGTATCCCTGAGGCTTCGTTTGTGACACATCGTTCCATGTGCCGTGCATCCCTCAACACGGATTGCATCAGACCTTGGGTTGGGAAAGGGAATTGGGTAAGGACTAGGAGTGGATAAGGAAGATAGGATGTTGTGGGACACTTTTAGCCTGATCCATTAACTAAGGCAGTAGGGCCTCTACCTTCGGCATAGCCCTCAGCTCTGTTTATCACCTTCAGTTTCACGACCTTTACATGGGACTTAGTGATAGTACCTTTGTATACACTGATGACTCTCAGACTGATCATGGGGTCGGGTGTGCCATCGTCATTGGCACCCGTGGCTACTGCCGAGGCTGCAGTCCTCGTACCGCAACCCGCGAGTTCTTGTATTCCCTCTGATGATCTCTGTGTTGCCGTCTGTCAGGAGGTGGTCCTCGCTTCATGGGAGTGAACTCTGGGTTATTAAGCCTGTCCCAGCTACTTGGTCGACTTCCTCTCGGCCCTCCTGCTGGGAGGAGATCATTTTAGCTAGGCTGCGTATTGGGTACTGCCTTTTTAGCCATCTTCATTTGTTAATTGCCACTACACAACCACTTTGTACACATTGCACCCAAGTTTTAACTGACTGCCACTTCCTGATGTAATGCCTATTTTTTAACTATTTCAGCTCCCGCTTGGGTTTGCCGTCTGAGTTATCAGCCATTTTAGTAAATTATGTGCAGGCTGTTGACCGTGTTTTACTTTTTATCGACGAAAGCATTATGGTGAAGGCCATTTAATTTTTAGTTTTGGACCTCCGTTTCTGTATGGTGTTTTTCAGCCTTTTCTTCACGTGCCAGTTTTTGCTTTCTTCTCTTATGTCAATCGGGACTGATGTATAGTTGTTTTTCAATTCCTCTCTGCCTTCATGTTCTATAGTTTTGACTTGGGTGCGTATGACCCCAGTTGTTTTTTGCGCCCTAAAGCACAACAAAACCAAAACCCTTACCCAGTCTCTGTGCTGAGGCCCGGGGAACCACCACTCACTACCCGGCGGCAGCTCCCCATTTTTTGTCAGGCATGCAATTTCCTTGCTCCTCTAAATTCACCAGCCTAGCAAAGTGTTTTTCGTCCATCTCTGGAACACATTTTCTCTCATCATTCATGAGCAACAGAGCCATTTTGGATCTGTGCATAGCATTTGCTGGAATCATTTGGTGTGGAGGTAGCACAACCCCAAATCCAAGGTTTTAACCCTGGTTACTGCAGTGCAGAGGCCCAGTATCATTTTAGATTTAGTGCAGTATACATATTTTTAACACATTATTTTATGACATTTTAACTGAACACCATAACTATGTAGCTGTATTTACGGGTGCTTCTAAACAATGGAGCTTTCTCAGTTGCTCTGTTGCATATCCTGATTGTGTCCTCAATATGTGACAGCAGAGCAGGCGCAGCGTGTTTAACAGTGCTAAATGTTTTCTCTGTCACAACATCCTGAGTGCCCTTCACACTCTACATTGATGTACCCAGCAGATAAAGTAGTCCAGAATATCCAGGATAAGGTCCTCAACCTGCAAAGACTGGGGAAGGAGGTTCTTGCTGCTGGGTACCAGGATGGATGGATATTGCATGGAATGAAAGGTTTACTGTGGTAGCAGATGTGTGTTGTGATCTTCAGATACTCCAGTGTGCCATCCCCCTACATGCTATCGCCTCTTTGTTAAGGTACAGACTCGTGCATGATGGAAGAGATTGGAAATGATAGATATTAAGTTGTGTCTAATAAATTCCACTAAGCGGCCATGGCCTACCTCCTTCCAGCTGTGGGGGCGAGATGAGTAGGCCTATGACACATGGCGTGTTGCTCTGGTGAGAGGACACTCCAACGAACAGTGCTTGTGGTGTACAGACTAATAGCATACCACATTTTACTAGACTGTTTTGTTTTCGGGCCATAGGGCGGCAGCTCTTTTGCTGACAGGCTTCCCGCTTATTTTAATTGACAATGAAACAAATGTGAAATGACTTTTAAGGTTTTGTGAACTGACAGATTCACTCCCTAAAATTTTAGGATGCCGTTTGTAATGTTTTAGGGTGGCCAGCTTATCCATGTTTCTTGTAAGTTATCGGTTTTTTATAGATTTACATCATCTGAACAATTGTGACCCCCCCCCCTCCCCCCCCACACACACACAAATAAAACTAAGGTTTTGAGGGTACATGACAAAAAAGTGCAAAAATAAAAGCCACAGAATGTCAAATTGAGATTTTGCACAACACAAATATTTGGGGAGCATACTAACTAATGATGGGATGGGTGAAAGAGCTGCAATGGCAAAGCAAGCTTTCCATAAGAAGAAATGCTTATTATGCAGCAAATTTGGGTTGGGGTTAAGAGAAAGGTTAGTTAAATAGTTTATGTGGAATGTTTTTCTGTAGGGCCGTGAAAGCTGGATGCTGAATTAGACAGAGAGAGCCAGAATTGAAGCATTCACAATGTTGGGTTTTAGGGCAATGGAGAAAATAAAATGGGTGTTGGATAAAGTGAAGAACAGTGAAAGACTGCAAAGGATAAAGGAATAAAGAACTCTACTAAACTTGAATAAGTAAAGGAGCGCTGACTGTCTAAGATGTATATTGCGAAGAAACGGAGTTCTAACAACAGCTAGAGTGGAAGGCAGGAGAAAATAGGAAGGATGGCATAAATGGTGGGTTAAGTAAAAATGGGGAAAGGTGTCAGGGAGCTGGAAATAGTTACAGCACCATTTGGTGGTGGTGGTGGTGGTGACTCATAACCAAATTCTGCAAACTAATGATGAGAGGTGGTGTCATGGGGAACCCTGTAACTCCTACCTGCAGTGAGAATATTTCTGATTGCCACATTGTCCTCAGGCTTGGAGGAAACATGCCTGAGGCTGCCGACAAAGGCAGTTCCTCTATAGCCCTGCAGAAGCCCTTGCTTGTCACAATGACTACAGTAGTATATTGCACCACTATCACTATAATTCTGAATAAAATTGCTCTCCAGATTGAAATTGGGATCAATCAATCACTCATCCGACAATCTACCCCGGCAAGTATAAGCTCTGCTATGATGCACTGTTTTAACTTTTCACATATTATGGACAGAACATGTACTCTGTGTAGAGTAACAGAATTTAAGCTCAGCAGTATGTCTTTATTTAGTATCACTATGTTCATTTTTAATCTTTATTGGTTTATAGACATGTTTCAAGAACATTTCTGGTTGCTTGCATGCTCTCTCCCCCTCCTTTGCCTATTCGAATTTGTGCATAGACATTATATTTCTGACACTACAGATCCAAATTATGTAATTAAGGTTTTAATTTAGGGATGTGTTGTATATCTTTGTGAGTAGGCTAAACGTGGCGAACCTACACTGCACTGCACTTTTCAATATCCTTCTTCCACCTAAGCTCCACTAGCCCAAAAAAGATAGTGCCCACCTGGACCTATTGACTCCTGTAAGTAATTGAATTTTGTTCACTGGCACCCCCTCCCCCCAACAACTCACTCACTCTACAAACTGAAAAGTCAGTATCAGTAATAAAGTCTATCTGATACCTGAATAATGTATGTACTTACATTAAGACCTATTGTATGTAACACACACTGTTCTGCTGAGGAGATATGTGAATGTTGGAAGTGCTTAAAAATCGCTATTTTAGCAACTTGAGGTGATGTAAAACATTTTAGTGAATACCAAGTACTAAACAAACCATTCCTTGATTGTTATCTTGATTGATCTGTCACATAGGTTCCCTAATGAAGGGCCAGAAAAGGAATATGACATCGCTCTGACGAACCTGTGGAATAGAGGGAAAGTGCAAAACCCACCTGAGAAGAATTATTCTCTGAATAGAACAATCATTTACTTCTCTGATCCAGAAGAGGCAGGTGATGTCGTCCAGCAGACAGTGGTGGTTAAGAAGGCTAATGTTACTCTGTTTCAGGCTCACTGGACATCAGGTATTTTTCTTACAGAAATGATAATCTCGATTTATATCAAATGTATGTTCTTGTAATATTAAATTTCTTTTTTAGAAAAATTTGCCCCAGCTTCTTACCCTGTGAAGAATACACTCATAATTACTGGCATACCATCAGTTGTCATGCACAACATAGAAAATGATATTCGTGCTTTATTTCAAAAATATGTGGGAGGTAACATTGTCAATGTTTGGATGTACCCCAACAATGGGACATCTGTCATAGAGCTGGGTACTGAGAAAGCGGCTACAGCAATGATGGAGGTATTATCACAAATAATTAATTTAGTTTTTATATGAGAATGCCATTTAAAATGAAAGAAAAACATAGGATATAGTGTCGGAGTCAGCACAATTTCACATCTAACTGTTTTCTTTCACTTAGCTATCGAGAGGCACCCTGTATTTGGAGGAAATGAAAATAACGGTCAGTAATGCGTACATAATAATGGAGCTGCCTTTTGCTAATACGGAGAGTTTGGCACCATCAAGATTCGAGGACAAAGAGGTTGAGACTATATCTATTTTTCAGATTTTTTCAACAGCAAAATACAATGTGAAACCACATTCACATTTCAAAACTTCAGTTTTCTATTCTGCTTCTAGGAGTTGCGGTATTCCCTGCGTTCTCTCGAGAAATTTGCCCCGTGGGTTCGCCACGTGTATGTGGTGACAAACGGCCAGATACCTCACTGGTTAAACCTGGACAACCCACGTCTTACTGTGGTCCCTCACAACAAAATATTTCCCGACATGTCTCATTTGCCGACATTCAGTAGTCCGGCAATAGAAACTCACTTGCATAGGTACTTCTACATTGTGTTTTATATTTATGTCATAACAATGCAATTTCACAAATAATTTGTGTTACTCTTAGCCATAGATGCAAAAGGCAGTAGAATGAAAATGATAAAGTATGATTTGTTCCTGAAACATCGTGTCCAACCAAGAACTCAACTCGTTATCAATATGACGCACAGTTGACAGTTACGTCACATCAGTTTGTCTTAGTATCCATAGAAGTGACCCTGCCAATAGTATATTTAAGTATCATTTTGAAGATACGTATATTATGAGGGCTAGCTAGAAAGTAACAGAAACTTTGATCTGTTGTGGCTGTGGGTGGGAACCACCATTTTAGTGCCATAATTAGGGCCCGGATTTTAATTACCTAAAAAACAGTGAAATATGCAAGCATTTATGACCTAAAACTTACATAAATATGACCTTAAAAATAAAATATGACTCAATAGAAGTTTATTTAAAGCATTCTTGTTTGTTTATTTAATTTTTTATTCACCATAAAGTAATACAAAATTCGTTCCATCAAAACACGGGAGAACTGCCGGATATCAGTAACAACCTGCCACGATATTTCGGCGCAGAGTCTTCCGCCATCACGCTGAGCAGCGCATGCACAATGTCACCTCAGAGGGCTTTAAATAGCGGAGCTCGGCTCGTACTCGCCAGTACTACTATAGTGGCACTCACCTGAAGATGGCCAGAAGACTCTGCACCGAAATATCGTGGCAGGACGTTACTGATATCCGGCAGTTCTCCTGTGTTTTTATGGAACAATCACTATGCCGGGAAAGCTTTAAACATCACATCAATACAAAATTCACTTCTCAAAATATTGTAAGTATAGTTCTTTCTTTCTGTAGGGTTTGTGGCTAATTTGCACTTATTTTTTGAATGTCTGAATGTTTTATTTTCTAAATACAAAGTACAGTGAAAAGATCATTTATCGGAACAGTGAAACAATGTTTTTATTTCTACATAGTATTTAAAGTATTTAACATTATTTAGTACCGTATGTCGATCTTCAGTATCTGCAAAGTTGCACTGGATCACAAGGTGCATTTTCAGGTTTTCCATTGTCAAAGATATACGGTTGTCACTGAGGATAGTTTTGTACCTGGAAAAGCTCCTTTCCACTTCACAAGACATCACTGGAGCATATTTGAAG
The DNA here is from genome assembly GCF_023898315.1 of Schistocerca nitens. Classification (NCBI taxonomy): domain Eukaryota; kingdom Metazoa; phylum Arthropoda; class Insecta; order Orthoptera; family Acrididae; genus Schistocerca; species Schistocerca nitens. The sequence goes on from NW_026045897.1 coordinate 5,261,288, forward strand.
GCAGCCAGGTCACTGGAGTTCAGCTTTGTTTCCGTATCTTCAAATGTTGTGGCATTCCTTGAAAGACTGTCACTAATTTGCGCAGTGTAGAATATCCAGGATTCCGGTGGAGAACACTTTGCAATTTGGTTTTCACTTTGTCAGCCACATGACCACGAGCTCGACCCAACTCACTCTGCACGTGTTGCACAATACTCAGCGCCTCACATAGCTGAGTGCCAACAGCTTCCAGTCGTTTGATGGCTTTTGATATCACTGAAAAATTGGCGTTGATATATGCCAAGTTTCGAGACAATGTATCTGTAAAAACTTCTTTCACAATTTTGATAGCACTTGATTCATCACTATCAAGCTCACAGAAGATTCTTTATTTGGGTGTAGTTGGTGCAGTAATACTCAGCAGCATTAAGCCAAGAACCCCACTGTGTAAGAACAGGTTTAGGTGGGAGAGGCATTGAAGGTGCTTGTTCCTTGAATTTCTCCACCCTTAGCGGAGCCTTGACATACGATTTTCTTGCCACAGGAAATTAATTTGTCCACGTCAGGGTAATTTGATAGCACCTCTTCGGCAACTCTGTGCAATGCATGTGCAAGGCAAGTGGCATACACCATGCTGGGGTAGAGACTCTGAAGCCCTTTGGCTGCTTTAGCCATATATGAAGCACCATCTGTTACAAGCAGCAAAACATTCTCTCTTTTCACACCATCCGACCACAGTAGCTTCAGAGAGTTTTCAAACAAAATAGCAATCGTCGAATTGTTTACTCTATCAAGAGCTTCACACGTTAGTATGAACATATCTCCAGGGCCATCAACTTTTAGAACACCAACAACAACATTTGCAATACATCACCCACTAATATCCGTAGTTTCATCCATAAACAGCCAGAACGTTTGCTCAGCAATAGTAATTTGTATTTTGTTGAGCACATCATTGTAGCATATGGATAAATAGTTCATTCATCTGGAACTGGATGTGTTGTGCACTTCTCCAAGAACCATCTGCAGCATGGATTCTTCATCTTTTCCTATGGGATGTTGCAGGACACCATCATTTCACATAAATCCTTGCAGAATGATTGCACGGTTGACGATTGATCTGTCTGTTCAAATAACAGCGTTTGCCTGCTGTTATTTTCAGCACTTCGTTTCACACAGCTGCTGTGTTTAGCGGTATTACAGTGTTGTTACACATTAAAGCACTTTTCTGCACTAACTTCAACTTCACAAAGTTTACAAAATAATATTTTCCCATAAATACTAAAGAACTCCTCTCCAAATTCTCGAACATATCCTCGCAACTTCATTCTGTCGGAGCACTTTCCTTTAGGCGTGTTGAACAAGGCAAAGGCTGTATTCAAACTGGTTACTGGGAACACCTGTGCGACTGCGATTATTATTATTATGGCAGAAGCCGCCTTTGTTGGCTCTGAGAGCATATTGTCGACTCTGCGCAAAAATGTTTTATGTTCGCGAAACGACTGTTGTGGTACACCGATTTTCTGCTACAGTCCTGAGAAATAAAGCTGTGTACTAATTTATCTGTTTATCTTTCATAATAGCACGTTAAATATTGTCTCGTGAGCAACATTTTCATTTTCTTATTCCTGTGTCCTGTAAGATACGAGAAAAACGGTATATGCATTTTTGGCAAAAGTTGACGGAAATATGACCTATTATATTAAAAGTTGGCTGCAATACGACCTATTACTAAAATTTGTTGAAATATGACTTTATATGCACAATCAAAATACATCTTTCGATACTAAAATGCCTAGATTTGTGTATAAATTGTTCTAAAATTCACCCTATAGTTCAGAAAAATATATGACTTGTCATTAAAATCCAGGCCCTAGCCATAATGTTCCTATACTCAGTAGGCACCCAGTTGTGGTAGCATGTGGTCTGGCTCTCTTCTGCTTTGCTTTGTGCAATGTGTTAAAATGTGTGCTGCAATAGAAAATCCCATCACTTGTGAGGTGCGTTCTGTGATTAGGTTTTTCTTGGCAAAAAACTACGAATCAGTAGAAATTTATTGCAACCTTTGTGATGTGTACCGAAAAGGAATGATGAGTGAAAACCAAGTGACACAACAGTGCATTGATTTAAAAAATGGCAGTACCAATATTCGTAATGAAGACCAGTGTGGTAATCCTGGACTTCTGACTGAGTAACTGATGATAAAAATCAATGATGAAATTCGTGAAAATTGTCTTTTGATGATTATGGAACTTTCACAATATTTTCCCCAAATTTCAGTGTTTGGCACATGAAATTGTAGTGCATAAGCTTGGCTAGCGCAAATTTTATGCTAGGTAGGATTCCAAAATCTTAACAGAACACTACGAAAACAGAGACTGGCTGAAGCACAGACCTTCATCAAAGATAACAAGAAAAACTGTAACAGAGTTATCAGTTGTGTTGTAGCAGGGGACAAGATTTGGGTGAAGCATGGCAATTGTGAAACAGAATGACTGTCAATGGAATCGGCACACACAAATTCTTCCAAGGAAGTGTTTCCAAATGCTAACAGCAAGAAAGACCATAGCGACTGTGTTTTGGGACTGTAAGGGAGTGATTCTCCATAGATTTTCTTGATCATGGCTCAATAACTAACCCAGAGAGGTATTGTCAAACACTGTGCAACACGAAACAAGCATCAGGGAAAACTTAGCACAGAAGTTTTGTAGTTCTTTCGACAATGCACGTCCGTAAATGGCCAATTATTCCCATGGGGTCCTATGGGGATTTGGATGGGATTTGGCACCGATCGATTACTGCCTCTTCTCAGCAATGAAGACTTGGCTCGCTACAATACACTGCTTTGACACCGACACCAAACTGCATGTCGGTATAAAACAATGGTTGCAATTGCAGGTGGCCGATTTCTACAGAGATGGTACTGAAAAATTTGTCAGATAGTGCCATAAGTGCATCAGTTTGAATGGTGATTATGTAGAAAAGTAGGTTAAGAGTGTACCTTTGAAATGTACACAATAAAATTTGGTTTTTCCATATTTTTAATTGTTTATTTCAAAACATCTGTTTTTTTTCTGGATAGTCCTCACATATGTGTTACTGAACATTATACTACTCCTCAGCTTTAGGTGTGCCCTTATTCACTGTCAGAAAAGCATATGATTTAAGCAACATATAATTATTACTGATACAAATGTTTAAAGTTTCAAACTATTCCAACCATATTACTCCCAAAAACTTGGCAGTTTGTGACTGTACCAGGAATTTTAATACAATTTACTGTATATCAAGACATGAAATCTGTGGTGTCACTGCCAGACACCACACTTGCTAGGTGGTAGCTTAAATCGGCCGCGGTCCATTAGTACATGTCGGACCCGCGTGTCGCCACTGTGTGATCGCAGACCGAGCGCCACCACACGGCAGGTCTCGAGAGACTTACGAGAACTCGCCCCAGTTGTACGACGACGTTGCTAGCGACTATACTGACGAAGCCTTTGCTCTCATTTGCCAAGAGACAGAATAGCCTTCAGCTAAAGTTAATGGCTACGACTTAGCAAGGCGCCAATTGTCACAGTGCATGTATCTTACGAGTCTCATTTGTATAGTCAAGAGAGATGTACCAAAGGAAGCATTAAAAGTTAAGTATATTCCAAAACTACGTATTTTCTTTATAGTATTCAATACGTAACCTGTTCCAGACTTGACGCCAGTCGGCGTGTGTGTACGCGTGCCTTTCGGCTTCCTCCTCAGTGTGGCGTGACTAGCTTGTTACGCCACAACAGAATCGGTGATATGTTTCGTATTTTAATGAGTTATCAGTGCTTCAAATTCATTGTGACTGACTACAGGACACTGTTGTTCCCAGTTAGATTATATTAGGCTAGATATACTTTGTGTTCCATAGATCCAAAGTTAAGAAATCTTCAATGATATTGAACATATCATAATCGTGAACTACTCAGTATAACAAACAGTGAAAAATCAGGGATGGATTAACAGTATTAATTCCTACAGACTGGTACTCACCAAATAGAGGAGTCGAGTGGCAGACAGGCACATTTATACACAAACAATTCTCACACGAACGGCTTCCATCATCTCTGGAGCACCATGACCCATCTGACCCCAGTATGACTACAACTCGCTTCCAGCAAGCTGAATAGACATGGCAGACAATGCAGCTCTGAGCAGTTTAGACAGACTAAAGCAATATTAGGAAACGCTGTTCTGAGATATGCTGGAAGGATTACGTGGACAAACAGTGAAAAGATAATCTCTGGGGTGAGGCATATAAAGTCTTCACTGGGAGAATAGAAATACCATTAGTATTGGCCCCCCACGGGTCTCGCAGCTCGTTGGTGGGTTCATGCTCGGCTAGCTCGGGGCCCCAGCCGTTGCAGCAGCTCTTTCCTTCTGTCAGTCCTCTCGCTATCCTTTTTCCCCTCCCTTGTGAGACATGTCTGGGATGTTTTTGGGAATGTGTTCTGCATTTTCAGTAATTGACATCAAAACAGTCTCTCCACTGTCTGTCATTCCTTTTTTCTTTCTTCACTCGCCTTCTCCTGTCCTTCCTCCCCTTTGGCATTTGAGTTTTCTCTCATTTTCTTCTTCTTCTTCTTCTTCTTCTTCTTCTTCTTCTTCTTCCCTTTGCACTCCTGAAGGCCGGCCCGCGTGTCTGATGTGTAACAGGTGACTGGGTAACACGTAAGTCCCAGCCCCGGGTTGACAGGTAGGGTTTGCACGTACCCCCTGGTACAGGCCAGGCCCAGGGAGAGGTGATTGCCTCAGCTGCTACCTTTCCAAATTGTCTCCCTGTTACGTGTCCGGGAGATGTGACCCTGAGTGTGAACAATCATCTAAGGTGGGTGCACCCTTACTGAGGGACCCCCCCCTCCCCCCCTCTCTCCGCCCTCCGTTATTGGAAGGAGTGCACCATCGAAGATGCTGGCAATCGTGGGGGATTTTCTCGCAATGAGCAAATCGTCTTCTCAGCAGTCAGCAACTACTAAATGTAATGGGAATGGGGTTCACAATTCAAAGACCCTCCCAGCTGCCTTGTGGTTCCTCACGGTTTCGTGTACTGAAGACAGTTGATATGGTAAATTCATTTAGTATTCAGAAATCAAACAATGGAAAATCCAGGATGGTATGTAACAACATTTGAAAAGGAAAGTTGCCACTCACCGTATAGCGTAGATGCCGTGTTGCAGATAGACGTAACGTGTTTATCTGCGACTCGGCATCTCCGCTATATTATTCGGAAAGGTGTCAATACAATTGCCAGCCCCATGAAATACTGCTCTCATTTACTCAGTTGCTCTTTGCTTTCGGAAACTACTTCAGATTCTCAATCGCGACAACCACTCGCAACTCCGATCCTCCGTGGCTATCGCATTCGTGTCACTCCCCGCCGAGTGCTTCCCACGGTGTCACGTACGCTAGGCCGCTCGCTGGTCCGACCGAGGCAGAAATCCGAACGTACCTCTCCGATCGGGGCGCGATTACAGTCCGGCGGGTGACGAAAAAGGTAAATGCATCCTTAGTGCCCAAACACATTTTTTTCTCACTTTCCGATAGAGTTGTCCTCCAGTCAAAGATGAAAGCAGGCTACGAAATGATCAGTCAGACCGTATCTGGTGTGCTGCTACCAGTGTCATCATTACGACCACACTCGAGAGTCCTGTCGACAACGGGCCAAATGTGTGTAACCTGTGGTAGGGACGCTCACGAGGGCGATTGTCTGCCTCCGCCTCCTCCCTACTGTATCGATGCAGTGGTGACCGTACAGCTTCCTCCCGAGATGAGCGGGCCGTCCGGGAGATCTGGGTGAAGAAAAAAGTGCCGTACCCCGTCGCTCACGTGTTGTCGACTAGTCGGAAACTTTGCGTTCTACCCTCCGGCACTTACTGTAACACTCTTGCTACATCTCGCCCCACAAATGACGTGGCCACACGGATGTGCAACTTCAAATTCGGCACCACAGGTGTAAAATCGCCCAGTGTCACGGTAGCATCTCTGTCTCCTCCTCCAGCTGTGCGTCGAGCTGCCGGACTTTTGCTTCGTGGGGCAGTCAGCTGCTACATGACCGGCAGGCCGGAAAGGACAGGAGGAATATTTCCGCGAAGGCTTTTTGTGTCCCTCCGGCCGGCAAACGTCTTTCCAACTGGAAAGGCTCCAAAAAATCGAACGGAGGCAAACCGTCTTCTCCTTCGCTGACCCGGAGATTGTCTTCGACAGTGTCACCCGGCGACCTCTGTGTCGCCAGAGTACACTGCCAAACATTTTTCTGCCCTGGACTCCGCAGACTGACAGGAGGAGAATACCGAAGCCTCTGTAGATCTCGTGGAGCGTGATCCTCCGCCCTCTGTGCCCTCTAGCAGACAATATTTGGAGGCTAGCACTCGGCAGCCACTGAGGTGACCCTTGTTAATTTTTTTCCTCCTCTGCTGTCTTTGTCACGACTCTCCTCCAATGGATCATTCGTGGCCTTAGATCCAAGAAAGAGGAATTATGACTCAAACAGTGGAAAATCCAGGATGGAATGTAACATGCTTCATGGCTTGTTCCACAGCTGGAGGAGGAGACGGAGGTGCTACCGTGACACTGGGCGATTTTACACCTGAGGAATTATGGCTGCTCTTAGAATTGCAGCGTCTGCTTGTTCTCTACCTCCAGGAAACAAACTTGTGTCCTCACAACTGCTTCGAGCTCTCGCATTTCTTTCGTTTCCGCTTTGACCTTCCACACGAAGACTGCATTCCATCTCGTGGAGGAGCCGTGCTGCTCACCTGGGATGACTCGTGTCCATGGTCAAACCGTCTACCTGACTCGAGCTGTTGCAGTCTGGATTTTTCTTCCTCACTTCACCTCTTCTCTTTGTACTGTTTACATCCATCCATCATTTGGTGTCACAAGGGCAGACTTTCTCCAGCTTATTGGGCAACTCCCTCACCCCTTTCTGCTCCCCCCAGGGGGCTCGCCACTCTTTGGCGGGTTCGTGCTCGATTACCACAGGGCCCTGGCCCTTGCGACACTTTTTCCCTTCCGTGCTGCGTGTCACTCCTCTTGCTACCTTTTTTCCCCCTCACTTGGGGAACACGTTTGGTGTATTATTGGGAATGTTCTGAATTCTGTCGCTGACCTGCAAATAGTCTCAACTTTCTTTTTGGCTCCCTTTTCCTTTCTTTGTTTCCTTCTCCTTTCGTTTCTCTGCTTTGGCATTTGAGCATCCTCTTTTTCCTTCTTGCTCCTTGTGTGCTCCTGAAGGCTGGCCGACGCATGTGGTGCAAAACAGGTGACCGGATAACGTGTAATCCACAGCCCCAGGTCGACAGGTAGGGTTCGCCCCTGGTACAGGCCGGGCCCTGAGAGGGGTGACTGCCTGAGCTGCAACCTACCCAAATTCCCGACTGGTCCCTCTGCCAGGTGTTATGAAGGTGTGACCTGAGATGTGAACAATCACCTAAGCTGGGTGCACCCCCTGTGAAGGGAGCCCCCAGGTGGAAGGACTGCATCAACAGAGAAGCTGAGGATTTCCTTGCAATGAGTCAATCATCTTCACAATCGACATCTTCGATATGTAAACGTAATGAGGCTAACGATTCAAAGACCCTTCCCGTTGCAACACGGTTCCTCGTGTTGTCACATACTGAAGACGGTCAGTCCTTTGCCACGGTCGATCCGTTTATTATTCAGAAAGGTGTCGGTGCCATTGCTGGCCCTGTGAAATCCTGCTCTTGTTTACGGAAGCGCACTTTGCTTTTGGAGACGGCTTCTGATTCTCGAGCAGAACTACTACTCGCTGCCTCACTTCTGCACGACTACTCTGTTCGTGTCGAGGCACGTAGAACTTTGAATTCTTCCCGTGGTGTAATTTACACCAGGCCGCGTGACGGTCTAACCGAGGCCGAAATACAATCTTACCTCTCCGATCAGGGTGTCATTGCCGTCCATCGTCTAATGAGAAAGGTCGATTCTTCCTCGGTGCCCACTCGCGCTCTTTTCCTCACCTTTGATAGAGTGGTGCTGGCGTCCAAGGTTACAGCGGGCTACGAAATCGTCACAGTCCGGCCGTACATTCCGAATTTGATGTGCTGCTACCAGTGTCATTGGTACAATTGCACTAGAATGTCTTGTCGACACCCAGCCACGTGTGTAACCTGTGGCAGGGATGCACACGAGGGCGAATGTCCGCCTCCTTCTCTCCGCCATATCGACTGCAATGGCAGCCGTGCCGCCTCCAAGCGGGATTGCCCCGTGTGTCTAGATGAGCGGGCAGTTCGAGAGACTCGGGTAAAGGAAAAAGTACTGTACCCAGTAGCTCGCAGGTTACTGGCTAGTCGCAAATCCCGTGTTCTCCCGTCGGGCACCTACAGTTCAGTTCTCTTTACCCCTTGCTCCGTGAAGGACACAGCCATGCAGATGTGCGGCCTCAAATTTGGCTCTGAGGTTGTGAAGTCGCCCAATGTCGAGGTAGCATCACCGTTCCCCTGTCCCATTGTGCGACGAACTGTCCAACTCTTGCCTAAAGGGGCGAAGCTACCCACTATACAACTGGCAGGCGGAATGACTCCCTCCATCCCTCCAGCCAAACAACACCCCAGTCTTCCTTTAACCAGAAGGGCTTGAAGAAGTCCACTAAAGGGAAATGGTCCTTTCCTTTACCGACTTGAAGATCCTGCTTGACAGTGTCGCCACGCGCTCACTTAGCCCCACCGGCCTCTGTCTCACCGGTGCGCACCGCCGACCGTTTTTAGTGTCAGACTCCACATTCCGACTGCACCAGCACACCGATGCTTCTGTCGACCCCGTGAAATGGGATCTTCCTGCTTCTGTGCCCTGTAGTAGCAGCTCTGCACCGACTGTCCCTCGGCGTCCACAGAGTTGACACCCCTATATTTCTTCCTCCTCCTGACAGTACTCCAGTGGAACGTTCGCTGCCTTCGGTCCCACAAAGAGGATTTTTACAGTTGCTGCTAGCATCACAGCATCCCCTTGTACTCTGTCTTCAGGAAACGAAATTGCGCCCTCAAGACCGCTTTGAGCTTTCCCATTACTTACCAATTCGTTTTGTCCTTCCCCCTGAGGTCAGCATCCCATCTCATGGGGGCATTATGTTGCTTGTACTGGATAACATTCATAGTCAACCCATCTCCCTGACTAACTGTCTTCGAGCTGTTGCCATTTGCCTTCTCCTTCCCCACCTTATCTTTTCCCTCTGTACAATTTATGTACCTCCGTCCTTTGATATCACCAGGGCAGACTTCCTTCAGATTACTGGGCAGCTACATCCCCCATTTTTGCTACTCAGTGACTCTAATGCGCATCATCCCCTTTGGTGTTCTCCCAGGACGTCCCAGAGATTTTCCCTTTTGGCTGACCTTCTGAACCAACCCAACCTCTTCTTTCTTAACACTGGAGCACCCACTTTTCTTTCTGACTCCTCGCACAACTATTCCCATTTGGACCTATCCTTTTGCACTGCCCAGCATGCCCATCATCTTGAGTGGTCCATTCTTCCTGACACCTACTCGAACAACCATTTCCCATGTGCTATCAGTTTGCTGGCTCCTGTCCCATCCACGTGCAGCCCCAAATGGCAGCTTACTAATTCTGACTGGACCTTTACTCCTCCCTGGTGACCTTCGAAGAACAGGATTTCCCCAGTTGTGATGACCAGGTGGAATATCTCACAAACATTATCCCTATTGCTGCAGAACGTTTCATTCCTCACAATTCCTCTTTACCATGTTGTGTCCCATTTCCTTGGTGGACTGTAGCATGCTGTGACTCAGTTCATGAGCGGAGACGTACTCTCCACATTTTTAACCACCACCCTATGCTGGAAAACTGGATTCATTATAAACAGATGCGTACAAAGTGTCGTTGATTTCTTCGGGAGAGCAAAAGAGGTAGTTGGATTTCATTCACTAGTTCTTTTAACAGTTCCACACCTTTGTCTGTCATGTGGGCCAACCTCTGATGGATCTCTGAAACCAAGATCCATTCCCTCATTTCCGGCCTGATAGTAGCAGATGGTGTCATCGTGGATCCTGTTGCTATCTCCAACACCTTGGGCCGCCATTATGCAGAAGTTTCGAGCTCGTTCCACTATCACCCTGCCTTCATCCATCTGAAAGGAGTGGAGGAGGCTTGGGCGATACCCTTCTCTTCCCCAAATCGTGAATGCAATTCACCTTCACTATGAGGGAGCTAGATCATGCTCTCAGTTCCCCCCCGGGGGTCCACAACTCTTTTGTGGATATGTGCGTGGCGAGCACGGGACCCCGAGCTAGTGCGGCCCTCTTTCCTTTCCAGGCTGCATACCTTCCTTTTCCGCATCCTTCCCCATCCCCCATCCTCCCCCTCCCCCTCCCCCTCACCCCCTCACCCGCTCACACCCTCACACCCTCGGAGTATGTTTTGTGCCTACGTCTGGAGACGGACTCTTGTAACTGTAAGACAGTCTCTTTTCTTCGCTTTCTTTGTTCCTCTCTTTCACGTTTTTCCTCCCTGTGCATGTCTAAAGGCCGACCCACACATTCCCACACGTAGCCAGTGACGGGGTAACACATAATTTCCTGCCCCAGGTAGACAGGTAGGACACGTACGTACCTCCTGGTAACGGCCAGGCCCAGGGAGGGTTGATTACCAGAGCTGGTACCTTCGGAAAGTGCCAATTGGTCCCTCCGCCGTTTCATTGATTGATGTCTTCCACCAAGCAGATCTTCTTTGCCTCAACACTGGGAACCCTACATTTTTGTCTGCCTCCACAGCAAATTTATCTCATTTGGACTTTTCGGTCAGTACTGTTCAGCTAGCTCGGCTCTTTGAATGGTTCGCTCCTGCTGATACACACTTGAGTGGCCATTTTCCATGTGTCTTTAGATTGCAGCCACAACTGCCATCTATGCGCCTGAGACACTGGAAGTGTGCCCAAGCCAATTGGACACTTTTTTTGTCTCTGGTGACATTCAATGACTGTCACTTTCCTAGTGTCGACAATCAGGTCACTTGTATTACAGAAGTTATTCTTACAGCTGCGGAACGTTCAATACCTCGTACCTCCAATTTCCCCGGCGCCCCCCAGTTCCTTGGTGTGCCGTGACGCAATACGTAAGCCACGATGTGCTCTTTACGTTTTCTGCCACCATCCTACTTTGGCCAACTGTATTCGCTATAAGCAGTTACATGCGCGATGCCGTCGCATCATCAGCGATAGCAAGAAGGCAAGCTGGGACTTCTTTACTAGCTCATTTAACACCTTCACTCCCTCCTTGGAAGTTTGGAGTCGAATTTGACGGTTATCTGGTGCACCTAGTTCCTCCCCAGTCTCTGAGCTCACTGTCGCACATGATACATTAGTGGACCCCATCGCAGTTTCTAACTCATTGGGTCAACACTTTGCTGAGATTTCGAGCTCTTCAAATTACCCGCCAGCCTTTCTCCTGAATAAACATGTGGCGGAATGTGACCTCTTGCTTTCTCCTCTCAAAATCGCGAAAGCTATAATACTATTTTCTCCATGTGGGAGCTCCAACACACAGTCTCTTCTTCTCGCTCTTCCACCCCAGGACCGGATGGTATCCACATTCAAATGTTGCTGCATTTATCATACCGTAGTCTGCGCTACGTCCTTTGCCTTTATTATCGAATTTGGACTGACAGTACTTTTCCAAGAATGTGGCAGGAAGTTATCGTCATTCCTGTTCTGAAACCTGGAAAGAACAAACAACTCCCATCTAGCTATCACCTCGTTTCTCTCATGAGTAGTGTATGTAAGGTTTTGGAGCGTATGGTGAATTGCCATTTAGCCTGATGGCTGGAGCCCCAAAGCCTTTCAAGACCTGCCCAATGTGGTTTCCGAAAGCATCGTTCTGCAGTTGACCGTCTTGTTGCTCTCTCCACTTGTGTCGTGAACAATTTTCTCCGGAAATGCCAAACAGTAGCGATATTTTTTGATCTGGAGAGAGCATACGATACCTGTTGGAGGACAGGCATCCTCCACACACTGTTCTCTTGGGCTTTCGAGGTCGGCTGCCCCTTTTTCTTTGTGAATTTATGGCAGAGTGCACATTTAAAGTGCGGGTGAACACTACTTTCGCCCGTACTTTCTCCCAAGAAAACAGGGCACGCCAGGGCTGCGTGATAAGTGTTGTACTGTTTGCCATTGCGATAAATCCAATTATGGATTGTCTCCTTCCTGATGCCTCGGGCTCCCTCTTTGTGGACGATTTTGCAATCTACTACAGCTTTCAACGGGTCAGCCTTCTTGAATGACGTCTTCAAGGATGTCTCAATTGCCTCCACTCTTGGAGCATCGAAACCGGCTTCCGTTTTTCTCCCAGAAAGACCGTTTGTGCCAATTTTTGGTATCGTATGGAGTTTCTTCTGCCTTCCCTATGTCCAGGCCCTGTCAACCTTCCATTCACATATGTCGCTGAATTCTTTGGTCTTATGTTTGACAGAAAACTATGCTGGTCCTCCCACGTTTCCTATCTTTCTGCTCGCTGTCTGTGATCCCTCAACACCCTCTGTGTCCTGAATGGTACCTTCTGGGGAGCGGACCGAGTGGTTCTTCTCCGCCTCTATCGTGCCTTAGTGTGCTCGAAATTGGATTATGGAAGCATAGTTTACTCCTCTGCTCAGCTGTCTATTCTTCGGCATCTCGACTGTGTCCACCACCATGGATTACGTTTAGTGTCTGGAGCTTTTTACACCAGCCCCGTGGAAAGCTTTTATGCTGAGACTGCTGAACCTCCACTGTCCAATCAGCGAGCTGTCCTTCTGAGTTGTTATGCTAGCCATCTGTCTTCCATGCCTGCTAATCCGGCTGTGACATTTTTTTCTATGTCTCCTTGGATTTAGGGTATGCAGGCCACCCTTCCTCTCTACTACCATCGGGCGTACACGTCCATCAACTGCTACATTCTCTTTCCTTCCACTTTCCTAAAACATTCTTGACAACTTGGGGTACAGCACTGCCTTGGCTCTGCCCCTGGATCTGCCTGCTCTGTGACCTTTGTCAATTTTCCCTTCTCTCGTTTATCGTCGGGCATTTGCTGCTATATGTGCACAAATGAAGGATGCCACATTTATTTATACTGATGGCTCAAAAACATCATTTGGTGTAGGGAGTGCCTATATTGTTGGCGACACCCCTAATTGATTTTGGCTTCCCGAACAGTGTTCGGTTTTTACTGCGGAGCTTTACGCTGTTCTCCAGGCTGTCCAATACATCCGTCGCCATCAGCGGATACAGTATATTATATGCTCAGATTCGCTCAGCTCTCTCCTCAGTCTCCAAGCTTATTACCATGGGATTCAGGACTGCCTCCACTTGCTCCACTTGGGGGGCATCTCTGTGGCATTCCTCTGGATCCCAGGACACATGGATCCATGGAAACGAGGTGGCCAATATAGCAGCCAAGGCTGCAGTCTCTCTTCTTCAGCCTGCTGTTCGCATGGTTCCCTTTGCCAATGTACAGAGTGTTCTATGTCATCATGTTGCTCTTTTATGGCACGCACGTTGGTCTACACTTCCCAATAATAAATTGTGGGACGTGAAAGCTCTTCCCTGTGCTTGGAGCTCTTCCTCCTGACCTCGTCATCTGGAGGAGGTAATTTTAACTAGACTCTGGATAGGGCACTATCTTTTTAGCCATCGACATCTTTTAAGTGACGATCCTTCCCTGCTCTCAACTGTGGACGGTGAGACACCTTTTACTTGAGTGCCCCTATTTTACTCTGTTACGCGCCCGTCTACAGCTGTCACCTGATATACCTTCCCTTTTAGCAGATGACACGCCATCAGCTGATCGTATTCTCGAGTTTATTAGTGTCAGTGAGATGACGTCAGTCATTTAAAGCTCTTTTTGGGAACAAACAACCCTTCCCCCCCCCCCCCCCCCCCCCCCTTCTATAGTGGTTTTCTAAGCTTTCCTTCTGTTTTTTAGTTTCCCCACTTTTTGAGTTTCTCTGCCATCGCTGCTGATTTCCAGTTTGCTTTTTTTTTACTTTTTCCTAGGCCACAGACCGGGCGCTAATGACTGTAGCAGTTTTGTGCCCTAAAACAAAAAGTCTTGGTTCATCCCGGTTTCCGCTATCCACATTCAGATGTTGCAGCACCTCTCTCTTGCGGGCGAGCACTTTCTGCTTAACACATACAACCGCATCTGGGCTGAGGGCACATTTCCTGGATGCTGGTGTGAAGCCACCGTCATACCCATACCTAAGCCCAGTAAGGACAAAAACCCCCCCTGCGGGTCCGGGGGTTAGAATAGGCCCGAGGTATTCCTGCCTGTCGTAAGAGGCGACTAAAAGGAGTCCATCCCCCTCAAGGGGGTAGTTAGCGCCTGCGTCTGGAGACGGACGGTTCCACGACCTATATTTGTGGTCTTTTTGGTTTTTCATTTCTCATTTCTTCCTTCCTTTGGTAGGTTCCCTTCTTTGTTCTTCTCCATCTCAGTCTTCCTTACTCTTCCCCTTGCCTACTTCCCCTTGCCTACATCTCCTTGCCTACATCTCCTTGCCTACATCTCCTTGCCTACATCTCCTTGCCTACATCTCCTTGCCTACATCTCCTTGCCTACATCTCCTTGCCTACATCTCCTTGCCTACATCTCCTTGCCTACATCTCCTTGCCTACTTCTCCTTGCCTACTTCTCCTTGCCTACTTCTCCTTGCCTACTTCTCCTTGCCTACTTCTCCTTGCCTACTTCTCCTTGCCTTCTCTGGTCTCCGCCTCGGCGTTTGAGACAGTCTGTCCTCTCTCTCTTCCTTTTCCTCCTCTTCTTCCTTCCTCCCTGTGCGCGCCTGAAGGCCGACCCACGCGTAGCCGGTGATGGGGTAACGTGTAATTCCCCGCCCTGGGTAGACAAGTAAGGCACGCACGTACCCCCTGGTAAAGGCCAGGCCCGGGGAGGGGTGATTGCCTGAGCTGATACCTTCTGACCATGCCGATTGGTCCCTCCGTCTGTTTCTCGGGAGGTGTGACCTGAGGTGTAAACATTCACCTAAGGCGGGAGTGCCCTCTGACAGGGTCCCCATAAGGAAGGAGCGCGCCATCGGAGACGCTGGCAATCATGGGGGATTCCTCCGCAATGGATTTCTCTTCTTCTCTCTCGACTTCTGCCCACAAACGGAAACATGACCAGCCACCAGTGACGAAAGTCCTACCGCCTACCCCACAGTTCCTCGTCGTTTCTCGATCTGAGGACGGAAAGGATTTCTCCTCTGTCAACCCTTTCTTTATCCAGAAGGGCGTAGATGCCATAGCCAGATCTGTCAAGTCGTGTACCAGGTTGCGTAATGGTACCTTGTTACTAGAAACTGAGAACGCCTTTCAGGCACAGAAACTGCTTCTAGCCACACTCCTGTACACGTTCCCTGTCCGGGTGGAGGCTCACCGAACTTTGAATTCGTCTCGTGGTGTGGTCTATACTAGATCCCTCAACAGATTGACTGACGAGGAGATCCAGTCTTTCCTCGCTGAGCAGGGCGTGACGGCTGTCCATAGGGTCATGAAAAAGGTCAACAATGACCTTGTACCGACCCGGACACTTTTCTTGACCTACGATAGTGTTCAGCTGCCATTGCGCATCAAAGCGGGCTACGAGGTTATTTCTGTTCGCCCCTATGTCCCGACACCTACGCGCTGCTACCAGTGTCAGCGTTTTAATCACACTCACCAGTCTTGTTCCAATGCGGCTAAATGTGTCACTTGTGGCAGGTATGCCCATGAGGGTGACTGTCCACCTCCGTCTCCTCATTGTGTGAACTGTCAGGGTGACCATGCAGCGTCCTCCTGCGACTGTCCCATCTATAAGGAACAACGCTGTATCCAAGAAATTCGGGTCAAAGAGAAAGTGTCCACCTCGGCTGCTCGCAAGCTGTTTGCTAGTAGGAAGCCCACGCTGCTCCCAGCGAGGAAATACAGTACTGTCATCGCCTCTCCTCGGACTACCAGGGAGGTGGCAACCCAGACATGCGATCTGACCTTCAGCACCACGGTCGTCCATTCGGCCAGTGCTAAGATCGCGCGGTCGACGTCCCCTCTTCCTCCCATCACCCCGCAGACACAAGCCCCTTCATCAGCTTCTGCGAAGACGAAGACCCAGAAGTCAGATGCATGGGCCTTCAAGAAGGAACCGTCCCATGCAGACTTCCTACGTACCTCGACCTCCCAGCCATCGACCAGTACTTCCACCAAACGACCTTCCAAGAAGGCTCATAGGAAGCACAGTTCTCCTTCTCCGCCACGGCGCATTTCTTCTCCTGTGCCACGCAGCGGTTGCCGCCCCAGGCCGTCATCCGTTTCGCCTGGCCGCACCGCTGGTAGCCGAACATCTGGCCGTTCACCGGCGGAGGAAGCTCCCCCTCCTGGCCATCTTACCAAGATGGCCGATGAACCTATAGAACCCATGGACGATGACTGTCCGCCTACTGATAGCGGCGGCAGTGCTCGCTCGAAGCCAGGCCCTCAGCGGCCTTCGAGGTGACCCCTTCTTTCATCTTGCTTTTCTTCTTACGATGGCACTTATTCACTGGAATATTCGCAGCATTCGCTCCAACCGAGAGGACTTGAAGTTGCTGCTCCGCTTGCACTGTCCGCTCGTCGTAGCCCTCCAGGAAACGAAGCTACGCCCATGCGATCAAATTGCCTTGGCACACTACACCTCTGTGCGTTTTGACCTACCCCCTGTGGTAGTTATTCCGGCTCATGGAGGGGTTATGTTGCTGGTCCGGGATGATATTTACTACAATCCCATCACATTGCACACCGGCCTGCAGGCAGTTGCCATCCGAATTACTCTCCCCACTTTTACATTTTCCATTTGTACCGTTTACACTCCATCGTCGTCTGCCGTTACCAGGGCAGACATAATGCAACTTATTGCTCAGCTACCTGCACCATTTTTGTTAACTGGAGACTTCAATGCCCACCATCCCCTTTGGGGCTCTCCAGCATCCTGCCCGAGGGGCTCCCTGTTAGCAGACCTTTTCAACCAGCTCAATCTTGTCTGCCTCAATACTGGCGCCCCTAGTTTTCTTTCGGACACATCTCACACCTATTCCCATTTAGACCTCTCTATATGTACTACCCAACTTGCACGCCGGTTTGAGTGGTATGCACTTTCTGATACCTATTCGAGCGACCACTTCCCGTGTGTTATCCATCTCCTGCAGCATACCCCCTCTCCGTGCTCATCTAGTTGGACCATCTCCAAAGCAGACTGGGGGCTCTTCTCTTCCAGGGCGACCTTTCAGGATCAAACCTTCACAAGCTGCGATCGTCAGGTCGCACACCTCACGGTAGTCATTCTCACTGCTGCTGAATATTCCATCCCTCACCCTACTTCTTCTCCACGTCGCGTACCGGTCCCCTGGTGGACCGCAGCATGTAGAGAGGCTTTACGTGCTCGTTGACGTGCTTTACGCACCTTTAAACGCCACCCTACAGTGGCGAATTGTATCACTTATAAACGATTACGTGCACAGTGTCGTCGTATTATTAAAGAAAGCAAGAAAGCCAGATGGGCTGCTTTCACAAGCACCTTCAACAGTTTTACTCCTTCTTCTGTTGTCTGGGGTAGCCTGCGCTGGCTATCTGGCACTAAGGTCCACTCCCCAGTTTCTGGCTTGACGGTTGCGAATGATGTCCTTGTGGCCCCTGAGGATGTCTCCAATGCCTTCGGCCGCTTTTTCGCAGAGGTTTCGAGCTCCGCTCATTACCACCCTGCCTTCCTACCCCGCAAACAGGCAGAGGAGGCTAGGCCACCTAACTTCCGCTCCTCGAATCGTGAAAGTTATAATGCCCCATTCACCATGCGGGAACTCGAAAACGCACTTGCCCGGTCACGGTCCTCCGCTCCAGGGCCTGATTCTATTCATATTCAGATGCTGAAGAACCTTTCTCCTGCGGGTAAAGGTTTTCTTCTTCGTACATACAATCGCATCTGGATTGAGGGACATGTTCCCGCATGCTGGCGCGAGTCTATTGTTGTCCCGATTCCTAAGCCGGGGAAGGACAAGCACTTGCCTTCCAGTTATCGACCCATCTCGCTTATCAGCTGTGTCTGTAAAGTGATGGAGCGAATGGTTAACTCTCGTTTGGTTTGGCTGCTCGAGTCTCGACGCCTACTTACCAATGTGCAATGTGGATTTCGTAGGCGCCGCTCTGCTGTTGACCATCTGGTTACCTTGTCGACCTTCATTATGAATAACTTCCTGCGGAAGCGCCCGACCGCGGCTGTGTTCTTTGATTTGGAGAAGGCTTACGACACCTGTTGGAGGGCGGGCATTCTCCGCACCATGCATACATGGGGCCTTCGCGGTCGCCTCCCTCTTTTTATTCGTTCCTTTTTAATGGATCGACAGTTCAGGGTACGTGTGGGTTCTGTCCTGTCAGACACCTTTCGCCAGGAGAATGGGGTGCCACAGGGCTCAGTTTTGAGCGTCGCTCTCTTCGCCATAGCGATCAACCCAATAATGGATTGCCTCCCAGCTGATGTATCAGGCTCCCTTTTCGTGGACGATTTTACCATCTATTGCAGCGCGCAGCGTACATGTTTCCTGGAGCGCTTTCTTCAGCGTTCTCTGGACCGTCTTTACTCCTGGAGTGTCGCCAATGGCTTCCGTTTTTCTGCCGAGAAGACGGTCTGTATTAACTTCTGGCACTACAAAGAGTTTCTCCCACCGTCCTTACGACTTGGTCCCGTTGCTCTCCCATTTGTGGAGACAACAAAATTTTTAGGTCTTACATTTGACAGGAAACTTGGCTGGTCTCCACATGTGTCATATTTGGCTGCCCGTTGTACCCGTTCTCTAAATGTCCTCCGTGTTCTCAGTGGTATGTCGTGGGGAGCGGATCGAACCGTCCTACTTCATCTATATCGGTCGATCGTCCGCTCCAAGCTGGATTATGGGAGCTTCATATACTCCTCTGCACGGCCATCCATCTTACGCCGCCTCAACTCCATACAACATCGGGGTTTACGACTTGCGATCAGAGCGTTTTATACTAGTCCCGTCGAGAGTCTTCATGCTGACGCTGGTGAATTGCCGCTCACCTACCGGCACGATATACTGCTTTGTCGGTATGCCTGTCGGCTACTGTCAATGCCCGACCACCCGTCTTATCGTTCCTTTTTTGACGACTCTCTCGACCGTCAATACGGGTTGTATGTCTCTGCCCTGCTGCCCCCTGGAGTTCGCTTTCGTCGCCTCCTTCAATACCTTAATTTTTCACTCCCTGCAACCTTTCGAGTGGGCGAGAGCCACACGCCACCTTGGCTCCAGGCTCAGGTTCACGTTCACCTTGACCTCAGCTCGCTCCCAAAGGGGGTTACCCCCGGTTCGGTCTAACACTCCCGTTTTGCCAAACTTCGTTCGAAGTTCATTAATATGACCTTCATTTATACAGATGGCTCAAAGACCAATGACGGGGTCGGGTGTTCTTATATTGTCGGGGCACAAAGTTTCAAATACCGGCTCCATGGCCATTGTTCGGTCTTCACAGCTGAGCTCTTTGCCCTCTACCAGGCTGTTCTTTACATCTGCCGCCACCGACATTCTGCTTATGTCATCTGCTCCGATTCCCTGAGCGCCATCCATAGCCTCAGTGATCCGTATCCGGTTCACCCTTTCGTGCACCAGATCCAACGCTCTCATCAGCAGCTGGTGGACGTCGGTTCTCCGGTTAGCTTTATGTGGGTTCCTGGCCATGTCGGTATCCCTGGGAACGAAGCTGCAGATGCCGCGGCCAAGGCTGCGGTCCTCCAGCCTTGGACAGC
Organism: Schistocerca nitens; assembly: GCF_023898315.1. NCBI lineage: Eukaryota > Metazoa > Arthropoda > Insecta > Orthoptera > Acrididae > Schistocerca > Schistocerca nitens. The sequence continues at coordinate 5,281,063 of NW_026045897.1, forward strand.
TTCTTGTTGTGTCCCTTCGTCAGATTGTAGCAGGGTAATTTGTCGGCGCATTTTATCGCTGTGGCATGCCGATTGGGCTGCACTTACAGACAACAAGCTTTGGGCCTTGAAACCTCTTCCTGCGGCTTGGACGTCCTCCTCCCGCCCTTCTCGGCGGGAGGAGATCGTTTTGGCCCGGTTACGAATTGGACACTGCCGGTTCAGCCATCGCCATCTGCTGACGGCTGCGCCGGCGCCGTTCTGCCCATGTGGGCAATTGCTGACAGTCCGCCACATTTTAATGCCCTGTCCGGATTTTAACACACTGCGTCTTGATCTTGGCCTGCCATGTACTCTAGATGCCATTGTAGCGGATGACCCACGAGCAGCTGCTCGCGTTCTTCGTTTTATCAACTTGACAAACCTCTCTAAGGGCATCTGATTATGCTGTTTTTTAATCCTATGCCTGTCAGTCTGTCTTTTATCGTGTTTTCGCTTTTAGTTGTTGTTTTAAACTTGTGCCTCGCGGTGCATTCCTAACGTAGTCTGGGCGCTAATGACCATTGAAGTTGTGCACCCTAAAACCACAACAACAAAAAAAAGACAAAAACCTTCCTTCCAGCTACCGCCCCATCTTTCTTATCAACTGCGTTTGCAAGGTGTTGGAACATTTGATTCATGCCAGGCTGGTGTGGTGGCTGGAGTCTCGCCATTTACTCACGAATGCCCAGTGTGGATTGAGAGTGCAGTGTTTTGCAGTTGACCACCTCGTTACTTTGTCCACCCGTGTCATGAATGGTTCTCTGTGGAAATCCAGACTGTGGCTGTGTTTTTTTTATTTGAACGAGGCCTACGACACCTGCTGGAGGACTGGTATCCTCCGTACTCTTTACACGTGGGGCTTCTGTGGGTACCTGCCATGTTTTCTTCAGACATTTTTACAAGACCAAGTTTTCAAGGTACGTGTTGGTTCCGCCTTGTCGGACACCTTTATTCAGAAAAATGGTGTGCCTCCGGGTTCCAGCCTAATTGTCATCCTCTTTGCTATCGCCATTAGCTGTATAATGGCCTGTCTCCCGCCGAACATGTCTGGCTCCCTTTTTGTCGATTATTGTGCCATGTATTGCAGTTCTCCACGGATCTGCCTTACTGAGCATCATCTTCAGTGCTGTCTTGATTGTCTTCACTCCTGGAGCATCGACAATGGCTTTCGCTTTTCCAGTGACAAAACCGTGTGTATGAATTTCTGACAGCGTAAATGGTGTCTCCCACCACCTATACATCTTGGGCCTGTTGCTCTTCCGTTCGTTGACACTGTGAAATTCCTGGGGCTCATGCTTGATAGGAAACTCTCTTGGTCCTCCCATGTCTCTTACCTGGCTGCCCGCTGTACACAGTCCCTCCATGTCCTCAGTGTTCTCAATGGTACTTCTTAGGGTGCCAATCAAACCACCCTCCTCCTTTTGTACTGGTCCTTTGACCGTTTGAAACTTGACTGTGGGTGTTTCGTTTATGCATCTGCACACCCATCCCTTTTACGCCGTCTCTACACTATCCATCATCATGGCATCCGTTTAGCCACGGGTGCCTTTTACACCAGTTTGGTTGAGAGTCTGTATGCTGAAGCTGGTGAACTACCACTGTCCTACTGCCGTTTGTCTGCCATGCGTGGCCTTCCCTCCTATGCCTCCTTCTTTGATGACTCCTTAGCTCGTCAGTATGGGGCTCGTCCCTCTTCTCTGTTACCTCCTGGAGCCCGCTTACGCCACTTGCTACGGCAGCTTAACTTCACGCTACCTGTCACTTTTCCATTGGGTATGAACCCTTCACCACCTTGGCTTCGTGAAGCAGCCCATGTTAACCTTGGCCTTCATTCGCTTCATAAGGACACTACTCCAGTCTCTGGCTGTCGCCTTCAGTTTGATGACCTTCGCATGGAACTTGGCGATAGTACCTTTGTATACACTGATGGCTCTCGGACTAGCTGTGGGGTCGGTGTGCTTTCGTCATTGGCACCCATGTCTTTCGATATTGGCTACCGGCACAATAGTCAATATTTTCAGCCGAGCTTTTCGCCTTGTATCAGGCCACGTAGTACATCCGGCGACACAGCGTTCCGAATTGTGTCTTCTGCGCAGCCTCACTCCACGCCCTCCAAAGTCTGCTCATCCCTTAGTGCAACAGGTCCAGGAAAACTGTCACTTGTTCACTCTTGGTGGAGCCAATGTCGTGTTTCTGTGGATCCCTGGTCATGTTGGTCTGGCAGGAAACAAGACTTCTGACACTGCTGCCAAGGCTGCAGTCCTTGTACCTCAGCCCACAAGTACCTCTATTCCCTCCGATGATCTCTGCATTGCCATCTCTTAGGAGGTGGTGTCTCTTTTGCATTGCCAGTGGTCCTCCCTTCAAGGGAATAAGCTTCAGCTAATTAAGCCTCGCCCAGCACTTTGGACAACCTTCTTTCGGCCCTCCCGCTGGGAGGAAATTATTTTAACTCGGCTGCATATTGGGCACTGCCTTTTTAGCCATCATCATTTGCTCTGTGGTTTTACCCCACCTCTTTGTATGTATTTTGGCCATATTTTAACTGTCCGCCATTTTCTGCTGGCATGCCATTTTTTTACCGATTTACAGTCCAGCTTGGGTTTACCATCTGATTTATCAGCCGTTTTAGCGAATGGCGTGCGGGCTGTCGACTGCATTTTAATTTTTATCCGGCGAAACAATACGGCGAACGCAATTTAATTTTTAGTTTTGCAGCTCCATTTTTGTATGGTTTTTTTTTTTTTTTTTTTTTTTTTTTTTTTTTTTTTTTTTTTTTTAAGCCCTTTTTCCACGTGCCTTGCGTAACTGTCTCCTATTCTGTCCATTGGGACTGACATATAGTCGTTTCCCTCATCTCTGTGTTTGTGTTCTGTAGCTTTGACTTTGGCGCGTATGACCCCAAGTTGTTTTTTGCACCCTAAAACAAAACAAAAAACAAAAATCCCTTTCTACTGCTCAGTGGTTTTAATGGGCACTGTCTCTGGGGTTCTCCCAGACCCTGTGAGAGAGGTCCCGTCTTGGCTGATCTTCCTAATCAACTCAACCTCTTCTGCCTTAACACAGGAGCACACATGTTTCTTTCGGACTCCACGCACACCTATTCCCATTTGGACCTCTCCTCCTGCACTGCCCAGCTTTCCACTCATCTTGAGTGTTCCGTTCTCTCTGACATCCACTCAAGTGACCATTTCCTGTGTGCTACCCATTTCTTGACTCTTACCCCATCTGCGTGCACACCCAAATGGCAGCTTTCTACGGCAGACTTTCTAAGGCTGTACACGCATCTGGCAAGCTTCGACGAGCAATATTTCCCCAGTTGTGATATCCAGGTAGAATATCTTACCAATGCTATCCTCTTTATCACACTGTGTCCTGGGCCCTTGGTAGACTGAGGCAAGCTGTGACGCAATTCGCACGTAGAGACATGCTCTCCGCATTTTTAACCACCAACCCATGATGGCAAACTGCGTTTGTTATAAACAGTTGCGTGCACAGTGTCATCATGTTTTGTGGGATAGTGAAAACGCTAGCTGGATTTCATTTACTAGTTTTTTTTTAACAGTTGCACTCCTTCCGTCATGTGGGCCAACCTGTGACGGCTCTCTGGCACCAAGGCCCGTTCCCCAATTTCCTGCCTAATTGTAGCAGATGATGCCGTAGTAGACACTATTGTTATCTCCAATACCTTGGACAGCTATTTTGCAGAGGTTTTGAGCTCCACCCACTATCACCCTGTCTTCCTTCATTGGGAACGAATGGAGGCAGCTTGGGCAATACTCTTCTCTTCTCACAAGGGAACCTCCTCATCGCACCCCCCTCAGATTTAGTTATAAGTTGGCACAGTGGATAGGCCTTGAAAAACTGAACACAGATCAATTGAGAAAACAGGAAGAAGTTGTGTGGAACTATGAAAAAAATAAGCAAAATATACAAACTGAGTATTCCATGTGTAAGATAAGCAGTATCAAGGAAAGTTTGAGCTCAGGAGTGCCATGGTCCCGTGGTTAGTGCAAGCAGCTGCGGAACGAAAGGTCCTTGGTTCAATTCTTCCCTCGAGTGGAAAATTTTAATTTTTTATTTTCAGACAATTATCAAAGTTCAGGCACTCACACATAATCAACTTCTCTCTCCAAAATTCCAGGACATGTTCAGATTTGCTTGGACATATGCAGGATTTGACGCTTTACCCACGGAAAAATTTGAAAACGTTAGAAACATATGTTTTGACAGAGCACAGGGAAAACTGTGCGACTGTGAAACTGTTGCATTCATTTGTTGCAGTTTATGCGACAAACTCTTATGTTTTCATCACTTTTTTGGGACTGATTATCATATCCACAAGAAAACCTAAATCGGGCAAGGTACCCATTCGCCAAGTGTACAAGTTAGGTGGGTCGACAACATATTCCTATCATGTGACCCACATGCTGTCACCAGTGTCGTATAGAATTAATCAGACGTATTTTCCTGTGGAGGAATCGGTTGACCTATGACCTTGCGATCAAATGTTTTCGGTTCCCATTGGAGAGGCAGGTCCTTTCGTCTACTAACAGCACGGTTTTGCGGTACGGTCGCAAAACACAGACACTAAACTTATTTCAGTGAACAGAGACGTCAAAGAACGAACAGACAGATCATAACTTTGCGAAAATAAAGTAAACTTTTCACTCGAGGGAAGACTTGAACCCAGGATCTCTCGCTCCACAGCTGCTCGCGCTAACAACGGGACCACGGCGCTCCTGAGATCACATGCTCCTTGTTGTATATTTTGCGCATGGACTACTCAGTTTGTATATTTTTCTTATTTTTTTCATAGTTCCACACAACTTCTTCCTGTTTTCTCGATTGATCTGTGTTCAGTTTTTCAAGGCCCATCCACTGTGCCAACTTATAATTAAATCTCAGGGGGTGCGATGGGGAGGTTCCCTTGTCAGAATTGTGAGTGCTGCAATGCAGCTTTTGCTGTGGGGAGCTAGATCATACTCTTAACTTCATCCCGGACCTCTGCCTCAGGGCCAGATGATGTTCACATTCAGATATTGCAGCACCTCTCTCTTGCGACCAAGCACTTTCTCCTTCATATGTACAACCGCATCTGGGCAGAGGGCGTGTTTCTCAGGTGCAGGTGTGAAGCCACTGTCATTCTCCTACCTGAGTCCAGTAAGGACAAACACCTACGTTCTAGCTACTGCCTTATTTCTCTCACCAGCTGTGTTTGTAAGGTGCTGGAACAAATGATCCATGCCCGGCTAGTATGGTGGCTCGAGTCTTGCAATTTATTAACTACTGCACAGTGTGGATTTGGAGCACACCTTTCTGCATTTGACCATCTCGTTTCTTTGTCCACCCATCTCACGAATGGTTTTCTGTGGAAATCCCAGACTGTGGTTGTGTTTTTCGATTAGGAGAAACCCTACGACATCTGCTGGAGGACTGGTATCCTCTGTATTCTCTAAACGCTGAGCTTCCGAGGCTGCATGCCGCGTACCCTTCAGGAACTTTTAAAAGACAGAGTTTTCAAGGTACGTATGTGTTCTGCCTTCTCGGAGACCTTTATCCAGGAAAATGGTGTGCCTTAGGGTTCATTCCTGAGTGTTATCCTCTTTGCTCTCATCATTAACCCTATTATGGCCTGTCTCGCACCAGGCATCTCCGGCTCTCTTTTTGTTGATGATTTTGCCATCTATTGCAGTTCTCCACAGACTTCTGTCCTTGAGCGGTGTCTTCAGTGTTGTCTTGATCGTCTTTACTCATGGAGCATTGACAATGGCTTTCGCTTTTCCACTAACAAAACCTTTTGTATGAATTTCTGGTGGCACGATTTCATTTATTCCACCGTCTTTACATCTTGGGCCTGTTACTCTTCTGTTTGTTGAAACTTTGAAATTCCTGGGGCTCATGCTCGATAGGAAACTTTCTTGGTCCCTACACGTGTCTTACCTGACAGCCCGCTGGAGGCGGTCCTTCAATGTCCTACATGTCCTCGGTGGTACTTCCTGGGGAGAAGATCGATTGACCCTCCTGTGTTTGTACCAGGCCCTTGTCCGTTCAAAACTAGACAATGGTTGTTTCATTTATGCATCTGCTTGTCCGTACCTCTTATGCTGTCTCAATGTAATCCACCATCGTGGCGTCTGTTTAACCACTGGTGCCTTTTACATTAGCCCGCTTGATAGTCTGTATGCAGAAGCTGCCAAACTACTGCTGTCATATTGCCATAATTTTCTGCTCAGCAGATATGCTAGCTGCTTGTCTGCCGAACCTGGCCACCTATCCTACGCCTCTTCCTTCGATGACACCTTTGATCACCAGTGTGGGGCGCGTCCATCTTCTGTTACACCCAGAGTTCACTTCCAGCTATTGCTTCGGCAGCTTAACTTCATGCTACCTGCCACTTTCCTGATGGGTGTGAACCCTTCACCACCTTGGCTTTAGGCGGCAGCCCGTGTTTACCTCGGACTTCATTTGCTTCCTAAGGACACTACTCCAGCCTCGGTCTATCACTGTAAGTTTCTTGACCTTCAGACGGAACTTTACGATAGTTCCTTTGTGTACACTGATGGCTCTTGGACTGGTCAGGTGTCGGGTGTGCCTTTGTCATTAGCACCATCAGTTTTCAGTATCGGCATCTGGAACACTGTTCGGTATTTACAGCGGAGCTCTTTGCTCTGCACGAGGCCACGCAGTACATCTGGTGAATTGTGTCATCTGCTCTGACTCTGTGCGTCCTTCAGAGCCTCTATGTTCTCCACACCGTCCACCCATTAGTGCAGTGAGTCCAGGAAAGCTTTCACTTGCTCACTCTTGCCAGAGCCACTGCGATGTTTTTGTGGGTCTCTAATCACATCGGTCGGATGGGAAATGAGCTCGCTGACACTGCTGCCGAGGCTGCAGTTCTTCTTTTCCCTCTGATGTGGTCTTGTGTTGTTGTCTGTCAGTAGGTGGTGTCACTTTGGAATCACCACTGGTCCTCCCTTCGCTGGAACAAGCTCCGGGGAAGTAAACCTCTCCCAGTGGCTTTCCCTCTCGCTGCAGGTAGATCATTTTATTTATATTGCGTATTTGGTACTGTCTTTTTAACTGTCGCCATTTTTAAGTAGTGATCCCCTACTACTTTTTGCTCATTGCCCTCAATCTTTGACTGTTCGCCATTTTCTGAAGGAATGCCCTATTTTTAACCACTTACGTTCTCATTTATGTTTGCCGTCTGAGTTATCGGCCATTTTAGCAAATGGCGCACGAGCTGTTGACCGCATTTCACTTTTTATCTGTCGTAACAATATGGTGAAGGACATTTAATCTTTACTTAGGAGCTCCATTGTCTCTATGGCGTATTTTATGGCCCTTTCTCCAAGTCCCTGTATTTAGCTGCCTTTCCTTCCATCGATTGGGCTTAACATGTGGTAGTTTTTAACTCCTTTTTTTGTCTCTGTGTTTTACGGTTTTGACATGCGTGCGTATGATCCTAGTTGTTTTGACGCCCTAAAACAAAACAAAACAAACTGACCATTAGTATTGTCAACATTGAGTTAGGACAGTGGTGAAATGACACGAGGATGGTGGCACACCGTGGAATTTTTGCTGTATAGACTCCTCCCTTTGCACAAGAGGTAGCAGCTTCAGCCATTAAGAAGCAAAGGAAAGGGAAGGCATCCGGACCTGACAGAATTCAGTCGGAAGTGCTACAGCTGGTTGCTCTGCGAGTCGCCCTGTACCTGACTCCGGTAAACCCACAGTTACCACTACCTTCGCGGTCCACCTCACTCTAGATCTATACGAGTGCTGGCTGCAAGTGTGTGACCACTCCAGGACACTGCAGATACTATTCAAAGCACTGAGCTAAGGCTCGATAGCTGCAGACGTGTGGATCGACACTAGAGGTTCCACCTTCGGACTCGGGTGCCAGATTACAGCACCGGCTGCACACCCCAACTCGAAACTGGCACCGTCGATGTCACTGATGTCTACGCTTGCCTGTATCTAGGCTGATGTGAGCCCCCTGTCCTGAGCCAATGCCGTGCTGTCAACTGTGACTTATCGTGCAGCCCTTGAGATTTTAACGTTGTTATACTACAGATCTTGTATCACCTCTGGGCAGTTTCATGTTATTGTACCTAGTGCAAAAAGGGAGGCACAGAGCTCCATGTGAAGCAGCTGTTATATAACAGCAAAGCAGACAGTAGCTCACAGATGGTATGGGCTACCACTGATTTTGATGACTGCCTTGAAATTTGTGAAGATATCATAGCAACTACAGTCCCAGACTGTAGCCCTCCTTCAGCAGGCTACCATCATGCACTTCCAGTGAGAGGCAATGGTTGACATCTGGCCTTCTTTGCATTAGAGCTGAAAATCTTTTCCCTTGACTTGCTCACTTACTGATTGTGTAATTGACTGAATGTGAAAGCACTATTATTAGCCAACATGAAGCCTACAATGAGAACAACATATTTTAGCATAGAATACTTCAGAAGTTTGTGGTAATTGACAGAAAGTCATCCAGTAAAACAGAAGAGATATCAGGCATTCCCAATAGTGTTATGGGCATTATGTTGTTCTTAATCTATATACACAATTTAGGGGACAATCTGAGCAGTCCCCTTAAATTGTTTGCGGATGATGATGTCATTTACTGTCTTGTAAAAGTCAGCAGATGATTGAAACCAATTACAAAACAATTTAGACAAGATATCTGTATGTTGCAGAAAGTGGTAATTTACTATAAATAATGAAAAGTATGAAGCCATGTACATAATACTAGAAGGAATCTACTAAGTTTTGGTTTCACAATAAATGACACAAATCTAAAGACTTTGAATTCTCTTAAATACTTAGGGAGTCTACTAGTCTACCACTGTGTGCTTGTCTGTCCTCTTCTGGAGTATTGGTGTGCAGTGTGGAATCTGCATCGGAGAGGACTGACAGAGGACAATGAAAAATTTCAAAGGAGGACAGCTTGTTTTGTTGTTGTTGTTGTGGTCTTCAGTCCTGAGACTGGTTTGATGCAGCTCTCCATGCTACTCTATCCTGTGCAAGCTTCTTCATCTCCCAGTACCTACTGCAACCTACATCCTTCTGTATCTGCTTAGTGTATTGATCTCTTGGTCTCCCTCTACGATTTTTACCCTCCACGCTGCCCTCCAATGCTAAATTTGTGATCCCTTGATGCCTCAAAACATGTCCTACCAACTGATCCCTTCTTCTAGTCAAGTTGTGCCACAAACTTCTCTTCTCCCCAATCCTATTCAATACCTCCTCATTAGTTACGTGATCTACCCACCTTATCTTCAGCATTCTTCTGTTGCACCACATTTCGAAAGCTTCTATTCTCTTCTTGTCCAAACTGGTTATCGTCCATGTTTCACTTCCATACATGGCTACACTCCATACAAATACTTTCAGAAAAGACTTCGTGACACTTAAATCTATACTCGATGTTAACAAATTTCTCTTCTTCAAAAACGATTTCCTTGCCATTGCCAGTCTACATTTTATATCCTCTCTACTTCGACCATCATCAGTTATTTTACTCCCTAAATAGCAAAACTCCTTTACTACTTTAAGTGTCTCATTTCCTAATCTAATCCCCTCTGCATCACCCGATTTAATTTGACTACATTCCATTATCTTCGTTTTGCTTTCGTTGATGTTCATCTTATATCCTCCTTTCAAGACACTGTCCATTCCGTTCAACTGCTCTTCCAAGTCCTTTACTGTCTCTGACAGAATTACAATGTCATCGGCGAACCTCAAAGTTTTTACTTCTTCTCCATGAATTTTAATACCTACTCCGAATTTTTCTTTTGTTTCCTTTACTGCTTGCTCAATTTACAGATTGAATAACATCGGGGAGAGGCTACAACCCTGTCTCACTCCTTTTCCAACCACTGTTTCCCTTTCATGCCCCTCGACTCTTATAACTGCCATCTGGTTTCTGTACAAATTGTAAATAGCCTTTCGCTCCTTGTATTTTACCCCTGCCACCTTCAGAATCTGAAAGAGAGTATTCCAGTTAACGTTGTCAAAAGCTTTCTCTAAGTCTACAAATGCTAGAAACGTAGGTTTGCCTTTTCTTAATCTTTCTTCTAAGATAAGTCGTAAGGTTAGTATTGCCTCACGTGTTCCAACATTTCTACGGAATCCAAACTGATCTTCCCCGAGGTCCGCTTCTACCAGTTTTTCCATTCGTCTGTAAAGAATTCGCGTTAGTATTTTGCAGCTGTGACTTATTAAACTGATAGTTCGGTAATTTCACATCTGTCAACACCTGCTTTCTTTGGGATTGGAATTATTATATTCTTCTTGAAGTCTGTGGGTATTTCGCCTGTCTCATACATCTTGCTCACCAGATGGTAGAGTTTTGTCATGACTGGCTTTCCCAAGGCCATCAGTAGTTCTAATGGAATGTTGTCTACTCCCAGTGCCTTGTTTCGACTCAGGTCTTTCAGTGCTCTGTCAAACTCTTCACGCAATATCTTATCTCCCATTTCATCTTCATCTACATCCTCTTCCATTTCCATAATATTGTCCTCAAGTACATCGCCCTTGTATAAACCCTCTATATACTCCTTCCACCTTTCTGCCTTCCCTTCTTTGCTTAGAACTGGGTTGCCATCTGAGCTCTTGATATTCATACAAGTGGTTCTCTTCTCTCCAAAGGTCTCTTTAATTTTCCTGTAGGCAGTATCTATCTTACCCCTAGTGAGACAAGCCTCTACATCCTTACATTTGTCCTCTATCCATCCCTGCTTAGCCATTTTGCACTTTCTGTCAATCTCATTTTTGAGACGTTTGTATTCCTTTTTGCCTGCTTCATTTACTGCATTTTTATATTTTCTCCTTTCATAAATTAAATTCAATATTTCTTCTGTTACCCAAGGATTTCTATTAGCCCTCGTCTTATTACCTACTTGATCCTCTGCTGCCTTCACAACTTCATCCCTCAGAGCTACCCATTCTTCTTCTACTGTATTTCTTTCCCCCATTCCTGTCAATTGTTCCCTTATGCTCTCCCTGAAACTCTCTACAACCTCTGGTTCTTTCAGTTTATCTAGGTCCCATCTCCTTAAATTCCCACCTTTTTGCAGTTTCTTCAGTTTCAATCTGCAGTTCATAACCAATAGATTGTGGTCAGAATCCACATCTGCCCCTGGAAATGTCTTACAATTTAAAATCTGGTTCCTAAATCTCTGTCTTACCATTATATAATCTATCTGATACCTTTTAGTATGTCCAGGATTCTTCCAGGTATATAACCTTCTTTTATGGTTCTTGAACCAAGTGTTAGCTATGATTAAGCTATGCTCTGTGCAAAATTCTACAAGGCGGCTTCCTCTTTCATTTCTTCCCCCCAATCCATATTCACCTACTATGTTTCCTTCTCTCCCTTTTCCTACTGACGAATTCCAGTCACCCATGACTATTAAATTTTCATCTCCCTTCACTACCTGAATAATTTCTTTTATCTCGTCATACATTTCATCAATTTCTTCATCATCTGCAGAGCTAGTTGGCATATAAACTTGTACTACTGTAGTAGGCATGGGCTTTGTGTCTATCTTGGCCACAATAATGCGTTCACTATGCTGTTTGTAGTAGCTAACCCGCACTCCTATTTTTTTATTCATTATTAAACCTACTCCTGCATTACCCCTATTTGATTTTGTATTTATAACCCTGTAATCACCTGACCAAAAGTCTTGTTCCTCCTGCCACCGAACTTCACTAATTCCCATTATATCTAACTTTAACCTAATCATTTCCCTTTTCAAATTTTCTAACCTACCTGCCCGATTAAGGGATCTGACATTCCACGCTCCGATCCGTAGAATGCCAGTTTTCTTTCTCCTGATAACGACGTCCTCTTGAGTAGTCCTCGCCCGGAGATCCGAAAGGGGGACTATTTTACCTCCGGAATATTTTACCCAAGAGGACGCCATCATCATTTAATCATACAGTAATGCTGCATGTCCTCGGGAAAAATTTCGGCTGTAGTTTCCCCTTGCTTTCAGCCGTTCGCAGTACCAGCACAGCAAGGCCGTTTTGGTTAATGTTACAAGGCCAGATCAGTCAATCATCCAGACTGTTGCCCCTGCAACTACTGAAAGGGCTGCTGCCCCTCTTCAGGAACCACATGTTTGTCTGGCCTCTCAACAGATACCCCTCCGTTGTGGTTGCACCTACGGTACGGCCATCTGTATCGCTGAGGCACGCAAGCCTCCCCACCAACGGCAAGGTCCATGGTTCATGGGGGAACCATGTTTTGTATTATTTGTAAACCATGTTTTGTATTATTGTAAAATAGGGGAGAGAGTTCCACGGATATGACAACACAAGTTGGGGTGGCAGTCATTAAAACAAAGGCGTTCTTCATTGCTGCATCATCTTTACTCGAAATTTTAATCACCAATTTTCTCCACCAAATGTGAAAATATTTTGTTGAGCCCACCTATATGATCATTGTAATAAAACAAGAGAAATCAGATCTTGCATTGAAAGATTTAAATGTTTGTTTTTCGTGTGCACTGTTTGAGAGTGGAACACAGTAGAGAAATAACATGAAGGTGATTTGATGAACACTCTGCCAGGCACTTAATTGTAAATTGCAGAGTAGTCATGTAGATGCAGAAAGACATCTCCGATTCAGTGCTTTTTCAGAAGCTCATTTTTCTGCTCACAATAACTTCAAAATTGCTCTAGTACTTGCAGTGATTTTTATGTAATTACCAGGAACATCAGTTACTAAAATCGTTGCCATTTATAGTATCAAGGTGTGTGTTGTCCCTGTGACTTTTATGGTTTCTGGAAACTTTGGTGGTGACAGTCCTGACTAAAATGTTCCCTATTTTCAAAGAACATCAAAGTGAATAAGATTCTTAAGTTTTCACTAGCTGTTACCACCATTTTCATCAGCAGTAAAAATATGTATTATTGGAATTGATATTGTATCCTTTTACAGGTGAAGTGGATGAAGCAACAGAGTCCAGAACTTTTCAGAATTGGGCTGAAAATATGCAAAATTACAAGAATGGTATTTACGCTTCCCAAGCATGGTAAATTTACTCACTGAGCATTATGAAGAACAGACAGTCAACTCCATACCAATTTGCTCATCATCTTTACTGTTTCTTGATATAGCTTCAGGGTACAATACTACTGGGTTACAAGAAGTCTTACTGCTTCGGTGGAGAGATATGCCAGACTACATTTCTTAAATATGCTAGTTCAGCAGAAAATAATCGGTAGCCACATTTTGTATACAAAACTAGTGCCCAAAAATTGATACTAGAATAAAACAGTTTTAATCATCCTGTCCTCAAATAAACTGTGTTGCACACATAAAAATAACATTATTGACTGTTGTGTAATTTCAGTGAAGTGAAAAGGCATTTCTAAAACCAAAATTACACAAATGCACACACAATTATACAAATACGTACACAATGTGTATTCAGTGCTCACAGAACATAATAGGAGGAGGATCAGTCTCAACAAAACATAACAAGCTACCCGTGCAGGACACTGTACAGATGGTCCTGCAAAACTATGTAATGTAAAATCACATTAGCAATAAAGAAAACCCACTGCTGATGGCACAGAGGTGCCAAAACATGTTTGGGTAATGAGAGAGAGAAAGAGAGAGAGAGAGAGAGAGAGAGAGAGAGAGAGAGAGAAATGTTTTTGCATAAAAGATGGAACCTTTATCTGACAATGGTCCATAAGAATCCTGACCTTGAATATATGAGAGGTGTTCAAGAAAAATATTTGTAGGAAGTCGAGTATTGTACACACTTTCAGGTACAGTTGTTAAAGAATGACTGTTAATATGGCAGTATCTTTGGATAAACAATACACTTATTGCTGAGGACTGATTTGAAAACAACACATGCATCACATAAAACAAAGTGGGTTGGATCAAACAACTTCAGTGGAACACAGGTGGGAGAAAGGATCAAACCACTTCAGTGGAACACAGGTGGGAGAAACAGAACAAAATACAGTTTGAAAATTGTAGGAATGTTTGCCCATATATTAACTTATTAGTGTTAGATTATAAAATAGACAACTGAGATTGAATTCAAATGCAATACTTCTAACAAGGCTGAGATGGTATGGACACATTAAGAGAATGGAGGAGAAGAGGATACCCAGGAGGATACACAAGATGAAACTGGAAGAGACAAAGAGGAAGACCGAGAGACAGATGGCTGAAAGGAGTAGAGGAATGTGTCCAGACGAAAGGAGAAGACTGGACCAAGGTGAAGATGGAGAGATGGTGGCAAGATGGTAGTCGATGGAGAGGCCTATGGTCCATACAGACCTGGCCAGAGGCTGGAAACTGTCAAAGATGATGATGATGATGATGATGATGATGATGACTTCTAACAGAGAATATGATACAACTTAGAGGCAACTAATGATGGTTTTGAAGAGGTTGCCAGTCCTTCATGCTATGTGACACCTACTTGTGGAAAGTCCTGAGATATAGAAACATTTTCATGAATTAAGGAGATGGGCAGTGCCGCTCTCAGGTGAGAGTGCATTGCAGCTGTAGATAAATACAATTTATGTCTCAACGTTTAAACTAGTGAATCTGTGCTGATGTTCTTCTGAATGAGTATGATAAAGAGAAGTCTTCACAAAAAGCAATAAACTGGAGTAAATGTAACAACTCGTCTAACAGTAAAGGTGTTGAGTTGTCAACAGGCACATAAACAAGACTGAAAACTTCAGTAGCTGCAGCAAAGCTGGTACATGACTGCTTTTTCATGGGTGTCCCTTCCTGTAATGGGGTAGGATAAGCCTGTGGTAGATCTGAAAAAGGGTAGGGTGCTAGGTGGGTGTACCTGACATGTCTTGCACCTGGCACTCGATTTCAGTGGCTGCTTCAGGACCCTTGCCTTCTGGATACTATCGCTAGACACCAGCTTCTCCAAACTATGTACGTGGGATTCGTCCTCACAATACATCCTCTGTTCCCGTAATCTATTGGGCCTCGATGTCCGCTATACACTGCCCTGCTCCCCTATCCCCATTGCCCCAGGACCCTAACTTCACTCATTCTGCACCAACACCCTCCTCCCTGCAAGTCTCTCCTTCCTCTGTTCTATCACACGCTCCCAGTCCACTCCTTTCATCAGCCTCCCTTCCTGAACCCATCCTGCACCCCATCTCGTCTTCCTGTACCGACTCCACCTGATACAACCTTCCACCTTAGTCAAGCTGCAGAACAGCAGTCCCGGTAGAGTGTATTCGGCCAGCACGGTGTAGCCTTACATGTGTGCATGTGTGGGTGCACTTTATGTGCCTGTTGATGACTTGACATTACTTCAATGGGCAACATCTCATTTGTTTATCTTGGACCAATTAGACCTTGCATGTTAGATGCAAGCAACTTGGCACATTATGTGCCAGGTTTTTGTTGAATCACTTTAATGAGCACTGTTTTGTCAAGCTTATCTAGTTTTTTTCTGTGTAACAGCACAAGAATGTAATAGGTATGTGTTCCTAATTATTCCTGGTGGTTCTTGTTCTTTTTGATTCTGATTGCAGGATTCCTGGCTTGTCAGATAAATTCTTATATTTCAATGATGATGTTATGCTTGGCAAGGAAGTTTGGCCAGAAGACTTTATTACCTATTCTAAAGGGCAGAAGGTAAGATAAACAACAGTTAATAGGCTTCTATTGATTCTGCAGCAGCATAATCAAGTGATATTTGTTGTATCTTCGTGTTGGTACTTTATAGTAATCTTTCAGAAGATTAGGATAATCTGGCTCTGGTTTTTGAGAATGGGGGTTCACTATTGTTATCCAGGCTATTTATTTGTTATGATTTAGATAAATTATACTCTATATCCTGCACATGCATCATGTCCTGGTATCCAATGAGCCGACACTAAAATCAGTAACCTCTTTACATCAATATTAGCACCACAGTGACATCAAATGGTACCTGTATTGTGTGTTTTAAATGGCATATTGATTGGGAAAGTAGTGTATATTTGTGGTGGTGAAGAGTGAGGAAGACAAACTCGATGGCATATTTATGTTCAAACTTCAAATTCTCCTGTAAATCACTCATGAATTATGCATTTTAGGCTAATGTGCTCATTGGCAAGAAGTTGATGTCTGGCGAATTGTGTACACCTGGTTGTGCAATAGGTAAAACACTGTAATCAGGGACTAGCCTTGAGTGAAAGATGTAATTATTAAATGGCATGGAGGTGATAGGGCATGTAAGGAGACAAATGGATGGTAAATATGAAAGATGGGTGGATGACATTATGAAACATTTGTCATTTTTCCTCTTCTCTGAACTTACGGTCCTTACTGTTTCTTCTTCTTCTTCTTCTTCTTCTTCTTCTTCTTCTTCTTCTCCTCTCTCTCTCTCTCTCTCTCTCTCTGAAATCTTCCCATCTTCCCATTCTTCCTCAGTCTTGGTAGAGTTCCAATTCTTACAGAATTTTAATCCTCATCCAAATTTTCATTCCAACACCCTAGCTTCTGTTTTTGCATAAGGCCTGCCAAATCCTTGAATACTTTTATGAGTCTCTGATTTCTTCCCAGCTGTTAATCTCCAAATTAAACAGGTTTTTGAGGTACTTACCTTTGTTCTGATTCAGTGTCTCCATGTTGATTTTAGGTTTCTTGTTTAAGTTGGCATTGGTCTGTTCAGCTGAATCTTACTTTCATCTTTGACAGGTAGTGATGCGAGTAGATGTTGGTACTTTTTCTTACTTTGATCTTTAGTATTTATTTTTGATTTTGGGCTACTTAATGGCAACATGATCAATTTGTATCTCTCCTAGTATTGTGTTGGGAGAAACCTATGTTTTCTTCTTCTTCCATGGGAGGGCTTTCACGTTTGTGGACATTACTTGTAGATCGAATTGTTACAGAAGGTGATGACTCATTCCTGTTTTTATATGTACGGTATGTCAAATGTTTTGCCAGTATTGTTCTGCATTTATTATTGCTGTCCACTTTTCCCTCCAGGTGTCTCACAACTGTTTTGTGAGTACATGCTTGGCTACCGCAGTGCCTCAGCCTTTGCAGCATTACTTTCATTTGCATGCTGCAAGCTTATACTTCCGCTATCCCTTTCTCTCTCTGTCTCTCCATCAGATGGCTTTCTCGGTGCAGACCCTGCTTGGACCTGGTTTATGACTGGACCTAGAGTTTGCACTTCCAGCATAGCCTTCAACTTTTCATTAAATAAACACATGATCCCCATTGTTCAGTTTGACCTGCCACTAATTGTAACATGTGCATGAATAATGTTGTATGGCACATTGACATTTAGTAGAATCGCCTCAAGTAATGTTGTATATGGCAGTTTCGACCGCCTGCTGCAATAGCTGCAGCACTAAACCGTGAGAAAAGAAGCAGTTTTCACATCTCTGCGCAAACAATGCTATATGTTACAAAAATGGCAGAGCTCCTTCATGGGCGACAGCCGCAGACCCTGCTCCATTTGCTGATGCCATCCTCCTCCCACCCCACTCCCGGCCCTCGCAGCGGTATGCCCCTGGCACGGCTGTGTGGGCCCGCGAGGAGTACAGGCGCAAGGCGGGTTGGACACCCGCCACGGTCGTTTCGGCCCATGGGCTGCGTGTGATGTTGGTGCAGACATCGAAAGGGTTGGAGCGCGCCGCCTTCATAATCAGCTCCGCCCTCGTGCTGCCACGGGACTCGCGCCGCCGCTTCTTTCCCTACCTCCTTCAGGTACGGACGTGGTCCTCGAGTCACTGTCCCAGCCCCCAGTTGCTGTCTCCCCGTGGGCCTGCCGCAGGCCCTCTCCGCCTCCGGGTGGATTGGTGGCTCCCTTCCCCCCCCTGGTCTCTGGATCGGCTGTCATGGATACCTCAGGCGTCCCTTCCTCCCCGCCAGTTGCGGTTGATACACCCAGTTCCTATTCCCACTGCCGCCCACCTCGGCACTGTCCGGTGCGTTTCCACCCCTGCGGGCAAGTTTCAGGGGCGAGGGATCTGGTACCACGCGCCACGGAATTTGAATCCGCGCCAGACATCATGGACGTTGAAGTCCCGTAGAGGTTTCTGCACCATCGCGCCGCGCCGTAAGCTGTGGCGGCGCACGCCTCCTGGCTTGCCTTTGGTGTTAGGGCGTCACAGTGGAACACGTGGTTCCAGTGGCCAATAGCAGCGCCCTCGATAGCATACTTAAGCGCCTGCCTCTCGCTCAGCCAGCCAGTCTAATCTCCCTCACATTAGACAGCCTGCTTCCTTGTTCTGTGTATGAGTGGATGTGTTTCCTTCCTTGTGACTCCGTTGTTCAATCTTGTTGTATTTGTTCTGTCTTTCGTTGGTCGTGTCCGCCCTCTCGCGTTGTGTTGTTGTTCGCGGGCCTCTCCGCGGGTCCCGCCGCACTTTCTGTCGTTGCTACCCTGTGACTATCCCGGTCGCAGTTACAACAGACTCCCCAATGATTGAAAAAAAAGAAAGAAGTGTCAAAGAGTTATTGTTCCTCCAGAACGGAAGGATGTCATTGCTGAGGCCTTTGTCGATCCTTCAAAACTGACCATTCAGGGGATGATGATGGAAGACTTCAAGGACATAGGATCCATTGAGTTGTTTTTAAAAAAGCTCACTGCTTTGAAAAATAATGATGTACTCTGGTTGAAGCTGTGTAGTGATGGTCCTCATGGTATAAGTGTGCGCCGTAGTCACAACTTGCTTCGCCCATGGGAAAGACATTGTATTCTAAAACATGGTTGTTAAAATCAAGTAAAACGTTTTCCATTGCCTTCTGGTTTTCGGCCACCGTACAGTGGGGTCTCAAAACTTCATATGGAGAAGAAAAGAGATCCCTTGGACGTGATGAAATATATGGAGGCAAAGTACAGGACTTTTAACAAAAACTTGCAGTTTAATGAACCAGACTTGTGTCTCAACTTGATAAAAACTCATGTTCAATTTACTTTTTGAAGACCAGTGTAATCAGTTTACAATAAACATTATTTTGTGACTTTTTATAATTTTGTTTCTTACAAATTTTAGAATCTGGACAACTTTCTCATTATAACAGAATACAGTGATTGGGAATAATGCTGTATGTCCATTTGTATGCATTTTTCCGTTTTAATACTTATTTTCAAAAAAACTATGCTTAGTGGAATTTTAAAAAGCATAACCAAATATTTTCAACAGTCTGTTTACACAAACAATACATATCTGCTGCTACATTATTATTTTGCAATAATTCTGTAGAATTAACAGTTTTAGTCGATTTCCTAAAAACTGCAAAATGTGCCGTAGAGCATTATTTGTGCACACGCTTCAATTTTCAAAATACACCAGGGGGTGGGTTGTGCAGAGATGGTCACCCAATGTGGTGTGTGAGCCACCTTTGTGCTTTATATCTATGCACCCTTCTGTTTAATGCAGTAATACACCCAAAACCCATTGAGTGGGGGAAGGGGGTTGTCAAGTATGTGCACAGTGGTAGCCTCTGACCACGCAGGGATCACACTGTTGTTATCTGAGCTGAAAACTCCCCAAACATGCCAATGAGTAGGTGCTTGTTATGACAGGGGCACTAGGATTCGAAGCAGTGAATTACTGGCTACGTAGCTATTGCCCAGGCTGGGTTGCACTCATCCATGAGGAGAGCCCCCATTCAGAGTGGGTGGCACAATGGTGGATCAGTTGCAAATGAAGCAGATGAAGTTAACTCCTGCTGGTGGCCATACAGTGCCAGCAATCTCTATGAAAGGATAGTCCTCTTTCAATACAGATAAATACAACCCTAAAATGTTCCTTTCCCTGGCTACACATTGGGAGGAATGTAGGGCTAAGTGTCAAACAGAGCAGTACTCCCCTCATTACTTGGCCTCAAAGCCTTTCTTCTTTGTTGAGAACTTGAAGACAAGTTTGGGAAAGTGGCAGGCATCTGCAAAATGAAAAGTGGATCAGTTCTGATCAAAACAGTATCCCCCGCCCAATCAAGGGCACTTCACTTGTAAAAAGCTGGGTGACATACTGGTGTCTGTCACTCCCTATTACAATCTAACTTTAGTTCATGCCATTGTTTTCCACAGAAACCTGCTGTTTGCCAACTAAGAGTGATATATATATATATATATATATATATATATATATATATAAAAACAAAGATGATGTGACTTACCAAATCAAAGTGCTGGCAGGTCGACAGACACACAAACGAACACAAACACACACACAAAATTCAAGCTTTCGCAACAAACTGTTGCCTCATCAGGAAAGAGGGAAGGAGAGGGAAAGACGAAAGGATGTGGGTTTTAAGGGAGAGGGTAAGGAGTCATTCCAATCCCGGGAGCGGAAAGACTTACCTTAGGGGGAAAAAAGGACGGGTATACACTCGCGCACACACACACATATCCATCAACACATATACAGACACAAGCAGACATATTTAAAGACAAAGAGTTTGGGCAGAGATGTCAGTCGAGGCAGAAGTGCAGAGGCAAAGATGTTGTTGAATGACAGGTGAGGTGTGAGTGGCGGCAACTTGAAATTAGCCCTACCTATATGAAGATGGTATCTTGTTCTTTTGACATGTAAGCAGGAGATCCCGGGTTCGAGTCCCGGTCAGCGCACACATTTTCAACTGATCTTATTATTTTCTGTATCCAAGTTAAAACTTACTGATTGTTGACTGTTGGTTTTAGTCTAGGTGCCCCTAATGCACTAATATTTGCTTTACAATTTTTGTCTTCGTGTAAGTATTTTTTCTTTAATATTGCTAATTAGTATTTGTACAAAATTCAACAGCATAATTACATTTGACAAAACCTAAAATATTATTTTTGTGAGAAGAAATCTTTTTCATTCCCCCTCCCCCCCCCCCCCCCCCCCCCTCCAAGATGAGATAGTATTTGCTTTTGCCTGAGAAAATGCCATGTATTCTTTTCACTTAACTTCAAATCAGTTAAGAAGTCATTTTGACATCTCTCTCTCTCTCTCTCTCTCTCTCTCTCTCTCTCTCTCAATTCAGATTCTGAGAGCCTTGTTCATCTTGCAATTTTTCATGAAATATTTCATATATCTGATTAGGTAACACTGGCTGGTGTAGGTTGTGGACCAGAGGTACCTAGGTAGAAAGTGTCCCGAGGGATGTCTTCCTGGCAAGAGAAGCTGGAGGTAGACGATTTGTCTGTATTTGAGAGGTGCGGACAAATGCTCCTGATGGGTGGGAACGCATCTATCCCAAAGTAGGTACGGGGAAGCAGCTAGACAGGAGCCTCCAACCATCACGATGGCACGTACAGTTGACTGGCCCTGAAAGCACACTTTAGGTGGTGTATCAGGCAGGAGTACTGTCGCCAAAGGGGGCAGTGTTGTCATAGCTGTAGCATATGACATTATTTGACATGCTGCGTGGAACTGCTTGTACTACTTCTTGGTCTCTTGGTAACTGAGTTTGTCTAGAGGCTAGCATTCTTTTCTCTCTGGAGAACAATGCAATATGGAGAGCATGGAGACTGGTACTTTCCAAAGTTGACACGGAAGGAGAGAGATGCACAGGGATTGTTCGCATGTGGCGTCCATCCACAATCTCTACCAATGGAGCTAGCATTGCAATGCAAAGATATGTGCCCAAATTTCAAGCACTTGAAGCATTGCAGCAGTATACCATCAGTACTCCATTGCAATGGTTTACTAAGACCTTGACCTTTTCAGGCTATGAATCACCCTCAAAAACCAAGAGGAAGGCACTGGTAGCAGCCCTATTGTCCTTTGGCCCCCTATGTACAAGACCGACAAAATGTGACCCCCCCCCCCCAACAAAATATATATCAGAGATCTCTGCCCAAACTCTTTGTCTTTAAATATGTCTGCTTGTGAGATGTCTGCTTGTGTCTGTATTTGTGTGGATGGATATGTGTGTGTGTGTGTGTGTGTGTGTGTGTGTGTGTGTGTGTGTGTGTGTGTGTGTGCGCGTTTGTGTGTGTGCGAGTGTATACCCATCCTTTTTTCCCCCTAAGGTAAGTCTTACCGCTCCCGGGATTGGAATGACTCCTTACCCTCTCCCTTAAAACCCACATCCTTTCGTCTTTCCCTCTCCTTCCCTCTTTCCTGATGAGGCAACAGTTTGTTGCGAAAGCTTGAGTTTTGTGTGTGTGTTTGTGTTTGTTTGTGTGTCTATCGACCTGCCAGCGCTTTCGTTCGATAAGTCACATCATCTTTGTTATTTTATTTCCCCCCCCTAAGGTAAGTCTTTCCGCTCCCGGGATTGGAATGACTCCTTACCCTCTCCCTTAAAACCCACATCCTTTCGTCTTTCCCTCTCCTTCCCTCTTTCCTGATGAGGCAACAGTTTGTTGCGAAAGCTTGAATTCTGTGTGTATGTTTGTGTGTCTGTCGACCTGCCAGCACTTTCATTTGGTAAGTCACATCATCTTTGTGACTTACCAAATGAAAGTGGTGGCAGGTCGACACTGTTGCCTCATCAGGAAAGAGGGAAGGAGAGGGAAAGACGAAAGGATGTGGGTTTTAAGGGAGAGGGTAAGGAGTCATTCCAATCCCGGGAGCGGAAAGACTTACCTTAGGGGGGAAAAAGGGACGGGTATACACTCGCGCGCACACACACACATTGATCTCCTTCTTCTGTGCTGGAAGCACACGCATTGCCCGAACTCGTATGGGACTCGGTCAGATTATCTGCCACGAGTAATGAGTGTAATGGGCAGGGGCACTATGAATGTAGTTTGTGGACATTAAGTTGGGAATGTGGGTCTCACGGGGAGCATGCAGGGGATAAATCCCTGCAGTCACACTATCGTCTGTGCCCTAGGTGGATCAGATGGATAGAGCGTCTGCATTTAAGCAGGAGATTCCAGTTTAGAGTCCTGGTCGGTGCACACATTTTTAACTGTTCCCATTGATGTATATCAACACCTGTTGACAGCTAGGGTCTTGATTTAATTATCATCCCTTGTAATATAGTATATTATGATACCAATTTCACTAACAAAAAATGTGATACCATATCTTTGAACCAAGTCCTCTGTTCTTTTTTTACATACAATGCCATTTTACATTGTTCATACCATTACAATACCATTTTACATCATCAGTAGCTCATGAAATACTGTGTGCAGCATAGACACAACTAAAACGTCAAAGCTTTTGATAAAGTTATGTCTGCTACATAAGCACTACTGAGTTCCATGCTACTAGAGTATGTAGTTCAAATATAAGTCTGGTGTGCTAACCTAGCACAACTTCAATTGGGAATACCATGTAGTCTGTTTAAACAAACACACAGACAAGTTCACTATCAATTTGGTTCAACTCATGGCTTAGGATACTATACAACATCAATGAAATAAGATATTTATAAGCACTATGGTGAATGTCACATAACTAACACTTTAATCACAAAAATGAAAATGTCCTCTCCAGATCATGGGGTTGTCTGAAATTTACATACCATTTCTGGTTGAAAATTCACCTAAAACTAGATAGAATTGGAAAATGTCTACTTAGGTGATACACAAAATATATATATATCTAATTTTGGGAAGTGCCCACAGATTTCAATAACTCTCCTGATATCTTTTACACACTTCGGTGAAGTAGCATTTGTTTGTTACAGGGTTCTGTGTCATAGACATCTACATAAAATTGCATGCATCATTCTTCACTGTTTACTAGTAGTTCAAAGACAAAGAATAGTATAAATATATTACTAGTTATCAGACAGTATCTTAAAGGTATTTACAAAAATGATAAAATGTTGTGCAATGTTTATGGGTATAGTATTTAATGGTAAATTAGTGTTGTACCTGTTAGTATCATTCAAGAATCAGCCCCCATAGTTGTTTACATAAATAACAAAACATCAAAGAAAACATGTAATAACACTAATCAAACAATGGAAAATAGCCCTAAGATATTTAAAAGTCATTGTGTGGGATATGGTTGTGTTGAAACACTTAGAACTATAATTTCTGTGTGGATAATTGTTGATGAGTACATGTTTAAGTCAGTCACTATATGGTTGTAACACTTGGTGCACATCAAGCATGAGACAAATTCAGTATAGAGGCTCCCACCTGGGGTAAAATGTTTTAAAAACTTAGTATTTACCTCAGCATGTTTCCAGAAAAGTAACAAAATAACTCCCACCTCTCATTATATTTTCAGAAACAGTAATGTAACAGTTATATGTCTCAAGCACATAGTCTGATACAATAAGTAGTTCAATTCATATAGCCCTTCGAGTACTGAATACATCAACCATTAAGTGTTCAGATATGTCGTCCTGACTTACTTTATGTGATTCAGTGTAAGTATAAAAATTTTCATAAGTTCGGAAATGAACAGTTTTCTTTAATCATTACCTTTCAACAGTGTACAAGAATGTAGTGGTGTATAGGTATAGTTGTCAATTCACTGAAAACATTCTACATTTAACTTCCTATTTTCAAGTGTTAATATTCTTCAAATTAATTGCCAACATGATGCTTAATCACTTTTCAGTGTACAGATTACTGAAGTGTTGCCTAATTACAAAAGATGTCACACTTCACATAGACTCAAACTTTCTGCGTTAATATAAATGAGTGTTTACTTGCATCTGTTTCTTCGAATCAAAAACAACTTGCATTACAAACCTTGCTGACTATGTGTGTCTTTTATAAACTTTCTTCACTGTAAGAAAAAGAGGGTTTCCTAACCAGTCCCTACCTAATATCATTCTCCTCATTTCATGAGTAATACAACAATACTTCATTAAATACATCAAATATCTCCTCATTGCATCAACATAATAACTTCATAATATCACCTCATTTCTCCACTAAATACTCGATAATAATAATCACCTAAGAAAAATCACCTGCTTCGTCTTACACAATAGATCAACCTCACAAAATAACGCTACATAGCAGCAGATCTCACAACTGGTGTAACTTTTCCTCTAACAATAGAAACAGACATTACAGTATTTACATATTTTATTTCTTTACTGTTTCTAATCATTGCATTGCTTGCACAACACATTACTGTATACAATCATATTACTTCAACTTTTGGGCCAGAAAGGTAATACTTCATACAATCACTTCATTACTTTCAAATACACTTCACTAGGTAACTGTACTTTCATTTGTCATATTATACAAACACTTTGAAAACTAGTGGATGACACTAAATATCTCAAGTGTTCTCTTCTGCTGATAGCTAGCTATATGTACTACTTCCTCAAAAATTTACCAAAAATTGTGTATACACTGTGTAGTAATCTCATTACTCCTGCAATAATACAGCCTTTTATAATTTCATGTTTAGTGGTTACTCAGGTTGTTCAACATAATTTGATACACTTAAACATTTTGTAAAATTCCATTACCTTACTTTTTTGGTATAATTGATAAACTTTTTTTTCATAACAAACAGAAAAACATCCTCCTGCATTACTTTTGTACTCAGAAAATATCAAATATGTGTTAGCACTCTGAATTTTACATAATCAATGTTGTGTAGGTATTATGTTTCTGTTTATTGTTAAAAATGGCTGTTCACCAATGTTTCTCCTCAGAATATATGTGCCACTCTCTCATAAAGTTTACCACACATTACCTGAAATCGAAGACAGTTGAAGATACTACCTAACTTATTACAAACTAGTGACAGGATGGGAAGAGGAATAAGTGACATCACCACTGAAGTGTCCCAGACAGATCTTGGGACACCCTTCTTGTCTTTTGCAAATTTTGAAAACTAAGGTTTTTTTATTATTATTACTATTTTTCAGGAACTGGTCTACAGAATCATCTGGTCTGTAAACTAACCCCATTTGAATTCTTTCTGGTAGCCTTCTCTTAAGTGCATCCATTTGAATTAATTCATCAAAGGGTTGGTCTATGTGTGCAAGTTTCATGATCTGGTCTTTGCAAAACTCTTTTATACCCCCTTTTTGCTCCCTGTACATTGGACCATTTAAAAACTTACTCTTTATCCTTGCCTGTTCAGTGTCAGACCAAAACTTTTTCAAGAAACACTTTTCAAATTCATCTATGGATAAATTGCTACAGTCAAGTTAGTTGGCCCATGACAAGGCTTCCCCTTCTAATGATCTTTTAATGAACTGAATTTTTAATTCATCACTCATACCAGGGAGAAAACTATCACAGAAACTTTGTATAAAATCAACTGGATGAAAATGTTTGTCACCAGGGAAACACTTCAGTGGCATAGCAGGAAAGCTTGGATGTCCTACATTACAGAATGTTTTTTGACAAGCCCCATCTTGTTTTTTTGGTAATGGTGACATCATTATGTTATCTCAGCTATCTTCAGAACTTTTTCATCTACATCTGAAGCAACAACGTCTGTTTTTTCATTTAGCTTATTTATAAAGTTTACAGATTGTTAACTAGTGTCTCCAACAGCATCTTTACGTCTTAACTTCAACAGCACGTATCTCAGATGTGAGGTCCTTGTCTACTTCGTATAATTTTGTTTATAATGATTGTATTTTGGATTCTGAAGCCTCTGCCCTCCCCTCAACTTTTTCACACATTCATCTTTAGCTTTCACTGGAGAAAAGCTCAGTCTTTTTTAATATTTGAAATTTGCGCATTAAGCTCTGGTCTAATGAGATTCCTTTGTTTTCCACTATTTTTTCCATTGATGACAGGCTTTTTGTTTCACGTTTTTCACTATTTTTTTCCTTTGATGACATTAATGCAGTAAACATGTCTTGTAAACTAACTGTTTGGGATTTTCACTCAGCATTGTTTTACTTACATGCAACTGTACTTGTTTCTCATGGTCTGGACTCGAATCTAACATGTTACTGTCTAAAACTCCCGAGTCTGCACTGATTTCGTTTAATCTGCTTTGGTCGACTATTGTCTAATACATCTTGAAACATGTCTTTATCGGCTATGTCTTGTCTAAACTCACTGGTTGAAGCTGGTAGGTTCGGCATATTTATTTCATTGTTCAGATCATGAGTCACTTTTTGTAAATTTGTTCTTAAATTATCAATGCTAAAAGAAAAAAAAAAATGTTGGTCAAAATGTCCATACAGCACAACACTGCACTGAGAAAATACAAAAATTAATATTTTAATTGGTACTTAGCTGCTTATTGTCCTGGATTGGGTAGCTGGCGTCTACTTTATTAATAATGCCTCAACCTTTTACAACCACGTATGTCCATAGTTTTGCGTCTTTCCAAAACTTCTCCACATGGTAATATGTCAAACTACATTTGGTTTAAAATCATTCCACTTTGCAACACAACTATATGCTTTTTGGTCACTTGAAACATAAACACTGTCAAAAATCCAAACGTACAAGTATCCTAGTCCCAATAGCACCACTTTGACCTCCTTTGTTACACACATTGGATGACCATTAATTATAAATAATTGTTCATGGAGTAATTACATATTGTTGGCTGGGTCCAGTTGTAGTTTTAAAGAAAAAATTCTCATCTTGTTTCTTGAGGATCTCCTTAAATTTGTTGCTTGAACTTCTATCTAAAAGCCAGGTTCTCTTGTAGGTCTGGAAGCCCTATAGGTTGATGTGTTTGTAGAATAATGTAGACGACGAAACTGATTCGTTTGTAAATTTCACATTTGATAGTCCTAGATGCCTTGCTGCCATAAATTTACAATGTTCACTCAGTGAAATACATTCCATTTGTACACAACTCCAGAAAACTTTACATTTCTCCTCCCTTCCTTCCTTCCTTCCTGCCACACACACATGCAAGCCAACTGCTCCCAGTTAACATTGCTCCAAAGTACATCAGTAAAAGTATATTCATATTAAGATCGAAACATAGATATAGAACATTAAATTGAAAATAATGTACAAAAAATGAAATTTAGTCAACAGTACAATACAACAATTATGATAATATATATCACATAAACAAAAATATATCTCTTTTTGTAGTGCAGTAATTTTATGATTTTCTTTTTTTTTTTTTTAAATCACAGGGGTTTATTGTGTTAGCACATCATATACTGTTTTACAGTTCAAGTTTGAAACATTTCAAATAAGATTGAGAAAGGATAAGATTGTAAATTTGTGAATATACATGGTCCAGATGTATTGCACGTTACAGCCTGAGGTGGAGACTCCAGTGGTTCCTGAGGCCCCAGTTCACACCACACAACAGAACCCAAAACTCTGTGTAATATGATGCCCTAATCCCTCAACCATTGGCAGCAGGTGACCGAAAGGCCTAACCTTCCCCTTGGTCCCTTCATGGCATCACTGTACATCAAGAACATTATTCTCCAGTGGAATCATAGTGTTTTTTTTCACCACCTGGGTGGCTACGACATCTTTTAAGCTCATCACCTACCTCCTGTATTGCCATTCAGGAGACTTGGTTTCCAACAATGCAGACCCCAGCCGTTCATGGATACCGGGAATATTATAAGAATCATGCTGTCTATGACAAGGTGTTGGGCAGAGTTTGCGCATATGTTCTAGACACTCTATGTAGTGAACTCGTGCCTCTTAGTGCACCTTTGGAGGCTGTGGCTGTTCAGGTAAGGGCATTTCAGGAGATTAGCATTTGCATGGTTACCATCCTCCCGATGGTGAAGTGTCTCACAGTACACTGTTTGCATTGGTTTCTCAGCTCCTCCCTCCCACCTTTTCTAATCTTGGGTGATTTCAACGTCCATAACCCTTTGTGGGTTGGAACTATGTTCACTAGCCATGGTACAGACCTCGAAAACTTTCCCGAACAACGTTCCACGCTGTCGGTCACAAGCTCTGAGCAGTTGTTGAGTTGAGGGCAACCTTGGTCACATTCTTCCCTTTTCTGTCCACCCTATGTCCATTATCCATTGGAATATCCGCCGCATTCGAGCCAATTGGGATGAATTGTCGATCCTCTTATGATCCTACTCGCTGGTCATCTTCTGTCTTCATGAAACAAAGCTGCGTCCCCACGATCACTTTGTTTTCCCCCATTTTCAGTCAGTCCGATTTGATCTCCCCTTTGTTGAAGGCACTCCAGCACATGGAGGACTCATGATTCCTTTGGCTGACCTTCTGAACCAACCCAACCTCTTCTTTCTTAACACTGGAGCACCCACTTTCCTTTCTGACTCCTCGCACATCTATTCCCATTTGGACCTATCCTTTTGCACTGCCCAGCTTGCCCATCATCTTGAGTGGTCCATTCTTCCTGACACCTACTCGAACAACCATTTCCCATGTGCTATCAGTTTGCTGGCTCCTGTCCCATCCACGTGCAGCCCCAAATGGCAGCTCACTAATCCTGACTGGACCTTTACTCCTCCCTGGTGACCTTCGAAGAACAGGATTTCCCCAGTTGTGATGATCAGGTGGAATATCTCACAAACATTATCCCTATTGCTGCAGAACGTTTCATTCCTCACAATTCCTCTTTACCATGTTGTGTCCCATTTCCTTGGTGGACTGTAGCATGCTGTGACTCAGTTCATGAGCGGAGACGTACTCTCCACATTTTTAACCACCACCCTATGCTGGAAAACTGGATTCATTATAAACAGATGCGTGCAAAGTGTCGTTGATATCTTCGGGAAAGTAAAAGAGGTAGTTGGATTTTATTCACTAGTTCTTTTAACAGTTCCACACCTTTGTCTGTCATTTGGGCCAACCTCTGATGGATCTCCGAAACCAAGATCCATTCCCTCATTTCCGGCCTGATAGTAGCAGACAGTGTCATCGTGGATCCTGTTGCTATCTCCAACACCTTGGGCCGCCATTATGCAGACGTTTCGAGCTCTTTCCACTATCACCCTGCCTTCATCCATCAGAAAGGAGTGGAGGAGGCTTGGGCGATACCATTCTCTTCCCCAAACCGTGAATGCAATTCACCTTCACTATGAGGGAGCTAGATCATGCTCTCAGTTATCCCCCGGGGGTCCACAACTCTTTTGTGGATATGTGCGTGGCGAGCACGGGACCCCGAGCTAGTGCGGCCCTCTTTCCTTTCCAGGCTGCATACCTTCCTTTTCTGCATCCTTCCCCATCCCCCCCTCCCCACTCCCCGCTTCCCGCTCACCCCTCACCTCCACCTCTTCCCTTCCCCTTCTCCCCTTCTGGGAGTATGTTTTGTGCCTACGTCCGGAGATGGACTCTTGTAACTGTAAGACAGTCTCTTTTCTTCGCTTTCTCTGCTGGAAAGTCTATGTCCTTTCTTCGTCCTTCTCTTTTCCTTGCCTCTTCTCTTTACCCTGTTCTCCGCTGCGGCATTTGAGACACCTCGTTTCCTTTCCTTTTCTTTGTTTCTCCCTTTTACGTTTTTCCTCCCTGTGCATGTCTGAAGGCCGACCCACGCATTCCCACGCATAACCGGTGACGGGGTAACGCGTAATTCCGCACCCCGGGTAGACAGGTAGGACATCTACATACCCCCTGGTAACGGCCAGCCCCAGAGAGAGGTCATTACCCGAGCTGATACCTTCCGAAAGTGCCGATTGGTCCCTCCGTCCATTTCTCGGGAGGTGTGACCTGATGTGTGAACAACCACCTAAGGTGGGAGTGCCCTCAGAGAGGGCCCCCACAAGGAAGGAGCGCGCCATCAGAGACGCCGATAATCATGAGGATACTTCTGCAATGGTTTCCTCATCATCTACTATGTCTGCTCACAAGCGAATGTTGAGTCTCAGCCACGGACTATTCTTCCATCAGTGCCACAGTTCCTTGTAGTTTTTCGGTCGGACGAAGGTCAAAACTTCTCCACGGTCAACCCTTTCATTATTCAGAAAGGTGTCGATGCAATTGCAGGTCCTGTAAAGTCTTGTTTCTGATTAAGAAACGGCACCTTTTTGTTAGAAACAGTCAGTGCCCTCCAGGCACAAAAATTGCTGCGTACTTCACTGCTACATACCTTCCCTGTCCGGGTGGAAGCGCACTGCACTTCAAATTCATCACGTGCGGTCGTTTATACACGCTCCCTCGACGGATTGTCCGATGAGAAAATTCAAAACTACCTATCTGACCAGGGCTAACGGCTGTTCATCGAGTCATGAAAAGGGTTGACAAGGACTTGGTTGCAATCCGTACTATCTTCTTGAT
Source organism: Schistocerca nitens (assembly GCF_023898315.1). Taxonomy (NCBI): domain Eukaryota; kingdom Metazoa; phylum Arthropoda; class Insecta; order Orthoptera; family Acrididae; genus Schistocerca; species Schistocerca nitens. The sequence goes on from NW_026045897.1 coordinate 5,312,136, forward strand.
ATTTGACAGAGCTCAACTTCCATCGAACATAAAAGTGGGCTATGAGATAATTTCCGTTCACCCTTACATCCCAAACCCTACGTGTTGCTATCGGTGTCAGCGGTTCAATCATACCAGCCAGTCATGTTCCAATCCGGCCAAATGCGTTACGTGTCGCAAGGATGCCCATGAGGGTGCTTGTCCACCTCCATCCCCTCGTTGCGTCAACTGTATGGGTGACCGTGCTGCTTCCTCTAGAGATTGCTCCATTTTTAAAGATGAGCAGCTCATTCCCTCATCTCAACCTCCTGTTTCCAAGAAGGCTAATAAGAAACCCAGTTCCTCTCCTTCTCCGCCACGGCGTGTCTCATCTACAGCACCATCCAGCCCCCCCCCTGCGGGTCCGGGGTAAGAATAGGCCCGAGGTATTCCTGCCTGTCGTAAGAGGCGACTACAAGGAGTTTCAACCATTTCGGCGTTCCATGTGATGGTCCCCCTTGGGGTTTGACCTCCATTTTTCGAAATTCTACAGAAGTATGAGCCTTTTGGGGAAGGACACATTACGTGGTGTCTCACTGGTCCTCAGTGCACTAAAAGCTTGGCACTCAGCATTGTAACGGCGTTGTAACCACACCCACTATTCCTCAAATTGGGCCTAAACGCCTGATGGGTTGCACAAGTTACGCCCATAGTGCGTCCCCATCTGCACCTTCGATCAGGATGGACCTTCCATGGCGCCCGAAATCCAGCACGGTAGCCAGCCCGTTGTGGTGGGGTCGTCATGTACCCGCTAGGTTGTAGCCCCCTGACAACACAGGGATCGTACTGCCGATACCTGAGATGCACCCTCCCCACGTCGGCCAAGGAGTAGATGCCCGTCTCCTTGGGGCATCGGGACACCCGGCAATGGTCATCCTGCCAGGTGGCCCTTGTTGAGGCTGGGTGGCGCCCTTGGGGAGAGCCCCTGGTCGGAGTGGGTGGTATCGGGGCGGACGTTTCGCAGATGAAATGTCAACATGTATCAGGTCGCTCTGCGGCCGAGTCTTTTAAAAAGAAAGGTACTGTCTCTGGTTCTGGTTCTCCTGCCCTTTCCCCCTTGGCCACTCCCTGGGAGGAAGGACAGGCCCGCCGGTTTGGGGCGAAGTACTTCCCCCGCTATTTAGTCTGTTCTCGGACCGATGGGGGGACGTTCGCCACCTCCAAGCCCATGTTCTTTGTCCAGCACATCGAGGACATCTTCGGGGAAATCAAGGCTCTCAGTAAAATGCGTTCGGGGTCCGTTCTTATAAAGACCGCCTCCGCCACACAGTCGGCGGCACTCCAGGCGTGCGACTGACTAGGGGACATCCCAGTGTCTATTGTCCCGCATCTGGCACTGAATAGGACGCACGGGGTTATTTTTCATTGGGACCTCCTGCTGCAATCTGATGAGGAGCTCAGGGCCAACCTGGAGCGCCGAGGCGTGCATTTCGTCCAGCGAGTTCAGCGCAGCCCCAAAGACCGTCGCATCGACACTGGAGCCTTCATCCTCGCCTTCAAGGGGGACATTCTCCCGGAGAAGGTAAAGGTGATGTGCTACCGGTGCGACGTGCGACCTTACGTCCCGCCTCCTATGCGCTGCTTTCGGTGTTTGCACTTTGGGCACATGTCGTCACGGTGTGAGGCTGAGCCCCTTTTGTGGCGATTGCGGACGTCCTCTTCGTGAGGAACATACATGCACCCCATCACCTCGGTGCGTCAATTGTCCTGACATCCACCCGCCTAGATCTTTAGACTGCCCCGCGTATCAGAAGGAGAAGAAGATTCAAGAATTAAAAACTTTGGTTCGTCTTTCTTATTCTGAGGCCAGGAAGAAGTATGACCGCCTCCATCCCGTGACGTTGACAACTTCGTTTGCCTTAGTCGTGTCCACTCCTTCCACAGTATCCTCACCCCTCTCCTGTCTCCCCTCCACCTCCTCACCCCATCCGGGCTCTATGCCTCCACCTCCCAAATCCCTCCCTTCCAAATCCTCCTCCCTCGCGGCCCCTGCCCCCTCTGCCCCGGGGGCCACCCTTCCTCCTCCTCCCCCTCCGCTGCCTGAGAAGCGATCCTCTTCTCAGGCGTCCATCGGGGAAACGTTCCGGACCCCGGCTTCCGAGGTCCGGCGTTCCAACACGGACCCTGCATGTGAGGACCTTCTTCGGCTCCAGCCCACCATCCCTGTGCCTCATTGGACTTCCAAGAAGGCCTCCACCCCGGCGCATTTCGTCTGACGCTCCATCCATGAGTCGCTGCTCCCGGCCGTCCTCAGTTTCGCCGGGATGCTCTGCTGCCAGGCGCTCAGCTGGCCTTTCGTCGGCAAATGATGCTGCCCCTCCTACGCAACCCGGGAAAGCGGCCGCCGCTGGCGACAACTCGATGGAACAGGATCCGCCTCCCGCCGGTTGTAGCGTTGTTCCCTCGACACCTGGGCCTCCGTGGCCGTCAAGGTGACCAGCTCTTCACCCGTTTCGTTCCACCTCTTTTCTGACTAGCGATGGCTTTGTTACATTGGAACATAAGAGGTATTCGATCTAATCGGGAGGAATTACAACTGCTCCTCCGCCAGCACTGTCCGCTCGTCCTTGGTCTCCAGGAAACCAAGTTGCGCCCAACTGACCGTATTGCTTTTACCCACTATACCTCGGAGCGGTATGACCTCCCCCCTGTGGACGGTATTCCAGCTCATGGTGGGGTCATGTTGCTCGTTCGGGACGATGTCTATTACCATCCACTCCCATTGACCACCTCACTCCAAGCAATAGCTGTCCGTATTACTCTTTCTGCCTTTACTTTTTCTGTTTGTACCGTCTACACTCCATCGTCATCCGCAGTTAGTCGGGCTGACATGATGCACCTGATTGTTCAGCTTCCTCCGCCGTTTTTATTGTTTGGCGACTTCAATGCCCATCATCCCCTTTGGGACTCTCCTGCATCCTGTCAAAGAGGCTCCCTCTTGGCGGTTGTCTTCAACCATCTCAATTTTGTCTGCCTCAATACTGGCGCCCCGACTTTCCTCTCAGACTCTACTCATACCTACTCCCACTTGGACCTCTCGATCTGTTCTACCACTCTTGCCCGTCGGTTCGAGTGGTATGTCCTTTGACACCTATTCGAGCGACCACTTCCCCTGTGTCGTTCGTCTCCTGCACCACACCCCATCCCCACGCCCTTTGAGCTGGAACATACCGAAGGCTGACTGGGGACTTTACTCCTCCCTGGCGACCTTTCCGGACCACGATTTTCTCAGTTGTGACAGTCAGGTCGAATATCTCACGGCTGTTATCATCAATGCTGCCGAACGTTCCATTCCTCGTACTGCCTCTTCTTCACGTCGCGTTTCTGTCCCCTGGTGGAATGAGGCTTGTCAAGACGCTATCTGTGCTCGACGACGTGCTTTACGCACCTTTCGCCGCCATCCTACGTTGGTGAATTGTATTGGATACAAACGACTCCGAGCGCAATGCCGTAGAGTCATTAAAGACAGCAAAAAAGCTTGTTGGGCCTCTTTCACCAGCTCCTTTAACAGTTTTACTCCCTCTTCTGTCGTCTGCGGTGGTCTGCGCCGGCTGTCGGGCATTAAGGCCCACTCCTCGGTACCTGGCCTGACTTCAGGTAATGAGGTCCTTGTTGATCCTGTGGACCTCTCCAACGCCTTCGGCCGCTTTTTCGCGGAGGTTTCAAGATCCGCCCATTACCACCCTGCCTTCCTTCCCAGGAAAGAGGCAGAAGAGGCTCGGCGACCTTCCTTCCACTCGCTGAATCTGGAAAATTATAATGCCCCCTTTACTATGCGGGAACTCGAACGTGCACTTGCACTGTCCCGGTCCTCTGCTCCGGGGCCAGACGCCATTCACGTTCAGTTGCTGGCCCACCTTTCTCCGGCAGGCAAAAGCTTCCTTCTTCGTACCTACAATCGCGTCTGGACCGAAGGTCAAGTCCCCATGCGTTGGCGTGACGCTGTCGTTCCTATACCCAGACCCGGGAAGGATAGACACCTTCCTTCTAGTTACCGCCCCATTTCTCTTACAAGCTGTGTCTGTAAGGTGATTGAGCGCATGGTTAACGCTCGGTTAGTTTGGATTCTTGAATCTCGACAGCTACTTACCAATGTTCAATGCGGCGGCTTTCGTCACCGCCGCTCCGCTGTTGACCACCTTGTGACCTTGTCGACATTCATCATGATCAACTTTTTGCGAAAGCGCCAAACAGTCGCCGTGTTCTTCGATTTGGAGAAGGCTTATGATACCTGTTGGAGAGGAGGTATCCTCCGCACTATGTACAGGTGGGGTCTACGCGGTCGCCTGCCCCTTTTTGATATTTTTTAACAGATCGACATTTTAGGGTCCGTGTGGGTTCCGTATTGTCCGAAATCTTCCTCCAGGAGAACGGAGTGCCTCAGGGCTCCATCTTGAGCGTAGCCCTTTTTGCCATAGCGATCAATCCAATTATGGATTGCATTCCACCTAATGTCTCAGGCTCTCTTTTTGTCGATGACTTCGTGATCTACTGCAGTGCCCAGCGAACATGCCTCCTGGAGCGCTGCCTTCAGCGTTGTCTAGACAGCCTATACTCATGGAGTGTGGCAAATGGCTTCCGGTTCTCTGTGAGAGAAGACGGTTTGCATCAACTTTTGGTGATATAAAGCGTTCCTTCCGCCATCCTTACATCTCGGTCCCGTTGTTCTCCCATTCATGGAAACAACTAAGTTTCTAGGGCTCACACTGGACAGGAAACTTTGTTGGTCTCCGCACATCTCTTATTTGGCTGCCCGTTGTACACGTTCCCTTAATGTCCTCACAGTTCTTAGTGGTTCATCTTGGAGAGCGGATCACACTGTCCTGCTTCGCTTGTATCGGTCCATAGTCCGATCGAAGCTGGATTATGGGAGCCTCGTCTACTCATCTGGTCGGCCATCCCTCTTACGCCGTCTCAACTCCATCCACCATAGGGGGTTACGTCTTGCGACCGGAGCTTTCTACACTAGTCCCGTCGAGAGTCTTTATGCTGAAGCTGCCGAATTACAATTGACCTACCGGCGCGACGTACTGCTTTGTCGGTATTCCTGCCAGCTGTTGTCAATGCCTGACCACCCCTCTTATCAGTCCTTCTTCGCCGATTCTCTCGACCAGCAGTACAGGTTGTATGTGTCTGCCCTGCTGCCCCCTGGAGTCCGCTTTCGTCGCCTGCTTCGACAATTGGATTTTGCCCTCCCTACCACCTTCAGAGAGGGTGAGAGCCCGACACCACCTTGGCTCCAGGCTCCGGTTCATATTTATCTCGACCTCAGCTCGCTCCCGAAGGAGGGTACTCCGGCTGCAGTGTATTGCTCACGGTTTGTCGAACTTCGTGCGCGACTTGCCAGTCACACCTTTGTTTACACCGATGGCTCCAAAACTGACGATGGTGTCAGCTGTGCCTTTGTCTTCGGGGCTGTCACCTTTAAATACCGGCTCCTCAACCAGTGTTCCAGCTTTACGGCCGAGCTTTTTGCTCTCCATCAGGCCGTTCAGTATGCCCGCCGCCACCGCCATTCATCGTATGTACGCTGCTCTGATTCACTCAGTGCTCTTCAGAGCCTTGGAGCTCCATATCCGGTCCATCCCTTGGTGCAACGGATCCAGCAGTCCCTCCATTCTTTCGCTGAGGGTGGCTCTCCTGTCAGCTTTCTGTGGGTTGCGGGCCATGTAGGAGTGCCTGGGAATGAGGCTGCTGATGCTGCAGCCAGGGCTGCAGTCCTCCTGCCTCGGCCAGCCTCCCATTGTGTCTCGTCATCTGACGTTAGTGGGGTTGTTTGTAAGAGGCTTGTGTCCTTGTGGTGGGATATTTGGTCCTCACTTCAAGAAAACAAGCTCCGGGCAGTAAAACCATTCCCAACTGCTTGGACAACCTCCTCCCGACCATCTCGGCAAGAAGAGGTACTTCTGACCAGGTTGCGGACTGGGCATTGCCGGTTTAGCCACCGCTACCTGCTCTCCGGTGACCCAGCCCCGCAGTGCCCATGTGGTCATGCATTAACAGTGCGCCATGTTTCATTGTCGTGTCCCCGTTTTAGTCAATCTCGTGTTGTCCTGTCTCTGCCATCTACTTTACAGGATATTTTAGCGGATGACGCTCGAGCAGCTGCTCGTGTTCTTCGTTTCATTACTTTGACTGGATTGTCCAAAGACATCTAACTTTTTCACTTATTTTATCTGCATCTTTGTAAGAACTTTCTGGTGTCCCCCCCCCCCCCCCTCCACCCCCACCTTGAGTTTTACTAGATTCTATGTGTTCTAACAATTGTGACCTCAGTAGTTGAGCGCCCTTAAACCCCAAACAAAAAAAAAGTACCATTCAGTGGTACCCACCCTCGGCCGTCTTCTGTGTCATCGAGGCGCACTGCTGGTGGCTAAGCAACCGGCCAATCGCTGGTGGCAGGAGCTGCTCCCGAACAACGTTTCACGCTGTCGGTTGCAAGCTCTGAGCAGTCGTTGAGTTGAGGGCAACCATGGTCACATTCTTCCCTTTTCTGTCCACCCTATGTCCATTATCTATTGGAATATCCGCTGCATTCGAGCCAATTGGGATGAATTGTCGATCCTCTTATGATCCTACTCGCTGGTCATCTTCTGTCTTCATGAAACAAAGCTGCGTCCCCACGATCACTTTGTTTTCCCCCATTTTCAATCAGTCTGATTTGATCTCCCCTTTGTTGAAGGCACTCCAGCACATGGAGGGCTCATGATTCTTCTCCATGATACTGTCCATTATCACCCAATCCCCTTAAACACTTCCTTCCAAGCTGTCGCTGTCCGTCTTTCCCTTTCTGGATACACGTTCTTTGTATTGTATACATTCCATCGTCCACACCAATGGCACGAGCTGATCTCCTTCATCTTCTTGTCAGCTTCTGCCCCCCTTTTTGCTGCTTGGGGACTTCAATGCCCACCACCCGCTTTGGGGATCTCCGTGTCCTTGTCCGCATGGGTCACTAGTGATAGACATCTTCCAACAAGCGGATCTTGTTTGCCTCAACACTGGGGACCCTACATTTTTGTCTGCCTTCACAACAAATTTCTCACATTTGGATCTATCGGTCGGTGCTGTTCCGCTAGCTCGTCGCTTTGAATGGTTTGCTCTTGCTGATACACACTCAAGTGACCATTTTCCATGTGTCCTTAGATTGCAGCCACAACTGTCATCTACGTGCCTGAGATGCTGGAAGTGTGCCCAAGTCGATTGGACACTTTTTTTTGTCTCTAGTGACATTCAATGACCGTCACTTTCCTAGTGTCGACAATCAAGTCACTCATATTACAGAAGTTATTCTTACAGCTGCGGAATGTTCAATACCTCGCACCTCTGTTTTGTCCCGGTACCCCCCAGTTCCTTGGTGGAACGAGTCATGCCGTGACGCAATACGTGAGCGGCGATGTGCTCTTTGCGTTTTCCGCAACCATCCTACTTTGGCCAACTGTATCTGCTATAAGCAGTTACGTGCGCGATCCCGTCGCATCATTCACGATAGCAAGAAGGCAAGCTGGGACTTCTTTACTAGCTCATTTAACACCTTTACTCCCTCCTTAAAAGTTTGGAGTTGGATTCAACGGTTATCTGGCGCGCCTAGTTTCTCCCCAGTCTCTGAGCTCACTGTCGCACATGATACATTAGTGGACCCCGTTGCAATTTCTAACTCATTGGGTCAACGCTTTGCTAAGATTTCGAGCTCTTCAAATTACCCGCCAGCTTTTCTCACAAAGAAACGTGCAGTGGAAGTGCGACCTCTTGCTTTCTTCTGTCAAAATCGCGAAAGCTATAATACTATTTTCTCCATGCAGTAACACGAACACGCACTCTCTTCTTCTCGCTCTTCCGCCCCAGGACCGGATGGTATCCACATCCAAATTTTGCTGCATTTATCATACCATAGTCTGCATTACCTCCTTCCCCTTTATAATTGAATTTGGACCGACAGTACATTTCCCAGAAGATGGTGGGAAGCTATCATCATTCCTGTTCCGAAAATGGGAAAGGGCAAACATCTCCCCTCCAGCTATTGTCCCATTTCCATCACGAGTAGTGTATGTAAGGTTTTGGAACATATGGTGAATTGCTGTTTAGCCTGGTGGCTGGAGTCCCGAAGTCTTTTAACACCTGCCCAATGCGGTTTCTGAAAGCATCGTTCTGCAGTTGACCATCTTGTTGCTCTCTCCACTTACATCATGAACAATTTTCTCAGGAAACGCCAAACAGTAGCAATATTTTTTGATGTGGAGAGAGCATACGATAGATGTTGGAGGACAGGCATCCTCTGCACACTGTTCTCTTGGGGCTTTCGAGGTTGGCTGCCCCTTTTTCTTTGTGAATTTATGGCAGAGCGCACATTTAAAGTGCGGGTGAACACTACTTTCGCCCGTACTTTCTCCCAAGAAAACGGGGCACCCCAGGGCTACGTGATAAGTTTTGTACTGTTTGCCATTGCGATAAATCCAATTATGGATTGTCTCCTTCCTGATGCCTTGGGCTCCCTCTTTGTGGATGATTTTGCAATCTACTACAGTTCTCAACAGACCAGCCTTCTTGAACGACGTCTTAAAGGATGTCTCGATCGCCTCCACTCATGGAGCATTGAAACCAGCTTCCGCTTTTCTCCGAGTAAGACTGTTTGTGTCAATTTTTGGTGTCATACGTATTTCTTCCACCTTCTTTACATCTAGGCCCTGTCAACCTTCTGATTGCGGTCGTCGCTAAATTCTTGGGTCTTATGTTTGACAGAATACTGTGCTGGTCCTCCCACATTTCCTATCTTTCGGCTCGCTGTCTGTGATCCCTCAATACCCTCTGTGTGTCCTGAATGGTACCTGCAGGGGAGCGGAGCGAGTAGTCCTTCTCCGCCTCTGTCGCACCTTAATGCACTCGAAAATGGACTATGGAAGCATAGTTTACTACTCTGCTCGGCCGTCTATTCTTCGGCGTCTCGACTCTGTCCACCACCGTGGATTATGTTTAGCGTCTGGAGCTTCTTACACCAGCCCTGTGGAAAGCCTTTATGCTGAGACTGCTGAACCTGCGCTGTCCAATCGGCGAGCTGTCCTGAGTCGTTATCTGTCTTCCATGCCTGCTAATCTGGCCCATGACATTTTTTCGATGCTTCCTTGGATTTAGGGTATGCAGGCCACCCTTGCTCTCTACTACCACCAGGAGTCCGCTTCTGTCAACTGCTACGTTCTCTTTCCTCCCATTTTCCTAAAACTTTCTTGACAACTTGGGGTACAGCACCACCTTGGCTCCGGCCCCAGACCTGCCTGCTCCGTGACCTTTGTCAGTTTCCCAAGTATGGTACCCCTTTTCTTGTTTAACTTTGGGCATTTGGTGCTCTATGTGCACAAATGAAGGATGCCACATTTATTTACACTGATGGCTCACAAACATCGTTTGGTGTTGGGAGTGCCTATATTGTTGGCAACACCCCTAATCGATTTCGGATTTCCGACCAGCTTTCCTTCTGTTTTTAGTTTCCCCACTTTTTTGAGTTTCGCTCCAATTGCTGCTGGTTTCCAGTTTGGTTTCTTTACCTTTTCCTAAGTCAAGGACTGGGCGCTAATGACCGTAGTAGTTTTGTGCCCTAAACCTAAAACCATAACAAAAAAAAGCCCAATTAGTCTTTTTCATGTTCTCTGTAAGCTGCTTGAATGCACGGTGAGCCAGCAGCTGTGTTGGCTCCTAAAGTGCCGGGGTCTTCTGTGTCCCTCCCGGGATGGTTTTCGCGAAGGCCATTGCGCTACTGATAATCTGGTTTACCTGGAGTCTGCCATCTGAACTGCTTTTGCCTGATGTCAACACCTTAAAGCTCTCTTCGTTGACCACATGTCGACACCACATCCTTGCTACCTTACGTGAGTGTGGTCTCTGGGATCTTCTCCCAATTTCCATACAGAACTACCTGTTGCACCATATGTTCCGGGTTCAAGCTCATGCTTGCCCCAGTAGCCCCATTACTCAAGAGAATGGGGTCGCACAGTGCTCTGTACTGAGTGTCCCTCTCTTTCTAGTCACCATCAATGGTCTAGCAGCAGCTGTGGGGTCCTCAGTGTAACCCTCCTTGTATGCTGATGACTTTTGCCCCTAATATTCCTCGTTTAGTGTGTGTGTCACTGAATGTCAACTGCAGAGCACCTTACTAAAGGTGCAGGCACGGGCTGTCACTTACGGATTTTCATTTTCCACTGCCGAGACTAGAGTATTGCATTTCTGTCAACATTGTACCATTCACCCACGACCAGAAGTTTGTCTGAATGACCAGCTACTCAATTTTGTTTACACTTATCGCTTTTTTAGGACTGGTCTTTGAGTCTCGGTTGACACGGAATACGCATCTTCGCCAGCTTAAGCACCTTAATACACTTCACTGCCTGAATAACATCAGCTAAGGTGTAGACTGCACTACTCTTCTGCAGCTTTACAAAGCCCCGATTCAATCCCACTTCGATTACGGGAGTCTGGCGTACGGTTTGGCATTGCGGATGCTGGACCTGACACGCCACTGCAGGATTCGACTTGTGACAGGAGCCTTTCGAACTAGACCTGTGAACAGTTTACTCGTGGAGACTAGGGTCTCTCCATTGTGGATCAGGTGCCAACAACTGAGTGTCAGTGATGCTGCCCATGTCCGCTGCTCCCCGAAGCATCTCGGATTGAACTTGCTGATGGCCTGGCCAAACAGGCTTCCAGTAAACTGACTCTTCAGATAAGTATTCCAGAAACAGACCTCGGATTGGTGTTACACCATAAAGTTTTAGGAATCTGGAATATGGAATGGATTACCCTGACGTCATGAAGTAAACTGTGGGTAATAAAGGAGAGTATGAATGTGTGGAGGTGCTCTGTGGAGGCCTCTCACTAGGACTCTACCGTCCTTTGTCGGCTCCGCATCGACGGTACTTGGGTGACTCGTGGTCGTATCCTCTGTGGCAAGGACCACCCCACTGTCATTGCGGTTCCCATTTTCCCATTTGACGCTGATCCACATTTTGCTAGACTGCCCTGCGGTGGACTCTTAATCTCTCTCACTTGCTACCCCTGCTGTTAGGAGACAATACCTCAGCAACTGACTTGGTTTTATTTATGAAGCGTGCTTTTACCACTCTCTGTAAGGGAGGACCACTTAACCTTATCAGCCCATTGAGGGTTTGGCAGAACACTGGCCTTCTGTGCCCAGACTGGGCTGGAGCTGTCTGGGCTTGGTGGTCCAGTCTGGTCTTCATCCTACATGCTATTCTACTCTTCTTTTCTCCCCCCCTCCCCCCCCCCCCTTCCCCGTCGCTCCTCTTGTGTGGTCTGTTGGACTTGTTTGTCTTTTGTCTGTCTGTGCTGTTCTTCCCCTGTCTGTGTTGTCAGTCTTTCCAAGGCAGTCTTGCAGTAGAGTACCACTGATAAGTGGTGGGGGCAGGTTTTCTTCCCCTGAGTTTTGTGCAGTAGGCTCTCTTTGACCTGCAGTCGTAGAGACCTGTCTCTTCAAGGACAGAGAGACTGCTGACTTAGTAGTTCAGTCCATTTAAGCAACCAATCAACCAACCAATCCACTTAAGCCTGAAGTCACCAAGCAAGATTTTAATACAATGATGAGGAATTGTAGATGCTGCATCTTTGAGAGTTTCCCAAAAGTCATCCACTTTTTCAGGATTTCTCTTGTTGTTTTTTGAATCTCCACTGCTAGTAACATAAAACTGATGATGGGTTCAGCTCTATTCTTCTTTTACAAAGGCTGTTTCTAGAATCATTATGTTTCAGGTACTTTTTACCACTGGTGTTCTCTTATAGATTCTGTACTTTTCTGAATCTGTTGGGTTTCTGTCCAGGTATCTGGCCTCTTGCAAAGTGTTTCTCTCTTAGAAAATTGATCAGCCACTTTTTTAAAAAAAGGAGCATGCTGGTGTTCACGATTCCAAGCACGTGTTCATTCGGGACATATTTCTTTCTTAACATTCTGGGAAGTGCAGACTTTCCTTCACAGATGTTTCAGGTTTTCCTTGATCTGATAACCTGGGCTGCACTGCTCATGCTGGTAGAGGATTTGTATTCCCAGTTACCTCTTCAAGTAGTCTTTACTCTGTTTCCATCATGTCAGAAGTTGAAACCCAGATTAGAGGGTGGGCACAGCCCATTCCTAGAGGTAAACCTGAGGTTGTAAGCCACAGAGTTCATTTTAGGACACCCCAGACATGGAGAACATACGTCTTTGCAGTCAGCCCTGACCTGTTAGTGTTTATGTATCTTGGGCTTTAATATTACCCCTGAAAGCAGGGTTGCTTCCTCCACTAGCTAAGCCATTCTGATGGTCTCCATCTCAGCCATTGAAGTCTCAGCACTTATTCTATTGTGCTATACCTGGAAGATGTTATATAGGAATGGTTAATCGAATATAGGGTCTGAACATGAGTAAGTAGTGGTGACAATATAATAAATGACGGAAGAAGTTGTTCAGCATGGATCAAAACTAGGAAATGGCTCACCCATTTGGCGTGACTCGGCTGCAGCAATAGAATGGTGTCATTGAAAGAATAAAAAAAGTGTTTTAGGTGGCAAGAAAGCCGTGTAAAAAAAAAAAATAGTGAATTCAACTTAGAAAGTAGAGAACCATCCATTTCGAAGAAACATAGACAATACGTTTGCAGCAGAAAAAAAGATATAAAATGAGTACCTCAATCCTGATAATGACTTCAGAGCATAGCAACAATATGTCAGATGTAACTAACAAGTAACACCTCATATTTATTTTTGAAAATATAAAAGAACTGGACGAATAACAAAGCTGCTCACCAGAGAGCGGCAAGAGAAAACATGTAGAAAAGTTAGGTAAATTTGCAAGCTCTTGGCAGGAGGGTTGAAGGGGAATGTAGAAGGATGAAGGAAAAGGACTGGCGAGATTTAGGAAATGGGTACAGTTACTAAACAGTCATCCCGAAACCCGCGTCAGGGGAGCATTACTGGATGGGATGAGAGGGAAAGACTGATTTCTGAGGACTGCACTGGACAAGATTTGAGAACCTGAGAGTTAAAAGGTGGAAAATACGTTAGTAAGCAAGGCAGAGATTACTGAAGAAATATTGTGCAACAGTTGTCGAAGTTAATAAGATCTGAAAGTTAAGTGCATTATGTGTGATATAAAGGGGAATTGGGGGCAGGGAAGAAAAAGACAGGTCAGAAAATAAAAGATATACAGAAGACTAAATGAGAGTGAAGAAAAGAAATTGTTACTGAAAAGAAATGCTGAAACCAAAGAAATTAATGTAAATTTAGGCCAGGTGGGTGGCAAGAACCAAGAACACGTTGTGAACCAGTTCTGACTTGCAGAGTTGCTGAGAAACTGGTCTCAAGAAAGAGAATCCAGATGGCACATGTGGTGAAACAGGCACTGAGGTCAAGATTTTCATATTGTAGAGCATACTCTGCAACAGGATATTGTGTTTGCCAGTCTTGGTGGGTGTCGTACCAGTGTAGAAAGGTGAGTGGTACTAACATAACATGTGGTACACAGGAGCATAGGGTCTGACCAGGATATTTTCGAGGTTCCGGGGGTTGTTGAAAAGCTATTCTAGGTGTCAGATAGAATGGACCTAATTATATGGCATGATTTTGGGAAGTCATAACTTTGTCGAAGTAGCTGATTAATAAATTGAAGATAAGAATAATACAGAGTGAAAAGTGATGTACAAAAAAGTTTTTTTTTTTTTTCTTCATAGGAGTCATCAGTACCAGGATCAGAAGTGGTGGCCCAGGAAATCTGCTTTAGACTATTATGAGATTAGTGACGGACATTTTCCTGAACTGTTTTCATCCTCTGCAATTGGACACACGTACCAGCTATGATAGCTACAAAGTGTTGTCAGACTTAAGAGTGCGTCTGTCTAGTGAATTTTAGGAATGAAGCTGATGACTATTGACACAGTAAAGCTTAACACTTGCAAAACACATTGTCTCAAAGTTGACAGAAGTGATCTTATAGACATTTAATTTGAAAAAAAGATTAAAGTGAGCAAGAAAGGTACATCTTAAAACAATAAGTAATAATAGATAACAGTTAGGAAACACAGTTTCTACTTTTCAGACCACATGCCGTTATTCAGTGGTCTGACAATTAATTATATAATTAATTAATTCATCGTGTTCTGAGGATCCCATCAAGAATAACTATCTTCAGAAATGTGGAATGAATCAAGATATTCATAAATAGAAGACAAGAAAACATAGTAACTTATTTTGTATTAACAATAAAGTATCACTGTACTGCTTAATGCTGTTAATTGGTTAAATTAGTACGCTGGCCTGCATGAACCATGGACATTGCCATTGGTTGGGTGGCTTGTGTGCCTCAGTGATATAGATAGCCATACTGCCGGTGCAACCATAACTGAAGGGTATCTATTGAGAGGCCAGACAAACGTGTGGTTCCTGAAGAGGGGTAGCAGCCTTTTCAGTAGTTGCAGGGGCAACAGTCTGGATGATTGACTGGTGTAGCCTGGTAGCATCAACTAAAACAGCCTTACTGTGCTGCTACTGCAAACAGCTGAAAGCAGTGGGAAAGTACAGCCATAATTTTTCGGAGGGCATGCAGCTCTACTCTATGGTTAAATTTTGGGTAAAATATTCTGTAGGTAAAATATAGTCCCCCCATTTGGATTGTTGGGGGGAGGAGAGAGGGGAGGGGGGGGGGGCTACTGAGGAGGATGTTGTCATCAGGAGAAACAATATTGGTGTTCTATGGATCAGAGTGTGGAAGATTAGATCCCTTAATCACATAGGTGGGTTAGAAAATTTAAAAAGGGAAATGATTATGTTGAAGTTAGATATAGAGGGAATTAGTGAAGTTAAGTGGCAGGAGGAACATGACATCTGGTCAGGTGAACACAGAGTTATAAATACAAAATCAGAAAGGGGCTGTGCAGGGGTAGGTTTAATAATGAATAAGAAAACAGAAATGTGGGTAAGCTACTGTGGATAGCACAGTGAACACATTATTGTAGCCAAGATAGACACAAGTCAACACCCACCACAGTAGTGCAAGTTTATATGCCAACTAGCTCTGCAGATGGTGAAGAGATTGAAGAAATGTATGATGTGATAAAAGAAATTATTTAGATAGCTAAGGGAGAGAAAAATTTAATTGTGATTGGGGCTGGAATTTGATAGCAGGAAAAGGAAGAGAAGGAAAAATACAGATGAATATGGACTGGGGGAAAGGAATGAAAGAGGAAGCGTCCAGGAAGAACTTTGCACAGAGCATAATTTAATCATAGCTAATACTCAGTTTAAGAATCATGTATGTGGAAAAGACCTGAAGACACCATAAGGTTTTAGATAAATTATATAATGGCAAGACAGAGATGTCGAAACCAGATTTTAAACTGTAAGACATTTCCAACGGCAGGTGTGGACTTTAACCACAATGTATTGGATGTGAACTGTAAATTAGAACTAAAGAAACTGCAAAATGGTAGAAAATAAAGGAGATGGGACCTTTAGAGTTTCAGAGGGAGCATTAGGCAACAACTGACTAGAACAGGGGAAGGAAATGCAGTAGTTGATGAATGGGTATCTTTTGAGAGATGAAATAGTGAAACTTCCTGGCAGATTAAAACTGTGTGCCGGAGCGAGACTCGAACGCGGGACCTTTTGCCTTTCACGGGCAAGTGCTCTACCAACTGAGCTACCCAAGCACGACTCACACCCCATCCTGACAGCTTTACTTCTGCCAGTACCTCGTCTCCTACCTTCCAAACTTTACAGAAGCTGTGAGGACGGGGAGTGAGTCGTGCTTGGGTAGCTCAGTCGGTAGAGCACTTGCCCGTGAAAGGCAAAGGTCCCGAGTTCAAGTCTCGGTCCGGCACTCAGCTTTAATCTGCCAGGAAGTTTCATATTGGCACACACTCCGCTGCAGAGTGAAAATCTCATTCATGAAATAGTGAATTCAGCAGAGGATCAAATAGATAAAAAGACAAGGCCCAATAGATTAGATTAGATTTAGATTAGATTTACTTTCATTCCAAGTGATCCGTAGTGAGGAGGTCCTTCAGGATGTGGAACATGTCAGAAAAACAACAATACATAACAAATATTTACAACTAAAACAAATAAGCTAATGTACCATTCCACATTTTTTAATGAACACTAAGAGTCATTTTACAAATATTAATGCACTGAATTTAAAATAAAAAAGTTTTTTATTTATTTATAAGGTAATAAACATGTAATACAACTACTGTAATACTTATTTACAATGAACACATTACTGCACTGAAATGGTGCAGAAGTTAGATTATACTTACACACACACACACACACACACACACACACTTTTCAATGAACACATTACTGCACTGAAATTGTGCAGAAGTTATGTTGTACTTATATACAGATCAGTTGGTTTTACTAAGGAATTCATCAATGGAATAGAAGGAGTTGGCCACCAATAAATCCTTTAGGCTTCTCTTAAACTGAATTTCATTAGTAAGCTTTTTATGGCTGCTGGCAAGTTATTGAAAATGTGTGTTCCTGAATAATGCACACCTTTTTGTACAAGACTAAGTGTCTTTAAATCCTTGTGAAGATTATTCTTATTTCTAGTATTGATTCCATGAATTGAGCTGTTGGTTTGAAAAAGTGATATATTTTTAATGACAAATTTCATCAAGGAATAAATATATTGGGAAGCAGTAGTTAGTATCCCTAGTTCCCTAAACAGGCTTCTGCAGGATGTTCTTGAGTTCACACCACATATAATTCTTACTGCATGTTTTTGTGCCCGGAAAACTTTAGCTTGGCTTGATGAATTACCCCAAAAAATAATCCCATATGACATTGTGGAATGCTTCCCCCATGAACCATGGACCTTGCCGTTGGTGGGGAGGCTTGCGTGCCTCAGCAATACAGATGGCCGTACCGTAGCTGCAACCACAACGGAGGGGTATCTGTTGAGAGGCCAGACAAACATGTGGTTCCTGAAGAGGGGCAGCAGCCTTTTCAGTAGTTGCAGGGGCAACAGTCTGGATGATTGACTGATCTGGCCTTGTAACATTAACCAAAACGGCCTTGCTGTGCTGGTACTGCGAACGGCTGAAAGCAAGGGGAAACTACAGCCGAAATTTTTCCCGAGGACATGCAGCTTTTTTGTATGATTAAATGATGATGGCGTCCTCTTGGGTAAAATATTCCGGAGGTAAAATAGTCCCCCATTCGGATCTCCGGGCGGGGACTAGTCAAGATGACGTCGTTATCAGGAGAAAGAAAACTGGCATTCTACGGATCGGAGCGTGGAATGTCAGATCCCTTAATCGGGCAGGTAGGTTAGAAAATTTAAAAAGGGAAATGGATAGGTTAAAGTTAGATATAGTGGGAATTAGTGAAGTTCGGTGGCAGGAGGAACAAGACTTTTGGTCAGGTGATTACAGGGTTATAAATACAAAATCAAATAGGGGTAATGCAGGAGTAGGTTTAATAATGAATAAAAAACTAGGAGTGCGGGTTAGCTACTACAAACAGCATAGTGAACGCATTATTGTGGCCAAGATAGACACAAAGCCCTTGCCTACTACAGTAGTACAAGTTTATATGCCAACTAGCTCTGCAGATGATGAAGAAATTGATGAAATGTATGACGAGATAAAAGAAATTATTCAGGTAGTGAAGGGAGATGAAAATTTAATAGTCATGGGTGACTGGAATTCGTCAGTAGGAAAAGGGAGAGAAGGAAACATAGTAGGTGAATATGGATTGGGGGGAAGAAATGAAAGAGGAAGCCGCCTTGTAGAATTTTGCACAGAGCATAACTTAATCATAGCTAACACTTGGTTCAAGAATCATAAAAGAAGGTTGTATACCTGGAAGAATCCTGGAGATACTAATAGGTATCAGATAGATTATATAATGGTAAGACAGAGATTTAGGAACCAGGTTTTAAATTGTAAGACATTTCCAGGGGCAGATGTGGATTCTGACCACAATCTATTGGTTATGAACTGCAGATTGAAACTGAAGAAACTGCAAAAAGGTGGGAATTTAAGGAGATGGGACCTGGATAAACTGAAAGAACCAGAGGTTGTAGAGAGTTTCAGGGAGAGCATAAGGGAACAATTGACAGGAATGGGGGAAAGAAATACAGTAGAAGAAGAATGGGTAGCTCTGAGGGATGAAGTAGTGAAGGCAGCAGAGGATCAAGTAGGTAAAAAGACGAGGGCTAATAGAAATCCTTGGGTAACAGAAGAAATATTGAATTTAATTGATGAAAGGAGAAAATATAAAAATGCAGTAAATGAAGCAGGCAAAAGGGAATACAAACGTCTCAAAAATGAGATCGACAGAAAGTGCAAAATGGCTAAGCAGGGATGGCTAGAGGACAAATGTAAGGATGTAGAGGCTTGTCTCACTAGGGGTAAGATAGATACTGCCTACAGGAAAATTAAAGAGACCTTTGGAGAGAAGAGAACCACTTGTATGAATATCAAGAGCTCAGATGGCAACCCAGTTCTAAGCAAAGAAGGGAAGGCAGAAAGGTGGAAGGAGTATATAGAGGGTTTATACAAGGGCGATGTACTTGAGGACAATATTATGGAAATGGAAGAGGATGTAGATGAAGATGAAATGGGAGATAAGATACTGCGTGAAGAGTTTGACAGAGCACTGAAAGACCTGAGTCGAAACAAGGCCCCGGGAGTAGACAACATTCCATTAGAACTACTGATGGCCTTGGGAGAGCCATTCCTGACAAAACTCTACCATCTGGTGAGCAAGATGTATGAGACAGGCGAAATACCCACAGACTTCAAGAAGAATATAATAATTCCAATACCAAAGAAAGCAGGTGTTGACAGATGTGAAAATTACGGAACTATCAGTTTAATAAGTCACAGCTGCAAAATACTAACACGAATTCTTTACAGACGAATGGAAAAACTGGTAGAAGCGGACCTCGGGGAAGATCAGTTTGGATTCCGTAGAAATGTTGGAACACGTGAGGCAATACTAACCTTACGAATTATCTTAGAAGAAAGATTAAGAAAAGGCAAACCTACGTTTCTAGCATTTGTAGACTTAGAGAAAGCTTTTGACAACGTTAACTGGAATACTCTCTTTCAAATTCTGAAGGTGGCAGGGGTAAAATACAGGGAGCGAAAGGCTATTTACAATTTGTACAGAAACCAGATGGCAGTTATAAGAGTCGAGGGGCATGAAAGGGAAGCAGTGGTTGGGAAAGGAGTGAGACAGGGTTGTAGCCTCTCCCCGATGTTATTCAATCTGTATATTGAGCAAGCAGTAAAGGAAACAAAAGAAAAATTCAGAGTAGGTATTAATATTCATGGAGAAGAAGTAAAAACTTTGAGGTTCGCCGATGACATTGTAATTCTGTCAGAGACAGCAAAGGACTTGGAAGAGCAGTTGAACGGAATGGATGGTGTCTTGAAGGGAGGATATAAGATGAACATCAACAAAAGCAAAACGAGGATAATGGAATGTAGTCAAATTAAATCGGGTGATGCTGAGGGGATTAGATTAGGAAATGAGACACTTAAAGTAGTAAAGGAGTTTTGCTATTTAGGGAGTAAAATAACTGATGATGGTCGAAGTAGAGAGGATATAAAATGTAGACTGGCAATGGCAAGGAAATCGTTTCTGAAGAAGAGAAATTTGTTAACATCGAGTATAGATTTAAGTGTCAGGAAGTCGTTTCTAAAAATATTTGTATGGAGTGTAGCCATGTATGGAAGTGAAACATGGACGATAACCAGTTTGGACAAGAAGAGAATAGAAGCTTTCGAAATGTGGTGCTACAGAAGAATGCTGAAGATAAGGTGGGTAGATCACGTAACTAATGAGGAGGTATTGAATAGGATTGGGGAGAAGAGAAGTTTGTGGCACAACTTGACTAGAAGAAGGGATCGGTTGGTAGGACATGTTTTGAGGCATCAAGGGATCACAAATTTAGCATTGGAGGGCAGCGTGGAGGGTAAAAATCGTAGAGGGAGACCAAGAGATCAATACACTAAGCAGATTCAGAAGGATGTAAGTTGCAGTAGGTACTGGGAGATGAAGAAGCTTGCACAGGATAGAGTAGCATGGAGAGCTGCATGAAACCAGTCTCAGGACTGAAGACCACAACAACACATTGTGGAATGAAAGTAAGCATAGTATGCCAGCTTTTTCATTTTTATATCCCCTATGTCTGACAAAATTCGCATTGCAAACAGAGATTTGTTAAGACGCTTCAGCAGATCTGTGGTGTGCTCCTCCCAGTTGAATTTATTATCAAGCTGTAATCCCAAGAATTTAACACTGTCCACTTCTTCTATCTTCTTGTCATCGTATGTTAGACATATACTCTTGGGACACCCCTTACAAGTTCTGAACTGCATGTAGTGTGTTTTTTCAGAGTTTAGTGACAAAGAATTGGCTAGGAACCAGTGATTAATGTCCACAAATATTTTATTGGCTGATCTTTCTAAGACTACACTTGATTTGCTATTTATTGCAATGTTTGTATCATCGGTAAACAAAACAAACTTGGCATCTGGTAATGTTACTGATGAAAGGTCATTGATATACACAAGAAAAAGTAAGGGCCCCAAAATGGAACCTTGTTAGACCCCACATGTAATTAGTTCCCAGTTGGATGATGCCTGATAGCTTGATACATGGCTCTTTCCTAATAACACCCTTTGTTTCCTGCCAGAGATATAAGATTTGAACAATTTTGCAGCGTTTCCTGTTACACTATAATATTCTAGTTTACTTAAAAGGATATTGTGATTTACACAGTCAAATGCCTTTGACAGATCACAAAATGTACCAGTTGCCTGCAATTTTTTGTCTAATGAATTAAGCACATTTTCACTGTAAATGTAGATAGCCTTCTCAATATCAGAACCTTTTAGAAATCCAAACTGTGACTTTGACAGTATGTTATTTGAGATAAGATGGTTATAAAGACGACTGTACATTACTTTTTCGAAAATTTTTGAGAATGCGGGCAACAGTGAAATTGGACGGAAATTTGATGCTATTTCTTTATCTCCCTTCTTAAACAGTGGCTTAACTTCAGCATATTTCAGCCATTCAGGAAATATTCCACTGATAAACGACTGGTTACACAGATAGCTTAATATGTTACTTAGCTCAGAATCACATTCTTTAATTAACTTTGTTGATATTTCACCATACCAGCTAGATGTTTTTGATTTTAAAGATTTTATGATGGACATTATTTCTGTTCGGGTAGTGAGGGTCAAATTCATATTGTGGAAGTTACTTGAAATGTCTGGTCTAAGGTAATCCATAGCAGCATCTACCGAACCTGACAACCCCATCTTTTCAGTAACAGTTATAAAATGTTTGTTAAAAAGTTCTGCAACACTATACACATGTCACCAATGTATCATTTACTCTTAATGCTATTTGTTCCTCTTCATGTCTGGTTCTACCGGTCTCCTCCTTCACTATATCCCATATTTTCTTTATTTTGTTATCTGATATGACTATCTTTTCCTTGTAAATTATTTGCTTTGACATCCGTATTACAGTCTTTAATATTTTGCAGTATTTCTTATAATGTGCTATAGCATCAACATTGGAAATGTTTCCGATTGACAGATACAGTTTTCTTTTTGTTTTACAAGATACCCCTATTCCTCGAGTAATCCATGGCTTCTTTGTAGACTTTGCTCTAACCTTGGTAAGTTTTGGGGGAAAGCAGTGTTCGAATAAGGTAAGCACTTTATTAGCAAAAATGTTATATTTTTCATTCATGCCATGAGCACTGTAAACATCAGTCCAGTGAATGTCTCTGAGGAGTGTCCTAAAATAATCAATTTTTGGCTTACTGATTATCCTCTTGAGCTCAGATTTAACAGATTTTATATCCTGTTCAGTATTAACATTTAACAGAAGGAACTGCATGTCATGGTCTGAGAGGCCATTGACTATTGGTTTTGTAATATAATTTTGTTCATTGGACTTTTCTATAAAGATATTATCAATGGCTGTTTGTGAGCAAGTGGCTATCCTAGTGGGGAACTTTACTGTGGGAATTAGGTTGAATGATAGTGTTACTAACTCAAATAATGTGTGAGACGGGCAAAACATCTTCACACTTCAAGAATAATATAATAATGCTAATTCCAAAGGAAACATGTATTGACAGGTGTGAATATTACTGAACTATCAGTTTAATATAAAGTGATGGTTGCAAAATACTAACACAGATTCAATATAGATGAATGGAAAAACTCGTAGCAGCTGACTTCATGGAAGATCAGTTTGGATTCCAAAGAAATGTAGGAACATGTGAGGCAATGCTGTCACTAAGACTTACTGTAGAAGATAGGTTAAGGAAAGGCAAACCTGCATTTACAGCATTTGTAGACTTATGGAAAGCTTTTGACACTGTCGAGTGAAATACTCTCTTTGAAATTCTGAAGGTAGCAGGGGTAAAACACACGGAGCAAAAGGCTATTTACAATTTGTACAGAAACCAGAGTGGAGTTGAGTCGAGGAGTGTGAAATAGAAGTGTCGGTTGAGAAGGGAGTGAGACACAGTTGTAGCCTATCGTCAGTATTATTCAGTCTGTACATTGAACAAGCATTAAAGAAGACAAAAGAAAAATTTGGATTAAGAAGTAAAGTGCAGGGAGAAGAAATAAAAACTTTGAAGTTCGAAAACCTCTCAAAAGGATGGATGACCACAAAGAAAAGCAAAACAAGTATGATAGAATGTAGCCAAATTATATCGGGTGATGCTGAGAAATTTAGGTTAGCAAATGAGACACTTAAAGTAGTAGATGAGTTTTGTTATTTGGGCAGAAAAATAACTAATGATGGCCGAAGTAGGGAGGATATAAAATGTAAATGGCAATGGTAAGAAAATTATTACTGAAGAAAAAAAATTGTTAATATCAAAATAACATATTGATTTAAATGTTAGAAAGAGTTTTTTTAAAAAAGTGTTTAATGGATTGTAGCTATGTATGGAAGTGAAATAAAGATGATAAAGAGTATAGTCAGGAAGAGAATAGAAGCTATTGAAATGAGGTGCATCAGAAGAATGCTGAAGATTAGATGGGTAGATGACGTAACTAATGAGGAGGTACGGAATAAAACTGGGGAGAAGAGAGATTTGTGGCACAACCTGACTAGAAGAAGGGATTGGTTGGTAGGACACATTCTGAGGCATCAAGGGATCATCAATTTAATACTGGAGGGAAGAGTGAGGGGTAATAATTGTAGAGGGTAACCAAGTGATGAATACAGTAAAAAGGCTCAGAAGGATGTAAATTGGAGTAGTTTTCCAGAGATGAAGAGGCTTGCACAAGATAGAATAACATGATGCATCGAACCTCTCCTGGGACTGAAGACCACAACAGCAACAAATTAGTGAGGGAGCTGCTGCCTCCTCAGTCCTACTATATTTACTGCAAAGCTGCTCTACATCTACAGTAATTTTAGTATTCACTTCATTACAGTGATATTTTTGAAAGACAATATTTACTTAAATCTGTGAATGTTGAGTCCTGTTTATAATACATTACTATAAGGTGTACAACATTTTTTCCTCCATTTGCCTATAGATTGCGACAACGGTAATTGCGGTCAAAAGAAACAGATTGCACACGTCAGACAGTTAGCTTCTACCTCAGTCAACACAGCCTCATTCGAACATTAGCCGATTTGTGTCTGCATCATAAAGTTGTTCTCGATTGAAAATGTCACTTTACGAGCCTAATTCTCATCATTTGCGGGAGGTGTTACTGTTTTGTTTCAGTATGAAGAAAACAGCGGCTGAGTCTCATTGAATGCTCTCAAGTATATATGGTAAGGACACTGTAAGTGAAAGAATGTGTCGTGAGTGGTTTCAACACTTCAAGAACGGTAATTTTAATGCTGTAGACCGGCATAGTGGTGGAAGAGAGAATGTTTTCCAAAATGCAGAATTGGAGACATCGCCGAGTGAAGACTCGCGTAAAACTCGGGAAGAATTGGCGTAATTAGTGGGAGTGACACAGTGAGCCATTTCAAAATGTCTCGAGGCTATAGGCATGATTGAGAAAGAAGGAACTTGGGTCCCGTGTGAGCTGAAACCGAGAGATGTTGAACGGCATTCATGTGTTTGTGAACAGTTGCTTCAGAGGCAAAAAGTGAAGGTATTTCTCCATCGCATTGTGACCAGGGATGAAAAATGGGTTCAATTCTATAACCCTAAATGCAAAAAATCGTGGGGATATCCTGACCATGCTTCCACATCGAATATTCACGGCTCCAAGATTTGCATTTGGTGGGACCAGCTCAGCGTTGTGTCTATGGGGTATTAAAGCCAAGTGAAACAACAACAGATGCTTGTTATCATATGCAAATAATGCGTTTCAGCAGAGTGTTAAAATATAAATGGCCACAATACGGCGAGAGGCACGATAAAGGGATTTTGCAGCATGACGGTGCTCGACCCCATGTTGAAAAAGAGGTCAAAACGTACTTGGAAATGTTAAAATGGGAAGCCCTACCCCACCCACCGTATTCTCCAGACATTGCTCCCCCTGTTCAAATCAATGGCGCATGGTGTGGCTGACCAACACTTCCGATCTCGTGAAGAAGTCATAAATTGGATCGATTTGTGGATCGCTTCAAAAGATGAACAATTTTTTCAATGCAGGATTCGCACACTGCCCAGAAGATGGGAGAAAGTAGTGGCCAGCGATGGAAAATCCTTTGAATGATACATGTGTAACCAATTTTGTTTCATTAAAGCCTCAAATGGTGGGGAAAAAATGGCAGAAGCAAAGTTGTACACCTAGTAGTTATAATTTAGCTTTATGACACACAGTGCTACATGCTATGTAATTAACGAAACTTTTCAATACCCAAATCTAGATCTTCAGATAATTTATAAAACTAGTGGATATTGGTACACAGGGCAATGACAGTTAAACAACTCCTTAATTCAATGTGTTATCCAGTGAACTCAGTTTGTTTTACATCAGTAGTGGGGCTTGGCAATTTTCATTTGATTTTCAGCGGCTTTCAAGTTTTCATGTGGTTACAAGCTGTTACTTTAAAAATAATTTGTATGGATTTTTACTTTCCAGAACTGACAGTAAACTTAAAAGCTGGGCAACATCCTCAGCTGCAACTGTCTACTAAGGTTCATAAATATTTTTATCAGATTAATGGCATATTGCCATCACATATTGCTTGCTATTTATACACATTGACTTTCCTAAATGCTGGTGGTTACATGTCACCACTTCTTCCCTGTCAGACCATATTACCATACACACCACAATTGAGACACACAGTACAGTGCAGCACTGAAGGTGAATATTACATTTACCATTTCAGAGTTGGTACATTTGTAAACAAATGATGTATTCATTGCTTATTTATGGCTTAATTCTTTCCTCCATATAATTACAGAATCAGCTCTTTTTCCCATTTCAGTTTGTAATAGTTTATCTGAAAGATAAGCATAACTACGTTGTTTACAAATCTGTTTTTCATTCTATTTGTTTGACAAAATGCAAAATTACTTTTCAGGTGTACTTCTCATGGTCAGTTCCAGACTGTTCGGTTTTATGTCCATGGTCTTACATCAATGATGGCTCCTGTGATGTTGCATGTAACACTTCAGACTGCTTTTATGACGGTGGCGACTGCGATCTTGGAAATGGAGATGCCGGAAGTAATGGTGGCGTGGAAATGTATGATGAGAACAACCAGAGCATGGATGCTTTCAATGATGATGGATTTTACAGTCAGCTCAATTTTGAAGACAATAATGACAATCCATTCAAGCACATAAACTTTTTTGATGACATGGATAGGAAAGGAGGAAGTCACCAGGAAGATTCAGTACCTAAACTTTTTAACACCTCAGAAAGAGAAACACTTACAGAAAATACTCTCAGTGCAATTAACAGTGTTGAAGAAAATAATGAATATACTGAACCTGTAGCATCATCATCTACAGCTCATCATGTTTCTGTAAGTCACCAAACTAACTATAAATTCCATTATAACTATGACAGAACATTGTCACATGATTCAGTCACCAAATTTCCTGTTGGTTCTAATGAAACTGTAGGACCGCTGACACAAGATAACAGTGTGTCATTTGGTACTGCTCGGTTCTCAAGTGTTCCTGATGTAAACAAAGAGGTTGATGTTAATGACCATAACAACACTAGAACATTTGCTACCAAGTCTGTGGGCACATTTGTCAGTTCTATCAATAGGAAGCCAAACTCCATTGATGATAACTTTCAACTTGCAGATGAAACCAGACATGTGAAAAACGCGGACGGAAGTTCTCACAAAATCAGACGCCAGTCATCTTTGAGGAAAAATGTGAAAGATATGATCAAACAAAACAGGAAAAATTATGGAAAATACCACAGATGGGACAGAACTAATGTTGAAAAAATTATTCCTAATGCTTCTAAACCGAGAAAGGCATTTCTGGAGCGTGTTAATGGCATGGGTGTCACAGAATTTCCTCACGAGAAACAGAATTACAACCAATTACGTGTTTACCGAACACCTTACAGAATATCTCGAAAGGTGCTTAGAGACTCGTTTGCTGGGTCATTGCTCTACGTAAATCGCCTTTATAACAAGGAATTTGGTTTTGAGGTGCGAAAAGTTCCTGCACATATGCCTCACCTCATAGATAAAAAGATAATGGAAGATTTGCAGAGAAGGTAATAAATATAGTGTTGCAGCACATATTATATATTTTTCTGTGTGAATATTGTACCTTATGGTTATTTATGGTTATTTCAGATTTCAGGACGAATGGCTCTTGACCTCTTCGCATAAGATACGTAGAGCAAATGATATGCAGTATGCTTTCTCTTACTTTTATTTTCTTATGAGTGAAAAGAAGTCGCGATCTGCTTCACAGATATTTGACATATTTGACACTGATCAGTCAGGGTAATAATTTAATTTTTGTGCTTTTAATTTTGTGCTTTTAACTGTTCAGCAATCAAATTGTTCATGAACATGAAACTTTTTTCTCTCTTTGTTGCAGAACATTGTCCGACAGAGAAATTAGGACACTTCTGGCGAGACTTTACGAATTGCCCATTGGCTTTCACCGTGTTACAGCCTTTACCGACAAAGTAATAAATTGTTCTAGAACAGTGCCACATGTAGTATATGAGAGAGAAGCATTCACACCAATGTATGAGAGGTACCAGGATTCCAGGCTTGTAGGTAGATACTCATTAGCTTCTTTTATGTTTCTGAGTTTGTACTTGTTGTAATAATGTCTTCCCTCCCACTTTTGCCAGCCTATTGTGAGCAGACCACTTGTGGTGAATTGTGGGCCATTGGCGAAGTTGTTAACATCCAAGTTTGGCTCAGTAAAAAGGTATAAATATGAAATAGTGAAAGATAAACATCAAGATGTGACTTTCAAAATGATTAATTCAAACATAACCCATGTGGTCTCTGTTCTCGATGAAATACGGAAGGAACCAAAGTAAGTACCAGATTATTAACCACAGAACTGAATAAACTGTGATTGGTAAATTGTAAAAAAAATGAAGTTTAAGGCTATTGTGCATGTACATAGTTACATTATATGTGCACTCTTTCATAAATACTCAGCTCCCTACTTGTCAATCAGTACAAACCAGAGGACTCTGGAACACTAGTATTTTATCTATCAGTGCCAAATGAAGTGGACAAATAATAATCTGGTACAGTAGTATAACCATTACTGAATGGTGTGTTTTCTATTGTCGTGTGGTGTTCATACTATATGTGTGGCAGTGGTTTATGGATAATCTCTTGTAGATGGTCAGTACAGAACACAGTCATAATCATTGGCTTCAGTGTATGAGGGAGGCAGAGCAGTTTTATTTTGCAGCAGTCTTCCTGTCTCCTCTGTGGTCAGGCCTGGTCATCTTCGCTGTGGATATCCTCTCCCCTGCCGCTTCTCTGGTCACAGCTCAAGAAAAAGTGCACGGACTGCATTTATCACAGTGATAATTGATAGAAACACACAGGACTTTATGGGAACTTGGCACACAGACCATAGCTTCTGGTAACACTCCTGCTACAGAAGAGCCATGACAAGATTGTGTTTTTTTCTACTGTGCCTTTTGCTTGTTCCCTTCCAGAATTAGTGCTTCATACAGTCATAAATGAAAATGTGCCTTATTGCCTCCTCATCTCTCACCCACTGTCTCTGGTCTCAATTTATTCTGATTTATTTTCTTGTTACCTATCACTTTGTATTCCCATCATTCTTTCACCCCCAGCCCACCCCCCCCCTCCCTCCTCCTCTTACTGTCCCCCCTGAACACTATGCTCTGTACTTTAACTCTGCTTGTACCATTTTTATTCAGTGTGAACAAGGGTGCAGATCCAAACATAATTCCTCATTCCAAATTAATTCTGCCTTGCGTCTGTAGATTGAATTATTTGAACGCAACACTGAAGGAGAGTTTTATTTCTAGCAAATACTGACATTTGCGTGAGATTTATCTTACACCATGAAAACTGTCTTGTCCCCTTACACACGCCCCCCCCCCCCCCCCCCCACACACACACAAGGGCAGAATGAATAGAAAAAAAGGATCTACACTGCAAAGAACGGCCATCACATTTAATTTTTGATCTCTGCGGCTTTTTGGTATGCTAGTGTGCTTCTGGCAGAACACCCAGAAGTAATATTATATTTCATACTGTTGTTGCCAGTCATGGTAACATAAAATGTTTTATTACCTGTTTGGAAGCATGTAAGAGGGACACGGTGAATTGAAATAATATTTTCGCTTGAATCCATACAAATAATTGCTCAGAACTGTGCTCAGAATGCAGTTCTGAGCCCAGCCAATTATGTGTTTATGTCTGAATTTACATATCACCAAAATAATCATTGTCATTGTATGTCTTTAGCTTTTTAAGTACACCTGCAAAGATGATATTCTTCCCGTTCCACTATCGTATCATCAAACAATTCATTTCACGTATATTATGGTCAGTTACACAGCTAGTGCAATGGAGTACGAATTCTTGAAATGTTTCTTAATATCTCACAAGTGTCGGCCGGAGTGGCCGTGCGGTTCTAGGTGCTACAGTCTGGAACCGCGTGACCACTACGGTCGCAGGTTCGAATCCTGCCTCGGGCGTGGATGTGTGTGATGTCCTTAGGTTAGTTAGGTTTAAGTAGTTCTAAGTTCTATGGGACTGATGACCATAGCAGTTAAGTCCCATAGTGCTCAGAGCCATTTATCTCGGAAGTACTTGAAGGAAGGAAGTAAACGTTGTTAGAAAGAACATAAATCCTGGATGGATCTAGGTTTTATTTTTGAAGGTTAAAACCAATTTGCCACCTACAATTTGCTTTTTTATTTTTGAAGTGATTTGTGTCTTTTTTTTCATCATTCACTTGTGCACTATCATCTGATTTTGGTACATGGCAGTTACCAAATTCCACAAATAATGTATGTATAAAATGACGTAGAATAAAGTAGAATCAGTTTCTTTACTTATAACGCAGTGTTCATTCTTGCTCTGTTGTTGGCTCAACTTGTGTAACATGCACTGCAGCACATACTGCGGAGATATTTGTTTTGAAGTGTACAGGGAACTTTGATTTTTGAAGGTCACGATAATGGGAACACACACAAATCCGCTGATAGTGCACGAGTAAGTGAAGGAACTTGTATAATCTCCACTTAGGGCCAACAATGTTTACTGAACATGATCAAGTTCTGTGACAACAAACTAAACTTGTCTATTAGTTCACAAACCACATATAATAGTTCTTGGCAGTAAATTCACCTGAACCACAATAGAAGTTAATGTGGAGTAATTGCTGATTAAGCTGAATCCATAATTAACTGCCACACACAATTAACGACGAGTGATGATGAGGATCTTCTGCAGCAAAAGACAGTGTCCATTGACCTAGTTCATTAATCTTCAAGTGACCGAATATGCTTAACTTTGTCCTGCTCTTCTATATTGATGTAATTCACAAATCAAAGTAAATTTATTCCAGAGAAGGCACAGTTCATTTAGGTCTGTCCAGTACAGATCTAATTATAAGTATCATACAGTCAGTTATAAGTTATTCTGTGTTTCAGTATCGGTGTTAACAATTGACATTCACACAAACTGCATAAGTTTAGATTTGGTCCTATAAAATTACTTCCGCTCAGTGTGAAAGATTATCCAGTTTACATCTTCTAATTAACCTTTACATATCAAATAATATACAGGTTAAGCCTTTCCCACCTTAACTTTCACTTCTCAATTTCCTGCAGTTCTGTGACCAGATGCAAGAAAAGATGCTTTAAAATAATGAAAATTTGGAGGTAAGGGCAAGGTTCACTAGCTAACACGTTCTGGGTCAAAGAGTAAAAGTGTTAGAGACACTGCCCTCTCCTAATGAAGGCAATGTTACACATATTGATATGTATGTATCTTGGTTTTTACACACGACAAGGTTATTGAAGAAACATTGATTTTAAAAAATTAAGTAGGCAAAGGTGCCAAGATGGTTTTTATCTTCAAAAAGTTACTGTAACTGTGGACCAGTGCATAAGGATATTAATGTTCCCTGTAATGTCCGTTAGTCATTTCATATAAATATTAGCACTGGTCCATCAGCAAGGTTTGGGTCAATACTTTTTGTGTGTGCTTGTCAGTCAGAGCTGACTGTTCATCTGTAATACAGTGGCTGCTGGTAAGACAGTAAAACCCAGTAAATTAAACCATATGAATCTACAAAAACGATTAGAACTTACACCTTTGTATGCTAGGCTGTGCATTTCCACTCACACCAGAAAATTGTGGGTGCGTGTGTGTGCACACCAGACTTGAACTCTTATGGAAATTGGTGAAATGCTGTGAGTAATGAGAATAATAAGCAAGGGGCACTACATTCGTACTGTGTGGATGATTTGATAATTTGGGTCTGACGGAAGGCCTACTAAGGTAGTCCGTGCAGTTGCAATGACCTCTGTGTCCAGTTGACTTAGTGTCAGGGTATATGCCTTGAAGACAGAAGACTTGGTTTCGAATCCCAGTATGGCACAAATTTTGAACTTTCCCTATTGATTTAAAACAATGCCCACTTGCAGCCAATGCCTGTAATTCTTTTGTATCTTATTTACCGTTGTATCATATTTTGCTTCTTTTTCCTATTGTGCCCACACATACTGTATACAAAAGCTATATGCATTTACAATTCTTACTCCAGAATTTGGAGGTCACTCCTACACTTAAGAGATGGTATGCTGGGTTGTGTGTCACCATGAGTCAGAACACATTAGATAAGGTAGCCATTCTGCTAAAACATCTTCTCTGCAACCACTAGGTAGTTCAGGAATGTGAAAATAACTTTTCCCACAATTCTTTAGTTTTGATTTTTGGTAATTTCTACATTAATTGGCAACAGTCTCCACTGGCGAGTCACAAAGCTTCTGACTGTATCTTGACTCCCTGTCGTCGTGAATGGTGGAGACACAGCTGTGCATGATTAGTAATTGTAAATGAAATGGCCTCTGCCTGCATAGCTGGTTTTACAACTTTTTTATTACACAGTCAATTTTTAGACCTTTGGTCCCACCATTTGATGCACCATAAGTACATATCTAATAAGTTTTTATTTTTTTATTTTTATTTTTTATTTTTTTTTATTACAGTGGCTGTCAACCTGACAGAAACAGTGCAAGCCCCACACCCACAGTACCATGCAAAGTGACACTGGTGGGCAACAGACTACCCGCCAGTTAGTTGGTTGTTCATAGAGGAAGTACAAATCCCATGAGCGGGTTCCAAAGCTTCACGTCTGCACTTCAACAGTCACTGATCCTAAGTCCAGCCTCACACATAATGGCTAAGGCAAAAGGCTGGTCACGAGGTGACTTTCTGTAGTTGGTATATCTCCTCACAGCGTAGAAGATAGTGTGTAGAGTTGAGTGATTCAATACTGTACGTTGGTTTGCAGTGTGGTAATTACAAATAGTTCCTGCCGTCCTCTTAAACTGCTTGCCAAAGAACCATGTTGGAAACAGTTTCTGCCAGCGTGATATGCACCATCTGCTCTCCAAATAAAACCTTTGCAGAGCTGGATTTTGTGGCCTGTTTGTAGCACTATGTGCTACAAAAAGTAATAACAGACTTAAAATGGCCAGCCGTTGTGGCCGAGCGGTTCTAGGCACTTCAGTCCGGAACAGCACTGCTGCTACGGTCACAGGTTTGAATCCTGCCTTGGGCATGGATGTGTGTGTTGTCTTTAGGTTAGTTAGGTTTAAGTAGTTCTAAGTCTAGGGCACTGATGACCTCAGATGTTAAGTCCCATAGTGCTCAGAGCCATTTGAACCATTTGAACTTAAAATGGAAAACCTCAGCATTTAATGTCATTCTGTGCAACCACTATTTTTAATGGCTCAGACTACTAGTTGCCAGCTGTTTGAGCACCCAACTTTTGTCTGTTGCTCCCAAAGAAGGGATCGTGTTCCTTGAAAGCCCATGTTGTGCAGGCATTGTTTTTTTCCAATTTTTTAGCTGCATTCATATGTTACTGTGGATATTTCATGATAACCGTATATTACTATGGCTGCAATATTCAGTTTTAATATGTGTTAGTTAGATTTTTTCAACAAAATAGAAAATTGTGTTATTTCAAAATTTTAACATTTGAAATACATTAACAAATTGTATAAATGCCCTTGTTAACAGGAAATTCATATGTCTGAATGACAATCTGGACCCTGCCATTGAGAAAGTCAATGATGTGATTCGTGCAGTTCTGCAGGACTTCTATGAAGCACTGTTTCCTGCTCCATCATCTTTTGAACTGCCACCAGAATACCGAAATCGGTTTCTGCATGTATCAGAACTGGAGGCTTGGAGAGCGAGCAGACATATCGCACGTGTGTTTGTATATTTATGCCTAGCTTTACTTCTCAGCTTTTCACTTGTCAGTTTCCTTCTGATTGAGGTGAGTAGCAGATGATCATTATTCTTTCCATGTCCTGTTTATGTTATGTGTTATAAAGTTATCAATATTGATATATGTTACTGTTGACTTGCACTATACCTATTCCATCCATGTCTGCCAACAAGTGATCCATTTAACTTTAATTTAAAGTTGAAGTAAAATAATTACATTCCAGAATTGCTTGTATCTTGTCACATTAAAGGGAGAGGTACATCATTGTGAACAACATGAACCTTCATGCACAGAAATCTTCCTGTTTGCAGTCAAAGTTCTTGTGTGTTATAGCAGGTGTAGTCTACATAAAGAGAATACAAGCATATCACAGTCTTGATAGTACATGTATGATCCACCTACATTATCCAGTAGGCAATGACATTTAGTAAAGGGCAGGGTGCGCAAGAAGTAACTAGGTATTATTAAATGGCTGTTAAATTTTTAATATTGATGGAATAATAATGGAAATAGTACAAACGTACAGAACATTAAATGGGCTAGTGATTTTTCATGCCGTGTAGTACTGACTGTGGCCATAAGAGGCAGTACACTCAGCAACAACAAAGATGGCCAATTGCCATGAATATAGGTTGTTTCACACTATTGGGTGTGGAACTTGATTATGCCTGTGCAGAGATGTTAGCATGCGGCAAAGGGAGGGAATGCTGCAGTTCCCATTGAGACAATAAAGAATTGTCATGCAAAGCTGAAGACCATAGGTTTGGTAAAGAATGCAGCAAAAACAGGTGGCAATCCACATCTTGGTGTGCTGAGAATGTGGTGATTTTGCAGAACATGTTCAGTCGTAGCCCGGGGAAGTCGAAATACCTGGCAGCTTGTGATAGCAGGCTGTGCAGAGTTAAACTGTGGAGTATGGATTCCATTACGTGCAACAGCTGATACCAGAAAACTGTGATCACAGAATGGAGTATGGGTAGTTGATGTGGGATTGGCATGGAGATTGGCCTCAATTGTTTCATAACATCCTCTTGACTGATGAGGTCATATTCCAAGTGGGAGGTTTCGTCAATTGGCACAATTTCCATTACTGAGTGGCACAGAATCCTGGAGTTACAGTAGAGAAGATGCATTCTTGTCCAAAAGTGACCATGACCGTGTGGTGTGGAATAACTGTTACAAATATCATGGGTCCATATTTTCTGTGTGGCACAATGAATGGTGAATGCTACCTTCCGGTGCTTCAGAATTGTGTTTGGTCTTACTAATCCTATACAACTTCCTCCAGAAAACTGTGGATTCCATTGCAGATTGTTTGAGTAAATACGTCAACACCACAGGTATCTACATCGAAATTTAATGAACTGGATGGGAAAATACTGACTACATTATCTTCATGCAAGACAGTGCACCACCTCATTATGCAAATGTCGTGTGGAAATGGTTGGATGAGAAATTTTCAGGACATTGGCTGGGGAAAAGTAGACTACATGAACGGCCTGCAAAAAATCCAGACTTGATACCTTGTGACTTTTTTTTTTTTTAATGGGCCCGGGCAAAACAGGAGGAACATTGAACGAAACCTCACACATTGGATGAATTAGAAGCGTGGATTCAGGAAGTTCTTACCAACATCCCACACAGTTTCCTCCAGATAGCTGTGGTTTCCAATCCAGGTCATGAGGAGAGACCTGAGCTTCTCCTGGCGTATACAACTTTCAAATAACTTCCGGGAATTCAGCCAGGTAACACTTTCAGCGACCGCCGATATTTCGGCGGGAGAACACCCCGCCATTTTCAAGGCAAACTGCAACGGACAGGCGGCGTGCATGCAAATTTAATACCTCGGTTCTGCGACAGAAGCAGGAAAGATAACACACACACTGAACACTAGTGCCACCAAAGATGACCAAAGTCAGAGCTATCGATAGTGAGACTATGAATTCACAGGTGAGGCAGCATTGACTCTGTTCCTCTGTTTTTTGACAAGGGAGAGAGCCGGATTCCAAACAGAGTTTAAACAGAAACCTCCATCCCTGTTAACGAGGTTGCTCGCTAGTTTAATCTCAACTGCCTCCTTAATGACACTGTCCCAATAGCTGGACGTGCATGCCAATATCTCGGTGTTATTATATAACATGGGGTGACCAGTATCCAAGCAATGTTCGGCAATAGCAGATCTATTTGGCTGCTGTAATCGTGTGTGCCGTTTATGCTCAGTACATCTGTCCTCCACGGTCCTGATAGTTGGCATATATTGGTCAAACTATCAGGACCGTGGAGGACAGATGTACTGAGCATAAACGGCACACACGATTACAGCAGCCAAATAGATCTGCTATTGCCGAACATTGCTTGGATACTGGTCACCCCATGTTATATAATAACACCGAGATATTGGCATGCACGTCCAGCTATTGGGACAGTGTCATTAAGGAGGCAGTTGAGATTAAACTAGCGAGCAACCTCGTTAACAGGGATGGAGGTTTCTGTTTAAACTCTGTTTGGAATCCGGCTCTCTCCCTTGTCAAAAAACAGAGGAACAGAGTCAATGCTGCCTCACCTGTGAATTCATAGTCTCACTATCGATAGCTCTGACTTTGGTCATCTTTGGTGGCACTAGTGTTCAGTGTGTGTGTTATCTTTCCTGCTTCTGTCGCAGAACCGAGGTATTAAATTTGCATGCACGCCGCCTGTCCGTTGCAGTTTGCCTTGAAAATGGCGGGGTGTTCTCCCGCCGAAATATCGGCGGTCGCTGAAAGTGTTACCTGGCTGAATTCCCGGAAGTTATTTGAGAGGTCATGAGGAAGTTGGTAGATACTGCAGGTGCCTACATAAAAATTAAATGGACTTTTAACATATTCCCATATAACAGTGTACATACTGTATTAATTCCAAATAAATAACTGTGTGAAGATAAAATGTATGTAATGTTAATTAAATCGAAACCCTTAGCTGCCAATAGGTGTTGTTGAAATACATCAATAGAGACAGCTGAAAATGTGTGCCCCGACTGGGACTCGAACCTGGGATCTCCTGCTTACATGGCAGATGCTCTATCCATCTGAGCCACTGAGGATACAGAGGATATTGTGACTGCAGGGACTTATCTCTTGCACACTTCCCGTGAGACCCACATTCCCAACTGTCCACAACCTACGTTTGTAGTGCTCCTAACAGATATTTGCCCATTCACTCATTACTCGCACCAGACTAAGCTGACGAGTCTCGAAAGAGTTTGGCAAGGCGTGTGCATTGGCACAGGAGGTGGTCAATGGCCAGGTAGCCTTTAACTATATGAAGATGGTATCTGTTCCCGAAAGAACAGATACCATTGATGACTGTGCAGCTTCTCTAGAATGAAATGATAATTAAATCGAAACCCTTAGCTTCCGACAGTCACACTACCCTCTGTGCCCTCGGTGGCTCAGATGGATAGAGCGTCTGCCATGTAAGCAGGAGATCTCGGGTTCGAGTCCACAAATCGGGGCACTCATTTTCAGCTGTCCCCATTGATGTATTTCAACAACACCTGTTGCCAGCTAAGGGTTTCAATTTAATTATCATTTCATTCTAGAGAAGCTGCACGCATGGTCATCAATGATATCTGTTCTTTTGGGAACAGATACCATCTTCATAAAATGTATGTGTATTTCAAAACCTAATTGCTTCCTGCAGATGATGTACATAAATACATCAATTTCATAACCTAGTTACTTGCTGCATATGATGTATTTGTAAGAACGCCACAATACTTGTCCCCCGCACTGACAGGGTAATAATCACACTGCCTCACCAGTATTAAACATGCCCATTTCACAAATTTAGAACTATTTTGTTTGTTAACTCCCCAAGGAATGGAACATTCTAAATTTGAACATGTTACATTAACTTCATCCATCTTCCTGGATTCCAGTAGCAAATTGTAACCAGTAAATGACAACAGCCACAACACTGATTAATTCATTTACTCATTCATTCTGTTGCAGGCAGCTGTGGAGGAGAAAAAAAATGTGTTCTATGAAACCCCCAATTCCATATTGAACAAATAGGTACCCTGTTGTGAAGAACACATGCCTTCATTTAAAGAAATTTCCTTGTTTGCCCCAACCGTTTTACTTGTCCGATCCTGGTTTTTGTATATCACGTGGAGGGAGTATATCCTATGGGAGATCGGTCTCTAATGTCAGAACTACAGTGGCTATACGAGGTGCATTCAAGTTCTAAGGCCTCCGATTGTTTTTTTCTAATTAACTACTCACCCGAAATCGATGAAACTGGTGTTACTTCTCGACGTAATCACCCTGCAGACGTACACATTTTTCACAACGCTGACGCCATAATTCCATGGCAGCGGCGGAGGCTTCTTTAGGACTCTGTTTTGACCACTGGAAAATCGCTGAGGCAATAGCAGCACGGCTGGTGAATGTGCGGCCACGGAGAGTGTCTTTCATTGTTGGAAAAAGCCAAAAGTCACTACGAGCCAGGTCAGGTGAGTAGGGAGCATGAGGAATCACTTCAAAGTTGTTATCACGAAGAAACTGTTGCATAACTTTAGCTCGCTGTGCGGGTGCGTTGTCTTGGTGAAACAGCACACGCGCAGCACTTCCCGGACGTTTTTGTTGCAGTGCAGGAAGGAATTTGTTCTTCAAAACATTTTCATAGGATGCACCTGTTACCGTAGTGCCCTTTGGAACGCAATGGGTAAGGATTACGCCCTCGCTGTCCCAGAACATGGACACCATCATTTTTTCAGCACTGGCGGTTACCCGAAATTTTTTTGGTGGCGGTGAATCTGTGTGCTTCCATTGAGCTGACTGGCGCTTTGTTTCTGGATTGAAAAATGGCATCCACGTCTCGTCCATTGTCACAATCGCCGAAAAGAAAGTCCCATTCATGCTGTCGTTGCGCGTCAACATTGCTTGGCAACATGCCACATGGGCAGCCATGTGGTCGTCCGTCAGCGTTCTTGGCACCCGCCTGGATGACACTTTTCCCATTTTCAGGTCGTCATGCAGGACTGTGTGCACAGAACCCACAGAAATGCCAACTCTCCAGGCGATCTGTTTAACAGTCATTCAGCGATCCCCCAAAACAATTCTCTCCACTTTCTCGATCGTGTCGTCAGACCGGCTTGTGCGAGCCCGAGGTTGTTTTGGTTTGTTGTCACACGATGTTCTGCCTTCATTAAATTGTCGCACCCACGAACGCGTTTTCGACACATCCATAACTCCATCACCACATGTCTCCTTCAACTGTGGATGAATTTCAATTGGTTTCACACCATGCAAATTCAGAAAACGAATGATTGCACGCTGTCCAAGTAAGGAAAACGTCGCCATTTTAAGTATTTAAAACAGTTCTCATTCTCGCCACTGGCGGTAAAATTCCATCTGCCGTACGGTGCTGCCATCTCTGGGACGTATTGACAATGAACGCGGCCTCATTTTAAAACAATGCGCATGTTTCTATCTCTTTCCAGTCCGGAGAAAAAAAATCAGAGGCCTTAGAACTTGAATGCACCTCGTAATGCCTGCAGCCGTGTACTGATCCCAGTATGCATTCTACAATTATTGACAAATATCTGCTGCAGGGAGTCTTTTCTTTGAAGGGGTGTAAATCTCGGGCTGCCATTTCTGTGCAAATGTCATTAAACAAACATGCTACAAACAGAAAAGACTACTATTCTTATGGAGTAAGTGCACAAGGACCAGCTGGGAACAAAGTCTTGATCACAACTTTTGGAATGACTTTTGTATGTCAAATCTGTGGAGGCATCACCGATATGTCAAAAGGCAATTTCAACTTAACAGCTAGAAAAGATATAATTGTGATAACTGCTGAGTCATTTCCATGCATTAGTCTTATATGTAATTTCAAAGCATTTTCTTATTTATATTCTAATATATTATCAGTTGCTTGATGATATAGTAAGATTTCATAATTTGTAATTATTTGAGTTTAAGATCATTTATTACTTTCTCGCATTTCATTTTGCAGCGCCAGGTTCGATGCCGTCGTAAAGCGTCAAATGGCAATCTGGCAAGACAATATGCAGATGTGGGCGTGTAATGTGTAAATAATGCTACAGGTTCTGAATCACAATCTAGTCACAATGTAAATATTTCCTTACATTCCAGTTTTTGATGGATATATTTGTAATTTGTTTATTAATAATTTTTGTCTTAAATAATACTTTTTGTAATATGAATAGGCAATGAATGTAAGGTGTATATATATGGCATCAGACTGTTTGTTTGTAATAGTGTGAATAAGGAAGAGCTGTACAGTTCATATAAAACATCACACCATTTTGTTTGTACAGCAAAAACCCAAGTGGTGTTAGAAATGTAAGTAATATTTTTCTTGGAATATTTATCTCCAACATCCTTTTCCAAAAGTTGCTGTAAATGTTGACATATTGGCCTGAAACATTACATTATTTTGCTTGACAGGAAACAGAATTCCTCCTCTAGCAAATCCAGAGAGAAATTGGGTAATGTGGTAAGCGAAAGGTGAAGTATTAGTCACTTGGGACTAAGAAACAAATGTTCACAATGCAGTCATTAGGTAAAATAACAAAGACATGTTGATAAATGATTGGATACTAACTGTTTAGGGAAGTGGGTTTTAAAGGTGCAGCAAGGAATGATGTGTGTATGAAATTTACCCAAATAGTTCAATACTTCACTGTACAGAACATTCTGCAAATATTACAGATAGCCTTGTCAACCTTTTCTAGATGATGTCCAGAACTGTTGTGAGTATCCTTTGAATGAGTCTTGGAGTATCATTCCATAGACAAGTTTTATTAGTCAGTTGTGAAGGCATGTGTAATTAATTATGGAAATCATTCCTATCATGCTGCAGTCTTAATAAATAAAGAAAATTTTGCAGACTGTCAAATCTGTTCTTCAATCAATTTTTTATTGGAAGTCACTTGTATAAAAAGAACATTAATTCATGTAACTGCTAATATACCCTCAACCCGAGCATATTGATAGGTCAAAGTGAAAGGGCAACATATTATCATAAAACAGCTGGTTCTTAAGTTGTAATAAATGGGGAAGGCTCTGTGATTTTACTTTTCCACCACACACAAGTGTTACAATGCTGACAGTTTTTCGACTATTTTGCAAATGTGAGAAGCAAACATAGTGTAAATTGCAAAACAGTAATCTGAATATCACTGACCATTTAAGTCCCATGTAGTCTTCTTGAACTGAAAACTGTGCTGCTGTTCAGTTGGCTGCCTCAAGGCTGCTGCACAGCTTTAAAATCTCGCCACACCTTGTCACATGTGTTAACAGTATTTCAGCATCCCGATCTTTACGGTTATAACAGGAAGACTGCGATAAAATGTCAGGAGAACACTTAAAGCTAATTCCTTCAGGATAGTGGAACGTGTATAGAACCGACAATGTAATTTAAGAGTGAGGTGGTAGTAGACAGCAGGTTGGAGTTCATAAAAATGATTTGAAATGCTTCATATGTAGCAATTCACAAATTAAAACATGAACTTTCATGTGTGAAGTGAGTATGAATAAGTAATCTGAGGCTAGTAACTGAGTAACTTGATATTTTGCATGTTTAACAAAGCACAGCTTTGTCTCTGAATAGTCATTACACGAGTGTGCAGAATGTAAGGACAAAAATAGCTTTTGTACGACTTGTCACTGCCAAATAACATAGCTCGATGAAACTTGACTGTGCATAGAAACGGCTGCTGCTGTAGAGTTCTCGAGGTAACTGAAGGAAATAATAAGACAAACAGAAATGACACTTTTATTCTAAGAAAATAATTACACTGAAATCACTGCAATTCATGGCCATTGCAGGAGGCAGGACAGTTGTTTGTGAGATGTGCCCTCCCCACGGATGCTCTGCGGTGTGCTCCCGTGCTGGCCGTAACTGAAGGTTACTCATCGGTGCACGTGGACATGTGGCAGAGCATCTCCCAACACATCCCACATGTGTGCAATAGGATTACAAGTCAAGGGGATGGACAGACAAGTCCATTTACCAAATATCGTCCCATCTCTCATTCCACGCTGTTTGGTGCAGTTGCACATTGTCACCTGTAAAGAAGAAGTCGGGGTCAAATATGCCTCTGAAAAGACACACACGGGGAAAGAGTACAGCGTCACAATAATGTTGACCAGTGAGTGTACTGTGTTCGAAGAGTTGTAGAGCAGCATGCCCGTGCAGCATAATCCCTGCTCATGTTGTAACACCTGCATCACCAAAACTATCACATTCGACAATGTCAGACGCACCCTCATATGGCAAAAGATAGGAACACATAATGTATCCAGAAACTTTGTTGAACACGATTGTTTTGATGTTCCAGGTGTTACGGTGTGGGTTGGCATAAAGTTACACAGGCAAAATATGGCTTTACGTGCTGATGAGGTGTTCAGCTAAATCCTCTGACACAACTCGGTCAAATGTAGCACTCGGTAGACATCTGAAAATTCCACAGAAATGTAGGAAGAAGTGAAGCAATAACTCGAGTACTGAAGAAAAGCAAATTTAAATTATAGTGTTTATAGATTTTGAGAAAGTCTGAGACCGTTCTGTCTGGAATACATAGTCTGACACTCTTAAGGCAGCAGGGATAAAATATAAGAAGCAAAGCATGAGCTACAATTTATACAGAAACCATACTGCTGTTACGAGAGTCTGAGGAGATGAATGGAAAGAGTGGTCAAGAAGGGAGTGAGATTGGGATGTAGTCTATCACAATTTAATTTGCTCTGTACACTGAGTGAGTAGTGAAGGAAACAGAGGAAAAATGGGAAAGTGAACCAAAGTGCAATGAGGAGAAATAAAAACTTTGTGGTCTCCTGACGACATTGTAATTCTGTCAGAGGGAGGGAGGGACAGAGATAGGTGGGGGGGGGGGGAGAGGGAGGGTGGGTAGGTAGGAAGGTAGCATGGGTAAGTGGAGAAGGATAGTGGTGGAAGAAAGCACTAGATGTTCGGGATGGGCAAGGAGTGTTGTAGACAGAATTGAGGATGGAAAAGGTAAGTGATGCGGTGGGTACAGACTAGTGGATGTGTAGTAACACTGTTCACGTTTACGTCGCACTTCACGTAGCGTAGACCAGGACTGTGTCCTAGGCATGCCCGATGTTGACTGACTGGGGCACGGCCCGTGCTGCTGGAGTTGTTGTTGTTCTTGTTGTTACGCCGGCAGAGGTCGCGTCCGAATTCTCGCGTGCCCTCTGGTGGACGGGACTCTACTTGCGGCAACTACCGCCCGTGACGCGCCGTGCCAATGTGCGCCTCCCGCGATCTTTCTGGTGGCTACTACACTCCTCCTCCTTTGGGGGGTGAAGCCACTGTGATCCACTGCGTCGGAAGGTGGAGCGTCGGGCAGGAGCGATGACCTCCACATCCATTGGATGGCCGGAGTTGAGGGGATCTGCCAACCCTCGAGCTGGAACCTTCGCATACGGCTGGAAGTGACCCACAAGAAGAGGCCCCCGTCGTCCCACCACTGGAGCTCGGGACAGAACGGGTGACAAGCTGTCGAACTCCGGATCCCGTTCCACCTCGGGAGGGGCAAGACCCAGTGGCGGGGACGAAGGGGAAGGGACAACCACAGGTGAACTAGCCCCCTGAGAAACCGAGCCTGCTAGGGGGGCCGGCTCTCGCTGGGGCATCTCGAATGATGGCGATGCCGGTGCTGGAGCTACTGGAGGCTGCCAAGGCTGAGAACCATCACAGTGCGGCAGAGTCACAGCGGGGAGAGGAGGTAACGTCCCCTGTGAAACCAATACTGGCGCCGGCAATGGGAAAGCCGGTGTCCGAGCGGTCGGAGGGTGGGTGCCCGAACGTGGACGTAGCTGATTTTGGTGACGATGTACCACCCGATCCCCCACCTGCAAGGTATAGAGCCGGCGGTCATTTCGGCGCAGGACAACCGCCGGTATCCAACGTGGATTGCGACCAAACCCACGGGCCCAGACCGACATACCCAGTGGAAAGCCAGGTACTTCGTTATGTGAAGACTGGCGAGGACCAGGCCGGAGGAGGTGCAGCAGAGTCCTAGGTTGACGCCCATGGAGGAGCTCTGCGGGGCTGCGGTCGCCCATTGGTGTGGTCCGGTATGCCGTCAAGAAAAACGTCAAGGCTTCCTCTGCAGGAAATTCGTGCACATACTTTTTCATCTGCGTCTTAAATGTGCGCACCATGCGCTCGGCTTCCCCATTCGATTGTGGATGGAAGGGGGGAGAGCAAACGTGCCGAATACCGAAGCGCCTACAAAAATCCTGGAAGGTCTGCGAAATAAACTGCGGTCCATTGTCTAAGACCAGGGTGATTGGCAGACCTTCCACAGAAAAGATTT
The DNA here is from genome assembly GCF_023898315.1 of Schistocerca nitens. NCBI lineage: Eukaryota > Metazoa > Arthropoda > Insecta > Orthoptera > Acrididae > Schistocerca > Schistocerca nitens. The sequence goes on from NW_026045897.1 coordinate 5,355,425, forward strand.
TTGCTAATGCCTGGATTGCAACTTCTGAAGTGGTTGAAGAGCAGCGAACCACATATGGGAATCGGGAATAAGCATCAATGACAATGAGCCAAAAGCCATTGAGAAACGGGCCCGCAAAATCGATGTGAACACGTTCCCATGCTTGGGTTGCCGGCGGCCATGAAGAGAACGCTGCCCTGGGAGATGCTTGTTGGCTCGCACACTGGGAACAGGCGGCCACCAAGTGCTCAATTTCTCTGTCAATACCGGGCCAGTACACATGTCTGCGAGCCAAGGTTTTAGTACAGGAAACACCCCAGTGCCCCGCATGTAATAACGTGAGGACCTCCCTTCGTAAACCTGCAGGAACAACCACGCGAGGAGCTGTATCATCGGTAGCCAGAAGGAGAACTCCGTCCAAGACCGAGAGGCGGTCTCGTAGAAGAAAATAATTACGAAGAGGGTCTGAGGCCCAGCCCGGAGGGCGGGAGGACCACCCCTGTTGAATGAGGCGAACTACTTGCCGGAGAACCGGGTCAGCCGCCGTTTCCCTGGCGACTCGAGAACTAGTGATCGGAAAGCCATCAACTGCTTGGCGGGATGCCACATCCAAATGAAAACACATAATCTCCTCTCGATCGAACATAGGATCCGGGCCCACCGGAAGACGGGAAAGAGCGTCGGCATTGGCATGCTGTCCTGTAGGGCGAAAATGAATGTCATAATGGTACTTAGAGAGGAACAAGGCCCAGCGCTGTAGTCTGTGGGCCGCCCTATCCGGAATCTGAGAGGCGGGGCCAAATAACGATATTAACGGCTTATGGTCAGTGATCAACTGAAACTTCGTGCCGTACAAGAAAGGGTGAAACTTGGTAACAGCGTAGACAATGGCCAAAGCCTCTTTTTCCACCTGGGAGTAATGGGCCTGCGTGGGACTAAGCGTTTTAGACGCAAACGCCAGTGGTTGCTCGGAACCGTCTGCGTTGCGATGGGCCAGGACCGCCCCCACCCCATACTGCGAAGCATCTGTAGCCAGGACCAACGGCTTACGGGGATCGAAAGTAGCCAAACAAGGGGCAGAAGTGAGGAGGCCCTTCAACGAGGTGAACGCTCGCTCGCATGCAGGCGACCAATCAAAAGGAACACCCTTGTGCAGAAGGCAGTACAGGGGGTGGGCTATAGTGGAAGCCCTGGGAATGAACCGGTGGTAATAGGCTATCTTGCCTAAAAAAGCTTGTAACTCTTTCAGCGAAGTGGGCCGAGGAAGGTTGACGATACCTTGGACCAAACTTCCTGGTGGCTGGATGCCATGCCGAGATATGGTGTAGCCCACATACTCAATGGACGGTTGGAAGAAGGTTGACTTATGCAAGTTGCAACGCAAGCCCACAGACCTGAATTTGAGAAAGAGGGTGCGAAGGTTGTGCAAGTGTTCCTTCGTGCTGCGGCCTGTGACAATTATGTCACCCAGGTAATTAATACAATGAGGGATTGTCGACGTGACATGCTCAAGATAACGCTGGAATATCGCCGGGGCTCTGGATTTTCCAAAAGCCAACTGCTGGTATTGGTAAAGGCCAAACGGGGTGTTGACGACCGCCAGCCGTTTGGAGTCCTCATCAAGTGGTATCTGATGATAAGCCTCCGACAGATCGATTTTCGAAAAATATTGGCCACCCGCCACGGCGGAGAACAATTCATTAGCACGAGGCAAAGGATAGGTGTCCACCACCAATTGGGAATTAATGGTGGCCTTGAAATCGCCACAAAGACGTAAGGTTCCTGAGGGCTTCTTGACAATAACGAGGGGCGAAGCCCACTCACTGGAAGAAACGGGAAGAACGACCCCTAGGGCTGTCAGCCGGTCTAGCTCTTCCTTTACCTGAGGGCGGAGAGCCAAGGGGATCTGTCTCGCGCGTAGAAAACGCGGGCGAGCCGACGCCTTCAACGTTAATTGAGCTTCAAAATCGGAAACACGCCCCAGGCCCTCCTCAAAAATATCTGGAAAGTCTGAGATCAAAGATTCCAATGAGTGATAGGGAGCGTCTTCGGAGACCAACTGTATGGTGTCAGCGATAGAAAAACCGAAAGCTTGAAAGGCATCCAGGCCAAAAAGATTAGCGGAGCTCGCATCACTGACAACAATAAAAGTAATAGGCCGAGTGACTGATTCGTCAGTCACGTCAGTAGTGAATTGACCCAGTAGGGGAATGAACTGTTTACCATAACCTCGTAGACGCCGGTAAACTGGCGCCAACGGGGGCGATCCAAGGTCGGAATAAGTTTGTGCATTCAACAACGAAACTGCCGCGCCCGTATCTACTTGCAGTTGTAACCGGCGCGACCGAACCGACACCTCGATAAAGAGTTTGTGGGCCGATGCGTCGGTAGCTTGGCCCGATGAAACTTCCTGAATGTCAACGTCCATGTCCTCTGTACTTGCTTCCTTCGATGCTTTTGAGGCTGAGCGGCAAACTTTAGCAATGTGACCTTTTTTATTACATTTGCGACAAACGGCCCAACGCTGGGGGCACTCTGACCGATCGTGATGTATATAGCACGACGCACAGGACGGCAACAGGGGCCGGCGGCCGGAATTCTGTTTACGCGCCGTGCGGGAGCGGCCGTAACGGCCGGATTGTACCGCTCGCACGTCGTCCACCCCGGACACAGTGGACGCGGCCGCGCCACCCTGAACCTCCGCGACGTCGCACCACGCTTCCAGCTGTTGACCTGCCACGTGAGAGACTTCATACGATTGAGCAATGGACAGAACTTCCTCGAGGGAAGGGTCTTCTAACTGCAGGGCCCGTTGCCGGACCTCCCTATCAGGGGCCGAACGAACAATGACGTCGCGTACCATAACGTGGGCATACGACTCTCGCGACTGCTCCGTGACAAAATGACACTTACGACTAAGACCGTGCAGGGTAGCGGCCCACGCCCGGTACGACTGATGGGGCTGTTTCTTGCATTGATAGAACTCGACCCTAGCTGCCACAACATGCGTGCGGCGGCGATAATATGAAGACAGCAACGAACACAATGCGTCAAAAGACAAGGACGAGGGTTCCTGCAACGGCGCTAGCTGCCGCAAAACTTGATACAGCGAGGGAGATATCCAAGATAAGAAGAGAGCACGACATACCTCCGCATCGGCAACATGAAACGCCTGGAAATGCTGCCGAAGGCGATGTTCATATGCGTCCCAATCCTCCGCCGTCTCGTCATACGGGGGAAAGGGAGGAGGGAACTGCGCCGGAGCAGACGGCGTGGAGAGCAACGCCGGAAGCACTTGTTTCATGGTGGCCATGAGTTCCGTCTGCTGCGCAACCAAAACTCGCACCAAATCCTCCATGCCGTGGAGAAACTGCGAAACCGGAACAACGACGCAACGCGCGAAAGAACGACTCTACTCGTCGCCAATTGTGTAGTAACACTGTTCACGTTTACGTCGCACTTCACGTAGCGTAGACCGGGACTGTGTCCTAGGCATGCCCGATGTTGACTGACTGGGGCACGGCCCGTGCTGCTGGAGTTGTTGTTGTTGTTCTTGTTGTTACGCCGGCAGAGGTCGCGTCCGAATTCTCGCGTGCCCTCTGGTGGACGGGACTCTACTTGCGGCAACTACCGCCCGTGACGCGCCGTGCCAATGTGCGCCTCCCGCGATCTTTCTGGTGGCTACTACAGGATGTTTGGACCGTGGAGATGACAAGAGCACAGGATATGCTTGAGACAGAATTTGCACCCACACAATTCAGAGAAACTCATGCCAAAAGGGAGTGGCTTGTAGACTGTGAAGTAGCTGCTGCAGACATTTGTGTTTTGCTGCACAGCATGTTTAACACCTGGATGGTCAAGTTTGCAGTTTCCCACAGTTTAGTTATGTCCATTCACGTGATTTGACAACTGGTTGCTTGTAATGTCCACATAGAATGGTGTATACAGTAATTGCAGAATAGCTTATCTATAACATGGCTGCTTCACACTGGGCTGCACATTTTACAGGGTAGGAAATGCCTGTGACTGGGTTGTGGTAGGAGGTGGTGTGTAGTCTTTGGCACAGTACTGCCCCTGTGTCGACCAGGAGGGAGCGACCTCGGGCGTGCAGGATCGGCAGCAGGATAAACAAGGATATTCTGTAACCTTAGTGGGCTGCAGAACATAACTTCGTGTGATCTGTCATCTCAGGGCACAACATGAGGTAGATGAGGCCTTGAGGTGGAATGGGTTGAGCTTTTCAGGACGAGGGAGATACTGGGTGATCAGAGGAGTGCTGGTCATTGGCTGGTTAACATGGTGTCAGGTGTCACCAGAGGATATGGCACTGGAGATGAGCTGGATAGAATACGTCTGTCAATAATAGCTCTGGTATGATTATCAGTATCTCTCCAGGAGACACCACGTTAAAGCAGTACTATTCATGTGGGTCGATGGGTTTGCATGTTCGTGTGACACTAAGGGTTACGCCAGTGGTGGCATAGCTACAGGGAGGGTCTTCCGAGCCGGACAGGTCTAGGTTGACAAACCAGGTAACGTGTGTCTCACGACGCCCTTTCTTCCCACTCCCTGTCCTCCATCCTTTCACATTTTTTAAGAAAGGGGAAATGAACTTTTACAGCCGCAGAGCGAGCTTTAAAGTTATGTAGGAAGAGGTGGCAAATACAGTCGTAGTCGTTAAGAAGTGGTTCAGGTGCAAGAAGATTTGGTTTGGGAACAAATGCATTAAGTCATTATGAAGAGAAGTCGAGGAAGGCTGACTACAAGTTACGGATTTTGCTCAAGGCAAAGCACTGTTTGAAGGAGTATCGTGAAATACCTGAGTGACTCAGGAGAGCAAAGAGAATGTGTATCGAGGAAAGTGGAGGCTCAACAAGATTTCTTGGGGAAAGAGGTGCAAAAGATATATACTGTAAAGTCAACTTCTTCGAGAAGACGTACCAGAGCTGCCAAAAACTCATCAAGCAAAATTATGAGACCATACTCACCAACAATTTCAACACTGCTGTCGGTTGGAAACAATAATTCAAGGAGATCCTAAACTGTTATGAACCTAGAAGATATGTTTGAATTTTGACATTCTGACATTGTAGATTTTGATTCCTGGGCGAAATACAGACTGCCTTCACTGGAGGAAATAAATATTCAGATAAGCTGAAGAAGAATAAAAGTACAGGAGAAGATGGAATCCAAGCAGATGTCTTTCAAACTGGAGGAGAGAGAACAAACTTCACCAAGTAATCAAGAGGATCTGGATTTTAGAGGACTTCCCAGAAGACTGGAAGATAAGTCATCTGCTCTATATACAAGAAAGGCGACAAAATGGACTGGGATTTCAGAAATGTCAACATTTATGTGCTGCAGCGGCTCACCAACGAGATGTGGAGACATGGTGAAGACCTACATGTGCTGTTCATACCTTTTACGACGGCATATACTGCACACACTTGAAGAGCCTTTTGAGTTGCCTAACCAAATTTTCAATACCCAGGAAACTTGTCCGCCTGGTTCACACTTGTCTCATTGATTCCAAAGGCAAAGTGAACCACATCATGGAGAGCTTTTACATAAAAACATGGTTGAGACAAAGAGATGGTGTATCAGCAATATTCTTCAACCACGTTTTTGAAAAAAATAATGAGGGAAGCTTTCCATTCAAATTTGAAGCGATCAAGGTAGAGGGTGAGAAAATCGCACACCTCCGTTTGACAATGATGTGGCACTGTCGTCCAGATCCAAGGAAGAACTGATGTGGTTGAGCGACAGTGTGGAGGTCGAAGCGAGTAGAATATATCGTCTTGTGAATAAATTGAAGACAGAGTATCTGGTGATGAGCTTGACTCATGACTGTTCAAGATACCCACTCCAGACTCGGTAGTCAGTACCAGTCATACAAAAGGGTTCATAATTTTAAATATCTGGGGATAATCTTTATGGATGACACATTGTGAGAGCCAGAAATCAAAGCGAGAATCCGACCTGCAAACTAATCATACTTCTATCTGTGTCTGCTTTTCAAGTCATGCAGTCTCTTGAGGACTTTCAAATTGCAGCAAAACACTGACGTAACTGTAGGTCTGTAGAGTTGTTTTCCAGCAAAAAGTCTTAAAAAAGATCTATGGTCTAGCATAAGACAAGACCATTGAGAATGGAAGATCTGACTTAATTATGAGGTAATAAATCTACATAAACCAAATACAGCAGGCCTGATGAGAAACAAGCAGCTAGTATTGACAGGACATTTCACTCAGACCGATAAATACCGACAGCCTTTGAAATCCATGGATTTTACCTCCTGTGGAAGAAAACCAGTAGGAAGACAAAAGAAAGGTGGAGGGATGGAATGTACAGGTCTTGCTGTAGATCGTCGCATCTGGTGATTAGTGACAGAAGACACATAACAGTATCCAATGGAAAGGAGGCTCATAGCTGTGCACGATCCTCTGGGTATGATTGCGTAAAGTAAGTAATCTTATCATTATATTTAGTCAACTCTTGTTTTTCTCAGCAGATGCAGTGAGACTGTAAAGAAGACACTTTTTGACATGGAATCACTGACAGGTTACATAGTGGAGATATCGCTAGAGGTTTGTGCACTTGATATGAACAGAAGACGTTACGGAGCCATCTAAGAGGTGGAGATTGACGTCTAAGAAATGACTTGTTGAGTTGAGAAGGATCAGGTGAAATGGATTTGGGAGTAGATATTTAAGAAATGGAGGAAAGAGCAAAGGCTTTCCCGCCATGAGCCAAAGTTGTGGAAATATCATCAATGAATCCAAACCAGGAAACCTGTTTTAAGCATTGACTGGATAGGAAGGAATCAAAATATTTTAATACACCTAGAGAATAATCAGGTATAAATGTTGCCACATTATCAGTGGGCTTGAATGAAAATCACTCTTTCTCTATCCAGGTACACAGTGCAATGTTACCAATGGACATCTGTCTCTTGCACTGAACTTCCTATTATAATGAACCTAAAAATTTCTGAAGAATGTTAAAAAATAGACTGTTTTGGTAATTGCTATGGAGAACAATAAAACAAATTAATTTTTGAAAGAAATGAGAACAACAGCTAAAAGGTAGCACAAAAGGGAATTTTACGAAGATCCCTAAAAATTCAAATACTATCTTCATCAGGTTTGTTTCAGTTTTTATATGTTACCATCAGTGAAGTTCAGTTTTATTTTATTTCAGAAGAGAATCAGACAAATTCTGCCTGTGCAGAATGGTCCTCAGAATTCAGAGGCTTCCTGAAGTCAAAAGTTTCCATAACTGTACAGTTTATGCACCCTTGAGGACCACTGCCAACATTGCATTGGCCCAAATGAGAGGTTCCAACTCCTCAGTGTTTGCTGTTGCTGAACATCCTAAAACATCAGTGGGGTGAACTTACTGGTTTTCAGAGAAGCGTGTGTGCTCCACCCAGAAAAAAATGTGTCTATTGTATGTAGTTCTGTTTAAAAAACATAGTGGTTGAACCGTTTTTTTAATTATTATTATTATTAAAAGGTTTAGTGTCACTCAAAATTTCAATTAGGTCAAAAGTATTCTGACTTGCATTTTCCATGGTTTTCCAAAGCTGCTAAGGTGAATGCTGGGATGGTTCCATTGACCAACTCTGTGCCACATCCTCATCTAATCCTATTCTACTTTGTACATGTTTGGTATATGCTATTTCTGTAATGTACCTTAAAAGTCTGATACTGCTGTGCTGAATAGTCTAAGGTTGAACAAATAAATAATGGAGCATAGTTGGATGTTTATGGCTCTCAGGGTGTATACGATTTGGGAGATCCAGGAAAACCCCGGGAATTTTTTAGCATTACGGGAATATTTCATTGTTTTAGTTTTCAGTTAAATTTTTGTCATTTTGAGTGCTAAGAACCGATACTCTAAGAAAGGGTATTACTGTATCCCACTACTGCAGAATAATACTGCAGTATTAAAACATGAATGAGAGAAAAAACGAAAATAAAACTCAAAATTGCAAAGGAAATGTGTCATATAAAATAACACAGTGCACGTACAAGCGTCTGCCAACAGCAAAATGTGCCAAAGGCTTTAGGAAGACTATGCATTACTTCATAACAAAAAATTGCCTCCGTTGAGCGTGACGTCACAACTAGATTCATTTAAGCAGTTACGAGCAGGCTCATGCACACGCGCAGTTGAGTCATCTATGACTAATACCTTCTCCCTCTTCTGGCTAAAGAAGTGTGGCTGTTGGCTGTGTAAGCAGCAATGAGCCACATGGGGTACCCGGAAAAATATTACTAGCCACCTAAGATGTCAGATTCACGCGTGCGCAACAGGCCCGGATCTAATGGAGTGGAAGGGGGGGGGGGCGGGGCGGCTAACCGGGGTATCTGAAACGGGTGGCAATTTCGGGAGGAGGGGGCAAATTCATTTTCTTGAGGAAAAAACCATGTTTCACAAAGCACCTAGCATTCAAGCACACATCAGTCTATTGATTATTCATATGATTTTGAAACACACCCCTGCTGTTTTTTGGACATTTTTGATCACACTCTTAGTTGATTTCTGAATGAATTATAAGTTGATTTTTGTATACGTGCATAGTGTATGTGGTGTCTCTGCGCATCTAGAAGTGAACTTTCCTGCAGACAAAACGGGACTGGGCTATACGAGCTGAGCGGAATAAAGCCGAACCGGTGAATGTCTACTGCTGCTTGTTTATGCGGTTGATTTGGTTTGCAGATGTTCAGTATTGTTATAATTACCAGCGAAATCCATAGATTCAGGCTACTAGAGAGGACATAAACAAATAACAGGAATAACAGGCAAGAAAGATTATGTATTGTCTTCACGGTGTATCCAAGAAAGTGAAACTCTGACAAAAAATTTTTGGCCACATGGCTACACTAGACAGGGCCAGTTGTAGTCCCCAGCTAGCAACCGCTTACATTCCATTCTGGGAGTAGCACGGAAAGCGCACTGTCCGAACACGTACTAAGGCCTAACCGGAAAATAATTGCTGGATAACTAAACTGGTGATTGTGGCAGGGTTAGTAAATTTAACCGGAGAATGAGTTTTGACATTGGTAGGAATAGTTACAGAATTAATGATGACAATATTGTTTGTTAGAACAAAGAAGGAGAAGAAACAGGGACATCACACAAATTATGGAAGAATATGAGGATTCCAAATTTATACAAAAATTTCGTTCTACTACTTTTTGGTCTCGTGGATGAGAAACTGGAGCGTATGAATGAATATGAAACTATTTCCTAACATAAAGCTTTTTCACTGTAGTAGACCATATAGGTGTTTCGTATTGGCACTTCGTGAATTATATTGTCGTACTATAAAAATCTCTCCCCCCCCCCCCCCCCCCCCCCCATGAACCATGGACCTTGCCATTGTTGTGGAGGCTTGCATGCCTCAGCGATACAGATGGCCGTACCGTAGGTGCAACCACAACGGAGGGGTATCTGTTGAGAGGCCAGACAAATGTGTGGTTCCTGAAGAGGGGCAGCAGCCTTTTCAGTAGTTGCAGGGGCAACAGTCTGGATGATTGACTGATCTGGCCTTGTAACACGAACCAAAATGACCTTGCTGTGCTGGTAGTGCAAACAGCTGAAAACAAGGGGAAACTACAGCCATAATTTTTCCTGGGGGCATATGCAGCTTTACTGTATGGTTAAATGGTGATGGCGTCCTCTTCGGTAAAATAGTCCCCCATTTGGATCTGCGGGCGGGGACTACCCAAGAGGACGTCGTTATCAGGAGAAAAAACACTGGCATTCTATGGATCGGAGCGTGGAATGTCAGATCCCTTAATTGGGCAGGTAGGTTAGAAAATTTAAAAAGGGAAATGGGTAGATTAAAGTTAGATGTAGTGGGAATTTGTGAAGTTTGGTGGCAGGAGGAACAAGACTTTTGGTCAGGTGAAAACAGGGTTATAAATACAAAATCATATAGGGGTAATGCAGGAGCAGGTTTAATAATGAATTAAAAAAATAGGAATGCGGGTAAGCTACTACAAACAGCATAGTGAACCCATTATTGTGGCCAAGATAGACACGAAGCCCACGCCTACTACAGCTGGACAAGTCTATATGCCAACTATCTCTGCAGATGATGATGTATGATGAGAGAGAAGAAATTATTCGGGTAGCGAAGGGAGACGAAAATTTAATAGTCATGGGTGACTGGAATTCGAGAGTAGGAAAAGGGAGAGAAGGAAACATAGTAGGTGAATATGGATTGGGGGGAAGAAACGAAAGAGAAAGCTGTCTGGTAGAATTTTGCACAGAGCATAACTTAATCATAACTAACACTTCGTTCAAGAATCATAAAAGAAGGTTATTTACATGGAAGAATCCTGGAGATATTAGATGTATCAGATAGATTATATCATGGTAAGACAGAGATTTAGAAACCAGGTTTTAAATTGTAAGCCATTTCCAGGGGCAGATGTGGACTCTGACCACAAGCTATTGGTTATGAACTGTAGATTAAAACTGAAGAAACTGCAAAAAGGTAGCAATTTAAGGAGAAGGTACCTGGATAAACTGACTAAATCAGAGGTTGTAGAGAGTTTCAGGAAGAGTGTAAGGGAATAATTGACAGGAATGGGGGAAAGAAATACAGTAGAAGAAGAATGGGTAGCTCTGAGGGATGAAGTTGGGAAGGCAGCAGATGATCAAGTAGGTAAAAAGACGAGGGCTAGTAGAAATACTTGGGTAACAGAAGAAATATTGAATTTAATTGATGAAAGGAGAAAATATAAAAATGCAGTAAATGAAGCAGGCAAATAGGAATACAAACGTCTCAAAAATGAGATCGACAGGAAGTGCAAAATGGCTAAGCAGGGATGGCTAGAGGACAAATGTAAGGATGTTGAGGCTTATGTTGCTGGGGGGTAAGATAGATACTGCCTACAGGAAAATTAGAGAGACCTTTGGAGAAAAGAGAACCACTTGTATGAATATCAAGAGCTCAGATGGAAACCCAGTTCTAAGCAAAGAAGGGAAATCAGAAAGGTGGAAGGAGTATATAGAGGGTCATTACAAGGATGATGTACTTGAGGACAATATTATGGAAATGGAAGAGGATGTAGATGAAGACGAAATGGGAGATAAGATACTGTGTGAAGAGTTTGACAGAGCACTAAAAGACCCGAGTCGAAACAAGGCCCCGGGAGTAGACAACATTCCATTAGAACTACTGACAGCCTTGGGAGAGCCAGTCATGACAAAACTTTACCAACTGGTGAGCAAGATGTATGAGACAGGCGAAATACCCTCAGACTTCAAGAAGAATATAATAATTCCAATCCCAAAGAAAGCAGGTGTTATCAGATGTGAAAATTACCGAACTATCAGTTTAGTAAGTCACAGCTGCAAAATACTAACGCGAATTCTTTACAGACAAGGGAAGATCAGTTTGGATTCTGTAGAAATATTGGAACACGTGAGGCCATACTGACCTTATGACTTATCTTAGAAGCTAGATTAAGGAAAGGCAAACCTACATTTCTAGCATTTGTAGACTTAGAGAAAGCTTTTGACAGTGTTGACTGGAATACTTTCTTTCAAATTCTGAAGGTGGCAGGGGTAAAATACAGGGAGCGAGAAGCTATTTACAATTTGTACAGAAACCAGATGGCAGTTATAAGAGTCGAGGGACATCAAAGGGAAGCAGTGGTTGGGAAGGGGGTGAGACAGGGTTCTAGCCTCTCCCCGATGTTATTCAATCTGTATATTGAGCAAGCAGTAAAGGAAACAATAGAAAAATTCGGAGTTGGTATTAAAATCCATGGAGAAGAAATAAAAACTTTGAGGTTCGCCGATTTCATTGTTATTGTGTCAGAGACAGCAAAGGACTTGGAAGAGCAGCTGAACGGAGTGGACAGTGTCTTGAAAGGAGGATATAAGATGAACATCAACAAAAGGAAAATGAGGATAATGGAATGTAGTGGAATTAAGTCGGGTGATGCTGAGGTAATTAGATTAGGAAATGAGACACTTAAAGTAGTAAAGGAGTTTTGCTATTTAGGGAGTAAAATAACTGATGATGGTCGAAGTAGAGAGGATATAAAATGTAGACAATGGCAAGGAAAGCGTTTCTGAGAAAGAGAAATTTGTTAACATTGAGTTTAGATTTATGTGTCAGGAATTCGTATGTGAAAGTATTTGTATGGAGTGTAGCCATGTATGGAAGTGAAACGTGAACAATAAATACTTTCGACAAGAAGAGAATAGAAGCTTTCGAAATGTGGTACTACAGAAGAATGTTGAAGATTATGTGGGTAGATCACATAACTAATGAGGAGGTATTGAGTAGAAATGGGGAGAAGAGAAGTTTGTGGCACAACTTGACAAGAAGAAGGGACCGTTTGGTAGGACATGTTCTGAGGCATCAAGGGATCATAAATTTAGCATTGGAGGGCAACGTGGAGGGTAAAAATCGTAGAGGGAGACCAAGAGATGAATACACTAAGCAGATTCAGAAGGATGTAGGTTGCAGTAAGTACTGGGAGATGAAGAAGCTTGCACAGGATAGAGTAGCATGGAGAGCTGCATCAAACCAGTCTCAGGACTGAAGATCACAACAACTATAAAAATGATCATTATTGCCAAAACAGTCTCGCTCATGTGGTGTGTGCTACAATTGTTGCAGTATTAGAAAGGCCTATTTTGTTTTATCCAGCACACAGTGACAAAATAGACGTAATCAGATCCAGAAACCACACCAGTCTTGGGTACTGTTTGTATTAACAGCTTTTTCAGTGTTAGAGGACGACATTTCGATTTTTCATGTAGCAAAAGTTTGACGCGCTTTGATAAGATAATAGTTCTTTCGCAAGAAGGAAAGCACGCCATGTAAAGCTGCAGCAACATCAGACAGAATAATAGCTAGGACCTAAGGATTGAACAAATGTGTACTGTCTTGCCTGTCTCTTTTCTGTACAGGTTTTAGGTATCCTATGTTTAATTTTACGTCACACAAAACAGCAAGTTATTAGCTTACAGGCAATACAGAGTGCAGATTTTCTGACGAGTTCTTGTTCCCCCGGTTACAAGTAATCCCATCCAGTATTAATTGCGAGTTATTTTTCCTTTTTTTTTTTAATAAAAAAGAGGGACAAGATGTCAAAACGGCAGACTGGGAACAGGAGAGACACTATAGGTCATTTTCTATTTCCTCTGTCCTGAAATAGTTTGATGATATCTATTACAAAAAACAAAATAAAACAAAATATATGCGTTTGAGTTCCACAGAGCGAAATACAGTGACGTGCGGTATAAGGATGTTGTTTGAAGAGGCATGGCACTGTACTTCGGCACACTTATATGGCTAGGCGCAAATTGAGAAGCGTATAGCACGTGTGACGTGACACGACACTACAGCGCGACACGCACGTGCCGCACGGGTCGCGCGGGTCCAGCGCATATTGCGACGCGTACACCATACTTCGCACGCGCCGACTGGCTACGCTCTGCGCTGACTGAACCGAAGCGCGCGCAACCTCTTATCTTTCTCAAACGATTTTACAGAAACTATTCTCTGAAAATATAATTTTTGCCTTACTTGTAGCGTTATATGTCAACTTCGTGACGAAGTGCCGATCACCTCGCTAATGACCATTCTTACTGTGATGTACACATTTTAGTAAGACACTACGCAAAACTCAAAAAGTTTGCAACGAAAATTAGGGGTCGCTATGATTTTGCGTTTGGTGCGTATTACACCATATGTTGCTGCGTATGAAATTTAGCTAACATGCTGAATTTTTGTTTAGAGTTGGGAGGAGATCTCTATTTGCCTCCGATCTGGAGAAAATGGATCCCATGTAGCGCGCTCACTTCCGATCTCACGCCCGCGAGAATGAAATACTCGCAACATCTCTCGTATCTCCTAAACCGCTCGAGACATTGAAGCGAAAGTTTGGCGTATGATAGCAAACAAGGAGGAGAGTGTTTTGCCAATTATTAAACACACGGAACTTTCTTATCTATGGCGATATATCACTACTTACACTTCTCTTTTTATTTATTTCACTCCAGTGGCTGTAATTTTTTAAGAGTTATCGACAGCTAGCGAAACAAGAGCTTCCTAGTATGAAAATAAACATGAAATTTCTTATTTTATGTTACTGCAAACCGATACTATGAGGTTTTTCGTAAGCTAATGAGCTCTGTGATTGCCAATTACTTGTTTAATGAGGCCCTCCGTTTCGGAATTCTGTCTCAATAGCTGCTGTGAGATGAGTTTGGCAAATTACACTGTGACAAAGGAAGTACTATTAAACCAGTCACCAAGAGAAATGTGGCCTTTACTCATAAGTGGTGATGCTTCTTCGAATGAGAAAAGGTTAACAACTCACAAAAACAGATTGGCAATTCTGTTGGAATTTTGGTGGAATCCCCGTAACCCATCGTATTTTTAACACAGAGCGACTGGAATGGAAATTTACCAAAGGATTTTATTCCTTCTCTTGATCTGAGCAGTATTAAAATAATGACGAGCGTTCCTTCAGGCGGAATGATAGGCACATGCCAGATACTGTTTACTCACCTAGGGATTGCCAAACTGACAATGCGTGATCGCGAATAAAATAGTTGTTACTGAGAAAAATAAACAGTTGATCTGTCGCACAACACAATGGTCAGTGTATTGTCAGCAGCGAAGGATAATGCGCGCGACAGGAATGCACAAGCTAGCCATGTGTGCCTTGTGAGATGGAGTTCGAAAAACAGTCATGAAAGTAGATCTGCCTTGTCAGCAGCACATTTCAATAAATCGTAACACTCTTTTGGGATATTCCTACTTTCGTAATAATACCAACCATTTTCTTCATTTGTGTAGCCTGTTCTTGTAAAATTAGTTTATTAATGCTGATAATGTCCATGCAACAATTGAAATGCTTTTTCTCATCAAGGCGAACCAATTAAAACATTGTTATTTGTGACTGCTTTTCGACTGTTTCTAGCTTGCAGTGGAAATATGTTGTTCACATGCATGTAGTACAGTGTGTCGTATTACATTATTACATCCATATCAGAGTAATCACAGTGGAACTTCTACACCTGTGGAGATTATCCCTTTCTAAATTTTTGTAACAGATCGTACAGATACGCTAGCTTACTAGGCAGCGAGAATATAACCTTGCTTTACTTTCCTGCCTTGATTCTTAATCACATGATTTTATAATATTCCTTCCTTCCTTATTCACTTACCCTCTGCCCCTTCTTGCGATCTGAAAACATCGCGATGGCATATGGTGCAATTCCAGCGGCCAATGGCTCATCAGTTACTGAAGTGTACATTTTTCTTGACAGAAGAAAGACAAAACAAAACTATGCAGATATAAATAACAGAAAAGTATAACGTGCTAACGAAGAAAGCTGAAGCGTTTAAATGGCGAAAAACGAAACACTACTCAAAGGCTATAAAATTCAGTACACAGTAAGGCAAAATTTGCCGTATTGGCAATACTACCACCGCTGATATGCGCCGTTCCGATGTGAGCATATGTCCGGGCTACTTTTCCGCTCCCCGCCTCAAATTTCCCACGATGCTAGCGAGGCAAGCGCGACGCGCGGCGCGAGAAACTATGCCTCAACCACAACGCCGCGCGACCTGGCGCAGGCGCGTGTCGCGTCCCAGTCGCGTCGCGTCGCAATTTGCGCGGTCCCATTTCAACCTGTGATGTTACAAAAACGCGCAGCTGCGTCGCGCCACACGCGCTATACGCGTCTCAATTTGCGCCTAGCCTATTAGACCAAATAACATGTCTTACATTTCCTGGAAGATATATGTTTTACGTATCAGACTGTTCAGAAAGTTGTGCCCTACAAAATGAACTTGTTTTTAAAAGTTTTTTTTTATTATTTTTATTTTATTTTTTTTACGTTCTGATGCGCAGAGCAGTCTTGAGTTATAGTGGGGGGTGGGTAATCTCCACGAGACCCGTGTTTACACTTGGTGATTTTTCTGTTTCCTGTTCGTTTACTGCTCTCACGTCAAATGAAAACAAGACGGTTTTATGTGGCTGAGAGCTATAAAGTGAATTAAAAATACATTCACATAATTACGGAAGGTTAAAATATGTTACTAGTTTCAGATTATATTTTATTTGCACCTTTCTTACAGTCAAGCATTAATCGCCTTGCAGAACAATAAAGTTATTTTTGTCGGTTTGCTAAAGAAATTTTGCTTTTATGAAGCTTTCCTGCTGAGGCCCGTCTCTAATGACCTCGTTGTCGACGGGACGTTAAACACTAATATCCTCCTCCTCCTCCTGCTGAGGCAGTAAATTTATTTGAAACGAAATGTTTAATTCCACATTATTGGCTAGTTTCAACTGTTCGCTACATTTCAAGTGCACGTTTTGAGCTTCTAGCACGTATGACACTATGCCATAATAAAGAACCAAACGTGAGATAATACAGTACTGGTACTCCAAGAAAATTTACGTCCCGAAAACCACATCGAACAGCTTAATATCGGGTCGAGGCCTACGTCATTGGGAATCTGGTCATACGAATTTGCGCTTTAAGGGGAACTACGCATTTTAGTATGGTTCACGAAACTCCGACGCTCGTGGAGTATCTTGTGATGTTTTGTTTCTTTTATGACATAATGTTTTACACGTACTTACATACAGGCTTTCTACGTCACCGTAGCTGCGCAAGCGCGGCGACACCTCTTATCTGGCGCTCTCTGGCAACTGCTGAAATGAATCTAACAGGTCGCTGGAAAATATTGCGAATTGTGGTTTCAAAAGCGCTATTTTCAAAGTAAATTTCCTATTACGCAAGATGAACTATGTGCAAGAATGTGCAACGAATTTCTTAACTCACAGAGCGTTTACTCTCATTTAAAAATCAACTCTTTGATGAAGAGCCATTTAGAAGAATTTCAAGCCCAGAACATCAGAGGTTTATGTCCGTATTAAAAATTTTACTGGCGAATTTGTGTGA
Organism: Schistocerca nitens; assembly: GCF_023898315.1. Taxonomy (NCBI): domain Eukaryota; kingdom Metazoa; phylum Arthropoda; class Insecta; order Orthoptera; family Acrididae; genus Schistocerca; species Schistocerca nitens. The sequence continues at coordinate 5,372,363 of NW_026045897.1, forward strand.
TGTATCTTAAAGTGTAACATGCGCTAAACAGATCAACATTATATGTGAAAGCTTAGCTTCTTTTGTAGTTTATTAATCTTAGAGACAAATATTATATGCGAAAGCTTTGCTTTTCTTGAAGCAACACTATGTATATTAACTTAAACCATTAACTTTTCCTGTTGGTGGAATTCGAATTTATGCTTTCGTAATACGAAAATATGCGGCGTAGATGTCACTGCACATCAAAGATCTTTCCAAAACGTGTTTTTCCCCCCTGAGTTTCGTTTTCTAAACTGCCGATAGATTCTACGCTGCTGTATAAAAGAATTGATAAGTTTTACTGTTCCGACGGAAAGTATACTGTCACTTAACACGAAAAAGTGTATTTTCACCCGTGAGAAAATTTATTTTTAACCGGGAGATCCGGGAAAAATCCGGGATTTTTTTTTTTCCTTGTCCGCGTATAGACCCTGGGCTCTGGAGACAGTTTTCCGAACAGCATCTTAATGGCCAAGAAGTCATTAGCGGGAGACCATAGTGTGTGTGGCAATGAAGAGCACTATGTTGACCCTTGAATCTTCAGTTATTAATTTTACATTGTCAAGGAAGCAATCAGTAACTATTATCTGTTCCACAAAAGAAAAATAAAGGAACAAATAAGAAAAAATATGTCTTATTCCATTCCTTTTATGTAATGGTCAGCCTTGTTTTATGCAAACTAAAGTAGAAAACAGGAAGTACAGGTTTTTTTTCCTGTCTAGCTATGAGATTTTTCTTTACAATCAAGTCTACAGAGTATATAACCACATAATTTCACATAGATTTGATGATAAATAAAAAAGAAGGTAAACAAAAATCATCTCTCTATGAGACCAGTACAGTCTCCGAAATTGTGCCATTTCATTTGAGAAAAGAGAAATTTAATTTGTTTTCCTAATGTTAGTGTCATTTTGTGGCAACACAGTGGTAAAAACAACAAAACATCTAAACTTTGGAGTGCAATAAAATGGAAAAACAGAAAAATTGCTAAAATTTCGTATGGTTATCACACCCGTATAGAGGAAGGGCATGGTAAAATTTATTTGTGCCAACAATTGTGCAATAGAAGCAGTGATTCATATTGATTATAGTTATGACTTCTCTGGAAATGAGTGTCACATGCATAAATTTCACTTGGCTGTTTGTGAATGTAAAGAGAAAAAGGAAAAATCAAACAGTGAAAAACCTGAATCGAATAACAACAGTATGAATTACGGTGGAGTGCTACTAACCACATAGAGGAGGGGTTGTGTGGCAAATGGGCACATTTAAAAGAATGCTGCGCTATGGGACAAACTCTCTCTCTCTCTCTCTCTCTCTCTCTCTCTCTCTCTCTCTCTCTCTCTCTCTCTCTCTCCAGCAATCTGCCCTAATTCACACTGACTGTTATTCGACCCAGGGTTTTCCATTGCTTAAATTTTGCACATAAATGCATTTCAAAATAAAAATAAAATCTACTACTCAGTCAGTTTCAACAATTTTGCACTTATTTCAGTTATTTAACTTACTTTAGAAGAGAGCAGGCAAAAAAAAAAAGACAATAACAAGAAATGTCAACACTTTTGGAGGTGTGTGAGTTTTAAATGAAAACTTTTTGGGGAAATACTTCTTGCCTTTTACGAAATGGATGTATGAATTCAAGTACATAAGCTTCTTTTAGGACAATATAAATAGTAGAAACGTAGGTCACAATACCAAGCTTGACGAAATTTCAAAATACTTGGTCCGGTATCAATGTTAATTACTTAGAAACTGCAATTTAGCACATAATGGTGACTAAATATTCAGTTATCTCTGAAATAATCAATTTTGATTCAGATATTTTGAGCAGACGAGAGACAAGTAAACTGAAATTTCAATATTAACTGTAGCCTCTTTTCTCAAAGCCACCGTCTCGTGGAGTCCATATCTTTCTGTGATCCCAAGTCCACGTTAATTTTAAGGCAGCACCTTTCCCGCTGCATATATAGGTGGTTACAAGACGGAAGTGACCGTCAGAAAAACTCCTCGATTTGAAGAAGTAGTATATATTCCCTGGGAGGTGGTCAATGGTTAGGATTGGTCAGGTGACAGCAACCCAGAAGACCGGAGGAATTCCCTCAGAAGTCACTGGTAAGACAACACAGCTTTTTGTAGGAATGGCCGTTTAGGGGGGGGGGGGGGGGAGGGGGGTGATGGAAAATAATCTGTACTCTGACAGAGAGAGAGAGAGAGAATGTGTGCGCACTGTTTTCTTGCTAGGACTGAGTTTTTAAAGAGGGGCCAGCAGGGTCACACAGGCTCACTTTTGTTCTCACGTCCTGGAATAGTCAACACACAGCTCCCGTGTCCATCACAGAGGACCTCGCGGACAACCGCCAGTTTACACCTGCGCAGATGACACGGCGATGTATTGCGGCCTGCCTGCCAAGTGGCGTGCCACCGTGCTCCACCGTTGCTCCTCACTGCTACCATTCTTCTCACTCATCTGGACAGGGGCTACATTAGTTAACTTTTATTTTAACTAATGCAACAAAACGTGTGAACTTGGTGCGCACTCTTTCCTTCCAACTTCAGTGCTTAATATTTGCTGACCTCGGTGCAAGAAGGAGGAAACTCACATTTTACAAATTTAATGCCTAACATAGACTGTGGTCCCATTAATCTGACTGGCTTGTGTATGATTGGTGCAAAACAAGGATATTTCAAATATTTATCCCTTTGTCAACCGAAGTGATATGATGGATAGATTCTAAAACTAATACGGGCTGGTATGTGATATGGGAAAAGTGGAGTTACCCCTTCTTGTACCGAGGCCTTCAGTTTTTTCCTGTTGCTTTGTAAATCTTGAAATCAGAATACGTCACAATTAGGAAGTCACATTTGTGGTCTTCCTTTTGTTACAATTGTGGCACAGCTCTTCCTGTTCACCTACTCTTCCAGGGTCAGTTTCAATTAATCACGGTTCAAAGTGACTGCTCAATTCACAGCTGCAAGTATGACTGAGTCAGATGCTTCCACAGCCACACAGTACAGCATTACCTCCACTGGATTCGATTAGGGAAGTGGAGGATAGTCTAGTTGTAACACCCTAAAACATTTTAACTGATCAGTTATTTTTGTATGTAAAGGAAATATGTCGTTTCGAAGGTATTTGTGTATCGAGTGGTGAAAAAGCAATAAACAGGAAATTTTTTGCTCACGTCCAAAACTTAGTACAGCTTACGAACACGCTGCTAATTCAACTTGGGCATTGTTCTTTATAACTGATTCCGTCCGCATTAAGTGTGTATGTCGTAACTGGTGGAATCCGAGAGACAGGTTTTTTGCTTAAATATTGGCAGTCTGACGAAAGTACTGATTATCAGGTGTTTCTGGGGCAAAGAGATGGTTTCGTAAGACTGAATATAATGGCTGCTTAAGCACTCACATTGCCTTACTCTGAGGTCTCTCTATCAATCTTCTACAGCCGTGATTTACAGAGTGCTCCAGGTGGACCCCAAGAGGTCCACGGGAGACCAGACGGGGGTCCACTTGGCATGAAAAAAAAAGGGGGGTTCACAAATTGTAAGTGGGGATTCACAAAAATTTTTAACCACCTTAATTTTTTTGAGTACCTAATGTATTTTAAGAAGGTCAGCGACTGCTATTTGTACAAACAAGCATATTCGATATTCAGTACAAGGTGTGTAGAGACCTGTAAAGTACCGCCTGTGCACCCACTCGCCCGGAATGCTTGCTTAGATGTGTGAAGGGACGAAATACGACTTCTGCTGTGCTTGCAGGCTTCAGTAATATAAATACGAATGCTGAGGACAAAACATTACACATTTGTTTCCGGAATTTTTAGAATAAAGGTGTGAGTGATTCGATGTCAGTCTTGCCAGTGCCGAAAAAAGTACCTGCCCATTTGTTAGCGATATACTAAATTTATAATAAATAGATTTTCGTAAACTTTTCAGTCTTATTGTTCCTATTAACAATAAGAATCAGTACTAAGCAATAAGGTGTTGCTCTTATTGAGTGCAGTACAACTAAATAATAATACAGTCCTCTAATAAAGAGAATCTATGCTCATGAAACAAGGCATTGGTCTTGTGAATTAGGTATATATTTTCTTTAATCATTAATTAACAACTGGCTATTAATCTCATGGCTGCTAAAGTTTTGATGATTAAACAATGGGTCTCAGCAGTTTATTGCTTTTAATAATTAAAAACAGTTTTTCCACAGGCATTTTGGTTTTTTATTTGCAATAATTAATTCTATTCTATTCTGTTACAATAGCCTTATCCTGTTAAAATCTATCAATCAATTGCTTTTATTTGTCTGAAGACAACATTGCTGTTGCATAAGACATCGCCAAGTACAAGTTATTTCTTTGTGGGCAACAGAATCAATGTTACATATTAAACTTACATAAATTTCAGTTTACACTTTTATATTACTCAGTTTATGATATACATAATTTAGTTCACATTACAGTTAAATAATTTATAGTATTACATAAAAATTCCTGAACATTATAGAAAGCCTTTCTTTTTAGCCATGATTCCATCACCATTTTAAATTTATTGTGAGGCAGTTCCTTAATACTTTGTGGTATTTTGTTCAGAAACACCTTGCCAATGAGTGTAAAATTGCTTTTGGTCTATTATAGTCTAGTCCAGGGGACATTTATCAGGTTTCTGTTCCTGGTTTCATGGACATTAGTCCTAGTTGCATTATAAGAGCATTCTCTTTGTTGTAGACAAGAACTCACAGTATGTACAAGCTGGGACCAGTAACTATTTTATATTTGGTGAAGTATTCTTTGCAGAAAGTTGTGTTTTGTAGACCAAAAATGCATCTTACTACTTTCTTCTGCCACAGGAAAACATTCTTGGCCCCAGCAGAGTTCCCCCTGAGTATTATCCCATTGTTCAGATGTGTGTGAAAAAATGCATAATAGGCCATAAGGAGGAGGTCCTGATTGACACGTTGTTGTTGTTGTTGTGGTCTTCAGTCCTGAGACTGGTTTGATGCAGCTCTCCATGCTACTCTATCCTGTGCAAGCTTCTTCATCTCCCAGTACCTACTGCAACCTACATCCTTCTGAATCTGCTTAGTGTATTGATCTCTTGGTCTCCCTCTACGATTTTTACCCTCCACGCTGCCCTCCAATGCTAAATTTGTGATCCCTTGATGCCTCAAAACATGTCCTACCAACCGATCCCTTCTTCTAGTCAAGTTGTGCCACAAACTTCTCTTCTCCCCAATCCTATTCAATACCTCCTCATTAGTTACGTGATCTACCCACCTTATCTTCAGCATTCTTCTGTAGCACCACATTTCGAAAGCTTCTATTCTCTTCTTGTCCAAACTAGTTATCGTCCATGTCTCACTTCCATACATGGCTACACTCCATACAAATACTTTCAGAAACGACATCCTGACACCTAAATCTATACTCGATGTTAACAAATTTCTCTTCTTGAGAAACGCTTTCCTTGCCATTGCCAGTCTACATTTTATATCCTCTCTACTTCGACCATCATCAGTTATTTTACTCCCTAAATAGTAAAACTCCTTTACTACTTTAAGTGTCTCATTTCCTAATCTAATTCCCTCAGCATCACCCGACTTAATTTGACTACATTCCATTATCCTCGTTTTGCTTTTGTTGATGTTCATCTTATATCCTCCTTTCAAGACACTGTCCATTCCGTTCAACTGCTCTTCCAAGTCCTTTGCTGTCTCTGACAGAATTACAATGTCATCGGCGAACCTCAAAGTTTTTACTTCTTCTCCATGAATTTTAATACCTACTCCGAATTTTTCTTTTGTTTCCTTTACTGCTTGCTCAATATACAGATTGAATAACATCGGGGAGAGGCTACAACCCTGTCTCACTCCTTTCCCAACAACTGCTTCCCTTTCATGTCCCCTGACTCTTATAACTGCCATCTGGTTTCTGTACAAATTGTAAATAGCCTTTCGCTCCCTGTATTTTACCCCTGCCACCTTCAGAATTTGAAAGAGAGTATTCCAGTTAACGTTGTCAAAAGCTTTCTCTAAGTCTACAAATGCTAGAAACGTAGGTTTGCCTTTTCTTAATCTTTCTTCTAAGATAATTCGTAAGGTTAGTATTGCCTCACGTGTTCCAACATTTCTACGGAATCCAAACTGATCTTCCCCGAAGTCAGCTTCTACCAGTTTTTCCATTCGTCTGTAAAGAATTCGCGTTAGTATTTTGCAGCTGTGACTTATTAAACTGATAGTTCGGTAATTTTCACATCTGTCAACACCTGCTTTCTTTGGTATTGGAATTATTATATTCTTCTTGAAGTCTGTGGGTATTTCGCCTGTCTCATACATCTTGCTCATCAGATGGTAGAGTTTTGTCATGACTGGCTCTCCCGAGGCCATCAGTAGTTCTAATGGAATGTTGTCTACTCCCGGGGCCTTGTTTCGACTCAGATCTTTCAGTGCTCTGTCAAACTCTTCACGCAGTATCTTATCTCCCATTTCGTCTTCATCTACATCCTCTTCCATTTCCATAATATTGTCCTCAAGTACATCTCCCTTGTATAAACCCTCTATATACTCCTTCCACCTTTCTGCCTTCCCTTCTTTGCTTAGAACTGGGTTGCCATCTGAGCTCTTGATATTCATACAAGTGGTTCTCTTCTCTCCAAAGGTCTCTTTAATTTTCCTGTAGGCGGTATCTATCTTACCCCTAGTGAGACAAGCCTCTACATCCTTACATTTGTCCTCTAGCCATCCCTGCTTAGCCATTTTGCACTTCCTGTCGATTTCATTTTTGAGACGTTTGTATTCCTTTTTGCCTGCTTCATTTACTGCATTTTTATATTTTCTCCTTTCATCAATTAAATTCAATATTTCTTCTGTTACCCAAGGATTTCTATTAGCCCTCGTCTTTTTACCTACTTGATCGTCTGCTGCCTTCACCACTTCATCCCTCAGAGCTACCCATTCTTCTTCTACTGTATTTCTTTCCCCCATTCCTGTCAATTGTTCCCTTATGCTCTTCCTGAAACTCTCTACAACCTCTGGTTCTTTCAGTTTATCCAGGTCCCATCTCCTTAAATTCCCACCTTTTTGCAGTTTTTTCAGTTTCAATCTGCAGTTCATAACCAATAGATTGTGGTCAGAATCCACATCTGCCCCAGGAAATGTCTTACAATTTAAAACCTGGTTCCTAAATCTCTGTCTTACCATTATATAATCTATCTGAAACCTGTCAGTATCTCCAGGCTTCTTCCATGTATACAGCCTCCTTTCATGATTCTTGAACCAAGTGTTAGCTATGATTAAGTTATGCTCTGTGCAAAATTCTACAAGGCGACTTCCTCTTTCATTCCTTCCCCCCAATCCATATTCACCTACTATGTTTCCTTCTCTCCCTTTTCCTACTGACGAATTCCAGTCACCCATGACTATTAAATTTTCGTCTCCCTTCACTACCTGAATAATTTCTTTTATCTCGTCATACATTTCATCTATTTCTTCATCATCTGCAGAGCTAGTTGGCATATAAACTTGTACTACTGTAGTAGGCATGGGCTTTGTGTCTATCTTGGCCACAATAATGCGTTCACTATGCTGTTTGTAGTAGCTAACCCGCACTCCTATTTTTTTATTCATTATTAAACCTACTCCTGCATTACCCCTATTTGATTTTGTATTTATAACCCTGTAATCACCTGACCAAAAGTCTTGTTCCTCCTGCCACCGAACTTCACTAATTCCCACTATATCTAACTTTAACCTATCCATTTCCCTTTTCAAATTTTCTAACCTACCTGCCCGATTAAGTGATCTGACATTCCACGCTCCGATCCGTAGAACGCCAGTTTTCTTTCTCCTGATAACGACGTCCTCTTGAGTAGTCCCCGCCCGGAGATCCGAATGGGGGACTATTTTACCTCCGGAATATTTTACCCAAGAGGACGCCATCATCATTTAATCATACAGTAGAGCTGCATGTCCTCGGGAAAAATTACGGCTGTAGTTTCCCCTTGCTTTCAGTCGTTCGCAGTACCAGCACAGCAAGGCCGTTTTGGTTAATGTTACAAGGCCAGATCAGTCAATCATCCAGACTGTTGCCCCTGCAACTACTGAAAAGGCTGCTGCCCCTCTTCAGGAACCACATGTTTGTCTGGCCTCTCAACAGATACCCCTCCGTTGTGGTTGCACCTACGGTACGGCCATCTGTATCGCTGAGGCACGCAAGCCTCCCCACCAACGGCAAGGTCCATGGTTCATGGGGGGAGCTTGACACAGCTTTTTAATATTCTTATCAGGTACGCTAATCTTGATAATTTATTAAAAATTTTTTCTGTCTGGGTATTCCGACATAACTTGCTGTCAAGTTGGATGCCTAACAATTTCACTGACTTTCCCTTGAGTTTATGCAGGTCAGTATCAAGGTTGCTAAGGGAGAAAAGTTGGTGTTCTGTTTTATCATCACTTAGCTTTAATCTGTTGTCCCTGAACCACTCACTAGCCTCTTCCATCATTAGTTCATTCATTTGTATCACAACCTTCTCATCTGTATGCGATGTGATAAAAGTGTTGTCATCAGCACACATCACTACTTTACATGGAACCATACTTGGCAAGTCATTTACGTCTATAACAAACAGAAAGGGTCCCAGCACAGAACCTTGTGGGACCCCATATATAACAATCTGAAAATCAGATTTTTTTTGTTTGGATTTATGATCGCCCTTTGTTTTCTGTTAGATAAATATGATCTAAAAAATGCCAGTTCATTGCCTTCTATTCCATAATGTTATATTTTGTTCATTAAAATATTATGTGAAACAGTGTCAAAGGTCTTGCTAAGCTCCACCAGAGTGTCATAGGTATGTTGTCTACCTTCGAAGCCATATAGAGCAGATAACACAACATTTTTAATGGCCTTAACTGTAGACAGTCCATTTAGAAAACCATACTGAGCCTTGTCTAAGAGGTTATTACTTTCAAAAAATCATTCAGCTGGTTTTTTACTATAGTTTCAATAACTTTTGATATTATTGGGACTATTGCAATAGTTTTATAGTTTTTAGATGTGTTTCGGTCCCCATTTTTATGCACAGGCAATATGGTGGTTAACTTCAAGGTGTCTGGAAATACTCCTTTTGTGAACATAAGATTTATAAGGAAACTCATAGGGTGACAGATTGTATTTACAATTTTTTAAGGATAAAATTGGACAGACCATAGATATCCTCTGTTCTAGAGTTGCTCATCTTGGAGACAACATCTATTATTTCCCTAGGATCAACAGTTTTCTACCGAAAAGTTTCTAAGCCAGCATTAGATCCATTTTTCCATAAAATTGGCAGTCTGTCTGCATTTCTGTGATTATTACTTGCCTTGACTTCATCTGTCATAGAAAATTTTCCAAAATTTATGATGTAATTATTAAGCTCTTCTGCACTTAAGGGAATGGGTAATTTTTCTGTGATATTTCTAATTTCTGTTTTAATTACATTCCACGCTGCTTTGCATTTGTTGCTGGAATTAAGAATGTAATCACCATTGGCCTTTTTTTTAGCTCCAACAATCTTCTTCCTGTATATCTTTTTTAGTTTATCATATGTGTGTTTAGAGTGATTGTCTCTGTGTGATTTTTCATATTACACTCTTAGTAAGATCCTTAATTTATGGAGATAAGATGTATACCAGTTGCTGGAACTTCTGTTCTGCTTCGTGGTATGTAACCAATTTGATTTTGTTTTGAGTGGGCAGCACTCATTAAAGATATTTACAACTGTATGTAGGAAGCAATCAAATGCTCCAGTAAATGAGTGAGTTTGAATCACAGTGGAATTCCAGTCTACACTCATAATTCTATGTGTCGTATTTATTATGTTTGTATGATTTAGCTGTCTCACTGCCCTAGGTGCTTTTGTTTGCTCTTGACCTTTCCCCAGCCCAGTTAATTTTAGAAATAATCCATCATGGTCAGACAGCATGGGTTTCACCACATCCAAGACAACATTATTTCTGCAGCCATTTGAGATAACATTATCTAGGCATGCATTTTGTCTTGTGGGTTTAGTGTTGAGACAGAAGAAATTAGATCTCATTGTAGATAACTGATATGAAAAACAGATGAATCTAAGAAGAAATGTTGACAATACAGTGTTGATTATTTGAAATTTGATTTTCTTCCATCAAAGGCAGAAAAGCAATTGCCCATATGTCTTTTATGCAACAAAGTTTTGAGCAATGATTCTATGAAACCACAAAAGCCCGAAGATCATCTAAGAAGGTGTCATCCTGATGAAATAGGTAGAGATTTGAAATGTTTTCAAACATTGAAGAAAAAATTTGAAGAGAGACCCACTGTGGACAGTATGTTCACTTCAACATCTCATAGTAACGATGATGGCTTGTGGGTATCTACAATATGTCATTGCTTATAGCAAAATCTGAAAAACCACACACCATCGGAGATCAGTTAATTTTATTCGCTATTGAGGAGGTTTTAAAAACTGTTCTGCACAAACCATTTGACGTACCAAAAAGAATTCCTTTAAGTAACAACACTGTACAAACACGTATTGATGAAATGAGCTCTGATATTGAAAGCTTCTTGTGTAATTATCTGCAAACCACTCGTTTTTCTATTCAACTGGACAAGTCGACTTTACCTGATAATGAAGCACTATTATTGGCATATAATCGATTTGTTATGGACAAAGAAATCCAAGAATAGCTGCTATTCGTGAAAACTTTAGAAATGGACACTAAAGGCGAATCAATATTTAATGTCCTGAGTAATTTTTTTAAAGGAAAAATCAATGACATTATTTCGGTGGCAGCAGATGGAGCTCCTGCCATGTTCAGGCAATATTGTGGATTTATAAGCCATCTTAAAAGAATGATACCAAGACTAACTGTAATTCACTGTGTCATCCACCAACAACATCTTGTAGTGAAAAATTTGAGAGATAACTTACACCAATCCCTTCAATTTGTGTTTAACTCAGTTAACAAAATAATAAGCAATGCATTGAATACCTGTTTATTTGCACTACTGTGTGACGAAAATGATGAAGATTTCCGAATGCTCTTATATACTGAAGTACGCTGGTTGTCGAAAGGTGCACGTTTATCAAGATTTTACTCACTTTTCGAAACAGTTACAGAATTTCTGGAAACTAAAGATCCAGATTTAAAAGAAAGTAGGATCAAATTTAAAGCAGACATTGAATACTTGACAGATTTGTTCACCAAATTTAATGACGTTAACTTGTAATTACAAGGGGACAGCTAAATTTAATAAAAACAAAAGGTGTAATTTCGGCTTTTCTTGGTAAACTGAAATTTATGAAGCAAAGTCAGTCACTGAAAATTCTTCCAGTTTCCAAACTTGTCACAGTCTTGATGAGGATATTCAGACATACGCTCAACATTTAATTACCCTGCACGATGACTTCAAAAATGCATTTGAAGATATTCTGATGATGGAAATACCACCGTGGATCATAAATCAATTTGATGAAACAGAAGTGGTGAATGTGGTATTACAATAGGAGCTACTTGAGCTTAACACCAATGAGGAACTGACGGTGAAATTTAAAAAAGGCTATCAAACATTTTGGCTGCAGGCAGAAATACCTGGAAAATATCCTAGGCTGTAGGAAATTGCGAGAAAGTTTTTGATAGCGTTCCTCTCGTCGTATCTTGTTGAAAAAAGTTTTAGTGTCGTTACCAACCTATTAAAAATGATTGTTAATTAGTGTGTTATCAATGTTTATTTTTAATCATATTAAGTATATAATCATAAGTATTATTTGAATAAATAGGACAAAAGAAAATATACTACTTTTCTTTTTATTTTTACCTCTCCAAATTTAGGGTTGGGACTCGACTGTGACATTTTTAGGAGTTTTTGGAATTTAGGAGAAATGTAGCAGCAAGGGATCTACTGAAAACAGTAAAACTTTGAAAGTGGTCTATGAGAAAAAAGTGTTTGGGAACCTCTTTTCTATTGAGAAACTGAGTGTGAGCTTTGTTTTGCATGAATATATAGCTAAAGCTTTGAAGTATATGAAAAAAAAAACAAAAAAATAAAAAAAAAACATTCTCAGTCAAATGCAGAATTTATTGAAATTATACTTACTCAGGGAGAGGGGGACGGGGGAATTGGAGAGCAAATGTTAAAACAGTTGACAAAGGTCCAGAATGAACAGTCACTCTGCAGCAAAATATGTGCTATTCAGAAGTATCCTTGCAGATTAAAACTGGATGCCAGACTGAGACTCCTAGTGGCGGCTAAGTTGAGCTACTGGCTGGAGTAAAGTTATGAGTCGAGCTCAGATAAGTGAGTCAGCAGTGCACTTGTCTGCAAAAGGCACAGATCCCAGGTTCGAGTCACAAATCGGTAAACACTTTTAAACCTTTTGCTGCTACAGACGTGCTCTCCGCATTCTGTGCTGAGGAGACTTTCACTACGGATGTACTGCTCGCCAAATGTTCGTGCCTGTGCTGAAAGACGACTTTCCGGCTGATACAAAATACTCACTATCCAATTTTTCGAGAACTATTTGGCGCGAAAAAAGATTTTGGTTCAAAATCTGTCTGATATCTTCGCTTGGTAAAGACCTGAATTTCTTTTTGTTATCCGCCATAATTACTGCTCCACATCAAATTAAGTAAAACATTTCTCGAAATTTTGAAGAGTTTGTAGAGGTAAAAACACATTGCATAAGGTTTGTGTATTGTTATTTTAGCCCGTACATTACAATGAACCAAATGCAGATAAGATATCGAAATTTTACTATCTCAAACAACTGAAGATATCAAAACAAGGTTTTTCGCAAATGATAGCGTGCAATGAGGCACATATGTTGTATGATAAATACTCTAAGCTTTTTTATTGACCGAGGATACGGAAGTAGCACATCCGCAGCATTGGGAGGTCAGTCGCTCAGGATGCAGTCAGACGTCCGTAGCACAGTAAGAGATACCGCAGGGACAGGCTGGACATTGAAGGGGGAGGCGTGTTTATAGCGATAAGAAGTGCAATAGTATCGAAGGAAATTGACGGAGATCCGAAATGTGAAATAATTAGGGTGAAGGTCACGGTTAAAGCAGGCTCAGACATGGTAACTGGATGTCTCTATAGGCCCCCTGGCTCAGCAACTGTTGTGGCTGAGTACCTGAAATATAATTTGGAAAATATTTCGAGTAGATTTCCCCACCATATTATAGTTCTGGGTGGAGGTTTTAATTTGCCGGATATAGACTGGGAGACTCCAACGTTCATAACGGGTGGCAGGGACAAAGAATCCAGTGAAATTTTTTTAAGTGCTTTATCTGAAAACTACCTTGAGCAGTTAAACAGAGAACCGACTCGTGGCGATAACATATTAGACCTTCTGGTGACAAACAGGCACGAACTATTTGAAACAGTTAACGCAGAACAGGGAATCAGCGATCATAAAGCAGTTACTGCATCGATGATTTCAGCCGTAAATAGAAATATTAAAAAAGGTAGGAAGATTTTTCTGTTTACCAAAAGTGACAAAAAGCAGATTACAGAGTACCTGACGGCTCAACACAAAAGTTTTGTCCCAAGTACAGATAGTGTTGAGGATCAGTGGACAAAGTTCAAAACCATCGTACAATATGCGTTGGATGAGTGTGTGGCAAGCAAGATCGTTAGAGATGGAAAAGAGCCACCGTGGTACAACAACCGAGTTAGAAAACTGCTGCGGAAGCAAAGGGAACTTCACAGCTAACATAAACATAGTCAAAACCTTGCCGACAAACAAAAATTACGCGAAGCGAAATGTAGTGTGAGGAGTGCTATGCGAGAGGCGTTCAATGAATTGAAAGTAGAGTTCTATGTACTGACTTGGCAGAAAATCCTAAGAAATTTTGGTCTTATGTCAAAGCGATAGGTGGATCAAAACAAAATGTCCAGACACTCTGTGACCAAAATGGTACTGAAACAGAGGATGACAGACTAAAGGCCGAAATACTGAATTTCTTTTTCCAAAGCTGTTTCACAGAGGAAGACTACACTGTAGTTCCTTCTCTAGATTGTCGCACAGATGACAAAATGATAGATATCGAAATAGACGACAGATGGATAGGGACATCGATCAGTTGTAGAATTTTGGAACACGTATTACGTTCGAGTATAATGACATTTCTGGAGACTAGAAATCTACTCTGTAGGAATCAGCATGGGTTTCGAAAAAGACGATCGTGTGAAACCCAGCTCGCGCTATTCGTCCACGAGATTCAGAGGGCCATAGACACGGGTTCACAGGTAGATGCCGTGTTTCTTGACTTCCGCAAGGCGTTCGATACAGTTCCCCACAGTCGTTTCATGAACAAAGTAAGAGCGTATGGACTATCAGACCAATTGTGTGTTTGCATTGAAGAGTTACTAGATAACAGAAAGCAGCATGTCGTTCTCAATGGAGAGAAGTCTTCCGAAGTAAGAGTGATTTCAGGTGTACCGCAGGGGAGTGTCATAGGACCGTTGCTATTCACAATATACATAAATGACCTTGTGGATGACATCGGAAATTCACTGAGGCTTTTTGTAGATGATGCTGTGGTGTATCGAGACGTTGTAACAATGGAAAATTGTACTGAAATGAAGGAGGACCTGCAGCGAAGTGACATATGGTGCAGGGAATGACAATTGAATCTCAATGTAGACAAGTGTAATGTGCTGCGAATACATAGAAAGATAGATCCCTTATCATTTAGCTACAAAATAGCAGGTCAGCAACTGGAAGCAGTTAATTCCATAAATTATCTGGGAGTACGCATTAGGAGTGATTTAAAATGGAATGACCATATAAAGTTGATCGTCGGTAAAGCAGATGCCAGACTGAGATTCATTGGAAGAATCCTAAGGAAATGCAATCCGAAAACAAAGGAAGTAGGTTACAGTACGCTTGTTCGCCCACTGCTTGAATACTGCTCAGCAGTGTGGGATCCGTACCAGATAGGGTTGATAGAAGAGATAGGGAAGATCCAACGGAGAGCAGCGCGCTTCGTTACAGGATCATTTAGTAATCGCGAAAGCGTTACGGAGATGATAGATAAACTCCAGTCGAAGACTCTGCAGGAGAGACGCTCAGTAGACCGGTACGGGCTTTTGTTGAAGTTTCGAGAACATACCTTCACCGAGGAGTCAAGCAGTATATTGCTCCCTCCTACGTATATCTCGCGAAGAGACCATGAGGATATAATCAGAGAGATTAGAGCCCACACAGAGGCATACCGACAATCCTTCTTTCCACGAACAATACGAGACTGGAATAGAAGGGAGAACCGATAGAGGTACTCAGGGTACCCTCCACCATACACCGTCAGGTGGCTTGCGGAGTATGGATGTAGATGTAGATGTAGATTTAGAGACACACGTAGACAGGTCCACAATCTGGGAAATGGCATAGCCAGACGTGTAAACATGGCCACAGCAGTGTAAGAGTTGATCTGCCAGGAAGTTTCAGCTGACAAAGGTGTTGGACTGAACGATCTTTTCCTGTGCCTTCAGTCTTTAAGTAGTAATGACGAAAAATTACCTTTCCAAGAAAAGTTTGTGTGGTTAGAAAGATGGGGGGAATTAGGCCCTAAGAATAATATCTTTAATATCTTTTCAGAGGATGCCCATCTTGTTCTGGCATGACAGGCCGATATCAACAGGAGTCAAAACCTCAAGACTGCAGCACCTACTGGGACAAAAGTTCTCCATTGCTGTGTAGCGACAAAGACCATACGCAGTTCAGAGCCTTGAACACATGCCTATAAATGATAAGTAATCGAGCTGTCACCAAAAATGTCTCATTCACTGTTCTGTTCACTTGTTGTAGACCACTATTTGATCAAAATAAAAAAAAAGAAACGTTAGAAATACCCCATACTCACACTAACACTGTAAAGCTTGAAAATTCAGAAAAGATGCAAAATTGGAACCTAAAATCAATTAAACATCGGCTGCCATGGAGTTAAACACTTCGGCAACTGAAACCACTGGTAAAATTTTCCCTTTCCAGAGCAGACAGTGCAGTCTAGCAACTGTTCTCAAAAGAACAGTTACCACTGATGACCATGCAGCTTCTCTAGAATAAATGATAATTAATTGAAACCCTCAGCTGCCGACAGCTGAAAATGTGGGCACTGACCAGGACTCGAACCCGGGATCTCCTGCTTACATGGCAGACGCTCTATCCATCGTTTTTTTTTTTTTTATCATTGTGTTTGGTCGTTGCGGACGTCGCAAGACATCCTGTTCAAGTTCGGTGGTTGATCCTTTCACTCAGTTTTTTTATTACAGAGGCCAATCGGCTCTCTGGCCGAACACGCTGAGCTACCATGCCGGCATCCATCTGAGCCACCGAGGACACAGATGAATAGCGCTTCCCATGAGACGCAAATTTCCAACTGTCCACAATCTACATACGTAATGTTCCTAATAGATGTTTGCCCATCCACTCATTACTCGCGCACACGAAAGTGACGATTCTCGTAATAGTTCGGGCAACCTGTGCGCATTCGCACAGACGAAGGTCAATGGCTGGGTACCGATTTAACTATATATGCATGGGCAAATATCGGGGTAGCCATTTAACTATACAGGGTGGTCCATTGATAGTGATCGGGTCAAATATCTCACGAAATAAGCATCAAACGCAAAAACTACAAAGAACGAAACTCGTCTAGCTTGAAGGGGGAAACCAGATGGCGCTACAGTTGGCTCGCTAGATGTCGCTGCCATAGGTCAAACGGATTTCAACTGCGTTTTTTTTAAACAGGAACCCCCATTTTTTGTTACATATTTGTTAGTACGTAAATAAATATGAATGTTTTAGTTGGACCACGTTTTTCGCTTTGTGATAGATGGCGCTGTAATAATCACAAACGTATAAGGGTGTGGCATCACGCAACATTCCGCCAGTGCGGACGGTATTTGTTTCGTGATACGTTACCCGTG
Source organism: Schistocerca nitens (assembly GCF_023898315.1). Classification (NCBI taxonomy): domain Eukaryota; kingdom Metazoa; phylum Arthropoda; class Insecta; order Orthoptera; family Acrididae; genus Schistocerca; species Schistocerca nitens. The sequence continues at coordinate 5,389,344 of NW_026045897.1, forward strand.
TTAAAATGGACCATTTACCAATTGTTGAAAAGGTCGATATCGCATTGGTGTATGGCTATTGTGATCAAAATGCCCAACGGGCGTGTGCTATGTATGCTGCTCAGTATCCTGGACAACATCATCCAAGTGTCCGGACTGTTCGCCGGATAGTTACTTTATTTAAGGAAACAGGAAGTGTTCAGCCACATGTGAAACGTCAACCACGACCTGCAACAAATGACGATGCCCAAGTAGGTGTTTTAGCTGCTGTCACGGCAATGCTGCACATCAGTAGCAGACGAATTGAATTGGAAATCTCGAAAACGTCGGTGTTGAGAATGCTACATCAACATCGATTGCACCCGTACCATATTTCTATGCACCAAGAATTGCATGGCGACGACTTTGAACGATGTGTACAGTTCTGTCACTGGACACAAGAGAAATTACGGGACGATGACAGATTTTTTGCATGCGTTCTATTTAGCGACGAAGCGTCTTTCACCAACAGCGGTCATGTAAACCGGCATAATATGCACTACTGTGCAACGGAAAATCGACGATGGCTGCAACAAGTGGAACATCAGCGACCTTGGCGGGTTAATGTATGGTGCGGCATTATGGGAGAAAGGATAATTGGCCCCCATTTTATCGATGGCAATCTAAATGGTGCATTGTATGCTGATTTCCTACGCAATGTTCTACCGATGTTACTACAAGATGTTTCACTGCATGACAGAATGGCGAAGTACTTCCAACATGATGGATGTCCGGCACATAGCTCGCGTGCGGTTGAAGCGGTATTGAATAGCATATTTCATGACAGGTGGATTGGTCGTCGAAGCACCATACCATAGCCCGCACGTTCACTGGATCTGACGTCCCCGGATTTCTTTCTGTGGGGAAAGTTGAAGGATATTTGCTGTTGTGATTCACCGACAACGCCTGACAACATGCATCAGCGCATTGTCAATGCATGTGCGAACATTGCCGAACGCGAACTACTTGCTGTTGAGAGGAATGTCGTTACAGGTATTGCCAAATGCACTGAGGTTGACGGACATCATTTTGAGCATTTATTGCATTAATGTGGTATTTACGGGTAATCACGCAATAACAGCATGCGTCCTCAGAGATGATAAGTTCACAAGGGTACATGTATCACATTAGAACGACCGAAATAAAATGTTCAAATGTACCTACGTTCTGTATTTTAATTTAAAAAACCTACCTGTTATGAACTGTTCGTCTAAAATTGTGAGCCATATGTTTGTGACTATTACAGCGCCATCTATCACAAACCGAAAAAAGTGGTCCAACTAAAACATTCATATTTCTTTATGTACTGCACGAACATGTAATAAAAATGGGGGGGGGGTCCTATTTAAATAAAACGCATTTGATATCTGACCCATGGCAGCGCCATCTAGCGGGCCTACCATAGCACCATCTGGTTTCCCCTTTCAAGCTAGACAAGTTTCGTTCTTTGTAGTTTTTTCGTTTGACGCTTATTTCGTTAGATATTTGGCCCGGTCACGATCAATGGACCACCCTGGATATGCGTGGGCAAATATCTATTAGGAACATTACGTATGTAGATTATCGACAGTTGGGAATGTGCGTCTCATGGGAAGCGTGCAATGAATAAGTCCATGCAGTCGCGCTATTCATCTGTGTCCTCGGTGGCTCAGATGGATAGAGCGTCTGCCATGTAAGCAGGAGATCCCGGGTTCGAGTCCTGGTCAGTGCCCCTCATTTTCAGCTGTCCCCATCGAGGTATATCAACAACACCTGTCGGCAGCTGAGGGTTTCAATTAATTATCATTTATTCTAGAGAAGCTGCATGGTCATCAGTGGTAACTGTTCTTATGAGAACAGTTACTAGACTGTTGCTAGACTGCACTGTCTGCTCTGGAAAGGGAAAATTTTACCAGTGGTTTCAGTTGCCGAAGTGTTTAACTCCATGGCAGCCGATGTTTAATTGATTTTAGGTTCCAATTTTGCATCTTTTCTGCATTTTCAAGCTTTACAGTGTTAGTGTGAGTATGAGGTATTTCTAACGTTTCTTTTTTTTATTTTGATCAAATAGTGGTCTACAACAAGTGAACAGAACAGTGAATGAGACATTTTTGGTGACAGCTCGAACACAGATACAGACTATGTAGCAGTTTCAGATTTAGATGTTAATTCTGATAATTCTTCATTCCAATTATGTCAAAAACTAATCATTTTAAATAATTTAGTTTCACCAACTAAATAATAATGATGTTTTAGTTGAGCAAAACAGTGACTGCCCCTTCAGATGTTGAGGTTATGCCTTCACCACAGCCTATTAGAGGTTGTAAATGTAAAAGAAAGCCTGATAGTTGGAAGAGGGTACTTCAGAAGAAAAAGAGACTTTCTGGTGAAGTCGAAGGTGAACCAATTAAATGGCTGACAAAGAGATGGATCATAGCTGCGAAGGCTGAGCCATTTGCTATCAAATGGAAAATGACTCTCTCATCAGAAATGTCATTTTGAAAAATCGATATCCACAAGCAAAATGGAAACAGACATTCTTTAGAAAGTCTACATAGTATTCCACGTGAACTTCTTTATAGCATATCAAACCGATCTCTGTGGCAATAAAGATTAATGTAAAAGACGCCCTGAAGGTTATACCTCCTATTCATCACCACTATTATAAAAACTTGAAAACAGTAATATGTATGCTACAACATGAACCCATCAATGACAACACGTGCATCACTTACACACGCTAGAAACAACATACAAAAGTTGTAATTTGTATTGGGTTTACATATTGTCATTTGAAGATCAATGAGTGGAGGTGTGGACGCTTGAAAATGAGGTGCCAAGTGGAAGAATCTGAACATTTCTAGCATATTCTTCTGTTTGAGTTAAATAGAGATGCCAGAAAAATTTGCGTTGAGTACAGGAATAATGCCATTGGACAGAGCATGGCAAGAAAATGGTTTTCTTGTTATAAGGAGGACTTTTTTGACACTTGTGACAGCATGTTGTGCAAAAAATGCTATAGGAGGCAGCGTCCTAACAATCACGATATCTCCATGTGTGGACTGGCAGGATATGGTGCTACACAGAGCTCCTTCTGTTCATCATCATGGACAATCATATCAGTCATATTAATTTGGAATCTCTACAATTTGCGAAAGAAAATGGAATTATTCTTTTGACAATTGCTCCTCACACATCCCATAAAATGCAACCCCTTGATAGGACAGAGTACGGTCCACTGGTAGCATATTATAATTCTGCTCCAGAAGACTGGATGACAGTGCATCCAGGAAAAACTCACTCTATCTGTGATATCTCTGAAAGTTTTGGTAGAACTTTGCCTAAAGCGTTTACACACAACAATGTGGTCAGTGGTTTTTAAGTTTCAGGCATACAGCCCTTTAACTCTGATGTATTTACAGATAATGAATTTTTGTTCGCATATACAACAGACAACTGTGGAAGTCTGAGATTCTTCAAAAGAGTCTGTTTCAATATCAACACCTTTATCTTCCAGAATTAGACCTAGCCCTGGCATACAGATTCGTTGAAGATATCAGACCACGCCCCGAGGCAGCAGCTCGCGCTACAACTAGACGAGGAAGGAAAAGAGCACCCACAGCGATCCTAACAAACACTCTGGTAAAACACAAACTTGAGGAAGAACTCTCAGAGCAAGAAATGGATGAAGACAAACCTGAGGGAAGACCTAAGAGACAATTTTGAATGCAGGGAATAAAAGAATAGGTCTAAAGTGTGTCTTTATGTGCGTCTGATAACAACTTTCCGAGAGTTTGAGTAACAGTGATTCTGCTGAAATTTTGAATTGTTCGTCACTGGAAAATGGATCACTGTTACTTTCCAAACAAAGAAAATTGAAAAACGTTATTTGAGAGAGAATATCAATGTTCCTAATGAAGAAAATTTCACTGTAAAACGTGTAAGAAAGATAGAGGGCCATCGGTTGAAGTGGCCAGAAGCTGAAGATATTTGTGACATTGAAAGAAACCAAATTCTACAAGTGACTCCATCTGCAGCATTTTCTTCAAAGAATGACAGTTATCAGTTTCACTTTTAACTGTGTCAATTTAGAAGGCTTCAATATTCAATAATTACTATGTTTGCCACAATTTCATCAACACAGGCAACCATTAACGAACATCTAAAGAAGTATATTTTGTTTCGTTGTACATGCTAATTATTTTTTGGGTGCGACGTGTAGACAACATCCAAGATGGTGCACCCCGGGCAACAGACTGCAAGAGCAGGATGGCTAAAAGTCTAAACAAATGGAGGCCGAACTAGATCTCTCACGGCCAAAACGACATGCAGCGACCCCACAACGGCATTTTTAAGAGCCAAACATCAACAAAAGTTACAGGACCTTGTGTATGAACCTTACAGCTAAATATAGGAGTATCAAGAGATAGAAGCAACTATTTGAGCAAAATAACGATAGAAAACGAAGTTGATATCATCTGCCTGCAGGAAATTCATCTTGCCGAGGAAACTCAGATAAACACTTGAGTCTTAATAACATGACATAAAATAGTAAGCATTATACCCTCTGATACCTATGGATCAGTTGTGTACGTTCGTCAAGATATACAAGAATATACGGTGACTGCAAGAGGAAGAGAACACTGTGTGGCGACTACCGCACACGTCGATCGCAGCCGACACGTAAAATTCCCCGCCAACCACAATTCTCCACAGTTCGTACGGGAGTCACAGAGAAGAGAGCCGTCGACTGTGATTCTCATACCTACCTTTTTACTCTTTGTTGTTGATTCTCTTTTAAGTATTCTCTTACTTGACAACCTGTTATATGTGACAGAAATAAAAAAGAAACTTGAGTTCATACTCTGTTAGTTTCCGATTTCTAACTGTGTTTGCGTGGGTGCATACCTACTTACGCAACATTGGTGACCCCGACTGCAAAACAAACAGCAGATACGGATATGGGGCTCTAGTTTAGCAGGGGATACAACCGACACCCCCGGGATAACAAGGCCGCCCAGCAGTGTTAGTGACGTCACACTAAGCGGCAAGCGGCCCATAGCCGATGCAGCAGTCCACGGACACCTCCGTACAAACGCGCCTGATGCGAACCATCTTCTGTCCGTCATACAGGAAGGAGCGAACTATAATTCGAACCAAAGACCAAATTATACATACTCTTGTAAACAGCATAAAGGTTCAAAACGAAATACCGATTACATATACGGGCAGGAATAAGTTTAATCGATTGAGGAACTTTGCCACTATTTTATAATTGTCAGAACACTATTTAGCTTTAAAACTCGCATACAGGTGGTGACAAATGCCAACTGACAGCAGGACTTAACATTTTCAAGCTATTACACTGAAAGTAAATTATCTTAAACACTGTCATACATAGCAAAACCCTCACAACTTTCGTTTACAATAAGGTAACAAGAGTTCGCTTTATCTCATAAAACACATGACTATTGTGAATTTACTCATATGTTCATGGTGACAGCTCTTTTCAAGAATTTTTACAAGTGTATCCCCAGTAATAAAGAAACAAAAGATAGATATCAAATATTCTCCTTTTAACATAGACATCACTGAACACAAGATTCTGTCTTGCACTGTGATCCTAAGGGACTGCTCTTTCCTTTAAGAAAAGCCTGACAATTTGAAGTTCATTCTGATATTGAAGATACACTTCTTGAAACAATATTAAAAATGTTATGAAAGGTAAGGAAATGAAAAACAACCAAGTGCATTACATGTAAGAATGTGAGCAAAAGGCTGAGGTTCTCTTTACTTACCATTTTCAATCTCTCTACAGCTTATTTCCTTTTCCACGTAGAAATCACCAACTGCAAGTCTCATTATTGCTGTCTGTTACTAACAAAGTGCTTTTCTATTTAGAAAACCTGACAATTTGATGTTCATTCTGGTACTGAAGATAAACACTTTTCAGAGGAGTTCCAGAACCTATTCCTGCCCGTATATGTAATCTGTATTTCGTTATGAACCTTTATGCTGTTTACGAGAATATATATAATTTGGTCTTTGGTTCGAATTATAGTTCGCTCCTTTCTGTATGACGGACAGAAGATCGTTCGCATCAGGCGCGTCTGTACGGAGGTGTCCGTGGACTGCTGCGTCGGCTATGGACCGCTTAGTGTGACGTCACTAACAGTGCTGGGCGGCCTTGTTATCCCGGGGGTGTCGATACAACCCGTCGACTTTGACCAATGACGTCAGAATTGGCCAGAGAGCACGTATTACAAAGATGAAAGAGCTGAGAAGAATGTTCAGAAACAAAAGAATGCAAGAGAGAAAAACTGTACTTCACATATATATGGGCCAGTAGTATTTTCACGTTTACGATATCGCGTGTTTGTATCTTAGTATTTCTCCGCAAAATACATTGGAAAGAAATGAATGAAATATATTACTAGCAAAGCATACATCACGTTATATGTATGTCAGTTGTATCTCGAAACTATTTCGAACTGTATTGCTTAAGTGCAGTACGGGACACAAGTTCAGCATACCTCGATTTCTTAGTTTCAACTAGCATTGCTGTCCTATTGTTCACTTGAACTGTGTATCCCCGGCTTCACTAAACCGTAAATGAAATACCGGATACAAATTAAAAGCTCATTCGAAGTGTGTGCTTAAGTAAAGTACGGAATACGAGTTTGTCGTAAGTAGATTTCTTCGTTTTCACTAGCATTACTGTCCTGTTCTTCACTTGAACGATGTATCCTCCGCTTAAGTAAACTCTAAATGGAACACGGGATACAAATTGTAGATGTTTTGTTTATTTCGTTTCCGCTATTACCAACAGTCTTTTCTTACGTACATATCGGTACTACTGATGACAGAAGGACCTACGTATGTAATATATGTATACCAGACTTCCGTTGACCTCTATATATGTACACTGGTAATGAAAAGGGGAAATAGACGTACGTTACATTTGCAGCCTGTACCCCAATTGAACTACACGGAGACAAGAAGACGACACATATACAATTTGTGTCCCGTACTTCACTATGTGGTACAGTTTTCCTGTTGCCTTGGACGCTAATAGTATCCCATTCGTTACTTGAGCTATATAATATAGATGTACGCAACATTTGTATCTTGCTCGCCAATTGACATATATAGTGTCCGTGTAAAGGCGAAGTGAAGGACGGGATACAAATTTTAGTTGTGCCGGGGGTTTCGCCTGTAATATAGCAAGTACACATTCGAAAATGTCGTACTGATACTAGTGCTGGGAAACGAAAGAAGATCGACAGCTGAGAAATTTCTATTACGTATTGCACAACACGAAAATACACATATTGGTGGAATAAAACAGTGAAATATGTCAAAATAGTGAAATACAGCGAAATAAGCAAATGGAAAAGTGAACTAACCACACGGAAGTATCGAGGAATAACCGAAGCTCGCCTAGACAGACAGCAATGAAAATTACATACCCACAAACAGACAAATCCATTCCTATAAACGAAAATAAGACACTAAAAATTGTTCTGCAATAACAAACTACTACTCCAAATTACCTCAATATCATTACGAATAATTATTTTTTTAATGTACAATGGCAGCGCTTATCCGGAACACAGAACTGTTTTATTATCTATGCCTCGAAGTGAAAACATTACTATCTATGACTTATGTATGACGTCATTGGTCAAAGCCGAGGGGTTGTATCCCCTGCTTCACTAGACCCGGATATGGACACGCCAGCAGTATCAAGACTAGTGGTTCGCTTACCACCCTTTTGGCCACACAACCCAAAGCTGTGGTTCGCACAGGTGGAAGCGAGTTTCACGTACGCGGGAATAACTGCAGAAACAGCTAAGTTTTCCCTCGTAGTTAGCCAACTCGATCATCGTTACGCAACTGAAGTTCAGGATATCATAACAGTTCCTCCGACAGAGACTGCATATGAACTGTTAAAGACTGAACTGATACGACGCTTAGCCGTTTCTCAAGAAGATAGAATCCGGCAAGTATTGACGCAAGAAGAAATCGGGGACCGGAAACCTTCGCAGTTGCTGCGCCATCTCCGCAGCAAGGTGGACCCCGGCACGATTCCAGACAGCCTTCTGCGTCCCCTGTGGAGTTCCCGCCTGCCACCGCAGGTAAAAGCAGTCATCGCCACGCAGAACGAGACGCAGAGCGCGGTAGCAGAACTCGCCGACCGCATACTGGAAGCGATCACGCCGAACACACAGGTCAGTGTTGTAGACATACCTGTCAGCGTAGCAGCTGCATCTACTACGGTGTCTCGGGCGGATTACGATGCACTAACCGCCAAGGTCGATCTCCTACGCACACAGCTCTCGAAACTAATGTCGAATGGCATCATTGTCAATCAGAGAAGCCGTAGCCGGCGACGACATGGAAGTCGCAATCTACAACCGAGAACAGACAGGCCATTTGTTGGTATCATAGTCGGTATGGAGAGCAAGCACATAAATGCATTAGCCCATGTTCTTTCTCCAAATTGGAGCGGAAAGTGGCACTAGACGCTACCTCCTACCTTCCTGCATCTCGACGCCTTTTTACAACAGATCGTGCGTCAGGCAGGAAATTTTTAATCAACACCGGTTCAGACCTCAGTACACTACCAAGACAGTCCTTGCATTGTTGCCGGCCGCGCACTGCATTTAACTTATCCGCCGCCAACAATTCGCAGATTTCAACATACGGATTACAACAAGAGAATCTGAACTTGGGACTCCGTAGGGATTTTAAATGGAATTTCACGGTAGCAGACGTCACATAAGCAATACTAGGAGCTGATTTCTTACCACACTTCAGACTTTTGCCAGACTTGGCCAATGCTCGTCTGACAGACAGTCTCACCAACCTATCGACGGCTTGTTATTATCGTGACACAGATTGTACCAGTATTAAGTTAATTCAAATGGCAGACGCAGAGTACCGCGCGGTCCTAGCGGATTTTCCTGAATTAACGAAACCGTCAAGAGCACCGCAGAAAGTGTTGCATGATACAGTACACTACATAAAAACCATGTCGACCTAGGAGAATAGCCTCGCTATAGCTAAAGCGGAATTCGAGCTAATGCTTTAAAGAAGGAATTAGACGCCCGTCATCCAGTCCATGGGCGTCGGCCTTACACCTCGTACCAAAAAAAGGTGGAGCCTGGCGTCCGTGTGGCGACTGCAGAGCACTGAACGCCGGAACTATTCCGGATCGTTACCCTGTACCGTTGTTAAGGGACTACAACCACGCGCTGCACGGCGCCACAGTCTTTAGTGTGCTAGATTGAGCAAAGGCCTGTACACAAATTCCTGTAGCGCCAGAAGACGTACCAAAGACCGCCATTGTAACACCCTTTGGATTGTTTGAAAGTAATTTCATGACGTTTGGTCTGCGAAATGCCGCACAGACATGGCAACGTTTTCTGGATTCTGTATTACGAGGATTGCCCTTCTGTTTTGCCTACCTGGATGACATTCTCATATTTTCTGCAAACAATGAACAGGACAAGCAGCATTTTAAAGAAGTACTCCAACGCTTAGAGAAGTTTGGAATAGTGTTAAATACAGCGAAATGCCTGTTTGGCCAACCTGAAGTGGAATTTCTAGGTCATCGCATATCCGCTACAGGTTCAGCACCCTTACCCGGAAAAGTTGAGGCTATTCTACACATTACCAAGCCTACTACGGTCAAAGAATTAAGAAGATACCTAGGCATGTTAAATTTTTACAGAAGGCATCTACCACGGACAGCTGAACAGCAGGCACCGTTAAACGCGTTATTAGCCGGCCCAAAGGTTCGCAGCAATGCAACCATACAATGGAATGAGGAATCTGATGCAGCATTCGAAGTGACACGTCAGAGTCTGGCTCAGGTCGCTCTGCTGGCACACCCTAAACTAGAAGCACCTTTGGCACTGGTGGTGGACGCTAGCCAGTTTGGTGTTGGTGCAGCCCTGCGACAATTGGTAGATGGCGCATGGCAGCCTCTGGCATACTATTCGCACAAGTTGTCACCAGCATAACAACGCTGGAGTGCTTACGATAGAGGACTTTTGGCTATATATTTAGCTCGTGATTTCGCAATTTTTACCGATCATAAGCCCTTGACTTACGCATTCAACAAGAACAGTGACAAATGCTCTCCAAGGCAGTATTCTCAGTTGGAGTTCATAAGCCAATTCACCACAGACTTACGCCAAATCTCAGGTTTAACCAATGTGGTAGCTGATTGTTTGTCACGAGTATCCAGTGTAATAACACAGCCTGTAACTATGGCAGAACTAGCGCAAGCCCAGCAGGAAGATGATGAGCTACATACCCTGTTGAGTGACGACAACACGGCGTTGGAGTTACAGCTAGTTGACGTGCCCGGAGAAGACGTACGACTACATTGTGACGTACAACATGGTCGATCACGCCCTTATGTTCCAATCACACATTGCAGAAGAGTGTTTCATTGTCTCCACCGCCTATGTCACCCCGGAGTTCGAGCAACTACCAGACTGGTGTCCAAAAGATTTGTATGGCCCGGAACAGACCGCGATTGCCGTAACTGGACTAGATCTTACCCACGCTGTCAGCTATGCAAAGTGAGCAGACACGTGCGCCCTCCAATCAGACAATTCCCGGATGTCAAGGCACGCTTCTCGCACATTCATTTGGACGTCGTAGGACCTCTTCCACCATCACACGGTAATCGCTACATGCTAACAATCATTGACAGGTATACACGCTGGCCGGAAGCAATACCTACCGATAACATCTCGGCGGAAACTCTGGCAACGCCCGCATCTCGTGGTCGTGCGGTAGCGTTCTCGCTTCCCACGCCCGGGTTCCCGGGTTCGATTCCCGGCGGGGTCAGGGATTTTCTCTGCCTCGTGATGGCTGGGTGTTGTGTGCTGTCCTTAGGTTAGTTAGGTTTAAGTAGTTCTAAGTTCTAGGGGACTGATGACCATAGATGTTAAGTCCCATAGTGCTCAGAGCCATTTGAACTCTGGCAACGGCATTCGTGTCAATTAGCAAGATTCTGTGGGTACTGCCATCACTGCACCACCACCTACCATCCGGAAAGCAACGGGATGGTAGAAAGATGGCACCGTACCTTAAAAGCAGCCCTCATGTGCCACGGTACTAAATGGACGGAAGCATTACCCACTGTACTGTTAGGTCTTAGGACGATCTTTAAACCTGATACGGACGCCTCCCCGGCAGAGTTGGTCTACGGAGAAACGATACGTCTGCCTGGGACGACTCAGGGGTACCGAATGCTGATGACCAGTCAGAATAGTTACAAGGATTGAGAGAAACGATCAAGAAAATCAAACCTGCGAAAGCGTCCAGACAAGGAGGCCCGGTAACATTCGTGCACAACGATTTAAAAACTTGCACGCATGTATTGTTACGCACAGATGGCGTCAAACCACCACTACAACCGAGATAAACTGGACCTCATCGCGTGATACGCAGAGATGCGCACACCCTAGACATAGTACTGAATGGGAAACAAGCCACCATATCGCTAAGTAGAGTGAAACCTGCTTATGTACTTGAAGACACTCCGGCGATGTCAGCGCCGCGCAGCGATCAGCACAAGACAACGATGCAGAACCACACTCCGCTACCTCCGCAGTCAATAAAGCAGCACGCGTTCTGGCAGACAAGTGCACTTCCCTGCCCGCTACAGAGAGGAACATCCGAGCTCCGCTCTCACCAAGGGGGCTCATGTGGCGACTACCGCACACGTCGATCGCAGCCGACACGTAAAATTCGCGCCAACCACAGAGATTATTCTCCACAGTTCGCACGGGAGTCACAGAGAAGAGAGCCGTCTTGAAAGGGACAGGGAATATGATGTAGGTGGTGACCTGGTAAAGATAGCTACTCAAACTGGTGGCACTAATGTGCATTTTGTCCAACTGTATCAGCATCACGATCAGCCTCGCCTTAATGCAGCTGTTAGGCGCGTTATCGTGGGGCTGGGGAGAGCGCTGATGGCAGAGGGCATGGGTCACACTTCAGTGGTGCCAGTTGGGTCTGTCAGTAGATCAGGTTTCACTAGGCATGGCCTGCACCTCAATAGGTATGGGAAGGGGAGGCTGGCTAAGCTTAAAGGTGACAGTGTAGTGGGTGGTGGTAGTGGTATCACTCATGGAAAAATTCCTATAGTAGTTGGTGTTAGAGCTGCACCTTTTTTAGATTGAAGTCAGCTGATAGGTATACCTGCTAAAGGAAGTCCCTCTAACTAAGGGCTCACCTTCTGAGGATGTAATGTTTCCAAGTAGAGAAGGAATTAGCATATTTCATCAAAATATAAGAGGTATTAGAGATAAAGTTAGCGAACTGCTTATAGATGTTGACTCTGAAATTATTGGTATATCAGAGCACCACTTAAATATTTTGACAATTCAGAGGCTTCCTTTAACAGGATACAGATTAGCTGGCTGTTTCTCAAGGAGTTCCTTATGGGGTGGGGGAGTGGCTCTGTACGTAAAAAATAGTATTTCATTTGACTCCATAGACGTATCACGACATTGCACTGAACAGATATTTGAAAGTTGTGCAGCATTAGTTGATTTTAGTGAAACAGAACTTCTAATTGTTGTTGTTCATAGGTCCCCTAACTCTGACTTCAGAGCATTTCTGCTCAAGCTAGAGAGGGATCTTGATTCACTTTGTAGGAAGCACCAGAAACTAGTTATATGTGGTGGCTTCAATATAAATTTTGTATGTGATGGTGCAAGAAAAAGGATGTTGGTAAATCTCCTAAATTCATATGATCTGATGCAGATTGTCTTTTTTGCAACTAGGGTGCAGGGGAACAGTGGCACAACCATAGTCAATATTTTTATTCATTCTTCATTACTAGATGGGCATTCTGTTAATAAAAACGTGAATGGCCTTTCAGACCATGATGCACAAATTTTAACACTAAAATGCTTTCGTACTCAAACCAATGTCATATTTAATCACAAACTATGTAGGAAAGTTAATTAAACAGCAATAGAGAGTTTTTTAAATCTCGTCAAGGAACAAGAGTGGCAGGATGTTTATAGTGCCGATAACATAGATGATAAATACAATGCTTTTAGCTTTCCATTAGAACGTTCTGGGTACTAGCAGTAATAGGCAGCCCAGGTGGCTGACTAGTGGGATAAGGATATCTTGTAGAACAAAGTGGGAATTATATCAAAATGTTAGTAGTAGTCACAATCGAGATACAGTACCCCATTACAAACAGTATTTTAAGTAAAAATGTTGTTAGGAAGTCAAAGAGTATGTGGTATGCAAACAGAATAGCTAATTCACAGGACAAAATTAAAACCATATGGTCAGTTGTGAAGGAAGTGTCTGGTCAGCAGTACAAGGTCGACGATATAAAGTCAGATCACAGTAAAAATATTTCTATTGCTGATAAATAAGATACATGTACAGTACTTAACAATCATTTTCTGAGCATTACTGGGTGAATTAAATAAAAATTTAGTTTCTGCAGGAAATCATACAACTTTATTGGCAAATGCCTTTCCGAGAATGATGTCCAAAATACTCCTGTATGATACAGACAAGAGGGAGATTGAGTTAATAATTAAATCACTGAATACTAAGGACTCTCATGGTTATGATGGAATGTCTAGCAGAATATTACTGTGCTGCACATGTTAGCCCTGTATTTAGCTATATTTGTAATTTTTCCTTTAGGAATGGTCAGTTTCCTGAGCGATTAAGCATCTACATCTACATCCATACTCCGCAAGCCACCTGACGCTGTGTGGCGGAGGGTACCTTGAGTACCTCTATCAGTTCTCCCTTCTACTCCAGTCTCGTATTGTTCGTGGAAAGAAGGATTGTCGGTATGCCTCTGTATGGGCTCTAATCTCTCTGATTTTATCCTCATGGTCTCTTCGCGAGATATACGTAGGAGGGAGCAATATACTGCTTGACTCCTCGGTGAAGGTATGTTCTCGAAACTTCAACAAAAGCCCGTACCGCGCTACTGAGCGTCTCTCCAGCAGAGTCTTCGACTGGAGTTTATCTATCATCTCCGTAACGCTTTCGCGATTACTAAATGATCCTGTAACGAAGCGCGCTGCTCTCCGTTGGATCTTCTCTATCTCTTCTATCAACCCTATCTGGTACGGATCCCACACTGCTGAGCAGTATTCAAGCAGTGGGCGAACAAGCGTACTGTAACCTACTTCCTTTGTTTTCGGATTGCATTTCCTTAGGATTCTTCCAATGAATCTCAGTCTGGCATCTGCTTTACCGACGATCAACTTTATATGATCATTCCATTTTAAATCATTCCTAATGCGTACTCCCAGATAATTTATGGAATTAACTGCTTCCAGTTGCTGACCTGCTATATTGTAGCTAAATGATAAACGATCTTTCTTTCTATGTATTCGCAGCACATTACACTTGTCTACATTGAGATTCAATTGCCATTCCCTGCACCATGCGTCAATTCGTAGCAGATCCTCCTGCATTTTAGTACAATTTTCCATTGTTACAACCTCTCGATATACCATAGGATCATCCGCAAAAAGCCTCAGTGAACTTCCGATGTCATCCACAAGGTCATTTATGTATACTGTGAATAGCAATGGTCCTACGACACTCCCCTGGGGCACACCTGAAATCACTCTTACTTCGGAAGATTTCTCTCCATTGAGAATGACATGCTGCGTTCTGTTATCCAGGAACTGTTCAATCCAATCACACAATTGGTCTGATAGTCCATATGCCCTTACTTTGTTCATTAAACGACTGTGGGGAACGGTATCGAACGCCTTGCGGAAGTAAAAAAACACGGCATCTACCTGTGAACCCGTGTCTATGCCCCTCTGAGTCTCGTGGACGAATAGCGCGAGCTGGGTTTCACACGATCGTCTTTTTCGAAACCCATGCTGATTCCTACAGAGTAGATTTCTAGTCTCCAAAAAAGTCTTTATACTCGAACATAATACGTGTTCCAAAATTCTACAACTGATCGACGTTAGAGATATAGGTCTATAGTTCTGCACATCTGTTCGACGTCCCTTCTTGAAAACGGGGATGACCTGTGCCCTTTTCCAATCCTTTGTAACGCTACGCTCTTCTAGAGACCTACGGTACACCACTGCAAGAAAGGGGGCAAGTTCCTTCGCGTACTCTGTGTAAAATCGAACTGGTATCCCATCTGGTCCAGCGGGCTTTCCTCTTTTGAGCGATTTTAATTGTTTCTCTATCCCTCTGTCGTCTATTTCGACATCTACCATTTTGTCATCTGTGCGACAATCTAGAGAAGGAACCACAGTGTAGTCTTCCTCTGTGAAACAGCTTTGGAAAAAGAAATTCAGTATTTCGGCCTTTAGTCTGTCTTCCTCTGTTTCAGTACCATTTTGGTCGCAGAGTGTCTGAACATTTTGTTTTGATCCACCTACCGTTTTGACAGAAGACCAAAATTTCTCAGGATTTTCTGCCAAGTCAGTACATAGAACTTTACTTTCGAATTCATTGAACGCCTCTCGCATAGCCCACCTCACACTACATTTCGCTTCGCGTAATTTTTGTTTGTTTGCAAGGCTTTGGCTATGTTTATGTTTGCTGTGAAGTTCCCTTTGCTTCCGCAGCAGTTTTCTAACTCGGTTGTTGTACCACGGTGGCTCTTTTCCATCTCTTACGATCTTGCTTGCCACATACTCATCTAACACATATTGTACGATGGTTTTGAACTTTGTCCACTGATCCTCAACACTATCTGTACTTGAGACAAAACTTTTGTGTTGAGCCATCAGGTACTCTGAAATATGCTTTTTGTCACTTTTGGTAAACAGAAAAATCTTCCCAGCTTTTATAATATTTATATTTACGGCTGAAATCATCGATGCAGTAACAGCTTTTTGATTGCTGATTCCCTGTTCTGCGTTAACTGTTTTAAATAGTTCGGGTCTGTTTGTCACCAGAAGGTCTAATATGTTATCGCCACGAGTCGATTCTCTGTTTAACTGCTCAAGGTAGTTTTCAGATAAAGCACTTAAAAAAATTTCACTGGATTCTTTGTCCCTGCCACCCGTTATGAACGTTTGAGTCTCCCAGTCTATATCCGGCAAATTAAAATCTCCACCCAGAACTATAATATGGTGGGGAAATCTACTCGAAATATTTTCCAAATTATCCTTCAGGTGCTCAGCCACAACAGCTGCTGAGCCAGGGGGCCTATAGAGACATCCAATTACCATGCCTGATCCTGCTTTAACCGTGACCTTCACCCTAATTATTTCACATTTCGGATCTCCGTAAATTTCCTTATCGCTATAAACACGCCTCCCCCTTCACTGTCCAGCCTGTCTCTGCGGTATACATTCCAATCTGAGTTTAGAATTTCATTACTGTTTACATCTGGTTTCAGCCAACTTTATGTCCCTAGTACTATGTGGGCATTGTGACCGTTTATTAATGAGAGCAGTTCTGGGACCTTTCTATAGACGCTCCTGCAGTTTACTATTAGCAGATTAATATTGTTATTCCCTGTTGCATTTTGCCTACTCCTACCTTGCCGCGTCTCAGGAGGCGTCTTGTCGGGGCTAGGGAGGGAATTCTCTAACCTAAAAAACCCACATGTGCACTCCACACCTACTCCGCTACCCTTGTAGCCGCTTCCTCAGTGTAGTGCACGCCTGACCTATTCAGGGGGACCCTACATTTCTCCACCCGATAGCGGAGGTCGAGAAATTTGCACCCCAGATCTCCGCAGAATCGTCTGGTTTAAGTCTTCCACTCGGCTCCAAACCAGAGGACCGC
Organism: Schistocerca nitens; assembly: GCF_023898315.1. Taxonomy (NCBI): domain Eukaryota; kingdom Metazoa; phylum Arthropoda; class Insecta; order Orthoptera; family Acrididae; genus Schistocerca; species Schistocerca nitens. The sequence continues at coordinate 5,406,129 of NW_026045897.1, forward strand.
GATCGGTTCTGGGAACGATACTACAAATAGTTAGCTCAGATTCCACCCCGCGATCGAGGCTTTCCGCCTTCACCAACTCCGCCAACCGCCTGTATTAACTGAGGATGACCTCTGAACCCAGACGGCAGGAATCATTGGTGCCGACATGAGCAACAATTTGCAGTCGGGTGCAACCAGTGCTCTCTATCGCCGCCGGCAGGGCTTCCTCCACATCTCGGATGAGACCCCCGGCAAGCAGATAGAGTGAACACTGGCCCTCTTCCCCGACCTTTCCGCTATTTCCCTAAGAGGCTCCGTCACCCGCCTAACACTGAAGCTCCCAATCACTAATAATCACTAATGAAGCACTTAGTAGTAAAGCTGCTTGATAAGAAGGGAGAAAGGGATAATGTAGATAATTTTAGACCTATTTCTATACCATCAGTGTTTGCAAAAAGTTATTGAAAAGGCTGTGTATGTAATGATAATTGATCATTTTATATCACACAATTTGCTATCAAATGTAGATTGGCTTTAGAAATCGTTTTTTTTTTTTTCTTTCGAATAACCCATTTGGAGGGTACGATGAATCAACTTTGGCTACTCTTCATTGTATTAGATTTCTTCAGTTTCCAAATTTCCTTCATCTTTTTAGAGTGTTGTTCCTTTTCTTCTTGAGTCCACTTTCGTCTAGTTATTTTCTTTCTCTCCTGAAATTCTGCCTTTTGAACTGCCTTTCTGAAGTGTGTTCTGTTTTCTATTGTGTCTATTGTAACTCCAGCATTTTCAATGTCCTTTTTAGTCTCTATGAACCATGCTGGCTTGGATTTGTAGCTATTGAGTAATATGAATATCCGCTTGGTTAGTCTGTTGTTATCCATTCTGAATATATGTCCAAAAAACTGTAGTCTCCTCTTCCTCATTACATCAGTTAGTTTCTCCGTTTTCAGATATAGCTCTCTGTTTGGTCTTAACCTGTATTCAGCATTATCGTTTCTTTTAGCTCCAAGTATTTTGCTTAAAATTCTTCTTTCGACCTTCTCTAGTTTCTCAAGATCTCCATTTCTTGTTAGTTTAAGTGTTTCTGCCGCATAGAGAGCTTCAGGTCTGGCCACTGTTTGGTAGCGTCTTAATTTCGTGTTCCAGGACAAGGATTTTTTATTATAAACGTTTTTGGTCGTATGAAACACTCTTTCCATTTTGTGCACTCTAGTTTCTATAGCTATCTTTTCTTTGGCATTGTATGTAATCCACTCTCCTAGGTATTTAAAGGAATCTGTTTTGTGTATAGTGTTGTTGTCAACTGCTATATTTTGAGAAGCATCACAGATGTTTGTCATAAATTTTGTTTTTTCATAGGATATTTGTAGTCCTACTTTGGCTGCTTGTTTTTGTAGTTCTCTTATTTGTTCTTGGGCATTGTCTAGTGAATCTGTAATCAATGCCATGTCATCTGCGAAGGCTAAACAGTTGACAGTGATCTTGTTTGGATTTCTCCCTAGTTGAATCCCATTAGTATTGATGGCCTTCCTCCATTCTCGAACTACCTTCTCCAAGACACAATTGAAAAGCAGAGGTGACAGACCATCTCCCTGTCGAACACCTGACTTTATTTCAAACGATTTTGAGAGCTCTCCCCTAAATTTTACTTTCGATTTTGTATTTGTCAAAGTACCTTCAATTATTGCAGTTGTTTTAGCATCGAGTCCCAATTCTTTTAAGATATCAAGCAGTGTATTTCTGTCAATTGAATCATAGGCTTTTTTAAAATCCACAAAAGTAATTACATATTTTAAGTTCCTGATTTTCCTCATTTCTATTATGTTCTTTAGATTTAGTATTTTTTCTGCACATGACCTTCCCTTCCTAAATCCAGACTGATACTCTCCTAGCTGTTTGTCAAGTATCTCTTCTGCTCTTTTTAAAAGCGCCTTAGACAAGATCTTATAGGTCACTGGTAAGAGGGAGATTCCCCTATAATTGCTAGGATCTGTTTTCTTCCCTTTTTTTATGTAGTGGATGTATTAATAGAGATGTCCAGTCTGGTGGTAATCTGTGTGTTGTCCAGATTTCTTTTAGTATTTCTGATAGACACTGTATCATGTTGTCACTAGAGTACTTCCATAGTTCAGCAACTATATTATCCTCTCCAGGGGCTTTATTATTTTTAAGATCTTTTATGATTTCTTTTATTTCTTCTGTGGTTGGCGGCTTGGAGTCTGGTGGTGTTAGGTTTACAATATTGAAATTAAAATTTTCTTTCGGTGGATAACAGTTATGTAGTTCTTCAAAATATTCAGCAAGTATTCTACAGTTCTCTATGCTATTGTATGCAGTTTTCTGCGTTTTTGGGTCCGTGAAAAATAGACTAGGAGGAGAGTATTTCTTTAAGTTACTTTTGAAGGTTTTGTAAAAGTCCCTAGCATTGTTCTGTTTGAAGTTGGAGTCTATTGATGCTACTTGGTCTTTTATGTATTGAACTTGGATCTTTTTAAGGCCTTTTGAAGCTTGCTTCCGGGCTTCTTTTAGGGAGTTCCTATTTTTATCATTTTTGTTGGCATTCCAAATGTTCCAAGCTCGTTGTCATGTTAGGATTAGTTTGTCACACTCATCATTCCACCAGGCATGTTTCCATTCTTTGGTACATCTGCTGTCTGTACTATATCTTTTTGAAGTTGTTCCCATGTTTTAGGTGTTTTCTTTTCCAAAAGTGTCCTGAAATTGTGTTCCTTGGTTAATTTCTGAGTGTCAAACTTTTTAGGTTGATATTCGCTCTTTCTTTTATATATTGGTCTAATTTTGAATTTAACGACAGATAGAAAGTGATCTGAATCTAAACTTGCACTATTAGCAACTTTTACATTGAGTATCTCTGAAGCAGACAGTCTGCTTATAGCAACATGGTCAAGTTGTTTCTCCCCACAGACTGGATTCAGGGATACCCATGTAGTTTGTTTTCTAGGGAGTTTTTTGAAATATGTTGACTTTAGAACTATGTCATGTTCTCTGCATAAACTAAGAAGTCTTTCTCCATTTGCATTGGTTCTTTTATATGCAGGGAATTTGCCTACTATGGATTGGTGATGACGTTCTTTACCGATTTGAGCATTAAAGTCTCCCAACAATATTATTGTGTTTTTGGATGAAATCTGGTCTAAGGTGTGTCACAGTTCCTGCCAAAATATTTCTGTTTGTTCTTTTTGTGTTCTGTTTTTCTCATTTGTTGGTGCATGTGAGTTTACAATGGTATACAGTTTGTTTACTGATTTGAAGTTTAATGTTGAAAGCCTTTCATTGACAGATTTAAATTCTACTATCGAGTTTAATATATTTTGGTTTACAATGAATGCTGTTCCAAATTGGGGTACATTCTTCTAAACTGTTTTTCCTGGCTTCCCTTTGAAGATTCTGAATCCCTCTGAATCAAATGAATGTTCATCAGTATACCTTGTTTCTTGGAGTGCAGTTATCATTATATTTTTCTGTTTTATAAAATTTATTAACGTTTTAAGTTTTCCTGTTTTTAGAAGTGAGTTTACGTTGAACGTTGCCAAGTAGTTTATATTTTTGTGTTTAATTTTATTTGTTGCTTGCTTAAGGCAGGTTTCAGGATGCTCCGACTCATCCTTCGCACATTGCTGTAGGCCCCTAGAATCTGAATGCCTACTTTTAATTTCCTTAGAAATTGGAGATTGGTTACTTCCTGGGGTAAAATCTCTTACAAGGTGCGTATCCATTGTTGATTGTTTGTTGGGTTAGGGGAACAAGTCCCCTAAGGATTCTACTCGAGGTTATTAGCTCCGAGGAATGGTTTTCAGCCGCACCACTGGTGGACAGACGCTGACCACTCAGCCGCTTGTTTCAAGACAGACGCCAAGTGGATTTTTTTCTTTGGTTGCCCTTTCCGCTAGTTCCGCCATACCGAGAACTATTCCCTCCGTCTTCACTACCATTGAGGTCTTCACTGTAGTCCTAGCAAGGAACCCTTACAAGGTGCTATCACCCGGGCCAGGTGAACCTTGGTTTTTTAACGAGGTTGTTACTCCTCCCACTCCTCCTTCCTCACCTCTTGTATGGTGAGGCCCCGGGCTTGGGACCGACGTAGCGGAGTTAGAAGTCGTTTAACAACTGAAAATGCTATGTTCTCTTTCCTCAGTGATGTACTGGATGGGCTAAACAAAAGGTTTCAAACGCTTGGCATATTTTTTTATTTAACTAAGACATTTGATTGTGTTGATCACAAAATATTGCTCCAGAGGTCTGACCATTACGGAATACAGGGAGTAGCTCCCAGTTGGTTCACCTCTTACTTTAGCAACAGGCAGCAAAAGGTCATTGTTCACTATGTTGATAATGACTGTGATGTGGGGTCTGAGTGGGGTACTGCCAAGTGGGGTATGCCCCAGGGATTAGTGTTGGGACCACTCCTGTTCCTTATTTATATAAATGATATGCCCTTTAGTATTATGGGTAACTCTAAAATATTGCTGTTTGGTAGTAAAGGATGTTGTGTGCAACATTGGCTCAGTTTAAATAGTGCAGTACATGACCTAAGTTTATGGCTTGTAGAAAATAAACTAACACTAAATCACAGTAAGACACAGTTTTTACAGTTTCTAAAACACAATTCAACGAAACCCAACATTTTAATTTCACAGAATGGGCATATGATTAGTGAAACTGAACAGTTCAAATTTCTAAGTGTTCAGATAGATATTAGGCTGTCATGGAAAGCCCACGTTCAGGATCTTGTTCAGAAACTTAATACTGCCAGTTTTACTATTCGAACAGTATCAGAAGTGAGTAATCGTTCGACACAAAAATTAGTCTACTTTGCTTATTTTCATTCGCTTATGTCGTATGGTAGTTTTTTGGGGTAACACTTCCCATTCTAAAAGGATATTTTTGCCTCCGATACAGGCGGTTCGGGCAATAACTGGTGTAAGTTCATGAATCTCTTGTCGACCCCTGTTCACGAGTCTGGGTATTTTGACATTGGCCTCTCAAGACATATTTTACTTATTTCTTGTTAACAATATTAGCTTATTCCCAAGAACAAGCAGCTTTCACTCGGTTAATACTCGGCACAAATGAAACCTGCATTTGGATTGGACTTCCTCAACTCTTGTGCAAAAAGGTGTGCAATATACTGCTGCACCCATTTTCAATAAGCTACCACCCAAATTCAAAAATCTTAGCAGTAATCTACACGCTTTCAAATCGAAACTGAAGAGTTTCCTCGTGGGTCACTCCTTCTATTCTGTCAAGGAGATCCTGAAAAATTAAGCTGATTCTTACTGTATTGTTGATTGCATTCACTTAAACTTATGGACTGACTTTTTTTGGGTTCATGAACATTTATTTTTATCTGATATTACCTTTATGTTCTAATTTCGCGTACTGACGACACGTTCCATGACCTTGGAGATTTGCTCCTCAGTTTGGTCCTATGGAACCTGACGTGTAAATAAAAAATATAGGGGACTTTAACAGCCACCATGAATTGAGGGTTTGCAGAACAAATTATCCGAATGGAGAAGCTCTAACAGCTTGGATCGAAAATCGTCGCCGCCACCTCTCATACAATGCAAAGAACTTCGAATCCTTTCACTTTACCTGATGGCAACCCAGGGCAAAGGAAGTTGATAGACATCTCCGTTGGATCCCAGCGACATTAAAAAGCTACATGCACGTTGTACATGTCCTTATAGGAGAAGCAAAATGCAATACATCTCGTGGTTTCAGGAAGGAATATGTGCCCTGCTGGAACAAGGAGTTGTAAGAGATCTACATGAAATATGAAGCCCATGGTGACCCAGAGGTAGGCAACAAGGTACTCCAGTTTCTTAACAGCCAAAGCGAAGTAAGATGGTTGACAACTACCAAAGAACTGGACTTCATCCACTCACGCCGCAAAGCATGGTCCCTGCTCAGACAACAAAAAGCAACACCAAAAATCAGCCAGAAACCACAAATCACTCCATCACAGATTGCACAACACATCAAGTCACGAGCAATGCTCCCCTGGACAGCAACAGCACAAAAATTTACAATAACAGCACAAAACTATAGATGGCACCGTCGACTGAAGGTCATCCTTCGGCGAAGGTGAGTAAGCCATAAGATGCCTAAAGCTAAGGAACACAGCAGGTCTAGATGGAGTGTTCCCAGAACCTATCATCCACCTTGGCAAAAATGAAAGACATGGCTACAGAGATTCTTTACAGACTGCCTGTGCAAGGGTCAGGTACCGACTGATAGCAAAAACCCTTGCAATCCTCAAACCAGGAAAACCGAAAGATGATCCCTTAAGCTATCGTCCAATTGGCCTTTTCAGTGTCTGCTACAAACTACTGGAACAGCTATTTTACAGTAGCGTCCACCAAAAAGTTGACAGGAAAGTGCCTCCCTGCCAAGCAGGCTTCAGGTATTGGCACTCACTTCTTATATCGAAGCTGGTTTCCAGAAAGGGCTGAAAACTTCAGTAGCATTTGTACATCTAACTGCTACTTATGACACTGTGTGGCTGGATGGACTAATGTTAAAGCTAAAGCGAACTGTTCCATGCTTAAGACTAACGACACAGCTGTCCAACACGCTGAAAAACCGATATTTCTGAGTCTGTCTTCATGACACAACGAGCAAGTCACATAAACTTAAGAACAGCCTACCACAAGGATCTGTCCTGGCCCCACTATTGTTCAACCTATATATAAGTGACATGCCAGAAACTATATCTGGGAAGTTCGGCTATGCTGCAATACCGCCATTGCGTATCAAAGCAAGCACCTAGAGGAGGGAGAAAATTTGCTCACACAAGACCTCAGAGTACTTGGTGACTATTACAGAAATAGGAGATTGTGCCCTAACCCAACAAAAACTAAAGTGACAGCTTTCCACCTCAACAACTGATTAGCAAACCAGCTACTAAATGTCACCTTCCATAACAAATCATTTGAAAACAACCCTCATCCTAAGTATCTTGGAATCACACTGGACCAATCACTTACGTACAGGACTCACCTCACATCACTAGAAGAAAATTTAAAGACCAGGAACAACATTATCCGGAAACTAGCTGGAGCTTCCTGGGATGCACAAGCTTACACTCTCCATGCAGCGGCCTTATCTCTCACATATCCCGTGGATGAATATTGCGCACCTGCCTGGTACAGGAGTGTGCACCCTAGTAAGGTTGACATTCAGCTGAATAAAAACAGAGTATTCTGATACTGAATACCAAAAATGCAGAATACATTTCCAAAAACAGCCCACACATGTTCCCCAAGGGAGAGGAAAAAGAACAGCAAGAGGTTAGACATGCATTATGGAAGGGAAAAGGTGCTACAAAGACTGGGGCCCTGTGGTAGCCAAGCACGAACCTGCGAGGCCTCTGAGGGGATGCTGTGCTGTAAGGATACCACAGACGGCAACAAAGAGGTCCTGTGTTGAAATGAAATGCCATCCCAGACCATTAATCCGTGTTGCCGGGCAGTATGGCAGTCGACAGACAGGTCAGTATACCACTGCTGTCTCAGGACGTCTGCAGACATGTCTTAGGCCTGGTGTCTTGTTAACTAGAGTAATATTGGCTTCAGTTATAAGTCTCTCTTAAAATTAAACCCTGATGTCTGGAGATGCTTCAGACAGTGGTGGGATACAAACCTGACTACCGCTGCCATACGGCCCGATAACTGGGAGTGATGCTCTGTGGTGCCATTTCTTTTCGTAGCAGGACTTCTTCAGTTGTCATCTGCAGCACCCCTGCAGCACAGTGGTTTGTCAACATTATTCTATGTCCCATTTTTTTCCCCTTACATTTCAGCAAGGTAACGCCCATCTGCACAAGGTGAGAGTTGCTACTGTTTGTCTCCCTACTTGCCAAATCCTACCTCAGCCAGCAAACTCACCAGATCCCTCCCCAATTGAAAATGTTTGGAGCATTATAGTTACAGCTCTCCAACCAACTCAGGGTTTAGACAATCTAACACGGCAACTGGACAGAATTTAGTACGATATCCCTCAGGATGGCATCCGACAAGTCTCTCAATCAGTGTCAAGCTGAATAACTGCTTGCATAAGGGCTAGAGGTGGACCAATATTGACTTCCTCAATTTGTGAAGCTCTTTCTCTTGAATAAACCGCCCAATTTTTTTTTGAAATTGTAATAATTTGTTTGCCTGTACATGTACATCACATCTACTAATACCTGTGCCATTCCGTTGGTGTGTCTTTTCTTGTCTTAGAGTGTATAATCCTGCATCCCTACTCGGTAAGGCAGCTCCATCAACTCCATTCTAGGTGATAGATACAGGCTGAAAAAACACACTGCAATGTCTTAAGATTTCATTATTGCTATGGTTCTTGTCAGATACACGTGTTGGGAGAGTGAAGACATTGACACCTGAAGGAACCAAATGCCATAACATACCACTTCACATTTCAAATTGAAGCAGTTACGCAAAACACCAAATGTACAGCAATGTGGAAAGTTTATGAAAAAGATTTAGTCAATGAAATCCATTTATGCATACATTACTATAGGTGTCAGTAGCTTTATCATTGCGAGTCGTTTGATTCTGACAGTATATTTTGACTTTTTAAATCAATATGGTATTTCAAAACATCACTTCCATAATTTGGTATAGTGCTAAGTGAAGTCCATGTCTCATATTGTGTGAATACACCACCAATGGCGGTGACTTCTCCTTGTAAAGTGAAAAGAAATTAATACTGCAAAAATGGTACCACTAAATTAGCCAAAGACATAAACAAAAAAACTATTTCATTACGAAGTGACAATGAGTTGCTCTTACTTGCCTTCATGAGGAAAAATTCCAACTGAAGTCGATTCACACATTTAAAAGTAGAAAAAACTGTAACCTTATCTTTGAAAGCGTTAGTTTGTTCCTCAGGGAGAAATGGTTGCAAACGAAGAACAACTCACTCAGAGTCCAGTTGAGAGTGAAGTGCACCACCCACTGTGGGAACGGGGGAGGAAAATCTCTCTTTACCCATTGTGGTCTGAAATTTTGATGTTTTTAATACACTTGAAGCATGAATAATCAGAATGCCCAACATGAACCCCCTATATTCCAGTGGAGGTCCCGATATACTTAGTTAAAAACACATGATGGATTGATGACACAGTCGGCAGAGTCGTTATGTAGTGCTGGTGAATATGATTACACTAATTAAATTTGCACAATGATTGAAACAAAAAAGGCAATTTACTCTAGATGAACTTGGTGCTCAAACTGCAAAGGAAAAACCTAATGTTAGTCAAAGAACTAGTTACAAACCATTTTGTACAGAAAGGCAGACCACACGTTGTCTTCATTTTCTAAGGACCGTAATCACTACCTATCTTTACAATGTAGACCACACCAGCTTTAAAATAATAGCAGGCACTGCATCTTAGTGAAAAGTATGGCAACATGTTGACTATTTCATGATGTCTTTGAGTTGTTTCTTTTTCCCTTCTCACACACCCAATTTCACTACATGTTCGGAAATTTTTTCTGTGCAGTAGCAGTCATTAATTTTAGCTTCTGTGTGAAGTTAATTTTACTACTCATTGCATTCTTTATATCACTGGGTATGTGTGGAATATTTTTATGCACTGGGCTCGTATTTGGGAGGACAATGGTTCAATCCTGCGTTTGCCCATCCTGATTTAGGTTTTCTGTGATTTCCCTAAATAACTCTACGCAAATGTTGGGATGGTTCCCTTGAAAGGGCATGGCCGACTTCCTTCCCCATACTTCCCAAATCCGATGACCTCACTGTCTGGTCCCCTCCCCCAACACAACCCAAACCAACCACTTTTGTGGTTGAATACTTTACTTCTTTCGGTATTATTAAAGCTGAGTGATGGACAGGGTAAATCATTTATCCTTCTAGCATTGCTTTTATTTATTTATTTATTTTTACATGTCTAGTTCCATAGAATGAAATTGAGGAGTAAATTTCTAAGGTCACAGAATGTGTCAGTAAATGAAATTACAACATAAAAGTAATAACAGATAAAATAAAATGTTTATGAACCCAAAAAAAGACAAGTCATAAGTTTATGTAAACACAATCAACAATATAACATAGGAATCAGCTTAATTTTTCAAGGAACCCCTTGACAGAATAGAAGGCATAACCCACGAGGAAACTCTTCAGTTTCAATTTGAAAGCACATGGATTACTGCAAAGATTTTTGAATTCTTGTGGTTGCTTAATGAAAATCGATGCAGCCCTATGCTGTACACCTATCTGCACAAGAGTCAGGGAAGTATAATCCAGATGAAGATTGGATTTCTGCCTAGTATTAACTGATTGAAAGCTGCTAATTCTTCGGAATAAGCTGATATTGTTAATTTGAGAGGTCAATGTCAGAATACCCAGGCTAGTGAACAGGAATAGACAAGAGGTTTGCAAACTTGCACCATTTATTGCTCAAAATGCCCATTTCTGAGCCAAAAATATCCTTTGATAATGGGAAGAGTTATCCCAAAATATAATACCATATGTCATAAGTGAATGAAAATAAGCAAAGTACATTATTTTTGTGTCAAACTATCACTCACTTCAGATACCGTTCGAATAATAAAAATGACAGCATTAAGTCTTTGAACAAGATCCTGAACATGGGCTTTCCACAACAGTTTATTGTCTACTTGAAATTAGAAATTTGAACTGTTCAGTTTCGCTAATCATATGCCCTCATGTGAAATTAAAACGTCAGCTTTTGTTGAATTGTGTATTAGAAACAGTGAAACCTCAGCCTGAATATGATTTAGCATTACTTTATTTTCTACAAGACATGAATTTGTGTCATGAACTGCACTATTTGAAACAGAGCCAATGTTGCGCACAACATTCTTTAATACCCAGCTAGTGTCACTAGCACACAGAAATATTTTAGAATCACCTGTAATACTAGAGGGCACATCATTTAAATAAATAAGGAACAGGAGCAGCCCTAGAACTAATTCCTGGGACACCCCCCATTTGACCGTGCCCCACTCAAACTCCACATCTTAGCCATTCTGAACACTGTGGATAATGACCTCTTGCTGCTTGTTGTTCAAGTAAGAGGTGAACTAATTGTGAGCTACTCCCCATATTCCATAATGGTCCAACTTCTGGGACAACATTTTGTGATCAGGCCCAATTAGGGTTGCCAGGTTGTACGTTTTTCCCGTATTCTTACGTTTTTTTACTGTTGATTTCGCCTTACGTTTTTTATTTCTCCGTACAGCACTTTCTTCCGTTTTTTTTAATATTTGGCGCTAAACTATCGCAGAACCCAACACAATTCTTCCCCTTAATATACATATAACAAAAATTTATATTAATTTGTTATATTTGTTATTATTACTGTTCAGATATAGATTTTAGGCTGGTCTACGTTTAAATTGGTACTTCTGACGATCACTCGATTGCATAATCGATTATGTTGTCGATATACTTATTTCCGATTCTGATGTGTACAACTACAGATGTTTGTAAACTAATGAACTTCGTTGCAGTGATAATTTCTTGAATCCATACAGTGGAAATTCGGATAAATTCTAGTGTCCGATACCACCCGTCGGCTTTGACCAATGACGTCTTACGTAAGGCAAAGATGCTGCAATGGAAAACCCATGAATGTAACGGATTATCCTCTTAAACAAACGAATGTAGCATGCCATAAAATAATACATTTAACGCGACCACTGTTTGCGCGCGAATTTCATTTAAACGAGTTGAAGATGACTGAAATAAAGAAGAACACGAGAGCAATTACGAGTGTATATAATATAATGGAACAGCGTTGCGTAGAACCTATTGCCAGCGATGTGGAAGGCGTAGTATACCGTTAGCACAGCCTGTTCTATTATATTTTCCACACGTACTGCAAAAACGATCTAAATAATGAACCGTCGAATAGTTGGAATCGGTAACTAGAAGCAACGTATGTAGGAGATAACTTCTAGTTACCGATTCCAACATTACGTTTGTTGTGCAAAAATCTTATACCAGAAATGTCCGTAAAAAATTATCTTGTTTGTGAACTACAGAATACGACTAGACTTTCAGAAAATGAAAATTTTTGTACACATTACTGCACACGCAAAGAAATAAAACGCAAAAAAAACCAAACCTTGCAACCGATAACTATACCACACGAAAGTCACACCAGCTGTAGTAGATCCAAATAACTCAGTAAAATCGATAAACCAGGAGTGACAGTAAAAATAAGACAAGTGTAACAAAAACATCGAAAAGGAAAAAAATAAAAGTGGCTACATAAATAGAAACTTACCGCATACGAACTTCCGAAGGAGTCAAAGATCGAGGCTGACAGAACGAAATAGGGACATAACAAGAAATAATAATGTTAGAAGGTCAAACTGTAACGAAAGAAGCAAAATCCAGAATAACTAATGAAAAAATAATAAGAAACACAAACTCTAGGCACGAATGAGGTACCACTCAAATCAGTTCTTCCCGCCCTCAATCAGACGCAAAGTTTTAAAAGACACAGCAATACCTCTCGGCCCACCATTGTAATCAGACAATATTAAAGCGACAGAAAAACCTCCCTCCAGAGAAACCAAAAAAGTAGCACTCGCACAATGCAGTAACATAAAAAAACGCAACGTAAAACAAGAAAAAAGTATCAGACCCACCAACACCTAACTAACAAAACGACGCCTGTACCTTTGCTGACTACTTTCCTAATGCAAAAAATAAACAATAACCTTTAGGAATACTCTTCCTCTAACAGTATTCATCTACATGGTCCTGTAACACTGAAACCCTTCTCTCTCCCCGCAATGACGCCCAATGATTGCAAAAATTTTATAGTTTATTTACGGTCACTCATTTTCTGAAGCAGAATTTTCGCAGTAAAAACAACTGACCCATCCATAACGAACAGCGTGAGAAATCAAGACCTTGTAAAGCACGACTACTTATAAATCACGACTATTTTCATTAACAAAGGATGCCGAAAACAAATTACGAGATGAACACAAAACAATCTACATCGAATTTTTAATATACGCGCTAAACGAAGAAATCCAGAGAAATTATTTAACGTTCAACGACAGCACTGTGCGGCACAAACAAAATAACAGCACACATTACGTCATTGGTCAAAGCCGACGGGTGGTATCGGACACTAGAATTGACCCAGAAAGTCTAGTTTTCTTAATTTACTTTTGTTCAAGAATTGTACTGAGCTCACCAGCGAAGAAAAAACGCGGCAAGCAACAGCAGTACAGTCAAGTGTACTTAAAGAAATGGGAAGATACTTTCGCGTGGGTTAGGCATGGTTTAACTTCTGATAAACATGCTTTTTGTACGTTGTGCAGAAAGGAATTCAGCGTTTCTCATGGTGGACAGTTTGATCTCAAGCGACACGCTCAGTACAAAGGACATCAGTTAAAGGAGAAAGCAAGTAGTCAATCCACGAAAGTTTCCCGATATTTTGTGAACTCTAAGAAATCTGCAGCCAACGTTGTCATAGCTTGTGAGTTAGGACTTTTGTGTCACACAGTCAAACACAACCTAAGTTATTCAAGTTTGGATTGTAGCAATAAATTGACGTCTTGTATATCCACAGATTCAGAAACCGCTGTAAAACTTTCCTGTGGCAAGACGAAGGCAGAAATGTTGGTGAAAAACGTGTTAGCACCTAAAAGTGTCAGTGATGTTGTTAATATTCTAAAATCTCCTGAAAATAGTAAGTTTTTCTCAGTAGCAACAGACGCTTCCCAATTTGTATAAGATACTTTGAACCTTTAGTAGGTGTACAGAACAAACTGTTGACATTTATTGAACAGCCTGATGAAACTTCAAATGCAGTGGCAGTGTTAATTGTTGATAGTCTGGAGAGCCATTCACTAAATATTAATAATTTAACTGCATATAGTGCTGACAATGCTAATGTTAATTTTGGCAGGAAACAATCTGTTTATCAGTTACTGCTTTCCATAAATTTCAACCTGCAGAAAGCCAGTTGTTCAAACCACATGGTTCATAATGCGATGAAGCATGGTATGGAAGAGCTGGAAATGGATGTAGAGAATCTTGTTTTGAAAATCTATAATCATTTCTCAGTATCAGTTAAAAGGCGTGAGGAACTGAAATCATTTTTTGAATTTATGGATTTTGAGTGGTCTGAGATATTAAGGCATGTGCTCACAAGATGGCTGGACTTAACTCCTGCCATTAACAGATTGATTGAGTGCTGGACAGCTGTAAAGAGCTATTTCAGGAGCACTGATGCCTGTCCAAAGCAACTTGCTTCAGTATATTTAGCTGAAGACCCGTGAAAGGAATTATTCCTGAAATTTACTTGCATTTGGCGTCAAATATAGAAGGTCAAATGCAAAAAGTATCCTGATACCTGGAGAAAAGGGAGCTAAGCATCATTGAATCACGTAACAGTCTGTGCATGATGTATAAGAAGATTACACAAAGAAAGGAGGATAAATTCCATGGGAATGAAAATAAGAAATAAATGGGAGAGATTTCATCAACATCTCTTAATAAGATTTCATGTGAATTTGATTCTTTCTATGACAAATTGTTGAAATATCTTGAAAACCATTATGACTTCTCAGCTAGTAACCTCTTTCTTTGAATGGGGAATTACAGTATTGTGATTTTGAACTTGCAGTGGAAACAGTTAATCTACAAGATCAACATGGATCAGCTATATGAAGAATTTTGTGAAGTGAAAGATAACTTTACTATCTGTATCACTAAGGATGGTGATGTTGCGTCTAAGTGGGTAAAATTCTTCACACTAGCGCCTCAACAAAAAGTGACAAATATGTCTCGGCTCATGTGGTTCATACTAAGTATACCAGGTTCAAATGCATTTGTGGAATGAGTGTTTTCGATGATGAAGAACAAGTGTACTAATGTTAGGAACAGGTGTTCACAAGAACTTATAAAATCAGAGCTTCAAATAGTAATAAATTTTGACATGTTCTGCAAAGATTTTTTAACCAGCTAAAGAATGACAGTACATTCCTACATAAAGCTAAATCAGTTTCAAAATACCATAGTGATATGGTAAATGTGAGCTATTTTTTATTGAAAATGCCATTTAATAAAAATCTGAATGCACTAACCATTAAAAAATATGTCCATGAAAAATCTTCCTTTTTTTGTGAACAAAGTGGCAACCCTAGGCCCAATGGACAGCGTGCTGCTTTGAGAGATTGCCTTCAGCTCCTTTCTGCCACCCTTCCAGCACTCCCACCCTCTGAAGGTCTTTGAATACGCAGTAACTCCATCGAGTTCTAGGTCTTCCTACGGGCCTTCTGCCCGTTGGCTTGGTGTTGAGTACAGTTTTCGGCCATCGGTTGTCCTGAATTCGAGAAACATGCCCTGCCCACTGGAGTCGTTGTGTCTTCATTATATCCACGCTGTTCGGCTCTTTGTAAATATCATACAACTCTGTATTGTGACGAATCCTCCATTTTTGACTCACATTATTGTAAACTGGTCCAAAAATCTTTCGAAGGACTTTCCTTTCAAATATCATCGGTCTGTTCAGATCTTGCTTGGTAATACTCCAGGTGGCACATTCATATGGTGCTACTGGATGTAGGAGTGTTTTGTAGATGTTTATTTTGAAGTGTCTTGACAAATATCTGGTTTTGAGGAGAGCATTAAGGCCAAAGTAACAGTGATTATCTGCCTGTAGTCTTGCCTGTATTTCCAATTTACTGGTTGTTTCATCTCTCAGTGCTGTGCCCAGATATTTGAACCCCCTGACCTGACGATAAGAACGTTCAGTTGTCTGTAAGAGTGGAATTGCTTCTTGAGTTTCATTATGTCTACAGTGTAGAATCATGTATTCTGTCTTGTCATGATTGATCTGAAGTCCAATTTTCCATTAGCAGGGGATGGGGGGGGGGAGAGAATTACATTATTCCCTGTAAAAACCAAGCTTTTATTTAATTCACCACCAATACTCAGAAAGTGATTGTTAAATACTGTACATATGTCTAACTTATCTGAAACAGAAATGTTTTTACTAGAGACTGACTTTATATCATGCTGCTGACCAGACACTTCATTCACAGCTGACCATATGCTTTTCATTCATTCATTCATTCATTTCATTGTTGCCCTTATGGACAGTGTTTGAACTCGAAAATCACATGATGACACAATTTTCACTTCTTTCCTCTCTTCCTCTTCTCTTCCCAAAATCTCTTCATCCTTTGGCTGTGTTCCTGTTTCCTTTGCTCTGTCCATAATGTTCCTGTCTTCTTTCTCTCCTTTACAATAAATTTTGCACTCCTAACTTTGTTTCTGAAGTATTTCCTGTCTCCTATCATTTGCCTGTTGATCCCTATCTGCCTTAAGTCTTCGTCTATTTCATGATACCAATTTGTTTTCTTGCTTGAGCTGTTTACTACATCAAAAATTTTCTTTGTAAGTCGGTTGTTGTCCATTCTCTGTATGTGCCCATAGAAAGTTAATCTGCGTTTTCTGATCGCGTCTGTTAGTCTGTCAGTGTGCTGGTACAGTTCTTTGGTAGGTCGCTTCATCCATATGCCATCTCTGTGAATTGGTCCAAATATTTTTCTGAGAATTTTGCGTTATATTTTTTCTGTGTCTGTGATGCCTGATGCTCCAATTGTGGTTGTTTCTGACGCGTACAATGCTTCTGGTAATGCAACTGTTTTGTAGTGCCTAAGTTTGGCCTGCCTCGATATGCTTTTCTTATTATAATGTGACCATGTGAGTTTGTATGCCTTCTGGAGCTTCTTCGTTCGTTCCATGTTAGCCGCCTTGTTTGATCCTCCCATTTGTATGTACTCCCCTAAATACTTAAATTTTTCGACTCTTTCTACGGATCCATATACAGTATGCATGGTGTGTACATTGTTGGTCTGTCGTTCCATATATTGTGTCTTCTCGTAAGATACCTGCAGACCTGTTTTGGCAGCTATTTCATGCAAGCATTCCAGTGCTTCCTTTGCCTCCTGTGCATTATTGCTGAGTATGGCTATATCATCTGCAAATGCCAGACATTTTATGATTGTTTTGGTTTCACGTGTTCTTCCCAGCTGTATTCCTTTAACTTGTTCCTCCCACTGCTTCATAATTTTGTCTAACACCATGTTGAACAGGATTGGTGAGAGCCCGTCTCCTTGTCGGACACCTGTGTGTATGTGGAAGGGTTCCGAAATTTCTCCCATGAACTTAATCTTGGAGGTAGTGTCTGTAAGCGTCTGTTGTATAAGTGTCCTGGTCTTTTTTTATTTAATTTTATTTCAATATTTGCATACTACATACTCTTTGCCTTGCTGATAACATTTTTAAGCACTTTACAACACTGTTTGTAATGAGCTACTGTAGCTCTATTGTGAATACTTTTAACATTTTGATATAATTCCCACTTTTTTCTGCATGGTATCTTTATCCCATTAGTCAGCCACCAAGCCTTCTTTTTACTGCTAGTACCCCGTTTAGAAAGTTCTAATGGAAAGCAACTTTCAAAGAGCATAATTGCGTTAATTGAAGCACTATATTTGTCACCTATGTTACCGGAACTATGAAAATCCTACCACTCTTGCTCCTTAACGAGGTTTAAAAAAACTCTCTATTGTCATTGGATTAGCTGTTCTACATGGTTTGTAATTACATATAACATTTGTTTGAGGACAACAACATTTTCAGGTTAAAATTTGTGCATCATGGTCTGAAAGGCCACTCATCCTTTTACTAACAGAATGCCTGTCTAATAATCAAGAATGAATAAAAATACTGTCAACAGCTGTGCTACCGTTCCCCTGCACCCTAGTTGGAAAAAAAAGCAATCTGCATCAGATCATACAAATTTAGGTCTTCCAATATCCTTTTCCTTGCACAATCATATACAAAATTAATACTGAAGTCACCAAGTGAACCAAGAATCCTCTCTAGATTGAGCAGAAATGCGCTGAAGTCTGAGTTAGGGGACTTATAAACACCAGTTAGAAGTTTAATTTTACTAAATTCAACTGACCTTGCACTACATTCAAATACCTGTTCAGTGCAGTGCCGTGATACATCTATGGACTTAAATGGAATACTGCTTTTTATGTACATGGCCACTCCCCGACTCCACAAACAACTCCTTGAAAAACAGCGACCTAATCTATATCCTGGTAAAGGAAGCTGCTGAATTATCAAATTATTTAAGTGGTGCTCCAATATAACAATAATGTCACAGTCAACATCTACAAGCAGTTCACAAACTGTATCACTAATACACCTTATATTTTGGTTAGATAAGTTAATTCTTTCATTACTTGGATACCTGATTACTCTGGAAGTGATTTCTTTGTTAGAGGGACTTCCTTTAACCACGGATACCTATCAGCCGACTTCAATCTAAAAAGGGTGCAGCTGTAACACCAAGTACTACAGGAATTTTCCCATGAATGGTCCCACCATCCATTACACTGTCACCTATAAGCTTTGCTAGCCTCCCCTCCCCATACCTATTGAGGCGCAGACCATGCCTCGTGAAACCCGCTCTACTTAACTGACACCACTGCAAAGTGAGAAATGCCCTCCACCATCAGTTCCTTCTCCAGCCCCATGTTAACATGCCTAACAGCAGCATTAAGATGGGGCCGATGATGACGCTGAGACAGTTGCACGAAGTGCACATTAGTGCCTGCAATTTGAGTAGCTTTCTTTGCTAGGTCATCACCTACATCATACTCCCAGCTTCGCCCACAGTCACTATCTGATCCTCTCTCACAAATTTCTACATAACTCCTCTACGTTAACAGTCACCTGAGCCAACCCTGCACTAGGCTTCTCAATGCTGGTGACCTGGTACTCATTCCCCAACACTTCCTGCAACTGCTGGCTCACACCTCTACTGTGCGAACTAACAGCAGAACCTTCTTCTTTCTGTTTGACTTTGTAACTGACCTAGACTTACTAACTGCTGAGGAAAGCTGCATGTTTCTTACACCTACAGCTACAAGAGGTATCTCTTCACTAAATTCTGACAGTTGGTCAAATCTATTGGTTGTACGCAAAGTACAACTGTCTGAATACCTCCTCCTGCTAGCTGAAATCTTATCCAGAGCCAGTTCCCATTTCCATCGCCCTTCAACCTCCTCAGCCTATCTAGTTCCTCCTTTGCACTTTGTAACTGCACCTTATGGGCACAGGTCTTATGCTCCTGCTTCTCTATCAACTTATTTCTGCTACAAATTCTGCATTTCTAGGAGAGGATCTCACTAGAATGACCACTGGCTTCCCTACTCCATTCCCCTAATGAAAATGCTTTGAACAAATCCACTACCCACAAACCAACGACAAAGCCCTCACTTCTCACTCGTGGTAAAATGTTAACAGTTACTGGAAAAACTACATGTCTATGTTACCTAATCTGAATTAGAACAGAAGAACTATTTAAAGAACTACTAATAACTATCTCAAACTTAACTCTCTACTAAGAAAGTGACAAGTTTTACTAACTAATACCAATACCACAAAAACTTTACACAATTTCTTATATAAAACCAAAAATTCATGTGGCTACTGGAACACTCAATGAAATTAAACACAGTGAACGAAAGTTTTACTGAAATATTTCACCACAAACAATAAAAAAGTCAGCTGAAAATTACCATACTAAATTTAATAAATGACTTCAAAACACAAACAACTCTATAAAACACAGTGGGAAAAAGCTTCTGAAAGTTTATTAAACCATTCTTTGGCCAGAAACAGCAGGAGACACCATTGAAACTACTAAATTTAATAACTGAATGACAGTGCACATACAACTTTGTCAATACGTAACCTTGGAACTGCTACAGCTGCAACCCCACACTTTTAAATGCAGGAACATTAACGTTGTTTTCAAACTATGATTGACTATTCACAACAAACGTCATTTGCGAGTAAATGTACAGAGATTTATCAGTATGTCCAACTGTTTGAAAGCTGTCCATAAGAGATTCCAGAGTGGACACTGAAGACACTGAATATTATATAACATGCTTCTCTGCAGCAAACACATTTTTGTCACTGACAAAACATCAGTGAATTACAACAGGAAAAGTTAAAAACTTTTTGCCATTTTTATCTCCAAAATCTGCTATTATACATAATGCAAAAGCTGCAGAGCTTGGACATGTCAGAAGAGCTATAATGTGTGTCTTCTAGATCAGGTTCATGTAAGCATAAACACCACAGATATACACCATACATGAACCACATGACGGTGTTAAGAGGCAAAGATGGTGAGATGGTGTCTCTCATCGGGTCTCAATTCCTATCCAGATAGTAACAAAGTACAGAGAAGTTGGGGTCACTGGGGGGGGGGGGGGGGGGAGGCGTGATGACGGAATGGAGTTTCATGGCTATCCTTAAAATGAGGACAGAAAAGACCTATTTAAAGTTAAGGGTCAATGGAGGAGTCTGATGCCACCTGCTGGCTTTGACCAATGACGTAATGGTGTTGTGGTGGTGCGGAGTTTTAATTTGAGTGTGTTGTGTTTGTAGATGTTGCGGTTCGTGGTGTCCCCTGGTGGTGTGTATGGTCTGTGTGTTAATGTGGTGTATTGAGTTAATTTGGGTGTCACTGCTTGAAGTGTGCATTTATTAGTTGTGACTGTTTTAGGAGAACGAAAATTGGTTTCAGTGAGTTAAAAATTAAGTTCCTGTTGTGTTTATGTTATTGCAGTGTCGTTTGCTGTTATTGGTTTGCTGTTTGTCATGCGGTATGCCATTTAATAGTGCATGTCTACAGGCAGAATTGGGGGATGACATGCTGTCTGTCATTACGATTCTGCTACTTTTTGGGCTTATGGCAGAGATAGTGAAATATGGCCTAAGCAAGCAGAATTTGCGGTCGGCCAGAGTTATGGCGCTCGGACCAGGGACTGTTAGTGGATCTTTGTTTTTGCGGGAGGGTGAAGGTTGGGGGGGGGGGGGTGTTGGTAGATTGTGGGTGGGTCGGGAGTTTGTTTTGGTCGTGTTTTTTCTGTTATTTGTTTTGTTTTGTGTGTGTGTGTGTGTGTGTGTGTGTGTGTGTATGTGTGTATGTGTGTATTTTTGTGTGTGGTTGGGGTGGCTCTGACCGGTCTGTAGCACTGGAACTTTTCTGTGGTAAGTAGTCGTTTTTTTGGGTCTATTGTTCGCATGTTATGATGTTCAGTGAGGTTTTTATGTGTTGTCCATCCGGTGTTATTTACTGCATATGTTGGTAGCTGACGTTTTGGTATCGGCACTTGTTGTTGATTTATGTATCTTTAGGGAAAGTACTCGATTTCAATTTTTTTGGTATCGTCAGTTGTATTCGTGCTATATAGATCAAGCGAAGTGTCCGTTTCCAATGCGTCATCATAGCTGTGTGTGTTCTGGTATCGTGAGCTGCTGTTGACCTATATACGTGAAGGGTAGTGTACGATTCCAATGTGTCGTCGTACCTCTGTGTGTTTTGGTACTGTGAGTTGTAGTTAACCGCTGTACGTCAAGGGAAGTGTCCGACTCCAATTTCTGTTGTTTTAGGTGTTGGTTCTGCGGTATCGATAGTAGCGGTGTGATTGTAATTTTTGGAGTAGTTGATTTTTTTATATTGTGGTATCGACAATTGTGGTTGAGCTATGGAGGTGAAGAGAAGTGACCGATCCCTGTTGATATTGTGAGTGTACCGGAATTTGGGGATTTTGTGGTATTTTTATGTCGTCGTTTTGTGTGGTTTTAGATCGTGTTGTGTGTGCTCCTGTTTATGATTATATTTTTGCAGGGAGATGTGTTTGGTGGTTTTATATGTACTTTCGTGTTTGTTGTCGTGTTTATGTAATGACGTCATAGGCGCCATATTGGAGATGTCGAGAATGGTCGTTTCCGCCTTATTGGTGATGTCTTGGGTAAAGCAGACGGGTGGAATCGGACGCTTCTGTAATTCCGATCCGTCTACGTCTGTTGCAAGCAATATCAATAATTGCTAACTTGTGTCTGTGTGCAACTAAACACACAATATTCATTTTGGTAGATGCATTTTCCCTTAGTTTATTGAGCTTAACGTACTTGCACTAAAAGTACTCCAATAAATTAATTGGAAATGTGTCAAGCAAAACGGAAAATGCTTTTCTTCAGATACATATAGATACAGCCAGAAAATTACTAACATAATAATAGCGCCCAAATACATCAATTAATGTACATCCCAATATTTTTTTATGTAAGCCACTAATGAATGTCATCTGCAAGCCCTTTACGCGGCACAAGAACTATTTCCTCCAGCTAAAGGTCACAGTTGAAAATACAAATCTTACTGAAGAAGAGGTCACTATGTGTATTTACATTTTGCATATTTATTTTAATTGTATTGTATTTCATTATCAAATTATTCTTGGATGAACAAGTAAATTAAGGGGAAATTAGCTAGAAGAAATAGTAGTAATAAGGTCTACCTCTACTATGGAATAACAATTCAGACTCATCTGCCATATCCCCAAGTAGCTCCTCACTATATGAGTCTACATAACAAGGTGTATTTAATGTAACCAAGAGTGTCATCATGTCATTGAGGTGAGGCCTGTACCAATCTCAGTCTTCTATTGACATATAACAATATGTGTATACAAAACAACTAAATAAGATTCTTTTCCACAATGTAGCAGCTTAATTTTTTTATTCTTATTGCTTGACATCTTTGTGTAGACCTTAGACCTTCCACTGTCTTAAAATAATATGACTGAAATTTATTTCCCTTTCAATACATAAGATTCATAAGCTAACTATTCATTCAGCACAAATCTATATCCTTTAACAATGCCTATTTTATATAATAATAATCGAGCACAACAAACTGTAGCAACCTACTTGCGAATTTGGACTTAAGTATGAAGAAAATAGGCAAACATTCGCATTTAATACAGTAAAACTGAATGTTAGTAAACAATATGTAAATTCCCCATTTATGTTCCAGCGGGCAGTTTTAATCAATTTGCCCAAGTCATACATGATTGATCATGTCATAATAACATACTCTTGACTCTCCGCAGTAACTAATTCATTTTGTTTTCCACGTTTAATACTTTCCTCTATAACCTACAACAGCTAAAGGTGAGTAAAGTAGTAGTAATTCAGATTTTGTTGCACTACTATAAAGTGAAGATCAGTACAATGAAAACCATAATATAGTTTCCCAATATGATATATGTTTAATTCCATCTTGACCAAGAAGGCCACACACACACACACACACACACACACACACACACACACACACATTGACTGGTGTTATCTAATAATTCTTTGTGGGCAGAAAATACTCACACACAAAACAAACGAAAAAAAAAACGCCATCAAATTTATACTTACACCACATGAACAGTTCAGACAAAGAAGACGAGGTGTGCAAACAGCAGTGCCATGAGGAAAGTGAATATCACGAACAAATGAATGCGACAGCACCAAACTAGAGGTGACACACTGATGTTCTAAAGAAACCACTAATTATGCGACGAATAAGTATACTATGACTTTACAGTACTGTAAAAATCTATATTTGGCGATTCATATAACAAACAGATTTCCCAGTACATATGTCTGCGCAAAGAAATTATTCACAGATCGAGAAAGAAGCATTGGCTCTCGTATTTGGTGTTACAAAGTTTCATGATTTCTTGTATGGTCGTCACTTTACCATCATCACAGACCACGAACCTTTGACATTGCTTTTTCATCCGAACAAGCCTGCACCTCCACGTACAGCTCAGATATTCATTCGCTGGTCTATTTTCCTCTCGCAGTACCTCTACGATATCTTGTTTCGGTCCACTGCTAAGCAAGGAAACGCCGATGCATTGTCCCGTTTGCCTGTTGCTGAGGATAGGGCATGCGATTCCTCCGAACATGCTTGCATGTTCATTGATGCGGAAACCGATGATGTGGTCGAATCGTTTCCGATTGATTTTCGTCGTGTAGCTACAGGCACATATGCCGACCCTGTCCTTGCTGCCATTCTGCGTTTTCTTGCTACGCAATGGCCCTTGTCAAAGTCCGGATCGGGGACCCGTTGGTTCGCCGATTTTTGCTCCCAAGGAGAGACTTTTTGTTCGCCGTGGTGTTCTGCTGTTGCGTTCTGATAAAGATCAGTCCGGGTCGTGGTCCCACGTTCGTTACAGTCCTCTGTTTTAAAGCCTCTCAACCACGGACATTGGGGTATAGTGAGAACGAAACAACTTGCTCATCAGCACTGTACTTGGTTCGGAATCGATTCCGCGATTACGAATATGTGCTCTTCTTGCATGGAGTGTGCCGAACAGTAGTCAGCACCACTGCGGAAATTCTTTGCATGGCCAAAAGCCACTTTCCCTTGGCAACACTTACACATCGATTTTGCTGGTCCATTCTGGAATGCTCGATGGTTGGTTGTGATAGATTCATTCAGTAATTTTCCTTTTGTTGTCCGGATGTCTTCCACGACATCATCTGCCACCATCCGAGCGTTATCTGCTATCTTTTGCATTGAAGGTCTTCCACAGACTATTGTTTCCGACAATGGCCCACAATTCATGTCTGCAGAATTTCAGTCATTCTGCAAGGCCAATGGTATTCAACATCTGACGTCCGCGCCGTTTCGGCCACAGTCAAACGGTGCCGCTGAATGATTGGTCAGGACTTTCAAGTCACAGATGTTGAAGTTGAAAAAGTCGCATTCTCGGGAGGACGCGTTATTGCTCTTTTTGTCCTCGTATAGCTCTCAGCCCCGAGATGGTCGCTCGCCGGCTGGGTTGCTCCACGGTCGCCATCATCGAACCATGATGTCTTTGCTACAACCGCCGCATCAGGTTCCTGTGCAGCGGCAGACACCTGCTTTTGCCCCAGGCGACGTTGTCTACTACCGCCACTATCGAGGTTCACGGCGTTGGCTCGAAGGGCGCATTCTTCGCTGCCTCGGCCGCGCTATGTATCTGGTTTTGGGAGCCTCTGGTGAGGTGCGCCGGCATCTCAACCAGCCGCGCCTCTGTCGTCGCACAGGATCTGCCGCTCCCCGTCTGCTTTCAGCGACGGTGCCGTCCGGTCAGCGCCCTGGGGACCCATCTACTGGCTCGCCTCAGCCCCACGTGTTATCGTCGCTGCCTTCCATTGTGCCCCATGGCGACGCGCCGCCGCCGCCGCCTGTTCTCCCGCCGGCGTCGACCGCACTGGACACGTCGCTGCAACCGCCGGGCGCCTCCCTGGGTCACGCGCTGCCGATCGCTTCCCGTGACCAGTTGTCCTCCGACATGGAACTCTTGCCCACTCCGGACCATATGTCGTCTTCGCCCGGCCGATGGAGGTCGACCCTTCGGTCCCTCCTGTCTCTCTGCGGGCGCATACACCGCATGTTGACGTGCACCCTGGAGTAGGTTTTCAGGCGTTTCCTAGCTCCCCGCGGTCCTAATGGCAGGGTGCGGGTAGCACGGCCTCGCCTGTTGTTAGGCTCCCCACCTCGTCGTATACGTCAACATGGGGTCCTCCCCACGGCGGACGGAGGCCTTATACCACAACCGTACGCCGATTTGCGGGGGAGGAATGTGGTGTCACCGCCAGACACCACACTTGCTAGGTGGTAGCCTTTAAATCGGCCGCTGTCCGTTAGTATACGTCGGACCCGCGTGTCGCCACTATCGGTGATTGCAGACCGAGCGCCGCCACACGGCAGGTCTAGTCTAGAGAGACTCCCTAGCACTCGTCCCAGTGGTACAGCCGACTTTGCTAGCGATGGTTCAGTCTACATACACGCTCATTTTCAGAGACGACAGTTTAGCGTAGCCTTTAGCTACGTCATTTGCTACGACCAAGCAAGGCGCCATATTCAGTTACTATGAATGTATTCTGAACAGATAATATTGTGAATCATGTACCGTCAAGAGCGTCGTTCATCATTAATGGATTAAAGTTAAGAATCAAACTAATTACGTCTGCTTTCTGAGTTCGCATTCCTTGTCATGTTCCAGACCTCACGTCAATATTGTTCTTCCCTCCTCACGCCAGCCTGCGTGAGCTAAAACGCGTGCATTTCTGCCAACACAACACACATTATATACCAGAAACTACCACAATACCTCTATAAAGTATGCAACCTACCGTTGTGGCTGAAACTAAGCTACTCTTATTGTTAGTGTACAAGTGACAGTAATCAGCTCGCAAAACACGGATCTTTGTGGCAAAACAAACATGAAATACTTTGTGAAACAGCTGCAGAAGAAAAAATAATTAACATATAATGTGTCGATATAATCAAGCTTCAAAATGATATGAAACATCTGCAGCCAAACAACAGTGTAAACACATTGCAAACTACGCCAAACAAAAATTATGGCGAGTATTAGTACTAAGCACGCAGACTAAGTTGACACTCGGCGAAGTGGCTGATGGGAGCGACTATAAATGGCAAATGCTTTTATGATCGCCCTCACCAGCCACTGCGCCGAGTGTCAACTTATTTTGCGAAGTTCACTCGAGGAAAACATCTAAAATGTGTTCCAAAACCCATGAATAAGCCGTTTTAGTGTCTTAGAGACAGACGCAAGTGCAGAAGAAACATGTGCAAACGAAACTACAATAAAAAGTGCTGTACATAATGAGAAAAACAGTTCACAAATTGTTGAATATAATCGTATGCTGGTAAAATTTATGTGCATAATAAGCCTTGTCTTCTGGACAATACGATCAGATGATCTGTAAAACGTACGTAGTGAGACAAATAGAAAACTGTACAGTAGCCTACGATACAATACAGATTAGTAGCACGCCTATTTCATTAAAAATTGACCATTCAGCTGCTATTTCATCTGCATCTACACAGATACTCCGCAAGTCACCAGACTGTGTGTGTTTATGGAGGGCACTTCCCGTACTACTTAATAATTCCCCGCCACCCTGTTCTGCTCGCGAATGGCGCGTGGGAAGATGATTGTCGGTAGGCCTCTGTATTAGCTCTAATTTCTTGAATATTTTGGTCGTGATCATTTTGCGAGATGTACGTGGGAGGACAACCCCGGATCTACAGTACCTCCGCATCATAGCGAAAACTTGATAGTGGCACCCTCCCCCTCAGATAGGACGTCAAAAATCTAAAAGAACCGATTTTTCAAAAATATGATCATTTTGTAGAGCACATAACATACATACAAATCATGTATGTTAGAGAAAATGTAAGACATGCTATTTGGTCAGGTGTGTGCCAAAGTGCAGTGCCACCCTATTTACCACAGCATTCTTCTATCGCACGTCACTGTATTTTGATTTGTGGAATTCAAACGTGTAATGGAAGCCATGAAACCCATATTCAGGAAAGTGGAAATTAAAATGTCCTGTGGTGCCTCTCCTGCTCCCAGTCGGCCGGTTTGACATCCTACCTCCTTAAAAGAAAATCACAATTAATACAGGGTGGGATTATATGTGGTTGGGAGAATGAGAAAACTTCAGAAAATTTTCACTGTTTGTTGCCTATTAGCTAATAACTTTCTCTTTTGTGTGACATAAAATTAAATATAGGAAACATAAAACCAGTAAAGACAAGAGAAAAGAAAGACAGTACACATTTCTTCAATCCTTAGTTCCAAGCATTTTTTCTTTTTAATCTTGGTACAGCTTTACACGGTGTGCTTTAGTTTCTGGAAAAGAATGTGTCACCTCATCAAACTTCGTCAAACGTTCTTCTTCATGAAAAATCAAAATGCCGTTGTCTTAATACTGAAAAAACTGTTGTTACGAATAGTACCAAAGCCTGGAGTAATTTCTCGATTTTATTACATCTATTTTGTCGCTATCTGCTAGATAAAATGAAACAGACCTTTCTAATACTGCAGTAATTGAAACACGTGCCAAATTGGCGAGATTGTTTTGGACAAATGGTAATTTTTATCTACCTCATTTACATAAATAACACGACACAATATAATTCACGAAGTACCACTATCAAATGCCTGTTAGGCCTAGTAGAAGCAATAAGTTTTATATTAGGAAATACGAGGAGTTTCACATTTCATTCATATGCTCCAGTTTCTTAAGCATGAGATCTAAAAGTAGTAGAAGTACGAAATTTTTATATAAATTTGGAATCGTCATATTCTTCCATATAATTTTTGCGATCTCCCCATTTCTTCTCCTCCCTCGTCCTAACAAACAATCTAGTTATCACTAGTTCTGTAACTATTCTTGCCACTATCAAAACTTATTCTCCAGTTAACTTCACTAACCCTGATATAATCACTGGCCCAGTTATCCTGCATTTGTTCTCCAGTTAGGCTTATTAAGTGTTTGTGCAACACGTTTTCCGAGCTATTCCCAAGAACAGAACTTGTTGTTGTTGTTGTGGTCTTCAGTCCTGGGACTGGTTTGATGCAGCTCTCCATGCTACTCTATCCTGTGCAAGCTTCTACATCTCCCAGTACCTACTGCAGCCTACATCCTTCTGAATCTGCTTAGGGTATTCATCTCTTGGTCTCCCTCTACGATTTTTACCCTCCACGCTGCCCTCCAATACTAAATTGGTGATCCCTCGATGTCTCAGAACATGTCCTACCAACCGATCCCTTCTTCTAGTCAAGTTGTGCCACAAGCTCCTCTTCTCCCCAATTCTATTCAATACCTCGTCATTAGTTATGTGATCTACCCAGCTAATCTTGAGCATTCTTCTGTAGCACCACATTTCGAAAGCTTCTATTCTCTTCCTGTCTAAACTATTTATCGTCCACGTTTCACTTCCATACATGGCTACACCCCATACAAATACTTTCAGAAATGACTTCCTGACATTTAAATCTGTACTCGATTTTAACAAATTTTTCTTCTTCAGAAACGCTTTCCTTGCCATTGCCAGTCTACATTTTATATCCTCTCTACTTCGACCATCATCAGTTATTTTGCTCCCCAAATAGCAGAACTCCTTTACTACTTTAAGTGTCTAATTTCCTAATCTAATTACCTCAGCATCACCTGACTTAATTCGACTACATTCCATTATCCTCGTTTTGCTTTTGTTGATGTTCATCTTATACCCTCCTTTCAAGACATTGTCTATTCCGTTCAACTGCTCTTCCACGTCCTTTGCTGTCTCCGACAGAATTGCAATGTCATCGGCGAACCTCAAAGCTTTTATTTCTTCTCCCTGGATTTTAATACCTACTCCGAACTTTTCTTTTGTTTCCTTTATTGCTTGCTCAATATACAGATTGAATAACATCGGGGATAGGCTACAGTCCTGTCTCACTCCCTTCCCAACCACTGCTTCCCTTTCATACCCCTCATAACTGCCATCTGCTTTCTGTATAAATTGTAAATAGCCTTTCGCTCCCTGGCATCTTTAGAATTTGAAAGAGAGTGTTCCAATCAACATTGTCAAAAGCTTTCTCTAAGTCTACAAATGCTAGAAACGTAGGTTTGCCTTTTCTTAATCTTTCTTCTAAGATAAGCCGTAGGGTTAGTATTGCTTCACGTGTTCCAACATTTCTATGAAATCCAAACTGATCTTCCCCGAGGTCGGCTTCTATCAGTTTTTCCATTCGTCTGTAAAGAATTGGCGTTAGTATTTTGCAGCTGTGACTTATTAAACTGATAGTTCGGTAATTTGCACATCTGTCAACACCTGCTTTCTTTGGGATTGGAATTATTATATTCTTCTTGAAGTCTGATTGTATTTCGCCTGTCTCATACATCTTGCTCACCAGATGGTAGAGTTTTGTCAGGACTGGCTCTCCCAAGGCTGTCAGTAGTTCTAATGGAATGTTGTCTACTCCGGGGGCCTTGTTTCGACTCAGGTCTTTCAGTGCTCTGTCAAACTCTTCACGCAATATCATATCTCCCATTTCTTCATCTACATCCTCTTCCAATTCCATAATATTAGCGACTGCTAATCGAGGACTGTACTCGTACAACTGGCCCTTGGTGATGTACCGATGTGGCAAAAATTTTCTGTCAAAATTTAATTTTCTTGGATATCCCGAGAAGATAATATGCAATCTTTCTTACGTGTTATTCTTGTTAGTCGTTTGTTTCCACTCTGGTAGTCCGAATCTTTAGATTTCGCTAGGAATTATAAGAACGCTTATTATTCGCACACCCATTCAACAACATAAACAAACAGCGATTGGCATTCACAGGTTCGGATTCATTCAGCTCACTCAAATAGTCCTGTACCTTTTTGTCTGTGGAAAAGTTTATTTATTTCTAGATGCGACGGGGATTTCCCTGGCAGAGACATCATGTACAGTATGCACGCACTCAAAAATCACGTTATGATTCGTTCAGAAATCAACTTAGAATATGTTCAAAATCAGATGAACAATCGATAGACCAACGTGCGCTGCATGCTAGGCGCTTTGTGAAACGAGTTTTTGTTCTTCAAGGATATGAATTTGGCGCGCCCTAAACGGTTTTCTCCCCCCTCCGCCCCCCTCCACCCCTAAATCCGGGCCTGTGGGAGGAAGTAATATGTTGTTCTATTCTTCCCGGAGGGTACTCTCGAGATTTCAGCTGTAAACTTCTCCGTGATGGACAACGGCTCTCTCCCATTGGAGTTTGCTGAGCGTCCCTGTAACGCTCTCACGCCGAGTAAATGATCCTGTGGTGATACGTCCCGCTCTTTGACGGAGCTTGTCTCTCTCTTCTATCAGTCCTACTTGGCACACTCAAGAATCGGTGGCACAAGCGCCTTGTGAGGCACTGCTTTCGTGATTTCGTGGATGAGTTACATTAAGATTCTTCCTAAGAATCTCAGTCTGGCATCTGATTTTTCTATTATTTGTTTCATGTGGTCATTCCACTTAAGGTCGCTTTGCATAATTATCGGTCTCCTAGATACTTTATGGTAGATATTGTCATCTATAGTGTAGTTGTACAGTAGTACATATATTTCTTTTTCTATATATTACGTTTATTGACGACCAGCGTCAAGTGCGAGAGCCTGCACTATTCATCAGTCATCTGTAGGTATTCTGCAAATTGATACTGTCTTCTGGGGCTGCTACTTTCTTATAGACAACCGAATCATCTGCAAACAGTTTTAAAGAGCTTCCGACTTATCTAATAGATCATTCATATATATTGTTAACAGTAACGACCCTATCACACTTCCTTGTGGTACTCCAGAAATTACATTTGCTTATTTTTTTCCGTTAAAAGCGATGTGTTGAATTCGGTCTGCAAGGAAATCTTTAATCCAGTTCGCAAATCTGGTCCCATAGTTGGTAAACTTGTGACTTTTTTTCTTTTTTTTTTTAAGAAACGGTAGTGCGGGACGTTGTCCAATGCCTTCCTGAACTCATACAAAGTAATGAAATATGCGAATCATTAGAAAGAAAGAAATAATTCTTCTCACTCAATAATTATATTAAAACCACTATTTTTTTTACTGTAACTTGCTCTTTTCCATAAAATAAGTACACACACATACAGTACTAGCTTAACGCTCACTGCTTCATTCGCGTAGATTGTGTGGCCTGCAGAGATCTTTTCTTTTGTTTTTATTTAACCGAATTTTTATGTTGTTCACAAATTCCAACACCTTCTGAACTTCTCACGCCAATTAAGGCCACGTAATCATGGTCTTTTCCGAATGTACTTCTGACTAACAGGCGGTTCTGGTAGCTGGAGGCCAAAGTTTTTATTAACCACGCGATTTGCGTTCCTGTGGAGATATTTCCATACGATCTTTCATCCCTTACAAATATTTCTTTACATGTTGTTGTTGTTGTGGTCTTCAGTCCTGAGACTGGTTTCATGCAGCTCTCCATGCAGTAAAGCTGCATGTCCTCGGAAAAAATTACGGCTGTAGTTTCCCCTTGCTTTCAGCCGTTCGCAGTACCAGCACAGCAAGGCTGTTTTGGTTAATGTTACAAGGCCAGATCAGTCAATCATCCAGACTGTTGCCCCTGCAACTACTGAAAAGGCTGCTGCCCCTCTTCAGGAACCACATGTTTGTCTGGCCTCTCAACAGATACCCCTCCGTTGTGGTTGCACCTACGTACCTGTATCGCTGAGGCACGCAAGCCTCACCACCAACGGCAAGGTTCATGGTTCATGGGGGGATTTCTTTACATCTAACCAAGAAATGAAATACCAGTTTTTATGTATTTAGCTTTAACGTTATTTTAATGTAAGGAAATATTTTCTTAAAAATTTTCATCCCCTATTGCACCCCCCTTAGGGCTGAATTTCAGAAACACTGAAATACGTATTTGTTTCTATTTCTAACCAAGAAGTCAAATACCAGTTGTCATACCTGTGACCTTAAAAATTATTTAGTAGTTCTTTAGTAATTATTTATTTTCAAAAATACTGTCACCCACTATTTTACCCCCTTAGTGGTTGAAATTTCCAAAAATGCTGAAACACGTATTTTCGCGAATAAATTGCTGTAGGGTACGGAAAAGCCGTCGTCGTGCAACAGAGAACTGAGACATTATAACATAGCGGCGGAAGTTGTCCCTGGCTATAGTCCCGGCTATGTCCAGGGGTTGTGGAAACATCAGCAGGGATGCTAGGAAGCTTCTGGAAAGCGCCGCGGTCCGGACGGCGCGTGATACCGTGGCAAGCGCGTCATGAGAGCGACAGCTTAAACCGGCATGAGGGATTCCGTCTTACACGACGACACCGGCTTGCGCTACACGTTGCACGCAACTGCTTTCGTATGTGTCTGTAGACACGCTGCCATCTGTGTACACTTCAGTTTCGTCGTTTGTGAGTGCCCTATATTCTTGTCTAAAATGAAAGTTTTGGCTGTTGTACGAGTTGCGGCGGAGTTAGTTCCTGTTTGCGTGAAATCGCGGCATAAGAAAAAAAGATAAAAAAATTAAGAAACGTGCTTGAGTTCGTTAGTGGATCAAGAAAAGACGTCACCTCGGTTGCTCTGCGACATCCCAAAAAGAAATTGTAGTAGAAGACCCGAGAAGTTATTTTAATCACCTCCGTATGTTACCAGGCGGAGTTCACGTATCTTTTAAATACAGTGAACAACGCAATAAGGAAAAAAGATATTGTAATACATGAAGCGTTGTCGCCAGAGCTAAGTTACAAATTTCATTTCGTTTCCTGGCAAGTGGCGATTCGTATTCTTCAGTACGATTCCTGTATCGTGTTCCTAAATCCACAATTGCCAAATTTGTTTGTGACGCCAACTACATGAGACTTGCAGAATACATTAAGGTAAAGCATAACACTATTTAATTATTTCCGTAATATTATTGTTAAAGATCAAAAAATGCATTTGCAGTAAGACCACACCATTACAATTTAACTTAATTCATTGTGGCATCGTAGTATAAGGTGATGGCTTCTTCCCCACCTAGTACGTATTTCCTCGGCAGCAACTAACTGTTGTGAGTGGACCTGTTCTTTCTTTTGCCGTTCGGCC
Organism: Schistocerca nitens; assembly: GCF_023898315.1. Classification (NCBI taxonomy): domain Eukaryota; kingdom Metazoa; phylum Arthropoda; class Insecta; order Orthoptera; family Acrididae; genus Schistocerca; species Schistocerca nitens. The sequence continues at coordinate 5,439,487 of NW_026045897.1, forward strand.
AAGAAACACTTCCGCTTATATGTAATTAGGGACTGGATTTTCTCCATCAGTCTTTTGGCAATTTCCACATTTGCTTCATAATGCTCTTGCAAAAACTGGCAATTTCATCGTCCTCTTCAGGTTGATTTGTAATTGACCTTAAGGGGCTCCGGAACGCCCTATACTTGCAATGTTAAAATAACGCTTATAAATTACATCTTTCCTCACAAAGTATTTGAGGTAGGAAGTTGAACTTTTTACAGATTATTTATTGGAATATGGGCTACAACTTAACACAGGGATTTTACAAAATTTTTGTTCAGTTATTAAAGATGATTCTTTTTTCAATTGTAATGAAAATTCACAACTTTTTTTTGCAATTTTTTATTTATATATTCAAAAATATACAGTTTTTTGGAAAAAGGCTGTGTTAAATTATGCAGAAGGTACTGTGTAACATTTACTGAAAGTTTGAAACAAATATGTTTGGAAGATCCTTAGAAAACATGTAATTAGTATGAGAAAATAAAAGTTTTGGGAATCGAGCGACAAAGATTGGATTAACTTTTTAGTGCATTCCAGGTCCATAGGATGGATTATCTCCATCCTCTGCAAACTCCTCCTCCAGCTTCCTCTTGTTCCTCCTCCTGTTTACTCTTGCTTGTATTTCTAGACTCTTTACAGCCCTGTCTGCAGCCCGAAGGCGTTCCTTGTCTACAGCAAGCATCGCTCGTACCATGTTAGAACCTATCTTCATTCCCATATTTCTAAATACCTTGCACCTTACAATGTTGCCATCATTGAAAGTCGCAACAGCATCATACACACCAAAGTGAAGTGTTTCTATTCCAACAAATACAGTCTTGGGGATTCTCGACCATATAACACTATTTACACTTTCATTGGGGTTTTGAGTTTTTCCGTGAATACACTTTTTCAACAGTTCAGGTGCTGCTAAGTCTCTGAAAATAGGTTTTATCACCTCCATTATTGCATGAGGCAGACTATGCTTATGAGTGTACACTTCACCAGTTAGCAATCCTTTGTTATATTTACACCAACTGTCTTCTTCTTTGGGACACAAGCTATGTTGGGGATTTTCATCGGTTGAAGAAGTATGAAAAAAAAGAGCCCAAACAGCCTTCTTCATTTCGTCGACACTTTGTGTATTTTGCCTAATAGCCATTCCATAATAGTTCTGTATTTTGTCAATTACACTGTCAGTTAACCTTCCCTTCCCATCCAACCCTTTACCATCACTGAGTTTTTGTTTTTTGTACGAAGCTTTCAGTCGCCGAAGTCTTGTTCCCATTCGCTTCTGTACGTGTCCAATACACTCAAATTTCTGCACTACAACATCATCACCATAGGGCTTCAGTCCTTGAACATGTTTGAAACTTTTAGAATCACCGTCACCAAGGTAATTAACATATTGCACTTTATCACACGCCTCAGAACGCTGGAATATGCTGGCAACACCAGCCACTTCCATTCCTCCACTACTGCCACTATAGTTAGCTTTGCAATTATTTTCATGTGTACCTTTATATTTTTGTGGACATCTACAATACTTTGATATTACTGCTACATCTAAAACTTTCCCTGTATACATACTGGTGGCAGATACTACACCATGAAGAGATGTGTGTCCCCGTTTATGCCAGGTACCGTCGAACGCTGCAGTCAAATCTCTGTTACCATTATTTTCCATTACTGCCTCTTCCACAGCGTTCTTCATAGATTCTATACAGACATCTTCTACTTTAGACCCTATTAATTTATTATAGATCGTAAACTTGGTTGGGGGATTTGGAAGATTCATGATGCCACAGAAAATTGCACCTGCAGTAGCACCCTTACCAACTGAACGCAAGGAATAAACAAATCTAATGTTGTGTTCGTAGATTTTGCTACCATTTTCTTCAGTTGCAGTTACTGCAACACTGTTCCAAAAGGTGGTCATGTATGAACACTTATCACATTTCAGTTCTATTTCACTAGCAAGTCCTACGTGCTTTATTATGGAGAGTTCCAGACCAACTTCACTACAATGAATACATCTTACACAGTTTGAAAAAATTCCTTTGAGAACCGACATACCAAATATTTCATTCACATCCGTTTCGCCCATAAAACATTCATAGTTTTCACTCACTGAACCAAGCTTCTTCTGTGAAGTATTTTCTTTCCCACTTTGACTGCTATGGGCAGGTGTACTTGAGAGGTTAGGTTCACTCACTTGGTTATCGTCTTTATTGTTTACAGTAATAACACATACCTTTGGCTTTCCAACATTTCTCCTTTTCTTAAAAGCCTTCAGGGGATTTCTAATAACTTTACTTTTACTCATTATTATACTTCAACAAAACAGAGACTCAAGAAACAGAATTAATTAGGAATATTTTCGAGATAACGACAGAGTAAATAAACATGAAACAATCGACAATCACACCAGCGATATATATTGAACCATCACAGGTTAGCCACAACACATACTTTATCTCACATCACTAAAATGTACCTGATGAACACGGACGTTAATAATAACACCATTTGACAGCAGTTTAACAGCGCCACAGTGGGTCACGCTCATGTCGAACACATTTCAAAAAAAATTTAAGAATAGTTGTAGTCTTCGGGATTGAATAAATTATATATCTATTAAAAGGTAATAGTCTGCAGATTCAGAAAACGCAAAAAAGTAAAAATTGAACTTTTCATGATTTTGAGCCTTTCCGGAGCCCCTTAACGCATCGACAGCATTTTCGAGATACTGGAAAGAATCTTCGACACGCCTTTTCTTTGTACTGTGTTTTGATGCTGACCGCAAGCTACTGTTGCACGATTGAACTGTCACTGATTTTGTTCATGCTTGATGTGGGCGGAGACTGTGGTTCACTTATTAATGTGTCCGCCAGTGCATCCCGATTTTCATCTTCTTCGTTGTCTGTATTATCATCCTAGAAGGGAGAGAATGAGACTGTTATAACCAAACTTTTAATAGACCTGATCATAATTTATTATCATTCTAACGAACTGCAATGTTTGGATTAGTAATCCTGATTACTTTTTTACAGGTACCCTGGACTGAAAATAAATGGAGGGACATAATGAAAAACTTTTAAATTCGATGGAACTTCCCATGCTTTGGTGTAGTAGATGGGAACATGTAGAGATTAAAGGTCTACCAAAAAGTGTTTCTTAATTCCACAATCATAAGGGAACCTTCAACATTGTTCCCTTTGCTGTTGTAGATAGTAACTACGGTTTTATTTATGTTGATATAGGTGAAGCAGGGAGGGCGTCTGATGGTGACATTTTTGCAAGCTGTACATTAAAATCGGCAATAGAATCCACAACTCTCTGCGTGCCAGAAGATGCAGTTTTAGTTGGTGACGATGCTTTTCCCTTCCCCCATGAACCATGGACCTTGCCGTTGGTGGGGAGGCTTGCGTGCCTCAGCGATACAGATGGCCGTACCGTAGGTGCAACCACAACGGAGGGGTATCTGTTGAGAGGCCAGACAAACATGTGGTTCCTGAAGAGGGGCAGCAGCCTTTTCAGTAGTTGCAGGGGCAACAGTCTGGATGATTGACTGATCTGGCCTTGTAACATTAACCAAAACGGCCTTGCTGTGCTGGTACTGCGAACGGCTGAAAGCAAGGGGAAACTACAGCCGTAATTTTTCCCGAGGACATGCAGCTTTACTGTATGATTAAATGATGATGGCGTCCTCTTGGGTAAAATATTCCGGAGGTAAAATAGTCCCCCATTCGGACCTCTGGGCGGGGACTACTCAAGAGGATGTCGTTATCAGGAGAAAGAAAACTGGCATTCTACGGATCGGAGCGTGGAATGTCAGATCCCTTAATCGGGCAGGTAGGTTAGAAAATTTAAAAAGGGAAATTGATAGGTTAAAGTTAGATATAGTGGGAATTAGTGAAGTTCGGTGGCAGGAGGAACAAGACTTTTGGTCAGATGATTACAGGGTTATAAATACAAAATCAAATAGGGGTAATGCAGGAGTAGGTTTAATAATGAATAAAAAAATAGGAATGCGGGGTAGCTACTACAAACAGCATAGTGAACGCATTATTGTGGCCAAGATAGACACAAAGCCCATGCCTACTACAGTAGTACAAGTTTATATGCCAACTAGCTCTGCAGATGATGAAGAAATTGATGAAATGTATGACGAGATAAAAGAAATTATTCAGGTAGTGAAGGGAGACGAAAATTTAATAGTCATGGGTGACTGGAATTCGTCAGTAGGAAAAGGGAGAGAAGGAAACATAGTAGGTGAATATGGATTGGGGGGAAGAAATGAAAGAGGAAGCCGCCTTGTAGAATTTTGCACAGAGCATAACTTAATCATAGCTAACACTTGGTTCAAGAATCATAAAAGAAGGTTGTATACCTGGAAAAATCCTGGAGATACTAATAGGTATCAGATAGATCATATAATGGTAAGACAGAGATTTAGGAACCAGGTTTTAAATTGTAAGACATTTCCAGGGGCAGATGTGGATTCTGACCACAATCTATTGGTTATGAACTGCAGATTGAAACTGAAGAAACTGCAAAAAGGTGGGAATTTAAGGAGATGGGACCTGGATAAACTGAAAGAACCAGAGATTGTAGAGAGTTTCAGGGAGAGCATAAGGGAACAATTGACAGGAATGGGGGAAAGAAATACAGTAGAAGAAGAATGGGTAGCTCTGAGGGATGAAGTAGTGAAGGCAGCAGAGGATCAAGTAGGTAAAAAGACGAGGGCTAGTAGAAATCCTTGGGTAACAGAAGAAATATTGAATTTAATTGATGAAAGGAGAAAATATAAAAATGCAGTAAATGAAGCAGGCGAAAGGGAATACAAACGTCTCAAAAATGAGATCGACAGAAAGTGCAAAATGGCTAAGCAGGGATGGCTAGAGGACAAATGTAAGGATGTAGAGGCTTGTCTCACTAGGGGTAAGATAGATACTGCCTACAGGAAAATTAAAGAGACCTTTGGAGAGAAGAGAACCACTTGTATGAATATCAAGAGCTCAGATGGCAACCCAGTTCTAAGCAAAGAAGGGAAGGCAGAAAGGTGGAAGGAGTATATAGAGGGTTTATACAAGGGCGATGTACTTGAGGACAGTATAATGGAAATGGAAGAGGATGTAGATGAAGATGAAATGGGAGATAAGATACTGCGTGAAGAGTTTGACAGAGCACTGAAAGACCTGAGTCGAAACAAGGCCCCGGGAGTAGACAACATTCCATTAGAACTACTGAGGGCCTTGGGAGAGCCAGTCATGACAAAACTCTACCATCTGGTGAGCAAGATGTATGAGACAGGCGAAATACCCACAGACTTCAAGAAGAATATAATAATTCCAATACCAAAGAAAACAGGTGTTGACAGATGTGAAAATTACGGAACTATCAGTTTAATAAGTCACAGCTGCAAAATACTAACACGAATTCTTTACAGACGAATGGAAAAACTGGTAGAAGCGGACCTCGGGGAAGATCAGTTTGGATTCCGTAGAAATGTCGGAACACGTGAGGCAATACTAACCTTACGACTTATCTTAGAAGAAAGATTAAGAAAAGGCAAACCTACGTTTCTAGCATTTGTAGACTTGGAGGAAGCTTTTGACAACGTTAACTGGAATACTCTCTTCCAAATTCTGAAGGTGGCAGGGGTAAAATACAGGGAGCGAAAGGCTATTTACAATTTGTACAGAAACCAGATGGCAGTTATAAGAGTCGAGGGGCATGAAAGGGAAGCAGTGGTTGGGAAAGGAGTGAGACAGGGTTGTAGCCTCTCCCCGATGTTATTCAATCTGTATATTGAGCAAGCAGTAAAGGAAACAAAAGAAAAATTCGGAGTAGGTATTAAAATTCATGGAGAAGAAGTAAAAACTTTGAGGTTTGCCGATGACATTGTAATTCAGTCAGAGACAGCAAAGGACTTGGAAGAGCAGTTGAACGGAATGGACAGTATCTTGAAAGGAGGATATAAGATGAACATCAACAAAAGCAAAACGAGGATAATGGAATGTAGTCAAATTAAATCGGGTGATGCTGAGGGTATTAGATTAGGAAATGAGACACTTAAAGTAGTAAAGGAGTTTTGCTATTTAGGGAGTAAAATAACTGATGATGGTCGAAGTAGAGAGGATATAAAATGTAGACTGGCAATGGCAAGGAAATCGTTTCTGAAGAAGAGAAATTTGTTAACATCGAGTATAGATTTAAGTGTCAGGAAGTCGTTTCTGAAAGTATTTGTATGGAGTGTAGCTATGTATGGAAGTGAAACATGGACGATAACCAGTTTGGACAAGAAGAGAATAGAAGCTTTCGAAATGTGGTGCTACAGAAGAATGCTGAAGATAAGGTGGGTAGATCACGTAACTAATGAGGAGGTATTGAATAGGATTGGGGAGAAGTTTGTGGCACAACTTGACTAGAAGAAGGGATCGGTTGGTAGGACATGTTTTGAGGCATCAAGTGATCACAAATTTAGCATTGGAGGGCAGCGTGGAGGGTAAATATCGTAGAGGGAGACCAAGAGATCAATACACTAAGCAGATTCAGGAGGATGTAGGTTGCAGTAGGTACTGGGAGATGAAGAAGCTTGCACAGGATAGAGTAGCATGGAGAGCTGCATCAAACCAGTCTCAGGACTGAAGACCACAACAACAACAACGATGCTTTTCCGTTAACACCACATTTGATGAAATCTTTTTCAGAACATGGTTCACTGAGCGTAAAAGAAAAAATATTCTGTTACAGACTTTCGAGAGATCGATGTGTTGTAGAAAATGCGTTCGGAATTCTCGTGTAAAAATTTGTTTTTTTTGAAAAACCGATACAACTCCGCCCACAAATAGTGGACAAAATTGTCAGAGCTACATGTGGTATCCGAAACTTGCAGAGAAAAACAGCTCACCAATAAAATGTACAGCTAATTGATAGACCAGGAGAATGGAGAAAGTGGAATTTATCAGCCAGGGACATTGAGGACTATAAATGCTGGGGGGGGCGGGGGCGGGGGCGGGGGGTCACGGGGTATGCTGATAGATGCAAGTTACAATCCGGCAGCAATAATTACTCAAAGTAAGCTGCATTAAGAAGAGCATGGTTTGCAGACTACTTTGTTACAGATGGAGCTGTACCATGGCAAAATGAAAAATGTACCCGTACCACAAACTGTGAATGTTAAGCACTGATGACGTTTTAAATAAAATGAATATTGAGTAAATAATTCAACTTACGAGATTTGTATATCCTTTTCTCCTGTACACAATTTTCCTTAAAAACGAATCAGCCGTCTCGTCTTGTAGACGTGGGCTGTTCCACAGCCAGATGTTTTGCTTGCCTGCATATTATTCTTAGTTCTTTGGTATATGTACTCCGAAGTGAATGTATTTTACCCTGCAGCTCAGGAATCATCAGTCCTTCAATGTTTAGAATGCGTAGGATGACCTCACGTGCAGCAACAAGTCGCTGCCTGTTTTTTGTAGTCAGCATCACTGAAATCCCAAAAGCACTTATGTATAGCATAGATGTCCAAAAAGCTAAGAATTTCTTCCGTTCCCACTTCAATATTGTTTACACTATACTGACACAACCTAACCTCAAAACTGGTGCAAGTAGTGTAGCCAAAGTAGGAACGAGCCGAAACTGCTTAGTGTCACCATTGAGTTGCGAAAAAGCGCGCCACGCATGCACAGTGGTCAGGTTGTGCCAATGCGTGCAACCTAGTGTCGTCTCTTAAACTAGGCTTTAGACTCCGCCTTCGACGCCATCTCTGCCCTACTCTGCCCTCTGGGAGGAACTTCGATTTTCACGACACCTAGTTGCACTGGGTAGCGACCCCTCTCACTTTTCTCAGTATCTCAGTTTTACAGTCAGTACCTCGGAAGCTTGTAGTACACAATAAACCGTCCTTTGTACATCCTTCTTAGAGATATATTTCCTCTGTTTTCTGTCCTGCCTGCTCGTCGAATACGGGTTGCTTAGGAAACCTGCTTCTCGGTTCGCTAGACAACAATTCAAGCGAATCGTATTAATAATTCTTATTGAAGTAAAATAAATGACAATACTTAACTTTCAGAATTTACCGTGGTGTGTTGCAAGCAATAGACGACAGATAAAATAAGAAAATCTCTTCAGTATACACAACTCCTAATACAAATGAAACAATACAGTTGGTAAGCCGCTGCTGTAGTGCTCGTAGAATGGCTAGTCTTCAACTGGGCGGCAGCCACGCGGCGCTGCTGCCTCGGTGTCGTCCTAGAGAGGGGTCAGTGAGCGCCTCCTCCACAGCCCTCTATGCTCCACCATTCCTGACCGTCATGCCGCTGCTTGACTTTTATGCTGGAACACTCTGAGTATCGAGTTCCTTGGCCTGAAACCTTTTCAAAATGCAGCTGTAACTCCAGAGCCTACGAGTTGGAACAGCCTACTCTATTTCTGGATACCTAACTCCAGCTGCTCGTAGAAATTAGCAGACATGACAATATTTTTTATTTAGTGACTGAGAAACCAAAAACCACTTTTCGTAGTTTTAGCTTCGAAATTCTGTTGATAGTGACATACTTTCACAAAGCATTTAATCCTCTATTTTACACCCTTAGGAGAGGAATTTCAGACAATCCCTTCTTTAATTATGCTTACGCTGTAAGATCTTCACCCTCTCCAAGCTTCAAGATTCTGACCTTAGCGATTTGGCCTAGGCGATGATGAGTCAGTGAATCAGTCTGACTCCGTTTCACCTCCTCAGCGGCCGAATTTCCAAAAACAGTGAAACACGTATTTTTTATTCTCTGAGAAGCCAAACACCAATTTTCAAAATTTAGCTTTAAAAACTCTTTCGCAATGAAATATTTTCATAAAACATTTCACCCCCTATTTCATCCCCTTAAGGGTCGAATTTCCAAAAACAGTGACATCTGTATGTTTTACATCTAACAGTGAAGGGAAATATAAATTTTCATATATTTTGCTTCAAAAATGCTTGTACAATGAAATATTTCTACAAAACCTTTCATACACCATTTTATCTCCATAGAGGTTGAATTTCCAAAAACAGGGAAGTACAATTTTTTTACTTTTAGCTGAGAAGCCAAATTTAAAATTTCTTATATTTAGCATTAAAATGCTTTCATAATAAAATACTTTCATAAAAAATCTCATCCTCTACTTCAACCACTTAGAAGTTCAATTCCCAAAAAACACTGAAACATATATTTTTTTATTTGTAACCGAAAAATCAAATACCAGTGTTCAGAGATGTAGCTTTAAAAGTACTTTAGTAGTTCTTTAATAATAATATACTTTCAAATAAAGCTTTCACCCACTATTTTATCCCCATAGAGTTAAATTTACAAAAATGTTGAAGCATATATTTCTTTACTTGTAATTGAGAAAACAAATACCAATTTTTGTAGGTCTAGCTTTAAAATTATCTTTGAAGCTAGATTAAGAAAAGGCAAGCCTACGTTTCTAGCATTTGTAGACTTAGAGAAAGCGTTTGACAATGCTGACTGGAATACTCTCTTTCAAATTCTAAAGGTGGCAGGGGTAAAATACAGGGAGCGAAAGGCTATTTACAATTTGTACAGAAACCATATGGCAGTTATAAGGGTCGAGGGACATGAAAGGGAATCAGTGGTTGGGAAGAGAGTGAGACAGGGTTGAAGCCTTTCCCTGATGTTACTCAATCTATATATTGAGCAAGCAGTAAAGGAAACAAAAGAAAAATTCGGAGTAGGTATTAAAATCCATGGAGAAGAAATAAAAACTTTGAGGTTTGCCGATGACATTGTAATTCTGTCAGAGACAGCAAAGGACTTGGAAGAGCAGCTGAACGGAATGGATACTGTCTTGAAAGGAGGATTTAAGATGAACATCAACAAAAGCAAAACGAGGATAATGGAATGTAGTTGAATTAAGTCGGGTGATGCTGAGGGTATTAGATTAGGAAATGAGATACTTAAAATAGTAAAGGAATTTTGCTATTTGGGGAGCAAAATAACTGATGGTGGTCGAAGTAGGGAGGCTATAAAATGTAGACTGTCAATGGCAAGGAAAGCGTTTCTGAAGAAGAGAATTTATTAACATCGAGTATAGATTTAAGTGTCAGGAAGTCATTTCTGAAAGTATTTGTATGGAGTGTAGCCATGTATGAAGTGAAACATGGACGATAAATAGTTTCCACAAGAAGAGAATAGAAGCTTTCGAAATGTGGTGCTACAGAATACTGATGAAGATTAGCTGGGTAGATCACATAACTAATGAGGAGGTATTGAATAGGGTTGGGGAGAAGAGAAGTTTGTGGCACAACTTGACTAGAAGAAGGGATCGGTTGGTAGGACATGTTCTGAGGTATCAAGGGATCACCAATTTTATTTATTTATTTATTTATTTATTTAATTGTCCATATAAATCTCTTTTTAAGTACATATATTGTACACAGGATATTGGATAGAAAACCTTTTTAGCTATTGGATTTTCAAATGTCAAACATAAATTTTATAAATTTTTATGACTAATTGGGTCTCTACAGTGAATAATTAAAAATTTTTGAAATACTGTATATTTATAACTTATTTCTACAGTTAAAGATACAAATTACATATTTTATTGCATAAGATACTGTGAGATTGAATAGTAGCAGTTTTTCAGAAGGTAGGCTGTCACAGACTTTTTAAAGCTTTGTAGTTCAGTAAGAGATTTTATATGTCTTGGTAATCTGTTGTAAAGTTTTGTTCCTGCATGATAATCATCTTTTTGGCATTATGTGGTGTTGCAATGATTGAGATGTATGTCACTCTTACTGCCTGACTGTAATAATGGACACTTTTGTTTTGAGGAAAAAGATTTTCTTTTCTCAGTATGCTTTTTTTGACATGCGTGACTACTTCCAGTATATAAATGCAGGGAAGGGGTAGGATCTTTAGATCTTCAAAGAAAGGTCTGCATGATTTTCTGCTGCATTCTTGTTTCATTATTCTTATAATTGCCTTTTGTTTGCTGAAAACTGTTATGGCCTGATGTACATTTCCCCAGAAAATGATACCGTACTTCAGTATTGAATGTACACGAGCAAAGTATACAGCCCTAATTGTTTCTGCACTAGTACTGTTACAGAGAATTCTTACCACATAGCTCATTTTTGCTAGCTTGAATTTAGGGCTGTGATATGAGTGTTCCATTTAAGATTTTCCTGGATATGAATCCCAAGAAATTTAGTTTCATTGACAGAACTAATGTTTTGGTTATCAGTACATATTACAGGTTGTGCCGGATTTTTGTTTTGATCAGTGTGGAAATTCATGATTACCGTTTTTTGGGGATTAACTATTAGCCTGTTTCTAGTAAACCACTCAGACACTCCTTTTGTAATATCTTTTGCAGATGCAGTAAGATTTTCTTCATTATTCCCTTCAATCAATAGACTGGTGTCATCTGCAAACAGTACTGGTTCAGAATCCCTAACTTGTGATGGGAAATCATTAATGTAGACCAAAAAAAGAAAGGGACCTAAAATGGAGCCCTGTGGAACACCATGAGTTAGTCCACATGGTTCTGAAAGGTGTACCTGGAGTTCATTTCCTTCTGTGTACTTAATTTCAGTTACCTGAGAGCGATATTCCAAATATGCTTTGATCCACTGATTTGCCACACCTCTTACGCCATACCATTCGAGCTTCCTCAGGAGTATAGAATGATCAATCACATCAAAAGATTTTGTTAGGTACAAGAATAAACCTGAGATATTTCTGTGGTTGTCCACTGCAATTTAAGACATGGTTTATCAGATTGAAAGTGACAGTTTCAATTGATCTCTGTGGTCTGAAGCCATGTTGACATCCAGAAATAATATTATTCTTGTCGAAGAATGTTATGTTTCGAAAGAAACACTTCTTCAATAATTTTCGAAAACCCTGACAATAGAGACACAGGCCTATAGTTACCCATACATTGATGATCACCTTTTTTATATAGGGGTATTACTTTTGCCATTTTCAGTTGCTAAGGGAAGACACCACATGATAAGGATGATTTGCATATGTCCAATAAAGGTAGTATTGGAGGGCAGTGTGGAGGGTAAAACTAGTAGATGGAGACCAAGAGATGAATACACTAAGCAGACTCAAAAGGATGTAGGTTGCAGTAGGTACTGGGAGATGAAGAAGCTTGCACACAATAGAGTAGCATGGAGAGCTGCATCAAACCAGTCTCAGGACTGATGACCACAACAACAACAGCTTTAAAATTGCCTTGAAAAGTGACATTTTTCAAAAACACCCTTCATCACCTGTTTCACCCCTTTAGGGTGATAATTAAAAAAAAACACTTCTTAAAAAATGCCTGCAGTACAAAAACTATGGCTTCTCTAAATTTCAAGTTTATATCCATAGTGGGTGATGATGAGTCAATCTGTCAGTCAGGACATCTCGTTTTATATATAGAGAGTTCCCATTACATGCACTGTGTCAATTTTCGTTTAAAAATCAGAGAAGAACAGCAAATCATATGACATCTTGTCCTGAGAGCTATGTGCAAACTATCTGTGCTCTGCTTCTATGCCATAAGGTAAAGACACCTTACATTTTGTATCAAATAAAAATGTTTTTGTAGATTTAACTAAATTCTCACAATCAACATGGAACTCTTTAAACGATGAGTAATAAATTGTAGTCAGAAACAGACTACATAAAATTTTAGTGTTTTTGCATATTTATATGACATTTCCGATGACTTACAACAAATGTAGAAGATGGAAATTACATTGTTTTCAAAACATTTATCATAACTTAAGTTTCCATCATAGTTCTCTGTTTAATAGGCTGTTCGACATTTTGGGATATCATGTTTTACATGTTTTCATTGAGCAGAAATGTTCGTTAATTACAAGCAAATAAAAATATTATTGCTGATAATGCTCCACTGCATTGTGTGCTTCAACAGAAACCATACATCTTGTATTTCAAAACTACAACGATCTCAAAACCTTCAAAACTAAAAGTATGCTTCTTTACAAATGGCACAATGTTCAAAAGAATCACATAGCATATTTGACCATTGCTCTTTTTCACCCTGAATCTTACCTGGAAGCAGAGCTGCTTATCAGAACCCTCAGGGCCCAGATGGAATGAAAATACAAGGGCAACAACCACTGAGAAGGCACTGCCGCAGAGGCAGAAGTGTTAGCTACATTCCGTGAATCTCACAGAGAGCGGACTCTGAGGTGTGGATAGAAGTCGAAGTTGATATTTAATTTATTTAAGTGACAAATGATGAAATAACATTGCATTACTCTGTTTAGATATTTAGTTATTTGTTTTCTCGTCCATATGTACAACAGTACTGGACATGTCAGATATATTACTGAAATAATATATACATATATATAGCGTTAACAGAGTATGATAAGGTTATGAAAAGGATAGATTGCTGCTCACCATGAAGGTGAGACATTGAGGTGCAGACAGTTACAACGAAAATACTCTCACACGAAGCTTTCAGCCAAAGTTTTCTACAAGAAAGATAGCAAAATACAAATGCACATTCACATGAGCAGGCACGCCTCACGCACACAGGAATTCTATCTCTGGCTTCTCTAGCCAATCAGGCAGTTATCATTAGGCAGTCTGTATTTTCCATAATTGTTGATGTTCCTACCTGAACCCTCCATTGTTCATTTTAATCTAAAACATTAAATGTATGAGGTTCTGTGCAGATATTTTTCAATGGAATAGGAGAAGTTGCCAAATAGAAAGTTCTTTAATTCATTCTTAACGTCCACTACATAATCTGGAGCATTTAATGTGCCTTGGCAGGCTGTTGAATACATGTGTACCCCTGTATCTGACTACATTTTGCAGTTATGTTAATCACTGGAGATAGCTGTAGAGGTTGTATTTGATTGTAGTGTTATAACACTATAACCAAAGACAACCTCTACAGCTACCTCCAGTAGCTTTTCACTGATGGTATTGTTTGCAAAAAATGATTGATAAGACAAAGAACGTTAATGAATATATGTATTCTGAAGTAGTTGGCAAATAACTAATGTTTTGAAGGGGTCTCTCCAGAATGTTCTTTTAGTAACACCTCAGATATAGTATTCCCAATAACATGGTCTGTATTCTGTTTTGTATTCTGAAAATACTATCCTTGTAAGTTGAAATTTCCCAGAAAATCATTCTGTAACTCATTACTGAATGGAAATATGCAGAATAAAATAGTTACTTCTTTCTTAAATTCCCTATGGCACAAACCATACACAACACGAACATAGGTGAACCAAAGTGATTCATCAATACTATGTGGTGGGTTTTCCAATTAAAGTTATGAGATCTATCTGTAGTCCCAAAAAATTGACACTTTCTACTTCTTGTAATTTTTTTAATGAGGACCTTATGTTTATAGGCTGCAGAATTCTGTAAGAAATACTTAACCAGATTGGGATTCGAACCTGGCACCTCCTGCTCATTAGGTAGTCATTTTAATGACTGCGTCATCTGCACATGGCATTTATTGCCGCTGTGAGGACTTTCTTGGCATGCCTGTTGTCTGACTCACATTCCCACCTAGCACCACTCAGCCGGCCACTGTGGCCGAGTGGCTCTAGGCGCTTCAGTCTGGAACCCTGCAACTGCTGCGGTCACAGGTTCGAATCCTGCCTTAGTCATGGATGTGTGCTGGTGTCTGTTTATTAAAAATGCATAGACTATCTCAGCACATCCCCAGCTGACCCACATTCTCCTGGACATGTCCAAAAGAACAGACACCAAGCATTCTTGTAACTGATTCGCCTCGATGGACAATGAATCTACGAAACTGTGTGCAGATGCACAGTAATGTCCAACCTCCCATGGGAATCTCAAAGTTGAGAGAGTGGAGGACATGGGCAGGGACTGCGGATAGGTAGCACTAGGTGGGAATGTGGGATGGGCGAGTGGTGTACTGAGATAGTCCACACTGTGTCCAGGTGGTGCAGTGGTTAATGCAGCTTTCTAGTGAGCAGGATATCCCAGGTTCGAATCCTCGTCCAGCACAAGGTTTCACTCATTGCTACTGATGCTGCACAAAGTCCTGATGCAGGTGATATCAATAACCCATTCCTATCCCTTTTTTTCTCCCCCTCCTTGTTCACTTTACATAATATGTTTCACACATGTGGATTCAGTGTGGTGTCTGTTGTTTTGGACGTGTCTGAAAAAACAGATACCATGCATTAATATAAATGATCCATTTGCCTCGAACCATGTGTTGATGTTTGTGAATATTTCATTTGCTGCCTTTTCAGTAATGGGCTTGGTATTGTTTGTTATTCCTATACATACATTACCTGCAAAAAGTATAAAATTTGACTCTTCTGAAAGAGCAATGGGAAGATCATTTATGCAAATCAGAAATAGCAGAGAATCCAGAATCGAACCTTATGGCACACAATGTCTGGTTTATTCAAATTTTGGGCACCAACCATGATGTAACTGACATAAAACACAGACAACATTGCTTTCTGTCATTCAGATAAGAATCATGATCCTGCTATACCTGTTATTTCATAATACTTTAACTTTTACATTTGGATATAATGGTTCACAAACGCTTAACCACATCACAAAATATTCCCAGTGGTAGGAGTTTCTAATTTATTGGCTCTAGTATATCATCTGTCAAGATAAATATAGCCTGCTCAGTTGAAAGGCCTTTTTGAAATCCAAACTGTTTGCTAGTGAATATGATTTCCTGGACTAAGTGTATATGGGGTGTTTTCAAAATACTGACACCAGAGTGATGAGTCAGTAATTTTTAGTACATTTTCACTCATTTATTTATCATGTGACCTGGTAACAGCATGTTAGAAAAGTATCTCTGCAAAAAGATTTGTTACACAAATTACTAAATTGAGCCAAACAACATTTCTCGTTATTCTACACATTTCACCATAACCACATGATCATTTATAAAAAAGAAACCAGATCACATGAATTAAGTAAATGTTTATTCTGCTGAACAGAACAGAAGCAGAATGAAATAACAGTGTCTGAACTAGAAGAAATTGAACTCGTGGCTGAGACTCTCACATCGAATGGTAGTTAAGTGAGTACCAGTTGCAAACATGAATCAAGTCCAGACAATGCAAATAATAACAATGAGTAACTATAAAACCTTGAGCCAATATGAAAGTAACAACAACTACAAAGCCAAAGGAGCCACATAACTTCACCAATGTACCAGTCTAAACAATTACCTGACTTGAAGCCCTTGTCAGTGGAGGAAGCAGTGATGTCAGGCTTCACTCAAAACTGGCTGAAGACAATTTGAGAAGGGTTACAATCTCACAAAGATGGCTACACATGGGAGTCTACCGATTTGCCTTCAGATAAGAATTCCACAATGCAAAATGGATCTTTGAAACTAAGCAAATACTGAAAGGTCACTGTGTACTCTATAAAAGACAGCAATTAATAAAAGGTGTGCCCAGAAGCAGGGCCTAGCCCATGATGAAACTAGTCAACAGTTATAACTCATTAAGGTATTTATTTGCCTTAATTGCTAAACATAATTTTGACATTTAACACCAGGATGGCACCATTTTCTTGCAAAGTGTCTTATGTGTGGAGATTTATGTGAGTATTCCAGAAGTAGATCAAGTAGCAAGGGAAGTAAAATGACTTAAAAGGTCACCATATTGTGTCCATTGCTGGAACATAAAATTAGATGGTATGCTGCCAAATCTAAACTTTAAATGGTTCACAGCCGACCATTGTGTATTACAAAAATTAGGATGTAGACATTTTGAAAGTTGCTGTTTATGTGGAGTATCTGCTAATTTATAGTATCAATCCACAAGAATTGTTTTTCAAAAACAGAAGAAAAATTCAAGCTATAAGATCTTGGTCGAGTGTAAATGTTTAGGTATCCAAATTACAAGGAACTGCAAAGGAGGTTGTTTGTGGATTGACCAGGCACAATATGCAGAGCAATAGATTCAGTATGAACGAGTGTACCTTAATATCTACACTCATGATCTGAGTTCAGAAAGAGAACAGGAGTAAGAATTTATTAAGAACATACCCTGCAACAGGCAGTTTAATATATACTCAGTTAGTAAAAATGCTGTTCCTAGTTTGTCTGATAGAAATGGTCATACATAATCCATGCATACCGGAGTGACTTCATGATCCTTAAGCAAAATGTATGTTGGTAGTGGTAGAACCATTGTACAGTCAGCTTCAAACACTGGTTCTGTAAATGTTCTTAATATTGTTCCTCAAAAAGGACATTGGTTTCCCTCCAGGGATTCCCATTTGAGTTCCCGAAGCATCTCCGTGACACTCGTTGTTTCAACCTACCAGTAATAAATCTAGCAGCCCACCTCTGAATTACTTCAGTGTCTTCCTCTAATCTGACCTGGTGTAGATTTCAAATGCTTGAGCAGAACACAAAACCAAGTTGCATTAGTGTCCTGCATGTGATCTTCTTTATAGATGAACCACACTTTCCTAAAATTCTCCCAGTAGACCTAAGTTGAGGATTTGCATTCCCTACCCCAATTCTCACATACTCATTACATTTCATATCACTTTGCAACATTAGATTCAGATATTTAAGTGATGTGACTGTGCCAAGCAGGAAACATAATGTGTTTGTTTTTCCTAATCATCCATATATCTTCTATTTTTCTACATTTGAGACAGATGCCATTCATGACATGAACTAGAAATATTGTCTAACTCATCTCGCGTCATCCTACAGTCACTCATGTTTGACAACTTTCCATGCACTGCAGCACCATCAATGAACAACTGCAGATTACTGCCAACCTGTCCGCCATGTGAGAGATGCCATGTGGCTAGAGCCTCCTGTCAGGTAGACAGTTCACCTGGTGGAAGTCTTTCGAGTTGACGCCCTTTCAGCGACTTGCGTGTCGATGGGGATGAAAGGCTGATGATAAGGACAACACAACACCCAGTCCCTGATCGGAGAAAATCTCCAGCACTACCGGGAATCGAACCTGCACTGTTAGGTATGACATGCCGTCGCGCTGACCACTCAGGTACCAGGGGCGGCCGTCCTCCAGGTTATTTTTGTGTATAGAGAATAACAGCGGTTCGATCAAACTTCCTTGGGGCACTTCTGACAATACCGTCATCTCTGATGACAACTCACAATTGAGGACAGCATACTGAGTTCTATTTCTTAAAAAAAGTCTTCGAGCCACTCACATATGTGGGAACCTATTCTGTATGTTTGTATGTACCTTACCAGTCTGAAGTGTGGTACAATGTCAAACGTTTTTGTTAATGTGTACACAATAAATGTGTTCATTCCAATCAGATAATGCCTGTAAACCACTTTGCTAACAGTTCATGGGTATCAATGTTTTTATATTTATATCACTCCCTAATTAAAATTCCAACTCCTCCTTTCTCCATACCCAACCTGCTGTAACTGGATGGTAAGTTATATTCATCCATATTCAGCATTTCTACATGTGTTGTCAAGAGATGTTCAGAAACACATATTACATCTATATTATTTTCAGGCCGCAGTTCATCAAAAGCAATCAAAATTTCATTTATTTTATTTTTTACCTCTTTAGTATCTTGATGTTACATGTTCGTTTTAGCCTCCTTTTTATCTTCACATACACTCCTGGAAATGGAAAAAAGAACACATTGACACCGGTGTGTCAGACCCACCATACTTGCTCCGGACACTGCGAGAGGGCTGTACAAGCAATGATCACACGCACGGCACAGCGGACACACCAGGACCCGCGGTGTTGGCCGTCGAATGGCGCTAGCTGCGCAGCATTTGTGCACCGCCGCCGTTAGTGTCAGCCAGTTTGCCGTGGCATACGGAGCTCCATCGCAGTCTTTAACACTGGTAGCATGCCGCGACAGCGTGGACGTGAACCGTATGTGCAGTTGACGGACTTTGAGCGAGGGCGTATAGTGGGCATGCGGGAGGCCGGGTGGACGTACCGCCGAATTGCTCAACACGTGGGGCGTGAGGTCTCCACAGTACATCGATGTTGTCGCCAGTGGTCGGCGGAAGTTGCACGTGCCCGTCGACCTGGGACCGGACCGCAGCGACGCACGGATGCACGCCAAGACCGTAGGATCCTACGCAGTGCCGTAGGGGACCGCACCGCCACTTCCCAGCAAATTAGGGACACTGTTGCTCCTGGGGTATCGGCGAGGACCATTCGCAACCGTCTCCATGAAGCTGGGCTACGGTCCCGCACACCGTTAGGCCGTCTTCCACTCACGCCCCAACATCGTGCAGCCCGCCTCCAGTGGTGTCGCGACAGGCGTGAATGGAGGGACGAATGGAGACGTGTCGTCTTCAGCGATGAGAGTCGCTTCTGCCTTGGTGCCAATGATGGTCGTATGCGTGTTTGGCGCCATGCAGGTGAGCGCCACAATCAGGACTGCATACGACCGAGGCACACAGGGCCAACACCCGGCATCATGGTGTGGGGAGCGATCTCCTACACTGGCCGTACACCACTGGTGATCGTCGAGGGGACACTGAATAGTGCACGGTACATCCAAACCGTCATCGAACCCATCGTTCTACCATTCCTAGACCGGCAAGGGAACTTGCTGTTCCAACAGGACAATGCACGTCCGCATGTATCCCGTGCCACCCAACGTGCTCTGGAAGGTGTAAGTCAACTACCCTGGCCAGCAAGATCTCCGGATCTGTCCCCCATTGAGCATGTTTGGGACTGGATGAAGCGTCGTCTCACGCGGTCTGCACGTCCAGCACGAACGCTGGTCCAACTGAGGCGCCAGGTGGAAATGGCATGGCAAGCCGTTCCACAGGACTACATCCAGCATCTCTACGATCGTCTCCATGGGAGAATAGCAGCCTGCATTGCTGCGAAAGGTGGATATACACTGTACTAGTGCCGACATTGTACATGCTCTGTTGCCTGTGTCTATGTGCCTGTGGTTCTGTCAGTGTGATCATGTGATGTATCTGACCCCAGGAATGTGTCAATAAAGTTTCCCCTTCCTGGGACAATGAATTCACGGTGTTCTTATTTCAATTTCCAGGAGTGTATTTTATGACCAAAATGCTGAGTTATATTTACTTATTTTAATACTGACGGATTTCTGGCTATCTGAGTTTACTCACCAAGAATGTTGCTGCCCTCACACGTGTCTCTACAAGGATACATCCGCGAGTGTTGGGATGGACCTCAAAGGTTCTGCAATTGGTCCCGTCAGTTTCCCTTCCCCATTCCTGTTGATGTGTAGAACATGATCATTTTGTGGATGTTGCAGTCCTTTTTAGTTCCATGCTTGGTAAGAAATACTGGAAGGAAGCCCACCTTATTGAAGACAAAGTTTAAACAGCTTCACTCTCACGCAGACATATTTGAGCACTTTTTTTGCTATCTTCATTGGTTTTCATCTGTTTGTTTCTCAGACCAAGCTATTAGCTGATTATGGAGATAGCTGTAAATGTGTACTCTACAGCTTGTAATTATTTTTGTTCTTCCCATGTTGTTTGTGTTGAATTACCATGCTTATTTCTTGTGCTGCTTTCTTTACATGTGAAATGATGACAGGAACTCTGTGCTTCACTAACAAAACACACAAAATGCATGTGCAGAAGAAATAAGCATATTAACTCAGCACAGAAAAGAGGAAAAAACTACCACAAGGTCAAAAATATGACAAGCTGCAGATTTAAGCTACCAGCCACTACAACTAACAATAAATGCAAAAAGGCCTGGAGTGTAATAAACTCCATTGCTAACATTAAACACAAAGAGGAAATCGCCATTACCCCAGAAGAATTTAATAAATATTGCATTCAGTCCACTGAAGAAATCAGTAGCTCAACAAACAAACCCCCTGAAAATGCACTTAATATTATGGACAGCTGCTTTGAAAAGTTTCCCCC
The DNA here is from genome assembly GCF_023898315.1 of Schistocerca nitens. Taxonomy (NCBI): domain Eukaryota; kingdom Metazoa; phylum Arthropoda; class Insecta; order Orthoptera; family Acrididae; genus Schistocerca; species Schistocerca nitens. The sequence goes on from NW_026045897.1 coordinate 5,460,406, forward strand.
AAGCACCTTCACTTTCACAGAAGTGAGCCCAAATAATATCCTAAAAATAGTGAAAAATTTCAAACCTTCAGTTAGTGTTGATTATTATGATATGTCATGTAATTTGTTGAAAGATGTTATTGATTGTGTGATTTATCCCTTAACTTTTTGTATTAACAAATGCCTAGTTGAAAGTAAGTTCCCCAACATACTAAAAATTTCTAGAGTGGTGCCCATATATAAAAAAGGGGAAAAGAACTGTCCCACTAGTTACAGACCTATATACATAACCCCCGTATTTCCAAAATTTTAGAAGCAATTATGTATGAGCAAGTTAGTGTCTACTTGGGTAAACTAAATATAATTAGTGATAAACAGTTTGGATTTAGGAAAGGTAAATCCACAATGGATGCAATGGACTCCCTCGTAAAATTAGTACTAGATGTATTCAAGGCTAGGGACTACGCCCAGGCTACATTTTGTGGCCTGAGCAGAGCCTTTGACTATGTAGAGTATGACACTCTGCTGAATAAGCTAGTTTATTATGGTTTTGATGACAACAGTATAAATATGTTCAGGTATTTTCTAGAGAACCATCAACAACTTGTGTGCATTGGTAGGGAGAAATCAAATTTGGTTAATGTTAGGTATGGAGTGCCTCAAGGGTCAGTGCTTGGACCTTTACTGTTTATACTAATGATTAATGACCTGCCCTTGTTCATAAATACTCACACAATATTGTATGCTGATGACACAACTTTTATACATAAAAACTCTGATCTAGGTACACTGAAAACACTGATCGAAAATACCCTTGCTCAGTCCTCATTATGGTTCAAAGCTAATGGCTTCTTACTAAATGAAAACAAAACACAGACACTTTACTTTAGCCTCAGAGAGATTCCTAATGACAAAGAACTAGAAACTGTCAAATTTTTAGGTGTTACTATTGACAATAAATTGACATGGGAACCACACATTGAAAATATATTGGATAGGCTTTCAAGAGTTACTTATCTAATTAGAAATTTAAAAAGACATGTTCCCAATGACTATGTGAGATCAGCATTTTTTGCCTTCTTCCAAAGCATCATTTCTTATGGAATCTTACTGTGGGATAGTAACTGTCACGTAAATGACATTTTACTTTTACAGAAGAAAGTAATAAGAATAATAACAGATTCTGTTAAAACAGTACATTGTAAACCTCTGTTTATAAAATTGCAGTGTCTTACAGTAGTAAACTTATTCATCTACAATATTTTATTGTACATTAGAAACAATGTCTCTAGTTTTGTGTTGAGAAGTGATATTCATAGCCACAATACTAGAAACAGAACATCTGTAGACGTGCCATATCATAGTGTCAAAATCGCAAAACGCCTACATAGTTCTTGGACTAAGGATGTTTAATAGACTAAGTGCTGACTTTAAAGAACTGACTGTAAATATTTTTAAAGCTAAATTATACAAGCTACTAGTGAACAATCCGTTTTTCACCACTGATAATTTTTTTGAAGATGAAAATACTGCATTCTAATGTGTACATATTTTATGTAAACCAATTTACATCAATATTGCAGTTTATGTAGAAATATATTCTCTTGACTTTGTCTATTGCTGTAATCAGCAGAGTGACAATAAAATTTTATTATTATTATTATTAATTCATGTGAGGAGGAAAATAAACCCATTGAAGAGACCATATAAAGTGCTGAAACAAACAGCTGAAACAATAAAGCTGTGAAACAGTTTGCATAAGTACAATTCCTCTTCAGCATGTAGATCATGCCTCCACCCCTATCACTAGCAATGACAGCAACTAAATCTAAGTTCTACCCAGCACCTGACAAAAACAGCTGATCTAACTCCATGCTGAGCCAAATTGAAGCTTTCTTTACCACATCTCTCTCAATATTGTAGGCTCAGTTCCTGATCCACCAACTGTTACATGTTCATCCTTTCTAATATCTCTGCACTTATGCCCTGTACCCTTGGGCAATGGCTTTCACTTGGCTTGAAAGCATTTATGGCTTGATATCTATTGCCCAGTTCTTCCTGAGACAACTGACCTGCACCTCTTCTATGCCTAGTACCCGATAACAGGATTTTCCTCCATTTTCCTGCTTTTTCAGAAAACACTGGCTTCTTGTTGAAAGCCTGGTGTGTCTTGACTCCACCTACATCTAGAGAGACCCTAAAAACTTTGCGTTTCTCTTTGTTCACAAACGAAATTGAACTTGGGCCAGCTTATGAAAGTAAACTCCTAACTCTACAATTATGTACTTGGGTTATATAGTAAATTATGTGTATATTTATCAAGCCACGAGGCAAATGAACCACACTATATGGGAATTTATCGATCCCTTAATGGCGACAGTTTAGACCTAGAGTTGTGCATATGCAAAATGAGATTTAAATGATATTTCAACAAATGGAAGCCAGAAAAAGAAATCTTCAGTTGTTACTCATCCAAACAGGGCAAATATACCTGTAAAAATAAAGTATCTATAAATATTACACTTAATACTTACGAAAAAAGGCTACTTGTGCACATACAATCGCAGCACAGTTACTAAGTCAAAGAAATCACATCACAGACACCTAGCTACTGGAATTTAAAACCTCTTTAATATGAACTCATGTTAATCCTGGAATATTACCTTAACCTTGTGCTTGAGAAAAATTAAGATGTAATATTAATATTACCTGTCTTGCAGATGATGTTGCTGTGGTCTTCGGTCTGAAGACTGGTTTGATGCGGCTCTCATCAACATCAATCTGTTCTCTGCAATTCTCTTCATCTGGGCATTACAATCTATATCCATTTAAAATAATTTATTATATTGAAACCATGGTTCCCCCCTTCCCCCACACCCTTTCCCTTCATTACCATATTAGCTATTCCTTGATCGTTCATTATGTATTGTGTTAACTTACCCTTTGCTTAACTGTTGCAAACTGTACTATATGGAATTTTTTTCTCCCTAGTACTGTAGTTATCTTAAGCACTACAGCAAAGCATCTACGTGGCAAACCCCTGTGAGCTGCATTTGTTTCCCACCACACACTTCGTGAGAGGTGGAAAAATCGAGTGGATGGCAGCTTCTTCATTCACAATCACGTGGGAGCACATTCGCCGAGTGCGGGACGAAGGGCTCGTGGCCAGGCCACGTAGCTAAGGAAACGTAGACTCTATACAAGTCTTTCACAACATAGCAGCAGTAATGGGTCCTGCAATGCATTTAGAATCAAAATGATTTTTTAGCTATCAGTTTTCGATGTTTCTATGCATAAAATATATGCTCCATACGTGAGACCTCCATGTATTACCATGGTGGCTAAGAATGATTACCTATAACGAAAATGAGGCGATAACTGAAAACTGAATGTTATTGAAAGTCATCAATTTATTGACTGGTCCTTAATCTATTGTTCCCCCACTCCCGCCCCCACCCATTTACACCAACCCCTCAGGAAATCCCCAACCCATTCTTTCCCTCTCACTGCTACAGATACACCTTCAGGTCTGAGTTATTGGAATAGCCTCTCTTGCTCTTATCATATTGATTGACTACTTAATTAAATTGATGAATTAATTAACCACTTCCCTCTGGTAAACTGCCCCTCTTGAAAATTGGCGGAAAAAGACTTAGTTGATTGCTCATTTGGAGGAAATTCGATTGCAGTTTATGGAATATTGTTTACACAATTTAGACAATGTATAGAATATTGCTTAATTATTTATGGCAGAGTATGAAATATAGTTTATTTATCTAGTTAAATAATTTGCCAGGAAATCGATTGCAGTGTATGGAATATTGTTTAAACAATTTAGACAATATGTGGAATATTATTTATTTAAACAATTTATGGGATCCAAGGCAGTGTATGGAATATATGGAAACTGGTGGCTCTGTGATGGAGAGGAAGGATCTCATAACAGGAAATTCTAGTGTATATTGTTTATTTACAAAAAATTCAGTTTGCAGGGTTTGGATTTCTCTTACTCATCATTCTCTGACATATGTCTTGTGAGAAGTAATTACATCGATTGCTTTTTTTTATTCTCATTGCGCAAGGAATACCATCATGAAACACCTATCACACGTAATTACACTGGTAAATCTGTCAACCGCGAAGCATGTAGCACCACCATCTCCTGTCCACTGGACCACTTGGAAAGCCACCACATACGCTGCCTCAAGTCGGCATGCACCAGCAGCCCTTACGAAGTCAAGATGTGGCTGTCAGCCACGGAACCAAGTGCAGGTATCAGTTCGGGTCCCGTGAGCATGAGGCATGTCTTTCATACTGGACACCTGTGAAATTCCTGTTGAAACATGTATCTGCCCAGACACTGTTGCTGGCACCATGACACATATCCTTTGTACCTGTGGTCCAGCGAGATGTTCGCATAGTGGGTCACCCTTAGCGAGATGTTTGCATAGTGGCTCACACTCACAGACACAGCTAAAAGTTTGTCACTCTTGTACTGATGTCACATCTCTATGTAAATAACAACCCCCACTATAGAAATCTTTAGCAATGCTCCCCAGAATAACACAGGATGCATTCTTCGTAGCGATTCTAATGCGACAGCCCCTCCTGGAAATCTTAAAGAGTCACGGAAATAGTTAATGGTCACTTTTCTAGGAGCTTTCTTGATGTCTGCATGGAAATTCTTGCCCTAGCAGGAGCTGTTTATGAAACTAGCCCAGAATAACATGGATTGCATTCTTCCTGATGATCCTAAGGAGGCATCGCCTGCTACCCTTCGTGGTAGTTGTGACGTCCTGCTTTCAACATACATCTCAGAAACGGTAAATATTCTCACCACTAAAAGCATTCATCACGTTTGTGCACACTTGCAAAAACAAAAATTGGCTCTGAGCACTATGGGACTTAACATCTATGGTCATCAGTCCCCTAGAACTTAGAACTACTTAAACCTAACTAACCTAAGGACAGCACACAACACCCAGCCATCACGAGGCAGAGAAAATCCCTGACCCCGCCGGGAATCGAACCCGGGAACCCGTGCGTGGGAAGCGAGAACGCTACCACACGACCACGAGATGCGGGCACTTGCAAAAACACCGTTAATCATAAAAGCATACTTGTTTGGAAAGAGGGCACTGTCTAAGCACAGAGGGAGAAAATCAGAAAAATTATGCAAACAGAAGTCGAATATTGTCCTACAGAAGAGAAAAATGGCTGGAATTTTCAGTATCCTGCAGCTACTGGTCTGGAGGTTGAGGGACAGCATCACGCTAGAGATGGATGGTTTGCTTCAACTTGTCTTTGAACACTTGAACACAGAATCATCATCTTACACTCAGAAGTTTCCATAGATACCTTTCCCCTATCTTGTTTTCGAACCAGTCTGTAGAGGCTCCTACGTCCCAGTACAAAGGATGTCTTGTGACTGAATTGAGCATTCTGAAAGGCTCTTACTGAATTTACCTGCCAAATTACTAATACTGCCGATGTGGAAGCACTGTCTGCCTTTTCTTTCTGCAGACAAGACTTTTAGAAGCAAAACTATTTTGTACAGATCGCCATACTGCAGTGAGAGTTAAACCCAGTCAAAGTGGTCTAGAGGTCGTCAGATATGGAAAGACACTTGCTCAATTACATTGCTCTGCCACTGAGGATGGAAGCTTGAATATTAGAGTGTGAAACCGATCTACAACCCAGCAATATATCACAATGTACCATATCTATCTAGTAAACATAGAATTTGTACCCTGTGTCATACAAAGTCGTCCCTTTTGCATCATGCATGTAGCCAGACATTCATACATATACTTCAAAAACAGTGTAAGCACATGCACCATAAGTAGTATACTTGTGAGAGTTCTGGACCAAACAGCATCCCTGAAGCTGTTTGAGCAAGGAATCAGACAAGTGTACTACTGCTCATTAGATCTCAACAAAATGTTCAAATGTGTGTGAATTTCTAAGGGACCAAACTGCTTAGGTCATTGGTCCCAATACTTACACACTAGTTTAACTTACGCTAAGAACAACACACACACCCATGCCCGAAGGAGGACTCGAACTTCTGGTGGGAGGGGCCAAGTTCACAATTCCAGAATCCAATTTCGCGTTCCTCCCAACCCCCAAATAAAAAAAATCTCGTTCGGACATTTCGAAATAATAAAAATCAATTTGTACTTAAAAAATGACGAGGAAAGCTGAGCTGTTTGAGAACTTAGAAAATAAAAGTAAAGAAAAATGTAATTTAAGTCAAAGAAACAAATCATTCAGTTTTCTTAAATACAATAATGTGAGTTGAGTAATTTTTATTTACTTTTTTACCTTGATAAACGAAATGGAAATTTTTAAGTTAATGCCATTTTTCATTTTTAAAGATTTTAGTATATCGATCTGGAAGAGTAATTTCATATTGTGAACTAAAACCAATGATATCTTATCTCCAAATTTAGTTGACAAAATTTCCGCTTTTGAAATAGCATAAGGTCTTTCAGGTCTGATAATTTTGTAAATATATTTGAACAGCCATTACTATAATTGTTGAGTTAGAATAATTGATCTTCAATGCATCTGCTCATCGACGTTTTTGAAGAATGAAGAATAAAAACGAAGATTGAAGAAATTTACATGTTCTCCTAATGCTGTCCAAACGTTTGGAAAAAATTTAAAATTTTGAAGAGCTCAAGTTTGCAGTTGAAAAATTTTCAGCAGGTTATGAATCATAAGTCAAATTCTTTTTACCATACATAATAACATATGCAACTGTACGATTGGAATATTTTCATTAAAGAATGCATATAATATCTTGTCCCATCTCTTGTTTTTCGAGTAGTTACAACATTCATTCTTTTAGATATATTAATTACATAGATAAGATAATTTTGAATAAAATTGAAAGGAATCATATTTAAGTCGTTGTTTAAGTGCAGTATTCTTTTAAAATCACTAAAAGCATCATAAGCTTTTAAGAAGGTATTTGGCGGTTTAAGAGTCCATAATTCTTGAGGAAAAACTTCAGTTCGTCCATTTTTAACATAGAAGTTTCGTAATTTTTCATGATCGAATAGAGAAGAATCAAGCATCTGATTATTCTTATAGTTAGTTTGAAAAACTGCGAAAATAAAGTAAGGCATATCAAATTCATTAGAGTTTGTGATATCCAGCTCAAAATTTCTTTTTCCCTGTAATGCAGAAAATTCAATAGTTTAGAGTTCAAAGAAAGAAAATGGGATTTTTGGATTTTTAAGCCTTTCTTATTCTAATTCAAGTAGTATTCTGGTTAATATTTAACAACACGAAGACCAATTTCCATACCTTTAATAACTATTTTCCCTTCTTGTGGACAAGAACCAGGAACATCAGTGCCATCTTTATTTTTCCTAAACCATCGAAGAATTGAATCTTCAGAAGTCGAACTCGAAGTGAAAATTATAGTAAAATCACCTTCAGACAAATTTTCTCTATAATCTTTGAAAAATTCACCAAGTAATTGCAAAGGATAAAGAACTTCATTTTGCTTATTTTTAATTTTTTTCATTGTTAGGAATATGACCTTCCACAGCCAGTTCATTTGAAAGAGAAGAAGTTAAGCGAATAAGAACTGAAGAAGAAATAAAAGGATGTTCAATGCTAGACAACATATTGTTTCTTTTCTTTATTGTGATAACATCAAACAACTTTAAGACATAATTATCAGTCAGTTTAATATTTGAAATTCCATCATAAGTAGAAAAATCTGTTCCATCTGTATGAATAACACTGAAAGTCATGTAAAGCTGTGAGCAATTAGGATGAACCCGATCATCACCAATATTAATATTAGTCTCTGTGTCTTTCTTGGGAAGATTTAAATTATTTTTTGTTTTCTCATTCACAGAAAACGAGTAAAATTAATAAGTCTCGATTTGGTTCATGATTTATTTAGGGAAAAATTTATTAATTCATTTTTAAAATTACAGACACATAAGCTCCATTAAAATCAATAAAAGTATCATGTTCATTAGTTGTCTCTAAATTCTGAATAGTATCGAAAATTGGGATTTTTATAGGATGATTTGATTCACAAATTATTGGACCTCCAAATTCAGTATTTGGCTTGAATAAAGCTATAATGTTAGTTTCTCGATGAAAATGATAATTATGCTTAGCAAACATTCCATCAGCCATTTGAAAATTTATGTCTATTAACTCAAATGGAATAATTTTAGGAACATTGTTAGCAACCGTTTTTTGATTAGGCTCAATAAATTGTTTATTAAAACCCAAAACTTGACCAATACAATCTTCTTTATCCATGCATAATTTTTTACCACTTTCGATAACAACTCTATTTAAAATTTCATATGCTTCAATATGAATATTTGGATTTTTTGAATGAATAAATTTTTCTACATTTTTCAAACTATATTGACCAACTGGAATATCTATTGATTCTCCATCACAGTAAAGTTTATTATTTTCCAGCAGGATGTTTGAAGTTACAAAAGCTGAGTAAAAAACAACAGTTTTAAAATTATATCTTATGAAACAGTTAATCGTTTCTTCAGGATGGAAAAATTAGCACCTAATTGAAATAATCTACTCATTTCTATCAATAAAATCATATAAGTAATTGACATATATGGAGGAAATGTAAGAATTCCAGAAAAGAAATAAAAAACAAACACGTTAATCTTTTACCAAATTCAACCTGTAACGTACCATCTCCGTTATTTTGTTGTTGTTTTGTGTTATTGTAGTTGTAGAGATATGATATTGTTGTAGCAGTTTGCTAAGTCAGCCGTACTTCGGAATTTTTTACATTTAATGGAGCCTGAAACTTGTTTAATAAATACGTTGCGTGAAGTGCGATTTGTGGCATAAACAAAAATTAATTGCAGAGATGCAATGCACGGAAAATTAACAGAAAAGCTTTAGAACAATGCGCACAACTGACTAGACACATTCAGAGGGTACATACATTCACGTGCGAGTGGTTGCTATCTGATGAGAAAGATCTACCTTAATTTTTTTTCGTAAAATAATTACATCGTAACACAGTCGGAGATTGCGAATGTACAATCAGGGTAGAGGCACGTATGTTCTATCATTCCCTGTGGCCTGGGTAAAAGAATTGTAATTATGTAAATTCAAGAATATTTCTTTTTCTATCGGACTCCTATTTTTATACGAAAAGGAAGATTGTAGGTTCTGAAAGGCTCGGCAAAAACACATCGGAATTAATCTTAGAGGCCACCAAAGGAAAGTAGTGAGCACAATCATGTACCTCTATTGTTGAGCAACTCCGTCGTGAAGATCATCGCCTCCATCTAAAATTCGCTTCTCGCATTAACAGAATAATTTGTACTCCATTGGTATGGGATTTAGGCTCCATCTTGACAGAAATTATAAAACACATTTTTCATCATTTAACACACACATAGACATGAAATTATACTGTATGTCTACACGCCAGCACATCAGAACAAAAAAGGTAGTTAATATTAGAAGTAATAAAAGAATCTCCAAATTAGTCCTTTGTCTATCAAGGATAAAACAGTTTTTCAGAGTATTCCTCTTGTATGACAGTCGAACAAGTTTTCTTCTTGTATCTTTCAGAGGAAATTACAACATTTTTAGTTCCTTTTCAAATCCGATTTGCAATAATTGGACCAAGCGGATGCAGAAAAGCAACATTAATGATCGATAATTATATTCTAGCACCACTATGGCTAAACTGGAAAACACTGATCATTGGTATGTTTGTTCAAAAAGTTTAAATCAACCAAAATACGCAGAATTCATTATAAGATGTGAAAAAATTGAGGACAAGCTACTGTGTCCAACATAATGAAAAATTAGCTACCTTTGTCGAGAATATGACGAAATTAGTCCATTGGATGAATTTCAAGGTAATTCATTTGTTATTTTCGATGACTTCATTCTCTAAAATCGAGATATAGATAGAGGATATTTTACTAGAGGAAGGAATAAAGGAATGGATTGTTTTTATTTGAGCCAAACCTAGTCAAAAATTCCAAAACAATTAGTCAGAGACCATCTCAACTTTTTAAATATTTTCGGACACGATTATACAATTTTAAACCATATTTATCATGTAGTAGATGTTGGAATAACGAGAAATTTGGTTTTATTACAATCGATATGTCAAGAAAAAGTAAAGAACCTACATATAGAGAAAAGATTAAGAACTTTTTGAACATTGAACATACACCTTAAACGATGAATGCAAATGACAAATGTTGCACATAAATGTCGATCGATAAACCTAAATGTTGAACACAAACATTGAACAATAAACATAAACATTGAAAGATAAACATGAACGATGAATGCAAAAAAAGATTTTCATCATTTTATTCTTAATAAATGTTCGCGAAATACGACCCCAAAGTCGTCAAAAAAGCGAGACAAAATAGAAGACTAAACGTACAATGAGAAGAAGAGTTTAAGAAATGGAAAAATACAACCAAGAAAAGAATATGAAAAATTTAAAAAAGAAAATTAACTACTTATCCATACAATTGAAAAAGTTTCAGAAGGAATCGAAGGTTTGGAAGAGAAAGTATTGGAAGCCATTGCAGAAAATAGAGAAGTTGAAAAACAAATAGTTCCTTATCATCGACATTATTTCGATGAATTTAACGATATTCCAACAATTAAACACTAAGAAGACGATAAAAGAGGTTACAGATTAAGTTGTTACACGATTATGATGAAGAAAGAAAAAATTAAAAGACAAAAATGTTAAAAAATAAACATAAGTGAAAGAATTCTACAATATATCAGTCACAGAGGAGATAAAGTTTCGGATTGAAACCTGTTGGAACATTTAAATTTGTTGGTAAACTGCCTATAGAATTTGAAGGAGATACGTTAACAACTGGCGATAGAACATGTGAAGGAATTGATGGATTAATTAATGTTTTAACGAAAAAACAAATAACTATGGATGATATGAATACATTATTCACAAGTTTGAGTTATCAAATTATGCAGACATATTAATTTAATCAGGAGCATTATATTCTGACAATAATTCAAATAAAATCAAGTAAAGGTAACAAATATATATACTTGTTAAAAGAAATTGCTACATCTTGTCTTCCCAAAAAATTGCATCAGATTTAGATTCAAGTGTAGATGAAAAAGTTGGTGAGGGTTTAGTTGAAAAATACACAGAAAAACCATTCGAATATGTTTGGATGAATGATGGTTATCAATTACTTGAAAGATTAGCAGTTATTCATGGTGAAGAAGTAGCATGAAATAAAAATTATCACAATGAAAAAGTTGGAGTAACACACGTTGACAAATAAGTTTAGCGATTTAACTATCAATAATCTGAAAGGTATTCCATTTTGATTAGATTTTTGAATAATGTACCACACACATTTTGGAAAAGTGAAAAATATGGAAAAGGATTAGTCAATTGGGCTTTCAATAATTTACCAATACCAGAGATGCCTCTACTGGGATTTAATTTCTGCAAACCATTCTCTAAACTTGAATAAAGACTGGCACGTGGTGATCCAGGAATTATCCACTGGATGAGGCTTGTAAAAAAACGTGATATAGACTATCAAGATCATAAAGATTTAGAATCTAGACTTCAAGCTGATAAAGAACTTCAGTTAGTTGGAAAAGAAAGAATGCAAGCTCAGATGCTAGTTTGAAAGAGTAAATAGCAGCAACAGCAGTTTGAGGAATAATGGATGGAATGGGACTCAATCCAAAGACTGCTTCAGCTGTTGCCAGCTTAGAAGTTTAGAAAAATGGATGGGGGCTACAAATTTTTAAAATAATTTTTGTAATCTATATAAATGAACAACTTTTCGATCGATTATACTTTGCTTCCAAGTGGCAGAACCATGCCAAAATGAATTAAATTGAAGCTGAATAATGATCAATTAAATGCAATTGAATGATTTTTAACTGTTGTTCAAAAGAGAAAGAAAGAAAAGAAAACTGGTGGAAATTTGTTTGTTTCTTTAACGATTCCTGTTGTGAAAAAGATTATTGAATATCTAACAAAAAAGAAAGAAGGCATTGGACTAAGTCTGAAGAGTGCTCAAGCATTTGCAAACACGAAGGTGATTTTCTTCCTTTATTAGTAGCAGCTTTGCCTTATCTTGCAATAATTGGCTCGATTGCTGGTGGATCTACAGCGATCGCAAATGCAGTGATATAGAAGGAAAAAGCTGATAAAGAGCTACAAGAACAAGAAAGCTATAATTTGGACATGGAAAAGAAAGCTGGTTCTGAACTGAAGAAAAAACAAGAACAATTTCGTAAAAATAATCGCAAAATTTAACAATCCATTATCTAATTATGTCATGGAAAAACTAGTTAACCAGTTAAAAATTGATCATTTTTGAGAGGTTTTTATGATTCATAAATTGCCAAATGAATCAAAAAATGTAGAATGTGAAATAGTAAATTTAGATACATCTCATATTGTTCGAACTCATTGGATTTGCTATTATAAGAATGATGATAAAAAATTCTTTTTTGATTCATATGGAAGAAATATTCGCAAGCAGCTCATTAACTATATCGGAAAAAACACTGTACTGAAACAGCGAGAGAAGACAAAATTTCGATGACATAATTTGTGGTCATTTGTGTTTGTTTTGGAATTGTTATACAAAAATTATAAGTTTAGTGACATTTTAGATTTACAAAATGGACATTTTTGGAAAGAAACTCGTTAAGAATTTTCAGTCATCAGAATCAAAATTGGACAATTTTCAATCAAAAATCAAAGACTTTGAACCGTCAATAGATCTAAAAATTAATAATATAATCACAAAATTTTGGAAAGAGTTAAATACATTTTTAAAGTAGCAAAATATTATATTGATTTTAAAAATAGAAGAATTGTTATCATTAACGATCCACTTGATTATTTGGTTGCAGTTAGTAAAAGATATTTGAAAATCATATTTTTAGAACCAAAACAACAATATGTAAATGTGTTAACAAAGTTTTAAAACTATTATTCCAAGGAAGATATTGAGAAAATTTCGTCACATTACTTTTCAAAAACAGATTTAAGTACATACTTAAACGAAATAGTAATCTTAAAGTTGAATATTCTAAAATAACAAATCATGAGGAATTGATTATAAATCCTAAAGCAAATTTAAATCAAAGGAATGGCATTTACAATGGCATCTGGAACATCATAATAAAGAAATAAATAACACAAAAACAATGATCAAATCGAAAGAAAATGTGCTTACAAGTATAGTTTCAAATTTAGATGGAAAAGGTTGTGAAGATATAGAACTACTAAAGTCTTTAGAATCAAACAAATGAGAATGTAAATTATTCTTCATTCGTTATAAATGGAGAATCATAATTACATTTACTGCTTGAAGTGCAAATCATTTACTAACACACTTCATCCTCATATATTGACAACTAAGAATGGAAAGCAAAGCATCAAGGGACTTTGATCAATCTGGAAAACGAAAAAGAGTAAATTCGTTAAAAAAATTTGCAGGTGAACGAAGTTCTAAGATTGCTTTAGCAGTCAGCGAGGGCCTAACCATTCGTGGAACAAATAATAAATGAACCGCATAAACCAATGAGAATTAATGATTTTTGCAAGCTCATTTAGTCGAAATGGACTCTGGAAAATTGAAAGGAATGTCGAAGATAAACAGAGGATGTAAATGTTTCTTGACTGTTATCTACATCTTCTTTAAATTTGCTTGGGCTGTTCCAATTAAAGATAAAACAGGCAAGAATGTGATTTATGCTTTTGAAAAAATATTCGTCACTCGATCGCATGTCAAAGACGTGCTGAGCGCGTCAGTGCAATGACAAAACAATTTGCAAACTGATAATGGTAAAGAATCCTATAACAAAGAATTTTAAGAATTGATGGAAAAATACAACAATAATCACTATTGAAATTTTAGTGAATTAAAAGCTTCTGTAGTAGAACGATTCAATAAAACATTGAAAGAAGAAATGAGGAAGAAACTTGCCCTTCAAGGAAATTATAAATGGGTTAATATAGTCTACAAATTAGTTGATGAATACAAAAACACAAGGCGTTCAACTATAAAAGTGGCGCCAAAAGACTTAAATAAAGATGCTGAAAAGATCTTATTGAACACTGTTTATGTAACAAATTTGCTTGATGCTGAACCCAAATTTAAAATTGATAACAAAATGAGAATAAGTAAATTGAAAGGAATTTTTGAAAAAGAATACACTGCAAATTGGTCAACAGAAATTTTCGAAATTGAAGTCGTTAAGCTCACCAGTACAGTCATGTACAAATTGTAAGATGTTGATGGTAATTTTTATGAACAAGAAGTAATTAAAACGAATTTTTTTCAAACATTTACCTTGTTTTGAGAAACAATACTGTCATTATTAATAATTTTACCCTCAGATCCATTGATAAGATGGATTAATTGTTGTTTATTAAGTTTAGAATAATAGTCTTGAAATTTTTTAAACAGTAAAATTGAATTTGATTTTTTCGGTATAGGCAATTGAGGTTTAACAGTTCTGATTTAGTGAGCACAAAAAATATAGTTTTGAAATTTTTTATACAATAAAATTAAATTTGATTTTTTTGGTATCTATTTTTCATCTAGAAGATACTTTTTTTATCTAATTTCTTGATATTTATCCACTAAATATTTTTGAATACTGTCATTGTTAATAATTTTGTCCTCATATCCATTGATAAGGTGGATTAATTGTTTTTATTAAGTTTAAAATAATTTTTTTAATTTTTCGTTTTGCAAATTTTATGGAGTTCGTTTTAGAAATTTTTACTCAAAGCAGCATCATCATCATGAATTTCAACTTCAGTACTTTTGATAAGATCAATTAGCTGACTTTTTGTAAGCTTAGAACAATGCTTTATATTTTTAGCTTTACAGATGTGATAAAGTTCATTAAGAGACTTTTTACTCAATTCGTCATTTGTTTGGTCAACTCGGCTTGCAATAAGATCAATCAAGTTTTGCTTTTTAAGCTTGGAGTAATTCTTCAATTTCTCTGCTTTAGCAACTGATCGGAGGTCTTTTTTCAGGTTTAAATTCTAGTTCTTTCTTTTTCATATTTTACCCCATTTCTTTCCTTTTAAAATAGTCAATAAACTCCCACAAATCGTTTCTAGTTACGTTTGACAAGCCATTTTTTTACAATAAGTTTCTAAATCTTTTAAATCCAATACATGTATTCCTTTGCCAAAATTTTCCAAGCTATCAAACACCTCCGCTTTGTTTGTCATTTCTTTTCCCATTGTATTCAGAGAGGAGCAAATCCGATGTCTTTTATTTAAATATTCATTGTTAACATGTGTCTTTGAGCCTTGAAGTTTGTTGGCATCCATATTATAGAGAACAAAATGTATAATGTTATAAAATTGAATTTGATTGTTTCGATATAGGCAGTTGAGGTGTGGTAGCTCTAATTTACAGAGAACAAAAAAATAACAGTTTTGAAATTTTTTAAACAATAAAATTGAACTTGATTTTTTCAATATAGGCAATTGAGGTTTGACAGCTCTGATTTAGAGAGAACAAAATTTAACAGTATTTAAATTTTTTAATATGTTGAAATTGAAATTATTTTTTTCGAGACAGGCAGATGAGGTTCATCTCATGTCTAGAGAACCAGCGAACCAGTTTTCCACGCATCTTTCTCCTGCTAGACGCACACACCACAATTTTCTGTCAAGTAATGTTCTCTCAAGTAAATAATGGTGCGAAATGTGCAGAAGCAGTCTACCTTACAATTTACATGGGAGGGAATAATGGTCCTGTGCAAATACGTGTTCATACTGAATCTTCTCACATTACCAAGTGATCACAGAGGTGAGTATTAGTTCACTACTCATATGGAATGTAGGCAAATTAAGTCGGGTGATGCTGAGGGAATTAGATTAGGAAATGAGACACTTAAAGTAGTAAAGGAGTTTTGCTATTTGTGGAGCAAAATAACTGACGATGGTCGAAGTAGAGAGGATATAAAATGTAGACTGGCAATGGCAAGGAAAGCGTTTCTGAAGAAGAAAAATTTGTTAACATCGAGTATAGATTTAAGTGTCAGGAAGTCGTTTCTGAAAGTATTTGTATTGAGTGTAGCCATGTATGGAACTGAAACGTGGACGATAAATAGTTTAGACAAGAAGAGAATAGAAGCTTTCGAAATGTAGTGCTACAGAAGAATGCTAAAGATTAGATGGGTAGATCACATAACTAATGAGGAAGTATTGAATAGAATTGGGGAGAAGAGGAGCTTGTGGCACAACTTGACTAGAAGAAGGGATCGGTTGGTAGGACATGTTCTGAGACATCGAGGGATCACCAATTTAGTATTGGAGGGCAGCATGGAGGGTAAAAATCGTAGAGGGAGACCAAGAGATGAATACCCTAAGCAGATTCAGAAGGATGTAGGCTGCAGTAGGTACTGGGAGATGAAGAAGCTTGCACAGGATAGAGTAGCATGGAGAGCTGCATCAAACGAGTCTCAGGACTGAAGACCACAACAACAACAACAACAACAACAACTCATTCGTCTAGAGGACGACACGGTTAAGTCAGCTACATTCTTGCATCCCAACAGGCTTCTTCATTCAGACGGCTCCTGCCATTAGCGGGAAACGTGAGTCATTCCTGCCACAGACCACCGCCGCCGCTACACACCACGCATCCCTAGACAGAATCGTCCTAGGAAACCTGCCACCTGATTGCTGGTGATAGGAAATAATACTGACCGAAAATCACTTATGGGTGGACATGTCTCATAAGCTTTTTCTGCGAGTGGTACCACTATGTCTTAGAAAGAGAGGCGTAATGTCCTTACAAACCACCAGACGTTAAAAAAAGACATGATCGCAACGATCACATTACTATCACAGACGGTCTTGGTTCTACAGGTGCCACAAGTATTCATGTTAAAAGGTATACTGGCTTTATAAATCGAGGTATGGCATTACCTCCGAATGAAGTGGCTTTTCCAGACAAATACCGCAACACTGAATGTAGACAGTGATGGCTGGAGTGCATATTATCAGACCAACAGTGCGGTTACATGTCGCAGACGATGCAACCTCGTGATAAAGTTAGAAAGTAATTCGGCTAAGGAACGTGGCATGAAACCGGTATTTGCAAGTCCCCCATGCTGCCGATAGTTATTTCTCCAGTATTTGTAATCCATTCTCTCTCAATGGCATGCGATACATCCGCTGGGTTATAGGCGAAGGTTGATGGAGAAGGATCATAAACAGTAGATCGTGTGCTGATTAAGAGTATAAGAAATGTACACAGGTTTTTCAGATTTCTAGTCTTATGCTCCGCCGGACGGAGTGGCCGAGCGGTTCTAGGCTCTTCAGTGTGGAACCTCACGACCGCTACGGTCGCAGGTTCGAATCCTTCCTCAGGCATGGATGTGTGTGATGTCCTTAGGTTAGTTAGGTTTAAGTAGTTCTAAGTTCTAGGGGACTGATGACCTCAGCTGTTAAGTCCCATAGTGCTCAGAGCCTTTTGAACCATTGTTATGATGCCCAGTAGAAAATTAATGCTGTCTGCAATTTGGAATAAAGTCTCCCATTCAACCACATACCTGCATTGGATCCTATGGAGAAGTCCTTTAATGATTACAGCTACTAGTGAATCATATTTCTGGCACTCATATCTCGAAAGGCGTCACCTTTTTCAAACCTGTCTGTTACAGTAAAATTCCAACGTGGCTTTTTAGGCAGTCCCTATGCCTCTTGTGACTGATGCGATTCTTGCAGTTTTGCACATGTAATCGTTCCAATTCAAGTCGGAACCGAGCAGAAGTCCGAGAGAACTGTGTCTACCACCTTTTGCAACCCATATACACTCCTGGAAATTGAAAAAAGAACACATTGACACCGGTTTGTCAGACCCACCATACTTGCTCCGGACACTGCGAGAGGGCTGTACAAGCAATGATCACACGCACGGCACAGCGGACACACCAGGAACCGCGGTGTTGGCCGTCGAATGGCGCTAGCTGCGCAGCATTTGTGCACCGCCGCCGTCAGTGTCAGCCAGTTTGCCGTGGCATACGGAGCTCCATCGCAGTCTTTAACACTGGTAGCATGCCGCGACAGCGTGGACGTGAACCGTATGTGCAGTTGACGGACTTTGAGCGAGGGCGTATAGTGGGCATGCGGGAGGCCGGGTGGACGTACCGCCGAATTGCTCAACACGTGGGGCGTGACGTCTCCACAGTACATCGATGTTGTCGCCAGTGGTCGGCGGAAGGTGCACGTGCCCGTCGACCTGGGACCGGACCGCAGCGACGCACGGATGCACGCCAAGACCGTAGGATCCTACGCAGTGCCGTAGGGGACCGCACCACCACTTCCCAGCAAATTAGGGACACTGTTGCTCCTGGGGTATCGGCGAGGACCATTCGCAACCGTCTCCATGAAGCTGGGCTACGGTCCCGCACACCGTTAGGCCGTCTTCCGCTCACGCCCCAACATCGTGCAGCCCGCCTCCAGTGGTGTCGCGACAGGCGAGAATGGAGGGACGAATGGAGACGTGTCGTCTTCAGCGATGAGAGTCGCTTCTGCCTTGGTGCCAATGATGGTCGTATGCGTGTTTGGCGCCGTGCAGGTGAGCGCCACAATCAGGACTGCATACGACCGAGGCACACAGGGCCAACACCCGGCATCATGGTGTGGGGAGCGATCTCCTACACTGGCCGTACACCACTGGTGATCGTCGAGGGGACACTGAATAGTGCACGGTACATCCAAACCGTCATCGAACCCATCGTTCTACCATTCCTAGACCGGCAAGGGAACTTGCTGTTCCAACAGGACAATGCATGTCCGCATGTATCCCGTGCCACCCAACGTGCTCTAGAAGGTGTAAGTCAACTACCCTGGCCAGCAAGATCTCCGGATCTGTCCCCCATTGAGCATGTTTGGGACTGGATGAAGCGTCGTCTCATGCGGTCTGCTCGTCCAGCACGAACGCTGGTCCAACAGAGGCGCCAGGTGGAAATGGCATGGCAAGCCGTTCCACAGGACTACATCCAGCATCTCTACGATCGTCTCCATGGGAGAATAGCACCCTGCATTGCTGCGAAAGGTGGATATGCACTGTACTAGTGCCGACATTGTGCATGTTCTGTTGCCTGTGTCTATGTGCCTGTGGTTCTGTCAGTGTGATCATGTGACGTATCAGACCCCAGGAATGTGTCAATAAAGTTTCCCCGTCCTGGGACAATGAATTCACGGTGTTCTTATTTCAATTTCCAGGAGTGTAGAAACAGAGTGACCTGAGTTAGAGCGACAACACTGTGTTTTGACCATTCAGTGGAAATCGGGAACATGTTGTTGTATCTCTGCCAACAGTGTACGATGTGCAAGGTCAGTGCCAAACAAAGCGTTCTCCTGCAACACAAGGTATTATAAAATACGGTATGGGAACTGGGAAAAGGACGAGGATTTTGCTACTGCATTGTCGTGCCCCCAAACTACATACAGGTACTGCAGTCCGAAGCAGATCCGCTTCCCTCAGGGCCCATTCACGTCTGTCACCCCAACATTCTGTCATCATTATTCTGTTCCATCCAACAGAGAAAAATTACGAACTATAAAAGCGGCATTAACTTCATCCGATAGAGAACTCGATAAGATTTGTAGCTCATCTCCGTCCTTCCATATATCGAAAACAAATAAACCACATGTGACGATCCTATTAAACATACAGGTATTGATCCATTACACAGTCCAGTTGCATCGCCTGTACTGTGGGAGGATGACCGTATCCCACAAACTATACTATAAGTCGCAAGAGACGCTTGCTGTGACTCTGTGTTATTGTTTGAAACATTGTTTTTCGCCATGACTCCGAGGTCTGTGTCAGATTCTAAACTGACATTAACACATTCTGATCCATTGCTTCTCACAGAAAACTAGATGTCACATGGTGTATATCATGCTGCTACCATAACACACCACATGCGTTGGATGATTTTAAATAAAAGACAGTTACAACATAAGGAAGCTGGGAGAGTTTGCCGGCGTTGTGGAGCGTTTCTGCCCGAAGGTGACTGACTACCTCTGTATTTAACCTCCTCTGTCACAGTGCCAGAATAGCTGATGGCTCTGCATTCCTTTTCGACTGATTCATCTACATCTACATCTACATCTACATGGATACTCTGCAGATCACATTCAAATGCCTGGCAGAGGATTCCTCATATTGCAGTCATGTAGGCGATCACTGTTTTGGTGCTGGCCATCCCGAGAAGGTGTTGCCCCTCCACCCAAGGGGGCCGGGGCGGGGGGGAGGGGGGGGGGGAGAGAAGAGCAGTGCCACTGAGTGTAGATGAGGAGACTAGCAACAGAAATTGTGTACAGCGCCTGCCAGTCTCCACCCCGCCCGACGTTTGTTTTGCGAGCTTGATGAAACATCCACCAGGAGACTGTCCGCAGGGTGCACGCCCGACACAAGTCTTCAGGGGCACCAGGAGGTGATCCATCCCTGTTGGTCCTCCAAGGTGGTCGGCGACGGAGATGATGTCAGTACATCCAGTTCCACGGATGCCGGTGCATCCGGCGACGACAGCGGCTCGACGTCCGTGTGGGCTGGCAGCAGGTAGGAGGTGGCACTGCTGGCAAAGGCTGCTCAAAGGCAGTTGCGGCCTGGGGGTGGGGCAAGCCGGAGGAGACGCCGCGAAGCTGGAGGGAGGCCGACTGAGCAGTCTGCTGAAAAGCGGGGTGGTGATCGTCTGGAATCTGAGGAAGGAAATCCCATGGCAGAACCACCGTAATCGTCGTGAGAGTGGGGCCGCAGTTGGTTCCGGTGCTGATGACAGATGCGACCGGAAGTTAACGTGGCATCATAATGTGCTCAGCCGCGAATGGCGACTAGAGTGACCGGCCCCCTTGTACAGGTGAAAGTATACATTGTCAGACACTGTCAGTTTTCTCCAAAACTGCTGGGGTGATGCCACAGTTCGGGGATGGAATAAGCTCAAAATAGGACCGTGAGCACGTCCACGTAGTAGCTCTGGTGGAGACTTGCCATTAGAAGGCAGAGAGAGGGCGATAAGAACTGAGGGACAAGAGAAGAGCACTCTCTCTGGAATGTTCTCAGCGGAGTTTAGTCGTATTCATCTTAAACATTGTCACGAAGTGTTCGGCTTCCCTATTGATTTGTGGTGAATAAGGGCCGTGTGCAAAAACTCGGTTCTGTTGAGGGAACATAACTGGCGAAATTCTACAGAAGCTAATTGAGGTCCATTGTCGGAAACAGTCACTTTTGGTAATCCTTCTAAACGGAAAATAGTCTCCAAGGCAAAAATGGTACTCGTCAATGTTGTAGATGGCATAGAGATGCGGAATTTAAAAAAAAATGGCTCTGAGCACTATGGGACTCAACTGCTGTGGTCATCAGTCCCCTAGAACTTAGAAACCTAACTAACCTAAGGACAGCACACACATCCACGCCCGAGGCAGGATTCGAACCTGCGACCGTAGCAGTCACACGGTTCCTGACTGCGCGCCTAGAACCGCGAGACCACCGCGGCCGGCCGGAATTAAAATCTACTGTATGCGTCCACTGTAGTCATCTCGTATTCCAGAATGGTCCACAAAATTCAATACGAATACGTTCCCGCAGAACAGTAGTACGAGGCCAACTGAAATACTGATGCCGAAGTGCTGCACAACTCTCACAACATGCGCGGCAGTGCGCAGTGATACTTCTCGAGCCCAAACCGAGTACAATATCGATGAGCGAGCTGTTCGGTCTCGACCAGTTCCCAGTATCCCATGTGGAACTGGCGTAAAACAGAAGCTTGACACGCGGCGAGGAACTAGGATTCGACTATGACCATTTGCTGAGTGAATCATAATAACATATTGACGTACTGACAACGTCTGACGTTTCGAGAAGCAACGGCAAACGACGGGATCCGTGATCTCCAGTCTGTTGTTTGGCCATCCGTGTCGAATGAACTGAGACAGCTGTTTCAATTGCTGATCGCATGCGGTGGCTGAAGCAATGATCCACGCATCGATTGGGAAGGACTGCAATGTTTCAAGTGCAGACTGATCCAGCTTACAATAAGAATCTTCTGATGGATCAAGAACTGGATCTGGCAGAGGGGAAAGTGTATTCGCATTTGCGTGCTTAGTGGTGGACCTATAGACAATATCATAATTATAATTGGAAATAATTAATGCCCAAGGTTGAAGTTACTGACAAGGAAACCTCCCCATCGCACCCCCCTCAGATTTAGTTATAAGTTGGCACAGTGGATAGGCCTTGAAACACTGAACACAGATCAATCGAGAGAACAGGAAGAAGTTGGGTGGAACTATGAAAAAAATAAGCAAAATATACAAACTGAGTAGTCCATGCGCAACATATGCATTATCATGGATAATGCGTTGTCAGGGGCGCCGTGGTCCCGTGGTTAGCGTGAGCAGCTGCGGAACGAGAGGTCCTTGATTCAAGTCTACCCTCAGGTCAGAAGTTTAATTTTTTATTTTCGCAAACTTATGATCTGTCCGTTCGTTCATTGACGTCTCTGTTCACTGAAATAAGTTTAGTGTCTGTGTTTTGCGACCGCACCGCAAAACCGTGCGATTAGTAGACGAAAGGATGTGCCTCTCCAGTGGGAACCGAAAACATTTAATCGCAAGGTCTTACGATTCCCCCACAGGAAAAAACGTCTGATATATTCTATAAGACACGGGTGACGGCATGTGCGTCACATGACGGGAATATGTTGTCGACCCGACTAAATTGTACACTTGGCGAATGAGTAAAAAGATTCTTCTACCTTGCCCAATTTAGGTTTCCTTGTGGATGTGATAATCACTCCCAAAAAAGTGATGAAAACATAAGAGTTTGTCACATAAACTGCAACAAATGAATGCAACAGTTTCACAGTCACACAGTTTTCCCTGTTCTCTGTCAAAACATATGTTTTTAACGTTTTCAAATTTTTCCGTGTGTAGACCGTCAAATCCTGCATATGTCCAAGCAAATCTGAACATGTCCTGGAATTTTGGAGAGCGAAGTTGATTATGTGTAAGTGCCTGAACTTTCATAATTGTCTGAAAATAAAAAATTAAAATTTACACTCGAGGGAAGACTTTTTTTTATTTGTTTTTTTTTTTTACAGAGAGCAGCTAACCCTCTTTTTTATTATTTTTTTTTAGTTATACTGGTTTCTCCTTCCAGTAAACAAAAATGAGTCTCCTTCGCCTTGTTGGCGAAGAAGCAATCTTTTGGAACAAAAAAAAGTTTCTCAAAGCCAAACTCAAATTTCTGTCTCCTTTAAGAACAAATTTTGAGGAATAAATAAGGAAAAGTTGTTTTTTTTGTTGCAAAAGAAAACAAAGACGCCAATTATACTGGTTTCTCCTTCCAGTAAACAAAAATGAGTCTCCTTCGTCTTATTGGCGAAGAAGCAATCTTTTGGAACAAAAAAAGTTTCTCAAAGCCAAAATCAAATTTCTTTTTCCTTTAAGAACAAACTATGAGGAATAAATAAGGAAAAGCTTTTTAAGTCATCGTGCGACTTGTAGCTAAAGTTCAGTTCTTACAGGAGCTCTTGAAGTGTATCCGCCTACAGCATGCCAGCTCGTCCAAACGTGTCTTCTCCTGGCGTAGGCGTGGGTTCTGGGTAACAGATCTATTCAGGTCGGTTCGTTTTATACAGTTTTCAGCTTCTCAGGGCTTGGACGTTCCAGCTACTAGGTGGGTCATAGAAAGTGCTCCGTAAGAAATTGGAAAAATATTGTTTATAGCGTGGGTTGCGTATCAGGACGCAGTGTCGTTCGTTGACATAAGTCCAATATCCTAGCGTAGATTTGTCGCCAGAAGTAAAAAGATAGCGGATCGTGTGGCCACAGATCCAATTCACAGAGTTAGTTTTGGCGGAGGGGTAGAAAGTCTTATCGAGGTACAACAGCATGTGGACGTCGATCTGAGCCGGTGTCTGGCGAGTAAGAAACGCCAAAATTCGCCGCGCAAGTGTCCAGACGTCTAGCGCTGTGCCACAGTGGAACCGGTGGACATCCGTGCTATCCACTCCACAGTGGGTGCAGAGGGATGAATCGGCGAGATGGATGCGGTGCAGACGATCTCGGTTAACTTGTTTGCCATTCACGGTGACGTACCACGCTGATTGAATGTCTGATTCGAGAAAACGCGCATGGATCGCCTTCCATATGTGTCGCCACACGTACTGTGGATACTTACGTTCGATGGGGTTGGACGGGCGGCACTGTTGTAACAATTCGGAGACTGTTTTCGTGAGGTACAAATGTGGAAGTGGTAAGGACCGGCAGATATAACTGAATTCCAGGAAAAGTCGTTGGATGTAATAAAAGGGGGTTGGAATGGTCGATACCAGTACCGGGGCGGACAAGGAGGCCGGTGCAAAGTTTTGAAGCAGGAGGCTAGTAAGGCTCTGCGGGCAACGATGCCAAAGTTTTAGTTGGGAGCTGACGTATAGTGCCTTGACACGAGTCGGCACGTGGATGAGTCCCACCCCGCCACGATCTCGTGGCAGTGCAAGGGATTCATACTGCACCTTGAATAACATCCCCGAGCTGACGAAGGAGCCGAAGGCCATCAACAGTCGTCGCGCCAGGAGATTTGGGACTGGTAGTACTTGAGCCACGTGTGGTATACGGGAAGCATGATACATGTTCACGTACTGCGCGCGTTGGATGACGTCGAGAGCTCGTAGCCGGTGATCTGCGAGATTTGCTCCGATTGTCTGTAGCAAGCGTCTACCATTGATAGTCGCTGAGCGGCGCAGATCTGCGGTGAAATCAAGTCCGAGACACCGTATGGTGGCGGCGACACTAAGGGGGGCAGCGCATCTCTCCGGCAAGCCCTCACCAATGAGCAGGACCTTGGATTTTGACACGTTGAGGCAGCTCCCCGACGCTTCGCCGTAAGTCGCCACCCACGTCAGTGCTGCTCGTACTTCATCTTCACTGCGCAGATATAATACTATGTCGTCTGCGTAGGCTGTACAACAAAAACGGTGGCCTTGCACAGCCATGCCTTCCAAACGTTGGCGCATGCCCTGGAGCAGGGGTTCCAAGGCGAAAGCATACAAAATCGTGGAAAGAGGGCATCCTTGACGTACAGATCGTGCGATGACCAGGGACGGTGTAAGACGACCATTGTACATGATTTTAGAGGTTGCACTACTCAACAGGCGCATAATCACCGTTACAATACCGCCAGGAAAACCCATATGCTGAAGAACTGTCCGTAAATAGAAGTGGTCAACACGGTCGAAAGCCTGGCTAAAGTCCAGTGAAGCCAAGGCGCCAGGGAGACGCTGATCATGCGCTAATGCTATCATGTCTCTGTAACGGCAAAGGGCCGTACGGATGTTGTTGTCGCCTCCTAGGGAAGTCTGGTCGCAGGATGTGACGTAACAGGCGACCTTCTTGAGTCGCGATGCCAGTAGCCGTGTGAATATTTTCATGTCGCTGTTGAGCAAAGTAATTGGTCGATAGTCCTGGACCCTCGATAACCCGCGCGGTTTATGTACGGGGATAATAATTCCTTCTAGAAAGGCGCTCGGGACCACTGTCATCGGTGACATCAGCTCTTGTGCGATTGCCGTCCACGTGGAAGCCAACAAATAGCGAAAACTTTTATAAAATTCGATGGGGATACCGTCAGGTCCGGGAGATCTGTTATCGGAACCCGCCTCGATAGCGTCTAGCACTTCATCGGTGGTTACGTCGTCTTGGAGGTCATGCACTGCATCCTCTGGAAGAGTGTTCGTAGTAAGCTGAGCGACTTCTGTGATCAGTGCTGCAGAATGCGGTACGGCTGCGTACAGCCCGGCAAAATGAGCATGGAGAGCACGACCGATGCTTTGTTGGGTGTCGTGCCGGCGCCCTTCCACATCAGTGAGGACTTGGATCAGAGCTCGTCGTCGTCGTTGTCTTTCCTGAAGGAGGTGGTACATCGACGGACGTTCTTGAGGGATTCGATTAGAAGCTCGAGAACGGACTACAGTGCCTTCCAAGTTACGCCGCATGATCAAGGAGATCTGCGCCTTCGTGCGATGAACCATCGACTGCCGGGCTGGCGAGAAAGACATCGTCGTACAGTCTCGTAGAATGGTGTAGTAGAAGTGCAGGGTATTAGTTTGCCACGCCTTTAATTCCTTCCCATAACTCATCAGAGTCTTCCTGAGGGTCGGCTTTGCACAGGAGAGCCACCATGATAAGGTGGAGTCATAGGCTTCTCGACGATGGTGGCAGCGTGCCCACGCTTCTTCGACCATACGGCGACAGTCTGAGGAGGTCAGGTGAGCGACATTGAGTTTCCACAGACCACGACTATGCCACACTTGCTGTCGGGCGAGAGTGACGTCACAGAGGTACGCATCATGGTCTGAAAAGGCCAAGGGCCAGACTTCCGCATGACGTGTGCCATCAGCAAGGGAGCGGGTAACGTAGATGCGATCTATGCGGCTTGACGAGTGAGAGGTGTAGAATGTATAGCCCGGTTGAATTCCGTGGAGCTTCTTCCATGTGTCAACAAGTCGGAGACGGTCGATGACCACTGAGATGCACAAGGGGAATGTCGCGGGAGTTGGTCCGCGGGCTCTTGTGTCGAGTTAAAATCCCCACCGAGTACCAAATCGTCCTGCGGACCGGTGAATAGGGGCGTGACGCTTTCGGCAAAAAAAGTTTGTCGGTCATGACGGCGGCCATTGCCGGACGGAGCGTAGATATTAATAATACGCACGCCGAACAGTGTGAGGGCCATACCTCGCGCAGTGGGGAGGTAGATGACGTCCTCTGCAGGGAGTCCGTCGCGTAGCAGGATGGCGAAGCCGCTACCGGTATCGGATGCGGGGGAAACATGGGCGTTGTATCCGGTGGGAACTAGGAAGTCAGCCACAAACACCTCTTGTAAGAGTGCTATATCCACATCCGCAGAGTAAATAGTGTCTCTGAACATAGCCAGTTTATGGGGGGCACGAATGGTGGGAAGATTCATCGTGGCGATACTATATCGCTGTGTGCGGCCATCCTCAGTATTTGAAGAACGTGCGGTAGAAGTAGCCGGCAGGTGGAGACCCGCCGGTGGTCCCGCCGTGGTGATAATTACTGGCGGGGCGCCAGCCCCAGTGTCGCCGAGGTGGACTCCTGTGCAGACACGCTGGCAGTCTGTTCCGCTTCTTCTTCAACGTCATCGGCCCAGGAAGCTGATGACGTGGACATGTGACGGTCACGTACTTCCGGAACGGGTGTTGTGGATTCCGCAACATCAGTGGCAGGGGGACCGCCGGCATCATTCGTGGACAACGGCGAGGACACGTCCCTGGCTGGGAGAGTAGGCGTCACAGGAGGGGCGCCTGTTGCTGCCACATCGCGTGACTGGACGCAATGTGGGAGATCACCGTCAGACATCATGTCGACATCTCGTGGGGCCGTCTGAGAAAGGGCGTCATCGGAAGGCGTTCGTCGTCGTTTCCTGTGTTTGCGAGGCGACCGCTGTTTTCTGATGTGGCCTTCTGAATCAGAATGTGGTCGCCCGTCGTCTGATGCCGAACCCGTCTGGACAAAGGCAGACGTCGGCACGACACCGAGGTCGACGTCCATGGTTCCTACACGAACATCGGTTTCGGTCTGCAAACCGGACGGCCCTGAAGCGAGCACTGGAGGCGACGCCGTGCTTGTGTCCTCGGCGCGTTGTGCTGCGGCGGGTGGCGTTGACGAAGCTGCTGACGCAATCGAGATTGGTACGACGGGGTCCTGTGCAACCTTGGCGTAGGTGACGGGTAAGGACGTGACCGTCGAAGCCTGGGTCTCTTCACGTAACGGCGTCTGTATTAAACGGCGGTGTAAGCATTCGGAACGTACATGTCCCTCCTGGCCACATCCTGCGCACGTTCGTGGCTGTCCATCATACATGACGATGGCCCTCACACCGCCAATCAGCAGGTACGATGGGACATGTTTCGTCAGCTCAATTTTTATTTGCCGGACGCCATTTAATACGGGGTAGGTGGTAAATGTTTGCCGCTTCTCCGCGACGTGACCCAAGACGGTGCCATATGGTTGGAAAGCGGCAATGACCACATCCTGAGGCACCTCGAACGTGAGCTCAAACACCCGCAATGTCCGGAGACCGAATCCAGCATGGTCGACTGTCACAGCACCCATATGTCCATCAGAGTGTTTAAATTTCAGTCCGGTGGCATGACGGTGAATGATGTCATTGCAAAGTTCCTCCGTCGACATCTTGATGTAGACAACACTTCCAGTGATGGAAAAATGTATGCCTAGTACGTCCTGGGGGTTAAAACGTAGATCCTCACGTATGAACTGTTCGACTTCGAATGCTCTGGGTCTTTGATGTTCGGCCTGAAACGTTACTTTGATCGTTGCACGGCGGTACGAGTGCGCCATGGTGTACGTTAGTACTGGACTCGATAGACACAAACACCGCGACGCGGAAGTAAACACCGCCGAGAGCGGAACGTCGGAAGGCGCGCGGAGCAGCTCCGCACGCTAGCACGGCTGCGAGCCGACTGAAGACTTGAACCAAGGACCTCTTGTTCCGCAGCTGCTCACGCTAAACACGGGACCACTGCGCTCCTGAGCCCACGTTATCCCTGATGTTGTATATGATACACATGGATTACTCAGTTTGTATATTTTGCTTATTTCTTTCATAGTTCCACACAACTTCTTCCTGTTTTCTCGATTGATCTGTGTTCAGTGTTTCAAGGCCTATCCACTGTGCTAACTTATAACTAAATCTGAGGGGGGTGCGATGGGGAGGTTCCCTTGTGAGCTGTTTTATCCGGCATATTCTTACACGGATGAAACAAAGAAGTCAATAGCTTGTGGCCAGTGATTAAGCCGTCTTCCATAGAGGTAATGGTGAAATTTAAAGACTCCAAAGATGATTGCCAGATCCTCCTCGTCTATCTGGCTGTAATTACGTTACGTCTCAGTGGGCAACTTGGAGCAAACGCAGTGGTTCTTTCCAAGGAGCCCACTTTGTGGGAGGACACTGCAGTTATGCCGACATTAGAAGCGTCTGTTGCAAGGATAAATGGTTTCACTGGGTCAAAAAACAAGAAGCAATGGTCACTGAGAAGTGCACCCTTACGTTTTTAAAAAGCACATCGACATACCTTTGTCCACTGAAAAGGCATGTGCTACTGCCGAAGGCCATGAAGCGGAACTCTGATTTGAGTTTTGTTGGGGACGAACTTAATGTAATAATATAACTCACCCAAAACAGTCTGTAGTCCAGACACACCCCTTGGCGCTGATAGCCGACGAATTGCGCCCAATGCTTTTGAGCTGGCTGAATGCCCCAAATATTCCAACTCGGAACAAAAGAAAACACACAATTGTCACCACTGGGTGCACTCCTTGGGGATGAGAAATAGAATTTTCGCACAGGCTCAGTCATAGCTAAATCGGGACTTTTGCTCAGTGGTAGAATGCTAGGGAAAGTTGTGCCACACCTCCTAGAATGTTGGTCAAGTGTGTGCTCTTATTTCTTATAGTGCTAATGGGTAGTACTGAACGTGTACAGAGAGGGATGGCACGAATGGTCACAGGTTTGTTCGACCCACAGAGTGTCAGGCGAATGCTGAATTAAATGAATTGGCAGGCTATTGAAAACAGACGAAAACTATCCCTGAAAACCTGCTCAGAAAATTTCAAGATGTTGCTTTAAGTGAAGTACATATAGCTTCTGTAGGGACTGGGAATACAGTATTATTCTAATTACAGTCCTCACAGAGAAGTTCAAGGAATCGATGTTCCCGCATTTCCATTGTGGCGAAACGCCCTATTAGGTAAGAAATGCGCAGAGTGGCAAGTGGTTTGCTGTAGAGCCAGCCGCAGCCAGGCACGGGTGTCGTGCATTACAAAATACTATAACGCAGCCATCAAACTACTGCAAGATGAGTCGGTCTAATGAGCTGTGTAAGCAGTAGACACACGAGTACCCAGGCAGAAGACAATGAAAACCTTTCCACACTGGTGGCCGTGGAAATGTTTAGTACACATCTAGTGAGGCACAGCGAAGCCTGCGCAAATGCAGTTTGCAACCTATAAATGCACTGACGGAAAAAAATCACAATACCAAAAAATAATTTATGTTGATAATAAACTTGTCTAGGTAACTTATTTAAGTGTTTAAGATGGCAAGATAACAGGTTAATGTAAGGGCGAGATAATTCACTGCAAATGTGAAATGCGGGTACATTAACAACAAGTGTAACCACCAGAATGTTGAATGCAAGTATGCAGACGTGCTTGCACTGTATTTTACAGGTGCCGGGTGTCAGTTTGTGGGATGGAGTTCCATGCCTGTTGTACTCGGTCAGTGAATAGAGGGACAAAAATGATGTTTGTTGACAACACTGGAGCTGACGTGTGACCTGATGTCTCGCATGTGCTTGATAGAACTCGTGATCTAGCAGGCCAAGGCAACATGTCGACGCTCTGTAGAGCATATTGGGTTACAATAGCAATTTGTGGGTAAGCGTTATCCTGTTGGAAAAATCTCCCCGGAATGCTGTTTACGAATGGCAGTACAACAGGTTAAATCACTAGCTTGACGAACAAATTTGCAGTAAGGTTGCATGGGATAACCACTAGATTGGTCCTGTTGCCATACGATATGACACTCCAGGCCATAACTACATGCATATGTTCAGTGTGTGAAGCATGCAGACAAGCTGGTTGCAGGACCTTGTTACTAACATACGGCCATCACT
Organism: Schistocerca nitens; assembly: GCF_023898315.1. NCBI lineage: Eukaryota > Metazoa > Arthropoda > Insecta > Orthoptera > Acrididae > Schistocerca > Schistocerca nitens. The sequence goes on from NW_026045897.1 coordinate 5,491,162, forward strand.
GGCACCGAGGCAGAACCAGTTTCCATCAGAAAATACGACAGACTTCCACTCTGCCTTTCGATGAGCACACGTTTGACACTACTGAAGTCGCAAGTGGCGGTAGTTTGGGGTCATTTGAATGCACCCTACAGATAGTCTGTCTCTGAGCTGTCAAAGAAATACCCAATTTGTAACAGTTTGTTACATTACTGTGGTGCCAACTGCTCCTCAAACTGCTGATGCAGAAGCGTTAAAATATGCTAGAGCCATCCGCCAAAGACAACGGTCTTCCCTCTCAGTGCCACCATGTGGCCATCTGGAGTCCAGTCATCTTACAACTGTAAGTATTGGAACAAGGCCATTTCTGGCGCATTTTGTTAGTGTGGATGGCTACATCAGAGGCAGGTATGCACTTGGGGACAAACATATTAAGTGCTTTTCCATTGCTCCTTTTAATTGACAGGTATTTAACCTATTATTCTGCTAAGTGCTTTTCTATGTCGCTGCACTGCTATTGTTCCCCTCCACCCCATCCCCCTCCCCCATCCCCCTCCTCCCACACTGCTACAGGTACACTTGCAGGTCTGAGTTAACCCACTGTTCTGTTAAGTGCTTTTCAATGTCATCCCCATTTCCTTTTGATTGACAGGCACTATTATCACTTTGATTGACTACTTAATGTAATTGATCAATCAGTTAACCCCCCCTGTGGGAAAGTGCCACGCCCCCCTGGTGGGAAGTTCAAATTCCATCAGGACAATGCAACCTCTATTAACCTAAGAAAAAATGGTGGGAAGATAGGTCACATTGACTACTTAATCAAAATGATCAATTAATTAACCTCTCTGGTACAGAAGTGCCACACCCCACACGCCACGCCTCCCTCCCAGCTGGGAAATTCAAATTTTGTCAGATTTTCGCGAGAGCCACACCCACCTGCACTTGGACTGAAACAGTTAAAGTCTCCACCACGACCCTCAACCGACCGCCACGTCCCTTTACCAACACATGTTGGCGGGCTAATGTGTACTAACGTGTACAGCACACGACCTCATCCAAGATGGCGGCCGTGACCTCAATTGATGATGCAAGTGCCACACCCACCTGGATGGAAGTTCAAATTCCATCACGACAATGCAACCTCTACTAACCTAAGGAAATGACGTGAAAAAAGAGCACCTCCACTAACCTAAGTCGTCTGAGCGCCACCTCTTCCTAGGAAATGGCAGGGAAAAGACTCAGTTGGTCGATCATTTGGAGGGTGTTTGATTGCTCTGTATGGAATATTGTTTAAACAATTTAGACATTGTATGGAATATATGGAAGGGTATATTGTTTATTTATAAAAGTTCAGTTTGTGAGGGTTGGATTTCTCTTGCTCATTATTCTCTACTGTCTGGAAACATCTAGTTCTTGAAAGAAGCAATTACATGGGGCAAACCTTGTTGCAGAAGCTAATGTACGGCACTGTACTCTGGGTGTTTTAACCTAATGTTTGGTCATTTGTTGGCACTTAACCTATTGTTCTGTTAAGTGGTTTTCCATATCACCCCCACCCCCTTGAGCTATTGTACTGAATTGCATATAAAAATTATTCAAATTAACTTAGTGTTCTGCACTTAACCTGCTGTTCTGCTCCATATCACCCGCTCACACACAGTCTCCCCGTAACTATTGTACTGCTATTACTACATTGATATAAAAATTTATGCAAATTAATTAAATCGATATTCTTCACATGTATGGCGTAGCTTTTTTTAATTCACGGCATTCTATTGGTCTTAAAGTACTGTTCGTCTGTATGGGGGGCCCCTTACCAGTTGGGTCTGATTCAAGAGGCTAAGAAGGTTCAGAGGAGAATGACAAGATTCGTGATTGGTACATTTAACCATCGCGAGAGCGTTACAAATCTCACTGAGAGTTTGAAATGGGACACACTTGCAGATAGACGACGCGCTAAATGGGGCTACTTACTAAATTCCAAATGCCATCTTCGCCGTGGGTGTAGAGCGTATATTATTACCACCAATTTTCGTACCGTGCAGTGATCACCAACGACGGAAATTAGAGCTCGAACTGAGACGTTCAGACAGTCGTTTTTTCCTCGCGCGAACCGCGAGTGGAACAAGAGGAGAGAAATATAACATTGGTGCGAATAGTGCCCTCCACCACACACCGCTTGTTGGTGGCTAGCACAGTATAATATAGTTTAAACAAGAGATCGCTAATAATAAAGAAACCAATCCTGCCGCCCGACACCTGACGCCGACACCGGAGTCCGGGCGCACTGGCGCTCCCAGCGAAGCTACGACGCGACAGTTCGGGCTCTGCAGGGATGAGCCGCTGACATTTCTTTGATACTTTACACTTTGAGAAGTTCATATCGAAATACGTGTTCACCTAGGTACCGGTGCTGGTGCGATGACGCATAGCTACAGTTCTGTCCACCGCATAGAGATGTTGCAATGCTTCCCAGGGAATATTCCTAACAGGACAACTTGTTCGTCAGTGAATTTACCCGTCAAACTGCCGGTCTGGGAGCACCATCCGCCATTGTTTTCCGCAGACAAGGCTTTCACAGGCAAAATTATTTTGCACAGATCGCTACATTGCACTGACAGTTAAACCCTGCAAAAGTTGTCTACAGATCATCAAATTCGTACAAGACTCACAATAATATTTAACAGTCTAACTACAATTAAATATTACAATTGTTGCTGTAGTCTGACACCGATCGATGTACAGGTAATGGTTCGTCTGGAAAGAATCTCAGCGCACACGATTTTCCACGTAGGAAATCTCTCGTGGTTACCGATGTCCTTAATCTTTACGTCCCTCATGATAGGACACACACTCCTTTTCTCCGGTCATGCCACAACACAAGCCCCAGTAACATTACACAAACAGTGCAGTTATCTTTTACATCTGCACAGCGCCCGAAAAAGTATGGTGCACATACAGTCACACATGCTATATCTCTCGATTCTCCTCAGTCCTATGAAATTATCTGACAAAGTCGTTGAATCAGTGCTTCTGGAAGGAGTTGCCAAGAGTCCCTCAAACATGTATGAAGGACAGACGTCTGGAACTGTGTGTGATAATGAATACTGCACTCGATGACGTAATGCTTTGAAAGACATCACCGACGCGGGTTGGTGTACGGAAATCCACATCACTACCGATAGAGCAACAAGGAAAATGCTAGGGTCCGCTTAGGGTTGCCGATGAGGGGGACGTATTGTTACAGCCGAATTCACCGTCCTGTTTGTACACTATGGCATGCCCAGTTGAACACTTGCATTCCTATGTTGTGCAGGTGTTTACGAAATGAATCTATCAACACTTGCGTTCGGATATACCTCTCAGTGAGCTGAAATTACAATTCACCATGTTCAATCTATCCTTCAAATACGACTAGGCATACGCAATCTTTTATTTATTTTCCTTTTTTTTCCGTGAATAGTAGTTTGAGTACTTCCCACAAACGTGGGAAGCGTGGCTCATACTTTGACATACGTCAGGTAATAAGTAAAATATATATCACGTAGTAATGGTACAAGTTGTGTAGGGAACATGTAATAATCGAAAGCGTTCACGTGGCGACGACTCTTTATCAGTTTTCATATAAATATCCAAGAGCACATTAAACGCATTTGTTGATTTCACCAGCTCAAACACGCTGTAAGCAGTAACATTCTCTTTTCCCCTGAATCCTTAGTTCTCAAGGTTTATTGTAGTAACATATTAAGGAAGTAAGAGCTATGGAATATTTCTTCTATTGTGCGGCTACAGCTCTGTTATTCAACGAGTGGTGTCGTGCAGTCACTACCCCCCTTTAATAGTGATAACTAAAGCATGACCATGCTTTGCACACTAGACTCACCACCGCTCCTCAGAACTACGGAATTACTTTATTCACAGACATCTAGGACACACTTGAAGTTGAATAATTGAATTACGATGTAATCATGGTGATTATTCAGTTAGATACAGCTAGTGTGTTGAAAGAGACACACACGAGTCTATTGCACGCTTGTAATAAAGCATTCTTTGCATTCAGGCCTGTAGGAGATTTCTGCGTAACATGATGTTCCTGTCCGCAGCTCGTGGTCGTGCGGTAGCGTTCTCGCTTCCCGCGCCCGGGTTCCCGGGTTCGATTCCCGGCGGAGGTCAGGGATTTTCTCTGCCTCGTGATGACTGGGTGTTGTGTGATGTCCTTAGGTTAGTTAGGTTTAAGTAGTTCTAAGTTCTAGGGGACTGATGACCATAGATGTTAAGTCCCATAGTGTTCAGAGCCATGATATTCCTTTTTGAAAATTCAGTTCCCACACCCATGTTATATGATCTAAACAGGGCTGTATCACCATTTCTCGCACATGTAATAAACAAAATCTTCGTACGACGTTCTAACAGGCTTTTTTGTTTTTTTGTAACAAACTCAAATGGTTCAAATGGCTCTGAGCACTATGGGACTCAACTGCCGAGGTCATTAGTCCCCTAGAACTTAGAACTAGTTAAACCTAACTAACCTAAGGACATCACAAACATCCATGCCCGAGGCAGGATTCGAACCTGCAACCGTAGCGGTCTTGCGGTTCCAGACTGCAGCGCCTTTAACCGCACGGCCACTAACAAACTCAGTTTTGCCAGTTGAACAACATATCCGTGCCACGCTAATCCCACTCCTACTCCAAAGTGTTATCAGGTATGGCGCTTAGCACCGTGAACTTAATAATACACGTAGACTAAAACAGTTTTGCGGTTTCTCCACCCTCCCGCTCCGCCCGTGAAAATTAACTCCGAATGAACGTACTTTAGCGTATTTCGCGCTCACAGTGATTTCCTAGTCAGGGTGAACATTGTGTGTGTTGTGGCAGTTATGCATGGAAAGCACTGACACAAACCTCGACTTGGCTAGGTTTCGTGGAAATGGATGAAATCGATAAAACGAAAATGCTCCACGGCTTTTTCAAATTGTAATTACATCCCTTATTCATCGACAAAAACGTAATGACGGGAGGCTATTTGCTGTGCAAAAACGACACCCGTCTGGTGCAAGTGTGTACGTATTATTTTATTTTTATAGACATGTAATTGATAGTCGGAAATGTTATGCTGCTGCTTGAACGTGAAGGTACCGTGGCTTATGTTCCGAAATACGTTTGTGGGAAGTACTCAAACTACTATTCACGTAAAAAAAAAGAAAAATAAAAGATAGCGTATGCCTAGTCGTATTTGAAGGATAGATTGAACATGGTGAATTGTAATTTCAGCTCACTGAGAAGTATATCCGAACGTAAGTGTTGATAGATTCATTTCGTAAACAGCTGCACAACATAGGAATGCAAGTGTTCAACTGAGCATGCGCGCTGATTCAACGAATTTGTCAGATAATTTCATAGGATTGAGGAGAATCGAGAGATATAGCATGTGTGAGTGTATGTATAACATAATTTTTTCGGGCGCTGTATAGATATAAATGATTAGAATAAATTAGATTCAGTTTTCTTTCCATGGACCCAAGAAATGAGATGATTCTCGTCGGTGTGGAACATGTCAGAAAGTATAACATAAAAACATAAAACGTTTGATTATAATACTTACTATCCTGATCATTTGTCAGTAAGTACTCGAAAATAAGTTAATACAATGCAGTAAACTGGGACAGCTAATATTTACAGAATTAACACACTATCAGAATGAAACACTGTTATCCACTATTAATAAATTTATCCTATGCAAAATACGTAATCTTGACTGTTGTGACCAAGTGTTGTCAAAACTGAAAACTAACAGATTTTTTACTTAAGGTGACTGAACAGTCTCTGTTAAGACATTCATCTATGGAGTAGAAGGAGTTGCCTATCAAAAATCTTTCAAACTCTGTTTAAACTGTGCTTTATCTGAAACCAAGTTTTTAATGCTTGCTGGCACTTTACTAAAAATGTGTGTTCCTGAATATCGGACCCCTGTTTGGACCAAGGTAAGTGATTTTAGGCCTTTATGTAGATTCTTCTTATTCCTAGTATTGATACTGTTTACTAAGCTATTGGTTGGAATAAATATACTGAGAAGCAGTGGTTAGAATACAAAGTTCCTTGAACAGGTTCCTACAAGATGTTCTTGAATTTGCACCACAAATGATTCTTATCACATGCTTTGGCACCCTTGAAACTTTTGCTCGGTTTGATGAGTCGCCCCAGAATATGATCCCATACGACATAATAGAATGAAAGTAAGCAAACTATGCAAGTTTTTTATATTTATATCTCCTACATCTGATATCATTCTCACGGTAAATACAGACTTGTTTAGACGCTAAAACAATTCTGTGGTATGCCCTTCCCAACTGAATTTATTATCGAGTTGTAATCCCAGAAATTTAACACTATCAACTTCTTCAATCTTAATGTCTTCACACGTTATACTCATGCTGGAAGGAAATCTCTTACAGGTTCTGAACTGCATATAGTGGGTCTTCTCAAAGTTTAATGACAAAAAAATTAGCTTTAAACCACTTGTTAATGTCAGTGAAAATTTGATTAGCAGCTATGTCTAAATCTGTACTTTACTTGCTACTTATTGCAATGTTTGTATCATCTGCAAACAAAACAAATTTAGCATCTGGCAATGTAACCGAAGAAAAAGCAATGGACCAAAAATGGAACCTTGGGCAATACCACATGTTATTAATTCCCAGTCAGATGAAGACTGACTGCTTACTGAACAGGTATTTCGCAACGACACCCTTTGTTTCCTGTTAGATAGATAAGACTCAAGCCATTCCGCAGCATTGCCGGTGACACCATAATACTCTAATTTACTTAGGAGAATGCTGTGGTTCATACAGTCAAAGGCTTTTGACAGGTCACAGAAAATACCAGTATCCTGTAATTTATTATCTAATGAATTAAGTACATTCTCACTGAAAGTGTAAAATAGCTTTCTGTATATCAGAACCATTCAGAAATCCAAACTGTGACTTGGATAATATAACATTTGCAATCAGATGCTTAAGGAGACGCTTGAACACAACCTTTTCAAATATTTTTGAGAAAGCCAGGAAAAGTGAAATTGGTCGATAGTTTGATGGTATCTCTTTGTCCCCCTTCTCGTACAGAGGTTTAACTTCAGCATATTTTAGCCATTCTGGAAATGTTCTGCTGATAAGAGATTGATTACACAAGTAACTGAAGATACAACTGAACGCGCATGAGCATTCTTTGATTAACTTTGTTGATGTGTTATCATATCCACTGGAATACTTAGATTTTAATGATTTTGTGATGGATGCTACTTCTATGGGAGATAAGAGTGTCATTTCCATTTTGCTTAAGTTATTTTTAAAGACTGGCCTCAGGTACTCCATTGCACTGTTCACCAACCTGATAACCCTAAGCGGTCAGTAACAGAAATGAAATAGTCGTTTAATAGGTTTGCAACACTAACTGTACTTGTTACCAATGTTTCATTTATTTTTAGAGCTATCTTTTCCTCTTCCCTTTTGGTCCCAACTGTCTCTGTCTTCACAATATCCCATACAGTTTTTATTTTGTTACCTAATATAATTATCTTTTTCTCATAATAAAGTTGCTTCGAATTCTGCATTAGATGCTTCAATATTTTGCTGTATTCTTTGTAATGCATTACAATTCAAACCTCAGAGTTGTTTCATGACAGTAGATAGCGTCTCCTTTACGTCACACATGATATCTTCATTCCTTGTGTAATCCACAGTTTATTTTTTTGACTTGTGTCTTGAGTTGAGTTACCTTTAGAGGAAACAATTCTCAAAAGTGGAGGCAACTTTATTAATGAATGATTTGTATTGGCAACTTTATTAATGAATGATTTGTATTTTCCATTTGAGGCAGATGTATTGTAAACATCTATCCAGTCCATGTGTTAGAGCAATTTCCTGAATTTCTCAATGGTTCAAATGGCTCTGAGCACTATGCAACTTAACTTCTGAGGTCATCAGTCGCCTAGAACTTAAAACTAATTAAACCTAACTAACCTAAGGACATCACACACATCCATGCCCGAGGCAGGATTCGAACCTGCGACCGTAGCGGTCACGCGGTTACAGACTGAAGCGGCTTTAACCGCACGGTCACACCGGGCGGCTCCTTCTCAATTTTTGACTTATTTATTACCCTCCTGTACTCAGATTTAATAGATTTTTATCATGACAAGTTTCAACATTTAACACAAGATGCTGCATGTCATGATCAGTTAGCCTATTTACTATTTAAATAAAACCCATAAAATGCAGACTTACTTAAAATGTACAGCATGCTCTACATTACACATATACCACCTCGCAAGATGATAGGCAAGATAGAAACATATTTCAAGAATTCGGCCTTTAAACAATAAATTCGAGAACACCGAATCAGACAAACATGACAGAGGCAGCTATTAACGTATGGCAGATTGACTGAAGGCGGGGGGGGGGGTTACAACCCGAACCGCAGATTGCTCTAAACCTCCCCTGTTCCACAAGGGAAAAACGGACCACCCAATTCACCAGTAACCACCTTCCCGTGGGTGGGCAAACGGAGAAGAATGGTGGGACGACCGCAAAACAAAGCGGCTGGTGACCTCACCAAGAAAACAAGTAGAATTTAACAAGTAAATGAAACAATATATCTCCAATCACTTAACCTCTAATATACTGAGATTTCTGGCGAAGACCTGGCGCAGCACCCCCAACGCTCTCCCGAACCGTCCGCTGCCAGCCGCTTCAACGGACGCAGGAAGGCGCGCTCATCTCGCGTCTCACAGTGTCGCAGCTCGCTCCGGCCAGCCCGATGTCGTGGTTTCGCTCCTGTTGCTCTCAAGTGAACCGCGAAGCCACTACCCCTTTCTATACGGCGCTGCCCACTGGACTCACGTGAGGACCTCACATGCGGCGACGCTCAAGGCAGACAAGTCATCTCGTGTCTCAGTGCGCGGCCGACCAAGCGACCGATCCAACGCCAATTGGGTGGTCCGTTTTTCCCTTGTGGAATAGGGGAGGTTTAGAGCAATCTGCGGTTCAGGTTGTTTAGTACCCCCCCCCCCCCCCCGCCCCCCTCTCCCCGTCAATCTGTCATACGTTAATAGCTGCCTCTGTCATGTTTGTCGGATCCGGTGTTCTCGAATTTATTGCTTAAAGGCCGAATTCTTGAAATATGTTTTTATCTTGCCTATCATCTTGCGAGGTGGTGTATGTGTAATGTAGAGCATGTTGTACATTTTATGTAAGTCTGCATTTTATGGGTTTTATTTAAATAGTCATTTTAGGTTATAAGGTTGCCACCCTTCCACCGAAAGAGTCCTTTAAAAAAACAAAACAAATTTCACTTTCGGTGGCAAATAGTTGTAGCATTTCCATCCCTCTTACGGGGGCATAGTTTACGTGTTTGTGTGAGTTGTTAAAAAGTAATCTGGTGTGTCCCAGATTTGCACCAGGGTACTCTTTCAGAGGTTGTTGTGAGCGGTCATGACTGCGACCATGTTGAAAGGGGCCAGGCAAGCTTCTCAGCCTGAAGGCTCCTACTGTTAATACTGTTCTTTCTGCCTCTAAATAAAATTGTAACTTGATATTTCGAGGGTGATTTTCTGCTTATAATTTTAAATCTGTTTTTGAAAAAGCTTTTAGGAATAAAAATTCACATTTATTAAAAGTAATTACATTTTCCATCAGTTACTTCCTGGCAACTACTTCCACGCTAACCTAGTGTGATTAAATGTGTTAATGTTCTTGATGAATCGCTAGTAAATAAAGTAAATTCTTTAAGAAAGAAATTTGAAGGTAAATTCACGGTTCATTAGTGGTAGCAGAGCGTGGTTAGCGTTCTGGCTACTACTTTTTGAGTAACTGACGGAATTATAGTTCTACTTATTTCATAGTTTAGTAATATTTCGCTTTGGCCAAGTGACTGTTTAGCTGCATGTTTCAGGTTGTTATGATGGCCAGAGAGTGTCCTACTGCTCAAATATCAAATATTATATGAGTTGCGCATTCTTAATATAAACAAACAAGGCATTGTTCCTGAGTTGCTAGTGGGTTAAAAGATGCCTTGCTCAATCCGGTCAAATTTCATCGGAAGTTATTGGTTCCTTTCCGACAGCCATGGCAGCGGCGGCAGGAGAGATTGGTGAGTTCCAACAACATTTAGACTGGTTTTGTGTTGATCAACCGAGTCGCAAGCAATTAGCTAGACTACGCGCGCATTTGGTGCACGTGATGAACCGGGTCTCTGATTTAGGACAACTTGTTGTAAACGCGGCTGATCGTAAGGAAGTGGTTGAGTTGCAGCGAAAGGTGGATGCGTTGCAGATTAGGTTAATCGGGTTAGAGTCTAGCTCCGAAGAATCTAGTGGGCACATCCAAGTTGATACGGCACGGACAGGAAGCGAACTAAATAGCCTAAACCGCGAATCGAGTCTAACTCGGAGTTTTTCGCAACGCTACCTAACCCGATTGCACTTCTGTTAAAGGATGTAGGAGAATGAAGTGTAGAATCGGTGGCGGAGACACTGGAAATTTTGTGGTTACTGGTTTATTTTGAACAGCATTCGTGTGCTTTTCAAATCTTTCACTCCACCCTGTTAGCTTTGCTAGACCCGTTAGCAAAGGGGAAGTGTAACGAATTACTTTCTAGAGCTCTTTCGGAGGGGTTCTCGTTACGACAACTTAGGCAACTGATTATCCCTGAGAGACTTACAGAGGGCTTTAGGAAACATCTAGAATGTCAATATACTTGGAAGGCGCAGGCCGCTAGTGAAAATTTGTCAATGTATGTGGAAAGGGTGAGGGTGGCTTCGCAGGCCTTGATAAGTGGTTTATCAGAAGAACAATTAGTTGCAGTAGTTTTGGAAGGGATGGCGGCTGCTGACAAAATAAATTTTATTTTCAAGTCACCCCTGAAGACCTGGGAAGAGCTCTCTGTTGTTGTTACTTCTGCACTGCGCTAAAATTAAGCAAGGACTCTAGGAATGTTAGTGTGTCGGGACAAGGGAAGGAAAATTTTGGAGTGGAGAGCGATTGGCCAGGTAGTAATTATCAAGGCGTACGCAGGAAATGTTTTCGGTGTGGGGCTAGTACGCATTTGGTTAGGAGTTGTCCGGTTTTACGTGGGGCAAGAAGTACTAAGTGACATAAGGGCAGGCAGCACGTTTCCAGCAGTAACTTATTGTTTAGTGAGGGGCGTGCCGTAGCTGCTGATTCCCGGTTCTGTCTACCTTATATTTGTCTTAATTTGAATCAGGAACATCTGTGCGCTTTATTAGATACTGGTAGCACGTATTCCTTGCTTAATGAGGCTTGGTTTCTGGAATTTGGCAATCTTACCAAACTGAGACAAAAAAAAAAAAAAATCCCGCTTCGGAGATGTCGTGTGGTCAATGGTTAGGTGTTGCCTCTGGCAGGGTGGGTTAAGGGTAGTGTTAACGTAGGGCAGTTTTCGTGGCCAATGACCTTTGCTCTCGTTGCTAGCTTGCCGGTAAATATGGTGCTGGGTTGTGATTCCATTTCTAAAACTCAACTAGTTTTGGATTATTCCGGGGTAAGTTTTCTTTTAAGTTTGCGCCGAATCAGAAGTTTGGATTTTGTGAATGTCGAGCGGCGTTAACATCCACGCCTCATTCCTTGTTAGTCACTCCTAGTAATGATATTGATCTCTGTCATCTTTCTCTGCGGCAGGGCCAACAGGTTCATGAGTTGTTGGATGCGTTTCCTGGCTTATTTAGTGATAAACTTGGGGTAACGAATAAATTAGAATATGATATTCGTTTGACTGACAATATTCCGGTTAAACAGTCCCCATATGGCGGGAAAAGGTACAGAAGATGTTAGATCAAGGGGTTACCCGTCCTCGACTTCTCCGTATGCCTCTGCGATATTCTTGGTACCGAAGGGTCAGGGCAGTGATTTCAGGGCGGTGGTACATTACTGTCGTTTAAATGAAAAGGTGAATTTGGGATCAGTCCCATTGCTTGATATACACCACTCCTTTACTTGGTTTTCAGGCGCGTCTTGGTTCACGGTTATTGATTTAAATCAGGCTTATTACCAGATCCCATTGACAGAGGACTGTAAAGATGTCACAGCCTTTTGCACCGATTGGAATTTAATTGAATTCAACCGGGTGCCCTTTGGCCTGGCCACCAGAGCTGCTGTTTTGACTCATTTATTAGATAGTATACTGGGTGAATTTGAACTACACTTTGTCTGTAATTACCTGGTTGACCTTGTGGTATACAGTAAATCGTTTGAAGAGCATTTGAGTCATTTGCACTAAGTATTTACTAAACTTCAGCAGGCTGGTCTAACCGTTAAACTCTCCAAGGTCACACTTGCGAGGCCCAAGATTTCCTTCTTGGGCCATATTGTTGCAGGCGATGCCGTTCGGATCGATCAAGATTGTACGAAAGCCTTGCGCGCGCTCCCACCTCCGACTGATAAGCGGGGAGTCGCTAAGTTTATTGGTATGGCAAATTATTTCAGGAGGTTCTTTCCGAATTCTGCAGCCTTAGTTGCCCCTTTGAATCAGCTTCGTAAAAATGGAGTTAAATTTACTTGGGGTCACACACAGCAGGCGGCCTTCGAACAGATCAGAACCGCCATTGCTAATCCACCGGTGCTTGGGGTGCCTGATTTTGATAAGCCTTTTGTAGTTCAGACGGACGCATCGAGTGCGGGTGTGTCAGCCATATTATTACAAGAATGGCAAGGTCAGCGGCAATCTTTGGCCTATGCCTCGCGCCGTTTGAATGATGCTAGACAAGGTACTCAGTCTACGAATGTGAGGCCTTGGCGGTCCTATTTGCATTAGAAGAGTTCCAGTTTTACCTTGAGCACAAACCTTTTTTGCTGCAGACCGATAATCAAGCCTTGAGTTGGGTCTTGGCTAGGCCATGTAAGACCGGTCGGATCGCCAGTTGGGCCATGAGAGTCTCAACCTTTAAATTTGAGGTTAGACATATCAAAGGTTCCGAGAATGTGGTCGCGGACGCCCTCAGTCGGATGTTTGACCCACCATCTGATTGTTCGGAGGAGCACCACCAGGGTCCACTTCAGGGTCAGCTTTTGATTTTGGGGGAAGTACCCCAACTGTTTAGTAATCTCGAAGCAAACCAGGAACAGGATGTTGAATTTGGTTCCATCAAGCAGCGGATTAGGTCGGGTGAGGTAGTCGAAAATTACAGCTTGAGGATAGGTATTCTGTGTAGGGCAGTGGGTCGAGAGCGCCACATCCGAATTTGTCTGCCACAAATATTAATCCAGCCAGTATTCCAGTATTATCATTGCTCTTCGGTGGGAGGTCGTTTAGGCACATATAAAACGATTCAGAAAATTAAGCAGTATGTGCCCTGGCCTCATCTTGAGCGTGACATTTAGAAATTAGTAGCCGGTTGTCATTTGTGCCGGGTCGCGAAACCTAGCAATGCCCTAAAGCAAGGTCTACTGTCTTCGGAACGTGAAAATTATCCGATGGATCGTCTTTATATCGATTATGTGGACCCGTTGCCACGTTCCAGTAGAGGGAATATATATATATTTTGGTGGTAATTGATGCCTTTCCTCGCTTTACTTGGCTTATTCCCTGTAGAAGTAGTACCACCAACGTAACATCTTTTCGACCTTTGGGCCTCCTAAGAGCTTGGTTAGTGATAATGCCCCTGCTTTTGTGTGAGATAAGTTTAAGGCCTTTTGTTTTGGGAATGGCATCAAGCACATAAACACAACACCGTATTACCCTCAGGGGTCCTTTGCTGAACGTGTGAATCGCAACTTAAAATCAGCTTCAATAATTTACCATCAAGTTAAACCGAGTAAGTGGGATACTAACCTGCCCTTGATTAATTTTGCGATTAACACTGCAGTTCATGAGGCATTGAAGACTACTCTGGCCTCTCTCTTATTGGCCTATCCTATCGATTTCCCTTTGTCTGACTTACGGCGCATCCAAGACTTACTTCCTCAGTGGGTATCCCTGGGGTTAATTAGAAAGAACTGGAATCGGGCTCGTCGCAATATAGCGGCTGCCCATGGTCGTCAAGCCGTGCGGCACAACCGCAATAGGCGTCCCTGTCAGGGAAAACTGGGGGATCACGTTTATAATAGGAATGTTAAGGGTCGAGGAAGGAGGGGGCCGGGTAGGAAGTTCACACCCTGATTTATAGGTCCATGCACGGTGCTCCGTGTGTTGGGGCCGGTTAACCTGTTAGTCAGACATGATAAGACCGGTAGGGAATATCGAGTCCATTTGAGCCAGGTCATGTCTCTGAATGTGGGCAGCTGTTCTACTTTGAGGGGTGGAGGTTGAGCTGTGGAAAAAGAAATGCTGTTTTGAAGAGCACTCCGAAGCGCGTTGTGTGAAGCAGTCGCCCTCCGTTTCTGGCGGTCGCGCCGCTGTGGTAATCGCAGCTTTGGTGTCTCCCTCTGGTGGGAAAGCGGAAAGGTTGCCTGTTCACGTGCATTTAAGGGGCGCTATTAGCTCGGTGTGGTACCCGTGGTCAACAGGAAGCTTTATGGCCTTCTCATGACAACAAACCACAGGAATCGTCTCGAAGAAAAACATCCACATACACATTGGAGTATAGTATGGTGGAATGTGCACAGCGACGTGTTACCGTCACGCGTCATTGCCGACTGGTATCTAAGAGTCAACGATAAAGTAGCAACGAATGAAAAGCTACATAAAATTGGCCTTCATCCAACGCCCAACTGTGACGCATGCGGAAGAGTCGATACGCTTCTTCATAGGTTCACGTGCGGACTTGCAGAAGAAATTACTACATTTCTTCGTCAACGATTGTCGGTGATAGACCGTACGACGCCCTGTGGTGTAGACCTTTTAGAGATCATTCAGCCACAAAAACTGAGATATCCACGAGCAAAAAACAACGCTGCAACGTGGATCATGGGCCACACAGCATCGTTTATTATGCAGAATAGGCATGCTACTTTCCTCGACTATTATTCTTACATAGAAATTGAACACTTTAAAATGAGACAACATTGTGACTACAGGAGGATATTTGGAAATATGCTGAAAATCATAATTAACGGTTAAATGCTTCAAATACAATATTTCGGATAGCAGAGTTTGCCAGTGACCTGTATGTATGAATCCTATTTGCTTCCTGTGACTTTAGTTCTTGTCGGAATTTTTCGATACTATTCAGATGCTCACCAATGCAGAAGGCATTTTTTTCTTTCCCATTTTCGTTTTTTCACATTTCCCTTCTCTCGCAGAGCAGCGGAGCAACTTTCCTTCAACTATGAAGTGATAGTCTTTTGTGCACCATAAAAATTTCTGTTTACTACTTGGCGCAAAACAAAACAAAAAACAAAAAAACTCAAGAAGACATTTCATTTCTTATATTGCGCAACGGCAGCCTAGAAATGATATATTAAAAAAAAGTAGTCTAGGGAAAAAAAGTGGTCTAGGGGTAGCGTCTTTGATTCGTAATCAAAACGTATTCGGTCCCGGGTTCGATCCCCGCGACTGCCTAAATTTTGATAAATAATCATCATTGGTGGCCGAAGACTTCCCGCATAAGAAGTCAGCCTCATTCTGCCAACGGCCTTGTCAAAGAGGGCGGAGGAGCGGATAGAGGTTCAGGGCACTCTCTTGTCCTAGGGGTGGGAAATTGCCCCTAAAGGCGGAAGAATCAGCAATGATCAACGACATGAGGATGCAGAAGGCAATGGAAACCACTGCATTAAAGACACGTAACGTGTATCCACAGGACATGTGGCCTGTAACTGAAGAAGTGTCATGATGATCTCTCCATTGGCAAAAGATTCCGGAATAGTCCCCCATCCGGATCTCCGGGAGGGAACTGCCAAGGGGGAGGTTACCATGAGAAAAAGATTGAATAATCAACGAAAGGATAACGTTCTACGAGTCGGGGCGTGGAATGTCAGAAGCTTGAAGATGGTAGGGAAACTAGAAAATCTGAAAAGGGAAATGCAAAGGCTCAATCTAGATATAGTAGGGGTCAGTGAAGTGAAGTGGAAGGAAGACAAGGATTTCTGGTCAGATGAGTATCGGGTAATATCAACAGCAGCAGAAAATGGTATAACAGGTGTAGGATTCGTTATGAATAGGAAGGTAGGGCAGAGGGTGTGTTACTCTGAACAGTTGAGTGACCGGGTTGTTCTAATCAGAATCGACAGCAGACCAACACCGACAACGATAGTTCAGGTATACATACCGACGTCGCAAGCTGAAGATGAACAGATAGAGAAAGTGTATGAGGATATTGAAAGGGTAATGCAGTATGTAAAGTGGGACGAAAATCTAATAGTCATGGGCGACTGGAATGCAGTTGTAGGGGAAGGAGTAGAAGAAAAGGTTACAGGAGAATTTGGGCTTGGGACAAGGAATGAAAGAGGAGAGAGACTAATTGAGTTCTGTAACAAATTTCAGCTAGTAATAGCGAAAACCCTGTTCAAGAATCACAAGAGGAGGTATACTTGGAAAAGGCCGGGAGATACAGGAAGATTTCAATTAGATTACATCATGGTCAGACAGAGATTCCGAAATCAGATACTGGATTGTAAGGCGTACCCAGGAGCAGATATAGATTCAGATCACAATATAGTAGTGATGAAGTGTAGGCTGAAGTTCAAGACATTAGTCAGGAAGAATCAATACGCAAAGAAGTGGGATACGGACGTACTAAGGAATGACGAGATACGTTTGAAGTTCTCTAACGCTATAGATACAGCAATAAGGAATAGCGCAGTAAATGGTTCAAATGGCTCTGAGCACTATGGGACTCAACATCTTAGGTCATAAGTGCCCTAGAACTTAGAACTACTTAAACCTAACTAACCTAAGGACATCACACACACCCATGCCCGCGCCATAACCGCACGGCCACCGCGGCCGGCCGAATAGCGCAGTAGGCAGTACAGTTGAAGAGGAATGGACATCTCTAAAAAGGGCCATCACAGAAGTTGGGAAGGAAAACATAGGTACAAAGAAGGTAGCTGCGAAGAAACCATGGGTAACAGAAGAAATACTTCAGTTGATTGATGAAAGGAGGAAGTACAAACATGTTCCGGGAAAATCAGGAATACAGAAATACAAGTCGCTGAGGAATGAAATAAATATGAAGTGCAGGGAAGCTAAGACGTAATGGCTGCAGGAAAAATGTGAAGACATCGAAAAAGATATGATTGTCGGAAGGACAGACTCAGCATACAGGAAAGTCAAAACAACCTTTGGTGACATTAAAAGCAACGGTGGTAACATTAAGAGTGCAACGGGAATTCCACTGTTAAATGCATAGGAGAGAGCAGATAGGTGGAAAGAATACATTGAAAGCCTCTATGAGGGTGAAGATTTGTCTGATGTGATAGAAGAAAAAACAATAGTCGATTTAGAAGAGATAGGGGATCCAGTATTAGAATCGGAATTTAAAAGAGCTTTGGAAGACTTACGGTCAAATAAGGCAGAAGGGATAGATAACATGCCATCAGAATTTCTAAAATCATTGGGGGAAGTGGCAAAAAAACGACTATTCACGTTGGTGTGTAGAATATATGAGTCCGGCGATATACCATCTGACTTTCGGAAAAGCATCATCCACACAATTCCGAAGACGGCAAGAGCTGACAAGTGCGAGAATTATCGCACAATCAGCTTAACAGCTCATGCATCGAAGCTGCTTACAAGAATTATATACCGAAGAATCGAAAAGAAAATTGAGAATGCGCTAGGTGACGATCAGTTTGGCTTTAGCAAAAGTAAAGGGACGAGAGAGGCAATTCTGACGTTACGCCTAATAATGGAAGCAAGGCTAAAGAAAAATCAAGACACTTTCATAGGATTTGTCGACCTGGAAAAAGCGTTCGACAATATAAAATGGTGCAAGCTGTTCGAGATTCTGAAAAGTAGGGGTAAGCTATAGGGAGAGACGGGTCATATACAATATGTACAACAACCAAGAGGGAATAATAAGAGTGGACGATCAAGAACGAAGTGCTCGTATTAAGAAGGGTGTAAGACAAGGCTGTAGCTTTCGCCCCTACTCTTCAATCTGTACATCGAGGAAGCAATGATGGAAATAAAAGAAAGGTTCAGGAGTGGAATTAAAATACAAGGTGAAAGGATATCAATGATACGATTCGCTGATGACATTGCTATCCTGCGTGAAAGTGAAGAAGAATTAAATGATCTGCTGAACGGAATGAACAGTCTAATGAGTACACAGTATGGTTTGAGAGCAAATCGGAGAAAGACGAAGGTAATGAGAAGTAGTAGAAATGAGAACAGCGAGAAACTTAACATCAGGACTGATGGTCACGAAGTCAATGAAGTTAAGGAATTCTGCTACCTAGGCAGTAAAATAACCAATGACGGACGGAGCAAGGAGGACATCAAAAGCAGACTCGCTATGGCAAAAAAGGCGTTTCTGGCCAAGAGAAGTCTACTAATATCAAATACCGGCCTTAATTTGAGGAAGAAATTTCTGAGGATGTACGTCTGGAGTACAGTATTGTATGGTAGTGAAACATGGACTGTGGGAAAACTGGAACAGAAGAGAATCTAAGCATTTGAGATGTGGTGCTATAGACGAATGTTGAAAATTAGGTGGACTGATAAGGTAAGGAATGAGGAAGTTCTATGCAGAATCGGAGAGGAAAGGAATATGTGGAAAACACTGATACGGAGAAGGGACAGGATTATAGGACATCTGCTAAGACATGAGGGAATGGCTTCCATCGTACTAGAGGGAGCTGTAGAGGGCAAAAACTGTAGAGGAAGACAGAGATTGGAATACGTCAAGCAAATAATTGAGGACGTAGATTGCAAGTGCTACTCTGAGATGAAGAGGTTAGCACAGGAAAGGAATTCGTAGCGGGCCGCATCAAACCAGTCAGTCAGTCATGATTACGGCCTTGTCGAAAGGGGCCAGGCAAGCTTCTCAGTCTGAAGGCTCCTACTGTTAATATTGTTCTATCTGCCTCTAAATAAAATTGTAACTTGATTTTTCGAGGGTGATTTTCTGCTTATAATTTTAAATCTGTTTTTGAAAAAGCTTTTAGGAATAAAATTCACATTTATTAAAAGTAATTACATTTTCCATCAGTTACTTCCTGGCAACTACTTCCACGCTAACCTAGTGTGACTAAATGTGTTAATGTTCTTGATGAATCGCTAGTAAATAAAGTAAATTCTTTAAGAATAAAATTTGAAGGTAAATTCACGGTTCAGCCCTGATCACTAGTCAAGATCTCATCTCTACACTCTGCACGAAACGCAACACTGCTCCCGGTCATGACAGTGTTACCTATCGTCATCTCTGTGAAGCTCCTGCCTCCTTCCTCTCCACCTTGGCCCGACTTTATAATGTGGTCTTGTCCACCGGCTTCTACCCCGACCTGTGGAAAATCTCCCGAACCTGATGTTCCTCAAACCCGACAAACCGTCATCCGCTGTCTCCTGCTACCATCCCATCAACCTTACCTCAGTCTTCCGCAAGGTCCTGGAATCCATCCTCACCCAACACATCCACCAGCATCACCTCCTTCCCGCTACCCAATGTGGCTTTTGGCCATCCTTCTCTGCTGATGACGTTGTCCTCCACCTCACTCACCTCCTCTCCGAACAACTCAACTCCCGTTGATCCGCCATCTTCCTCTCCCTCGACCTTGAACATGCCTACAACGATGTATGGCATTCCCATCTCCTCTTCAAATTCCAAACCTTTGCCCTTCCTATTAACTACATCTGTCTGATCGCCTCCCTTCTTTCTCACCGTCCTTCCTATGTCACCATCCATACCACGGATTCCTACACCTTCTACCCCTCCATCGGTGTGCCCCAAGATTCCGTCATCTCCCCCCTTCTCTACCTTCTGTATACGGTGGACATGCCGTCACCTTCACCTCCCATTCACCTTCTCCAGTACACCAATGACACTGCCTTCCTTGCCCTCGGCCCCACCCTGCAACGCTCCCAGGACCTTCTCCAATCCTATGTTCACCGGTTCACCACTTGGTGTAACCAGTGGCTGCTCAAGGTCAATCCTTCCAAAACCCAGGCAATAACTGTAGGCAAAACCACCCCTTCCTTCCACCTCCTTGATTTTTCTATCACCATCTATGGCTGTCCCATTCACCTCACCCCAACCCTCAAGTACCTTCGTCGCCTTTCCTGGAACCCCCATCTCCAGATGATCCAAGCCGAGGCACATTCCCGACTCCGCCTCCTCAAACTCCTTTCTGGCCGCACACGGGTCTCGACCCCTCCACCATCCTCCTCACTTATAAATCCCTCATCCGACCCATCCTCTGCTATGCCCATCCTCTGTGGATCTCCATCCCTCCCACCTACTATAAGTCCCTCCAAATCCTTGAATGCCACGCACTCCGCCTCTCACCTATTGCATCTGTCTCCCATCCCCCACGCGGATCCTATACGACTTGATTCCCCTCCCGCACGTTATGCTTTTCCTCCAACAGGTACAGATCCTTTATGCCTCCCGCAAGCTCGATCCCCCACATCCGCTTGTCTCTTCCATCTTCGCCCATCCCCGCCTGCTGCTGCGCCTATATTCTTGCATCCCACCTGTTCTCCTTCTTCACACCCTCCATACCCTTTTCCAAGGTGGCTTCCACCAACTCCCCCGCCCTGATGATGTCCTAGTCCTGTCCATCTACCCCTCCTACCAGCTCTCTCCCTCCCCTCCTGTTCCCCCTCTTTTTTCCCCCAGGGCTCCCTCTCTCCCTCCTCACCTTCCTCCCCCCCCTTCTCTCTCTCACGTCTCCCCCTTCTACCCATCTCTGCTTCCCCCCACTCTCCCTTGTTTTTCTCACTGGCTCCACCTCCCTTCCCGCCCTCCTACCTCCCCCTTTGACCTGGAGGCAGCCCCCCCCCCCCCCCTCATCAGTGTGAGTGCTTCGCCGATGATCGTCGCCAGTGTTTTCTGCGCATTAGTGTCTCTCCCTTTGTGTACAGTGTCTTCATCAGTGTTTTCTCCTACGTTCGTGTCTCCACCTGGAAGTCTTAATCTGTTTTCAACTGGTGCCACCCTTCATTACAGTGTCTTCCGTCGAACGACTTCTGATTTCTTGTGTAGTGTTCATCTTGTGTTTATCATGTTTTTTATATTTTCTATGCCTTCCGTGTCTTTTGGCCGAAGAGCGGCGTATGTAGGCCGCTGCCAGCATGCCTCAGCTGAGGCATGAAATGACAATAAAGGAAAACAACCCATTCAGCAGTTAGCGATACACTCTGAGGAGGGCGTCCTGCAGTAGTCGCCAGAGTGTCCGAATTTTATAGTTGGCAGAGCGGACACAAACCCAGAAGAATTTTATTCACTGTGACTACGGCTGTGGAAGCCTACGATTACATTTACATTATTGTGTTTTCTTTGTTTTTTATATGCGCTTACATTTACAATCGCTGTTCACAGTCGTCACATTCATAAAGATATTTTCTAGTTAATGTGACGACACACTTTTTACTATATTAAAAACTATGTTTTTTATCTTCCTACTGTCTAGCTAGGATCCTTATTGTTTAAAATTTACAGTTTCATCACGTTGCATGACGATGAAGAAATTCTGCATCAGACGGTGACGTTAGTTTACACCAGGGCTTAACAACTGGCCGGTTTTGAGCGCAAGTACTCGCGTCTGCTCAGGCACGTGCTCGCGAGTAGGCGCAAGGTCGCGGAGTAGGGAGGCTGGGGTGGGAGGGGAGGGAGGGGAAATGCACGCGCACATATGAATAGGACCGCAGCGTGCCTATTGAATTCGCGCCGACTGTGTAACGTTGAAAGTACTACAATCAGCTCTAACAGTCATTTAGCTGTTTAAGAATCATGTCAAGTCGCCGTTGTGTAATCCCAACCATGATTTCGCAGTTCAACCCCCATTGGGAGGAATTGTATCTGTTTACAGAAAAAGATGGTGTTGCAAAATGTTTAGTATGTCACAAAACGCTGAATTCTTTTAGGAAATTTAATTTGCAGCTACATTATATGTCGTACCACGCAACAGACTACGGAAGTGGAAAATGTGATGGACCAGATCGTGCACAGGAAGTTATTAAACTTCAAAGGAAGCTATCCGAAGAAGATCTGGATGACGAAGAAAAATCAACTGAGGCAGCTCTCAGAGTGAGTTACAAAATTGCTTTATTTTTAGCAAAATCCCTGCGCCCCTTCACTGATGGCGATTTAATAAAAGATGGTTTTGTAGTTGCAGCGGAACATTTGTGTCCATCTCAAGCTGAACAGTTTCGGATTGTGCCATTATCTGACATGACCATTATGCGTCGCATACATGACATGGCAGACGACGTCCAGAGCCAGCTTGCAAATATCTATAAAGATTTTATGGCGTATTATCTAGCTCTGGACGAAAGTGTTGATATCACTGGAACAGCGCAGCTTTCCATATTTATTAGAGATCTTCAGGTGAGGAAGGAGCTCCTCGATGTAGTAGCCATGAAGAACACTACAACCGGAGGTGATATTTTAAGTAGTGTTGAAGAAAGTGTTGAAAATACAGGATTGTCGTGGAATTCTTTAGTTTCAGTGTCTACAGACGGTGCACCAGCGATGACAGGGAAAAAATTAGGTTTCGTTGCGCTGTTGAAGGAGAAAATGCAAAAACTGACCGTGCCGAATGAAATAAGGGGCGTTCACTGTGTGATCCACCAGGAAAACGTATGTGCAAAGAGTATCACTCTAAAAAATGTGATGAGTGTTCTGTTCGTACAACCAATTATATAAGGAACCATGGGCTACAACACAAGCAATTTAAAAGCTTTCTTGAGGATGTAGAACGCCAGTATGGTAGCCTGCCTTATTACAGCGAGGTCCGCTGGCTTAGTCGCGGCGAATTATTAAATCGATTTTTTTGCCTATTAGATGAGATAAATATGTTCATGGAAATAAATAACATGTGTGTTCCTGAATTGAAAGAGCCTTCATGGAAATGTGATCTCGCGTTCTTAGCAGATTTAACTAGCCATCTGAATGCTTTGAACATTTAACTACAAGGTAAAGATCTGCTAATTACTCATTTCACAGATCGAATACGAGCTTTTAAAATGAATTGACACTTTGGGTGAGTCAGCTGGAAACAGGAAATCTAGCTCATTTTCCTAAATTATCATCCATGCAAGATGTTCACAAAGACTGCGAACGTTATTCACATAGTTTAGTTGCCCTTAAGGAAGAATTTGATCAACGCTTTCAAGATCTGACAGCACTAGACAGTGATTCTGATCTGTTCTCCTCTCCATATTCAGCGAATATTGAAGAGATTCGTCCTGAGCTGCAACTAGAAATTATTGACCTGCAGTGTGACAGAGAATACAGAGACAAATTTCAGAACAAGAAAAACATTTTGGAATTTTACGGACACTTCCCTCAGGATAGATTTCCTCGTTTGCACAAACTGGCGGCTACAATAATATCAATGTTCGGTTCCTTGTATGTTTGTGAATAACTGTTCTCTGCAATGAAATGTAACAAGACGCGCCTGAGAAACGCATTGTCTGATCGAAATTTAAACTGCACGCTGCGCCTACGATGCACAAGAACAATTACTCCGAACATAGACGCAATTGTAAAGGGCAAAAAGTACAAGATAACAGAGAATCCCACACTTCAGTGACACCTTTTATTGTGTAACAGTTCACAAATTAATACGAATGTAGATACATACACTAAGCTAATAAAATTATGTGGCACCTGTACATTCTCCTTTATTTGTTTCATTTGTCACTGTAATAATTCGTGAGTGGCTGCAGGTGGCCGCGGATTTACATTGACTGGCGGCAGCTGTTGTGTGCCCCACGTGGCTCTCCCCACTCTCCGCTCTGGTCCGGTAGTGGGGGTAGCGTGCTCGCGCTGCTCCGTGCTCGCGCCTTGCTGCTCACAGCTTGCTCCGCGAGCACGTATGTTGTGAAGCTCTGGTTTACACGACAAACATCAGAGCTGTTACCTTTGCGTCACGTGAATGTTGTACACGCTTTATATCTCTCTGTATAACCTCATCGCCCTGCACCTGTACTGTGATTACAGCTTTATCTTTACCACTAGCAATGGTTTCGAAAAAGTGAAGTGTTCATTCGCAAAGTAAATGCATTTGTTGTCTGTTGTCCGTTTCCCACCCTACGACTAATGTGGCACTATGTATAATACATCCCACAATCGAAACAACTGCTACAATGAGTTCTTGCGAACCATATTTACGTATTTCGTGTAAAACTTCGAGAAATATATAATTTATTTAGGAATCGAACATGTGACCCCTTACCCGGCAGTCGCATGCGCTGTCCGTTGCGCTACGGAACGCCTGACAGATACTGAAAGTCTAGTGCGTGTGTTCTACACAGCAAATCAGCACTAAGTTTCAGCAAGAATAATTTGTGCTTTAGGTCGTAGCTCACGACTGATAGTCGACAGTCTAGTTACAAAATACGAAACCATTTGCAAAAGATCCCGTTCCTTAGTTTTGAGCGAGTTTAAAGATGTTGCAGGGAGCAGGGAAAGAATGTCTGTCGTTGCACATAATTGCCGCTCCAAATGGGTGGAGTATAAACGCATCAGTCTCCGCAAGGCTTCTACCTTCAGCGTTCACAAAAATCCCTTCTATTGTTACTTAAAAGTTGTAATTGCGTTTTCCATCACTAAATAGCTAAACTGTTTGCACTAAAAGTACATAAAAACCTCGTAACTTCGGCTAACGCTACTATAAACCAAATATAGTAGCTTCGTCTTACTCATAGCATGTGACGTCACCAGAGCATCAGCCAATAACAGAGTTTTCGATCACGTGACCAGATCTTGATATTTAATGATATTTACGCTAACAGATATTTTGTGAGAATATCGACGGTAAATGCTATTTAAATACTATATTCAGTCATAATAATAACAACGCGAACTACATTTTTGAGATATGAAAATAGCCAATCGCAGAGCGACGACACGCGCGGCCCGGCGGCGCCGCTGTCTGCGGGCGTCCGTCGTGGACCAGGGCGGGACCCCGGAGCGCTCGAGTGGCGCCGCGACGCACGTGCACCCCGAGTCCACTGGCTTTTACGCACAGGTGACTGAACAGCAGGGAACCTCACTGTTTCACTGTGAAACTTCCTCCTCATCGTCATCATCGTTTTTCAATTCCAGTTTTCCAGGTGTGATGTACGAGCGCTCGCCGTTTCCTTCCGATCCAGAACAGCTTCCCATTTGTGCCCTTTCTCCTCCACAGTTGATCTTACAGTTGATCTAGCCAGCGTTTTCTCGGTCTTCCCCGTGGTCTTCTTCCTACGACGTTCAGGTTGCAATACCTTTTGGGCAGATCTTTGGCTGTTCATTCTCATTATGGCCCCGTACCACTGAAGCCTGTGTTTCTTTATGGCACTGGTAATACGGAACCTCAGTACCAGCTACTTTTCTATTCACCTCATTCCTGATTTTGTCCTTTCTAGTTGTCTGTTTCGTAGTTCTAATGAATCTCATTTCTGTTGCCCGAATTTTTCTGTCTTTGTTTAGTGGGGTACATGTTTTTAAAAGCACATGTTAGGACTGGTACGAAATAGGTGTGATACACGGTCGCTTTTGCTTTTCGTGGCATTTTATCTTCCGAGAGAACATTTCTGATTTGACTGTAAAAACTGAGTGCTTTCTGTGTCCTGCTATGTATTTCCTGCTTAATTGTGTTGTCTTTAGAGAACATGCTTCCTAGGTACTTGAATTGTGAAACAGATTCTACTTTGACTCCTTCTAGAAATATATCTGATATTGTTCCTTGCCTGTTCGTCGTCGTTTCTACTGTCTTTGCTATACTTAATTTTAGTCAGAAATTTTTGAATTCGTTATTCCACCAGGCATTTGGTTCACTGTCTACTTTTTTGCTAGATTTTAATGATCTTGTACTGCCATTACAAACAGAAGTGGTGGGAGGACATTTCCTTGTTGAACACCTCTCTTTGTTTCAAATCATTCTGATCGTCCATTGCCTATCTGGACACATCTGTAACACTTATGCTATAGCATCTTGACTTAATCAATTAGATACTTGGACATTTAGGTCTTCCAAACATTCCCATATCTTGTTTTGAGGAAGACTGTCATACAGTTTCTCAATGTCCACAAATACAATCACAAGATTTCTTCCATATTCACAGTACTTTTGTGTCAGCATTCTTACTGTAAAAATAAGTCTTTCCTCACTCCGCGTTATTCTTCTAAAGTGAAGGTTTTACTATCTTTTTAAGTCTCTTTTCTGTGAAACTTCCTGTCAGATTAAGACTCGAACTTCGGACCCTTTGGAGGCAAGTGCTCTACTGACCGAGCTTCCCCATCACGATTCGTGACCCGTCCTCACAGCTTTACTTCCGCCAGGACACGTCGTGAGTCGTGCTCGGGTAGATCGGTCAGTAGAGCACTTGCCTGCCGAGGGTCTGAAGTTCGAGTCTCGATCCGGCACACAGTTTTAATCTGACAGGAAGAGTCGTATCTGTGTTGGCACAAAGTATGCACGAGCCTGCTCTGCATTGTTGCCAGATGTAGCCAAGATGGCGGCGATGACGTCATCCAAGATGGTGTTGTGTAGACATGGCAACAGTGCATGATGTCATCCAAGATGGTTGCCATGATTTCAAGCTGAAGGATTTTGGAGGCAAGTTTCAATTTTAGCGGGAAGAAGGTCAACTGGGTAACCCCCACTAACCTAACCCTGCCCCTCCCCCAGAAAAATCACGGGAAGTTCAAATTCCCGCACGATAATGCATCACACCAAGGTTATCTCTACTAAGCAAAGAAAATCGCGGGAAGACAGGCCACTTGAGTTACCTTTACTAACCTAAGTCACCTGACCGCCACTTCCTCCTTTGAACTGGCGCAAAGTTTGAATTTTAGCTGTAAACAAAGCTCAATTTGGATATCTCTACTAAGCAGAGGAAATGGCTAACCTCAGTCACCCAACCGCCACCTCCTCCTAAGGATTCATGGGAAAAGGACTTGGAGATAAGTCTTTATTGAAACAGTTTCAAACAGTACGAGTGTCCAGTTTGTTCACCACGAGATCCGGACTCGAACTGACTTAGTACATATTGCCACCGCCAGAGGACGCTACCGTGACATCAAGTGACGACGCAAGTGCCGTTTTCCAGTCTGAACCTAGTACCCAGCACCGACACTAGAGGGCACTGTCGTGATGTCAGCTGATGACGTTCTGGGGTGGGAGAAATGGTGGGAACCCTTAATCCAGTCATGTGTTCGACTTCAGCCAGTAGGATGGAAGTATCTGGTGACGTCATTGTAGGAGATGTAGGTGCTCAGCAGCTCCGGGGCCTCAGTCTCATTCAGTCAGTCAGCAGATGAACCATGAAGTGTCAACAGCAGTCGCACTCCAGCACAGTCATGCAGAACAGGATTAAATGGAAAAGTAAGTGTCCCATGTCACATCATTCTCTCTGGTTAGCCTTATTACTATTATTATTCAAAGTTTCCACGTCTTGGTCCATATCTAATGCTTCCCCATCTTTGTTCAACAGGGTTAAGCGCCAACATGCCTAGTGAGATATGCGCTGAATTTATTGCTTGCCAAAGAGCTTTATTTGATAAATACTGTACAGGTGCGAAGAAGAAGATACATACAGATTGTAATGATATTCATGAAATACTACAACCCATGTATGATTTTTAAATAAATAATTTATGTATAATCTCAAACCGTGTTTGTGTTTTATTTCATACCTCTCTCATTATAATTAAAGTATTACAATTATTTTTTTCAGTGCTATACGAGTTACTGAGATAATCAAGTTACTCTTCATCCATAAAATATGTTGCTGTTTTCTCTGTGTAGTCAATATAGCCAGTGGCTAAACGTACTATTATTATTTGTTCATATATATATATATATATATATATATATATATATATATATATGTCAACTACTTGTCTGTTCCTGGCGCAGTTAGTATCATTGCGGGTTGGGTGAAGTGCTCTCCCCACAAGGACTTTGTTGTCGGTGACTGGTCCTGTGAAAATGCAAATGAAGATCTCAAGAAGAACAAAAAGAACGGAATTCTCCTTCCTGACAATATAAGAGCAATTATTGTAGGTCCATCCAATTGTGGGAAGACCAATGTCCTCATGATTCTGCTAACACATGTAGATGGGGTCTGATTTGAACGTGTTTGTTCATTCTCGAAAACAGTGTTTCAATCCAAGTATCAGCTATTGCAGAGACAGAACATTCGCCTGTACATGGATGCGAAAAATCAGATTATCGCACATAAAGTTACATGTATGCGCAGGGAACTAGAGAAATATTACCAGACTCTTCTGAGAATGGTGAATTCGTTAAATGAGTTAGTTAATCAAGTCAGTAAGAAAGTAACGGACATAACTGAAAAGGTCGATGCTATTGAGGGCAAAATAGATGTAGACTTCCTCGTTGTTGAAAAGGGAGAGTAGGATCATAGTAGGAGAAGGAAGAAATTGACCGCATATATGAAACCTGAAGCTGTGGATATGTCTGCTTAGTATACACCGAGATGTCGACGAAGCCGAAAGTGGTTCAGGCGCGTAAAGCAGTTCGTGAGAAATTACAGCTGCTGAGGTTAGGGAATATGGATCGATAGCAAACACTAAGGGAGACCTTTAAGCCGGTTACTGAATCCCTCCGACAGCTCTCAGCAAAAACAAAAACACACGATAACGAGGGTGCTGCCATTGATGAATTCATTATTCGTCACACCCCCGGTCAGATAGATAGAACATTCGGCGTTAGCAGGGGAAGACCGTACATGTTGGGTACGCATCCTATAACTGTAACTGAAGACACAACAGAGATAGGTGATAGAAGGTTTCAGAGAACACCCGGCTTAATGAATCTCATTTTCCTAAGACTTACCAAAAAATATATAAATTATTCAGTTAATGATAGGGAAACGTACCGTGAAATACTGCACATGACTGGTGTACACAAGATCACGAAAAGCCTGAGCAACAACAAATATAAAACCATTATAAAACCAATACTTGAAGGCGAAAACAACAACAACAGCAGCAGCTGTGATGGTACTGACATTTAGCATAAAGCAGTGAACAATCGAATCCCTCACTATATATATATATATATATATATATATATATATTATGACGACCCTAACGAACTAACAGATCGACTACGGCTGCTCATGGCATCAGCTGCTGCAGGTAGTACAGCTCATTCGAATGAGGTTGTTTCAATAATCTCAGAGGGAGAGGTATCATCGAGTAAGTATGGAGACAGTAGTTCGAGAACAGCACAAACCAGCACTCAAAATGTACCCTCGCAGGAATATTATGATTAAAGGGTTGGATGACTTTTGGCAGACCTATCTTGTAGATATGAGGGAATATTCACGGTAGAATAATGGATTTAAATATATTTTAATCGTTATTGATACATACTCCAAATTTGCCTGGACATTACCTGTCAAAATAAAAAAGAGTCGATATATCGCCGATGTTTTTGAGCGTTTGCTACAGACAGGAACGAATCGATACCCAGACAACCTCCAAACCGATCACAGTGTGGGGTAGCACTTCAAGACAGTGATGCAGCGGTACGCAACACATCGCTACACAACATTTACTCACACTGAAGGCGAGTATCGTGGAGCACCTGTACAGAACAATAAAAGATCGAATGTGGATGCGTTTAAACCTTCGCGGCTCATACAAATTGACAGATACCCTCCCAGAAATAATTTCTCAATATAATCGAACCAAAAATAGCACAATAAAAATGAAACCAATCGATGTTCGTGATAATGGACTCATGGATACGGTGTACTATCGCATTAAGATGCTGGATCCACGCAAACAGAAATTTAATGTAGGTGATTTGGTGCGTATCTCAAAACACAAGACGGCATTTGAGAAATCATACCTACTGAACTGGTCAACTGAGATATTTACAGTTTCAAAAGTGCAACGGACGAATCCTAGAACTTATACAGGGTGTTACAAAAAGGAATGGCCAAACTTTCAGGAAACATTCCTCACACACAAAGAAAGAAAACATGTTATGTGGACATGTGTCCGGAAACGCTTACTTTCCATGTTAGAGCTCATTTTATTACTTCTCTTCAAATCACATTAATGATGGAATGGAAACACACAGCAACAGAACGTACCAGCGTGACTTCAAACACTTTGTTACAAGAAATGTTCAAAATGTCCTCCGTTAGCGAAGATACATGCATCCACCTTCCGTCTCATGGAATTCCTGATGCAGCCCTGGAGAATGGCGTATTGTATCACAGCCGTCCACAATACGAGCACGAAGAGTCTCTACATTTGGTACCGGGGTTGCGTAGACAAGAGCTTTCAAATGCTCCCATAAATGAAAGTCAAGAGGGTTGAGGTCAGGAGACCGTGGAGGCCATGGAATTGATCCGCCTCTACCAATCCATCGGTCATCGAATCTGTTGTTTAGAAGCGTATGAACACTTCGACTGAAATGTGCAGGAGCTCCATCGTGCATGAACCACATGTTGTGTCGTACTTGTAACGGCACATGTTCTAGTAGCACAGGTAGAGTATCCCGTATGAAATCATGACAACGTGCTCCATTGAGCGTAGGTGGAAGAAACTAAAATGAGCTCTAACATGGGAATTAAGCGTTTCCGGACACATGTCCACATAACATCTTTTCTTTATTTGTGTGAGAGGAATGTTTCCTGAAAGTTTGGCCGTACCTTTTTGTAACACCCTGTATACTGAAGGATAGTGAAGGTGAAGAAATTGCAGGCTGCTTCTGCACCGAGGAGATGCAGAAAAGCTCGGAACCGGGTTTTTCTCGTGGAGAGAGTCATAAGACGTCGGGGAAATAAAGCACTAGTAAAATGGCTTGGTTTTCCTGCTACACAAAACAGTTGGATTGATGCCAGCGATTTGCTATATGATGGGCGTGCGTTGTCCACAACCTCCACAGTAGCGTAACATGCGTACTAGGAGACGCATTAGAGGAGGTGGTGGTATTTTAGACAAACTACCAGTGGAATTACACATCCCTGGGTATAACTACTGTGGATCTGGGACCAAGTTTCAGAAACGCTTGGCGCGAGATGATAAGGGAGTTAATCTGCTCGACGAAGCATGTATGGAACACGACTTTGCGTATGCTCCAAATAAAGATCTATCAAGTCGTCACATTGCAGATAGGATTTTAGCTGATAAGGCTAAGGCGATACGGAGAAGAAAGGATATTGATATAGGTCAATGCATCGCAGCATTTGCAGCTGATAAAGCCAAGCATGGAAAAATCGCTATTTCAAGCGAGTTTTGATTGCTGCACGTTGCGCACTAAACAAGAAGAAGAAGAACAAGAAGGGCTGTTTGAAGAACTATATTCTGACAGCAATGTGTGCAGCTAAAGACGCACTGAAGCAGAAAGATGCGGGAAGAAGATACCAAGATTCCGTGGTGTGTTTATGCGGAATACATTAGCGAAGACTATGTGGAAAACTGGTGAATGTGACATTGTGAATTTAGATGTTACTGGAGGCCCCGGCAGCCACTGGGTGTCATATGTTATGAAAGATGCGGATACCGTCTACTGTTTCGGCTCATTTGGTGACCTGCAGCCACCGGAAGAATTACAGCAATACTTCACTCACAGAAGACATGTGCGCTACAATTATCGACGCTATCACGACTTTAATACACGCCTCTGTGGACATCTATGCATCATGTTTCTCTTGACGTTCAAAAAGAATAAGCACCTTATGTAAGTAGGAGGTTTAAACGTTCATTCATCAGTTGAGTTTCAGATGCAATGTCGTACAATTTGACGTTAAAAGGACGATCATCTGTATTGCGTGCAAATTACTTCGCACCAATTGATTTGAGCTTTGGTGAATGGAGTATTGCATTGATTGGACTGAAGACGTACAACAGCATCCCAAATATCACAGAGTCTAACAATAAACTGCTCCTGGATATTAATGGTGAAAAAGATATTGTGGAAATAGAACTGGGTGCATATGATATCGACGATTTAAGCGAAGTCTTAAAACAGTCTGGAAAATGTATTGAACTACATGCAAACATCAATGCACTTAAATCTGAAATAACAACTGTAAATGCAATGATTGAGCTTAACCAGAATGATTCAATAGGACGCCTGCTGGTTTTCACAAAAGAACAGATTCTGAAGGACGATCCAAGTAAATTTTACAAGTCAGATCAGACAGTGGACATACTCCCCGTCAGCACAATCTATGAGTGTAACATTGCAAAGAACTACTATCTCAACGATAGTCTGATTCATACTATTTACGGATTCTTCCCCTCAGTTGCAACGGGGTATGAGATTTTTTAGACTCCTGCCAATGCAATATACCCTCCAGTGACAGCTCAGACTCTGGGCTATTTGGAGCTGCGTATTGTTGACCAGAATATTCAACTTGTTGACTTTCGTGGTGAGGAAATCATTGTATGATTACATCTCAGTCAGGGTGCGTGTACGGTATAAAACAAGTGCACACAATCCACAGCGTGTTACTTCGCTACCGAACAGCGAAGTGATAACACCTGCGAACTACGAGATTCTTAAATCAGTAGGCCTGAAGCCGAGCAGTGATGTCACCAGTCAAGTAGAGTATGATGAGAGAATTATACCTCAGGAATACTTCTCTCATAAGCCTTAGTCTTCAACCACGTTTATCAATAACGATGAAATCAGGATTGTCATCCAGCACCAAGACGCACTCATGCTTCCATGGAAAAGTTTCATACATCTAGAGGGATCATTCAAGAAAACTGACAGCTGCAATACAGTGGGATCCAAGCTGACACGTAACGCATTAGCATTCCTGTTCGAAGAGATACGCTATGAACTCAATGGGTCTGAGATCGACCGTACACGCAATGTCAGCATAACATCAACCCTTAAAACATACATCTCGGCATCACCAGCAGATTTGCATAGTTTAGAAAATGCAGCATGGTTCATAGACGATCCAGAGGATAGAGCAGTTGAAGAGTACAAGCGATTTACTGCATGCACACCTCTAAAAATGCTTATCGGATACTTTGAGGACATGAGACAGATTATTATAAACGCTGAACAAGAACTCATTCTGGTGCAGAGTGCAATGGACAATAACTCATACATTCGAGGAGCTCAAGAGGAGAATATGATCACAATCAGCAAGATAATATGGAAAATGCCTCACAGCAGCTCCTGACGAGGAGCGTTTGAAGCTTTGAAAAGTCCTGAATTCAGGTACATTTCTTTCACTGACATTTCGCTCGTGGCAGATTTTCGAGTACCCAGTGTTACCGATGGCGAGCAGACAGACAAACCTCCGGCCATTTAGAGACACCTAGATTCATCATACTTGCAATTCAGACTGATAGAAGAGGTAATGTAGCAAATGAATCCACCGTGCTCAATAACTGCAGGTTAACTAATGCCAGAGTCTACCTCAATTCAGAATTCTACCTATATGGCAATCTACATCTCCAGTGGAATCAAACTGTATACAGCCTGGCGTATGACATGTATGCAAGGCTTCGCCCTTCTTACTATGAAATTGCTGAAGGAGAGGGAGGAGGTGTCTACTTGGTCCACGTAAGTTCAAAGAGCTTTCACTGACCATCATAACAGACTGCTCGAAACAGATTGAGATAATTAAGTCTGGACCTATAGATGTGCGAATTGAATTTGAATCATCGACAAATTTCCCAGAACACACTGCCGCAAATGCGTTAATTCTACATGGCTGTTTAATCAACTACTGTCTGCTCACAGGTGTTGTGCAGCGAGCTGTATAAGTGAATAGGTACTGCTCCATACCTAGAGCATTTCACGATGATGTGTCACGGTGTGGACATCATTGCGGATACTCAAGGTTTCTATGACGGTGAGTGTAGACAGTTTGTAGTTAAGGATTTTGCGTTTGTAACGTACACAGAGATTCTGGAATAATAGAGACATTCTCTGCAAACATTGCATCACCAAGACTTTTCAAGCAAGTGAGGTGCGCTAAGACAAGGAAGAGCGCAAAGTGGTTAACACATTTCTACCGTGGAATTCACTGGACTGATCCTGGCAAACACTATAAAGATATGGTGACTGTGCTTAAATTATTCGACTTATTATGGGACTTAACATCAGTCCCCTAGAACTTAGAACTACTTAAACCTAACTAACCTATGGACATCACACAACACCCAGTCATCACGAGGCAGAGAAAATCCCTGATCCCGCCGTACTCAAGAACATGTATCAAAAAAGTAGTGTTGTATCTGCTTATGAGAATGTAAAATTACTTTTAAGTCGGATGAGAAACAAATAACTTTTTCTTCCCTAACAATCCTTGAATACTTTTCTCTTTTTTTTTTTTTTTTTTTTTTGACACCTACGTCCTTAGCAAGTAAGTTTATCGCCTCCATCTATAAATGCATTCCACTGGAACTCTCTGACCCCCTTACCACAGCCTTTGCTCGCTTTCACCTGGGGATTAGTGCTACCTGTGCTATTAATAGATGTGATTTCACAGTCGCTTGAAGGGAAGTCTCTGAAAACGTGTGTGTGCTCAAGGCGGTACATCATGTAGTCGCACGAGCAATGCCGATGTAGCCGCCCTTTGTACAGAAATACATTTATGATTTTTATCGAAAGAATGATGACTGAGGTTTGAAATAATAACATTCTTCACTTTTACAAAAAAATAAGTTAATGTATTATTAAACTCAGATTTAAGACTGTTCGTGAAATATAAGTTTACAGATACCTGACTCAGATTTACGTTATATCACTTTAGAGACACACGATTCAGATTTACATTATATCATTTTACAACTAATGGAGAGGTACTACTACAAACTAATTACGCTATCTAGGCTAAATACTATCGCTAGTGAAGTTTCACCTGAAACAGAAAAGATTTTTAGGTGAAGGTGTACTTATTTCTTTGAAGTAGGTGGCTCTAAACATTTTCCACTGCAACAAGCAAGTGAACATATTTCTTTGAAGTGGGTCGCTCTAAACATTTTCCACTACCACAAGCAAATTAATGTTTATGTTTATGAAGTGGGTGGCTCTAAACATTTTCCACTACCACAAGCAAATGGACATTTATGTTTCTGAAGTGGGTGGCTCTAAACATTTTCCACTACCTCAAGCAAGTAAACACATATATAAAGAATTTAATTGAGTGGAACTCACATACTTAAAATTAGTTCTGACTGGATGGCTAGCAGCAGCTGAAACTTACGAACTAAAATCTAATCCATAACCACTCACACACACGCACATATGAAGTGTGAAAACTTGGTTTTTCCTTTTTCTGGCCATATTAATTACTAATAACCATGAAATGTATTTACATAGACTGTTTTTTTCTTGATAGTGTTTTCAGTTTTTAATTTTTTTCCTTGGCAAATTAATTTGTACTAATGAATATATATATATATATATATATATATATATATATATATATATATATATATATACACTTATTTCCTACACACAGGCTCCTACACTCATTCACACACTCAGACATACACAGAACCACAGAGACTGACACACACCACACAACACACTCATCCATTATTTACACTATGATAAAAGAGCCATATTATTCGATGCATAGATCCCCCCATCACACGCTCATTCTCTATCAACCAGAGTCCCCCAACCCTACTTTCGCTTCAAGTAAATAGTGCGAGTATTGGAGGGTTTCCACCCCATCCTCACAAATGACTCTTTTATTGTCATGAGGAGACAATGCAGTACAGTGTACACATTGTGACCTGACGATCGAATGCTAGTTTGCCGAACGATGTGTGGAGGAGTACCACGAATGCTGCGACCATACAGACACTGCAAAACTTCAACCGTAAGAGCTCGAGACACTGCACATCTAACACCCTTTGCCCGCCCGTGGGTGCCCCCGTCTATTGTACAATATGCATATATGGATAAATTTTGGACCTCAAGCCCACAATCTCTACAATCAGTAAATCATTTCCATCGTCTTTCAAGAGACCAATAACCTTCTTGTTCTTACGAACAATACCATAAGGATTATTGGCCTCCCCCCATGAACCATGGACCTTGCCATTGGTGGGGAGGCTTGCGAGCCTCAACGATACAGATAGCCGTACCGTAGGTGCAACCACAACGGAGGAGTATCTGTTGAGAGGCCAGACAAACGTGTGGTTCCTGAAGACGGGCAGCAGCCTTTTCAGTAGTTGCACGGGCAACAGTCTGGATGATTGACTGATCTGGCCTTGTAACACTAACCAAAATGGCCTTGCTGTTCTGGTACTACGAACAGCTGAAAGCAAGGGGAAACTACAGCCGTAAATTTTCCCGAGGACATGCAGCTTTACTGTACGATTAAATGATGATGACGTCCTCTTGGGTAAAATATTCCGGAGGTAAAAAAGTCCCCCATTCGGATCTCCAGGCGGGGACTACTCAAGAGGACGTCGCTATCAGGAGAAAGAAAACTGGCGTTCTACGGATCGGAGCGTGGAATGTCAGATCCCTTAATCGGGCTGGTAGATTAAAAAATTTAAAAAGGGAAATGTATAGGTTAAAGTTAGATATAGTGGGAATTAGTGAAGTTCGGTGGCAGGAGGAACAAGACTTTTGGTCAGGTAAATACAGGGTTATAAATACAAAAGCAAATAGGGGTTATGCAGGTGTAGGTTTAATAATGAATAAAAAAAAATAGGAATGTGGGTAAGCTACTACAAAGAGCATAGTGAGCGCATTATTGTGGCCAAGATAGACACAAAGCTCACGCCTACTACAGCAGTACAAGTTTATATGCCAACTAGCTCTGCAGATGACGAATAAATTGATGAAATGTATGATGAGATAAAATAAATTATTCAGGTAGTGAAGGGAGACGATTTAATAGTCATGGGTGACTGGAATTCGTCAGTAGGAAAAGGGAGAGAAGGAAACATGGTAGGTGAATATGGATTGGGGCTAAGAAATGAAAGAGGAAGCCGTCTGGTAGAATTTTGCGCAGAGCATAACTTAAACAGAGCTAACACTTGGTTCAAGAATCATGAAAGAAGGTTGTATACATGGAAGAACCCTGGAGATACTAAAAGGTATCAGATAGATTATACAATGGTAAGACAGAGACTTACGAACCAGGTTTTAAATTGTAAGACATTTCCAGGGGCAGATGTGGACTCTGACCACAATCTATTGGTTATGAACTGCAAAAAGGTGGGAATTTAAGGAGATGGGACCTGGATAAACTGAAAGAACCAGAGGTTGTACAGAGTTTCAGGGAGAGCA
The DNA here is from genome assembly GCF_023898315.1 of Schistocerca nitens. NCBI lineage: Eukaryota > Metazoa > Arthropoda > Insecta > Orthoptera > Acrididae > Schistocerca > Schistocerca nitens. The sequence continues at coordinate 5,528,450 of NW_026045897.1, forward strand.
TAAGGGAACGATTGACAGGAATGGGGGAAAGAAATACAGTAGAAGAAGAATGGGTAGCTTTGAGGGATGAAATAGTGAAGGCAGCAGAGGATCAAATAGGTAAAAAGACAAAGGCTAGTAGAAACCATTGGGTAACAGAAGAAATATTGGATTTAATTGATGAAAGGAGAAAATATAAAAATGCAGTAAATGAAGCAGGCAAAAAGGAATACAAACGTCTCAAAAATGAAATCGACAGGAAGTGCAAAATGGCTAAGCAGGGATGGCTAGAGGACAAATGTAAGGATGTAGAGGCTTATCTCACTAGGGTTAAAATAGATACTGCTTACAGGAAAATTAAAGAGACCTTTGGAGGAAGGAGAACCACTTGTATGAATATCAAGAGCTTTGATGGAAACACAGTTCTAAGCAAAGAAGGCAAAGCAGAAAGGTGGAAGGGGGTCTATACAAGGGCGACGTACTTGAGGACAATATTATGGAAATGGGATGTAGATGAAGATGAAATGGGAGATATGGTACTGCATGAAGAGTTTGACAGAGCACTGAAAAACCTGAGTCGAAACAAGGCCCCCGGAGTAGACAACATTCCATTAGAACTACTGACAGCCTTGGGAGAGCCAGTCCTGACAAAACTCTACCATCTGGTGAGCAAGATGTATGAGACAGGCGAAATACCCTCAGACTTCAAGAAGAATATAATAATTCCAATCCCAAAGAAAGCAGGTGTTGACAGATGTGAAAATTACCGAACTATCAGTTTAATAAGTCACAGCTGCAAACTACTAACGCGAATTCTTTACAGACGAATGGAAAAACTGATAGAAGCCGACCTCGGGGAAGATCAGTTTGGATTCTGTAGAAATGTTGGAACACGTGAGGCAATATTGACCCTACGACTTCTCTTAGAAGAAAGATTAAGGAAAGGCAAACCTACGTTTCTAGCATTTGTAGACTTAGAGAAAGCTTTTGACAATGTTGATTGGAATACTCTCTTTCAAATTCTGAAGGTGACAGGGGTAAAATACAGGGAGCGAAAGGCTATTTATAATTTGTACAGAAACCAAATGGCAGTTATAGGAGTCGAGGGGCATGAAAGGGAAGCAGTGGTTGGGAAGGGAGTGAGACAGGGTTGTAGCCTATCCCCGATGTTATTCATTCTGTATATTGAGCAAGCAATAAAGGAAACAAAAGAAATGTTCGGAGTAGGTATTAAAATGCATGGAGAAGAAATAAAAACTTTGAGGTTCGCCGATGACATTGTAATTCTGTCAGAGACAGCAAATGACTTGGAAGAGCAGCTGAACGGAATGGACAGTGTCTTGAACATCAACAAAAGCAAAACGAGGATAATGGAATGTAGTCAAATTAAGTCGGGTGATGCTGAGGGAATTAGATTAGGAAATGAGACACTTAAAGTAGTAAAGGAGGTTTGCTATTTGGGGAGCAAAATAACTGATGATGGTCGAAGTAGAGAGGATATAAAATGTAGACTGGCAATGGCAAGGAAAGCGTTTCTGAAGAAGATAAATTTGTTAACATCGAGTATAGATTTGAGTGTCAGGAAGTCGTTTCTGAAAGTATTTGTATGGAGTGTAGCCATGTATGGAAGTGAAACGTGGACGATAAATAGTTTAGACAAGAAGAGAATAGAAGCTTTCGAAATGTGGTGCTACAGAAGAATGTTGAAAATTTGATGGGTAGACCACATAACTAATGAGGAGGTATTGAATAGAATTGGGGAGAAGAGAAGTTAGTGGCACAACTTCACTAGAAGACTAGTAGGACATGTTCTGAGGCATCAAGGGATCACCAATTTAGTATTGGAGGGCAGCGTGGAGGGTAAAAATCGTAGAGGGAGACCAAGAGATGAATACACTAAGCAGATTCAGAAGGATGTAGGCTGCAGTAGTTACTGGGAGATGAAGAAGCTTGCACAGGATAGAGTAGCATGCAGAGCTGCACCAAACCAGTCTCAGGACTGATGACCGTAACAACAACAAGAAGACGTGTCGACTTCCTTACCAATGTACCTAATTACTTCATATAGATCGCAGTTCTTAATCAGTAGACAAAGCTTTCTGTATCCATATAAAGCAACTTTAGTTCTACAAAATGAGGTTTCTCAAACTCGTAGTGGAAGCGGTTCATGTCGAATTAGTCTTCAAACTCTACTGCAGTCATCGATATTTCCAGAGCAACAAAGTTTTCATTGGAGATGGCACACTTAAAATTTGGCGTGGCGATACACTTTCTCACACCATAACGCCCTTCCTATTTGGTTCTAATCAAAATATCGCGTTCATTTCCTACATTCTGCATAGTTTTTCCATAAATGGAATTGTTCATTAATTTATAAAAATGTTTTTGAAAATCATTACTCACGACTGACCTCTTTTCGGTATTTATTTCAATATACTTCTTCAAACAGGGGGATTGCTTGAAGGAGATTGCCCAGGTGATTGTAACAAGCTTCAGCCCTAATCTGAGACCCTGCTGGTGGTTGCGATAATGAATGATATACTTCTGCTTACCTCCAACAGTAGCCAACAGTTTAGGGATGATGCTCACTCACGGAATTTGTTGCTCTGGATAGAACTTCAAGTCGCTTGGCTCTCCATGAAAATTATTAGGATATGTGATGTCTGCCTCAAGCACATACCCTACATCAGAATCGGCTGCAGGACCCATTATTTGTCCACCTGATCCCTTCAATTCGTTTTTGGGCACCCATCGAAACCCACCAACCGGCAGTGGCTGCATCATGGTGTGCCCGTATAAGTTTGTTCAGATCTAAGTACATAATGTAACTTGAATGAAGGGATGCGTTAAACCCGACACCCATCCACAGGTTATTTGCCTTGGCATGCCTGTGAGCGCATTGCCAAAGTCCCCGAAGGACCCCTCGCTCAAAAAATAGAAAAAGGTCGATGCTGCGCTGCGCCCTGTTTTTTTGAGCATAGTGTCCCAGGACAACCCAGTTGCCATGTAATAAAAGACAGGGTCCAGAGACTATGTGGCCATACATACACTCTGGAACTTTTCAAAAACATCTGCAAGGAAACGCATGTCTGTGTCCATGTATAGTCTTGCATATTCTCCCAAATTGTGGATGTTAGATGCTGCATCGCCTGTGATAGTACTGGGAAGCCTGGTTTCATTGAGTTTTGCCATACTATCAACATACTCGTATGGGAAAACTCCTTTCCTAGTCGCAAGTTAGAACTTTTCCTCATCGGGAAATGCAGATCGAGTGATATGCATATCATTCCAAGGTAAAGTTTCAACGAGTTCCTGAAGACTGCATAAAGCATAAAGTCAAGGAATCGGAGCGTAATTTTTGGCGCCATTCGTTTTGAGGGAGGACACTGACCTGATCTTTCTTCATACCGAAATTAGCCAAGAGCTCAACGAGAAAATGAGCGCCATACCCACTCAAATTATGAAAAAAGACGGGTATGTGTCTAGGTAACTTATACTTCAAATTGCATGTGTTATGAGCTGCACCACAGAACTTACCCATAAGATGACAGTGGTCTCCACGAGGAGTTTCCACTTTTCTATCTGAGGCTAGCCCACAAATATGGCAGTTAACCGCCTTTTCATACAATTCATAATCTTCCTTTGATTTGGTCATGGGAATGTTGGTGCTGTAGAACTTATGAGCTTCCCATGAAAGTTTTTCAAGCTCAGTGAGGAGCCAAACCGCTGGATTGTCCCCTATATTGGACTGGTAGCAGTTAAGTTTAGAATCATATCCACATACAACTTGGAATGCTGCCGCATAAGGTACGTGTTTTTGTGTAAAGTTTGTATGTGAGGCTAAGGGGTTCCCTTCACAACGGGTAATAGGAGCCAGCAGGCATTCAAAGTCGGCGTACACTACAAAAGGACATCGCTGCTGGTGGTGAGCATTTTGAAATTTAATGAAGTTATTTTCCTCTGTGGGCATAATCAGACGTACCAGGTCCTTGGAAGCACAATCTAATAGATGTACAGCTAATAACTCTTCAGATGAAAAATAATTCAGACACATTAAACAAATATGCTTTTTAACGGTATTTTTTGAAAGTTTGGAGGAAAGTAGTTGGGACATGTCTTTGAGCCAGACATGGTGATAATTATCGCCATGTTTAAATGCAGCTTTCACTCATCTGCAAAATTTGATAAATGGAGGGGCTGACTATGTTGTGCTTCTCTTGCTCATCTGACTTTCGTTATTCTTCTTCTCCAGGCCATAAACGTGAACCGATATTCCGGTATTCTGCGCCTCAAACTTGGGTACGTCCTGGACCTTTACGGGGAACTCTATACCATCAGAGTTATAATATGTCTTAATATGACTGACTTTGTAACTGCTCGGATGCTGCGGTTTTGTCTTGTACTTTCTCTCACAAGCCAGGATTGACCATGCAAAACAAGCTTGATCCTTTCTATTTTCGACATTGATGCATGCCTGCTTATTAGCTATACCCTCAGGGAGTTTAATATAACTGGAACCTCCATTTACTGGATCATAGACAAGTATATGGATGTCAAGGTGTGGTATATAGCTGAGCACTTTAGCGGACCCGTGTACTTCCATTTCGGAAAATGTGCCATTATAGTGCTGAATGTGGATTCACGATACCACTGAGCAATGGATGTGCTCCGAGAAATAACGTCATTATCACCCCATATATAGTGCAGAGTTGTAGTGTCTGCATCACCTGGATGTTTAGGGGGGTGATTCAACTCACAGTATAGTACTGCACTGCACTTAATGGCGTTAAATCCCGGATCATCTAGGACTTTGAGGAGCTCAGTCTCCAAGAAAGGGAGGCACACCTCTAAAAATCCGACAACTTCGCGGTCCCTCCGTCCCAGATTCTTAATGGTCGTGAAAGAGATGCGCCGCTAAAAAGCCCTAGCAACTGCTGAGTAATCTAGATGGGTCATTACACCATTATTCTGATGCACTTCACCATCAACAGGACGGGGGAGAGCACTACCACTAGCCACAGGGTAATCACTATTACTATTACTACTACAGCTAGGTGTCCATGGAGCTGGTGATGGTGCGTCATCTGTAGGGAGGGGTGTACACACTGGTACACACACCTTTCAGTGACTATGGGGGTGAGCTGGCTAAGGAGGCGGCTGAGGCGGTGGTTGTCGGCTGGAACAACTGGGCTGCAGCGATGACCACCGGGGCGTGATGTTCCCATTAGCGAGCGGTGGGGTGGGAGACAGATGCACCTGTTGTTGTTCTTCTTCCACCGGCTGAGGTGCCCATGGGCGCCAGATGGCTTGCGGTGGCGCAGGGGGGAGGTACTGCTGCTGCTGCCTCTCGCGCAGCTCTGATTGGCGCTTTGGCGCTGCACACGGCGCAGTGGGGCTCTGTGGTGGTGTGCTGCTGAATCCCGCCCCCACAACCACTGCTCTAGGTGTACGGTGTACATTGTGTGATATACCTGTAACATAAATAAGAAAAAACAAGTTTAATGATCTTGATTTAAAAGAACAATAAATAATAAGACTAAACGATGCTAATTATTTGCCGTAATGCTAAAGTTCCAAAATATTCACGTTCTCCACTCTGGCTCCATGGCTTGAGCAACTCATCAGCACATTCACTGAGGTCTCCCACCCACTCGGGACTATCGCCTCCTCATCTAAAATGGCCATAATATTGGGCCTTTCGGATTCTTGTTGTTGATCCGCCGCGGCCGCCATCTCGTGGGCGCAGTCAGGGACTTCACCCTCGCCTTGCACGCCATCCCAGGCAACCCCCTCCCTATGGGTGGAATCATCTAGAAAGAAAAGAAAAGAATATGTCTAAGAAAGCTCAATCTAGACACTTGGAAAACCAATATATATTACAAAAAATTATTTTGTGTAAGAACTAGGTTTTTTTTTTTTTTTTTTTTTTTTTTTTTTTTTTTTTTTTTTAACAAACGTACTTACATTCGTGCTGTGCTTCAGCCCTCTCGACCTCTAGCTGTTGGTCTAGCTTGGCTAACATCCACGGGATGAATTCTAAGTGCTTCAGCCCTCTCGACCTCTAGCTGTTGGTCTAGCTTGGCTAACATCCACGGGATGAATTCTAGAAAGATGGAAAAGACTAAGTATAAAGTTCAGTATGGAAAAAAATCTCTGTGGAATACACACACACACACACACACACACACACACACATACATACATACACAGGCACAATCAGTTAAAGGGTGCAGCATTCTGCGGTTCAAAAAACATGTATAGCGCACACAAAAACCGTTTAAGGACACAGCAGTCTGTGGACTGTGGCCCAAACAGATATAACGCATAACACAGACATAGAATCTGTTAAAGGTCGTAGCATTCGATATAGAGTGCGATCCAAAACAGATATAACATTGAGGCACTGAACACGGAGACATTGAACACACACACACACACGCACACACACACACACACACACACACATACACACACACAAACACACACACACACAAAATCTCTTAATGGGCTCATCAATCCGGGTAGAGTGCGGTCCAAAAGAGATATAACATAGAGACATTGAACACAGAGACAATGAACCCATAAAATCTGTTAAAGGACGCAGCATTCTGTATAGAGTGCGGTCCAAAACAGATATAACACACATACAGTCAGTTAAAGGACGCAGCAGTCTGTGGATTGTGGCTAAAACAGATATTTGAACACTGAAAAAGTACTTACCAGGTAACTGATATTCATCCACGCAGCAGCGCTTGCTGCTGCTGCTGCTGGTGGTGCCTGTACACTTCATGATGAAACCAAAAGTAGCGCGATTGAACACACTGAACCAAGTACAGAAGCAGAGTGAGGGCGAGTTGGGTTGTGGTTTGGTTTATATAGGTTCTATGACGTTGAATCACGTCACTAATGTAGGAGTGCTGCATTCTAGGGGTGGAGAGTGCTGCGTCATGAATGAATGATCATTGCGCTCCTAGAGGGGAAACCTCGAACTTCTCATTTGATCACTGAATATCCAAATGATCCATTCAGTTATGGAGTATGATTAAAATTGGATTGGACTTAAGTACTTAGGTAATTAATACATTATATGTACGATGTGGGTGCCGCATGTGTTCAGTTACTTCGTTAGCATATTTCCACAAGACTGTGGCACCAGTTCGAACGTCAGCAGTCGCAGGCTCACGGACTATACACAAGGTGCATGTCCCGTTATAAACGTGTGAAAGAGAAAGCACTGCAGCATCTCTCTCAGCACTTGACTACAGGGGTGACACGTGTACTGCGAGCGACAATCACGGATTACTTAATGGGATCGTGCTCTGGCTGTGTCCTAGACCACATGACGTGACACTGCTTACCGCCATTTTGGATAACGGTACTTGTGTCATCAGCTGACGTCACAGTAGCGCCCTTGGCGGTGGCAATATGTACTAAGTCAGCTGGAGTCCAGATCTCGTGGTGAACACACTGGGTGCAACCATATTGGATTACGTCACAGATGAGAGCGCCCTCTGGTGGTGGCGATGTGTACTCAGTCAGTTGGGCTCTGGACTAGAGTGCTGCAACGCTCAATGTTTGACCAGTCACGGCTTGCCTGTTGATGGGGCGACCGAGCCAGTCGTGTCCGACCCCACACGACTCGGCTCAGTCACGTACACACCCCATGTCTGTTGTCTGGATTCCGGACACGCGGATAACCGAGCATGACCGGTCACTGCTGATGTCTCACCTCGCCTCACCCTGGATCGCTGCACTGTACTGTACAAATCCAACTATCTGTCTGTCTGTCTCTCTCTCTCAGACACACACACACACACACACACACACACAATGTATTTATCTCTGTCTCTCTCTCTTTTAATACAAGAGTAACGTTTCCAAGAACGTGTACGTGACACAGTTATATTCATTAAGCACTTGGAAAATAAAATGACATTTCAGTACAATCACAGATAGAAGACGAGTCTCATTTCCAAACAGAAATATTTTTCCTTTCATTAATAGGAAACATTAAATAAGTGCTGCCCCTGTAATCTATAAGACAACCATCTTAGCAAAGAAAGCATACAAAGAACATTAAACATTTACAGGCGTAACTTGTCATACTTGTCACTTGTTTGCAACAGAAACAAAATTATAGTTTTGTTGACCAGCAGTAAATCACTAACGCGTTCCGCATTTAATTGGCTGCAGCGATTTGTTAGTAACATGCCGGCTTAACTAAAGCATCTTCTACTAGGCGCGCTTGTTGCTGGGATACATACAATACGTCTTGCAACTGCAGCCAGGCCTGGCAGATCTGTTTCATGTCTGCTCCACCACTTTAAGACATCATCATCTCTGGGGTGCATTAAAATGTAGAGGTCTAGTTCATCTGCTCTGGATGATCTGTTGTTCCTCCGTTCATTGAAACGGTCTCTATTTCTGGGTGGTGATGACACAGTACTTGAAGGCTCTATGATAATAAACAAAAGAGACAAGTAATACAAACTGGTGTGGAAATCATCGAAACGTTCCCGTAAAAACGAGATGTTTTACGTTAATGAAATATTATACGAATTATAGCATTCCCGTTTCTCTATAATACACTATCCACTAACTATGCAAAAACGATTATGTTAATGATTGCATGTTGTACCTGCGTAAGTAGAACATATTTGTAGCACATTGCTAAGAATTTTCTGCTTTTCATTTATTTCAAGTATATTAAGATCACGGAATGGCGGCCAAAGAAGCGTAGCAATTTTATGTCTGGAAGTGATCACAATCTTCTCACAAACGAAAGTCAAGGCTCGATTTTTAATCCTTTGCATCCTGTTAAAAAATACATATCTGTTAGTACACATCAATTACGGTAGTCAGTTATAAATCTATCACATATCATAATGAAACAGTTCTTTTAACTGCAGTAATTACTCACCTGACAGTTTGTGAAACCAAAGAAGAACTAACTGGATTGTCGGTTCTTTTTCGCCATTCAATTCATCTGTGGTCTCTTTAAATGGTCTCAGAAAATGCGCAATTTTTCCTGGAAGCTCATTATCATATCCTTGCAATCTGTAAGCGGAGTCCTTTTCCGCCAGCAAAGTAGCAACTTCGTTATACTGAGTGTGTAAGGATTCCAGCATAGTGTACAAGCTGTCCCAGCGTCTGCAGACCTCTTGTTTCGACGATGATTTCGAAGACGAGCAGAGGCCACTTTTCTTAATGTACCTTACAATGCATTTTGCAGTATTTATTGTTGATGCTATGTTCGGGACATGATTTAACAAGAAGTTATCTTCATCGAAAGTATGGCTAAGTGCTGTGCTTATGCAACGAGCACCACAAGGTATCCTTTCCAAAGCCTTTGTTACATTGGCACCCTGGCTGTAGAGACAAACGAAACTGTTCAACATGGCCGCCGAAATGTCCCAATCAGCCATCTCTTCAATTTCTTTTATAATATTTATTCCCTTCTTCTTAACATCTGGGAATTTTGGTGTAAATATAACATTGTTCACAAGAGACCAATCTGTGTTAATGTAATGTATTGTAAGCATCAAACAGTGCACCTGATTATGCGAATCAATCCACATATCAACTGTCGCAGCACATGTTTTATTAATAACTTCCGCAATAACAGAAGGCATTATGCTGTTTCGTACTGCATCAGCTTGTTGTTTGACATGTCTGCTTATAGTAGAGGGATGTCAATGCCACATTAACTTCTTCATAATGCGCACCTAGATGTATTAATTCTTGGCCTAGATCTCTGAAACCTTCACCGGAAACAGCATTAAAAGGTCTCATATCTTTAGCACACATTGCAACACACTTTGCTGTAATACTATGTTTTATTACTGCCGGTATCCCTGAAGGAGCTGTATCTTTGTGAGGTTTCTTGCAACTGTGTTTCTTTAAATGAGTGGTTCCCGGCTGGAAACAGTAATGTGGAACAGTTTATGCATGATATGTATCCAGTAGGCGCACTGTTTTCGTCTGCAAGCAACAGAAATGTACTCCATACTTGGCTTTTTAGACCTTCCCATTTCTTCAATGTGTAAACATTGGTTTCAATCTTATGTCTTACTGCACTGGCTTCCTCGCGCTGCATGATTACAGAGAGAGACATACCACAAGTGAGAAGCCCATACTGGCTGCAGTCTCTCATGGATAATGACATGTGTAATGTGTTTGAAGTTACATATTAGGTATTTGGTCACGGCTTCTATGCTCGGTCACAAGAACTAGTGCAGGCAGCACATCCAGTTACGGTGTGCTCGCCCCATCTCGTATTTTGTGCTCGCTTACCCGGTCATGCAGGACTCTACTCTGGACCTCATGGTGTACACACCGGACGCCCATACTGCTTGAAATTGTTTAAATAAAGACTTATCTCCTTTTCCCATAAATCATTAGGAGGAAATGGGCGGTTGGGTCACTGAGGTTAGCACAAGTGCCCTTTCATCCACGGCATTTTCTTTGCTTAGTAGAAATATCTGAATTGAGCTTTGTTTATGGCCAAAATTCAAACTTTGCGCCAGTTCATAGGAGGAAGTGGGGGTCGGGTGTCTTAGGTAAGTGGAGGTAGCCCAAGTGGCCTATCTTCCCGCGATTTCCTTTGCTTAGTAGAGATAACCTTGGTGTGATGCATTATCCTGCTGGAATTTGAACTTCCGCCCGCCATTTTTCTGGAGGATGTGAGGGGTTAGGTTAGTGGAGGTAGCCCAATTGACCTTCTTCCCAGCAAAATTAAAACTTGCCGCCAAAACCCACCCTCTTGAACGACGTCATGGCCGCCATCTTGGATGATGTCATGTGCTGCTGCCAAGTCTACATGGCGCCATCTTGGATCACGTCATCGCCCCATCGTGGATACATCTGGCAACAATACTCAATACTCTACCCCAATACTCATATCAGCACACGCTCTGCTGCAGAGAGAAAATTCGTCCAATTCACACTGGTTTGCAGAGTATAGGTGCAAAGATAAATATACACTGAAACTTCCTGGCATATTAAAACTGTGTGCCGGACCAAGACTCGAACTCGGGACCTTTGCCTTTCGCGGGAAAGTGCTCTACCAACTGAGCTACCCAAACACGACTCATACCCTGTCCTCACAGCTACACTGGCAGAAGTAAAGCTGTGAGGACGGGGTGTGAGTCGTGCTTGGGTAGCTCAGTTGGTAGAGCACTTGCCCACGAAAGGCAAATGTCCCGAGTTTGAGTCTCGGTCTGGCACACAGTTTCAATCTGCCAGGAAGTTTCATATCAGCGCACACTCAGCTGCAAAGTGAAAATATCAATCTGGATAAATATACACTGATGATACAGTAGTAGTAGTAGTAGTAGTAGTAGTGGTTTCATTTATGTGCACATCACTTTTGCAAGGATATTGGACATGTCTTGCAATTACGATTGAAGAACAACAAAAGTTACATAGTTTATAAGACGTCCATCTTAGAAAGGCGTAACAAACTCAACGCAGCATACCATCTGTCCCACACTCTGTACAACAAGAAGTGCATTTCAAAGAATGCTAAGGTCTGTCATTGCAGAAATGGTGTCAGACCACAGTTTCTGTATGCCACACAGACCCTCTCGATAAATAGAAACGGCAGGATGGATGACCTGAAGAAAGCAGAAAGATGTATTCTCAGAAAAATTCGTGGCCCGATATTGCTCCCATATGGGGCCTACCGATTGAAGAATAATTCTGAACTGTATGTAGAAAAAATGGTTCAAATGGCTCTGAGCAGTATGGGACTCAACTGCTGAGGTCATTAGTCCCCTAGTAGAACTAGTTAAACCGAACTAACCTAAGGACATCACAAACATCCATGCCCGAGGCAGGATTCGAACCTGCGACCGTAGCGGTCTTGCGGTTCCAGACTGCAGCGCCTTTAACCGCACGGCCACTTCGGCCGGCTGAACTGTATGTAAAGTTAGAATCAGCCAACACCAGTATGCGACGTAGGAGGGTCAAGATCTGTTGGCACCTACAACGAATGAACAACAGGCTTACCAAGAAGATCTTCTCATTGGTTAAAAGTTACAAGACTGGAAGCCTGTGGCTCAATGAAGTACTGAAGGACTGGAATGCGGGTGGGCTCTCTGATCTTGAGGTAGAAGATCGTTCCAAATTTTGTGCTACGGTAGAGTCTCGGACCCCACCACCTACAGTCCCTAAACGTCGGAAGCCCCTTTCACAGGAGAGGAAGGAGAAATTATCAGCAGGGCTCAAGAGGTATTCGGAACGGAAGAGACCATTGGAGGAGAACTAGTCATAAGCGCTCCTTAGTGGGCTTAAATAAATAATAATAACACAGGAAGTTATATAGTTACAAGCTTATGTAGTTTGACAAGGATGGGGTAGGTAGTCGTCTCCGGCGTTGTAGTAGGAACCATTCCGACGTTTCTCTGAAGAAATTTATGGAAACCACAGAGAACCTAAAACTGGGTCATCGGATGAAGACTAGAGCCATCACCTACCTGAAACGAGGCCATTCTGTTATCTCGTTCTGTTGGTCCGTAGCGTATCGTACTCTTTTACAGAGAAGTTATTTTAGTCATGTAAAAGACTAGTGCTACACTGTTCATTCGTGTCTCACTCCCACACACTGTTCAAAATGGTTCAAATGGCTCTGAGCACTATGGGACTTAACATCTATGGTCATCAGTCCCCTAGAACTTAGAACTAATTAAACCTAACTAACCTAAGGACAGCACACAACACCCAGCCATCACGAGGCAGAGAAAATCCCTGACCCCGCCGGGAATCGAACCCGGGAACCCGGGCGTGGGAAGCGAGAACGCTACCGCACGACCACGAAATGCGGGCCCCACACACTGTACACATACTATCAGCTGATGTCTGGACAATACACATTATTCTACATTGCATACCTTTGGGAGCAATTTTTTCCAGAAAAGAAAAAAAAGAAGCGAAAGTCATTATGTGAAAACGTTATGTGCAATGACGCATGTCTTAATATCAGTATATTATTTATTTGTGTTACTTTTATAGCGAACCGCTGCTCTGCGATACGTAAATAATCTTTCAATGTGCGGAATGCAATGCTCAACTTTTTAAGTGCCGTTTTGAATCTGTTTGTTTTAGGAATTTCTTTAAACTCCTTGGGCAATTTACTGTACAGTTTTATTCCTTTATAGAAAATGCCGTTTTTGAATTCTATGTTTATTGTATCTCTGTAAATATACGTTCAGTCTAGCTCTTGTTCACGATCATGCAGAGAGCTGTCTGTGCACTAATAAGGAATGTTATTTTTACCGAACTGTGTTTTACTAGGAAGGTTTTCTGCTGTTTGTGGCACATAGTTTGTTTCCCACTGATGTTGCGTGATTCACAATCAGTTTATACAACTGAAACTCCTTTTTGATGCGTCCAGAAATGTTCTTCGCTTTTTCGCATAAAGTCCAGCTTTCGTGACAAACACGTTTTCCCGTGTCAACGCCTCAGTGATGCACACTCAGGTAGCAAAAAGCCGCGAGGTAGCGGTGTGCTGGCGCACAGACGGCGGCAGTATAGCGCACACAAGGTGTAGAAGAGCAGCGCTGCTACCTCTACTCAGGTGATTCGTGTGAAAGGGTTTCCGACGTCATTATGGCCGCACGACTTTGATCGCAGAGTGTAGTTGGAACTAGACGTACGGGACATTTCATTCTGGAAATAGTTAGGGAAACCAATATTTCGAGATCCACGATGTCAAGAGACAGCCAACACTGCTCAAAATAACCGCAAAGATGAAGGGGGGATGTTCGGCGAACGTATCAGTCGGGACAGTGCGGCGTAACTTGGCGTTACTGGGTTGTGGCCGCAGGCGACCTTCGCCAACAGCGCGACATCGCCTGCAGCGCCTCTCCTGGGATCGTGACTGCACCGGTTGAGCCTGCTCATAGCAGCGCCCACTTCAGTTGATGAGAGCTGCTGGTAGCGCTCGTGTGTGGCGCAGACCCCACGAAGCTGTGCAAACTGGTGGTCGTTCCGTAATGGTGTGGGCTGTGTTTACATTGAAAGGACTCGGTGCTCCGGGCCAATCATTGACTAGGAATAACTAGACCATTTGCAGCCGTTCGTGGACTTCATATTTCCAAACAAAGGTGGAATTTTCGTGGATGACAATGCGCCGTGTCACTGGGCCAAAATTCTTCGCAATTGATCTGAAGAACATTCTGGACAATGCGCCCGAATGACTCGGTCACCCAGATCGCTCGGTCTTAACCCTATCGAACACTTGCGGCGCATAGTCGGGAGGTCAGTTCGCGCACCAGCAATACTTCCGCAAGTATGGACGGCCGTAGAGGCAGCATGGCACGATGTTTCTGCAGGGGACTCCCACCGACTTGTTGAGTCCGTACCACGCCGAGTTGCTGCGCTACGCCGAATAAAAGGAAGTATCCGACGACTTTTGTCACCTCATTGTCGGTACGAGCTCTGTGCAGCACTTCACGTTTAGTGCGCACGCTTGCAAACTGACAGACAGCCACGTCACATTATAGATATTTCACCATCCGTCTTTGCTCCGTTATCTAAATGCGATTATCTGCACTGAGATTCAGAACAATGTTAGCATAGGTGTGGGAAACACCTGCTTACGAATTTGATATTCTGTTGTGTCGTCTAATAACGTGACGAGAGTGGCTGCTGATATCCCACTGCTGCAGTGCGGGCACACCAGAAACGGCCTTTTAAGGTGCGAAGTCCGTTGTATGTCGCTGTGTTTCAGTAACTTCATTCGAGCTCAGTATTTGCACTTTGACGGCGGATAACACTTGACAACACGGTATCTCGTACGTGGCATCAGTACTCTGCGGCCACAGAGGTCACGGAACAGCTATACACAGATATGCGGGTGGCGGCAGTGTCGCATACGAAAGGTGTGAAGGATCAGTGCGCTGGCACTGCCGCCCGTCTCATTCGTGTGGCACCACGGCCGCACGGCGCCAATTAAGGGGAGCCGGAGGTGGTCAAATCCAAAAAATTACGATTTTTTTTGCTACCGAAAATTAATTGGAACATTCCTCTTTAATGTAAACTTCGAATTATTGTTCTACTCGCCCTAGAAGTGGAGTTATTACCATTTTCCCCCACGCCTGCAGAGGAAATGGTCGGCCGCTGAATGCATCTAACACCCTCTCGTGATTTCCTGGCGAACTGCTTGGGATTATCTCGGCCTGTTACGCATACAGCGCCTTATGTTACGCATACAGCGAGTGTGCAAGGGTTGGCTAAATTGTTTTCTGTGACAAATATTACCCGTATTTCCTTACAGCTTACTCCTATTTTCCTCAGAATTTCGAACATCTTCCTCCATTTAATATTGTCGTACACATTTGTTCGGGTTACGATGCCACGTTTTAGTAACCGTGTATATAAGAAGAGGAAGAACGCAGGGAAAAGAAAATTAACACTAATACCAAGTTGCGATACTACAATGAATAAGAGCGCGCAACATCGTCTCTCTGCTGTTTACCGTTTCGAATTAGTTCAGTGTTGCGCCTGCTGTTGGTAGTATTATACTTATTGTGTAAAGCGGGTAATATGCAGTATGTACAAGAATCAGGAGGGAACAATAAAACCAATTTTTCATGACTTAGCACAGCCAGAATTGTTACACAAATGTCTACACGGAAAGACGCAGAATCCTAATGAGAGCGTAAACAATTCGATTTGGGAAGTGATTCCTAAAAGGGTGTTTGTAAGCATAAAAACACTGCACTTTGGCTTTTATGATGCAATAGCAACCTACAACCAAGGGAACAGTGTGAAGTGTGAAGTTCTGAAGGCATTAGGATTTACAGCTGCGGTGAACACTGTACGAGCACTAAGAAATATTGACAGAGAAAGGATAAGAGGAGCAGAAAGAAGAGAAAGGCATATGAAGTATAATGGAACAACAGGCCAGAAAAGAAGGCAGAAGGGGAAGCCTTTGGAGGATGAAGAAGAAGACCCTGATAATCCATCCTATAGTGCAGGAATGTATTGAGAAACTTTGATAGCCATTTCCCATAAAGTAGAATTTTTCGAATATAAGGAACATTTTCTCAAAATCCACACAAGCTAGAGAGATGAAATTTTTGTACAGCACTCCTAGTGGTCAAACTTACATTGTAACACAGCCATTTGGCAATATGTTCAGTAGTTTCATTTGAGTTTAATTATAAAGCAATTATTTGAAAAAAACTTTGGGTCATTAATAAAAGAAATTATTTGGAAGGAAACTAGAAAAGATACACCAAAATCCCTCTGTCATAACTGCAATACTAAACCACTCTATATGTAAAAAAAAAAAAATCAAAATTTTCTATTTGGTAGTTTATTCATAAATGTTCCTCAGACTTAGTGATATTAACACGGGCAGCATAGGCACCTCCGGCTCCCCTTAACAGACACTGAATGCGGAATGGTAGTTGAAGCTAGACGCTTGGGATGTTCCGGGTCGGAAATCGTCAGGGAATTCAATATTACGAAAACCACACTGTCAAAGGAGAGTGTGCCGAGAATACAAAATTTCAGACATTACCTCTCACCGCGTACGAGGCACCGGCCTAGGGCCTTCACTTAGCGACCGAGAGCACTGGCGTTTGCGTAGAGTTATCAGTGCTAACAGACCACCAACACTGCATGCAAAATCCGCAGAAATCAATGTAGGACGAACGACCCACGTATTCCTTAGGACAGTGTGGCGAAATTCGACGTTAATACACTCCTGGAAATGGAAAAAAGAACACATTGACACCGGTGTGTCAGACCCACCATACTTGCTCCGGACACTGCGAGAGGGCTGTACAAGCAATGATCACACGCACGGCACAGCGGACACACCAGGAACCGCGGTGTTGGCCGTCGAATGGCGCTAGCTGCGCAGCATTTGTGCACCGCCGCCGTCAGTGTCAGCCAGTTTGTCGTGGCATACGGAGCTCCATCGCAGTCTTTAACACTGGTAGCATGCCGCGACAGCGTGGACGTGAACCGTATGTGCAGTTGACGGACTTTGAGCGAGGGCGTATAGTGGGCATGCGGGAGGCTGGGTGGACGTACCGCCGAATTGCTCAACACGTGGGGCGTGAGGTCTCCACAGTACATCGATGTTGTCGCCATTGGTCGGCGGAAGGTGCACGTGCCCGTCGACCTGGGACCGGACCGCAGCGACGCACGGATGCACGCCAAGACCGTAGGATCCTACGCAGTGCCGTAGGGGACCGCACCGCCACTTCCCAGCAAATTAGGGACACTGTTGCTCCTGGGGTATCGGCGAGGACCATTCGCAACCGTCTCCATGAAGCTAGGCTACGGTCCCGCACACCGTTAGGCCGTCTTCCGCTCACGCCCCAACATCGCGCAGCCCGCCTCCAGTGGTGTCGCGACAGGCGTGAATGGAGGGACGAATGGAGACGTGTCGTCTTCAGCGATGAGAGTCGCTTCTGCCTTGGTGCCAATGATGGTCGTATGCGTGTTTGGCGCCGTGCAGGTGAGCGCCACAATCAGGACTGCATACGACCGAGGCACACAGGGCCAACACCCGGCATCATGGTGTGGGGAGTGATCTCCTACACTGGCCGTACACCACTGGTGATCGTCGAGGGGACACTGAATAGTGCACGGTACATCCAAACCGTCATCGAACCCATCGTTCTACCATTCCTAGACCGGCAAGGGAACTTGCTGTTCCAACAGGACAATGCACGTCCGCATGCATCCCGTGCCACCCAACGTGCTCTAGAAGGTGTAAGTCAACTACCCTGGCCAGCAAGATCTCCGGATCTGTCCCCCATTGAGCATGTTTGGGACTGGATGAAGCGTCGTCTCACGCGGTCTGCACGTCCAGCACGAACGCTGGTCCAGCTGAGGCGCCAGGTGGAAATGGCATGGCAAGCCGTTCCACAGGACTACATCCAGCATCTATACGATCGTCTCCATGGGAGAATAGCAGCCTGCATTGCCGCGAAAGGTGGATATACACTGAACTAGTGCCGACATTGTGCATGCTCTGTTGCCTGTGTCTATGTGCCTGTGGTTCTGTCAGTGTGATCATGTGATGTATCTGACCCCAGGAATGTGTCAACAAAGTTTCCCCTTCCTGGGACAATGAATTCACGGTGCTCTTATTTCAATTTCCAGGAGTGTAGTTTATGGCAACAGACGACCGACGCGAGTGCCTTCGCTAACAGCACGACATCGCCTGCATCGCCGCTTCTGGGTTCCTGAGCGTATCGGTCGGACCCTGGACGACTGAAAAACCGTGGCCTGCTCAGATGAGTCGCGATTTCATTTGGTAGGAGCCGATGGAAGGGTTCGAACATGGCACAGATCGCACGAAGCCGTGGTCCCAAGTTGGCACCCAGGCACTGTGCAAGCTGGTGCTGGCTCAGTAGTGGTGTCGGCTGTATTCACATGGAATGAACTGCGTTCTCAGGTCCACCTGAACCGCTCACTGGTAGCAACTGGGTATGTTGGGTTGCTAGGAGACCATTTGCAGCCATTTGTGGACTCATGCTTCCAAACAACGGTGTCATGTCACTGGGTCACGATTGTTCGCTATCGGTTTAAAGAACATTCTGAACTATTCGCCACCCTGACCACGCGAAATGAATCCCATCGAACTTTTATGGGAAATAATCGGGAGGCCAGTTCTTGCACAAAATCCTGCACCGGCAACACTTTCGCAATTATCGACGATTATAGAGGCAGCATGGCTCAATATTTCTACAGGGGACTTCCAACGACTTGTTGAATCCATGACATACCGAGTTGCTGCGTTACACCAGAAAAAGAACGTCCGAAACGATATTGGGAGATATCCCATGACTTTTCTCACCTCAGTGTAAATGATTCATTCCGGAGTGTGCCCTGAAATGAAACTTCCTACGGCATCCAAACTGTATGATGGACCGAGACTCGAACGCGGGACCTTTGCGTTACGAGGGCATTCGTTTTCGAACCTCTATATTTTCCAATGTAATAAGTGTAAAAATGTGATTGCTGAGTGAACTGGACCTTAACCCACCGAGTTTGCATTTTGCATTCCGCAGACATTCTATGAGCGCCCCTCTGGTCACACGACACCCATCCAAGCGGTAGTAAAGTTCCTTCCACACTTTATGTAGCAGCATCCTGTCAGTAGTTATCGCGACATCGTTGATGCGTCCTTGGAGCTGTTTCAGTGCTGCCTGCCAGCTGGAGTATGTAACACGTCCTTTTTATTCTTGTAGTTTATCCGCTCGTTCGCGGACCTGATTAGCAGCCCAAAATTAGATAATTAATTAATGTGACCGTGTACCTAATGGGCTAGCAATCGGATTGGACTGCTCAGGAGGTGTTACATTCCGTACTATCCTCACAAATATGGTAATAATTATGGTTCGGTGGTAATGAGGACAGCAAACACAGTTTCATAAACAAAACCTATATTCTTAGCAAAGCACAAAAATAAGGAGACAGCCACTGCCTTCGTCAATACACTGTTAATGACGGCTAATCTCATCACAGGTCTCTTTAGTTATTGTTAATCGTCACACGCAATATCCAGTCACTGTAATCCAAGTAATGCCGGCGCGGTAGACGCGGAAATATAACAGCGGCACTCAATCTCACTGAAATCACGTTATAATAAAACTTTCTCACTTTTCCGCCGAATATTGATACAAAGGGGTTAAACCACGGCGTTGGCCACTCCCTTTGCCGGTAAATAGCAATAATTTCTGCTGGCTTTTTGCACAGCTATTCCCGCCTCGCGGGAACCTACCACACCCGGCCTCGGCACTCCACGCTCTAACTTCGCACTGCACTCCGCCCAGTTATTCCCGCCTCGCGGGAATCTACCCAAGCCGTCCACTCGGCACTCCGGGGAATCCCCTCTAGCTCGCGCGTCCTGCACACACTACTCGATATTTGCCCTGTCGACCTGTGTGAGCGCAAATTCTAATAGTAAGGGCCTGCGGACCCCTTACATCCCCGCCCTCAAAAACTTCTTTTGAACCGCAGGTGAAAAAGAATCGGCTAGGGATTTAAAAACATAGTTACATTGAACAAAACATACAATACAAATCCTTAATGAATTTACAATTTTCAAAATAATCCTGGACTCCGGTAGTGGGCTGCCTCCACAACAATTTCTGCAAAAAAGGTTAGTACATCACATAAATGGCATTGTTCAAAATTACAAATTTTCATTTTAACCAGCAAGTCGTCTATAGTCCAATATCAAAAATGACAACATACACAGCATATACACTCAAAAATTCAAACCTAAATACAGAACACATGGATTATTACTACAACATAGTTATTACAAGTTTTATATGCATTCTGAGAGAGTCTTTGACATGAAATAGGCAACCCTACTTGAAATACCTTACAAAGCACAAATGTAAATAAACCCTTTCCTTTCATTTGTCCATTTTACAGCTAATTATCCTAACCATGTCCTAGCATGTTTATTTTGGGTCATTATAGCCCTCACTCCAGACTGGACCTCATCTGGACTGTCATCTGGTTTCTCGGTTCCTCCGCCTCTTCCTCGGAAATCAGACGAATGATTAAAATGAATCCTTGGGTCATTACTCCCTTCTCTGTTTCGATCCTTAGCTAGCTTGTATTTCTGTGATTTAATATACTCCAACTGCTCCAGTATCTTCATTAAGGCCTCTCTACCTTTAATTGGGCTCCTGTATACGGTTCCTTGTCTTTTCTGATTCATTCTTCTTTTTATTGCAGATATCATTACGTTGTCATTCAGGGGTTGTTTCAAAGTCTCGTTCCCTTTCCACAAGTGTTTGGCAATTTCTTCAGACGCTCCTTTCCAATTACTAAGTGGTTTGCATCGTAGTGGGTCCTCAAGTGCTGCACATTGACGACTCTTGGGCCAGCATTTCTTCAATACTTCTCCTCCGAACTGATCATTATCCGTAGTCTCTCTCTTCCTCTTGATTCCACAAGTGAAGGCCTCACCTTTGATTGCACTCCTCTGGTAATCTTCTCGCTGCATGGCTACAGCATCTCTCAGATTTATTGTCAATTGTTTTTGCTTTTCTCCTATCCCCTCAATCACATCGTTACATTGGTTCTGCTTCTGTGTCATTTCGGTGATCCTTTCTTCCATATCGATTCCGGTTTCTTCAACATCTTCTTCTATCTTCTCAACCATGTCGTCGCATTGTTTCTGCATCTGTGTCTCTTCGGTGATCTTTTCTTCCATTTCGGTTCTATTTTCTTCAACATTTTCTTCTGTCTTTTTTGTTAGCTCTTCTTCCGTCTTCTCCACGTCTCCCTGGATCTGTTCTATATTTGTCTGTAGTTTACTTTCTCTCTCGTCGACGTTCATCTTCAGTCGTTTTGGTACTTCCCGTATTGCCTTCTCCAGATTATATTCCATCTTCGTGTATGATGTTTTGATCTCTTGTAAATCTTCCTTTCATGATGCGTAGAATTTTTCTTCTTCTTCTCTTTCTTCTTTAAAATATTTCCTTATTAATTCTCCAGTTTCTCGGTACTCTTCTTTTAATGATTCTCTGAATTCTCGTGAACTCTTCTCTATTAATGCGTTAGTTTCTTGCGAACGCTTCTCTGACCTTTCTTCCGATGCTTGTAAATCTTCCCTTAATGATTTTTGTAAATCTTGTAGCAAGGCTGCCAACGTCGACCGTAAATCTGCATCATCTGAAACTGGCTTGGCTCTCATTGCTTGTTCCGGTGTCTCAGGATAACTAGTTGAATGTGCTAATGGGCTTCCTAACGACAACCCACACTCACTGATTCCTGAATCATATCTGTCTCTCTGTCCTACCCCTTTTCTTTCAACTACTGCCTCGCAGACCTGCTTATCTTCAAAAGACATTTTTGGTTTAATTTTAATGCCCAGGCAAGTATTACAAAATAACCTCCAATAATTCAAAACTCTCCTAATTACCAGGAAACTACTCAACAGTACCTGCAATCCTTTCAGAAATTTCCCAAATTGACACAACATGCCTGACTATTAAACATAACAGCTCTTCAAAAAACCTAATACTTCAAAAACAATTTTCACATACACAATTTATGCAAAATATTTTAAACAAGATAATCACAACTCTCACAAAATCTAAAAATGCAAATTCCTCAAAACAATTATTATTTATACAATGCAGTGTGCACCAATAAGCATGCTAGACTTCAAAATGTGTTTCGCAACTTTTCTGAATTTACTACAATTTAGCATCTTCCCTAACGTGAATATCAGTTAAAATTGTTTATTTATCACGAAGACTGCACACTGAAATTTACTGTTATTTTAACCCGTTGTCTTCACTCACCAACCGACGTTACCGCGAGTCGCGATGTTTTGACGTTTCAGATGGGCATGGTCGGTCCGCTGTTGGAGCTCGCGTGAAGGTGACGTAGTTCCCCGTCGGCCGCTCCGTGGCGCTGTAGGCGGACGTAGTTTGTAGCTCTGCCGCTAGATGCCGGGACTGCGCTCGCTGCCTCGAAGTTGCGTCGCTGTGTGGTAGGAGGTCGTGTGGAATCACCTCGCGGGTCGAAGCTCTTTGGCGCGACTGCTACGTGGCTTTGCGTGACGTCACTCCCTAACTGCGTCGCCACAATACGTTATCGTCAGCATACCAGTTTATGGGTCCACACGAATTCGTCCGATTTTCACCGCTCAAAAGGCAATTTCGGTCAACATATTACCACAAATTACCTTTCTAACAACTTTCGTGACGAAATCTTAGCTCGTTTTGCTATTTTACTGTTCACACGTGTCTTTCTTTAGCGTCCACTTTTCACAGTTTTTCGCGCGGATTTTCGCATTTGCACTTTACAACACAGTTTAATATAGCCCGCAAAACAGTTTAGTCACAATCTTGCGATATTATTACTTCGTATTGTTCAAAATTTACACTGTTCCTTATCGCGATTTTAACGTTCATGCACTGTCCCGATTCCACATTGAAAATTTTGTTTTCTCGTCCGAAAATTGCACTTGTTCTTTTCACGGTAAGTCAACTGTGTTAACACTGCGTTCGAAAATTGCATTAGTCCGAGTCCTGTCCACGGTAAGCCAAGGTGTAACACGTTCTTTTTATTCTTGTAGTTTATCCGCTCGTTCGCGGACCTGATTAGCAGCCCAAAATTAGATAATTAATTAATGTGACCGTGTACCTAATGGGCTAGCAATCGGATTGGACTGCTCAGGAGGTGTTACATTCCGTACTATCCTCACAAATATGGTAATAATTATGGTTCGGTGGTAATGAGGACAGCAAACACAGTTTCATAAACAAAACCTACATTCTTAGCAAAGCACAAAAATAAGGAGACAGCCACTGCCTTCGTCAATACACTGTTAATGACGGCTAATCTCATCACAGGTCTCTTTAGTTATTGTTAATCGTCACACGCAATATCCAGTCACTGTAATCCAAGTAATGCCGGCGCGGTAGACGCGGAAGTATAACAGCGGCACTCAATCTCACTGAAATCACTTTATAATAAAACTTTCTCACTTTTCCGCCGAATATTGATACAAAGGGGTTAAACCACGGCGTTGGCCACTCCCTTTGCCGGTAAATAGCAATAATTTCTGCTGGCTTTTTGCACAGCTATTCCCGCCTCGCGGGAACCTACCACACCCGGCCTCGGCACTCCACGCTCTAACTTCGCACTGCACTCCGCCCAGTTATTCCCGCCTCGCGGGAATCTACCCAAGCCGTCCACTCGGCACTCCGGGGAATCCCCTCTAGCTCGCGCGTCCTGCACACACTACTCGATATTTGCCCTGTCGACCTGTGTGAGCGCAAATTCTAATAGTAAGGGCCTGCGGACCCCTTACAAGTACTTAAACACCGTCCTTAATGTATCCACAAAGGACGAAGTCACAAGGCGTTAGGTCAGGCGACCTGGCAGGTCAAGGGAACAGAGTGCGGTCGGTGGGTTACTCTATCACTATCCTTTAAACAATCAGTCCACCTACATGGATAGCATCTGGGTTGTCTGCCCCTTCACTCTGCGATGGCAGATATTAATTTAGTCGAGAAACGCAGCGTTGACGAAAATACGACTAAATACCTACCACGCAAAGGCCACATAGCTTCAATAGTTGGGCAGTAGCTAAAAGTTAGTTAAACTATCTAGCGTTCGGGATTCTTACATGACTCGCTTAAAAGAATGTCGAAAATTTGCTGTAAGCTAGTTTAGTGTAAAGCAAAGAAAATGGCTATTAAGTCCGTCTTTAATATCTCGACATCATTTTTGTAATGTTACTGACTGTCTCTGTTACTAGTTCACACCAAAAAGCAGCGACAAGGTATTTAGTCCAACCTGATACTTTGAACGTCCTAGCCGGCCGAAGTGGCCGTGCGGTTAAAGGCGCTGCAGTCTGGAACCGCAAGACCGCTACGGTCACAGGTTCGAATCCTGCCTCGGGCATGGATATTTGTGATGTCCTTAGGTTAGTTAGGTTTAACTAGTTCTAAGTTCTAGGGGACTAATGACCTCAGCAGTTGAGTCCCATAGTGCTCAGAGCCATTTGAACCATTTTGAACGTCCTAAACAGTCACTGACCCATTAACTCAATCAGTCGTTCAGCAGGCTTTTTGTAAAAAAACGCTCTCCATAATGTCTCGTGTAAGGGCATTGATGCAATGGATACACCAGTTCCCGTCAGATCACCGATGTTAAGCGCTGTCGGGCGAGGCCGGCACTTGGATGGGTGACTGTCCGGGCCGCCGGGCGCTGTTGCCATTTTCTGGGGTGCACTCAGTCTTGAGGAGCTACTCGGCCGAATAGTAGTGGCTCCGGTCAAAGAAAACCATCATAACAATCGGGAGAGTGGTGTGCTGACTGCACACCTCTCCTCTCCGTATCCTCACTGAGGATGACACGGCGGTCGGATGGTCCCGATGGGCTACTTGTGGCTTCAAGACGGAGCCCAAAATGTCTCGTAACCTGCACAAAACACCCCACATGGAGTTTACGCATGACATGAAATCTTCACATGTGAAAATCACCTGTAATAAACCATTCCATGATGATGATGATGATGATGATGTTTGGTTTGTGGGGCGCTCAACTGCGCGGTCATCAGCTTCCGTACAAAGTCCCAACCTCTTGCTCAGCCCAATCTCGCCACTTTCACGAATGATGATTAAATGACGAGGACAACACAAACACAAACCATTCGAGTCTCAGACTTTCACAATATACTCAAAACTATAGTCGCTGTTCGTCAATGATACGAGAACCGATTAAACGCGCGGGAATTTCTCCATTTTGGTACATATTCGATTAGCGCGGTTTAAGATAGGTGTTTTAGCAGTAGACGGCTCCCAGGTGATTATATCGCCTCATATACCTGAGGCACAAAGCCCTACTCAACGCGCGGAAAAATGCTGTATTTCTATTGGCTAGTATGTTCAGCACCCAGTCAGATCGTCTCAAGCATTTGTGTGTCAGATTACCAAAAGTAATTTAGATTAGAAATCTCGTAATTTCGAAACTAAATGAAATTTAATGAAAACAAAACACGATTTCCTTCCTCAAAATAAGTTGCTAATAAATTCTTATTTAACGCCCTTTCTGGCTCCCTTTTACAAACTCGAACTCACTCAGACGTACGTCACAAACTCCCCTACTGCACAACAACTTTCTCAAGCATACATTTCCATAGTTTTCATAAAATATCACATCCTCACTGTTGTGTCTAGGAATCCTGCGTACTAGTTTCTCTAGATAAACACTCAAACAACTCGTATTAATAAGTTTTATTACAACAAGACAAGTACAAATACTTAACTTTTATCTGAGAATTCTTTTAGTCTTTTATACGTGATCATCCAAAAGCACAATTACACATATGTATCGCAAGTGAAGGGTGACATACAAAATCACTCTTCTTTAGAGTAGACAAACACAAGTAACACATCTGGTCCTAGCAACAGCCACTAAAAAAAGTTTGCCAACTGACTGCAGTGAATGCTGGCCAATAACCATGCTATATAGAGATTGCTAATGATGGAGGCTACGAAGCGGCTAAGACAGAAGCTGCTATCGAAGTGGGCCACCTCCAGTCAGGCGAGGCGCTTTTGTCGTCTTAACCTTGGGGCCGCTGCTGTCGCACTGTGCTTCTGGAGGGGGGTCGGTCAGCATGTGATTGGCTGATGTCATGTCACAGCCTTCTCTTCTCTGTCATTCCCTGCTGTTCTGCTGGTGCTGACTTTACGCCATAATATTCCTCGCCCCCCTCCCCCAAAACGACGGACCATCGTCGTATATGGAGCACCACAATTGGGGAGGGGGGGGGAGGCAGGAATGTGGACGCTTTGATGGACCGGAAGCTGTGGCTGCAGGGGACTTTCGGTCGTATCGCGCCGTCTGACCTTTGCTCTGACGGAAATGTTCCCCAGAAAACGACCAAAAGTATGTGTGTCCACCTCCCGAGGCCCATAATCAGAGGCGACGGCTGCTGCGGCGTGGGCAGGAGGCCCAGCTCCACCGGTAGGACGAGGAGGCAGAGGAGATAAGGCTCCGTCTCTGTCGTGACGACACCCTCTGACGGCTGCTGTGGCCGCGCTGTCCTTGGGATCCGTGAAACTGGGGCAAGAGATTCAGAAGGATCACCGTGCACATTTCACTGGCGAATGTGATTGTGGTGTCGGCGCTGTAATCCGTCTGGGCCTGAATTGAAATACATGCATGCGTCAAGTCGACGATGGATCTCGCCTCACGCCCACTGTCTGCTGCCGCAAAAAGCCTGAAAATACAGTATCGTGCGGCCTTCCTTCAGCACTGGATGCTGAGGAGGGTGGATCAGTGTCCGATGGCGGCGGCCGTGAATCAAATCCGCCTGCGATGGTCCGTCTCGTAGATGCGAACGATAGGAGGCGAGAAACAGTTGCAGTGCTTGATCTCTGGCGTGTGCGACGCGAAATTTGGCCATCTGTTGCTTGAAGGTTCTGACAAAACGTTCCGCTTCTCCGTTTGACTGTGGATGAAACAATGCACTAGCTACATTCCGTATGCCATTGCGTTCACAGAATGTTTAAAATTCATTTGATGTGAACTGAGGGCCATTGTCTGACGCTATAACTTCAGGCAAAGCTTCGAGGCAAAAAAAAAAAAAAAAAAAAAAAAAAAAGAGAACAACTCCTGAACTGTGCTAAGTGACGTTGTCGAGTTCATTGGCACAACAATAGGAAACTTGCTATAAGCGTCTACCACAATCAACCAACGAATCTTCCATAAAGGTCCCGCAAAGTCTATGTGCACACGTTGCCATGGTGATTGCGTCTTAGGCCGAGCAGAGGATTTTCGTTGGCGGAGCGGACTGATTTTCCGCACATGCGTGACACTGTGACGTCATCTGTTCTATCTGTGTGACCATACCCTGCCAAATATGGCGTCGACTCGCTAACTGTTCCGTACAAACAATCCACCAGTGTGCTTGGTGAAGTAACTGCGACGCTTCTTTTTGCAAAGCTTTTGGGATCAACACATGTGTCATTTTGGACAAGAATCACACCTTACTGTACAGCGAAGGTATGCCGACGTGCAAAGTAATGGCGCACTACAGTGTTCTTGATGCTATGCAAAGAGCGAGGCCAAGATCTGCGAATGTATTGCACCAAAATGTTCAAATCTGAATCAGCTTCCAAGGCCTGTGCAAGTTTTCTACACTTCAGAGGAAAGGATTGAAGCAATTCAGAATTGTGAACATCGATGTGACAATACGATGCTGCAAAGCATCAAAATCTGTATCAGGGCCAATCGGAAGACGTGGAAGTACGCCCACATTACCATGTCGAGCTGTTGGACGATATACAATCTCGTACTGGTATTGAGACAACAAAGCCCATCCTTGCAATTTTTGAGCAGTTTGTACAGGAACTGCCTTCATCGGATCAAACAATTACTGCAATGGCTTGTGATTCGTTACTAAGTAGAATTTTCTGCCATACAAATAGTGGTGGAAATTGGTGTCACTATACACAATACCCAGTGCGTCTTTCTCTACTTGTGAACAGTTACACTGAGTTCTTGACAACACTTTCGATGTGAAAGCAATAGGCCTGTCTTTATCACCAAATCTGTGTGAAATCACTGCATTGATTCCGTAAGAGGAAGCGTCAACTTGCAACGCAACTGGTTTGTCAGGATCAAAGTGTAGCAAGCATTAATCACTGAGCAATGCATCTTTAAGTTTTTGAAAAGCATCTTGGCACTCATCTGTCCAAACGAAGGGTACATTCTTGCGACGCAAGCAATGCGATGAAGCTGCAATTTGTGCAGCATTCGGTACGAACCGATTTCTCTAAGTCTGAATGCAGTTCCGCAACATTGCAGGTAACTGACAGGCAAAGTACATTTTCCGAGATCGGGAATGTCTTGTCCATAAGCCGTCACGTGCGTGCTAGTTTTAGACAGGCGTGGGGAGCCTAACAGTTCATATGTGTTACGATTCAGCAATGTAACAGAAGAACGCAAGCCCAGCTGAAATTTCACAAGTTTTCCACTAAGATGCAAATGAAGAAAATGTTTGTTGGACTCGCGTAGCACTGAAGAAACTGTTTGCTTGCAAGTTTTGCTAATGCCTCCAGCAGGGCCTGCCGGTGTGGCCGAGCGGTTCTAGGCGCTTCAGTCTGGAACCGCGCGACCGCTACGGTCACAGGTTCGAATCCTGCCTCGCTCATGGATGTGTGTGATGTCCTTATATTAGTTAGGTTTAAATAGTTCTAAGTTCTAGGGGACTGATGACCTCAGATGTTAAGTCCCATAATGCTCAGAGCCATTTGAGCCAACCTCCAGCAGGCTTTAAATGCACTGCATTGCTTACATGGGACTGGTTACTAGATTTTTGTGAGTTTGCCCAATTTTTATGTGTGTGCTGTTGCAGACATATAGATTGTACGTGGCTTTTCTTGTCGCACTCATAACACTGTGCTTGTCTGGAGGGTCAATCTTGGCGTTGGTGCCGTGAATAGCACCGAGGGCGTGACGTAATCTATTGACTAATGTAGCCGCTGTTCAAAGAACTGTTTACGCAGCTTGGCGTGTGCTTGCTGTTGTGCCCGCTGGGCCGGTCGTGAACAAGGAATGACGCAACCCGACAAATTGGTGGCCGCTCAAATGTGGAGGACCACTAAGGCACCTGAGTCGTACTGTCTAGAATTTGCACTACATGATGAAATGATGGATCGGACTGTTTCAGAATCTGTTCTCTAAGATTGACATCAGTTACATTGAACATGATCACATCGCACGACATAATATCTGAATATAAAGCACCACAAGCACATTTGAGTTCGCATTTACTTGCCATACCCTGCAAACCCGTTACCCACTCACGATAAGTTTGTTTTGCCATTTTCTTGCAGCAAAAGAATTGGTACCTAGCTGCCACCACATTCACTTGTTGGTCACAATAGAGAAACTACAACCTGACCGTATGAAAGTTAACTCGGAGTGGCGTTAGGGAACAATTTCTAAATAAGGCGAAAGACTGCACTTCCTACCGTTGAGAAAAAGTTATGTAGATTCACAGTACCTGACAGTCTGTGAGCAATGATGTGGACTTGGTACTGCTGCAGCCAATCGAGCCATTCCTCTCCTTTTTCGTTAAACTTGCGAAAAGGTTGTTGCTACAGTTGTTGCATGTTGCGCTGTTTTTCGCAATAAAAATAAGCACAAAAGCAAAGAAAATTTCTGCAACGCTCACCTGAAAACACTGAATAGCAAAAACACTAAAAGAAACATTGTAAAAACATGGAAACACACCCCTGCAAGGAAAAGACGAGGTAGAATTAAGGCTCCGCAATGCAGAAAAGCCCACGACAAAACAAAACAGAGACAATTTGTAGCAGCTAGTGGGTCTGGGCTCAAAGCGTTAACAGGCTGTCGCTATGTTATTGCTGCCATATCGTCGGCACCATGTTACACGTACATCTCGTCGCCACGTTGTTGTGTCTAGGAATCCTGCATACTCCATTCACTAGATAAACAATCAAATAACTTGTATTAATGAGTTTTATTACAACAAGACAAGTACAAGGAACTTTGATCTGAGAATTCTTGTAGTCCTTTATACGTGATATTCCAAGAGGACAGTTAAACTGACGTGTGGCAAGCGAAGGGCGATATACAAAATAATCATAAGTAACACTTCTGGTCCTAGCGACCGCTACTAACAAAAATCAGTCAACTGAACAGTCGTGACTGCTGATCTCTAACCGTGCTACCTAGAGATTACTAATGATGAGGGCTCCGACGTGTCGCCTAGTGAAGTGGGGCGCGGAGCTTACGTCGTCTGCACCTAGAGGTCGCTGCTGGCGCATTGTCGTCCTGGAGGGAGGTCGCTCAGAGTGCGACTGGCTGACCCCTTGTCACAGACTTCTCTTCTCTGCCGTTCTCGATTGATGTGCCGGCGCTGACTTTACTTTATGTATCTCCTCCGTTCGCTCTCTCAGTCTCTCCAAAACACTCACGCAACGAAAACGCGATGAAGTACTAGTTTTCCTAAGTATTTTTAATTACATCAGAAATTTGTGGTAATGAAACTAAAGAAATTCCAGGAAATTAGATTGTATGAACCTATCCCCTTGGTTGTAGTTTCAGTTGCTACTGTAGATGAATACACTACAGTCCCTAACTCGGTTTCACAGTACCAGCACGGTTATCATATGTTTAGGTAAAAATTTATATCTGTGAAAATAGTGAAGTTAAATTTAAAATTTTAATAGTATGGTCGTGTTATCCATAGAACTTGGAATACTATGAAAAATATGGACTGATATTTAACAGTACTTGCTCAGATTCGTAGAGCGTACGTGCAACGTATTAGAGAGTTAGCCGAGCACACCAGTAGCCGTGCCGGCGCGAGAACCAGACACCTCCTGTTCTTCCGGATCCACGGCGAGCTACGCTTTCATTGCCAGATGGCGACTGTGTATAGTTTGCAACGTGACGAGGGCGCGTCACCTTCACTACTACGACCACTCCAGCGACGCGGTGGTTCGTCGTTTGGGCAGCGACGAACACCGATACTGCGAGGGCGCTGCCGTGTCTTCTTGGAAGATGAAATTCTCGGAATCAGCAGCGAGTTGTGCAAATAACCACAACTGTAACATGTGAAGGTAAAAGGTACCCGTCACACTCTTCTCGCAGAAGGGAAGCGGCCCATACAACTTGGTCTGCGACACTGCGCAGACAACTTTCACCTTGGACGAACCTCGTTGGTGCGCCACAACTGCATGGGGATTTTCCACACCCTCGCCTTGTGGCGATTAACGTTTGCAGGTACATGGGACGCTGATTCGTCTCTGAATATCGCCTCGGGGGCGAAACGTTCATCCTCAAGTGCTTCCTCCACTGTGATAACACAACTGAAGGTGCCGCCGGCCATGATCTTCCGGTTTCAATTGTTGTAGGAGCTGAAGAATGTACGGCTCGTAATGTAGACGCCGTTGCAAAATCTTCCAGACAGTTCGCTGCGTATTTCAACTTCCTGGCGCGTGCGATCTGTTGATTGTTTTTTGGACTGCTTACGAAACTTCCCCTCAGCCTCTCCACGCTTGCATCTGGCACGCTTGCTCGACGGCTACTTTCCCGTTTAGAGACACAACCAGTGTGCCTAAACGGCGATACACAAGGTGATTATAATTTAACTTTCGCTACTTCAGAGCGTCCCCATGGAAAACGAGTGACTGTTTAGCCATTTCGTAATGCAGACGAACATAGTGTGTGGCACACTAGACACAATCCGTATTTTAAAATACTTCCTGTTCGTAAGTGAAGTTACAGTGCGAGTGCGACCTCCAGCATGTGACGAGAGGAGAGGAAACGCAGATGAGAGAAAAAAAAGGGCAAGTAACCACTTTATTTACGTAAGCAACAAGTCGACAGCTGTTTTGTAATCTAAAAATATCGCACATTGAAACACAGCTGTATCATTCTAGACTCCACTAACGATGCCTTAAAGTGAAAGGCGAAACCTGTCTGTAACAAATAAAATACGTTGCATGTAGAAAAGGCGGTTTTTATTTACAAAACGAAAATTTTTATTCTGTTTTAGCGGTTCGTACAGTGGTAATTTGGGAGAGTACGGTAATAAATCGAAAATCAGTGCGACCACTGACTAATGTCTTTGGCTCGTCTCTGCGCTGGCGGTCGCCGTGGCCGTCGTCTGTTCCTCACCACAAACTCAAATTAAACATCACTCATGTAGGTAAACAGGAAATTTCCACATATTCAGTAGTGGACTGGTGAATATATAACAGCTGTCATTATATTGATCTGAACATAGCTCAAGCCCCCATATAGTGCTTTGGAAATGACTATAAATTTAAGTAAATGATGCTTACATCAGTTCGTAGCTATGCCAGAGTTAAAATAATTCTCAACCCATATCAGCACTTTTAAATGAAGCGGCCCCCAGACAGTCAATAAAATTGACAATATTTCCTGAAAGCGCAATAATATTGACCGCGTTGGAGTGAGATTGAGATGTTGCGGAATGATACTGAGAACATCAAAAACTGTCGAAATATACTGCACCGCCCGGTAATATTGTGCCGTCTGTGGGCAGTACTGACAATAATATCGTTGACAGTCTCTCGCATACTATACATACAAAGGAGGTTCGGTTAGGTTTGTTGTTGTTGCGTGAAAAATGCCTTCAGAACAACACAAAAGAACACTGTTTATAGAATTGTTGGATATAAGGTCCGCCAGTAATGCAAAACTCCCAAACATGTTTCAGCACCTCTGTGACATCATTTTATTTAATCTGTAATGTAAATATTTTTACTAAGGGTTTACATGATTACGGAAATATTTAGTTGAAACAACCATTTGTTTCTGTTGGTTAATACCTTTACACTCGGTTTGCACGGTTTTGCAGGATCATTTGCGTATTATTTCGTACTGGTAGCTTGTCATCTGCAACCAAGCGATGTTGATGAGAAATTTGTTGGGAGTTAATCTATCCTTTTATGCTTTAAACGTAATTTTATTAGAGTCCGTCAGAATTTACAAATCATTGCCGGTATTGTGTGATGTCAGAGCAGAAGTGCGAGAACAGAATTGTTAAGAATGATTGATTAATCGTATGATTTGTGGATCAAAAAATATAGGTAACGCGCAAAAGCAAGATGTTTTCGAAAAATTTAAATAATGCAAAGAATAAGAGTTTATGTAGATATTTGTGTACTTACCCGAATACAATTTATTGGAGAGCGCGCATTATTGCACAAGACGTTTCCTCAACTAAGTCTAAGATACTGTACGGTGAAACTGCATTTGTGAATTTCAAGTCTTCGAAAAGACTGCCAGTAGCAATGTATCATAGCATAATAGAAAGCGCTGTTTAGATGCGACCCTCATTGTATTATTTTGCTTTTAGATGATGGGGATATGGGGGTCCTCAGAAATTTATCAAGGAGGGAGGAGGGTTCGCAAAAGCCTATGTATGGTAACGCCGATGTATGGTGGGAATCCTTTCCAGTAATGTTCGACCATCAACACACAAACAGTTATGATAATCTTTTATTGTCGTTCAATCTCAATTATCTCGGTCTTTGACTCTCCTTGAACTAATTTTTCATCGATCTTTTTTTTTCTACTTGCAGTAATGTAGAGCAATTATCACAGCAGCAGTGTCTTTATTGAACAAGATTCAGAGCCACAGAATTGTTGCACAATATTACTGGCAATGTAATTGAGTAGCCTAGGCAGAAGGTCATTAATATTAACCGTCTGGGGGGCAATTTACTCTAAAACACAAAAACTCCTGAGGCTTCAAGTGGCTGAGGACAATTAGTTACGCAAGTCACTATTCTCAGAACTGTAAAGCACTCGATTGCCGGGGAAATTCTGGAGTTGTTCTGATTGATAAGATGGCACTGAACCTTGGACGAATGAGACGAGATAAGAGTGAAGCACTGGCAGATATTCCTCTCCGCACACGAGATTTCGCCAGACATTCCTCGATCAAACGACGCGTTCGGAACACAGGTGAGTAGAATCTTCATCATACCGCAAGAGCTAACGACTATGCTTGTCACTCGTGTGGGAGAACGCGGTAGTTTTGGTCAAACATTCGTATTGTGACAGCAGATTGGTAAAAGAGTTTGAGTATTGGTCAACACAAGGTGTGTGCTGTTGATGTGGGTTTCCGTGTGAAGACTGGCCTAATACGGCCTTCCCCGCTAATATAACCGGCGCAACTGCTTCGTCTCTGGAAAACTGTTGAAACCTACATCCATTTGGATGTGCTTACTTGCATTCAAGCTGCGGTCCTGCCCGCATCTCGTGGTCGTGCGGTAGCGTTCTCGCTTCCCACGCCCGGGTTCCCGGGTTCGATTCCCGGCGGGGTCAGGGATTTTCTCTGCCTCGTGATGGCTGGGCGTTGTGTGCTGTCCTTAGGTTAGTTAGGTTTAAGTAGTTCTAAGTTCTAGGGGACTTATGACCACAGCAGTTGAGTCCCATAGTGCTCAGAGCCATTTTGAACCAAGCTGCGGTCCCTATCTGAAAATTTTATCACCCACACTTACCTTCATAACCGAATTGACGATCTTTTGATGACTCTGCACGTGTCCTGCCAACCGATACACTATTTCACTCAAGTTGTGTCACAAATATCATTTCCCGTCGTTTCCATTCAGTATTGTTGTTGTGGTCTTCAGTCCAGAGCTGGTTTGATGCAGCTCTCCATGCTACTTTATCCTGTGCAAGCCTCTTCATCTCCGAATAACTACTGCGGCTTACATCCTTCTGAATCTGCTTTAGTGTCTCTCCTGGTCTCCCTCTACGATTTTTACCCTCCACGCTTCCCTCCAGTTCTAAATTGGTGATCCCTTGACGTCTCAGACTGTGTCCTACTAACTGATCCCTTCTTCTTGTCAAATTGTGCCACAAATTCCTCTTCTCCCCAATTCTATTCAGTACCTCCTCATTAGATACGTGTTCTACCCATCTAATCTTCCGCATTCTTCTGTAGCACCACATTTCGAAAGCTTCTATTCTTGTCTAAACTGTATATCGTCCATGTTTCACTTCCATACATGGCTGCACTCCATACAAATACTTTCACAAATGAATTCTTGACAGCTAAATCTACACTCGATGTTAACAAATTTCTCTCCGTCAGAAACGATTTCCTTGCCGTTGCCAGTCTACATTTTATATCCTCTCTACTTTGACCATCATCAGTTATTTTGCTCCCCAAATAGCAAAACTCATTTACTGCTTTGAGTGTCTCATTTCCTAATCTTATTCCCTCTGCATCCCCCGACTTAATTGGACTACATTCCGCTATCTTCGTTTAGCTTTTGTTGATGTTCATCTTATATCCTCCTTCCAAAACACTCTCCATTCCGTTCAGCTGCTCTTCCAAGTTCTTTGCTATCTCTGACAGGATTACAATGTCGTCGGTAGACCTCAAAGTTTTTATTTCTTCTCCATGGATTTTAATTCCTATTCCAAATTTTTCTTTTGTTTCCTTTACTG
The DNA here is from genome assembly GCF_023898315.1 of Schistocerca nitens. Lineage (NCBI taxonomy): Eukaryota > Metazoa > Arthropoda > Insecta > Orthoptera > Acrididae > Schistocerca > Schistocerca nitens. The sequence continues at coordinate 5,563,910 of NW_026045897.1, forward strand.
CTTGCTCAGTATATAGATTGAATAACATCGAGGATAGGCTACATCCTGTCTCATTCCCTCTCAACCGCTGCTTCCCTTTCATGCTCTTCGACTCTTATAACTGCCATCTGGTTTCGTTACAAAAAAAAAAAAAAAAAAGCTTGTTCTAAGTCTACAGATGCTAGGAACGTAGGTTTGCCTTTCTTTAACCTATCTTCTAAGATAAGTCGTAGGGTCAGTACTGCCTCGTGTGTTCCAATATTTCTACGGAATCCAAATTGATCTTCCCCGAGGTCGGCTTCTACCAGTTTTTCCATTCGTTTGTAAAGAATTCGTGTTAGTATTTTGCAACCATGACTTATTAAACTGCTAGATCGGCAATTTTCACATCTTTCAACACCTGCTGTCTTTGGGACTGGAATTATTATCTATTTCTTGAAGTCTGAGGGTATTTCGCCTGTCTCATACATCTTGCTCAACAGATGGAAGAGTTTCGTCATGACTGGCTCTCCCAAGGCTATCAGTAGTTCTAATGGAATGTTGTCTGCTCCCAGGGCCTTGTTTCGACTTAGGTCTTTTAATGCTCTGTCGAATTCTTCACGCAGTATCATATCTCCCATTTCATTTTCATCAACGTCGTCTTCTACTTCTACAATATTGCTCTCAATTACATCGGCCTTGTATAGAGCCTCTATATGCTCTTTCCACCTTTCTCCTTTCCCTTCTTTGCTTAGGACGGGTTTTCCATCTGAGCACTTGATATTCATACAGGCGGTTCTCTTTAATTTTCCTGTAGGCAGTTCCTGTCTTACCCCTCGTGATACATGCTTCTACATCCTTACTTTTGTCCTCTAGCCATCCCTGCTTAGCCATTTTGCACTTCCTGTCGATCTAATTTTTGAGACGTTTCTATTCCTTTTCGCCTGCTTCATTTAGTGCATTTTTAAACTTTCTCATTTCATCAAATTCAATATTTCTTCTGTTACGTAGGGATTTCTACTAGCCCTCATCTGTTTATCTACTTGATCCTCTGCTGCCTTAACTGTTTCATCTCTCAAAGCTAATCATTCTTCTTCTACTGCATTTCTTTCCACTGTTCTTGTCAATCGTTCCTTAATACTCTCTCTGAAATTCTCTATAACCTCTGTTCTTTCAGTTTATCGAGGTCCCATCTCCTTAAATTCCTATATTTTTGCAGTTTCTTCAGTTTCGGTTCACTACGTCTTAATTAATAATCCGATGTATTCAGCTGATATTCAACATTCTCTGTAACATCACAATTGCAAATCTTCTGCTCTCTTCTTGTCTATAATGCTTACAGTGCACCTTTCTCTTATGTGTAAGTGAAAACGAGACAGATGGGGAAAATAAGTAAACTGTTTATTATTTCAAAGGTCCTCGCGTCCGTCGCCTGCTGCCATAGCCCATTAATGCCGAATTTCTCCGCACTGTGCTAACGGCAACGTTTTTCGTGTGCCAAACATTGATTTCTACGGTTTTTTTCACGCATAGCTGATTGTCTGTCAGGACTGACAACTGTACGCAAACGCCTTAAGTGAAGGCCGTCGGCCCCCTTAATTGACCGTGGTGAGAGGTAATGCCTGAAATTTGGTATTCTCGGCACACTCTTGACACTGTAGATCTCGGAATACTGAATTCTCCAATGATTTCCGAAATGGAATGTACTAACGGTCTAGCTCCGACTACCATTCCGCATACAGAGTCTGTTAATTGCAGTCGTGGGGCCACAGTCACGAAGGAATCCTCTTCACATGACTCACTTGACTACAAACGACAGCACCGCCAGAGCACTGGCCTTTTATTCCTCGTATACACGATACTATCTCGTGCATATCGCTATCCCATCACTTCTCGTCATCTCAGTATATACGGGGTGATTTTTTCCACCGTAAAAACTCTAGGTATTGATCAATGAGAGGATAGGGAAGATATAAGGTCTAATGAAATTACCTCCAGAAATGCATGGTTTCCATTGTAGAGACCATTTGTTGAATCATACTTTGTCAAAGAGACTGCGGTCTAATATGCCCTCTGCCATGCAGCTACAGTTACAGAATGCACGGTTTCCTACTAGCGTGTGGTACTGTTCCTCATACGTCATGCCATAGCGCCCTCTCCTGTCACAGTTGCTGGTAATATCGGGTCCGATTCACCATTCTTGCTGACTCACCTTTTAGTGGATGTGGTGCAGCGTTGTACACAATGGTTCCGCATTCGATCGAGAGCTTGGCGGCATGGTGTTTACTTGCGGAGAGGCAAATGCAAAGGGCGGCAGGCAGGCGCCGACAATAAACAAAGTAATGTCTGCAACAGAGTTTCGCCATTTATCTGAGACAGGGTCGTTTCAGAAAGCAGGAAATCACGAGGGACGTGCCCGAAATGTTTGGACGCCAGACTTGGAGGAAAACGTGAATAACCGTGTCAGTGAATTGGCCCGCCAGTACAGGCTAAGACTGATGACCGTGTAGAACATCCTTCATGACAATTGTTTCTATCATTGTCTCTTCCAGCGTGAGCGGGGCTTATTGGCGACACTTACTACATCGGAAGCGGTTTTGTCACTGGTTTCTTCACCAGGCAACCACGATTCCGGGATTTGTGTCGCCGATTCCGTTCACAGATGAGGCCACCTTTAAGCAAAGTAGTATCTTCAACTTTTATAACAGTCATCTGTGTGATAGTATGCAGCACACCCGTGGTATGGTGACAACGAATCATCATCAGTGCAACCGGAATGTGTGACCCGGGATAAATGGCGACTGTATTTTGGGATCAGTCTTCGTTCCACGTCGCCTAACAGGCCGGAACTGTGGGCTTTTCTTGCGGGTGACTTTGCCTCCCCTGCTGGAGGAAGTGGCATTGACGATTCGAAGGGTTATGTGGCTGCTACACGATGGTCCCCCAGCCCGCTTCACCGTTAACGTCCAGATGCATCTCAATCGTGTCTTCTCTTGTCCTTGGATCGGACCAGGTGGTCCAGTTGCATGGCCTGCTCGTTCACTGGATCTCAACTCGTGCGATTTCTGGTTATGGGCCATCTCAAAAATATCGTGTATGCAGAGCCCATTCCAGACGTGGAGACACTGGAGCAGCGTTTCTGTGCTGCCTTTGACGCTGTTCGGATGCAGCCTGGCCGATGTGAACGTGTGGCACAACTTGCTATGGCGCGTACACGCGTGTTTTGAGGCACAAGGAAACCATTTTCAATACATACAGTATGGTTGCATGGCACAGCACGTACTAGACTGCAGTCTCTGTAACAATTATGATTCAATAAATGGTCTCTAGCATGGAAACCATGCATTTCCGAGCGTAACTTCATTAGATATTTTTTGTTCCGTATCCTCTCATCGATCAATCCCTAAAGTTTGTACAGGGTAGAAAAAATCACCCTGTATGGCTTCATAGGTAAACAGAATACACGATACATCTGGAATACCCTGTCGTAATGCCCACGTACAAAACTTAAGACGATTCTCATAATCGTTTCCATGTAGCTCTCGATGGAGAGCGATGTGGCAGGGGTGGAACCTAGGTCGATGGAGAATGCGTTGGACACTTGCCTGACTCATGCAACTTCCTCATGCAACTACGCAGGATCTGACGTGCGGTACAAGTGCAAGAGCAGCAAGAACATTAATTTCCCCCTCTTCTGTCGTCACTTGTTTCCTTCTGTTATGTTGGCTATGTGCTACACCACCACTTTCACGTAACTGATTGAGGACGTTGACGAATAATTGCTGAGATGGTTGACGTCTACTGGGATATCTTGTCGCAGACAGCGTACGAGAACGAATTGCGTTCTTCGTACTGTGTGAAAACGGTACAGTTTCCATTTTAGCAATATTTGCCGTTCAAGTCTTAGGTGATTCACGCTGTGTATGCAATAATTTCTCAGACATTTTTTTTTCGGATAGGGAGAGATGTAGTTGTTACTGAGTGTATCGGTCTGCGTTCCTTATCATCAGCCTGCTACTGTTATCAGTCTAGACGACTCTTCGAGATATCACCTCGGTTGCTCCATTGACCTGGGAACGGAGAAACTTATTCTGTTCGGTAACAATGATTACACAATCAGCAGCAGCTCAATTACACACTCGTGTCTAGCAGCGCGCAGCAGGTCTCTTCGGCTTGATGATAACAGCGATTTTCCCAATGAATCTCACCTTGTTTTCCGCTTTTCCTAAACGATTAATTCTAGGGATATTACGAGAGTTACCGTTTACGCTGATTTATCGGCAACAGCCCGATGAAACAATAATTCGTCTACTCGCCTCTTCGTTCGCAGTGCGTTACATTTGTTGTCATCGTGTGTCAGTTCCGAGTCCCTTCACCTCTATTAGTCTTCCATCATTTCCCTACCCTCGTCTGGCTTTGCAGTCTTCCTATGGAAGCATACCCTCTCACAGATCTTCCGACAGTGTCCACCAGATCGTTATTATATAGACTGGAACCGATAACAGCTCTATAAAACTTATTTGTGATGCTGCCGAGAATCTGCCGAAAATCTGTCGGAACTGAACGAAGTTATCGTCATCCTGGATGCTGTTATAGACCGCCGTTGACATTCCTGCACACGCCTGTGTTTAATGTGTAACTGCCGGAGTTTTTATCGTCGTATGTCTGTTAGTTATTGTTCAGTGCTGTATTGAGTAGACTGCTGTAAGCATAATATGCGTGTTTCGAGATGGTGGAATTACGTCAGCAACACGTCCGAGAAACCCTAAACAGAGACACACCAGATCATGCAAGAAGCCTAAGGTGATGAGTGCTTAAGCCGTACTCGGTGTTACGAATGGTTCACAGAATTTAAAAAACGGCCGGACTGAAGTTAAAGATTAGCCTCATTTAGGACGCCCTTCGACGTCTACCGACAACGCTCTTGTCAGGATAGTCAACGAAATTCTGCGTGCTAGTCGAAGACTGTGTCCGGGAGACTGCAGAAGAATGTACCATTTCAGTTGGATCACGTTATGAAATCGTGACACGGCATCTCGGAATTCATCGTGTTGCCGCCAGGTTCGTTCGACGGCTCGTTAATCGAGACCAGAAAGACCTTCGCCTCGCAACCTGTGAAGAGCTTTTGGATCGCGCAAGTGAGAACGACATGTTCCTTAAAAGAGTCGTAATTGGTGATGAGGCGTGGGCCTTCAGTTATGATGCTCAGACCGAGATTCAGTCTTCACAGTGGGTCGGGAAAGGTTCTCCAAGGCCAAAAGAAGCTCGTCAGATCAGGTCAAACGTCAAATACGTGCTGATATTTTTGACTTTAAAGGATTAGTTCGTCACGAATTCGTGCCACAGGAACAAACTGTTAATCGATGGTACTATGGGGACGAGTTGCGACGCGTGCGAGAAAATGTAACCAGGAAACGGGCGTAAATGGGCGAGACAATTCGTGGGTCTTGCATCACAATAACACACCCGCACATTCATCCCTGTTGGTGCGTGACTGTTGCGCAAAAAACGAAATTTTTTTCCTGCCTCACCCCCCGTTTTCTCGAGACCAGGAGCCTGCGGACTTTTTTTATTTCCAAAGTTGAAGACCCCGTCGAAAGGACGAAGATTTGCAACGATAGACGAGACAAACGAAAATTCGCAGACGGCGCTTCGCGCGATCCAGCACGAGGTGTACCGAGACTGCTTCTGCAAATGGAAATGGCGTTGGGAGCGGTGTATCAACTGTGGAAGAGAGTATTTCTAAGGAGACCACGCACAGTAAGCAAAAGGTAAGAGTGGAAAAATTTTGAGGACAAAGTTCCGGAATTTGTGGAACAGCTCTCGTGTGTGCATAGTCAGGGGTTGTGGTGTCTGTGTTTCATTCGTCGCGGTCATCGGCGACCAGACGTGGTTTGAGGGGCCCGTCTGCGCACGGCCTCTGTTTCGACTGTGCAGACAGTGAGCGTGCCGAGTTCAGACGTGAAGAGTGTCTGCAACAAACAGTCGACGGTACAACAACGACCCGCCGACGACTCCGTACTCCCGAGGAACAGCTCCGGCCCTTTGAACTGCGTCGACCTGAAAGCCTGCGGCAACTGGACGGACGTATCGCCTGGTGGTGTGACGCTCCTCTGGAACGTTTCCACACACGGGGAAGACACGTCGCACCTGCCGCGCCACCACGCAACACTGGGAGCCGGGCTACCGGTGACGCCGCGACGCCACAGAGCGTGGGCACCAGAGTCTCGAACGCAGGGTGGAATGACGATCTGTCGTCTTCAGTGGTGAGAGTAGGCGGAGCCGTGTGTCCGTGGTGGGCGTGGGTGACTAAGGCGTACGCCTGAGGGGCTGACTATTGTAGAGTGCACGGTACGAACGTCCTAACCGAGGTTTCACGGTTTGTGTTGGGAGGGGGGGGGGGGGGGGGGAGGGCATCAACTCGTGGTCAATTTGGTCTTCCTGCAGGGTAAAGCATCCTGTGGCTGCTACGCGGCACCGATTGCTGTTCCCGAGCTACTGGCATTTCTTCGACAGGTAGTCGAAGTGATTTTCAAGCGGAAAACTGCACGATCACACACCGCTGCTGTGACGCAACGCGCTCTTTGCGGTGCACAGCAACTACCCTGGCCAGCAACACAGCGAGAGTACACGCCTGCGTTGCAACCAACAAGGGGCTGGGAGGGGGGGGGGGGACCCACACTGTGTACAGATACAGCTGTTTGGGCACCCTTTACTCTGACGCGTGGGGTTCATTTGGTCTGCGTTTATTGTCATACACTCATACAATGATGAACCGTCCATCACCTCACTTCTCAATGAGAGCACATTTATATACACTACTTGCCATTAAAAGTGCTACACCACGAACATGACGTACTACAGACGCGAAATTTAACCGACAGGAAGAAGATGCTGTGATATGCAAATGATTAGCTTTTCAGAGCATTCACACAAGGTTGGCGCCGTTGGCGACACCTACAACGTGCTGACATGAGGAAACTTTTCAACCGATTTCTCATACACAAACAGCAGTTGACCAGCGTTCCCTGGTGAAACGTTGTTGTGATGCCTCGTGTAAGGAAGAGAAATGCGTACCATCGTGTTTCCGACTTTGATAAAGGTCGGAATTTAGTATATCGTGATTGCGGTTTATCGTACAGCGAGATTGCTGCTCGCGTTGGTCGAGATCCAATGACTGTTAGCAGAATATGGAATCGGTGGGTTCAGGAGGGTAATTCGGAACGCCGTGCTGTATCCCAACGGCCTCGTATAACTAGCAGTCGAGATGACAGGCGTCTTGTCCGCATGGCTGTAACGGATCGCGCTGCCACGTCTCGATCCCTGAGCCAACAGATGGAGACATTTCCAAGACAACAACCATCTGCACGAACAGCTCGACGACGTTTGCAGCAGCCTGCACTATCAGCTCGGAGGCCGTGACTACGGTTACCCTTGACGCTGCATCACTGACAGGAGCTCCTACGATGGTGTACTCAACGACGAACCTGGGTGCACGAATGGCAAAACGTCATTTTTTCGGATGAATCCTGGTTCTGTTTACAGCATCATGATGGTCGCATCCGTGTTTGGCGAAATCGCGGTGATCGCACATTGGAAGCGTGTATTCGTCATCGCCATACTGGCGTATCACCCGGTGTGATTTTATGGGGTGCCATTGGTTACACGTCTCCGTCACATCTTGTTCACACTGACGGCACTTTGAACAGTGGACGTTACATTTCAGATGTGTTACGACCCGTGGCTCTACCCTTCATTCGATCCCTGCGAAACCCTACATTTCAGCAGGATAATGCACGACCGCATGTTGCAGGTCCTTTACGGGTATTTCTGGATACAGAAAATGTTCGATTGCTGCCCTGGCCAGCACATGCTCCAGATCTCTCACCAATTAAAAACGTCTGGTCTGTTGTGGATTGGCAGGAGAGCTAACCCAGGAAAATTAGAGGAAGCCGAAAGGCATGCGTTTTAGCTCACGCAGGCTGGCGTGAGGTCTGGAACAGGACAAGGAATTTAGACTTTCGAAAAACGGACGAAGCTGGTGGAATACTTAACTTTAATCCATTAATGGTGAACGTCGGTCTGACGGTACATGAATTACAAGATCAATAGCAACTCATAATGGCGCCTTGCTAGGTCGTAGCAAATGACGTAGCTGAAGGCTATGCTAAACTATCGTCTCGGCAAATGAGAGCGTATTTTGTCAGTGAACCATCGCTAGCAAAGTCGGTTGTACAACTGGGGCGAGTGCTAGGAAGTCTCTCTAGACCTGCCGTGTGGTGGCACTCGGTCTGCAATCACTGATAGTGGTGACACGCGAGTCCGACGTATACTAACGGACCGCGGCCGATTTGAAGGCGGTGACACACATTCCTCCCCCGCAAATCGGCGTACGGTTGTGTTACCCGCCGTGCGGAGGACCCCATGTTGACGTATGCGACGAGGTGGGGAGCCGAACAACAGGCGAGGCTGTGGCACCCGCACCATGCCATTCGGTCCGAGGGGAGCTAGGAAATGCCTGAAAACCTGCTCCAGGGTGCACACCAACATGCGGTGTATGCGCCCGCAGAGAGACAGGAGGGGCCGAAGGGTCGACCTCCAACGGGCCGGGGCACCCGACGGGCGAAGGACATATGGTCCGGAGCGGGCAAGAGTTCCATGTCGGAGGACAACTGGTCACAGGAAGCGTTCGGCGGCGCGTGACCCAGGGAGGCGCCCGGCGGTTGCAGCGACGCGTCCACTGCGGGCGTCGCCGGCGGGAGAACAGGTGGCGGCGGCGCGTCGCCATGGGGCAAAATGGAAGGCAGCGTCGGTAACACCTGGGGCTGAGGCGAGTCAGTAGATAGGTCCCCAGGGCGCTGACCGGACGGCACCGTCGCTGAAAGCAGACGGGGAGTGGCAGATCCCCTGCGACGACAGAGGCGCAGCTGGTTGAGATGCCGGCGCACCTCACCAGAGGCCCCCAAAACCAGATACATAGCGCGTCCGAGGCAGCGAAGAATGCACCCTTTGAGCCAACGCCGTGAACCTCGATAGTGGCGATAGTAGACAACGTCGCCTGGAGCAAAAGCAGGTCTCTGTCGATGCACAGGAACCTGATGCGGCGGATGTAGCAAAGACATCAAGGTTCGATGATGACGACCGTGGAGCAACTCAGCCGGCGAGCTACCATATCGGAGCTGTGATCGATACGAGGATAAAAAGAGCAATAACGCGTCCTCCCGAGGATGCGACTCTTTCAACTTCAACATCTGTGACTTGAAAGTCCTGACCAATCGTTCAGCGGCACCGTTTGACTGTGGCGAAAACGGCGCGGACGTCAGATGTTGAATAGCATTGGCCTTGCAGAATGACTGAAATTCTGCGGACATGAATTGTGGGCCATTGTCGGAAACAATAGTCTGCGGAAGACCTTCAATTCAAAAAATAGCAGGTAACGCTTGGATGGTGGCAGATGACGTCGTGGAAGACATCTGGACAACAAAAGGAAAAATATTGAATGAATCTACCACAACCAACCATCGAGCATTCCAGAATGGAGCAGCAAAATCGATGTGTAAGCGTTGCCAAGGGGAAGTGGCTTTTAGCCATGCAAAGAATTTCCGCGGCGGTGCTGATTGTTGTTCGGCACACACCATGCAAGAAGAGCACATATCCGTAACCGCGGCATCGATTCCGAACCAAGTACAGTGCTGGTGAGCAAGTTATTTCGTTCTCAATATACCCCAATGTCCTTGGTGGAGAAGCTGTAAGACAGAGGACTGTAACGAACGTGGGACCACGACCCTGGACTGATCATTATCAGAACGCAACAGCAAAACACCACGTCGAACAAAAAGTCTCTCCCTGTGAGCAAAAAATCGGCGAACCAACGGATCCCTGATCCGTAACTTTGACAAGGGCCATTGCGTAGCAATAAAACGCAGAACGGTAGCAAGGACAGGGTCAGCAGCTGTGGCTGTAGCTACACGACGAAAATCAATCGGAAACGATTCGACCACGTCATCGGTTTCCGCATCAATGAACGTGCAAGCAAGTTCGGAGGAATCGAATGCTCTATCCTCAGCAACAGGCAAACGGGACAACGCATCGGCGTTTCCGTGCTTAGCAGTGGACCGATACAAGATATCGTAGCGGTACTGCGAGAGGAAAATAGACCAGCAAATGAATTTCTGCGCTGTACGTGGAGGTACAGGCTTATTCGGATGAAAAAGTGATGTCAAAGGTTTGTGGTCCGTGATGATGGTAAAGTGACGACCATACAAGAAATCATGAATGCGCAAAGGCAATATGGCGATCGTGCGATCCATCTTTGTGCGCAAGCACAGCACCGATCTCGAAATCCGATGCATCCACCATCAACAAAAGGGGTTTCTGGGGATTGAATGGCGTAAGGCAAGTATTGGAAAGTAACGCTGATTTCAACTGGCGAAAGGCGCGTTCGCATTCCGTCGTCCAGACGAACTGAATACCTTTACGGCGTAAGCGATGAAGCGGAGCTGAAATGGAAGAGGCGGGGCGCACATATTTATGGTAAGAGTTGATTTTTCCCAGCACACTCTGTAGCTGCTTCAAATTCTGCGGCGAAGGCAAGTCTTGTATGGCACGGAGGTGCTCGGGACTGGGATGTATGCCTTGGGCATTGAGCACATGTCCCAGGTAGGGCAAGCCCCGAGCAAAAAACACACATTTGTCCTCTCGCAAGCGAAGACCATTTTGTCACAAGACCTGAAATAATGTTCTGAGATTGCCTAAATTTTCTACTTCCGTCTTTCCGGAGATCACAGTATCGTCCAGATAGTTTGCTGCAGTAGGGACCGACGCACAAACAGTTTGTAGATATTGCTGAAACAATGCAGGGGCGGATGCACACCTGAATGGCAGTCATTTGAATCGATACAAACCAAGATGCGTGTTAACCACCGAAACGTGCTGGGATTCTTCGTCCACCGGTATTTGCAAGTACGCATCTGCTAGGTCCAATTCGAAAAATATTTACCCGGGCACAGTTTGTCAAAAAGATCTTCCAGGTGGGGTAAAGGAAAAGTTGCAATCACTAGTTGTGGATTCACTGTTACCTTGAAGTCCATACAAAGTCTCAATTTTCCGGAAGGTTTTGGCAAAATTACTAAGGGTGGTGCCCAGAGAGAAGCCTGCGCACGTTTAATTACACCTTGCGATTCCAAATCGTGTAATGTTTTTGCGACCTCATCACGCAATGCGTGGGGAACATTGCGCACTCTGAAAAATTTCGGTTGCGCGTTTACCTTCAGTTCCAAATGTGCTTTATAGTTCTTAGCGCAACCAAGGCCTGGTGCAAAAATGTCTGCAAATTCTTCACATAGACGAGAAACACTGTCTGAAGGCACAGTCTGGTTCACTGATAGGACCTGATTGACTATAGACAAGTTAAACAACTGAAATAAATCGAAACCAAACAAGTTCACTGCAGAAGAAGAACGAAGGACGTAAAATGACACAAGTTTTGTTTGTCCTTTGTATGTTGCAAGAAGGCTGCACTGTCCTAACACAGGGATCGCTTGTCCTGAATAACTACGTAACTTAACATTTGCGGCACGCAACGGAGGTGTGCCCAGCTGTTCGTACGTGTCGTGATTGATCAGTGAAACTGCAGCTCCGGTATCGAGCTGGAACGGTATCACTTTGCCGTTAATGTCCAAATCTACAAAAAGTTTATTGTCCTGCTGACGACAAGAGCGACTGCCTCGTGCAACGTGAACTGACACTGGTACAGAATCACTTGCGACTTGATGGGATTACCGGCGATGTCGATGGACACTATTTGTGGGACGAACACAGTCACTGTTAGAGAGAGTGGCACTGGGCGGAGTGGAATGATCTACATGAATTTCCATGGGCGAAGTTTCACGAGCCTGAGTATCCTTGGTTCGAATTCGGCGCGAAGCAAATGGCCTGGAATGGTTGTGAGTGTCCGATCTGAGCCTTTTCTGGCAAACACTCTGGACATGTCCTTTTTTATTACAGAAAAAGCAAATAACTTGGCGGGATGGGCAATTCTCACGCTAATGTCTAGTAGCACACGGCGGGCATGATTTCAGCAATGCATTTGCTTGCCTGCGTGGCACACGTGTCTGAGAGCCTAGCGGCAGCTGCGCGGCCAGGCGCGAGGGCTGTTTACTGTTCCGTACAGCTCGCCCGGCGGTCCGGTTAACGTGACACACGGCTGGTGAAGTTTCAAATTATTCCTGAGCAAAGTCAAGTGTGTCCTGCCGATCCAATATGTCCATCACTTGTTGATGGGAGGGATTGACTAGTTTCAAAATCTGTTACCTTATACGAACATCAGAAACGTTCTGTGCAATTGCATCACGTACCATAGCATCTGAATAAGGGGGTCCACATTGACACTCAAAAGCACAATCCCTAGTAAGGCTTTGCAAGGTTGCAACCCACTCCCGATTAGTCTGACCTGCCGTACATTTTGTACGAAAGAAGGTATACCTTTTCGCAACTACATTGACTGATTCTTTGAAATATGCATTTAATGCAGACAAAATTTCGTCGTAGGACAGAGTTGCTAAGTCGCATCGGGGAAATAATTTGACTATCACACGGTAGGTGGTCACCCCAACGGAGGACAATAAAAAAGGCTGCCGCTCGTTACCTTGAATTCTGTAGGCGGCGAGATGGAATCTAAATTGGCGTGACCACTCCGTTCAGCTTTCCAGTGCAGCATCAAAAGGTCGAAAAGTTGGTGCAACTGCGTGTTGTGGCTGCGTTAGCGGTGGAGCGACGGCTGCCGCATCGTTTTGCATTGCTCGTTGACCCTGGACGAGCTGTCCAAGGGCATCCAGTAAGTCCTGCGTCTGCTGATTCTGTAAGCGATAAAATTCGGACAGTACATCTGGAGATTGTGGCGAAGCCATTACACAGGTAAATCACGGCAATATCAATAGGAACGCGGGGGCCTCGTCGCCAAATGTTGTGGATTGGCAGGAGAGCCAACCCAGGAAAATTAGAGGAAGCCGAAAGGCACGCGTTTTAGCTCACGCAGGCTGGCGTGAGGTCTGGAACAGGACAAGGAATTTAGACTTTCGAAAAACGGACGAAGCTGGTGGAATACTTAACTTTAATCCATTAATGGTGAACGTCGGTCTGACGGTACATGAATTACAAGATCAATAGCAACTCATAATGGCGCCTTGCTAGGTCGTAGCAAATGACGTAGCTGAAGGCTATGCTAAACTATCGTCTCGGCAAATGAGAGCGTATTTTGTCAGTGAACCATCGCTAGCAAAGTCGGTTGTAAAACTGGGGCGAGTGCTAGGAAGTCTCTCTAGACCTGCCGTGTGGCGGCGCTCGGTCTGCAATCACTGATAGTGGCGATACGCGGGTCCGACGTATACTAACGGACCGCGGCCGATTTGAAGGGTACCACCTAGCAAGTGTGGTGTCTGGCGGTGACACCACATGGTCGTCACAATACGCCAGTCACTACTCTTGATGAACTGTGGTATCGTGTTGAAGCTGCATGGGCAGCTGTACCTGTACACGCCATCCAAGCTCTGTTTGACTCAATGCCCAGGTGTATCAAGGCCGTTATTACAGCCAGAGGTGGTTGTTCTAGGTACTGATTTCTCAGGATCTTTGCACCCAAATTGCGTGAAAATGTTATCACATGTCAGTTCTAGTAAAATATATTTGTCCAATGAATACCCGTTTATCATCTGCATTTCTTCTTGGTGTAGCAATTTTAATGGCCAGTAGTGTATTTTCATCACCCCACAGAACATTAGTCACCCCGCGCAAAAAAATTGTCTAACGGCTTAAATAACCTGCTGCCGTAGTTAAAGCCAACTCTACGTCAGAAAACGAAACTTCACGTTTTCACATCACACGCCATCATATTGTTTTCCGCTGTCTGTTTCAGCAGAGAACTTGTACGAGGTGCGTTCAAAAAAATTCTGAAGTTTGTCCAAAACATTTTTTATGCTTACCTATTATTTATCGGGCAGGGTATTCTTCGACATACTCCCCTCGACAATTGATACACCGCTCGCAACGCCGTATCCACTTCCGGAAGCAGTCTAGGTACGCTTCGTGCTCGATTGCTCCCAGCGCCATCTCCGAATTTTCTTTTATGTCGTCTATCGTTGCAAATCTTCGCCTGGATTTTCAGCTCCCCAGGGGCCAGGAGGCTGAGGCAGCACAGTGAGATCGTTGTTTGTGCAGTGGTCACGCTCCGACACGGATGAATGTGCGGTTGCGCTATCGTGATGCAAGAGCCACGAATTGCCTCGCCACATTTCAGGCCGTTTCCTTCTCATATTTTCTCGGAGGCGTCGCAACACGTCCCGGTAGTACCATCCCTGTGGCACGAATTCACGACGAGTCTCGTGGGACGAACTTGGCGGCAACACGATGCACTCGAAGATGCTGTGTCGGGATTTCATGACACGACCCACATTCTCCTGCAATCTCTCGGACGGTCGGTCTTCGCTCGGCACGCACAGTTTTGTTGACGTTCCTGACGAGAGCATCGTCGGTAGACGGCGAAGGGCGCCCTGAATGAGGGTCATCTTTAACTTCCGTCCGGCTTTTAAACCGTGTGAACCATTCGTAACACCGAGTACAGCTTAAGCACTCATGACCGTAGGCTTCCTGCACCATCTCGTGTGGCCCTGTAAAGGTTCTCTCGAGTTTCACGCAAAGTTTAACGCAGACGTGCTGCTCATCTAAGTCTGCCATCTCGAAATTCGCAAACTGTGCCACACAACGTTCTACTCAATACGGCACTGAACAAAACTTCCGGCAGTCACACTTTAAACACTGGCGTGTGCAGGGACGCCAAATGCATTTCTCTTCAACACACCTTTAGCGCTATATTACGGATGTTCCGGAATTTTCTGAACAGACCTGGTACTTTGCCGCTTGAAAAAATATATAGCCAACGTTAGTCAGATTGTTTTGGACAGTATCGAGTAAAATTTTAAATAAGTCTGAGTAGAACGTCTGAGATATTTGTAAACAAAGGTTTCGCCTTTATGTATTGGTATAGACCAGATTCTTTAAACAAGGTACTCCCATGTATAAAACAGTTTCAAACGTCTAATTACTTTATAGTAGAGTTAACGTGTTAAATACACACATCAAAAAAGTTTCTCATCACCCCGATTCCCAGAACCCCTGAAGATATACTTTGGCTGTGGATATTGCATCACAGACGCAGTCCCTTTGACTGTTCAGAGCTGCCACTAAGCTCAAATGGCTCTGAGCACTATGCGACTTAACTTCTGAGGTCAACAGTCGCCTAGAACTTAGAACTAATTAAACATAACTAACCTAAGAACATCACACACATCCATGGCCGAGGCAGGATTCGAACCTGCGACCGTAGCGGTCGCTCGGCTCCAGACTGTAGCGCCTAGAACCGCTCGGCCACTCCGGCCGGCTGTCACTAAGCCCGCACAAAGATGTAAACAACCGTGCATGAGCAGCGTCTATTAGACGGAGGGGGTCCGACAGCCGATCAGTTCCAGACATTCCACCAGGAAGGAGGTACACGGTTCGTGTTGTCTATAGTTCAACGATGCCTATACGGTCAATATCGCGGTTCGATCGCGTACGCAATGTTACTTTGTGCCAGGAAGGCTTCTCGAGAAGTGAAGTGTCCAGGCGTCTCGGACTGAACCAAAGCGCTGTTCGGACATGGAGGAGATACAGAGAGACAAGAACTTCCTCGCTCAGGCCGCCCAAGGGCTACTACTTCAGTGGATGACCCGCTACCTACGTATTATGGCTCGGAGGAACGCTGACAGCAACGCCACCATGTTGAATAATGCTTTTGGTGCTGCCACAGGACGTCGTGTTACAACTGTGCGCAATAGGCTGCATGATGCGCAGTTTGGCGAGGTCCATTGTGGCAACCAAGACGCCATGGGCCCAGCAACATGCCGAATGGACCGCTCACGATTGGCATCACTTTCTCGTCAATAAGTTTCGCATATGCCTTCAACCAGACAATCGTCGGAGACGTGTTTGGAGGCAACCCGGTCAGGCTGAACGCCTTAGACGCACTGTCCAGAGAGTGCAGCAACGCGGAGGTACGCTGTTGTTTTAGAGTGGCATTAAGTGGGGCATAAGTACGCCGCTGGTGGTCATGGAAGGCGCCGTAACGGCTGTACGATACGTGAATGCCAGCCTCCTACCGACAGTGCAACCATACCGGCAGCATATTGGCGAGGCATTGCTCTTCATGGTGCTCATCTTGCGAATGACTTCCTTCGGAACGACAGCATGTTCTCCAGACATGAACCCTATCGAACATGCTTGGGATAGACTGAAAAGGGCTGTTTATGGACGACGTGACCCACCAACCACTCTGAGGGATCTACGCCGAATCGCCGTTGAGGAGCGGGACAATCTGCACGAGCAGTGCCTTGATGAACATGTGGATAGTATGCTACGACGAATACAGGCGTGCATCAATGCAAGAGGACGAGCTAGTGGGTATTAGAGGTACCGGTGTGTAAAGCAATATGGACCACCACCACCTCTGAATGTATGGTGGTACAACACGCAACGTGTGGTTTTCATGAGCAATAAAACGGGCGGAAATTATGTTTATATTGATCTCTATTCCTGTTTTCTGTATAGGTTCCGGAACTCTCGGAACCGAGGCGACGCAAAACTTTTTCTGATGCGTGTATTTGACGTTAAGCAAACATGCGAGAAAAAAGTTTGAAAAAGGTTTGAAATTCTTTTTAAAATTTGTTGGAAGTACGAGTAGCTAAGTGCTCACATAGTGGACCGCTGCACGAATACAGTCTGGGTGATTACGCTCCGATTTAAGCGAAAGCTAGCTTTTCTCGCATCTCATTGCTTTTGGGGTCGTATCTCTTGAACGGTGTGCCGTGCAATGGTGTGCAATTTTGCAGTATACTCAGTGGTATATATGGCTACTGTCTGGAAAACGTGCTGTGAATCGAGTTAATAGTAAAAAAAGAAATAAATTAAAAGTAATTCCTCAACCTGAAGTTTTAGTGCATGAGCACAGAAAATGTAAGTGGTAAAAATGTTTACTTTCATTAATTCGTGGAGGCGAGAACATGATTTTAAAAGGTTTGAGGTTATACGTAAAGTTTGTTGAATCTTGCTATGCGCTCTCATCCTCAAATACTGGAGGAATATGGTGTGGGTAATCTGCTCGCCAACAGGTGTTCTTCTTCAAGACATGTACACACAGTTTCCAACTGTCACTTGACTTACTGTGTCAAATCCTTAATGTAAGATTATACCTCTTAATGGGTAGGCTGTGACATCATTTTAAAATTTTAAACTAGATCAATAACTATACCAAATGAAAAATGATCTTGCCGGAACACAAAAAGGCAAGTAGTCTCGTCTTTAAAAGACTCTGACAGGAGATTGCGCAGGGAAGCAGCAGCGTCAAGCCTAGTTCTGCCTCCATCGTCAAAAATTTTTCCCTGCGAACATATTCGCACCCTTTAACGTAAAGTTCATCTATTAAAAAAAGCAGATAAAAATCCGGGGACTGTATAAGCGTAGACCAGATGTGGTTTAAATTCAAACAAACAGTATCGGCGACAACTGAGACATGTATACCAAATAAATTAATAAGAGATGGTACTGATCCCCCTTGGTACACAAAAAAGCGGGCCAGAACACTATTGCAGAAGCAACGAAAGAAGCATGCCAAATTTAAGAGAACACATAAACTAGCCAAGTTATACACAAGCTCGAAATTTAGAGCGAATTTCAGTGCGAGGTGCTTTTAATAGTTTCCACAACGAAATTGTGTCTCGATAACTGGCAGAAAACCCAAAGAGATTTTGCTCGTATGTAAAGTACACAATACCACTGTGTGATAACGGTGCTGATGTTACTGATGGCAGTGTCACTAAAGCAGAGTTACTAAACACTGTTTTCCGAAATTCCTTCACAAAAGAAGACGAGGTAAATATCTCAGAATTCGAATCGAGAACAACCGCCAGCATGAGTAACTTAGAAGTAGGTATCTTCGGTGTAGCGAAGCAGTTTAAAACGCTTAATAAAGGCAAGGCTTCCGTTCCAGAATATATGCCAGTCAGCTTGCTTTAAGAGAATGCTGATACAATAGCTCCATATTTAGCAGTCATATACAACCGATCGCTCGTAGAAAGATGCGTACCCAAACACTGGGAAGCTGCACGGGTCACAACAATACCCAAGAATCCCCTGAATTACAGACCCGTCGGTCCGCAGTAGGATTTTGGAGCATACAAGACTGTGCTCGAACATCATGAATTACCTCGAATATAACGGTCTAGAAAAGTGGTTCGATTGGCTCTGAGCACTTAACATCTAAGGTCATCAGTCCCCTAGAACTTAGAACTACTTAAACCTAACTAACCTAAGGACGTCACACACATCCATGTCCGAAGCAGGATTCGAACCGAAGCGCCTAGAACCGCTCGGCCACTGGGGCAGAGAACGGTCTGTCGACAAATACCCAACACAGATATAGAAAATATCGTTCTTGTCAAACACAACTAGCTCTTCGTTCCATAAAGTATTAAGCGGTATTGACAGGGAACGTCAAATCGATTCCGTTTTTGTTAGATTCCCAGAAGGCTTTTGACACAGTTCCTCACAAGTGACTTCTAATTAAATTGCTTGCCTATGGAGAATCGTTCCAGTTGTATGACTGGCTCAGATTATTTGCAGATGATTCTGTCGTTTACCGTCATTTAGTGTCATCAGATTATTAAAACGAATTGCAAAATTATTTAGACAAGATGTATGTATTACGCAATTGACTTTAAATAATGAAAAGTGTAAAGTCATCTACATAACCAATAAAAAGAATCCACTGAATTTCAGTTACACGATAAATCACACATATCTAAAGACTGTAAACTCAACTGAGTGTGGTTCCAGTTGCCTGAGGCTGCACTCGTGTGTGTGTGTGTGTGTGTGTGTGTGTGTGTGTGTGTGTGTGTGCGCGCTTATGTGTACCTATTGTTGACGAAGGCCCATGGCCGAAAGCTTTAATTGTGAGAGTCTTCTTGTTGTGCCTATCTGCGACTCAGCATCTCCGCTATATGATGAGTAGCAACTTTCCTTCTCATGATATTGTTACATTCCATCCTGGGTTTTCCATTATTTGATTTAAACTCTATGTTTGATACTGGTAGACTTCTCTTGGCCAGGAATGCCATTTTTGCCAGTGCTAGTCTGCTTTTGATGTTCTCCTTGCTCCGTCCATCATTGGCTATTTTGCTGATAAGCAGTAGAATTCCTTAATTTCATCTACTTCGTGACCATCAATCCTGATGTTATGTTTCTCGCTGTTCTCATCTCTGATACTTCTCATTACTTTCGTCTTTCTTTGATTTACTCGCCACCCTTATTCTGTACTCATTAGTCTGTTCATTCCAATCAGAATATCATGTAATTCTTCTTCACTTTCACTCAGGATAGCAATGTCATCAGTGACTCGCATCATTCATTTCATTTCACCTTGAAATTTAATTCCACTCCTGAATCTTCTTCGGTGTACAGATTGAACAGACTACATCCTTGTGTTCTACCCATTTTAATCCGAGCACATCGTTCTTGATCGTCCAGACGCAGTTCCAAGTGGTAATGCGAATGCAGATGATGCAGTTTCTTCAAATAGGCCAGGAAGAAAATGCAAAGTGCGCTTCAGACCTGGCTGATGTGTCTCTCAAAAACAAAAAGAAAAATGGACCAGACAGCATCTACAGAAGGGTGTGAGATTGACAGTAAACAAATTAGTGAACTTCGTAAAGGCACAGAAGAATTAGAATACGGAACAACAAACTGACAGCTATGTGAGAAGTGCCTGAAACTAAAAGTGAAAGCTTGTGCTTCGGAAATAAAACATCAGCAGAAGTATCAAATGAAACCAGTGCAGGAAAAGGTGACTGGAATATTAGGCAAATTATTTTCAAGAACGCAGTTAACTACTTGCTGGGTTCAGAGAAACAAGCGAAGTGGAAATGAAGAAAAGCAGCTACTCATCGTGCCGTATCTAGGAAGTGTTATTTGTTTTTAAGAAATCAGACTGGTTTCCCGCTTCTAGGACTATCAACACTGAAAAGGTGGAAATTACACTCTTTCAGATGCTTTCCTGGTTTGCTTACATATGTTTTACAACTAATGAAAGCCTAATAATCTGTATTGTCGAAAACTGAAAGTGTATGTGTGCTCTCATACAACGAAATGAGTGTAGACAGCAGCGTTACAAACGATTCTGTTGAAGATCGTATTATTTTGTTAAAAACTGACATCTTGAAGCAGGGGCTGTGTATAAAACATAGCATGACTCTTACGTAGATTACAGCAACCAGCCACTTTTTACAATGCTATTTATTTGTTTAAACAGCGCCGTTACCGGTTTAGGTCCGACAGGTTCATCTTCAGACGGCTAGTTCACGTTTTACAGTAGCTTTCGTCTTTTGTTTTCCAAACTGACGCTTTTTTTTTTTTTTTTTTTGGGTGGTGGTCAAAAGAAGATGTGAGACAATGTATTTTTAACTGTAATTGCGCCTCACAACGATTTTAAGTGATATACAGTCGAACCCCTCTAATCCGTCACCTTCGGGACCGGGACCATGGTCGGAACGAAATAAGGTCGGATTATCCGAAAAATCTAATATTTATTGCAAAAAATATAAAAAGACATTTAGCACAAAAAATTAAACGATTTAAGAACTACAATACGTCTACAGTAATATAAAACGATGTTTTTTACACAGTGTTAAACGATCTATTAACTAAAAAACGTCTACACACACTATAATATGTATTGGTTTTAAAAGGAAAAACGACAAACAAATTACAGTACTGTATTGTACTTAATAGCGTATAAACGATGTATACTGTAAACCAAAAAATGTTTGTAGCGCTGTATATAAAAAAGAATTTTTTACAAAGAAATAAACTAATGTATGTATAATCTAAGAAATGATTATACCGTATGCATTTTTTACAGTAAAAACGAAAACAAATTACTTGAAAAAAAAGTCAGTGATACATTTTTACTTAGCAGATGTTACTCTAGATTTAGCTGCAGTGTCCCTCCATTTTTTATCCACAAGACGTCCATTGGAGTTGAAGTTGGATTCTGCTCGATGTATTGAAGGGCGATGTCAAAAGCGTTTCTTGCATCGTGGTGTGAAATCCGGGTGGGAGGCTCGTCTTCGCCGTCCGAGCCCTCATTCACAGTTACCTAGCTAACAGCGACCACAATCTGGTTGTCATTGAGCTCTTCAAGAGTGTCACAGTCTTTGTCACATTCGTTGATTGTGGATCTTCAACTTCATTGGCAGGAACGTTCGGCTCCAGAGTTTCTAGATCCTTAAAGATTTCCAGTGCGTCGTTGTTTTGCTCATCTTCGGCATACTCATTTTCAGTCATAGCTTATGGCCAAAGCTTACGCCACGATTTCCGCAGTGTGCCAGGTTTCAGTTCATCCCACGCTGCAGCGATTGTGTAGATAGCATCTTTGATGTTCAGGGATTTCATTGCCTCAAATAAGTTATGACCTCCTTCAGATTTTTCCAAGATTGAGCTGCTATACTCTCTGCGATATCGCCTTTTTAACATTCGATAACGCCCTGATCCATTGGTTGGATGAGTAAGGTCACATTAGGAGGCAGAAAGAGAGCTTTTATGTCACCTTTTACCAAGTCTTCCTCAGATCGATGTCATGGCGCGTTATCCAACAGCAGTAGAGCACGAACAGGCAGATTTTTTTGCTTCAAGTCTGTCGACCGATGGCACAAACTCGTAGAAAAACCAGGATTTAAAAAGGTTGCAGTCCATCCAAGCAGATTTTTTATTGCGGTAGTAAACCGGAAGAAAAATAAGTATATATTTTTGAAGACCTTGGCTTCTTAGATTTGCCAATGGGGAGCTTGTGGATACCATCTGCGTTGCTACAAGGAATGACTGTTATTCTTTTATAAGTTTCGTTCCTACCACGGATTCATTTGAAGCTGCGAGCGTTTTTGTTGGCAACATTTTAATGTTCACCCCTGTCTTGTCGATGTAACAGTTCATTTTCTTCTACAATTTTTTGAAACTTAACAGAAAACTCCTTAGCAGCTGCGGCATCGGCAGACAGTTTTTCACCGCAAATAGAAACAAATTGGACACCATGACGATTTTTCCAACGATCAATCCAGCCTTCACTGGCAGCAAAATTACTTTCGGCTTCCAGTGTTTTGTGCAAAACTATCGCTTCTTCTTCGAGAATTGGCCTGGATGTTGGAGTTCCTTTCCTTCTTTCTTGACAAAACCACACCCAAATGCGTTATCAAGCAGTTCAAGTTTAGGCCTTTTTAATGTTTTGCGATTCTTCAGAGTGTTTTCAGCATCAATCGTAACTGTATAGGATTCAATGTCTTTCCGATTCATCCTCCAATCCTTAATTGTCGTAGCACCTACATTCAGTTCCTTTGCAATTTTTTGGAGTGTTTCTCCTTTGTCCAGTCTTTGTAACACTGCTAATTTTTCATTTAGTGAAAGAGTTACGTGTTTACTTTTGAATCCAGACATGTTGAAACACAGACAACTGTACACACAATGAATCTACAATAATAAGTACTGTAGAGAACACGGAATAAAGCAAACAAAGAAGTTTTTTAATCCCAACAAAGGATGAAACTGTACAATAACGTACAGTATAACAATATACACAGCGATAGACACAGCAACAATGGGCTCACAGGCGTCCAGTCAGTGACAAGTCGGCACAGGCTCCCGAGCCGGAGCACGGTCGGACTAACCGGAGTGACGGACCACCCAAGGTCGGATTGGAGGGGTTCTACTGTACACAAATTATTAAAGGGAAGATGTTTCGGTTACTTAAAGATGAAGAATCTGCACCATTATGTTCCACTGCAGACTGCTTATGATCTTGTAGCAGTGAAGACAGTTCAATGCACTTTTTTATGTATATACGAGTATTTATGCGCGCAATGTAAAGCACCATTCACACACTAAGAAGTTTCATCACATGGAGTTGTGTGTACAAGGATGGAGACATTACAACCATAACAATGCCAAAGACTTCCACTCTCAGAGATATTTTGTTATGTACATGCATGTGACAGTAGAAATTTACAAACTGCTCATGTTACATTACTTACTATTTACATTGAAAGAGAACTGATTCACATTAGGATAAACAAATAAATCAGTCAGTTATAAAGTGTTGCTGTAGTGTTATTAGGTAAGTGTAATGGTATACATTGGAACTGACACGAATTCTTTACAGACAAATCGAAAAACTGGTAGAAGCCGACCTCGAGGAAGATCAGTTTGGATTCCGTAGAAATGCTGGAACACGTGAGGCAATGCCGACCGTACGACTTATCTTAGATTAAGGAAAGGCAAACCTACGTTTCTAGCATTTGTAGTCTTACAGAAAGCTTTTGACTTTGTGACTGGAATACTCTCTTTCAAATTCTGAAGGTGACAGGGGTAAAATACAGGGAGCGAAACGCTATTTGCAATTTGTACAGAAACCAGATGGCAGTTATAGGAGTCGAGGGGCATGAAAGGGAAGCAGTGGTTGGGAAGGGAGTGAGACAGGGTTGTAGCCTATCCCCGATGTTATTCAATCTGTATATTGCGCAAGCAGTAAAGGAAACTAAAGAAAAATTTGGAGTAGGAATTAAAATCCACGGTGTAGAAATAAAAACTTTGAGGTTCGCCGATGACATTGTAGTTCTGTCAAAACAGCAAAGGACCTGGAAGAGTAGTTGAACGGAATGGATAGTGTCTTGAAAGGAGGGTATAAGATGAACATCAACAAAATCGAAACGAGAATAACGGTATGTAGTCGAATTAAATCAGGTGATGCTGAGGGAATAAGATTAGGAAATGAGGCATTTAAAGTAGTAAATGAGTTTTGCTCTTTCAGGATGAACATAACTGATGATGGTCGAAGTAGAGTGGATATAAAATGTAGAGTGGCAATGGCAAGGAAAGCGTTTCTGAAGTAGAGAAATTTGTTAACATCGAGTATAGATTTAAGTGTCAGGAAGTCGTTTCTGAAAGTATTTGTGTGGAGTGTAGCCATGTATGGAAGTCAAACATGGACGATAAATAGTTTAGACAAGAAGGGAATAGAAGCTTTTGAAATGTGGTGGTACAGAAGAATGCTGAAGATTAGATGGGTAGACCACATAACTAATGAGGAGGTATTGGAAAGAATTGGGGAGAAGAGAAACTTGTGGCACAACTTGACTAGGAGAAGCGATCGGTTGGTAGGACATGTTCTGAGGCATCAATGGATGACCAGTTTAGTACTGGAGGGCAGTGTGGAGGGTAAAAATCGTAGAGGTAGAACCAAGAGATGAATACACTAAGCAGATTCAGAAGGATGTAGGTTGCAGTAAGTACTGGGAGATGAAGAAGGTTGCACAGGATAGAGTAGCATGGAGAGCTGCATCAAAGCAGTCTCTGGACTGAAGACCACAACAACAACATTGGCACCAAAGTAAATGATAATGGCTAGGCATACATAAATATTACAACTATGGACATATTATGGCATACGTTGAAAGCACAGTAAATGGTTTGGGATGGATGTACATATATAAATATTACAACAGTGGGCATTTCATTGTTTTTTTCCTTTAAATAAGAAAGCAGATGAATGAAATTTTGAAGAAAGGCTGCATTGGCTAACTCGCTTCGTTCATTGGGGAGATTTTGTGGTGATTTGCTTTTATGTACATATATTTCAAATCTCCTCAAGCAAATTCATAGAGCTGTCTTTCTCAGCATGGTGCAATACTTGTACATGGTCTTCAACGCTCTTCATTCCATGACTGTTAGTAGTTGTGTGTAAGGCAAATGTGGATTTTGAAATGTTATTCAAACATATGGCATCTATATGTTCTTTGAACTGGGTCTCAATGCTTCTTCCAGTCTGTCCTACATACTAAGAGGGGCAACTTCGAGAGCTGATTTCGTATATGCCATATTTTTTGTATGGAGTTGGGGGGGGGGGGGGGTGGTTGTTATTTCTTAATTTGTCAACTGCTAACTGCTGGAGTTTGTTGCTTGTGTGGAAAGTTATCTTAAGGTTTGTAATTTTAAACAGATTGCTTATTTTATAGGATATGCCATGTAAGAAAGGTAGTGCAATATATTTTCTGTTGTTTTTATTGTGTCTTGTGTAAGCTGTATGGTTTCTAGTGTCTGTCATGAGAGGACTGTATCCATTGTTTGAGGCTGCGGTTTTAGTGATACTGATTTCCTTTTCTTTTTGAACTGGTTCAAGTGGAATTTTGTTTAGGCGATTTAGTGTGTATCTAAAATATGCCATCTTATGCTCGTTTGGGTTTCAAGATGTGTTGATACATACGACAGTGGATGTTGGTTTTCTATAAATCTCAAAATGTTATGGTTTTTGTTGGTGATTTTTACGGATAGGAAATTGATACTGTTGTTTTTGGGCATGCTACTCAGATTTGTTGCTAATGAGGAAATAGACGCATTAGCAACAAATCTGAGTTGCATAGGAGTGAAATGAAGTTGTCGCCTAAACTATCTAAAATTCACCTCAGTGTCAAGGGTACAGAAAATCAGAGGGTTTATTTAGCTATGGAACTTTTAAGAGTACGACGGCTAAAGAAATAAGATACCTGATGCCCGAAGAAGAGGAAGCAGCAAATTTTTTTTCAGCTTGCAAAAGGCCCCTTTGACATCCTGAATGCCCTAAGATCCGTGACAAGAATACATTACTCTGTAGTTATGGGATGCAGAAAGACGTTCAGGGAAGATTGTTAAGGGAACTGTACAGGTGTGCCGGTAAAATGTACGTAGGCAGTAGAAACCGTTTGCCCCCATTCCAGAAAGGCACCATGACAGCTGTTCGGTCTTTGTTTGGACTGTTGTCAAATCTGCAGCCGCTACAACGCGAGACATATTCAGACTGCACAATTGAACCAAGACACTTTGGAAAAATTTCTCTCGCAGATAAGAGGACCTGGTCAGTTCCACTTCTCCAACAAAAGGCACTCCTGGGGTACGTTGCTCACGACATTCCTCTATCAAATGAAACTTCGGTAGACGCAGATGACAGTGGTGGACTTTTGACGTCACACTTGTTCAGCGGAATTTTGCCCGACATGAGCGATGGTGAAAGAGAACTGCAAGATGTTAACTTTCCTCTTCAACCTGCAGCAAAGAATCAGCTGTCAGCGAGGGAGCTGAATGCTCTGCAGAAAGCTTCCGATGCCTGGCTGGCCACGCCGCATACCGCGCAAAGAAATATGACGACACACTGGGAACACTGTCTAGTGATATTTTAGGTCCTTCTGCAACACATGTGAAACATTTTGGCTGGACTGAAGTCCTGTCTCGCGGTGAGCTTACAGATGACTGGCTACATAAACTGTCACAGTTTGAAATTATTTTTAACGAATTTAACGGTTTACGAAGTATTTCGAAAGAAAGAAGTATAGTGAAACCAATCTACGCTGCTCGAAACTGCGCCTGAACAGGTCACGAAGATCCAACGGTACCGACCCGTCGCCGTGTCAGCCTGAGCCCACAGACGGTACTGGATGCGGATATGCAGGGAGGGGCATGTGGTCAGCACTCCGCTCTCCCCGCCATATCACAGTTTACGAGACTCCTAGCCGCTACTTCTCAGTCGAGTAGCTCCTCAGTTTACCTCACAGGAGCCGAGTGTACCCCGCTTGCAACAGCACTCGGCAGGCCAGATGGTCACCCATCCAAGTGCTAGGCCAGACCGACGGTGCTCGACTTGGACGATCCGATGGGAACTGTTGGCAGCACTGCGGCAAAGCCGTTGGCTGATCTACACTGCAGTCCACACTAAATATGCTGGTTTTTCGCCATAGATCATCAAACTGTATGACAGAACAAGACTTCATATTCGCATGCGCTTTCTTAATATGAAGCTGAGAATACAAAAGGCGACAGCAGCGCAAAAGCGAAAATCCCGACACTGGCAGTCGTCATCCGCTACTAGCATCTAAACGGGTAAATCAACTGCTTTAAATGTTTTTATGAGAACTTATAGCAGTCATAAGCAGTTATTAGTATTGGAGAGCCATTCGCTCCGACAGTCGCTGCTTCGCTTTGCTCCTGTAGTGACGTCATTGCGCCAGCTAATCAAAGTCCGTTGCGCTTCGGACCCAACCTTCTTTTTAATAACCTTGCTTTAAATGACGCCGTGGTTGTGCTTCTTCGAGGATCTCGGAAGCTGAAAGAGACGCGTGACGCCAAGCGTCTGAAATGCGGGGGCTTGTGTGACAGTTGGTGTATATCTACTTCTGCGTGCATACTCCGCAAGTCACAGTAAGGTGAGTGGTGTGGCCTACCCCGTACCACTACTTGTCGTTTCCCCTCCTGTTCCGCTCGCAAACAGGGCGAGGGAAAAACAACTGTCTGTACGCCTCCGTATGAGATCTAAGTTTTCATGTCGTGGTCGTTACGCGCGTTGTGTGTTGGCGACAGCAGAATCGTTCGGCAGTCAGCTTCATATGCTGGTTCTCTAAATTTTCTCAGCAATGTTTCCCGGAAAGAACGCCGCCTTCCCTCCAGGGATTTCCCTTTGAGTTTCCGAAGCATCTCCGTAACACTTTAAGTTTTATTCGAACCTACCGGTAACAAATCTAGCAGCCCTCCTCTGAACTGCTTCGATGTCGCCCTTCAATCCGACTTGGTTCGGATGATACACACTCGTACTCAAGAATAGGTCGCACCAGCGTCCTATCGCGGGCTCCTTTACACGTGAAGCGCTCTTTCTTATAATTCTCCCAATAAGCCAAACCATTTATGTATGTAGAGAACAACAGCGCTCCCGTCACACTTCCCTGGGGCACTCCTGACGATACCCTCGTCTCTGACGCCTCTGTAGCTCTTAAGATCACCTGACATTCTGCATCCACGTTCCGGCGGACGTGAGACTGCTCTGAGGTTTGTTGGATTCGAATAACTTTCGCAGCTCGAGCTCTCGTACAACTACGCGATAAATCAGATTTAGGTTTGCGAGGCTTATAGTAATAGCTTTAGGTGTGGGTCTCGGACTTGCCGTGTTATCAAGACTCTCCAGCTGCCCCAGATGGTATAGAAATATACATACCACGTGCACAACAACATTGGATTTGCACTGTCACGAAATAAAATGTAGGCACTAAGCGTCGTCTGCGTGGCACACATTAGCCCCACGTTTAAAACTGTTTGTAATACTGAGAAAGAAATAGATTTCTAAAGAAACCTATGGTCTTCCTCGGAGTTCAAGCTGTCTCCATACCAAATAACGTCGGAGCCGGTCCAGTGGTGGAGCCGCGAAAGCGTGAGTTAGTTTCTCAGTTAGTAATACTGGTATTAGAATGGACTGAACACGTCGACAACTGAATAAGCAGTGTATCGATTACGGTGAATCATATTACTTACAACATATAAACCAATAAAAACATTTTCCCAGATATGACAATGGTCGAAACGGAAAGAGTAAATAGTATTTTCAAAGAGTAAATATTTTTCTTTAATTTGCATAATATTCTTCAAATCAATAAATATTTTGTACTACAATCTTTGTAAAGTAGCTTGTCTTCTTCACCAGTGTTCAAGTTATCTCACGCCACATTTCATCGATATCGGTTCAGTGGTTTACTCGTGAAAATGAAACACAGAAAGTTGCTTTTGACATTTATAATGCTAGTATAGAAGTATGCGTTGGCATGGATTAAACACGATTAGTATTGTACGAGGGCTGAATGAAAAGTAATCCCTCCTCCTTCGTTAATTGGGTTTGGATGAGAATACTTTAATAAATCAAACGCAGAAATAATCCTTAGAATGTGATCTTTAATTACCAATATTCACTTTTCCACATTATCACCAGCCAATCGGATACATTTCTGCCCACGATGAACAAGTTTTCAGAAGCCATCACGGAAGTAATCGACACTCTGTTTCCGCAAGCACAGTCTCACAGTTCTCTCAACGTCTCCATCAGAAGCATAATGATGTCCTCGGGGATCGTCTTTCATTATCGAGAACAAATGGAAGTCAGACAGTGCTAAATCTGCACTGTATGGAGGATGCCGTACGGTGGTGAGATTCAGTCTCTGAAGTTGTGGTGTGGTGGCACGTGAAGTGTGTGGTTTGGCATTGTCATGCTGCAGGAACACATTTCCCTTTTCCTTTCGGACCTTTGCTAGCCGTCATTTCAGAGTTCGCAGCGTTGTGATGTAACGCTCTGAATTTATCGTTTTTCCACGAACAAGGAAATCAACATCTGCGTCCCAGAACACTGTGGCCATGATTTTTCGAGCTGAGGGCTTCGTCTTGAATTTCATTTTCTGCAGCGAGTCTAAGTGTCGATATTCCATAGACTGACGTTTCGTCTCCGGGTCGCAATGGTGTACCCACGTCTTCTGTCGCAGTTGAATGGAGAAAGGCGTCACCTTCATTCTCATAACGCGAGAGGAGTTCCTGGCAAATTTCAAGACTGTGCACTTTCATTTCAGGAGTCACCATCCGGGGTACCCGTCGTGCACAGATCTTCCGATAGCCAAGCAAAGCAATAATGTGTCCCACACGTTCTTGTGAAATTCCGATTGATCTTGCAATTTCTCTCTGAGTGATACGACGATCGTCGTGAATCAATCTGTTTACATTTTGCTTGTGAAACTCAGTGGTTGCTGTCACAGGATGTCCAACTCTTTGTTTGTCATGGAGATCAGGTGTTACCACCTCAACATCATTAAACTTACTCCCTGAACGACGCACAATACTCACATCAACACAATCACCATAAACTGCTTTGATTCTCTGATGATTCTCCTTTGGTGTGACACTTTCTGGTGTCAAGAATTAAATGACTGCACGTTGCTTAAATCGCATTGACCGATCGTCTGCGCAGGGTCCCATTCTTCACACTGTAACAACACAACCGTTCAATGCTAAGGCTTCCTGCCAACTGGAGTTGTAGAGAAGAGGCTACGGAACAAGTCAGTACCTGCCGAATACCAATGCTGCCAACTGTTGAAGAGTTACGAAGGTGGAGGCATTACTCTTCAGTCAACCCTCGTATGCGCGCTGTATTCTAGCTGGCACCCACTGCTGCGCTCGCTGATCGGTAAAATAAAGTGGAATGTGCTTATGGCTTCATTGGCCGAGACATCCCAGCTGGTATGTCTTCGGGAGCTAGGTCCACGTAGAATGCACGGCGGTGATGATAAAATGATGAGGACACCGCATACATCCAGATATGAGCAAAGTATACACACACACACACACACACACACACACACACACACACACACACATATATATATATATATATATATATATATATATATATATATATATATATATATAACGAACAGGAGTAAAATGGATCGAAGAACGCAAACAAGATCACAGCCGGGAGATGAAAGAAATATGGGCAACCAAAAAGGCTACCAAGATGAAGCCGTAGACACTAAGCCGACTAAAAGCGTGGACAGAAGACCGGAAACAGAAACACAGCGAGCGAATGAGGGAAGTCTGGGCAGCAAGGAAGGCAGCAAAAGGAATTGGCCACGTAGTTTAGTCCAACTGCGCTTTTTAACGGCAAATATATAATCGAAACGGGAACTGAACCCAGGTACTCACTTTTGTGAAACAGCAATGCTAACCGCATGACTACGGAACGAAGATGTAAAGGATTCTATAAACATTTTATTCACTACTTTGAATCGTGTTATGTAGAACATATCAATTAATAGAAGCATATTCACAAATATGTTAAAGTTCAAATTCAAAGAGCAAGTAGATTTTTAAAAGGGTGATTATTGTTCCTCACTTCGTGTCATATTAAAAGGTGTTTTACTGCACTCTTTGTAAATTAACCTGCGTTCTCCGTCAGATTTCAGGCTATCCCCACGCTAGATTTTATCAAAATCAGTTCAGCTGTTTAGTCGAGAAAGCATAATAGACAGTTTCTTTGACGTTTATAACGTTAGTATGCATTCGTCGTGAAACGTGCTGTGTATGTAGCTGTTGTCTCGGACAAAGGAAAACTTCTTTCAATAAGACACCCGTTCTATAAAAGCAACGAGCGGATATCGAGGCTTAGCCGTGGCTGACAGGTCGAGAGAGATCAAGCGAACAAGGCGCAGCAGGCATCCCGTCTGTAGACGCAGAGTACCGCAGCTCGGGCATCAGTCGCTACTTGCGGAATGTGCATTTTAAGTATCGAACGATCAGGACGCTAAATTAGCGACAGTAAAAAGGCCAAAAACTTTCAACGAACGACGAATCCACGAACTGTGTAGGTGCAAAAAGCGGTGGGGGCAGCCACAGCAAGCAATAATAACTGTGATACACGGATAAAGACTGAACCTGTAAATAGTACGTAAATTTATGGCCCTAGTCCGTAGTGTGTAGCAATATCTAAGCATTAATGTGAAGTTTCACGTATGCAATGTACGAAGCTGTTGAAATATCACGTGCATAAAAGTGTTGGATGTAGTGTCAAACTGCAGCGAGTAACGTGTAAACACGGGACATCTGAACGCTCTAAGTGACAGGTGGACAAACATCCACACACACAAAGGGAAAACTCTGACTTCCCTCGTAGAAGTCTGCTTTTTTACAGGCATCAGCCTTCCAATATGGATCGATAAGAACTACACTCTGCAAACTACTGTGAAGTGCGTGGCACAGGCTATGTCCTGCTCTACCAGTTATTGGGTTTTTCCCCCTTCCAATCACGTATGGAGTATGGGGAGAATGATTGCTCGAACGCCTCTGCGCATGTTGTACTTTGTCTAATATTTTGGAGAGTGATACGCAGGGGCCTGTAATATATTCCTAGATCCGTTACTCAAAGGTGGTTCTAGACATTTTCTGACTAGGAACAGTTTGCATCTATCTTCAAATGTTTGCCAACTCAGTTTTCTCAGCATCACCGAGGCCTTCCTATGCTGGTACCGGGGCCGAGTTAACCCACGTGAAGGCCTGAGGCTACAAAAAAAATGTGAAGCCCCTGACGACTTGTTGTAGACCTAATACATTTCTACGAAAGTACAGTGGAAAAGTTAAGGGAATACACGTAGTTACATATCAGTAGTGCCATGCGTTAGATGATTGTACCTAATGCAATTTAGCAAATGCATAACAAAACACACAAAGGTACCCTACTATATAACAGCAATAAATAAGAAATGTGTACCTCAAAAAAGTTTTTCCTATCTTGCGTCCTAGTGTCGTCCGTTATCGCATCCTGGAAGTCAACTGTTCACCTTACGTTCAAGTGATAGCAAGGCGAGAGCGGTAATGTGTTCTTCTCGTATTGTAGCACAAAATTAGTTCCTGATAAGGACTAGTTTACAGGAGCCTCTCTCAGCTTCACAATTCGCGATCGGTATTGAGAGAAAAATCCTGAAGCAATCATTAGATTCGGAAAAACATCACCGAGGTCGTTTTCAACCATCACTTCATATAATTCGACTGGTAAAATGTTTAGCACCTTTTCTTTGACGAAACGCTTCAAGTATTCACTAAAATGAAGGATTTCAGAACGAAAAAATTTCTTTTCGAACACACCTCGATATTTCTCAAACTTTCGACGTTTCTGTTAAAGAGTTCTTTAGCGTCTTGCTTAACTATTTTGTTTAAATTCGGAAAAGATCGACTACTTCGCAATACTTTTCTTCTCGCTTAATTTAGTTTTGCTTGTAGTTTATTAACAACTGCAATAGGTGCCACATGAAATTTATCACGTCCACTCAGTTCTTCTGATTTCTCTCTATCAGGGAATTTTCTTATTATTTTGCGTCTCCTTTCGCCGTTAAATTCGTGATACACATGCTCACTTAAGCTCTTAGGTATTCAATAATTACATGAGACTACAGATCACTTCTGTGCAACGAGAAAACTATGTATCACGATTATCATGTACTACATTGGATGTTCTTGTTTAAAACTGAATTGCGCTAATTTGTGAAGACAGTGCGTATAACAAGCGAAGAAATTAGTTTCATATTTTTGGTCATATTTTATCTTACGCTGATAACCGTGTCTTGTACAGTTAGTTCCTTTTACACAGCCAGTTGAGATTTTGAGCAGAGTGGTGTCCCCCTTCGACCTGGAGACCGGCCATATAGACCCCTTAATCCGGCCCCGGCTGACACAAGCCACCTACTTCTCCGATCCGAATTGTTCCTCTACTTTAAGCAGTAGACAGTGCTGTAAAATGAGCTCATTTCCTTCGGCATTTAGCGTTTTCTCAAGCGTAATGGGGAGGGTGGGGGGGGGGGGGGGGGGGTTGGCTCACACCGAACATAGAGAACGCCTTCATACCATAACACCTCCTCTCCCCTTCACTGTTGACACCACACTTAACGCTCTACAGACATTCGCCAAACACAGTCCCTTCCACCAAATCCTTCAAACAAAGCTATGACCATTTGCGGTACCCTGTTCTGTATGCCTTCGATACCCCAGTTAGTTCTATTTGGTACGAGTCCAACGTGCTGGAGCAGTATTCCGGGATGGGCCGCTCAAGTGATCTGTAAGCTATCCCTTTTGTAGACCGATTGCACTTCCCCAGTATTCTAAGAATAAGCTTAAGTCTTCCGCCTGCTTCACACGCAACAGAGACTATGTGATCATTCCATTTCATGTCCCTAGAAAGTGTTACGACTTGATCTATTCCAGCTGCAACTCATTCAAATTACAGTCATATGATACTAAGTTTTTACTTCAGTGAAATGCCCAGTTATCCATTCCTGAACATTTAAAGCAAGTTTGCCATCTTTGCACCACTTTAAAATCTTATCAAGATATGACTGAATATTTATGCAGCTTTTTCAGACAGTACTTCTTTATAGATAACAGCAGCGTCTGCAAAGAATCTGTGGTTGCTATTAATATTGCGCGCAAGATCATTTATATAGAACACGAACAACAAGGGAACCTAACACACTTCCCTGAGGCACACCCGAAGTTACTTCTATATCTGACGGTGACTCTTCATCCGAGATAACATGGGATGTGCTATCTACCAAAAAGTCCTCAATACACTCACAAATTTCGCTAGATACCCAATACTGTCGTACTTTCGATAATCAACGTAGGTGTGTTACTGACACAAACGTTTTTTTGAAACCAACAAGTTCTCTACCTACCTGACTGCCTCGATACGTATCAGATGTGAAAAAAAAGTGCGAGCTACATTTGACGTGATTGATGTTTTCGTAATCCATGCTATGGATGATGTCATTCTGTTTCAGATAAATCACTATGTTTCAGCACGAAAGATTTGTTAAGCTTCTACAGCAAATGGATGGTAATTTAGTGGATCAATTTTGCTACCCTTTTCGTAGACGAGTGTGACCTGTGGTTTCGTACAGTTACTTTATGGTTCTTTTTCTTTTCCTCTCCGAGGGGTCTTCAGAAAGACATGAGGAGGTTCTCGGCAGAATGTTGGAGGAAGGAAGAGGCGCATATCAAAGCAGGTGGGAGAAGAGTAATGGAGGCAGGGTAGCTATCGATGTCATGAAACACCTCCCCTCCCCCTTACACCCGAGAATATTTTACGAAAATGGTTTGTATTTTTATGTATATCAACTTCCGAGTTTCTAATCTTCAGAAAACAAAGTATCACGACAATCGTCAAACAATCGGAGGAATTACAGAAAATTAACGAGATAGATATAACACGAGCGACTATTTCTAGTGCACATGCAAGCCTTGTGGTTTGAATGCCTGCAGGAGACATTCCATCCTGGTAGATGCTGGTAGTAGGACAACCTTCATATGGTCCCATGTCGCATTGTTGGCAAATTTATTCAAGATGTCGGATCCAAGATGGCGGCAATAGATAAAGCAACGTCGTGATGACGTCATGGCGGGAAGTTAAAATTTTCGTGGGAAAATAGGACAATTGGGCTACCTCCTCTAACCTAAACTCCCCCACGCCAACCCTCTCCTTCCCCGAGAAAATGCCGGGAAGTACAAATTTTGGCAGGAGAATGGTCACTTGGGCTACCTCCACTAATGTAAGTCGTACCACCGCCACCTCTTTCTTCGAATTGGCGGGAAAATAACTCAGCCTGTGCTGGGGTGCTGGATTTATTTAAACAATTTGAGTTGTCATAGGCAGTAGATCTATCCTGTGTGTTCACCATCAGGTCTAGAGTCCAACTGATCTAGTACACAGTACCGCCACCAGAGGGCACTGTCGTCCCATAGCGGTTTGAGGGAGGGGGAGGGGGGGGGGAAGGGCGGCAAAAGGATTCAGTCTATGTGCAGCTGCTGGAGAGAGGAAGAACTGCACTTTATTTTATTTTTTTGAAACAGTTTATTTAAGGATGGATTTCACATAGTCTATTTGTTACACTGATACAAAACACTCACTCTGACATGCTTGGGGTCACAATACACAGCCTACTCGTAAATCACCGAAATAATACAGTACACTGATGTACAGACACAAAAGAAACTCGTAAATTGTCAAAATAATGCATGTATAATGCTCTGCAAACATGCTCACAAATTGTAAATTGTTGAAATAATGCATTGCACAGCCTACAGACCGGCAAAATACTCGTAAATCACTGAAATAATGCAGTACACTGATATACAGACATGAAAACAGGTCATAAACTGTCAAAATAATGCATGTAAAATGTTGTGCAAACATGCTCACTAATTATAAACTGTCGACATAAAGCATTGCAGAGCCCACATACATGTTCACAAAATAATGCAACAAACATGAAAAGAACTCCTATACTGTCAAAAAATAATACACGTGTAAAGCTATGCGAACACACTCACAACGCTTAAACAGCAGAAAATATTGCAGTGCACAAACACTCATTGCACGTAAAAACACTTTCGAACTATCGTCAACCATAACGTATCAGCAAACTGTTGCCTATTAAGTTCCAAGGCAGTGCTCTCAGCCCGGTCACATACGTGAGACGCCTCTCGGCTGCACACACATGTCTACCACTGCCAGCGCGATGTCTTTCTACTTGTAGTCCAGCGAAGACGTAATTGCCATGTGACTCACCATCTTGGGCATAGAGAAAAGGTTGTCAGTGTTATACTGACGTCACAGGACTATGCAAATAAGAGCCAAGTCTCCCTCTGGACGCGCTATAGAAATGTTTTGCAATGTTTACCAGAATAGCACAGCATGTTTTCTTTCTAGTGATCCTTATGGAACATGTAAGATGCGTCTAGCCAAGCAAGTGTTTACCGTGGCTGATTCGTAGATTTTGGATTTAGGAGTCCAGCAGAGGCCAAATTGTCAAGTGAGAGGTGTCTGAATAGTGTCTCACCCTTGCAGGCGCGGCTAAAAGACTGCCAGGGTTAAACGTCACGTGTCTGTATAAATAAGAGCCAAGTCTACCCCTCAGAAATCATAAAGTGTTGCAAAAACAGTTAATGGTCGCTTTTGTTATTGTTGTAGGAGCTTTCACGATGTCTCAGCTTGTTTGCATGGAAATTCTCGCCCTACCCAGACCTATTTACGAAAACAGCTCACAATAACACCGAATGCATTCTTCCTGATGGTCCCAACGAGGCATCCTGTGCTGCCCTTCCTGAAAATCGCGACGTCCTGCTTTAAACATATGTCTCAGAAGCGGTAAACGTTCTCACCACTAAAAGCCTTCATCATGTATGTGCATGCTTGGGAAAATATTGGTCGGTGTTGAAAGTACTGTAAAATTGCTAAAATTGTTCGCACTATCAACTATGATGTTTATTATTACAGTACATCGATGGTGTCTTTTCCATTTCATCCATCCACTGGTACACTGTTGGTTACCACATAGTGATTGACTGACATCGCTTGTTTGCCATGGAGAAAGAGTTTTGGGTAAATAGAAACACCTTGTGGGGATGGCCAGCACCAAAACAGTGATTGCGTACATGATTGAAATATAAGGAATCAGTCGAAACGGAATGCAGGGCCACCAGAGGTTATTAAATGGTTCAAATGGCTCTGAGCACTATGGGACTTAACTACTGTGGTCATCAGTCCCCTAGAACTCAGAACTACTTAAATCTAACTAACCTAAGGACATCACACACATCGGTGCCCGAGGCAGGATTCGAACCTGCGACCGTAGCAGTCGCGCGGTTCCGGACTGCGCGCCTAAAACCGCTAGACCACCACGGCCGGCTAGAGATTATCAATAGCATTCGGACACCAGTTTGGAAACGCTCCACAACGCCGCCAAACTCTTCCGGTTCCCTTATCTTGTAACTGTCTTTTATTTAAAATCATCCAGTGTGTGTGTGGTGTGTTATGGTAGCAGCAGTGCAATGTGATTTACACCATGCGACATCTTGTTTTCTGTGAGAAGCAATGGATCAGAACCTGTTAATGTCAGTTTAGAACCTGACACTGACCTCGAAGTTATGGCAGAAAAAACAAAGTGTTCAAAGCGTGCTACAGCCGAAAAAAAAAAAAAAAACAATGTTTCGAACAACAACACAGTGTCACAGGAAGCGTCTGTTGCGAGTTACAGTATAGTTTGTGGGATACAGCGATCCTCCTACAGTACACGCGATGCAGTTTTACACTGGTCTGTGCAATGGATCAATACCTGTATATTTAATAGGATTGTCAGATGTGCTTGATGCCGGCATGCAGATGGTATTTGTTTCCGGTGTAGGGAAGGAAAGAGATGCGGTAAAAATCTTATCGAGTGCTCTATCGGATGAAGTTAATGGGCTTTTGTAGTTCGTAATTTTTCTCTGTTGGATGGTACAGAGTAATGATGACAGAATGTTGGGATGATAGACGTGAATGGAACCTGAGGGAAGCGGATCTGCTTCGGACTGCAGTACCTGTATGTAGTTTGGGGACACGACAGTGCAGTTGCAAAATCCTCGTCCTGCCAGATCCTACACTGCCTTTTATACTACCTCGTGTTGCAGGAGCAGGCTTTGTTTGGCACTGACCTTACACATCATACACTGTTGGCAGAGATACAACAACATGTTCCCATTTCCACCGAATGGTCAAAACACAGTGTTGTCGCGGTCACTCTGTTTCTATACCGGTTGCAGAAGGTGGTAGACACAGTTCTCTGGGACTTCTGCTCAGTTCTGACTTGAATTGGAACGATTACATGTGCAAAGCTGCAGGAATGTCAGCAGTTGCAAGAGCCATAGGGAATGCCTAAAAAGCCACGTTGGAATTTTGCTGATAATATACTGTAACCTCCCCCTCACTTATCGACCTTAATGACAGTGAAAAATTAAACCGCGTGTACCTAATGGAAATTTGGGAAAAGCAATCGTCACCGAAGTTAATCTGTCGGTAAAGAGGGAGGAATGGGTTACATCTAAATGAAAGGAAAAATGCAAATGAAACTGGTGGAAATTAGTTTTGAAAAGGGGTAAAGTTAATAAAGAAAGTAAATGTGCGGCCGTTACGTTAACAATTAACTAGCGGTAATTAGATATTTGAGATTTGGGGAAAATTACGGTCGCCAGTCCTATGGACAATTACTATAATAACTGAAAAAGAAAGGTTATTGCACATATAATTAGCACTAAAAGAGTGACAACTGAAGGTTGACACGTGTTGTGTGAAAACTGAATGTTTGTCTGAAGTAATAAATTTCGCTACACCCTGACTTAATTTAGCAAAAGAATGAATAAAACTGGAAAATTGAAAGTTAATTTAGTGACTGAAATTAATAGTGAACTTTGTTTCTGAAGCATATCGAAATTCAATAAAATACAGTTGGGCTACCTCATTGTCGGCCGTCGCTGTTGCAGAAGCTGGATGCTGTCGCGCCGTCTTCTCGACACGGTCACCAGGCGAAACGGGCTCTTGATGTGTGCCAGCTAATGCTTCCCGTCCCCGACACCGTCCTAGAAACTATTATAGCCAGTCGAGCGCAATTACATGCTGCCCAACCCCTAACGCGCGGCAACTCGCGGGAGCGTCACACAACACACCTGCTCCACTGCACTACTCCGGCCAGACTCTCTCTGCCCCGCGCTCCACGCGGCAGAGTTAACACTACCAAAGATCCTAAACACTTTCATTCTGCACATGACCTATCGATGTATTCGTTCGATAGTATAGTTTTCCCTAGGCCAGACCCAGCGTATAAATACAAATAATATTCACAAAACAAACCAATTATACATCGACATAAATGCATATATATACAAATAGTAAAACAATTACAATATACAAAGGACACAGAAATGTTATATCTTCAGGTAACAAAATAAGGAAAAAAAAATTTGCAGTGCAATAGATGGAAATAGGTGGATATGCATTTCCGGCGTTACACGTGCCCCACATTGTCTGAGGATGTTCTTGTAACCTAAACAGACTCAGAAAATGTCCCAAAAAAGAAACAGCGGAAATGCATGTGCTCAAAACATCAACAAAATTTAGTATTCGTCTAATTAAGCATAAATCAATTTTAGACCATTATAATTGAGTGGAGACACTCCTAATCTTATTCCTCTCTGTCATCTTGCGCAAAATAAAACAGGTTGACAAAATATTAATATTCATAGAAAACAAAGAAAATGGTTTAGCTATTCTAAAATCATCAAAATTCCTAACAGTATGAAGAAATGGAATTCTATTTACAAAATTAACCAGAGTACATGGTCAAAAAAACAGGTATATCAAAATATGCAAATTAATAATTAATTACATAGAATACACATTTTATGTAACCTTTTCAAAATTAATATTCTCGACATGAGAGTCCACTTAACGCTAAACAAGAAAATAATATTCAGTAGATCGAAAAAAACATAAACATTGACAGCAGAATTATTTCACATCAGCTGTCCTGGAAGAAAAACTATTCCGCCTTCCGTACCCGCAAGTACAAAGAATGCCGACAGCAGCACAAGAGCCGACAGCGCCTCCGCCTCGCCAGGACTGTTGCGCCCGCCTGTGCGGCACGCTTGATCTCACTCGCCCTTGTAACGGCATTTCCAGAACGTCCGTTTCACTGAATTCTTTCGGAAAAACTCACTCACGAGTAATCTCAAGGAGTCCATTAACACTATCACAGTGGATAACTCGACACTGTCCATCATCACACGCATGTACTAGCCTGAAACTTAAAACAGCGTCTAAGTACACCGGCAATGACTAGTAAAACACATATTCATGAAATATCACAGCTAGTTACAAAATCATATTTACATTGCTTAATCTACTGTGACTCAGCTGAAAACTTAAACTAGCAGCTTGGATTTTTCAATTGATAAATAATCACTCTCTCTTAAATCATTTAGTAAAAATTAATTACTTATTAATTACAACTTCTTTAATGTCCGCTTGGTCAGGCAAAAGCATGGCAATCTAGCAAATTGTTTAAAACTTACACTCTATATTTACATACTGTACAAATTACCCATTCTGTGGTATTAATCAATCCTAGGTTGGTACAATTTCAAGTCTCCAATGTTCCGTATACCTAATAGTTTTCCAGAGCTTGAATACTCTAAGCAATAAGCATTTGTGTGAGGTATACCAATGACTTTATATGGTCCATTATAAACAAACTTAAATTTAGAGATTTCATTGTCTATCCCGCTCGATTTCTCATGAGCTTTTACAAGTACTAAGTCATGACGACGTATGTGAGCATCGGCTTTCAGCTTCATTATTTCTCGCAAACGATCTTTTTTTACACCAATATTAATGTCAATCTGTGGAGGGAATTTGATTATCTCTTCCACAAGTCCCGGTTTGTCTGAAAACACACTCTTATCACTTCATACAGGCCTCGTCTTTGTTCGTGTGTTACGTTTGACACACCGTCTACAATACTTTCCAATTCACTTTCTACACTATTGTCAATACCGAGATTCCTCACATTACAGTAGTTCAAATTCATATCTAAGTCAATGGCATCCGGCCACTTAACAATGTGTATAGGCTGGTATTGCCTATGCACACCGTCTCCTGCCTCATCAAAACTAACTACTATTGTTCTATCTTGTGACGTACATGTCAAAGTTTTGCTTTCGCAATTAATCACTGCACGGTACTTTAATAGCCAATCTAACCCGATAATTACTTCCGTAGTTAAGTCTGGCACGACGAAAAACTCTTGTGCAAATCGTGCCCCACATATCTCGAAGTTGACAAAGATCTGTTTTGTGACCGGTTTACTGGCCTTCCCAGTAGCACCGATAATTTTCACCCCTGTTACTGGCATAACTACGATACCAGGTCTGTCTTTCAGTAACTCAAATATTTTCCCAGATACAGCACTCAATTCTGCACCG
This sequence comes from Schistocerca nitens, assembly GCF_023898315.1. Taxonomy (NCBI): domain Eukaryota; kingdom Metazoa; phylum Arthropoda; class Insecta; order Orthoptera; family Acrididae; genus Schistocerca; species Schistocerca nitens. Next base: position 5,605,166 of record NW_026045897.1, read on the forward strand.
GTGTCAATCAACACGTTTAGTTGTAGGCCGTGCATATTAACAGACACTACTATTTGTCTACACTTGTCCTCGACTGTTTCTTTATTTTCCCACAATAAATCCTCGTCTATATCCAGGTCATTCCAGAAAAAACCATCCGGCTTTGAGCCTAAATCCGGCTTATCTGGCGGCCTTTTCAGCCTCTGTTCACATACAGTTTTAATTTCAACACGTTTGTCCTGAGGCTTAGTCTGTAGCTTCGCCTCCAATACCGAAACCTTTTCCTGTAACTCGTCAACTAGTGAGTGTTGCTTTGCTATCAATTCACTAATTGTCACCTACGTTGGTTCCTCTTTGGCCAGATTGATCTCATCTGCCAATCTACCTGGAGAAATGTGCCCAGTAGTATCTGCAATTACTTCCTCTAGATCTGCGCAACCCACACTGCTACCGTCTGACCGTATAACGTCAGCTCTAACCTCATACACGCTGTAATCTACGTGCTTTTCTACCAATCGTGTCCGGCTATCACTAAAATTTTCGTAATCTATCTCCTTAATACTCTCGCAATGTTTAAACTCGAGGTTTGCGTCGGATGCGTCGGCTACTTCTACCACTACAGCTTTCGGTAAGGTCTGCCGGTTAGGGCCAGAACTTTCCGTTACTACTTCAACATCCAACTCTTGCGGTATGAAACACGACGTATCTTGCTCGTGCTCCCCATTAACATCAACTATTTCTGGTAAAGTCTGCCGGTTAGGGCCAGAACTTTCCATCACTTCAGAAACACTACCTTCCTGCGGGACGAGACGCGGCAAATCCTGCCCGCGCTCCCCATAAACACTTCTCCCATACAGGCCCCTATAATCTCTTAGTTCGTCGTATAAGCGACCGAACTGCCTTAACCAGACCTCATCCCTCTCTGCATCCCCTCGCTCGATGACGGACGTATTATCCGACATCTGATCTTCTCTCAAGAATTGCGAATCATTCTTAAACTCAATCTCCATTTCCACTGTGGGTGTTACAGCTGCCACTTTATAATCGATTTCCGGAACACTACTTAAATTGTTCTCACTGACAGTGAATGTATTTTCTACTGCCGTGTCTACAGCTGATCTACTACTTGTGGGCGCACTCCTTTCTCCTAACACTGGCACACTCTCCCGCCGTTGATTATTCCACACGGAATTTTCATAACGACGACACCTGGGTTTTCTCCTGTTATTGGGTCGCCAAAATTTCTCCACGCCCGGTCGGCCCCTCACCGGCGCGGCTAATGTTTTTCCTGTCTCGTCCCAGCAGATACGCTCCCGGATGCTGCTGAGGCGGCTGATCGCACCCTCTGGCGTTATTACTATTCTGCGAAGCCCGTATCACGCTAGTATGATACTGGTTTCTGTCATTCCTGTTATTATTTGCATTGTACCGATTGTCATTACGGCCCGACCCACTATTGTTATTGCTGCCAAGATTGCGGTATGTATTATTCCCATAGTTATCGTTGTTGTGGTTGCTGTGGTACCCGTTGTTGTTACCACGGCCTCTACCACTGTCGCGATTATTGCGCCAATTGTCCTCGTCCTCCACTCTTTCCAGGAAATCATTGATTGTCCTGTAATTGCTTCCTACATAGCGTTTTGTATCATCTGGAAGCTTCTTGTAGGGTTCCAAGACTATTTCGGATTCCGTGCGGCGATCACGCAAATATTCCAACTTGCGGATCCAGCCCTCACAAAACTCCTTCATCGAACAGCGCGAATTCGCATCGAAAGGCCTCGATACGACAAATTCGCGCCAGACACTTTGCTGTTTTTGCTCTGACCAGTATTCAGCCAGAAACAAATTTTTAAACTCGTCAAAAGTCAGGTTCGTAACGTTGAGGTTTAAGCCCCAACGCTTGGCATCACCAGCCAACACATCAATAATCGCATTAATTTTTCTCTCATTAGTCCATGATCTGGGTAAAACTCTTTCACAATTTTTAATGAAATCCGTCGGATGTATACCGCCTTTTTTCAAGGGGTCGAACCGCTCCTCTTTCGTCAACAATTCCGAACTATGTGCACAGATTGGCACATAGCTCTGTTTTTCGTCAAGCTTCTTTTCTAATTCCGACACTCTCGTAGTTACTTGGCAAGTGGTTGTCGCAAGCGTTTCTACTTCCCTTTTTTTTCTCTTCGCAGGCATTAGCCTGCTTCGTCACTTTGGTATCTACTTCGGATACTAAAGCCTTTAAAGTTTCCACCTTCTTTTCGTCCTCTTTTTTCCCTAATTGAATTTGTTCCGTCACGTTATTCTCGATGATCGGAGCAACTGCTTCTCCTACACTTTTCTCGATTCTACTAATTTCGGAATAAAAACGAGTATTTATGCTCGCAATTTCCGCCTGAACGCCTATCATTTCCTGTTTAAGATGACCGATTTCGGTATTAATCACAACAATATCTTCTTTGATTTTATCAACTTTTGTGTTAACAACTCCAACATTGTTGTTAACAACATTAATAGCTTTGTTCTGATTGTCTAGCTTCCGTTCAATTTTTTCAGCCTGAGCTTCTTGCTTGGCAGCCTGAGCTTTAATTTCTGCCGATTGACTCTTGATTTCATTAATCAAAACATTCAATAAATCAGTTAAATTCCCGGAAACTACCGGTTTTACTTCCGTAGCGGCTTCCTCTTTAATTGTCCCTGCGTATTCGTCATCAAGGGGTACAGATTTGATTTTCACTTCCGATTCCGAAACATTTTCTAAAGTTTGGAATTCCATTTCTACTCATTGTTGCGTTTCGGCGGTCGCGTCTTTCATGCTAGCAGCCTGCCCCTGAACAATGGGTACCGCGGTGCGCGTTTCCCACTGTTCGACCGATTTTTCCGTATCCAAGTCGACCAAATTTTGGTAATTGTTGCCTTCACTCATTTTAATATTTTTCAATATAAATAACAAATCTCAAATCTAATTAGGATTCCTCCCACAACTTAATCTCGCTGACGTAACTACCTGTTCGTAACCAATACTTTGTTACGACATTTGCACCATACAAAATTCGTGTCCAGAACAACCTCAAATCTGAAGATTGTCCTGTCACCAGGTCGCCACGTGTAACCTCCCCCTCACTTATCGACCTTAATGAGAGTGAAAAATTAAACCGCGTGTACCTAATGGAAATTTGGGAAAAGCAATCGTCACCGAAGTTAATCTGTCGGTAAAGAGGGAGGAATGGGTTACATCTAAATGAAAGGAAAAATGCAAATGAAACTGGTGGAAATTAATTTTGAAAAGGGGTAAAGTTAGTAAAGAAAGTAAATGTGCGGCCGTTACGTTAACAATTAACTAGCGGTGATTAGATATTTGAGATTTAGGGAAAATTACGGTCGCCAGTCCTATGGACAATTACTATAATAACTGAAAAAGAAAGGTTACTGCACATATAATTAGCACTAAAAGCGTGGCAACTGAAGGTTGACACGTGTTGTGTGAAAACTGAATGTTTGTCTGAAGTAATAAATTTCGCTACATTCCGACTTAATTTAGCAAAAGAATGAATAAAACTGGAAAATTGAAAGTTAATTTAGTGACTGAAATTAATAGTGAACTTTGTTTCTGAAGCATATCGAAATTCAGTAAAATACAGTTGGGCTACCTCAACAATCATTTCAAAAGCTACTTGAATCTACGCAATTTAGAAATAAGAGATATAACTTCGAACTTGAATTAAATGATTCTGAACAATTAACAATAGTAAAATTTAGTACGTACCAAGGTGAGCTGCAGTCACAGGTAAGCTAAAATATGCTAACAAAACTCGCACTCTTAATTTGTGCTCGTGTAATCTAAATATTGGCCGGCCGAAGTGGCCGCGCGGTTCTGGCGCTGCAGTCTGGAACCGTGAGACCGCTACGGTCGCAGGTTCGAATCCTGCCTCGGGCATGGATGTGTGTGATGTCCTTAGGTTAGTTAGGTTTAACTAGTTCTAAGTTCTAGGGGACTCATGACCTCAGCAGTTGAGTCCCATAGTGCTCAGAGCCATTTGAACCATTCTAAATATTGTAGCCAGCTATGAATACTTTAACTGAAGTTTGAAATTAAAGCAGTGAAATTGAATTATATTATTTTAATGCTGGCGTTTGAATTTCAAAGACACTCGGGTTCATATCGGAAAAGGAAGGGACCCTGCTTGGCAATGCAATTGGGACAATGAGCAACAAAGTTTCATGCTAATATGCTGTAATTTTGTGATGCAAAAATTTTAAAAGCTGAGGTCTGCCATACAGTTCTGAAACTTTACGTGCTTTTAGTCTTCCTTGTTGGTTGATTGAAGGTTTGAAGTCGTCGATCGAGGAGGTGGCGACAGTCACTCATTGTCGGCCGTCACTGTTGCAGAAGCTGGATGCTGGCGCGCCTTCTTCTCGACACGGTCACCAGGCGAAACGGGCTCTTGATGTGTGCCAGCTAATGCTTCCCGTCCGCGACACCGTGCTAGAAACTATTATAGCCAGTCGAGCGCAATTACATGCTGCCCAACCCCTAACGCGCGGCAACTCGCGGGAGCGTCACACAACACACCTGCTCCACTGCACTACTCCGGCCAGACTCTCTGCCCCGCGCTCCACGCGGCAGAGTTAACACTACCAAAGATCCTAAACACTTTCGTTCTCCACATGACCTATCGATGTATTCGTTCGATAGTATAGTTTTCCCTAGGCCAGACCCAGCGTATAAATACAAATAATATTCACAAAACAAACCAATTATACATCGACATAAATGCATATATATACAAATAGTAAAACAATTACAATATACAAAGGACACAGAAATGTTATATCTTCAGGTAACAAAATAAGGAAAAAAAATTTGCAGTGCAATAGATGGAAATAGGAGGATATGCATTTCCGGCGTCTATATTCAGTGTATCAGTATTTGTCTGGAAAACCACTTCATTCAGAGGTAATGCAATGCCTCGATTTATAAAGCCAGTATAAATTTTTAGATGGATACTTGTGAGCACCTGGAGAACCAAGATCGCTTGTAATGAAAAATAAAGTGGCGACAGTAACATACAGTAGTTGTTGCGATCGTGTTCTTTAATATATGGCGGTTTCTATGACGATTACGTTTCTCTTTCTAAGACACAGTGGTACCATTCGCAAGAAAAACTTATGAGACATGTCTACCAATCGCTGATTTTCGGTCAGTATTATTTCGTATCGCCAGCGATCAGTTATTGGTGAAGTATTATATTTAGTAGAAGAGGCTGTGACATAGGTTTGCCTTGAGCATCAGGCTTGCAAAGTATGCGTACGTGTTCCGACACGTGCAAAGGAAATGACTATGTCCAGTCATAAGGAAGATACGGATTTGACGTGGAATACTGTGATAGCGAAGGAAAAAGTTCATCAACTCATAAGAATGGTACAGTTATTTCTATTTCCAGTGCCACAGCCGTCAGCAGGGTGTATTTCCGATACTTCATTCATCGTCAAATATCGTCCAATTGAGACCGCTATCGTAATACTTAATAGTAAGTATAGCGAACAAATATGTATGTGGCGTTTCCTAGGACGATTATTAGGGGAGAGTGGGGCGCGACGACGGTGGCCTGTGGAGAGAACCATTTGTGTTTCCCGCTAGCCGTCCGAATGGAAAGGCCTGTTAGGATGCAGGAATGTAGCTTACTTAATTGTGTCGTCCTCTAGATGGCACAATAGCCAGCTAATACTTAGTATGTGTTGGATAGTCTTCGTGATCGCGTGGAAATTTGAGAAGTTGTGTGTTTGCGCTGGCCATTATTCCCTCCCATGTAAGTTGTCCAATTGACTGCTCCTGCATATTTCCCATCCTTATTTGGCTGAGAGAACATCGATTGTGGTTTGTACATCTAGCAGGTGAAAGACAGGTGGAAGACAAAATGGTTCAAATGGCTCTGAGCACTATAGGACTCTACTGCTGTGGTCATAAGTCCCCTAGAACTTAGAACTACTTAAACCTAACTAACCTAAGGACATCACACACATCCATGCCCGAGGCAGGATTCGAACCTGCGACTGTAGCGGGTGGAAGACATGTTTGCTACCTCGCTAGACATGAGAAACTCCTTAGTTGACCCTGTAAATTATAAGGATGATTTGTGATCTGCTATATCATTGACATAGGTATTTACAAGTGGAAATATAAGTTTCCTCTATTTTTTTTTCGAGTTTTCACGTAAAGGTCTTCGCAGATGGGATAAGTTTCTAGTTATTCAGTGGTTTAAGCACGCTACACCTCGTTAAAGTTTCGGGTTTCGAGAGAAATAATTTCCAGTCTATATATTCGAAATTATACTGTTCAGGCAATCGGTAGAATACTGCTATGTGCATGATATCGAGAATTATCGCAAAAATGGTATGATATTCTGGTACACCACGTGAAAATACATATGTTCTTGTAATCCCAGAGTCTGGACATAGGTGTAGCAAGCAACCAGGTAGGGGCCAGAAACAGTAACGCCTTTGTGCGGAGGGGATCCGCCCCACCTTCTGTGCAACAGTATTCGCGGCTTATGCACGAGTCTGACAGACGCTAGCTACATGCAGGGTGCAGAAGTAGTGATTGTATGGCGCAGGATAGGAATTACATGTTTACTACATCGATATGGTAGGTGGTGATATATAGCCGGGTTGTTGATCAGTTTCATGCTGAAATATCCAATCTTCCGTCTTAAGTGGCAGAGCAGTGTAATTGAGCAAGTGTCTTCCCGTATTTGACGATCTGTAGACCACTTTTGCAAGGTTTAACTGTCTGTGCAATATGCGATCTGTACAAAATAGTTTTGCCGCTGAAAGTCTCGTCTACAGGAAAGAAGGCGGACAGTGCTCCGACACCGGCAGTATCAGTAATCTGGTGGGTATTTTCAGTAAGAGCCAATCAGAATGCTCCATTCATTCACAAGATGTCCTTTGCGCTGGGACATAGGAGCCTCTACAGACTGGTTCTAACAAGATGGTGTAGGGTATCTGCAGCAGGATGCTGTCCCTCATCTGCTGTTGTGGCATTGGGACATTTCCAGCAGCTGTAGGACACCGAAAATTCCAGCATTTTTCCCTTCTGCAGGGCAGTTCTTCAAATTCTGATGGCGTAATTGTTCTGATTTTTCACGTCTGTGCTTAGACAGTGCTCTTTCTCCTAACAAGAAACCCTTTCACTGCTGTGGACGTGTTAAGTCGTCATGCCTCGCCGTTTCCCTGGTGCTCGCGACGTTTTCCCTTGGGTCTTCCCTACAGCGCTGAGGACGTGTTGACGCATACCGCCCCGACGGCCGGTCCACCACTAGGGACGAGTTTAGTCACAGCCACCTGAGCGCTACAGACTTCCAGCTTCCAGTAGCTGTCCGGTATATAGTTAGAGAGTGCATATATGTTTGTTGCTGTGTTTTGGTCAGTTTTCTTGTTTTCTGAGTGAGAAATCTCACGTCGCCGTGGTTGCACAGATAAAGAAATCCTGGATATGCTCACTAAGAGCGATAGTGAGTGTGAATTGTCTAACGTTGTTAGCAGTGACAAGTCTTCAACAGAAGCTGTAGTCCTCAACCCCTTACTAAAGAGTGGAGAGAAATAATTATAGTTAGCAGTTCCTCTGAACCCGAGGAATGAAAGTGACAGTGAAACGGTTAGGAAAAGAGCGCGCCTAAGTGACACATTTGACTGAAAAGAAACCGATTTCCAGCCGTTAAACGATTACTTCGATGCCTCGAGTTCAGGACACGAATGTCGATTAGATTCTCTTATTTTTTTGTGATATTTATGCGTCACGAACTGTTGCAACTTATTGCAGACGAAACAAATCGTTTTTACGTTTACACCAGAGAAAATACTACAGAATCTGTGAATTCTCGACTGCCAAAATAGAAACACACTGGATTTGAGGAAATGTATTGTTTTGTTGCTATTTGCCTTCTAATGGTGCAATAAGAAGTTAAAATTAAGTGATTATTGGTCCAGAGATAGACTTTCTAACGCATAAGTTTTCAGCGAAATTATGTCCCGAGACCGTTTTTGTCCTGAGAATGTTGCACTTCAGTGATAACTCTGTGAGTACTGGAGGTGACAGTCTATTTAAAATCGATTGTTGACAAAGTTCGTAAGACGTTTCGTAATTCATTTCTCCCACATCACAAGCTTTGCATAGATGAAAGTCTCTTGCTGTTCGAAGGACGATTGTCTTTTAAACAATGTATTCCAACCAAGCGGAGAAGATTCGGAATTAAGACATTTGTACTGTGTGACTGTCAGAGTAGGTATATTTTGGATTTTATTGTATATACAGATACAACAACAGAAACTGGGTACCACAATTTGGGAAAAAAAGGCTACGTAGTGGCAACTTTATGGTATCGTATTTGGGACAGGGTCATATTCTATGTGTCGATAACTGGATCTGTTCCTCTGGCTTCACAACTGTGGAACAGCCGCGTATGGCATTGTTCGTAAGAATAGGCGCAACATGCCAAAACTGCAAAAGGAATTACAATGAGGAGAAACTGAGTTTAAGTCCACTGACAAGATCCTTGCTATCGAGTGGTGCGATAAGAGAGAGGTGTGTATGTTGACCACAAGTCACACAACACAAATGGTTGAAACAGAGAAGACTGACAGAAATACTTGCGAAAAAATAAAGAAAGCGCAGTGTATTGCAGATTACAATTCGGGTATGGGTACACGTGTTACTTGGTACTGAGCTCGGTGGGATCAGTGCGTAAGACTGTGAAATGGTGCAAGAAATATTTTTGCCACATTCTGGATTTGTGCATTGTAAATGCCCATGCTCTCCACCGGTCGCTAACAGGGCGGAAAATGGCACTCGCAGAGTTTCACCTACCTCTCGTAAGGGAGATTGTAGAAAAATATGCTACAGAACGGGAAAAAGCTGATAGGGGAAGGCGCTACGATGACGAGAATCCTCTGACATTCACAGGGAGATATTTTCCGGCTGTTATCGTGAGTGAACATTCTCAGCACAGTGCGCTAATGCGCAGATGCGTGGTTTGCACGAAACAGAAAGTGCGCTGGGAAACTAGATACCAATGCGAAACTTGCAACGTTCAATTGTGTGTTGTACCTTATATTGAGACCTTTGATACAAAGAAGCATTACTGATATTTGGGAACTAAATCTGAGAAAATTTATTGACACTTCTGAATGAATTACTAAAAAAAAAGGCAACAATGTAAAAATATATATATAAATCAATTTTCAACTTTGCCAGTGCCGGTCCCAATCCCTGATCGAAAAGAAGGATGGGAAATTGATGCAACAGGTGTAAAATTATTCAAACGAAGCCTGACTTATTCACGTGTAGCAGTTTACTGGCAAATGAACGGACTTGGTGATTGAGAAGGCGCAATATCTGTCCTGTGGCAACTGTAATTACGTCGAGTACATTGTGCCAGTATAACAAAACCCATATATTAATTTACGTACGACACATTTAAAATATTAACAGGTAAGATGGACAGTTATATTCTTTTATCCTCAGTAGTACACATTCGGTCTACTTGAATGTACGAATTCTCCGCCCCACTAGAAACCTGCGAACTGCCCGCCTCGTAGCTGCGTCCATTGTGTGCCGTCCTGCCTGCAGCCGGGCCGTCCTAACCGCCTCGCTCTGCCTGTTGTTCCCTGGACTCGGCCCAACTCCGCCCGCACACACCCGCCTGCCTGTTACAGTATCGCTCTGGTTTCCGTAGACTTCACATGGTGCCTTGGATACTACTATCTCAGTAGTTGTGATATGGAAGTTTCAACTACAATTCGTGGTAAGCCTAGTTGCCACTATGAAGGTTATTCTTACACGGTGAAGAAAACGAAGGAAGATGAGACTGTGATTTGGCGCTGTTCAAAACAGAAAGAGAAGCATTGGCGAGGAAAGCTTAAAACCGAGGATCCTACAGCCAGAGCATCAATGTGGAGCTCCGTATGATGGTACAGAGGACTCTGAACCAGGCAAAAATGAGTGCACGAGAGGAAAGTACGTCTATTTCCAAAATCTGTTCAGAGGAGCTAGGTAGCTTGCATAATCGAGGGTACGACTTTGTGACAGAAATGCCAGAGCAGCGAACAACGAAGACGACGTTATACAAGTGAGAAGGATCCAGAGACAAGAGAAGAGATTGAACTTAAAGCAGAGCTATTAACTATGAGTGATGGCAGCTGTTTCCTGTTAAGCGACGAGAAATCAGGAGACAGGATAATAGTTTTCTGTGGAAGAGCAGGGAGAATGACAAAGAAGTAAACGAGACTTCTTATGGATGGTACGTTCAAGTGCTGTAGCAAACAGTTTTCACAGATATATACAATTCGTGCAGATTTTGGAAATAATAAAAATGAGACTAATATCTATCCAGTTGCATTTACATTATTATCAAATAAAAGGAAACAGACATAATCCGACTTTTCAGACATGTGCTGGAAAATATTCCAATATGAGAAAGTCTCTCTGGAAGAAAGTACAGGATCTTGGACTCACTTGCGAACATAAAGAAAATGAAGGACAACAAATTCGCATGTATGCTGCGCTGGCGTTTCTACGGCTTGAAGATGTATGTGATGGCGGGCTGGAAATACATTCACAGGCACCGGATGTTCCTAGGCTTTCTAACTTTTTCGACTATTTTGTAGAGAGATGGTTGGAAAATGAAGAAAACCCTATCAGCTTTTGGAGCTGCTACAAACGGTTCCATCGAACAACTAACTCTGTAGAGGGCTGACACGACAAAATTAATAATATGCTTTCCAAACCAAATCCTAAAGTTAGTGATGTAATCACTTGCATGAAAACAGAAGCAGAAAATTCAGCGTGCGCATTAATGAGAACAGAGTTGAGTATGGAAGGTAAAAGAAAGAAAGCAATGTACATGAAACGGGATGAAACGCTGGAGAAAATACTGAAAAAGTACGAGGAGGATGGTAACATAGGGCTTGCTTGAAGGCTATCTCCTACCTTCAAAAACTAGACTAAAGAATGTATCAGAATATCTATATAAAATAAAAAATATGTGAAATGTAAATATCAATCTTAAAAAATACAAAAAAAATTGACGAAGCTTACAAGCTGATTTTCAACAAGCCTAAATAACAAAAAAATTACTTTTGCCATTTAACCAGTCCAGAACCTGGATAAACTGCGATGGGAATCAGATTATTTTTAAAAGTGTAGGTATGTGATTTCTAACGCATCTAAACCCAAAGCGCCACTAGTCACATGCCTCAGTAGCGTTTACAAGTTAACAGTTAAAATTAAGCTACACTACACATGTGTGAACATAATGCCATTTAATACTTCCGTGTATTTAATAAGTGCACTTTTATGAAAATATGTCTATTGACAATGACTGCTGTCTTGTGCTGGAAAAGAACCGAATCTTCTTTATGTACTGAAATATTCTATAGTCTCTGTGAAGTATTATTTTGTCCTCTCTACTGTCTATTTATTGTTTATCGTACCAAGCGAGGTTAGCGCAGTGGCTAACCAGAGATCAATCATTTGGCCGTCCATAGTCTACTGTATTTGGTTCTCCTTGTTTAAGCAAATGCTGTGAAGGTTCCTTAAAGAGGAACCTCTCCCGTAAACAACAATCCGAGCGAAATCTAAATCTCTAATGACCACAACTACGGACGTTACACGAAACCCAAACGCAAAATTGGTTTTCTCTAGGTTGTAATGATGAATGATCATATACTGAGCTAAAATTAAGCATATCTTTGGAATGTACACTTGCTTTTTGTGAGTTCACATTCACTTCAGAAAGACGCGCACTATTGATGCAAAGATGAGACTCCTGAGGTATTTAAATATTAAATTATTGAATGACTTGGCGATATTTGCCGTGATCAATTTCGAGCTCACACAGAATTGTATTAATTTCCTATTTTGTTACCTGCACGTCGAATATTTTGTTCTGCTGCAGACTTGCAATTAACCCAGTGGTTTAGCTATGTATTTTGGAACCCAACGCGGACTTCTGTCATCCTCACCAGTTACCATCCTCACAAAATCATTTATTTATTTGCTAATTCCGATAGGACCATTCTTCCGTTTGAGGTGCTGTCTAGGTAAGGTATTTCTGTTAACAGTTAGACTTGTTCCACGCTCGGTTCAAATTGTTCAAATGGCTCAGAGCACTAGCAGTGAACCGGCCAACAAATGGCCCTTCAAAAACCTGACCGCAAATTACTCGTTTATTTATTTATTTACTTATTTTGTGCTCCACTTGAGCAACATCGCTGTGTATTTGTTCTAAACCAAATTTCTGCATAAATTAATAGAATCATTTTTTTTACTTTTAATCATTAAGAACTCTCTAAGTAAAAACATATGCATATCAGAACTAATAACACCGAAATTCTTAGATGCAACATGTAGTCTGGCTTGTACCGTACGGCTTGAGCATGCTGGCTCGCGTCCCCAGGGGATTGGTGCGCCCTTGCTCCATCTTTTCTGGGCGGAAATTTCACAGGGCGGATAATAGACGACACCGTCTACTTGTACAAAACCTGTTGTTCATAAGTGATTTAAACGCCTTTGATCAACGAGAAACAACATGCCAAACTTAAAACTCTGTTCTCAATGCGATTTTTCTTACTACGTTGCCTCTGTTGTTAGCCAATATTGGAAATTAAACTCATTGTTCTGGGGAGGGTGGTGCGATTAAAATTTGTTGCTAGAATGAGACTGGCTTTGAAGCATTAATAGAAAACGGTATTTGTAAAAGAAGTAATGAATATACCCTGCATTCATCTTTTCATAAAAATCAACATCTTTACGACTAATTTGTAGATTATTGGAAAATAGTAGGGGATTCAAAATTTTTATTCCTTGTCGTTGTGCTGTCAATCTATTGCACTCTAAATTTCATTTTCATCATGCGTTGACTCTACTAGATAAGCGAATCAGAAGTTAACACTGTTTTCGGACCTGATTTTCGCTCCCAACTTTCATTCCAGTTATACAGCTTGGTATGGTTTAGAGAGCATAGTTTTTTTAGCAAAATCAGAACGAAAATACCGCATTTTTGCCGTTTTTTACAAAATCTTCAATTTTGCACTTGATTCATTCAGTATTGGAAAGAGCTATGGAAATGAAACTTTATATTTAAGAACCTTGTGTTGTTAGGTTACTACATGCCATGTTTCACGTTCGTCATAGCGTTAGTTCAGGAGATACAAGAAGCCAAACTTTGAAATTTTTTCGTGTGCCTTTTTTTTTGGCCGATGTACCTACAATTTTGTGGCTCAATACGGCTAGCAAAATTCTTTTCATCATTATTCTTAAGAGAACGCATAAAGTTTTACAAGATGGCCAAATTTGATTTCTGTACAAAAACTACTGCCCGAGGTATTACAGCTCAAAGTCGCCAAAAATTCACGCTGGTTCTGCGCGAGTCGTAATGAGCCGAGAAGTGTGGAGCAGGGAGCGGCTTGAGCAGCGCGGGCCGATCCCGTGGGACAGGCGGCGGGCAGCCGCAGGGAGGCCACTCCTGAGACTATGTTGAAAGCAGGACGTCGCGATTTCCGGGAATGCCTCTTTAGAACCATCAGGAAGAATGCAATCACTGTTATTCTGTGCTATTTTCGTAAACAGCTCCGGTTAGGGCAAGAATTTCTATGCAGACAAGCTGAGACATCACGAAAGCTCCTACAAAAGTGGCCGTTAACTATTTCTGCGACACTTTAAGATATCTGGGAAGAAACTGACATGTTATGGAGGGGCTGCCTCATTATTATCGCTAGGAAGAATGCACCTGTGCTGTTCTGGGAAGCATTACAAAACATTTCTATAGTGCGTCCAGAGGGAGATGTGGTTCTTATTTACACAGACCTGTGACGTCAGCATACCACTGACAACCTTTTATCCGCGCCAACGACGGTGAGTCGCTCGACAGTTCGGTCTTCGCTGGACTGCGTGTGTGTGACCGGCGAGAGCGCGCTGCCCCGTTTGCGTACCTCGGAGTTCTGTAGGCGACAGTTCGCTGGTACGTTGTAATTGACTATAGTTCCAAAGTGTTTTTACGTGCAATGAGTGTTTTCTGCATTGCATTGTTTTCGGCTGTTTAATTGTTGTGAGAATGTTTGAATAGTGTTACACATGCATTATTTCTTGACAATTTATGAGTTGTTTCCATTTATGTTGCACTATTTTGTGAACATGTCTGTGGGCTGTGCAGTGCATTATTTCGACAGTTTATAATTAGTGAGCATGTTTGCATAACATTTTACACACATTATTTTGACAATTTACGACTTGTTTTCGTGTCTGTACATCAGTGTACTGCATTATTTCAGTGATTTACGAGTAGTTTTCAGGTCTCTAGGCTGTATACTGTGACCCCAAGCACATCAGAGTGAGTGTTTTGTATTAGTGTAATGAATAAACTATGTAAAATCTGTCCTTAAATTATTTGTTCCAAAATAAATGAAGTGCACTCCTTCCTCTCTCCAGGAGCTGGACACAGGCTGAGTCCTTTTCCCGCCATTTACCCCCCTCCCCCCCCCAGACTGCCACAGGACGACAGCAACCTCTGGTGGTGGTACTGTGTACTACGACAGTCGGACGCCAGACCTGACCGTGAAAGCGCCGGACGGTCTACTGCCGATGACGACTCGAACTGTTTAAGTGAAAACTGCACTCGAAATAAAGACTTACATCCACCCTATCCAGCACCCCAGCACAGGCTGAGTCCATTTCCCACCAATTCCGAGGAAGAGGTGGCATTGTGATGACTTAGGTTAGTGGGGACAGCCCGACTGACCTTTATTCCGCCATTTTCTAAGGTTATGTGAGGTAGACCAATTGACCTATTTTCTCGCAAAAATTTTAACTTCCCACCGAGAGTCATTGTGATGCTGCAATATCTATCGCCACCATCTCGGATCCACCACCTCGAACAAAATTGGCAGGTTGTGCTACTACTGATGCTTTGGGCCCATACCTCGGTTGACTGTGCCCGCTACAGACAGCAAATACAGCATCGGATCGAAAGCATCCGGGCGCCCCTTTGTAATGCGCAGTTTGCCACCAGACATCAGGAACAACGACAGCTAAACCAAGTCACGGAGACCTCGTCTACTGACAAATAGGAACCATCGAGCACTGGAGAGGATGGCTGTAATAAATCGTATGAAATCAGCGGAAGGGACCAACAGTGAGTTCCAAAATGCTGCTAGCAATACAGCCAACAAAATGACTGCTCATACAGAATTAAGAAGAATGGGGCACAGCGGCGGACGAGCTCCTCTAAGCCGCACATTCCTGTCGCGCCACTGGACAGGAGGTCACTGGACACGGCTGACTCGGGATGTGTCCTTTGGCGATCCGGTAGAAGGGTTCGGATTTCGCGGATGCCTGCAGAATGTATCAGCTTGCATAGCACAAGCCTTCTGCTGCAGACAGAGTGCTGGTAGTCTTATAAAAGGGTAATTTCCAGTAGTTTCAAACTCGATTATTGACCACAGTAGATCACTAAAGTACACTGACGGGAAAAAATCGCATCAAAAAAAAAAATTACTTGTGGTAAGGAAATTCTGGGAATTAATTTGTCTACTTAACATAGGTAAAGCTACTAACATTGCAAAATGGCAGGTTAATGTAAACGCGAGATAAGCTACTCCAAATATGAAATGCTGATGCGCTAATAACGGCGATATCGCCACAATGACGAATGCAAACGTGCAAACGTGCATGCATTGTGCTGTACAAGTGCTGGATGTCAGTTTGTGGCTTGGAGGTCCGTGCGTCTTACATTGCGTTTTTAATCGTATTTTATGCTTTTATAGATAAGATCAGCATGTTTTCTTGGTCTTCAAATGGTGTATTGAAATAATCCATTAACTTTCGGGCATGCAGCCGCGCAAATAAAATTTCCTCCACTGATATTTCGGCCGCGTCTCGTCCGGCCATTCTCAGAGTGAGTCACAAGACTGACGACAAGATGCCAAGCGCGGCCTTATGTGCTCCACCGCGGCGGTACTGCGCATGAGGCTCACAGACGGTGATCGGCGGCAGAGACGTACGCTTACACATCCGCCGCCTGTGGCGAAGGCGTACAGACATTCGATTCGCTTATCGATGTATGATCGGCGGCGGTGACACGATGACGACTTCTCTGCAGTTTAATTACTCCAAGAGCCGGATTCCATGTTTTGTCCAAATTAAAACCATTATCTCTATTTATTAAATTGTTAGCTCATCTAATTTCTGTAGCTTCATTGAAGACAGATTCCCAAAAAGAAGAGGTGGATGTTAAAATCTTCACATCACTGTAATTCACGGAATGACCTGTATCAATACAATGTTCGGTCACAGCTGACTTGTCGGGCTGTAATAAGCGTGTGTATCTTCGATGCTCCACACACCTCTCATGAACGGTGCGTGTCGTTTGACCTATGTATGACTGCTCACAATTTCCGCAAGGAATCTGGTACACCCATGCTTTACGAAGCTGTAAATCGTCCTTCACAGAGCCGAGTACAGCTGCAATCTTGGGGGGGGGGGGGGGGGGGGGGAAGATCACCTTAACACAGTGTTTCTCAAGGCTACGGCCTATCTTTGAGGAAAGAGCACCCACATAGGGCAAAATCGCACTAGATCTGAAGGGATTACTATCTTCTTTCCCATCACATCCCTGCTTTTTAGGTTTCGCATCGAATGCTCTACGAATTTGTTGCGGAGAAAATCCATTCGATTTGTCTTTATCGGATATACAGTGCGCCCGATGCACTAAGGTCTTAAGGACACCTGTGGTCTGTGAAGGCTGATGGCAGCTACTGGCAAGAAGATATAGATTTGTGTGCGTTGGTTTCCGATATACGGCATGTCCTAATGTGCCATCACTTTTATGGCGAACGACAACATCCAAAAAGGGAGGCAGCCGTCTTTTTCTATTTCCATAGTAAATTTAATGCTAGCATGGATGGAATTGAAATGCTCAAGAAATCGATGTAATTCATCCATTCCATGGGGCCATACCACGAATGTGTCGTCCACGTACCTCCAGAAGACCGTAGGTTTTAAACTTGCTGAGTCCAGTGGCTTGTCCTCGAAGTCTTCCATGAATAAATTAGCTACCAGAGGGGAGAGGGGGCTTCCCATGGCAACACCATCAATTTGCTCATAAAAGTCACCATTAAACTGAAAATAAGATGATAAAATCGCATGTTCAAATAAGGCCGTAATGTTCTTATCAAAATATTGGCCGATAAGAGATAAAGAGTCCTTTAAAGGTACCTTGGTGTAAAATGATACCACGTCAAAACTAACAAGCACATCCGTACTATTTAGCCTGACATTGCTAAGTCTCTGAATAAAATCCATAGAATTACGAATGTGGTGACTACATTTTCCTACCAACGATTTTAATAAGGAAGCTAAATATTTGGCAGAAAAATATGTTGGTGAACCAACAGTGCTCGTTATAGGTCTCATAGACAAGTCCTCTAGACGCTCATCCTTACCCATCTTGTAACTTTAGGAAGACCATAAAATCTCGGTGGTACTGCACCTCGAACTTTTAAACTTCTTATGACTTCCTATTGAAATGTACTAAACTCGCCTTGCGCGTGTTTTGTCGTGTGGTAATATCTCGGCAAAGACCTGTGGCAGACCTCTTGTTGTGCGCTGTCGAGTCCACTGAAAGTCGACGCGTTTATTTGCAGGTTCGTTCACCAACCTACCCTGCGTCTCCGCAACTCCACGTCGTCGTAGTGTAGCTGAAACTTTCTATAGTTATTAGAATGACTATACTCCGCTCACGTTAAGAATAATGGCCCGCAGCTCGTGGTCGTGCGGTAGCGTTCTCGCTTCCCACGCCCGGGTTCCCGGGTTCGATTCCCGGCGGGGTCAGGGATTTTCTCTGCCTCGTGATGGCTGGGTGTTGTGTGATGTCCTTAGGTTAGTTAGGTTTAAGTAGTTCTAAGTTCTAGGGGATTGATGGCCATAGATGTTAGGTCCCATAGTGCTCAGAGCCATTTGAATTTTATTCTTAAAAATTCAAATGTAAACAAACACAAATGCGATGATTGGTCAGAAGCCGTAGCACACGTGCACTAGTGTTGTTGCGCTCTTGGATGTAGGCTATACTTATATTAGATATATTACTACTACGTTATGTTAAATGAAACTTTAAGATATTGAAATGTATTGACAGCCATTAATGTTTTTTTAATCACGCTTTAGCTATGTAAATTTTATTTTAAAAATCATGTGCGCTGTTAATACGGAGTATGGAAATAGCTGGCGCTGCTGCTTTCGTGTTCAGTAGTGAAACAAGCGTGTGGGAGACGGTTAAAATGTGCCGGGAAACAGGTTGTTCTCAATGTTTTTCATAATTTTATAGAGATAATAGGCTTTGAAATTTTCCCAGGGTCGTTATTAGATACAAATGAGACGTTATAGCGCCGCGAGCGTATCCCCGGCACGGTAGCTCAGCGTGTTCGGCCAGAGGGGTTAGCTACCCTCTCTACTAAAAAAACTGAGTGAACGGATCAACGAATAACGTGAACGCATGTCATCGGACGTCCGCCACGAACCAGTTCAAGGAACCAGGTAGAATATGTGGTGTCACCGCCAGACACCACACTTGCTAGGTGGTAGCCTTTAAATCGGCCGCGGTCCGTTAGTATACGTCGGACCCGCGTGTCGCCACTATCAGTGATTGCAGACCGAGCGCCGCCACACGGCAGGTCTAGAGAGACCTCCTAGCACTCGCCCCAGTTGTACAACCGACTTTGCTAGCGATGGTCCACTGACAAAATACGCTCTCATTTGCCGAGACGATAGTTAGCATAGCCTTCAGCTACGTCGTTGTACAACCTAGCAAGGCGCCATTACCAGTTACTATTGATGCTGTAAAACATGTACCGTCAAGAGCGATGTTCACCATTTATGGATTAAAGTTAAGTATTCCACAGCTACGTCCTTTTTTGCTAGTCTAATTTCCTTGACCTGTTCCAGACCTCACGCCAGCCTGCGTGAGCTAAAACACGTGCCTTTCGGCTTTCTCTAGTAGTACCGGGTTGGCTCTCTTGCCAGCCCATCACAGGATAAAGTGAGATTAAAAAAAAGCGTATACCGTAGTCAGTAGAATAGTAGTTTCGTAACCTATTACTGTAAACAGTTCGCACGTTTCTCAGCACAGTCGTATTTTTTATCTCACTCAATTTGAAATACCTACATCTCGTAATTGTAAAATTCATCATCATTTTTTATGATAAATGCACTCTTCTTGTTTCTAATTACGTACTGCACGCGAAATTCCTGTTTTCATTTCAAACAAAAATTCTTAATTATAAAGGTTATTTAAGTTAAGAAACCAGAAAAATTTAATTTTTTGAGGCAAAAATGAAAAGGCAAATACTGTTTACTTGGACTATGTCCTTTGGTTTATGCCACAGATGCAGATAAATGTCGTAGAAACATTTTCACAGCATCAAGCACACCATATAAATGTTGCACTTTTACATTCGCCGCTGTACCATTACAATATGAACCCAACAGAAGTGATCTGGAGTCAAGTTACGGGATTTAGGCCGAGAAGTAAGAGGATTGTTAAGCTGCCACACGTACTGGAACTAAGGCACACGGCTTTTTCACACGTCACTGCTGAGCGATGGCGGAATACAGAACGGCTCGTCATAAAAGAAGAGGAGAAAAGCGGCGCCTGGTTGGCTTCGTGGATTCTGATGTTGATCGACTCGTTATCGGCGTAGCAGATGACAGTTCGAGAACTGAAATGTATTTCTCGGATTCGGATATGGAAGAACGTAAGAGATTGCCAGACGACTGACTAATACCTCCAGTGGCTTCAGCACTCACCATTACGGTGAAATTCTTCCAGTATGATTTTGCATCACATATAGGTCGCTCAGAAAAATTATCCTTTGTTTAAGTGATTTTCATCACTCTTGTTTGTAGTTAGAATACTATGTCAGGTGAGAACGAGCGTATTTTATGCTTTCCGTCTGGTCACCTAAGTAATGCTGGAGTTTTGCCGAATGTTATCTCATTCTGTTAAAAAATTACATGACTTTCGCAGCTGTATTGTTTCTTTGCTCGTCTCATTTTACGTCTGAACTGCAGCTGCTCACATCACTGCAGTTTTTGTAGACCAGCTGGCTGGCCAGTGCTGTCCAAGTTTAATGCGCCGGTAAAGCTGTTGTCCCGCATTACCGCCCAGTCTGTGTTCGTATGAGACAGCATAAAACGTATCCTTACGATCGTACTTGACTGTACTGGTCATAGGTTGGCTTCCGCTCCACGTGAAACGGAATCCAATGAGATTCAAGCAAACGCGGAAGAATACATGGCGTACTGTTTACATCAGCTTCATTCTTATGATGAACAGAGTTTAGAAAGAGTGATATTTACGTTCGAGTCTCACCTAATTATTTATCAGAGATGAGCACTAGTTTATTTCTTCCTTAAATACAACTGTTACTATCCAGTTGTAATACGTAATATTCACAGTTATAAGCTGCCTTCGTCTTTATCAGAGGGAGAACAAAATCGTACTCATTAGCATTACATTCAACAACAGAGATAATAAAAATCAGAGATAATATAATGATAAATCTCGCTTTTCTTTAGTTCCCAGACACAGAACAGTATCTGACAGAGTTATTTCCGTAATAAAATTTCGTATTACACTATTCACTTGGTGGGCCAATACAGGGACGGTTAATTCTGACTGTCGATGTGTTGGAGTTGTCGTCCGATGATGTTCTACATGTTCTCAACTGGAGAGAGAAATGGTGATCGGGCAGGCGAAGACAACATATCGACACTCTGCACAGCATGTTGGGTTACAACAGCGATACGTGGGCGAGCGTTATCCTGTTGGAAAACAGACCTTGGCCTGATGTTCATCAACTGCAGCGATACATGTGGAATCCCCGGAGTGTCGTACAGACTTTCAGCCTGGGTGCGTGGGATACCCGAGAGACCGCTGCTGCTGTCACTGCATGCCGTGTCGCCTCGTGTGGGTCCAGCGCGCAGCAGGCCTCCTTGTGAGCAACACGCGGCCGTCGCTGGCACCGGGGCAGAACCAGACGTCCAGCCTGCCCTCCAGGGAGCTCACCACTCGAGTCGCAATTGGCGGTGGTTTAGGGTCAGTGGACTGCACGCTACAGGGCGTCTGTCTCGGAGCTGTCCACGAAGTAACCGATTTGTAACAGCTCGTTGTGACACTGTGGTGCCGACTGCTTCTCGTATTGCCGCTGCAGATGCAGTACGACGCGCCATCCCTCTCGGTAGTGCCACGTGGCCATTCGGAGAGCGGTCTTCTGGCGAGCGTACATTCTCGTGGCGACTGCTGCACGCTGGCTACGTTCCTGTCAAGTCTTTCTGCAGTGTCGCAGAAGGAACACCCAGCTCCTCGTAGCCCTACTACTCGATCTCGTTCAAACTCCATGGGGGGCGGGGGGAGCGGGGGGAGCGGGGGGGGGGGGGGGGTTGACAAAGATGTCTTTGTCGCCTTAAGCGCATTAGAACATCAGCTCACCACGTGCAAACTAGAAACACGCCTACCACCTTTCTTTTATGTCACGCGACTCCTTCCTCGTGTTCGATCTTTTACCGTCAGCGTATGTCTGACTGTACACACTGTTCACCCTGGGGTCTGTTGCTGCATGGGAACTACACGACACCAAATTAAAACCCGTTATGAAAGAATTTTACTTTCAGGGACATGATGTCACCACTGTGTATCCGGATGGCATACTGCTCAGCACGTCTGCCTAGCAAGCAGGAGGTCCGGTTTCGAATCGCCGTCCGGGACA
Source organism: Schistocerca nitens (assembly GCF_023898315.1). Taxonomy (NCBI): domain Eukaryota; kingdom Metazoa; phylum Arthropoda; class Insecta; order Orthoptera; family Acrididae; genus Schistocerca; species Schistocerca nitens. The sequence continues at coordinate 5,626,955 of NW_026045897.1, forward strand.
AATTTTCAGTTTGCCCCACTGATACAAATCAATGCCAACTGGCAGGTAATATCTGTAATTCGGTTGGATCGTAAAGTGTATATAGTTTCTGCTGGTTGTTGCCATGTTGAAAACCAGCTAATCTCACCCACTGAAAGTGCTGTGATTAGGTAGTAAATTCACATGTCCAGGATTTTAAACAGTTTTTGGCAACTGTGTACGTGTTACTCACGTTGCTCTAAATTTTTTCACCTGATTTAGATGTGTCTCTGATAATCGCCTTAAAAATCCGAGACAAATTTGATCGGAGATTTACTTCATTAGCTCGGAGCAAGTCGTAGTTGTGCGTTCTGTGCTTCATCGCTACAAAGGTAAAGAAAAGCCACACAGGCCGAACGACCCGACCGTAGGCAGCCAGACGTGTCGGCATAAAGGCGGATGCCCGGTAACCCCACCCCCGTCACACACCGGCGGCTGGCTTCTACAACTATATTGTGCAAACCACTGTGAGGTACATGGCAGAGGGTACGTCCGTTTCTACCAGTTATTAAGTTTTTCTTCACGTATGGAGCACGGAAAGAATGACTGACTGAATGCCTCTCTGCGTACACTAATTCTTCTAATTTTACCCTCACTATCCCTATATGAGCGATATGTAGGAGGTTGTTGTATATTCCTAGAGTAATCATTTAAAGCTGATTCTTGAGACTTTATTAATAATCTTCAACAGTCTTTCAGTTCAGTTCCTTCAGTACCTCTGTGACACTCTCCCACAGATTAAACAAACCTGTGACCAATCGTGCTGCCCTTCTCTGTGTACCTACAATATCCCCTGTTGGTCCTATCTGGTATGGGTCCCACACATGTGAGCAGTATGGTAGAACTGGTCGCATAAGCGATTTATAAGCAATCCCTTTTAAGAGTACCTCCAGCTTTACCCACCATCGGACCAATGTGTTGCACGCAGGTATTTGTATCTGTGGTTTCACCGCCAGACACCACATTTGCTAGGTGGTAGCCTTTAAATCGGCCGCGGTCCGTTAGTATACGTCGGACCCGCGTGTCGCCACTATCAGTGATTGCAGACCGAGCCCCGCCACACGGCAGGTCTAGAGAGACTTCCTAGCACTCGCCTAGTTGTACAACCGACTTTCCTAGCGATGGTTCACTGACAAAATACGCTCTAATTTGCCGAGACGATAGCTTAGCATAGCCTTCAGCTACGTCATTTGCTACGACCTAGCAAGGCGCCATATTCAATCACTATTGATATTGTGAATCATGTACCGTCAAGACCGACGTTCATCATTAATGGATTAAAGTTAAGTATTACACCAGCTACGTCTGATTTTCTAAATTCTAATTTCCTTGTCCTGTTCCAGAACTCACGCCAGCCTGCGTGAGCTAAAACGCGTGCATTTCGGCCTCCTCTAGTAACATGGTGTTGGCTCTGCTGCCAACCACAACAGTATCAGTTTGCCGATTCCCGCAGTGACTCATTGATATTATAGTCATACGATACTACGTTTTTTAGTTTTGTGAAGTGCAAAATTTTACTTTTCTGAACATTTAAAGCAAGTTGCCAATCACTGCGCCACTTTGAAATCTTTTCAAGAGCTGACTGAACATTTATGGAACTTCTGTCAGACAGTACTTTATTAAAGATAACTGCATCATCTGCAAAAAAGCTCGAGTTTACTATTAATATTGTCTGCAAGGTCATTAATACATAACACGAACGGCAAGGGTCCCAACATCCGAGATAACGTGCTGTGTCCTCAATGCAGTCACGAGTTTCACTCGATACTTCGTAGGATCATAGCTTTGACAATAAGGGTAGGTGCGGAACGGAGTCAAATGTTTTTCGGAAATCAGGAAACGTTGCACCTAGCTGGTTGCCTCGACCCACAGCTTTCACTATGACGTGTGAGAAAAATAAAGTAACGCCTGTCTTTTGTTTCTGGAGCGCATTGGGTGGAGCAGCAAATGGACGGTAAACGGGAGTAGTGTTACCGGCGGCCGCTAGAGCGCGCGGCTACACGACTGCCGCAGCCACGGACTGCAGGCGGCCGCCGGCCGACCCCGGGGAGCTCCGGCGCCGGCCGAGCCCAGCTGCGGCTCGGATCACGACGAGTACCCAAGTACGATTCCACTCGGACCTCTTATCCAAGTTGAGGTACTGGGAGATGCAACAGGGTCATTATTCTCACCAAGTAATGAGTACTACTGACTGGATATCTCAGTCTGACTCCTTATTTCTAGATTCACAAACGGCTTTTCTGACACCGTTCCTCACAAGCGACTTCTAATGAAATTGCGTACCTATGAAGAACTGCCAGGAACTTCACAGTTCGTAGTAATTGACTGTTACAGGGCCTCTGCTGCTCCCGGTCTGTGCAGTCTGAACATTACTAAAACCGACAAACTGCAAGGACGTATTCCTGACTGGGAATGGAAATGCAGACACGTGTCCAGAAATGCATCGGTCCCACGGTAGACGCCGCTGACGAACCAAAGTTCCTCTGCCGACGTACCGCGTGTTCCCCGCGTGTTGCAGGCTGTACGATTGACGCAGCGTACTGTAACGGCCGAGTGGTCCGGTATTCGTGTCGGGAACAAGCCGAGACGGTGTTTATGTACGGCCCAGCAGATGGGAACGGTCGAGAGGCAGCAAGGTTATATCAAAACGAGTACATTCACAGACACCGACCACGTCACACAACATTTCGAGCATTTTTTCGGCTTCTGTGCGACCGTGGGTCCTTTGAGAAAGTCCAAAGTGCCGGGGGACGTCGGACTGTGCGTACACCAGACGTGGAGGGCCGGGTCCTACCCCGGTACGAGCTGCAGCCGGCCGAGCGAGCCGCCTCCGGCAGCTTCAGTCCCGCGGAGGCCACCGTGGAGACGTGGGCGCGACGCAGCTGTGTGCCGTGTTCCGGGACGATGCGTCCACGTCGCGCGCACACCGTCCACCTCCGGACACGTGCTTGTAGAATCCCTTTTCCAGTCAGGAATCGGCCCCTGCACTTTGTCTTTTTTATTAATGTCCACCCTGTGCAAACGATCTACGAGACTGTCGGGGCAGCCGCTTTAGATTGTTCACAGGTGATGCTCTCACTTACAAAGTCGTCGGAAGGTGAAGACCAATTCGAAAATAATTAAGACGAGGTATAGGTACGGTGCGAAGAGTGGCAATCGACTCTAAATAATGAAAAGTGTGAAGCCATCCAGATGAGTACTAAAATGAATCCGCTAAGTTTCGGTTAGACGATAAATAACGCAAATCTAAAGGGGGTGGCATTTCAACTAAACATCTACGTATTACAATTACGAACAACTTGAAGTCGAACGATCGACTAGTTAATGTTGTGGGGAAGGTGTTTTATTGGCAGGACACTTGCAAGATACAACAGAGCTGCTAAAGGGACTGCCTGAAGTGAGCTCGTCCCTGTGCCGCGCGGTGTAGGATGCACGTCAGACTGACGGAGCACATCGGAAACGTTGAAAGAAGGGCGGCCCGTCGTTTGCTATCGCGAAGGACTGGACAGGATGTCACGGATACGGTAAGCGAGCTGGAGTGGCAGTCGTTAAAACAAAGATGTTTCTCATTGTGGTACGATCTCCTTATTCAATTACCAACATTGTTCCCCGAATGCGAAATACGAGCGGCGTTCAATAAGTAATACAACATATTTATCTCGGTTTATTCAGGATTCCAATACTCCGAATTATTCGGCCTCTCTACTTTGGAACTTGATCTGCGGCCTCGCGCCACACAGCTGCACGCCTGCACGCCGCCGGCCTGCTGCTCGGCCTCGCAGCCAGCGTGCTGCCGCCTCAGCAGCCTCGCAGCACACCCTCCGTCTACTGCTTCCCGCGGAGTGCGTCCCTCATTGCGCCAAACAGATGCGAGTTTCCGTGAGCTCCTTTGGGTGTGTTCACACCTCTGCCAGGCACCGCGTTGTCACGGAAGAGCAGGAGGAGGAGTTGGTTTGCATTTCTGTGGCGACAAACGCTCTGAATTCGTTTCTTCAGCCGGCCGTTGTGGCTGTTCGGTTCTAGGCGCTTAAGTCTGGAACCGCGTGACCGCTACGGTCGCAGGTTCGAATCCTGCCTCGGGCACGGGTGTGTGTGATGTCCTTAGGTTAGTTAGGTTTAAGTAGTTCTAAGTTCTATGGGACTGATGACCACAGGTGTTAAGTCCCATAGTGCTCAGAGCCATTTGAACCATTTTTTACGTAAATATATATATATATATATATATAACCTCAAACCGCTAGTGTTAACTGATTTACGAACACTTCAGCCAGGACAAGTTCACACGTGACTACCACTGCACTGTGCGAAACAAAGTCCAATGATTGAGGGAGGGAACAATCTTATGGTCCACATCGCGTATTGAAACCACCGTCAAGAGCTATGTTAGTGTTTTCATTTGGCAACGCGATTTGAAAAAGCCAAAATATCAAAGAACTGTTACGCGTTTGCTAATATATTGTTAACTATGAATGCCGAAATGTGATAACAAAGAATAACGACATACTTCTCGTTAATTTGCTCGCTGAAATCCGACTTCTCTTGCCGACTACGAAAAATTACTGTACGAACAGCGAAAATGCAGTAACCGACATACTTTTTCCCTTTGATAATTTTGTGGGGGGTGTTAGCGAGAAAAAGTTTCGTAAAGGTTTGAAACTGCGTGTTAAGTATGCGGGAAGTCGGTAAACGCCCTCATTCTCAAACACTGGATGAATGATGTCCGGGTGAGTTACTCTGAGTCGAGACAAAGACACAGTTTCTAACCGTAATGCGGATAATGACAGTATTTTAAATTTTTCAATAACTACTCGGAATACTGAAAACCGAGTTGTTGCCTCCGGAAGCAAATAGACAGGCAGCTCGTAACTGATGTGCGGTCGAGTGTTCCGGTTTCCGGGATAGTTGCTCAGTAATATACTGTAGTTATCAGAAGACGCCGTTAGTACAATTGCCACGAAAATCTTAAAAGCAGTTATGTCCTCGGTGCTGTAAAGTTCTTAACTGATTAAAGGAAAGTAAAGAAAACATATTTTGTGATTATTATGTCGTGATGATCAATGCTCCTGTAGGGTAGTATCTAAATACACTGTAACATGTACAGACAGACAAACGATTACAATTTCAGAAACATCGAATGATTTATCCGAGAGAAAGAGCATCAAAAATTGGGCAACTCAATAACGCGTCGGTCCATCTTTGGCCCTTATGCAAGTAGTTAGCCAGCTCGTCATCGATCGATAGAGTTTTCGAATGTCCTCCTGAGGAACACCGTGGCAAATTCTGTCCAGCTGGAGCGTCAAATGGTCAAAATCCCGAGACGGTCGGAGGGCCCTGCCCATAACTTTCCAAAGGTGCTTAACTGTGGAGAGATCCGGCGACCTTGCCGGCCGAGGTAGGGTTTGGCCAGCAATAGAGACTCTCGCCGGGAGCGGGTGGCCGTTATCTTGCTGAAGTGTAAGCCATGAGGGCAGTGAATGGTGGTGTGAGGGCGCCGCCGACCACCAGCGGCCAGGCGGCCGCCTCCCACCCCACCGCTCGCCGCCAGACACGTCGGCGGGACCCGTCACTCAAGACATTTCTACTCCATCCAGTGAGATTCCTGGCGCTCCAGTTAGCCAGAATTTGCCACAATATCCCTCACGATGGTATCCGACAACCCGAGAACTCTGTCAATCAATGCCAAGCTGAAAGACAGCTTGCATAATGGCGAGACACGGACCGACGCGTTATCGATTTGCTCATTCTTTGAAGCTATTTTTATTGAATATTTCTGAAATTATGATCACTTGTTTATCCGTACATGTGCGTCCCACACGCATATACCATTTCCGTCCCACTGGGTTAGCTCCTTCGTTGTGCGTCGTTCTTTTTTTCCCCATACTGATACTGACAAAATTCCATTTGTTGACGACCGCAATGTTAAGAGTCACTGGGAAAACGAGAGGACTCCTTCGAGTGAAAACAAACACAACCCACAATAAAGTTTACAGCTGATCAGCATATAGTCGAGTGACATTGGACGTAAATAAAACAAATTCCGTGCAGTGCAGAGAGAAGAGGGAAAGTGAGACTGTGAAACGAAATGTAGACGACGCCTGCCTCTGTAGACTGCGTAACAAACAAAACATTTCTAGGAGGGAATACTGACTCTCGGTTGAAGTGACGCGAATGCACGAAGATAGTTGCAGACAGAATGTCAGCAGCATATTTTACGCTTAGAGTCCTGTCGTTAGTGTGTAACGACCAATCTTTTATCTACATACGTAGGATGGACCTTAAATAGTGGCAACACTGCTGTGGAGACACCATGCAACGGAATCTACTATTGCCGCTGATAGTACACGTTGTTGACATATCTACATCGAGCAAATGGAGTCGCCCGTCCCACGTCAAAGGCGTGTGCTCGATCGAGGAAAACACAGTCACTTGTGACAGAGCGGTCTAACGTAACGGTGTCACTATGTTTTCGAAACAGGAACAACGGAATTGGATTGAGGTTGAATGTGCCAGAGGTCGTACAACACGACAGTGTCATCGAGGTCTTCCAGAGGAGTGCGGCCAGTCGGCATTGCCGTACAGAACAGTGGCACGTTGGGTAAAAGCCTTCGACGAAGGTCGACAAACTGTGACAGACATCTATCGGGCAGGTCGTCCTAGCGTCTTCTGAAGAAGAAGTGCATGCTTTTGCCGCGTTAATTGACAGTGATCGACGCCATACAATTCGTGAGATAGCCCCCGAAACCGGATTAGCACATACGACTGTGCTTCGCATCCTGAAGGAACGTCTGGGCGTGCGAAAAACTCCATCACGATGGGTTCCGTATGACTTGACGGAAATGCAGAAATGGATGCTTTACGACGCTGCTCAGACGCCCTTGGAGCGCTACGAGCGAGGAGAGGCTTTCTTACGCCGTCTCGTAACACTGGATGGTTCAAATGGCTCTGAGCACTATGGGACTCAACTGCTGGGGTCATAAGTCCCCTAGAACTTAGAACTACTTAAACCTAACTAACCTAAGGACAACACACACATCCATGCCCGAGGCAGGATTCGAACCTGCGACCGTAGCGGTCGCGCGGTTCCAGACTGTAGCGCCAGAACCGCTCGGCCACCAGCGGCCGGCAACACTGGATGTGACATGGACCACATCGTAAGAGCCAAAACTGGAATGCCAATCCGACGATTGGCGTCATTATGGGACGCCGCCAAAGTCGAAAGTACGTGGGACGCCACGAAAGTCGAAAGTGCATCAGAGCCCCAGTATGGTGAAAGTTATGATGATTCTCGTGTACGACTGTGATGGTGTTATCCTAACGCATTACGTTCCTCCACGGCAGACCGTCAATGCACAGTTTTACTGTTCGTTTTGGAGCATCACCTGCGAACAGCTTTGCGAAAGAAGCGACGACACTTTCTGCGCAACCCACCCATCATCTTGCACGACAATGCGCGGGCGCATACAGCGCAAGCTGTGGCTGCTCTGTTCGGTCGATGGGACTGGGAAGTAGTGTCCCATCCACCATACTCCCCGGACTTAAGTCCTTGTGACTTTGATTTGATTACGAAGATGAGGGAACCACTTCGTGGCATTCGCTTCAGAACTATTCCAGAGATTCGACAGGAAGTAGACCGCTCCATTCGCACCACTAATAGAACAGGCTCTGCTAACGGTATACTACGCCTTCCACATCGCTGGCAACAGGTTCTACACAACGCTGGTGACTACTTTGAAGGACAGTAACAGGTGCAAATATGTAACTCTTTTGTATCGGTTATGAATTAATAGTTGCCACTATTTAAGTTCCAATCCTTGTATTATTTATTCATACCTACACTCAAGTCTTAGCTGTGCAGTTCTTTTCTGGGGAACAATACACAAAATATGACTATCCAAAAATGATAGTGGAGCTCATTGTAAAGATCTATCCAGAACTCTAGGGACTGTGAGTATACCATGTGTGTACATTTACCCGTCAGTTGTATACTCGAAAAATAACAATGATAATTACTGCACAAACACCTGTTGCCATGACCGTGGAACAAGAGCTAGACTGAAGCTACTTTCAGCAAAATCGAATAAACGTAAAACTAACTACAGAATTTTCTAGCAAGGAATAAAACTGAACAACAAATAATTGGGTAACGCTCGTTTCACCGCACATCCAACGCCACCTAGATGATAAGGCCTCACAGCTCAGCTATGACATCACGCAATGCAGGCGAGGCACTTAGCGTCAACTCTGCCTTTCGCCAAATCGTTGCGATAACGCCGTTTTAGAAACGGATGAAGATAACACAGTGAAAGACGTTAAGTCGATCTAACTTCGACTATAAGTGAAATTACTGAGAGTTTATTTGTTACTCTGAGGAAAAAGCGGCAGCATTTACTGTTTTCAGCTGTGTCACATATCGAATCAGGAAACGTTTTTGCGCTTAACACAACTTTGGCAATTCCAGGCATTGTATGTTATATGTTTCGTTAATTTTAAAGACAAGGACATAAACAGAGTAGGCAGTGCATTCTGACGGTACACATGAAACTACTACCTCCCAGAATGTTGTGTATTGGGACACAACAAATTCAGTTTGGAACACCCCACCCGTTGGTTGTCTGATTTTTGCAAGTGTTCGCCCCTGACAGCAACTTACAGACAAATTGGGAGTGGAACTGTACGCAAAAATGGATAACGCTAGATTTAAATGTGGCCCTGTCACCCTAATTAATCCGCGGTGGTAGTGTTGACGATAAATCACACCTATTATTTACTTCCAAACATGAACGATCACGAACACTTAGGGTGTTCAATGACATCAAACACATACACACACACAAAAAAATGGTGAATTCAGGATCAACTACTGAAAGTAAAGGCTCTCCCGAATCACAATAATTTTATTATAACCTTCAGATCAATGCTGAATAAAACACAATGAACAATTTACAAATTATCGTCCTATCTGGCATTGGCAGTAACTGTGTTAAAATCGGTCCAAAACGCGATCTCTTATAACATATATACGAAAAACCACTACACTTCAAAGTACCGTGAAACCTCTGTGGAAACAGCAACTACAATTGATCCAACTGTTTAACGTTACTCCTAACACAGGCCGAAGCGGGAGCGATCTCAACGTAATATTCCTGTTGTAGCGGCGGTCTCCGACGGCGACGGCGCGGCCGTTCGGTCGGCGTGTGGCGTCTCGGAAAGTAAACTCCTACAGCATTCGAACACCAGACTGCTGTCCGTAAACTTCTCTAGTTGCGGCATTGTTTCCGACAGCAATGAGCTGGCGCGGCTAACGTGCTCTCAGAACGAAAGACCAAGAGGGGAGACGACTTGGCTAACGTCCTCACAGTACGAGAGCCCAGAACGGAAGACCACGACCGAGAGTCCAGCAAGATCGCTCTTCACCTCTGTCTTCTCACGTCAACTTTTACCGAGCGAATCACATCACTAGAAGCTCTCAAAATACCCGGTTTGCCAGTGCCGACCAATGTACGGACTGGGAATAGAACTCTTTTCCACAATTCTTTTATTTCTACAAAATTTCACAAGCAAACTCCGCCCTCGCCGGCTGGGTAGAACCACAGCGTTGGGCAATAACACGTTTACTGGAAGTTTTCTCCCAAGAGACCACTCGAGATTCTTCGTTGTAGCGAACACAGATTCTTGCATTGAAAGTTTGTTATTCGGAACTCCTGGCCTGCCCCACTTGAGTTACTCGAAGGCGTAAAATTAGTGGGACATAGGCGAGAGTAAGCACAGGAAAGCCCGTCCAGCTATCCACTGCTCTGTTTTGGTAAACACTTGAACACCTGCAGCCGCGCGTCCCTCTGAGGTTGGTGGCCGCTGTGGCCTCTCTAAACGGATTACAGATATCCCCCAGTTCACTATTCATACCGTCAGGCTGTGGCCTTCGGCGGTTAGGCGGGGACGTAGCCGAGTTCTGTCTCGCATACTGCCTTTCCGCAAAATCTTATAATTACAAAATCGCGGAATTCTCGCGTGCCGATGCGTTTCCACACAGATTTCCTACACCGTAATTTAGAGTATTACTCCAACAAAACCTAAAGTGTCACGTTAAATGGACTCATCTAAGGTGCAAGGCCGTTACCACCTTACAAGTTAACAGTTTAATTCTTCATTGATGGCTAGCATTTTCTTCCACAGGCCGCTTCAATTGCACTCCGTCTTCAGGCCACGAGTGGCCTACCGGGACCAGCCGACCGCCGTGTCATCCTCAGAGGAGGATGCGGTTAGGAGGGGCGTGGGGTCAGCACACCGCTCTCCTGGTCGTTATAATGGTATTCTTGACCGAAGCCGCTACTATTCGGTCGAGTAGCTCCTCAATTGTTATCACGAGGCTGAGTGCACCCCGAAAAGCGGGAACATCGCATGGCAGCTGGATGGTCATCCATCCAAGTGCCGACCACGCCAAACAGCGTTTAACTTCGGTGATCTCACGGGAAGCAGTGTATCCACCGCGGCAAGGCAATCCCCTTCAATTGTACCAAAGTTTTTATTTACACTGATACAGTTTTATTCTCGTAAAATTGACACAGACAAATTTGTAGAATATACAGCTTACACATCTAAACGATGTTCAACAACTAATAATATACATCCATATTTCAAATATATGGTCTGAAGTAAATCGTAAACAATAAAAGTGGAAAAAAGATTACTGATAACTCTCACTAAACCTTTGAGAACAACCAAAACATACAGAAGTATCTACGAATTGCATGAAACAGCACAGCATTACTCTAACAATGAAAGCATTCATTTTACATTACACTTATGGAAACATTGCACAGAGTTACAAAGTAGCAGTCCTCAAGAATGTAGCCTTGTTTTAATTGGTATGTTCGTTTCACAGACATAATGACTGATGCCACGGCCTCATAATACACTCCTGGAAATGGAAAAAAGAACACATTGACACCGGTGTGTCAGACACACCATACTTGCTCCGGACACTGCGAGAGGGCTGTACAAGCAATGATCACACGCACGGCACAGCGGACACACCAGGAACCGCGGTGTTGGCCGTCGAATGGCGCTAGCTGCGCAGCATTTGTGCACCGCCGCCGTCAGTGTCAGCCAGTTTGCCGTGGTATACGGAGCTCCATCGCAGTCTTTAACACTGGTAGCATGCCGCGACAGCGTGGACGTGAACCGTATGTGCAGTTGACGGACTTTGAGCGAGGGCGTATAGTGGGCATGCGGGAGGCCGGGTGGACGTACCGCCGAATTGCTCAACACGTGGGGCGTGAGGTCTCCACAGTACATCGATGTTGTCGCCAGTGGTCGGCGGAAGGTGCACGTGCCCGTCGACCTGGGACCGGACCGCAGCGACGCACGGATGCACGCCAAGACCGTAGGATCCTACGCAGTGCCGTAGGGGACCGCACCGCCACTTCCCAGCAAATTAGGGACACTGTTGCTCCTGGGGTATCGGCGAGGACCATTCGCAACCGTCTCCATGAAGCTGGGCTACGGTCCCGCACACCGTTAGGCCGTCTTCCGCTCACGCCCCAACATCGTGCAGCCCGCCTCCAGTGGTGTCGCGACAGGCGTGAATGGAGGGACGAATGGAGACGTGTCGTCTTCAGCGATGAAAGTCGCTTCTGCCTTGGTGCCAATGATGGTCGTATGCGTGTTTGGCGCCGTGCAGGTGAGCGCCACAATCAGGACTGCATACGACCGAGGCACACAGGGCCAACACCCGGCATCATGGTGTCGGGAGCGATCTCCTACACTGGCCGTACACCACTGGTGATCGTCGAGGGGACACTGAATAGTGCACGGTACATCCAAACCGTCATCGAACCCATCGTTCTACCATTCCTAGACCGGCAAGGGAACTTGCTGTTCCAACAGGACAATGCACGTCCGCATGTATCCCGTGCCACCCAACGTGCTCTAGAAGGTGTAAGTCAACTACCCTGGCCAGCAAGATCTCCGGATCTGTCCCCCATTGAGCATGTTTGGGACTGGATGAAGCGTCGTCTCACGCGGTCTGCACGTCCAGCACGAACGCTGGTCCAACTGAGGCGCCAGGTGGAAATGGCATGGCAAGCCGTTCCACAGGACTACATCCAGCATCTCTACGATCGTTTCCATGGGAGAATAGCAGCCTGCATTGCTGCGAAAGGTGGATATACACTGTACTAGTGCCGACATTGTGCATGCTCTGTTGCCTGTGTCTATGTGCCTGTGGTTCTGTCACTGTGATCATGTGATGTATCTGACCCCAGGAATGTGTCAATAAAGTTTCCCCTTCCTGGGACAATGAATTCACGGTGTTCTTATTTCAATTTCCAGGAGTGTAGTTAATGTAGGTACAGATGGTAACAATTATTCAAACTATATCACATTTACATTTCTAGATAGCAAAGTTTCTTCTACAAAACATCTTAAATATTAACAGTGTGGTTCTCAATTATTGTGCTAATGGGCACAGCACAATATGTAGAGAAGATAATAGATTTAAGTTTTTAAATGGCAGATCACATCCCACTAACAGATTTGTACACAAAAATAACTTTCACGCAAATAGAGGAAGAAAAACAAGACAATCCAAATTCATGATACATAAAGGAAATACAAACATGACATCCTTGTCCAGCCACAATTAACTTTCAAAGCAGGATCAACGTAGCACATGGTAAAAGACATGCAACTACTTCTCACCATACTCTACAAAATGGCAATGTGCAGATAATAAGCAACATGAATGAGAGCCATCTTAGAGTCACTAAATTGGCTATCATTGCATCTTGAATGTGAAACAAGAGTTTGCTACTTCCAGTGGAAAACTACAAGCAGATTGTTAGAGGGATGAAACAGCTTTATTTTTTAATTAATAAGGTATGCTATGTAGCAGAAAAAGACCAATCTAAATATTAGGGTGAGTACACATGTTCGGAAAACACACAATGTAGCACAAAAACGGCACCATAACTAAGAAAAAGTACATATTAAAACATTAGGAATCCAGGATTTTACTAGTTCAAATATCAATATGAAAAGTGGTGCATATGACCAGCACAATATTTCACAGAAAAGCAGACATCATTCCAGGTAACAAGTGTGGAACAGCTCATTTCACATTTGCGTGGTAAAATACACCTAAAAATCTTCAGCATTTAGCCATAGGTACAAATTAATTTGCAATGTGAATTTAAAATGACTCATTCCAAATCATTATGGTTTATTGTGCCAAATGATCCATGGAGCTTGAAACTATCTAACTAAAACCAACACTTCACGTCAGGGACAAGAGTCAAACGTATGGGAATAACAAGTGTCAGCAAAAACACACACTTCATCCATCCAGAAAGCAAAACTCAAATAAAAATAATAGAAAATAGACATCTCATAAATAACCAGGTGGATATCAGAAACCAAATATTCCACAGTGAAAACAATAGGAGGGAGCAAGACAAGCAATTATGACTAGATGCACTTATCTGTCATTCCTCTTACCACCTAACAACTCACTCACGCTGTCCCACACCCACACTATTTGACATTTGCATACTATGTGAAACCACATCACCTCACATCAAGGATAAGAGTAAAAGGAATTGGATAAAAAGTGTCAGCAATAGCACACCCCTCATTCTTAAGGAAAGCAGCACTCAAAGAACAACAGAAAGTAGAAAACTCTTAAATGACTTGTTGGATATCAGAAATCAAATATTTTCAAAACGCATTAAAATGATAGGAGGAGCAAGGGAAGCAATTATGACTAATGACACTTATCTCCCCCTTCCCTTACCACCTAACTGCACACTCACACCATCCTGCACCCACACTCAATATTTCACATTTGCATAGTATCTAAAGTGATAATTTCTTACATCAGAGACAAGAGTCACAGGTATGGGAATAACAAGTGCCAGCAGTATTTTTAAAACACATTGAGAATATGTAATAGGAGGAACATGGCAAACAGTTATGACTAGATACACTTATCAGTCCTTCCTCTTAACACTTAACAGCTCAGTCACCATCCTAAACTCCACTAAGTAATAATCAGTACAGTAACATACTAGACACAAAGTATATTCTCTCTATATTGAAAATGGTGAAAGTTCTGTAACATCACAGGTGAAGAAATAAATATGTATGGGGAGAGCTTAGATGTGCTGTAGTTAGTACTGAAAACTTGCTTGGTAAAGTTAACAAAAGTGGTCAACCACTAGTGAAAATTATGTACATTTCTTTTTAGTTTCTTTGTTTAAAATATGTCTTTCCACCAACTTTTCAGTTTCCTTTTGTTTAAGGGGAGCCGGAGGTGGTCAAATCCAAAAAATTACGATTTTTTTTTTTGCTACCGAAAATTAATGTAAACTTTGAATTCTTGTCCTACTCGCCCTAGAAGTGGAGTTATTACCATTTTCCCCCACGCCTGCAGAGGAAATAGGCGGCTGCTGAATGCATCTAACACCCTCTCGTGACTTCCTGGCGAACTGCTTGGGATTTTCTCGGCCTGTTACGCATACAGCGCCTTATGTTACGCATACAGCGAGTGTGCAAGGGTTGGCTACATTGTTTTCTGTGACAAATGAAGCGCTAAGAGCGCGGAAAATCGTCTCTTTGCTGTTTACCGTTTCGGCTTCGAAGGCTCAAACAAACTTTGGGTTCAAGTAAGCTCAGTGATGGAAAGACAATAGGAGGGAGAGGCAGGCTTACTGATGAGGTGATTGAATGTCTACAGAGATACTATGGGTATGCTATAAGGCAAAATACTAGTAATGTTAGTGACACGAGAAAAGCAGTGTGGGCATTGTTCCTTCATAGTGCCTCTTCCAATGAATTCCCTCAACACAGCCTGTGCCCAAAAGATTCCTGGTGCAAATATAATGCAAAAAAGGACATTGATCACAAACATGGTTTGCCAGAAGCTGTGATAAATGCAATGAAACCAATTTTTCATGACTTAGCACAGCCAGAATTGTTACACAAATGTCTACACGGAAAGACGCAGAATCCTAATGAGGGCGTAAACAATTTGATTTGGAAAGTGATTCCTAAAAGGGTGTATGTAAGCATAAAAACACTGCACTTTGGCATTTATGATGCAATAGCAACCTACAACCAAAGGAACAGTGTGAAGTGTGAAGTTCTGAAGGCATTAGGATTTACAGCTGAGGTGAACACTGTACGAGCACTAAGAAATATTGACAGAGAAAGGATAAGAGGAGCAGAAAGAAGAGAAAGGCATATGAAGTATGTTGGAACAACAGGCCAGAAAAGAAGACAGAAGAGGAAGCTTTTGGAGGATGAGGAAGAAAACCCTGATAATCCATCCTATAGTGCAGGAATGTATTGAGAAACTTTGATAGCCATTTCCTGTAAATTAGAATTTTTCGAATATAAGGAACATTTTCTCAAAATTTTTATACAGCACTCCTAGTGGTAAAACGTACATTGTAACACAGCCATTTGGCAATATGTTCAGTAGTTTCATTTCAGTTTAATTATGAAGCAATTATTTGTAAAAAAAATTTGGGTCATTAATAAAAAAAATAATTGGAAGGAAACTAGAAAAGATACTCCAAAATCCCTCTGTCATAACTGCAATACTAAACCACTATATATGTAAAAAAATTCAAATTTTTCTATTTGGTAGTTTATTCATAAATGTTCCTCAAACTTAGTGATTTTAACATGGGCAGCATAGGCACCTCCGGCTCCCCTTAATGACCTATTCACCTTGTCATTTTCCATTTTACAATAGTTATTAAGTAAAATATTGTCACCTGTCCAAACAACAGATTTACACACTTCCTGTGCTGAATGTTTGTCACAGACATCTACTGCAAAATCATCATTGCCCGTGACACAATCAAGAATTAATTTACATGCTAATCAAAATATCCACGGGTGTACTGCCAGTCTACAGTGTCAAACAGCTAAGTTCTCACGTCTCCTTGACATACCATCTCTGCAGCTTCCGTGCAAGACGGTCATCAATTTGAGTGGCATGGTGTTGAGTGATGATGCGGTCTCGGTTTTGCAGAAAGGTCTCAACTTCGCTCCCACTCCCAAGTTCACTCCGGTCGCAGAAATTGTTAGTGCTGTTGAACAGGTTACAGCTCGACGTCCGCTGAATCAGCCGAGGAAATATGTCGTGAAACTTGTCGTGCGTTGACGAAATCCAAGCCGATGAAATCAAATATCACCAGTAAAGAGAGGGCGGCCATTCATTATCTGAGGGAGCGCTCTGAAATTGTTGTCTTACTGGCTGACAAAGGCAATGCTACAGTTGTTGTCTCCCATAAGGACTACACTGATAAGATGCAGAGCCTGCTAAATGACGATTCCTACCGGAAGATCAGCGTTGACCCTACAAAGAAGGTGGAGAACAAGACGAGGTCGCTTCTCAAGGACGCAGATTTACCGGAGGGTGACGCTAAGAAATTGTTACCTCAAGGTCCGGTACCGCCTAGACTATATGGACTCCCGAAGGTTCACAAAGAGGGGGTACCATTACGCCCCATTGTCAGCAACATCAGGGCACCTACATATTTGTTGGCCAAATACCTGACGGGAATATCAAGTCCTTATGTGGGTAAATGTCCTCATCACATCCGTAATTCTGTGGATTTTGTTAAACGCCTTGATACCTTCAGGTTGGATGAGTTAGATATCATGGTGAGTTTTGACGTCGTTTCCTTGTTTACGAGGGTACCCCTGCGAGAGTCACTAGAATTGATTAGTCAGAAGTTTGACGAGAAGACCACTCAACTTTTTAGGCATGTCTTGACTTCCACGTATTTTCTTTTTAATGGAGAATACTACGAACAAACGGAGGGAGTCGCCATGGGTAGCCCACTCTCACTGGTGGTAGCGAATTTGTACATGGAGAACTTCGAGGAGGAAGCCCTGTCGTCATCCGAATGGAAACCTACTTGCTTTTTCCGTTACGTGGACGACACGCGAACGTGTCCTGGCCACATGGTATGGATAAACTCCTTGACTTCCTTACACATCTAAACTCCATACACCCCAACATTAAATTCACTATGGAGACTGAAACGGAGGGTAAATTACCTTTCCTTGACGTCTTGGTCAAGAGAAGTTCTGACGGCACCCTAGGTCATGGGGTGTATCGGAAGACAACGCACGCTGATCTGTATTTGCACGCAGACAGCTGCCTCTACGCTTCACAGAGGAATGGGGTACTTAAAACTCTAGCACATAGGGCGCGCACTATCTCTGACGCAGAGAGTCTACCCCAGGAATTGGAACATCTGAGAGCTGTATTTCGAAAAAATGGGTACTCATAGTGGCAGATTCAACGTGCTCTCCGCCCAACCCCTACAGCACAACCTGTGGAGATGGATGAAATCACGAGGGAGGAGGTAGGCACTGCGTTTATTCCATATACAGGCGCACTCTAGGGGAAAATCGCCCGCATTTTGAAGAAACACCGGGTCGGAACTGTGTTTTGTCCTCCAAATAAAACTCGTGCACTGGTGGGGAGCGCCAAAGATGACCTCGGTTTGAGGAAGGCCGGCGTGTACCAGGTTCCGTGTCAATGTGGTAAGTCGTATATTGGTCAGACGATGCGTACCGTCGAGGATCGATGCCGTGAACACCAGAGGTACACTCGACTGATGTATCCGAGCAAGTTGGCGGTCGCTGAACATTGTTTGTCGGAAAATCACGCTATGGAGTATGAACGACGGGGATTCTGGTACAGACGTCGAGATACTGGGACAGCGTTGTTAGACAGGCCATCGAAATTCGCACCAATGACGACCTCATAAACCGTGACTGTGGCTATAATCTTAACAAGGCTTGGGAACCAGCGATTGGGTTAATCAAGAGTAAATCGAGAAAACGTATAGTTGTGACGACCACGGTGGACAGAGCCATCACACCGACGTCATCTCAGACGCCGTCGCAATCTGTTGCACCGCGCGACCGTGGCGCGGGGCGCGGACGGCGGAGGGAGTGCGCCGCGGGAGGAAGGTATTTAAATCGGCCGCCGCCGCGACCGAACCCAGTTCCCCCGGAGCAGCCATAGCGTACGGATCTCCCTACCGGCACGTTCACAGGATCTCAGTCAGTCAGTTCACCTGATGATGGCGACATGTATGATCGCCGAAATATTGTGCCTGTTGGACACTGTACACCGGCAGTACACCCGTGGATATTTTATCAAATACGCCGGGAGAAACTCAAGATTCACAATTTACATGCTGTTTGCTGTTGGTTTTGAAGCCTGACAAGGGGTTCATCTGATAACAGTTTTCACATGAAACAAAAAGAATACAATACCATCAGCAATAGCATTTTCTGTGGATATCACAAGCCACCCTTATTAAGATCTTTAATTAGTTTGTGCTCAGCACCACATGCCAGCCGCTCGTCTATTGTTAAAAACTGAGCACAGTTACCACACTAACTCCTTTATTGTGCTGTACCAATAGTATCCAGCAATGAATGTAAGCACTGGTAATTCTGAACCAATAAGTTGAAAATCACACTGACTAACACTTAATTTACAAATATCTCATGCTGAGATGTCATAGGCAACATCAAGACATTCAGACTGATCACCGCTTTGTAGAGATCTAATTACAATTTTTTAGCTGAGTCTACTTGTTAAGAAAGCTCTAACAGAGTTGATAATCTCAGCATTTTCTCTGCCTCAAATGTTTGCCTCATTGACACACTGTACTGGGATCCAGATAGCTGTCAATACAATCTAAGCCTGGCCTCCAAGGCATCAGTCTGAAATTTTGTAGACAGCATGTATGACATTTTAAGTTCTGACAGACAATATGTTCTTAGTTCTAAGAATGCATATGTTGTATGCTTGAGGGCAGAGTGTGTTTCCTTACTGAGCTTCCCACTTGGAGAATTCATGGAGCTGCAGTTGTCTAGTCATTTTAGAAAATTTTCTAGAAATTTACACTTCTCATCATCCTTGTGGCTTGTTAGAGGCTTTTGCATTTCCTCTCTATGTCTAAGGTATTTCAAAGCGGACTTAACATCCACAATTTTCCATCATGTGCTTATTATTTTAATAAATTCAGCAGTTCCTTCATAATTTTTAGTGTTATTTGTAGGCCTCAACTCCAGTAAACTACACTTGATGTTGTCATTGAAAATTTGACAAACAAACTTTACATTTTGTTTTTCTAGTTAAGAGGGCCACAGAGTTTTCATAATCCATACCCAAATTTCAATGATTTGTTCGTTTCATTGTCAAATATAGACCTAATTGCATAAAATGAAGCATGCATTCTCACAGATGTGTTTTCAAAGCTGGGAAAGCAAAATATCAGAAGTTCATCTTTAAAATTCACCCAGTTATTTCTGATGCATTTATAAATGTGTACTGGATCTATAACATAAAACAAGGGTTGGAATGATCTGAAGGGTGTGGGTAAGCAATAATAAGTTGTGGTGGATTTGCAAAATTACAAACAGCTTTTCTGTTAATTGAATTATTGTCAGAACAAATAAAATAACATTTAAACCTAAGTCTTCCAACCCAATCAATACTTTTTTAATTACATGGAACAACAGGTCAGCAGTCGTTTTATTTACAGACAATATAAATGATGAAATTACACCTTGCACCATAAACACACGAGTAGTTGCAAGAGTAGTGGTATCACACGTCACGCCAACTAAATTTCCTCCTTTGTTGACCATGGCTAGCTTAATGTGTAATTCATCTAACATGAGTGCCACAAAACAGTCATGATGTTTCAGGTTTGGTATTTTCTCCCTTATGTAAATAAGAAAGTTTGGACTGTTAGGATCAACATTAATATTTGCGCAGATGTTTCTAATAGTATTAGGATGAGACAGAATAATATTTCCAGTGCTCTGTATGAATCTGTAAGCATGGCTCGAAATAAAAAAAAAACAACAACAAAGAAGTAAATACTAAAGTGTGGGGAGGAAACCTATGTCTCTCAGGAGGCGAAAAGCTTAACTGAAACTGGATTCTTATGAATTCAGCATCAGGTTTAGTTTTCCCCTTACATTCTAAGTTATCTAACAACTCAACAATGATGTGTTGAAGTTGTTATTCTTCCTTTTTGCACACTAAACCTTCAACAAATATTATAATATTGTCTAGATCATGGATATTACTTACAGTTTTTGGAACTTTCTTGAAAATGATTTCACAACCCTTAACATAAATGGTTACACTGAGTTCCTGATTAATAATTATGTACAAAATATAATGCGGTGTTCTTTCAGTGTCTACATAAAAAAACAGTATAAATATATAAATTTTTCACTGCTTTTGACCTCTTTTCACTATAAGTAACAGAGTCAAACTTCTTTATCAGTTCTTGAAGTAAATTGTAGGAAAACGTGCTATTATATTCTTATAGAGACTTAGTACTGTTCTCTATGGATGCTCTCAGTGCAGCAGCTCCCCTTTACTCCTGTTTTTCAGAAGGAGATTCTCTGGTTTTTGGTACAACTTTTGAAATATACGAAGGACAGTTAGGAAATTTGCTTGGGACTGCGTTTTGCCGAAGTTGTGGCTTGCTTAGTGGTGCAGTTAACATAGCCCCAGTTTTTTAGTCTACTGCTTATGTTTCCCACAGTATATCGTCATCGCAGAAGTGCAAGTGGCAGACGAACTGAAAAGTAATATACTGCACGAATGTCGCTGAAACTTGTACTGATACTCAAACTTCAACTGCCATATACTTTCGTCGATAAGTACGGCTTAAAATTAAAGGCACTCACCACAGAATGTCTGTTAGGAATGAAGTTCTCTCCTTTGATCGCAGATAACCATTTACTTCGTGTATTCTCATCAGCTGGAAATTTGAAAATATGAACATTCTTCTTCTCGTCGTAATTACCGTCACCACCAGGAACACGACACTTATTCACCAAGGTGATAGTCGGTCTGAACTGCTACAGGTAGTATACACTTCAAAGAGCAGAAAAGCAAACGATTTCACAAAGGAACTCAACTCACCAACGCTACAGCTCCGAAACAGTTGTTTACGTGGCTCCACAGAACAACAAGAAAAGAGAAGTGCAACTCCTGTGTTAAAAGAGGGAAACACGGACCGACAGCAGCGCCTCTAGTGGTATGGTGATTAACTAATAAAAGATAAACATTGCGGGTTGCATCCCTCCTAGTTCATGTACGTTTAGTTTTTTTTTTATTTCCTTGTAATTTTCTTATCTCAGTTTTCCGGGCGTGCTATGCACAGGGGGCACATTGCAATACAGCAGTGACAAACCTATTATTCAGGAACATTTGTAGTCCAATTTAGCTGCTACAACTTAATTTAGCTTCAGCCATTTACACTACAAGCTTGTTTCGACTTACTGTCTGTTTTAAGTGTTGCGTCTGCTTCTTATGACGCACAAAACATTCTGGAGCCTTTAAATGTTGATGGAAATCAGTATAAGTGAGTAATTTACAAGTATATTTTTGACGTTTGCGTCTGATAGTCGCTGCTCCTATAATGCTTTCTTCAGCAGCGACAGTCAGACGCAAACGTCAAAAATAAGTTTGCAAACTGACACACTTATTGATTCCTATCAACCTACAAAAGCTCCAGGACGTTTTGTGTGTCATACGAACTAGACACAACGCTTCAAATTGACAGTAAGACTCAACAAGCTTGTAGTCTAAATAACTGCCACAAACTAAATAAAAATTGTTACAGTTAAATTGGACTACAAATATTCCTGAATAATGTCGTACTTTGAGATCTTACAAACTGTGGGGTCAATGGAGAAGAAAAACCTATTATTAAGAGAATATTCGTCAATTAAAGAGGTTCAATTAAAAAATGTTTATCACAGTATTAATTAATGAAGAATTCTAAAATTTGTTACAACTAGGTTTCGGGACGGTAATGTCTGAGTAACTGCCCAAGAAACTTGCACTACTGACCACTAATTTCTTAAAAATATGTTCCTACATCTTAAAAAATGTTTATCACAGTATTAATTAATGAAGAATTCTAAAATTTGTTACAACTAGGTTTCAGGACAGTAATGTCTGAGTAACTGCCCAAGAAACTTGCACTACTGACCACTAATTTCTTAAAAATGTGTTCCTACATCTTAAAATTGTAAATGCTTCAACACAAAAGAGAAAACAGCAATATTAAGTGCCAAAAATAGGAAAGTTGGCTAAAGACAGTGAAATGAAAACAAAACTTACTTTTTATTTCTGAATCACAAAATAAAAAACTGTAGTTCAATAACACCAGTTACGGTATTAGCATCTACATAACGAACACTTGCAGCATCACTAGTAATGGTAGGCCTAATTCACTATTAAGAACAGTTTCACCTGATTCACTACTGATATTAGTAATTTCACAAGGAACACCCGCCACATGTTTTGGAAACACACCCCTGTTTAGCCTATGCCAAGTTTTCTTCACAAAATCTTCTTTGAAAAAATGATCTTAAACAAAATAAGTAGCACAATTCACATCACATGTCAGTTTACAAACACACAACTCTTGGGGTTCTTTTGGAGACCTGTAGAAATGCTTGTTGCTAACTTTCTCCATTGATACCACGTAATATCCAAATGAACAGTCGGGGCATTTACAGGACTACTTCAACGTCAGTTTGTTGTGTTGAATATTCTGAGAAACATAAAATTCTTCATTAAATAAAACTACTACTGACACATCAAAGTTATTTAAATAAACAAACGGAAACCACAAAGCTTAATTCACGATAAAAGAGAATACATTTCATTTATAGGCTACGAGATTATTTACTGTAAATTAAATGACTTACTTTAGGATTAATTGTGGACATTTTTTCAGCAGGAAATCTCTTCAGTTCCACGGTGAACTTCATGAAATTTAAAGTATAAAATCTGTTTATAATGAAGCTCAGTAGTACGTAGATAAGAAACAAATACAAAGACGACTGTAACTGTAGACTTCAGTACAGAGCAAGACGACAGAATATCAACAACGGCCATTGAACAGCTCTCATTGGTCAGTTTCAGCTTCGTTTGATCCACAGCACCTCTAGTGGTCTGGAAGGAACTACGTGGCTTGTTGCCTCTTCTCCCATATAGCTTTCACCCCCGTGCATGGCTCCACGTAGCATTTCTACAGGCATCTAGGTCGCGCTGCTACCGGTAGGTTGTTGACGTCACTCGCCTACTGGCAGAGTTTTGTATGGCCTTGTGATTTAGGTGGTGTTTGCACATCCAGCAAACGTGACGTCATTTTAATGTCACACGCAATATCGACGACCGCATGATCGGATATCGACTTTCTTTAGCGTTTGATATGGGCCCCTCACAAGACTTGATGGCATGTACCGGAGATATACAAGAACATGTCATCCTTGAATGACCTATTATAATTATTGCCATGATAAAACCTCACACAGTGATTTATCGACGGTTAATGCCTTTATATAAGAGCGCTCTCTCAGGAGTGAGTTATTATCGTCAATAATTTACAAACTAAGCACGAAACGTGCTTGTTTTATAATTTGCAATGTGCCGTTTCGATGTAAGGGAGCATTAAAAGTTTATCACATACGCGTCACCATTATCATTAAATGTCACTTAACAACGCATCAATGATATAAGCCTTCAGAGGGAATATGATAACCAAGACCGGAGTTAAACATCTCATTGCTATGTGCTAGAATAATAAAAAGCGTCGTGCATGGTTTCTTCGCATTCCAATTTTCTTTTCGCGTTAGTGTTGTTAACACGTTCTATTACTGTCTAATGATTGTAACACATTCGCGTTCTGCAATATTGGATGTTTTTTACATTCAATCTGATCTGAGAATGAAGGATGAAATAAATATTTACACACTACAAAAACGGGCAATTTTTTTCACCAGCCGCTTTTCGCTATATTGAGGTAAAGAATCATCAGTTGTCTGTAATTAAATTATTAACATTTTGATTTGCTTTTAGATCGAAAAACAGTTCGTTAAGAATATGTTTATTTCTACTTAACGGTGATTTTCGGTTGATTTCTCGCTTACATCGGGAAATGCCGTCTGCTAGCGCATAGTTGCTTTTCTGCGTTAGTCACTGATAATTTTCATCTAATATTTAGTTGTTCTGCAGCACTGTGCGTTTCTTATGTTTTTCACAACACACTTTGAGGCACGTCACTATAAACTGTTTGTTTTTGTACTTAACGGTGATTTTCGGTTGATTTCTCGCTTACATCGGGAAATGCCGTCTGCTAGCGCATAGTTGCTTTTCTGCGTTACTCACTGATAATTTTCGTCTAATATTTAGTTTTTCTGCAGCACTGTGCGTTTCTTATGTTTTTCACAACACACTTTGAGGCACGTAACTATAAACTGTTTGTTTTTGTACTTCCAGGTATGTGTTCTGGTTTGTGTTTCGTAGTGGTTACAACATAAAATTTCCACAACTTTGTCTTTGACCTACAACCTGTTTATTTATTTATTATTGTATGTGTGTAATTCTATTTAAATATGTTTCTGTGTATTAATATATCGTGCAAGAGTAGGGAAGTGCCGCGCATGAACGCCGCGCGGTCTTGGGCGCCTAACCACGGTTCGCGCGGCTTTCCCCGTCGGAGGTCCAAAGCTAGTTTTTGTAGTTGCAATGACAGAACAAAAATACCCTCAAGAATTGTAAAGCAACTACGGACACTATAGCCACACAAATGAAGAATAAATATTTAGCGATTTCCGTGTATGTAGTTAGACAGGAACCTAAGATGACAGCTTAAATTGTTGATACGGCTGAAACGAGCAACAATGAAATTCATATTCTATCTTCTCACAAATATCTGGCTCTTTATTTCCGAATATGTACCGCCTTTCGAGTGTGTGATTGGGCTGGGACCTAAGAGAACAGTCAAAACTGCTTCGAGCAGCATAACGTTCATATTCTTCCTTGTCACAAAGTCGATAGCCGATCTCGCGGTAGTCAATATTGCGTGTGACGTAAAAACGACGCTTCAGGCGCTTCAGTCCGTAACTACGCTGCTGTTACGGTCGCAGGTTCGAATCCTGCCTCGGACATGGATATGTGTGATGTCCTGAGGTTAGTTAGGTTTAAGTAGTTCTGTCTAGGAGACTGACGACCTCAGATGTTAAGTCCCACGGTGCTTAGAGTCATTTGAACCATTTTGTCACATTTGCGGGAAATGTGATTCGAGAGTTACCCTAAATAACTGCCCAAGGAGAGTAATGAGACTAGTAGAAGAAACTTATTTGAAAAGGCAGTTACAAGATGTCCGTCAAACAATGCACTCTATACGCTGAAAGATTACTTAGCTAACGTAGAGTAGGGGCTTGATTAAAATGTAACACACGTACGTAATAATAACGACAGTAAATTGCGTCATTTCACACAACGTTCCCTCCTTCTGTCTTTACTTCTTTCTTTTTTCCCCTTTTTCGGAAAAACGTACTCCCAAAGCTATGCAAGACTAGCACCTTAACGTCCTTCTGAGCTCATAAATTCTGAGCACTGTGGGACTTAACATCTGAGGTCATCAATCCCCTATAACATAGAACACTATTGACAATTAAAATTGCTACACCAAGAAGAAATGCAGATGATCAACAAATATATTATGCTACGCGCGACCACTACGGTCACAGGTTCGAATCCTGCCTCGGGCATGGATGTATGTGATGTCCTTAGTTAGGCTTAAGTAGTTCTAACTTCTAGGGGACTGATGACATCATATGTTGAGTCCCATAGTGCTCAGAGCCATTTATTATACTAGAACTGAGCTAAGGACATCACACACATCCATGCCCGAGGCAGGATTCGAACCTGCGACCGTAGCACTCTCGTGGTTGCGGACTGAAGCGCCTAGAGCCGCTCGGCCACAGCAGCCGGCTGAGCTCAACATGTCACTCGTCATAGAGGGGTGCTGACTCCATTTTCAGGTTAGCTTGTGGCAAGCTGCGCTACACAGCTGACAATGTGCTTGTGTATCCGCGTATTATGGAACAACGTGTGTATATTGTGTGTAGTATGTGCAGTGGCTGGGAGTTAGAAGTGAGTGGACGTGTAGCACTAGCCGTTTACATCTCTTAGTGAGTTGTCTGTAAAACAGTATTATACGTTAGAGACAAGCGGAATGAGGTAACACTCTTTTAACCGTCTGTTGCCTGAACCATCAGAAACACACAAATTTTCCAGTATACTTGTGGATCACGGTAGGAAATAGTAACAAAGCAACGGTGAGTTTTTTTGGAATTTTAATTTTATTTTTTTGACCATTTTACAAAGGCGGTACTTTTTGAGTACCGTCTGATCCTCCCTAGCCTTCCGATCGACAGTTCTCAGAGCAGCAGTTTTCCTCAGTGATGAGTCAGAATGTGTTAGAATGCACTAAGGCTGCACTTACTGATATTTAGGAAGGTAATTAATTATGCAGTTACTTAGTGGCATTCAGTAAAAATATTTTTATTTTCGTTACAGCTGAAAAATACTCCACAAAATAAACGTTTTCGTCTAGCTTGAAACTTTTTTGAACTCTGTATCTCATATCTTCCCTGTTTGCTGTAAAAGTGAGCAAATGATCACCTTTATTACCCCATCTTATATCCTTTAGGCTAATTTCTTCCTTTTGTTGCTTTCTGTACAACTGGCCTTGCAGCTCTGTTTTGCATTCGTCCTAACCATCACTCCTTGAGCAACATTTCTCCTGAACTCCAGAAGTGGGATCCTTCCGTACAGCCAAGAATATAGTTTATAAGCGTTTACAAATGCTTTCTGCGTCTTCTTCCCAGCCCGTGAGAAGATCCAAGTCTGCCAACATGGTTCATTACTCCAATATGACAGTTCTAGTCCTTTGTTACAGAAAAATACTTAATGCTGATTTTAGTGCCCTGCTTCTGCTTTTTGCACACAAACATTACTTCTGTTCCACGGTAATTGGAAACCAGGCACACACTGCTTTATTAACGTTAAAAAAAAAAAAAAACCTCAATGTCAGAGAATGACGTCATACAATAAAACTGATCTCCTTTCATTTGCTTATAAGGTGAACGGCCCGATGGGAAATCTTTAATATTTATCGTCATTCTGCTACAAGACACAGTTGTCTCGAGGCAGCAAATAAAAGTGTTGACAAAGACCACTCTTCGTTTTTGCACCAAGACTTCTTCGATAAACCTGAAATTACGTATTTCTCAAATGGATTATTTCCAAATCCCCTCTACAGAGATTTATTCCTCTCTCGATATATGTGAAAGGCGAGAATATAGCCTTCTTGTCTGCAGTACACCACACTTTGTTACAATGTTCAACTGATCTCATTGGGTTGTATTGTTTCACTGGACTTTAACCATTGAGGAAAATGATTGAGTCATCTAACTTTCCTCCACCTTCTGCAAATTTCGGTTTACAGTACCTTTCTACTTTCGTAGGGATGTAAGGAACCGTTTACCTCTTATTTTCTTCTTCTTTTTGTGTTCCTTTAGAGTTTAAGGTAAACTGGTTTGGAGCCCCACTGGTGAACATTCTAGCAAGAGTCTTTCGAAAATTGCATTGAAACCTAAAGCTTTTTCAAAAATTGCGTCAAAACCTCAAGCTGCAGTATTATTAGCGTCACCTGGTTCATCCTCTACTTACCTGACTTAATTACCTTTGGCAGATCCTCGAGAAGAGTTGAAACAATTTCGTCATCTATTAGTGTTGGCAATGCATGAAAAGTGCGAAAGAACATTTAGAACGATGAGAATCATCCTACCACTAAACGGAAACAGACCTTTACGGAACAAGATCTAAACAGCTAGTAAAATACGTACAGTGAAAGACGTCAAAGAAAGCAACAAGCTACTATTGTGTAGCGAGTACATGAAAAGTACACACACGGCCAGACGTTACTCTAAATGTACGACACAGTTTTCGGTTTCTTTCGTAAATAATATCTACACATTTAACAAAAAAGGCGGGCGAGATGAAAATAGGACCTAATCTTCATGATATATTATTATTATCATTATTATTTGTGTTATGCCCTTGAAGAATGCATTTACATTAAACTTCAAGTCCATTTCCATGTTGTTTTCTCTTTTACGTTCTGCCCAAACTTCCTTTATTCGTGTGCTGTGTTTTTGCTACCGTTCTCTGGTCCACTTTAGGCCCTTTGTTCTATTCGGCTTCTCTTTTTTCCTGTTCGCGCTGTGTTCCTTCATCTTCCGGCTGTGTTCTTGTCGTCTCTGTTCGGTCCATTGTGTTCGTTTGCTGTGTGGTGTCTCTTGTAGTTTGTTTATTCTCATCAAGTTCCTAAAGAGTGTTTTGTTTTGTATTGTTTCCTGTGTGATGTTGAGTTGCTCCATGTTATTTTTTACTTCAATCATCCATTTGTTGTTTTTCCTTTTGCTAACCCAGTACAAGATCTGCCTTGTTATCCTATGTGGTGCCATTCTGCTGAGGTGCCGGTAAAACTGTAGTCTTCCTTTCATGATTTGGTCTGTTATTTTCTCTGTGTGTTCGTATAGTTCTTCAGCTGGCCTCTTTATCCATACTCCGTCTTTTTGCGTCACCCCGAGTATTTTTCGTTCCGTCTTCTCTGTCTGATTTACGTGTCTGTCTTTGTACTACTGTGGTCTCGGCTGCGTATAGTGCTTCTGGTAGCGCCACCATCTCTTAGTGTCGTAGCTTGGCCTTTAGTGAGATAGCTTTCTTATTGTTGTGCTTCCAAGTCAGTTTGTAGACCTTCTCTAGTTTCACTCTCTTCATTTGATACCTTATTCCTTCCTGTAATCGTTATTCTTTCTCCTAGGTACTTGAAATTTTCTGTTCTGTGTACTGTCCCATATTTTAGGTGTAGTGATGGGTGTTTTTTGGTGCTCAGGCACTGTGTTTTCTCTTATGATATCTGCAGTCCGGTCTTGGCTGCGATTTCGTGTAGTTCCTCTATGGCTATTATTGTTTCTGTTTCTCGTACAGTTACGATGGTGAAATCGTCTGGGAACGCTAGGCATTTGGCTCTTACTTCTCCTAACAGGACTACTTTCAGTGTCTTCCCATTCCTTCACTATGCTGTCCAGTACTATGTTGAACAGCAATGGCGGGACGCCGTCGCCCTGCCTGACTCCTGATTTCGATTTGTTCTGAGAGCTGTCCACAGAGCTTCACTTCCAATGTCGTGTTTGTCAGTGTTTGCTGAATTATGGCCAGTGTCTTCCTATCTGCTCTGTATTCGTTCAGGGTTTTAAAGAGGGTTTATCTGTCTATTGAGTTGTATGAGTTCTTGAAGTCAGCGAAGGTGATGGTTATGTTCTGTTTCTGTTGAAGTATCATCTTAAGGTTCTACACCTGTTCAGTGCATGACCTGTGTTTGCAAAACCCCGCCAGTAGTGGGACAAAGTTCGTATGACCCCACTCTCCATTGTTGCCAGATGTATCCAAGATGGCGGCGATGACGTCATCCAAGATGGTGGCGTATAGACTTAACAACAGCACATGACATCATCCAAGATGGCGGCCATGACGCCATCCAAGATGGCTGATTTTGGTGGGAAGATAGGTCAATAGAGGTAACTCCACTACCCAGAACCCCCCCCCCTCCTCCTCAAAAAAGTTGTGAGAAGTTCAAATTCCATCAGGACAATGCAACATACCTAAGAAAATGGCGAGAAAATAGGTCACTGGGGTACCTCCACTAACCTAAGCCATCCGACAGCCACCTCTACCTAGGGATTGGCACGAAGTTTGACTTTTTGCAGTAAAGAAAGGTCACTTGGGTTATCTCTGCTAGCTGCAGAATGCTGACAACATCTAAAATACACTCCTGGAAATGGAAAAAAGAACACATTGACACCGGTGTGTCAGACCCACCATACTTGCTCCGGACACTGCGAGAGGTCTGTACAAGCAATGATCACACGCACGGCACAGCGGAGACACCAGGAACCGCGGTGTTGGCCGTCGAATGGCGCTAGCTGCGCAGCATTTGTGCACCGCCGCCGTCAGTGTCAGCCAATTTTCCGTGGCATACGGAGCTCCATCGCAGTCTTTAACACTGGTAGCATGCCGCGACAGCGTGGACGTGAACCGTATGTGCAGTTGACGGACTTTGAGCGAGGGCGTATAGTGGGCATGCAGGAGGCCGGGTGGACGTACCGCCGAATTGCTCAACACGTGGGGCGTGAGGTCTCCACAGTACATCGATGTTGTCGCCAGTGGTCGGCGGAAGGTGCACGTGCCCGTCGACCTGGGACCGGACCGCAGCGACGCACGGATGCACGCCAAGACCGTAGGATCCTACGCAGTGCCGTAGGGGACCGCACCGCCACTTCCCAGCAAATTAGGGACACTGTTGCTCCTGGGGTATCGGCGAGGACCATTCGCAACCGTCTCCATGAAGCTGGGCTACGGTCCCGCACACCGTTAGGCCGTCTTCCGCTCACGCCCCAACATCGTGCAGCCCGCCTCCAGTGGTGTCGCGACAGGCGTGAATGGAGGGACGAATGGAGACGTGTCGTCTTCAGCGATGAGAGTCGCTTCTGCCTTGGTGCCAATGATGGTCGTATGCGTGTTTGGCGCCGTGCAGGTGAGCGCCACAATCAGGACTGCATACGACCGAGGCACACAGGGCCAACACCCGGCATCGTGGTGTGGGGAGCGATCTCCTACACTGGCTGTACACCACTGGTGATCGTCGAGGGGACACTGAATAGTGCACGGTACATCCAAACCGTCATCGAACCCATCGTTCTACCATTCCTAGACCGGCAAGGGAACTTGCTGTTCCAACAGGACAATGCACGTCCGCATGTATCCCGTGCCATCCAACTTGCTCTATAAGGTGTAAGTCAACTACCCTGGCCAGCAAGATCTCCGGATCTGTCCCCCATTGAGCATGTTTGGGACTGGATGAAGCGTCGTCTCACGCGGTCTGCACGTCCAGCACGAACGCTGGTCCAACTGAGGCGCCAGGTGGAAATGGCATGGCAAGCCGTTCCACAGGACTACATCCAGCATCTCTACGATCGTCTCCATGGGAGAATAGCAGCCGGCATTGCTGTGAAAGGTGGATATACACTGTACTAGTGCCGACATTGTGCATGCTCTGTTGCCTGTGTCTATGTGCCTGTGGTTCTGTCAGTGTGATCATGTGATGTATCTGACCCCAGGAATGTGTCAATAAAGTTTCCCCTTCCTGGGACAATGAATTCACGATGTTCTTATTTCAATTTCCAGGAGTGTAGTTGCCAGTAGAAATAAAGACAACTACACACACAACGTGACAAACACTTGCACGAAGACCTGAATGATACCCAACAGTAACTAAACACACATGAAAACAAACCGGGAGCCGATGCACACACACACACACACACACACACACACACACACACACAGCCGGCTCACGAACGATCAGCGAGCACAAGCACGTCATCTGGTAGGACAACTGACCGACGATCCACCGAGACCGTGGCCCGGCTTAGGTGACGCGTGGCAACAATAGTCGGGTGAGCCATCGCAGACCTTGCCGGTACTCCAACCCGACTGCACTAGTGCCGCATTGAAGATAGCTGACTCCTGAACGATCAGCGAGCCAAAACGCGTCGTCCAGTAGGGTGACCGACCGATGATCCACCGAGACAGTGGCCTTGCTCAAGTAATTCGTGGCAGCAGTGGTCGTGTGAGCCATGTTGATGCAGACCTCACTGTTGCCCCAACCCCAGTGCACTAGTGCCGCATTGCAACTCATGATTGGCAGGTCCAGACTACACTCCAGACGCGTTCCAACAGACTGTCTGCCTGAACTAGTTACCCGAACTGTGACCAACTCGTGATCCGAACTCCCGACACAAACTCCGAACTGACCAGGAAGTAATAGCAGTCGAGCAAAGATACTACAGGAGGGGATATATCGATACGCACTGCTAGCGCCGGTCATGGTGAGGCAAAGCAGTAATTCAAATTAATGTAGTGAGGTGGAAGTACTTTAAAAACAGGGTGTAAGATAGATGATGGTGGGAAGACGAGCTGCGCACAGTTCATTATCTCTCAAAATCCCTCCCTAAATTACTTGTTCTAAAATAAATAAAGTACACTCCTTCCTTACTGTCTCTAGCAACCCAGCGTAGGCCGAGTCATTTTCCCCTCCAGACAGCCATCTTGGATTATGTAATGGAATGGACAACAGTGTGCTGTGGTAGTGGTACTGTGTACTAGACCTGGGCCTTGTGGTGAACACACTGTTTGCCACCATCTTGGATAATGGTACTTGTATGAGCAGCTGACATCATGGTCGCCATCTTGGATTATGTCACGGATGAGAGCACTCTGTTGGTCGTACTGTGTACTAGGTCAGTTCGTGTGCGGACCTTGTGGTGAACACACTGGATGGCTGTACTGCCTCTAATTGTTTAAATAAAGACTGGTGCATGCAAAATAAAGAGTTATGACCAGCACAGGCCTAGTCCTTTTCCCGCCTATCCCTAGGAAGAGGTGGCTGTCAGATGACTTAGGTTTGTGGAGGTAGCCTAAGTGTCTTTCCCGCCATTTTCTAAGGTTAGCAGAGATAGCCCAAGTGACCTTTCATTACTGCCAAAATTCAAACTTCGCGCCAATCCCTAGCAAGAGGTGGCGGTCAGATGACTTAGGTTAGTGGAGGTAGCCCAAGTGACCTATTTTCCCGCCATT
The DNA here is from genome assembly GCF_023898315.1 of Schistocerca nitens. Classification (NCBI taxonomy): domain Eukaryota; kingdom Metazoa; phylum Arthropoda; class Insecta; order Orthoptera; family Acrididae; genus Schistocerca; species Schistocerca nitens. Next base: position 5,659,605 of record NW_026045897.1, read on the forward strand.
TTCTTAGGTGAGTTGCATCGTCCTGATGGAATTAGAACTTCCCGCTATTTTCTTTGGGACGTCATCCATCTTGGATGACGTCATCGCCGCCATCTTGGATACATCTGGCAACAATGAAGTGTGGGCCGTACAAACTTTGTCCCACTACTCCCACCTGGTATTTGCCAATCAGGTGGTCTGTTTGCTTCTCTAATATATTTAGCAGTGCTTTCGAAATTATATTTGACACGTAACAGTGAGATGCCCCTATAGTTGTTTAGGTCCCACTGATCCCATTTCTTGTGGAGAGGGTGTATTAGTGGTGGGTGTCGGTCTTTCGATATCTCTTCTGTTTTCCATATCTGTTTCTTGACGTTGTGTATGTGTTCTGTGATATCTGGGTCTTTTAGCTTCCAGAATTCCGCGATTACTCCATCCTCTCCTGGTGCTCTATTGTTGTTGAGGTCCTTGATGATTTCTCTTACTTCTTCTATTAATGGCGGTTCGCCATCTGGGTTCGGTGAGGGTTCCTCTGTGTCCAGTTTGTCTGTTAGTTGAGGGTTCCTCTGTGTCCAGTTTGTTAGTGATTCTGCATTTAGGAGTTTATTGAAGTACATCGCTAGGAGGTTACAGTTGTTCTTGGTATTGGTCTCTAGTGTGCCATCTGGTCCTCTAAAGCAGAGGTTCGGTGCTTGGTATTTCATCATGTTTTCTCTGAACGTACTGTAGAAATTCCTTGTGTTGTTCCTTGTGAAGTCTGCTTCCATCTCTTTCAGTTTCTGTTTTCGAAGTTTCATTTTTCTTCACGGATAATTTAGTTGTCTGTTTCTGTGTTTTGAGAAATTCTTGTCAGTTTTCTGGTATCTTGTTGCTATTGAACTTCTTCCATGTGATGATTAGTCTTTCGATTGCTAAGTCACATGTGTGGTTCCAGCAGCGGTGTTTCCTGTTTCGCAGTGCTACTGCTAATTTCGTAGCTTCCTAAAGCTTTCCTGATAGCTGTTCCCAGTTTTGCATAGTTCCTATATTAATTTTCTCCAGTATTTTGTCTTGATTAAGTGTCAGATATTGTGGGTCTGGTCTAATGATCTTTTCTGTTGTTTCCTCTTACGGATTAAGCGTGTCTTTATCTGTAGTAGGTGGTGATCTGACTCAAAGTAGCCCTTTCGTGTGTCGATGTTCTAGATTTCCCTCTGTGCTTCTCTTTGTTTTATGACGTGGTCGATCTGTAATTCTCTCTTGCCATTTGGGAGTTTCCGTATGGTTAATTTTTGTATGGGTTTCTTGAAGTTCGTTGACATGGGTCTCGCGGAATTCTATCAGGTGTCTCCCGTTTAGGTTTGTGTCACGATGTGGTGTGTATCTTCCTGTAATGTGTCCGTATTTTTGTTCTTTTCCCAGTTTTGCGTTGAAGTCTCCTAGAATAATTTTAGTTTGGAGTTTATATTTTCTTGATTGTCTCCTCCATTATTGTCCAAAAGTCCTCAATGGCGTGATGGTCCTTCCTGTTGTGGTCATTTTGACAGTGCTGATTCTTTTGTTAGGCGATGTAAAGTCCATTACTACGTCTGTGATCGTCCTGTGTACTGCTAATCCTGTGCCACAGAGCCTGAGGTTCTTCCTGTGTACCGATGGCTATGCTTTGTATATTGTGTACTTGAAATGGTCTTCATCTGGGAATCTTGTTTCTTGTAGTGCGGAAATTTTGATCTTGAACGTGTCTAAAGTATCTGTGAGCTGTTTCATCTTTCCTGGGTCGAGCAGTGTGTTCACGTTGAGTGTTGCGATGTAGTGTTTCTGTTTTCTCTTGAGAGAGTTTGAGAAGCTCCGATTCTTCTCACGATGTCCGTGAGCCCCCGGAATCCGATGCTCACGACTGTTCCAGTGTATTCACTGGGTCTCAGGGTAGTGAGATTTTCCTCGTTGTTCCACCGTGATGTTTAATGGTTGGATATGTGGATTGTTGCCGCCTCAGCCTGATCATGAGGTTGGCTATGGCCGCCACAAACATGTGATACAGCCACTGTGGGAACCGACGCTACTGATCGTTTTGGTCCGCCCCGAGTATTTCATTTCCTCGGCACCCCCTGTATCTAGGAGGCACTCCACTATCCGCCACCTGGGGAGGCGCTCGGTTGCGGGTCTATCGACCGCCCCGGGATATACCGATCGACCAGAACATTATGACCAAAGACCTTCTATTGATATAAACCGGTCCAGGCGATAGCAACGTCACTAGGCGAGGAATGACTGGTAGTCAGATACGCGCACAGTGCGTGTAGCATCAGTGAGCGTGCTGTCCCTGTGTAGAATGGGGAATGCGCGCCACGTATCTGAATTTGACCGAGGGCAGATTACGATAAGTCGGAGGTTCGGCACGAGCATTTCGGAAAGCGCACGACTTGTCGGGTGTTCGAGGAGTTCTGTAGTGAGTGTCTTCAACACGTGGCAAAACTGAGGTGAAACTACGTCCAGAAGTCGTGGGGTTGGGCGGCTACTCCTCATTACAGATGTCGGGCGTCGTAGTCTGGACAAACTGTTAAAACACGACAGCCGGCGAACTGTGGCGGAGCTAACATGAGACTTTAATGCTGGGCAGAGTACAAGTGTGTCTGAAGACACAGTGCACCGAACACTGCTAACGACGGGCCTCCCCAGCCGAGGACCAGTGAATGTGCCAATGTTAACGAGACGACATCGGCAACTAGGACTGAAATGGGCACGTGACCATCGGCACTGCACGTCGGCGCAGCAACACAGCGTTGCACGATACGACGAATGTCGATACCTTCTTCCTCAGCTCCACGAATCCGTCGTCTTCCAGACGAACAAGTTCTCGACACCCGAACTGCGGGACGGAAACGAGCTGGCGGCGTCTCCATTATGCTCTGGGGAACATTCTCGTGGGCATTCGTGGGCCCAGTGGAGCTCGTGCGAGGCACCGTGACGGCCGAGGAGTGTCGTCCACTGGCTGCAGACCACGTACACCCCTTCGTGACGGCAGTGGCTCGTTTCGACAAGATAATGTGCAATGTCAGAAGGTCAAGAGTGTGATGGAGTGGTTCGAGAAACACAGTGGCGATTTGCATTCGATGTGCTGGCCCCCCGTCCCCAACTCTCCGGAAACCGATCGAACACATCTGGGATGTGACCGAATGTGACGTCAGAGCTCATCGATCCCCTGACACGAATTTATGGCGATTAGTTGTCTTAAGTGTGCAGATGTGGTGCCAGCTCCCTCCGGTGATCTTGTGAGACCTCACCGGTTCCGCGCCACGATGCGTCGCTGCTGTTACCCGTGCCGAAGGTGGACGTACCGGCTGTTACCTAGGTTCTGGCTCATCACTGTGCACTATTTATAACTGTTATATTTGTCTCACTGCCTTAAACCTCTCACATACAAAATGTCTCTGAATTCCAAAAAGCTGCACTCAAAAATGTGATTCTTCTGGGGGTAATGTCTCAGGTTTTATCGATCTCAGAGACGGTCGAGAGTATCGGACAGCTCTCGGACTAGCGCTCAGTGCGAGTGTACGCTCGCTAGGCAGCTGGCGCACGAGTCCACGGGTGGAGCGGCAGCGAGTGGTAGGTGCAACTTTTGTGCAGGATGCCCGTGCGAAGCAGTCGGGTGGTGGCGGCGCTGGTGGCGGCGCTGGCGGCGTCTGCGTGCGCGTCGCTGGTGCAGCCGGCCGCGGCCGGGGTGGGCCGGTGGCAGGCGCGGAGGACGCAGTGGGCGCGCGCCGCCGCGGTCACCCGCCTGCCGCTGGAGGTGCTGCCCAGCCACTACGCCCTCACCGTCGCGCCCTACTTCCAGCCCGAGGGCGGCTTCCAGAAGAACCAGTTCCAGGGACACGTCGCCATCGACGCCGTCGTGAATGACGCTGTCGGGAACCTGACGAATACGGTAAGCTCCACTTCTAAGTAGCAATTTTCTTTAACCTGTGCAAGCCTCTCGGTCTCTCTTTAAATGATGAACTGTTGCTACCTGTATCCACTTCAACCTTCTTACAGTAATCGGGACTTAGTCGCCCTGCAATACGCCCCCTCCCCAAATTTCCATTCGTTACCAAACTTACTGTGATGGTCACGGTTGCCGTACCGACCTATCTAATCCTTCATTAGAGTTGTGCCACATAGTATTTCTCTCTCCAGTCCGATTCAGTATCTCCCAATTAATCAAAAGATTTGAAGACGTCAATTAAAGCAGTGATGAGCGATATTTTGCTTATTTCGAGAAATCGCACAGCCGAGTTTCATTAAATTCAGTATAACTTTTTATCCACATAGGGTTCGAGCGTCGTGCAGACTCGACAAAGCCGTGGATCCGAGTTGTCGACAACGCACACCGTAATGGTGTGGACAGTGTTTACACGACGATTGACTGGGAATTGTTACTTTCGGATATTTGGGGACCATTTGCAGCCGTTCGTGGACTCGATGTTCCCAAACAACGATGTCATGTCACTGGGCCACGATTATTCGCTATTGGTTTACAGAACGTTGTGGAAAACTGGAGCGAACGTTTTGGCCACCAAGATCTTCCGACACGAGCCCCGTCCGACATTTATTGGTGCTGCACCGGCAGCACAGCTCAGTATTTGTACAGGGGACCGCCGGCGGCTTGTCGAATCCACGGCACGTCGAGTTGCTGCAATACGCCGAGCCGACATCGGGAGGAATCCCACGATTTGTCACCTCGCTGCACACATTTTTAAAATGTAAATTATATACACAACCCCATTCTTAAAATTTTGTCGAAGGGTGCTTACCACTGTTTACTTAACACCAGTTACCACTGACGTGTACCTGTTCAGTATCTGGATGAATCATCGAAATAGTACAGAGAAAACTCTTCAAAACGCAAATTTAATAGCTACGTTTAGGAATGACTCTTTTTGACCGAAAACAACGTTGTAAGTACGCATTTTGTTTATAATAGTGACTCAACTCCTGGAAATTCTTGAATATGTGTTGCTTCCCCTTTTCGCTTATACACTAGAAAATTTTTTTAGAGTGTACCCATGGAGGGCCTATCCGTTGAAACACAACAGCAACTCCTATACTCCTGTACGTTCCACAGGACATGCCACTCCTTCATTTCCCTTTTTCTTCATTTGTTAAAGGATACCTCCCTTTTCTGACCTCCGTGTCGGCTCCGCTGATCATTTGCATCAACTGCATTTGCTTTGAGAATGTCAGACGTTGTGCGCGTTTGGAAGGATGCATTTCTGTGATGTTGGTGTGAACCCATAAAAACTGAGAGTTATAAGCTTAACTTCCTCCACATACCTCAGAATAATATCACAAGTATATAGTCATCAAAATCCCATACGTACGCCAAGTATAACGTGCAACGGAAATAAATGATCACTTTCTCGAAATCCAGTAATTCAGACATACTGCGACGCTTAAGTTTGCAACTCGGCTCAAAGGCGCCAAACTCGTGCCCCTGCGTGCCGCCCTGCTGCGACGCTCCGGACGGCGAGCTGCGTCGGTCGACACGTGCGGGGAAAAAGAGAAAGGGCCGCGGCTCGCAACTTGCTGCGACGTGTGACGTCACACCGGCACCCAACGAGCCACGCGACACCCCCATTACACCCTACTTTTGACGTCTCTGCGACGGAGGTCAGAACTGCGACCCCCGGCTTTGAAATCCACATCTACATCTACATCTACATCCATACTCCGCAATCCACCTGACGGTGTGTGGCGAAGGGTACTCTGAGTACCTCTATCGGTCCTCCCTTCTATTCCAGTCTCGTATTGTTCGTGGAAAGAAAGATTGTCGGTATACCTTTGTGTGGGCTCTAATCTCTCTGATCTTATCCTCATGGTCTCTTCGCGAGATATACGTAGGAGGTAGCAATATACTGCTTGACTCCTCGGTGAAGGTATGTTCTCGAAAGTCCAATAAAAGCTCGTACCGAGCTACTGAGCGTCTCTCCTGCAAAGTCTTCCACTGGAGTTTATCTATCATCTTCGTAACGCTTTCGCGATTACTAAATGATCCTGTAACGAAGCGCGCTGCTCTCCGTTGGACCTTCTCTATCTCTTCTATCAACCCTATCTGGTACGGATCCCACACCGGTGAGCAGTATTCGAGCAGTGGCCGAACAAGTGTACTGTAACCTACTTCCTTTGTTTTCGGATTGCATTTCCTTAGGATTCTTCCAATGAATCTGTCTGGCATCTGCTTTATCGACGATTTATTTTATATGGTCATTCCATTTTAAATCACTCCTAATGCCTACTCCCAGATAATTTATGGAATTAACTGCTTCCAGTTGCTGACCTGCTATATTGTAGCTAAATGATAAAGGATCTTTCTTTCTATGTATTCTCAGCACATTACACTTGTCTACATTGAGATTCGATTGCCATTCCCTGCACCATGCCTCAATTCGTTGCAGATCCTCCTGCATTTCTGTACAATTTTCCATTATTACAACCTCTCAAGATACTACAGCATCATCCGAAAAAAGCCTCACTGAACTTCCAATGTTATCCACAAGGTCATTTATGTATACTGTGAATAGCAACGGTCCTACGACGCTCCCCTGCGGCACACCTGAAATCACTCTTACTACCTGGGAACCCGTGTCCATGGCCCTCTGAGTCTCGTGGACGAATAGCGCGAGCTGGCTTTCACACTATCGTCTTTTTCGAAACTCGTGCTGATTCCTACAGAGAAAAGTCATTACACTCGAACATAATACGTGTTCCAAAATTCTACAACTGATCGACGTTAGAGATATAGGTCTACAGTTCTGCACATCTGTTCGACGTCCCTTATTGAAAACGGGGATGACCTATGCCCTTTTCCAATCCTTTGGAACGCTACGCTCTTCTAGAGACCGCTGCAAGAAGGGGGCAAGTTCCTTCGCGTACTCTGTGTAAAATCGAACTGGTATCCCATCAGGTCCAGCGGCCATTCCTCTTTTGAGCGAATTTAATTGTTTTTCTATCCCTCTGTCATCTATTTCGATATTTACCATTTTGTCATCTGTGCTACAATCTAGAGAAGGAACTACAGTGCAGTCTTCCTCTTACGAGTGACCGAGGAAAACATTTCAGATAGACCGCCGCTCACAATCGACACGAAAACGTCCCAGAGGTTGGCATCAAGTGCGCCAATGAAACTGCCTCTTTCCCTGAGGCGTCGACTGCACACATTTCGCGTTCGAGAGCGAGAGTTTGATGAGCAGCAGGTAGTTCTAGACCTTCCTGACAACCTTTGGCCTGCTGAAACTTTCCCTGAGGGCACTGCGGGGCTGCATCTCCACTGAACGTGCAGTGGGACCGCAGATTTCGTTCTCGTCTACAGATCGTTCAGAACCGTACGACGAAATCTGAGCGCGATCAGAAGCAGGAAAGGGTACGCACACCTCTTCGGCCTTCCTACTCCCCTCCCTCCTCCAACATTGACACGCCCCTGACTACAACGGCAAAGAGTCCCTCTAGGAGCCTCCAGTTGGGTGACAGCCCCACTGCCGCGCACGCAACTTTGTCGAGCATTTTAGAAATGTACCTTCAGATATTTCGACACCACTTTAACGTGGCGGCTGTGCTAGTGTCAGAAGGTTAGGCGACCCCTTCGACAACCCTCCGCTTGGATTTCCTTGCCAATCTTTTGCCGTCAGCAGCGGATATCTAAACAACCGAACGCAGCAAATTGCTCAAATTTTAACGGTTTATTCTCTAGTCATTTATCTAGAAGTGACACCTTTCCGTTTTCAAAAATGTGCTATCGATAAACAACCCAAACACTTGCTTTTTGGATACCGAAACACCGCCAGGGATTCCGAAACGGACACGCACAGCAAATGACTGGAATTTTTATAATGTATTCCTCAGACCCCGATCTCGACCACCCTAGAAAACTTTTTACATATCTTTATCCGTTTTCGAAATACAGAGGTTCAAAATTACGCTACTTGTTTACGAAAAACATGCACGTAAAATCCGGTGTGAGGCAGTATAGAAAGTGAGGTCGCACGGAGAAATATGTTGTAAAGTGTCTCCGTTATTATCTGCGAACCCCATGTCGTAATAACGAAACACATGCCAAACTTTTTTGCACGTAAACTTTGGTCTGAGGTGTAAAATCAGTTTCGCGTTTTTTTCAGTTTCACGTAAGTAAACTGTCTGCATTTTCCTGACCGATACATTTCTTCTGTAAGAGTTACATGCCGTGCTGCAGCTGGGAAAAGAACAGAACCAGCGGAAAAATACTGAAAGATAATAGATAGTGGACGTGTTATAGAAAAAGCAAAGGAGACAATGGCAGCTCGGGAGCGGAACATAGTTGACAGTGACACAACAGCGCCAGGCAAAAAGTGAAGGAGACACTGTCAGCGGCGGGGAGGGGGGTTTAGGAATAAAGGGAAAATGGGCGAGAGCCAGTGATAGTGAGGGACAGAGTATATAAGAACGACAATGATGATGAGGAACAGAGAGTGAGAAGAGACAGCAGAGTAGAAAGGGAGGAACGAGATACGTATCAGCGATAAAAGAGACAAAGAGGAAGGCAATGACAGAGCGAGGAGACTGTAGCAGTAGGACAGAACGAAGGAGATGGTGGCTGCAAGACGGGGGGAGACAGCGGCAGTTAGAGAGACACAAAGAGAAAAAGACAGTGCTTTGGACTGAATGAGGAGGGGCAACTGGGAGTGGATGGATATAGGTGACTTACAGCGATGGACTAGCGCGTGTGAGAGGGTTACAATTTGGAGTTTGAGGTGAGTTGCACGTTAAAAAAGTACGGAATACCAAAATTTTTGGGAAAATTTTTAAAGGTGCTGAGGAAGGTGGAATGAGGTAGAAGGGGCCCAACTTTTGAGTCAGAGTCTTTTGAATGTGTTCGCAATTTTTGTGCTCCGAGAGGAGCATTTTTTCGCTGGTACATAACTGATCTAGCTGATAGGGTCCGCAGAAATCTGCGGTTGTTTGCTGACGATGCTGTGATGTACGGGAAAGTGTCGTCTTTGAGTGACTGTAGGATGATACAAGATGAGTTGGACAAAATTTCTAGTTGGAATGGTGAATGGCAGCTAGCCCTAAATGTAGAAAAATGTTATTTAATGATGACGAGTAAGAAACACATAATTTGCGAGTACAATTTTATTAGTGTCCTGCCTGACACAATCACGTCGTTTAAATACCTGGGCGTAACGTGGCTGAGCGATGTGAAGTGGGACGAGCATGTGAGGATCGTAGTAGGATAGGCGAATGGTCATATTTTGGGAAAGTATGATTCATCTGTAAAGGAGACTGCTTATAGGACGCTATTGCGACGTATTTTTGAGTACTGCTCGAATGTATGGGATGCACACCAGGTCGGATGAAAGGAAGACATCGTAGGAAATCAGAGGCCGTCTGCCAGATTTGTTAAGTTCGATCAGCACGCAAGTATTACGGAGACGCTTCGGGAACTGAAGTGGGAATCGCAGGACGGAAGACGAACTTCTTTTCGAAAGACATTATTAATGATGGTAAAATCACTTGCGCTCTTTTATCGCATTTTTCATAGTCTACGACTTCTTCGTCTGGTAACAGCATCTTTCGACCATCTTATACTATTTTTGGACATTTCCCCGTAAGTCATTCCTTCTGTAAAATACGCCGGATGAAAGAAATAGACAGAAAAAGAAACTACGCTGGGTCCCGTTACAAGAAGCGAAAATGTGCCCAGAGAAATTTGTCATTCAGTTACCACTAGCAATGTTCATTTCAGTAACAGATAACAAAAAATGAAACTGTACTTACAGTGTATATTCAGTATAGTAGAAAGATTGCATAATTAAATTTGTAGGTGATTTATGGTATAGTGCTTGCGAATCTTGGTATACAGAACTGCTACCAGTGACAAACAAAACGGCTGTAACCTGGCTGGACTCGAGTCTACCTGAGCTCGGATGAGAGATGTGGGGACATCGTGTGGTTCCGCGTTGCGAGACTGGTGGCGCTGTGGTCTCTCAGCGCACGTTTTGACTGGGTGGGAGACCAGGAGGTCGTGACAGCCAAGGCGAGAGTCGAGCAGGCAGACCAGGACAGCACGGAAGTTGAAGGCTGCTTCTTCCACATTAGGAAATGATTTGTGTATCTCAAAAATAGAAGTGGTTTGGGTACTATATTACACTTGACAGTCCCGCTACAATTAGTCGGGTAAGTCTGTTCCGAGGTTAGAAGAAGCCGAGGCGGTACCACGTCCAACAGGACAATGTCTACTGAAGCAATGCAGACCACACCTTCAGGTTGGCCGCAGCGTTATGTTCATCGCTGGAATGTAGTCCATCTATAGCAATGATTCGATGTGGCAATGCCCAAATTCGACCGCGGTCAAGAGCCCGTATTGAACTCCCGGCACGCCCGTGACTGGCTGCGTGTAATGGGCACAGAAAGCCGGGCGCACACTCCCCTCCAACACGACTGTACCTTGTCGAGCACTCGGCATCGAGTGCTGAACATTCGGGTTGCTTCCTTCACTTTACGCAATGATTTCTGTGTGTGATGTGTGAAAAACACCAACCTGAACTGTGGGTTAGGTGTGGTGATTGTGATTGTAGTTTACACACCCCTGAGATACGAAATTAAAGTTTCTGTGGTCGGAACACGGAGTGAAGCTTCCTATGCAGTCGCGCGAAATTATTTTTTAAAGGTGATGAAACAGTCAATCAATCTTTATGGAAAATTTTGAGCATATGGCACTTAGGACATCTTCTGTCTCCCTGCCGCCGTTGGATAAGCAGCTGCAGCAGCAAGTCGTATACTCCTAGCTCACTCATTTCTTACATACTTTAATTCTTAATTTCTTTGCGTGTTTTTGGTACTTGCATTGTTTAATTCATAAATTTCGGGCGTATTATAGTATTTGAGAGTTGTAGCATCGCGTTTTAGTACCTGAATAGTGTAAAATCGCGTAGTCTCCTTCCGCTGCCGAGCAGTGTGTCAGCAGTGCGCAAGTAGCAGCATTACTGCATTTACTAGGCAATCTTGTATTTTATTAACCGTTAAAATTTTGTCGATTTGTTTGCGCTCTCTGTAGATTAGTTCAGATGTTCTTTGCAAAACAGTTTTTAGCATGGATAGGGACTGCAACTGCTGTGTTCGGATGCAGGCTGAGTTGGCATCCCTTCGCTCCCAGCTTCAGGCAGTGTTGGCTTCGGTCACACAGCTTGAGGCTGTTGCCAATGGGCATCACTGTGGGGGCCCGGATGTGGGTTTGTCGGGGACGGCCAGCTCGTCCCACGCATCCCCCGATCGGACTACGACTGTGGTTGCCCGGGATACTGCCCGCATTGAGGCTGATCCCTCACCTGTGGTAGAGTGGGAGGTCGTCTCAAGGTGTGGCAGGGGGCGAAAGACATTCAGGAGGGCTGAACGGAAGGCCTCTCCAGTTTGTCTGACGAACCGGTTTCAGGCTCTGTCTCAGGCTGATACTGATCTTCGGCCTGACATGGCTGCTTGTCCTGTTCCAGAGGTTGCCCCTCAGTCTGCAAGATCCAGGCGGTCGCAGAGGGTGGGCTTACTGGTAGTTGGGAGCTCCAACGTCAGGCGCGTAATGGGGCCCCTTAGGGAAATGGCAGCAAGAGAGGGGAAGAAAACCAATGTGCACTCCGTGTGCATACCGGGGGGAGTCATTCCAGATGTGGAAAGGGTCCTTCCGGATGCCATGAAGGGTACAGGGTGCACCCTTCTGCAGGTGGTCGCTCATGTCGGCACCAATGATGTGTGTCGCTATGGATCGGAGGAAATCCTCTCTGACTTCCGGCGGCTATCTGATTTGGTGAAGACTGCCAGTCTCGCTAGCGGGATGAAAGCAGAGCTCACCATCTGCAGCATCGTCGACAGGACTGACTGCGGACCTTTGGTACAGAGCCGAGTGGAGGGTCTGAGAGGCTGAGACGGTTCTGTGACCATGTGGGCTGCAGATTCCTCGACTTGCGCCATCGGGTGGTGGGGTTTCGGGTTCCGCTGGATAGGTCAGGAGTCCACTACACGCAACAAGCGGCTACACGGGTAGCAGGGGTTGTGTGGCGTGGGCTGGACGTTTTTTTTAGGTTAGATGGCCTTGGGCAAGTACAGAAAGGGCAACAGTCTCAACGGGTGCGGGGCAAAGTCACGACATGCGGGGACCAAGCAGCAATCGGTATTGTAATTGTCAACTGTCGAAGCTGCGTTGGTAAAGTACCGGAACTTCAAGCGCTGATAGAAAGCACCGAAGCTGAAATCGTTATAGGTACAGAAAGCTGGCTTAAGCCAGAGATAAATTCTGCCGAAATTTTTACAAAGATACAGACGGTGTTTAGGAAGGATAGATTGCATGCAACCGGTGGTGGAGTGTTCGTCGCTGTTAGTAGTAGTTTATCCTGTAGTGAAGTAGAAGTGGATAGTTCCTGTGAATTATTATGGGTGGAGGTTACACTCAACAACCGAGCTGGGTTAATAATTGGCTCCTTTTACCGACCTCCCGACTCAGCAGCGTTAGTGGCAGAACAACTGAGAGAAAATTTGGAATACATTTCACATAAATTTTCTCAGCATATTATAGTCTTAGGTGGAGATTTCAATTTACCAGATATAGACTGGGACACTCAGATGTTTAGGACGGGTGGTAGGGACAGAGCATCGAGTGACATTATACTGAGTGCACTATCCGAAAATTACCTCGAGCAATTAAACAGAGAACCGACTCGTGGAGATAACATCTTTGACCTACTGATAACAAACAGACCCGAACTTTTCGGCTCTGTAAGTGCAGAACAGGGAATCAGTGATCATAAGGCCGTTGCAGCATCCCTGAATATGGAAGTTAATAGGAATATAAAAAAAGGGAGGAAGGTTTATCTGTTTAGCAAGAGTAATAGAAGGCAGATTTCAGACTACCTAACAGATCAAAACGAAAATTTCTGTTCCGACACTGACAATGTTGAGTGTTTATGGAAAAAGTTCAAGGCAATCGTAAAATGCGTTTTAGACAGGTACGTGCCGAGTAAAACTGTGAGGGACGGGAAAAACCCACCGTGGTACAACAACAAAGTTAGGAAACTACTGCGAAAGCAAAGAGAGCTTCACTCCAAGTTTAAACGCAGCCAAAACCTCTCAGACAAACAGAAGCTAAGCGATGTCAAAGTTAGCGTAAGGAGGGCTATGCGAGAAGCGTTCAGTGAATTCGAAAGTAAAATTCTATGTACCGACTTGACAGAAAATCCTAGGAAGTTCTGGTCTTACGTTAAATCAGTAAGTGGCTCGAAACAGCATATCCAGACACTCCGGGATGATGATGGCATTGAAACAGAGGATGACACGCGTAAAGCTGAAATACTAAACACCTTTTTCCACAGCTGTTTCACAGAGGAAGACCGCACTGCAGTTCCTTCTCTAAATCCTCGCACAAACGAAAAAATGGCTGACATCGAAATAAGTGTCCAAGGAATAGAAAAGCAACTGGAATCACTCAACAGAGGAAAGTCCACTGGACCTGACGGGATACCAATTCGATTCTACACAGAGTACGAGAAAGAACTTGCCCCCCTTCTAACAGCCGTGTACCGCAAGTCTCTAGAGGAACGGAGGGTTCCAAATGATTGGAAAAGAGCACAGGTAGTCCCAGTCTTCAAGAAGGGTCGTCGAGCAGATGCGCAAAACTATAGACCTATATCTCTGACGTCGATCTGTTGTAGAATTTTAGAACAAGTTTTTTGCTCGAGTATCATGTCGTTTTTGGAAACCCTACTATGTAGGAATCAACATGGATTCCGGAAAGAACGATCATGTGAGACCCAACTCGCTTTATTTGTTCATGAGACCCAGAAAATATTAGATACAGGCTCCCAGGTAGATGCTATTTTTCTTGACTTCCGGAAGGCGTTCGATACAGTTCCGCACTGTCGCCTGATAAACAAAGTAAGAGCCTACGGAATATCAGACCAGCTGTGTGGCTGGATTGAAGAGTTTTTAGCAAACAGAACACAGCATGTTGTTATCAATGGAGAGACGTCTACAGACGTTTAAGTAACCTCTGGCGTGCCACAGGGGAGTGTTATGGGACCATTGCTTTTCACAATATATATAAATGACCTAGTAGATAGTGTCGGAAGTTCCATGCGGCTTTTCGCAGATGATGCTGTAGTATACAGAGAAGTTGCAGCATTAGAAAATTGTAGCGAAATGCAGGAAGATCTGCAGCGGATAGGCACTTGGTGCAGGGAGTGGCAACTGTCCCTTAACATAGACAAATGTAATGTATTGCGAATACGTAGAAAGAAGGATACTTTATTGTATGATTATATGATAGCGGAACAAACACTGGTAGCAGTTACTTCTGTAAAATATCTGGGAGTATGCGTGCGGAGCGATTTGAAGTGGAATGATCATATAAAATTAATTGTTGGTAAGGCGGGTACCAGGTTGAGATTCATTGGGAGAGTGCTTAGAAAATGTAGTCCATCAACAAAGGAGGTGGCTTACAAAACACTCGTTCGACATATACTTGAGTATTGCTCATCAGTGTGGGATCCGTACCAAATAGGGTTGACGGAGGAGATAGAGAAGATCCAAAGAAGAGCGGCACGTTTCGTCACAGGGTTATTTGGTAACCGTGATAGCGTTACGGAGATGTTTAATAAACTCGCAGACTCTGCAAGACAGGCGATCTGCGTCGCGGTGTAGCTTGCTCGCCAGGTTTCGAGAGGGTGCGTTTCTGGATGAGGTATCGAATATATTGCTTCCCCCTACTTATACCTCCCGAGGAGATCACGAATGTAAAATTAGAGAGATTAGAGCGCGCACGGAGGCTTTCAGACAGTCGTTCTTCCCGCGAACCATACGCGACTGGAACAGGAAAGGGAGGTAATGACAGTGGCACGTAAAGTGCCCTCCGCCACACACCGTTGGGTGGCTTGCAGAGTATGAATGTAGATGTAGAACTTGTTTTTTGAGATACGTGGATGATATTTATATCGTTTGGCCACATGGAATGGAATCTCTTCATCGATTTTTAGATCATTTTAACTGCCTTCATCCACGAATCACATGTACGATGGAAATTGGAAATGATGGCAAATTACCTTTTTTGGATGTCTTAGTACATAAGAAAGAAAATGGGACTTTGGGCCACAGTGTATACCGAAAACCTAAGCATACGGACCGCTACCTCCATGCCACAAGTTGTCATCCACAACATCAACGCTTGGGAGTTTTACGCATACTGGTCAAGAGGGCTTATGCTGTTTCGGATTCCGATAACTTGAAACAAGAGTTGGATCACCTTAAGGTTGTTTTCAGGCAGAATGGGTATTCTGATCACCAACTTACTCGTGCTTTTCAATTTGGACCCCCACGAGAACCAACGGTGGACACTTCCAAATCTGTTGCTTTTTTACCCTTCGTGGGAAGTATTTCTTCGAAAACTTCAAGAATCCTCAGGAAATATGATATTAAAAGTGTCCTTATGCCTCTGGCCAAAACTAGATCCCTTCTTGGATCGGTTAAAGATGATTTGGGACTGAGGAAACCTGGGGTATACAAGATTCCCTGTCACTGCAGCGAGGCCTACATTAGACAGACTGTCCGTACAGTTCAAGATCGATGTGTGGAACATCGACGGCATACACGTCTGCTCCAGCCGGAAAAATCAGCCGTTTCTGAACACTGTCTTAATGAAGGGCACAATATGTCCTTTAAAGAGACGCAAATTATTGCCTCGGCTTCCCGGTCCTGGGATTGTGTATTGAAAGAATCAATTGAAATCCGTCTGTCTGATGATATTATTAACAGAGATAAAGGATTTCCTTTAAGCAAGACGTGGACTCCTATTTTATCACAGATAAAACAAAAACGGGCTGGTTTCCGACCGGCTGCATTTTAATTTTGCGATTCCTCGCTTTTGACAGTTTTCACCGCTGGCGCCGCTGCAATTCTTCGTCTCACAGAGGGCAGCTCTTCCGTTGCTCGCGCACGCGCAACGGCCAGTACCCGCGGTATAAAGGAGCCGCCGAATCTGAGGTCTCTTCAGTTCCGGCGTGATTGTCCACTCAATCTCACCTGCAGATGGCGGCCAGATGGTCCGCCGAAATATCGTGTTGTCGTCAGGACGATGGAACCCGGCAGCAAACCCGTGAAAATCATGTCAGTCAATAGATAACGATTTATTAAGTCTGAATTTAAGAGGGGCAGGCACACCTTTAAAAGTTAATTTTCGTGCACGAAATATGCAGGTCAGCCACATCACAACCGCACATTTGAGTTAAGGGAGGCATCGAACTATTAAATGAAAATGCGTGCTTATGATCGATGGTGCCGGCCGCGGTGGTCTCGCGGTTCTAGGCGCGCAGTCCGGAACCGTGCGACTGCTACGGTCGCAGGTTCGAATCCTGCCTCGGGCATGGATGTTTGTGATGCCCTTAGGTTAGTTAGGTTTAAGTAGTTCTAAGTTCTAGGGGACTAATGACCACAGCAGTTGAGTCCCATAGTGCTCAGAGCCATTTGAACCATTTTTTGATCGATGGTGTTTATTTCTCTTGACGTGCATTCGAGCGGGAAAAACATTCGACAAGATTACAACGAATGCAAAGATAGTGAACAATTATGTCTAATTCCGATCGCGGTACCAATTTTATGATTGCGTAATGAATACTGCCAACGATCAAGCGAAGAGCATGTCAGAAAATGCTAATGGAAAGTGAACTCAGAAGAACAAAGGCCATTCACAGATGCAAAGTGCATCCTGCAAATCAAAAATCTAAGTGGGGTTATCAGTTACCGAAACACCGCGCCCCCTGAACTATTCCTGGGAACAGCGTCGCTGGGCGAACCTCACCAATTAAACTCCCCAAATTCAGATGCGCGCGCGTCGGCTGTGAGCGAGACTTAGTAGCGTGCTGGATCCATCTTCCCGTGTGCAGCCGTACAGATGCTGCAACACCATCGTCCGTGGAAAACAGAAATTCTAACTCCTCTCCCTAGTTTTGGAATGTCTCCAAGTCATCCATCAATGACGGTAACGATTCTGAGCACCGTCTGATCTCTGGCCAAGTTTTGCTGAGATTGCGACAACAGCCGTGGTGAAATTCCAATATTCCGACAGAGCGCCAGCAGAAGATAGATTTTTTTTTTTTGTTTTGTTTTGTGGACGGGGGCGGGGCAGAAGTCAACCGTTTTTCTAGCCGCGCTCGAGGCTCTGCGTCTTGCGCTTCCCAAAGAAAGCTTTAAGTACAGGAGACATACCTCCATATAAGCATCGCGTCTTTGCTCGAGCGCTACCCAGCCGTCTGGGGCATTACCGGCTGTCGCGTTGACATGTCCGGCCTTGTCTCGGGAAGAAGTGCGAGAGCCCCCAAAGGCGACGTTTATGGCCGCAGTGAAGGTCGAAACCTGAAGTATGTTACCACCAAGACACAATCGATGCCTTCTCTGGGCGATAGCAATGGAAATACTATCGACAGTAGTGTTGTCAAAGTATAGTTACTAAACACAGCCTTCCGAAATTCCTTCACCAAAGAACACGAAGTAAATATTCCAGAATTCGAATCAAGAACAGCTGCTAATGTGAGTAACGTAAAAGTAGACATCCTCGGAGTAGTGAAGCAACTTAAATCAGTTAACAAAAGCAAGTCTTCAGGCCCAGACTGTATACCCTTTAGGTTGCTTTCAGAGTATGCTGATACAATAGCTCCATACCCAAAAATGATATATAACCGTTCGCTCGACGAAAGACCCGTGCTCAAAAGCTGGAAAGTTGTGCAGGTCACACCAGCATTCAAAAGAAAGTAGTAGGAGTAATCCACTAAATTATAGGCCCATATCGTTAAATCCTGCAGCATTTCGGGACATATATTGTGCTAGAACATTGTGAATTACGTCGAAGAGAAGGGTCTATTGACACGGAGTCAACACGGATTTGGAAAAGATCGTTTTGTGGAACACAACTAGCTCTTCGCTCAAATGAAGAGATGAGTGCTATCGACAAGAGATTTCAAACTCATTACGTATTTCAGGATTTCCGGAAGGCTTTTGACACTATACCTCACAGGCGGCTTGTAGTGAAATTGCGTGCGTATGAACATCGTCTCAGTTACGCGACCGGATTCGTGATATCCTGTCAGTGAGGTCACAGTTCGTAGAAATTGACGGAAAGTCATCGAGTAAAACAGAAGTGATTTCTGGCGTTCCCCAAGGTAGAGTTGCAGGCTCTCTGCTGTTCCTTATCTATATAAATAATTTAGAACATAATCTGAGCAGCCGTCTTAGGTTGTCTGCAGATGATGCTGTCGTTTATCGACTAGTAAAGTCGTCAGAAGATCGAAAGAAATTGAAAAACAATTTATAAAAGATATCTGTATGGTGCGAAAACTGGCAATTGACCATAAATAATGAAAAGTGTGACGTCATCAACATGAGTGCTAAAAGGAATTCGTTAAACTTCGGTTACACGATAAATCAATCAAACTTAAAGCCCATAAACTAAAGTAAATACCTAGGAATTACAATTACGAACAACTTAAACTGGAAAGAACACGCAGAAAATTTTGTGGGGAAGACAAATCAAAGACTGCGTTTTATGGACAGAACATGTAGAATATGTCACGGATCTACTAAGAGACTGCCTACACAACGCTTGTCCGTGTTCTTTTGGCGTATTGCTGCGCGGTGTGGGATCCTTACCAGATGGGATCAACGGAGTATATCGAGGAAGTTCACCGAAGTTCAGCACGTTTTTTATTATCGCGAAGAGAGAGTGTCACGGATATGATACAGGATCTGGGATGGACATAATTAAAACAAAGGCGTTTTCCGTTGCGGTGGAATCTTCTCACGAAATTTTTATCACTAACTTTCTCCTCCGAATGCGAAAATATTTTGTTGACGCCGACCTGCATAGGGCGAAACGATCACCGTAATAAAATAGTGAAATCAGAGCTCTCGAGGAAAGATATAGGTGTTCGTTCTCTCTACGCGCTTTTCGACATTGGAATAATATAAAATCGGGAAGGTGGTTCGACGAACCCTCTGTCAGGCACTTAAATGTGGTTTGCAGAGTATCCATGCAGATGTAGATGTAGATGTAGAATGCCAGTGTCCCTCTGCTGTCTCACTCTGCTAGGCTGCTGTGTCGAGTAAAAGGAAATACACAGCTTCTCACAAACTGATGTGAATAGCTAATTCAGTTCCTAGCTTGATCGTTGGCAACACGTGGAATTACATATGCAAGAATTTTGCAAGTAATAATACGAATTATGAAAATAACATTTCAGTTACCTCTTCAATACGTTAGTAGAGCTGGGGAGTAGTATTAGAACATAAAAATGTGAATAAACATGTAGGGTGGCGCTACATGAATAATTAAGCCACCTTACATGTCGTCTGAATTCCATGTTAGACTTCAAAAATCCCCTACAGCTGAAACTTGCTGGCAGATTAGAACTGTGTGCCAGGCCGAGATCCGAACTCGGGACGTTTGCCTTTCGCAGGCAAGTTCCCCACCGACCGCAAGACTAGCACATCTGGAAGAAAGACAGTTTTAATCTGCCAGCAGGCCTCACAACAGCACACATTCCGCTGTAGAGTGAAAAATTCATTCTGGAGACATATCCTACAGTTGATTTGTGATTCAGTCCAAAAGACAGAGGAAGGAAAGGCACACCAGCTCCAGCAGGACCATTCCTTAGTGGTGGAGAGGCCAACATTCAGCTTGATGACACATTTACGTTGACCCTAAAGATGCAACTGTAGCGCTGAAGACAGATATGAAAAATGTTACACTAGCAGTTAATAACTTGGTCATTGCATGGCTTTAATATAGTGCTAGCTCCTATCCCCTGGGGGGCTATTATAATCGTAGCCGGATCAGTATTGTAATTTAAAAGGATGCTTCCAGTCCTAATTGCTTCGTGATACTGTAACACTTATTTCAGGATACACGTGTTCTCGTTGAAACTCTGTGCAGCTAGCTGCCCAAGCATTATCTCTGAGACAGTGATTATCCAGCACAGCTATTAGCACCAGGAAAATTGCTACTTGAAATTGTTACTTAACCACAAGAACACAAAAAACTTCGATTTTTATCTTAAAATTTCTCTTTTAATCTGACTGCTTATTTTAATGCTGTTGCTTGACTCCGTTCTAGTTTAAATATTATTACCACCATAAAGTAATAACCTTGACTTTAAAAATGCGTAGCTGGCAAGAGATATTAGTTTTTGTAGCTACAACTATGAAATGAGGTATGCTGGCCCACTGGGACTTTATTTATCATCGAAACTTGTTCACAAGTTGGTGTGGTATTGAGTCAAAAAAAAAAAAATGGTTCAAATGGCTCTGAGCACTATGGGACTCAACTGCTGTGGTCATAAGTCCCCTAGAACTTAGAACTACTTAAACCTAACTAACCCAAGGACAGCACACAACACCCAGCCGTCACGAGGCAGAGAAAATCCCTGACCCCGCTGGGAATCGAACCCGGGAATCCGGGCGTGGGAAGCGAGAACGCTACCGCACGACCACGAGATGCAGGCTGAGTCAAAAAATAGTCAAATCTTACCCCTAATTTTCTGATATTTGGAACTTAACCTTACTCAGATAAATAAATAAATAAAGCAAAAATTACAGCTAGCCCTTTACGACACCGCCACTTTTCAACCTACGAAACAAAAACAGACATTCTTTCTCTTCAGACGTTGCCTTCTACGAGACATTAAAAATTTTCCAATATGACTCTACAAAATATTCTGCCAAATAAAGTGAAGCACCACGTGTGGCTCGAGAATCTAAACACGATCGTTTTGCTATCTTGCAGTATTCCTAGATAAAAGTACAGAATCTTTGCACTCTCGATGAAAGTCACATTGACAATTTTTTTTACAGGGAAAGTGTTAGTACTTCAATTCTTTATGATCACTATAACAATCAGGGCTGTCGCAGTTTTTGGACCAGAGGTTTCTTGAGTAATATCTCTGACTTTTGGCAGCATCTGTGGTGCAAGTTCTCATTAGTAGCTGGTTCTGCTGTCACCAAATTTCTCTCAGGCAGCATATGACACATTCAGTATAATAATTACAACAACTATTAATATACATTTACATTCTTCGTAAAAAACATATTCAATTAGCGTCTGTATTCTGTGAGAGAAGGAAGCATAAAAAACAGCCTGGTAAACAAACAACTGTACGTATATCTGCAACATAACAATTTTATACACAGCAGTAGAAACGTAAGTTTAATGATGTATTATCTAGGTCTATATCCGAGACACGCACGTTAATTACTACTGTGAATATGACCACAGGAGAAGCAAGAAACATATCATATATGACCTAGCGGTTCTAGGCGCTTCAGTCGGGAACCGCGCGACCGCTACGGTCGCACTTCCAATCCTGCCTCGGGCATGGATGTGTGTGATGTTCTTAGGTTAGTTAGGTTTAAGTAGTTCTAAGATCTAGGGGACTGATGACCTGAGAAGTTAAGTCCCATAGCGCTCAGAGCCATTTGAACCATTTTGAACATATAATATAAACTCTTTGGTGTATTTATCTGTTCCTTGCTTACACTCTATGACAGTTGTGTCCAATGTATCCAAGAAATTTCTCCATTTAGGGATTGATAGCAGTAACATGTGCGACATACCGTGAAGTAGGACATATTTTAAGTCCCGTCAGATTAAAACAGGCAGAGTTATAGTTACAGTCTAAATCTCTTCATCGTTGTGTGCTTGTAGTTGTACACTCCTGGAAATGGAAAAAAGAACACATTGACACCGGTGTGTCAGACCCACCATACTTGCTCCTGACACTGCACGAGGGCTGTACAAGCAATGATCACACGCACGGCACAGCGGACACACCAGGAACCGCGGTGTTGGCCGTCGAATGGCGCTAGCTGCGCAGCATTTGTGCACCGCCGCCGTCAGTGTCAGCCAGTTTGCCGTGGCATACGGAGCTCCATCGCAGTCTTTAACACTGGTAGCATGCCGCGACAGCGTGGACGTGAACCGTATGTGCAGTTGACGGACTTTGAGCGAGGGCGTATAGTGGGCATGCGGGAGGCCGGGTGGACGTACCGCCGAATTGCTCAACACGTGGGGCGTGAGGTCTCCACAGTACATCGATGTTGTCGCCAGTGGTCGGCGGAAGGTGCACGTGCCCGTCGACCTGGGACCGGACCGCAGCGACGCACGGATGCACGCCAAGACCGTAGGATCCTACGCAGTGCCGTAGGGGACCGCACCGGCACTTCCCAGCAAATTAGGGACACTGTTGCTCCTGGGGTATCGGCGAGGACCATTCGCAACCGTCTCCATGAAGCTGGGCTACGGTCCCGCACACCGTTAGGCCGTCTTCCGCTCACGCCCCAACATCGTGCAGCCCGCCTCCAGTGGTGTCGCGACAGGCGTGAATGGAGGGACGAATGGAGACGTGTCGTCTTCAGCGATGAGAGTCGCTTCTGCCTTGGTGCCAATGATGGTCGTATGCGTGTTTGGCGCCGTGCAGGTGAGCGCCACAATCAGGACTGCATACGACCGAGGCACACAGGGCCAACACCCGGCATCATGGTGTGGGGAGCGATCTCCTACACTGGCCGTACACCACTGGTGATCGTCGAGGGGACACTGAATAGTGCACGGTACATCCAAACCGTCATCGAACCCATCGTTCTACCATTCCTAGACCGGCAAGGGAACTTGCTGTTCCAACAGGACAATGCACGTCCGCATGTATCCCGTGCCACCCAACGTGCTCTAGAAGGTGTAAGTCAACTACCCTGGCCAGCAAGATCTCCGGATCTGTCCCCCATTGAGCATGTTTGGGACTGGATGAAGCGTCGTCTCACGCGGTCTGCACGTCCAGCACGAACGCTGGTCCAACTGAGGCGCCAGGTGGAAATGGCATGGCAAGCCGTTCCACAGGACTACATCCAGCATCTCTACGATCGTCTCCATGGGAGAATAGCAGCCTGCATTGCTGCGAAAGGTGGATATACACTGTACTAGTGCCGACATTGTGCATGCTCTGTTGCCTGTGTCTATGTGCCTGTGGTTCTGTCAGTGTGATCATGTGATGTATCTGACCCCAGGAATGTGTCAATAAAGTTTCCCCTTCCTGGGACAATGAATTCACGGTGTTCTTATTTCAATTTCCAGGAGTGTATATCGATTTGAACATAAGAAACGACGTACGATTAACGCAGATGTCACTGACATAGAGATACGTAATAAGTAAACTTATGTATCGAATTGATATGTTGTAGACATTGACATGCGTACAACTGTTTGTATCGGATGCCGCAGACGGTAGGTTCTACGTCTGAATACAATTTGCTTACTACACATTATAAATTGAGATACTCTTTAATAAACGCTCATTGACGGCATCAGAAGAAAGTGTTGGGGTGTCCCTCAGAACGCTGTCAGCAGTGGAATTGAGTTGTCGTAGTGAATAACGGTTCAGTATAGACATCGAATTGTCGGTCCCTGTGTAACTGGTCACACGAGCTCGTTCAGAGATCGAGGAGGGCGAGACTGTGCGATCAGACTGCTCCTACTTAACTACCGTAGTGCTCGAGACGACTTTAAGCTCGACGAGAGCTTTAACTTTGCTGTGGGAAGCTCTGTCGACAAAGCTGTCGTACGTTTTACTGCGCTGTTTGGGATCACAGGCCGAGTTCATCCTGTCTATCGGTCCGCAGATCACCCTCCACGCGGCCAGCAACCTCGACTTCGATAAGGACACTGTGAACGTTGTCCAGTACCAGCAAGACCCTACGAGGGACACCTACGTCGCCGTGACGTCAGTGGATCGCGACAATGCGACGGAGACGGCGACCGTCCGGCTGGTGGCGGAGGTGAGCGGCGAGGTTCGCATCGAGATCTGGTACACGGGCCAGCTGGCCGAGGACATGGACGGCTTCTACGTCAGCACGTACGAGGCGGCAGGAGAGACGAGGTGGGTAGTCGGCAGGCTGTGCTCGAGGTCCGCGTGTCTCTTTTCACTGTTCTGTCTCACCAGTTTCCGGAATGACGAGGGCAATACAAATACCCAGTCCCCAGTCGGAGAAAATGTCTGACACGGCCAGCAATCGAAACAAGCCGGGACCCTGCGATCCGCAGGCCGGGCCGGGGACGGCTGGCTGCTCACACATTCGGCTGACTCGGGAGTGGAGTCGGTGTGGCGTGCCCGCGTTTCGCGTACGCTGAGCGTGACTCCGTCACCGGTTTCTCCCGTCAGTGAACGAACCCCAGAAACTAACAACTGCTACTTCACTTGCAGCGCCCCAAGCTGTCCTCTTAGATTCCTGCCTAACGACGCCATCGGCAATCGCGATACATTCCGAATAAACTGCCAACATTTATGATGAGCGAGAATAAGAGTGCCGCTGCTGATTGTTACACTCCCAGCAATTTCATCGTCTGTTATTTAAACAGACACGAGCTCAAAATCGAAGAAATTCATCCCCGAGTTGGGGCCGTGGCTACTGCAGGGGCCGAACAGTCGGTAGGGCACTTGCTTGCGAAAGGCAAAGGTCCGGAGTTCGACTCTCTGTCCGGCATACCGTTTCAATCTGCCAGTAAGTTTCAAGTTTCGTGTAGACTCTTATTCAGAAGATCCATTACATTTTCTGTCATTTTTATGTTCGTGAGATTGACCACCCTATCCGCAAATTAATGTTTGATTTCCTGCTGGGCTCTGAGCACTATGGGACTCAACTGCTGTGGTCATAAGTCCCCTAGAACTTAGAACTGCTTAAACCTAACTAACCTAAGGACATCACACACATCCATGCCCGAGGTAGGATTCGAACCTGCGACCGTAGCGGCCGCACGGTTCCGGACTGCGCGCCTAGAACCGCGAGTGATTTCCTGCTGTCTTACATTATGTTTCTTATGTCAATTGGAGGTTTTCTTCGTGTGTCTCATTACGATCTTTTCCTGTTCGTTACTAACACCTTTAAAAACACATAGGGCAGCCACGATGCGGCGCCACCGAGATCCCACTCCGGTCTAAAATAACAGTCACTGTTTTGTTAATTACATTACACCTATGGTCACCGTTTAACTGTTTTGTGGTGCTTAAAGGTTTCTGTGTTATTTAACACTTTTATTCCGCTTTTTGCAAAATTGTGTGTCGTTCAGTTTGCCAGGCAAGGAGCTTCCCGTTATAACTCTTTATACTTCTTATGTGAATTTTAAGTATGTCCACGTTTTATTGTGAAGTAACTTTAATTAATGACTACGCATACTGCATTTTAACTACTAAATTTGCGATACTAGTCAGTAGCGTGCCGTAACTATAGTGCCCGCCGCTCGCCTCAGTCATTTGTATAAATACCATACACATCCGTGCCATCACACGCACTTACTATTTACCTATGTCTGTAGTCAATGACTTTGACTCCTACATTAGGATATTTTATGGTATGTATGGCTGCTGCCCGTGGCTGTTAATGATATATTTTTTTCTTATTTTTTATGTGTCACCAGGTCTGTTATAGATTTTTCTTCAGCTAAATTAACTTTTTCGGTTACATCACTGTTATATTTTATTTGCAACAGATTTGAAGATGGCAGTAGCAGAAACTAGTAATAGTGGATTGTAATATCTGTGTGGTCAAGATGCATCTTTAAAAACAAGGTGCGGCAATCCGATCGCAGACTTCACGTCTTCGATTGATAGACATTTAATTATAAGAAACTGAACAAAGGGTGATGTGTTCTTCATAAATCTCCACTGTGCCGCTGCCTTGTAATAGAATAAACAAGTTATAACACAAAAACAGCGCAACGCGACGAAAGGAATATGGGGTCTGCTGCATGGATTGACGAGTCATTTTCGTGTCAGTTCCCACAGCTGCTATCAGGGAGACGAGTGGGAGCTGCACAGGCGTTGCCTTACTGCTCGATGCGATGGGGCATGCTACGTGTGGACAGGTCGACTGGGGCTGTGTCTCCTCTGTGCAGGTACCTGGCTGCGACGCAGTTCGAAGCGACCAGCGCCCGCAAAGCCTTCCCTTGCTTCGACGAGCCGGCGCTCAAGGCCACATTCAGTATGGTCATTTACCCTCCTCACAACTACAGTGCGCTCTTCAACATGGACCCCATTCCGGCTCCTACAACAACAACAACAACAACAACCACGACGACGCCGACGCCGCAAACGACTGAGGATGATTCGCCTCCACTGCGCAGCTGGCCTGCACCGAGGTACGTTTAGCATCGAAAACCACGAACGTCCCAGGAGGCAACAGCCTCAACACAAATAACATATCCTGCTGGCCTCTATAACTGAGGCACCAAGAACGATACACTATTATACAAGCAGATCTGCAGGTAACCTACCAATTTCAACTAGGAATATTACCACAGCTCAAAAACAAATTCAAAATCTTTTACAAGTTGCGGAAAATGTAGGAAACGTCATTCGAAAAACCGGAATATATGACGTACAACAAACAAGTGACAAAGTTTTTGATCACGAAATATGGAAAAATAAAAATGCTTTCTCAATATTTGGCGGAGGGGTGGGGGAGAGGGGGACGGACGGACGGGGGAAATCATACAAGAAAACGGTTCGGAAAAAGCTGTCAAAAAACAGCAGCTGCATTCAGATTAACACAAAACATGTATAATAAAAAAATCAATTTCTAAATTCAGTAAACTTAGGTATTACAGCACTGTAATCAAACCTGACTGTCCTGGTGGAGAAGAAATTTTAATTTTAAGTAGAAAGAGAGATACCGAAGAAATTCGTGATAAGGAAATAGAAGAATGGACAGACATACATGGTGACATGAGGAAACGAAAACTTAAATTTTATGGGCACATTAAAAAGAATGGCACCCACTAGAGTAGTAGAATTCTACGAAAACATAAGTTAGGCCAAAAGGGAGTCAATTAAATCGATCACTGCAATTAAGGAGGATCTCAAAGCAGCCGGTATAACTCAGGCAGACGGTACAGATAGAAAGACATTCAGACAAAAGATACTTGATTAGAAAGTTGGCCATAGACAAATTAGAAAACGGACTGCAACACCATGGTCTGATGAAAGAAAGACATAACATTCTGAATCGATGAAACATATTTGGACACAAAGGAAGGCCAACCAACAAAAGCGACATTGATTTATTGTACGTCGCGTGGTCCTACTGTACCCATACGTGAATAATGATAATATTATTTAACATTGTATCCAAAAATCTCGAAAAATTCCTGACCAATTTACTTCAAATTTTTACACAACATTCTAGTAAACACAGAGACAGACATACGCTATTTACTTATTTTAAGCAACAATGTGCACATTTTCGGCGAAAGCTGACTGTCAAAGAGAAAATGCTGTGCTGTACTGTGCTGTGAAAATGGGCAGTTTTGTCTTTTCTCTTGCCGTCAGTTTTAACTATGACGGCGGGGCATTTCAACTATTAGACAAATTGTTTCTCTAATATAGCGGGTGATCAAAAAGTCAGTATAAATTTGAAATCTGAGTACATTACGGAATAATGTAGATAGAGAGGTACAAATTAACACACATGCTTGGAATGACATGGGGTTTTATTAGAACCAGAAAAATACAAAAGTTCAAAAAATATCCGACAGATGGCGCTTCATCTGATCAGAATAGCAATAATTAGCATAACAAAGTAAGACAAAGCAAAGATGATGTTATTTACAGGAAATGCTCAATATGTCCACCATCATTCCACAACAATAGCTGTAATCGAGGAATAATGTTGTGAACAGCACTGTAAAGCACGTACGGAGTTATGGTGAGGAACTGGCGTCGGATGTTGTCTTTCAGCACCCCTAGAGATGTCGGTCGATCACGACTCACTCGCGACTTCAGGTAACCCCAAAGCCAATAATCGCACGGACTGAGGTCTGGGGACCTGTGAGGCGAAGCATGACGAAAGTGGCGGCTGAGCACACCATCATCACTAAACGACGCGCGCAAGAGATTCTGATTGTGATAATACAGCTTCACTAAAAGCGCCTTTTCAGGTAACGTCAACATGCTGCGACTGCTGGCGCATCTGATTCTCTCTCTCATTACAGCTCCTTTTATACACGATTGTCATGCGCAGTCTCTGACGTTTTGCTGTCCAACGCCATATGTCGAACATTTTGTGAACTTTTTTTTTTATGTTCTAATAAAACCTCATCTCATTCCAAGCATGTGTGTCAATTTTTACCTCTCTATTATTCCGTGGTTTATTAAGTTTTCAAATTTATACTGACTTTTTGATCACCCGGTATATAGCGTCATACTGGTTGTCGTTCTCAGTGGATGAGACTGTGGCGGCCAGGGCAACACTCGAAAAATGTGCGCATCGGGGCAGGTAAGGACAGTAAGGGAGACTCGTGGCCTTCTGTCATCTTGTTGAAAGATGCCGTCTGCATCTACATCTATAGTCTGCAAACCACCTTGAGGTCCGTGACAGAGGGTACGTCCCGTTGTACCAGTTGTTAGGGTTTCTTCCTGTCCCATTCACATGATTATTTGAATGCCTCTGTGCGTACAGTAATTATTATAGTCTTATCCTCATGATCCCTGTGTAAGCGATACGTAGGGGGTTGTAGTATGTCCCTAGAGCAATCGTTTAAAGCCAGCTCTGGAAACTTTGTTAATAGACTTTCTCACGACAGTTTACGTCTATCTTCAAGTGTCTTCCAGTTTAGTTCCTTCATTATCTCTGTGACACTCTCCCACAGATTAAACGAACCTGTGATCATTCGTCCTGCCCTTTTCTGTATACATGCAATATCCGTGTTAGTCCTAGCTGGTATGGGTCCCACACGCTTGAGCAATATGCT
Organism: Schistocerca nitens; assembly: GCF_023898315.1. Taxonomy (NCBI): domain Eukaryota; kingdom Metazoa; phylum Arthropoda; class Insecta; order Orthoptera; family Acrididae; genus Schistocerca; species Schistocerca nitens. The sequence continues at coordinate 5,688,385 of NW_026045897.1, forward strand.
AGAACTGGTCACACAAGTGATTTGTAAGCAATTTATCTTAAGTCTACCACCAGCTTTACCCACAAATGACCCTATGAAATCATTCCATTTCATATCCCCACAAAGCGTTACGCCCAGGTATCTGTATGAGTTGGCCGGTTCCAACAGTGACTCATTGATATTACAGTGTGGGGATACTAAGTTTTCCTGTTTTCTCAAGTGCTATATTTTACGTGTCTGAACATTTAGAGCAAGTTGCCCATCTCTGCACCATGTTGAAATATTATCAAGATCTGATGATATTAATGCAGCTTCTTTCAGATACTGCTTCATAAAGGATAACTGCATCGTCTGCTGAAAGCTTGATTTTACTATAAATATTGTCTGCAAGTTCATTAATATACAATATGAACAGCAGGAGTCCCTACACACTTCCCTGCGGCACACTTGAAGACGCATCTACATCTGATGATGACTCCATTCAAGACAACATACTGTATTCTTCCTACCAAAAAGTCCTCAGTCCCGTTACCAATTTCACGTGATATCCCATATGATCGTCCTTGTGACAATATGAGTAGGTGCGGTACTGAGTCAAATGCTTTTCGGAAACCAAAAACACTGGATTTACCTGCTTGCCTTGGTCCCACATGACCGAAGTTTTAGAAATCCATGCTGGTTGCCATTGAGGAGATCATTCTGTTCAAGATACCTCATTACGTTTGAGCTTGTAATATTCTACAACAAATCGATGTCAAGGATATTGGATGGTAATTATGTGGATCACTTTTACTACCCTCCTTGTAGTTGGGTGTGACTTCTGGCTTTTTCCAAGAACTGGCCACGGTGTTTTGTTCGAATACAGTCGGAGGAGGGGATACGTCAGTCGCAAATTCAGTGTAGAATCAGACAGTGCTTCCATAGGGGCCTGAAGCATTGTTCAATTTTAACAATTTCAGCTGTTTCTCAACTCCACTGACATTAAAACTCATTTCACTCATCTTTTCAGTGTTTTGAGGAGTAAGTTAGGGTAATTCTCCTGAGTATTCCTTTGTAAATGAACATTTGAAAACGGAGTTAAGCATTTCAGCTTTTGCCGTGCTACCCTCTATTTTGGTTCCTGTCTCATTCGGTAGGGATTGGACACTAACTTTGGTGCCACTGACAGCCTTTACATGCGAGACGAATTTCTTTGGATTTTGTGAAATGTGATTTGACAATATTCTGCTACATTAGTCATTGACGACATCACGCATTGCTCTCTTGCCAGCAAAGGTGTTTCATTCAGCATCTGTCTATTGCCCAACGCTTTGTTTTACACCTATTGTGCAGTAATGTCTGTTCCTTTAGAAGTTTCTTTATGGCGAGTGTATACCATAGAGGTTCCCTCCCATTATGAACTGTTCTATTGGGTGCATATCTATCATGTATCCAGTGCGTGGTCAACTATTCTTTTAAACTTGAGCCAGAGTTTCTCTATATAGTCCTGACCTGAGCTGTAAATATCGAGTTCCTCATTGAGATGCGACACTGCTGATTTTTTGTCTAGTTTACCTAACATTTACATCTTTCAGCTTGTTTTAGTTGCCCTTTGTACTTTGGTAATCATTATTGCCACTACCGTGTCACGGTCACTGATACCAGTTTCGATGCACATCCTCAAAAAGGTCATTTCTGTTTCTTACTATTAGATCCAATATTTCTGTTTTTAGTAGGGCTTCTAACTATCTGTTCTATGTAGTTTCCAGAGAGGACATTTAGTAAAGTTTCACAGGATGACTTATCACGTCCACCACTAAGAAAACTGTAATTTTCCCAATTGACTGTTGGCTGGTAAAGTCTCCAGCGACGATTACAGTAAGACTGGTGAACTTCCGTACAAGTGGGCTGAGGAGTAAAGTTTTCAGTTACATAAGGGGACGAGTCTGGTGGGCGACAGAAGGATCCAATTATCGTTCTGTGCCAACCCCCGATACCGAGTCTCGCCCAAACAATCTTACACGCAGCTTCAATTTCAATCTTGGCGGATTTGAGTTTTTCGTGTAATGTGACAAGTACACCACATCAATTTCCCATTCGCCTATCCTTTCGAAATATACTCGAATTTTCCCCCGAAATCTCACCGCTCTCCATTTCAGCCGTGGCAGCCTCGAAGGCAGTGGCAAGCCGCCGGCCATAACAGGTGAGAAATGTAACGGCCGCTTTCCAAATTACCGGCTGTGCGAACGAGAGGTGACCGTGTCGCGTACCCGGCGGCACCACACAGCGTCACACAACGCGCATCACCCGTACGATAATGTTCTTCTCCTTCGTCACGTTATCGCACATCTTCGTGGGAATGGCACATTAACCTGGATTCGGCAACGTCCTTTCTGTGACCACCCCGTCCTCTATTTCTCCCCCAGGGTGGAAGTTGTGTACCCCAGCTGCTTGTGTTTAGTGTTAAGTGGGAGAACGTTTTCGAAATGTTTGTGAATTGTGGCACCGAACTGGAACTCGTGTACCAGCGCACTACTCACCTCGACGTGGTCTGCAGTGGAGAGGGCGCAGACGAGACAGTGACAGCTCCCAGATACCTCCGCGGCTGGGGCGCGCGGCGGCTCCCCTCCCCCCCCCCCCCCCCCCCCGGCAGAGCGCGCCGTGGGCCGAGTGGCGAGCCGCAAGCGCGCGACGGCTGCTGGCGAGCTGCGGACCGCCCTGTCGCAGGCTCCAACTGTCCTCCACACACAGCATCCCGGATGGCGCCCGAGTGTCACACGCCCGCGGTTGTACACCTGTGACGCTAACACGGGACTTTAGTACAAAATGGCTACCCGTTTGTTGGTTACTTGCGTGGGCTTTGCTGCCTCGTGACGCTTGCGATAAGCATTTCCGCAGCAGCCGCTGTGGAAAGGCTTCTACCTATTTCCACTTAGGTGCCGGCGTCTCAACTGTTTCGACGTCTCACCGGGCCGGCTCGCCTCGCGACGTCGTGACAGCTATGTCGTATTTTGTAAGGCGTAACGTGCGCCCTCGCCTGCGCCTGGCACTACTGGAATCTACTTCCTAAGCTGTACGTTTCTGACCTAATACGGTCGGCGCGCGACCACAGATGTGAAAAACAGCCTAAAGACCGTACGTAGGCCGGTCAGCTCGCTCCCCGTCGTCATTAATCTGTTAGGCAGATACTATCCAGAGCAAAGCAAATCCCAGAGTGGCAGAAGCAGCTCGATAACTAGCACAGTTACCTGGGAAAGTCTGCAACAAAGTTAGCGACCTACGGAATTTGCCAACATGAACTCTCTCCTCAGAGCTCCACACCCGCATTCGTCTGAAAAGACAGCGGGGCGACACTCCCGCGTGTCGTGTCGTCGTCGGATGCACCACCTTCTGCGGCAGTGCCGAAGGAAGCCGCGACCGATATCGCCACGCCGACAGCCCGCGGTGCTCGATGCCTGAGCGGACACTCGTCTCACTGCGACCGGACCCGTGGCCTCGCTGCGGCAGCGCAGGCGACACGTGTCTCCTCCCGGGCCCAGTGCCCTGAGGCCGCCGAGACCCCACTTGCCGTCGAGTACGGCATTCCTCGACCGGTCGATTCTGTGTTAGTAACATCATCACGAAACGATAAACTGCATTTCCCATAGGACACACTCCTGCCTCTGTCAAACTCCGACACATGCTGGTAGACTATGTAACCTGGAAAAGACATTTGATGAAGTTATCTGCTAAGAGATGTTCACAGTGCTGAAGAAAGCAAGTGTAAAATACATTCCGAGACAAAAAAAGAAAAAGACGCACCACGAAGGAATTATCCAAATTGGACAGAATTCAGTAGATGTGATGTACATAAACAATGATACAAATTATTACAGTTTTAGAAACATTTGATGATGTATACGGCGCATAGAGCTAGTCAATAACGCGTCGGTCCACCTCTGACCGTTATGTGAGTATTTATTTGGCTCGGTGTTGACTAGTAGAGTCGTTGGATATCCTGAGGGATATCGTGACAAATTCAGTCCACATGGCATGTCAGATCGTCAAACTCCTCTGCTTATTGGAGAGCCCTGCCCATACTGCTATCAGCTGGGGAGAGATCCGACCATCTTCCTGCCCGAGGCGGTGTTTGGCAAGCACGAATACGAGCAGTAGAAACCCTAACCGTTTTCGGATCGGAGTTATGTTGCTGAAATGTAGGACCAGGAAGGGCAACAAAACAGGGAGCGGGATCCCGCAGTCCACAACCGGAAGGACCCTGCTATGAAAAGAATTGCCACCCCAGACCGTCACTCCCGGTTTCCGGGCTGTACAGTGGGTAGTTAGGTCGGTATCCCACTGCCGTCTGGGGTGTCTCCAGACATGTCTTCGCTGGTCATCAGTGTTGCTTCGAAGTGGGACTCATCACTGAATACAATTCTACTCCAGCCAATGAGATTACAGGCCGAAGACGTTTTTTGGAAAATTTGTTGTAAGGTACTATGGGACCAAACTGTTGAGGTCATCGGTCCCTAGGCTTACACACTACTTAACCTAACTTAAACAAACTTACGCTACGGACAACACACACACCCATGCCCAAGGGAGGCCTCGAACCTCCGACGGGAGGATCCGAGCAAACTGTGACAAGGCGCCCGTGACCGCGCGGCTAATCCGCGTGGCAGAGGACGTTTCTGAAGACGCCCCTTACAGTGGTGAGATACTCAATTGACTGTCGACCGCCTTACGGCCCGACAGCCAGGTTGTGATGATCTTGGGTGCCATTCCTTTTCATAGGAGAACTCTGTTGGTTGTCATCAGCAGCAGTCTTACAGAACAACGGTACGACGCTGCGTTTTGTCGCTTTTCATGCAAACCATCCTTAGTTTACATTTCAGCAAGACAACGTGAGTTTCTAATGCTTCTCTTCGTGCTTGCCAAATCATACCTTGGCCAGCAAGGTCGCCGGATCTCTCCCCAATTAACCACGCTTGGAGCTTCACTGGCAGGATCCTCCAAGCATCTCGGGGTTTTTGACGATCCTCAGGGGATATCCGACAAGTATATCGGTCATTGCCAAACCGAATAACTGCTTACATAACGGCTATTGACTTCCTCAGTTTGTGAAACTCATTCTCTTCAATAAATCATCTAATCTTTCTGATACTGTAATCATTTGTATGTCTGTGCATGACCTTCACATCTACCAACGAATGGCGCCATTATGGGTCGCCGCGAAAGTCTAAAGTGCGTCAGAACCCCAGTATGATGAAAGGTATGGTGATTCTCGTGTACGACTGTTATGGTGTTATCCTAACGCATTGCGTTCCTCCACGTCAGATCGTCAGTGCACAGTATTACTATTCGTTTTTGGAGCATCACCTGCGACCAGCTTTGCGAAAGAAGCGGCGAGAGTTTCTGCGCAACCCATCCATCATTTTGCATGACAATGCGCGGGTGCATACAGCGCAAGCTGTGACTCCTCTGTTCGGTCAATGGGACTGGGACGTACTGTACCAGCCACCATACTCCTCGGACTTAAGTCCTTGTGATTTGATTCCAAAGATGAAGGAACTACTTCGTGGCATTCGCTTCAGAACTGTTCCAGAGATTCTGCAGGCAGTAGAACGCTCCATTTGCACCATCAACAGAACGGACTCTGCTAACGGTATACTACGCCTTCCACATCGCTGGCAACGTGTTCTACACAACGCTCATGACTACTTTGAAGGACAGTAACAAGTGCAAACATTTAACTCTTTTGTATCAGTTGTGAATAAATAGTTGCCACTATGTAAGTTCTGACCCTCGTACAAATTCTTGTCCGCCCCGAAAGCTGAGTTGTCAGCGCAACGGAATGTCATGCAAAGGGGCCCGGTTTCGATTCGCGGCTGGGTCGGAGATTTTCTCCGCTCAGGGACTGGGTGTTGTGTTGTCTTCATCATCATCACCATCATCATCTCATCCACCGGAGTCGTGACTTTAAGGGCATCCGGCCCCGCCTTAACTTAACCCTGCCAAATCCGACCATAGCAATGCCGACCCTGCGAAAACTACGGGACAAAAGCACAACCAAAAGAAGAAGAGGAGAATGTACGAAGTGTTGCAGGTGGTACTCAGCTTCTATAAGAACGAAGTAACTGTTATTAGAAATTGTCATTACGAACAGGAAGCAAAAATTAGAAATGGTCGGGGAGAAGGATGTGCTCTCTTCCTCTTATATTCAATGTTTACATTCAGGAAGCTACAGACCAAGTGAGCGAAACTACTGTGGAGTGGATCAGAATGAATGGGCAGAAGATAGGCTTGTTGCATTACACAAATGATATTTATGTCTTCACGGATGGAAAATAAAATCTAGAGGAGCTAAAAACTAAATTGATGGTGTGCAGTACAGGTGAAGTATGTTAACATTTAAGAACAAGAAATGCAATTGAGGAGCCAGAAATCACAGAGAATATTACGTATTTGGGAAGCAGGATCGCATGGGATTGTAGAAGCCGGAACGAAATTGTGAGAAGAATATAGCAGGCCAAAATTGCTTTTACTTTGTGAAAGTGGTTACTTACAAGCATGAACGTCAGTCTGGAAATAAGGAAAGAGATCATGAAAGCATTTGGCCATACTCAAACAATAGGAAAACAAGAGGTAACACGCCTGGAAGCCCTGCAGATTTAGTGCGACAGAAGGATGTTGAACATCAGCTGCAGAGATAAAGTTACCAATTGGGAGGTGCTGATAAGAGTACAGGAAACCATATCTCTGCGGAGGCACATCCAGACAAGAAGAGACAAACTCCTAGGTGACATCTGAAGACAGAACAACATCACTGTAACAATAGTAGAAGAATCTTTTGCTTTTTTCCTTCTTACAACAGGTATAACACGATCTTCTCATGACCGCACACCACTGAAATGCGATTTCTGGATAAGTAAACCGCCACGTAATGCGGGGTGGTTATAATTAAACTTTCCCTATATAACACATTATAAAACCGATGCTGATCATCGTACGACTATCAAACTTGGTAGCATCAATGTCCAGAGTACGGGATGCACGATATGCATGCGTCGCAGCAGCACCGTCCAGTTCCAACTATGGCCACCAGGCGCCGTGATCAGTCCTCGTCATTCATAGTCTCACACACCTGACCAGTCACAGTGCACTTGTTGACGTGTCAACATGAGCCTGGACAAAAGGAGCACGGCGTTATTGGCGAAGCTCTATCGTCAACACAACAGTAATGCTGCAGCTGCACTTCGGGAATATTGCCGGCTGAAAGGATGACGGAAGGGTCCTCTTTCTCCGCCAGCTACGCAGAGCACGATGAAGAAATTCGAATCAACTGGAGAACTGGGCGTCGGTCCGGGAAGACGCCGACATACCACAGGTGGTCGATGAAATCGCTGTTGCCACGGCAGATAATGCTGCGCGCAGTTCGAGATCGTCAGGCAGTGCGCGTGCTGTGTCACGACAGTTGAACACACCGTGGTACACTGTACGGAACGTGCTTCGAACCATTCTCAAATGGAATCAGTACAAGATCCATAACGTACGGCAGCTTGCACCACACGACGCACAGCGACGTGTTGACTCCGCTCTCTACTTTCTCGCAAGGATTGAAGTTGTTGAAGGCTGGCCCTGGACAGACGATGCTCATTTTCCTCTGACGAGTGAGATGAACACACAGAATTGATGAGTGTGAGGATCTTCTCCTCCAGTCACTGTGCACGATGTTCCTCTGTGCGGTGAACGTGTCACTGTACGGTGTGGCTTCACGGCTACATTCGTCACTGGCCGAATCTTTTTTGAACAGGTTAGCGCTCGAGGATCAAAGATGTGCAGCCTGGCCGGCGTTATTGCGATGTGCTTCGCCAGTGTGCTATGCCCGCCCTGCAGTAGAGAGACGCATCGAACACGATAATTTTCGTGCAATATGGGGCCCCAACACACGTCGCACTTGAGGGTCACCTGCTTCTCCGAAACGCACGTGGAAACGATCGAATTATCAACTGATCGTTTCCGAATGCTTGGCCGGCACGATCGCCTGCTCTCAGCCCCTGTGATTTCTGGTTGTGGGGCTGCCTGGAGAACACGGCTTACTAGGAGAACATTCCCTCAGGTAGCCAGCGTATCTACAGGTATGCTTCGCTCTGCGATCCTGCGCTTTCAGACTCTTCCGCACACTGATGGGTGCCGTACTGAGCCGCTTTTGAAGCAGTAATGGTATTATGTACTGTAGCAGCATATTAAAAGTGTTTTAATTGAATCGATTCAGCATTATTTCTCTACCCCATGTCTTTGACCTTAACCCTACCGAGTTTGGTGCGTGTACGGTAATTAGTTTCCGTGCTATAACGTTTTAAATAGCGAAGCTTTAATTATAACCATCCACGTACGGAGAGGCCTCATTGCTACTTGTTAGGCGTGTCAGTCCCCGAAGTGCGAACCACTGGCAAAACGCAGCGTGTAGTAGACCTCCTGTCTGTTGCATGTCGCCGCTTATGCGATTGCTGATTATATGCCCAGGACTGTGTAAGGATTCCCTTTCTTTCTTTCAGTCGAATTTAGACGTTGCTTTTTCTTGGGCCGTTGAAACTAGCTTTGGAGACACCTCTATTTACACTCATTTCAACAGAAAATGCTTTGATTTGTTAAATAACTCTCATAAGTGCTATGCATGTGTTGTATTTGTTGTAAAAGATTTTGATACGGTCGTGTTCTCTTTGCCGTTGAGTTAGAACCTTAAACGCAGCTGAGTGACTGATCGAATCGAATGACTTCCCAAAACCTATTACGACAAGGCAAAGAGGTAGATGTTACGCATTTGTTTTAATATTATTGTTTCATGCGCAGTGAGGATGTGTTTAACGTCCCGTCGACATCGAGGTCATTAGAGGCGGAGCACATGCTAGGATGGTGGCAAGGATGGGGGAGGAAATCGGCCGTGCCCTGTCAAAGGAGCCGTCCCAGTATTTTTTGCCTGGAGTGATTTAGGGTAAGCACGAAAATCCTAAGTGTGGACGGCCGTACGGTGGTTTGAACTATCGTCCTCCCGAATGCGAGTCCAGTGTGTTAACCACTGCGCCACATCGCTCGGTGTGAGGATAAGGTCGAGTGTACTAAATCCTGTGCAAAATCCAGATTCCAGCCTGGTCGAGCCCGGTCGAGTGTAGTGCTCATTCCGGCAGTCATTGTGTAAGTATCAGGACTGTTTTGGCTTCATTCCAGATACACGGTAATGTTTCGCTGTGTAAATAACTGGAAAATGTTGAAGCTAAAGGATTTATGGATATCTCATCTGTCAGTTTCAAAATATCGACGCCGAGTTCGACACTAACAGGAGTAGTTCCTTTTATCGAACTTGTCTAGAGCATTTTTGACTCTTTAGGGGAATGTTCCTGCAATTCGGGAGACAGGAGCATCGAATTCGCGTGGGACTAAAATATCATCATCGATTTTGCTGTGCAAGTTATTATAAAAATTTCCCATATAGTCGAATATATTTTCCTTATCCGCAGTTCGGGCTCGATCTGTTCCTATTTAACGCTATCTACAGTTCAAACACCTCGATAATGTTTTAAGCTACATGCTTTATAGATCACAGATTTTAAGATCTCGGCTGAGTGGTCAATACTTATGTGTGTAGGTGGGTGTATGTGTTTCTGTGTGTGTGTGTGTGTGTGTGTGTGTGTGTGTGTGTGTGTGTGTGTGTGAGAGAGAGAGAGAGAGAGAGAGAGAGAGAGAGAGAGAGAGGAGGGGGAGAGAGGGGGAGAGAGAGAGAGAGAGAGAGAGATGCAGGGTTTTTGTCAAGCGCATTTTCTCTCAAGTTTTGGCACGTATCTGGAATTGTTTCTTGCAACGTGTAGCTGGAGTCAGCCCAAACGCATCCTGCTCATCACGTCTTTCATGCGATGCCAAGAGTCGACGGAAAGTGTGCGTTTCTTTCTCGTCACTCACTCACACACACACACACACACACAAAATGATTTTGAAAGTGTAATTTCACGTTCCCACTCGACAGAGTGCTACCAGATTAGTGTAGTGCGATCGATATTGATTTTGCCGGTACGAATTAAAAGGCACAGTGGAAGATGAAGTACAGCCGGTAGGCTACCCCAGCAGCGACTGAGCAGCGCTGCACGCCGGGGCGGTGCTGGCGCTGCTGTGCTGTCCCTGTCAGTACGTAGCCTACACACCGGACTAATCTGGCAGCGCTCTGTTCCGATTTTAAAATCAGTTTGTTTGAAACGCGAAACAAACCCACGCATTCAGTCGACATTTCGCGTCGCACGAAACAAGTGACGATAACAATTTGTTTGAAGTGGCGTCAACTACGCATTATAGAAAAGAAATTGCAAGTTCCTACTGTAACACCTGACGACCTGTAGGAGGGACACCCAATGTCACAGTTACAAAGCTAGTGTTTCGTAAACACTCTCGGCTGAAGAACGAAAATGTAGGACTGTGAAACAAAAGTAAAGGGGTAAAAATAAAAAAAAATTGAAACGTTTATTCTCGAATTACTGCGTAATTCGAATAAATGCATTATGCACTAAGTGCACCTACTGTGAACGTGTCCTAGGTCACCTGCGGCAGCAGCTGCGGTAGCGAACCGGACGCCGGTGTACTTTGGGACGACGAATCCGATGTCGACGTACCTGGTGGCGTTCGTGGTGTACCACGAGGAGACGTTCGGCGCGCTGGAGAGGAAAGCCACCGAGACCGAGGGTCCGATCCGCGTGTGGTCCAGGGCGGAGCTGGCCGCGCAGCGCGGCTTCGCGCTGGACGTGGCCGCCGCCTCGCTGGCCGCGTACGGCCGCCTCTTCCCGGACTACTTCCTGCACATGAACACCAAGATGGACCAGGTCGCCATTCCGGACTTCAGCGCCGGCGCCATGGAGAACTGGGGGCTCGTCACCTACAGGTAGGCCGGCTGCCGGCTCCGTGCCTGTGCATTTTAATTATACCACCAGAACTGGCTGAAGACCTCTCGTTGTTAGTGTATCAACAGTAACCCTCACTCGCGAGGCGCTTTAAGGACTCGATCTCCAATGTGTAAAACGATTTCATATGTGTGACGACTTGGCAGATAGTTAACGTGTTACTCCTTTACGGTTGAGACATAAAACCTTAATTATGTTTTAAGTTTGTCGGAAGTCCGTAAGTGCTCTCATTATCAAACAGTGGAAGAGTACAGTCTCGGTAATTTGTACTCAGTTTTAAGAAAAGCTCATTTTTCGTGCATCCCAGTTTTTATGACATCGTGAAGTACAAGAGGGGGGTCAGGGGGCGGAAAAAACATGTGAACACCAAAAACACAACACATTACTGTGCCCAGCTGGACTTGAGAACTGCTTTCAGTCGTCGCTTAATAGATAAATACAGGTACCGTGTAGGGTCTTCATAGGAACCTCACACCATTCTCCTTCCGAAGCAGTGGAAATTTCAGGTGACCACGATGGAGATGGGTGGCAACCGCGCACCCTTCTCACCAAAGTATACCGCAAAGGCTCAGTAACGTCGAGATGTGGCCACTGCGGAGGCCGGGGTAGACGCTACGATCGATCCTCGTACTCAGGCACATGCGACCGGGGGCCGTGTCGTACCGTGGGACGGGCCTCAGCAGCCGAAATGCTCACACAGTCCTTTCGCAGTAGTGTGACTTTGCAGAGTGATCACACGACAGTATGGTGACCCGTGTCATCACCGAACCCCCGCCTCGTTTCACTGCGGGACGCGACCCCGGCCAGCAGTCGGGGACGGTGTGAAACGAGACTCGCCCGACCACACGAGTGTCTTCCGCTGATATGTAGTTCAGGTTCTTTCGCTTGGACACCGCATTTTCCTGCTATGGGCAAAATTTTCATCAGTGACGAGTTCAGCCCTACCTGCAGTTTGCCGCTTATGTATCTAACATCGTTGCGTATTTTGCACTGACAGAACTCGTGAGTTCTGCAGTGATTTTTGCAGGTGTCGCCACAATCCTCCTCAGTGATCTTGCGTCACCACCACTCGGCTCCCACTTCACCTGCGTTTTGTCACATCGGATGATGTTTTTGCACTTTCCCTGTTTGCGGTGTAAATCTTCGGCATCGTGCCTCGTGGAACACTAAACACGCCGCCTGCCTTGGCTACGGAAGCACCCAACAATTCGCCCACGTTCGAATGCACTGAGCTCCAGCATAATGCACGCACAACTTCACGAACTGGGTACGTATTCCAATACGTCCCATGGTACACTCTATAAATAGCGCAACACACAAACTATCACAAAAACTGAAAAACATACTGATCAAAAATTGTACATATGAAACAATATATTCTATAAAGAAACAGCATGATACTAGAAGAAGAACTGAAAGGTAAAAATCTTCCCTAAGATGCTCAGTTCTTATCAGATGACATTACCAACCTCTACTGCCGGCCGGGGTGGCCGTTCGGTTCAAGGCGCTACCGCCTGGAACCGCGCGACCGCTACGGTCTCAGGTTCGAATCCTGCCTCGGGCATGGATGTTTGTGATGTCCTTAGGTTAGTTAGGTTTAAGTAATTCGAAGTTCTAGGGGACTGATGACCTCATTCTAACCCTCCACCCTATAATTACCGATACAAATTAGTTATTTAAATTCTGCCTCTGTTGATTTACAGGACATATACTTCAGCCTTCGTAACAGCAGACTGAGCAAAGAGGGTGGAAAGTTCAGAAATGTTGATTGGTCAATGTAACTGGTACTTACGTCCTAAAATTCTTTTTCATTATTCCACGTGGTTCACGTCTACAAAATATTTGCATTTGCAGGAGTTCATATGTTTGATCTTGCTGTATCAATTCTAATGAAAACAATGAACACATTTCGGCTTCCAGTTTGTTGGTATATTCTTGAAATCATTTAATAAATTTGAAATAACACCTTTTCTTTGTGGTTCACTATTATACACAGATATTTTAGAGCATTGTTATTTAGGTATAATGGCTACGTTCGGCCGCCTTTGACCATATGCGGTCATACACAGTTTCTCTCGGCAAACTACAGCAACTAACATACTTTCGCCGGAGGGCCGAGTCCTCCCTCGGGCATGGGTGTGTGTGTTGTTCTTAGCATAAGTTAGTTTAAGTAGTGTGTAAGTCTAGCGACCGATGACCTCTGCGGTTTGATCCCATAGTAATTCACACACACACATTGAACATACTTTACCCACTGATAACCCACTTTTTTTAAATACATAGATAACAACACATTGGTCAAAGATTATTAAATTTCTTCATGCTTACACACCTTTCTGACATTTACAGTCATCAAAATAATAAGCTAACTTTTTATCTAAGAAAAGGGTGTCGTAGAATACGTGATAAAACATCTTGTGTTGGAAATTACAGTTGGTACGTACACTGATGGCCCAAGACATTAAGACCACTTGATTAATAGCTTGTTTGTCCGTTTTTGGATTGAAATACATCACTGATCCTACATATCTGACAGTTTCTTGATAGGTTTGTAGAGGTATGTGGCTTTATATGACATCGTACAAGTCATGTAATTCGGGTAAATAACGAGCCGCTGATATCCGTACGCGGTGATGGCGCCCTATAGCGGCCCAGATGGGTTCCATCGGATTTAGAAAACTCAAACTTGGTTTCCGGGGCATCAACATCAGTCCACTGTAACTCTCCTCAAAGCATTGCAGCACGGTTCTGGCTCCGAGACGCGGACATTTATCCTGTTGAAAGATGACATTGCAGTCCGAGAAGACATCGAGCACGAAGGGAGGCAGGTGGTTCACAGCTGTCACTAATTCCACAGGCGCAGGAGAATGTCTCCCACAGGATAATATCGCTCTCCCTAGCCTGTGTCTGTGGCGCGCTGCACGTTCCGAGCCGCCGATGACGACCATCTACCGAGCGTAGCAAATGCGTGATTCACCCGAAGGACCGACACATTTGCATCGGTCGAATCCCGACGGTTCCGTGCCCACTACTATCGTGACTGACGAGGTCGTCGGGTCAAAATGTGAACGCGTAGGGGTTGTCTGCTCCGGAGCTCCACGTTCGACAACGTACGATGTACGACGAACGGTGTGCTCCGAAACACTTGCGGGTGCACCGACATTGTGCTCTTTCGGCAGAGATGTCACAGGTCGCCTTCTATCCTACTTTACAGACAAGTCTCCGAACTCCAAGTTCTGCGAAGAGTCGTGGACATGTTACCATTTAGCGCCTAGTGGTAGTTTCACTGTCCTACCTCTTTCCATAGATGCTCACAACTGTAGCCATTTTCGGGATACTCGTTTACTGGCTCTGCCCTTTCTTGGATGTACCCCTTTGCAGCCCATATCTTGGCTAGGGTGATCCTCCGTATATGTATACCGCGTCACGTGCCCGCAACGCCACCAGGCAGCATCCAGTGTCGAGGTGGACAACGGTCATAATGTTTTGGAACACGATGTATTCAGAGTAGTTTCATTACACCATTGTAGACGGAACGGTGGTTTGTGCAGACGCGAAATGCAGCGCAGTGGAAATGTAAGGACCGCCATTTGGCTGAACACGACACGGCGAGTATAGTCAGGTGGGTAAGACGGGTGAGGGCGAGTGGTAGTGTCTCCAACAGGCGGTCACCAGTCTGCTCGAGAAGAGTTCCACTTGTGTGAGAACCACGAGCGAGTGCGCCTATTGCACGAACACACGCGTCCTAGACGTTCAGCTCGGCGACGTGCACAAACTTTACAGCAATCGCGACGTTCACTGTGCCGCATATTGACTATATGAAGCTTCGCCCATATAAACTAAAGCCTGGCCAAAACAGACTCGCTAGCTGCACTGCCATTTTTGCGACGATTATCCGAAAACCAGTGTTCCTCCAATACGATTTGCTGTCCAGTGAAGTAAGCTTTTTCGTGACTGGACATGTTCAGAAGCAAAGCTTCGACAACGTCTGCGTGCGAAACCCGAGGCAAATCCAAAAGCTGTTGCTGATCATTACTGAAAAATGTTGTAGAATTTTGTTGTGTCTAGTTCATACAGTCTAGACACAATGAGGTAGCTAGGTGCACGCTAAACTAACGCAGACGGGCTTGAAGTTCTGGAACATGAGACTTATCAATGAATAAGAAGAAAAGTACGTAGATGTTACTTAACTTTTATTCTCTTGTTGGAATACATCTCTCTTGAATTTTAGTAAGCTATAAGCACTGATACAAATGGCGCCTTGCTAGGTAGTAGCTATGGACTAAGCTGAAGGCTATTCAACCTGTCTCTCGGCAAATGAGAGGAAAGCTTCGTACGTCTGGTCGCAAGCTATGTCTTCCGTACAACTGGGGCGAGGTCTAGTCCGTGTCTTGTGACCTGCCATGTGGTGGCGCTAGGTTTGCGATTACACAGTGGCGACACGCGGGTCCGACATGTACTACAGGACCGCGGCCGATTTAAGTTACCACCTAGCAAGTGTGGTGTCTAGCGGTGACACCACATTCCTCCCCCGCAAATCGGCGAACGGTCGTGAGATAAAGCTTCCGCCCGCCGTGGGGAGGACCCCATGTTGACGTATGCGATGAGGTGGGGAGCCTAACAACAGGCGAGGCTGTGCCACCCGCACCCGGCCATTCGGTCCGAGGGGAGCTAGGAAACGCCTGCAAACCTAGTCCAGGGTGCACGTCAACATGAGGTGTATGCGCACGTAAGGAGACAAGAGGGGCCGAAGGGTCGACCTCCATGTGGTCGGAGCACCCGACGGGCGAAGACGACATCTGGTCCGGAGCGGGCAAGAGGTCCATGGCGGAGGACGGCTGGTCACTGGAAGCGAGCGGCGGCGCGTGACCCAGGGAGGCGCCAGGCGGCTGCAGCGAAGCGTCCGCTGCGGGCGGCGCCGGCGGCGGCTGCGGCGGCGGCGGCGCGACGCCATGAGGCAAAATGGAAGGCAGCGTCGGTAACACCTGGGGATGAGGCGAGCCAGTAGATGGGTCCCCAGGGCGCTGACCTGACGGCACCGTCGCTGAAAGCAGACGGGGAGCGGCAGAACCCAGGCGACGACAGAGGCGCAGCTGATTGAGATGCCGACGCACCTCACCAGAGGCCCCCAAAACCAAATACATCGCGCGGCCGAGGCAGCGAAGAATGCGCCCTGCGAGCCAACGCCGTGAACCGCGATAGGTGCGATAATAGACAACGTCGCCAGGAGCAAAAGCAGAAGTCTGCCGCTGCACAGGAACCTGATGTGGCGGATGCAGCAAAGACATCAAGGTGCGATGAGAACGACCATGGAGCAACTCAGCCGGCGAGCGACCATCGCGGGGCTGAGAGCGATACGAAGACAAAAAGAGCAACAATGCGTCCTCCCGAGAATGCGACTCTTTCAATTTCAACATCTGTGACTTGAAAGTCCGGACCAATCGTTCAGCGGCACCGTTTGACTGAGGCGAAAACGGCGCGGATGTCAGATGTTGAATACCATTGGCCTTGCAGAATGACTGAAATTCTGCGGACATGAATTGTGGGCCATTGTCGGAAACAATAGTCTGCGGAAGACCCTCAATGCAAAAGATAGCAGACAAGGCTTGGATTGTGGCAGAAGACGTCGTGGAAGACATCCGGACAACAAAAGGAAAATTACTGAAAGCATCGACCACAACCAACCATCGAGCATTCCAGAATGGACCAGCAAAATCGATGTGCAAGCGTTGCCAAGGGGAAGTGGCGTTCGGCCATGCAAAGAATTTCCGCGGCGGTGCGGATTGTTGTTCGGCACACGCCACACAAGAGGAGCACATATTTGTAATCGCAGCATCGATTCCGAACCAAGTACAGTGCTGACGAGCAAGTTGTTTCGTTCGCACTATACCCCAATGACCTTGGTGAAGAAGCTTTAAGACAGAGGACTGTAACGAACGTGGGACTACGACTCGGGATTGATCATTATCGGAACGCAACAACAAAACACCACGTCGTACAAAAAGTCTCTCCTTGTGAGCACAAAAACGGCGAACCAAAGGATCCTCGATCCGTGACTTTGACAAGGGCCATTGCGTAGCAATAAAACGCAAAACAGGAGCAAGGACAGGATCAGCAGCTGTGGCTGTAGCTACACGATGAAAATCAATCGGAAACGATGCGACCACGCCATCGGTTTCCGAATCAATGAACATGCAAGCAAGTTCGGAAGAATCGAATGCTTTATCCTCAGCAACAGGCAAACGGGACAACGCATCAGCGTTTCCGTGCTTAGCAGTGGACCGATACAAGATATCGTAGCGGTACTGCGAGAGAAAAAGTGACCAGCGAATGAATTTCTGCGCTGTACGTGGAGGTACAGGCTTGTTCGGATGAAAAAGCGATGTCAAAGGTTTGTGGTCCGTGATGATGGTAAAGTGACGACCATACAAGAAGTCATGGAACTTGGTAACACCAAACACGAGAGCTAAAGCTTCTTTCTCTATTTGTGAATAATTTCTTTGCGCAGATGAGAGCAATTTTGACGCAAAGGCAATAGGGCGATCATGCGAGCCATCCTTGTGCGCAAGCACAGCCCCGATCCCGAAATCCGATGCATCTACCATCAACAAAAGGGGTTTTCGGGGATCGAATGGCGTAAGGCAAGTATTTGAAAGTAACGCCGATTTCAACTGGCGAAAGGCGCGTTCGCATTCCGTCGTCCAGACGAACGGAACACCTTTACGGCGTAAGCGATGAAGCGGAGCTGAAATGGAAGAAGCATTGCGCACAAACTTAGCATAATAATTAATTTTACCCAGCACACTCTGTAGCTGTTTCAAATCTTGCGGAGCAGGTAAGTCCTGTATGGCACGGAGGTGCTCTGGACTCGGATGTATACCTTGGGCATTTATGACATGCCCCAGGTAGGGTAAGTCCCGAGCAAAGAACACACATTTGTCCTTTCTCAAGCGAAGACCATTCTGACGCAAGACCTGAAATAATGTTCGGAGATTTTGCAAATGTTCTGCTTCTGTCTGTCCTGAGATCACAATATCGTCCAGATAGTTCGCAGCAGTAGGGACCGACGCACAAATAGTTTGTAAATATTGCTGAAACAAAGCAGGTGCGGATGCACACCCGAATGGCAGTCTTTTGAAACGATACAAGCCAAGATGCGTGTTAACCACTAAGACGCGCTGGGATTCTTCGTCCACAGGTAGTTGCAAGTACGCATCTGCTAGGTCCAATTTTGAAAAATATTTTCCCGGGCACAGTTTGTCAAAAAGATCTTCCGGGCGGGGCAAAGGAAAAGTAGCAGTCACAAGTTGTGGATTCACAGTTGCCTTGAAGTCCACACAAAGTCTCAATTTTCCGGACGGTTTTGGCAAAATTACTAAGGGTGAGGCCCAGAGAGAAGCCTGCACACGTTCAATTACACCTTGAGATTCTAAATCGTGCAATGTTCTTGCGACCTCATCACGCAATGCGTGGGGAACATTGCGCGCTCTGAAAAATTTCGGTTGCGCGTTGTCTTTCAGTTCCAAATGTGCAGCATAGTTCTTAGCGCAACCAAGGCCCGGTGCAAAAATGTCTGCAAATTCTTCACAAAGACTAGAAACACTGGCGGAAGGCACAGTCTGATTCACTGATAGGACCTGATTTACTATAGACAAATTAAACAATTGAAACAAATCTAAACCAAACAAGTTCACTGCACTAGAAGAACGAAGAACGTAAAATGACACAAGTTTTGTTAGTCCCCTGTATGTTGCAATAAGGCTGCACTGTCCTAACACATGGATCTGCTGTCCTGAATAACTAGTTAACTTAACATTTGCGGCACGCAATGGCGGTTTGCCCAGTTGTTTGTACGTGTCGCGATTGAGCAATGAAACTGCAGCTCCGGTATCGAGCTGGAATGGTATCACTTTGCCTTCAAAGTCTAAGTCCACAAAAAGTTTATTGTCCTGCTGACGACAAGAGCGACTGTCACGTGCAATTTGAACTGATACAGGTACAGAAGCACTTGCGACTTTACGGGATTTCCGGCGACGTCGACGCACACTTTTGGTGGGACGAACACAGTCACTGTTAGCTAAAGTGTCACTAGACGGGTGGGAATGAACTACATGAATGTCCATGGGCGAAGGTCCACGAGCCCGATTGTCCTGGGTTCGATTCCGGCGCGAAGCAAAAGGCCTGGAATTTGTGTGATTGTCTGATCTAAGCTTTTTCTGGCAAACACTTTGAACATGTCCTTTCTTGTGGCAGTAAAAGCAAATAGCTTGGCGTGACGGGCAATTTTCACGCGAATGTCTAGTTGCACACCGCGGGCATGATTTCACTGCAGTTGCTTGCTTACGCGGCGCACGTGTTTGCGAGCTAGGCTGCCGCTGCTGTGCGGACGGGCGCGAGGGCCGTGTAGCGTCCCGTGCAGCGGGCCCGGCGGGCCGGTTAATGTGACACACTGCTGGCGAAGTTTCAAAAGATGCCTGAGCAAAGTCAAGTGTGTCTTGCCTATCCAATATGTCTATCACTTGTTGAAGGGAGGGATTTACTAGTTTCAAAATCTGTTCCCTTATGCGAACATCAGAAACGTTCTGTGCTATTGCATCACGCACCATAGTGTCTGAATAAGGAAGTCCACAGTCACATTCAAATGCACACTCCCTAGTACGTCCTTGCAAAGTTGCAACCCACTCCCTATTAGTCTGACCGGCCGTACGTTTTGTACGAAAGAACGTATACCGTTTTGCAACTACATTTACTGTTTCTTTGAAATAGGCATCTAAAGCAGACAAAATTTCTTCGTAGGACAGAGTTGCTACGTCGCGTCGGGGAAACAATTTCACAATCACACGGTAGGTAGACACACCGACACAAGAAAGCAAAAACGGCTGCCGCTCATTACCTTGAATTCTGTAGGCTGCTAGATGGAAGTTGAACTGGCGAGACCACTCGTGCCAGGTCTCTTCGGCCGCCACGTATGGCCGAAAGGGAGGTGCAACAGCGTTTTGTGGCAGCGGTAGCGAAGAAGCGGCGGCTGCCGCATCGGTTGGCAGCGCACGTTGACCCTGGACGAGCTGTCCAAGGGCTTCCAATAACGCCTGCGTCTGCTGATTCTGCAAGCGAAAAAATTCGGACAGTACATCTGGAGATTGTGGCGAAGCCATGACACAAACGAATTAATACAAACTCTTTTACTCGTCGCCAAATAATGTTGTGTCTAGTTCATACAGTCTAGACACAATGAGGTAGCTAGGTGCACGCTAAACTAACGCAGACGGGCTTGAAGTTCTGGAACATGAGACTTATCAATGAATAAGAAGAAAAGTACGTAGATGTTACTTAACTTTTATTCTCTTGTTGGAATACATCTCTCTTGAATTTTAGTAAGCTATAAGCACTGATACAAATGGCGCCTTGCTAGGTAGTAGCTATGGACTAAGCTGAAGGCTATTCAACCTGTCTCTCGGCAAATGAGAGGAAAGCTTCGTACGTCTGGTCGCAAGCTATGTCTTCCGTACAACTGGGGCGAGGTCTAGTCCGTGTCTTGTGACCTGCCATGTGGTGGCGCTAGGTTTGCGATTACACAGTGGCGACACGCGGGTCCGACATGTACTACAGGACCGCGGCCGATTTAAGTTACCACCTAGCAAGTGTGGTGTCTAGCGGTGACACCACAAATTTCCTCATTCCAGAATTGCACACAAGAGAACTTCTGAACAACATTCAGGTCCGCAGGAGAGTGTAACAGCTGAACATCAAACCAAAGTATGTACATATTCTATTAAATGTGTCCACACATTGTGAAATCCAGGAGCCGATTTGACGTGGCCACCCAGTTCCGCAGACTCAAGAGCTCCACATTACTTCCTCTGAGGCAGTGTGTAGCTAGCCACTCGTTTTCTGACGCTTGACTAACTGAAGACATCCACTGATCTCTGTATATATGAAAGGCAGCGTCAAGGCCGACCGGCTGACTGACTCAACATCGCACAGCCCAGACTGCTAAGAATAGAAACTTGAAATTTGGAGGCGGTGTGGACCTTATACCTGAGGCACCGTTTAAGAAGTCCAAAATTCCAACCCGATGGGGTGGAATAGGGGATGAAGGTCTTTTTGAAGCTAGACCTACGGAAATGGGTATTTGGTTCCCCGGTCAGGAATAAAGGTGTGTGCGTTTCAGCATTTTTGGAAATTAAACCACGCGGGGATAAAACAGTGGGTGAAATTTTTTTTGAAATTATATCATTATTAAAGACCTGGTAAAGTATTTTTAAAGAAACATGTATGAACAATGGTATTTGACTTCTCTGCTACAAGTAAAAAATACGTGTTTCAGTGTTTCTGGAAATTCAGCCCCTAAGGGAGATATAAAACACATAATTGATTGGTGACTCCGTGGCGTGTTGTGTGCACCAGGACCAAATAGTGGATAGAATTGTAAGGAAAATCAGCATTGGCCGTATTTTGTTGTTTTATTGTCAGCAACATCGATTTTCGGTCACTTAGTGACCATCCTCAGCGCTTGAAGTTAAAAATTTTCACGTGACGATCAGAGAGTATAAAAACGAAAATCACAACTATACCTGCGTATGAACAAAACCGTTGGTAGGAACATACCTGTAATATACAATTAAAATTGGTAGGCACTGGTATCAAGCTCTAACCACAAGCTTAGACGGATCACATAAACTGAGGCCGCTGTTTACATGCACCTGTACAGCAGACCTCGGTGTGACAGGGCTTGGAACGCCCCCTATGTGACATGTGTCACGTGAAGGCTTAATACTACTGGATTTGCAAGATATTAACACAAAATACCTCTTGTGCATTTGTGACTCATGAAGTAATTCAAATTTAAAATGTACCTAATAAACATAGCAGACGAAGGGGGAAGGAAACATCTAAAATACAATGGCGTATTGTTTTTGAAAAAACCAACTTAGAAAACATAAAACAGATCGATAATAAGTTGTCAGAGTGCAGGACAAGTAAAAGAGAAAAAGAAAAGGAAAAAGAATAATACATGAATAACATGAAATGAGGTATAACACAGTTTTTTTTAAAAAACATAGTGGGCACCATCTGGCGTGGGAAGTTAGAAGTACAACGTTCGTGATTTACGTAAACTCTTACGTTAAGACTAAGGAGTCAAATATATAAAAATAGTAATAGTCCGAAAATGCCATTACATAATAATTATAATGCCGTGAAACACAATAATCATTACAAAAAAGTTTTGAAGGTGTAGACAAACAATTTTGTTATCATATTTAACCGACATGATGATGTACATCTCGTTTGTCCCTTTGGACAAGCTAACATTATTATAACAATGGTTATACGCTTCCGCGCCTCTCGCATCCGTCTCCCCTCCCCCACGCGGATCCTGTACGATCTCATCCCCTTCCCCCACCTCCTCCTTTTCCTTGAAAGGATACGGATCCTGTACACCTCCCGCAAACTCGATCCTCCTCACCCGCTCGTCTCCCTGATCCTCTCCCATCCCCGCCCGCTGCCACGCCTGTATTCACACGTCCCACCCGGTCTCCATCTCTCCACCCTCCTTACCCTCTCCCAAGGTGGCTTCCGCCAGCTCCCCCTCCCTGCTGATGCCCTCCTCCCCTCCATCTACCCCTCCTACCAACTTTGATCCTCCCGCCCTCCTCCTGTGCTTGCTCCTCTGGGCACCCTCCCTCCCTTCTCTCCCTTTTTCCCTCCCTCCTCCTTTTCTCCCCCCTCCTCCCCCGGGCCTCCCCTCCCCTGTCCCTCTCCTCCTGCCCCCGTCTCCTCCGCCATTGGCATCCTTTTCCTCCCCTCTCCCCCACCTCACCCCTGTTCCCCTCTTGGCAGGTCCCCGGACTCGCACACGCTAAGTGGACATTCGCGCGCCGGAGATCACCGCCATCAGTGTTTCGTCTGTGCCGTCGTGTTTAGTGTTCAGTGTTCCCGTCACACTCCCTCGTTCACCAGTGCCATCGTCATCTTCAGTGTTTGTGCATCGTCTCATCAGTTAGCAGTGTGGATTATCGACGAGTGTGAACGGCTCCGTGTTTGTCTCTATGTGTCTCCTGTTTTATTGCCCACCGTTCTGTAACTTATGTGTCTTCTCACTGTTTTTGCTGCTTGTATATTCTATGGCTAAAGAGCAGCGTAGTGTGCTGCTGACAGCCTGCCTGTTGTACAGGCTTTAAAATAACAATAATGTAAAAAAAAAAAAAAGATACCCGGTTGCTTAATGTAAAACATAGCACCCACAATTTGGCGAGGGAAGTTAGAAGTATATCGTTCTTGATTTACGTAAAACATTACGTTAAAACTGAGGAGTCAAATATATAAGAAACAATAATAGTACGAAAAATGCCACTAAGTAACAACTCAAATGCCATGAAACAATATTAATTACAACAACAAAAAAGTTTTGAGGGTGTAGACTAACAATTTTGTTATCATATTTAACGACGCTATGATGTACATATCATTCGTCCCATTTGGACAAGCTAACATTTTTTATAACACCGGTTGTACGCTTCCACATCAGCACTGGGTCAGAATCCATACATACATTCACAGGTTGACAAAACAGTAATAGAATCGCCAAGCAACCGGTTTTGAATACTAATAAAAATAATTTGATTTTACATAACTTATAGTAGCAGTGGGACCCATATGAAATAAAAGCAGACTTAAAAATACCTTTCATTCTGCAGTGGAAGAGATGTGTTTCAAAGTAGCGGATATGAACAAGTGCTCGTGTCTCTTAAGGTGTGCATTTTAGAGCCCATATTTCACTGGACATTTTTCACTCGTCTGTCAAACATTCTTCTGTGTAAAAATACCGTCAGATCTGAATCGTTAATAACTGCGAGACTAATAATGCGTAGATAGTGGTTGAGCCGATAACCGACAGATCACGTCTGATTTCCTTTGCCTTCGATGTCATCCTATCAGAGTAGGCCCACGCGCGTGGTTGTTAGGAATTAGCATTGTTTAAAGTTACAAACTGGTGTGGCAGGGACCCGCGTTTGGCTAGGACGCAGGTTTGGCTATCATTCTGAAGAGCTACTGGGACCCAATGCGAGAGAATAATAATATTCGCCGGAATGTGAGTGAAAATAGGTATAAAACTGAAACTTTCAGAGTAATGAAAGATGTTGCCTCGCACGGCTCGCGAAAAAGCTCGGAATTATAGAGAATACGAGGCAGAGCGAAGCTAATGTCGAAAGGCATCCAAACAGCCTAAAAGGTCCAGTGGCGAGTCGATGAGAACGCAAGGGCAGCGTGGAAAAGGAAATGAGAAAACTGCGCGTAGCGATTACGTAGCTGGCCCGTCAGACATACAGCGCCAGAAACAGTTCAAACTTGCGATTTATCTAGACTGTGTAACGGCTTTATTAAATAAACAAACACTGTCTGGAAGAGCTGAGGTGACGGACGGGCTGGCGTGCTATCCTCAGCCCTGAGATAGAGCACGCTGCTCTCGCGGCCGATGTCAGCCGAGCAGCCTCTCACGAGGGCCGAGTGCGACCCACGTGTTGACCCGTCCGTTGTTGTTGTTGTGGTCTTCCTTTCTTTGGGATTGGAATTATTATATTCTTCTCTAAGTCTGAGGGTATTTCACCTGTCTCATACATCTTGCTCACCAGATGGTAGAGTTTTGTCAGGACTGGCTCTCCCAAGGCCATCAGTAGTTCTAATGGAATGTTGTCTACTCCCGGGGCCTTGTTTCGACTCAGGTCATTCAGTGCTCTGTCAAACTCTTCACGCAGTATCTTATCTCCCATATCATCTTCTTCTACATCCTCTTCCATTTCCGTAATATTGTTCAAATGGTTCAAATGGCTCTGAGCACTATGGGACTCAACTGCTGAGGTCATTAGTCCCCTAGAACTTAGAACTAATTAAACCTAACTAACCTAAGGACATCACAAACATCCATGCCCGAGGCAGGATTCGAACCTGCGACCGTAGCAGTCTTGCGGTTCCAGACTGCAGCGCCTTTAACCGCACGGCCACTTCGACCGGCTCGTAATATTGTCC
The DNA here is from genome assembly GCF_023898315.1 of Schistocerca nitens. Taxonomy (NCBI): domain Eukaryota; kingdom Metazoa; phylum Arthropoda; class Insecta; order Orthoptera; family Acrididae; genus Schistocerca; species Schistocerca nitens. Next base: position 5,713,296 of record NW_026045897.1, read on the forward strand.
TCAAGTACATCGCCCTTGTATAAACCCTCTATATACTCCTTCCACCTTTCTGCCTTCCCTTCTTTGCTTAGAACTGTGTTGTCATCTGAGCTCTTGATATTCATACAAGTGGTTCTCTTTTCTCCAAAGGTCTCTTTAATTTTCCTGTAGGCAGTATCTATCTTACCCTAGTGAGACAAGCCTCTACATCCTTACATTTGTCCTCTAGCCATCCCTGCTTAGCCATTTTGCACTTCCTGTCGATCTCATTTTTGAGACGTTTGTGTTCCTTTTTGCCTGCTTCATTTACTACATTTTTATATTTTCTCCATTCATCAATTAAATTCAATATTTCTTCTGTTACCCAAGGATTTCTATTAGCCCTCGTCTTTTTACCTACTTGATCCTCTGCTGCCTTCACTACTTCATACCTCAGAGCTACCCATTCTTCTTCTACTGTATTTTTTCCCCCCATTCCTGTCAATTGTTCCCTTATGCTCTCCCTGAAACTCTGTACAACCTCTAGTTCTTTAAGTTTATCCAGGTCCCATCTCCTTAAATTCCCACCTTTTTGCAGTTTCTTCAGTTTCAATCTGCAGTTCATAACCAATATATTGTGGTCAGAATCCACATCTGCCCCTGGAAATGTCTTACAATTCAAAACCTGGTTCCTAAATATCTGTCATACCATTATACACTCCTGGAAATTGAAATAAGAACACCGTGAATTCATTGTCCCAGGAAGGGGACAGATACATCACATGATCACACTGACAGAACCACAGGCACATAGACACAGGCAACAGAGCATGCACAATGTCGGCACTAGTACAGTGTATATCCACCTTTCGCAGCAATGCAGGCTGCTATTCTCCCATGGAGACGATCGTAGAGATGCTGGATGTAGTCCTGTGGAACGGCTTGCCATGCCATTTCCACCTGGCGCCTCAGTTGGACCAGCGTTCGTGCTGGACGTGCAGACCGCGTGAGACGACGCTTCATCCAGTCCCAAACATGCTCAATGGGGGACAGATCCGGAGATCTTGCTGGCCAGGGTAGTTGACTTACACCTTCTAGAGCACGTTGGGTGGCACGGGATACATGCGGACGTGCATTGTCCTGTTGGAACAGCAAGTTCCCTTGCCGGTCTAGGAATGGTAGAACGATGGGTTCGATGACGGTTTGGATGTACCGTGCACTATTCAGTGTCCCCTCGACGATCACCAGTGGTGTACGGCCAGTGTAGGAGATCGCTCCCCGCACCATGATGCCGGGTGTTGGCCCTGTGTGCCTCGGTCGTATGCAGTCCTGATTGTGGCGCTCACCTGCACGGCGCCGAACACGCATACGACCATCATTGGCACCAAGGCAGAAGCGACTCTCATCGCTGAAGACGACACGTCTCCATTCGTCCCTCCATTCACGCCTGTCGCGACACCACTGGAGGCGGGCTGCACGATGTTGGGGCGTGAGCGGAAGACGGCCTGCCCAGCTTCATGGAGACGGTTGCGAATGGTCCTCGCCGATACCCCAGGAGCAACAGTGTCCCTAATTTGCTGGGAAGTGGCGGTGCGGTCCCCTACGGCACTGCGTAGGATCCTACGGTCTTGGCGTGCATCCGTGCGTCGCTGCGGTCCGGTCCCAGGTCGACGGGCACGTGCACCTTCCGCCGACCACTGGCGACAACATCGATGTACTGTGGAGACCTCACGCCCCACGTGTTGAGCAATTCGGCGGTACGTCCACCCGGCCTCCCGCATGCCCACTACACGCCGTCGCCCAAAGTCCGTCAACTGCACATACGGTTCACGTCCACGCTGTCGCGGCATGCTACCAGTGTTTGCGATGGAGCCCCGTATGCCACGGCAAACTGGCTGAGACTGACGGCGGCGGTGCACAAATGCTGCGCAGCTAGCGCCATTCGACGGCCAACACCGCGGTTCCTGGTGTGTCCGCTGTGCCGTGCGTGTGATCATTGCTTGTACAGCCCTCTCGCAGTGTCCGGAGCAAGTATGGTGGGTCTGACACACCGGTGTCAATGTGTTCTTTTTTCCATTTCCAGGACTGTATAATCTATCTGATACCTTTTAGTATCTCCAGGATTCTTCCAGGTATACAACCTTCTTTTATGATTCTTGAACCAAGTGTTAACTATGATTAAGTTATGCTCTGTGCAAAATTCTACAAGGCGGCTTCCTCTTTCATTTCTTCCCCCCAATCCATATTCACCTGCTATGTTTCCTTCTCTCCCTTTTCCTACTGACGAATTCCAGTCACCCATGACTATTAAATTTTCGTCTCCCTTCACTACCTGAATAATTTCTTTTATCTCGTCATACATTTCATCAATTTCTTCATCATCTGCAGAGCTAGTTGGCATATAAACTTGTACTACTGTAGTAGGCATGGGCTTTGTGTCTATCTTGGCCACAATAATGCGTTCACTATGCTGTTTGTAGTAGCTAACCCGCACTCCTATTTTTTTATTCATTATTAAACCTACTCCTGCATTACCCCTATTTGATTTTGTATTTATAACCCTGTAATCACCTGACCAAAAGTCTTGTTCCTCCTGCCACCGAACTTCACTAATTCCCATTATATCTAACTTTAACCTATCCATTTCCCTTTTAAATTTTCTAACCTACCTGCCCGATTAAGGGATCTGACATTCCACGCTCCGATCCGTAGAACGCCAGTTTTCTTTCTCCGTATGGTAGCCATAATCTGGGTGATCTGACGGGAACCAGCGTTACCACTACGGTAGGCCATTTATTAAAAAGATCGGTAATGAAATTACACACGAATACGAAGCACTTTTGACTATTTTACCCCCACGTTTTCACGAAAAATGTACGCTGTCGACGCGAACTGCTCACACAGAATTTGTGTTTCCTGTGTTGGTCAGTATTACCACGCCTCAAAATGTGCAGTAGCTTCTTTCAACAGACTGTATAAGAAAAGAGGTGTACCGGGTGATTATAATAAATTTTAAGGTCTTACAAGTGCTGCAGAGTGGGCTGTACACCTTTCAGGTTGCTGAAACGTCGCAGGTCGTGTTCATTAATCGGTGTGCTCGTGCAGTATGCTACAAAAATAACAGTCCACTTTCTGGCACCAGGTGAAAATATGGCGCTGTAAGCTGTCACAAGGTGAAATGTTTCCTGTTTTAGTGCCAAGACAGTGTCTTGAAAGGAGGATATAAGATGAACACCAACAAAAGCAAAACGAGGATCATGGAATGTAGTCAAATTAAATCGGGTGATGCTGAGGGGATTAGATTAGGAAATGAGACACTTAAAGTAGTAAAGGGGTTTTGCTATTTAGGGAGCAAAATAACTGATGATGGTCGAAGTAGAGAGGATATAATATGTAGACTGGCAATGGCAAGGAAATCGTTTCTGAAGAAGAGAAATTTGTTGACGTCGAGTATAGATTTAAGTGTCAGAAAGTCGTTTCTGAAAGTATTTGTATGGAGTGTAGCCATGTATGGAAGTGAAACATGGACGATAACCAGTTTGGACAAGAAGAGAATAGAAGCTTTTGAAATGTGGTGCTACAGAAGAATGCTGAAGATAAGGTGGGTAGATCACGTAACTAATGAGAAGGTATTGAATAGGATTGGGGAGAAGAGAAGTTTGTGGCACAACTTGACTAGAAGAAGGGATCGGTTGGTAGGACATGTTTTGAGGCATCAAGGGGTCACAAATTTAGCATTGGAGGGCAGCGTGGAGGGTAAAAATCGTAGAGGGAGACCAAGAGATCAATACACTAAGCAGATTCAGAAGGATGTAGGTTGCAGTAGGTACTGGGAGATGAAGAAGCTTGCACAGGATGGAGTAGCATGGAGAGCTGCATCAAACCAGTCTCAGGACTGAAGACCGCAACAACATACATTTCTTTTTTGACGTGACTATCGTTGCGAAGCATAAAGACGGTTCAAGTTTTCCGTACGAAATGCAATGGCTGTTGAGAAGAAAGACCACGCACTGCTGGTGAAGTTGTTTAATCAGAACGGCAGCAATAGCAGCGCTACATTGGGGGAATATCGGTGACGCAAACAACTGCGAAGAGGCCCCGTGTCGGTAAAAGGGCTAAGAAATACATTCGAGAAATCTGAAGAAACAGACGAGGCCGGCGGGGCGGGCGCCCCTTCCCGTGGCAGCTGTTGGCCGAGTTGTAGCCGGTCGTGCGGCACGCGGCCAGTGCTCGGGCTGCGTGGCGGAAATGTCTCCCCTGCCGAACCATTCTACAGTGCTGTCCCCGGAAGATTCAGAATATGCACCAGACAAAGCCCCGTGCCAGGCTACAACAACGTGACTATCGCTTTCGTTTTTTGGCACGCGTGGTTGGGAAATATCTTTTGGACAGAAGAGGAACATTCTACTCTGGACTGTATCGTGAATGTACGGAACTGTCGAATATGGGGTTCTGCTCCACCACATATTGTGCAGAAACATCCACTGCACTCAGTTTATGTGATCTTGTGCTGTGGTTTCACGAGCTCGTCATTCTCAGTCCGTTTGTCTTCGAGGGGATGACACCTCGTAGCCCTGTCGGGTGTACAGTGACATACGCACATCGTAAGGATCTCCTCGAGCAGCACAAGGTTCCAGATTTGCAAGAACGCAACTGTGTCCACACCACTATTTTCGTGCCAGATAAGGCGGCGCGACACGTCACGCGCCAGGTGAAAAAGATTTTCTTAAAGAGATTCTGTAACGAGCACTTCATCTCAGGCAAGCTCCAGTCGTGTGGCCATCCAGATCCTTCGACCTAAGTCCGTGTCACTTCTGGTTGTGGAGATATCTGAAGGATCGTGCCTACCAGGGACGTATCTGGACTCTTTCCGAACTGAAGGCTAGCGTACAATGACACTCCGATTACACCGAATATGTTGCGGCAAGTGTCGACCGTGGCACGTTACGAATGCAGCATGTCGCTGTGTGAGAAGACGGTACTGAACACTTGTTGTAACTTTTGCCGTAACCACCGTTATCGTATCGGATCGTTTCTCACCTATTCCTGTTCCCATATCCTGACTGTTTATGGCCCTCTAATTTCACCTGGAGGCAGAAAGTGGTGCTACATTTCTTTCAGGACTCGCCGCAAGCGCGCCGGTTAATGAATATTTCTACGATTTTTCAGCGTCATGTAACGTATACAACGTGAACTGCATTACTCAGAACACCGTCAGTTAAATTAAGACCACGATTTCGAGAAATGCGTTGTAAGACAAATTCGTACTTCAGTATAGTGACCGACGACTTTTAGAGCTAATATTCGTGTAATTTGGACTAACGATTTACAGAAATAAGATGAATTACTGGAAAATATTAAATATAGGAGTTACTGTCCTGTTCGAGGTCCTCGCCGAAAGAATTTTTTAACCTTCGCGTGTGGGAAATCCCTTAAAATACGGCACCGTTGGCAATCCAGGCTCGATGTGAACGATAAGGCCACCCGACACGTTTCTGCCCCTCCACCAGCAGGCACCTTCAGCTGTAAAGTGTACTTACAGGGAACGCGGGGTGCTGATCGACGAGGCCGAGAGCACGACCGAGTCCCGGCGCAGCGTCGTCACGACCGTGGCGCACGAGCTGGCGCACCAGTGGTTCGGGGACCTGGTGAGCCCCGACTTCTGGAACGTGCTGTGGCTCAACGAGGGCTTCGCCACCTACTGGGCCTACCACGTCGACCTGGTGAGTCACCGCACACTGGCGTCCTCAGCGGGGCCACACTAATGCTCTCGAAGCGCACAGCATCCGACACACGCCGCTCTAGCGATTATTCGTTCCGTTTGGAAACGCACCCCTGTTACTTTTTGAACATTTTTGAACGCATTCTAAGTTGGTTTACGAATGATTCGTAAGCTGATTTTTGAATCCGTGCATAGTGTAGGACTACGTGATGTTTCTGCCAGCGGAATCTCCATCGCATATAGAAATAAAAAAAATTCCCACAGACAAAAGGGGACAGTGCTATACGTGCTGATCTGTATAAACACGAACGGGTGAGTGGCAATTTCTGTTTGTGTGGTGTCACCGCCAGACACCACACTTGCTAGGTGGTAGCCTTCAAATCGGCCGCGGTCCGTTAGTATACGTCGGACCCGCGTGTCGCCACTATCAGTGATTGCAGACCGAGCGCCGCAACACGACAGGTCTAGAGAGACTTCCTTGCACTCGCCCCAGTTGTACAACCGACTTTGCTACCGATGGTTCACTTACAAAATACCCTCTCATTTGCCGAGACGATAGTTAGCATAGCCTTCAGCTACGTCATTTGCTACGACCTAGCAAGGCGCCATTACCAGTTACTATTGATATTGTAAATAATGTACCGTCAAGAGCGACGTTCACCATTAACGGATTCAAGTTAAGTATTCCACCAGCTACGTCCGTTTTTTTTCTAAAGTCTAATTTCCCTGTCCTGTTCCAGACCTCACGCCAGCCTGCGTGAGCTAAAACGCGTGCCTTTCGGCTTCCTCTATTAATACGAGTTGGCTCTCCTGCCAATCCACAACAGTTTGTTTGTGTGGTTAACTGGCTGAGCCAATGATCGGCGTTGTTATAATTACTAGCGAAATTCGTGGATGCAGACTACCAGAGTGGAAATAAACTGCTAACGGGAATAACAGGTAAGAAAGATTACATATTAATGTCCTCGGTGCATCCGAGAAAATGACGTTTTGACAGAAAAGTTTTGCTAGAACGCTACACCACTAAGAGCCAGTTGTACAGTCCCCGGTAGGAGCCGCAAAGTTCTATTCTTGGAATAGCGCCGAAAACGCATTGTACGAACAAGTGATAACGCCTGACCGGAAGATAAACGCGGAGAATTAAACAGGGGTAGTGAAGTTAACCGGAGAAAAAGTTTAGACAATGGGACGATAGTTACAGAGATAGTGGTGACAAGATTGTTCGTTAGAACAAGGAAGAAAAAGAAACGGGGACATCACACAAATTATATGCAAGAAAATGACGAATCCAATTTTATGTAAAAATTTCTTGCTACTATTTATCGATCTCGTGCTTAAGAAACTGCAGCGTATGGGTGAAATGTGAAACTACTTCCTAACATAAAAATTTTGCTTGTAGTTGTCCTAATAGGCATTTAATGTTGGTACTGCGTGAATTATATTCTGTCGTCTGATCTATGTAAATGAGGTACATAAAAACGACCATTTGTGCCAAAACAGTCTCTTTTATTTGGCGTGTGTTACAGTTGCTTCAATAATACAAAAGCCTGTTTCGTTTTATGTAGCAGACAGTGACAAAGTAGACATAATCAGATCGAGAAACCAAACCAGTCTTAGTACTCTTCTTATTAACAGTTTTTTCAGTATTAGACAATGAAGATTTGATTTTTCGTGTAGCAAAACGATTGACGAATTTTGATGAAGTAATAGATTATATCGCATAAAGGAAACCTGTAGTAAGATTAGAGAGAAAAAATGATGGGACCTAAGAATTGAAAAAATCTGTACTGTCTTGCTTGTCTCTCGTATTTACTGTACTTATGTTTCCTCTATTTAAATTTATGTTACACAAAAGAGAACGTTATTAGCTAATAGACAATTAAGAGTGCAAATTTTATGCAGATTTCTTATTCTCCCGGTTACAAACAATCCTACCCTTTATTAACTGTGAGTTCCTTTTAAGGGGGTAGGATGTCAAACCGGCCGACTGAGACCAGGAGAGACACCGCAGGACATTTTAATTTCCACTGTCCTGAATATAGGTTTGATGGCTTCCATTACAAAATGTACATGTTTGAATTCACAGAGAGAAATACAGTGAGGTGCGATAGAAGAATCTGTGTGAAGAGGCGTGGCACGACGCTTTCGCACACTTAAGACCAAGTAACATGACTTACAGTCTCTCCAATGTTTTAATAATGAAACTCTTCAGAAAGATGTGCGCTACAAAATGAACATATTTTTGAAAAATCGTCTCGCGGTTCTAGGCGCGCAGTCCGGAACCGTGGGACTGCTACGGTCGCAGGTTCGAATCCTGCCTCGGGCATGGATGTGTGTGATGTCCTTAGGTTAGTTAGGTTTAAGTAGTTCTAAGTTCTAGGGGACTGATAACCACAGCAGTTGAGTCCCATAGTGCTCAGAGCCATTTGAACCATTTTTTTTGAAAAATCGATTTTTTTAACTTTTGATGTGCTGTCTCAAATGTTCGAGCTGCCGGGGGTGGAGGGGAGGGGGGAGGCACTGTCAACTGTCAAGTTTTTGCCCCGGCTCGGGCGGGAATATCGTATGGATCCGAGGCCGACTTATACGTGATGGATGAAGAAATGTAGTTGTGCTGAAAAAGGAAAAAGAAAATAGTGGAAGGCAAAGTAAGTGAGAGGAAGAAAAATAGCGATTGAAGGGCACTAAAATAGGAGGGGCACAGGTTGTGGAGAAAATGTTTCTCAGGGGTGTACTTTGTGAAATTATAGATCGTGTATTTATACGAGGGTTTATTAGAAATAACCTGAGTTAATGCCCGACTATTTCTCCCCAAAGGAACTCGTTTTACTTCCAGACTGTGGAGAATGTGATTCATCCATGTCCCTGAATTTTGTAAATGAAGCACAATTCTGTTACTAACCCTGTAAACAATATAAGATTTGACTAGAGATATGTTCCCATATCGCTGTAATCATCAACAACCAAGTTATTATTCGCGAAAGTGTGGTGACTTTATTCGAAGTACAAGGTATGCCAACTCACTCCGAAAATAACTCTGCACACCCGTTGATAACACTTCCCTCGAAAAGGCGTACAAAATACATGCAACTGCAGCGGCATTAATTTAAAAGAAAGAGACAGTTTAAGTAAAACAAAAATACTTACAACTAATGGTGGCTCAACAAAGCTACATTCACTACGTTTATATGCGACCCGTCTTCTAGAAGACGAAAACCGAATTCAGAAGCCGTGTTTACGTGTTTACACGTTAAGGCCTGAAGCGGATCTGCTAGCCCAGTCAAATACGACGTCTGGAAATCAGCTGTTCCAGTTTCTGATTTAGTCAGCACAATCGCTATTTCTTTTCAGTTAAATAGTAGAAGTAGACAGCTTCATACTCTGTGTAACATTTCTACTTCTCCTCCACAGCGCAAAAAGTCACTCGGTCCATATCAGCCGAAATTTTTTCTAACAAGTCGTAACCTGTCAGACCAAGCACGTTCGAAAACCGGTTGTGCGTTTACATGGTAACGAAAATTTGTTGTGGATGTGGAAAACCAGCAGCAAGAAACGGCATTCCAGAATCGATTTTGCAGTGTTTAGATAACTAATCAAAATCAAAGGCGGTACTGGGGAATTGGTTTAGGAAATCCGGTTTTGGGAGCCCATGAAAACATAGTGATTGAAAGTTAATAGTTCATTTTAAGCATTTTATTTACGCAGCAAAAATGTCCGTTGTTAGGGAGCCGTGGCGACATGTTGAGATGGCGACTGTGGCTTGTAATGATGCAGACGAAGTTATCAAATCAGCTCCGTCTGTCGTAGTATGCTGGTGAAGTTTGACAGGCCACTGTTCGGACGGACGTAATTGTTGATGATAAGCCACCGTTTTAACATATACACGTTTATTACTTGTTATACACATCTAGTTATCATTTCAGCACTTTATACACTATTCGTGATAATATCCGACTGCAATGTAAATGTTCGTCGCGTTTATATATGACTATCGGAATCGCTTATTCACGGTCAGTGAAACTTTTTTGCGCCTAATCCACAATTGTAATTCCGTTCACCGCGAGAGTTACGACTTGATATTCTCGACAGTTCCGTAAGACAAATACAACAGTTTTATGGAGCCTTGGCTCTCGCCGTAGGCTAAATGTAGAAACGGTAACACTGACACGCTAGCAATGTAAGCATTGTCAGTACCAGTTGAGAAACAGTCGTGCGATCTTCCTATTCATAACGATCACTATAACTTTGATCGCGCACTGGGATGATGATCCCAATCGTCAGTTGTCAAGTTCCACGATTCACCTTCTCGGCAAGTTTTTGCATCTCAAATCAACACTCGCCATATTGTCACGTAAGCACTGACTGACTAATATCGCTGCTCCACTGTTACTTTCGATATTACTCTCAGTTATTTCAGGCCTACGATTTACATAGCAGTTCTTCATACCGCAGTTAATGTTAGAAATAAAGATGAGAAAAACAAAAGAATTTAAAAGAAAGAAAACGTCTATCCATTAGAGAAAATGAAAGAAACTACAGTTACGTTTTAGCATTATTTATAAACACTGCTATGCTATACCGTGAAAGATACTTGGTCTAAGAAAGCGAAAGAAATGACACAAGAAAAGAGGAAAAAATACTTATCACTAATAGCTATATCTTCACAAGGCGTATAAAAGGAAATAATTAGGCTTTTCAGACAGCTGGATTGAACAACAGTTCCATAAGCCCCTCCACTATCTGGTATGGAGATGCTTGTAAGTCGCTTATAGATGGAGAAGTTTCCATTATAGCATGCAAACCTGTGCAACGTAATTGCAAAGCATAACTGAAGACACGATTTCTCAGGCCTCAGTGAGCACTCTTAACATGATGTAGCAGGGTAGACACCGACTGGGTCACCTTTTTATGTTTATGCGGATTATCGGTTTCGACGTCTGTTAAACGTCATCTTGAGATCCACATGCAGCTACTGGAGACATCAGTTGATCGGCAGGGCAAAAATTCATTATTCATTTAAAACAGTTCTAACTGACGCTTAGTCCGCCATCTGCCTCTCTCCGTCTTTCAGTTTTATGGCTTTGCATTAACTGGCAATGACACAACGGAAGTAGAATCGTAATATTGCTGCAAGTTACTTGTGGCTTTGGAGTGTGTGTTGTTACATGTTATGCAATTATCATACAAAAAAAGAAATACTGTGATGTCTGCCTGTATCCCTTATTCTGCCGCCTGATAACCTGCAGCTGGGGTGACGAAACCCGTTGGGGCAGCTGTGCCCGGACCTCCTCCTGCTTGGCGTAGTTCAGCAGCTCGACGTGCAGTGGACACAGCAAGTCTGCAACGCTGCCACTGTAGCCGTCCGTAACTGTGGAAGTCTTGCCAGTGCAGGATTGTGTGCACGAACTGACCCATCGACGTTCAATGGGATTCTTGTCAGACCACCTAGGTGGCCAAATCATTCGCTGGAACTGTCCAGAATGTTCTTCAAACCAATGGCGGATATTTGTGGTCTGGTGAAATACTGTATTGTCATCCATAAAAATTCCATCATTGTTTGGTAATAGCCCGCATCCCGTGGTCGTGCGGTAGCGTTCTCGCTTCTCACGCTTCCCGGGTTCGATTCCCGGCGGGGTCAGGGATTTTCTCTGCCTCGTGATGGCTGGGTGTTGTGTGCTGTCCTTAGGTTAGTTAGGTTTAAGTAGTTCTAAGTTCTAGGGGACTCATGACCACAGCAGTTGAGTCCCATAGTGCTCAGAGCCATTTTTTTGTTTGGTAATATGAAGTCCACAAATGGTCTCCAAGTAGTCGAACATAACATTTCCAGTCATTGATCGGTTTATCTGGACCGTAGGACTCGACGCGGCCCGCACCTTTATTAATTCGCAAACAGCTGGCACAGTGCCCCGTCGACGGCTTCGTGGGGTCTGCGTCACACTCAACCCTACCGTCAGCTCTCACCAACGGAAATTGGGACTCATGTGACCGGGCCACGGTTTTCCGGCCTTCTAGTGTCACGAAGCCAGGAGAGGCGTTCCAGGTGACACAGTGCTGTTAGCAAAGGCACTCTCTGCAGTCGTGTGCGTGCCCACTGACGCCACATTTCGCCGCACTGTTCTAACGGATACGTTCGTCGTAAGTCCGAAATTGATTTCCCCGGCTATTTCACGCAATCTTGCTTGTCTGTCACCACCGACAACTCTATGCAAACGCCGCTGCTCTCGGTCGTTAAGTGAAGGTCGTCGGCCACTGCATTGTCCGTGGTGAGAGGTGATGCCTGAAATTCGGTGTTCTCGGTACACTCTTGACACTGTTTTTCTCGAAATATCGAATTCCCTAAACATCGAGACGGAACGTCCCATGCGTCTAGCTCGAACTGCCATTCCGTTTTCAAAGTCTGTTAATTCCCTTCGTACGTCCGTAATCACGTGTGAAACCTCTGCACACCAATCGCCTGAGTACAAAGGATGGCTCCGCCAAAGCTCTGCCCTTTTATACGTTGTATACGCGATACTGCCGCCATCTGTTTATGTGAATATCGTTATCCCGAGACTTTTGTGAGCTCAATGTAAAAGTGAGAACAGTAATAAGCCCACCACCACGGCACCGGTTCGCGTGGAGTAATGAGCATTAGAATGCTCAGAGTTCCATATTCAGCATACCTCACTTCTGCCAACATTTAAACAACGCAGGGTGTCAGTTGACGGGACCCTGCAGGGAAGGAGATTTGGCACGCCTGTTACCCGAGGTCATAAGAGTCGTGTGCCTAGTAGTGAACCTCGGACATCAACTACAGTTACGACCACTACAGCTTTGCTCTGATGAAGCTGGTATTTTGATGGGAGCACATCTCACTTAAATGATGATCTCTATTAGAATGAGACACTGGATGTTCCATTGTAATACAGTGGGAACAGGAGTGGATTACGCCGTGCATTGAAGAAGTAAAGACGATTACGACGCCTGCAGTTCATTAATGACGACAATGCCTTCCTGCCCTGCCGAAGTATACTGTCTACTGCCGGCTGTTGACTGCAGCATCGTCCACTGTTCGGCATTCACAACAGTGGTGGACTTTCTATTGTGGCTGGAGGAGCACCACTGCAGCATCGAATGCTCTGTAGTCAGCACTCTGTCCTTCCGTGGGAGCTCGTACCGAATGGCGCCTGATAAACTGCACTACTGTCAGGAATATGTTGTCTTGTCGAGGCACAGTGAGAACTGGTGTGGGCCTAACACTTTGCCTCAAAGAACAATTGATGTAATGAATATTACACCATCCATAATTGTGCACTCGCAACATCACCTTTCTGCGAAGCTTGCAATTCTGTAGAAAGCAGGCTGACAACCCACTGGACGATCAAAAATTTGACAAACGGAATGACGCAGTTTTAGAGACTTTACTGGTCTCGTACATATACGATTCGTATGTAAGGGGAAATTTAAAGTAGACTGGGGCGGGGGTGAGAATTTAGATCGAGGAAGGCGGCGTGCCAGGGCAATCCGTGCAGTGGAGCGAACTGCTGTGCCGAGATGGCTCAGTGGCTACCACACCTGTCTAGTAAGTAGGAGACCCGGGTTCGATTCCGGTACTCGGTACAAATTTTCGCTCCCACTTCAGTCTTTACACATAAAATCAAAAACTTGATGTACGATTGACAGTGGTAACAGTAAAATGCCTAAACCTGTGCAAAACTTAGCGGAATGATCATTACAACGGCCATATTTATATACCGATCGTTGTGTGCTTTCGTGCAGGGACGGATCGGGGACATAAGTGCTCGGCAATCTAAAACTGCATAGCGTAGTTGTTGTGTCGTAGATATACAGTGAGAACAGCAGTGTGACAATCACTACGCTTTGGACAGCACCTACTCTAAGGGACGTTAAAATGCTCACATTTCATTATCTGCGCAACTGCCATTCTACCGACGTCAGACTCCTGCAATGTGTCGCCTGAAATACCACAGCAACGTCGAACGCTCGGTGTGTGACAGGTTGGTAGTCGACACAGTTGTGGATCTAGCACTGAGGCTTGAGGAACACTTAGTGGAACGACAGATTTAGTGCTTGCATATGTGTATAGACCACTCCATTCTTTTGCCTGGCCTAAATGCGAGCAAGATATCATCTGATAACTACAGCAGGGTAGAGAGATTGTTGTGCTGTTCACTTATACAAAGGGCAGCATTGGTCCCAACACTGTGCCTCGGAGAACATCTCTGACAATGCGCATTATAATGGCTATAGCTTTGTACTGACTGCACCGAAATTTCTCCAGGGAAGCATCATAGAGGGATGGCAACTACGTGATCAGTTCCTGGCTGAAGAGTTTACGGGGGCCCTGGAATCTGACGCGGCAGCCGACACGCACCCGATGACCACAGAAGAAAACACCACGGCTCCCTTCGATGACATCACTTACAACAAAGGTATGTTTGTTTACCTGGATAATAGTGAGTGACATTTGAGTTTCTTATATTTGAATATATGGCTCTCATTTGAATTAAACCAAACAGATGAGTACGTTAGCATTTGAGATGAAGCGTTAGCCCAGACAGAGAGAGACGCCACTGCAGGATGGTTAAGGAACCATTACAGCAACACAAACCGTGGAGAGGTTAAATCGCAGTGATCCCACAATAGTCTGAATCTAATTCGAAAATCAGTACAACTGGATCCAAACACCCAGGACTATCTCAGGCATTCACAGCTTGAGGAGAGAGAATGGGTTAGCATTCCTTTCTACATACTTGTCCACAGATTAGTTCACTGTGGACTCTGGATACTCTTCACTTCTTTTCTCTCATTCACTGAGCCTCTGTTGAAACATCCTGCCTTTTCTGTCTGTCTCTTTTAACCTTACTTCCTTTCTATAATACTCTGTGTTGATGAGGGGAGGAGAGACCTGTATGGCTTCAAACTTAATGTGCTAAACAAACAGTGACACTGTGTGGTCATCAACAGTGGCCAGTCTACCGCACTTTTCCTCGATCGGAATATGAGTCTTTGAAAGAACTGAAAGATTTTGTGTAACGCTGTTAAGTGTGATTTTTTTGGTAAATAAAGCAATAAATATCGCCTTCACATGATAAAAATGTTACATTTCATGAATTAAAGTTGTTATTTCAACACTACTAGCCCATCTCTCTTGCCGTGTCAATATTGTCACTAGTCTTACAGTTCTGATACACTACTGGCCTTTAAAATTGCTGCACCACGAAGATGACGTGCTACAGACGCGAAATTTAACCGACAGGAAGAAGATGCTATGATATGCAAATGATTAGCTTTCCAGAGCATTCACACTAGGTTGGCGCCGGTGGCGACACCTACAACGTGCTAACATGAGGAAAGTTTCCAACCGATTTCTCATACACATCATACACAAACAGCAGTTGGCCGGCGTTCCCTGGTGAAACGTTGTTGTGATGCTTCGTGTAAGGAGGAGAAATGCGTACCATCACGTCTCCGACTTTGGTAAAGGTCGGATTGTAGCCCATCGCGATTGAGGTTTATCGTATCGCGACATTGTTGCTCACGTTAGTCGAGATCCAATGACTGTTAGCAGAATATGGAATCGGTGGGTTCAGGAGGGTAATACGGAACGCCGTGCTGGATCCCAACGGCCTCGTATCAGCAGTCGAGACGACAGGCATCTTATCCGCACGGCTGTAACGGATCGTGCAGCCACGTCTCGATCCCTGAGTCAACAGATGAGGACGTTTGCAAGACAACAACCGTCTGCACGAACAGTTCGACAACGTCTGCAGCAGCTTAGACTATCAGCTCGGAGACCATGACTGCGGTTACCCTTGACGCTGCATCACAGACAGGAGCGACTGCGATGGTGTACTCAACGGCGAATCTGGGTGCACGAATGACAAAACGTCATTTTTTCGGATGAATCCAGGTTCTGTTTACAGCATCACGATGGTCGCATCCGTGTTTGGCGACATCGCGGTGAACGCACATTGGAAGCGTGTATTCGTCATTGCCATACTGGCGTATCACCTGGCGTGATGGTATGCGGTGCCATTCGTTACACGTCTCTGTGGTGCCACCGCCAGACACCACACTTGCTAGGTGGTAGCCTTTAAATCGGCCACGGTCCGGTAGTATACGTCGGACACGCGTGTCGCCACTATCAGTGATTGCAGACCGAGCGCCGCCACACGGCAGGTCTACAGAGACTTCCTAGCACTCGCCCCAGTTGTACAGCCGACCTAGCTAGCGATGGTTCACTGACAAATTACGCTCTCATTCGCCGAGTCGATAGTTAGCATAGCCTTCAGCTACGTCATTTGCTACGACCTAGCAAGGCGCCATTATCAATTGCTATTTATCTTGTGATGCATGTACCGTCAGACCGATGTTCACCAATTATGGATTAAAGTTAAGTATTCCAGCAGCTACGTACTTTTCTTGCTAGTATAACTCCTTTAACTGTTCCAGACCTCACGCCAGCCTGCGTGAGCTTAAACGCGTGCCTTTCGACTACCCGTCACTGTGGATTGGCTGTCTTGCCAGTCCACAACAGTCTCGGTCACCTCTTGTTCGCACTGACGGCACTTTGAACAGTGGACGTTACATTTCAAAAAAATGGTTCAAATGGCTCTGAGCACTATGGGACTTAACATCTGAGGTCATTAGTCCCCTAGAACTTAGAACTACTTAAACCTAACTAACCTAAGGACATCACACACATCCATGCCCGAGGCAGGATTCGAACCTGCGACCGTAGCGGTCGCGCGGTTTCAGACTGAAGCGCCTAGAACCGCTCGGCCACACCGGCCGGTGTTACATTTCAGATGTGTTACGACCCGTGGCTCTACCCTTCATTTGATCCCTGCGAAACCCTACATTTCAGCAGGGTAATGGTTCAAATGGCTCTGAGCACTACAGGACTTAACTGCTGAGGTCATCAGTCCCCTAGAACTTAGAACTACTTAAACATAACTAAGCTACGGACATCACACACATCCATGCCAGAGGCAGGGTTCGAACCTGCGACCGTAGCGGTCGCGCGGTTCCAAGCAGGTCCTGTACGGGCCTTTCTGGATACAGAAAATGTTCGGCTGCTGCCCTTGCCAGCACGTTCTCCAGATCTCTCGCCAATTGAAAACGTCTAGTCAATGGTGGCGGAGCAACTGGCCTGTCACAATACGCCAGTCACTACTCTTGATGAACTGTGGTATCGTGTTGAAGCTGCATGGGCAGCTGTACCTGTACACGCCATCCAAGCTCTGACTCAATGCCCAGGCGTATCAAGGCCGTTAGTATGGCCAGAGGTGGTTGTTCTGGGTACTGATTTCTGAGGATCTATGCACCCAAATTGCGTGAAAATGTAATCAAATGTCAGTTGTAGTAGAATATATTTGTCCAATGAATACCCGTTTATCATCTGCATTTCTTCTTAGTATAGCAATTTTAATGGCCAGTAGTGTAATTACTAGTGTTATTTTTTGTACAATGATGACTATTGGCGAGATGTTAATTGTAATATTTACGTAATTACATAGCAATCGAGTGCAGTGATACGTAGGCGCACATCGTCTTCGATACGCCGCAAGCGACATCTTTGGGTTGCACAGCGCCCCTTTTGCAGCGTGTGGCTGTGCATCTGCGCGACGCTTTCGCGCATGCCGGACGAGTCTATGACGAAACACGCTGCTCTCCCTGTCTCACGTCCGATACGAGTCCCATACTAACGAGCAATATTCGAGAATTGGTCAAATGAGTGTATTGCTATCTGCCTTTTTTGTGGGTGGAGAATTCTTCCGGCGAATCTCACCGGGGCGTCAGCGCCACCTGCGATTAGTTCCATGTGGTCGTTCCAGATCGCTCTGTCCGTGTACACCCAAATATGTAATGCGCGCAACTGCTCCCGGTAATTGCTCTGCAACTGTGTAATCATCCGGTAACCGGTTTTTCTGCCTATTCGTGCGCAATGTGTTGCGTTTGTTTAATCTTGGATAAATTTCGCATTCGTGCATCAAGCGTAGATCCTCTGCAGGTGTTGGTGTGTTTCGCTATAGATTTCAACCGACGTGACGTCTCTGTATAGAACAGCGTCGTACGCGAAAAAACTCGTAGAATTTCCGACGTTATTTACTAGGTCATTTATACGCTCTAAGACAAATAGAAACGACCTGTCATGAAGGAATTATCTGAATGGGACGGAAATGGGTAGATGTGATGCACGTGTGCGGACAACCAAATTATTATAATTTCAGAAAAATTTTATCTTTTTTTCAAGAGAAAGAGCTTCACAAATAGAACAAGTCCCTGATGCACTGGCCCTTATGCAAACACTTATTCGGCCTGATTCTCGGATGTCCTCCTGAGGGACATCGGTCCAAACCCTATTGGAGCGTTACATCCTCAGAATCCCGAGACGTAATGCACCGTATGTTCCAATTGGGGAGAGATCTGGTGACCTTCCTGGCACGAAGACAAGCAGTAGAAACTCTCGCCGTGTGCACACGGGCGTTGTTTTGCTGAAATATGAGCCCAAGATGGCTGGATTATGATGGGCAACAAAACGGATTGTAGAATTACAACATACAGCTGTACTGGAAGGGTGCTGCGGATGACCCCGGACCATTATTCCTGGCTGTCAAGTCGTATCGCGGGCGACAATAGTGTTGGCATCACACCACAGTCCAGGACGTCTCCAGACACGTCTTCGTGACGCCCTCCCACACCCCTCCCCCGCACAGTGGTGGAGTACCTTCTCGACTGTCGTCCGCCGTGAGGCCCGACAACCAGGAGACGACCTGAGGCGCCGATTGTTTTCGTAGCAGGACCCCTTCGGTTGTCATCCGGCACCCTAGAGGGTATATCGACGATATTCTGCGCCCGGGTTTGTTGCCCCTCACAGCGAATCATCCTGGGCTTACATTTTAGCAAGATAATGCCCCTGCATACAGCGAGAGTTTTCACTGTTTGTCTTCGTGCTGTACAAACCCTGTTTTGGCTAGCGAGGTCTCCGAATGTTTCGGCAGTCGACAAGATTTGGAGCATTATGGGCAGGACCCTCCAACCGAGTCAGGGTTTTGACCAGTTGGACAGAATATCCGTGACGGTCACAGTCGACAGCTCTGTCAATCAGTGCCATCCGAACTGCTTGCACGGAGCAACGCAATATTGACTGGCTCGGCTTGCGAATCTCTTTCTCTTGAAAAATCACCGCATTTCCCCGAAAGAGTTGTAATCTGTTTCTCCGCACATGATCTTCACATCCACCATATACTGTGAAAAGTAATTAATGGTCCTGTAACGCTCCCTTTGGGTACGTGCGAAGTTAGTTTTACATATGAAGATTTGTCTCTATTAACAATGACATGCCGCGTTGTGTTTTTGAGGAACTCTTCTATCCAGCCGCACAGCTCGTATTTTGTCGGTCAGAACGCAGTCCGGAACCGTATCGCACGGTTCCTCGAGACCAAGGGGCGCACGCAGCGCCGCGCCGCACCTGCCGCCTGCCGCCTCCTCGGCACAACTCTGCAACACGAACGTCGTTTGCGGAATCCGTGCCGATTCCTACAAATGAGACTCACTCTCCAAAAGTGCGTAACTCTGCAACGTACTGTCGACGGCGGTATAGGCCTGCAGTTTGGTGCATCTGTTCGACGTACCTTCTTAAGAGCGGGAATGACCTACGCCTTTTCCTACGATCGGGAACACTTTGCTCCCAGCAGGGACCTGCGGTACGGTGCTGCTAGAACACTCTGGTATCCCATCAGGTCAGGCGGCCTCTCCTCTGTCAATCCATTTCAGTTGCTTTTCTACCCCTGGGTCACCTGTTTCGATGTCTGTGATTTTGACGTTCGTCTGACGATTTAAAGGGCGAGCCACAATCTTACTCAGTGAAATAATTTTGGAAAAACAAATTTAGTAGCTGCACATAACCATCTCCAGTTGAGTTGGACCAGAGGAGCCAGTCTGTTACATGTAAACGCAGCCCACGCTATTTTGGAGCCACGACCAACTTGCGCAGTGCCTTGACATTTTGGGTCAGTGGCTTCGTGGGGTCGTGTAGCGTCCAACTGGCACGGTCACGAACGCAGCAAAGATGCTGCAGGATATGCTGTCCTGTTAGCAGACACAGTCGCGTCGCTCGTCTGTTGCCCTAACCCATTAACGCCAAATTTCACAGCACTGTCCTAACAAACATGTCCGTCGAACGTCCTACACTGATTTCTGCGGTTATTCCGCCAGTGTAGCTTGTCTGTTGACACCGACGACTATACGCAGACGGCACCGGTCTTAGTCGTTAAGTGAAGGACTCGGCCACTCCGTTGCCCACAGTGAGAGCGAATGCCCGAAATTAGGTATTCTGACACAGCGGATCTCGGAAAAATTGAATTCCTTAATGATTTCCGAAATGTCTGTAACTTCAACTACCAATTTGCGTTCAAAGTCTGTTAAGTCCCGTTGTGCGACCGCAATCGCGTGGAAAACCTTTTCACACGAATCACCAGAGTACAAATGAGAGTTGTGGTGTCACCGCTAGACACCACACTTGCTAGGTGGTAACTTAAATCGGCCGCGGTCCTGTAGTACATGTCGGACCCGCGTGTCGCCACTGTGGGATTGCAAACCTAGCGCCACCACAAGGCAGGTCTCGAGAGACTGAGGAGACCTCGCCCCCAGTTGTACGGACAACATAGCTAGCGATTGGACGTGCTAAGCCTTGCTCTCATTTGCCGAGAGATAGACAGTAGAATAGCCCTCTGCTAAGTTAAATGGCGACCACCTAGCAAGGCGCCATTTGTATCAGTGCCTATAGCTTACTAATATTCAAGAGAGATGTATTCCAAGGACTAATTAAAAGTTAAGTAACAAGCATCTACGTACTTTTCTTCTTATTCATTTATAAGTCTCATGTTCCAGACTTCACGCCCGTCTGCGTTAGCATTGCGTGCCCTATCGGCTACAGCATTGTGTCTAGGCTGTATGGTCTAGACACAACAAGAGTTTTGGCAAGGCACTGTCGTTTTATACCTGATATATGCAATACTACTGCCATCTGCAAATGGCTATCCTAGGACTTTTGTCACCTGAGTGTACTCGGCTAGTTATTTACGCTACAGTGGCCGTACGGCCTTTTCATCTACTAAGTGGTATCAAACTTGGATAATAATTTTTTCGCTATTCTGATTTCTGCTACTCCTAATTACGTTTATCTGTTTCCTCAGCCCACACACCTCACTCGTCACGTGGTTAGCACATCGCTGCCCTGTCGGTCTCAGTTTTAGTGGCCGGATACGCTGCTTCTCGGGCGGGCTCGCGAGGGCCGCGTGCGAACCGCCCGCCTTACTCTGCCGGTGCGGCACTCGGCAGGCCCGGACCGCCGACCGCCCCCGGCAACGCCTTACTCTGCCGGTGGGATCTCTGTGGCCTCCTTCCCCCACAGCTTACATCTAAGTTACTGAGGATTTCGAACAACTTGCGCCACTTTACATCACAGAAGGCTGTTCCTAGATCAAATAATTCTGTGGAAGTGGGAAGATTTTTGTCTATGAAACATACAAAGTTGTTCAGCTTCTGATGTGTTGGCTCAAGAGCCAACACCGTGTTGCTAGAGAAGGCCGAAATGCACGCGTTTAATTACACGCAGACTGGCGTGAGGTCTGGAACATTACAAGGAAATGAGAACTTAGAAAAACGGACGCAGTTGCTGTAATACTTAACTTTAATCCACAATTGTAGAACATCTCTCTTGACTGTACAGAAGTATAGTAGTAATATAAACTGGTAATGGCGCCTTGCTAGGTCGTAGCAAATGACGTAGCTGAAGGCTATGCTAACTATCGTCTCGGCAAATGAGAGCGTATTTGTCAGTGTAGCATCGCTAGCAAAGTCTGCTGTACAACTGGGGCGAGTCCTAGGTCTCTAGACCTACCGTGTGGTGGCGCTCGGTCTGCAATCACTGACAGTGGCGACACGCGGGTCCGACGTATACTAATGGACCGCGGCCGATTTAAAGGCTACCACCTAGCAAGTGAGGTGTCTGGCGGTGACACCACAGCTTCCATTGGCGATCCTGCAATGAAGATAACATGCAACCTGCTCCCTAATTAGAAATCCTCAATCCAGTCCCAAATTTCGATATATACACCACAAGATCCTACCATCGTTAGTGAACATTGATGCTTTAGAGAGTTAAATACTTTTTGGGAGTCGGTAAACAGTGCAGCTACCTCGTTGCCACGATTCGTGTCTCTCAGGCTGTCGTGTTCATAGGTTTATACGTGACCGATTGTAGTCGGAATCCCTGCTGGTGATAGTACACACATCAAAAAAAGTTTTGCATCAGCCGGGTTCCAAGAACTCCTGATGATAGACATCGATATGGATTTCGTATCACAGACATGGTCCCTTTGACAGTTCAGAGATGTCACTAAACCCACTCAAAGATGTAAACAACCAAGCACAAGCAGCTCCTATTACACGGAGGGGATCTGACAGCCGATCTGTTCCAGTCATCCCACAAGGAAGGAGGTATACAGCTCGTGTTGTCTGTAGTTCGACCGTGCCTAGAGGGTCAATACCGCGGTTCGATCGCTTCCACATTGTACCTTGTGCCAGGAAGGGCTCTCAACAAGGGAAGTGTCCAGTGAACCAAAGTGAAGTTGTTTGGACATGGAAGAGATACAGAGAGTGAGGAACTGTCGATAACATGCCTCGCTCGGGCCACACAAGGGCTACTACTGCAGTGGATGACCATTACATACGGATTATGGGTCGAGGGAACCCTGACAGCAACGCCACCATGTTGAATAATGCTTTTCGTGCTGCCACAGGACGTCGTGTTACAACTGTGCGCAATGGGCTGCATGATGCGCAGCTTGGCGAGGTCCATCTTTGCAACCGAGAGGCCATGCAGCGCGGTACAGATGGGCCCAACAACATGCCGAATGGACCAAAAAAATGGTTCAAATGGCTCTGAGCACTATGGGACTCAACTGCTGTGGTCATTAGTCCCCTAGAACTTAGAACTACTTAAACCTAACTAACCTAAGGACATCACACGCATCCATGCCCAAGGCAGGATTCGAACCTGCGACCGTAGCAGTCGCACGGTCCCGGACTGCACGCCTAGAACCGCGAGACCACCGCGGCCGGCCCGAATGGACAGCTCAGGATTGGCATCACGTTCTCTTTATCAATGAGTGTCGCATATGCCTTCAACCACACAATCGTCGGAGACGTGTTTGGAGGCAACCCGGTCAGGCTGAACGCCTTAGACACACTGTCCAGCGAGTGCAGCAAGGTGGAGGTTCGCTGCTGTTTTGGGGTGGGATTATGTGGGGCCGACGTACGCCGCTGGTGGTCATGGAAGGCGCCGTAACGGCTGTACGATAGTGCAACCATATCGGCAGCATATTGGCGAGGCATTCATCTTCATGGACGACAATTCGCGCCATCGTGCTCATCTTGTGAATGACTTCCTTCAGAATAACGACATCACTCGACTACAGTGGCCAGCATGTTCTCCAGACATGAACCCTATCGACATGCTTGGGATGGATTGAAAGGGGCTGTTTATGGACGACGTGACCCACCAACCACTCTGAGGGATCTACGCCGAATCGCCGTTGAGGAGTGGGACAATCTGGACCAACAGTGCCTTGATGAACTTGTGGATAGTATGCCACGTCGAACACAGGCATGCATCAGTGCAAGAGGAGACGCTACTGGGCACCAGAGGTACCGGTGTGTACAGCAATCAGGACCACAACCTCTAAAGGTCTCGCTGTATGATGGTGCAACATGCAATATGTGGTTTTGATGAGCAATAAAAAGGGCGGAAATGATGTTTATGTTGATGTCTATTCCAGTTTTCTGTACACGATCCGGAACTCTCAGAACCGAGGTGATAAAAAACTTTTTTTGATGTGTGTGTAAGAGGCGATCAAAAAGATTCCGTTTGAGGTCGTTGCTACAATATACACGAAAGTAGCGCGACTCCGATGTAGGTATACAAGCACCGACCTGTAGGAATGGGATTAGTGTGACATTTGTATCTTTCCGACGTTCGCGTGATAGATGCATAAATGTAAAATATGGCGACTTTGTTACCAAATGCGTCGAAACAGCAGTAGTGTGCTGTTATTGTTTTCTCGGGTGCCGCACGATGAACACCGGCAGACATCCGTCGGAGACTGAAGAATGCGAATGGGGTAGTATGTCCGTCTAAAACGATCTTGTGGAGTGCTGCGCCAAGTTCCGCGCTGGTCGCAATTCGACACGGGGCGCCGGTCGGTCTGGGAGAATTAAGCGGCGGGCACTCGATCGTCAGCCCTATAGTGCCGGTCTCTCCGGCACGCGATTATCACGCCTTCGGTCCCTTAAAGAGGCCCAGAAGGGTCGACGATTCCCGCCGGACGGGGACGTGCAGCAGGAGGCTGTGTCTTGCCAAACTGGTGCGTCGGTGGGATCATTGCGTCAATGCTCACGTGAAACGTGTCGTTTGCTGCGGTTCCTGTTTTTCCCTCGGTTTACTCCTGTTTGGAGTTTCCGCGCTTTCCTAGAGGGCGCTGTGGAGCCTCCGCTAGGGCGCCCGCTGTGTGCCGTGCCCAGGGCGGAGGAGGCGGTTGAGGCGAGTGTGTGGCCCTGGACGACCGTTCTGCAGCGGGACGCTCGCTCCCTCTATGCTTAGTCTGCATGGGCCAAAAAACCCGGGGCGTGAGGACACGAGAGGCCGTAAATCTGTGGACAACGTTCGGTTTCCGTTCGTAGGCTGGGGAAGCTAAGAAGTCCGTCTGCGGCTGCCAATAATCTCTGTCGGAGCCAATCTGCCGGTGTTGTGGGAGCTATTAATAACTGTGTGGCAACGTTTCTCTGCTTTGAGTTTGTGGTCGGAAACTGCCTTACGTGTGTCTTACTGTCCCCTTGCACGATGGTGCATTTGTACGCCATACTGACGTAAGGCGCGAGTCGTAAAGAAGCACAAAAGGAAAAATTTTTTGGCTGTGGACCTTCTGCAAACTTTAGTTTTCCCATGGACGGCGTAGGTCACTGTTTGGATAAGCACGTTGCAAAATGTTAAATAACCTTGTACTGTCTGGTGGAGAGACAGAGCCAATAAATTTTATGGATGTCTGAAATGTGAGATTGTGTTAATGTTCGACAATATCTGTTGTGTTTTAGTATGTAGGCATATATAACTGTAGTCGTTATTGTGCATATATTCTTGTGTTAAGGAGTTTAGTCCCTGTGGCATTTAAGTGCTCTATTTAATTCTATTTAAAGTAGTGCTGGAGTTTCTATTTGGTAATCCGCCTAGCCACGGCTGATGTCGGTTGTTCGGTCTGTCTGAAATGTTGGGCCTATTGGGTAGAGACCGTTGTTGACTTGCTCTCCTAAGCTCCCAAGTGCTGTATTGATACTACGGCGGTACTTCCAATCGAATCTCATTTGCAGAAGTTATCAATTCCAGGGAGCACAAATAAAGCTACCTTTGCCTCCGCAATTTTCGTCCGCTGGCCGGCAAGCTTCGGTTAATGATTAAAAATCGCCAACTGGTCTTCGTCCAACCTAGTGGCTCGTGTTAGACGAGTTCCCTTTCCAGTTCGGGTAAATGTTTCCTCCTCCTGGTGGAGCCATCCTCTTTCCCGAGCCACGCTGGGGTAAGAGTTGCCCGAGTGTCTATTGCCGCTCAATGTTCCAGGAGAATGAAATAAGAGGTTAATTATCTACTCCACCGTTATGCCCAAGAAAGGCGAATTAGAGTAGTCCTGGACAACCTAAGTATTGTAAACTATTGAGATAGTTCTAGGCTTGGAGAAATTCCTGTTTGGTAAAATTTAGCCTTCTGCGTCAGTAATCCGGCGTATTCCACGATCCGACATTGTTATAGAACTGAAAGATTTGGTTTTGATAAATTTGCTGAGACGTGACTTAATTATTTGCTATTGATGTTAATTGCTTTAAATGAATCTAATATAATTTGTGGTTATAATTCTTAATGAGTGGCCGTCCTTAATGGTATAACATTTAATGTACGTCTGATTGTCCCCTATGTCACCTACTGACTTCATTTAGAGACTGAAAAGGTAATCCTCGATCAAGTTTATGGGACTTTATTAACCGTTCAACTATATTGTTTATGGTCTTAAAATGTTTGTTAAAAAGGACTAGTTTTAGATTCCTATTGTTTATTAATTAATTCTTAAGTTATGTAACAAATATTACGAGTGCAAATATTCTTTCATTGTTACACTTGCTGGTTCTGTGGTTCACACTGAAGGGTGTGACAATAAATGCAAAATCTAAAGTGAAGCGTTGGGGCAAATTACTCCTTTCCCTAATCATTACGGTAGCGAACTGATTTTTTGCCGCTTGTTATTGAAACTGGTTGAGAGAATAGTTTGATCGAGCCCATAGAAAGAGCCCTGTGTAATGCGGAATCGACCACCAGATGTCACCAGAGGCGGACCAGCCAGTATAAAAGGGGGAGGGGGGCCTCAGCGACTTGGAACGGCGTCCGGTCACTGGATGTCACCGGAGTAACAACACCGCCGGGACATTTAAACTTGTCTAAAGCCTCACAGGTGGAACTGGAACGCGGAGGAAGAAGCACAGCTGAACGGCGACCAGCCACCCGGGCACCCGCGCACGGCCCACTTGCCGACAAACAGGGCCGTGGCGTGAAGTCAGCGGAAGGAACCGACCGTGACTTCCAAAACGCTACCGGCAGTCCAGCCAACAAAATGACTGCTGGCGGAGAATTAAAAGTAATGGCGGACAACGGCCGAGGACCTCCTCGTGAGCCACACATCTCTGTGGTCAATAATGACGACACCTGAGACACTGGATGACCGGAAACGAGTCATTTGTAGTGATGAATGACGCTGTGCTCTGTGGCTGTGCGTTTCCGTTTGGCGAATGCCTGCAAAACCTTACCTCGCGTCATGCGTGGTGCCAATACTGAAATACGGAGGACTTTATGAAATTTTTTACCTAATAGTGGACTGTCAACAGTTAGAAACAGTATCGTAGCCAAAAACGTTAGTTTTGCAAGGGTTTTCGGAAATTCCTGTTACAATCTTCTACGATATACATTAAAAGTGTAACCGTAAGGTGTATAACGGAATGCCGGACCGGGTGGCCAGCCATGATTTTCCGCTTATCGCGGGCTGTTGCCTCACTGTCGGGCTATTCCAGAACGCCTCGCGGCCAGACCCATGCGTCTACAACCTGTATTCGTACATCCATTGTGTATATTCCGGCACAGGTGAGACATTTTACTTGAAAATCGCTTGCCTGGAGTCGGCGGATAAATACGACACCGTTTCCGTACTATGACGGTATCAGTTCATCCACTTCTGCTTGAGGAACTGAATTAGGCGCGACGCTGTGCAGTTATTAGGTAACAATCAGAAAGGAAACATAACTAAACATCTATTTATCACTTACGCACTTTTGTTCGCATTAACACTTAAACATTACTTTCTATACGAACAGTGTATTGGGTTCTTATTTGTTCTGCAATATTGTAAACACGTAATGTTTAAGAGTTAATACAAACAAATGTGCTTCAGTGATAAATGAATGTCTCGTTATGCTTCCTTCGGAATTATTGCCTAGTAACGGTAGTGTGTCACGCTTAATTCAATTCCTCAGGCAGAAGTGAATGAGTTATACGTCTGAATTCAAACCGCCGTAGCCGGCCGTTGTGGCCGAGCGGTTCTAGGCGCTTCAGTCCGGAACCGCGCGACTGCTACGGTCGCAGGTTCGAATCCTGCCTCGGGCATGAATGTGTGCAATGTCCTTAGGTTAGTTAGGTTTATGTAGTTCTAAGTTGTAGGGGACTGATGACCTCCGATGTTAGGTCCCACAGTGCTCAGAGCCTTTTTTTTTTTAAACCGCCGTAGAACAGAAGCGGTACGTTTCCGGACGTGTGTTTGCATTCAAGCTATTATATACTCGTCGCTCTCTACAAGTCTTTTGCTTGCAAAGGAATTTCATAGCACCCTGTATATTACGATAGTGTTTGTAACTGTTGATGACCTGCTACAAACATTTTCATAAATATGCACATCTCTTTGTAGATCCGTCTCAAGATGATCATAACGCCCTTTGTAGATCAGTGTCAAGATGATCATAACGACTGAAAGCGGTAAATGAATAAAAAAAAATAAAATAACAGTGATCAGAGACTTGGAACTAAATCCGCGTCCGGACATCCTGCTTTAGGTTTTCCGTGCTTTCTCTAAATCACTTCAGGCAAATGCCGGGATGATTCCTTCGAAAGGACAAGGCCGCTTTGCTTCTCCACGCTTCCCTAATCCGAGCCCGTGTTCCGTCTCTAATGACCTCGATGTCGACAGAGCGTTAAACACTAATGTCCTCTTACGATCGGAGACTGTTGTATTTACAGAATTTAGTAGCAGTGGATCGCTGTCACCTTCACAGTCACTATGTCACTCCACATCAAAATAATGGAGAAGGTAGTGTTATAGAATGCGAGCGGTTTTGGTGTTCAGGGCGCAGTCCACTTATGGAGCTAAGAAAACGCTGAGAGCGACAGAAGAAGTGTACAAATTTTCAGCGTCGTGTGTTGTGTGCGGTAGAGGAACAGTCCCGAGGCGATGGACGTGTGTGTCAGGACGGAAACGCAGCGCCCGTGAGGCAGCGGTTTGTAGACAGTAACGTCCCCCACGTGGACTCGCCTGCGCGGATTGCCGACATCGACACGAATCCAGCGTAGCACTGGCGGATACAGCGACAACGTCGACCTGGCTCCGCAGCTACGTGTCCGGGTCACTACCGCCTACGATGTCGAGTCCTACACCTCGGTCACAGTATCTCTAGCAGATTTAGAGCAGTCATAGAGGCAAAGAATGGACGCTCCTCATATTAAGCTATAGGACAGTAAAACGAGGGAAATTTTCAAAGTCGCAGAGCGAAGCATTGCGACAACGTCGACACGAGGCGGCCGTAATGAAAACATTTCGCCGCCGAGACTGGGTCAGGGCAAAACAAAATACTGGCGTTTCGGAAGAGCAGGGCACGAGACTCCAGCAGAATGCGGAGGCTCAGATCGAGCACACGCGGTCACGTCGGAAAGAAAGGCTAAGGCGAATGCAACGAAGGGTACCGAGAGCTTTTACGAAACAGTTCTGTACTACAGGAAAGTCACGAAGCGAGCACGGCTGAAAGGAAAACCGACGCTACCTCCGTAATAGCACGCCTTACGCGGTCATTAGGAATGACGTCGCTGCACGAGTACCGATGCAGTTTAGCTCGTGAGGCAGCCGGTGGGACGGATCGGTGGCCTACGTGACGTTCACACTCGGTTCCTCGACTGCAGCGAAGTGACGTCTGGCACGAGTCTGGTGTAGATTTCCTGCACGGTACGGACAACAGCCGCTACTGGGAGACGTGGCTGCCTCGCCATAATCACCAGTCGCGGAGTCTCTCAGGTGGCGGCACCTGGAGGTCTTTGCTCCCCACCAGGATCAGGACACCACATTCCTGACATTATAGTGGACTGAATAGAGGCAGCCTGGAGTGGAGGCCAACTCGACGGGTGCACGGCACCTGCGGTCGCGGTACGGTGGATGACGAGGAAAGGTGGTGAGCGGGGGAGGGCAGAGCAGGCCCCACAGCCCACAGCTGCGCACTGCCGGCCACAACTGGCGCCGCTACTGCCGGCGACCACTGCCCATGCAGGCCTTCCGAGGGAAACCGGCGAGGGGCGAGTGCCTCCTCTCACACAACCAACTTCACTCGAGCCGTCCCAATACTCGCCTCTTGCAGCGCAGATGTACAGATTCAGAATGTTGTGTGTGAAGCTATCGAGATCTTCCACATCGTAGCGAACCGTCGCAAATGCGTTACAGGAGACAATTATAACTAACTTTCATTTCATATTTTTCAGGAGGCTCCATCTTGCGCATGTTCAGCAATTGGCTCGGTGAGGACGTGTTCTACGAAAGACTCAACGAGTATCTTATTTCTCAGTAAGTGTCAGCTATACAGATATTTAAAACTCTGCGCATACTTGACTGCTATCCAGTGGATTAGTACCGTCAAAATAACATTTAACTGTAGTGGTCGTGGGATAGCAGCTTTATGAAAGTGCAGTTCCTATTTATGTTTATGCTCTTCAGGGGTATGCTGCCGGATACGATCGTCTTCACTAGACGATATTTCGGCGATGCATCTGGCCGCTATCTTCAGGTGGGCTGCTGGATAGAGTAGGGAAGGTGTATACTTTATTTATTTTGGAACAATTTATTTAGCGATGGAGTATATTTATCACACTGATACAAGACACGTGCTCGGGGTCATGCCACAGACTTGTAAACTACTCCTGAATAACGCTCTGAAGACACGCTAACAGCTCCTAAGTTACCGAAATAATTTCAGTACAGACGTGCAGACTTGTCCCAAATAATGCAGTACACAGATGTGCAGACACGAAATCAACTCGAAAAC
The DNA here is from genome assembly GCF_023898315.1 of Schistocerca nitens. Lineage (NCBI taxonomy): Eukaryota > Metazoa > Arthropoda > Insecta > Orthoptera > Acrididae > Schistocerca > Schistocerca nitens. The sequence continues at coordinate 5,743,432 of NW_026045897.1, forward strand.
TGCACAAATAAAACGTAGTGCAGCCTACAGACCTGCTCACAAAATAATGCAGCAGATCCATAATCGACATACGCAGACACCGTCTACCACCCCCTGTCCAGTAGACCACACAGGAGGCTACCTGCAACCCCGCAAAGTGACACAGACGTAGGCTGTCGCACCGCACGGCAATGCCCGCACGAATGAGGTGGCTAAGTCCCTTTCGTACTCGACACCTGAGAAACTGCTCTCAGAATACGTGCTCGCCTAGGCACCGTTGCCGATGCGACCGGCCGGAAGCGCACACACTGCGGGCGTGCCCGCGCCGTCACAGCCGTGCGCCGCCGCCGGATGCGGCTGAGGGTTGCCTCTGTTTCCAGATCTACAGTCACTGTTATACTGACGTCACAGATCTCTAATGCGCACTCGTGCAGCTGCCGTATGCGAGACACCTCAGGGCAGCACGTGTCTTTACCGTTGGTTACAGAGTAGCACACGGTGCATTGTTCCTAGTGCGACATGAGAGAAGCGTCTAACCATGCTTAACAGCAAATAGTGCAAAATAACATCGAATGGTTCGCAGAGGTCCTAACGTGATACCAGAGTCCATCACGTGTTACCCTTCCTGCTTTCAACACACACAAGCGTTCCCACTGCAATGTAGAGGCTCCTACATCCTAGCACTAGGGATGTGAATGAGTCGAGCATTATGATTGGATCTTATCTAATTTTCTCGCTGAATTACTGATGCCTTCGGTATCGGAGCACAATCCACCTTTTCTTTCTTTCTGCAAACAGGGATTTCAGTGGTAAATTATTTTGCACAGACCTCTCAATTGCATTGACAGTTAAAGCTGCAAAGTTGTCTACAGATCATCAAATACATACGAGACTCACAAGAATATTGGAAGCCAGCAAAATATTTACCAGTGTAACTACAATTAAATATTGTGATTGCTGCTACAGTCTGACACCAATCGATGTACAGATAATGTCTCCTCTTGACGGCTGTGCTTCTGGAATCAATCTCAGTATCTATAGCGCACATAATTTTCCGTGCAAAACATCTCCTTCGTACCCTTGCGGTTATTCATGTGCTGAATCTATACATCCCTCTCGATAGGACACACAGTCATCCTCTCTAGTCATGCCACAGTAATTTTACAATGTAATATATACAAATTTTACACTACATAAGCCACAGCAACTTTATAATGCAATATATACACATTTTACACAAGCACTACAGTTTTCTTTTCTATCTGCACAGCACCCGAAAAAATTATGGTGTACCTACACCCACAGCAGCTATATGTCTGTCCTAGGGAAGCACCGTCACCTTTTTTTTCTTTCTACAGACGTGACATTCAACAACAACAAAATATTTTACACTGATCACCATATTGCACTGACAACCAAACCTCGCAAAGTAGCATACGTATTGTCAAATGCGGAAAGACTCTTACTCAGTTACACTGCTCTCGCACTGAGGACAGGATCTTGAATATTAGAGTGTGAAACCGATCTTGAACCGAGCAATATATCACCACATACCGTGTCGATGTAGTAAACATACAATTCGTGTCCTCCACAATACAAAATCATCCCTTTTACATCAGAAAGCCGTCAATAGATCGAACTCACCCTCAGAACTATTGAGCAAGGACTGGCTCCTCTCGCCCTCCCTCAGTACAAGTGTGTTACTATTCCGTGCCAGTCCTGCCTGATTGCTCACGTTTCTACACCCATCTCCAGACTCTGGGATTACAAGAACATATCTAATTTTGCATAGTTCGCACACAGCAGTATCCTACCGATCGCTCACCCAATGCCAATTCGAAGATATAGACTGGGAATTATTTCTATACAAGCCTGAAACTTTAGCTAGATGGAGCGTGATCTAGACCACTGATTAACTAGAAATAAACAGACGAAAAATGATATTTCCACCGGCGAATACCGGTCTCAGTGATATAACAGATTCGAAACCGTCCCTATAATCTACATGGTCAACTAAGTTGTTTCTTGTGTCTATAAAACCGGAAAAAGTGTCTTCCACATGCTATATACACCCCACAATCGATCTTCTCTCAACTAAATGAAGGCGCAAAATGTGCACAAGCAGCCAACCGAACAATTTACGTGGGAGGAAATAATGATCCAGCACAAACTCACCTCCATATTCATTCTCAAATTTCCATGCGAACACGAAAACTATCCAACACATACTAAGTATTAGTTCGCTATATCGTAGTCTAGAGGACAACCCCTTAATTCATCTACATTCCTACATTCCAACAGGCCTCGCCATTCTGACAGCTCCTACTGTTAAAGGGAAACGTGAATCACCCCCGCACAGGTCACCGGCACAGGTAGAATCAATCGTCCTAAGAAATCGGTCACATATATATTTCATGCCTGTACTTACAACTAAATGTTACAGTCATGGTCTCAGTTGAATGACATTCGATAATGAGCGAAGTATCCGAAATACACCCTGTTGATGGCTATGGAACTGGAAATAGAAATATCAGTACCATTCTTATGAACTGAGATACTCATCCCTTTGCTATCACAGTACTAGAAATCCATAGCTTCCTTATGAATCGACATAGTCATTTTTTTGCTTATATCAGAACACATACTTTATAAGCTAGATGCTCAAGGCGAACCTATCATGCACCCACTACTACTAAGTATAATACTTCGTCAATAACTGATTACCTATGATACAAAATAATACTGAGAGAAAATCAGCGATGGATGGACATGTTTCATAAGTTTTTCTTGTGAGTGATACCACTGTGTCTTAGAAAGAGAGCCATAATCGTCTCATATGTTAAAAAACCGATCACAACAGCTACTGTATGTTACTGTCACAAGCGATCTTGGTTATACAGGTGCACACAAGTATCGATCTTAAAAGCTAAACTTGCTTTATAAATCCACGTATGGCATTACCTACAAATCACGTGGGTTTTCCAGACAAATAATGATATGGTGATTGTCTCGCAAACCACCTAATGTTATAAAATCCGATCCTAACAACTACTGTATGTTACTGTCACAAGCAGTCTTGGTTCTACATATGCATACAAGTGTCAATGTTAAAAGCTATACCCACTTTACAAATCGAGGTATGACATTACCTCTGAATAAGGTTTGTTTTTTGCCCAGACAAATACCGTGACGGCGATCGCAGGAGTATATTGTGTCATACCAACGCGTCGCCGACGGCGCAAGCTCGTGATAAAATCGCTGCATTTTGAAAGTGATTCGGCTAAGGAACGTGATATGTAAGCGGTATTTGTGACTCCCTCACGCCACCCAGCTAGAATTTTCTACAGTATTTGTAGCGCATTCTGTTTCGATCCCTTGTCAGAGGTTTGGTGATATACCCACTGAGCCGTAGGTGATGGTTGATTCAGAAGGATCACAAACAGTAGTAGATGGTGTGCTAATTGAGGTCGTACGAAAATGGACACTAGCTTCTCAGAACTGGAGTGTTACGCTATCCACTACAAATGATCGTTGGGATTTGGAAACAGGTGTTTCCATTCAAGCAGATACTTGCTTTGGATCACAGTCACAAGTGAATAATATTTTTGCCACTCTCATGTCTCGAAATGAGTTGCCTTTCCTGAACCTAGCTGCTACAGTAAAATTTGAACGTGGTTTTAGTCACCCTCTACGCATCTTGCAACTGATTCTATTCCTACAGCTTAGCGTATTTAATCGTTCCATTTTAAGGCGGAACTGAGCAGAAGTCGGAGAAAACTATATCCACCACCTTCTGCAACCTGTGTAGAAACTGAACGACCTGAGTTAGTGCGACAGGACCGTGTTTTGACCATTATGCAGAAATGCGCGCTTTGTGGTGTGTCCCAAAACTACACTCCTGGAAATGGAAAACAGAACACATTGACACCGGTGTGTCAGACCCACCATACTTGCTCCGGACACTGCGAGAGGGCTGTACAAGCAATGATCACACGCACGGCACAGCGGACACACCAGGAACCGCGGTGTTGGCCGTCGAATGGCGCTAGCTGCGCAGCATTTGTGCACCGCCGCCGTCAGTGTCAGCCAGTTTGCCGTGGCATACGGAGCTCCATCGCAGTCTTTAACACTGGTAGCATGCCGCGACAGCGTGGACGTGAACCGTATGTGCAGTTGACGGACTTTGAGCGAGGGCGTATAGTGGGCATGCGGGAGGCCGGGTGGACGTACCGCCGAATTGCTCAACACGTGGGGCGTGAGGTCTCCACAGTACATCGATGTTGTCGCCAGTGGTCGGCGGAAGGTGCACATGCCCGTCGACCTGGGACCGGACCGCAGCGACACACGGATGCACGCCAAGACCGTAGGATCCTACGCAGTGCCGTAGGGGACCGCACCGCCACTTCCCAGCAAATTAGGGACACTGTTGCTCCTGGGGTATCGGCGAGGACCATTCGCAACCGTCTCCATGAAGCTGGGCTACGGTCCCGGACACCGTTAGGCCGTCTTCCGCTCACGCCCCAACATCGTGCAGCCCGCCTCCAGTGGTGTCGCGACAGGCGTGAATGGAGGGACGAATGGAGACGTGTCGTCTTCAGTGATGAGAGTCGCTTCTGCCTTGGTGCCAATGATGGTCGTATGCGTGTTTGGCGCCGTGCAGGTGAGCGCCACAATCAGGACTGCATACGACCGAGGCACACAGGGCCAACACCCGGCATCATGGTGTGGGGAGCGATCTCTTACACTGGCCGTACACCACTGGTGATCGTCGAGAGGACACTGAATAGTGCACGGTACATCCAAACCGTCATCGAACCCATCGTTCTACCATTCCTAGACCGGCAAGGGAACTTGCTGTTCCAACAGGACAATGCACGTCCGCATGTATCCCGTGCCACCCAACGTGCTCTAGAAGGTGTAGGTCAACTACCGTGGCCAGCAAGATCTCCGGATCTGTCCCCCATTGAGCATGTTTGGGACTGGATGAAGTGTCGTCTCACGCGGTCTGCACGTCCAGCACGAACGCTGGTCCAACTGAGGCCCCAGGTGGAAATGGCATGGTAAGCCGTTCCACAGGACTACATCCAGCATCTCTACGATCGTCTCCATGGGAGAATAGCAGCCTGCATTGCTGCGAAAGGTGGATATACACTGTACTAGTGCCGACAATGTGCATGCTCTGTTGCCTGTGTCTATGTGCCTGTGGTTCTGTCAGTGTGATCATGTGATGTATCTGACCCCAGGAATGTGTCAATAAAGTTTCCCCTTCCTGGGACAATGAATTCACGGTGTTCTGATTTCAATTTCCAGGAGTGTACTTACCAGTACTACACATCCGTGTCCATTCACATCAATCAGCCCAACATGCTGTAATCGTTATTCTTTACCCCCCCCCCCCCCCCCATAGAGAAACATTACGAACTATCGAACTATAAAAGCTCCACCAACTTCATCTAATTTAGAAGTCACCAAGGCACCGATGCTGGCGCAATGATGCATTGCCGCAGTGCGGTCCAGAGCGGAGAAAGGGATTTCGCAATACTCCAGAATAGCATTCCTAACAGTGAAGCCAGTCCCGTCAAACCGCTGCTGCTACTGCTGCCGGTGTGGCACTGCAGACTCCATTTTAAAGTTTGATCACCTGTACTGTAGGATGATGACCGCATCCCACAGACTGTACTGTAAGTCACAAGAGATGCTCCCTGTGTTCCTGTGCCATTGTTTGAAACATTGTTTTCTAAGATGGTTTTGTACACTGCAAAACATTTTCTTTTTCTGCCACGATTTCGAGTCCTGTGCCATGCTCTAAACTGACATTAAGAAGTTCTGATCCACAGCTTCTCGCAGAAAACTAGACATCGCACAGTGTAAATCGTGTTTTTACGATGGCTACCGTAAGACGCCACACACTGGATGCTTTTAAATAAAAGACAGTTACAACATAAGGAAACTAGCTGCATTGTGAAGTGTTTTCAAACTTATGTCCGAAAGTGATTGACGACTTTAAACTCTTCTGTCACAATGACGGAATAGATGACGGCTCTGCATCCGCTTTCGACTGATTCTTCGTATTGCAGTCATGTACGTGATCCCTGTGTTGTGCTTAAATTTGAGAATGACTATGGAGGTGCGTTTGCGCTGGACCATTATTCCCTCCCACGTAAATTGTTCGGTTGATTGCTTCTACACATTTTGCGCCATAATTTAGTTGAGAGAAGATCGATTGTGGGGTATATCTAGCAAGTGGAAGACACTTTTTTCGGTTTTATAGACATGAGAAGCACCTTAGTTGACCTTGTAAATTATAGGGATGGTTTCAATTCTGTTATATCACTGAGATTGGTATTCGTGGGTGGAAATATCATTTTCGTCTGTTTATTTCTAGTTACTCAGTGGTCTAGAGCATGCTCCATCCAGCTATAAGTTCCGGGTTTATATAGAAATAAATCCCAGTTTATATCTTCGGAATTACATTGGGTGAGCGATCGGTAGGATACTGCTGTGTGTGAACCGTGCTAAATTACATGTGTTCTTGTAATCCCAGAGTCTGGAGATGGGTGTAGAAACGCAAATAAGCAGGCAGATCAAGACCAGAAACAGTACCGTTTTTTACCGAGGAGGAGGGGGGAAACGAGCCAGTCTCTGCATAACTGTTCTGAGAGTGACATCGATCCGTGGAGGATATGAATTGTATGTTTACTACATCGACACGGTATGCGGAGATATATTGCTCGGTTGGAGATCGGTTTCACGCTCTAATATTCGAGCTCCTGTCCTCAATGGGAGAGCAGTGTAATTGAGTAAGAGTCTTTCCGTATTTGATTATACGTATGGTACTTTACAAGGTTTAGTTGTTGATGCAATATGGTAATCAATGTAAAATAGATTATTGCCACTGAATGTCACGTCTGTAGAAAGAAAAGAAAAGGCTGATGGTGTTACCCTAGGACTGACGAGCCTCATGACATATAGCCAGTGTAAGTGTAAGCATACTATAATTTTTTCGGGTGCTGTACAGATATAAAAGAAAACTGCAGTGTTTGAGTAAAATGTGTGTATATTGCATTATTAAGTTACTGTAGCTTATGTTGTGTACAATGTGTATATACAGCATTATAAAATTACTGTGGTTTATGTTGTGGCATGACTAGAGAGGATGACTGTGTCCTATCGAAAGGAATGTATAGATTCAGCACATCAATAATCACAAGGGTATGAAGGGGATGTTTTGCACGGAAAATTATGTGTGATATAGATACTGAGACTGATTCCAGAAGCACAGCCATCAAGAGGAGACATTATCTGTACATCGATTGGTGTCAGACTGTAGCAGCAATCACAATATTTAATTGTAGTTACACTGGTAAATATTTTGCTGGCTTCCAATATTCTTGTGAGTCTCGTATGTATTTGATGATCTGTAGACAACTTTGCAGCTTTAACTGCCAATGCAATTGAGAGGTCTGTGCAAAATAATTTACTACTGAAATCCCTGTTTGCAGAAAGAAAGAAAAGGTGGATTGTGCTCCGATACCGAAGGCATCAGTAATTCAGCGAGAAAATTAGATAAGATCCAATCATAATGCTCGACTCATTCACATCCTTAGTGCTAGGATGTAGTAGCCTCTACATTGCAGTGGGAACGCTTGTGTGTGTTGAAAGCAGGAAGGGTAACACGTGATGGACTCTGGTATCACGTTAGGACCTCTGCGAAGAGTGCCTTCGATGTTATTTTGCACTATTTGCTGTTAAGCACGGTTAGACGCTTCTCTCATGTCGCACTAGGAACAATGCACCGTGTGCTACTCTGTAACCAATGGTAAAGACACGTGCTGCCCTGAGGTGTCTCGCATATGGGATCTGCGTTAGCATGCCTTGAAGTTCTGTGAGATCAGTATAACACTGACTGTATGTCAACTTTCACCTGTGTCTGGCAGCAGCTCACAGCACATCCCTGGAGCGTCTGCACTCCTGCCCGGTAGCATCAGCATTGGTGCCTAGGTGAACACATATTTTTAGAGGAATTTCTCAGGTATCAAGTATGAAAGGGATGTCGCTGCCTCATGCATGCAGGCATTCGTGGGTGGTTTGACAGCTGACAGCTGTGTCACTTTGCAGGGCTACAGGTGGCCTCATGTGTGGTCTACTGGACAGGTGGTGGCAGACGGTGTCTGCATATGTTGATTACTTATCCACTGCATTATTTCGTGAGCAGGCTGAACTATGCATTGTTTGGGCAATTTACAAGTTGGTTTCATGTCTGAACATCTGTGTACTGCATTATTTAGGAGGAGTCTGCATGTCTGTACTGAAATTATTTTGGTAATTTAGGAGCTATTTGTGTGTCTTCAGAGCGTTATTTAGGAGTATTTTACAGGTCTGAGGCGTGACTCCATTTATGTGTTTTGTATCAGTGTGATAAATATACTTCATCCCTAAAGAAACTGTTCCAAAATAAATAAAGTACACTCCTTCCTTACTGTATCCAGCAGCCCAGCGCAGGCTGAGTTATTTTTGCGCCATTTTCCCCCTCCAGACCACCAACAGGAGGGATGACAGCACCCTCTAGTGGCAGTACTGTGTACTAGGTCAGTTGGAGTGAAGACCTCCTGGCGAACACACTGAATGGTGTTGCTGTCTCTAATTGTTTAAATAAAGACTGGTGCACAGTTACGACAGTTGATGATGAGCAAGCACGTTTGCCGAGTCTTTTAGATGGATTATTATTTTGACGATTTACCAGTTGTGTGGGTCTCTGGGCGTAAATGTATTGCACTATTTACGAGTGGTTTGCATGTCTGTAGTCTGTGCAATGCGTCATTTGCAAAAAACTGCTGATTTATCAAAGTGGGAAACAATTGAGAATGGGGTGCTGAAAGGTTCGGTCTTGGGTCCACTGCTGTTCTTAATATATATTAATGACTTGGCAATCTATATTCACCTGGTACTTTTTGCTGATGATACAAGTATAGATATCACACCCAACGGACGAGAATTAACTGGTGAAATTGTAAACAATGTTTTTCAGTAAATCATTAAGTGATTCTCTGCAAATGGGCTCTCATTAAACTTTGACAAAACACAGTATGTACAGTTCTACATAGTAAATGGAATGACACCATTAATAAATATAGACTTCGATCAGATATCGCTAGCTAAGGTAGAATATTCAAAATTTCTAAGTGTTTGCATTGATGAGAGGTTGCATTGGAAAAAACACACTGAAGATCTGCTGAAACGTTTGAGTTCAGCTGCTTATGCTGTTAGGGTCATTGCAAATTTTGGCGATATACATCTCAGTATATTAGCTTACCACACCTATTTTCATTCTCTGCTTTCGTATGGCATCATATTCTGGGGTAACTCATCATTGAGTAAAAGAGTGTTCATTGCACAAAAGCGTGAAATCAGAATAATTGCTGGTGCTCATCCAAGATCATCCAACAGACACTTATTTAAAGAGATAGAGATACTCACAGTAGATATATATTCACTTATGAAACTTGTTAGTAACAATCCAAACGAATTCAAAAGTAATAGCAGTGAATTTTTGGGTATAGTAAGTGGGTATTTTCCGAACGCCCACAAAAAAAAGTAAATAAAAATTAAAATATTAAGTGTCGTATAATATTTTGTGTAATGTAATATCTTGTGTAGACATCTTTTATTAACCTGACGTGTTCCACATCATTACAAAGTGTCGTATTCATGACCTATGGAACAAGTACTAATCTAATCTAATTTTGACAGTTTACAATTAGCAGATGCATTTGTAGAGCATCATACATGAGTTATTTAGGAGTGGTTTGCAGATCTGTATGCTGTGTGGCATGTCTGGAGCATGTGTTCTGTGTCACTGTGATAAATATACTCCATCCCTAAATAAATTGTTCCAAAATAAATAAAGTACACCCCTTCCTCTCTCCATCAGCCCAGTGCAGGCTTAGTCCTTTTCCCACCAATCCCTAGGAAGAGGTGGTGATCAGGTGACTTAGGTTAGTAGAGGTAGCCCAAGTGACCTATCTTCCCGCGATTTTCTTAGGTTCGTAGAGAAACCACAAGTGACCTTTCTTTACTGACAAAATTCAATCTTGGCGCCACTTCCTAGGAAGATGTGGCAGTCAGAAGACTTAGATTAGTGGAGGCAGCCCAAGTGACCTATATTCCTGCGATTTTCTTAGATTAGTAGAGATAACTGTGATGTGATGCATTATCCTGTTGCAATTTGCACTTTGTGCCATTTTTCTGGGGGAGGGTGGTTAGTTTAGTGGAGGTAGCCCAATTGACCTATCTTACCGCCAAAATTCAAACTTCCCGCCAAAAGCTGCCATCTTGGATGACATCACAGCCGCCATCTTGGATGACGACATCGCCACCATCTTGGATAACGGTACTTTGGCATAGAACCATACTTTGTCCCAATACTGCAGTCGCCTATACATGGCTTATAAAGGAGCCGCCGTTTCTGGTGTTTGTTCAGTTCAGGCGAGATTGTGTACTCAGTGATCGCACCTGAAGATGGCGGGCAGATGGATCGTTGAAATTTCATGTAGTGAAGATGGCCATATCCTGCAGCATATCCATGGAGAGCATAAACATGAAAGGCGCTGGGAAAATCTACGGAATAACATTCAGTACCAATTGTTTGCCTCCTTCAGACAATGAGGTACTGTTCGATAATTATAATTTCTAATGTAACATCACCATCATTATGTCACTACACGACAAATGTCAGCTCTCATACATGACATCTGCTGCCCAACACAGCTGATCATATTTCACCTGATAGTAAAAGGAATGGATTGTGGAACAAAATCGAGGAATCGCTTCAGAGTTACTGTGTGTGTGTGTGTGTGTGTGTGTGTGTGTGTGTGTGTGAGCGCCCGCTCTGGGAATGTTCATATTCTCATGACGTATTACTTCAGCCATAAAACTGCAGAAATTCAACCGTACATGAACTTTGTCTGCTGCTTACATTTCCGCTGTAAAATGTCCTAGGGTAGAATTAAAACTCAGGGGATAGGAAATCAATGGTAAGATTTGCTGGTGGTATCGCTATCCTCATTGAAAGTGATCAAGAACTACTCAGGACATGCTGAGTGGCAGGAACAGTCTAATGAGTAGAGATGTGAATTGAGGGCACATCGGAGAAAGAGAGTAGGAGAAGTGAGATTAGCAATAAACTTAGAGTAAATACTGTAGAAGTAGACCAAGTTAAAGAATTCTGCTAACTTGAAAGCAAAATAAAACATGACGGACGAAACAAGGAGAATTTACAATGCGGACAAGTACAGCTAAAGAGCGTATTACTGACCAAGATAAGTCTAATCGTGTCACCCATCTGTGATAAATTCATGATGAAATTTCTGAGAATGTACGTTTTGAACACAGCATTCTATTGTAGTGAACTGCGAACTGTGGGAAAACCGGAACAGAAAAGAATGAAAGCATTTGAGATGAGGAGCTACAGAAGAATGTTTCATATTAGGTGGACTGATAATAATGTAAGGAATGAGGAAGTCCTCCACATAATCTACGAAGAAAGAAATGTGTGAACAACAAAGACGAGAAGACAGAATGGGACGACTGGACCTCTGTTAAGACATCAGGGAATACCTACATGGTGTCCACCTGCTTAGCTGGGTGGTAACGTGCTCGCCTCCCATGCAAGCGGACCCAGGTTCGATTCCCAGCCGGGTTGGAGATCTTCCCCGCTCGGGGGCTAGGTGTCCCCAGTGTCCCCAATGTCCCCAGTATCACTTCATCCTCATCATCGGCGCGCAAGTCGCCCAATGTGGCGTCGACTGAAATAAGACTTGCACTTGGTGGCCGAACTTCCCCGAATGGGGCCTCCCAGCCAACGATGCCATACTCTCATTTCCATTTTTTTAGCTGCATGGTACTAGAGAGCGCTGTGAAGAGTAAAACCTGTAAGGGAAGACATAGATAGGAATGTGACCAACAAATAATAGAGTTCGTAGGTTGCAAGTGTTACTATGAGACGAAGATGTTGGCACAGGAGAAGAATTCTCGGCGGGCCGCATCGGACCAGTCAGAAAACTTGACGAGAGCAAGCTGAAATATTTGCACCAGACAAAGTTTGGTTACGGCTTGATTCCCACAAATTTATTCTTCATCTCTACAATAGCTCGATGCCCAACTCGAATGGAAGAGATCCTAATATCAAGATTTCGCCTGCAAACGCTGGTTAAGGGAAAGTTGACGAAAGACGGAGTTATTGTATGTAAACCATGGTACGTGGTCTGCTGGACAGAGGAGAAGCCGCTCTGTCTCTCGCGGCTTCAATTGCTCGCTAACGGCAGCCGTGTAGCACAGTGGTAACTGCCAAAAGCGTACATGCCTCTAATAGTAATGTGTGATTGTAGCTTGTGTTCCAAAAGTGAGCAGCATAGAGACAGAGGTGATGACACATGCTGCTGGACCTGACCGTACTTTTTCAGGACAATGCTCAAGCACGTACAGTGCAAGCTGTGACTGATGGGGCTGCTAAGTGTTATACCACCTACTGCACTTCCCTGACTTAAGCCCTCGTGAGTTCAACTCGATTTCTCAAGTGAAGGAAACACTTCACGGCATTCGCTTCAGAACTACTACAAATTCGTCGGACAATAGACCGCGCCGCTCGAACTGTGAACAGAACTGGCACTGCTAAGAGTGTCCTACGATTTCCACATCTCTGGCAGCGGCTTTTGCACAATGATGGTGACTACTTTGAAGGTCAATAAAACTATGAGAGACGTATCTTTTTTGTACTAACTGTAAATAAATAGTAGCCACTATTAAAGTTCCAACCCCACGTATTAAAGTTTCATGAGAGGGCAAAGCTTCTGTCCACATATCAGCATGGTTTAGAAAACGTCTCCCGATGAAACTCAGCTTGTCCTCTTCTCACACGAGATCCTACGAACTATGTACGAAGGGCAACAGGCGGATTCCGTATTCCTAGATTTCTGTAAAGCATCTGACATAGTACACCGGAATATGAGTGGCTCGAAGACTTCTCGAGTAACAGAACCCAGTACACTGTCCTCGGCAGCGAGTGTTCATCAGAGACAAGGGTGTCGTCGGAAGTGCGCCAAGGAAGCGTGATGGCCGGCCAGAGTGGCCGAACGGGTCTAGGCGCTACAGCCTGGAACCGCGCGACCGCTACGGTCGCAGGTTCGAATCCTGCCTCGGGCACGGATGTGTGTGATGTCCTTAGGTTAGTTAGGTTTAAGTAGTTCTAAGTTCTAGGGGACTGATGACCTCAGAAGTTAATTCCCATAGTGCTCAGAGCCATTTGAAGCATTTTTGAAGTGTGATGCGACTGCTGTTGCTCTTCACGTGGGACAGGGTGGGCGGCAGTCTGCGGACGTCTGCTGATGATGCTCTGGTGTAGCCGCTGAGCCATTATAAGAGGATAAAAGATTTATAGTTGGTGTGATAAATAGCAGGTAGCTCGAAATGTAGCAAAATCCAAGTTAATGCAGATGAGTAGCAAAAACAAACTTGTAACGTTCGAGTGCGGCATTAGCAGTGTTCTGCTTGACACGGTCAAGGGAGTAATATCGCAAAACAGTACGAAACGGAATGAGCATTTAAGGTTTGTAGTTGGAAGGCGGATGGCAGAGTTCGGTTGATTGGGAGGATTTTAGGAAAGAGTGGTTCATCTGTAAGCGAGGCTGCATGTAGGACAGTGTTGAGTACTGTCAGAATGTTTGGGATCCACACCAGGTCGGAGTAAAGAAAGGCGCCGCAACAGTTCAGAGGCGGGCTGCTAGATTTGTTAGCAGCAGGTTCGAACAAGACACAAGTGCTACGGAGATGCTTTGAGAACTCAAATGGGCACCGATGAAGAGAGGCAACATTCTTTTCGCGAATCACTACTGAGAAAATTTAGAGAACCGGTATTTGAGACTGACTGTGTGTAAGGACCGTGAAGATAAGATGAGAGAGAGTAGTGCTCGTTCAGAAGCATAAAAGGAGTCTTCTTTTTCTCGTTGATTTTCCGTGTAGAACAGAAAAGGAAATGACTAGTAGTGACACAGGGCACGTCCCGCCAAGAGCGACGCGGGCGCTTGCGGAGTCCGCATGTATACGCAGATATAGAAGAGGCTGCAGTTCGGAAGAGGTGAATGAGATGGCGTTACAGACTGGTTCTTATGTTACACAGACAGACATAGAGAAAAACACTCTGAAATTTGAAAAGGGAATTAAATTTCAAGGAGAGGAAATAAAAGATGTAAGATCTGCCGATGGAACTGTAACACTTTAAAGATCAGTTAAATGGATTGGATAGTCAACTTGCAAGAGATTATTGAATGAACGTCAACAAAACTAAAACAACGGTCATGTAAGTAGTAAAATTACGTGAGATGATATTGAGGGAATTACGAAACGAGACACTATCTCTTGTGAGCTTAACTACTGTCCTCAACTAGGCGTTAAAAATGCATCACTAATTGCTTCTTATACCAAATAAGAAATATTTGAGAACAACAAACACAATGCATCTGTACTTGTGCTTTGTATGACTTGTCTCCGCAGAACTTCAGTGTAGGTATCTGATTTTTTACTTCCATTATAGTCCTGAATTAATCTCGATTTGTATATACTGCAATTGTAACTGCTGACTTGTGATTTTCTTATATATTAATTTGTTCCGGTTTCTCACCAGATACATTGATTTGTTTACTTGTAATTAATAAATTTTACATTTGGTCATAAAACAAAACTTCACACATGACACAAGATAACTTCAGCTTGAATTGACTTATAATATATGTTTTCACTAAAGATGTCGTATTAATTTTATACGCTTCAGAAATTGGTAGTTAATGTTTGTAAAAAACTGATCTATAATTTACATTTTTGTAGGTTAGTGACGCGCAATTCAGATATACAGAAAAAAAACTAAATTGGGTTTTGTGGTATCACAGTTTTATATTACAACCAGAAAATTAAAATTATGTGTTAATAATCATATACTCGAGCGCCATAACGCAGCTAATATTTAAAAAATGATTCAGTATTGATAAGACTCAAGGCTACGTACCGAAAGCAACGAAAGGAATTTGTCAATATAGTGTTGCGATAATTGATAAAGGATCTTTAGCCAACGCAACGAAACCCCGTACCCATAGTACCACCACAAACAGTGAACGGAATTCCAAGACTTTGCTGCAGTAAGCAGGTTCAAACAGATGCGAGTTGCAGGGTTGCACCACGGGGACCGGGAACTGGAGCTGCGGCTGGGGGCCTCGCACTGCCGCTACCAGTCCGCAGTGGGCGGCCGGAAATCAGCCGCAGTTGGCAGCCATCGTGTGAGGAAAGACCGAGTTGCGTTCTTTCTGATTTGTGGACACGGCTTGTCCGTCTCTAGGAAATTTACTGTACTCGAACTCAAAACATGTTCTAGAATTTGCAACAAACCGATGTTAAGGATGTTGGGCTGTAATTTTGCGGATCCGATCTTTTAGCCTTATTGTATGCAGGAGTAACCTGCGCTCGGAACTTTACGCTGGTCGTGAGATTCGCAATAAATGCAAACTAAGTAAGGGGCCAACGACGTAGGGTTGTTGTTGTTGTAGTCTTCAGTCCTGAGACTGGTTTGATGCAGCTCTCCATGCTACCCTATCCTGTGGAAGTTTCTTCATCTCCCAGTACCTACTGCAACCTACATCCTTCTGAATCTGCTTAGTGTATTCATCTCTTGATCTCTCTCTACGAGTTTTACCCTCCACGCTGCCCTCAAATGCTAAATTTGTGATCCCTTGATGCCTCAGAACATGTCCTACCAACCGATTCCTTTTTCTCGTCAAGTTGTGCCACAAACTCCTCTTCTCCCCAATTCTATTCAATACCTCCTCATTAGTTATGTGATCTACCCATCTAATCTTCAGCATTCTTCTGTAGCACCACATTTCGAAAGCTTCTATTCTCTTCTTGTCCAAACTATTTATCGTTCATGTTTCACTTCCATACATGGCTACACTACATACAAATACTTTCAGAAACGACTTCCTGACACTTAAATCTATACTCGATGTTAACAAATTTCTCTTCTTCAGAAACGCTTTCCTTGCCATTGCCAGTCTACATTTTATATCCTCTCTACTTCGACCATCATCAGTTATTTTGCTCCCCAAATAGCAAAACTCCTTTACTACTTTAAGTGTCTCATTTCCTAATCTAATTCCCTCAGCATCACCCGACTTAAATCGACTACATTCCATGATCCTCGTTTTGCTTTTGTTGATGTTCATCTTATACCCTCCTTTCAAGACACTGTCCATTCCGTTCAACTGCTCTTCCAAGTCCTTTGCTGTCTCTGACAGAATTACAATGTCATCGGCAAAACCGCAAAGTTTTTATTTCTTCTCCATGGATTTTAATACCTACTCCGAATTTTACTTTTGTTTCCTTTACGTAGGGTAATCTTTGTAAAACCGAATTTGGATTCCATCTGGTCCTGGCGTTTTGTTTGCTTTCCAACTCCTTCAGTTGTTTTTCTACGACATCGACGTTTATTACTTTGTCGTCCGTACGGGACTCTCTGCGATGGTCGAATGAGAGGTACGTCTGTAAGATTCTCGCGATCGAACGATTTCTTAAACGTGGAATTTAAAACTCGGGCCTTCCTTTTGCTATCGTCTGCTGCCAAACCAGACTGGTGAAGAGTTGACTGGATAGAAGCCTTAGCGCCGATTAGCGATTTTACACGGGACCAGAATTTTTTGGGGTACCCCGCCGGATCTGTAGTCGAATTACGGCGGTGGTTGCTGCCGTATGCCTCACCCGTCGAGCTTTCCACAGACGCAAGAATCTCTACCAACATTTGCCTCTCGTCACTTGCACGTCGTCTTTCGAACCGAGAATCCGACAGTCTTTGCCTACTCCGCAGTTTCCGTATTTCGTTATTAAACCACGGTGAGGTCCTTCCGTCGTCAATCCACTTACTAGGCATGTACTTGCCCAGATCGGAACAGGAAGGGAAAGGACTAGTTGTGGCACAGGGTATCCTCCGCCACACACCGTTCGGTGGCTCGGGGAGACGTAGATGTAGACGTAGATTTAGCACGCAGCACTGCGCACAGCAAAGCCTCGAGCGTCGGGAGCTGGCGGCGCAGCTTACGGCGTCCCGTTGCAGCAACTACAGCAGCGCGCGGCCGGCGGACCTGTTCGAGGCGCTGGCGCCGGGCGAGCCGCAGCTGCAGGAACGCATGGCCTTCTGGACCTCCACCGCCGGCTACCCCGTCATCAACGTCACCAAGGACGGCAGCCAGGTGCAGCTGAAGCAGGTACCTCCCCTCCCCACTCCTCTACGGCCACTACGCCGCCCTACCCCTCCACCACAGCCTCCAGAAATCACGACACTCCCTCTAGATCCGTCTTAAGGACAGACGTGGGGAAAAATGTATTCTTGTACTTAAACATATATATCTCCAAAAATACACTGAAGAGCCGAAGAAACTGCTACACCTGCTTATACCGTGTAGGGCCCACGAGGGCACGCACAAGTGCCGTAGCATTACGTGGCATGGACTCAACTAATGCCTGGAGTAGTGCTAGAGGGAACTGACGCCACGAATCCTGCGGGGATCTCTTGTGAACACCACGTTGCAAGGCATCCCAGATATGCTCATCGATGTTCGTGTCTTGGGTGTTTCGTGGCCAGCGGATGTGTTTAAATTCAGAATAGTGTTCCTGGAGGCACTCTGTAGCATTTTCTGGACGTGTGGGGTGCTGCATTGTCCTGCTGAAATGTCATAATGTACAATAGGCACGAATGGATGCAGGTGATCAGACAGGATACTTACGTATGTGTCACCTGTTCAGAGTCGTATCTAGACGTGTCAGGGGTCCCGTATTACTCCAACTGCACACGCCCCATACCATTGCAGAGCCTCCACCAGCTTCAACATTCCCCTGCTGACATGCAGTGTTCACGGATTCGCAAGGTTGTCTCCATACCGTGCGCTCGATACAATTTGAAACGAGACTCGTCCGACCAGGCAACATGTTTCCATCATCGAAATTCTAATGTCGGTATCGGCGGGCCCTGGCGAGGCGTAAAGCTTTGTGTCGTGCAGTCATCAAGGGTACACGAGTGGGCCTTAGGCTCCGCAAACCCACATCGATGAATTTTCGTCGAATGGTTCGCACGTTCACACTTGTTCATATTGGTTCAAATGGCTCTGAGCACTATGGGACTTAACTGCTGTGGTCATCAGTCCCCTAGAACTTAGAACTACTTAAACCTAACTAACCTAAGGACATGACAGACATCCATGCCCGAGGCAGGATTCGAACCTGCGACCGTAGCGGTCGCGCGGTTCCAGACTGAAGCGCCCAGAACCGCACGGCCACTCCGGCCGGCACACTTGTTCGTACCCCAGCATTAAAATCAGAAATGCAATCCTTCTGGAAATTGCTGCAATCACCTCAAACTAATCTCTTCAGTCGTAGTTGGTCCTGTTCTTCTGGGATCTTTTTCCGGCCACAGCGACGTCGGAGATTTGATGTTTTACCGGAATCTTGATATTCACGGTACACTCGTGAAATGGTCGTACGGGGAAATTCCCACTTCATCAGTACCTCAGAGATGCTGTGTCCCATCGCTCGTGCGCCGACTATAGCGCCACGTTCAAACTCACTTAAATGTTGACAAACTGACATTGTAGCAGCAGTAACCGATCTGACAACTGCGCCAGTCGCTTCTTGTTTTATATAGGCGTTGCCGACCGCAGCGCCGTATTGTATCTGTTTACATATCTCTATTTGAATACGCGTGCCTACAGCAGTTTCTTTGGCGCTTCAGTGTATTACAGCCGAACTAGTAAAACTTGAGACTGTTATGAACAACATAATGCTTGATATTTTGTGAAATTTTTGTTTGAAATTGCGCATCAACATACATTTTATAAGGATATGAATTTTTATTTATTGTTTCTATAATGTACCTTTTCTCGTAAACTAATCCAGCAATAAAACTGAAATTTCACAGTTTAAAGCTGCATAAGAGGCTAATAAAACTGTGGAACAGATTTTTTTAAGATCATAGTTGCTTTGAAATTAACTTTTCAGTTTTGTTTGGCTCGGGACTGTTTTATTTTTCTCAAATTTTAAGGGGGGTAGGACGTCAAACGGGCCGACTTGGAGCAGGAGAGGCACCACAGGACATTTCAATTTCCACTGTCTATACTTTTACAAATAAATTCATAAAACTTTGACAGCATGACGAGGAAGGATTCAGGATTCATACTCTTAGCAGTGACAGCTCAAAAACGTAAAAAATACATTTTTTACATGTGAAATTTCATCATTTTTCACTTAACTACTGGCTGCATTTGTTGCTGTAGGTACACTTTTCTTCCTAAGTAAGAGAGATTCTTCCATGAATTTTGTACAGCATACAAACCATAGTTATAGGTGTATGAAACTCTAGAATGTATTTAATTTATGAAAAACTGAATGAACTGTTACATTTTAAATTTCATGTTTAGAAAAAACTCAAATTTTATAGTTAATTATCTCAATTTTTACCACAGTTTTTTAATAGATTTGGAAAATTCTAGAGTTTCATTCACCTGTAAGTACTGTTCGTATGCTGTGCAAAATTCATCGAAGAATCTC
Source organism: Schistocerca nitens (assembly GCF_023898315.1). Taxonomy (NCBI): domain Eukaryota; kingdom Metazoa; phylum Arthropoda; class Insecta; order Orthoptera; family Acrididae; genus Schistocerca; species Schistocerca nitens. The sequence goes on from NW_026045897.1 coordinate 5,763,046, forward strand.
TCTCACTTAGGAAGAAAAGTGTACCTATAGCAACAAATGCAGCCAGTAGTAATTGAAAAAAAAGATGAAATTTCACATGTAAAAAAAGGTATTTTGCTAAGTTTTTGAACTACCAATGCCATGAATGTTAGTCCTCAATCCTTCCTGGTCATGCTGACAAAGTTTTATGAATTTATTTGTTAAAGTATAGACAGTAGAAATTAAAATGTCCTGCAGTGGCTCTCTTGCTCGAAGTCGCCCCATTTGACGTCCTACCCCCCTTAAAGCAGAACTTTTCTCAGGAAAAAGATAACGGAAAAGCACTGCACAGGATTATTCAGTAAGTAATTCTTAAGAACTATCCCAAATTTCAGGATGTTACCTTTTATGGTTCCTGATAAAAGGTACATTACAGCTCAAAAAGTCAGTTTATAGCAATTCGCATTTAAAGCTTTTTGACATTATTTCTGTACCTCTAGTGACTAATGTTCTCCAAGTCCATAACCTTTATTCTCTTCGTCGTCTTCCTGGTCTAATCTCTCCACCTGCCTCCTTTCGCTTGGCATGTTTCCCATTTTTTCTTCTGCTGCCTGAGCTTTGTCCAGTCGCGCTCCATCGATGCTTCAGTGTGAACGCACCTGGATGGAAGTCTAGTCTCTACAGGCACTTAATCCTATCTACATTTCCACTAGACATATATATCATGTAACTACCCTCACAACAACTAAGGACACAAATACTGTTTTTGGACAACGCATCCTATGTTTTCGCATGTACACATTTTTTGAGCAGTTCAGGACTGGATAGGTACTTGAAAATTGGTTTTATAACATCTAAAACAGCATGTGTCAAACCATGTTTGTGGGTGTATCGCTTTCCACTGGCTTTGCCAGAAGATATTTACACAAAGGGGATGTTGAGGATTATCATCCGTGGAAAGCTTGTGCAAGAATATTGTCCACACGGCTTGCTGCATTGTTTTCACACTATGTAGGTTATCATTGATAGTTTTTCCATAATATATTTGTAAAGTGTGGATTGCCTTGTCTGTCAGTCTGTTAACACCTCCCAGTGGCCTTCCATCTTCTAAAAACCACGTTTGTAAAGAAAGGAACAAACAGACATAATCTTTCTGACAGCCTTTTAGACTCACCTGCAGTTCGTTGAAGGAAAAATTAATGGAAAAAAAAATTCTAGCATAGAGGAGGTGAGGTGTGGATGACAGCTCAGAAAGAGGTGGCGGGGGGCAGCGTAGCAGGCACACACACCCATACAAACTTTTTTAAAACGTATTTCTAGCCAGAATTCGCTTATGAAACTTTCCGATGAATTCTTAAAGAATCAACGTAATAAATTACGAAATGAAAAAAAATCCAATTTTTTCGCAATTTTGCCCTACGTCTACCCTTCATCAGTTGACATTCTAGTCAAAGCAGCGACTCATCAAGATCAGTCTCTCTAAAACTTAGACAACAATTATGCGGTGAACTGTTTGCAGTTTCCGTATCCATGACTGTTACCTTAGTGATTACGACCGCCCTTCCCAATTAAGAAGCACACTAAAATGATTTGGACCAACCCTTGTTTGTAAACGAATATGGAAACGCCGTCTGCTAACTGTCGAACAGAAACACCTCAACAGGCAGAAGCTTTTGACTGACAGAACGTAGGGACGGCGTCCCTTCGCCATCCCCCACGCCTACAATGCCTGAATGTGACCTATCCTCTCCTACGCAAATGTTGCCCCGATATCTGACAAGCCGTCATTCCATCAACTCCTGCAAATTCATCGAACAACACACTCTCGGCCTTGCTTCCTGAATCCACATGCCTTCCCCTGTAACAGTCCTTTACGAGGTCATATCTTTTCCCCACCTCCATGTTGACACTAAACACATCTGTACATCCTACACTCCCCGTAGACTCGACTATAGTTTCATAGTTTCCCGCTTAGCTACAAATCCTGGTGTGCTGCGGCGCATATAACAACACATTCCGCGCGCTCTACACTTATACGTTTTCCATATCCTCTCCCTGCACAGTTTTAGCAGACTCCCACCTCCTGGCAGTTAAACCCGCCCTGACATCTATCACTCTTATCAGATTTGACTAGCCCTTCCGCACTACTTTCTAATTGCAGAGCTTCCCTCCCTTTTCTTTCCTCCTCTTGACCTTATCCAGACACACATCCTCTTTTCTATTTTCTTTTAGTCATCAGTCGTTTGACTGGTTTGATGCAGCCCACCACGAATTCTTCTCCTGCAAACCTCTCCATACCATATTAACATCTACATCCTATGTCCTCAATTATTTGTTGTATAAATTCAAAACATTGCCTTCTCCTACAGTTTTATTCCCTGCACAGGTCCCTCGAGAACCACGGAAGTTATTCCCGATCCCTGATGTCTTTCCTAATAGATGTCCTACTATCCTGTCCTTTCTTCTTGTCGATGTTTTCCATATATTCCGTTCCTCTCTGACCTTTCAGTCCACCTAATTTTCAACATTTTTCTGTTGTACCACATCTCAAACTCTTCGATTCGGCTCTGTCCCGCTTTTCCCGCACACCACAATTGGATATTATACAATGTTGCGCACGAACTATACCTTATCAGAAATTTCTTCCTTAAATAAAGGCCTCTGTTAGACAGCTGTGGACTTGAGCCTCTCTGCCTGTGCTAGACTACTTTTTACACCGACCTTGCTTCGTCCGTCGTGCATAATTTTGCTTCCAGTGTAGCAAAATTCCTTTAGTTTGTGATCCTCAATTTTGACGTTTACTTGCTCGCTATTCTTGTTTCTTGTACATTACGTTACCTTTGTCTCGTACCAGTGTACTATGAATGCATATTTGTACCAATTCCATCCAACAAGTCCTGTAATTCTTCTTCACGCTGACTGAGGATAGCAATGTTATCAGTGAATGTTATCGTTGATATTCTTTCATCCTGTAATCTAATTCCATTGTTGAACGCTTCTTTTATTTCCGTCGTTGCTTCTTCGATGTATAGATTGAACAGTACAGGCAAAACACTGGAGCCCTGTCTTAAGGACTTTTTACCTGAGCACTTCGTTGTTTGTCTTCCAGTCTTATTGTTCCCTCTCGGTTCTTGTACAGTTTGTCTCTCCCTACAGCTCACAGCTCAGCGCTATTTTTTTTCTGAATTTCGAACATCGTGCACCATTTCATATTGTCGAACGCTTTTTCTAGGTTGCCGATGCTGTGAGCGTGTCTCGAGTTTTCTTCGACTTTGCTTTCATTATTAAACCCAACCGTCAGAACTGCCTCCCTGGTCCTTTTACATATTCTAAAGCCACACCGATGGTCGTCTGTCAGATCCTCAGTTTTCTTTTCCATTCTCCTCTCCATTATTCTCGTCAGCAACTTAGATGCACGAGCCTTTAAACCGACTGTGCGATAGTTTTCGCGCTTATCTGCACTTGCTGTCTCCAGAATTACGCGAATTATATTTTTTCGACACTCTGATGGTACATCGCCAGTCTCACGGACTCTACACACCAACTTGAATAGACGTTTCGTTGCCACTTGCCTCAATGATTTTAGAAATTCCTGCGGAGTATTGTCTTTCTCCCTTGTACCCTGTCCCTCAGAGCCCTTCCCGTTACTCCTAAATGCAGATACCGGCTATAAAGTGGTAGTGAAGTATAATGCACTACAGTTGATCCTTACATATGAAACTCGCTTCACGTCCCCGTTTTTAAGGGTGTCGTGACCTGTCCTGTGCACGCACATTGGATCCATATTTCTCCCGAACCGATGTAAAGCAGTGGCTATATGGCGCAATGCCGACAGAAGTCGTCCTCCACGGGTGCCAACATTGGCTATAGTTAACGGCCGATAGGGAGGTCGCATCAGTTGTGTTGTGGGGATAGCACGAGCGATTCTGATGACGAGTTTTTGCGTTGGCTTCTGCTAGTGAAGAACATTATTCTTAGCAAAACACTTGGAGGAAAAGTTTTGGGTGCGCCAGCTTAATGAAGACAGATCTGCAGGAGACTTTTTCGAAACTTGGAACTGTTTGTGAAGTTACCTAAATAATTTCCAGGACTAGAACATTTTTGAAACTATAAGAAACGAGGCAACTGGCCAGTGTAAATTCAGGGCAGGTAACGGTTCAGAATTAAAAACTTGTCATAAGCAAACATTCAACATTATTTAATAACATTTCCACTCTTATATAGGGTATTATTAACAAGAAATTATAAATGAGTAAGTGCGTACGAGCTAGATATTGCCTATTTTCGCCGTCGTTCTGTGCCGCCAGGATGAGTTATCGGACTGGAAACAGACACGTTTACGATATTGCAGTGCCTGTGTTCTTACGAATTACGATGCAGATTTTCTTCGGACATGCACACACGACCAAAGGAACAGGTACTGCGGTGACTCTAGCCGTTACGAAGTACATGCGACGTATCCGCAGTTGCGAGTACGGATATTCGTCAGCTGTGTACTGGAACGACGACACTTTTGATTCGTGCTCGACCGGGACCCGCTTATGACGAGCAGTCGCCTCACCAGTAGGCTATGCGACCGCGACTCAGTTCAGCGCCAGGCCGAAAGATCCACGTGTGTCTGCGACCTGTACTCGTACGCCCGTTACGTGTGTACGTGTACAGGTGTGGCCGCGAGCCGTGCTCGGGTAGCCATCTGGCGATAAGCGGCAAATCCGCCTTCCAGTCCCGGATGAGCACGAACTCGGTGTCGTCATTCCAGTACACAGCTGATGTTTGTCGATAATCACAACTGTGGATACATTTAATCTAGGAACGTGTTTGGTCTATCAACTCGTCGGTCCGTAATCAGCCACCATCGGCTGTTGTCGGATTGGGCTTCCCCTTCCATTGTGGGGACTTACATTCTAGTCTCGGTGTTTTTTCGTTCCCACGTCTGCCAGTGGTCGCCAGACTTTGAATCGTCAGAATTAAATTTTATTAGGATTCTCGGAATTAATCTCAGCCGGGGATCTGCTTTACTTTCGCCAATGCACACCAGACTGAAAAATTAGCGTCTGCAGGAATCGTGACTGCAGAATGTTACTCACTGGCAAACGTTGAGGCGTACCTACACAAAGTCCCCGGAATGCCGCAGACGAATGAAGCGGTCGGATCCGGCAGAGCTGGCGAGTCCGGCCGGCGCTCCCCGCGGCCCCTGCTGCCGTTTCCCGTCTGCTGCAGGCGAGCTGCCAGGTGTTGCCGGAGAACGAGGTGCGTGCAGCCCCTGCCATTGCAGAGCCAGTTTTTTCGGTAGAAATATCCCGCCTTCTCATTTGGTCAGTGGACAGACAGAGGCGAGCTTCCGTCGAGGTGTCCGTAATTCGAGCGTCGTCCGACATCGGCGTGGCACGCCTCAAGTGTGATGTGGGCAGCTGTGCGAACAAAAGGTGAACACGCAGTGGCGCCCCGCACCGTCGCGGCGCATGCCGAGTCCGCCTGACGACGCAGAACGCAGCCCGGCACCGTCGGTTCTCCTCAGAGAGTCTGCACGACTGGGCCCCCCGCGCCGCTGCCACGGCCGAGTTGACGGCGTAGGATGCCGAGTCGCACTGACGCGGCCACCTACCGAGACAGGTGCGAGACTTGCGGACCCGTGCCAACTGCAGCGCCGTGGTCAGCCGCGTAAGGTTCCCCAGTGGAGGCTCTGTGATGCCAACAGCCCAGTTGGAGTCGTCGCACAGGTTCTCGATTGCCTTTAAATAAGGAGAGTTTGTTGACCGGGAGAGATGACCTCCGTCACACCACAAAATGTTCCGAGGCCACACGTCATCAACTTCAGTCATTGCAAGAAACGTTATAGCAAAGCCTATTCGAATGTCTGCATCACGTGCCAAAAGTTGGTGATCGATGTGAAGTTAGTACGTATACCGTATGACTGTCGTTCGCAACACTCTTGTAACGTCGGACCACGGAACGTCCAGCTGCCCTGACACGGCTGGCGCACTGCCAGCAGGTCGCACATCGCGTGCGGCAGTATAACTCCTTCATCAGTTTGTGGCGCAGTTGGCCGTCGGCCTCTCCCGGGAGCAATTCCCGAATCGCCAGTTAATGTCAACTTCTGAATTACGCCCTTCAACCCCGGTGCGGAAAGAGGACGTCTCAAAGTTCCTTTAACGCGTCGGTACTCCAAAGGGCGCCATCACTGTTGCTGTTGTTTCTATGAAAGAGCTTTACAAGTAAAACCCTGCTCCCCACGTCCAGACCCGTGCTACCTGTCTGCAACAGTGATACACGCTGATACTCGTGTTTCAACATCAGGCGCGTTATGGGGCCCCTTAGGGACACGGCAAGAGACGTGGAAACAAAACCGATGTGCACTCCGTGTGCATACCGGGTGGAGTCACTCCAGACGTGGAACGCATCTTCCTGGGTGCCACAGAGAGCACAGGGTGCAGCCAACTGCAGGTGGTGGCTCACGTCGGTACCAATGATATGTGTCGCTTTGGATCAGGAGAGATTTTCTCTGGTTTCGAGAGGCTAACAGAATTGGTAAAGGCTGCCAGTCTTGCCAGCAAGATGAAAGCAGAGGTGACCATTGCAGCATAGTCGACAGGACCGATTGCGCACCTCTGGTACAGAGAAGTGGTAAAGGCTGCCAGTCTTGCCGGCAAGGTGAAAGCAGAGGTGACCATTTGCAGCATAGTCGACAGGACCGATTTTGCACCTCTGGTACAGAGTCGAGTGGAGGGTCTGAATCAGAGGCTCAGACGGTTCTGCGACCGTGTAGGCTGCAGATTCCTCGACTTGCTCCAAAGGGTGGCTGGGTTTCGGGTTCCGCTGAATAGGTCAGGTGTCCACTACACGCAGCAGGCGGCTACACGGATAGCAGGGGCTTTTTGGCGTGGACTGGGCGGTTTTTTTTATTTGCAGGCGGAACACAGCAAGAACGTAGATGCAGGCACCGTCAGTATAACAGTTGTAAATTGTCATAGCTGTGTTGGGAAAGTACCAGAGCTCCAAGTGCTAATACAAAGCACTGATGCTCAAATCGTTATAAGCACTGAAAGCTGGCTAAAGCCGGATATAAGCTCAGCCGAAATTTTTGCAAATAACCTAACGGTGCTCCGAAAGGACAGGCTAAACACGGTTGGCGGTGGCGTATTTGTTGCTGTTGGAAGTAGTTTATCTTGTCGCGAAATTGAAGTAGATAGTTCCTGCGAATTAGCATGAGACGAGGTCATTGTTAGCAACAGGAATAAAATAAAATTGGATCCTTTTACCGGCCTCCCAACTCAGATGATACTATTGCTCAAAGGTTCAAAGAAAACTTGTATTTGATTTCAAACACGTACCCGACTCATACGAACATATTTCGTGGTGACTTTAATTTACCCTGGATATGTTAGCGAAAATACATGTTTAATTCCGAAGGTACGCATAAAACATCATCCGAAATTGTGCTAAATGCATTCTCTGAAAATTATTTATAGCAGTTAGTTCATGAGCCCACGCGAGTAGTAAACGGTTGTGGAAACACACTTCACCTCTCAGCAACAAATAATCCTGAGTTAATAACGAGCATCAAAACGGATATAGGGATTGGTGAACACAGGATTGTCGTAGCGAGACTCAATATTGGAACCCCCAAATCCCCTAAAAATAAACGAAAAATATACCTATTCAAAAAACAGATAAAAATTCACTTGACGTCTTCCTGAGAAACAATCTCCACCCCTTCCAAATTAATAATAAAAGTGTAGCCCAGATTTGACTTGAGTTCAAAGAAATGGTATCGGCACAAATTGAGAGTTTTATACCAAATAAATTTACAAACGAAGGAGCTGATCCTCCTTGGTACACAAAACTGGTCAGAACACTGTTGCAGAAACAACGAAACAAACATGCGAAATTTAAACAGACGCAAAATCCCCAAGATTGGTGATCTTCTACAGAAGCTCGAAATTTCGCGCGGACTTCAATGCGAGATGCTTATAACAGTTTCCACAACGAAACCTTGTCTCGAAGCCTGGCAGAAAATCCAAAGAGTTTCTGGTCGTATGTGATGTTAGCGGCAAGAAACAATCAATGCCTTCCCTGCGCGATAGCATGGCAGATACTATCGAAGACAGTTCTGCCAAAGCAGAGTTACTAAACACAGCCTACCGAAATGTCTTCACAAAAGAAGACGAAGTAAATATCCCAGAATTCGAACCAAAAACAGCTGCCAACGTGAGTAACGTAGAAGTAAATATCCTCGGAGTAGTGAAGCAGCTTAAATCACTCAATAAAAGCAAGTCTTCTGGTTCAGGCTGTATACCAATTAGGTTCGTTTCAGAGAATGCTGATGCATTAGCCGCATACTTAACAATCATATACAATTGTTCGTTCGACGAAAGATCCGTACCCAAAGACTGGAAAGTTTCACAGGTCACACCAATATTCAGGAAAGGTAGTAGGGGTAATCCACTAAATTACAGGCCCGTATCATTAACGTCGATATGCAGCAGGATTTTGGAACACATACTGTGTTCGAACATTACTAATTAAAACGAAGAAAACGGTCTATTGACACACAGTCAACATGGATTTAGAAAACATCGTTCTTGTGAAACACAAATAGCTCTTCACTCGCATGAAGTGTTGAGTGCTATTGACAAGGGATTTCAGATTGATTTTTGGATTTGCGGAAGGCTTTTGACACTGTATCACACAAGCGGCTTGTAGTAAAACTGCGTGGTTAAGGAATATTGTCTGAGTTATGTGACTGGATTGTGATTTCCCGTCAGTGAATTGGTAGTAATTGACGGGAAGTCTTCGAGTAAAACAGAAGTGATTTCTGGCGTTCCCCAAGGTAGTGTTATAGGCCCTTTGCTGTTGCTTATCTATGCAAACCATATGGGAGACAATATGAGCAACCGTCTTAGGTTGTTGGCAGATGACGCTGTCGTTTATCGGCAAATACAGTCATAAGGAGATCAAAACAAATTACAAAAGGATTTAGAAAAGATATCTGAATGGTGCGAAAATTGGCAGTTGATCCTAAATAACGAAAAGTGTGAGGTTATCCACACGAGTGCTAAAAGGAATCCATTAAACTTCGGTTACACGATAAATCAGTCAAATCTAAAGGTGGTAAATTCAACTAAATACCTAGGAATTACAATTACGAACAACTTAAATTGGAAGAAACACATAGAAAATGTTTTAGGGAAGGCTAACCAAAGACTGTGTGTTATTGGCAGGACACAGAAAATGCAACAGATCTACTAACGAGGCTGCCTACACTACTATTGTCCGTCCTCTTTTAGAATACTGCTGCGCGGTGTGGGATCCTTACCAGATAGGATTGACGGAGTGCATCGAAAAAGTTCAAAGAAAGGCAGCACGTTATATATTATCGTGGAACAGGGGAGAGAGTGTCTTGAAATGATACGTAATTTGGGGTGGACATCATTAAAAGAAAGGCGTTTTTCGTTGCGGCGCAATCTTCTCACGAAATTGCAATCACCAGCTTTCTCCTCCGAATGCGAACATATTTTGTTGACACCGACCTACATAGGGAGAAACGATCACTATGATAAAATAAGGGAAATCAGAGCTCTTACTGAAAGATATAGGTGTTCGTTCTTACGGCGCGATATACGAGATTGGAATAATAGAGAATTGTGAAGGTGGTTCGATAAACCCTCTGCGAGGCACTTTAATGTTATTTGCAGAGTATTCATGTAGACGTAGAACGAACCAACACTACTAACAACGCAAATCCTGCAGCGTACAATCCGAACATCATTCTTGTAAAGCTGGGTGCCTATACGGTAAGCAGTTTTCCTTCTATACTGGCTAAAGTAGCCAAAGTCTAACTATAACCACTCTGCACATTTACATACATGCAACAAGAGCCATCATACGTTTCAATTTGGAGAATGGCTTCCATCCCTGTCAGCAATTCGCTTTCGCTTAGGCCAACTATGCACCTAATCTTTACACACTGTTCTCCGGCTCCACCCCCCAAGTAGCTTCTATATTCTTGTCTGAACTGCTCGTCGCCCACGTCTAAGATAAAAAAAGGCTGCACTCCAGAGAAATACATACACAAAAAACTGTGAAATTTAAATTTATATTGGATGTTAAGAAATTCCTCTTTTTCAGATACCTTTTCGGAGTATAGGCAGGCTACATTTTACAAACTCTCTGCTTCAGCCGTCATCAGTTGTTTTGCTCCGCAGAAAGCAGAACTCATCTACCACTTGTGATGTATCATTTCCGAATCTAATTCCTTCATCGTCACCTGATTTAATCAGACTTACCTTTGCTTAACTTTTGTCGATATTACCTTATAACCTCCTTTCGACAGGCTATCCATTTCATTCAGATACTCTTCCGAGTTCTTTATCGTCTCTGACAAAATCCTGTTGTCATCGGCGGAGCTGAAAGTTTTAATTTCTTCTTAATCGGCTGTCCAGATTTCTGCTGGGGTCCCCTTTACCGCTTGCTCAGTGTACAAGACTTGCCTCACTGCGCCGCCCGCCTGCTTCGGCCCCTCGCGTACAGTAGCTGCGCTGTGCTGCGACACCTCGCCGACTCGTGGAGTCTCGGAATGTTTCGGAGTGGAAGTGAAGTGCTGTAGCGGGCGCTGTGGCACGCTCTAGCTGTTTAATTATGTACTGTCTGTGAGGTATGTCGTTGTGTCATTTAGTGTGCTCCAGTCGTCATGATGTGCAGCCTAGGAAATTAGGTGGTGGCACAATAGCAGAATGTTGTCATATAAAAGAGATTATGTCGTAACATTTAAACTGCACTCTTAGGTGCCTGCGTAACCACCGAGTAACTGAATCAGTTTTTTAAGTAAACCACAGGAGAAGGCAGGTGGTTCAATGTTTATTAATATATCGAACGTATGACACTATTATTAATAAACATTGATCCACCTACCTTCTCCCACGATTTCATTAAAGAACCACGATTCCTCTATCATCTTTCACGATTTAATGTTAAAACTCTGGTCCATTCACGTCGTTTATCGAAAACTATTTTCTCATGCGTTTCGCCGTCTTGTCCTGTCCGACTCGTCATTTCCCATCTTCACTTTCCATTATTCACCACGCACACAATTACCAAATGCAATATCCAACAAAACCGCGGACACCGTAAGTGCACTTCTGGGTACAGTCAAAGTACTCGTATATAGGTGAACTGGAGATTCGGATACCCGAGTTTGCAGTTGGGGGAGGGTTTATTGGTATCCTGGTCTAGGGGTGAGTTACATAGGTGAGCTGGAGGTTGGGATACCGGCTTTCGTATTTGTGGGGGGAAGGGGGGGGAGGGGTTATTGGTATTTTGTTATAGGGTGCAGCTATATAAGTTAACTGCAGATTGGGATACTGTGATCTTATGCTGTGTGTTGAATGATTTTGTCGGCTTTTGTTTTTTGGCAGTTTAGAGTGTTTTTTTTTCTGAATGTTACGCCTCGAACGGTGTTGTATTTATTATTGAATTTATAGCTTATCATCGCCCGAGACCCCTTTTTGCCGCGTTTGTCCCACTAACTTAATTGGCTTTAGTCAGTGTGTAACGTGGGTGCTTATTCCAGAGTTGAAAACAACTGTGTAAGTTGAAATGACAAGTTTAATGTAACAAATTTTAGCACAAAAATTAGAGCTTTTACACAGTTTTCAACTCGACGACATAAAAACAGCGCAATGGATAACGCATCTCGCCAACATCAAAAAGTCAACTAATCCTACACACAACACTATTAAATATTAACTCTCTGAAAGAACAGTAATCCTAAGCACAATAATATAAAAGTTAAATTGGAAGTTTCTTTACAAAACTGCTCCTACACATATGTTATGATGTTGGTCATTACTACGAAAATCGTCCGATTCCGGTTCAAAGTTCGGTACTATTTAGGATGACAATCAAATCTACGGTAGATCGTTAGTTACGTGACAAATCTGAGCGCAAGATTACCCAAGGCCGCTCGAGTTTACAGTGGACACAAGCTGGTGAAGCAACAAAGTTTAAGCCTCTGTATGCGGTATTTACCTTAATCTGCGACAAGCTGCCGACTGCAATGGCGCTCTCTCCCACTGAAATTCCTACAAAACTTATCAGGCCTTTGCTGAACTTTCCAGCAGAAACTTCCCCTGTGTTTCTCGTTATGCGAGAAAACATGTACTCAGCCCTAGTCTTAGTATGTGGCGATATACACGCGCATGCTTGGAGCAGCGTGCATATTATAGTTCCCTCTCAGTTCTCGCAAGAACAATTAACTAATTTGGCTGGTTCGTTTCTCCACAGTTGGAGCTAAACGTTGCTAGAGCTGGATTGCAGCCGCTGTGAGTGCAGTGTCCACACAAATTTCTTCTCTGAGTCGTACAAAGTGATAAACACTCCGTTCTGCTCTTGACACCAGTTCAGAGACGAATCCCCGAAAATTTCTCTCTTGTCCTACTCACGGCAGAACTACCTCCCCCACTTGGGTTCATTTATTCTTCACGTCACGGCCTTTTTCGATCAATAGGAGCGTTCCTCTTATTTTGTGGAAACTCTCTGTACTAATCGCAATGTCCATTCTATCAAACTGCGTCGAAACGTCAGTATTTTTCTCCTTCCTTGTGCGTTTCCGCCAATCGGACGTTTTGTGCCCCTTCTTGAGGTCTAAAGTATATTGACCTTTCCTCGTGTCACATGCGCTGGACACGTGATCGAAATGCGTTACTAGTTTTTCTTCGCGTCCCATTGGAATTCCGAAACGCAGCTTTCTGAAGCCCTTTCTCTGTCCCTTGCGCGGCCCTCCCTCCTGAATCACCTGGTCGGCTCGCTGACCTTCCTCCTGCCAAACCTTGAAGTGGCTTCCGTCTTAACCCTTGCAGCGCTCCTTCGCTACGCCGTTGCCCACCTGTCTTTTCAAACTAAAAACGACTCACGTTGCCTGTTCCACCTTCCGCTCAAAGACACGCATACGGTGTGTTAATTACCGTCGATTTACTGTCAACCCTTTTTGCAATACATACTGAGAGGTAAATGTTCTCATAACCGCCGAAGTACGTTAGGTGTAATATTCACCTTCTTGTTGCCATGTATAAAGTTCTCATGTAAGGTGCGAATATGATCATTTATTCTGCCACCTTACAAGTGGATAGGTTCGTGGCCGCCATGTCGGATACGCTCGAAGTAAGGGTTTCCGGGATGGTGGAGAAGTCACTAGCTGGAGCAGGCAGGTGGTTTCCCAGTCTCCAGTAATCCTCACTACTCTATTATTACTCAATTATTACTACAATTCGAGTGCCAAGTGCAGGTGCAGCACGATACGGTCGGTGACCTGACTGCCCGTTGTTGGCAGTGGAAGTTCCAGCTGACGCCGTCCGGGGATGGCGAGGCCGCAGCGCCGTGGCCCATCTTCATTACGTTCAACAACGGCTCCCAGCTGGGTAGCGACGACGTGATGCAGAGCGTGTGGATGCTCGACGACGAGATGGACATCACCGTAGGTCTGTCGGAGGGAGAACTGATACTCCTCAACTACAAATGGACCGGTAAGACACCCACACAGTTTCTTTTGTTCCACATTCGAGACGCGTTTCGAAAACATTACTTTCAGATGAAACCCGAATGGCTGAACTATGCTAAAGTTAAAAGTCTGTTTAAGAAAGGAGATAAAAAAATACTATAAAATTTCCATCCAATTTCACTTTAGCCAGCATTCCCAAATATTCAGTCGGCCTCTTAACCATCTGATAACAAATATTACATTATCCATAGGAGGAGACGAGATACTGGCAGGAGGGGTCGCGAGTCGTGCGTGGGTAGCTCAGTCGGTAGAACATTTTCCTGTTAAAAGCAAAGGTCGCGAGTTCGAGTCCCCGTCTGGCACACAGTTTTAATCTGCCAGAAAGTTTCGTATCAATGCCTACTACGCTGCAGTGTGAAAATTTTATTCAGTATGTTGTCCAATCCTCACAAGGAACCCCTCAGGGCAAGGTCGCAAGTTCACTCTTTAATCAGGCTCATTTGTAATTATTAGCTGCTAATGACTCACCGTGTACATCAGAAGGGCCACAGAAAATGAGTGCCCGACACGTGCAGAGAATACCGATCTATGGGATGCATGTATTATACTTCGCAAAGTGCACATCGTCGACATTGGAGAAACGTTAAAAAAAAGTTATTAACTTGCACCCTAAACAACGAATGAAAACTAGCGCACCACGTGATCACAGAGGTTGGCACCATCAGTGTCAGAGGCGATCTCCTTGGGAGTTACAAACCGAGCAGGGCGTTCACCTAGGTATCCCCTATCAAAGAATTATATTGGTGCAACGGGATGGTGAGAACTGATGGAATTTGATGTCATGCAGGCGAATTCAAAAGTCTGTCGAGCAGCTTACCATGAAACCGGTTACCCATTAAGGCGTAGCTGCACATAATGTGATAACACGTTTTATAGGCTGAATTTGTCCTGATGTTCCAGCTGGTATGAAATGCAATGTCACACACTTTTCAGGAAGGATAGTTTGCTCTAAAAAAGTACGATTTTTATACGCTTACCAGGAATCAAGCAAAAGCAAGTTATTTTTATCAGCTATTGGCCTAAAGCAGCGCTTATGCCATAGTTGTAGTTCTCTTACAGCCATTTTTCCACTCTTGCTGTCTGCGACGTAAATATTCCCTACCGCCCTTGCAAGATGACGCACACCAGGAGGAATCGTAGGGGGCAGAGCAGCTCCGGCTTCTCGGAGCGCAACAAATAACCTTCCAGCACTGATGTTAGTTCAGTTCGCTACAACTCTCTTGGTATCTCTCATTTTCAGTGTTCCTTTCATCTGTATTTTCTCTTCAAATTCCGATTGGTCGGAGACGAAAACAAATTTGTTACTGAACGATGAGATAAGTTATTTTATCTCATCTACAAATTTTCTGGCCGATTACGCTGATTACTATGCATCGTCAAGTTGACGCTTTGTTTGAAATTTCGTCATCGTACCTCTTCCAGTTCTGAAGCTCTGAAGTTCCGCAACCGTCGCTGTAGTCTGCGTCACCCGTAGTTTCATCTGTATAACGCAGTTGGTCACTGCCATGCACATCACGCATACTTGAAACCGACAAACACCAGCTTTTGTTGCAAGTGCACCTTGTCCTCCCTTGAACATCGATAGTTTTTCTTACGCCATACACGGTCATATTGCTGTTTACTTATTATAAATAGTTCATAATTGTCTTTTTTTATTATGCTGCGGATGATATTCCGTATATGTAATTACGTTTAGTACCCGCTCCTTGGACTGCGTTTGTCCTTTACTACGTTACACTGGAGACGGGATTTGTGGCTCCCTGTCCGACGAGGATGATGATCTACATGGTTCGAAACGTGTTCCATTATCACTTTCACTTGTTAGGCACATAGTGCTCCTCATGTACTCGTACATAGACCGCACACAACCCACCGACGCATCTTGCAAAAACGTTAATATTTCATCTGCCACTCTTACGAAACTCTTTAGTGTCCTTCTGACGAAATGTCAACCTCGGCAACTATTGCTGCAGATATAATGCAATGTTTGCTTCGTTTATCGTTGCCGTTGCTCTGCACCACTAGCGCTGCAGCGTGTTGCGAGTTACTCTTCGACTAAGTAGCTGGACTACGTAACACAACCTCGTGCTGTTCTCACTACTGGACACCTCCAGTCGTAACACAACCTCGTGCTGTTCTCACTACTGGACACCTCCAGTCGTAACACAACCTCGTGCTGTTCTCACTACTGGACACCTCCAGTCTCGCCCCCTTTTGCACGAACAGCCAACATAGTAGTTGCACGGTAGACAATATGTGGCGAGTCGAATGCCGAAACATCACTGGTCTCCCACTCCAGGGGTTCCTTGTCAGTTCGGATTTTAAGGGTTTCTGGTACTGATAAAACAATCTACATAGTCAAAATGTACTTAATTCATTAGGTAATAAGTTACAGGCTACTGTATATTGTGATCTGTCAAAGGCATTTGAATTTGTAAATCACAATATTATTTCGAGTAAATTAGTATATTACGCTGTAACTGGAAATGCTGCATAATGGTGTCAATAGGAAAGAGACGTGTATTAAGCTATCGAGCGTAATTCAACTGGGATCTAATTACAATTACACTTGGTGTTCCATCTTAGGGCTCTTGCTTTTTTTTGTGTATATCAGTGACGTTTCCTTAGTAATATTACCAGATGAGAAGTTTGTTTTGTTCTCAGATGATACAACCATTGGAATAAATAGCTAATCAAGTGTAGTCTTAGAAAGATCGGCAATGAAACTTTCGGGGACGTTAATAACTGGTTCCCAGCCAATTCTTTGTACCTAAATTTAGAAAAAAACACGCTGCATGCAATTCAGAACTTGTAAGAGATTTCCCACCAGTAAATGCCTAAAATGCTGTGACAAACACATGAAGTCAACAGCGTTAGATTTTCGGCTTTACACCCCGATAAGAAAATTCAGCTGGCGTTAACACACCACACATCTGGTGAAGCGCCTAAACAAATCTCTATTTGCAATGCGAATTTTGTCAGACATAGTGGACATTAAATGAAAAGGATGACACACTATGCCGACTTTCATTCCATAATGTCTTACGGAATTATTTTTTGGGGTAACTCATCAAGCCAAGCTAAAGTTTTCCAGGTACAAATCGTGCAATAAGAATTATTTGTGATGTGAACTCGTGGGCTTGTTTAGGGAATTGGGGATATTTACCATTGCTTCCCAGTATATTTATTCCTTAATGGAATTAGTCAATTTGAGGTACGACCGTACTAATGCATTCACTCAGTAGCATTTCAGCAAATACTAAATCTCTGCAGAATGGTAGCTGACACCACACTTTGAGGTAGGGAACCTGGGGTCGGAGCAGCCAGCGTAACGAGGTAACGTTACTGTCTGCTCGCATTCGGGAGGACGACGGTTCAGTCCCGCGTCCGGTCATCCCGATTTAGGTTTTCCGTGATTTCCGTAAATCGCTCGAGGCAAATGCCGCAGTGGTTCCTCTGAAAGGGCGCGGCCGACTTCTTTGCCCGTCCTTCCCTGATCCGACGAGACCGATGACCTCGCGTTTGGTCTCTTCCCACAAACAACCCAAACCCCAACCCATTAGTGACTGCTTTGTTTATTTACATTAGTTACAGTTAACTGCAAATACCATGACTGACACAATCAACGTACCGTTTGTACTGTATCTCAGAACATGTTAAACGCAAGCATGACATCGGCGATCAAGATTCTGACGCACCCTGACAAAAATCCCTGGTATGTTTTGAATCACATCACAGGCGGCTACAATTCTGACAAATAATTCCGTCTCCGTATCAACTCGGGTCTCATAACAAGTGGCTTCCCGTATCCCCATATGAAAAAATCGAGGGGATTCTGCTCAAGTGACCTCGCAGGCCACGGAACAGGACGTCCCCTTCCAGTCCAGCGAGGGGGTTGTACTACCTAGTAACCAGGCTAGTCCTCCTCGTTTCCCTGCAATAAATAAAGAATGTACATGTAAATAAACAGCACAGTACGTGTAACCTCAAACGGATGTTAGTTGTAAATGAGCTGGAAAACTGTAATGCTAGACAAAGCTGTAGACAAGTTTACCTCCGTAAGCTGGCTTCTCCAATTCCAGGTTCTCTACCTCAATTTGTTCAGTGCATCATTCTGTATGTCCTGTTACATTTGTTCAGTGCATCATTCTGTATGTCCTGTTACATTTGTGCACGCTCATAGTTCAGGTGATACGACCTCGTAAACAGTGGGATTTGTGAAAAACTGGTTCTTGTATGAAACGGAGCGCAAATTTTCAGATTCGAAGGGACGAGGGGGGGGGCAGGGGGGGGAGGCGGCGTCGGGTTCACTGCTGAATGCTAACGTACAATACAGCATTTAACTGTAAAGAAGATTATCCCATTTATCTTGAGCCGCGCGGGATTAGCCGAGCGGTTTAAGGCGCTGCAGTCATGGACTGTGCGGGTGGTCCCGGCGAAGGTTCGAGTCCTCTCTCAGGCATGGGTGTGCGTGTTTGTCCTTAGGATAATTTAGGTTAACTAGTGTGTAAGCTTAGAGACTGATGACCTTAGCAGTTCAGTCCCAGAAGACTTCACACACATTTGAGCATTTATCTTGAACACCGAAAGTACCTTTCCCTCCGGGAGCAGTATACGAGGAGTGGAGCTTTAATAGTGGAAACTATTTATTTACAGCTCGTACAAAATAGATGCGTGTTTCAGAGTTTTGGTGACCTTCAGAGTAGTCACCAGCATTGTGTATAACTCGTTGCCGGCGATGTGGAAGTCGTAGGAAACTCTTAACAGTGCCAATTGTGTTGACAGTTCGAGCGGCGTGCTCTATTGCCCGACGAATTTGTAGTGGTTCTGAAGCGAATGCCGTGAAGTGTTTCCATCAGTTTAGAAATCGAGTTGAACTCACGAGGGCTTAAGTCAGCGGAGTGCAGTAGGTGGTATATCACTTAGCATCCCCATCAGTCAAACAAATCAGTAACAAACTTCCTGTCAGATTAAAACTGTGTACCGGACCGAGACTCGAACTCGGGATCTTTGCCTTTCGCGGGCAAGTGCTCTACCGACTTTTTTTTAATATATATATTTATTTTTATTTACTGTTTTAATACATTCTTAATGTGGTTTTACTTTATACCACAACAAAAAGAAATGTACCTAGCACCGCATCGTGCTCTGAGAAAAAGAAAACAACATCTCGGCACGTTCCTACACCGAGGTAATGTATGTGGGGAAAACGAACAAAAAGTGCTTCATACAGGATGCAGAAGGGTTTGTCGCTACTCTCCTTACGCTTCATCATCCAGGTACGTCTTCACGTATATCATGTTGTTCCACCGAGAATCGAACTTAGTCATGTCAGCTCACTCAATGGGTATCTTCTCCTACCTGTTGATGACCCAGCTGCGTGGAGGGTCGCGTAGGGCACTCCCTAAGTAATTACAAAATTACTGTCTGTGTTTTGGGTTCCGTACGATCTTGCAATGACGTTCTTGAAGGTAGTTCCAAAAGTCTAATACATCTTTAGGTCCATCGTGAAATAAGTAGTGTACCGCATGCGCACGGATCCACGTGACAGCGTTGGTCTTGGAGCGCGGGAAATACTGTTGATCCGGAAATAGTAGAAATCGAGGTGTAATGTGTTCCGGAGTCACTCGTAGAAAATACGACAAAATTTGTCGCACCAAGCGCCATACGTCTTCTGCCGCGCCACATGTGAGACGGTGTTCGTCCGTGTCTGGTATCCCGCAGTCTACGCAGAGAGGCGATTCCGCCATGTTTATCTTGTGGAGGCGTGATCGGGTGATCTGTTTACCATTGACTGTGATGTACCATGTGGATCGGACGGCTGTGTCCAGTGGAATCGCGTGAATCGTCTTCCACACCACCTTCCAATTAACCTGAGGGCTTTTGGTCTCCACGATGTTTGGTGGGCGCCTCTGCTGTAGGACATGATATATATCCCGCGCCGACGCCTGTTTCGTCGGTGGTACTGCGATACGGACATAGCTGTGTTCAATGTAAAAGTTCCCGAAGTAGTAGAAGGGTGGGGGTATGTCTTGCGTCGTCAGTGGGGGCATAATGGAGGGCGGAGCTAAGGACTCCAACAGCAAACCTGTCAAACTTTCCGGGTGGTGGCGCCACAGCTTGATGTGTGAGCTGACATACAGGGCCACAGCTCTGTCGTGGACATGGACGAGACCAAGACCTCCTCTTTCTGGGGGAAGGGTCAGTGACTCATAACTGACTTTGAAGAGCATGCCTGTACTGACGTAGGCTCCGAATGCCGCTAATAGACGTCGAGCCATCAGTAACGGTATTGGGAGAACACGCGCTATGTGTGGAAGGCGCGATGCGAGGTAAACATTGACGAAATGTGTCCTTTGGAGAATGTCGAGGGTCCGCAGACGAAGGTTGAAGATCTGGACCCGAATTTGTTGTAATAAGCGGCGGTAGTTAAGAGCCGCGGTGCGCCGTATGTCGTCGTGAAACTCTATTCCGAGACATTTGATAGTGCCACGAAGCTGTAGGGGTTCGACACACGCTGGGGTCAACCCGTCTCCTATGGCCATGGCGACCGATTTGGCGACGTTGAGACAGCTGCCGGAAGCCACGCCGTACGTGGTAATCCATTCTAGTGCTCTGTTGACATCGTCGCGATTGCGGAACACGAGAACCAGGTCGTCTGCATATGCTGTACAGCGAAATGTGACGTCACGTAGGGTAAGACCGGTGAGGCGTTGACGGAGACCACAGAGTGCCAGAGCATATAGTAACGTCGACAAGGGGCAGCCTTGACGGACGGAGCGGAAAATCGGGAGGGACTGCGAGAGACGCCCGTTAACGAGCACTTTGGAAGTCGCCCCTCGGAGTAGGCGCATCACGACGTCTGTGAATTGCTGTGGGTACTGCATGTGCTGGAGAACGGACGTTAGGTACGCGTGATCCACTCGATCAAAAGCTTGGCTAAAATCCAGTGATGCCAGCGCTCCCGGGATGCGGCGTGCCCTGGCTAGGGCTATTAAGTCACGGTATCGACACAGTGCTGTGTGGATGTTGTTGATACCCCCTAGGGAAGTCTGATCTGGCGAGATGACGTAAGGTAGGGTCGGTCGTAGACGGTTTGCTAATAGTCTGGTGAATATCTTCATGTCGCAGTTGACGAGTGTTAGCGGGCGGTAATCTTGTATTCGAGCCCCACCTTTAGGCTTGTGAACCGGTATAATTATTCCTTCTACGAAGGTCGCAGGGAGCGGCACCGCGGGGGACATAAGCTCCCGACAGATATCTGTTAACTTGGGAGCCAGTAAATACTGGAAAGTTCTATAAAACTCCACAGGGAGCCCGTCGGGGCCAGGAGACTTATTCGCCGCTTCTTTACCGATGGCGTCGATAACTTCGTCTTCCGTAATGTCGTTCAATAATTCAGTCTGTAAATCCTGTGGGACAATGCCGTAAACCAGTTGTGAGACTGCTGTCACCGTCGTCGGGTCGGAACATTGAGCAGAATAAAGTCGTGCGTAATGGTCGAAGAAGGCTGCAGCAATAGCGCGTTGTGTGGCGTGATGACGGCCGTCCTCAGTGGTGATGGCATGTATCAGCGCCCGTCTTCGCAGTGTACGTTCTCGGATGACGTGGTACATGGTGGGTCGTTCCGTTGCGAGTCTGTCTTGTGTCCGCGCTCGGACGATCGTCCCTTCGAGGTGTCGGCGCATATGGGCTACGATCTGTGCTTTCGCACGCTGAACTGTCAGCTGTCGTTCCGGTGTGGGTGGCAAGGAGGCGCATTCGCGAAGGACGGTGAAATAAAAATCAAGGGTCTGCCGCCTCCAAGCAGCAGTCTCACGACCATACGTAACAAAGGTCCGCCGTAGGGCCGGCTTGGCGCAGGTTAACCACCAACTAATCGACGTAGGATACGTTGGGAGGCGGCGGACGCACAAACTCCACGTGTCTTCGATGGCGCGTCGACAATCCGGAGAAGCGAGATGAGCAAGGTTTAATTTCCAGGAATGTCGGCTGCGCCACACCCGTTGGCGACGAAGGGTGACGGCACATACATAGGCCTCGTGATCAGAAAAGGCTACTGGCCACACCTCCGCGTTACTCACCGTCGCCGCGAGAGAACGGGAGACGTAAATCCTATCGATGCGACTAGACGAGTGACTCGTGAAATGGGTGTATCCCGGTCTATTTCCTTGGACATGTTCCCATGTATCTACTAGCTGGAGATCGCCGATGAGTGTCCCAAGTTCGGGGCACGGTGAATGACGTGGCAGCTGATCTTTAGGTGCTTGGGTGCAATTGAAATCGCCCCCTAATATCAAGTCATCGTGCCTGCCCTGAAAAAGCGGTGCTATTCCTTCTGCGAAGAAGAGCAATCGGTCACGACGGCGATTCGTTCCGGAAGGGGCGTACACATTGATAAACCGGACGCCTTGCACCGTTACGGCCATTCCTCTAGCGTCGGGGAGATAACGGACCTCGTCCGCCTCGAGGCCCTCTCTGAGGAGAATGGCGACTCCACTGTTAGTTGGCGAGGCGTGGGACACATGAGCCGTATAACCATACATACCCGGCAAATCGGCGACGAAGACTTCTTGGAGAAAGACAATGTCAACGTCTGCTGCATTGAGCATGTCTTGGAGCAGCGACAACTTCGTACGTGTCCGAATGGTGTTAATGTTGATGGTCGTCAAGCGATAGGTTTGTAGATCGTCTCCTGCGGTGGGGGCTGCCGTCAGTGTCGCCGTAAAATGTGGGGCCCGTGATCTGCTGGCCGCGTCCGCGCCGTCATCTGTTGCTACTCGGGAGGGGCCGAGGTGTGGGAGGAGAGACCCCTCTCCTCATCCACCACAGCGGCCGTAGAATCGTCTTCAATGTCATCCGCCCAAGGTCCGTAAGTTAACGGTGGCTGCGGTAGAACACTTGTGGGCTGAGTGACTAAGGGTGAATCCGCAGTTGTTTCCGGTTGTGTACCAACGGCGAGCGCTGTGCTGGCCATCCGTTTGTCCGAGAGAGCGGAATCGGGTTTGTCAAAATCAGACAAAGTGACAGGTGAGGGCGATCTCGTGTCATCCATTTTCCTCGTCGTTTCGTCGGCCGTTCGGTCGTCAACTGGAGAAGACGTCCGCTGGAGGCAATCGTCTGAGGGTGTGCGACGTCGCTTTTTATGTTTTCTCGGTGACCTTTGTTTGCGGACGTGGGTTTCTGTGTCCGAAAGAGTTTGTGGTTCCCGTATAGCATCCCCCTCAGGGAGAAAGGCAGAGGTCGGTACAACCCTAGCGTCGAGTTCCATTCTCTCGTCCGAATCTTCATGTGGAGTCGATGGGCGGCGTTCTTCAACCCCTGCAGACACCGTAATGGTATGGTCAATCCAGGACCGGCGACAGGTGCGCATTCTAACGCTTCCTGTCTGCCGGAGGGGTTGTAGTCTGTCATGACGGTCGATCGTGTCACTTCTGCGTAATTGAGGGGGAGGGCCGTGAGCGTAGGAGGTGGTGTCGTGTCATGCAATGGAAGTTGTGTAACCCGACGTTGAATACACGCCGAGCGCACATGACCCTCCTGGCCGCAACCAGAACAAGTACGAGGTTGGCCGTCGTACATTATTATTGCTCGACAGCCACCTATGACTAAGTAGGACGGCACATGTTTCTTTAATTCAATTTTCACTTGTCGGACGCCGTTGAGGACTTGGTACGTCTCGAAGGTGTTCCATTTTTCGGCCACGTGGCTAATGACCGTCCCATAAGGGCGTAAAGCTGAGGTAACGACGTCCGGTGGTACTTCGAAAGGGAGTTCGAAGACTCTTAGTGTGCGTAATCCTAGTCCAGCATGGTCAACAGTAACCTCTCCGATGTGACCATCGGAGTGTTTGAACTTGAGAGTGTTCGCGCATTTGGTCACAACTGCGTGACATAACTCGTCGTCGACCATCTTGACGTAAACGACGCTACTTGTGATGGATAGGTGGATACCGATGATGTGCTGTGTTGGTATTTGAACTTCGTCACGGATGAATCGTTCGACTTCAAAGGCTCGTGGTCGGGCGTAGTCGGGCTGGAAGCTGATCTTGATGGTAGCTTTTCTGTACGAATGAGCCATGGCGACTCAGTGTTAACGGACGCGAGTATTAGCTGCGGCGAGGAAGTAAACAAACTGCGCGCGCTCGCGACTCTGCGGACGGGACCGCGACTCTGCGGACGGGACGTAAACAAGACGTCCTCGCCGCTCACCGGCCGAAAGCAGACTGGCCGACTGAGCTACCCAAGCACGACTCACGCCCCGTCCTCACAGCTCTGCTTCTGCCAGTACCTCGTCTCCTACCTTCCAAACTGAAATCAGTAACAGCTTGCACTGTACGTGCTTGAGCATTGTCCTGAAAAAGTTCGCTCAGGTCCAGCAGGAAGTGTCATCACCTGTGTCTCTATGCTGTTCAGTTTTGGAACACAACCTACGACCAGCTTAGAGACAGAAGTTAATTTTAACATTCCTGTACTTGCACACAGTGTAGGTAGATAACGTAACTCGTCCACTTCCTGGAGTTTACAGGAAGCAAATGGAAACAGAAGGAAAATACGCGCCGGTCATTCAGTCAGCCGTCTGCAGTTCAGCGTTCGCGTGGGAACGTACACCAGGCAAGAGGAGGTAGTGTATAAATGTTACTCAGCTACAGACAACGTAGGTCAGCAGAATAAGTGCAATAATTGTGAGAATCTACAATTATTGCTCCGCTGAAAACTCAACCAACAAAGCCGCAAGAAGGAGGAAATAGTGTCCGGCTGGTAGTTAAACAACAATTGCTTGGTACATATTTGTATTTTACTTCTGGACAAAAACTTATTTGAGGTGGTCAAACTTCTGGACAAAGCGATCGACAGCCCTGGCCGTAAGGGGACCAACTGGGTGCTGGCGGCTTCCAGATGCAATAGTGTGGACGCAAAATGTGACGCCGTGCGTGTGCAAATGCCCGAAGCTCAGGAAGCAGTTGATACTCGTGTTACAGCGGGAGGGACATTTTGCTCCACAGATTCAAGTGGACACCGCCAGGGAGCAAGAAGAAACCGGCACATAATAAACATCCCGTGGGCGATATCGATAAACGTGCCATCAGGCAGATATTTCTTTGATATTATGAACAATGAACAGAAATGCCATATTTCGTGAAGCTGCCAGAAATATTGTTCCGCCTACGAAATTTTTAAAAAGTTTGTTGGAATAAATGAGTTGCGATGTGTGCGAAGTAGCAACAGAATCTCAAAAAAGTTTCGGGGGAAAAAGAAGCACCAGGATTACAACAGCCAGTGGTTTATTGGACGGTGAATCTACATCTGGATGTACGTGATTACACTGCAATTCACACCTAAGTGCCTGGAGTGAAAACCTCATTCTGGAAACACCCCCCAGGCTGTGGCTAAGCCATGTCTCCGCAATATCCTTTCTTTCAGGGGTGCTAGTTCTGCAAGGTTCGCAGGAGAGCTTCTGTTAAGTTTGGAAGGTAGGAGACGAGGTACTGGCAGAAGTAAAGCTGTGAGGACGGGGCGTGAGTCGTGCTTGGGTAGCTCAGTCGGTAGAGCACTTGCCCGCGAAAGGCAAAGGTCCCGAGTTCGAGTCTCGGTCCGGCACACAGTTTTAATCTGCCAGGAAGTTTCAAGTACACAATTCAAGCAATTCAATACCTTCAGGATATAAAGCACTCTACAGTGGCTGATGAATTCTTTTTGTTAAATCAGATACCTCGCGTTTCTACTCAATTTAGCATGATAATCGTGAGTATGTTTAACTAAATATCACGGTTGAATGTACAAAAAATGTAGGAGAGACGGAGAGGACCGCAGTTCTGAGTGTCAATTGAATGTCACTTGTTGGCGTAGCACGAGCGCACGTGTTTACCTTTCGTTGGCGCCGGCAGTGGAGGCTGTTAGCGCGAGTTGTGAACCTGAGAATCTATTCTAAATCTCTCTCGAGTGTTAAACCACAATATGATAAATTTCCATCATCTTCGGTGAAGCTGATACTCCCCAGCTAAGTTAATTAGAACGGTACACACGATTTGTCTGGAATAGCGTGTACGTCATTGCCCTCAAATGGCTTGCGTTAACAGTCATTCTCGGTGCGATTCCCCATACTAGGAGACTTCACAGTTTAACTCCTTTCGAGTTAAGACGAGCCTGTGAACAAGTGTTCTGATAATGACTCGCGCATTCGTCTCAGCATGGCGCGAGCCGCCTTGCTCAAACACTCGACGATTTGCTACAACAGAAAGAGCGAATGTCTCTCTCTACATTTGCCTATATCAAAGCTAGTGGCCAAGTGTTTTCTTTATGGCCACCCACTAGAGTTTTTGTAGCCTATCACGGGCGTCGTTTCTTTCGTATGGTAGAGTTTAACTTCTGCTATGTAATACTGACATAACAGCTTCTCCTTTCGTGTGAGTTTTAGCACTAGTGGCTATAGTGAGTCATCAATGTTTTGAGTGGGGTTTCTCCAGACGTTTATCAGTCATCTCCATTCTCTGTAGAAAGGCTTTCCGAGGAGTTGTCGTTAAAAGCAGAGACGAGGGCTGCTTTTGGCGACGGCCTGTGCAGTGGCTCCGGTGTCTAATTGTGTCCACAAGGTGTCCCGCTGTGCGCGCTTCACCCTAACATTGAGACGGGCGTTGCCACCGTAAAATTCTCTTTCCCTCAGAACTGCGTCTCGTAGCGCGGGTCTTGGAAATTACTTGCTGCCATTACTAGTGTGAGTGTTAGTGGTTTACATTCACGAAATGCTGGCTTGTTTATTCATTTTATCTATCAATAATTCATGCATTTTCACATAATTATGTCGTGTGGTATATCGAGTTAACTGGAATTGATTCAAAAATTCAATGTAAAGTGCGTTATTTGTTTGACACCTTACAACATATCTGGGTAGAAAGGAAAGAATAATATTGTGTCTGCTCGAGGCAGAACTATCCATAAATAATATTACTGAAGGATAGATGACTGTGTCACTTTGTAATCCACTTCCGCACTCCAAAAGCCCCAATCGGGAGTGTGCGTGATGCTACATGGTGCACCCTATTCTGTTTGCAATTGAGAAAGAATTGTGTGACATTGCCAGCTGTGAGATTCGGAGATGAAGCTCCAATTAATTGGGAACAGCTTGTTCTTTCTCGCACAATGGCCCCTTTTTGAAAAGTATGTGCGCTGTTCTTTAGAGATGGTGATTGGAGCTTTACAGCCACCTTTCATTATTAATGTGTAAAGATGTTACAATAGTACTGCCCGTTCACGGCCCGACCATCTCACCGACTCGCTCGCCGACCTGTCCGACTGTGGCTGCTGTACGGTACACCCCAGCTGCCGGCACTGGCGAAACTGTGGGCCAGCACGTTGCAGTCAGCGCTGGAAGTTAGGGGTCCGCCAGTCAGAGTGGAGTGCGCGGACGACATATCCGACACTCACACACAGGCGAACCGGTCGGGGCAGGTCCACTCGGCGGACGAGTCGGTCGACTGGCCTTCTCGTGTGCGGGCGACTCAAAGCCAAAAGTGCCCTCGAGAACTGACCCGTGGCCTGGTCGGCACAGGTTTCTACCGCGTCAACTACGACAGGATCGGCTGGCAGGTGGTGCAGGCCCAGCTGGTGTCCGACCACCTGGTGGTTCCCCGGGAGACGCGTGCCCAGCTGGTGAGCGACTCCTTCAACCTGGCGCGGTCCGGCCACCTGGTGTGGGGGCCGCCGCTCGACATCTCCCGCTACCTGAGCGAGGAGCGGGACTACCTGCCCTGGGCTGTCGCCTTCCGCAACTTGGACTTCCTGGACACAGCCCTCGCACCTTCCGAGTACTACTCCTCCTTCAAGGTGAGCCAGCAGCTGTTGGTGTAGTTACGTGTTCGGAAATCCTAACGGTACGTGCTATCTGTGAGCCGCCTAATCCTCATCGTGCACTTTTACGTTTCTTCCTTTGGCCAACTTTAACCTGTTATTATTAAATCGGCTTCAAAAGCCCGAATACCTCGTTCTCGTTGTTGTTGCTGTCTCGAGTCCACAGACTGGTTCGATGGCAGCTCCCTGTGCAGCTCTATCCTGTGCGAGCCTCTTCATCTGCGACGTGCTTCCTTTTGAACCTGTGTACTGCATTCATCTCTCACTGTCCGTCTACAATTTTTACCCACCACACTTCCTTCCAATACGAAAGTGGTCTAAAAATCAATTAATCTGTTCAATATGATGTGAGACGTTAAGTATGTGAAACTTTTGTGGTTTAAGATGGAAGACTGTAATTATGTTATTGAAGATTAAATTGAGAATTGGAATTGAGAATACGATTAGACTTGAGCTGCAGTAATTAGCAGTGGCAACCACACTGAGACTCGAACCTGTTTTATGCTTCAGCTGTGCTGTCCGAGCGCAGCACCGTGTAAGGATAGTGTCAGGGAAGGCGAATGGTCGACTTCTGTTTATTGTGAGAGTTTTAGAGGAGTTTAGATCCTCTGTAACGCAGAGCGAGTACAGAATACCAATTCTTGAGTAACGCTCGTGTGTTTAGGCTTCTCACCTGGCTGCATTAAATATATACACGGAACAAATTAAAAAGTGTGTTACTGGACTTGTTACCGGTAGGTTCGATCGGGATGCAAGCATTACAGCGATGGTTCGTGAACTCAGACTGGAAATCCTGGATGGAAGGCGACGCTGTTTCCGGAAAACACTGTTGAGAAGATTTAGAGAACCGGCCATTGATTGCAGCATAAGACGTCAGAGCGACACTACCGCTGCCAAACCTACAGTGCATTTCGCTTAAGGACCGTGAAGGTGAGAGAAATTAGGCCTTGTACTGAGGCGTGTAGACAGCCGCTTTTCCCTCGCTCTATTTGCAAGTGGAACAGGGAAGGGAACGATTAGTAGTGGTAGTCTCCACCATGGCGGCAGAAAGCCGAGAATGATAATACTGTGAATCCACACAAACCATAAAAATCTGTTTATATGGGTACACACATAAGTACATACGTACCAGGTGGTTATAATTAAACTTTCTCTACCTAACACGTTAGAACATGGAACCTAATTAGTCTACGAGTACCAAACTTCGTAGCAATGATGTCGAGGGCATGGGGAAGACAAACAAAATTGAGACACTTTTAATGTGCTGCTAAAGTACGTCATACCATTACATGCCGGTACCATTACTCCTACAAAAGGGGCTCAGTATGGCGCTCATCAGTGCGGGATCGCATTCTGCACAGCAGAGCGAAGCATGTCCGTAGGTATGCTTGCTACCTGTGTGAATGTTCCCTTAGTAAACCCTGCCTTTCAGGTAGCCCACAACCAGAAATCACAGAGGGTCAGATCAGGTGATCGTACCGGCTAAGCATTTGGAAACGATCGGCTGATAATTCGACAGTTTCCAAATGTGGTTCGGATAAGCAGGTGAACATCACGAGCGATGTGCGTTGGGGCTCCATCTCGCATGAAAACTGAACTTCAATGCGTCTCTATCACGTAGGGCGTGAGTGACACGCTGCTGGCGAAGCACATCGCAGTAACGCTGGCCAGTCGTACTACACGTCTTTGGTCCTCGAGCGCCAACCTGTTCAAAAAAAGAATGGGCCAATGATGAACTTTGCTATAAAGCCACACCCTACGGTGACACGTTCACCGTACTGAGGAACTTCACGTACAGTGACTGGAGGTGAAGATCCCCACACTCTCGAATTCTGTGTGTTCGCCTCACCCATCAGAGAGAAATGAGCTTCGTCTGTCCACAGGATGGTCCAGAGCCAGCCCTCTTCAACTACAGCCCTTGCGAGAAAGTGGACAATGAAGTCAAGACGTCGTTGTGCGTCCTGTGGTGCAAACTGCTGTACGATTTGGATCTTGTACGGATACCATTTGAGAATGGTTCAAAGCACCTTCTGTACAGTGGACCGAGGGATTTTCAACTGTCGTGTCACAGCATGTGCACTGCCTGACGATAGGGAATTACGCGCAGCGTTGTTTGCGCTAGCAACAGCGATTTTATCAACCACCTGTGGTGTAGTTGGTTGTCGGCCCCTTCCTGGAGCGACGCCCAGTTCTCCAGTCAATTCGAACTTCTTCATCGTGCTCCGCACAGCAGGTGGGTAAAGAGGACCCTTCCGTCATCCTTTAAGCTGGCGATGTTCTCGAAGTGCCGCTGCAGCGTTACTGTTGTTTCGATAATAGACAATGAGCTAATACTTTTGTCCAAGCTAACGTTAACACATCAACAAGTGCATTGCGACTGGTCAGGGGTGTGAGACTATGATCACGCCACCTGGTAGCCATAGCTGGAATTGGACGGTGGCGCTGTGACGCTTGGAAATCGTGCACCTCATACTCTGGACATTAATGCTACCAATTTTGGTACTCGTGCACTAATTAATTTCCATGTTATAATGTGTTAAGTAGGGAAAGTTTAATTATAATCACCCGGTATGTTCCACATCTCCTACTAAACCATGGACCGATTTCGATCAAACTTGGTACACATATCGCTTACTGTCTGGAAAAAACCACTATGGGGGTAAGAATCAGCCACCGGTCAGAGGGTTTGCGAGGTGACGCGAGGATACTCGTAGTCCAGTTATTCAGTGTTCGAGAATAAGAGCGCTTAGAGACTTGCGACGAACTCCACACACAACTTCAAACCCTTACAAAACTTTCACCCTCTGACAACCCCAGCAAAAAGACGAAAGGAAAAATTTTGTTGCATACTACATTTTCGTTTTTGTGCAGTTACACTGCCACATGAAGAATGACACTTCAGTTTATTACTTCTTTACTACCGATTCGAAGTACATTCCGCAGACAGTAAGTAAATATACCACTGAATGTACCTGCAAATTTATATCATTCTATACCAGGTAGTTCAGTACACACGACGTGATAAACATTACGCTACGAGAAAATGGCACTGTGTGGCGATATTGACTAGCCATACAGGTGAAATATGTACAAATATGCGTGAAATATGTTAAATATGTGTACAATATATTTGACATATTCGTATGGGAGGAAAGCCATGAGTAGAAAGCTCACCCGAAATCCCTGGAATGATATCAGTCAGATTAGTTACATTATGAAAAAAAAATACTGTAGGAGTAACAACAGCCAGGCTGTTATTCCAGTGAGTGTGATAACGTGGAGAGATATGGAAGGACGAGGAGATGGTGAGGGTGAAGGACGAGAGAGTGATGGACGGGAGCACGAGGAGGAGAGGGACAGCGATAGGGGAGGGGAGATGGACACAGAGGAGGGTAGGAGGAGTCTGGCAAACAGAGGGTGAGGAGGAGAGGGACAGCGATAGGGGAGGGGAGATGGACACAGAGGTGGGTAGGAGGAGTCTGGCAAACAGAGGGTGAGGAGGAGAGGGACAGCGATAGGGGAGGGGAGATGGACACAGAGGAGGGTAGGAGGAGTCTGGCAAACAGAGGGTGAGGAGGAGAGGGACAGCGATAGGGGAGGGGAGATGGACACAGAGGTGGGTAGGAGGAGTCTGGCAAACAGAGGGTGAGGAGGAGAGGGACAGCGATAGGGGAGGGGAGATGGACACAGAGGTGCGTAGGAGGAGTCTGGCAAACAGAAGGTGAGAAGGAGAGGGACAGGGGGGAAGGAGCAGAGGAACGGAGGGGGCATACCTGCATAGGCTTCCGGTTGTCTGCCCATTAGCTCTGCGGTGGTAGCTGATAGAAGCAGCGTTGACATACTTACCGCGCAAAGACCGCATAACTCCAGTCCGTGAGCATTAGCTGGCAGCTAAACTATGGAACAGTCGGGAATCTTGCATGACTAGTTTGACAATTGTCTAAGATTTCCTGTAAGCTGATTTATTGTCTCTAAACCACGGAAAATGGCAGTCGAGTCCTTATTTGATATCTCACCATCAACTATACGTTAGTGACTGCCTCTGTTACAAGTTGACACACGAAATCAGCCAGAATATGTTCAGTCCTACCCGATACTTTTTAACGTCGCAAACAGTCACTGACCCACGACTACTCGCGAGTTAACACATTCAGTCGTTCGGTAGGCTTTTAGCGAAGGAGTGCTCACCTTAAGGTCTCGTAATTTGCACGAAACACGCTACCCGGAGTTTATTTACGACTCGAAATTTTCAGACACGCAATTTCCTAGAATAAACCACTCACAAAGCTCAAACTTTCTGAAAATACACAGTACTGTAGTCACTTTTCATCAGCTACACTAGAACCGATGAGACGCACGGATATCACCATTTTGCTGCAGATTTGATCAGCGCGGTATAACATAGGTGATAAGCACAAGACGGGTTCTGACCGACTATGTCGGCTCAAACGCCAGGACGATGCTGAATTCGTATTGGCTGGTATGTTCGGCAGCCGATCGTATCATGTCGAGCACTTCTATACTCGCGGTCAGCCAATCAGATTACAGCAAGTGATTTAGACTAGAAATCTCGTAATTTCGAAACTAAATAAAATTTAATGAAAACAAAATACGATTCCTTTCCACGAAATAAATTACCAATAAATTTAATACAGAACGCTCCTTTTGGCTGCCTGTTACGAAATCTAACTCACTCGAATATACGTCACAGATTTCACTGTTGCACGACGACTTTCTCACACATACATTTGCCGGCCTGGGTGGTCGAGCGGTTCTAGGCGCTACAGTCTGGAACCGCGCGACCGCTACGGTCGCAGGTTCGAATCCTGCCTCGGGTACGGATGTGTGTGATGTCCTTAGGTTAGTTAGGTTTAAGTAGTTCTAACTTCTAGGGGACTGATGACCTCAGAAGTTAAGTCCCATAGTGCTCAGAGCCACACAAAAATGGTTCAAATGGCTCTGAGCACTATGGGACTTAACATCTATGGTCATTAGTCCCCTAGAACTTAGAACTACTTAAACCTAACTAACCTAAGGACAGCACACAACACCCAGCCATCACGAGGCAGAGAAAATCCCTGACCCCGCCGGGAATCGAACCCGGGAACCCGGGCGTGGGAAGCGAGAACGCTACCGCACGACCACGAGATGCGGGCTCAGAGCCACACATACATTTACATAGTTTTAATAAAATATCACAGTCTCACTTTACGTATGTCCTCCATTCGCTCTCTAAGTCTTTGCAAAAGACTCAGACAACCGAAAGACGATGAAATAATAGCCTTCCAAAGTTTATTTAATTACGTCAGATATTTGTGGAAATTTAATTTCGTCAGAAATTTATGGAAACGAAAGTAAACTGCAGAAAATTAGAGTAAATGAACCTATCCTCTTGGTTGTAATTTCAATTGCTACTATAGACGAATACATTACAGTCCCTAACTCAGTTTCACAATGCCAGTACAGTTACTCTGCGTCCTAGGTAAAAATTTATATCTGCGGAAGTACCAAAGTTACGATTTGAAATTTTGACAGTCGGGTTGTTTTATCCACACGCATTGCACGCGGCGTCAGTCGAGTACAGTAGCTAGCTCGGCGCAGCAGCCGGCGTCAGCTGTGCCGGCGCCAAGAACCAAATATCTGCTGTCCTCCCGGCCCCGAGGCAAAGTACGCTTTCGCTGCGAGAGGTAATAATTTGCTACGTCGGCTTGGGCAACGCTGGGTACGAAACTCGTTTATTTGGATTTGTTTTAACGGAAGTGTGCATTCGCTATTTGGCATCGATCGGGTTTCGGCTTGCAGGCGTACATGCGTGCCCTGCTGGCGCAGCCGTACGCCGCGCTGCGCTTCGAGGTGCTCCCGGACGACGACCACGCGACGCGCCTGCTGCGGGTCTCGGTGCTGCGGCACGCCTGCCGCGTCGGCTTCCCGCCGTGCCTGCAGGCTGCCGCCGACCTGGCCGCCGTCGCCTTCCCGGAGGGCGGGCAAAACGACGGCGACGGCGACGGGGCAGCCAGGTGCGTCGAAGCTCTCGTCCCCTCCTTCTGGGGCTTCTCCGTGCCGGCGGTCTTCCTCGGTTCCTTTTGACCCTGCGCTTGTCCG
Organism: Schistocerca nitens; assembly: GCF_023898315.1. Classification (NCBI taxonomy): domain Eukaryota; kingdom Metazoa; phylum Arthropoda; class Insecta; order Orthoptera; family Acrididae; genus Schistocerca; species Schistocerca nitens. Next base: position 5,796,508 of record NW_026045897.1, read on the forward strand.
CCTCCGTAGACGGGTGTTCGGCACGTCAGAATGCCGCCGAAGGCTTGCGGAGTCACTTAGAGGCGAGGTCGGAGATTTCCTTCCCTCGGGGACTGGGTCTCGTGCTGCCTCAGTCGTTTCGTCCTCGTCGACACGCGAGTTGCCCCAGTGGAATCGACTGACAAGTCTTCAGCCGGGCGAACAGTCTACCTCGCACGTTTCGTTAACCCTGCGGGCGGTAGCAGAGAGCGTGTCCCTCTACATCGTCCCGACTTTTTTTGCAGGGTGTATCCCATCCAGCTCCGTTGTCTTCTCTCTATTTCGACGTCGACAGGTTCTTCTGTTTCGAATTCGGAGGTCGTCGCCGATATTACATTTAGTCACAAGATTTTAATTTTCCTAATACATCTCGTCCTGTCCACGAATCCGGTACACTCAGTTCGCTAGACGTACAATAGAACAACTCGTATTAATGAGTTGTACTACAAAAAGACAATTACAGATACTTAAATTTGACTACTACACGGACGTGTCGGGAGGAAAGGGCGACGTAGGAAATAATCAGTCTTACTAGTGACCGCTGATCTACGGAAGTGGCCGACGTTAACGCCGCTTCCTAGGTGGCCGTGACCAGTCCGGCGCGGCGCGGCGCTTATGTCCTCTTCGCGTAGGTTCGCAGCTGTCGCGCTGTCAGCCGGCTGACTTCTCAAAATCTTGCAGTTAGTCGAAGTAATTTTCCGTTTCACGCCCGTAAAGTGGCACTGGTTTCACCTTTGTTCTACGTACTCGTTGTCGAGTTGACGTGGAAATCTGCGTGACCCTCCGTAACGGACACAGCCGGGTGAACGCCCCGTCCGCCGTTCCGGTTCTCGGTCTGGCGTCGGCAACAGTGCTGCACTCCCCAAGTACGCCAACTCGTTTACTTTTTCGACATTCTCGTCGTTCGTTCTCAGCTGACTTTCTTACTCTTCGTCTTCGCGCGGCATTCACTTGCAGCCCGACTATCTCGGCTTCGTGTTGGGAGGTCCTGCAGCTTTTCTTCCGTGTCGACAAAGTTCTGCGAGAGGAGTTGGACTAATTGGAGATCTCCGATCGTTCAGTTAGTCCCCGTTATATCTCTGTCTTCTCCTTCTCCGTCACTTTGCTCGTCACTGAATTCTGCACCAAAAAAGGATACCGGTGGATAAAACACACCCCATCTCGACCTCCACAATTAACTGGGAAGTGTTCGATAACTTTACCCTCACGGATGCACTCTTCTCCGGTATCGCGTACTGTTTCAAAGATTTGCACGTATTACTTCTTTTACTGGAGTCGAACGCCTTTACAAAATATTGAAGAAGAATATTAACACCAGTGATGAAGTAATTTGATTCTTCAGTAATGACTACAAGCGTGTTTATTTGATCCGTACAAGAACAGTTCTACTAAAATCAGCTTGCTCCTTTCTCATCTGCAGTTTATCTGTTAAGGATTATTCGCCCAGATGCTTTGCTACGACTTGTAGGCAAGGTGATTCCCCTCCAGTTATGGAAATTTGACGAGAAGCCGTTCTGTCCACTCCTGTGGCACGCTTTCCAAGTTCCAGACCTTTATTAAATGACTGTGGATAACACGTGTGCCTGCCTCTGCGTCAGTGGTTAGACGTCCTTCTGCACTGTTATCCACTCGGGGCCTTTCCATTCTTTAGCTACTCGATTGCTGTTTTGATCTGTTTCATTGAAGGTGGCTCTAAGGTAATCGCATTTTCTACCACTTTGGTATCACTTTCATCTTTGGCCTCTCTTTCTCGTTCGGACTCTCCCTCTGTTAAGCACCTCCATAGGAAAGTTGCTTACGTCTGTTCATTTCCCCATTTGTAATTTTTTTTGGTAATTTGTGGTAAGGTGTTGTGGGACCTAACTACTCAGGTCATCGCTCCCTAACGTTACGCACTAATTAATCTAACTGAAACTAACTTACGCTAAGGACGACATACACGCCGATGCCCGAGGGAGGACTCGAACCTCCGATGGGAGAAGCCGCGCGGACCGTGACAAGGCGCCTGAGACCGCGTGGCTACCCTGCACGGCCCCCATTTGGAGCCCGCATCACAGCAGCAGTATTCGACACTATTATATAATTTTCTTAGTGTATCGAGTGAACGTAACACGAGGAGGCAATGTTTCATACGGCGAACAATGGTTACAATGCTTTGGTTGATCATCAGACGTGGCTACTCAATCTTAAATCACTCCCGACAGAAACGCCTAAGAACACGATTGTTGTGCCTGCTTTCAATGGACGACGCAGTAGTCGAGGGATATGAAACTTTTTCGTGTACGTATTCAGTTTTACACTACATTAATGTCGAGATTCAGCTGGCAATTTTTCACCATTTGCTAGTATCTCTGCATTTGCCAACGAGACTGTAACTGTTTTTGCAGCGTGGAGCCGGACCTGCGCAGCACGGCGTACTGCGTGTGGGCGCAGGACGGGGACTTGTGGGGCAGGCTGTGGCAGCGCTACCTCGACACCGCGGTGGCCACCGAGAAGGTGGAGCTGCTCAGCGCGCTCGGCTGCTCCCAGGACAACGCCACGCTCTACGCGTGAGTCTACACATCTCCATTGCCTCGTTCCACTTTACTCGTACATTATCCGATCGAACGTATGCACAAATATTTTAGCGGACGTCTTCGACTACCACTTAAATGACGGAATGAACTTTGCTGTAGACTTTCAATCGGATGTCTGTGAGGCAATGGGAGCCCATTCATTAGTACTCGCAGGAAAGGTGACGATGTTGGGTGTTGGGGTCTGGAGGGAAGTCAGCGCTGTAACTCAACCAGGAGGTGCTCCGCTGTGTTCGGGTCGTGACTCGGGGCGGACCGGTCCGTCTGGAGAACGTCGTCACACACAAAACTTTGCCTCACAGGCGTCGCTCTACGACAGGCTACGTTATCGTGCCGGTACAGACAGTCGCCGTCTCCAAACTGTTCCTCTACTGTACGCGTTACACAGCGCTGTCAAATGATTCGTAGGCGACCACACCCTAACCGTGTGAACCGCCGCCATACTGTAGCCCCCCCCCCCCCCCCCCCCCCACACACACACCTCTGTAGTTCACTGCTGGCACGACACGTGTAAGTTTGATGTGGTGTCACAATCTATTCATTATCAGGAATAATCTCGAGTTAGATTTTTAACGCAGGAAGTATTAAACTTTGTATACGTCTAGAAGCAGCGTAACTCACGGCCCACAAATTATCCTACTACTAACACTATTCACTGTACCACTGAAGATACCTACAAAATTCCACACACCAGATCTGTTCTTTAAAGAATCGTGGCTGATGCAGGTGAAAGGGTACAGTACCACCCGACATTGAAAATAGGTACAAAATACTTCATTATTCTTGTCAGAACAACACATTTTTTGTGTAAAAATAACTCAATTTCAATTAATGCAGCGAAGCCGGATACCAGTGTGGGAAAGAATGACAATTTATTTATTTAATTGATCGCATGTGCACTCCCACAAAGTAAATCCCTACATCCAGTTTGGTGAGATCTGTGAAATGAATGAATGTATGGTCGTCTGCTAACCACAGATAGTGAATGTGAATATATGATCATCTTTGAGTCGATCCTTTGGCCACCTTTGGTGGGACCAAAGACATGAAATTTACCAGAGCTTTGAGCGCCTGAAATGTGGCTGACCAATACGATAGCAAGTTGCTTCCCCCACCTCGACAGAGATGGGAGATGACCTAGAGAACGGCCATATTTCAGCACTCTGCCGCTGGATCTTGTGCTGTTAAGACCTGTTTTAGTTGTGCTCCGTAATGACGAATGTGTGGAGACATGGTATGCATGTGGAATATTTAAGAGTAGTTTGAACTAATAATTTCTCTATCTCAGGAACTTTTGTGGGGAGAATTAAATGTCAGGCAGGTAACATTAATGGGATTGTAGTAATCTTCGGAAGTGACCAACGGTCACAATGAAACCACGTGTAGCAATAAGTTGAAATACTTCCGTGTGCTTAAGTTAAGCTGAATTACTAGCGTGTGTACAATAAGTTGAAATATTTAAGAAATAGCGTGTGTACCATAAGCTGAAATATTTAAGAAATGGCGTGTGCAGGACTTGAAATTAGAGACGAGTACTTCCACGTGGTGAGTACTGTGTGAGTCTCAATCTGTATATGAGACAAAGGATAAAGAGAAGTACTCGTCCATGGTATCAGTTGAGGACTCACGTGTGTGATGAATATGTTCTTAATGTTATTCCGTGTGACGCTAGATTTAAACTCTGAGAGAGAATCAAGGTGAGTCGGCCGTCTATCCAGCAACGCCACTTGGCTTGCATTGCACAGGAAGACGTGCATATATCTCCAGAGTTCATAGTAGGAAAGTAGAATTACAAAGTGGGGCAGTGTCGTGTGAAACTGGGATAAATATTAATTGAAGTGGGAAAGCTGAAAGTGATAGTGTTGTGACTATTTAGTGTTGTATTTCATGTTGCAGTGTGATGTATGTCATGTAATTTTGGGTATGTGTGGTTTGCATGGGAGAGTAGCAAGGTAGTTTCAAAAGATTAGTGGGTTATGCTTGTTCCTTCTGTGTCGCTCGATCTGGAGGAAAGTTTCGTGATGATGATTGTGAGAGTCGAAGTGTGAGGTATAATGAAAGATCCACCATCCTATCCAGAAAGTGCACTGTAGCGTTAAATAAATTACGAGCCCATAATATAGAGATTCACTAATGTAAAGCCATGCCCACTGGGCGGAATTTCTCATATGTTATTGTTGTAGGTTATAGAATTTGTGTGTTTAGGTTAGAGAATTTATCGGAATAAATAAGATAGTGAAAAGAAAAAGATTGGAGGCCTTTTCCATTGAATTGTATGTTGTCATAATGTCCCGAATTTATAATGTGTGCGCCATTCATATTCAGTGCGATGGCCACGTGTTAATAAAAGCCGTTAAATAAAAGACAAGAAGAAAATGTGGTATTGCCAGTGCGTAGTGTACAGTCAGAGTTCTGTAAATCACTGATAGTCAGATATGCGTTTCCGTTGCGTAGTAATCATATAGGAGGATAACTTGTAACTAAGTGTGAGTACTAGAGTTCATGTTACTCGTCAAATAAGAAAGAATCCACTCGCTTGGCAGACCACTCATCTTGCAGGCCTGACTGCTTGATGCCACAGTATGAGCAAGGCATGTGGGTGCCTCTCACAGGGCCTACTGCTAACACGCCACTGGTCTTGTCATTTCCAACATTTCGGCAACCGGCATCCGACGATTGTTTCACAATGTCATAAGCTCAATTTATTTGCATTGCTTCTCGGTTTACGTTCAACTTTTTGAAGACGGGTCGAGCTGGGGAGGAATATAGATTCCTGGTGTAGGCTATGGCCGACGATATAACGATGATACAGTGACTGACGTCATACATGCTTAAACAGAAAGTGAACGGTACATGAGATCGTGTTCCAGTGTTATGTTTCCGGAATATCAGCTAGTAGTGATATACGAGTAGCCTGAGGTCCAGGTTAGGTTGAAAGGTAACAGTACGGTAGTGATCTCGTGATGTTGATGAATGTGAATGCGAAATCTCAGTTGTTGTGACGTCTGATCTGTAGCATAGCTTGAGGTGTAGCTCGGTTTGGAAGGTGAGACTCTGGCATTGAGTTGTCGAAGCCAATGAGTGTGATATCGTGAGGATAAGTGTAATCCTGCTTATTTAACATATATTATACATACTGGACTCGGATGGGTCGTTTAAGTCCGCTGTTTTGATGATATCGTTGGTAAAAACTGCTGGTCTGTGCTGAAGGCTTTGCTTCAGCCGCCCAGTGCACATCTCTCGTGTACTGTGGGCATGTGCCTGCAGTATAAACGAAGCATCCAATACGTGCTCAAGTGATCCAAAGCTTTAGCTGATTTTCAGCTGTTTCCTATACGAGGGATGCCGTACGAAAGTGCTGCGGCGTTGTTGCAGGTATCTGAGGAACGCACTGAATGCTAGCCTGGTGAGGCCCCAGGACTGGACTACGGTGTACGCCGGCGTCTACTCCACGCCGTTCGGTCTGCAGGTCGCCATGGACTTCATCGAGACGCGTGCGGCCGACCTCTCCACACAGTACGTACTGAACCAATCCCCATCTCGTGCAGGCACGACATTAGATTACGTATTAGATTTAATATTATGTTATATTACATTATAATAAGGCATTGATCAGGTAATAGATTACATTAGATATTATGATTATTTAATATTAGACTGATTAGAAATATGATTAGAGTAAATACATATTAGAGTAAATAATAGACAGGTTAGATATGATAATTGAAGATGTGGAATATGTCAGAAGCATTTATAAAATAAAATATATGCTAATGTTTCCTAAACAGACCAAAAGTCAGATGGTCCTGAAAGATGTGGAAAAAGATAGAAACTTGATGTTAGTTTTATTTACACATTAATTTCTATGGAACTTGCCACATCAGTTTATAAATAATAAATTGCACATCATAATTCTAACAGTATTTTAAGGTGGTAGATGTAGTCTGTCCTCAATGTTGTTCAATATGTAGATTCAGAAAAGTGTAATAGAAACGAAGCTAAAATTTAAAAAAGGGCTGAAAATTTCAGGTAGAAGAAATTACATAGTAATTTTGTCTGAGACAGCAAAGGACTTGGAAGAGCACTTGGACAGGATGTGTGGTGTGTTGAAAAGAATTCATCGGATGGATATCAACAAAAGAAAACAAGGGTAATGAAATGTAACCGAATTAAATCAGGCGATGGTAGTACACAAGTTTTGTTATTTTGGTAGTAAAATAAGTGCCGATGCCTGAAGTAAAGAAGATGCATACTTGCAGTAGGAGGAAATGTGTTTCTGAAAAAGAGAAAACCTGTTAATATCGAACATAAATGTAGAAGTTAGGCGGTCCTTCCAGAAGGTATTCGTCTCGAGTGTAGCCTTGGATGAAAGTCAAATGGGGACAAGAAGACAACAGAAGCTTTTGAAATGTCGTGCTACAGAAGTATGCTGAGTAGGTACTGGATCGAACTGGGGAAAAAAGAAATTTACACCACACCTAGACTAGCAGAAATGATCAGTTGAAAGGATGTATTCCGTGTCATTATGGAATCATCAGTTTGGTCGTGTACAGAAATGTGTGTGTGTGTGTGTGTGTGTGTGTGTGTGTGTGTGTGTGTGTGTGTGTGTGTGTGTATGAAGGAGTGGAGGAGTGGGGAAGGGGGGAAGGGGGGAAGGGAGATGGAGTAAAAATTGCAGGACACGGAGGTTTTGACATCAGAGATAAACTTTGACTTTCTGTTCCAACCCATTGACGTTATTTGTGTAAGCTGCAAGTGTGTGTGTGTGGAAATAGCGATGAACTACTCCCACAAGTCCTATGCCCCAGAAAAAAAATTCAGAAACGCAATCTCACCCATATGTTCAATAGAAATAATCACACACACACACACACACACACACACACACACACACACACACACTTACATAACGTAGCGCAGGTGAAAGTGGGCTTAGCGTAGCTATCATTTGAATATTAAGCAGCAAGTAATGATTAGATCATTGTTACCCAAAACTGAACAAATTTTCACTTTACGCTTATATGTCCAGATGTGCGAATGAGGGTGTTTTCTCAGTTAAAGACAAGAATAATTAAATCAACAAAGTAAACATATAATTTGTGAATATCATTTGCGACTAACACCACAGTAACGTGTGAGATCACTTTACACAACACTTAGCAAGCAGCGACTATCGAAACGGCAGCCGTTGACCTACCTTGTCCGTATCTGCAGTCTAATGGTATGTGGGGAGTAACCACTTATTACTAGTTTCTTGTGACTGAAACTCAGCTCTCGTATTCCTGTATGGTGGTAGATTCATGAACAGTGAATGGAATCCATGATGTATATCACAAGACTACAGCCATGCAACATGGCACTATTCTGCACAGTTAACAAAGAATGATTTGTTTTGCATAGAAGCAATTCCAGAAGTTGGTGGCTAATAGGCATATATATATCGTTACTAAATACAATTAAATCGATTTACACGGGCACGAAGCAGTAGGTATACAATTCAATTTCAGAATAAATAACGAGAATACTCTGTTGCAAGTACACGATTATAAACGAAGCGACGACTCTTTCACAGTTTATGTGCGGAGGAAAAATTTGAACCCACAGCATGACGAGTTGAAAAGAGCATAGACATCGCTTTAATCAGCTTTCATTTAATCAAGTTTGAGCTACCTCAAGTTGCCACTTTACCATGCAGAAAATACTACTTTCCTCATCACGGAGTAATCATGAGCAAGCAGTGCCGAAATGATCTATCGCCCATAACTAAGCTTTACTGTGGCAAACGATCCCACCCATTTTTCTCATCATTGTAGAATTTCCATACCGCCACGGACAACCACCAAAAGCAAGGCCGGCCGGTGTGGCCGTGCGGTTCTAGGCGCTTCAGTCTGGAACCGCGTGACCGCTACGGCCGCAGGTTCGAATCCTGCCTCGGGCATGGATGTGTGTGATGTCCTTAGGTTAGTTAGGTTTAAGTAGTTCTAAGTTCTAGGGGACTGATGACCACAGATGTTAAGTCTCATAGTGCTCAGAGCCATTTGAAACATTTGAACCAAAAGCAATCTTCCTCCTGTCAGATCACAGAACAGGACTCCTCGACATCAGAACACAGTACACAAAACAGACTGGCGAATGCTATTTCAAACAAGAACAGCCTTGCGGCTTCTAACCTGTGAAGCCCCCCCCCCCCCTGATCAAAAGATGCGAAATTTCATTGATCATAGAAATAAGTTGCTCACATCTCTTAATCGATCGATCGATCGAGTGACTGATTTATGATTGATTGATTGAAGCTGTATATAATGGATACGCATTATCTGCAAAAAGTCAAATATCCAAAAATAATGGGAAGAAATGAAATTTCTGAATGAAAAGGACACTTCAGTTGACCACATTTTCTGCATTAGTATCCATTTCAATATTTTTCCTCTAAGTGATTGTCAAAATACATAAAATTATGCAATAATAACTGCATGCAGTGGTAGTGTGTACTTACAGGTACGGCTACACTCGTCAATTATTCAGAGTAGTAGCTGGTGATCATGTGATCACCACTGAAATAATGTCATTCCTCTCCAAATGCGAGCCGGAAATCACACTAAAATTATGCAATTTCTCTTCGAATGCGAGCCAGAATGCACACTAAAATTACGTCATTTCTCTTCGAATGCGTGCTGGTATGTAAATTAATTGGACAAAAGCATGTTTTGTAATGCACTGTTCATGGTAACTTGAAAGCAACTTCAAGTGCTGAAATGACGCTCCGCCACACTGATGCAGGTAGAATATGGAAATTTTACTTAAAATTGAGAGCAGGACGATATGTCATTTCTTCCTCAAGTTACTGATTTTTAAGTCCGTCGGTAGGTCACGCGTGAATTTCCTTTCGTTATTAAATAATGCAGTGCACGAAATTTTAAAGAGTTAGCGGAGGTAAAAACGCACTGCGTAAACTTTGGGTACGGTGGGTTTTAGCACATACATTGCTGTGTATGAAATGTAGACAAGTAATCAAAATTTTATTTGAAATTGAGAGCAGAACGATATCTCATTTCGCCCTCGAGTTAGTATATCTGGCGGACGGTCGTGCGTAACATGCTCATTTCCGTTTCTGTACGTAGGGAATCCTGTGGTCACAACAAACGTCATACTTGTAAAACGGTTCAAGATATCGAAACTAGGCTTTTTTGTATATGATAGCACAGAAAGAGGCACGTCTGTTATATGACAAACACTCGAAACATTTTTATTCACCGGAATATGGAAGTAACTCATTCACAGAAATGAGAGGATTGGTAGGACGGGGTGAGTAAACACGCCTGCAGCGCTTAAGTTCTGTAATTATTTACGTGTAGAGTGTGAGGGGTTTTCGAGCAGAAATTCATGTATGAGTCAAGTAGCCCAGTGGTCAAACACATCGACTGCCAATTCATTGGCTTTGGTTCGATACCTGCTGCTATAATTTGTTTTTTTTCTCATTAAATTTATTTCATTCTTCATAATCTTAAACAATTAATTATAACTTTAAATATATTGAAACTGTTCTTCTTCTTTCGTTTCACCTTCTTTGGGGTTCGATGGATCAATAATTTCTTTGTGCGTTGTTCTTTCCGTAGGGCCCAGTATTTCTTCATTTGTCTGATCTTTTCCTCTCTTCTTCCGAGATGAAGGGTTTGGACATTTGTGTAGATTTGTCTTGGAACCGCATGTTTTCATCTTTAATAATTAATTTAGCTGTTCGAACAGTAAGTGAATTTTCTGAAATCTTTAATTCTGCTAGATCTTTCTCAGTTTCTTTAAACGAGTTGGGTTTCGTCAAAGATTTGTTTAGTTAATCTTTTGGAATTCATTCTGAGAAGATGACCATAAAAATTTATTCTCCTTTTTCGCATAGTACCTGAAAGTTTTTCAGTTTTCTTGTAGAGAGTTTCATTTTTGATGTATATAATCTTATTGTCCTGAAATTTTGGCCCTATGATTTTTCTTAAAATTTTTGTTTCCTTTAGCTCAAGTTTCTCCATTTGGTCTTTGAAATTCATGTTTAGTGTTTCTGGTTCTTACAGTTCTTCTGGCTTAATCACTGTCTTGCAATGTGTAATTTTGGACCCGATGAAAGGGATTTTTTGTTGTATGTATTTTTTGCTAGTTGGAAGGCCAATTCAATTTTATTTTTTCTGGATTCCATTGCTTTGCTTTCCCCAGCATTCCAACTAATCTATTCTCCGAGGTATTTGAATTCCTTTACTATTTCAATCTTCTGTTCTTGAACTTTGATGTATTTACATGAGTGCTTGATGTTTGTCAATATCTTAGATTTTTCAAAGGAGATGTGAAGACCTATTTTAGCTTCTTGTTTCATTGGTTTTCTTTAGCTCCCGTGCTTCTTCCATTGTTTCAGCCAGCAGGGCCATATCATCTGCAAAAGCAATGCAATTTACTTTAAGGTTCTTCTTTTTGCAACCCAGTCTTATAGCACTCTTAACATTTGTGTTCCATTCTCTTGACTACTTTCTCAAGTGCACAATTGAACAGCAACGGCGAGAGCCCATCCCCCTGTCGCACTCCCGTTTTCATTTCAAAGGGTTCCGATAATTCGCCCACAAATTTAACTTTCGAAAATGTTTTTGTAAAGGTCGCTTTTATAATATTAGTTGTTTTCTTATCCAAACACATTTCTTCCAGGACTGATAATAGAGATTCTCTATCAATCGAATCATACGCTTTTTTAAAATCAATGAAGGAGATTACGTATGTCTTTGCCCTTGATTTTTGGTATGCCATAATGTTTTTGAGGTTTAGTATTTGTTCTGAACATGATCCACCCTTTCTAAAACCTCCAGATTTGCGGGTCCAATTGCGGCGGCTCTGCCCTGTTCAAAAGGACTTTAGAAAGAATCTTGTATGTTATATCCAGCAGCGATATTCCTCTGTAGTTGTTGGGGTCTGTCTTCAAACCTTTCTTGTGGATAGGGTGGATGACAGCTGTTCTCTATTCTGTGGGGACCTCTTCTTCTATCGAGATTTTATCGAAAACACACTTAAGGGATGTAATTGCATTTTTGTCAACCTTTTTCCATAGTTCGGCCACTATTTGGTTTTCTCCGGACTCCTTGTTGTTTTCAAGTTCTGAAATGACCTTCTGTAGTTCTTCAGTCGTCGGTGGTTCTGAATCCGGCTTCTCACGGTTATTTGGGATGGATTCAAATTTTTAAAGGATGGGTTCACAATTCAAGAGTTTCTCACAGTAGCCTGCTAGTATTTTGCAATTTTACGTGTTACCGTGAGCGATGGTCCCATTTACATATCGAAATTGGAGGGTGGGTGATTTGTATCTTGACAACCTTTGTTTGAAAGTTCTGTAAAGCTTCTTGTGTTGTTTTTAGAAAATTATCCATCAATTTGGAGGAGAATTTCGTTTTCATGTGTCTTCTTAATCCTTTTTATAGTTTTAGCTACCAGTTTTCTAACTGTAATGAAATTCAATCTGCTTTCTTCTGTTTTCTGTGACTGCCAGTTTTTTTACTTGATATCCTCCCAGCTTTGCGTCTGAATAGTTTCTGTTGCTGCTGTGAATTCATCTGATTTTAATATCTTTTCTATGCTGTATATCCGACCCTTAATTTGTTTTATGCTACGTTTCCTGTTTTGGATGACTTTGAACTTAATTTTAGAAAGGTAGTGGTCTGAATCCAAATTTGCACTCCTGAGTAACCTAACATTCATGATTTCTTTGCGAGAAATCTTCTTGTTTGCGCATTTTCAAGTTGAAATTCCCCAAGGCTAGGATTTGGGGATATCCATGTCTTTTGTCTTCGTGGTATTTCTTGAAAGCTGTGGATTTAAGAACTAAATAGTGTGCTTGGCAAAGTACTATTAGCCTCACACCATTTCTGTTTGTTCTCTTGTGTGCAGGATAGTCTCCAACTATTTTCTTATATCTTTTTTCTTTACCAATCTGTGCATTAAAATTTCCAAGAAGAATGATGATGTTTTAATCTGGAATTTTCTGTATAATGTCATGTAGATGATTCCAAAAGGCCTCCAATTTTTCTTTGTTTTTTTTTCTGTTATCCTCATTTATAGGGGCATGTGCATTGATAATTGTGTAGATTTTGTTTGTGCTTTTGAATATAAGACTTGAGATTCTTTCTGATTGGGAATCAAAGTCAACTATTGAGTTCAAGATTTTTTTGTTGATTATAAAGGCTGTTCGAAGACGTGGTACATTTTTCATTACTCTCGGTCCCACTTTCCCTTTGTATATCCTAAAACCATCGGAATCGAATGTATCTGTATCCATGTATCGTGTCTCTTGAATGGCTGTTATGAGTACGTTGTGGTTCTTTAGCGCATTTGTTAGATGTTTTAGTTTTCCGGTTTTCAACAATGAGTTTGCAATGAAAGTTGCTAGGTACGTTGATTGCCTATGTTGAAATTTGGATGAGATTCCAAGACACTCCGACTTTGCTTTGAGCAATGTTGCAGACTGCCCAGAATCCGAATGTCTGCTGACGTACTGGCGTACGGTGGATCGTCCACCTGGGATACAATAGTTTACATCACACACTTCCATGATTGATGAAAGTTATTGAAACTGTTCGTTTAATATGGGTAAAATTAATATATTAAATTTAATTACAATTACTATGTTTATAACTCAAATGGCTATAGGCCACAATATTGTAGCACAGTGGTGAAATTTTGCACGAGCTGGGCCTGATTAATCTGCTGTTGTCTGTCCACGTTGTATGAGGACATTGCCCCACTCTTCTCGTTTCTTAGAATCAGCTTCGTTGGACCTCCAACTATCAACTCTCCTGGATAGTTGCCCAACCGCCCTTAATTTCATTTCCGTTACGATCGTAATCATATCTTCTTCTTCTGCCTGTCCATTGCCCAATTTGTTTATTTTCTTTCCCCGTCTACTAATTCCTAACATACACATCTCTAATTTCTGCTGGAAAGCTCTTAGGTTTTAATTTGTTTCCTCATTCAAATCCCTTTGCCTCGAAACAAAAATCCCAAAGTGTTAATACTCTATGGTTATACACACTACCCACAAAAAAAAGAAAAAAGTACCCAAAAGAGATGGTTTGATGTCAGTTCTACTTCATACATGCAGACACTGTTGGTGGGTAGGTAAACGATTACAGCTGGAATGTTCTGTGATAGGTGAGACTGCCAACAGCTCCAGGTCCAGGTCCAGGTCCAGGTCCAGGTCCAGTGAGGCATATGAAGGGTGCGAACTCAGTCAGCTGCTGAGTCTTCACTGTGACGGACACGAAGTTGCTGCATACGCATATGAGGCAGCGTTATCAGCTCCAGACAGTGTCTGAAAGGGACCATATCTCATGTCTCCATTTGGCCAGCTGATGGACTCGTACAGTATCCGCATTTGTGGGGCATGTGGGTGTGATAGATGGAAGTCTCATTCTTCAAATTGTTTTGGGGACAGAAAGTGGTATTATCCTGGCGTCAAGATGTTTGGATCCATCAGGTAAGACTTGAGGTCTCTGCCAGTACAGGGTAAGGGAACTGTAACGGCGTAACGCTACGTCACGGAGGTCCTGCGTCCTCCCGTGCGGCAGTACCCTGGCGCCAGTTTTCGACAGGACACACGTCTCTATGAACTGTCTGCCAGCCCCATCTGCCGAACGTAAGCTCCAGTTCAGTGCCAGTATCTGGGTCATCGAGGTCCAGCTGCAACAGTTGTGGGCCTGCTTGACTCAGGTGTGCAAGCAGCCCGGCTCCATAATGGTACACTGGCTCATACTGCCAAGTTCTTTGTAAATTTGACTAGAGTTTGGAATCGTACACATGACGTCACATACCCTCTCAATATGTGAACTTCTTCCCTTCACGTTTGTTGTCTAGCAGTCGCTTTCTTTTTCTGGCAAATCACAAGTTCTGAAGACTATCTAGTAGACCTAAAGGACGCCACTATGGTTTCACTTCCTTTACTATCCATCCAATAGTAATCGTGAACAATTTCTTTGTTAACTTGTACAACTATCCTTTGTAGATGTGTTTCTTCTACATTTTCTTTATGTTTCATTTTTTTATTTATTTATTTAACCTGATCTGATTAGGGCCATCAGGCCCTCTCCCAGGGTTTCACACATGCAGTACCTTTTTTACGTTATATTCACCCAAGACAGTTTTAATATGACAAATTGTATTAAAATGATTTGAGTGTCCATAGTGAAAATGTGAGTAATTTATACCGACGATGAACTAATAGAGTTAATATTGACAATACTTGTACTACTGCTGCTTCTGCCACTAATTATGGCAATAGTAATAACAGTAATAATGATGACGATAATAACAGATATAAAAAGAATCTATAGGCGTGCAAAATAGGTGTTTTATGATGTTGCGAATTCTGTGAGAAGGAAATATGAGGAGACTGCACCAGCTAAGAATACTGGAAAACGGGGAAGATCTGGTTGAAAAGAAGGATGTACATCGGTAATGAGTCCATACAGGGAGAATGGTAATCATTATTGTTAATTTAGTAGATATGACATGAAGTGTCTTCTGGAGTTGGAGATGTTACTCAGTTCTCTAATATAATGCGTTAGGTTATTGCAGAGTCGGGGCCCCACTACTGCGAACTGATAAGTGATCATTTTTGGCCTGCCTCTGAACTTGCTCTGTTTCAGTTCTGCTACTCTCCGTTCAGGTATGTCTCTACTGTATTGTGTCATCTGAAAAATGATGGTTCAGATATATTAGAGAAATATAAAGGGGCCCTATATGAAATGTGATATCACAGTACTGTGTTACATTATCTTATCTGAGCAATGCTATTATTGTCACTCAATCCCAATTAGAATTTCAGAAAAGTTGCTCAATAGACAGTGCCATTTACACGTTCATCTGCCGAATTTTACAACCTTTAAATAATGAAATAGCGCCAATAGTTTCCTGTAACACATAGAAGGAATTTTATTTTATGAATCACAATCCCTTCTAGATAAACTGATATTTTATGGAATTAACGGTATTTACAACCAACAGATAATGTCATATCTAATGAAAGCAATCCAGGATATTCTGTTTCATAATTCAGCTAACGTTGACAGGGAGATTCTTCTGACTGGATACAAATCACGTATGGTGTTCCATAAGGAGCAATCTTAGGCCCACTATTGTTTCCCATCTATGTAAACGAACTTTCCTCGAATAAACAACAAGCAGTATTGGTTCTTTTTGCAGATGACACTGGTATTATAATTACTCCAACCAGACACACAGCAATGGACGAAATGGTACAGAGTGTTCTTAAATGTGTTACTGAGTGATCTGCAAATTCTTTCACTTTCATGTTCAGTTCAGCACATCTAGATGTAGCACACCAACGACAGATGCAACATATAGTGAGGAAATAGTAATATGGCGGAACTTCAAAAATTTTAGATCCCCACACTGCTGTGAATTTAAACTAAAAAACACTCATTTTTGAAGTCCTAAGACACCTCAGTTGAGTCACATTTGCACTTTTAATTATTGCAAATCTTGGGGAGAGAAAAATCAGTAAGCTAACATATTTTCTACATCTACGTAATTACTCTGTAATTCAGAATGAAGAGCTTGGCAGAGGGTTCATCGAACCACCTCCAAGCTGTTTCTCTTCCGTTGCACTCTCGAATGGCGCACCAGAAAACGAGCACCTAAATCTTTGTGTGTAAACTCTAATTTCTCTAATTTTACTGTGATGGTCGTTTCTCTGTATGTAGGTGGGCGCCAACAAAATATTTTCGCAGTCGGATGAGAAAGTTGGTGATTGAAATTTCACCGGAAGATTCTGCCGCAACGGCAAATGCCTTTGTTTTAACGACTGATATCACAATTCACGTATCATGTCTGCGGCGTTCTCTCCCTTACTTCGCGATAATTTTGCGTATTTTCAGTGCGTTATGTACGAAATAATGGTCTGGGATACCTCATTCTTAATAAACAAAATGATCACCGACGAGCAACTCATATTATTTTTAGAGCACATTTTGACTGATGAATATTTTTGAGAGATCCGCTTAAGGAGTTAGATATTTTGACAAAAGCTTCACAGTGTATTTATTTCTCTCACAAAGTCTGTTGTGAATAATTTACAGTAGGGTAAAAAGGAACACTGATGTAGATGATTACAATACCAAAAGATTATCTTTAAGACAAAAATAGGTGCACAATGCTACCAACAAAACTTTTCATCACTTATCCAATGATGTGAAATAGCTTCCAGACAGAAAAGTTTAATTTGAAAAAGAAACTAAAAAAGTTTTTCAATGATACTGCATCCATTCCATATCTTTGCGATTTGTAGAGCTGGTGGGTAGGTATTATTAATTCACATCTGTATTAAACGAAAGAAACTTTGTAAATCATCATCACGTAGCCATATTTACATATGAATAAGTAATATGAATGGAAAATGATATCTTCAACGTAATTATGATTAATCATACAATGATCCATAAAATTGACTAACATGGAAAACGAAAAGTGAGTATGTTAACTAAACATCAGCGAACTTCATCTAACACTGCTGTCTTCTCAAAACAGGATGACTGTATACTATTTTGACGAACTCTAATAAATGTTCGAAGTATGATGTACATATTGTCCAGTATTGTGACGTAAGTTGAAATAAAATGTTGAATCAGTGATACAACACGGTACAAAACGAATACACGTGTAAATAAAGCTTTTATTTTGTAAGTAAATTATTTCCTCCAACAAAGAATGGAGTGTGTGCAACCGCTCTCTGTCAGAGCTGTGGGTGTGTTTAGAGCTTCCGACGATTCCCGTTCACAGTATTACCGGATATAGGCACCAGTAACTTGTGTTGTCTGCTTCACCGAAACTGCCTAAAATGTTGTCCACTCCCATCTAAAGTGGTTTGAAACCGTTCAGTTCTTTAAGTTTACTTTCTCTGACAGAAATTACACACATGTTGTGTCCATTCTTCGACACATTTCCTGATGTAGCAAAGAGGGTGTCTAATACGATTTCGTAAGATTCGTAGCATTAATCCAAAGACTTTGCAAGCTAATAGAAACTACAAAATAATTCCTTCATTCTTTCACATCTTCACATGGTTGTGTAAACGTGTCGGATTAATAATATAATATTTCATTTCAGACGCGTCATAACATAATATTCTGCTTCCCAGGCCCAGCGTTTTGCAGAAGATCATCAGTGGACTCGCTGGGAAAGTGGTGACAAACGAACAACTGAATCAGGTGAGGTTACATGTCTTATATTAAAGAAGAGAAGGACTAAATGATATTTAGAGCTGAAAAACATTAAAATAGTTAGAGAAAGTTCAGATGGACAGGGTGGCCAAAAGTGGGGATTGAGATCAGCTGTGGACATTTATTTGGAAGTAACCATCCCGCCACGTATTTCACATGTTTTAGATGGAGGCGTGGAACCCATACCAGTTAACAGACGAAACGCACACAGTGAAGTCATAGTCTCAACAACCAGAACAGATATGATCATGTAACTGTGACAGCCAATAAGTAGGAGTCCAACTGGGATGTAAAACAAATAAAGTACATGTACTTATTGTATGGTACACGGTCGGAACGGATCGGAGAGGCGCCAGTACAGTATGCCCCACAAGGCATGCAATCTCTCCACACGACATTTTATGTTAGTGGTCAAATCTCTACTTGGCCATTCCAATTTAGGTTTTCTACAGTACCTTAAACTGCTTGAGAGAAAGACGAGGATATCGAACATCCCCCCCCCCCTCCCCCCCCGAGTCCGATATTAAGCTCTACCCCTAATGACGTTGTCACTCACAGGGAATAAAGCTTTTCATGTGTGAGCTGCTTTCCAAGCTCCATTGGACTCTATTGCGTACCTTGCTGGAGTGACATTCCTAGAAAGTGGATGGTGTGAATCCACCTATCAGTTTAATAAGTCGTGGCTGCAAGATATGGACACGAATTATTTACAGTGGAATGGAAAAACTTCTGGAAGATGACATCGAGGAATATAAGCTTCAGCTGGAGAGAAATATTATTTTAATTTTCTGGCACTTGGCTTATCGTATATCACCTCGAGGACTAATGTAGGACTGCACAGAGCCATACTGACTATGGCTTTTCTTGAAAGATACAATCACGAAAAGGAAATCTATGTTTTGTGGTGTATGGAGATTTACAGAAATCTTTCGACGATGATGACTAGAATATAGTCTTTGAAATTCTGACAGTGACAGGGAAATATATAAGGATTAAAAAATTATGTACAACTTGTACACAAACCAGTTATAAGGGTCGAATGACATAAGAGGGAATCATTAGTGGAGAATGCACCGAGGAAGCAGAAAAAGAAACCAAGAAGAAATTTGATAATAGAAGTAAAGTCTGGGAAAAGAAATAAAGATTTTGTGTTTTCAGATGAAGTTGTAATCCTGTCAGAGAATACAGTTGACTTGAAAAGAGATTGTACTTTGAACATCAACAAATTAAAACAAAAGTCAATGGAGTGCAATCGGATTAAATCAGGTCTTGCAGAGGAAACAATAGAAAGAAATGAGACTCTGAAAGTAGTAGTCGAGTTTTGCTATTTGTGCACCAACGTAACTGACGATGGCTGATGTAGGTAGCAATAGCAAGAATATTCTGTCTGAAAAACACACACACATCGAATATAAGTATCAGAAAGTCGTTTCTGAAGGTACTTGTCCAGACAGCACCCTTGTACATAATTGAAAGTTGGACAATAAATAGTGCAGCCAAAAAGAACGCTTTCGAAATGTCGTGCTACCAGAGAATGTTGAAAACAAGATGGATGTCTCGAATAATTAGAGAGGAGGTACTGTACGGAATTGGGACAAGAGAAATTTACGACAAACTGGATTCGATGAAGGGATCGGCTGGCAGGACACATCCTGATGGGTCAATGAATCGTCGGTTTGGTAATGGAGTGAAGGGTGGTGGATTAAAAGTTATACAGACACACAGAGCAGGTTCATGTGGATGAGGGTCAGAGTGATTAATTGAGTACGAAGAAGTTTTGCACAATATAGATTAATGTGGAGATCTGCACGAAACCAGTGTTCGGACTGAGATCACCGCAGCAAGGAAATGGAAATACAGAGAATTAGTTAGCTCGGCCTTTGAAATTTAATAGAAATGTAAAGAAAACAAATGTGTCTCCTTTGGGGCTGGATTAGAATTATTATCTATGACATAATCTTGACATATGTGTACACCTACTCCGAAACAAAGAGGAATGATTGGTCCCAATCTGCAGACAGACACCTGTGTGACCTCCCTGTGTTTCTTGTTCCAGCTGAGGGCCCTGTCCAGCGTGCCAGACCTGCAGGCAGTGAACGCCACCATCCAGAGTGCCATCAGCAAGGCGGAGCAGCAGGTGGCCTGGGGTGAGGCCCACGTGCCAGAGGTGGGGGCCTGGCTCGACAGCGCAGTCACCAGCGGGTCACCGGCAGCCGTCTCCACGACCCTGCGCCTCCTGCTGGCAGCCGTCGGGAGCATCGTGTTAGCTCTGCTCAACTAGGCTCCGTAACTCGAGAAGCACGATTTTAAGTTTGGAGATAGAGGATAGAGTAGTCGCCCAGTGGTGGAAACCCTCAGGTGTTTATATGTTTTGTAACAAAAAATTCTTATTGAAAAACTATATCCCTTTAAAGTTTGTAACAGTTAGTAGAACAAAGGAGAAGAAAAATGTGTTAAGGAAACACAAAAGTTAACATTTAGTGTTCAGTTTCTTTTCTTCTTTGGCCCTTTACAGACGAACATAGGATCACACTTAAGCCACTATGACAGTTATACACTAACACTCCTTCAGCTCTCCAGTTTTTGATTTCCTCTTTTCCTTCCGTGATTCGTAGGAACAGTTTCATTCAGGAAACTTTCTCACATATTGACTTCATTTCCATATACTGTTGTGTCTCCAATTTCTCGATTACTTATACAATTATTTCAAGATGCCCATGTACTCCAGTAAGTCAGTCGGGTTTTATCTTTTAAGTTTTAATGTATACAATTTTTCTTTTTTGTCTATTAGGACTCATAGACGTGCATAGAAATTTATCTGGATTGGGGGAGGGGCATAAAATTCTTAAGTAAACTAAAATCTACATTGTGACGACCAAACAAACACAGGCTATACAGCAACTGCTAAAGTCCTTGTATTGCCTCAGTGCAGGGAACCACGGAGTGGTGCAATTGGTACAATTGGCTGAACACGTGATTGACCAGAATCGTGGGAAATCACTTCCAGAAGTATATGAGAATTTTGTAATGAATAAATACTCTGTACTCCAGATTGCGAGATAGACGGAGGGAGGAGCAAGTACCCCCTTCTTGTTTCCCATTTCAGACACCTTTGCTGGGACTCTTCCTTAGGGAGTGCTTGCAGACTATCAGTCTCCTTTTTCGTAATCCTATCTGTAATTTTTTCCCACCTGTTTGTGTTTATCTGTGTTACTTCTTGATTTGAACTCTGCTACTCATCATCTATTTCCTATTCTTTTCTTTTATTTTTCATCATGTTTGCGCTGTAAATTAACACATCCAGCGCAGCTACTTACTATTTGGAGAAAACAAGTTTCTTTTCATTTTTTAAATTATCTATGACACAACCACACGAGCATTTTAGGATGCCATAACTGATTCCGGCCAGCCAGTGGCCGTCTTCAGACTAAAGACCCACAACAGCGAGCACTTTCTGTTCTCATAATTGTAAGCACTAATTTTTCTCCATATCTAAATAAATTATGGGAAAAGATAGCGAAAATGTACATTTCCCTGGAAACACCCAACAAAACCCTCATGAATCAGAAAAATACAGAAACTAACAATACAGTACCTCCAAGCAGTGCACACAAATCTCTGCTAGACCATAAACTAAAGTTTGTAAATTTATATATGTGTGAAATAATTGTATACTGCTGACGTAACTGTTGAAAGCAGTGGTTTGAAAAAATCTTTGTCAAATATTCAACAGTGGTGCCCATGTTTGTTAAACATCTAAGCATCTTAGAAATTTAAATTATAGTCTTCTGTGGCTTCTTTTTCTTGATTTAAGCATGTATCGTTTAAACTTCTTGTTCAGAATAAAAATTACGCAGAAATAAGTTGGTTAGTGTGTACCATTAATTATAAAGCACTATGTGATTTTGATATTAATTTGTACTTACAAATATCTGTATTGCTTCCAGAAAAGAAGGCCATAAAAGTATTACAAACTGAGAGTGGAAATTTAAGTATTAATTCTCTCCTCCCACTCTGCAACATTAAGTTTTACTGGGTTCTTAGTTTTTAGTACTAAAATTCACAAAATATGTTCGCTAACACTGTGTTTTACAAAGTCGCTTATGTCATGAGATTTATTATCTGGGAGATGTTAACATGTATATGAGTTCTTTAAATAACTACAAACGAAAAGTTAGGTTCAGTTCTTGTGAAAAGTGTTTTGGAACTACGAAATGAGAGTTGTTTGTGATTTACGTTCATGTATCGATTAGTAACGATAGAACCAGAACAAGGATGTTTTTGTATTCGATAAAATTGAAATTAATGACAGTATAATATATTGTGTTTTAAAATGATTAAATTAATGAAACAAGAACGTTACAAAATTTATATAAACCTGTAAATTTGGCTGCATGGCACCTGAGATTGACTCTTCATGTCATAATTATCCTAACGTCAAATACTGGTACGTTTCAGAAAGCATCTCGCAGTTCAGTGCTGCATGATTTCCCATGAGGGGTTCTACATATTAAGACTTGTCATTTTATTAACATGTTTTTTTCTGGCTCCATCTTGTTACTAAGTGATAGTCAGAAGAACGCAAGCATCCAAACTTCATGAAATTCAAGGAGCAGGAAAACAAAGGAAGGGAATTGGAAACAAACGTGAGGGAACAAAGATTTAATGGAAATGATTAAAGTATCATTCCCTTCAGTCCATACACTGGTTTTATCCTGCTCCCCAAGGTAAGCCAGTCCATACACTGGTTTTATCCTGCTCCCCAAGGTAAGCCGTCTTGTTCAAGCCCCTCTATATCTGCATAGCTAATGCAACCCCCTCTATCATATTCAGCGTTCAAGGTTACCTCCACTGTCAATGTATAATACATGATTGCTCAGAGTATTTCCTAATAAACAGTTCCCTCAAGTTACATTACACCATAAAGTTATTTTCTCCGTGATTTGATGTATTATTTCTTCATTAGTTGCCTGACCTACCCATACAATCTTCAGCATCCAGCTGTATTATGACATTTCACAAGTTCCAATTCTCTTCTCTTCACAATGTTGAGACGGATCTGTCAGATACTTCTCATTTCTTGATGTTTTTCTAAACTGTCCATTGGATTTTGCCACTTCCTAAATGTTTATTAATATCACTAACCACACAGAAAGAAGTGTGCCATTGTCTTCTTTATTTTTACATGTTTATGATCTGCTAATTCCTTCCAAACCTAACTAACGTGAAATTCCAGTCTGGAAACAGACGACAAAAACGTAGATCTATAAAAGCAACATAGGACGACGCTGCTTGCCCTTTGAACGAGACATCCGTGCGATGAGATTCAAAATTAGTTAATATTGATTCGCGCAGTTATTACAGTGTGAATATAACACAAACAGTTGCAGCCACTCTCACAATTAGCTCCTTTGAATAAAATTTAGATATGCAATGGTCGACTTCGGTTAACTTGGAAAATTTTAGAAAGTAGTAGTAGATTGCTAGATTGTTTACGATTCATACAAGGTCAAATTGAAGGAAAACATCGAAACAACTCAGAGGCAGGTTGTTTATTTGTTACAAGCAGAAGCAAACAACACATAAATATTACGGAGACGCTTTGGGAACCCAAATGGGAAATCCTGGAGGGCAGGCAATGTTCTTTTCCAGAAACGCTATTGAGTAAATTTAGAGAACCTCCGTTTGAAGCTGACTGACAAATGATTCTGATGCCGCCAACATACACTACGCGTAAAGACCACGAAGATAAGATTAGAGAAATTAGGGCTCTTACGGAGGCTTGCAGACAGTCGTTTATCCATCGCTCCATTTGCGGGTGGAACAGGAAAGGCATTCCACTTGGGTAGTCCGTGCAGCACTGATCGACATAGTGCTGCAGGGGTGTAATGCCTGGCATTTCTTTCTAGTAAACAAGATAAACCTGGGTTCAAGGCCTGGCTCTGACACAAATTTTAATTCATTTCTTTAGATTCCATCATTATCGTGGATAAAAATTAGACTCAAATGTCTGGAGTAAAATTTAATTATGAGATCTATAGGAAATAAAATGACTAATAGTGGTTCAGGGTACCCTCTGGCACGCACTGTACGATGGCTTCTGGGGTATCTTATGTGGATGAAGATGTAGATGTGCGATTTGATGCTCCTCTTAACAGATCGAGGAACGATCAAGGTAGATCTTTTTGAAATAACGGATATTCGTTCATATGAGGTGAAGTCAGGATGGCCGAGACTCACATGCAAGTTGTGCACCCTCTCCACCAATGTGAAAATGTGCAAATGTCTTCGCACTGTCTGAGCAACATACTGGCGCCAGTGGGAAGTTGGCTGCTTGCTGATTAAGTAGTAAGTTACGCCCCCTGCAAACGTATTGACTCCAAAGTCGTTTAGCGAAATCGTTTCTAAAAAGATTCAGGATGATAGGGAAAATATGTGGCGTGGATCTTTCTGGCACTTGCGTGAAAAAATTTCCCCTCTTCCGATAGGCAAAACAAATAAGCACAGGCCCTGGTTGGCTGACGCGCGTTTTCGGCGGAATTGTTTTTGTTGAGACGCGGAGTTACGGAAACGCTCGGTTTCAGAGAGGAGCGCGGAGGGCATTCTGTCCGGAGGGAGGCAGGGGAAACGTTCGGTGCTGAGGAGCAGCGGAAGGCAGCAGATTCCTGAACCCGGAACCAGTGGGGAGCTGTCGCTCTCTGTTACGAGGTCTGAGGTGTCAGCCAGAGTGGTGAGTTAGGATCTAAATGAGATCGGCGTCGTAAGTAGTTTAGGATCCTTGCGATTCAGGCAGAGTCCTTCCACGGCCGAAGTCGCGAGTGTTAACTTTTAATTTCAATTCTCTCGCGATTCACGATTCACCGTTTGTTACAGTGGGTCATGAGTTACCATTGACTTACTGGTTAACTTGTGGCGCATGCCGAGCACCGTAAGTAACGCAGTTACTTCCACCACATTGCTTAAAGTCGGATCAGTCGCGGTCTCTGGAAGTAACCCCTCTTTTACTCTGTATTTTCCTGTACCCGTTGCTACACCGTACGAGCGTCACTTGTTTACTACTTCATGCATTTCTTGATATTTTTAAACGAAGACGTCAGCGATGTTCGGGTTTTTTTGTGTGTGTGTGCAGATCTTGGAAATATCAATGTGCAGTAGTCGAATTTCTCCTGCTACCATTTCGGTAATTCCTTAACCCCCATGTCGCTTCAATATAGATTAACCAAAGTCTTGAGCTGTACTTTTCTCACGAAAATTCTATGGCCCCTATCTTCTTTTGATCAGACAGCTTCCACTCAGTCTACAGGGCATTAGGTTATACAGTTATATTCGTATTAAGCTCAGTCAGCGCATCTGACGATGGCGACATGTCTGATCGCCGAAATATTGTGCCCGTTGGACACTATGAACCGGCAGTATACCCGTGGACTGTTCGAGCAACAAATACGCCTGGAGAAACTGAAGAATCACATCACCGCGCGACCGCTACGGTCGTAGGTTCGAATCCTGCCTCGGGCATGGATGTATGTGATGTCCTTAGGTTAATTACGTTTAAGTAGCTCTAAGTTCTAGGGGACTGATGACCTCATCAGTTAAGTCCCATAGTGCTCAGAGCCATTTTTGAATCACATCATATACCTTTACGGGGAGGAGATGTATCGCAGCATGAAGAAACTCGACAAGCTGCGCCACCGAAGATGCCGTTTGCTGAGTGCTCTTGCATTCCTGAAGAGATGTTGTACCGAGCAGATTGTGCGGAAATTTGCTAAGGTCACACATCACATCGATTATGCAGCAGCCAAGAGAATTAAGAGACGGGCAAGCCTTGCCTTGGTACTTGAGAGGGTGCACTTTACTCGTCGCAGCCTTGAATACACCTCCCAGGAACTATTTAAACTTCATCGTAAAATGGCCAATCAGTTTAACTCGTGGACCTGGGACTGGGTGGATTGCCGATTCTGCATATAAAAAGGCCACTGGACGTCAGATTTCAAAATTCTCACGTGTCTCGGATAAACCATCGCTGGAGGCACCATGCAAGACGATCATCAATCTCACTGACATGGAGCTGTCTCATGAGGTGGTTTAGGTTCTGGAGAAGGGACTCAACTTTGCTCCCACCCGTAGGTTCACGCCGGTCGCGGACATCGTCAGTGCAGTGGAACAGGTTGCAGTGCGATTACCACCTGAAGCAGCAGAAGAAGTGCGTCGGGAAACCTGACTCCTATAGGAAGATCAACGCTGAACCCACGAAGAAGGTGGAGAACAAGACCGGGGCTCTACTCAAGGACGCGGATCTACCACAGGGGGACGGCAAGAAACTGTCACCTCAAGCACCTGTACCACCAAGACTTTATGGACTCCTTAAGGTCCACAAAGAGAGGGTACCTATGCGCCCGATTGTCAGCAACATTAGGGCACCTACTTACTTGCTGGCAAAATATCTGGCTGAATTACTTAGCCCCTATGTAGGTAAATGCCCTCACCATATCCGTAATTCCGTGGATTTCGTGAAACGTCTCGACAACTTCAGACTGAAAGACAATGATATCCTAGTGAGTTTCGACGTGGTTTCACTATTCACCAGGGTGCCTCTACGAGAGTCAGTCGAGCGTATTGGGAAGAAATTTGACACTTTAGGCATGTCTTGACCTCAACGTATTTTCTGTTTAATGGGGAATACTATGAGCAAACGGATGGAGTCGCAATGGGCAGCCCACTCTCGCCCGTGGTCGCGAATTTGTACATGGAATACTTCGAGGAGGAAGCCTTGGCGTCATCCAATTGGAAACCTACTTTTTTCTTCCGTTATGTCGATGACACGTTCGTCATTTGGCCCCATGGTAGATCAAGCTCCTGGATTTCCTTACACACCTAAACTCCATACATCCAAACATCAAATTTACTATGTAGACCGAAGCAGAAGGAAGATTACCATTCCTGGAAGTCATGGTCAAGAGAAGAGCTGATGGTACCCTGAGCCACGGTGTGTACTGGAAGAAAACGCACACTGACCTGTACCTGCATGCAGACAGCTGCCACCACCCTTCTCAGAGGAATGGAGTACTAAAAACACTAGTACACAGGGCGCGCAGCATCTCAGACGCAGAGAATCTGCCCCAGGAACTGGAACACCTCAAAACCGTGTTCCGAAAAAACGCGCACTCGGAATGGCAGATTAGACGCGCTCTCCGTCCCACCGCCACAGCACAGCCTGTGGAGACGGATGACGTCACGGAAGAAGAGGTAGCCACTGCCTTTATTCCGTACAATGGCGCACTATCGGGGAAAATCGGCCGTATATTAAAGCAACACCGAGTTAAAACCGTCTTCTGCCCGCTCAATAAAACACGGGCATTACTGGGAAGTGTGTAAGATGACCTCGGTTTGAGGAAGGCCGGCATATACCAAATTCCCTATGAGTGTGAGAAGACATATTACAAACAGTACGCACCATCGAAGATCGTTGCCGAGAACATCAAAGGCACACTCGACTGAAATATACAAATAAGTAGGCGGTAGCAGAGCACTGTTTGTCCGAGAAACACGAGATGGATTATGAGCGTACCAAGATCCTGGCTCAGACCTCTGTATATTGGGACAGTGTTATAAGGGAGGCTATCGAAATTCGCACCAGGGAAGATCTTATCAACAGAGATTGCGGCTACAATCTCAGCAATGCTTGGGACCCGGCATTGAATGTAATTAAGAAGACACTCAGCAAGAAGTACGAACTGGCGACCAGGGCGGACGTAGCAAGCACATCGACGCTTCGACAGATTCCAACGCCCACGTCTTCGCGACCGCCGGCGCGCGGGCGCGGACGGCGAAGAGAGCGGCCCGCGGGGGGTGGAGATTTAAATCAGCCGCCCGCCCTCAGGAGCTCAGTCCATCAGCGCACCTGACGATGGCGACATGTCTGATCGCCGAAGTATTGTGCCCGTTGGACACTATGAACCGGCAGTGTACCTGTGGACTGTTCGAGCAATTTATGAGTTGTTTGGCTCTCTGGACGTAAATGAATGGCATTATTTACGAGTGGTTTGCATGTCTCCAGGCTGTGCAAAGCGTTATTTTGACAGAATTGGCAAATGTGTGAGTAGAGATTTATAAATGAGTTATTTAGGAGTAGTTTGCATGTCTGTATGCTGTGTGGCATGTCTGAGCACGTGTTCTGTATCACTGCGATAAATATACTCCATCCCTAGATAAATTGTTCCAAAATAAATAAAGTTCAAACTTTTCTCTCTTCACCAGCCCAGTGTCAGTTCTTTTCCCAGCAATCCCTAGGAAGAGGTGGTGCCTGGGTGACTTAGGTTAGTGGAGGTGATCTTTGTTTCCCGCAATTTTCTTAGGTTGGTAGAGAAACCCCAAGTGACCTATCTTCGCTGCCAAAATTCTAACTCGGCGCCAGTTTTTAGGACGAGGAGGCGGTCAGATGACTTAGGTCACTTGGGCTACCTTTCCTAACCTATGTTCCTGCAATTTTCTTAGCTTAGCAGAGGTGGGATGCATCATCCTGTTGGAATTTGAACTTCCAGCCATTTTTCTGGGAGGGGGGGAAGGGGGGGAGGAGTGGGGCAGGTTGCCCAATTGTCCCGAAAAAATTGAAACTTCTCGAGAAGATCGCCATCTTGGATGATGTCATAGCCACCACCTTGGATGACATGCACTGTTGCCAAGTCTACACGCCGTCATTGTGAATGAGGTCATAGCCGCTGTCTTGGATACATGCGGCAACAAATCAGAGTGCGCCAGAAATCGCTTTGTCCCAATACTACCATCGTGTTCGGTGTATGGCTCTGGCGCATCATACTGCATCTGCATCACAAATTTTAGCAATAGTTGCCACCACATTGACGCAACGAACTCTTACAAATTAGTTATTCGGGGACAATTCCGAGCCAGACGCCCTGTACTGTTCATTCCACTGACCCCAAACCACCGCCATTTTCGACTTCAGTGGCGGCAAGGGAGAGCTTATTGGAAGGCAGGGTGCAGATTTGGAGTGCTTTCTGATGAAAGCTGGTTCTCCCTTGGTAGAGGTGGCAGCCATATATTAGTCAGCAGGAAGCCATTTGAGGTCTAAACAAACCTGTCCGCGTTCTACACACATTGCAACTATGCCTGGAGATATGGTCTTGGGTGCGATTTTATGACAGCAGGACGACTCTCATCATCATCCCATTCACCTTTACTGCAAACTTGTACGTCAGTCTGTTTATTCGACCTGTTGCACTGCCATTAATGAGCAGCATTTCAAGGGGTGTTTTCCAACACGATAACTCTCGCTGTTGTAACCAAACATGCCCTACAGAGTGTCGACATGTTGTCTTGGCCTGTTCGATCACCAAATCTCTCCACAGTCGAGCACAAACTGAAATGCAACTCCTGTGCAACACAAAGCAAGCACATTTGCATGCTTCCATTCAACATTCTAGCTGTTACACTGGCTATTAATGTACCATGATTTCACATTTACAATGGATTTTCTCGCGCTTACATTCACCTGTGATGTTGTAACGGTATTCTCTTAACTATGTTACCCAGACAGATGCATTGCCGAAATTTCTGTACTCTACATTAATTACTTTTTGTTGCTGCGATTTTCTTTCTGTCAGTGTATTTTCATTATTTGATAAGATTATTAACCGAATTTATAAATTTAAAATGGTGTCATGATCTACTCGTTAAGAGCTACAATATTACGTTAAAAGTTTGACATTTTAAGAGAAGTAACGAAGGTAGCAACTGTGTTACACAACATTAATCAAATTTTCGAGCGCACTGAGCTACATCCAACAAAGATCACACATCACTTTTAATCGTTACGAAACTTTTTCTTGCTTTTCGCTGTTCACGCAGTAGAACTTCGGCAACAGGAATGAGGTTTTATTACTTCTCTGCTGCTAATTTTGTTCGCAACACGTTCGCGGCAAGTATCTACATATGCCTCTGAACCTACCTCCACAATTGTATCATTTTGTGATCCATAATTGTGAAGGTGTGGCGTCTTGAATATTATGTAGGTTCTTTTAATTACCTACACATATAAATAAAGATTCGCGCCGTCCCCGTGCGTCAAAGATGTCGTAGGAAGTGTGACCATGTCAGTAAGCTAACAGAAAACTAAAGGTTAAATAGCAGTTTTTTTATGTACCTCATTTGTTTTTTTTTTTTCACCGATCTCGGAGTTTGTCGGCCTTTTGAGCTGGTGCGAGACAACACCTACGTCATAATTTCCTTCCCCAGACGTGACAAGGGCTTGTACTTTTGAATGGACGCAGCCACGCCAGCATTATTGTACATTGTTGGGAAAATATCACGCCGTACACCAAAACTCAAAGGAATTAGCATTTATCCAGTGTTCCAGAACTGCCACAACGTTCTTAACACGCAAGCATCTATGACTGCGCGTGTTTCCGGATAGTTAATTTTTGGTGTGGCTAAACGATAATTACAGTCCACATTATCTCTCTCCCCAACCACTAAAAGACTGAGATGCGCGAGAAAATACCTTGCCTACAAGAATAAAGGTTTTACGTGTTTAATGTCAAATATTCAAAAAGTTAACTCTTTTCTATATCATTCAGACTGTTTTGTTCATGGGAGATGACTTATTTAAGGAATTGGGGTTGGGAGTGGCTATCTGGTAATTTATAAACAAGAACACAAACGCAAAAACTTGAATCACACGATCAGAGCTGATAACCGTAAGTCATATAAGCAAATAAAGACTGGTTTAAAAGAGAAAGGTAATTTCTAACTCTTTTCAGTTGTAGACGAACGTGTCTGTTACGTTATACCAGAGCCAACAATTATTAGGCAATAATTTAAGTTATAATGAACAAAGAGAACCCTTTCTGAAGCTACTGATAATATGTGCATGATTACTTGTAATCGATCTCAGATTGATAGAAATAGATAGGAGTTGGCAAACATATAGATGAGAAAGTAGCAAAGTCTGTAATAATATGTGGAACAACGAAGTGGTTCCAGAGAAAGAAGACACAAAATGCAACACAAATGAAGTTTTATAACGTAATGCTCGCCTCCCCCCCCCCCCCCCCCCCGCCCCAATTCTTCTAAAGGAGCTTGTCGTGGGTTATTTAGAAACGACACGAAAGTAAAGTAAAGCCAACTGAAAAGAGGACTCTGAAAGGCTGTGTCAGACCAGAGAGACTAAGAAAAATCGACTTTAAAAAGGAAGTGAGCAGCTCGACAGGACGAACAGCTTCAGACCACCAAACACAGTAAGAAATTGTTATCTGTCAGGCAAGAGGAGTCTGGGAAGCCCGAGGAAGCGCAGCCACTGTTAGTTCGTCACGTGTTTCACAGATCATATGAACGACTCCTTTATCGAAATGACGTGGAACGAGTTAGACTACACGATACATGTACACGATTAGCGTTAACATTAATGATGGAACAGCACCGGAAAACTGCTCCTACCTGAGCACAAAAAAATCGAATATGTTCCGGTTTATTTAAAACACTCTGACTGGAAAGCTTGGTACCAGTTGTTGCCTCATTCTACTTTCCTCAGTACGTTTCAAATTTTCGTAAAAAACTGTGGCATGCGAACACACTTGGGCTCCTTTTAACATGCAGCTCACCTCTCACTCCCACAAGCTCCCCTAACTACAACTCGCTAACACCCACTGCCGCTCACACCCATAAACTCCCATTTTCCCGTTCTCTCACTCACTCACTCACACCAAGTCACTGTCATTACCTCTTTGTGTCTCTCTGTCTCTGTCACTGTCCCCTGTGTCACAGCCATTGTCCCCATCGTTCTGTCCAACTGTTTCCTCTCATTACCCTTCTCTCTCTCTCGCTCCCTCTTAACTGCTGCTGTCTCATCCCTCCCTTCCTACTGCTGTTGTCTCTTCTCACTGTCACTCTCCCTCTCTTCCTTGTTGTCATTGCCTATACTCCGTCTCTTATTATCAACGGCTCTTCCCCACATTCACTTTCTCTTTCCCTTTCTCTTTCTCTTTATTGCTCCCCTTCTTGCAATGTCTCCTCGAATCTTTTCCTAGCATTGTTCTGTCACTGTCAGGTATGTTCCGATGCCACTGTGTCCCTGTCTCCCTCTCAAACTGCCACTGTGTCCTTCGTTCTTTCTGTAACACAACCACTACCTACTGCCTTCCAGTATTGATTACTTTTTCATCTCTTTCCCATCCCACTCTCTCCTTCTCTATCAGCATAAAAAGCGCGAAGACATTCTCATGCCAAAATTTATGGGAACATTTTTAAAGGTGCATAGGAAGGTAGAATGAGGCATCTGATACCCCACTTTTCAGTCAGATTAAACAGGAGCATATTCCTCTTTCTTGTGCTCCAATAAAAACATTTTTCCGCCTGTTCCCTTCTTTTCCTTGGTACAGCAGGGCATGTCACTCATATGCAAAGAACTTTAAGGTTAGTAAAATTTTGATAGTTTACTTCTTTAAAATGTAAATAACTCAAAAATCATTTTACACATCGACCGTATTTTACATGCCCAAAAACCTTGCGCGTGCTGCAGTACTACAACAAGGGGTTGCCAGAACACTTTGCAGCGTATTTCTACGTCATTGCCGGCCGCGGTGGCCGAGAGGGTCTAGGCGTTTCAGTCCGGAACCGCGCGACTGCTACGGTCGCAGGTTCGAATCCTGCCTCGGGCATGGATGTGTGTGATGTTCTTAGGTTAGTTAGGTTTCAGTAGTTCTAAGCTCTAGGGGACTGATGACCTTAAATGTTAAGTCCCTTAGTGCTCAGAGCCATTTGAACCATTTTTTCTACGTCATTGTATAAACAACGCATTCGCTCACGCCGAATTTTACGTACATATCTTACACGTACAAGGCAGAGTAAACTTGTATCTCAGAACTGGAGAAAAATGTGAAGAAAATTTTCAAGGTTTGTCGAGAATGAGATTTTAGGAATATATCGTAAAATACAGCCATTTGCTGTGCGTAGTCGTCTTGCAATCGGTGGCTCAATTTTTGTACCCAAAAACCGTGTTTTTGGAGTGTTTCTCGACAAAGGATAAAGAAGTTTCAAAACTGGAAGATGGCGCTTCTAGAAAAATCCTTACAGAATATACCCTTAAATTTTGAGGAATTTGCTGCCGTTGATTATTTACACATCAGCTGCTGACGGAGAAAAAATTGTGAAAAATACTTTTTTCTGGCTTTGTCAGGAATCACCCACGAACTAAATGGTGCCTCCGTAAGATCCTTAAGGCGCACGGTAGAACAC
Source organism: Schistocerca nitens (assembly GCF_023898315.1). Classification (NCBI taxonomy): domain Eukaryota; kingdom Metazoa; phylum Arthropoda; class Insecta; order Orthoptera; family Acrididae; genus Schistocerca; species Schistocerca nitens. The sequence continues at coordinate 5,829,602 of NW_026045897.1, forward strand.
ATCTGATGCAAAGAGAACCAACCGATTTGATCTATTTTCCGAAGCTGGAGGAAGTGCCTAATATTAAATAATTGACGCTTTACTGTAGGATAGTAGCACTAAGATTATTCTTCTGTCGGGTGTACAAAATAATGCCCCCTAGGCCAAGTGCTGTCCAAAACACCTGACCCCGGCTTTCTATCAACAACAGAACCCGAGGTACGAGCCCCGGAAAGTCGCGTATTCATGCGTGACGTTATGGTAGGTATTGCTAACGCATGCTGTCGCAAGTGTACCTATTTTAGACCTACGCAAACAACTACACTTATAAAAAGGTTTTCTTAGACTACGTTTTTAAATAAAAATTCGGCTATGGAATAGAAGGTGTTGTCCACGAGAAATGTTTTTTAGGTTAGATTTAAAACTTGCTTTGTTTCCTGTTAGACATTTTGCGTTATCTGTTATGGAGCAAATCGTCAAATATGTTTGTTGCTGTATGCTGAATTCCTTTCCGATCCACTGGCAGCTTTAATAATGGGCAATAAAGGCCATTTTTCCCTCTAGTGTTGCAGGCATGCACCTCACTGTTTCGCTCAGACTGTGATGGATTCATTAGCGAATGTATGCATTGTGACGCCGCCGTAGTTATAGTGCCTAGTTCCGTCAAAGAGTACCCACGTGACGACGGCAGGCGAACGTCGTATATTACTCTTACTGGTACGTGATGAGTTACCTCAGACTATTATTCCATAAGACATTATTGAGGGGAAATATGCGAAATATGTCAGGAAGTTGAATGGTATGTTTCCAAGACTAGAAATTATACAAAGAGCAAAAGTAGCTTAAATTAAGTGTTTGAGAAGCTCAATAATATGCTTCTTCCAGTTCACATTTTCATCGATATTCACATCTAAAAGTTTCGATCATTCTACCGTATTTACTGAAATATGCTAAGTCATTTGATGGTATGATTCTATTTGTTCTACGGAAATGAAAATAATGTGTTCCTTCCAAATTTAGGGAGATTACATTTTCAGAGAACTACTTAGAAGTTCTTTAAAGAATTTCATTAACAATCTATTCTGTTGCTTTCTCTCTAAGGTGGTTTATTATAATACTAGTATCTTGTGCAAAAAGCGCTAATCCTACTTGTAGAATGTTAAGTGGCATGTCATTCACGGAATACATGTGGACGCAGGACCCCTCCTGTGAATGCACATTGAGGTGACAAAAAGACATGGAACAGCGGTATGCACATATACAGAAGGCACATATACCGCCTACACACGACGGGCATTAACAGTCTTTGAATGTGGAGTGGTAGTTGAAGCTAGACGCATGCAACATACATTTCGGCCGGCCGCGGTGGCCGAGCGGTTCTAGGAGCTTCAGTCCGGAACTGCGAGGCTGCTACGGTCGCAAGTTCGAATCCTGCTTCGGGCATGGATGTGTGTGATGTCCTTAGGTTAGTTAGGCTTAAGTAGTTCTAGGTTCTATGGGGACTGATGACCTCAGATGTTAAGTCCCATAGTGCTCAGAGCCATTTGAGCCATGTATTTCGGAAATCGTTAGGGAATTCAGTATTCCGAGATCTGCAGGGTCAAGATTGTGCCGAGAATACCAAATTTCGGGCATTATCTCTCACCACGGACAATGCAGAGGCCGATGGCCTTCGCTTAACTAGTGAGAGCAGCAGTATTTCAGTTGTGTTGTCAATGCTAACAGACAAGCAACCCTGCTTGAAATAACCGCAGAAATCAATGTGGGACGTTTGAGTGTGGCCCGCTGCCCTGCCCGTTGAGTCAAGTTTATAGCTTCGACTTTCGTTTAATGCGTACTTTGATGTTAATGACGGAATTATCGAACAATAATCACGGCGCACTCAATGGTAATAAGACGCAGAATGTGCACTGAGTGCTTTAATAAATAACGCGCGGATGAGTAAGTGATATACTTCAGGTACCAGTATGTAGAACATTATTTGTAGTTTCTGATATGGGTTTAGCAGAGAGTTCTTAATCTATTGATTATTTTTGTTAGAATTGCACGTTCAGAATTCACTACACCTATTAATATGCAATACGAGGTGTGGCTAGAAAAAAACCGGACTAGTACTGGTGAAACAATAAAACGAATGCAATAAGGCTGAAAGTCGCGTGGCCTGTCTCGTGACTCTCGCTCCGCCTACTGCTCGAGTTTCATCTGCCTCCTGCACTCAGTCTGCCCGTGGCGTCTGTTTTAAGTAGTTGACGTTTTGTCTGTGCGTCGGAAAATGTTGAGTGTACAGAAAGAACAGCGTGTCAACATCAAATTTTGTTTCAAACTAGGAAAATCTGCAAGTGAAACGTTTGTAATGTTACAACAAGTGTACGGCGATGATTGTTTATCGCGAACACAAGTGTTTGAGTGGTTTAAACGATTTAAAGATGGCCGCGAAGACACCAGTGATGACACTCGCACTGGCAGACCATTGTCAGCAAAAAATGATGCAAACATTGAAAAAATCGGTAAACTTGTTCGACACTTTCCTTGTCAATTCCTGTTAACTCAGACACTGCTCTGATTGTTAAACGGCGATCTTGTCGAACAAGTTTACCGATTTTTTCAATGTTTGCATCAGTTTTTGCTGACAATGGTCTGCCAGAGCGAGTGTCATCACTGGTGTCTTCGCGGCCATCTTTAAATCGTTTAAACCACTCAAACACTTGTGTTCGCGATAAACAATCATCGCCGTACACTTGTTGTAACATTACAAACGTTTCACTTGCAGATTTTTCCTAGTTTGAAACAAAATTTGATGTTAACACGCTGTTCTTTCTGTACACTCAACATTTTCCGACGCACAGACAAAACGTCAACTACTTAAAACAGACGCCACGGGCAGACTGAGTGCAGGAGGCAGATGAAACTCGAGCAGTAGGCGGAGCGAGAGTCACGTGACAGGCCACGCTTCTTTCAGCCTTATTGCATTCGTTTTATTGTTTCACCATACTAGTCCGGTTTTTTTCTAGCCACACCTCGTAGAACTATCACTACAGAACTAAATGTATCCCTGATACATGAATGGTTTTAAATTCTCAAAAATTACGTCCACTTGATGAATGATTAATCTAAGTAATAATCACGGTAACATATACCATCTGTTAATAATTCATCGTGAAACCTGCAACAGTTTTTGCCATTTCAAAAGTCACGTAAAATCTTTAACATGAATCTACTTTATTAGTCCACAGACAGATTATCTGGACGAGTTTTGATTACCACTTCGTAAGTCATTAATCTCCGTTGTTAATATACAAAGAACTTGACATTATTTTCTTGTAAACTCTTTACCCCGTTAAAACCAATATGTCCTTGTAGTACATTGATTACTTTTCGTAATATAACGCCAAGTAGCTCGAATACTTCGTATAAATGCTCAGCTTCTGCGAATCAAAATTATCTCGTTGCCTTTCTTCGTATTAGCAACGTCAACAGTATATTTCGCTAATTCAATTTATTTATGCCAATACTATCTCTGAACTCTGAGTATGTGTTATAAAAATTACATAAATCAGTTTATTTCCTTATTCCGGATTAATTGTTGTACGAAATCTGGTTCTCGTATTTCTCAAAATATTCGATTTTCTACATGCGAGTCCATTAATGGTAATTAAAGGAGTCACGCAAACTTATTTGTAATGTGACACCTTATGCTAAACGCACTTGAAAGATATCACTGTAACTGCCTTAAAACTTATAGGCTGAAATAAGAAACACTGAAATGTGCTTTCTGATTTCTACAAGGTCTTATTTTTTGGTTTTACTTTATTTTTGTCAGTTAAATTCAGTATTTTACACCTTCTGCAAGAAGTAGTGACCGAATGCCAGCAAATCAATTTAATTCTCTCTAACTGATTCGAAGGAACAACAAAAATAAAACAAGAACCCTACCGCCGCTTTACACTAACCTTAAGAAAATTCATAGACAAAGCTAAGCCACTTGAGGCGTTGACAGATCGCGAATCCAACTACTGACGTCACAAAGTTACAAACGGTCACTCGTCACTCCATCACTCGCCAAATTACAGCACGGAGACACGCAGTTCCCTACTTTGGTTCCAAATTTCACGGGAAATTCATTATCACAGCTAGGGAGACCACCGCTGTACCACTCACTCTTCAGTGCTTTCTGCAACCTTTCATCATAAAGTTTCCTGGTTTACTCATGGCTAGGGACTGTTATACCAAATACAGTGGCCACTGACACACCACGGGGCGTCACCTCGCTCGAGTAACCCAAATCACTAACAACCATTAAATTAAGGAAAATACTCAGTTTCATTTCAACGCTTAAAAAGATCTTCCCAGCTATAGCATGAGCTATTATGCACCAACATTCTCGATTATAAATAAAAGGAACCTGTCCTCTTGGTAGTAGAGAAAGTTCGCAATAGACAAATTCGTGCCTAGCGTGCTAACCACAACCTCCGTACTCGTAGTTAGACTTACCGCACCTGAAGAAGCTGTTGTTCTAAGTCCTCTCCACAGGACGATGTGTAGTGTGCAATGGTCAAGAAAGAACTATCTCTTATTGTCGATTATGTTATGAACCATACAATGGTCGACACTGCAGTTTTCCAACACTCACTTCATGTGTTGAATGGTGAGTCTTGTAGCGGGCAGACAGCAGCGCCAGCAGATGATCTCTGGATACCGCCCTTTCCCTCTGTGTCTATTGTTCTCTTTTCTTTTTTTGAAGCAGCCTTCCTCGTACTCAACCCGTACAACAGATTTTGGTATAAATGTATACACAATTAATCGCATACAATTTCAAATTTATTTCCTTCGTAATTTACGATTAAATACGTAACTTGGCAAACATGTGGAGGCGACAAATGGACCAGAAACACATGTCAAAAATTTGACACAGTACAACCTACAATGAACGTATCCGTCAGGTCAGTGCAGCGAAATCTGGCGTTAATGGGCTATGGCAGCAGACGACCGGCGCGAGTGGCTTTGGAAACAGCACGACATCGCCAGCAGCGCTTCTCCTGGGCTCGTGACTATATAGGTTGGACCCTAGACAACTGGAAAACCGTGGCCTGGTCAGATGAGTCCCGACTTCAGTTGGTAAGAGATGATGGCAGCGTTCGAGTCTGGTGCAGACTCTACTGACCCATTGACCCAGGTCGTCAAAAAGGCACTGTGCAACCTCGTCGTGGCTCCAGAATGGTGTGGGCTGGGTCCTTTGGTCCCACTGAACCGACCATTTACTGGAAACGGTTGTGTTCGGCTGCTTCGGTGGTTCCTAACCTGGGGGTGATTACCTCCTGACGTGTAAACTGACAGGATAAAAACAAATGTCCCTTAAGGAATAAAATGAGGGGATGAAAAGCAAACGATTCCACTCTGTTTCAGTCACAGCACTGGGTCGAAAGACCATCTCTATTATCGCTATTTGTAAGACTCTATAGTGATTATATTAGTATTATTTATTAGAGTAGTTAGAAGCAAAGTATTAACAGCCTGAAATCGTCCAATTTCTGCCAGTAAAGAAGTAAGGAGTGCAAGAATCAAGTGACTTATAAACAGTAAGTGTAGTGCACATATCTTAACCTGTTTCATTTTAAATGGCATTGCAGTGTGCAGGTCGGGCAAGTGGCGCAATGGAGACGAGTTTTGCTGGGGATGCGTGTTTTGTAACAAGTGTCTATCAAGTGCTACCCACAACTTCTTCTCAGAGAAGAAAGCTAGCTATCCACAGTGAGGGCATTGACCACCAACTAAATATAATTTATCTTTCGTCATCTAAAAAATAAAAGTCATCTAAGAAAGGTCTTTTATTCTACAGTTTATTTAGGTGCTAAAGTTGATGATGATGAGCGGGAGGGGGGGGGGCGAGGGGGGGGGGGGCAGAAATAGACCGTAGGGACGAGGGAGGGCGGTGGTACTAGCTAATGTCTGACTGCAGTTAGGGGTATTGGTCCGAGAAGGATGTGAACCACTGGGCTACTCGGAGATCATTTGGAGCCATTAATTGACCACATCTTAGCAAACTACGATATCGTGTTACTGTGCCAAAGTTGTTCGTCATTGGTTTGAAGAACATTCTGGACAATTCGAGCGAACGATTTGGCCACCCAGATCGCCCGACATGGATAATCGAGAGGTCAGTTCGGGCATAAAATCCTGCACCGCAAACACTTTCGCAATTACGGTCAGCTACAGAGGCAGCATGGCTCAGTATTTTTGCAGGGGACTTGTGTGCATTCCACGTCGAGTTGCTCCACTGTGGTCCGGCATGATACCAGGTGGTGTCCCGTGCCTTCTGGTTGAGAGAATACCGATTGTGGTGCGCGCATCTGGCAGGTGAAAGACGGGTGGAAGACACGTTTTCTGGTTCTCTAGACATAAGAAACACCTTATTTGACTTTGTAAATTATAAGGATGATTTGGAATCTGATATATCACTGACATCGGTATTCGCGAGTGGAAGTATCAGTTTCCTACATTTTTTTCGAGTTTTCACGCAAAGATCTTCGCACACGGGATACGCTTCTAGTTACTCAGTGGTTTGCAGCACTCTGCACCGGTTTATAGAGAAATAATTTCCAGTCTATATTTGTGGGATTATAGTGTGCTAGCGATTGGTAGCATACTGCTATGAGCTTCATATAGAGAAGTATCGCTAAAGTGGTTCGATATTCTGGCAAACCATATGAAAATACGTATGTTCTTGTTATCCCAGAGTCTAGAGATCGGCGTAGAAAGCAAGCAAGCAGGTCGGTACCAGAAACAGTAACGCCTTTGTGCCGAGGGGAACCGACCCAGCCTTTGTACAGCAGTTGAGGCAGTGACCTGGGTCTGCTGAGAGCGTTCTGGTCATGCATCAGGACAGTGCGTGTGGGGGAGGAAATGACTGGCGACCTTCGGCTGCGGTGAATGACCTACCGACCTCGCGGAAAATATTTAGTGTTGTCAGGATAATGCGGGGTGAGTCACTAACTATTACCACTTACAATAATTCCGAAAGTATGATAGGAGCTGAAAAGTTTGTGGCACAAAAGTTCCATGAGACAACGGGGGCCATAATATGACGTTGGTTGTTGACAGGTGGGGTAGCTTCAGAGATATGAAGGTCAACATTGTTTTTTTTTAATCGGATGCTATAGTTTGGCACTTATTTTCTGATAGCGGCTATCGAGATCAATCCACTGATGTGTAACAGTAAGGTCTTCGAAGATTAACGAAGGTCACACAGGTGGCATGAACGTCCATTTACAAAAGGTGTTCTAAGTGATGACCATTGGTGTGAATGCATGGATAGAATGGCATTCCTTATCACATCGGCACTTATCGAACCACATGCTGCGATAATTTTCTCTCGCATATCTTGAGGTGTTCTTGGAATGTCTTTATAAACAATGTCTTTTACGAATACCCACAAGAAAAAATCCTGAGATATCAAGTCTGGCGAACGAGCTGGCCACGACACATCTCCTCGGCGTCCAATCCAACGATTTGGGAATTTTCTCTGCAACTCATTTCTAGCTATCAGATAAAAATGTGCCAGACACCCATCGTATTGATAACACATTCAGCTCCTTGTTCCCAAAGGTATTTCTTCCAATAGCAGATCTAATGTTTCTCGCAGGAATGTGGTGTACATTAAGATTTCCTTCGATGAAATAGGGGCCTATAACTCTGTCCTCCAGAATCCACACCATACGTTCACCGACCAAGGTTTTTGGTGTGCAACTTGCCGAAGCCGACATGGATTTTCAGTTGTCCAATGATGTATGTTACGCAAATTAATATTTCCATGGTTCGTGAATGTAGCCTCGTCAGTACATAAAATCAAATTAATAAATATGTCATCCCTCTGAATCTGAAGTTGAGCTCATAGGCAGAATTCAATGCAACGCATACAATTCGTACCACTTAATTCTTGGTGGGGACTGATATTGTAAGGATGATATTTATGGCGATGCAGAACACGAACAACACTACTCTGGCTCATGCCAGATTCCCTTGCGATCTGACGCGAACTAACACAAGGATCTCGAACGACAGTGGCAAGAGTACAATTTCTGTTTCCTCGTTAGTAACTTTCCTTTGTCGGGTATGTTCCCGATGCGTTAAAGATCCAGTTGTTCTCAATTTATCATACACATATTTAAATGTACGACGTGTAGGGTAAGTACGTTGAGGATATCTTTCACCGTATAAGTCTCTAGCTCTCACTGAATTTCGTTTGCATTCTCCGTAAATGAGAAGCATATCGACTTGTTCTTCGAAGGAATACATCATTCACATTCGCTTGATTCGACGACACTAGTCTTACCGCTCTTATTAGTGTTGTATTGAGAAACCGTCGAATGGTGTTTACATATCAGAGGCACCCTACATGGATACGCCGTATTCGGCGAATATTTACTATTTGCACGATATACAAGATAGAATTATCAGAGCATGTGCTTCAACAAGTGCCGAAGTGTGTGTAGGTACATGATGAAAGGGCCCCCAGGATGCCGTAAAATTAAGGTTTTTATTTAAAAAAAATTAAAGACCGAGTAACCAGAGAGTTGGCAAAGACGTTAATTATAAAAGCGTGGTAAGACGCAGACAATTGAAGGAAAAAACATTCAATTTTTGCCACAGTTTTTTTGTTTTCACTCTTACGCTCTCTCGTAGGGAGAAGGACAATGAAGATGTGCGGTTTTAGATATGAAGTATTGCGAGCTCTATGTATCATATGTGTCCGTGAATAATATTATATTAACCAACAGTATAAAGTATTTTTTATTTATTGAAGCGAAGAGAAGAACATATAAGGAGGATTTTCTTGATTACGACAAGCGCCGGTGTTTTCGGAGTCCGCTGCTTGCAGTTGCAATTAAAATGTAAGCCAAGTCCGATGGCCAAAAGATACAAATAAGCACAGAACTTTTTTAATAACGCAATCGTATTAAACCCTACAAAAATGTGTCTTCATACACACAGTCAATAATAATTAGTAATATTTCATTAACTTATTTATATCTTTTTTTTTACAACTGTCAACCTGTGTGCCAGAACCTCAGGGCACCAGTTGTGGGTAGTGTGAAGAATTTTGAAAGGAATAAGAACTGGACCCAGGTCACGTAAAATTTTCCATAGTAAGCTGTTTTGTTCGGTGCATCAAAAGTTACGTAAGTTGCTTGCATGGATACGCTTGGTAGCGCCTCTTTTGATGTAGATAGAAACCTTTTCCTCGTTATTCCCTTCCTTGAATTTTATTTGCGAAAAATTGACAGAAAATTTTCATTGTGATACATATTGTCAGTAAAACATCAAGAATTGTGACAATAGTTTGCGCATCATAATAGACCTAAAACAGCTTTGACATCACGTGAATTTTATTTTTTGCGTATTCATACAACATGGCCGAGACATATATGTCTATTGAAACTTCCTGGCAGATTAAAACTGTGTGCCGGACCGAGATTCGAACCCGGGACCTTTGGTTTTCGCGGGAAAGTGCTCTACCAACTGAGCTACCCAAGCACGACTCACGCCCCGTCCTCACAGCTTTACTCCTGCCAGTACCTGCTGTAAGCTGTGAGGATGGGGCGTGAGTCATGCTTGGGTAGCTCAGATGGTAGAGCACTTGCCCGCGAAAAGCAAAGGTCCCGAGTTCGAGTCTCGGTCCGGCACACAGTTTTAATCTGCCAGGAAGTTTCATATCAGCGCACACTCCGCTGCAGAGTGAAAATCTCATTCTGGATATATGCCTATTGTTGATAACAATAGCGAAAGATGGCGTAGAATTGCGAGACCGAACAATTGAAGTTCATGCGCCATGCATGCCTGCTGCAGGAAGTTTAAGTAGATCGGAGGTGAGTGTCTCAGGAGTGACAAATGATAACGACGCTCCACAGCAGAACAACCTTGACGACACAATGTTCACAATTGACGTGACAATGTCACGTATTTCCCAGAGCGAGATACCGCTCATGAATGAAACATTGGAATACGATTCCAAAATTAAATTTGACAACACGTTACAAACACCACTTGGTCACAACACAAATACTAACTAAGAAAGTACAGCTACCAGCAACCAAGTGGTACAACTTAAGCAGTACTATGGCAGTTATTATCTAACATAAACGTGAAATTTGATAATATGAAACATAATATCAGTTATATGAAACAAGATATGAATACCAAAATAGATAGTTTGACACACAATCTGAACACCGTTACACAAGATCTAAATACAACGAAACAAGAACAAAAACAAGTATTCAAGGATTTGCGAGTCACGGTCTCACAGATATTCGATGACTTACCGAAAAATTTTCGCACTGAAATAGACGAAAAATTGAATGATATGAAAACACAGGTAAAGCATGAAGTGCTTCCTGAAGTTAACACAGTAAACTACGGAGTTAAAACATAAGGTAGATTCTTTTAACAACCATAATGATCTACACGCGATCTCATAAATTAAGGACTGATCCATGGTGATACAACACTCTATTGGGCGGTTTGCGGGTTTAAATCACCTCGGGGTATGACCATGCGTTGCGTTTGACCTGCGGTCGTCGGACGGTGGTGCTGGCAGCAGTCCACATACGCAGGGGTGTGTTGGTGCATGTCAGAGTACGGTGCAGCGAGTAAGTGTGCAGGCTTTTTCAGATGTGCTAATGGTGACTGTGTGTTGAAAATGGCTCAAAAAGCTCAAAAAATAAATTTTGATGACGTTATGAGGGTTAGAATACTAGGGTGACTGGAGGCCGGTCAAACACAGGAGGTCGTAGCATGGGCCCTCCGTATGCCACAAAGTGTGATCTCAAGATTATGGCAATGATTCCAGCAGATAGGAAACGAGTCCAGGCGCTACATTACTGGACGTCCACAGTGTACAACACCACCAGAAGACCGATATCTTACCATCAGTGCCCGCAGACGGCCACGGAGTACTGCAGGTAGCCTTGCTCGGGACCTTACCGCAGCCACTGGAACTTGTCTCTAGACACCCAGACTACAGACGACTGATGGTTTATTCACCTGGAGACCTGCGAGGTGCATTCCACTGACCCCTGGTCACAGGAGAGCCCATAAAGCCTCGTATCAAGAACACAGTACATGATCATTGGAACAGTGGTCCCAGGCTATGTTCACGGACGAGTCCAGGTGTAGTCTGAACAGTGATTCTCGCCGGGTTTTCGTCTGGCGTGAACCAGGAACGAGATACCAACCCCTTAAGATCCTTGAAAGGGGCTTGTATGGAGGTCGTGGTTTGATGGTGTGGGGTGGGATTATAATTAGTACACGTACACCCTGTATGTCTTTGACAGAGGAACTGTAGCAGGTCAGGTGTATCGGGACATTTTCCCCAGTATGTCCGCCTTTTCAGGGGTGCAGTGGGTCCCACCTTCCTCCTGATGGATGATAACACACGGCCCCACCGAGCTGCCGTCGTGGAGGAGTACCTTGAAACGGAAGACATCAGGCGAATGGAGTGGTCTGCCTGTTCTCCAGACCTAAACCCAGTCGAGCACGTCTGGGATGCTCTCGGTCCACGTATCGCTGCACGTCTTCAAACCCCTAGGACACTTCAGGAGCTCCGACAGGCACTGGTGCAAGAATGGGAAGCTATACCCCAGCAGCTACTCTACCACCTCATCCAGAGTATGCCAACCCGTTGTGCGATCTGTGTATGTGTGCATGGAGATCATATCCCATACTGATGTCGGGGTGATTGCGCATGAAACAGCGGCGTTTTGTAGCACATGTGTTTCTGGACGGCTTTCTCAACTTATCAGCGATACCGTGGACTTATAGATCTGTGTCGTGTGTGTTCCCTGTGTGTCTACGCTATTAGGGTCAATTTTGTGTTGTGCCACGTTGTGTGGCACCACATTCTGCAATTATCCTTAATTTATGAGCATGAGTGTAGTAAAACAGCAGATAAAGAAAATCACAGATGCAAACACAAACTTTGAAGTCACAGAAAACCAGTTGTGTTCGACCGCGAGAAAGGTGACCACTGTCGTTAACAAACCAGATAAAGACTATGAAACTGTACCGTCAGCTGTAGAAGAGCTTACTTTCTTACTTTAAGGGTATCAACATTAGAAAATGGCTCACCATGTGCTAAGAAGGAGAGAGAGAAGATCAATGAAAATTTGAGTGCTATCATTAGCCAAGCTGAAGCAGGTACGTTGGATAGGGGTAATACCATTGCAGAGTAACAGACTGTAAGTTGTACATAGATGAAGTAGAAAAGACTATTCGGAAAAAGAAAATGAAATAGTGAAAAAGTTAAACATTAATCTACAAGCCGCGGGAAATAGGATCCGCAATCTTTTGCAAGAAAATACACTCCTGGAAATGGAAAAAAGAACACATTGACACCGGTGTGTCAGACCCACCATACTTGCTCCGGACACTGCGAGAGGGCTGTACAAGCAATGATCACACGCACGGCACAGCGGACACACCAGGAACCGCGGTGTTGGCCGTCGAATGGCGCTAGCTGCGCAGCATTTGTGCACCGCCGCCGTCAGTGTCAGCCAGTTTGCCGTGGCATACGGAGCTCCATCGCAGTCTTTAACACTGGTAGCATGCCGCGACAGCGTGGACGTGAACCGTATGTGCAGTTGACGGACTTTGAGCGAGGGCGTATAGTGGGCATGCGGGAGGCCGGGTGGACGTACCGCCGAATTGCTCAACACGTGGGGCGTGAGGTCTCCACAGTACATCGATGTTGTCGCCAGTGGTCGGCGGAAGGTGCACGTGCCCGTCGACCTGGGACCGGACCGCAGCGACGCACAGATGCACGCCAAGACCGTAGGATCCTACGCAGTGCCGTAGGGGACCGCACCGCCATTTCCCAGCAAATTAGGGACACTGTTGCTCCTGGGGTATCGGAGAGGACCATTCGCAACCGTCTCCATGAAGCTGGGCTACGGTCCCGCACACCGTTAGGCCGTCTTCCGCTTACGCCCCAACATCGTGCAGCCCGCCTCCAGTGGTGTCGCGACAGGCGTGAATGGAGGGACGAATGGAGACGTGTCGTCTTCAGCGATGAGAGTCGCTTCTGCCTTGGTGCCAATGATGGTCGTATGCGTGTTTGGCGCCGTGCAGGTGAGCGCCACAATCAGGACTGCATACGACCGAGGCACACAGGGCCAACACCCGACATCATGGTGTGGGGAGCGATCTCCTACACTGGCCGTACACCACTGGTGATCGTCGAGGGGACACTGAATAGTGCACGGTACATCCAAACCGTCATCGAACCCATCGTTCTACCATTCCTAGACCGGCAAGGGAACTTGCTGTTCCAACAGGACAATGCACGTCCGCATGTATCCCGTGCCACCCAACGTGCTCTAGAAGGTGTAAGTCAACTACCCTGGCCAGCAAGATCTCCGGATCTGTCCCCCATTGAGCATGTTTGGGACTGGATGAAGCGTCGTCTCACGCGGTCTGCACGTCCAGCACGAACGCTGGTCCAACTGAGGCGCCAGGTGGAAATGGCATGGCAAGCCGTTCCACAGGACTACATCCAGCATCTCTACGATCGTCTCCATGGGAGAATAGCAGCCTGCATTGCTGCGAAAGGTGGATATACACTGTACTAGTGCCGACATTGTGCATGCTCTGTTGCCTGTGTCTATGTGCCTGTGGTTCTGTCAGTGTGATCATGTGATGTATCTGACCCCAGGAATGTGTCAATAAAGTTTCCCCTTCCTGGGACAATGAATTCACGGTGTTCTTATTTCAATTTCCAGGAGTGTATAACCGGATCTCGAAATATACATGTAAAAAATACACAGGCTAAAGTGAACAAACCACAACCTGTTGGTATTTATCCGCAAATTGTCAAGAGTCCCACAGCAGATACCAGTGACAGTTGTAGAGTGAAAAATGTAAACATACCCACAACTCCATCACATGAACAATTACCAGCCGGAATTACAGGTAACTAAAATAACCACCTAAATACGACCGAAAATGCCATGTGTATAGCAACTATTTTTGCAGATGAAGGTTTGCTGAGATATCGACAGTTTCCTACATTCACTACTGAAGGTAAAAGAATGAATGCCGTAGTATTTATCAGTGCTTTTCGTTATGTATTTCCAAGCAACTGGATGGAAGCACAGAAAATCAAATTTGTCGAGGGATATACGCAAGGTGATGTGCTATTATGGGCAACTGAAGTGGCGGAACGTTGCACCACTTATATCCAATTTGAACGAGCCTTCCTCGTCAAATACTGGTCTGAGACAGTGCAATAAAGACTGAGAAGCGAGATTTTAAAACCAGCACCATCCAATGACAAATACGGTAGTCTGCGTGGATACTTGAACAGGACAGGCTACTGGACCAACCCATTATCACAGGTAGAATCAAGCACTGACAGAAAATATTCAGTGTCGTGCTCTGGCGTTGTGACAAAAATTCTTACTATAGCACACTAGAGAAAAAATTAATCTATGAGGAAAGACCCGCACCCAATAGAGCAACAGAAAATCAGGCACAACAACAACATAGTTATGTAAATCAGTCAGTGAAACGTGATCTAAACACACAGCAAAGATGGTACACACAATAGCAGAATTACATACCCAGAGGTAATCGGTACGGCAACGGGAACGGCAAAAACAAACCATTTAAAAGAAATTTCCAAAACGTCAGGGGTAATTTCAACGCACAAGCGAATTACAATTCATCGTTACAAGGCCCTACGCCGAACGTGAATAGCAGGTCAGCCGCAGCAGTGGCCGACGCTCGGCAACAACGCCATGCCTTACGCTGTATCGCAGCCGACCTCTGGGCAGCAAAAATACTGCACAGCACCTAACGACACAAACTGGCCAAGTACCCACACAGTGCAACTAACTGGAATTTCTCCAGGTAACGAATTAAGTCACACTACGCCGTCGAAAACACCAACCGCTCATAGTTGATGATGATGATGATGATTGGTTTGCGGGATGCTCAACTGCGCGGTTATCAGCGCCCGCACAAATTCCCAACCTTCGCACAGTCCAGTCTCGGCACTTTCATGAATGATGATTAAATGATGAGGAAAACACAAACACCCAGTCATCTCGAGGCAGGTGAAAATTCCTGACCCCACCGGGAATCGAACCTGGGAGGTTATAGTTGAGCCCCAGGATATGGACCTCTCAGGGAGTGGGGGCAAGGCAGAACTACAAACATGTTTTATAAGGTTTGACAAACAAGGTGACATAAGGATGATTTGTATCAGCATGAGTTAGGTATAGTAGATAAAGTCAAGGAAGAACAAATACAAGCAATCATTAAGGTGAAAATATGTAACATAGACACACAGTTAATTTTAGATAGAGGTTCAACAACTAACCTAATGTCAAATGCATTTTTTTGTGAACTGAAGAAGAGAGGCAAGTTTCCAACATCTCCTGTCCAAAACTGCAAGGTGCAAACTGCTACAGGCAGTAAGACTAAACTGGTTAACCATCAGGCACTTATCCCATTATAGAAATTGAACATATTGCAGTGAAGTGCAACTTTCTTGTAATCGACAAACTTATAGTTAATTGCCTTATTGGCATGGACGCGTTTAGAACATCCAAAACGCAGATTGGCATGGTTATGGCTACTGTCACTTTTTTTGTAAACGATCAAATTTTTTTCAATGATTTAGTCAGAACAGCTGACGAAAGTAACAAAAACAAACCAGAGTCAAATGTAGTGGTACAATATTCCTTTCCAGCTGTATATTTCACAAACAAATATAAAATATTTCAGTATACTCGATCTCAAGTTGTCCTACTGGCAAATAAGGCTCCACGAAGAAAGCCGAAAATATACTGCATTTCTTTGTGTTGGCAAAAGTTACGAATTCCGTGTTCTACCTTTTGGACTGAACATTAGCGCAGCAGTATTTATATCTGTATTGGACAAGGTTTTAGGACCAGAAATGCTTACAAAGTCACTGTATACGTAAATGACATGCTAATAGCCACACCCACTTGGTTAGAACATATCAGGCTCATTGAACATGTGCTTCAACGATTTGAAGATTACGGAGTAACGACCAATTTAAAAAGGTCTAGTTTTGGTAAGGAGCAAGTCAAATTTGTAGGACATGTTGTGTCAGAAGAAGGTGTATTACCTCGGCGGCGGCAGAAACGTGATGCCATACGCATTGTCCGGCTCTAAGGAATAAAAAACAACTAAAGGCCTTTTTAGGACTAGTTTCGTATCTTTCGTAAGTTCGTACCACAGCAACTGATGAACAGTGATGCATTTCTAGACTTGTTAAGAAAAAATAGGCTTTGATTATGGGATGATGAGTGTGAAGAGGACTTTAGTAACATTAAGCAGGCATTAGTCAATGCAAACATTCTTAGCCACTCTGACATGTCCAAGGATTTTTGCCTATGCACGGATGCCTCATCTCAAGGGCTGGGGCCATGCTTATTCCAGATGCGAGAGGAAGAAGGTAAGGAAGTACCCAAGGTCATCAGTTTTGCTAGTCGCACGTTATAAGAAGCAGAAAGATCCTACTCTGTGTCAGAATTAGAAAGTTTAATTGTAATATGGGTATTTAAAAAGTTTGAATATTTTTTGTAGGGCAAGAATATCAAAGTTTACTGTGACCATCAGTCACTGTCATTTCTTTTAACATGTAAACTATTACACCGTCGATTAGCTAGGTGGTGTCTATATTTACAAGAACTCAATTTTGGGATCGTTTATGGTAAAGGAAATTAGAATGTATCACGGTATAAGTGTATATTTTTTATTTTTAAAATTATATATTTTATGATTTTGGTTGGGGTGGCTTTAAATATTGTTGGCTAGCATGAGAGTTTTAATTGACTTATACCTCGATAACACTCGTACGGACATCGGCTGCCCCGAAGTACGTACGATATAATATTTTTTAAACACAGAGCGCGACTCACCGCCTTCTAATAAATATTTTGCGTGAGCGCTGCTATTAAGAAAAGAAAATATGCGTATTCTTACGCAAACTGTAATTATTAATTTGGATCTCAGGGGCTACTGGTTATTTATGCACCAAATTACATAAAGATTAACTGAGATATTGCGGAATGTAATACTGTTCAATATTTCTTGTTCAAAATTTGCAAGGCAAAACTGGAGAGAATCTTGTCTGCCGTTAGGCGGCCAAAATGAAACATATTGAACTCAGTATTCTAAATATTAATAAACGAAATCTGTTTTGACTCTTTTTAACTTTGATTTAATGAAAGATCAAAATTGAGAAGTCTCTCGCATTTACATTTAATATTATGACATGATATTTTAATTAAATAATACAGTCAGCGTAATGGCCGATTAAATCCAGCTACGTGAGATGAACTCCCTGCACCACGAAGTTCGGTAAAAATTTTGTTAATTATAATTAATGGTTGCAATCACCAGAGGTGACAACTAGGTCAATAATACACACATTCCGATAACACTTTCTTTTGTATTTTTCAAAAATACAGATAAAACTTACGTTAATTATCAGACAGCAAGACAATGGCGGCCTATCTCTAGACGAAACAAAACAGGAGAGCTCGTTCAATCAAAGCATTGTCTATGATCTTCATGGCCTATGTTACACAGAGATTACACAAAAAAACCAATGTTTTGTTAATTACATCGATATTTGTGTCTTGATAATAATAACTTACGTTCTTTACTATTTGTTATACATCGCGCACACGTACACAGTCTTGAAATAATTTATAATTCATACATCTCATAACAAAAACTTCCTTTCCCTTTCTCCAAATGTTCATTTATGTGACGTACCGCCACAAATGTTATTGCGGATGCCTTGTCCAGGTTAACACAAGATTTAGAGGAATTTGGTGAATTAACAGAGCAGGATGCAAAAATCAGAACGTTATTGGCTCTGAGCACTATGGGACTTAAACATCTGAGGTAATCAGTCCCCTAGAACTTAGAACTACTTAAACCTAACTAACCTAAGGACATCACACACATCCATGCCCGAGGCAGGATTCGAACCTGTGGCCGTAGCGGTCACGCGGTTCCAGACTGAAGCGCCTAGAACCGCTCGGCCACAACTGCTGGCTCAGAACGTTATTAATGCAACGTACAGCACAACAGTCAGATTACCATAAGTTTTGTAAGCAAACGAAAATTATGCAACAGCAAGATCGCATATGGAGTAAAGTCATGCAAGACCTTAAGCAAGATTAAGGCGGAAAGGTAAGCAAATGGTATCAGGAGTACAATTGGTGGTTGTTGTGGGTACTGATTTCTAAGGATGTATATACCCAAATTGCGTAAAAATGTAATCACATGTCAGTTCTAGTATAATATATTTGTCCAATGAATACCCATTTATCATCTGCATTTCTTCTTGGTGTGGCAATTTTAATGGCCAGTAGCGTATTTTCCCTCCGGAATATTTTACCCAAGAGGACGCCATCATCATTTAACCATACAGTAAAGCTGCATTACCTCGGGAAAAATTACAGCTGTAGTTTCCCCTTGCTTTCAACCATTCACAGTATCGGCACAGCAAGGCCGTCTTAGTGTTACAAATCCAGGTCAGTCAATCACCCAGACTGTTGCCCCTGCAACAGTGTGATGCATTATCCTACTGAAATTTGAAATTCCCACCATATTTCTGAGGGAGGGGAGGGGAGAGGGCTTAGGTTAGTGGAGGTAGCCCAATTGACCTATCTTCGCTCCGAAATTCAAACTTCTGGCCAAAATACGCCATCTTGGATGACGTAACGGCCGCCATCTTGGATGACGTCATCGCTGCCATCTTAGATACATCTAGCAGCAATGCAGAGTGTGCCAGAATATAGGTTGTCCCAGTACTCCCAGGATATGGTATTTTGGAAATTACATTTGGTCCTGAATTGAGTAATTGCCACTTCTGATTCTGTTTGCCATATTCTGTCGATTTAGAGTGCGTCTGTAAGAGGACTCGTTGCCCTTCAAAAAACTGTGTAACACGTTTCATTTTCTTGTTATAAATTTTCCTTTTATACTCGGCCATGTTTTCTAATGTAGCTATGGCTTGTTTGATTTTGCCTTGTAGTGTCATTTCTGTAGTGGGTGCCTTTGGTATGGGTAACTCCCATTTATTCATTTGTTTTGTCTGGAACATCAGGTTATTAAGTGTTAAATTTATTGAAGAATGTGGAAAGGTTATTGACCACTTGCATCAAAGGTGTTACATATTCTACCCATAGAGTGTGTTTGTGAGGTGTGTATGTCCTAATAAATCGGTTAAATTCTTCAAAGACTCGTTCTACTAGGCTTGCTTGTGGGTGAAAAAGGCTTACTAATACACTCCTGGCCATTAAAATTGCTACAACAAGAAGAAATGCAGATGATAAATGGATATTCATTGGACAAATATATTATACTAGAACTGACATGTGATGACATTTTCACGCAATTTGGGTGCATAGTTCCTGAGAAATCCGTACCTAGAATAATCACATCTGGTCGTAATAACGGCCTTGATACGCCTGGGCATTGAGTCAAACAGAACTTGGATGGTGTGTGCAGGTACAGCTGCCCATGCAGCTTCAACACGATACCACAGTTCATCAAGAGTAGTGACTGGCGTATTGTGAGGAACCAGTTGCTCGTCCACCATTGACCAGACGTTTTCAACTGCTGAGAGATCTGGAGAATGTGCTGGCCAGAGCAGCAGTCGAACATTTTCTGTATCCAGAAAGGCCCGTACAGGACCTGCAACATGCGGTCGTGCATTATCCTGCTGAAATATAGGGTTTTGCAGGGATCGAATGAAGGGCAGAGCCACGGGGCGTAACCCATCTGAAATGTAACGTCCACTGGTCTAAGTGCCGTCAACGTGAACAAGAGGTGACCGAGACATGTAACCAATGGCACTGCATACCATCACGCTGGGTGATACGCCTGTATGTCGATGACGAATACATGCTTCCATAGCTGATAGTCTATGCTGCTGCAAACGTCGTCGAACTGTTCGTGCAGACGGTTGTTGTCTTGCAAACGTCCCCATCTGTTGACTCAGGGATCGAGACGTGGGTGCACGATCCGTTACAGACATGCGGATAAGATGCCAGTCATCTCGACTGCTAGTGATACGAGGCCGTTGGGATCCAGCACGGCGTTCCGTATTACCCTCCTGAACCCACCAATTACATATTCTGCTAACAGTCATTGGATCTCGACCAACGTGAGCAGCAATGTCGCGATATGAGAAACCGCGATCGCGCTAGGCTACAATCCGACCTTTATCAAAGTTGGAAACGTGATGGTACGCATTTCTCCTCCTTATACGAGACATCACAACAACGTTCCACCAGGCAACGCCAGTCAACTGCTGTTTGTGTGTTAGAAATCGGTTGGAAACTTTCCTCATGTCAGATGTTTTAGGTGTCGCAACCGGTGTCAACCTTGCGTTAATGCTTTGAAATGCTGAAACTTCCTGGCAGATTAAAACTGTGTGCCCGACCGAGACTCGAACTCGGGACCTTTGCCTTTCGCGGGCAAGTGCTCTACCAACTGAGCTACCGAAGCACGACTCACGCCCGGTACTCACAGCTTTACTTCTGTCAGTACCTCGTCTCCTACCTTCCAAACTTTACAGAAGCTCTCCTGCGAGCTTCTGTAAAGTTTGGAAGGTAGGAGACGAGGTACTGGCAGAAGTAAAGCTGTGAGTACCGGGCGTGAGTCGTGCTTCGGTAGCTCAGTTGGTAGAGCACTTGCCCGCGAAAGGCAAAGGTCCCGAGTTCGAGTCTCGGTCGGGCACACAGTTTTAATCTCCCAGGAAGTTTCATATCAGCGCACACTCCGCTGCAGAGTGAAAATCTCATTCTGGAAACACCCCCCCAGGCTGTGGCTAAGCCATGTCTCCGCAATATCCTTTCTTTCAGGAGTGCTAGTTCTGCAAGGTTCGCAGGAGAGCTTCTGTAAAGTTTGGAAGGTAGGAGACGAGGTACTGGCAGAAGTAAAGCTGTGAGTACCGGGCGTGAGTCGTGCTTCGGTAGCTCAGTTGGTAGAGCACTTGCCCGCGAAAGGCAAAGTTCCCGAGTTCGAGTCTCGGTCGGGCACACAGTTTTAATCTGCCAGGAAGTTTCATATCAGCGCACACTCCGCTGCAGAGTGAAAATCTCATTCTGGATCTTTGAAATGCTAATCTTTTGCACATCACAGCATCTTCTTCGTGGCGGTTAAATTTCGCGCCTGTAGCACGTCATCTTCGTGGTGTAGCAATTTTAATGGCCAGTAGTTTATTTGCAGATTCTTCCCCTCACTTGCAAAGGGGTATAAGATTGTTGAGACGGCTGCCAATGCAATATACGTTCCAGTGACAGCTCAGAAATTGGATTATTTGGATCTGCGTATTGTGGACCAGAATAACCAACTTGTTGACTTTCGTGGCAAGGAGATCATTGTACGATTACATCTAAGGCGTGATGGGCATACAGTATAAAACAAGTGCACGCAATCCACAGCATGTCACTTCGCTAGTGAACAGCATAGTCTTAATACGTGCAAACCATGAGTTTCTTAAATCAGTGGCTTGAAACCTCGCAAACACGTCATCCCTCAATATTCCAATCCAGTAGTGTATGATGAGAGAATTATACCTCAGGAATAGTTCTCTCATAAACCTTATGCTTCAACCACATTTAACAAGAACGATGAAATTAGGCTTGTCATCCAGCACCAAGATGCACTCATGCTTCCATGCAAGAGTTTCATACATCTAGAGGGGTCATTCGAGAAAACCGGTGGCAACGATACAGTGGGATCCAAGCTTACACATGACGCTTTAGCATTCCTGTTTCAAGAGATACGCTACGACCTCAGTGGATCTGATCTCGACCACACACGCACTGTCGGCATAAAATCAACCCTTAAAACATATGTCTGCATCATCCGCAGATTTGCATAGTTTAGAAATTGCGGGATGGTTCATAGACGATCCAGGGGATAGAACAGTTGCGGAGTGCAAGCGATTTACTGCATGCATACCTCTAAAAACGCTTATGGAGTACTTTGAGGACATGAGACAGATTATTATGAACGCTAAACAAGAGCTCATTCTGGTGCAGAGTGGGACAGACAATAACTCATGCATTCAAGGATCTCAAGAGGAGAATATGATCATAATCAGCAAGATAATATGGAAAATGACTCATATCAATGTATCCAGCAAGGAGCGTTTGAAGCTTTTAAAAGCCCTGAATTCCAGTAAATTTCTGTTACTGACATTTTGCTCGTGGGAGGTTTTCAAGTATACAGTGTTCTGTGAGCAGAAAAACGTGGGCTATTGAATCTAGGTGACTCTAGCTGCAAAGACGCTTTATCACACTTGCATTTCAGACTGATAGACTTCAGCATTAGTTAACTTGCAACTGTTGAACACGATGGAATCATTTGCTATATTACCTCTTCTATCTTAATTCAGAAATCTACCCATATGACAATTTACATCTAGAGTGGAATCAAAATGTATACAGTCTAGCTTATGATATGTATGCGTTTCGTGCTACTTACTATGAAATTGCTTAAGAAGATAGGAGAGGGTGTCTACTCAGTCCATGTAACTTCAAGGAGCTTTCACCAATCATCGTAATAGACTGATCGAAACAGAACGAGATAATTAAGTCTGGACCTATAGACGTGCGAAATGAATTTGTTCTGGGAAATTTGTCGAAGATTCACACTGCCACGTATGCTCTAGTTCTACACGACCGTGTGATCAACTACTGCCCGCTCACTGGTGTTGTGCAACAAGCTTATGAATGAATAGGTGCTGCACCACACCTAGAGCAATGGCGTCTCAAGGTGAGAACATCATTGTGGACATGTAGGGTTTCCGTGATGGTGAGCATAGTTCATATTTAAAGATGTTGCGTTTGTAGTGTACACACAAGATTTTGGAATAATAGAGATATTCCGAGCAAACATTGCATCACCGAGGTCTTTCAAGTACTTGAAGTATGCTAAGACATGGAAGAGTGCAAAGTGGTTAACGCATTTCTATCCTGGAATTCATTGGGATGATCCTGGCATACCCTATAAAGATATAGTGACGACGCTTAAATTATTCGATTACACGAATACTATCATCTACATTAAGGGGAAGGAGAAGATCTCATGGATGTGTCGAATCTTTAAGTTTTCTGTTATTGAAGACATGCGATTCTATGGGTGTCCTCCTCTCCGTCGGCGCAAGAACATGTATGACGAAAAGTGTTGCTGTATCTGCTTATGAAAATGTAAAATTACTTCTAAGTTGGATCAGAAATAAATGTGTTTTTACCTCACAACCTCTGTGTTCTTTATCAACCCTGTTCCCACTGTGGCAGTGTACAGGTTTTTAACCACATGCCATATCTGTGGTTTTCTTTAAGTACAGTATATATAATTTTAGATATGTCTGCTATATGTCTTTGGAAGCAGACACGGTCATCTGCCTCCTGCTCTCATAACCCATTTCGTACTGCATGATAGACGTAATTCCATGCAATCATTATACAGATTTTGTTATCTTCCATCTTAAACTGCACCTCCTTAATAGCACTCATCTTCAGCAAAAACTAATGTTATTTGAGATGGTGTTCCAAGACCGGCAGCAGCTGCAGATTGACGGGTAAATTCAGTGACGATCGTTAGGAAGAATGCACGCTGTGCTATTCTGGGAAGCATTGGAACATCTCTCAGTACCAAATCTGCATTGCAACTATGAGTCATTGTGCAAGCAACGGTTTAAAGGTGAACATGTATTTAGATAGGAATTTCTCAGGTGTCAAGTATGAAAGAGATGTCGCCACCTGACGCTTGCAGGGCCCGAACTGATGCTTCGTAGCTTCGTGGGGACCGTCAGTGCACCCAGACTCCGATGTCGGCATTGGTCGTCAGGTGGTGCGATGTGTTGTTTATTAGTGATCTTTTGTTTAAACTGTATTCCATCGATTTCACTGACCAATAGGATTCTGCAAATTTAAAAAAAATTACCACATACATTGGAAGTATATGGATTTAATTAATGTGCACAAATTTTTATATCAACGTGGTGTTAGCAGTACAGTAGGTAAGGGGAGGGTGTGTGTGAGTGGGTGACATGGAGCAGAACAGCAGGTTAATTGCATAACAGTAAATTAATTTGAATAATTTTTATGTAAAACCCAGTCCAGTAGTTTAAGGGGGTGGGTAACAAAGAAGAATGAGACAGAAATGGCGTTCCAAAGCATGTGAAATTCGAAAAGTGTACCAGAAAATGGTGGGAGGACATAACTAATTACTTAAATTGCTATCAAAGGCGGTACAATAGCTTAAGGTTGGTTCAAATGGCTCTGAGCACTATGGGACTTAACATCTATGGTCATCAGTCCCCTAGAACTTAGAACTACTTAAACCTAACTAACCTAAGGACAGCACACAACACCCAGCCATCACGAAGCTTAAGGAAATGGGACACTGAATACCACTTAACAGAACAAAAGGTTAAGAAAGACTTGTGTTCATCCTATCTAGCACAGGAAGAGTCCTTTTCCAGCCAATTCCTAAGAAGAGGTGGTGATCGGATGACTTAGGTTAACGGAATTAGCCCAAGTGTCCCTTTTTCCCACCATTTTCTTAGGTTAGTGGAGGTAGCATTGGTATGTTGCATTTTCCTGATGGAACTTCGGCGATTTTCTGAGGGAGAGGGGGAATTTTCCAGTGGGCAAGAGGTTAATTAATTGATCAATTTAGTCAAGTAGTCAATCAAACTGATAAGAGTGAGAGGAGCTATTCGAATAACTCAAACCTGAAAGTGTACAGTCTTAGACATAAAACCTGACCGCCGACCGGCCGCCAGAGAGACTAAGTCTGAGTAGTTCACTTAAGGTGGCCTATAAAAATGACCGCCACTGACAACTCTTTAAGGCCAGCCATCTGCACAATCTGGCAACACTGTAAGATGCGGAAGTGTTGTCTACTTCCGAGGTGTTCTCGGATTGTGTGATCCCGTGGTCTAGTGGTAATAGTCGTGCATTATAAACTTAAAAAAAAAAATAAAAAAAACTGTCGCCTGTTCACGTCCAACTCAATTTTTTTTTTTTCCACATTTCGGTCTAAAGTTATGAGTCTGATTGAACATCGAAGATAATTCGCTTAACATTCTACCCACCAGCAATAACAAGTACTTCCAGAAACAATTCCGCAGGGCAGCTCGTGGCTGCGTCGCGATCAGAACAGCTTACGCTCGAGCGTTTCCTCGCGCTGCAGCGGCTACCGGCCACCGGCCACACGCCACCCGCCGCCTGAAATCCGTCGCCGCCCATGTGAACGCGGCGCCACGCTGTCAGTGTATGTATCAACTGTCATTTTCGAATTTGAAGTTCTAGTTATCATCTTGCAGTTAAGCATTGGATTTTGCGTACTTGAAAATCATGAACTACAGTTAAGCATTGTAAAACAGTCGCAAGTGGAAGAAGGTGTACCATCTGCAACACAACGTTTACTTTTGGTATAACAGAGGGGTGAATGCAGAGGAGGCAGCTAGAAAAATTTGAACTGTGTGTGGAGCGAGTGCTTTTGGGAAAAATACTCCAGGAAAAGATATTTTTATTTCAACAAAGATCGTTCTTGCATAAATGATTTTTCACATTAAGGAGGTCTCGACTACTGATATATGTGATAGATTACCATTTTACCATCATGCGACATTTGCATTCAACAAATAAAGTTCACAAGTCTGGTGTAGGAATACTGCATGCTCTAAGTTGGTTGGTTGGTTGGTTTGGGGAAGGAGACCAGACAGCGAGGTCATCGGTCTCATCGGATTAGGGAAGAATGGGGAAGGGAGTCGGCCGTGCCCTTTGAAAGGAACCATCCCGGCATTTGCCTGGAGCGATTTAGGGAAATCACGGAAAACCTAAATCAGGATGGCCGGACGCGGGATTGAACCGTCGTCCTCCCGAATGCGAGTCCAGTGTCTAACCACTGCGCCACCTCGCTCGGTATCATGCTCTAAGTCGAAACAACAAAAATCAACGGAGTGACTATTATTGAACGTCATCAGGTCGCTCATTGAGCATTGCTATGCAGTACTGTTACTGGTGACGTGTTGTGATGCCTTTATCGTTAACTTTCTAAGAAAAAATGAAAGGCTGAGCTCCACCAAAAGACGTAAACACGAGCAAAGAGTAGTGTGAACATAATATTTTACATGTGTTAGCTCCAAAAGTGTGTTTTGGGCTACAAATTCTGCCCCAAGGGGTGCATGCAACACAGCTGGAATTTGTTGTCAACAACTGAGACACCTTTCGGTCGCAGTGTAAGAAAATCGAGCAACAAAACTTCATCACCTATGCTACTGCATGATAACGCACTATGTTGAGTTGAGAAACAAAACTATCCAGGAGATTAAGAGGAAAGTCGTCTCTCAGGCACTTGTATTGATAGGGAAGTACTCTCTCAAGCACTTGTCCCTCTCATCATATATTGGTAAAATTTTACCTTTCCCGTTCTTGATCGATCAACCGTCAAGCCATTTCATTTCTAGACGAAAATACTCTTAAAACTACTCTGGTTTAATGACATCGTTAGAACCAGTAGGTTTCTATGGACGTAGAATTTGTAAACAACTTTACATTGTCAGATTGTTTTAGATATCGTGAAAGAAAATTCTGCTGCTTATTAATTTCTCTTTGATGATTACTGTTGCGTTTAGCAAACTAATGGAAAATGCAATTAAAATATTCACTGTACTAATACAAATTAAAGACAGCTTACTACAGAAACATCACGATGGCAGTCTATCTTAATAAAGCATTAAGTGTCTGTAAGACGATTGAGCCTATTTTAACACGAATTAGTAGAATATTACCGACTTCGAAAAGATCTGTATTTACTTCATTTCATGTATCATTCGCAAGTATTATGAAAATGTGGCATTTCATAGATAAAATAGAATACCAAAGCGGTATTGTGAAATTGGCTATACCGTAACGTTTTCGCTCTGACACTAAGGGTTATTGAAAGTTGCAAGACGAATATTGCTCGAGCGTTGTCTTACGATTCCCTTATTGAGTTTGTATGGCATCCTTGTTCTCCCCTCTCCCCCACCTCACCCCTGTTCCCCTCTTGGCAGGTCTCCGGACTCGCACACGCTCAGTGGACATTCGCGCGCTTAAGATCACCGCCATCAGTGTCTCGTGTGTGCCGTCGTGTTTAGTGTTCAGTGTTCACCGTCACACTCCATCGTTCACCAGTGCCATCGTCTTCTTCAGTGTTTGTGCGTCGTATCAACAGTTTGCAGTGTGGATTATCGTCGAGTGTGAACGGCTCCGTGTTTGTCTTTATGTGTCTATGTTTTATTGCCCACCGTTCTGTAACTTATGAGTCTTCTCAGTGTTTCTTCTCATTGTGTATCCTATGGCTGAAGAGCAGCGTAGAATGCTGCTGACAGCCTGCCTGTTGTACAGGTTTAAAATAACAATAAAGAAAAAAAGAAAAAAACAACTGACTACGAATTGCTAACTGTGATAATTGGCAACAAGTTGTTGACTTTTTTCACAGGAAATCGGAGAAGTATTCTCAAAAATGTGTGCTTCTCGATATCGTTTGCTCGTTAAGTAGCGCGATATCTGGAGATTTATTATGGCAAAAGATCTCCATCTCTTCCATAAGGTCTAGAAAGCGTCCTTTTTTACCCTTGTGCAACAACTTCAATTGCGATGTCAAATCTGGAGTTGTATGACCAGTCGCTACCAGATGGGCTGCGAAATTCGATTTTTCGGCAATATCTTTCTTCTCAAGTGCAACGTGCTCACGGAAACTTGTTTCTAATTTTCGTCCGGTTTGCCCTATGTAACCTGCATTACACGTGGTACACATAAGTTTGTAAACACCTGATTCATGTAAGACGTTGCGTTCATGAATGTTATTCCTTAAAAGCACGCCTAATCTGTTCGTCGTCGAGAAACCTACATTAATATTCCTCTTCTTGAATACTCTGGCAATTTTATTGCTAATGGGACCATAGAAAGGCAAAGTGATACATTTTTGATTTTTAGCTTCGCTTGTCTCATTCTGACTTAAATTATCTTTACTATATTTTTTGGATACCATCTCATAAATGTCCATGACGTATTTCAACGGGTAATTATTATTTCTTGCAATTTGTTTGACTATGTTTAACTCTGTCTCATGGTTTTCATTAGATAATGGTAATCGGAACATACGATGAAATGCAAAATGGAAAAACTCCTTTAAAAAGGAAAAATGGAAAACACACATTTGACATTTACAGAAAATCAACATTCACAGATATCATCTTAGATTATGGTTCACAACACCCTGACCAACACAAAAAAGCGTTTTTCCATTTTGCATTTCATCGTATGTTCCGATTACCATTATCTAATGAAAACCATGAGAAAGAGTTAAACATAGTCAAACAAATTGCAAGAAATAATAATTACCTGTTGAAATACGTCATGGACATTTATGAGATGGTATCCAAAAAATATAGTAAGGATAATTTAAGTCAGAATGAGACAAGTGAAACTAAAAATCAAAAATGTATCACTTTGCCTTTCTATGGTCCCATTAGCAATAAAATTGCCAGAGTATTCAAGAAGAGGAATATTAATGTAGGTTTCTCGACGACGAACAGACTAGGCGTGCTTTTAAGGAATAACATTCATGAACGCAACGTCTTACATGAATCAGGTGTTTACAAACTTGTGTGTGCCACGTGTAATGCAGGTTACATAGGGCAAACCGGACGAAAATTAGAAACAAGTTTCCGTGAGCACGTTGCACTTGAGAGGAATAATATTGCCGAAAAATCGAATTTCGCAGCCCATCTGGTAGCGACTGGCCATACAACTCCAGATTTGACATCATAATTGAAGTTGTTGCACAAGGGTAAAAAAGGACGCTTTCTCGACCTTATGGAAGAGATGGAGATCTTTTGTCATAATAAATCTCCAGATATAGCGCTACTTAACGAGCAAACGATATCGAGAAGCACACATTTTTGGGAATGCTTCTCCGATTTCCTGTGAAAAAAGTCAACAACTTGTTGCCAATTATCACAGTTAGCAATTCGTAGCCAGTTTTTTTTTTCTTTATTGTGATTTTAAAACCTGTGGAACAGGTAGGCAGGCAGCAGCACAATACGCCGCTCTTCAGCCGAACAGAGTACAATGATATAAACAGAGAAGATACATCACTTGGAAAAACGGCGGGAAAAAACAGTAGATACATGAACAGAAAAAAACATGAAGCCGTTCACACTCGATGACAATCCACACTACGAACTGTTGACACGACGCACAAACACTAAAGAAGACGATGGCACTGGTGAACGATGGAGTGTGACGGTGAACACTGAACACTAAACATGACGGCACACACGAAACACTGATGGCGGTGATCTCCGGCGAGCGAATGTCCACTTAGCGTGGTGATTTCCCTAAATCACTTCAGGCAAATGCCGGGATGGTTCCTGTGAAAGGGCACGGCCGACTTCCTTCCCCATCCTTCCCTAATCCGATGAGACCGATGACCACGCTGTCTGGTCTCCTTCCCCAAAACCAGCCGACCAACCATCCACTTAGCGTGTTCGAGTCCGGGGACCTGCCAAGAGGGGAACAGGGGTGAGGTGGGGGAGAGGGGAGAAAAAGGATGCCAATGGCTGAGGAGATGGGGGCAGGAGGAGAGGGACAGGGGAGGGGAAGCCCGGGGGAGCAGGGGGGAGAAATGGAGGAGGGAGGGAAAAGGGAGAGAAGGGAGGGAGGGTGCCGAGAGGAGCAAGCACAGGAGGAGGGCGGGAGGATCAAAGTTGGTAGGAGGGGTAGATGGAGGGGAGAAGGGCAGCATCAGGGAGGGGGAGCTGGCGGAAGCCACCTTGGGGGAGGGTAAGGAGGGTGGAGAGATGGAGACCAGGTGGGAAGAGCGAATACAGGCGCGGCAGCGGGCGGGGGTGGGAGAAGATCGGGGAGACGAGCGGGTGAGGAGGATCGAGTTTGCAGGAGGTGTACAGGATCCGTATCCTTTGAAGGAAGAGGAGGAGGTGGGGGTAAGGGGATGAGATCATACAGGATCCGCGTGGGGGAGGGGAGACTGATGTGGTAGGCAAGGCGGAGAGCATGACGTTCAAGGATTTGGAGGGATTTATAAAAGATAGGGGGGCGGAGATCCAAGCCAGATGGGCATAACAAAGGATAGGGCAGATGAGGGATTTATAAGTGTGGAGGATGGTGGAGGGGTCCAGACCCCACGTACGGCAGGAGAGGAGCTTGAGGAGACTGAGTCGGGAGCATGCCTTGGCTTGGATTGTCCGGAGATGGGGAGTCCAGGAGAGGCGGCGTTCGAGGGTGACGCCAAGGTACTTACGGGTGGGAGAGAGGGCGATAGGATGGCCATGGTGAGATAGAAATCAAGGAGGCGGAAGGAAGGGGTGGTTTGGCCTACAATGATCGCCTGGGGGCACACCGGCAGAGGGGAAAAAGGTGTAGGAATCTGTGTTATGGATGGAGACATAGGAAGGACGGCGGGAGAGAAAGGAGCCGATCAGATGGACGTAGTTAATCGGATGGGCGAAGGTTTGAAGCTTGAAGAGGAGACCGGAATGCCATACGCGGTCATAAGCACGTTCGAGGTCCAGGGAGAGGAAGATTGCGGAGCGACTGGAATTAAGCTGTTCGGAAAGGTGATGACTGAGGTGAAGGAGAAGGTCGTCGGAAGAGAAGGACGGCCGAAAGCCACACTGGGTAACGGGAATGAGGCGGTGCTGGCGGAGAGTAATCGAACTGGGGATCATCGGGGATGGAAAATACATCGGAGAGGTAGGAGGCAAAGTGATTGGCCTTACTAAGGGTGTCAGGGAAAGGGTGATCATCATGGAAAAGAGGATAATAGGGGGAGGGTTTAGTTCCGGTAAGGCGACGGAAGGCCGACCAGAAATTGGACGAGTTTATTGGTAGGGTAGCATTTAAACGGGTGCATGTCTGTCGCCAGTTCCGGCGTTTCTTAGCCGCGAGCAAATTACGAATGTGTCGCTGGAGTTGCCGGTGGCGTCGTAGTGTGTCCGGGTCACGCGTGCAGAGGAAGGCACGGTAGAGACGACGGGATTCACGGAGGAGGAGGACGGCCTGTGGGGGTAAGGTAGGACGGTGGGGGTGGATGGCGACAGTAGGGACGTGGACCTCCACGGCCTCAGACAAGGTCTGCTGGAGAAAGGAAGCGGCATGGGTGACATCATCAGGGTGGTGGTAGGTGAAGGGGTGGCTATCGACCTGGGTGGAAAGGATATTCCGGTAGGCATTCCAGTCGGCTTGGGAATAGTCATGGACATACTTAGGGGGAGGGTCATTACGAGGGTCGGGGCGGGGGCGACGACCGTCTGAAACGGTGAGGAGGACAGGGAGATGGTCGCTACCAATAGCCTCCAGGACATCCACCGTTATGCGGCCAATGAGGTTGGGGGAGGAGAGGATAACATCAGGAGTGGATGTAAGCGAAGGCTTCCGCGGCCGTTGTCATCTTCAATAAAATTCTTCAGGGTATCAGACCGCATCGTCATAATTTAAAATGCGCCAACGTTTCGGCCAGCGTTGCAGCTAGCCTTCATCAGGGCCTTACGTTAAACTGCTAAATGAATCACACTTGGTTCCTTAAATAGCTGCACGAGAAAACCGTGTCGTTACTTGATTGGCTGTAGAAAGATGAGGAGGAGGGGTGGAAGGTATGCTTTATTGGTGTTTCCTTTATTATCTGTCATTGGTTGAAATAGCTGTTTTCTATTGGTCTTTACATTAATCCACCCCATTGGAGGAGACGGACGAATAGCGAACAGGTGATGGCTGTGACGTCACACTGTTTACATGCTGTCCAGGAGCCGGCTGCGGCGTGCCATTGCTCTGTGTGCTCGCGACCACTACTGCGGCTCTCCCCGTGTCTGCATGGGCCGCCGCGGCTCTGCCGCCGCTCCGTAGCCCTGCTATTGCAGGCAGCCAAGACCTCGGAAGCTTGTATCCGTCCTCTCTATTCATGTTGGCGGGTCTTTTGGCTATTTCTATCGCCTCTCTAATCTTTCTTTTGAAAGTGAGAGGCTGTTTTGCCAGGACGCGGGCTTCTTGAAAAAATATTGGTTTCCCGCACTCGTCTCGGTGTTCCGCCACTGCTGACTTAGTGTGTTGTTTCAGGCGGATATATCTTTCATGTTCCGAGAGCCTTGTGCTGATCGGACGTCCCGTCTCACCTATGTAGACTAATCCACACGCACAACCAATTTCATACACGCCAGCTGTGTGTAGTTTGTCAACTGCATCCTTGGTAGAACCGAGCATGTCTGATATTTTGTTTCTGCTTCGGAAAATTGGTTTGATGTCGGCTTTTCGTAGGATTTTGCCAATACGTTCGGTGACCCCTTGTACATATGGTAACACAGCAATGCTCTGCGCCTCCTTCTCCTCTTCCCTATTATTCTTCTCCCTTGTCGACATGGTGCTGTCTATCATCTGCTTCCCATAGCCATTAGTTCCGAAGATGGACCTGAGGCGTTCAAGTTCTGTCTTCAGATGTTCTTCGTCGCTTATCCTGTACGCTCTCTTCGTTAGCGTGTGCAGGGCGGACTTCTTCTGCGTGGGGTGATGGTGGGAGGAGGCGTGAAGGTACCTGTCCGTACTGGTAGGTTTCCTATACACTTTGTGGCCAAGTTTACCATCAGGTTTCCGATAAACTTCCACGTCGAGAAAAGGTAGCACCCCATTCTTCTCTGTTTCCATTGTAAACTGAATTTTCCTATGCTGTTGGTTAAGGTGCTTGTGGAAGTTCTGTAACTCCTCTTCTCCGTGGGGCCAGATGACGAAAGTATCATCGACATAGCGAAGCCAACAATTTGGACGTAATGGTGCGGACTGGAGGGCTGTTTCCTCAAATGCCTCCATGAAGATTTCTGCTGCGATAGGCGATAGGGGTGAGCCCATAGCTACACCGTCAGTTTGTTCGTAAAATTGACCTCTCCACTTGAAATAGGTGGTCGTCAGACAGTGGCGCACAAGCTCACATATATCAGGTGCCACGCGTTCTTCTAGGATGTTCACAGTATCTGACACTGGGACATTCGTGAATAGGGATTTGACGTCGAAACTAACCATCAGATCTTGGTCCGTAACACGCATTTCCTTTAGTAGAGACACGAAGTGAGTGGAATCCTTAACGTAGGACTCCGTTTGATGCACTAGGTGTCGGAGCCTAGGTGCCAGTTCTTTCGCTAGGTAGTAGGTCGGCGAATTTATACTGTTTACTATGGGCCTTAAGGGAAAGTCGGTTTTGTGTACCTTCGGTACACCATACATCCTTGGTGCCTGTGTCACTTGCGGGATGAATCTTCTGGCCTTGTCGAAGTTGATTCTGGAGTGCTTGAGCAGTGCCTGCGTCGTTTTGATTACCTTGGCCGTCGGATCTCCCTGAAGTTTCTTATAGATAGGTTCTGCGAGAATATCTTCCATTCGTTTGTTGTAATCAGTTGTGTCCAAGACTACAGTGGCGTTGCCCTTATCTGCCTGTACCACTACTAAGTGGGGGTTGTCCCTGAGTTCCTTGATGGCATGGTATTCCTCAGCGTTGATGTTTTGCTTCGGTGGCTTTGCTTTATTCAGAACTCTGACCGTTTCCTGCCGGATCTTCTCCGCCTCGGCCTGTGGCAGATGACGTACCGAAGCCTCTACGGATTCTATGATATCTTCTTTTGGAACCCGCTTAGGTGCGACTGCGAAATTCATTCCCTTGGCCAGAATTGCTGTGGTTGTTTCGCTCAAGGTGTGGCTGGAGAGGTTGACCACTGTCCGTCGCCTGTCCAGCGTCAATGTTTCGTCCGTGGCTTTCTGTTGTAGTTTGTCGTACTTTCTCATCTGGCGGTTAGTAATACTATTACTGGTCCTTGATGCTTGCTGAAAGGTTAACCTGTCGACTTTATCCCAGTCTTCCATCTGAAGTTTTCCGGCCAAAAATAGGTGCAGATCACACAAATTCCTGTTGTGAGCATCGAGACTTATGCGGATGTGGCGGATCCTTTCCCGTAGCAATGCTTTACTGCCTTTAGCACAGATATTCCTCGCCTTGTTAGTTTTTATGTGAGACGTCAACCGCAAAGAATACGGCACAACACTCGTGTCTCTGCATCTCTTCAAAAAAGCAAGGTCATTCAGCAGTTTACCTCTTTTTAGACGCAGTGCTTCTAACTTCTTGATGTTTCCGTGGATTTCCTGCCCATACAGGTTGGTTAAATGTAAGCGAAGGCTTCCGCGGCCGTTGTCATCTTCAATAAAATTCTTCAGGGTATCAGACCGCATCGTCATAATTTAAAATGCGCCAACGTTTCGGCCAGCGTTGCAGCTAGCCTTCATCAGGGCCTTACGTTAAACTGCTAAATGAATCACACTTGGTTCCTTAAATAGCTGCACGAGAAAACCGTGTCGTTACTTGATTGGCTGTAGAAAGATGAGGAGGAGGGGTGGAAGGTATGCTTTATTGGTGTTTCCTTTATTATCTGTCATTGGTTGAAATAGCTGTTTTCTATTGGTCTTTACATTAATCCACCCCATTGGAGGAGACGGACGAATAGCGAACAGGTGATGGCTGTGACGTCACACTGTTTACATGCTGTCCAGGAGCCGGCTGCGGCGTGCCATTGCTCTGTGTGCTCGCGACCACTACTGCGGCTCTCCCCGTGTCTGCATGGGCCGCCGCGGCTCTGCCGCCGCTCCGTAGCCCTGCTATTGCAGGCAGCCAAGACCTCGGAAGCTTGTATCCGTCCTCTCTATTCATGTTGGCGGGTCTTTTGGCTATTTCTATCGCCTCTCTAATCTTTCTTTTGAAAGTGAGAGGCTGTTTTGCCAGGACGCGGGCTTCTTGAAAAAATATTGGTTTCCCGCACTCGTCTCGGTGTTCCGCCACTGCTGACTTAGTGTGTTGTTTCAGGCGGATATATCTTTCATGTTCCGACGGCCAAGGTAATCAAAACGACGCAGGCACTGCTCAAGCACTCCAGAATCAACTTCGACAAGGCCAGAAGATTCATCCCGCAAGTGACACAGGCACCAAGGATGTATGGTGTACCGAAGGTACACAAAACCGACTTTCCCTTAAGGCCCATAGTAAACAGTATAAATTCGCCGACCTACTACCTAGCGAAAGAACTGGCACCTAGGCTCCGACACCTAGTGCATCAAACGGAGTCCTACGTTAAGGATTCCACTCACTTCGTGTCTCTACTAAAGGAAATGCGTGTTACGGACCAAGATCTGATGGTTAGTTTCGACGTCAAATCCCTATTCACGAATGTCCCAGTGTCAGATACTGTGAACATCCTAGAAGAACGCGTGGCACCTGATATATGTGAGCTTGTGCGCCACTGTCTGACGACCACCTATTTCAAGTGGAGAGGTCAATTTTACGAACAAACTGACGGTGTAGCTATGGGCTCACCCCTATCGCCTATCGCAGCAGAAATCTTCATGGAGGCATTTGAGGAAACAGCCCTCCAGTCCGCACCATTACGTCCAAATTGTTGGCTTCGCTATGTCGATGATACTTTCGTCATCTGGCCCCACGGAGAAGAGGAGTTACAGAACTTCCACAAGCACCTTAACCAACAGCATAGGAAAATTCAGTTTACAATGGAAACAGAGAAGAATGGGGTGCTACCTTTTCTCGACGTGGAAGTTTATCGGAAACCTGATGGTAAACTTGGCCACAAAGTGTATAGGAAACCTACCAGTACGGACAGGTACCTTCACGCCTCCTCCCACCATCACCCCACGCAGAAGAAGTCCGCCCTGCACACGCTAACGAAGAGAGCGTACAGGATAAGCGACGAAGAACATCTGAAGACAGAACTTGAACGCCTCAGGTCCATCTTCGGAACTAATGGCTATGGGAAGCAGATGATAGACAGCACCATGTCGACAAGGGAGAAGAATAATAGGGAAGAGGAGAAGGAGGCGCAGAGCATTGCTGTGTTACCATATGTACAAGGGGTCACCGAACGTATTGGCAAAATCCTACGAAAAGCCGACATCAAACCAATTTTCCGAAGCAGAAACAAAATATCAGACATGCTCGGTTCTACCAAGGATGCAGTTGACAAACTACACACAGCTGGCGTGTATGAAATTGGTTGTGCGTGTGGATTAGTCTACATAGGTGAGACGGGACGTCCGATCAGCACAAGGCTCTCGGAACATGAAAGATATATCCGCCTGAAACAACACACTAAGTCAGCAGTGGCGGAACACCGAGACGAGTGCGGGAAACCAATATTTTTTCAAGAAGCCCGCGTCCTGGCAAAACAGCCTCTCACTTTCAAAAGAAAGATTAGAGAGGCGATAGAAATAGCCAAAAGACCCGCCAACATGAATAGAGAGGACGGATACAAGCTTCCGAGGTCTTGGCTGCCTGCAATAGCAGGGCTACGGAGCGGCGGCAGAGCCGCGGCGGCCCATGCAGACACGGGGAGAGCCGCAGTAGTGGTCGCGAGCACACAGAGCAATGGCACGCCGCAGCCGGCTCCTGGACAGCATGTAAACAGTGTGACGTCACAGCCATCACCTGTTCGCTATTCGTCCGTCTCCTCCAATGGGGTGGATTAATGTAAAGACCAATAGAAAACAGCTATTTCAACCAATGACAGATAATAAAGGAAACACCAATAAAGCATACCTTCCACCCCTCCTCCTCATCTTTCTACAGCCAATCAAGTAACGACACGGTTTTCTCGTGCAGCTATTTAAGGAACCAAGTGTGATTCATTTAGCAGTTTAACGTAAGGCCCTGATGAAGGCTAGCTGCAACGCTGGCCGAAACGTTGGCGCATTTTAAATTATGACGATGCGGTCTGATACCCTGAAGAATTTTATTGAAGATGACAACGGCCGCGGAAGCCTTCGCTTACATTTAACCAACCTGTATGGGCAGGAAATCCACGGAAACATCAAGAAGTTAGAAGCACTGCGTCTAAAAAGAGGTAAACTGCTGAATGACCTTGCTTTTTTGAAGAGATGCAGAGACACGAGTGTTGTGCCGTATTCTTTGCGGTTGACGTCTCACATAAAAACGAACAAGGCGAGGAATATCTGTGCTAAAGCCAGTAAAGCATTGCTACGGGAAAGGATCCGCCACATCCGCATAAGTCTCGATGCTCACAACAGGAATTTGTGTGATCTGCACCTATTTTTGGCCGGAAAACTTCAGATGGAAGACTGGGATAAAGTCGACAGGTTAACCTTTCAGCAAGCATCAAGGACCAGTAATAGTATTACTAACCGCCAGATGAGAAAGTACGACAAACTACAACAGAAAGCCACGGACGAAACATTGACGCTGGACAGGCGACGGACAGTGGTCAACCTCTCCAGCCACACCTTGAGCGAAACAACCACAGCAATTCTGGCCAAGGGAATGAATTTCGCAGTCGCACCTAAGCGGGTTCCAAAAGAAGATATCATAGAATCCGTAGAGGCTTCGGTACGTCATCTGCCACAGGCCGAGGCGGAGAAGATCCGGCAGGAAACGGTCAGAGTTCTGAATAAAGCAAAGCCACCGAAGCAAAACATCAACGCTGAGGAATACCATGCCATCAAGGAACTCAGGGACAACCCCCACTTAGTAGTGGTACAGGCAGATAAGGGCAACGCCACTGTAGTCTTGGACACAACTGATTACAACAAACGAATGGAAGATATTCTCGCAGAACCTATCTATAAGAAACTTCAGGGAGATCCGACGGCCAAGGTAATCAAAACGACGCAGGCACTGCTCAAACACTCCAGAATCAACTTCGACAAGGCCAGAAGATTCATCCCGCAAGTGACACAGGCACCAAGGATGTATGGTGTACCGAAGGTACACAAAACCGACTTTCCCTTAAGGCCCATAGTAAACAGTATAAATTCGCCGACCTACTACCTAGCGAAAGAACTGGCACCTAGGCTCCGACACCTAGTGCATCAAACGGAGTCCTACGTTAAGGATTCCACTCACTTCGTGTCTCTACTAAAGGAAATGCGTGTTACGGACCAAGATCTGATGGTTAGTTTCGACGTCAAATCCCTATTCACGAATGTCCCAGTGTCAGATACTGTGAACATCCTAGAAGAACGCGTGGCACCTGATATATGTGAGCTTGTGCGCCACTGTCTGACGACCACCTATTTCAAGTGGAGAGGTCAATTTTTACGAACAAACTGACGGTGTAGCTATGGGCTCACCCCTATCGCCTATCGCAGCAGAAATCTTCATGGAGGCATTTGAGGAAACAGCCCTCCAGTCCGCACCATTACGTCCAAATTGTTGGCTTCGCTATGTCGATGATACTTTCGTCATCTGGCCCCACGGAGAAGAGGAGTTACAGAACTTCCACAAGCACCTTAACCAACAGCATAGGAAAATTCAGTTTACAATGGAAACAGAGAAGAATGGGGTGCTACCTTTTCTCGACGTGGAAGTTTATCGGAAACCTGATGGTAAACTTGGCCACAAAGTGTATAGGAAACCTACCAGTACGGACAGGTACCTTCACGCCTCCTCCCACCATCACCCCACGCAGAAGAAGTCCGCCCTGCACACGCTAACGAAGAGAGCGTACAGGATAAGCGACGAAGAACATCTGAAGACAGAACTTGAACGCCTCAGGTCCATCTTCGGAACTAATGGCTATGGGAAGCAGATGATAGACAGCACCATGTCGACAAGGGAGAAGAATAATAGGGAAGAGGAGAAGGAGGCGCAGAGCATTGCTGTGTTACCATATGTACAAGGGGTCACCGAACGTATTGGCAAAATCCTACGAAAAGCCGACATCAAACCAATTTTCCGAAGCAGAAACAAAATATCAGACATGCTCGGTTCTACCAAGGATGCAGTTGACAAACTACACACAGCTGGCGTGTATGAAATTGGTTGTGCGTGTGGATTAGTCTACATAGGTGAGACGGGACGTCCGATCAGCACAAGGCTCTCGGAACATGAAAGATATATCCGCCTGAAACAACACACTAAGTCAGCAGTGGCGGAACACCGAGACGAGTGCGGGAAACCAATATTTTTTCAAGAAGCCCGCGTCCTGGCAAAACAGCCTCTCACTTTCAAAAGAAAGATTAGAGAGGCGATAGAAATAGCCAAAAGACCCGCCAACATGAATAGAGAGGACGGATACAAGCTTCCGAGGTCTTGGCTGCCCGCAATAGCAGGGCTACGGAGCGGCGGCAGAGCCGCGGCGGCCCATGCAGACACGGGGAGAGCCGCAGTAGTGGTCGCGAGCACACAGAGCAATGGCACGCCGCAGCCGGCTCCTGGACAGCATGTAAACAGTGTGACGTCACAGCCATCACCTGTTCGCTATTCGTCCGTCTCCTCCAATGGGGTGGATTAATGTAAAGACCAATAGAAAACAGCTATTTCAACCAATGACAGATAATAAAGGAAACACCAATAAAGCATACCTTCCACCCCTCCTCCTCATCTTTCTACAGCCAATCAAGTAACGACACGGTTTTCTCGTGCAGCTATTTAAGGAACCAAGTGTGATTCATTTAGCAGTTTAACGTAAGGCCCTGATGAAGGCTAGCTGCAACGCTGGCCGAAACGTTGGCGCATTTTAAATTATGACGATGCGGTCTGATACCCTGAAGAATTTTATTGAAGATCAGGAGTGGAATTGGATTCGGGACGGGTGTGCTGGGGGATGGGGATTAGGTCGCCTTGAAGGGAGGAGAGGAACCTATGCCACCGCCGTAACTGGGCGGCGGAACGACTATGGATGTTGAGGTCGGCGGCGATCACGTAAAAGGAGAAGGTATGGTCGATGTGGGTGAGGAAGTCGAAGGGAATAGGAGCGTTGGGGCGGACATAG
Source organism: Schistocerca nitens (assembly GCF_023898315.1). Classification (NCBI taxonomy): domain Eukaryota; kingdom Metazoa; phylum Arthropoda; class Insecta; order Orthoptera; family Acrididae; genus Schistocerca; species Schistocerca nitens. The sequence continues at coordinate 5,869,479 of NW_026045897.1, forward strand.
ATGGTGGCGCAGGTAACGGTAAGGCCGGGGAAGAAGAGACTAAGGATCAGGTGTTCGGTGGGGTCGGGAAGCAGAGGTTGGAGCTGAACGGGGATCTGCCGGTGGTGACCAATGGCAACTCCGCCACGCGCAATTGGGAGGGGATTATCGCAGTGGTGGAGGAGATAGGGCGAAGTGTGGATGGTGTGGTGTGGTTTGAGGAAGGTTTCATTAAGGAGGAAGTCATCCACGCGGTGGGTGACCAGGGTGTGCAGGAAGAGGTTCTTGTTGGCGGAAAGGGAGCGGATGTTGTTGAAAAGGATACGTTGGTGTCGCGCCATGACAGGGATTTAGACGAGGGTGTCAAGGCAGGAGACGGTGAAATGGGCCTGGTTGTTGGAGTAGGTGGTGTACATTTTGAGGTGGAAAATGGAACGGGCGGCGAGGGATACCTGTTGGAGGGTGTGGGGGCGCTGAAAGGGATGGACATTCTGGAGGACGATGGTGAGGAACCCGATGATGTCCTCAGCGGTGGGTGGAGGGGATGAAGGGAATTTCCAGGAGGGGTGGGGGCATCCAGAGGACGGACAGGGACGGTGTGTTCAGTAGTGGTCGGAGGGGGTCGGGCTTTACACTTTTGGGAGTAGGTGGGATGGGGGAGATTGCAGGTATTGCAGGAAGGAGGGGATTGGAGGTTAGGGCACTGCCTGAGGAAGTGCGCTTGCCTACAATGCAGGCAGGTGGGGGCCTCGCGGCACTCAGCTGTGGGGTGCACGTTATAGTGCAGACACCTCTGGCAGCGCAGGGATTGAGGAGGGGAACGGGAGGGATCGACCTTGTAACGCTGGTTGAATAGGAGGGCACCCTCCTTCAGGAGACGGTCAATGAAGGGGGCGCCCTCGGAGAAAACCCGCATAAGGCGGGTGGGGCCGGCCGAGTTGAAAATGCGGCGGACCGCCCGCACCTCCAGCGTGGGATGCACCTTGAGCTCCGCCAACACCTCCTCCTCCATGATCGACGGACTGAGCCGAGGGTCGGTGGGCGACGCAGGGGTTGGGGTTGGCGTGTAGGAGATGGGGAAGGAGCAGGGGTGAGGGAGGTGTTGGGGCCAAAACGGGTGATGGGGAGGCGTGAGGTGATGTCAGTATGGAGGGTGGGGCTGGGGGAGGAGATGAGAATGGAATCCCGTCTGGGAGTGAGGAGAGAGGTGCACCAGGGAAGTGTTGGTGGAGGAGGAGGGAGAGATTCCGGGCCTCAAGAAGGAAAGGATCAGGACGGGAGAGGAGGTATTTGTAGAAAGGGGGGGGAGGAGGAGGAGGGAGCAGGGCCAGGTGGGGAGACATCCATGGCACCCTGGGGGGGAAGGAGGAAGGGGCGGGGCCTTTTTGGGGGCGGAGGAGGGGGTGGTGCCACTAGGGCCCTTAACGGCGGTAGAAGGGCGGGTGGTGACAAGAGGGACGGGAGATATAGGGAGGTGGTGGGAAGGGACAGGTCCCGGCGTGGACGCAGCAGTCGGCGCCGGAGACGGTGACGGTGACGGCGACGGCGAAGGCGACGGGGAGAGCTGGGCATGGACAGTGGCCCGACGGGCCACCTTCCTAGCCGGAGCTGCAGTGACAGGCTGGGGGAGTAGGGGGAAAGGATCAGATCGAGAGGAGCAGGAGGAAGAAGCTGGAGAGGGGGCGAGAAAGAGCGAGGGCGAAGGGAGTGAGAAGTGGGGGGATGGAAGGAGGGGGTTGAGGCGGCGGAAGGGGAAGTGTAAACGATGGCGGTGGTGGTAACGGTGGCGGTGGTGGTGGGGGTGGACATGACGTAAGGGAGAAACAATAATGCACAGAACGAAAAGGAAAGGACACAAACTGGGGACAGACGAAGACAAAGACGGAGGAAGACGAGGACGGAGGAAGACGAAGACGGCCAAAGACCAGGGTCGGACGGCGACGGTGGCGACCAGGCGGCGGCGGCGGCGGCGGCGGCGGCGGCGAGCAACGGCCGGCGGCGACCAGGCGGCGGCGGCGGCGGCGGCGAACAGACGGACGGACGGACAGCAGGCAGCAGCGGTGACGGACAGCGAGCAGGCAGGCGGACGGGCGGACGGACGGACGGACGGACGAACGAACGAACGAACAGCTACAGCAGTAAGCGGCGGGCGGGCGGGCGGGCGGGCGGGCGGGCAGACAGACAGATAGACAGACAGACAGACACAATCTTCGAAAACGGAAATTCCAACCTGGGAGTAGCCCAGGCTTTGCAATCTGACGCCTTCGAATGAGGGGATCCAACCCTCTGAATTCCTTCGTAGACAGTTTTTTTTTTTTTTTTTACTTTATTGTTATTTTAAAACCTGTACAAATCAGGTAGGCTGGCAGCGGCACACTACGCCGCTCTTCAGCCATAGCGTTTTACAAGAGTATAAAAAATGGTGAATGACAATGAACAAAATGACGGGCAAAGGAGAGAGGTCACAGAGACACAACAAACACGGAGTCGTTCACATGTGACGATAACAACACTGAAAACACGTTGGCACGGCGCACAAAACACTGATGAATCCGACGGCACAAGTGAACGTAGTAGTGGGACGGCGGACACCAAAAACACTATACAACGTCACACACACGAGACACAGAAGGCGACGATCTCCGGCGCGCAAATGTTCACTATGCGTGTGCGAGTCCGGGGACCTGCCAAGAGAGGAGGAGGAGGAAGGGGAGTGGGAGAGCGAGAGGGGAGAGCAGAGATGCCACGGGCAGGGGAGATAGAGGCGAGGGAGGAATGGGGAGAGGAAGCCCGGGGGAAGAGGGGGAAGGGAGGGGACGGGGAGATGGAAAAAGAAGGGAAGAGAAGAGAAGGGAGGGAGGGTGCCGAAAGGAAACGACACGGGAAGTGGGGGGCGGGGCAGGGTCAAAGTTGATAGGAGGGGTAGATGGAGGGGACGAGGACATCATCAGGGAGAGGGAGCTGGCGGAAGCCACCTTGGGAGAGGGTTTCGTAGACAGTTGCTTGTTATCCCCTATATACAACGCCTCAGTCATAGTTGCTACGAGAACACTTACAATGGCCGCTATTCCAACTATCTCAACACACATGTTTCGGTTTGTTCTAATAACATTACTAATTTCGGTTTTTAAAAAAGATGCTCGCTTTTGTTCCGTAATTTTCAGAACTTATGGACGCCTACTGAACATAATTTTACTACAGTCGACATCTCTTAGGCGTTGACACAAAGTAATACGAACCGGTTATCACTTTACGTAATTATTTTTAATGTATGTTAACAATTCCTTTTCTGTTTGAATAAGTGGTGGATATCGTGCATAGCCTATGTTTAATTTCTCTAAAGTAGGATGTACATTTCTGGTATAAGTGGCACTATTACCTGTCTCCCCCCCATGAACCATGGACCTTGCCGTTGGTGGGGAGGCTTGCGTGCCTCAGCGATACAGATAGCCATACCGTAGGTACAACCACAACGGAGGGGTATCTGTTGAGAGGCCAGACAAACGTGTGGTTCCTGAAGAGGGGCAGCAGCCTTTTCAGTAGTTGCAAGGGCAACAGTCTGGATGACTGACTGATCTGGCCTTGTAACAATAACCAAAACGGCCTTGCTGTGCTGGTACTGCGAACGGCTGAAAGCAAGGGGAAACTACGGCCGTAATTTTTCCCGAGGGCATGCAGCTTTACTGTATGATTAAATGATGATGGCGTCCTCTTGGGTAAAATATTCCGGAGGTAAAATAGTCCCCCATTCGGATCTCCAGGTGGGGACTACTCAAGAAGATGTCGTTATCAGGAGAAAGAAAACTGGCGTTCTACGGATCGGAGCGTGGAATGTCAGGTCCCTTAATCAGGCAGGTAGGTTAGAAAATTTGAAAAGGGAAATGGATAGGTTAAAATTAGATATAGTGGGAATTAGTGAAGTTCGGTGGCAGGAGGAACAAGACTTCTGGTCAGGTGACTACAGGGTTATAAACACAAAGTCAAATAGGGGTAATGCAGGAGTAGGTTTAATAATGAATAGGAAAATAGGAACGCGGGTAAGCTACTACAAACAGCTCAGTGAACGCATTATTGTGGCCAAGATAGATACGAAGCCCACACCTACTACAGTAGTACAAGTTTATATGCCAACTAACTCTGCAGATGACGAAGAAATTGAAGAAATGTATGATGAAATAAAAGAAATTATTCAGATAGTGAAGGGAGACGAAAATTTAATAGTCATGGGTGACTGGAATTCGAGTGTAGGAAAAGGGAGAGAAGGAAACATAGTAGGTGGATATGGATTGGGGCTAAGAAATGAAAGAGGAAGCCGCCTGGTAGAATTTTGCACAGAGCACAACTTAATCATAGCTAACACTTGGTTTAAGAATCATGATAGAAGGTTGTATACATGGAAGAACCCTGGAGATACTAAAAGGTATCAGATAGATTATATAATGGTAAGACAGAGATTTAGGAACCAGGTTTTAAATTGTAAGACATTTCCAGGGGCAGATGTGGACTCTGACCACATTCTATTGGTTATGACCTGTAGATTAAAACTGAAGAAACTGCAAAAAGGTGGGAATTTAAGGAGATGGGACCTGGATAAACTGAAAGAACCAGAGGTTGTACAGAATTTCAGGGAGAGCATAAGGGAACAATTAACAGGAATGGGGGAAAGAAATACAGTAGAAGAAGAATGGGTAGCTTTGAGGGATGAAGTAGTGAAGGCAGCAGAGGATCAAGTAGGTAAAAAGACGAGGGCTAGTAGAAATCCTTGGGTAACAGAAGAAATATTGAATTTAATTGATAAAAGGAGAAAATATAAAAATGCAGTAAATGAAGCAGGCAAAAGGGAATACAAACGTCTCAAAAATGAGATCGACAGAAAGTGCAAAATGGCTAAGCAGGGTTGGCTAGAGGACAAATGTAAGGATGTAGAGGCCTATCTCACTAGGGGTAAGATAGATACTGCCTACAGGAAAATTAAAGAGACCTTTGGAGATAAGAGAACCACTTGTATGAACATCAAGAGCTCAGATGGAAACCCAGTTCTAAGCAAAGAAGGGAAAGCAGAAAGGTGGAAGGAGTATATAGAGGGTCTATACAAGGGCGATGTACTTAAGGACAATATTATGGAAATGGAAGAGGATGTAGATGAAGATGAAATGGGAGATACGATACTGCGTGAAGAGTTTGAAAGAGCACTGAAAGACCTGAGTCGAAACAAGGCCCCCGGAGTAGACAACATTCCATTGGAACTACTGACGGCCTTGGGAGAGCCAGTCCTGACAAAACTCTACCATCTGGTGAGCAAGATGTATGAAACAGGCGAAATACCCTCAGACTTCAAGAAGAATATAATAATTCCAATCCCAAAGAAAGCAGGTGTTGACAGATGTGAGAATTACCGAACAATCAGTTTAATAAGCCACAGCTGCAAAATACTAACACGAATTCTTTACAGACGAATGGAAAAACTAGTAGAAGCCGACCTCGGGGAAGATCAGTTTGGATTCCGTAGAAATACTTGAACACGTGAGGCAATACTGACCTTACGACTTATCTTAGAAGAAAGATTAAGGAAAGGCAAACCTACGTTTCTAGCATTTGTAGACTTAGAGAAAGCTTTTGACAATGTTGACTGGAATACTCTCTTTGAAATTCTGAAGGTGGCAGGGGTAAAATACAGGGAGCGAAAGGCTATTTACAATTTGTACAGAAACCAGATGGCAGTAATAAGAGTCGAGGGACATGAAAGGGAAGCAGTGGTTGGGAAGGGAGTGAGACAGGGCTGTAGTCTCTCCCCGATGTTATTCAATCTGTATATTGAGCAAGCAGTGAAGGAAACAAAAGAAAAATTCGGTGTAGGTATTATAATTCATGGAGAAGAAGTAAAAACTTTGAGGTTCGCCGATGACATTGTAATTCTGTCAGACACAGCAAAGGACTTGGAAGAGCAGTTGAACGGAATGGATGGTGTCTTGAAGGGAGGATATAAGATGAACATCAACAAAAGCAAAACGAGGATAATGGAATGTAGTCGAATTAAGTCGGGTGATGTTGAGGGTATTAGATTAGGAAATGAGACACTTAAAGTAGTAAAGGAGTTTTGCTATTTGGGGAGCAAAATAACTGATGATGGTCGAAGTAGAGAGGATATAAAATGTAGACTGGCAATGGCAAGGAAAGCGTTTCTGAAGAAGAGAAATTTGTTAACATCGAGTATAGATTTAAGTGTCAGGAAGTCTTTTCTGAAAGTATTTGTATGGAGTGTAGCCATGTATGGAAGTGAAACATGGACGATAAATAGTTTGGACAAGAAGAGAATAGAAGCTTTCGAAATGTGGTGCTACAGAAGAATGCTGAAGATTAGATGGGTAGATCACATAACTAATGAGGAGGTACTGAATAGGATTGGGGAGAAGAGAAGTTTGTGGCACAACTCGACCAGAAGAAGGGATCGGTTGGTAGGACATGTTCTGAGGCATCAAGGGATCACCAATTTAGTATTGGAGGGCAGCGTGGAGGGTAAAAATCGTAGGGGGAGACCAAGAGATGCATACACTAAGCAGATTCAGAAGGATGTAGGTTGCAGTAGGTACTGGGAGATGAAGAAGCTTGCACAGGATAGAGTAGCATGGAGAGCTGCATCAAACCAGTCTCAGGACTGAAGACCACAACAACAACATTACCTGTCTTTCCTCATGATGGTTTCTCGATGTTTGATGTATACTACCTGTTCGCACCTTATATTTTTAAATTTATTTCAATAACACAATTATAATCATAGGTTTCGGCTGAAGAGCAGCGCCTATGCTGCTGCCAGCCCGCCCCGATGGGGAATTGAAATACAATAAAGGAAAAAAAATTATAGGTACTTCTCCCCTGTTCCCCTCTTGGCAGGTCTCCGGACTCGCACACGCTCAGTGGACATTCGCGCGCCGGAGATCACCGCCATCAGTGTCTCGTGTGTGTCGTCATGTTTAGTGTTCAGTGTTCACCGTCACACTCCATCGTTCACCAGTGCCATCGTCTTCTTCAGTGTTTGTGCGTCGTATCAACAGTTTGCAGTGTGGATTATCGTCGAGTGTGAACGGCTCCGTGTTTGTCTTTATGTGTCTACTGTTTTATTGCCCACCGTTCTGTAACTTATGAGTCTTCTCAGTGTTTCTTCTCATTGTGTATCCTATGGCTGAAGAGCAGCGTAGAATGCTGCTGACAGCCTGCCTGTTGTATGGGTTTAAAATAACAATAAAGAAAAAAAAATAGGTACTTCTTAAGTCTGCTTGTATTTCATATGGGTCCCACTACTACTATAAGTTATGTAAAATCAAATTATTTTTTTAATATTCAAAACCGGTTGCTTGGCAATTTTATTATTGTTTTATCAACCTCTGAATGTACGTATGGGTTCTGACCCAGTGCTTATGCGGAAGCATACAACCAGTGATAGGACGAATGATATGTACATTATCACGCCGTTAAATATGATAACAAAATTGTTACTCTACACCCTCAAACCTTTTTTGTTGTTGTAGTGAATATTGTTTAATGGCATTTGAATTGTTACTTAGTGGCATTTTCGTACTATGACTGTTTTTATATATTTGACTTCTCAGTTTTAACGTAATATTTACGTAAATCAAGAACGATATACTTCTAACTTCCCACGCCAAATGCCGGGGATATGTTTTACAATAAGCAACCGTGTATATTTGATGTAATGTATGTATGGGTTCTGACCCAGTGCTTATGCGGAAGCCTATAACCACTGTTATAACACTGCTAGCTTGTCCAAAGGGACAAACGAGACGTACATCAGCATGTCGGTTAAATATGATAACAAAATTGTTTATCCACACCTACAAACTTTTTTGTAATGAATATTGTGTTTCACGGCATTTTAATTATTAAGTAATGGCAGTTACTATTTTTATATATTTGACTCCTTAGTCTTAACGTAACATTTTACGTAAATCACGAACGTTGTACTTCTAACTTCCCACGCCAGATGGTGGGTATTATGTTTTTAAAAAAACCTGTGTTAAACCTCATTTCATGTTATTCATATATTATTCTTTTTTCATTGTCTTTTGCTGTTTTACCTGTCCTGCACTCTGACAACTTATCATCGATCTGTTTTATAAGTTTGTTTTTTTAAAAACAATACGCCAATGTATTTTAGATATTTCCATCCCCCTTCGTCTGCTATGTGTTTTACGTACATTTTAAATTTCAATTACTTCATGATTCACAAATGCACAAGAGTTATTTAGTGTTAATATCTCGCAAAACCAGTAATATTAAGTCTTCACGTGACACATGTCACAGCAAGGTCTGCTGAAGAAGTGCATGTAAACAGCGGCCTCAGTTTATGTGATCGCTATAAGCTTGTTGACACCAGCGCCTACCAATTTAAATTATATATTACAGGTATGTTCCTACCAACTGTTATGTTCATATGCAGATGTAGTTGTGATTTTCAGTTTTATACTCTCTGATCGTAATGTGAAATAATTTTTAACTTCTAGCACTGAAGACGGTCACTAAGTGACCGAAAATCGATTTTGCGTTTAATAAAAAAAAAAAAAAAAAAAATACGACCAATGCTGTCTCTCCTTCCAAGTATACCCATTATATGGTCGTGGTGCACAGGACACTCCATGGAGTGGCCAATCAATAATTTTTATTATTATTAGTTTCATTATGTCATCAGCAACTCCGATATGGTGTATCTTCCCACCACTGAAATAGATGTTTATTATTCGATTCAGTATTTCCATCACATAAATATGGGTTATAATTATGTTTCATTGCTACTAGTAGACATATTTCTCACTTTTTCTTAGACAGTTGCAACCTGTTACTCCATCATAGGAATTCATGTGCGCAGCATTGTTGCAATACAGCCGTTCAAATTATCCGATTTCTGTAATTTCATTTCGATACCAGATCGTTCTAATCGGATTCAGCCAGTCAGTCTTAATGTGGATATCCGACTACGACTCTCATCATTTGATTGACTGGGTAAACCAAATTCTTAATCGGACTGTTGAATCTGCCGCGCGGGATTAGCCGAGCGGTCTGGGGCGCTGCAGTCATAGACGGTGCGGCTGGTCCCGGCGGAGGTTCGAGTCCTCCCTCGGGCATGGGTGTGTGTGTGTTTGTCCTTAGGTCAAGTAGTGTGTAAGCTTAGGGACTGATGACCTTAGCAGTTAAGTCCCATAAGATTTCCCACACATTTGAACATTTGAACTGTTGAATCTAGACCACTTATCTATGACAGGGCCTGAATTCTTAAACACTGTGGAAAATAACAATACAATGTGCTTATTACAAATACGTTACTTAAATATAAATACATGAACTAACGTGATAACAGTTTATATACAGGAGCAAAGCTCCATCCATCATAGCAGAACAGTGCGAGATTGGTTTCAGGGCCAAGAGAGGATAAAGCTGTTGCTGTTTGTTCCACGATCACCGAACATCAACCAGATAGAAAATATGTGGGCAGAGGTAACAGGGTCATTGCCATGTGGACCTACAAATGCAAGCGACGTTTTGACGAATATAGAAAACGTATGGTAAGAAGTAAACCATCACGCTATACTGTCGACGACTTAATGAAATCAACGCCCCTACGCTTCGAGAAACCTTACGTAATGATCGTGGATGGGTTGTTTACTAAAAGTATACGGATCCACAAAACCCATGTGGACAATTATCTGATGATCGGTCAAGCTTTGCTTTGTCGCAGCTGTTTAACATACAAGTCCATTTACTTTCAGTCTCCTCACAATTCTTGCAATGCAAGGTAATTGAAAAATCTCATCTACTCGACGCCAACTGTGGAATTGACTGGTGCATATGTTGTTCAACACACAGTAGTCGTCACCCTCACTGGAATCAGATACTGTGTGTGTGTGTGTTTGTTTGTTTTCGTGTTGACGCACAATTTGAATCACTACTAGTAACATTAGAGAGACAACCAATAAAAAATATTGCATCAAATATGACTAAAGTATTTTAATGCGATGGGAAGTTTCAAACTCAATTTTTACCCAACCCTCGACCTGCATATTACGTTAAGTAAGTAAGATGTATTAACTCCATAGTATCTTTAGCAGAGACAGTGTGCTCTTGTTGTCGAGGCTCGCGACAAGTGCAGCGATTAGCAGTGCCCAGTGCCGCCGCGATTTGTTTGTGTTGGCTGAGCGTGGACACTGCAGCAGACGACTCGCCATAAACAGAAGGAAATCACCTTGCCTCTGACTGCAGTCAGCGGATATCACTGCCTGCGTGTTCTTATAGTAACCAACTCTACTCACAGGTGCCATGGAGCAATTGCAACGGGTATCATGTCATTAGTCATCAGAATATTAACCAGTGATGGAATGTCCACTCTGTTTGAATCCCAAGAAAATAGGAATCTTCTCACAAAGGAATGTGAGGTGATATCAAAATTTATCCAACATACAAAAATTTTTAACTGCAGGTCTTTCATGTATGCAGTAGTAGCACACAAGGAAATATTATGTCTTGGAAGCGTATATTTCAGTTAGACTTCTCATATTAACGCCATTGTTTTAGTATGAAGTGAGAAAATAAACACGAAAAACTACATTACCTGAGAAGCATATCAGTCAAAAAAAATTCAAATGGCTCTGAGTACTATGGGACTTAACTTCTAAGGTCATCAGATCCCTAGAACTTAGACCTAATCAAACCTAACTAACCTAAGGACAACACACACATCCATGCCCGAGGCAGGATTCGAAACTGCGACCGTAGCGGTCGCGTGGTACCAGACTGTAGCGCCTAGAACCGGCATACTTGTATACTGATCATTCGTTATTTGACTAAATATGAACTACAATCTGATTCACCTATATATTACATTGGTTAGCGCCAGCACAAAGCAATGACTAGGAGTTGGATGCCGTTGAAGTCCCGTTACATTGATGGCAAGACAAATGTTCGCAAGTCACCTCTATTGCCTCAAAATACACTTGCATCTTAAACACCGAAGGACCGACGTCCACACTGTCACAGCGCGTTGAAATACAGCAACGACGGCAGATGAAAATTTGTGACCGACTGGGCTTCGAACCTGGACCTCCTGCTTACTAGACAGACGTGCTGATTACCGCACTATTATTTTTTTAAAAAAAAAAGTTAAAGAGGGCAGGGGTCGAAGATCTGAGGCCTGGCCACAATGCCTACGCCATACCTATCACTGAGCAGCTGCATTATTCTCATGTATTCCATGTTTGCATCCATATATTCCTTTAAATTGTAGAATAAAATTGAAGTAGTAATTAAGGTGAAATAAATTGCAGATTGCCACCTCCAATGGCGTGCGTACGTTGTAGAACATAACTTATATCAGTGAAAAGGGTGACGGAAAAATACATAACAAACATTCATTCAAAAATATATTTACAATTTAAGTTATTATGCACTGGATGCATATGAGGTCTGTAAGGAAGCAATATATTTTTCAACAAATGAAAAAAATTTCGGAGCCGGAGGAGTTTTGCCAAACTAGAGCAGTTCTGATTTTAGAACCAACGTAAAAGAATATTCCAGGAATAAAAAAAAAGTGAAAGTGTCGTATTCTGATTCTAATCAAAAAAACTGTCCACCTCTTCGTAGCCCACATAAAGCAACAGATAAAGAAACTTCAGCTTAAAATGTTCTTCTGCAATATAAAACACGTACTCTTCGAAGTTTTGTTTGTTACGACGTAAAAAAACAAACTGTCCCAGAAGCCACGAATAACTGTTATTCTTTGCGGACAGGTAACATTTCCAGTCGGGTTGTAAAGCTTCAGTTATCGGTATATGACTTTCTAAAGTTCTGTTGATAGTGCTAGTTTCTTCCTAGTCCAGTTCCAAATTCTGATTCTATTTTTACATAAGAAGATGTGCGCTACAGTTTCTACAAGCCGACATTTGTCGCAGTATGGAGATGGTCTCAATTTGATTTTCCATAATCGTTCCGCTGAGGGTATGGTTTCGTTTACAACATCGCACCATACGGCACTGACTCTAGTTGGTAGAATTTTATTGTTGATATTTTTCCAGACGTTCCTACAGTTTTTTGTAGGTTAATTTACTGGAATTGGTTTGTGAAAACGATGTCTGGTAATGTAATCATAGACGGTACTAGTGTTGGTTTGTGCTGGTGGAAGTCTTTTATTATTTTTGGACGTCAGTCTACTGACTAGTTTAATGCGGCCCGCCACGAATTCCTTTCCTGTGCTAACCTCTTCATCTCAGAGTAGCACTTGCAACCTACGTCCTCAATTATTTGCTTGACTTATTCCAATCTCTGTCTTCCTCTACAGTTTTTGCCCTCTACAGCTCCCTCTAGTACCATGTAAGCCATTCCCTCATGTCTTAGCAGATGTCCTATCGTCCTGTCCCTTCTCCTTATCAGTGTTTTCCACATATTCCTTTCCTCTCCGATTCTGCGTAGGACCTCCTCATTCCTTACCTTATCTGTCCACCTAATTTTCAACATTCGTCTATAGCACCACATTTCAAACGCTTCGATTGTCTTCTGTTCCAGTTTTCCCACAGTCCATGTTTCACTACCATACAATGCTGTACTCCAGACGTACATCCTCAGAAATTTCTTCCTCAAATTAAGGCCGGTATTTGATATTAGTAGACTTCTCTTGGCCAGAAATGCCTTTTTTGCCATAGCGAGTCTGCTTTTGATGTCCTCCTTGCTCCGTCCGTCATTGGTTATTTTACTGCCTAGGTAGCAGAATTCCTTAACTTCATTGACTTCGTGACCATCAATCCTGATGTTAAGTTTCTCGCTGTTCTCATTTCTACTACTTCTCATTACCTTCGTCTTTCTCCGATTTACTCTCAAACCATACTGTGTACTCATTTGTTCATTCCGTTCAGCAGATCATTTAGTTCTTCTTCACTTTCACCCAGGATAGCAATGTCATCAGCGAATCGTATCATTGATATCCTTTCACCTTGTATTTTAATTCCACTCCTGAACCTTTCTTTTATTTCCATCATTGCTTCCTCGATGTACAGATTGAAGAGTAGGGGCGAAAGGCTACCGCCTTGTCTTACACCCTTCTTAATACGAGCATTTCGTTCTTGATCGTCCACTCTTAATATTCCCTCTTGGTTGTTGTACATATTGTATATGACCCGTCTCTCCCTATAGCTTACCCCTACTTTTTTCAGAATCTCGAACAGCTTGCACCATTTTATATTGTCGAACGCTTTTTCCAGGTCGACAAATCCTATGAAAGTGTCTTGATTTTTCTTTAGCCTTGCTTCCATTATCAGCAGTAACGTCAGAATTGCCTCTCTCGTCCCTTTACTTTTCCTAAAGCCAAACTGATCGACACGTAGCGCATTCTCAATTTTCTTTTCCATTCTTCTGTATATTATTCATGTAAGCAGCTTCGATGCATGAGCTGTTAAGCTGATTGTGCGATAATTCTCGCACTTGTCAGCTCTTGCCGTCTTCGGAATTGTGTGGATGATGCTTTTCCGAAAGTCAGATGGTATGTCGCCAGACTCATATATTCTACACACCAACGTGAATAGTCGTTCTGTTGAAACTTCGCCCAATGATTTTAGAAATTCTGATGGAATGTTATCTATCCCTTCTGCCTTATTTGACCGTAAGTCCTCCAAAGCTCTTTTAAACCCCGATTCTAATACTGGATCCCCTATCTCTTCTAAATCGGTTCCTGTTTCTTCGTCTATCACATCAGACAAATCTTCACCCTCATAGAGGCTTTCAATGTATTCTTTCCACCTATCTACTCTCTCCTCTGCATTTAACAGTGGAATTCCCGTAGCACTCTTTATGTTACCACCGTTGCTTTTAATGTCACCAAAGGTTGTTTTGACTTTCCTGTATGCTGGGTCTGTCCTTCCGACAATCATATCATTTTCGATGTCCTCACATTTTTCCTGCAGCAATTTCGTCTTAGCTTCCCTGCACTTCCTATTTATTTCATTCCTCAGCGACTTGTATTTCTGTATTCCTGATTTTCCCGGAACATGTTTGTACTTCCTCCTTTCATCAATCAACTGAAGTATTTCTTCTGTTACCCATGGTTTCTTCGCAACTACCTTCTTTGTACCTATGTTTTCCTTCCCAACTTCTGCGATGACCCTTTTTAGAGATGTCCATTTCTCTCCAACTGTACTGCCTACTGCGCTATTCCTTATTGCTGTATCTATAGCGTTAGAGAACTTCAATCGTCATTCCTTAGTACTTCCGTATCCCACTTCTTTGCGTATTGATTCTTCCTGACTAATGTCTTGAACTTCAGCCTACTCTTCATCACTACTGTATTGTGATCTGAGTCTATATCTGCTCCTGGGTACGCCTTACAATCCAGTATCTGATTTCGGAAACTCTGTCTGACCATGATGTAATCTAATTGAAATCTTCCCGTATCTCCCGGCCTTTTCCTACCTCCTCCTCTTGTGATTCTTGAACAGGGTATTCGCTATTACTAGTTGAAACTTGTTACAGAACTCAATTAGTCTCTCTCCTCTTTCATTCCTTGTCCCAAGCCCAAATTCTCCTGTAACCTTTTCTTCTACTCCTTCCCCTACAACTGCATTCCAGTCGCCCATGACTATTAGATTTTCGTCCCCCTTTACATACTGCATTACCCTTTCAATATCCTCATACCACGTTCAAGCTTCTGACATTCCACGCCCCGACTCCTAGAACGTTATCCTTTCGTTGATTATTCAATCTTTTTCTCATGGTAACCTCCCCCTTGGCAGTCCCCTCCCGGAGATCCGAATGGGGGACTATTCCGGAATCTTTTGCCAATGGAGAGATCATCATGACACTTCTTCAATTACAGACCACATGTCCTGTGGATACACGTTACGTGTCTTTAATGCAGTGGTTTCCATTGCCTTCTGCATCCTCATGTCGTTGATCATTGCTGATTCTTCCGCCATTAGGGGCAATTTACCACCCCTAGGACAAGAGAGTGCCCTGAACCTCTATCCGCTCCTCCGCCCTCTTTGACAAGGCCGTTGGCAGAATGAGGCTGACTTCTTATGCCAGAAGCCTTCGGACGTAATCTAAGCTGGCATGCTACATTAACAGGAGCGTTCCTCTCCCCAGGATCTAACGAGAGGAACAGAAGTTTCGTGATGCCTGTCTTAGTGGCATGTATTAGTTTAAAAGCACGTCTTTAATTCCAGTCCTCCGTTTTGCCTCTGCAAAGTCACCGTGTGGTAGGATACTTCGAAGATATTTTGTTTCCTCTAACGACCGCATGTCATGGTCCTTCAACAATGTGCCGGTAACATTAAGATTCCGCTCCCAATTGTTCGTGGCCACGCCCTTGGGATTCGCCCTTAACCACAATCCGAGTTGGAGTGTCTCTTCAGTTACATCTAACCATTGCGCACCTATTGCACTATTATATGAACCGAGATGTAGGTTCATTTGGCTACTAGAATGCGTATGTTCCTCCAGCATGACGGGGCTACTGCACATTCTAGTCGTCAGGTCACACATTATCCAAACCTAACCTTTCCCGCAAGGTGGGTCATTAGATATGGGCACTTTTCTTTGCCTTCAAGGTCCCCGGACCTTATGTCTTTGGATTTTTGCCTGCGGGGATGGTCAAAGGCGAAGTCTACAATGAAAAAGTAAACCCAAGAGCCGATTTGATCGTCCGGATTATGAATAGTGCAGCCCTCGTAAAAGAACGCAAAGACGTTCTCAGCAGAGCTACACGAGGTGTTATCAAGAGAAATCAAATGTGCATTGAAGTTGGTGGGAGAATTTTTGAAAATGTAATTTGAATGTCCTCATTTGCCTTTGCTTTGAGTTTGTTAGGGTTACGTACTAACAGCTGTGTCTCTGTACTCAAAAAAAGTGGACGCAATTATATGGAATTTTTTTCGTCTGTACTACCACCTGCTAAAATATCTACTATTCCTCCTGAAACACCCTGTATATGGATATATGTGTGGCGTCTGTTCTTTCGGACATGTCCGAAAGAAAATGCTTTATGGCACTCTGCAACGACCTTCGATCTAGTTGCAGGGGCTGATAGGGATTTCAGAGCTGCTTGGCTGTCTGAATAAAAGTAGATGCTACGATTTTTGTAGGGTATACTCTAATTCTCCTCCGTGCACATGCAGATAGAAAAAAAAACTTGTAACACTGTTTCCATCTTCCCTAAAGAGACAGTACACTAGTACACTTTCATCTGTTTTCGACCTGTCAGTAAACCACTATATTATGTCTCCTGCACGGCGTAGTGGTTCGTTTTTTCACTGATCCCTGCTTCCAGCTGTTACATGGCAAGGTTTATTGAAACAGCTAGAAGTTATTGTATAGTTAGTCGGCATTTCCCCAGCCATCGCCATACTGATTTGGGATTCCGTATATTCTATTTCCAGTTATTTCCAATTTTTAGCCTTTATGTCCCTGCCGCTGCCTCCATTTTAAGCCACAGGTGTAAGGCGGGCATGTCTAGCATAATATCCATTCCAAGAGTGGATATCCTGCTAATTCCATCTGTTCGTGAAAGCAGGCCAGTCTCTGCACTTTGACAGACTCCCTAGCAGCCACCTTCTGTTCGACTTTGTTCATATTATAGGCCAATATATTATCGTTGGTATTTTGCCAGGGGTGTATATCCAGTACGTACTGGCTTTAGACCCCACTTTACCTTACAGCAGCTTCTAGTGCTTATAAGATTATCTTACGCAGTGGAACATATTCTTTATGTGAGGTGTTCATAATAGTTTTCCATCCAGGGCTACCTCTAGATACACTACTACCCTCTCTAAAGTTTCATCGAGAAACATAATTTTTCAGTATGCGTGTTGGACATGCTTCCCCATAAATAATACTACAACAATTTTCCTGGGGCTCGTCTTTAAATACTTTTTCACAATGTTCAGTGCACATAGGTTTAACAGTACTAGCAAATTTCCTTACTGTGAATAAATCGTCTACTTATTCTTTTCAAGAGTAGTCTCCCGCATTCAGCTCATCTATGAGTTCATTCACCACTACGTTCTTCATCTCTAAGCATTTACTCGAAGGTCGTACTACTAGAACCCCCTCGACATCCAAGAAGGTACAGAGAGCATCCAGAAAGGGTAGTGCTTTTCCCACCTTCCCAACAAGTTGGTGAAGTGTTACTTCACATGATTTGCTTCGCAAGTATTATGAAAATGTGGTAGTTCATAGATACAATTATGTATTCACAACAACAAACAATATGACGGCAGAAAACAAAAGTGGCATTATGAATTTTGCAGTACCTTTAGGTTTTCGCTTTGACATAAGGGTTACTAAAAGTAGCATGACGAATTTTGCTAGAGCGTTGTCTTACGATTCCCTCATTGAATTTTTTTTTTTTGTAGATGGATCAGGTAATGGGGTGGCGGAGGCAAGGTGGGCAGGGGTCGCAACCCGAGGCCTGGCCACGACATCTCCTCCCTTTCATTCTGGGGATGTGGTACAAAGGATGCAGTTGGTGTATTATTGTGGCCGGCCGCGGTGGTCTCGCGGTTCTAGGCGCGCAGTCCGGAACCGGGCGACTGCTACGGTCGCAGGTTCGAATCCTGCCTCGGGCATGGATGTGTGTGATGTCCTTAGGTTAGTTAGGTTTAAGTAGTTCTAAGTTCTAGGGGACTGATAACCACAGCAGTTGAGTCCCGTAGTGCTCAGAGCCATTTGATTTTTTTGTATTATTGTGAATTTTTTTGTTATTTTTTCATTTATTTTTAATTTTTTTAATTATTATTTTTTTATTTTTTATTTTTTAACAGTAAGGAACTGAAAAGTAGTAAGTGCACCCGTTGCGTCGAGTTTGGGACGCACATAAGTAAAAACATGCTAACAGTTGTAGAAAAAGGCATATAGAAAGAGAGCAAGGCGCGGGACTAAGGAAACCTTGAAACAAAACTGAAGGGTGGAATCCATACCACCATTAACCAGTGCTACATCTTGCACTGGATGGGAAACAAAAACTGGGAAAACCTTTCCGCTCCAGGGACAAAAAGAGGAAATGGGGCAAATACTGCTACAGAGTGTGAGGGTTCACAACGAAGCTCTCCATCTGCTGTATCATCCAGGTATGACTTCTCGTAAGTTGTATCGTGTAGTGTTCTATCATCGTCTTGTAATTTTAGCTTCTCGTACCCGTGATGTTCCAGCTACGTAGAGGGTCGTGGAACGCACTCCACAAATAAGGAAAAATATTGTCGATACCTTGGGTTACGGAGGATCTTGCAATGTCGTTCCTGCAAGTAGTTCCAAAAGTCTAAAGTGTCCTTAGTGCCGTCTTGAAACAAATAATGCACTGCATGTCAACGAAGCCACGTCATTGCATTAGTTTTAGTGCGTGGGTAATACGTCTCATCCGGGAAGATGATACTCTTGGGGTCGATATGATTCGGCGTTACTCGAAGGAAGTATGCTGACATTTGCCTCACTAAGTGCCACACTGCCGTAGACTCGCCACAGCTAAGACGGTGTTCATCGTCGTCTTGAACGCCACAGCTCGTGCACGTGGGTGAGTCTACCATGTGGCTCGCATGTAGCCTTGATCTGGTCACCTGCTTACAGTTGACAGTGATATACCACATCGCCGTGACGTCAGTGTCCGGTGTTACGTGGTGAATTGTCCTCCATACTACTCGCCAGTTGACGTTCGGGTGCTTCCTCTCCACGACGTTATCGGGTCGTCCACGTTGCAGGACCCGATAAACCGTCTTTGCCGTCGCCAGTTGAATCGCTGGTAAGGCAAGTCGAACGTAACTTAGTTCGAGGTAAAAGACACCGATGTAGAAGAGCGAGGAGGGGACGTGGTGTATCGGCACAGGCGGCAACTGGGAGGGCGGTGCCAGTTCTTCTATTAACAAACTCGTCAGACTGTCCGGACGGCGGTGCCATAGTTTGACTAATGTGCTCACAAATAGGGCGACCGCTCTGTCACGAACGTGATAAAGGCCTAGCCCTCCCCGATCCGGGGGAAGGGTGAGAGTCTCATATTTGATCTTGAAAAGCATTCCTGAACTCACGAAGGACCCAAAAGCCGCAAGTATACGGCGAGCTACCATCACCGGTATAGGTAATATCTGGGCGATGTGCGGAATGCGTGACGCTAAATGTGTGTTAACATACTGGGTCCTTTGGACGATGTCCAGGGCTCGTAGGTGGTTGTTGGCAATTCCAGTCCGAACATTTCGTAAAAGCCGTCGAAAGTTGTGAGCAGCGGTCCGTCGTATATCGTCTGTGAAATCAACGCCGAGACATTTCAAACTATCTCTGAGCTGTAAGGGGGTGACACTGTTCTCAGACATTCCGACCCCGATGTTCATCGCCACCGATTTTGCGACGTTGATACGACTACCAGTGGCCATGCTATATTTCGCTATAAAATTCAGTGCGCTACCGGTGTCGTCACCATTGCGGATGACTATCACCAGGTCGTCAGCGTACGCTTTACATCGGAAAGTGTGGCCTCGTAGCGTCATACCCGTTAGTCGTTGGCGCAGGCCGCAGAGGAGTGGTTCCATGGCCACGGCGTAAAGTAAAGTGGACAGAGGGCAGCCTTGGCGTGTCGATCGAGAAATGGTGAGGGGCTGCGTAGATCGGCCGTTGACGATCACCTTGGACGTCGCGCCACGGAGTAGTCGCATGACGACAGTGACGAATGGCTGTGGGTACCTCATATGTTGGAGGACCGCTTCCAAATAGTCGTGGCCCACTCGGTCGAAAGCTTGACTAAAATCTATTGCTGCCAGTTCACCCTTCAGACGAGATGCCCTTACCTAGGAGCTAGCGAACAGGTGCGGGTCTTTGACGTATTTATTGGCACAGTAGCCGCTATGGCAGATAAATCGCAAACATAAGAGACGAGAGTAGTTGTATTTCCCGTGTGGAACCACTTTCGTTGACTCAAAAGCATTAACTGATATCCTTATGTCACATCTCAAGAGAAAATCACTAACAGTACTCAACTGAAATGACACGATAATGTCAAGTGAATTTAGCAGGATAGTTCTGTGCCATCAAGGAAGTAACTCGTCGGTCACATAGTTGCCAAGTTTCAGTTATACTGCCAGGAAGGATACCAGCTGATGTGTTCTGTGAGTGACCTAGGAGGTGTGTCAAGGGCCGCAAGTTTCTCATTATATGTCAATGAATCTTATTCGCATTTCTGTAACTAGGTTTAGGGGCTAGAGTGCAATTACTTGTAATACATCGATGCACTGAATGCAAACTAAATGTCATAAATTAATAACTGCGACAATTATTTGTGTTTTACTGTCTTAATCGGACCGAAACCCTGAAAGCGTAGTCATCAGACGCGATTCACAATTTTGGAGCTTCTCCAGTGGTTGAGTTGGCAATGCATCTTTGCTGTACAATATTGTTATTGAGATTACTGTCATTGGCACATCCGCCAGAAGACAGGCATGGCATGGCTTATTGTTGTCAGCTTTCCTGACGGATATTCTACACTTGCTCGAAACGTGAAGACTTAAGGTGAATTCGAACATTGCATATGGCGAAAATTTGATGTTTCTATTCTTCCAGCTCTATCATTCAAATAACAGTTACAATAAGCGGCAGAAAAGCGCCTGTGAACCAACCGTTAATTAGTAGAATCTGACAAATTCCATCTGTCATCTGATAACTGTGAAAAACTACTTTTTTCATCTTCACAGCACCACAGTATGAACTCAAGCGTTTCATAGGATACCTATACGTAATTTCGTTGTGATCATTTTCAATGACAGTAGGGGAGGAGCAAAACCATCTGACTTGAAACATACTTTTCCAGCGGGATTTGAATCTTTGGCTACAGTTGCAGTAGCACGTCCAGTGAGATATCAAGAATGTGAGTAATCACTCATTGCTATAGTATAGGCTAGGGCAGAAAGAGGCAGG
Organism: Schistocerca nitens; assembly: GCF_023898315.1. Classification (NCBI taxonomy): domain Eukaryota; kingdom Metazoa; phylum Arthropoda; class Insecta; order Orthoptera; family Acrididae; genus Schistocerca; species Schistocerca nitens. The sequence goes on from NW_026045897.1 coordinate 5,890,395, forward strand.
TTTCCAACAAAGTAAACGATGAGAGACACTGTCGCTGTCACTTATTAAACAGGAATTGTTCAGAAAATTACACCTATATCTGGTGAAATGAGTAGGTTTACGCAGCTCCAGTCCGGCACTATCACTGAGTTGCCAAACATTTTCCAAATAGCATTTAAGATAAAAATGTGTGTGTGTGTGTGTGTGTGTGTGTGTGTGTGTCTGTTCTTTCGAACATTTCCGAAAGAACAGACACTACGAATCAATTAATCAATTGTTAATCAATTAAAGATTGAAGGACTGATGTCCAGGCTGTCATGGCCATTAAAACAACGGCGTCAGATGAAAAATTGTGCCTGACCAGATTCGAACTCGGATTCGTAGTGTGTTTTCTTTCGGACATTCCCGAAAGAACAGACACCACACATATATCCATATACAGTGTGTTATATGGCATTTTTCTGCAATTTGTCTATACTACCACCTCCTACAATATTTACTATTCCTCCTGAAACATCGTGTATAATTATTTGGGTCTCGATGGGTCATCGAAAGTTTTCAGTGCTAGACGCACGACATCGTCCGAACCCTCGCGGGAATACAGAGTAGCAGCGAGCGAGCGGAATAATGTAATGACGACGAGGGGGCGGGGGGGGGGGGGTGGTACCGCGCATGTGGTATGTGGCAAAGATAGAAATTCGCGTCTGACGAGGACCGTGTGTAGACAGTGTAGACAGGGGTATGGGTGTGTGTGTGTGTTGTCCATAGCGTAAGTTAGTTTAAGTTAGATTAAATAGTCTGTAAGCTTAGGGACCGATGACCTAAGCAGCTTGGTCTCATAAGTTCTTACCACGAATTTACAAAATTTTAAATTCAAAAATACAGCATCTCGGTTCTTACAATAGTGCAGTATGTGCGCACTGGTTAGATGTAACTGAAGAGATACTCCAACTCGGATTGTGGTTAAGGGCGAATCCCAAGGGCGTGGCTACGAGCAATTGGGAGCGGAATCTTAATGTCACCGGAACGTTAATGGAGGACCATGACATGCGGTCGTTAGACCGACTGCAGAAACGTCAGTTTATAAATACATACATACTCAGCAAAACATGTCATGTCACAGCAGTCTTACCGATACTGCAGGTCTCTGCACATAAAATATTAGCTGTAGCCTCTTTGTATGTGTGGAAACAAAATATCTTCGAAGTATCCTACCACACGGTGACTTTGCAGAGGCAAAACGGAGGACTTGGAATTAAAGACGTGCTTTTAAACTAATAATACGTGCCGGCCGGGGTCGCCGAGCGGTTCTAGGTGCTACAGTCTGGAACCGCGCGACTGCTACGGTCGCAGGTTCGAATCCTACATCGGGCATGGATGTGTGTGATGTCCTTAGGTTAGTTAGGTTTATGTAGTTCTAAGTTCTAGGGGACTCAGAGTTAAGTTAAACTAATACATGCCACTAAGACAGGCATCACGAAACTTCTGTTCCTCTCGTTAGATTCTGGGGAGAGGAACGCTCCTGTTAATGTAGCATGCCAGCCTAGATTACGTCCGAAAGTACTGTGGCGATTGGAGCTGTATAAGACTTCCACCAGCACAAACCAACACTAGAACCGTCTATGATTATATTACCAGACATCGTTTTCACAAGCCAATTCCAGTAAATTAACCTACAAAAAACTGTAGGAACGTCTGGAAAAATATCAACAATAAAATTCTACCAACTAGAGTCAGTGCCGTATGGAGCGACGTTGTAAACGAAACCATACCCTCAGCGGAACGATTATGGAAAATCAAATTGAGACCATCTCCATACTGCGACAAATGCCGGCTTGTAGAAACTGTAGCGCACATCTTCTTATGTAAAAATAGAATCAGAATTTGGAACTGGACTAGGAAGAAACTAGCACTATCAACAGAACTATAGAAAGTCATATACCGATAACTGAAGCTTTTACAACCCGACTGGAAATGTTACCCGTCCGCAGTTATTCGTGGCTTCTGGGACAGTTTGTTTTTTACGTCGTAACAAACAAAACTTCGAAGAGTACGTGTTTTATATTGCAGAAGAACATTTTAAGCTGAAGAAGAATAACAAATATAAGGAATGGTTTCAGTTTCTTTATCTGTTGCTTTATGTGGGCTACGAAGAGGTGGACAGTTTTTTTGATTAGAATCAGAATACTATACTTTCACTTTTTTTTTATTCCTGGAATATTCTTTTACGTTGGTTCTAAAATCAGAACTGTTCTAGTTTGGCAAAACTCCTCCGGCTCCGAAATTTTTTTCATTTGTTGAAAAATATATTGCTTCCTTACAGACCTCATATGCATCCAGTGCATAATAACTTAAATTGTAAATATATTTTTGAATGAATGTTTGTTATGTATTTTTCCGACACCCTTTTCACTGATATAAGTAATGTTCCACAAAGAACGCACGCCATTGGAGGTGGCAATCTGCAATTTATTTCACCTTAATTACTACTTCAATTTTATTCTACAATATAAAGGAATATATGGGTGCAAACATGGAATACATGGGAATAATGCAGCTGCTCAGTGACAGGTATGGCGTAGGCATTGTGGCCAGGCCTCGGATCTTCGACCCCTGCCCTCTTTGACTCAGCCTACCTGGTGCTGAAAGTCTTCTCAAACATTCTTTTTTAAAGATAGTGCAGTGATTAGCACGTCTGTCTAGTGAGCAGGAGGTCCAGGTTCGAAGGCCAGTCGGTCACAAATTTTCATCTGCCGTCGTTGCTGTATTTCTTCGCGCTGTGACAGTGTGGGCGGCGGTCCTTCGATATTTAAGATGCAATTGTTTTTTGAGGCAATAGAGGTGACCTGCGAACATTTGTCTTGCCATCAATGTAACGGGACTTCAGCGGTATCCAACCCCTAGTCACTGCTTTGTGCCGGCGCTAACCCGTGTCATATATAGGAGAATCAGATTGTAGTTCATATTTAGTCAAATAACGAATGGTGAGTAAACAAGTATGCCGGCCGGGGTGGCCGAGCGGTTCTATGCGCTACAGTCTAGAACCGCGCGACCGCTACGGTCGCAGTTTCGCATCCTGTCTCGGGCATGGATGTGTGTCTTGTCCTTAGGTTAGTTAGACCGCTAGAACTTAGAACTACTTAAACCTGATGACCTCAGAAGTTAAGTCCCATAGTGCTAAGAGTCATTTGAACCATTTTTTTAAATTATACAAGTATTTACGAATAGTGGAAGCAGGATTGCAGCGAACTGATCACTTAACCAAGAGCAGCATGGAGTACCTGTGTAATGAGTTATTCCAGCTGCGTAGCTGAGGGTAATATTTGTTAAGGAATTCATTGCAGAATTAATGTAATACCTGCATCATGATCTCTGTAGTCATACTGTATCAAGGGCAGCCCGCGAATGGAGTACTATGTTCGGATTACTCAAGCTGAGGCCAAATAAAGAGAAGCGACGACGCCGCAACACTATCTTCACTTAAGTAGGTAGTCAGCGCTAAATAATGTGAGCCACCATTAACGTTACTGTAAGCAGTTTGACAGTATAACACCACCACAACTACTGACAACCTGAACCATTATCATCACGCAGTTGTAACTCGCAGTGATTACAAGTTGCTGATGTTAATCAAGAACAGCGGAAAGCGCCTCTGAATTCCATTTGCGTTACGCCTAGGACGGAGAGAATCCTAAATAACATTTATAGGTCACCCAGCGAAGAGAAGAGTCCACGTATTGTCTGCAGTTTTTGCAGTTTGATATTAATGCAGTTCCAGATGGTTTCACACTTACGGGTTCTTTTGGCTATCGGAATACTCACATGGGAATTATAAAAGTGCAATTCCTAGAACGCTCAACTACCTTAATAACACCTCATTCTGGATTGAATAAGATTCGGAAAACGACGTTAATTTGACGTTTCCATCCATCTCCTGCCGGCCGAAGTGGCCGTGCGGTTAAAGGCGCTGCAGTCTGGAACCGCAAGACCGCTACGGTCGCAGGTTCGAATCCTGCCTCGGGCATGGATGTTTGTGATGTCCTTAGGTTAGTTAGGTTTAACTAGTTCTAAGTTCTAGGGGACTAATGACCTCAGCAGTTGAGTCCCATAGTGCTCAGAGCCATTTGAACCATCCATCTCCTGACGTCTTGCTGAATGAAGTCTGCACGCACAGTTGTGTTGCCTGTCGCATCTTTCGTTACATGGTGTATCTGACTCGATTAAATCAAAAGTACGATCAAGTTGCCCATTACTTAACTGCCACCATTTAATGATGATGTAACGCAGTTCAGGTGAGCTGCACATGTTACTTATCGAAGCAAATGATAATACTTAGCAATGTCCTGTACCTGCTCATCTTCTAGTGACTAGCACTTACTTCAATGTGGCCTTTAATATGGTTTGCAACAGATACAATAACCCTCAATTTCTTGGATCAACACATGGGACGAAACTTCGCACTTCTGTCAATGACAAGGGCATGTGCAAATAAACTTCATGCACTGCTTACCAAGGCTGCAAGCAATTGTGTATGCACTGATGGCATTACAACTAGATGGATCCTCCCAAGAAATGATTATGTTACAGTTCCTGAAAGAAAAGGTTGACCAGTCAGTAAGAACAGAATCTGAAGCCAGTCTGAGTCCCAATATCTCCCAGACATCTGAAGAGATTGTGCTTTCCTCAAAACTAAATGCGAATCACTGCAAATCACAAGACTACAGTACCACCATGGCACAGCACATCTGGGAACAAACAGCAGTCTCCCTCCAATGCCAAGGACTTAGGGCATTGGAGACAAATCTACATTGCTACTAGAGGGTAAGTACCATATCCATAGGAAGTGATCATCCTGTGCTTCGATATGTCAGAGCGGTATCAAATGGTAGAGCACCAACATTTCCTCAAGGCATTCAGTCGCGTTATACTATGCAAAAACTGATCCTGATGCTCAAACTTGGTTTAATTCTTCTGTCTCCAAGAATCTCTTCAACTAAGTTGTAACGATGAGAAGAGCAGCAGTGAAAAAGCACACTTTGTGAAACTCACAAATATAGATTCCACAGGCAGATTCATTGTTTGTCTTCTGTTTGGGGAGGAGTCAATACTCAATTCTTTTCACACTGCAGCAAAATTCTGCTCTCAGACTGAACAGAAATTAGTGAGATAACCAAAGTTAAAGAAAGCTATACAGAGTTTGAGGGAGTACGAAGACTTAGGAAAGAACATCTGTTATGATTATGGGTTACATGGCACATAGTACTGTCTCCGAGACGGCCAGCTCGACTACTGAAATGATAATAGTGTTCCATTTTTCTGCCATATTGAACATGAAATAGTAACTAAACAGTTTGCTAATGACAGGACCAATCATTCACTGGATTTGTAATCCATAATATTGTGTTTCTGCATGCACTGCATTGCCTTCACAGCAGATATAGAGAAGACACATCTGGTAGCAGATGATCATGCTTACTGACAAATATTAAGGGAGAGTGATATATGTGCACCACTTCAGGAATACCAATTGAAGACCATCCACTCATTATGAACTCTTACAGGAATCGTCACCTTAGTGGGCATGAGTAATGAGTGGATGGGAAATATCTATTAGGATCATTACGTAAGTAGATTGTGAACAGTTGGTAGTATGGGTCTCATGGGAAGCGTGCAAGGGATAAGTCCCTGCAGTTGCACTAGTCGTCTGTGTCCTCGGGGGCTCAGATGGATAGAACGTCTGCATGTAAGCAGGAGATCCTGGGTTCGAGTCCCAGCTGGGGCACACATTTTCAGCTGTCCCCATCGAGGTATATCAACACCAACTGTCGGCAGCTGAGAGTTTCAACTAATTATCACATATCAAATGGCTTGTGAACCATTCTTGCAACATGGTGTCTGTTACAACTAGCTCACAAAGAGAGTGACCACATTGAAGCAGCAAACATTCTCACCAATCATTTCTCTGTGGACAATCTTATCTCAGGTTGTGATACAGTAGGGGCTGAAATCAAGTTCCAGCAAGATCTCAAGGTGTTTATGAAAGGTGGATCCTCACTTTGGAAATGATGCAGCAACAGTGCGAAACTACTCAAAAATATCTCCTCAGCGGTGCAAGAAACAAAACTACCTTCACAGCTTGATAACAATGAGTATGTTAAAACTTTGTTCACAAGATGCTGGATGCTGGAGTGGGCATAGTGTCAAACCAGCCCCTGATGTCTACAGCTTCACAAAATGCACTCTATTGTCTTCACATCATCCAATTTTTATCCATTTGGATTAATTATGCCCAGTGTGATCACATTCAAGATACGTTTGCAATGACTATGGCAATGTAAGTTAATGTGGAATGAGCCCTTGCCTTAAGAGTTGCACTCATTGTGGCAGACACTATACAGTGAAATTTGCATAACAGACAGCAATTGTGTCCATCATAGAAGCATTGCAGGAAGGATACCTGTTAGTATAAGGAAGTCAGTACGAGATCTGGAGGATGGTCAAAAGAATGATCAATCATATGATTCTGTTTCATGTACCAGAGACATATTTGAGTATTACTTGAAGTAACTCCCAAACAGCAGAAATAGCTACACAGTTACTTGTTCGTCAGGATATAGGTCAGGAGCGGTGGGTGTTGTGATCATTAAAAGTAATCGAGCTGGAATGTACCCTGTTTATTCATGCAACGATGGTACATGGGTGCCTACGTAGGACTGAGCAGCCCCAAGAGGGATTGCCATCAGGAGGTTTGAGGAGAGAGGTAGAGGCTAGAGGTGCGACTAAGAGAGCGCGGGGCTGTTTCCCAGCTGCCCTCGCCGCGCCCGGCCGTGACCCCAAGTAATCACACGACTAGTCCTTGATTGGAGGGTCGATTCCGCCAACGCGCCTTGCTAGTAGTGTACCCTCGTCAGTGCAACTGACCTGTGGGACTAGAGCCTGACCGAGGAGCACGTGGCAGGAATGTGCCGACCACGGTCTTCCGGCCAGCACCTTCCACCACAGTATGCCCAAGCTGGCTACGGCTGTACATTATGAACAGAAAAATTATTTAATAAAATTTTATCGGCAATGATCCCTCTTGGGGACCTCCTCCCTGCACATCCTTTTCCTTTCCGAAGAAGGCTCTCTGGACGAAAATGAATGAACTGATTCTAATTGATTATTTCATTTAAACAAATATATGATCATTATGAAGGGTCACAGAAATTAACATCCATAACATAGTGATATCAATATGTGCAAAAGTTACAAATTGGCCTGAAGAGCCCGAAGGAAGGCTCTTGAATAGCAAATTTGTGAAGTTGGGGCAACGGCAGTAGGGTCGGCGCCATGGTGTGAGTGTGTGCGTGTGTCGGCTGTATCAGTGGTGGTGGGTACCCAGGCGATGGTGAGGGACACCGGAGCACAGCACACTGAAACACTCCACCCTCGTGGGGGTGAGAGAATGCTCCCAGGCCTGACAGTCACGAGGGGGCTTTTGCCCCATAATATTACTTTGAGTTCTTAAATCTAGGATTCCAATGGTAATTACCCAAATGGGTGAATGAGAACATTAAAAAATTGCGGTGTCACCGCCAGACGCCCCACTTGCTAGGTGGTAGCTTTTAAATCGGCCGCGGTCCGTTAGTATACGTCGGACCCGCAGTGTCGCCACTATTAGTGATTGCAGACCGAGCGCCGCCACACGGCAGGTCTAGAGAGACTTCCTAGCACTCGCCCCAGTTGTACAACCAACTTTCCTAGCGATGGTTCACTGACAAAATACGCTCTCATTTGCCGAGACGATAGTTTAGCATAGCCTTCACCTACGTCATTTGCTACGACCTAGCAAGGCGCCATTATCAGTTACTATTGATATTGAATCATGTACCGTCAAGACCGACGTTCACCATTAACGGATTAATGTTACGTATTCCACCAGCTACGTCCGTTTTTCTAAATTCTAATTTTCTTGTCCTGTTCCAGACCTCACGCCAGCCTGCTTGAGCTAAAATGCGTGCCTTTCGGCCTCCTCCTAGTAACACGGTGTTGGCTCTCCTGCCAACCAAAGCACTGGCGACGAAGCAAAACCGCGTTTTTATCGATATTGCCCTGATTTACTTGTGTAATGGCTTCGCCACAATCTCCAGATGTACTGTCCGAATTTTATCGCTTACAGAATCAGCAGACGCAGGCCTTACTGGATGTCCTTGGACAGCTCGTCCAGAGTCAACAGGCAATGCAAAACGATGCGGCAGTCGCCGTGCGCCGCTAACGCAGCCACAACACGCTGTTGCACCAACTTTTCGACCTTTTGATGTTGCACTGGAAAGCTGGACGGAGTGGTCACGGCAATTTGGATTCCATCTCGCCGACTACAGAATTCAAGGTAACGAGCGGCAGCCTTTTTCGTTATCATTGGTTGGCGTCCAAACGTACCCTGTGATAGTCAAATTATTTCCCCGACACGACGTAGCAACTCTGTCCTGCGACGAAATTTTGTCAGCATTTGATGCATATTTCAAAGAATCAGTCGATGTAGTTGCGAAAAGGTATACCTTCTTTCGTACAAAACATACGGCAAGTCAGACTAATCGGGAGTGGGTTGCAACCTTGCAAGGCCTTACTAGGGATTGTGCTTTTGAGTGTCAATGTGGACTCCCTTATTCAGATACTATGGTACATGATGCAATTGCACAGAACGTTTCTGATGTTCGCATAAGGGAACAGATTTTGAAACTAGTCAATCCCTCCCTTCAACAAGTGATGGACATATTGGATCGGCAGGACACACTTGACTTCACCAGCCGTGTGTCACGTTAACCAGCCCGCCGGGCGAGCTGCACGGAGCAATAAACAGCCCTCGCTCCCGGCCGCGCCGCTGCCGCCAGGCCCTCAGCCACGTGTGCCGCGCAGGCAAGCAAATTCAGTGCTAAAATCATGCCCACGGTGTGCTACTAGACATTCGCGTGAGAATTGCTCGTCACGCCAGGCTATTTGCTTTTTCTGTAATAAAAAAGGACATGTTCAGAGTGTTTGCTAGAAATAGCTCAGATCGGACACTCACAACCATTCCAGGCCCTTTGCTTCGCGCCGAATTCGAACCAAGGACTGTGTTCGTTCCACAAATAGCGTGCGTCGACATCGCCGGAAATCTCATCAAGTCGCAAGTGATTTTGTACCAGTGTCAGTTCACGTTGCACGAGACAGTCACTCTTGTCGTCAGCAAAACAATAAACTTTTTGTAGACTTGGACATTAACGGCAAAGCGATACCATTCTAGCTCTCTAGCTCGATACCGGAGCTGCAGTTTCACTGATCAATCAAGACACTTACAAACTACTGGGCACACCTCCGTTGCGTGCCGCAAATGTTAAGTTAACTAGCTATTCAGGTCAAAAGATCCCTGTGTTGGGAAAGTGCAGCCTTCTTGCAACATACAAAGGACAAACAAAACTTGTGTCATTTTACGTCCTTTGTTCTTCTTCTGCAGTGAACTTGTTTGGTTCAAATGGTTCAAATGGCTCTGAGCACTATGGGACTCAACATCTTAGGGCATAAGTACCCTAGAACTTAGAACTACTTAAACCTAACTAACCTAAGGACATCACACTCACCCATGCCCGAGGCAGGATTCGAACCTGCGACCGTAGCAGTCGCGCGGTTCCGGACTGCAGCGCCAGAACCGCACGGCCACTCCGGCCGGCGAACTTGTTTGGTTTCGACTTATTTCAGTTGTTTGTCTATAGTAAATCAGGTCCTATCAGTGAACCAGACTGTGCCTTCAGACAGTGTTTCTCGTCTATGTGAAGAATTTGCAGACATTTTTGCACCGGGCCTTGGTTGCTCTAAGAACTATAAAGCACATTTGGAACTGCAAGTAAACGCGCAACCGAAATTTTTCAGAGCGCGCAATGTTCCCCACGCATTGCGTGATGAGGTCGCAAAAACATTACACGATTTGGAATCACAAGGTGTAATTGAACGTGTGCAGGCTTCTCTCTGGGCATCACCCTTAGTAATTTTGCCAAAACCTTCCGGAAAATTGAGACTTTGTGTGGACTTCAAGGAAACAGGGAATCCGCAACTAGTAATTGCAACTTTTCCTTTACCCCGCCCGGAAGACGTTTTGACAAACTGTGCCCGGGTAAATATTTTTCGGAGTTGGACCTACCAGATGCGTACTTGCAAATACTGGTGGACGAAGAATCCCAGCGCGTTTTGGTGGTTAACACGCATCTTGGGTTGTATCAATTCAAACGACTGTCATACGGGTGAGCATCCGCCCCTGCATTGTTTCAGCAATATCAACAAACTGTTTGTGCGTCGGTCCCTACTACAGCAAATTATCTGGACGATATTGTGATCTCCGGAAAGACAGAAGAAGAACATTTGGCAAATCTCAGAACATTATTTCAGGTCTTGCGACAAAATGGTCTTCGCTTGCGGAAGGACAAATGTGTGTTTTTTGCTCGTGACTTGCCCTACCTGGGACATGTACTCAATGCCCAAGGCATACATCCTAGTCCCGAGCACCTCCGTGCCATACAAGACTTGCCTTCGCCGCAGAATTTGAAGCAGCTACAGGGTGTGCTGGGAAAAATCAACTATTATCATAAATATGTGCCGCATGCCTCTCCCATTTCAGTTCCGCTTCATCGTTTACGCCGTAAAGGTGTTCCGTTCGTCTGGACGACGGAATGCGAACGCGCCTTTCGCCAGTTGAAATCGGCGTTGCTTTCAAATACTTGCCTTACACCATTCGATCCCCAGAACCCCCTTTTGTAGATGGTGGATGCTTCGGATTTCGGGATCGTTGCTGTGCTTGCGCACAAAGATGGATCGCACGATCGCCCTATTGCCTTTGCGCCCAAATTGCTCTCGTCTGCGCAAAGAAATTATTCACAGATCGAGAAAGAAGCATTGGCTCTCGTATTTGGTGTTACAAAGTTTCATGATTTCTTGTATGGTCATCACTTTACCACTATCACAGACCACAAACCTTTGACATCGCTTGTTCATCCGAACAAGCCTGTACCTCCACGTACAGCACAGAAATTCATTCGCTGGTCTATTTTCCTCTCGCAGTACCGCTACGATATCTTGTATCGGTCCACTGCTAAGCACGGAAACGCCGATGCATTGTCCCGTTTGCCTGTTGCTGAGGATAGAGCATTCGATTCCTCCGAACTTGCTTGCATGTTCATTGATTCGGAAACCGATGACGTGGTCGAATCCTTTCCGATTGATTTTCGTCGTGTAGCCACTGCCACAGCTGCCGACCCTGTCCTTGCTACCGTTCTGCGTTTTGTTGCTACGCAATGGCCCTTACCAAAGTCACGGATCGGGGATCCGTTGGTTCGCCGATTTTTTGCTCACAAGGAGAGACTTTTTGTTCGACGTGGTGTTTTGCTGTTGCGTTCTGATAATGATCAGTCCAGGGCCGTGGTCCCACGTTCGTTACAGTCCTCTGTCTTACGGCTTCTCCACCAAGGGCATTGCGGTATAGTGAGAACGAAACAACTTGCTCGTCAGCACTGTACTTGGTTCAGAATCGTTGCCGCGATTACGAATATGTGATCTTCTTGCATGGTGTGTGCCGAACAACAATCAGCACCACCGCGGAAATTCTTTGCATGGCCAAAAGCCACTTCCCCTTGGCAACGCTTACACATCGATTTTGCTGGTCCATTCTGGAATGCTCGATGGTTGGTTGTGGTAGATTCATTCAGTAATTTTCCTTTTGTTGTCCGGATGTCTTCCACGACGTCATCTCCCACCATCCAAGCGTTATCTGCTATCTTTTGCATTGAAGGGCTTCCACAGACTATTGTTTCTGACAATGGCCCACAATTCATGTCCGCAGAATTTCAGTCATTCTGCAAGGCCATTGGTACTAACATCTGACGTCCGCGCCGTTTTCGCCACAGTCAAACGGTGCCTCTGAACGATTGGTCAGGACTTTCAAGTCGCAGATGTTGTAGTTAAAAGAGTCGCATTCTCGAGAGGACGCGTTATTGCTCTTTTTGTCCTCGTATCGCTCTCAGCCCCGAGATGGTCGCTCGCCGGCTGAGTTGCTCCACGGTCGTCGTCATCGAACCTTGACGTCTTTTAAATATTTACTATTAAAAACAGTCTTGATCACGATTTATTTATCAAGGTGACCGGTTTCGACCACTACTGTGTTCATCTTCAGACCATTGAGTAGGAGCCTCTTTCTGTTGTCTTTGCTACATCCGCCGCATCAGGTTCCTGTGCAGCGGCAGACACCTGCTTTTGCTCCTGGCGACGTTGTCTACTATCGCCACTATCGAGGTTCACGGCGTTGGCTCGAAGGGCGCCTTCTTCGCTGCCACGGCCGCGCTATGTATCTGGTTTTGGGGGCCTCTGGTGAGGTGCGCCAGCATCTCAACCAGCTGCGCCTCTGTCGTCGCACGGGATCTGCCGCTCGCCGTCTGCTTTCAGCGACGGTGCCGTCCGGTCAGCTCCCTGGGGACCCATGTACTGGCTCGCCTCAGCCCCAGGTGTTACCGACGCTGCCTTCCATTTTGCCCCATGGCGACGCGCCGCCGCCACCGCCGCCGCCGCCTGTTCTCCCGCCGGCGACGCCCGCAGTGGATGCGTCGCTGCAACCGCCGGGCGCCTCCCTGGGTCACGCGCTGCCGATCGCTTCCCATGAACGGATGTCCTCCGACATGGAACTCTTGCCCGCTCCGGACGAAATGTCGTCTTCGCCCGTCGGGTGCCCCGACCCGATGGAGGTCGACCCTTCGGCTCCTCCTGTCCCTCTGCGGGCGCATACACCGCATGTTGGCGTGCACCCTGGAGCAGGTTTTCAGGCGTTTCCTAGCTCCCCGCGGTCCGAATGGCAGGGTGCGGGTGGCACAGCCTCGCCTGTTGTTCGGTTCCCCACCTCGTCGCATACGTCAACATGGGGTCCTCCCCACGGCGGGTAACACAACCGTTGGCCGATTTGCGGGGGAGGAATGTGGTGTCACCGCCAGACACGACACTTGCTAGGTGGTAGCCTTTAAATCGGCCGCGGTCCGTTAGTATACGTCGGACCCACGTGTCGCCACTATCAGTGATTGCAGACCGAGCGCCGCCACACGACAGGTCTAGAGAGAGACTTCCTAGAACTCGCCCCAGTTGTACAGCCGACTTTTCACTGCCTACTTATGTTCTCATTTGCCGAGACGATAGTTTAGCATAGCCTTCAGCTACGTCATTTGCTACGACCTAGCAAGGCGCCATTATCAGTTACTATTGATATTGAATCATATACCGTCGAGACCGACGTTCACCATTAACGCATTAAAGTTAAGTATTCCACCAGCTATGCCCGTTTTTCTAAATTCTAATTTCCTTGTCCTGTTCCAGGCCTCACGCCAGCCTGCGTGAGCTAAAACGCGTGCCTTTCGGCCTCCTTCTAGTAACACGGTGTTGGCTCTCCTTCCAACCAAAACAAAAATGACAATAATTTAAAGAGAAAACAAAATGATTTACACGAGTGTTAAGACTCGACAGTTAAATTGGGATTCCATAGGCTTTATATAGATATACAAATCCATTACAAAATTAGTTCATTGAACTGACACCTAGACTGCAACTTAATTCTAAGGGGGTGGGCTGTCATGCCTGATCACATGCACCAAGGTTGGCAGGTAGGTTCAGGTGTGATATTCACCTTCATGTTGTGGGGGTGGTACTACTTCTCGGAAGGAAGTGAAACATTTGCAAAACCGTCTTTTACAGAGTATCCGGGATACTATAATCAGAATCATTGCAGCGATGATTACTGAACCAACGCTGGGTAATACGACTGTGGCTCTGAACCAAGCGCTTAACCAACCAGCAGTATGTGAGGCTGCTCAGTGAAGAGCGACTTGGTTATGTTCCTGGGTAAGGAGATGATTGATGGATTGGAGTAGATCTGGATCATTGGTATTCGGTAAATTCTTCAGCTTCTCATGGTGATGGAGTTTAAAAGAGAGTTCAGGAAGGTATAAGGTAAATGTGGGAATGGTGACATGAAAGTGGAGTGCAATTGAGCTGATATCCTCATAGAATCAGCGTATACGTCACATCTTGATTATACACTAGGCCACTATTATCCAGTGTTACCCGGTACGATTCAGTTTCTGACATTGAACGGTGGCACACCAGGGTGGTCAAGAGCAGTCTGTGGAACAGCGAATAGAAAACTGTTGCCAACAGGGTGAATTATTGGTTGACGAAGTGAGACTAGAACACGAGGACATGGAGGTGTAGTAGTTTCAGCTAAAAACAGTGACATCTCGCACTCAGTAGTGTTAGCGTGTAAAACTAGCGTGGAGCGTAAGTAATGTGTTGTATGGGTGCAACTGGACAGTTCAGCGCGAGAGAGTGTGGCTTGGGTTTGTCGATCCCAACTAACTATTAAAAATTCTTGAGTCTGCCAAACAACGTGGTGGTGAAGGGTGGCCCAAGAGCCTGGAAAAGTGTATTTTTGATAGCACTCGTATTCACAATTTGCGCACGTGATTGGCAACCTCATTCACACCTGAATACCATCCAAATTACAGGTAAGACGGACCTCCAATGCAGCATAGTAGAAGGGGAGGTTGCGTTCAGCTTCCAGTGTTGATAACGGTCGACTGCGAGAGAAAGTAGTAGTGACCCTACAAGTAAGAATTTCTTGGCTTACTTGATGAGTAATTCAGAGATGACGGAGGGGGTACAACGTTGTAGCAATAGTTACCTGGCAAGTAGCGACGATGGACCAGTTCTGTCACGCTTACTGATGAACAAGGCCACGAAGTAGAATCCTGGCAGCAACCAACAGTTTGATCAGCAGATACTCAGTGTTGAATTACACCATTGTCTTGCCGCCTCGCTACCCCACGACTGTCAATCACACATCAGCAAAAAAGACGCTGAGCACGGAGGCAGTACTACGCAGCACAGACGAAGTGTAACTCACTGGAAAAAATTTTTCAACCTGCTATGGCACGAAGGCCAAGTGTAATTAATTAATTTGAGATTTTGTACGAAGAAAGTTTTTTTTTAATGAATAATAATAATGAGAAGAAATACTGTGATGGCGGTGTAAACCTGCACGACCTAGGCACCTCCCACGCATTGGCCACTACACAGGGGCACCCACCCCGCTAAGGCTCAACACGACGAGACAGGTGAAATAATTCATAAATTTCAGAAATAATATTGAGTGGTTTTTCAGCTGTAGAAAACCCGAATGAGGGTAGGACACCTCAAGTTAACTCAATAATCATAGGATCTTTACTTACAGAAGTGGTCAATAGAGAGATTAACTGTACTGAAGTCGGAAATGAATATTGGTGCGAGCGAGTCTGTTGCTCATGAATACAGAGGCTGGGCGTGAAGGAGTGGAGGCGGCGCAGTGCAGCTTTATCAGCGCTGAGCCGGCAGAGTGCTGAGCTCAGGTAACAGCATCAGAGAGTGTTAGAGGCTCTGCGTCCAATACTAAGACGTTGTAAGTGCAACTTAAAAGTAACAGTTTATTGCAAAGCAATAATAAACGAATAGCTGATGTCACAAAGACGTTTGATTCCATGTTAACAGAACAACTTAAGTGTTCAACAGGTAAATTGATATTGAATATTCAACGTTGTTGTTTAACAGAAACTGCTACTGAACATAACGTACATATGTACGTACTTCCCGTTCCCCTTCCGAAGAGCGGAGGGCATAAACGATAAAAGCCTTGTTCATGTACTTAGTATATGACAATAGAGGTCTGGTAACATCAACGAGTTACACCAAGGTAATGTTAATATGAACAGTGTGGGTGTGTTGTAAGTGTGTTATTGTGCGTATTAAGTGTTGTGTAAATGTGCGACTGATAGCACCCATTGGCCGTCAATTCGTATCCACCGTCAGCTACCGTTAGAGATACTACCAGTCGAGACAACAATGAAAATTAAAAGGGAATACCAAATATGACACAAAAATAACCCATAACCATAAAGTGTACTAAACATGAATCATCACTCTAAATTGATAATAACAAAACATGACAGTGAAGTAATAATAATTGACAAGAAATAAAATCAAGGGAATATTTCCCAGCCATGAACTTCTGAATCAGATACAAAATCCATCAGAGGATGTTGTTTTTTAGTGGGTTGACGAAGTGCATAAGGGACTACGTCAGTAGAATCCGACAGTGTGTGTGTATATAACAGTGGCATTGTATAAAATGTAATAAAAGAGCGTCTGGGGCTCAGTTCATTTGTGGTTAAATGCCAAAGGCGTAGTGTGAGCGAAAATTGTCTCACGGTAATTGATGTATGAATTGTTTTGTGCTCAACTGAGGAGCCTAGGATTCGATGACGTGTAAGTACAAGTTCGCGTAGCAAATGAGCTACCTGTGAGTGACTCGACTATTAAGTTGAGCAGGGCATTATTGCAATCTGCAGACTTGAATTGCAGGGCAATGGAGCAACCTGCGGACAGTACTAAGGCAACCTGTCTAATAATTGATGGGTAGGCAGTGCATTGGAGCTATCTGCGATACCGTGGTTCAGCTGGCCTAAGGGCGTTCGTCTGATTTAATAAAGAATTAGTGCAGGCACATGGGTCTCCTGCGATACATGGAATAAAAATATCAGCGGCGTTATTAGCGACCTGCTGTACTAGGAATATGTAGACTGTTCGAGCAATAAAAATAGCTCTGAAGCTAGAATAGCATGCATGCATAAATAGCGTCACTTTTTGTGCGCGCTTTACATAACAATACAGAAAATGAAAATCGTGTACTATAGTTATGTCGTTATGCTAACGCTAGTGATTTAAACACAATGACATATATTGACACAATAATATATAATAATACCGCTTTAAATAGTCGGGACGATATTATGAATGGTAGTACAAGAGTTTCGCATTGAAGTTGACGCATGATGTAGGCTGTTGGGGCCACAGGGCGCGGTGCACGTGCTCTGGTATCTGGTATGCAGTAGAAACAAGTGTCACGACCTCGACAGCAGCAGGTGCGCACACGTGTTGGCTAGTGTTACATGTTAACGTTGCTGTTCTAGCATCCTAAGGCATCTGCCCCCTCAGGGGGTCCACAACTCGTGTGTGGATACGTGCTTAGCGAGCACGGGACCCTGAGGTAATGTGGCCCTCCTTCCTTTCTGGGCTGCATACCTTCCTTTTCCGCAGCCTTCCCCATCCCCCAGTCTCTCTTCTTCACTTTCTCTGCTGGCAAGTCTTTGTCCATTTGTCCTTCTCTTTTCCTTACCTCTTCTCTTTACCCTTTCCTCCGCTGCGGCGTTTGAGACCTCTCTTCTTTCCTTTCCCTTTCTTTGTTCCTCCCTTTCTCTTTGTTCCTCCCTGTGCATGTCTGAAGGCTGAACCACGCATTCCCGTGCGTAGCCGGTGGCAGGGTAAAGCGTTATTCCCCGCCCCGGGTAGACAGGTAGGACACGTACGTACCCTGTTACCGCCTGAACGTGCCGATTGGTCCCTCCGTCCGGTTCTCGGGAGGTGTGACCTGAGGTGTGAACAACCACCTAAGGTGGGAGTGCCCTCAGATAAGGCCCCCACAAGGAAGGAGCGCGCCATCGGAGACGCCGGTAATCGTGGGGGATACTTCCGCAGTGGTTTCCTCGTCATCTACTATGTCTGCTCACAAGCGTAAGTTCAATGAGTGTCAGCCATGGACAGTTCTTCCATCATTTCCACAGTTACTTGTTGTTTCTCGGTCGGATGAAGGTCAACACTTCTACACGGTCAACCCTTTCATTATTCAGAAAGGCGTCGACGCAACTGCAGGTCCTGTAAAGTCTTGTTCCCGATTACGGAATGGCACCTTGTTGTTAGAAATAGTCAGTGCCCTCCAGCCACAAAAATTGCTGCGTACTTCACTGCTACACACCTTCCCTGTCCAGGTGGAAGTGCACCGCACTTTAAATTCATCCCTCGACGGATTGTCCGACGAGGAAATTCAAAACTACCTGTCTGACCGGGGCGTAACGGCTGTCATCGAGTCATGGAAAGGGTTGACACGAACATCGTTCCAACCCGTGCTGTCTTCTTGACATTTGACAGAGTTCAACTCCCGCCAAACATAAAAGCGGGCTATGAGAAAATTTCCGTTCGCCCTTACATCCCAAACCCTACGCGTTGCTATCGGTGTCAGCGGTTCAATCATACCAGCCAGTCCTGTTCCAATCCGGCCAAATGTGTTAAGTGTGGCAAGGATGCCCATGAGGGTGCTTGTCCACCTTCGTCCCCTCGTTGCATCATCTGTATGGGTGACCACGCTGATTCCTCTAGAGATTGCCCCATTTTTAAAGACGAACGGCTCATTCAGGAAATCAGAATGAAGGAAAAGGTGTCTACGTTTGCTGCTCGAAAGTTATTCACCAGTCGAAAGCCCACTGTGCCTCACGCAGGTAAATACAGCACTGTCCTTGCCTCTCCTCAGCCAACAAAGGAGGCAGCCATGCAGAATTGTGATCTCACCTTTAGTGCCACGGTCGTCAGATCGGCCAGCGCAAAGATCGCCCGTTCAACCTTCCCACTCTCGCCTGCTCACTCTATGGCTCACCCTTCATTGGGTTCCGCTAAATGTCAAGCCCCAAAATCAGACACCCGGACTTCCAAAAAAGAGCCTACTCGTGAAGATTTTTTTGTGTACCCCAGCTTCACAACCATCGGTTCCTCCTTCATCTCAACGTCCTGTTTCCAAGAAGAAACCCAGTTCCTCTCCTTCTCCACCACGGCGTGTCCCATCTACAGCACCACCTAGCGGTAACCACCCTCGGCCGTCTTCGGCTGCCAGCAGTGCGCCTCAGCGACACAGATCAACCGGCCGATTGCTGGTGACAGGAGCTGCTCCCGAACAACCTATGGATCAGGATCTTCTGCCTTCGGCTGAATGCCGTTCCACGCTGTCGGTAGCAAGCTCTGAGCAGTCGAGTTGAGGGCAGCCTTGGTCACATTCTTCCATTTTCTGTCCACCCTATGTACATTATCCATTGGAATATCCATGGCATTCGAGCCAATCGGGATGAGGTGTCGATCCTCTTATGATCCTACCCGCCAGTCATCTTCTGTCTTCAGGAAACAAAGCTGCGTCCCCACGACTGCTTTGTTTTCCCCAATTTTTAGTCAGTCCAATTTGATCTCAGTTGAATCATGAGCCCTCTATGTGCTGGAGTGCCTTCTTCTACATGATTCCATTATCACCCAATCCCCTTAAACAGTTCCTTCCAAGCTGTCGCTGTCCGTCTTTCCCTTTCTGGATACACCTTCTCTCATCGTCCACACCAATGGCACGAGCTGATCTCCTTCATCTTCTTGGTCAGCTTTCTTTCGCCCCCTATTCGCTGGTTGGGGTTTTCAATGCCCACCACCCACTTTGGGGATCTCCGCATTCTTGTCCGCGCGGCTCACTATTGATAGACGTCTTCCACCAAGCGGAACTTGTTTGCCTCAAGACGGGGGACCCTACATTTTTGTCTGCCTCCACGACAAATATCTCTCATTTGGACCTTTCGGTCGGTACTGTTCTGTTAGCTCGACGCTTCGAATGGTTCGCTCTTGCTGATACACACTCAAGTGACCACTTTTCATGTGTCCTTCGATTGCAGCCACAACTGCCATATATGCGCCCGAGAAGCTGGAAGTTTGCCCAAGCCGATTGGACACTTTTTTCGTCTCTAGCGACATTCGATGACCGTCTCTTTCCTAGCGTCGACGATGAGGTCACTCATATTATAGACGTTATTCTTACTGCTGTGGTACGTTCAATACCTCGCACCTCTGAATTACCCTAGTGCCCCCAGTTCCTTTGTGGAACGAGGCATGCCGTGACGCAGTACGTGAGCGGCGACGTGCTCTTGGCGTTTTCAGACACCATCCTACTTTGGCCAACTGTATCCGCTATAAGTAGTTCCGTACGCGATGCCGTCGCATCATCCGCGATAGCAAGAAGGCAAGCTGGTACTTCTTTACTAGCTCATTTAACACCTTCAGTCCCTCCCCGGAAGTTTGGAGTCGGATTCGACGGTTATCTGGCGCGCCTAGTTTCTCCCCGGTCTTTGGGCTCACTGTCACGCATGATACTTTAGTGGACCCCGTCGCAATTTCTAACTCACTGGGTCAACACTTTGCTGAGATTTCGAGCTCTTCAAATTACCCGCCAGCGTTTCTCCCGAAGAAACGTGCAGCGGAAGTGCAACCTCTTGCCTTCTCCTCTCAAAATCGCGAAAGCTGCGATACTGTTTTCTCCATGCGGGAACTCCACCATGCACTCTCTTCTTCTCCCTTTTCCGCCCCAGGACCGGATGGTATCCACATCCAAATGTTGCTGCATTTATCATACCATAGTCTGCGTTACCTCCTTCGCCTTTATAATCGAATTTGGATCGACGATACTTTTCCCAGACGATGGCGGGAAGCTATCGTCGTTCCTGTTCCGAAACCTGGAAAGGACAAATATCTCCCCTCTAGCTATCGCCCCATTTCTCTCATGAGTAGTGTATGTAAGGTTTTGGAGCGTGTGGTGAATTACCTTTTAGCCTGGTGGCTGGAGTCCCGAACACTTGCCCAATGCGGTTTCCGAAAGCATCGTTCTGCAGTTGACCATCTTGTTGCCAAACAGTAGCAATGTTTTTCGATCTGGAGAGAGCATACGATACCTGTTGGAGGACAGGCATCCTCCGCACACTGTTCTCTTTCGAGGTCGGCTGCTCCTTTTTCTTCGTGAATTTATGGCAAAGCCCACATTTAAAGTGCTGGTGAACACTACTCTCTCCCGTACTTTCTCCCGAGAAAACTGGGTACCCCAGGGCTCTGTGCTAAGTGTTGTACTGTTTGCCATTGCCATAAATCCAATTATGGATTGTCTCCTTCCTGATGTCTCGGGCTCCCTCTTTGTGGACGATTTTGCGATCTACTACAGCGCTCAACGGACCAGCCTTCTTGAACGACGTCTTCAAGGATGTCTCGACCGCCTCCAGTCTTGGAGCATCGAAACCGGCTTTCGCTTTTCTCCCAGTATGACCGTTTGTGTTAATTTCTGGCGTCGCACAGAGTTTCTTCCGCCTTCCTTACATCTAGGCCCTGTCCCGTTCGCGGACGTCGCCAAATTCTTGGGTCTTATGTCTGACAGAAAGCTGTGCTGGTCCTCCCACGTTTCCTATCTTTCGGTTCGCTGTCTGTGATTCCTCAACACCCTCCGTGTCCTGAATGGCACCTCCCGGGGAGTGGACCGAGTAGTCTTTCTCCGCCTCTATCGCGCCTTAGTGCGCTAGAAATTGGACTATGGAAGCATAGTTTACTCCTCTGCTCGGCCGTCTATTCTTCGGCGTCTCGACTGTATGCACCACCGTGGATTATGTGGTGTCACCGCCAGACACCACACTTGCTAGGTGGTAGCTTAAATCGGCCGCGGTCCAATAGTACATGTCGGACCCGCGTGTCGCCACTGAGTGATCGCAGACCGAGCGCCACCACACGGCAGGTCTCGAGAGACGTACTAGCACTCGCCCCAGTTGTACGACGACGTTGCTAGCGACTACACGGACGAAGCCTTTCTCTCATTTGCCGAGAGACAGTTAGAAAAGCCTTCAGCTAAGTTAATGGCTACTACCAAGCAAGGCGCCAATTGTACATTGCATGTATCTTACGAGTCTCATTTGTGTAGTCCAGAGAGATGTACCACAAGGAGTGATTAAAAGTTAAGTATATTCCAAAGCTACGTATTTTCTTTATAGCAGTCATAACGTATCCTGTTTCAGACCTCACTCCATCCTTCGTGAGTTAGCGCGTGCATCGTGGCCGCCTCTTTCAATGAGTGTGCGCAGTGTTGGCAAGTCTGCCGACACTACAGATTACGTTTAGTGTCTGGAGCTTTTCACACCAGCCCCGTGGAAAGCCTTTATGCTGAGACTGCTGAACCTCCGCTGTCCAGTCGGCGAGCTGTCCTTCTGAGTCGTTATGGTAGCCTGCTAATCCGGCCCATGACATTTTTTTCGACACCTTCTTGGATTTAGGGTATGCAGACCGCCCTTCCTCCCTACTACCACCAGCAGTCCGCTTCCGTCAAATGCTTCATTCTCTTCCCTTCCAATTTCCTAAAACTTTCTTGACAACTTGGGAAACTGAGAAAGGTCACGGAGCAGGCAGGTCTTGGGCCACATCTAAGGCGGTGCTGTATCCCACGGATGGTACCCCTTCTCTTGTTTATCGTCGGGCATTTGCTGCTCTCTGCGCACAAATGAAGGATGCCACATTTATTTACACTGATGGCTCAAAAACATCGTTTGGTGTAGGGAGTGCCTATATTGTTGGCGACACCCCAAATCGATTTCGGCTTCCCGACCAGTGTTCGGTTTATACTGCGGAGATTTACGCTGTTCTCCAGGCTGTCCAATACATCCGTCACCATCAGCGATACAGTATGTTATCTGCTCAGATTCTCTCAGCTCTCTTCTCAGTCTCCAAGCTCTCTATCCTGTTCACCCTCTGGTCCACTAGATTCAGGACTGCCTCCACTTGCTCCACTTGGGGGGTGTCTGTGGCGTTACTCTGGATCCCAGGACATGTTGGTATCTGTGGAAATGAGGCGGCCAATATAGTGGCCAAGGCTGCAGTCTCTCTTCTTCAGCCAGCTATTCGCATGATTCCCTTCACCGATCTATGGAGGGTTTATGTCGTCATGTTGCTCTTTTGTGGCACGCACATTGGTCGACACTTCCCAATAATAAATTCCAGGACGTGAAAGCTCTTCCGTGTTCTTGGACCTCTTCCTCCCGAACAGGTAGTCGGTTGGAGGTTATTTTAACTAGACTCTGGATAGGGCTCTGTCTTTTTAGCCATCGACACCTTTTAAGCAGCGATCCTCCCCCACTCTGACCGTCCACAGTTGAGAGCAGTGGGGACAGACACCTTACGCTTCTGTGGCCCTATTTTACTCCGCTACGCGCCTGTCTACAGCTGTCGCCTGACATATCTTCCATTTTAGGAGATGACACGCGTTCTCGAGTTCAATAGTGCCAGTGAGATGACGTCAGTCATTTGAAGCTCTTTTTGGGGACGAACAACCCCCCTTCTATAGTGGTTTTTTAAGCTTTCCTTCTGTTTTTGGCTCCCCCCACTTTTTTGAGTTTCGCTCCCATTGCTACTGGTTTCCAGTTTCGTTTTTTTACCTTTTCCTAAGTCACAGACCGGGCACTGATGACCGTAGGCAGTTTTGCGCCCTAAAACCATAACAAAAAAAAAAAAAACCTGGGCATCTGGGGCTGGCTGCTAGGCTGCGTGTGTGTTAGTTTTAAAACTGACAATAACAAATTGAACTGAAAGGACAACTAGGCACAGTTCCCATAGCGCTTACATCACCGGCTAATTAGAGGAAAAGGACGTATCTCACAGTGGATCATCGGCCAATATTTTGGGGGCAAGACTGCAACAAGGGAGAAGCAATATGTCAGTGTAAATGAGTGGTAAGATTAAAAGACCGGTACTGTCAGAAGAAGGTACCTACCATGTTGTAGGGGCCTCCTCATTGACAGAAGAAGGAAAACAGGATAGAACAATGACCGCGGCAGTAGAGTGAAATAAAAAGGGAGGGCAAAAAATAACTGCGTAGCAACCAAGGAACAATTGCCCACCGATATACGGCATCCCGGACGATTGGTCGTTTGTGTCTCGTCAGAAGCATGAAAAACCCATAGCATTGCATTGGTTTGCCCATATCTGGCCTTGTCCTCATAGTTCGATGTATAAGAGGGTTAGGGCTGTAGATTGTAACTTATACAATGAATCAAAGCAATAATGAAACTTCAGTTATAAGATTTACAGGCTAAGGTATGCAGAATAATGTAAATCGTTAAGAACTTTGTGTAATTTATCCAGCTAATGTGAAACAAAACAAGGAAAAGCAATTAAACAATTAATCAAATCTACTTAAGATATATTGGGATGTTTGAATGAATTTTAACATAAATATTGTTTGCCGTGTCTTCTGGCGGCATGAAAGAAACCAGTTTGGAGCTGTTAGCGAGCGCGCAGCGCAGGCGTAGGTGCAGAGTAGCACGTCAGCGGTTATGTGAGGTGGCATGCAGTTGCGAGAGACCGGCCGCTACTGTAGTAACAAATATCACGCGCTTAGCGTGTACAAGAAACAACGATGAATTAGAAATTGCTAATCATCTAGAATAAGAGTTTTAAAAAAGCTGTTAGACTACAATGCACTTAACATCATCTTATCTAACTGTCATGCGCAGAGGATAGGGCAGTAATTTGCGGTTTGTTTTTGTAACTACTCAGACGCGCCTCGTGTCGAGATGCTGGATGCGGCAGCGCATGTGGTGATAAGATACCTCATCGCACGGAGCGATGTTACTTGCTGAGAAACAATGATGGCCACTGGCCAGTTGTTCGCAAGGAGAGGGGAATGAGGTTCAAGGAGGGGTCAGCGCTGAAGAGAGGAGGGGAGGCGAAAGCTGATGTGTTGCCCCGCCAACAGCTGGTCCCGTAAACAAAGCGTACGAGGCGTATGCATTTCAAGTCCTGGCTTTTTCTGTTCCAATTACTTACGGTTAGCTGCAGCAAATACATAACTACGAAGTTATAGTAAATACACCAGACGTCAACGTAACAAGTATTAAGAAAAACTCGGAGTAACACACTCCACAAGTACTGGTTTGCCAAATAGATGGCAATAGATGACATCGAAGAATATAATTCGGAGTTAGCAGCCACGGTACTGCAAACACCAAGTGTAATGGTTGTATTTGAAGCAAGTCAGTTGCGTGACGTCTAATGCGTGGCATTGCTTGTACAACATAAAACATAATCATACGTATAAAAATGAGCAAAAATACATGACAAGACTGGAAATTGACAATTGAGAATGGCTGGGGACTCGGTGGTGGCCAGGCACGTCTTGCTTCAAAGTCCCTGGAGAAAATGACTTAAACAAGCTGCAATAAAACATAATACACTAATTAGGCGTGATTAATCACGTGACCTCAAAGCATAAGGGTGTCGATTCCACAAAGCGTATCTAGGACAACCCTGTGGAGGTGATCTCCTCTGTTTTTTCTTTCGCCTCTGTTCCACTTGAGGTGGAGGTGACACAGGCGGATCGGGGGCTGCGACCTGTTGTGGTGACACAGCCTTACCGTGGTAAGGTTGCAGGCGGTCAAAGTGCACTATCACCGTACGATCGGTTAATTGCAGCTAGGCATTGACTGGTGAGGTCAACCGTGCAATCCGATACGGGCCTTCAAAGTGGGGAGAGAACTTTTTAGTTCGTCCCTATTTGATTGCCAGGTTTTGTAATAACACTAAATCACCTGTTTGATAAGTCGGTAAAACAGCATTTTTGTTCTGCCTGTGCAACTGTTTATTAGTAGCTTTGATATTATTCCTCTTTACCTTATACCAGATCGCTTTTAGCCGGCGGGCTAAACATTTTACTTCCTTTATTTCTACACCCTGAGGTAGTTTGTCTATTTCGAACGGCAAATTCATCGGCCGTCCGAACACAGCTTCGTAAGGGGTGTACCCCATGGATTCGTGCATTCGGGTGTTGTATGCAGAAAAAATATACAGTACATACTTGTCCCAATCAGCATGCATTTTTGCAACATAATAGGATAACATTTTACAAATTTTATGATGTACGCGTTCAACGCGACCATTGGCTTTAGGATGGAAGGGAGTTGTACGCCATTTTCTGACTCTTAGCAATTTACAAACTTGTACAAATAGAGCAGACATGAAATTGGTTCCTTGATCTGTTAAAATGGCATCAGGACTTCCAAAAGATAGTATCACACGATTTACAAACTCTCTCGCCACAGTTTCAGCTGTCATGTCGGCGAGGGGAACCAAAATTATATAACGTGAAAAGTGATCAATAACAGACAAAATGTATTTGTTACCTTGTTGCGACTGTGGAAAAGTATCTAGGATATCTAAAGCAAGAATTTCAAAGGGTTGAGATGCCTGAGGAAGTGTTTGCAGTGGCACTCGCGGACGCATATTTTGTGCTCGCTGTGCACATGGTTGGCAAGATCTTACATACCTGTCCACGTCACGTTGTCGGTATTGCCACCAATAACGTGTCGCAATTTCAGTGTTCGTAGCGCGTTTTCCGCTGTGACATGCTTGGATTGTATCATGGCATTGCCGTATTATACGCTACTGCAAGCATTACGGTATTACCAAACGATTTCCATGGGGAGTTTTTCGATACAAAAGATCGTCTATTACTTCAAATTCTGGCAAGGTGGCGTATCTTTGACATTGAACGTGCACCTGCTGTGCTTCTTCTAACTCTTCAATAGATACCTCATCTGACTGAATGATACGCACTTTTCTACTTAACGCATCAGCATTTTGATGCAACCGACCAGGCTTGTGCCGAACTTCAAAATCATATTCGGACAATTTCATGGCCCAGCGCATTCATCCATGCACACAAAAGGAGTATCCTTTTTCAACAATTTAGTAAGAGGTTTGGTAAGAGTGGCATAATCTTAAACAAAACGGCGGTAATAATTTGCAAGACCCAGGAAGGATTGTAATTCCTTTAAATTTGTTGGAATAGGAGAAGTGTCTACTGCTTCAGTTAATCGTGGATCTGGTTTACCTCTTCTGGAACTGATGACGTGACCTAAATACTGCACTTGTGATTGAGCAAAAGAACATTTTTGTAATTTTAAGCTTAAATTAGCATTTTGCCATCGCAACAGTGCACTGCGTAGATGTTCAGCATGTTCAGCAATGGGTTTTGAAAATATAATTACATCATCAAGATACGCAAGGCACATAGCAGGTTTCAACCCACGCAATAGCAGATCTCCAAATAGCTGAAAGGTTGCTGGTGCATTGCGAAGCCCGAAAGGCATCCTTAAGAATTCATATAAGCCACCAGGTACTACAAAAGCCGTCTTAGCTCAATCTTGAGGAGCAATTGGAATTTGATAATACCCACTGTGCATGTCTAATGTTGTAAACTACCGGCAATAGCCCAGACAATTGAGTGTTTCATGGATCCGGGGTAATGGATAATGATCTGGGATAGCAACCTTGTTTACTGCTCACATGTCTACACAGAGGCGATAGGATTTTTCTCCGTCTATAGATTTCTTTGGAACGACTACAATTGGGCTAGACCACGCACTAGAAGAAGGTTGTATTATTCCTGCTTCTAGTTGCTGTTGTATAGTTTCCTCTACCACTGATAGAAGATGGTAGGGAATTCGGTACCCTTTTTGAGCTATTGGTCTAGCATTTCCGGTTGGAATCTCGAATTCGACCGCTATTTGAGGGTTTATGCCACAAATAAACACGTCTATCACACGACATTCTGATTCTTCCAACAGAACCTCGTTATGAGCAGAATTGGCACTTAGTGCGTATGTGAGACATGCGACGCTTCTAATCCTGTTCGCAAATATTCTAAATCCTCACCCGTTTTTTGCTTAAGGGTGGAAAGCAAGTCACGATAGTAACTAGTACCACGTTTGTCTGTAAACTTTTCAGTCAACCCTGTTGCAAGGGACTGGAAGGTAGGGGCATTTTTCAAGCTCTCGACAGACTGCACGTAGTTGTGCGCTTCGCCGGTGAGTTCAATTTTCATCACGTTTAAGAGAGATTCATCTGGCCAACTGCAAAGCTTTCCAATGCCCTGGATATTCTGGACAAGCGTTCAAATATTCTCGTGCGGCTTTCCAGCGAACGCCGGAATAAACGCTACTGCTGGAAAGCTCTGCACCAAAGTAGAGGTGGCTACTACCACAGGTGATTCTGCACTAGTGAATGGTGGAGTCAGGTGCTTCGGCTGTTACTCCACTAGCACTTGCTTAGCAACATTAGATTGCGGAGAAGCCATTTGAAGAACATCTATCTGTTGCTGAAGCTCTGCATTAGTTAAAATTAATCGATTTATCTGGGTCTGCAGCGCCGAGAGGGGATCTTTATCCTCTGTAGCTGCTCCTTCCTCCAATTGCTGCCCGGCGGTCGGCATGTTAGAATAGTGTGGGAATCTACACCACCGTAGCATTGCTAGCGACTTACATTATTTGGTGGCGTGCAGACGACGGATGGCGGCGGTGTCGACGAGCGGCGGCAGGCGCGTCGATCACGCACGGGGGCAGCAAGCGGCGGGCGGCAGGCGTCGGCACGACTGCATCGCGAACCCTCCTCGGCTCGCGTCCGGCGGCGGCCACGCACATGCGGCAACGCAGGCGACCGGCTGGCTCGTGCACGGCGCGCTTCAGCCTCGCCACACTCTGTCTCGTTTCCTTTACTTGCTCAGCCTCGGCCCCTTTGTTGTGCTCATACTCAACTGATGAGTTTATTTTACAACCGCAATGTGGGTCGCATCCCACCCTTGACACCACTTGTTCGTCAGGATAGAGGTCAGGAGCGGTGGGCATTGTGACGATTAAAAGTAATCGAGCTGGAATGGACCCTGCTTACTCGTGCAACGATGGTACACGGATGCCTACGTAGGGCTGAGCAGCCCCGAGAGGGATTACCGTCTGTTCGTCAGGAGGTTTGAGGAGTGAGGCAGAGGCTACAGGAGCGACTACTCGGGGCCGAGGTCTGAAACTGAGAGAGCGCGGGGCTGTTTCGAGCCGCCCTCGCCGCTCCCGGCCGCGTCCCCACGTGCTCACATGACTACTCTTTGATTGGAGGCTCGATTCCGCCAACGCGCCTTGCTAGTAGCGTACCCTCGTCAGCGCAACCGACCCGTGGGACTAGAGCCTGACCGAGGAGCACGTGGCAGGAATGTGCCGACCACGGTCTTCCGGCCAGCACCTTCCACCACAGTATGCCCGAGCTGGCTACGGCTGTACATTATGAACGGAAAAATTATTTAATAAAATTTTATCGGCAATGATCCCTCTTGGGGGGGTCTCCCCCTGCACATACTTTTACATTACACTGCACATGCTGCGATACATGAGCTTAAGAACATGTCAGTTTTATTGAATTATTAAACAACGTGTGTGTCTTGATATCCAGAGACAATAAGACCTATCTATGAGGTGTATGTGATATTGATTTAAAAACCAGTGAAGTATTTTAAGAAGATTTTTTGCTATACATATAAATATTTTTGACAGCTGTAAGTCGTAATTGGCATTTTTAATGAATACTAACTGTAATACGATCTATTACGTTGGTAACATTACGCATTTCACAATATCTCTATTACGTGTGAATGATGGTGGCTACCATAAAGTTATTTTTTAGTTCAAATAAGTGATTTCCACTTTTATATGCTTTAGGAGTTCTCTCTCTTGTGCATGAAATCTGGTGCAGGTGAATGATGCCTTTCTACAGGGTTGTACAACAATAGCTGCTCCATCGTGCTTCACTGTACCTTCTAATTCGAGTTCTTTATTCCGTGCCATCTCATTCTGGTTCAGTGATATACACTGTGCTCATAGATCTAAGGGCATAACAGAACATCTGTCTAACTGCTCATAATAATGGAGTTGATCATAATTACTCATTATCTGCTGCAGTTGTGTTCCTGAGTACAATTACGGTTACTGTAATTTAAAATTAAACTTTTCCAAAGTTAAATGTTAATCTTGTATTATGTTTTTAAATACATATATTATACTTTGAAAACAAAATTAACATATTATTACAAAGGCAAACAATACTTACAATACAAAAGGAACACTACCATCTGAGCTACCGAAGCACGACTCACGCCTGATACTCACAGCTTTACCTCTGCCAGTATCTTGTCTCCTACCTTCCAAACTTTACAGACGCTCTTCTGCGAACCATGCAGAACTAGCACTACTGAAAGAAAGGATATTGCGGAGACATGGCTTGGCCACAGCCTGGGGGATGTTTCCAGAATGAGATTTTCACTCTGCAACGGAGTGTACGCTGATATGAAACTTCATGGCAGATTAGAACTGTGTGCCCGACCGAGACTTGAAGGCAAAGGTCCCGAGTTCGAGTCTCTGTCGGGCACACAGTTTTAATCTGCCAGGAAGTTTCATATCAGCTGCAGAGTGAAAATCTCATTCTGGACAAAAGGAACAGCTACATGCTCACTGCTCAAAACCCAAAACCAGACTCACTCCCTTTGCCAACATGGCAGTTAGTATTTACACTTTCTTAACAATTCTGAACAATCCTTGGCATTGTTTTGGGATGATAATTTTAATTGTTAATAAATGAAATTTTAAACAAATTATACATTCCAGTGATAATCTAAACTTTTATATATTAAACACATGAGTGAATTCTAGTCTATATACTAATTGGATAGTGTACAAATGCTTAGGTGTTAAATGTTAACAATACACTTGTTATATTTACTAATTGCAGAAGATTCATATCGTATAAAACATTCCTACCAATTAATGGACTTCTACACATTAGTGTAATCAAGATTCTGTTATTATTTTCTTCATAACTTTTTCACAAGTACATATTTCCATACACCCCTGCCAGAAATTACTGTTCATGGCTAAAATTTACTTGTTTGAATTAATTTCAATTAGACTGTTACATTTCATGTGACAACTGCCACTGCATCAGGAGAAGGAAGATGAAGTTGAGTGTCATTAAAGATTATTTATACTAACTGCTAACCCATGTACAGCCTTTAGTTATTAAGGAGAGTTTCTCTCCTAGATGAAGAGTCGGTATGTGACTATTCTTTGATAAACATTTTGGATTGTTCAACAGAGAATTTAGACTCGAGGTAACATTTCAGTTACCAGTGCAGAAGTTGCAAAGGTTGTGGCGTCAGAAAACCAACTGGAGTGCGGGACATAACGAGACTGAAGTTGTAGTAAATAGGATGTGTAGAAAGGAGTTTATTTGTTTAAGTAAGTTGGAAGTGTGCAGGGCAGCACACAGAAGGAGGAAGTATTGTAATGGCTGAAACCCTGGGCTGATGAAATTTGTGAGTATCCTGGAAAGATTACAGCAAGGACTGTGGGGTTAATTAGTTGTTACAAAATCTAACTTTCTTGCTACTGGTGAAACTCTCACTTGCTCTGCCGGTCTCAGAGGTGCTCCCTGAACTTCCCCTCTCCTCAGATATTGGAGGAAGTTCTTCTTGAACTGGTCCTGATTGACAAAATAAGAAATTTGGAGTTAATGTAACGAACATTTTATCTGCAAAAGTAAAACAAACAAACAAGAAACTAAAATTGTTTCAAGATGAAATGAAAAAGAATGGAATCAATTATTTCAATCTCTTCAAATCCTACTGGTAAGTGAATGATGAGCATCTAATGTACTCAATGATGCACAAGAATCAACATTACTAACAAGTTCCAGAAAGCCAGAACTTTTATCCCAGTTAGAGGCTGGCTATTTGAAGACATCCAGGGGCAACCAAACATTTATCATGAACATTCAAAATAGCTCAACAAATTTTGAAATTTAAAATCCTGTAGTAAGCTCCCCATTAAAACATAGAATCTGATGTTACAGAGTCAACTCACTGTGGCAAGTTCTACAGTTACAAACTGTGAGTAAGACTGTATATGCAGCCTCCCTCACTGCAGGCATATACCCAGCAGTCTTTCGCAAAGAGAGCACTTAGTGACTAGCAAAAGGCTTCATCCATAATTTCAAACTATCATGCATTTTTCTCAGGTATACCCCCCACAAAGTAATAGGAAAAATGTTTATCACTCCCACATTTTTGTTGTTCATGAAGTAAAATTGCCACCCCAAACATATACAATGTAACGCTCCTTTCTTTACTTATAGATGAGTACATACAGCCAGGAGAGTGAGTGCCAAATGGGTGAGGTATTTCTCAGCTGGATTCTTTGCAGAGGTGGGGCAGGAAGGAAAACTGATGGTTCTGGCAACAGGATGGAGTAGGAGACACAATAGGAATGAGATGGTATATCGCCCACTTCCACCTGACAGCTGCCTTAAAATCCTTCCTTATACCACACAACAAGTACAATATGTGTAGCAATGAAGGTCTATTCTTCTTGGCTACTCTGGAACATCTCTCTTCTTGTGCATTTTTCTTTACTTTTCTGTCTCTCAAAACTTATTCCCAGTTTCTTGTGTTCTGTTAGGTAGCCTTCCTATCTGTGTTCATGTGCTTCCACACAGTGTTTGAATGGTTTTGCTCCATGTTTAAAAATATTGCTTCTGTTTCCTTTGGGATGAGATGACTATACACTTTTGTTGTCTCATGTTCTGTGATTCTGTGCCTCATTCATACTACTTTTATCTTGTCTCTGTCATGTGCCACTTTATTCCTTCATTCTGGTGTCTTTCTGTCTGTGTCATTCCACCACATAATCCATCCTTCAAGATGTCCTGGTCAGATTCCTGTATTTGTCTTCCAGTTCTGCACATCCTGGGTGACACTGCCATCTCCTCCATGGGCATAACAGTTTTCAAATTTTTTGCTGCTGCTACAGTGAGCTCTGAGTACAACACACAACATTTGAATCTGGGACATCACCAGTGCACCTTGCACTGCTCAACTTGCAGCTTCAAGAATTATTCTCATTAGTGACAAAAATAGTCCTGATAGGCTGTAAGGTTATGTTGCATTCACTAGGAAGCTGTTCCTCTTGCTGAGTATTATCATGTACCTTCCGTGTTGCAATGAAGTTCTAATGTTCATGGCTACCTGAGCACATTTCTCTTCCTGTGCATGGATCATCCGCAATTTGTGGTATGTAGGGCCATGAGTGTGGGTTGCTGGTTGGGCAAGGGAGTAGTGCTGAATTTATCACCTCTGGCCTGTTATAAACTAGATTCACACCCCAATATTTCATTTCAGTTACTACTGTAATAGGCTGTATGTAAATGTTCAGTTTTGAAATACAAATCATCCTCATTTTTTTTTACCAGCATCATCAACATTTCCCCAGCAAATGTACACATTGGCAGCCGTGAAACATTATAATTTGGTACGTTTGCCAACAACATTCAAAAGATCACATTGCTCTTAAATGAAAAGTATATTCTATATACTCGTTTCTCATGTCAATCGCCTTGCAAACAACAAATGGAATAACTACATTTGTAAATATCTTTCACGGGAGAATCATGAAAGTGCAGAAACGAAATGACATGAAAGAGTGCTTGGTAGTGGAGAGGTGATATTTTCTTTTCATCCATAGAATAGCCAACTTGCATTGGAGCTCTTATGTTGCTTGCGATAGTATTTCTTATTCCAAGGGGTTTGGCACACAGAGGTTCACCTCAGGAAATTGCAGATAAAAGAAGAGGGACATGCCCCATACTGGTAATCAAAGGAGTCATTGAAGGAGGTGTACAATGGGT
The DNA here is from genome assembly GCF_023898315.1 of Schistocerca nitens. Taxonomy (NCBI): domain Eukaryota; kingdom Metazoa; phylum Arthropoda; class Insecta; order Orthoptera; family Acrididae; genus Schistocerca; species Schistocerca nitens. Next base: position 5,923,653 of record NW_026045897.1, read on the forward strand.
GGCCAGGCACTGTAGACAAACAGCAAGCATAGCTGCCAAGGAAAGCCACGGCAGTAGGACAGAGGTAGTTCAGCACCTGCGGCATACAGACTCGACTGGGCTAGTGTGAAAGGCGCCAGTGGTCAAACGGATGCAACAGTGGTGGATAGTGTTGAGATAGCATAAGAGGGATGGACGTGCAGATGCATGAATAAAGCACCCACAGTTTAGTTTTGAACGGACAAGGGAATAGTAATATATGGCAGAGGGTGGTTCGATCTGCCTCCTAGGAAGTACCATTCAGGACATATAGGGCATTGAGGGACCATGTACATCCCTGATCGAATCTTTGTGTCACCTTCGGACAAAGTACCAAATACACTACTGGCCATTAAAATTGCTACACCAAGAAAAAATGCAGATGATAAATGGGTATTCTTTGGACAAATATATTATTCTAGAACTGACATGTGATTAAATTTTCACGCAATTTGGGTGCATAGATAACGAGAAATCATTACGGCAAGAGGTGGTTGTTCTGGGTACTAACGGCCTTCATACGCCTGGGCACTGAGTCAAACAGAGCTTGGATGGCGTGTACAGGTACAGCTGAACACGCAGTTTCAACACGATACCATAGTTCATCAAGAGTAGTGACTGGCGTATTGTGACGAGCCAGTTGCTCGCCCACCATTGACCAGACGTTTTCAATTAGTGAGAGATCTGGAGAATGTGCTGGCCAGGGCAGCAGTCGATCATTTTGTGTATCCAGAAAGGCCCGTACAGGACCTTCTACATGCTGTCGTGCATTATCCTGCTGAAATGTGGGGTTTCGCAGGGATCGAAGGAAGGGTAGAGCCACGGGTCGTAACACATCTTAAATGTAACGTCCACTGTTCAAAGTGCCGTCAATGCGAACAAGAGGTGACCGAGACGTGTAACTAATGGCAACCCATACCATCACGCTGGGTGATACGCCAGTATGGCGATGAAAAATACACGCTTCCAATGTGCGTTCATCGCTATATCGCCAAACACGATGCTCTAAACAGAACCTGGATACATCGGAAAAAATGACGTTCTGCCATTCGTGCACCCAGGTTCGTCGTTGAGTACACCATCGCAGGCGCTCCTGTCTGTGATGCAGCGTCAAGGGTAACCACATACATGGTCTCAGAGTTGATAGTCCATACTGCTGCAAACTTCATCGAACTGTTGGTGCAGATGGTTGTTGTCTTGCAAACGTCCCCATCTGTTGACTCAGGTATCGAGACGTGGCTGCACGATCCGCTACAGCCATGCGGATAAGATGCCTGTCATCTCGACTGCTAGTGATACGAGGCCGTTGGGATCAAAAATGGTTCAAATGGCTCTGAGCACTATGGGACTTAACATCTGAGGTTATCAGTCCCCTAGAACTTAGAACTACTTAAACCTAACTAACCTAATGACATCACACACATCCATGCCCGAGGCAGGATTCGAACCTGCGACCGTGGCGGTCGCGCGGTTCCAGACTGAAGCGCCTAGAACCGCTAGGCCACACCGTCCGGCCCGTTGGGATCCAGCACGGCGTTCCGTATTACCCTCCTGACCCACCGATTCCATATTCTGCTAACAGTCATTGGATCTCGACCAACGCGAGCAGCAATGTCGCGATATGATAAACCGCAATCGTGATAGGCTACAATCTGACCTTTATCAAAGTCGGAAATGTGATGTGATGCCTCATGTAAGGAGGAGAAATGCGTACCATCAGCATTTCACCAGGCAACGCCAGTCAGCTGTTGTTTGTGTATGAGAAATCGGTTGGAAAAATTCCTCATCTCAGCACGTTGGAGGTGTTGCCACTGGCGCCAACCTTGTGCGAATGCTCTGAAAAGCTAATCATTTGCATTTCACAGTATCATCTTCCTGTCGGTTAAATTTCACGTCTGTAGCATGTCATCTTCATGGTGCAGCAATTTTAATGGCCAGTAGTGTATATCGATGTAATTAGAAAAGACTATACACATTAATAAAGTCATGTAAATGGTGGAAAAATCGAAATTTTTTTTAAGCACCCTGCATCCTTAATGAGTTTGCATATTGCCATTGCTGTAAACAATCGAAGTAAATTATTAACAGGAAATATTGAAAATGCAAGGAGGTAGATTTTCTGTAATAGCTCCCATCCTCCTCACCAAAATGGCTATTATGTCCGTAATCTAGCATATTTGGACTTCCACGAAAGGCATTAAAATATATTTATGATGATATTTTTCCTCCCTCTATAAATGTTCTTTCACTTCAGTGACAGATTTGCTCTTGGTAGTGGTCATTGTGACTTCTGACCCATTTCCGACAACTTAAGTTTCTGAGTGGCCCGTTTCCTAAACTTCATTTAGTGTACTGCATCACAACTTCTCATATTATGACTTCGGCTTGTGGAAATTCTGGCCATTGGACTTGTACTCTGTCTCTGGCATATGTTGGAATTTTTGATTTATAATCCTGTCATTTTTCGCAAAACCAAAATTTGTTTAAGAATGTGGTTTAAAATTCTTCACATTTGGAATAATTTTTGGTTACAAAAATGACCCAGATACATGCTTAACATTTCATGTGGCTAACACATGTATCTATTTTTCCCTGTTTGATTTAATGCCTCTGAAATAAATGTTTCAACTGTTTGAACCCAACCAAGGCATACCTCCTGTTCATTTATTTCACTGTCCTGAAAATCCCACTATCTGCAATTACATCTCGTGATTACTCTGCAATTCACATTTAAGTGCTTGGCAGAGGGTTCATCGAACCACAATCATACCATCTCCCTACCATTCCACTCCCGAACAGCGCGCGGGAAAAACGAACACCTAAACCTCTCTGTTCGAGCTCTGATTTCTCTTATTTTATTTTGATGATCATTCCTACCTATGTAGGTTGGGCTCAACAAAATATTTTCACATTCGGAAGAGAAAGTTGGTGACTGGAATTTTGTAAATAGATCTCGCCGCGACGAAAAACGTCTTTGCTTTAATGATTTCCATCCCAAACTCGCGTGTCATATATGCCACACTCTCTCCCCTATTACGTGATAATACAAAACGAGCTGACCTTTTTTGCACCCTTTCGATGTCCTCCGTCAATCCCACCTGGTAAGGATCCCACACGGTGCAGCAATATCCTAACAGAGGACGAACGAGTGTAGTGTAAGCTGTCTCCTTAGTGGACTTGTTGCATCTTCTAAGTGTCCTGCCAATGAAACGCAACCTTTGGCTCGCCTTCCCCACAATATTATCTATGTGGTCTTTCCAACTGAAGTTATTCGTAATTTTAACACCCAGGTACTTAGTTGAATTGACAGCCTTGAGAATTGTACTATTTATCGAGTAATCGAATTCCAACTGATTTATTTTGAAACTCATATGGATAACCTCACACTTTGCTGTATGGTGTGGCAGGTGGCAGCTGACGCTAAATAACGAAATCTTTTCTAAATCACTTTGCAACTGATACTGGTCTTCGGATGACCTTACTAGACGATAAATTGCAGCATCATCTGCGAACAACCTAAGAGAACTGCTCAGATTGTCACCCAGGTCATTTATATAGATCAGGAACAGCAGAGATCCCAGGACACTTCCCTGGGGACACCAGATATCACTTCAGTTTTACTCGATGATTTGCCGTCTATTACTACGAACTGCGACCTTCCCGACAGGAAATCACAAATCCAGTCGCACAACTGAGACGATACCCCATAGGCCCGCAGCTTGATTAGAAGTCGCTTGTGAGGAACGGTGTCAAAAGCTTTCCGGAAATCTAAAAATACGGAATCAACTTGAGATCCCCTGTCGATAGAGGCCATTACTTCGTGCGAATAAAGAGCTAGCTGCGTTGCACAAGAACGATGTTTTCTGATACCATGCTGATTACGTATCAATAGATAGTTGCAGTGCCTTATCAATGTTAGTCTCTAATGCAGTATTAACCGAAATTATCTCGTGCAGTAGAATCTCTCTGTTCAACCCTTCGTCGCAGTGTGTGAATTGGCGGTGGATTTCTTCTCCAGTACGCACTACCGCTCACACACAACCTCTACTGACCTTTTTCGCTGTGTGCGCTACTGCACATTGATGCTGTCAGGGATCCATTACAAAAGGTACAGTGGTACAGTGGTACAGTGGTACAGTTGGCTAGGAAGTGGTATTGTCATTACACTTTCCTCTTGGACATATCTGATCTCCATTATCTGTATGGCTTTGCTGTTGGACAACCGTGCTTAAACAGAATCTGTCCTAGAATTTGGCATTTGGTTCAACTAATGCCTTCAATGTTCAGTTGAAATACTTTAATACTTGGTCCCACTTCTGTAGATATGTGGCCCTGGTAAAGAGCTTTTTATGTGATGATGAGTTATTCCTTCCTTGACTGGTATGTACTTCTCATGTAGCCAGTTGTATTGCTTTTGTAGTGCCACCCAGGGATCACATGTAGCGTCCTTTAAGGTTGACACGTGAGCACGTGAAGCTGCATTGACCCTTGAAATACTGTGTTAAAAGAAATTCCTTGACATCTATTACTCTTGAAATAACTATGCAGATTGTTTGAGCTGATTGTAGTACACAAAATAATACATTCTACATCACTGAATTGGAATGTTTGACTTTTATGAATCTCAGTAGGTATCGTATCTTGGATAAGTAGTTTATAAACATATTGAACAACTTACTGATTCAAGAGGAAATTGTGGAATAGTAAATATCTATTCAAAACTAAACTACATAATATTTTCAGCTCAATGCGAAGGAGGTGGAAAATTTTAGCAGCATACATAGCATCTCTCTGCAGCAGAGACAGAACTCAGCAATTCACACGTCTGGCACTAGACAAAAGAATTACGTACACTGTCAACAAGGATCCAGTCTCTAGGAACGTGAGACATTAGAGAAAATAAGTGTTGGGAAGCAGTAGTAAATATTCTCAGCTGAATGAATTATTTGCAATCGGAGGTTCATGGACTCATTCTATAAATGACTATTTTCACTGCTCAGTAGGGAGATTATAGTTTGATTAAGGAAGAAGGAATCACTTCTAAATGCGTGACGTCAGAACATAGTTGTGCATTTGCAAAGCAGTTAGAAGTATGAAGTTGTTTTATATTTTGTAGTTTGAGTGTTTAAACATACTGAATATGATTTATGTGGAGGATGTTCGTTATGCATCATAATATGATAATATTTTTACAATAATGTTGCTCATCACTCATGCCTGAAATTCTCTTCTGCAGAAGTAACAATAATATACATCCTAAATAATTATAAAGTATTATTAGAAATTTCCGTTATAGGTTATTCTTCTAACTGTACTTTACAGATAAGTAACTGATATATGTGTTTGCTGAAATGTATTGTGCCATTGTCCTAATAATCTGTATATTAGTTGTCTGTTACACTGTTATATGCATTAAAACTTGAAAAAGAAGTTCATGATCTATGTACATTTCTATTAAGCAGCAAGTTTCAAGAATGACACAGCACTTCAGTATTATAAAATATGCATCATATTAGTATAGCTGAGCATGAGTTGAAAATCACGAGGGACTAGATGTTATCAGTCTTCTCACTGCATACAACTATTTCTCACATTTCAGTAACTGGGTTTATATGATTTTGGTGTACTTTAGAATGTAAGATTCAACTGACACTTATAGGCACACCAGGAAACTATGTAATGTGTCTAGACATACGGTATCAGAAGACTTGTATATTGTATTTTAGTGTGTCTATAACAGAAACTGGAACAGCTGATTAATCCTTCACTCTGTGTGTTGGTGTTACTAGTAGATTTGATTAGTTGTGGTTCACACATGACACAGTATGCTTCTGCGGTGAAAGGATGGAATCTTCGTCCTTGAGTTATACTAGGTATGGATCTTTTCACATACTGTACAGATCTTTCCTTTGTATCTGATACAGAACAAGCTGTTGTTCGTGTGTGGTTTTGTGTGTGGGCTGTTAATTATCTGTATATCACATCTCATGGAACATGGTGCATATTTTTCAGTACAGCCTACAATGGATGATGTTTTCTTTTACAAAATTATCATCATATTTGGAGGCTGTGGACCTGCATGTAATCAAACTTGTTAAATGTAGCTACAATAACTGTTGGTCAAGAAGGTATTACTAGAGATGGGAATTTATTAATGACCTCGTGAATATGTGATTGTCATTACTTTTTAAATTTTATTTATTTATAGAATACTTACTTCAGCATAATTTTGAAACGCACCAAGGAATTTATGGAAAGTCATATTTACTTTCTGTTATGTAGCCTCTGTATACAGGCAATTACTGTATTTTGGCTTGGTTAAATTGTTATACTGCCAATGTGGTAATGGTATAAATGTGCGCAGATGTTTTCCTACAATACTAGTATCTCTCAACTTCGTTATTTCTGTATGATGCTTTTCTACATAATGACAGTGCATTTGTAACACAATGTATGAGGGACATTTAATAAGTAATGCAACATATTTCTATTTTTGGCCATCTTTGTGGAATATGCCTACTTTGCCCCCTATAGTTTCATCACATCCAAAGTCCCAATAAATGGCAACCCTGTTTGGGCCTTAAAATGGCATCTGTAACAGAGGTATGTTCAAAGCAGGGACCTGTTGAGTTTTCAGTGCAAAACCAGACCATCGCAGTTATTCATAGGCACTTGCAGAATATCTACAGAGACCTGGTGATAGAAAAAAAGAAGCATGCCAGCCGCATACATTTGTAACCCTGCAATGTTGGAACATGCGGACACACTGATTGTGATCCGGAAATCATGACGGATGGAACACCTTGCTGCTCTGAACGCCTCTGTTAGTGCACCGTCCACCAGTTAGGGTACTCAAAAAGATGTGCGCTGCTGTGTTCCGCCTACCTGGAGACTGGCACAGATGGTCTTTCATTGATCTTTGCAAACTGTCTGACAATGTTCAACAAAAAATTATCACCATCACCCTCATAATGCACAGACAATGAAACATTGGTTCATCAGTTTGCTGTTTTGTTTCTCAGTTCAATCCACGGAGTGGCGCCATACCACCTCCTCTGGAGAAAAAGTTCAAAGCTGCATCCTCAATCAGTAAAGTCGTGATGGAAGTCTTCTGGAATTGTGAAGTTGGTATTGCAACACACTACGCCAAGATGGAGGTAATCACACAGAATAACACCAGAAAAGACCTCGCACGAGTCTGCACACCTGAGAGGAGCACACATACTTTATCGGGACAAAGAGGTGAACGCCAGAACGTGCGATGTCCAGACTGCTTTCTGCAGAGTGCATCCTTCAATGGACAGTTCTTCCTTGTCCACCCAACAGTGTGTGGATGACGGGGTGGTTATTGATGCCGCAAGATGGCACCGACATCGACTATTAGAATGCTGTCATGCAGGCAAACAAGCCAGTAAGGTGGCATAAGGCCATCACATTGAACAGAAATTATGTTGAATACTAGGGTTTTGTAGCAAAGATCATAGGAAATATGGTGTAATAGAATCCTGAATAAAGGCAACCTGCTTTCAGAAAAATTGTTGCTTTACTTACTGAATGCCCCACATACAATTAAGTCAGCATTTTAGACAGTCAAACATTCAATTCAGTGATGCCGAATGTATTATTTTGTGTATTACAATCAGCTCAAACAATCTGCATAGTTATTTCAAGAGTAACAGATGTCAAGGAATTTCTTTTAACGCAGTATTTAATGTTAGCTAAGATGTAATTTGTAGCGACTACAGAGGCTTGTTAGATGTTATATTTCATTGATGTGTCTGTGTTGTAAAAGTTACAGTTTAAAAAGTTTAATATCTGCAAGGTACCAGTTACTTGGAAGGAATATCTAACAGCATATATCAGTGCATAAAGTGCTGTTGCATTTTTGAATCTATATTTCATGTTGCACATTTGTATATTTACCCATTGTTAATTGTGATATGGTATTGTGTCAACTTGTCAGCTCAGCATAAACATGTAAATCTCACAGTATTAAATTTGACATGATCTTTGGTTTTAAATATGGTCAATTACTACTTGCCATATACAGCACAGTCATATGTGTCTCACTATCTCCTTTCTAGAAACGTCTGACATTACTTCCACTTCATCTGACATTACTTCCACTTACCTGTGTCAGACGTATTCTGTTTTCTTTTCTATTGGTCTCTCATGACCAACTCTTGATTTTTCTCAACCCCCAACAGTATTAGGTTGCGAGGCTGGAGGGTGTCTTTCATTTTCTTTATTTAAACTTCTCTCTGATGGGGAGGAGGACCTGCTCAGGCATTGAAGAACAAGAGGAAGAAGTGGAAGTGGAAGCTGAAGTGGCTTTTTATCCTCTCTTAATGTGTCTGGAGAAACCTTTAGCAATGCTTGTATCGGAACATACTGACAACTGTGCTGTGGAGAAACATTATTTAATTTCTGTGAAGTTGTGCACAAGGCTGTACACTCCTGATGGACGCCAAAGTAATTTGGAGGTGCCATATGTTCGGAGAATACTGAAATTAAAATGAGGACAGAACTTCGTGGTGGAGCAGTGTTGAAAGTATATGAGGTACTGCTCCAAAAGAGTATCTTCTTACTAAACAGTTTCCCAGATGCTACTGTGTTCTGAGTTGTGTCTCTCATCCCATACCTCATGGATGTCTGCCCTGATCCTATCATTTGTATTTTGGTGTCTGCTACTGGGAGAAAGACAATTGTCATCTTGGGGAATTGTTCTGCAAGTCCACTAACAGGAAGATGACACAAGGTCCAGCCAGCATTGCCAGATGCCTGAAGTACCTTTACCTGTAGCCTATCACTTGGGGAAGGCACCAAACTGTCTCACATCAGAAGCCCTACTTGCCTAGCATTACACTTCTTCCAGCTATGTATGTGCCTTACCTTCCCAAAAATAGGCATCAGCATTATAAAAGCCAGGGCACAAATGTATGAAGGGTAGTTCACGAGTGTCATCAACTACAAGACACGGATTCGTGATCATGCATTGACATTGTAGTTACTCAGAGCACATCGAAGTATCCAGACTAGTATTGGTCTGAACGCAATGTTAAGTGGTAGTGGATATCACTGTTGTCTGGTGTGGAAGGAGCCGGCTTAAAATAAATATTGTGCAAGTTGCCAGTGTTAGTCCAGCACTTCAGATCTGAAATTCCCTTCCAGATGTTTTAAGACAGAGCCAGTGAGACCTGGTTCAGTTGGTACTGTGTGCATGCTGCATGAAATAACTTTAAAGTGAAACTAAATTCAAAGGTATTTGTTGTACTGCAGCTGCCAATTAACTATAAATATTTTACTGACAACAGATAATCAGCATCCCATGACTTCAGAATTAAATGGATTAAAGAAATGATAAAATCACTATTTATGCCATTTACTTATGTAGCCATAAATACCATACCATTCATGCTCTTGGGACATTTTCATTGGTGTTACATACATTTAATGTAAACTATGCAATCTGTTGCAAAATTTCCACAGGTTTCTCTTACTGTACCCAGAGCATGTCAGGATTCCTATTACAGACGCATAGGGGTTGTAGAAGGTACCTTGTGCATTTCCAGACATGGGTTCATTAATGAAACCTAGTGGATAAAGTTTGCTCTAGAACCTCTCTGAAGAAGCCTAGGTGTCTCACAATTCCTGTTAGTGACCAGATGAATGGCATGTGTTGAGCGTAGGTTGTTGAACCTCTGTAAATCAGTGTCCTTTGTATCCAGTTAGTATGTAATAATATTGACAACACCTGCCACTTTGTAGCAAGTAGAATAATGTGCAAAGACATTGTATATTAATTTTCTGTGAGAGTTTGTTTCTTTTTATATTGCCAGTTGGTCAGTTGGATACTTTTGAAGCTTGTTGTATGCTGTGAAGCTGTTTCGATGCCAATGCAGTGAACTAAGTTCGGGCTTTGTAAATGCTTGAAACTTTGTTTTGTGAGTAGTTTGTTACCTGGTCATGAAAAAAGTGCTTGCACTTAAGCTTTGCCTCAGTGTTATTCAATGGATATAAATATTCAATAGAAAAATGTTATTATTCTGTGATGTCCATAATATTGTCTGTTTAATCAAACAATGGAAAATCCAGAGTGGAATGTAGCAACTTTCTTTCTCTAATGTTGTTACTCACCAAATAGCGGAGAGACTGAGTCACCTATTGCATCTCCGCTCTATTGTCTGTCTCTATTTCAGCCTTGACAAGCACTGTTTCCAAATGTGCTTGCCAATATCTACTCGTGAAGAGGTATAATCTTAGGTTAAAAATTTAGTATGTCATATTGTGTTAAAATTGGTCAATAGTTACCAGAAATATTGACAATCAAATTTTTATAGTTCCTGAAAGGTGATAATGAGGCGACCTCCTACTGGTACCAGGTTCGTCGATAGTCCCTGGATATTCAACTGAATCTCCAGTATCCCAGTGTACGAATTACCTCGATTGTTGGTTACTGGAGCAGTGTCAGTTTAATAAGTGCCGATGTCATTCGTTGTTATGTAAGCAACTTCTGTGACTACAAGCTTAGTTTTGTAATATTGTCTGATTGTATGGTGATTTTTAAACATAGTAAGCCTTGAATTATTAACATAAGTGCGTATTCGTCTGTGTTTTTTGACTGTTTTTATTATACTTGATATTGGCTACAGATTTGGCTCCTTCAGATTCATGTATTCATGCATGTCTTTACCAGCTGAAGCAGTATCTTTGAATTTTTTCTTCTTTGGGTTGTGGGAATGGCACCATTCCATCGACTGTCATTTTGTTTTGGGCTCAAAATGATGTACCCAGCTTTCGTAAACTGACACAAGGTCTCCGCATCAGCTTTAAAATGTCGCAACAAATCAAGACAAATGTTTTTTCTGTGTGATTTGTGATCCATAGTTAAACACAGCAGGAACCACCTTGCACACACTTTTTAATATCCACGAGTGCGGATAATTGCATCCATTCTTTCTATTCTGAGTGACAGATGTCGAGCTGTAATGTGTCTCTCCTTGTGAATGACAACATCAGCTCACTGCAACATGTCAGGTGTGACAGCAGAGGGTGGTCTCCCCAGCCCCTGCAAATCACTGAGCTCCACCGAACCACCTTCTGATGGCCTCACCCTCCATGCGCAATGACTAACGGTAGTGTTGACAGCAGATGCTCCATAGACTTTGCATAAGCATTTGTGAATACTCTCTACAGTTTTTCTCTGCAGTGAGGAATTCAATGACGCCACATTGCTTGTAACGTACATCACCTACAGACGCCATTTTGAAACTGTCCTGCAGCTACACTAGCTGTCGGAAAAGACAGAAATTTGGCATTCTCCCTCAGGAGACTTCAAATAAAACATACGTAGCGTTTTGAATTCATAGGATTGTTTTTGGATGAGGAAAAAAATGAGGCACATTACTTTCTGGGGAACCCTCAAAGTTAATTATTTATTCATTCACAGCAAAATAATAAGGAAATTTGCAGTTTTCTTGCTGCAGAGGTGTAGGTTCCAAAAGTGAGAACTCATTTCAGAACATTGCTTTGCTGAAGGATTTTTCTTTAAAAACTCTGTCATCATTGCTGTGGCCCTACTCGCAATATAATTCCCTCTGTTGCCAGAAGCAGCAACCTAGTGTCGTACCAGAAGACTCTCCACACTGCAACACCTGGTGTAGCACTGCTGTGGCGCTCCAAAGCATCTGCAAGAATGGGACCTATCCACAGGTCACCGGCACACCCCAGTGTGGGTTGGTCGGGCCAGTGCCGAATGAAGAGTTGTCGCACGACCCCTGTGTGATAGCAGTTGTCAACATGCTGTACTTTTCAGCCGTGGTACCATTCCAAATGCAGAACTTTGCCTTGTTGTGTTAACAGCAGCCTAGACACGGTACATTAATTCCCTATTCTGCCTGCTGCTAGTCTGCTGGTGAAGCGTGTCCGTTGCTTGTTATCGGGTGGCAGGCGCAGACGTGGAGCTGCTCCAGAACACCAGGAGCCTCCCTGGCCAGTCGCGGTCGACCACAGCATCGACGAAAAGGGTGGCTGCATTCACTGTCCAGTCCGGCATTGTGGCACTGTCAAATCTGAATGCCTCCCAAATATTGTTAGTTAAAAGCATCATTTGATTTTACTGTCTATTATAGCAAAAACACTACTGTAAACAGTGTCGTTATGAGAATTCACAATTTTTAGTTCTTGCAGTGCTTGTAAAAGCATTAGTTGTAGGTTTATTTGTCTCTACTAAGCAAAATTTGGTAAATATGTGATGCGGAAATTGTTGCCTGAGATGGTGTGGTTGTATTTGGTTTTGTGTTAAGACACTAATAAAAATGTAAACAACTAAATGAACAGAATTATTTATTTAAATTTCTGTTCATTACACCACATAAAAACAAAATTGATAAGATTTAAAAATTGTTGAAAGAATGATTACATTTTCATAATTGTTATACCCTTTCTAAAAACCCAAAGAAAGTTGTTCTGCTCATTCACATAAATTACACATCAGTCCAAGTTTTCACTCCCTGTTGCAAATAGTTCCTGGGGAAATGGTTGCAGTTTTTCTCCAAATTTTTATCAAGTAGGTACCATTTGTTTAATTCACTTCCAATGCTTGTGAACAGCCATGCACCACAATCCTCTTCATTCTGTGATCCATGGTTTCCTTTTCTTCTTTCCCCTGTTCTCCTCTGCAGTCTAGCTTCTTTTGTTGCTGTCTGCTCTGGCCATGCATTTCTTGCCAGTTACGGTGAAAGCAAAAACGGTATTCTCTGCAGCTACCGAGCAGGTTGGCTGAGACATTCAGGACGATGGCAGTTCAACTCTGCATCCGACCATTCAGATTTAGCTTTCCCATTTTTTTCCTAAACCACTTCAGACAAATGCTAGGGTGGTTACTTTGAAAAGGGCATAGCCGATTCCCTTCCCCATCCGCTCCTAATCCGAGCTTGTGTTCTGCCTCTAATGACGTTGTCGTTAAATGCTAAACCACGTCCTCCTCCTCCTCTTCACTGGAGCTGTTATTCCCATCTCCCCAAAAACTTCAATTCTGATCCACCACTGAATCATATGTAGCGGCACCACCGTTTAGGATAGGTAAAGTTAGTTTTGTGTGATATTCTGAACACAAGCTACAGCCAGGTGCTTGCCAGAAGCCACATTTTAGATGTTTGTGTGGGCATAGTATTTTTTGTTGTCATAGTAAGTGTTAGTATGTTCAGGGAGTAACATTGTTTTATGGCGAATAATTACTTTTGTATAGGTTTATGGTGTTACTAAGTGTGATGATACGGAACTGTAGGAAGTCTGGTTATTCTTGTACTTAGTTCGGAAACAAAACGAGTAACTGAGAACAAAAGCAACACAACGGCAGAGTCAAGGACACAAGCTGTGTCGGAGCCAGAAGCGGTACGGATTTTGATGGAAAAGGTAGCACAGTTGATAGCGGACAATACTCAGTTGAGAAATGAATTAACATTTAGAAGTGAGCGGGAAACCACATTTGATCAGTCGTTGTCGCCTAGGGTGCAGGAGATGGATCCAGCTGCTGCAAATTTGATTATTCCATTTTCTGGCAAGACGTCTGTGGATGTGCATTCGTTTGTGGAGGACTTGGATATTTCAGCTGCGATGAATGGCTGGCCTGATGAGCAGTTGTTACACGTAGCCAAGATTAGACTAACAGGTGAAGTGAAAACATATGTAAGATGTTCTGAGACCTTAAGGAAGGCAGGACAGTTTAAGCAGTTAAAGGAAGGGCTTTTACAAAGGTACAAGAAACAGAATAGCGCTCGGCACTTTAGGGAGAGGTTAAGTACAATGACAAAGAGACAGGGGAAGACGGTTGAGAAATCTGCGGACAGAATAAGGGAAATTAATGAGTACACTTAAGAGTTGGGCAGACCGATGAAGCAAATAGTGTTCTGTTGCAGGAGGCTGAGCAAGGGGCACTTGATGTATTTCTGAGAGGGTTACTGGTGCATATGTCACGGAAAGTGCGTGATGGGACTCCGAAAGATTTGTATTCGGCCATTCAGCTTGCACAGTGGTACGTGAGAGGCAAATAGTATTTGCAGCGGGTATAAAATGGAACGTGTGCAGAGGCAATGTACCCAGTCACCAAGGAATAGAGGAAGGGGTAGAAAGCAGCAGCGTGGAGGATGGAGAAGTGGAGATAGGAGAGGTGGATAAGCGTTAAATGACAGAAGGTGCCAAAGACCCACCTAAAGGAGCTCCCATTTAATTTCAGTGCTACGTATACGAACGCAGAGGTGCAATGTTCAGTGGTAGGATCCGTAGGAACTAAAAAGTTTAATATTTTGTTGGACACAGGGGCGCAAGTGTCAGAGGCTATTAAGAATATAACAGGACGAAGGAAGTTAGACCCACCACGTTATAGGTTGCGTGGTGTGGGGAATAAGGAGGTCACGCCTTTGGGGTCAGTAACAGTTGACTTTTCCATAGAGGGAAGTCCGATTAAATGCATGCATGGAGGTGGAACCATGGGTGAGCGAGGGCTACAACATGAGCCTAGGAGTAGATTTCTTGCATCAACATCATGCCAAAATTGGTCTTGGACGACAAACTGTAAAACTTGGTGGAATGTTATTTCCGCTAGGGGAACCGGTAGTCAGTGCAGAGCTGTCGCGAGGGCCGTTCAGTGCAATGAACAAACCAACTGAACCGCGTACATTAGCATTAAGGCTTAATTCGCATGAGTGTGTGTCCAGTGGCACCGGGAAGTCGCTTTGGGTAAGTGTGGAGTCGAATCTACCTGTGCGTACAGTACCTGTTATTGAACCAATGGAAGATAATGAAGATTTGGCTTCATTGGGTTGGTTTGTGAAATTTAGTGTTGTACACGTACAGGAGGGGAACAAGGGGTGAGTAGTTCCCGTGAACGTGGATAATTTTAGCGCTGTAGACGTGAATTTGAGGAAAGGACTTTTAGTAGCAAATTTGAATGTGCCAGATGATTAAGACTGGTGTTCGAGATGTGGGTGAAGTGATCAACCACTAACTGCCGATAGAACTGCATTGCGTGACAAAAGCAAGCATTTGAAACGAGAAGAAAGGGAGCAGATGGAAGAATTATTGTGGGAGTTTAAGGATTTGTTTTTTTCACAGGGGCCGTTACCAGCAACTCCTTTAGTTCAACATATGATACCAACAGGGAATGAAGCAGCTGTTTGCCATAAACCATACAGAATACCAAGGTACTGTATTTTCAGCCGATTGTGAATGATTTCATTGAACGACAGTTTGCGGACGGTATTATAGAGCATAATAATAGTTGCTGGGGAGTGGGAACTGTCGTTGTGCCTAAAAAATCTGCAAATGGAACTAAGAAATACAGGTTCTGTTGTGACTACCGATGCCTCAATAATCAAACAGTAATGTAGGCATACCCCATTCCAAACATATCGGAGATTTTGGATCACTTAGGACAATGCCAGTGCTTTTCTACGATGGATTTGACAAGTGGTTATCATCATTTAGAGGTGGCTCCAGAAGATCGTCCAAAAAGTTATCATCAGTTAGAGGTGGCTCCAGAAGATCGTCCAAAAACT
The DNA here is from genome assembly GCF_023898315.1 of Schistocerca nitens. Taxonomy (NCBI): domain Eukaryota; kingdom Metazoa; phylum Arthropoda; class Insecta; order Orthoptera; family Acrididae; genus Schistocerca; species Schistocerca nitens. The sequence goes on from NW_026045897.1 coordinate 5,939,228, forward strand.
GCTTTCTCACCACCTGGAGGCCATAACCAGTGCATTAGAATGCCATTCGGTTTGAAAAATGCTCCAGCAACGTTTCAGAGGTTGCTAGACAGTGTATTGAGGGGTTTGAAACCACAGAAGTGTCTTGTCTCTTTGAATGACATTATAATGTTTTCAAGTAGTATGGAGCGACATAGACAGCGGTTAAGGGAAGTCTTCACGAGGTTAAGAGCAGCTCATTTGACGTTGAGCCTGGAGAAGTGTCGTTTCGCATTAGAAGAAGCAAAATATTTGGGTCATATTATCAGTAAGGACGGAGTGCGAACAGATCCGAGGTTGGTACAGGCTGTGAGGGATTTCCGGGAACCGAAAACAGTTAAGGAACTGCAGTCATTCATTGGATTTTGCAATTTCTATCGAAACTTCATGAAGGGTTTTGCAGATTTAGCACCGCCGTTGGCACGATTCTTACGGAAGGGTGTGAAATTTGAGTGGACAGTGGAGTGTCAGAAAGCATTTCACAAACTGAAAGAAGTGTTAACATTAGGTCCGGTTCTTGTGCTTCCAGATTTTGAAAAGTAGTTTATACTTGCATGCGATGCATCAAATAAAGCATTAGGGTGTGTTCTTAGTCAGGAAATTGATGGGAAAGAACATCCTGTAGCCTATGCGTCTAGGCAGTTCAACAACAGAGACAGAGATGCTTAGCATAATCTACGGAATCACATATTTTAAATATTATTTATATGGGAGAAGATTTCGGGTCGTGATAGATCATGCTGCATTGAAGTGGTTGTTGAGGTTGAAGGATCCGTCCACTAGCCTCGCTCGATGGGCTGTGAGGCTTAGTGAATTCGACTACGAGGTGGTGCACAAGCCCGGGAAGAAGCACGGTAATGCGGATGCACTAAGTAGAAAGGTGGCAAAAGTAGAAGTCACAGGTTATGACCTAGTAGCATGTCAAAAATTACAAGTCGCAGACAATGATTGTAAAGTGTATCGGACACAGCCACAGTTTAATGTGTACGATGGTCTTCTGTGCAGGGAAACGAAGATAGGGCCAAGGGTAGTAGTGCCAGCGAAGTTGAGGAATGAGGTTTTAAAGGAAGCACATGATCACGTGTTGTCCGGTCATGGAGGGTGTAGCGCAGTGAACAGGAAAATGGTGGAGAGGTAGGACAGCAGATGTGCATCTGTATGTCAAGAATTGCGTACCATGTGCGTAGAGAGCAGATTTGAGTCTGAAGCAGGTACAGCTACAACGATTACCGGAAGAAACATGTACAATCTCTTTCCTGGGGTTTGATTTCTTAGGACCTTTTAGGCAAACACCATCTGGAAACAGATGCGTTCTGACAATAATAGACCACTTTTCAAGGTATGTGGAGATGGTGGCTACGCCAAATCAACAGGCAGCAATGGTCGCACAAGCGTTTGTAAATAACTAGCTTTTGAAGTTTGGTGTACCAGAGACAATAATTACTGACCAAGGGACGAACTTAATGTAGGATTTAATGAAGGAACTATGTATATTTTTGAACGTAAAGAAGTTGAGGATGAGCGCGTTGCATCCGCAGGCCAACGGAAGGACACAACGAGTACACAGAACAATCGGGAAGATGCTGAGTTTTTATGTGGATTCTCATCACCATCAGTGGGACGAGTATTTGAGGCATATTGTAGGCGTATACAATGCAAAAGTCCATACAAATACCGGTTTGTCTCCATATGTGGTACTGTACGGATGGAAAATGCCATTGCCATTTGATTTAGTGAAGCTACAGAAAGGAAGGACCGATGAATCTGTACTTCAATTCGCGAGAATAATTCGGGATGTTTGGAAATGGGTACAAAAGGCGAATACAAAGGCTCTGGAAAGGCAAGAAAATGCAGTAAAGCGGAAAGGAAGTTTACCGCAGTATGGGATCGGGTAATGGCTAATGCTGTCCAGCCCCTGTACGCAAAAAGATAAAACGAAGAAGTTCCTCATGAGGTATCAAAGACCATACCAAGTTGTTGAAACCACATCTCCCGTTAATGTTAAACTTCAGCTGCCAACGAGATCAACTTAGTGCACATTGGGTGGTTACGGCCATTTAAGGGTTGCCCGGTTGTGATTCCCGGTGTGTCACAGGAAGGAAAGAGGAAGAATGAGAGAGTGAAGAGGGGTGCTAAGGACAGAGGAAAACAGGAAGATAGAGTACAACATGAAGCACCATCTGCCTTGCTATCTAGAAAGTAGTAGAGTATTTGTGGTTTTTGTTTTCGTGTCATGTATCATTGGGTTTGCGTAGAGTAATTAGGCATTGTATTTTATATGTGTTTTTGAGTATTGTGAGCCTGCTAGGGACATCAGTCTTTTTGAAGAGGGAGGAAGGGTGATGGTGATCCCTGTCCTCAGGTTACTGAAAAGGGAAGTGTAGTGTCTGATGTATGTGGAGTGTTGTTGGAGGAGAAATAAAACGCAATTCTGGAGAATTAAATGCGTCAGAGTAAATTTTGTGGCAAAGATGCAATAAATATGTGGTGAAAGATATCAGAGTCATATTATTTCTTGTTTAAATTTTTAGTTATTGACAGTGCTTGATCACAATGTCATGTTTATTGCACCAGTTCATATAATGTAAATTTAAGGATGAAAGTAGTCACACAATCAGTGTTGAGTTTGAATCAAAAGTAGTGAATGTTGGAGGAAAATCTGTGAAGCTACAAACATGGAACACATGCATGGTGCAGTTTCTTTTAGCCAGGGAGAAAGGAATAGACTGTCCAAGGGACATCGTGGAGCCAAAATTGAGCTTGCGTTTGATCTTCACCACCTACGAGAATTTGGTAGTAGTAGCAAATTGTTTTAAGCAAGGAGTGTTTACGGAAGCGAAACATGTAGAGCTCGAAGGAAGTGGAATTTTAATCAATGGAACTAAGTGTAACATAATAGGACCAATCTTCCATCTGCCAGCATCAATTTCAGGAGTCACAGAATTGAATGTTACGCAGCCACAGCTGTACTGGCCAGAAATCACTTTAGAGTTTTTTCCAAGGCAGAATCTGATGTTGGTAAATCAAACTCTGGAGCCAGGTCTGTTGAGATCCTTAAACCAGTTCATTTTATAGCAAGAGGGGCGCATATCCGCCGAACAGCTTGTTCAACATCTCGCGGAGTATAGGGAAATGCAACGGCAAATAACGATCATTTTGAGCACCTCTGTGCCAAGTGTCACCGCAGCCTTAACTTTGCCTGATCAGAAAGAAAACAACAGAGAGCCAATTCCCAGAGCGATTCGAGGGTAGTCCAAGTTCCAGTGGATTGGATACCGAGGGCGTGAGATGAGTAGGTAAGGGATTGATCAAGCAGTGGTCATCCAGTAACGAATTTTTACGTTTTGTTTCATGTCATGGTTTTAAGAGGGCACTAGACCACATTAAAGGTTTCTATAGTAAGTAAGCATGGCACAAGTGCCAATCCAAACAAGTTTAGGACTTAGTTGAAAAACGACCCGGGGACCGGGTCCTTCCGAAGAGGGGAATAATGTAGCTGCACCAACATTTAGGATAGGGAAAGTTAGTTTTGTGCGATATTCTGAGCACAAGTTACAGCCAGGTTTGGGCCAGATTCCAGGAAGTTATGCTGACCAGCAGTTGCGAATTGGAATGGAGGCCACAGGGGCCATCGAACTGCTGAAAAGAATAAACGCAGGGGTTAGCACGTCACAAGTTACAGGAAGAAGGGGCCCACTGGCGCAACCGGGATGTGACTCGGAGCAATGTGTTAGCGAAACAGAGGCACACAGCCGAGTATAAACAGGTGTTGTTTTCTAACGAGATTCATTGAAGTGTGACAGCTCTCCTGGACAGCAGGGCATGTCGCACCACCAGCTGCACGTGGCAACAGATGGAGCGACAGTGTCCCAGTCCGCGGCGGGTCGTCGTTTCGACCCTCCGAGGCCGATGCAGGGTCCGCAGCCAGCTAGTGTGAGCCACTCTTCGGCTCACTACTGCAGGCAGTCATCTCGTCTCCCGACACACGCCGGAGACTTAAAAGGCGATGGCTGCAGTTTTTGGACACCGGAACGGGGACGGTCGTTGCCGCCGCTTTGCCAGCTACACCAGCCGAGGAAGAAGCAGCAGCGGGGCCAGCCTACGGCTTCCGGCAGAGCAGCGCAGAGTCAACGAGGCCGGTGGCCACTGGGTCGGCTGCTGGCGCAGCCATCCTGACCTAACTGGAACTCTACAGCTGGTGGACAAGCCCGGCGCGACGCAGCGCTGCGTTGCACAGGCCGCTGGTTCAAATGGTTCAAATGGCTCTGAGCACTATGGGACTCAACTGCTGTGGTCATAAGTCCCCTAGAACTTAGAACTACTTAAACCTAACTAACCTAAGGACATCACACACATCCATGCCCGAGGCAGGATTCGAACCTGCGACCGTAGCAGTCGCACGGTTCCGGACTGCGCGCCTAGAACCGCGAGACCACCGCGGCACAGGCCGCTGGGGCAGTGGCCTCAGCAATGCGGGGCCTGTGATGTGGATTAAGGTGAATGAAGCTCTGTAGTGGAAACGAATAAATCATTTGGAAGGTTCTCACCGACTTTTAACATGCCACATTCTGGCACCAGACTACACATATTGCAGAATCCAGACAAAAAGAATTCTGAGGTACTTACTCTGACAAATACATTTTTTGTTTCCATTCCCAGATAATACAGGGTACAAGGTGCACACCACCACACACCGTACTGTGGCTTGCAGAGTATGTATGTAGTGTTGATGTACATTATCTGATGGAAGCTTTCCTTATGCTTGAATTCAATAACTAAAAATTGTGTAACATCCACCAAAATACCATTAACATAATTTACCAAGTTCTTTATCACACACAGTGCAACTGATACGAATTGCATTTTGAGTAGTAAGTTTGTTGGTGCACTTTAAGATGAACGAGTACTGCTCACTACAAAAGCAAACTCATGTATAAATGAGTTAGACAGCTACAATGGTCCCCTTCCTCGTACCTCCACACCAAGTATATAGGAGCTATAACACACATCAAATGGCTAAGCCACAAATGCTGCTAGGTATAAAACTGCTCAACGCATCAGCTCCAAAGTACTATTTTCACATGCAGTGTTTGATGAAAGAACTTGCTCGTAGCCTTACATGCAGACTTACTGTACAGCACAGCTTGTGTACTTTGTTCCAAAACGTTTATTGGCTGAAGTGTGTTCATTGCAATCTGTTGTTGGTGTTCTACATTTTTACAGTTGCAGAATTGTTGGAACTGAATATTGTGTATTTGTCCCGTACCATGCCAGGTGATCGAACACCATTTCTAAATGTTGCTGTTATTTGTTTGTGAATGGCGTCAGTTGTGTGGCAATTTGATGCAAATGTCACCAAATTCCTGTCGTACTGTAGATTTTCAAAAATTGACGTGAGGGTGAGGTCACATTCAGATGGTTTTTCCTGCAGTAGCAGTTTTGTTGTCACTGGTTTTTTTGCAGGGGATCCTTCACATTCCACATGAACCCTACAAGTAATGTTCACAGCTAGCCTTTGACCTGCAGAGTAGTGATTTGAGTAAAACATCTCGGATGACAAGTGCTCATTTTTGATGTCTTCATATTTGTAGTATTTAGAATTTCTGACCAGGACTAGTGGCTCATTTCCACAATGATTATGCTCGATGTTATAGGGTTAGAAGAAAACTCTCAAAAATGCAAACCATACCTGAAATCACTAGCTGGCTATCCTGGAGCAGTTACTTGTCTACATTGTATTGGAGTAGGCTGCTCTCCAGTGCGGGCGAGATGTGAGTATGGGTGGATAACAGGTGCATGGCAGATGATGCCTTCTTTTGTCTGGTCTAGTAATTGGTCATCTGTTTCAGAAAGTAAATAGTTAGCAGGATGGTTGAACTTCATAGAAGCATCTGCGAGTGGGGTCCATACAGTTAAATGAGTGTCACCACAGTTGATGTGTGCCGGGTTAACTGCACAATTCCTGGAACTTTGGAAAATGCCCCTGCTGCTAGAGGCGGTGGTTCAGCTTGCTTTCCTTTAGACCTTGATCTTCATTTTCATGTGATGAAGCAACTACCAGACATCTCCTACATTCAAGGCTGTAACTGGGAGATGTTGTTAGTTATTAAGTCATTGCATTGCTGCTGACAGGCTGTTCTTACTTGGACTACACAGTGGCCAGTGTAACTCTGTATACCAGAGAGCATGCTGGATTTTCTGTGGCTCTGCATCAGAGGCGTTCACAGCCACTGTTGCCCGAGATTTGCTCTCTCCGACACCAATTACGGTGCTCAGTTTCTTTTGGGTGAGGATTCGTGCTGGTTCCAGACACTATCCTGGCTGTACGTACACAGGTGCATGCCAGAGAGGCAAGGCTAACTCAGGCAGGGCCATTACGCAGGAAAAGTTCACTGTGGACTGGAGCACCTAATCCACCACGAGGACTGTTGTGTTGTGGTGCTATGATTGCAATATAAATACACACATCACAGATGCTGTGGTGTACGATACACTGATTTTCACATATGACCTGTTGATTTCACTCCTCGTTATGTTCAGTATGTGACTGAACAAATCAAATTGGAGTGGCATAACATATATTACAGCTTGGAGATAAGTAAATTGACTTAGTTAAGATTGGTATGAAATACATTCATCTGAAGTAGAAGCTGCTGTCACTGTAGCCCGATCCAGCTGCTGCAGACATTTACAGTATGAAGACAATATCAGTAAAGATAAAGACCAATAACTGCATCACAAACAATGAGAAATTTCAGTTTCAAAACTTTTCATGTACTTCATCACCATGGTGCTCCATGAGTGTTTCGTGCCGGCATCTGGAGCACCAGAGATCAAACATTACACATTACTATAACATCTGTTAACCTTTGATTGAGTGGTCCAATATTAACGCCCCCTCCTCCCCCCCTCACCCCTTGGACCTAGAAACAAATAGACAAAAAGTACTAATTATTGGCTAACAACTCCTACATTGCAAAAAATATAAAAAGTTACTTACATATTTTTTCAGTCCTTTTAATACGTTGTCACGAAAAGGTACTTTTACAGTTCAATCCTTTGCTTAGATAAACTAGAAACAGCACACACGTTCAAAACTGTCAGAAAGAAACAAGTGTAACACTAGTGGGTGCGCAGTAAACATAGTGCCCCACTACATTTTACTTACAAAACAATGCAATACTGAGGGCTCTGAGTCGAGGAAGGAGGGCAGAGGAAAGGAAGGGGTAAGGAGGGTCGAGTAAGCAAACTTCTAGAGCTGCCACGTCGCAGGACTCTGCGTTCCACTACAACTCTGCAAAATTCCTCTGTCAGGTACTCAGTACCCCAGCACATCTGCTCGAAGACTAATAAACTTCCTTCATTCACTAGTTCTGGCATTTCTCATGCTGATGATTAATTGCTGACATGTATGTAGAGCACACTGGTAATGAAGGTTGAGGATGCAAAATCTAGATTTCTTTCACCAGATCAGGCGCTTCCCCATATTTTGTTCTTAATAACTAATACCTGAAACAGTCAAAAATGGCTCTGAGCACTATGGGACTTAACTGCTAAGGTCATCAGTCCCCTAGAACTTAGAACTACTTAAACCTAACTAATCTAAGGACATCACACACGTCCATGCCCGAGGCAGGATTCGAACCTGCGACCGTACCGGTCGCGCGGTTCCAGACTGTAGCGCCTAGAACCTCTCGGCCACTCCGGCCGGCCCTGAAACAGTCATTCACGTTAAACTGTATTTTAAATTTCTGCAACCTAGTACCCACACTGTTTGGCTGATTCGCTTGTTGGAGATAGGATGAAATAATCTTATCATTCTCCATATGATCTCCATCCATGATGGCGTCATCTGAGTGCTTCTCTCTTCATTCCGATTGCTTGTATGAATCTAAATCTAGAGATTACTTCTCTGAAGGACACAGTTCTATTTGAAACTGAACAATGACTTTTTTGTCATATTCTGGATTATTGCCTTTTAGTGGCTTACGGGAATAAATCTTGGGAAGTCACCTTAGATAAATGACACCTCTATAAGAGAGACCCTTAGGGTTTCAACTCTGTCAAGTATGCATATGTTTAGATCTCATTGGTCGCAAGTTCGCAGATGCGTTCTTGTGCTCAATAAACTGATCATGCATAGAACGAAAAAATAAAATTTTGTAGCAGTGAATTATCAACAATGCTTGAAGAAGCATTAGGTTGGGTCAGTTGGCAGCATCTGATGTTTTCCTAAGGGAAGAGAATACATTATGATATCTTCTCATTAAATATGAGGAATAAAGTCTTTGTAATTTACAATGGATGTTAGTGTGCATACAAAATGTTTCTGATGTCTGCAAGAGGGGTGCATGACAGACCAGATATTTTCTCCACTTGAGATGTTCAATGTTTGAGAAGATATGTCCTGGCATTCCTGCAGGGTTCATAAGTAAGACGATTCACCTGCTTGATAAACGAGAGACAAGTTACCTCAGGAAAGATTAGCATTGATTGGCTATCTATCAGTACTGTTGCGGAGACCCTGATTCTCACTACATTTATTGTGAAGCTGACCATCTCCTCTCCAGTAATGTGGCCAATATAATAATCAGACATCCAATGTTGTGACAATCTGCGGGAGCAATGTCTTGTCTCACCGAACTCAAATCTTATAATTTTTACTTCAAAATAGAGATCAGTCAGTCCACCAATGAAATCAAAAGTCAAAGCAGATTGTAGAGGTTTATGTATGTAAAGAATGAGCTAAGGTAACTTCTCATACGTTCACAGTGTGTGGAAGTTTCAGGACTGAACCGTGTCATGTAGATGTGCATGCACTGGTCAGAAATTTGCCCTCAGTTGTTTCCTTATCATGTTTCCATACTGATGTGTCTCCGGCAGCATTACTGGAATGATTCCCATAAACAGCCATGACCACATTATCTGAAAAGGCTGGAAGGTCAAGTTAAGATTGTAATGAAAGCCGTCATCTACAGTATTTGCCTGTGACATCTGATCAAATGATGGAGCAAAATAGTAAATGAACAGGAGATATGTTGGCAATATTGTAATATCAAATAGGATCATTGGGTGACCTTACCAGTTTGTGGAATTAGTGCAATGCCATTTTGTGCAAGGAAAAGGGTGATGCCATAGTTAATATAAAAAGTACACAATTCCCATATGCAAGAATGGAAAACGAACTATGTTGATGTAGTTTGGAAGTCAACATCTAATTGATCTAAATACTTTTAAGGATTTTGAAACTACCAAAGAAAAAGTTCTATTGACATAATGAAGCCTTTGCGGAACTGTAACACTTTTTCTTCCCTCTGTCTGATGTTACGACCAGAAACTACTGAAGTCGGTGGTGACAGACATTACATGTCAGTCTGCACTCCCTGAATGGTTAGGAGCAAATGCAGAAAGATAAACTTCCAAGGACGGCACGTCGATAGCTTCGATCGGCGCCCAACAGTCACAGACCGACTCCGAGTGGAGTCCCAAAATCTGTGCCTAAGGCTACTTGCGGCAGGAACTCTGTATGTAAATTTTGTTATTCGTGCCCGTGACTTACAGCAGGGTAATTGTAAACATTATAAAAATCAAAGGATGCAACTTGCTGCTCAGTGGTAATCAGTGTTCGTGGCTGCAGGGTTGGAGCGAATGATGCATCCCACTTGCAGCACTGTAAAGTACAAAGTTTGAGGGTAGCACTCCAAGTGAGAAAGTAGATTTGCTGGAGCTTACCTGAAGGTGTCAACAAGTGACATGGTGTTTGCACACCAACACCTTGACCGAGAACTCACCCCGAATAAAAATAATATGGGTTTTTAAGGGATTGTGGCCGTGCACTATTTCTCCACATCTATAGTTAACCCGCCAATCCACCGACACTTTACACTCGTTGGCTGTAAAATTGGGCAAATACTCAAGAAAAGTATTCATTACCACAGGAGACAGTAAAAGTCTAGATGGGGACCAGTGGCATATGGAAGTGTCTCGTGCTGCCATGTCGTTGACGGTCACCGTGACTTAAGCCAGGAATGAAACGCGGTGTGTCAGATGCTGGATCTACGCAGCCACTGAGAGAGCAGTGGGCAAACGCTATGTTTGGAGCCAATAGTCTCATGCCAGTGAAGAAGAAGAAGAAGAAGAAGAAGAAGATGATGATGATGATGATACCACAGATGACAGGGTTGGTAATTGAAAAATGTGGAAAAGAAAATGGTGTGCAAATTAATGTAAACCATTTTTACTTTTTTTAATTTTATTTTCCTTACACTATCAAAACCTGAACAAACTGCCTATTGGCTTCTGTCTCGGGTTCTTCGGCCGACGTTCATGTAATGATTTTTCTGACGTTTCGCCAGCACGAGTGGCTGGCATTGTCAAAGCTTCACCCTCCATTGCCGGTGGTGAACTGGAGCCGAGCTCGCGGGCGCAGACTATATGTACCTGGCGCGCCAACGTCCGAGGGCTTCTCCGCGGTCATTTCCGGTGCGGTTCTCCTCTTGCTACCTGCGACGGTCGTTCGCTGCAGTACGGGAAGCCAGGATCCGTTTACCTTAAAGCTTTCCTCTTTCTTGTTCAAACTGTTCGCGACAGAGGAAAAGTTTAAAGATGCCGAAAGCAGACCGACAAGGCGATTCCCGACATGTCACACACAGTGGTCAACCTCACTGAACGACAATTGACCGAAGAGGAAGTGTTTGTTCTTTAAAAAGGAGGGAATTTCGCTATCACCCCGAGAACTATACCTATGGAGGATATCATTGCCAACACCGAAGCAGCCATTCGGACCCTTCCTTGTGAAAGGGCAGAGGAAATACGCACGGAAACAGCCAGGATACTGCGCCGAGCAAAACCACCAGCTTGCAACCTGAAGGAAGAAGAGGTACAAGCCACTAAGAATCTCAACGCCGACAAGAGTATATTGGTACTGCCTGCCGATAAGGGGAATGCGACCGTCGTAATGAAGACCGAAGATTATGAGCAAAAGATCCGAGACCTATTAGATCCGACGACGTACCGAAAACTAAGCGCAGATCCGACGCAGCGTATCACACGGAATACGAATCGATTAATCAAGGCGTCTTCATTGCCGGCGGACATACAGAGAAACCTGCGCAACACAGAAGCCCTACCACCTCGGCTGTATGGATTACCCAAGATCCGTAAGAACAACGTTCCACTGAGACCGATCGTTAGCGCTTCTGGATCACCGACATATAAACTGGCAAAACACTTGGCCTCTCTGCTCCAGCCACACGTGGGGAAGACCGACACATACATTAAGGACTCAGGACATTTCATTGAGAAGCTGAAGAAACTGAAACTTACACCAAACGACATCTTGGTCAGTTTTGATGTTGTTTCGTTATCTACGAAAGTGTCACTCAGTGAAGCTCTGGAGCACATCGGTTCCATTTTCCCGCAGGACATCAGAAAGCTCTTCCATGCATGTCTCACCACGAGCTATTTCATGTGGAATGGCGATTTCTACGAACAGCTAGAAGGCGTCGCCATGGGTAGTCCTCTCAGTCCAGTGGTGGCCAACTTCTTCATGGAACAATTCGAAGCACAGGCACTGGACTCGGCGACTTGCAAACCTAAGGTGTGGTACAGGTACGTCGATGATACTTTCGTGGTGTGGAGCCATGGTGAAGAACAGCTCGGTGACTTCCTAAGACACTTGAACAGCCTCCATGCCAACATAACATTAACCATGGAAGTAGAAAAGGACAAGAAACTGCTATTTCTAGATGTGCTGGTCACAAGGGACGGCGAAAACCTGGGACACAGCGTGTATCGAAAACAGACATACACGGACCGATACCTGCACAAACTGTCAAACCACCACTCGAGCCAGAAAAGAGGCATGATTAGTACGCTCGTAACGAGAGCAGGACGAATATGTGAGCCGCAACACCTCAAACGAGAAATGCAACACCTGGAAACTGTCCTGAGGAGCAATGGGTACTCCACAAATTATATTAGAAGTGTAACAGAGCCAAACACTCGGCGAAGTAAGGAACCAGAAAAAGAAATGTCGGGTACGGCCTTTCTGCCATAAATTCCCAGAGTGACGGACAGAATCGGCAGTATATTGCGCAAACATGGCGTAAAGACGATTTTCAAACCGACAAGGAAGATCAAAGAGTGTCTTAGATCGGCGAAGGAGAAAAGAGACTCACTTGCAATGTCGGGAATATACCGTATACCATGCACATGCGGAAAAGTTTATGTCGGAATGACTGGACGATCCATCAACACCAGGTTGGGGCAGGTGGAGAAATCGGCCGTGGCAGAGCACGCACTGAATGTGACCGACCACGTAATAAAATTTGCCGACACGGAAGTTCTGGCTGTAGAGAAGCATTATCACACGCGCTTGTTCAGAGAACCTGTAGAAATACAAAAACACGCAAACAGTTTGAACAAGAAAGAGGAAAGCCTTAAGGTAAACGGATCCTGGCTTCCAGTACTGCAGCGAACGACCGTTGCAGGTAGCAAGAGGAGAACCGCACCGGTAATGACCGCGGAGAAGCCCTCGGACGTTGGCGCGCCAGGTACATATAGTCTGCGCCCGCGAGCTCGGCTCCAGTTCACCACCGGCAATGGAGGGTGAAGCTTTGACAATGCCAGCCACTCGTGCTGGCGAAACGTCAGAAAAATCATTAGCTGAACGTCGGCCGAAGAACCCGAGACAGAAGCCATAGGCAGTTTGTCAACAAGTGGCCACGAAAGCCTTAACAATTTTGTAAAATCTGAACAATCAATAAATGGCATAAATTTAGAGTGGGTATTATGTTAACTTTGTAGGCAGATACTATAACAGCTTATGATTGTGATTAGTCACAATATATTAAAAATAATGTTGACTCAAGAAACTCCTTGAAAAATGGGGCCATCTTGTAATCAGGTTTGTTTTATACTCGGGTAAATACGGTAGAAATTTATCACCGTTTTTGAATACTGGAATAACTTTAAAATTTGCAGTGTGTCTCAATTCCCTTAAAATTTCTAAAAAATTGTTAAATATGGAAGACAATGGTTTACCTATCAAATCTATTCTTTTCTTTACAGTCTAATTGGAGAGCCAGTAACAGCCCCTAGTTCTAGAGTTTGATAAATTTGAAACTGTTCATTTAATTTCAGCAGGCGCAATACTATACCAATTAAAAACATGAAATTCTGGTGGATGGGCATTGAGTAAATTTCATACGTATGTGTCTGTGGGAAGTAATAAATAGAATACAAAAGTTAGAAGAAGCCACAATCTCAACTTCCGCTGGTTACTAGTAATCTTGATGTCAATTTGTCTGGAAAATAGTGCTCCTTCTTGAAGCAGCTGATCCCATAGTGTATCCACTACTCTTCACCTATTGAAGTGTGGAACCAACATAACTACGATCCCCATTCTAGATACTACGGAGATAAACTATCTGGCAGAAAGAAATTGGTATCAGTTTTTTCCCCTTTATCATAGTGACTCAAATATGCAAATTTTTTCAGTCATAGGGCATCGCATACTGGCCAATACTATAACACACACAGCACACCACATTAGGGCTTTTCTTCATAGTTTACATTGACAGGTGATGCCATTTATAGGGATTTGTCAACAGAACCCATTGTCCGACTTTATGCTGAGGGAACATACTGACCTACTATCCTCTGTTCCTCGTACTTGAGCAGGTTTGTAATCACTTGCTTTCATGCTCTGTGACACATAGAAAAGACGTTTCCAAAAATATTGTGCTGAGCACTCATTGTTCCTAAATAGTGTACGGCATGAAGATGCTTTCGCCTTTTGAGGTACTAAACCCTCTATCTCATAGTGTGAGAGCACAATACTGCTGAATTTTTCACAGTTATGTGCTGATACAGCACATGGGCGTCACAACTCTGTTGTTTTGTTGGTGTTCATACATAAATTTAAATTTGGCGGTTGTATGATGAATGGGCTGTCTTCTGCTATTGATAGGGAGGGTCTGGTCCTAAGCTTGTGAATGCATGGCAACTCTGATAACTTTCCTGTTAGATCAGCGATATAAATGGTACCCCTGTGGTTATTGTCAGCATCACGAAATTTTAGTAGCATCCTGGTATTGCATTGAATGGTCTGGCAACAGCCTCCCCCACTATTTCAAATGGTTTGGACGCTTCCAGACACCTTAGTAGTTGAGGTCTGAGTAATAGATTACAAACTGAATACTGTGTGGACAACATGCCAGTCTCAAAGTCCTGCTCATGGTCCACTGCCAAAATTTTTGGGCTACTGATCGATCAGTTGCACTCCGAGCTCCATGCCAAGCTGAAACATTGTCATATGGTTGCCCTAACACTTTCTTTGAAAGCTGCAGATACTACCATGCGTAGTCTACAGTCAACAAGCCTTTAGGGCGCAACCACAGTCTGTGACACACAAAGTCAGCAGTCAGTGTCAGCAGGCCATGCTTCTTGCCACTCAGCAGTGCTCTTATCCATCGCTCACAGTACGTGAACCTTTCTACTTGCTCGTGCTGAAGAGTGTTTTAGTCCTAGCAACCTCTTTAGCACAGCAAGGTCTGCCACAACATTAAATTTTCTTCCCTGCAGGTAACAATGTAGTTATGTAATACCATAGATAATGGACAGCCTCTACCGTTCTCGAATAATTTCATTGTGCTTTATTGAAATGCCTCAGTGCATATACCACTGAGTGTTCCTTGCTTCCATGCCCTGGTTAAGAATCCACCTGACAGCCAAATAACTTGTGTCACTTGATCAAATTACTTTTTAAAGTTGGAAACACCAATGATGGGGTTGTCGTTAATGCTCATTTTAAATTCTCAAACACGACCTGGCAGTCAGTAGACCACTGAATTTTTGCCCCATTCCTTAAAGAATCTTATAATATCTCAGTAACTTTGGCAAAACCCTTCCTTAAAATGATGGAACAGCTTTGTTTTCTCAGTTGGCAAGGTGATATGTACAGTAGAAATTAAATCTGGCTCAATTTTCACCCCTTCATGACTAATTTATATAACCGAGAAACTGAACCTCTGCTGCCTCAAAGCGCCGTTTATCAACACTCAGTGTTAAAAATTGCTATACAGTCTTTTGAATACCTACTCTGAGCTGTACATGCTCTTCCATATCCTAAGGAAATAGAGTGCTGTAAAACTATAGAAATGGATGGCTTGTGTTGACAATGTAATTCTGATAGCCTTCGGAAAGTAGCTCACATATTCTTGAAGCCAAATGGCATCCTGCGATATTGAGAGCAATTCCATGGGACAGTGAGTGTAGTATTTGGCCAGCCTTCAGGAACTACTAGCTACTGGTGATAACAATTTTTCAACCCCACTGTCAAATAGTATGTACACAGACCCAAAGTGTCTGGAGTACCACTGATGCATATCCTGTAACAGTTATCTGTAGTCACGTGAAAACCTATAATTTATTGTTCTGTCTGATGAATTTTTAGGCAACAATTAAAATAGCTGTATCCCACGGATCATCATTATATTCAGTAATGCCGTAAGCAACCAGTTGATTTAGCAGTTCTTCCTTTATTGTTTGTAGATCTTTTGTGGTACTGTACGGTTTCCTGTGAAGTATACCGTTACTACCCATTGGCACCGTATGTTGCATTGTTATTGTTATTACAGGATTAAAAAAGTCTAAATTGTAGCTGTGCATCTTATCACTCTTCTGTCTTTTTCCACAAAGTGACTCAACTTCTCTTGTGATGTAGACACATTGACAGTCGGTGTGGAACGATGGTCTCCACTCGACATACCTAAATTGTCATACTGCAGGATGTCTCAGAACTATATAATCTACATCTATTTCTCTTACGATCACTACACTACCATACAGAAAATTCTACATACAATGTATTTATCTCTTTACAGGATTCCAACAGCTCCGCTGCACACACCATCTGACTTGGTAGGTCATGGCCCACACTCACCAAGACTATCATTTCCATACCTCTTGGTATCATACCATGCAAACTGAACCAGTCTACATGTCTGCAGTTTATTTGATACCAACTTAATTACATGTGAAACTTGCAATAGTTTCACACTAGCAGTGGTTGTTTGCAGCTAGAATGTTGCCACATAACCAGAAAATCTAGGTCCATGACCATGCAATACCCATCACCAACAAGTAGCAATGCTTCCATATGCTCCCGAAAATTTCTTAATCCAACAGTGAAACTGAGTCATGTTGATGCCAATGACACTGCATCATTGTCTACTGCTCCGCGTGACCTATATCATGTAGTCTTGACATATGCCGTAGGTGCTCTTAAAAAACTCAAACAGCATCTGGCCTTAAGCAGAATAAGTCTATAAATTTCCGTGTTTTGCCTTGACACACAGGGTTGTGTGCTGACCTTTGTAATTATGACCGAAAATGCTTCTACAGATTGACCAAATTTCTGCAACAAGCCATTAAACTGTTCTCTAAAAAACGTTGAGATGTTTTGTTTCAAAAGGATTGGTAAAGCCCCTTTATAAACTGTTCAGATGACTGAAAGATGTCCTTAAGTTAGCCGTACACAAGCATGTCTCATCTGGCCAGTTTGCTTAATTACAGTTGAACAGAGACACGATGTTGTACGTCACGTACTGTGAGGTACAAATTGCTTATAAATACTAACAGATCCTAAGTGAATTTGCACAAAAAGGAGGCACCAAATTAGTTGCAGCAGCATCTGTAGGAGGGATAGAGATATTCAACGAGGCTTTTACCTCTACCAGCTCAGGTTGTTCACACTCACTAAAAACTTCCAAAGTTCCAAAGAGCTCACGTGATGCAGTATTACATCGCCATAATAGAGTTGCTGAAAACTGTTGCACTTGAAAAGTTCAATCGCTTTGCGCAAACATTGGAGACATGAATAGCACTGGCACACAATCTCCATTTGATAATACAAAAAATGCTGGGTCACCATAGTAAATAAACAACTGGAGACTAAGATTAAGCCTTATGTGCAGCACTCGTAGAAGTTTGTGGTTATGGAGTGCAGCAGTGCTCCGAATCTTGTCCGGCCACGATACAGTGTAGCTGTCATTGTTATTGTGCTTGGCAACTTGTGCCCAGACAAACTGCAGCATTGACATGTAACTGAATGCAGGTAGCATTCTTTACAGTTGCTCATGAAATGTGAAAGGTCTGCAGGCTCAAGATGCTTCAGAAAAGAGACTTTTAAGCTGCGGTGAACATCCTATAGACTAATTGTGCCTGTAATGCACAAAAAGTGTTCAAAACCAAGAATCGCTCACTAAAGTTTAGTGGTGGGATGAAGGGTGAGGCAGACGTTACCTCTGATGCCAGATGGCTTCCATTACCAGATGCAATGCCAGTGGGGTGGGACGTTATTATGCTGGGTGGCCTCTGAGACCTGACTGCATTCAGCAGGCTGTCCAGCAGTCACATCAGGTTTGGTGAGTGGATTCTGGTCTCATGCCTGTGGGCATTAGTAAACCAGTATAAACAATAACAGTTTGGTGTCTTAATAAAGTACGAACATTGAGGTTTCTACACTATAGGCAGCTGGCTTTGGCAGGATGCATCTACCTGGTACCGAGACCAGCAGCGGTCTTACCGTCTCTGACTGCGTCACATCACCAGACCTGTCAGTCTCGCACAGCCGACACGTTGAAAGAGTGCCTTAGTCACTGGGTATATTCCATAAAAGCTTAATCCGTGAAACAGTGCTTACTTTCGTGTCTTATCTTTCATTTATAATGCACTGGTCTGAATACTTAGATGTCTAGCACTTACATATGGTATGACAGATCATGGCTATTAACCTTGGGATCTAGTTTTGATTAACTTTTGTGTTTTTGGTATTCAGTAACACTTGGGTCTGCAATACTTCAAGATATGGCCAGTTCACAAGGAAGAAATTCCTTACTAATTGTGTTCTGATTTTACTTGCGTTCTACTCTTTCTCAAGGAACAACTGAATGGTAACCACAATAAAAGAGCGGGTGGAAGAATATAGGATTTTTTTGCACTCCTTCACACTCCAGAAATAATAATCTGAAATAAATAAACGGTTGCATGCTTATTGCAAACTAATCCTCAAGGAGATGCAGAGACAGAAGTAGGTTATGCTATGCACATGTCCACATGGTCACAATGTTTTCCCCACTATCACAAGAGGAGGTACAAATTATGACTGCATTATTGAATACGCGAAAGTATATAGTTACGTGTGTGGTATGACCCCAGTTACTAAGTTTGAAAACATACACTAAAGTTGTACTGCTGGTACTAACGTGTGGACACACAGAATATTGATCCACCTTTGTCCATTATGACATGATAGATGACAAAATCCAAAATACTGGACCTATATAGTCCTGCATGGTATCATTGGAATGTATGCAAAAAGATCTGCATACATGACTTGCTTAACATGAATCTACATAAAATTCACAAATATGTGGTGGTAAGATGCCACCCACTGCAAATGTTTCAAATGAGCCACGATTTCTTAGAATTTACGTGATCAGTCCATTTTATGTGTATCAGTGAGGGTGATGGACAAGGAAATGTTGTTAGATCGCTTTAACTGAGGTGGGTATCGAATCAAAAAAACATTTACTGGATGGACTCTACGGTCATAGCTCAAACGAGGAAATCTCATTAACATCTGAATTAAATACAGGTATAATTTTATTTCTGCCATCTCCTAATAAACAGTGATGTTAACAGCTTGAACGTTAAAGAGCCTGCTAAGTGAAGGCAAAGTCCGGAATTGTAACTACATCACATGAACAAAGCAGAGTTCACAACTAGTGTTTACTCTGAAACAGATGAAATAAATTACACAGTTCTACACTTCATTCTGAATCATTTCTATCAAGTAACTTGAGGAAATTAAACCAGATTCTGAATTACTAAAGCTTGGTTCTTAGAAGACTGCAGAGCTGTGCAAAAGTGTTATTCACCAGGTTCCAGGCAGCTTTGCCCCCTCAGCCTGCCTCAGACTTTATGAGGTAATGGAAAGGAAGAGCAGTTCCACTAACTGCATTTCCCCCGCAACCACACCGCTCTACTATCCCCAGGCCCTCCTGATAGAGCACAATGGAAATAAGCTTGAAAACATGCTGGGTGGAAGGCAGCAGAAGTCACAGTGGAGCCCTTCAAACGGTCTGCTAACACTCAGTCATTCAGTAATGAAAACCAATAAAGTTGCACAATCACACCACTAATCAAGAATGGCAATCCAGTGAATTACTGACCCATATCACTGACTTCTGTGTTCCAACATTGCGAATTACTTTGTGACGTTGAAGAGCTAGTCGGCATTCGTAAGAAAAATATTTTCTGAATCAGTAGTGAATATATGCCATTAGACAGTTTTCTTCCAAGTAACGAGTGCTATCGACAGGGAACCTCAAATCGATTCCGTATTTATAGAATTCCAAAAGGCTTTCGATAATGTTCCTTACGAGTGGCTTCTAATCAAATTGCGCGCATTGGAGTGTGTCGCAGTTGTACAACTGGATTCGTAATTTCTTGTCAGAAAGGTCACCAGTGATATCCAGCATTCCCCAATGAAGTGTAATGGGCGTTCTATTGTTTGTAATCTGTATAAATCGTTTAGGAGACAGTCTGAATAGCCCTCTTAAAACTGTTTGCAGATGATGCTGTCATTTACTGAGTAAGAAAGACATCATAGTATGAAAATCAATTTCAAAATTATATAGGCAAAATATCTGTATGATGCAAAGAGTGGCAATATGACCCAAGAAATGAAAATCTCGAGGTCATCCTTATGAGTACTAAAGAAAATCCATTAAATTTCAATACATGATAAATCACACAACTCTATAGATTGTAATGACTATATATCTAGTAGAACTGACAGTCACGAACAACTTAAATTGGAACGATCACAGACAATAATGTTGTGGGACGCTAATGTAATAAATCAAGAGAGATTGGAGCCCACACAGAAAGTTTTAAGTGTTCGTCTTCCCTGTGTGTTGTTAGAGAGTGGAACGGTACAGAAATAATGTGAATGCTGTTAAGTGAAACCTCTGCCAGGCACTTATGTGTGAATTGCAAGATGGTCATATGGATGTCGATTGATGATGTGCTGCACCAACAGCATCAGAGTCTGCACAAAGGGTCTTGCTGTCCCACAGCATGTCATAGCCAGCTAGATGAGAAGACTTAGGTCCCCCATCCAGGCTGTTCTGCTACAGACACACGTAGCTGCAATGGAAATGAGCAGTTTTTACGTGAAGCTGCTCAGTGTTTGTCATGCTACTGGCCTGCTTTGCCCACGTGATCAGCTTTCCTGAATGCTCCGTGATGTCCCAACATTCCATTTCACTCTCTCTGGGTACTACATTTTGTAGTGTCAGTACACTGCTGTTGCATGTAAGTTACGGTTTCTTACTTAATCGTGCACAATCAACAGAAAGATGGCACCTCTCTCTTAAGATATTTTGCTGCATAGATGTTTGATTTACAGAACACATGGGGTCATACCATATGAGCTGGGCAGTCAGACATAATGACTGAAATATTGGTGGTATCTGCAAACTGAAACTCCACTTGATTACTACAGCTTGGCCTGGTTTCCTCTGCTTGCTGACTTGTCAGGGAAGATGCCTAAATTTTTACTTAGCTGCACCAATATATTCTTTTGCAGCGCAGCACTACATAACAGAGTGCTATCAAGATTCTAGTAAAAGACTTAAATGATACTGACCAGTGGATAGCCATCTGATCCATCTGTGTGTTCAACATTTTTCCAGTAGAACAGAATTTGTTACCAGATTTCATTCACTAAACACCAGGAATAAAGCTCTTTAAAATTTACAATGTGTATTTATCATACATGCAGAAAACGACTGTCCTCCACCATACTTTCATAATGGAGATGGTTCACATACTAGGAAAAACAAGAGTACGCATTCCGAACAAGGTTAGCATTGACTGGTCTCCACTACAGTACTGAGAGATAGCTAGATTCCCATTCTGTGTATTGTAAAGTGAACCATCTCCCCTGTGTTAATGGGGCCAGTGTGATATTCGGATTTAGAGTGCACGGGAGTCTGCTGGAACACTGTTATCGGCTGGCCTTTAGGCATCATCGTAACTGAGGAGACTGAGTCCACTTGTAAAATCAAAATGTGATGGCAGACTATCCAGGTTTATGTGTTAACCAACCAGCTCAGGTACTTGGAATGACTTCATGTTGTGTGGAAATTTGTGGATTGAGCTGTGACTGAAGTATATAGAACTGATATTCCGCATTGTGTTCAGTACATGTGAATGCTCTGAGTAGAAATAGAGGTCAATATTTCCATGCTGAGGAGTTTGCAACAGCATTAATTGCAGATCTATCATAAACAGCATTGATCAAATTATTGGAACAGCCAGGAAGGTCAGGCATAACAGAGGTACAGTGCTAGCTGTCAATAGGATTTGTGTGTGGCAGCTGATTAATAGATGTAGCAGAATAATACAAGAACAGGATATGTGTTACTGATGTGTAGTTGTCAAGTAGGAACAGGGTGCATCTCCTTACGCCAGGGGGTAAGATCCTTGCTCCAACTGGTGTAGAATTATTATAAAAATTTTTATTTCTCAGATTGATTACACATAATCTTGATTTAAGCTGTAAGTTAAACCATAATCGACATTCATACTTTATACAGTTTACGGAAAGATCAAAGAAAGGTTTTATTGCCGTAATGAAACCTTTTTGGAAAGGCAACAATCCATCATCATGAACTAGCTTAGTTGAACACATCCAAGGATCTCTTTTTTAGTACTCCCGAATTATTATATTCATTTCAAATCCACTACATGAAGGTGAACATTTATCATTTGGAGGTTTGGAGTTACAGACATCTTTGATGTATTGAAGAACTTCAGTAGTGTCATTAGATAGAACGTACTCAAATGGCTGAACTGCTAGTCATGAAAATATACATTTTGCTGTCCATTCTACATTGCTCATCCACTTACACTA
This sequence comes from Schistocerca nitens, assembly GCF_023898315.1. Lineage (NCBI taxonomy): Eukaryota > Metazoa > Arthropoda > Insecta > Orthoptera > Acrididae > Schistocerca > Schistocerca nitens. Next base: position 5,961,234 of record NW_026045897.1, read on the forward strand.
AAGAGCATTTTGGTAATCTGGTGCATTATTGTGAAGTCACTTTTTGGTGTTAACTAAAACTATGATAGAGAAATTTTCCAGTTTCCAAACTATTACATAGCAGAATGCCTCTTGTCAGTGCCCTCAATTCAGTACAATTTCAACAGATGTGGTTTGTTGAAGGAAACACATATGCTATTGCTGTTACCTGCTGGATTCAGAAAAGGTTTCATTTAGTACCTGATATTTTCTGCATGTATATCATATGTCACAGGTACAGCATATGTTGCAGATTCTTTGACAGTCTTGATGATAGTCTGGAGCACACTACTAGTCATAACTGTATAGTAATTGTAATAAACTAGTTGCCTATACAACCCATGAATCTTGATAACCTGAACATTGGAATGTGGATCAACTCCCATGAAGAGCAACACTTAACAGACGCATGAAGGAATTAAAGTGCAGACCTGGTAACATGGAAGATGACATACATTCATTGTTGAGGGTGTAGTTGTGAAAGTAAAAAAAATACTTTTCTAAGTGTGTGACTTTGTGGAGAGGTCTCATAAAGTTAATGCATGGGCACTCTCTTATGAATTCCATGTTATCCTCTGTTTCTGTTTAACAGATGACTCATAAGTGTAGGAAGTGTTGTGCCATAATGCTTTACACTAGCACAATTGACATGTGGTTACATCTTTCACACTGGGTAACGTATTTGTCCACTTTAAATAAAGAAAACTGTAGCATTTGTTTTGCTCTTCAAGGCTGTCATGTCCACATATTTCTACTTCTTTCTGTACCTCCCTTTCGTATGAGAGGAACATGACTGCTGTGGAGGGGTCTGTCAGATGGCCTTTTCATTTTTTTAAATGTATAAAACCACTGTTTTGGTGAATATATATTTTCATGGCTTCCTGTTGTTTGTTACACTCCTTAGGAAAAACGTTATGGGAATTTTAAATATTCTATTGTTAAAGAAATTCAAACATTTTGAAAACCAAAACACAGCAAAATTTGCAACTTATTTTTATTTTGTGTATTACTAAAATAACAGCACATATTTACCTCTCTACTCACTCACAGATTATCATCAGGCAGATAGTATACAGATCTGCAACATACCTGTATGGAAAACCACGTTTGAGTTTACTAATTTGTCTTAACTAAAAGTTGATTCCCAATTCCATCATAATTTCAGCCTTAGACTGGTTATTCCACTCTATAATTCTGATAGGGAGAAATTTTGCCAAATTTTTAATTTGAAAATCAAGAAGAAAGTAATTACTTTGTGTATTCTTATTTGGTCCTGAAACAAATTTTATTCACTTTCAGCTTGCATGCATTCCACGCAGGCCCTCTTAGAATTCTGCAACTAAATCAGATCATTGCACTGTTGACACAGTTATCTTGTTTTCCACTTCGAACAAGGACAACAAAAGCTGATGTTTTTCATTTTTCAAAACATTATTTTTGTATTTGAGGCTTATGTTTCCAAAACAGCGAGTTTACGCTGAGACTTTGCAGAATCAGTTGCAGTCCAGGCAGCTAAACGACAGTGTTGAGTTGTCCTGTTCTTATGTTAGTTTTCACTCAGCTGAGTGGTGAGACCTCTGGACCCAAGATGTTTTGCTTTGATTACCTGCATTTTTAATTATCAAATTATGTTTTTATCCTCCTGTTGTGCCTCGATCCTGAGATATGTCATCATTTCATGGGATAATTATGTAAGATATTATCAGACAATTATGCTTCTCCCTGGGTTGTTGTCCTTGCATTCTGAGGTGTGTCTCATAAGTTTGACAGACAACTATGCTGTCCATAGTTTCCGTTATAGTCTCTGAAAACTAAATGTATTTATCAGGGTTATTGGGTTCAACATTAACCAAATCATCAAGCATACCTAATGCATTCAAGCGTTCAGTGAGGAAATGCACGTCTTATCTGCTTAAATTGTATTTGCCAGGGAAGTTTATTACTCAAAGTACACGAGTTGTGTTCTGCACCACAGAATATCATAGTTAAATTACAGTGATTCCTACAATTTTTTCAGTTGTTTTATCTAACAGTTGACCGCAAATAGAACACTTACATGCACTCTCATATAATGATTTAGTTCCAGGTGTTTCGATTATATGAACAGGGATATTGAGAGGATCATCAAGTCTCACTGCAAGTTTTTCCAGCTTAGAGAGCAACTATCTTGCAGCACCTGTACCAATGTATGGTTCGAAACGGTTACGAGATGAATCGTATTAACATACGACTTGGTATGCCACTGCAAAGAATACGTGTTGTTCTGTGGTGGCAGTTTGCGAAATAGTAGGATCTTCTTACGACTGCACTACAGATGTAAGCAGACATCCAGAGTCTGCATAGACAACGATTGGTACTCGCTCTTTGCGGAGAAAGTTCATAAATTCTGTGAATTTATCATGATTTGTCGGCATTTCTGTACAAACAGTGTCTATTAAAGAACAGTACTGCTGCTACTCAGATAAATTTTCAGTCATTGCCAGATGTACTTAAACATTTATGGCTGATACACTGTACACCGCGATGTTTACTCACCTGTGATGGAATAAGATGTGATGACAGGTTCTCTATCCAACAATAATGCTGCTTTCTATTGTTTTCATCAGAGACGATCAGCAAATATGTATGTTTCTCCCGCTGTCTGGTAAATTCTGAGAAATGCAGGGACAACTGTATGAGCAATCTTACCATTGCTATCCTTTCATGCATCCAAGTTGTATACATGAATAGAGACATGCAGATACTGCTTTTCAAATTAACCTATGTCCTCAGTTCTCATGGGATAACCAATGCCATCATTTTTATAATGATTGTGAACATCATACATGCCACATTTACCAGGACACTTAGGATGGGTCTCCAAATTATTCTCGCAGGCCACAATATGAAGAACAGAATTCATCTTTATTTATTACGTTAATAGCCGTGTGTTTTGATGTAGTACTTCTCGGTAGTCTTATGTATGAGGAACTCCTATTACACTGACGATGGATGGATACAAGAACGTCCAAATACAGCATGTTACTTTATACTTTCCCAGAGTCTCTTTCTTCAAATTCTTATGACTTTGTAGGAGGTCACACACATATTTCTCATACCACTCACTGAGCGAAGTGCTTTGAGATAGCAGTCATAGATTTGTGGAGTAGAATAAATGTAATACAGCAGTCACATCGTGATGTGTAGGAATTGCATTGCTTGACACTTACTTGAACGATACTGGGGGTTCTTTAAATTTAAGACATCTTATGCCTCCAAACAGGTTTACATGCATCAGAAACACAAGGGGGTCCAGATATCCAATAGCATTTTTAATTCAATCTTGTGCAATTCTGTTTCTGATAGCACACCAAATCACTGAATAAGTTAGGTCTGTGGTCTGTCTTATCTCAGGCAACCGGTATTTATCACAGGAACTGCTGATGGTACTACCGTACCCACCACTCACAGAGCTCTACCCGCAGTGGCACTGTTTGCACTGGCTGTGCACCTCTAGCGCAGGCGAGAGGTGGGGGTGTCTCCCCATGTGAACGTGCAGGCTGAGGTGACGTCACGCTGCTTCTGCCACTGCTGTGTGACGTAGGTGTTTGGGGTGAAAATGGCAGCAGTCGCCCCCTCCCCCCCCCCCCTCCACATCGCGCTGCTACCCCCACCACGGCCGCCTCCACGCCTGCGTTGATGTAACGAGTTTACACACGGAAATGTTGCTCTGCTGTGAGCGTATGCCATATATATATCGTATCCCCATCACCTTTTTGCAAATGTACACTACAGGCCATTAAAATTGCTACACCACGAAGATGACGTGCTACAAACGCGAAATTTAACCGACACGAAGAAGATGCTGTGATATGCAAATGACTAGCTTTTCAGGGCATTCACACAAGGTTAGCGCCGGTGGCAACACCTACAACGTGCTGACATGAGGAAAGTTTCCAACCGATTTCTCATACACAAACAGCAGTTGACTGGCGTTGCCTGTGTAAGGAGGAAAAATGCGTACCATCACGTTTCCGACTTTGATAAAGGTCGGATTGTAGCCTATCGCGATTGCGGTTTATCGTATCGCGACATTACTGCCCGCATTGGCCGAGATCCAATGACTGTTAGCAGAATATGGAATCGGTGGGTTAAGGAGGGTGATACGGAACGACGTGCTGGATCCCAACGGCCTCATATCACTGGCAGTCGATAAGACAGATGCAGCTACGTCTCGATCCCTGATTCAAAAGATGGAGATGTTTGCAAGACAACAACCATCTACACGAACAGTTCGACGACGTTTGCAGCAGCATGGACTATCAGCTCTGAGACTGTGGCTGCGGTTACCCGTGACGCTGCATCGCAGGCAGGAGAGCCTGCGATGGTGTACTCAACAACGAACCTGGGCGCACTAATGGCAAAACGTCATTTTTTCGGATGAATCCAGTTTCTGTTTACAGCATCATGATGGTCGCATCCGTGTTTGGCGACATCGCGGTGAACGCACATTGGAAGCGTGTATTCATCATCGCCATACTGGTGTATCGCCCGGCGTGATGGTATGGGGTGCCATTGGTTACACGTCTCGGTCACCTCTTGTTCGCATTGACGTTACATTTCAGATGTGTTACGACCCGTGGCTCTACTCTTCATTCGATCCCTGTGAAACCCCACATTTCAGCAGGATAATGCACGACTGCATGTTGCAGGTCCTGTATGGGCCTTTCTTGATACAGATAATGTTCGACTGCTGCCCTGGACAGCACATTCTCCAGATCTCTCACCAATTGAAAACGTCTGGTCAATGGTGGGCGAGCAACTGGCTCGTCACAATATGCCAGTGACTACTCTTGATGAACTGTGGTATCGTGTTGAAGCTGCATGGGCAGCTGTACCTGTACACTCCATCCAAGCTCTGTTTGACTCAATGCCCAGGTGTATCAAGGCCGTTATTATGGCCAGAGTTGGTTGTTCTGGGTACTGATTTCTCTGGATCTATGCACCCAAATTGCGTGAAAATATAATCACATGTCAGTTCTAGTATGATATATTTGTCCAATGAATACCCCTTTATCATCTGCATTTTAATGGCCAGTAGTGTAGTTGTAGAATGATTTCTTGGTTGACTGATTGCTCAACAACATTCAGCTCAGGCATATCGAACGTTTGAACGCTTACAGGTAGATATATAACATTAGATGAAACCTCTTAATATTTTGTAACCAGGACCTACTGCCGAAAAACAAAAACAGAAATTGTATGTAGCAACTTATCCTTTAGATATGTATATGGTGCAATATTGCGTTAAGCATGAATTGTCAAGGATATATCTACAGGCAGATCAGATTTGTAAACAATTTCACCATCCAGTGCAGAGCGTTGTTCTCACAGGAAGCATGTGCTGTTTTAAATGTCTGCTTAGATTGTCGAAATTTTTTGATACTCTCCCATACTGGCACTATTCACTCAATGAGTTAGTATTCTGCAAACCCTCAAACATACGTACAATAAATTTACTATGACCTGTTTATCATAGCTGTAAATATCTTGCATAATATTTGTTTCGCACTGATGCTGTTTCAATAAAAGACAAACATACATTGTATATTACATTGATTATTAACGTTTTTTACATGCATAAAAATAAAAAAAAATACGTTGTTGGCAGATTTCTTATTATTCAGTCTGTGTTACATCCATACAGTGTAGTTTAAATAATTGGTTTCTTTTCGATATAAATACTGGTTGTATTGTGTTCAAACCAAGAGCAGTGACACGTATGGTTTCTCTGTCTGTAAACCAAGTTCTACATGCAGACTTCGATACTGCAAGCATACATACATTAACACATTGTTCTGAATCATCTTTTGTGCAATATTCACGTACATAACATACATGGTTAAATAACGCTTGCACATATGGTTGCCACCGATTTTGCCTGTTGCAATCCATATTACACTCTACAACCAACACAACTTCATGGCACTTCAAACTTCTCGCAGTGTGTTTATCTAAGAGTCATGCGATGACGATGAGAACTAATGTACGAGTTTCACACAGGCCGGTGACGGCTGCCTCATTGCTAAAGATGTTCATGTCAGGAGGAAGCTGAAATGTAGTCTGTTGTCATCAAGCTCTCAGTGTGCTTCATCGGCCTACATTGCACTCTCTAGTTCATCTATGTAAATTGTGTTTTAGCATTACGACGGACATTCTCGGCTTCTACTATAACTTCATATTCACGATCACATGCTAATCTTACGTTTACATGTTTTGAACCACAAGCTGTTAACATGTATGTACTGATGAAGAGTAGCACTCTGAAATGAACTCAGGATTTTGAAGTCATCTATAATGCAGAGAGATATATAAACCTAAGACTTAACAGAATAACGTTTAAAAATTATATAGCACAACTGCAGGGCAATTACACACATTCTGAAGACATAGGGCAAATGATGCTGTACAACGACTGTCGTGGTAAATGTTATTTCAGTATCCACAGCTGAGGGCATCTCAGGATCGAGAGACCAAGACCATGAGAGCAGCAAAATTGATAAAATCATACTTACTTCTCTGATGAAATTATGACATACATCCCAGGATCTGAGAGACAGTCCCTGGGTAATTACAAATCCTGATGATAAAACATGCAGATAATCGAATCAGGACGTTTGAGGGTAACGAGATGTCTCGACTAGCGCAGTTGGATCATTACGTGACGTCACGGCAGGGGCCAGGGCGTGCAGCCACCTCAAGGACTTTGCAACATGTGGCCTTGTTTCTGTTGTGATAATATTGAGGCTAGGGAAAGTGGAATGTTTAGAAAGTGACATTGAATTGTCTGCAAAAGAACACTCACCCTATACTGTAACTGGATTAGCACTGGACAAGTCAGATGTGCTCGTCTAGTGATCTTCTGCGGGGATCGAATCCTTCTGTCTGCATCAATGGGTCTCCACTAGATGCCTGTTGACTACTGATGACTGATTCCACGGAATTTTCCGTGAATGGTTCTCAATCAAAGAGGACACAACAAGGTTTTTTTGATGTGCCCCATGAGGTTTTCCTTGATTTAAAGCGTTGGTGTTCTGTCTGTGCATTATCACGGTGAACGGGGAGCTGAGGATTCTTCTGAATGTTCTTCCAGACTCTTAGGGCAGCTCATGTTCTAAGACATGGAGGTGGGATGATGTTAAGAAGAGGAAGTCCTAGAGTGTTCGTAACCTGAATACAGCTCGTAATGACTGATTGAGTTGCGCGTCTATCTTCTTAGTGTGAGCACTATTGGACCTGGTCGGGCAGCAGTCTTCAGCAACAGAGCACCTATGATAGGGTTAAAGCTATGGATCTTACAAACACGAGCATTAGCTCCCCATAAGGTATCACCAAATTTTTGAAGACTGTTCTCTCTCGTTTTGACCGTACCTGCTACAGCTGAAAGATGCTACGTGCAAGATAAGAGTTCTATCTAGCGCTGTTCCTAGGTATTAATAGTGTACTGCAGTACAGCAAAACTTGGTCTCTGAGTCTAACTTCTGGTCTGTAGTCTGACTGTCTTGTGCACAGAAGTAATGCAGATACAACTGTTTTATGAGGGTTTAGGTGGAGCCACCATTTCTTCAAGTATATGTCCAAGACTTCCATATCAGTGGATAAAGAGGTTTCAGCATCAGAGACGTTGCGGTTATGGCCCACCAAGAAAATGTCGTACGCATAAATGAACTTTGTTGCCTTTTTCGTAAGGTGTGCACGTACAGACCAGAAAGGTGATGGACGCAGAACAAACGCTCGAAGTAACCCATCATTTAGCATAAGTACCTCGCATCTGTCATTGTCAGAATATATATTGCTTAGCACGTTATTAAGTCCGTCCTTAGATTTACGACACAGGATAACAATCGTGAATTTCTAAACAAGTCCTTCTCACCGAGCACTGTCGTAAGCAGAAGGTCAGAACGTGACAGAAGCGGCTGTAGGCTGCAGCAGTGAGTGGCCGATGGTGGGGCTTCCAGTCCTCTGCTGGTCCTGGCTGGCTGAGAGGCCCGCGTGTAGAATGATTCCGTGCAGGGGCTCGGAGCTCACGAAATCGACAAGTCGGTCGTGGCGCTGGCGAGGCGCGTCGCGGGCTCTCTGGTGAGGTAACCGCGTCACCACACAAAACCCCGTTCCAGAGTTCTGCAGAATGAGATTTTCACTCTGCAGCGGAGTGTGCGCTCATATGAAACTTCCTGGCAGATTAAAACTGTGTGCCGGACCGAGACTAGAACTCGGGACCTTTGCCCTTCAAGGGCAAGCTCTCTACCATTCTTACTTCCCGGAGCGCTAGTTCTGTAAGGTTCGCAGGAGAGCTTCTGTGAAGTTTGGAAGGTAAGAGACGAGGTCCTGGGAGATGTAAAGCTGCGAGGACGGGGCGTGAGTCGTGCTCGGGTATCTCAGATGGTAGAGCACTTGCCCGCGAAAGGCAAAAGTCCCCAGTTCGAGTGTCTGCCTGGAAGTTTCAGAGTTGTGCAGTTTTAAAAGGCGCTCTCGTTTGCGCCCATCCATTACCACTAAGGAACATTCCTGTCGTTCTCTGCGAATGTTGCATAGTAATGAGTGTAGGCGTTTTAGGCGAGCTGTAGCACACGGAAACTTTGGTGATATTAGCGAAGTGGGAGTGGTGTTTAAGTTACAAGTGACTGACTTGGCTGGGGTAATCAGATAGCGATAATCTTAATTTGTTACCTTAGAAATCTGCGAGTGATGTTTTTTGAGTGTCTCTCTCTCCCTACTGACTTTGAACTGTATTTTTGGTACAGCCACTCGGACGTAATGTAGTGACCTCGGCTGTGAGTGTGGCGAGCCCTGCGGCCCGCGCCTGCAGTATGGCGGGCTGGCAGCCCCGCGCCTGCCACCTGCCAGGGCGGCGGGTCGCGCCGCAGTCTGCGGCTCCATTGCGTCCAGTCCGGCGTCTCTTCCTTCACCAAAATCGCTGTTAGCGTTGTGGACGCCTGCTAAATCAGTCACGATCGCTGTACTGTCACAATTTCCGAAAATCCGTCCACGTACTATTATTTACCACGGGATTTCTATTTGGGCTGAATATTTCATTCACACAGACACTCCTTCACTTTACTCACTCAGGTTTTATTTGAACAAATGTTACATCATCTTGTGATTACAAATCACAATAATTTCAGCGTACTGCGTCCTTTGTTGTTCCTCGTTTTAGAGCAGCACACGTGGAACACACTAACTTTTAACATGTGCTACAGTACCCTTACGAACGTCTGCCTTAACAAATCACCACATTGTCTCACAAACGCAATTAGTCTAATCTCGTATAATAGTATCCTTTAATACTTTGTCTGCGTTCACTTCGAGTCACATTTTATACATTTATTTATTGCTTTTCTTTTACTTGAGCCACTCTATGCAATCGAAACACTAATAAGCTCAACAAACCCATTTACACATTCATCCACACACTACTTCAGCCATCTCGCTGCTCCTTTCATTTTACAAAGATTTGAAAGTCTCTTGCCGTGGTACTTAAATTACAAATCGTATAGAAGTACAAGTTTCACACGCATATCTGTATAAAACTTACTTTTTCCAGGCAACATATGTTAATTAAGCACCACTGCCACGGTAGGTGACACTGACGAATGAGAGCAGCGTGTTGTAAGCAGCTACCCGTGTTGTGAATAAGGCAAGGTGGTGAGTTTGTGCAACCAAACGGTCGAGACGCAGCTCGACTATACCAAAACAAGCTTTCCTCACACAAGGCAACCACGTTACACAACATTTCAAGCCATTTTTGAACGATTGTGTGACCACGGGTCCTTTCAGGCAGACGAACGTGCAGGGAGGCGGCGGAGTCTGCGTACACCACATTTGGAGGACCGGGTCCGACAGGATACTAACCCTATTACAAGCTCCAGTGGAGCAGCCCGTCATTCAGAGAGAGCCTGGAATGTGCAAATAGCTGGCCACCTTCCTGGACTTTTGCAAGGGTTCGTCCGAATATTCTGTGGAGCCCAGTTCTCCGGATCTGGTGTGTGCACAGTCCGCCACCTCCCTGCACATACATCTGACTGAAAGGACTCGTGATCACACAAACGTCCAAAAGGGTTTGAAATGTTGTGTGGTGTGGTTTTTCTCCGTGACGGCACTTGCTCAAGTATAGCTGCGCTGCATCTCGACTGTTTCCATCTGTTTGACTGTGTCCCGCTTGATCCCGACACGAATACCACACCGTATGCTGCTTACAGTATGCTGCGTCGATCACGCAGTCTCTTATATACGAGGAACACACGGCACGTGGTCAGAGGAAATTTAATTCGTCAGCGCCATCTACTGTGATAGCGGTGCATTTCTGCACACATGTTGATACGACCTTTTTCCTCCACTTCCCATTGGGATTCGTCCCTGCAGTTTGTTGGTTTTATTAATATATATATATATATATATATATATATATATATATATATATATATATATATATATATATATATATATGGGTACACAAAGTGTTTCGGAACAATTTTCGTAAGTAATCTACTGCATTAGAATACGCAGACAGAGGCTAAAATAACCACACAGTTATAAATGAAGAAGACATTAGCAAAGCGCTGGCTGTACAATATCACATTTAATGTTGTCATATCAGATAGAGTACATCTTTATACCTGATTACTGGCTTTAATGCAGTCTGTAGTGAAGACAGTTATTTGGGAAAAATACCGAAGCAGCCTACAGTGAGGATTCTGCAGCTGGAGACTGTTCGTTGTTCCTCCTGGCCAGATTCCTCTCTGCAGCTGAGCAGAATTCTCGCCCTGCAGGGATGCCAGTTGGGTTAAACCACGCCAGCACCCTGTCCTTCAGTAAGGGGAGCGTCGTTCCGTTACAGACGAAGCAGACGAACAGCACTGGTCCTTGCAACATCGTAACTAGGTGTACGTAGTACACAAACTGCGCTATCTCCTGAGCCTGGTGGAACCCGATTCTAATTATAATGCCTATTCCACTTAGGATAACAGCCTTAACTGACATGAAAAAACATTGTTTCTTTGAGGCAAATTTATTGTTAACAAAAATTTTGAGTTGCCGCATGGAAAACCGAGTACGTAGGTACATGTACCCAATCAGTCCGAGACAAACCGTATTGAAAGACACTGATAGTGCAATGCCCGCAAGGACTACTACACGACTATGGATCAGATGATATTTGCTCGTCTTTTCCAAAGCAGCAGCTGCACACATACTGTACTCCACGGTATTAACGCATACAGCACTTGACGACAGAGTAACCTGCTTACTTCAGCAGGTAGCAGGTCGTTAGGAAGCGTGAGATGACGAACACAAGCATACATGTGGTAGCAGAATAGGTTTAGCCAGATACAGCTGAGAAGTGTGAGGCCGCTATCTATCAGCACTGCAGTACATAAGCCAGGGAAACCGGTCATACGATACACGACCTCAGAACACATGATCTGGACTATACAAGTGATCTGAAAGGACAAGAATATCTTTCCAGGCAAGTTGCGTAACTGGGGAAGGTATATGTATACTCCGGCAGTCCAAAGGCGGAAAACAATATTTACCAATACAAGTGAGATTTCCAAAGGCTTTAAGCTGTCGATTTTGAAATTCTTGTATCTCAAGGTGGCGTCGTTTAAGCTGTTTTTGTGGTTCAGTGTTTCTTCTGTTACCTTTTGATGCAATAGGTACTCACTTTCCATTGTCAATGGGTGTGATAGAGGTCTTTCATAACTGATGCTGCAATTATCGGAAAAGGTGGAAAAATCGCGACACCTCAGCATCAGAATAGCTCTGGAAACAGAGCAGATGGCATCTGTGGCGTTCGATTTCAGACACGATTGATCGTCAGGACTATCGAAATAGCAGCGAGCATCGTGCACCGACCGTATCGTGCTAAATGGGACGTCCTGACAGATGCCGTACGAGCCAGCTGCCATCCATGCCAGCAGACAGAGGTTGATGTTCACCCTCTGCGTGTAGGCCAGATAGCTGGTGACGGGCACGTGGGGCGATCTCCGCACCACGTCGTCCCACAGCTCCGCACGGCACCGCTCACGCTGCTCCACGGTCTCCGGCGGCAGGTCTTCCAGCGGACACGTGGGGTGGTCCAGGGCGTTCGCCAGCAGCTGCACACAGTCGGTGTCCACAGAGACCGTGGTGTGGCTTCTGTCCTCCAGCTGCCACTTCTCGTCCTCTTCTAAAAGACAGAGTAATGATGGATACAGGGATTAGTGAACACAAGGTCAATGTAGCGAGGCTCAAAACCGTATCACTGACAATAAACGCTAAGTATATTGTAAGACGTCCTGGTCTCCTGACCTCCATTGCTTACACATTCCGCGCTCAGTCATATTATGCACATCAAGACGCTTCATTCGAACCCAAACTCTATAAGATAAAGTCAATGTTGTATGAATTCGTGTAAACGATATGCAAATAACAAGTAAGCGCACCATGGTTGAAATACTCGAGGCTTTCATACACACGTACATTCCAGACACGACAGTCACAGAAGATTGTAATTCGAGAGAGGCAGACCGCACGCCGGGAGGCCGGTCCCTTCAGAGGACGAGTCAACCTCGGCCGCCCGTGGAGCGGACAGCATTTGCCTGAGTGAAAGGAAGAACGAACCCGTGTTCGGCTTAAAAGCAAATTCCGCTACATTGTGTGGGAACGCCCAGCCTACGCATTCTTTACAAACATAGCACACAGTTTCAGAGATTTTACACAGGGAGACAGTAAACGCCAAACGCCGATGCTACAGATTTCTGGATTAGTCACCTTAAACGAAACGTCATTCTCCCGTTTTAGAAGAGCAATGCTGATTGGCAGATGATATTTCTGACGCCTTGAGCTGAAGGAGTAATGGAAGAGACTAAAAGATATACTCCTTCACGTCTAGCGTGGAGAGGGGCCGTTCCATTGTCGCTCTTGGAGCGACAATACGTAACGAGAGCGTGCGCGCTCGTACGTGTACTCAAAGAGTGAGGAACAAGTCTCTCCTCAGTACTTCACTGGGAGAGCACCTCTGTCAAGAGCGAATTGGAGTGCAACTCTAACTCTGTCCGTTCACACCGCACAATAAGTTTGGTGGCCAACACAGTGAACAAAGCTTAATCGCAAGGACTCAATATATAGTTAAACGCCTGTGAGCGAATTTTTGAGTGGCATCGTGGTGGACTGGTTATCTGACCAGTGTACTACGCCAATAGGGGCGAATAGGAATCCTTGACTTCATCAAGGCATAGGGAGAGTTTGATTGGCGTAGGTCAATCCAGATAGAACGAGAGTTATCTTATTTGTCAGCAGCAAGCGGCGCAGAGAGCAGTCATCGCAGCTTACGGTATTGTGCGCTACAGCTCTTGCGAGCCCCATATTTCCTCCACAACAGTACACTTCACTGCATTTCACATGCGACAGCCTCAACTGTACCTAGCAACATTCTAACGGATCATTATTCAAGTTGAGTAGGCGCGGCTCTCAGCCATTCTGCCAAGTCAATAACTATCTTAAACCTTGTATAGAAATTTCATTAGCGAATCCTATCCTTAAGAGGTAACTTCTCATACCGAAAAGAACCCAGAAATAACTTGTTCAGTTCATAACTAAAAGTGCCATTGTGATTCCTCAGAATTTTTGCAAAATAAATAGTAATTTTCGTTAGTTTCATGCTTGTCTTACAATAACTAGCACTACTCCAGTACCCAAGTATCCCACTAGTTACGTAAGAAATTTTGTGAATTTTTGTGTGTATTTCCTTACAGCGGGCGACTCCAAAAGATATTTATTGCTAAAAGTTTTTCCGGCATTTCTCTTTAGAACGTTAGGAGCATCTGTCTGACTTCTGTAGTAGTGTGGGGGTGGAAATTGCATCTTGCAGGAGCCACAGGGTAAAGGGTACATCTCAGATTAATCCGTTGCGCAGAATGACAGAATAGCACCCACACGTCATCGCAGAATATCTATTTAAAACAGCAGATAAAAATTCGCTTGATGATTTCCTAAGAGAGAGCCTCCATTCCTTCCAAGCTATTTATGTTGGTGTAGACCAGATATGGCTGAAATTCAAAGATACAGTATTGACAGCAATAGGTAGATTCGTACCGCATATGTTAATAAGAGACGGGATTGATCCACCATGGCACACAAAACAACTCAGAACACTGTTGCAGGAGCAACGAAAAAAGACAGTCTTGGGGGTTTTGCGTTCTTCTGAATTTGGCATGCTAAGTTTCACGGAAGCCCGAAATTTAGTGCGGACGTAAATGCGAGACGCTTTTAATAGTTTCCACAATGAAACATTGTCTCAAAATATGGTAGAAAACCCAAAGAGATACTGGTCGTATGTCAAGCACACCAGTGGCAAAAAACAGTCAATGCCGTCACTGCTCGATAGCGATGGAAATCCTACCAATGGTGGTGCCACTAAAGCGGAGTTACTAAATACAGTTTTCCGTAATTCCTTCACGAAAGAAGACGAAGTAAATATTCCAGAATTCGAAACCAGAACAGCTGTTAGCTTCAGTGACATAGAAGTAGAGATCTTAGGTGTTGCGAAACAACTCACATCACTTAAGAGAGGCAAGTCTTTCGGTCCAGATGGTATACGAACCAGGTTCCTTTCAGAGTATGCAGACACAATAACGCCTTTCTTAACAATCATATACAACCGCCACTCGACGAACGGTCTGTTCCTAAAGACTGGAAAGTAGCACAGGTCACACCAATATTCAAAAAATAGGAGTAATCCACTCAATTACAGACCCATATCACTGACCTCAATTTGCAGTAGGATTTTGGAGCATATACTTTACTCGAACACCATGAATCACCTTGAAGAAAATGACTTATTGGTACATAACCAACACGGATTCAGAAAATATAGTTCTTGTGCAACACAGCTAGCTTTTTATTCCCATCAAGTAATGAGTGCTGTCGACAAGGGATCTCAGATCGTTCCACATTCCTAGATTTCCAGAACGCTTTCCAGAACAAGTGATTATTAATCAAATTGCGTGCATATGGAGTATCGTCTCAGTTGTGTGACTGGATTCGTGATTTCCTCTCAGAGAGGTCACAATTCGTAGTGACAGACGGTAAATCGTCGATTAGAACAGAAGTGATATCTGGCGTTCGGCAAGGTAGTGTCATAGGCCCTCTGCTGTTCCTGATTCAAATAAATGATCTAGGTGACAATCTGAGCAGCCCCCTTACATTCTTTGGAGACGACGCTGTAACGTACCGTCTAGTAAAATCGTCAGACGATCAATTTCAATTACAGAATGATCTAGAGAGAATTTCTGTACGGTGCAAAAAGTGGCAAATGGCACTAAACAAAGAGAACTGTGAGGTCATCGACATGAGTACTAAAAGAAATCCGATAAATTTTGGGTATACGATAAATCACACAAATCTAAGGACTGTCAATTCGACTAAATACCTAGGAATTACAATTACGAGCAACTTAAATTGGAAAGACCACACAGATAATATTGCGGGGAAGGTGAAACAAAGACTTCGCTTTGTTGGCAGAACACTTAAAAGAAGCGCCAAACCCACTAAAGAGACAGCCTACATCACACTTGTCCGTCATCTGCTGGAATACTGCTGCACGATATGGGATCCTTACCAGGTAGGATCGACGGAGGACATCGAAAAAGTGCAAAGAAGGGCAGCTCGTTTCGTGTTACCGCGCAATAGGGGTGAGAGTGTCACTGATATGATACGCGACTTGGGTTGGCAGTCACTGAAACAAAGGCGGTTTTCTTTTTGGCGAGATCTATTTACGAAATTTCAATCACCAACTTTCTCTTCCGAATGCGGAAACACTTTGTTGACACCCACCTACGTAGGGAGAAGTGATCATCTTAATAAAATAAGAGAAATCAGAGCTCTAACGGAAAGATTGAGGTGTTCCTTTTTCCCACGTGCTATTCGAGAGTGGAATAGTAGGGAAACAGTATGAAAATGTTTCGATGAACCCTCTGCCAGGCACTTAAGTGTGAATTGCAGAGTACACATATAGTTGTAGACGTAGATGTAGAAAATGGGTGGTGCCCATACACTGCAGATATCTGAACCAAAAGTCTCCTCTGGCTGATAAGATTGGGCGTTCTTCAAAGACATTGTCCAGGTTCAGTGGCAATTACCCAAAATTATGTATGGCGACATGTCAACACAAATTAAGAGTATCGAGAAAAGCAGATATCAGTGTCACTATAAAAGTCCATTTCATCTACAGGGTGCTTAAGAAGTCCCTGTATCGCTCTTGACATAGTAAAAATGAGGAAAGAAATAGGTTTTATTGATATTCCTGCTTTGAAGCTGGTGAAAAACCATGTTATCAATATTGCATTATTTGTTTCAGTACTGTAGTCTTTGATTTGCGAATCCATGGTGCAACAGTTTTTTGTAAAAGAGCTATTGGAGGCGGGTGTATGGGTGCACTGACATCTGCAGATAGCAAAATCTATGAGAGGCAGGATGAGACCATTTGCCATGATCCACCTCGTAAAGCAGCCTTGGCTGATTGAGGTAACTGTCGTGTTTCTTCTGGCTGTCTCAGACACAGGCCACGTATTGGAAGCAATAAAACGAGAGAGGAAACGTGTGCCACCGTCCCTTAATCAGCTGAACAGTCCCCAATGAAATCCACTTGGAAAAGAAGAGTTGGACATCAAGCATCTCGGTCAACAATCTACAACCACACTGTCAGATAATTCATAACAAACATCAGCCTAAAGCCTTTCGTACACAGTTTTTTCTTTTTCAATGATATGAAGCAATGAGTTGTAACCTACAGTACTTCGTTGTGACAACTTCTGCCACGCCTCGCTCAAAGTGTTGCTTCCTAATGAATGTGTGATATATTACAGTGTGCACAGGAGAAATATTGTTTTCTTGTCCAAGGAAAATACCCACTATCAGGAAGAGTTGGAAAGGAACCCACCTCATCTTCCGTGGGCCTGGGTGTGATCACAATAGCTGTTTGGACCACACTCTTTTGAAGCGTACGTGAATGGGAACTTTGATTTGACTGTACAATAGAAGTGTTCAGTACCTCAGCTCGATGACAAGGCAGTAATGGATCGTGTGTGGAGCTTGAGCATGTTTTGTTGTTCTGGTGTGTGGATTCCTTATTGAACAACGTGACCTCGGTGTCGTTCTGCCACATTTCAACACATTGAAATGGCGAACACGAAATCCCACCATGGCCACCTAAACAACCCTTGGAAATGGCCATGACAAATTTCTGGCCATGACAAATTTTTGCCCTCTGAAGGCAGAAGTGCAACCTCCTTGCTTCTCTGCACTCGTCATGGAACCGTTGATGCCCTCACGGGCATAACAGAACTCAGACTGACACAACTCATGCCAGACACCGGCAGAACTGGAAAATCTCGTCTTGTGTGGCACCTCGAAACAGCGGGACGAATGGCTTACTGCATCTTTCTCACTGGCGCCTGGTGATGCTGCTTAGACGCACAGTGTCTCTGTGGTGGTAGACTGCAAATTTTCTGCAGGCGATTATCGTCGACACTACACATGTCACCATCAACAGAGTCTCAGGCCCACATGCCGTGATGTACTGCGGAGAGCTAAGTTAATGTAGAATGGTGACGCAAGGCTGGTGATGAGAAACTTTACACTTCCATCTCCCCTTCCACTACTGGGGAAATACTAGCAGTGGAAATTTCTACCGTCACCTACCTGGATTCGAAACAGCTTACCTCCGAAGCGAATGCCACCACACAGGCATCTTTATGTGTGGTAATTATTTATTTAACCTGATCAGATTAGGGCCATCAGGCCCGCTCTTACATCGAACCAGTGTAGCACTTATGCAGCATTGTACACATCATAGTTACATCATGACAGTAGTTTGAATAAGAAACATAGATTAATCTACTGACAATACGAATAAAATAACTAAGACATAATAAAGTAAATACTGGCGGAATTTTTACAACAGCTGCTATACATAAAAATTATGATAAAAGTAGTAATAATAACAGTAAAAGAAAGAATGAAATAGTAATGGTAAACATGAGAAAAATTGGGAACTGAGGAAGATCTAGTTGGAAAGAAGGAAGTAATGGGGTGAAGTGCATTCATATACAGAGGAAGGCATTACTGTTACTTAAGTACATACGTCATTAACTGTTTTTTTGCAGCCGGACATGTTTTTAAGTTCTCTAATATATGCAGTGAGGTTATTTCAGAGTCGGGTTCCTGCTACCGTGAAGGACTTGGAGAAGGTGACTGAGCGATGTAATGTAACAGAGAGGATTTTGTATGATGGGAACGTGTGTTTCTGTCATGTTGTTCAGACATGAGCGTTAAGGACAAGGAGAGGTATAAGGGACAGCGTACATTTATAAGACAGTAGACGAGACAGAGTGTATGGAAATGTCTGAGTTCGTCTGCACGCAGCCATGACAATTGTGCGTATGCTCGTGAGATGTGACCAAAAAGTCGAACGTCACAGGTATATTGGACGCAGGCATTCATGACCAGTTCCGGACGTCGAGAATTTTCCTGAGGGATTTCTTGTAGGATAATATCGCTGTAGTCAATGACTGGGAGTATAAGAGTTTGTACTTGTTTCTTTTTCAGATCGAAAGGGAGGAGTTTTTTTATATTTTTGTCGGGCGTGATGGGATGCTGATGCTTTGTTGCACACTGCAGTTACGTGCTCTCTCCAATTTAGATTTTCATCTATTATTACTCCCAAACTCTTTGCTGAGGGAGAGAACTTGACATTTGCTCCATTTACGATAAGAGATGGTACTGATTCGCGATGTTTTGGGCTAATGAGCTTAGAGTGACCAACAAGTACCGCTTGGGTTTTAGATGGGTTGAGTTTTAGTCCTACGTTCTGTGCCCATTTTGATAGTGCATGGAGGTCAGTATTGAAACTCTCAATATCTTTCTTAAGATTGACTGGTTTTGCACTTAGATACAACTGAAGGTCATCAGGATACATGTGATATTTGCAATAGATCAGAACTGATGACACATCATTGACATACAGAGAGAAGAGTATAGGACCTAATACTGAGTCTTGGGGAACGCCTGACACTACCTGACGCCATTTTGATTTTGTATTCCCGGACAGGACGCGTTCCTGACGAGACGTCATGTATGAGCGAAACCACTGCACTGCAGTTGGTGAAAAATTTAGATCGCGAAGTTTAGCAAGTAAGATGTCGAAGTCGACAGTATCAAATGCTTTGCTGAAATCTAAGGATCCTTACCAGATAGGACTGACGGAGTACATCGAAAAAGTTCAAAGAAAGGCAGCACGTTTCGTATAATCGCAAAATGTGGGAGATTGTTTGTTGTTGTGGTCTTCAGTCCTGAGATAGTGTCACAGAAATGATACAGGATTTGGGCTGGACATCATTAAAATAAAGGCGTTTTTCATTGCGACGGAATCTTGTGACGAAATTCCAATCACCAACTTTCTCCTCCGAATCCGAAAATATTTTGTTGACTCCGACCTACATAGGGAGGAACGATCACCACAATAGAATAAGGGAAATAAGAGCTCATACGGAAAGATACAGGTTTTCATTCTTTCCGCGCTATACGAGACTGGAATAATAGAGAATTGTGAAGGTGGTTCGATGAACCCTCTGCCAGGCACTCTCTATGAACAGCACAGCACAGCGTACGTACGCCCCTACTCCACCCCCTCGTCTGTTGCATCCGTCATGCCTGAGAAAGAAATGCCCGTCTAGTTTTACGGAAGTTGTCGGAATACTTGCTTTGAGCTAGGTGTCTGACAAAAGTATTACGTGTATATCAGTATGGTGGAAGTCTGGGAGAGAAATGATTGGTAGTATTTATTACAATAATTGTCTGAGTTTTTAACATAACTGATTTTGAGGTAGCAGCAAGAGGTGAAGTTACTGAGATAGATTCAGAAGGAACGTTAGGAAGCTTGTAAGGCTGGTTGGGGTAAAGAAGACGATGTCGTCGGCGTCATGGAGCTGACACATTTGGGTGGTGGATTTAAGAGCTTTGTAGAGGAGATAGAGACGGATGAAGATATGCTGTTGAGCAAGATTTACAGTGACAAAAGAAGCGTGGTGTGTCAGACAAGGAGCTGTACGGGAGACGTAATTGATTAGGACACCGTCCCCTTGGCGGTTTCCTCCCACAGATCCGAATAGGGGACTAGTCTGGAATCTTTTGTCAATGGAGGCATCATCACAACACTTTTCAATTACAGACTACATGTCCTGTGGATACACAGCAGCAGTTTCCATTACCTTCTGCACCCTCATGTCTTTAAGCATTGGTTACACTTCAGGCTTCTAGGAGGAGTTTCCCACTCCAAGGGCAAAAGAGTGCCCTAAAACTCTGTCCACGCTTCCATCATTGTTGTTGATTATTATACTACATTAAAGTAAAGCGAGGTTCGAACCCTCGTGCCAGGACGTTTTGATTAGTATTCGAAAACCCCGGGCATGGATGTGTGTGATGTCCTTAGGTTGGTTAGGTTTAATTAGTTCTAAGTTCTAGGCGACTGATGACCTCAGAAGTTAAGTCGCATAGTGCTCAGAGCCATTTGAACCACCTACTCTTAAATCATAGGTGAACCCAGGAATAGGATATTAGGGTGCGAGGTCCGGCAGTCATGGAATACACCGTTTTTTCTAAGTACCCAAACATGTTTCAGGACAACTGTGCCATCACCATTGGGTTTCCGTTTTATTTACTCTGTAATGTGAACATTCTTTCTGTTAAATGATTACAAAATTAATTGGATATTTCCTTCAAACAATAGTTCGTTTCTTTTGTTAATACATTTACACTTGGTGTGCATGATTTCTCAGGACCACTTATGTATTATTTATTACCAGTAGCTTGCCATCTGCAACCAAACGAGGTTGATGAGAAATCATGCACACCAAGTGTAAAGGTATTAACAAAAGAATCGAACTACTGTTTGAACTAAATATCCAATTAAGTTTGTAATCATTTAACAGAAAGAATGTTCACATTACAGAGTAAATAAAACGGAAACCCACTGGTGATGGCACAGTGGTGCTGAAACATGTTTGGGTACATAGAAAAAACGGTGTTTTGCATAACTGGCGGACCTGACATCCTACAATTTCAACTGCAAACACGGAAAACACAAGGAGCTGCAAACCCAAATGATGAATACCAGGGATAGGAACTTGCATACGTACAACTTGACTAGAGCCAGTAGGATATAAAAGCTTCTTTAATGTGGTTGAAGGTAATGGAGTCCCGAACAGCCTCTCACCTGCATTTTCTCGAATGCGCCGTCTTACAGTCTTGCGTTGTTAATGCTATATTTTTGTGGCGTTATGGACAGGTACTGTAAACTGTGAGCAAAAGACACAGTGGTCGTATTTGTGGACACTGCATGTACCGAATTGTCGAGCACTCCGTAGGTGCAGCGAGGGTCAGTGAGGATACCGTTAAGATATGAGGCACGGAGTTCGACTTGTTGAAGTTGTTTGTCAACGTCTGGGTGTTAGGACGAGTGGATAAAAAGGAGAAGGAACGCTTTCCAATGCATTGTTCAGTTTATGGGAAGTGTGTGTCACAGTCCCAGGGTTTTTTGGCCTGTAGGAGGAGGTGCTGCAATCAGGATATCTCACATGTACCCAATGGCAACCATTACTAGTGGTATGTTGTAGGAATTATCTGTGCTTTGTAGAATGTAGGGTGACACTGGGACTGTGTTATGTGATAGTAACAATTTTCATTAGGGCATAGTTCCAATATTGAGATAACATGTGAATGATGTAGATCTTGCTGGAGCTGAGAAAACAGAAATGTGGATGGAATGTTATGCTGCTGCTTTCTCCTGATGTGTTACGTGGTGAACCAAGGTTAGGTATAGGTTTTAAGCTAATGTTTTGGGGTAGCCAAAGACAATGTAGGATTGGGTTTTCTAAACTGGATGTCTTTGATGTTTTGGATGTGACACAAGAAACTTTTGGTATGATGACGGTAAATTTGACTAGATAGTGTGGAAAACTATGGTTCTGAGGATGGTGGGGATGCAATGCATTGAATTGTTGGGATGAGGATGGTAAGTTTAGTGTAGTGAATAATGCCTTTACATTGCATTTATCAGGTCATGAGAGTTAGGTCCGTGTAGATGATACAGTTGTGCAAGGATTGCACATTTGGGAGCTACCAGTATGCTGGAGTGAGTTGAGTCAACGACTTCTGTTAATCAGTAGAACGAGAGATCGGTCCAAGTTGCCAATTTTTACTTTTTGTTCATTCGGTGAGTTATCTGTGTGCCCTGTAAATGTTCATAGCACATTTTTGACACCTTCGGAAATGTTATGACGATTTGAAAATGGACCTTGGCAGAAAACTAGTCATCGAATGAATAAAAAGTAAAAATTTGCAACTTTTACTGGTTTTTCGTTCTACTGATGGGTTGTTTTGTTTGTAATTGGGATCGGTCGGTTGGTTCTCCCATTCTGGGTCAGGCAGCCGTCACATAAGAAGCATTTTTTAAATCTGTAGGCTTGTGGTTGCAGTTCATTTGGTTCTGCACAATAGGAGCAATAGCAAATAAAGGCTCTGTTACTGATGTGACGGTCTATTGTGGGCGAGGGTTAGGTAAAAATGTGAGAATTATTGCTGATACGAAAGGTTTGGGGTATGTGGATGCTGAGATGGGAATTTAATTTCTGCGTGACACCTTCCACTGTGTGTCACGTTCACCAGCCTGGTTGACAGCGGTGAAAAGCAGTGGAGTAAAAGAGACTGAGGTTGAGTGGGACTGAGGGGAATTGAGCGAAGCATTGATTCCAATGTTTTGTAGGTGGATCGTTTCGAAATCATGGTTTGTGCAAACTGTAATGATGGAATCATTTCTAAGAATTAGCCACTGGATGTTTAGTCTTGCTAGTACGTTTTCAAACTGGGCTCTAAGGACTTACGCGTAAGCAATTTAGTGGATGGGTGGTACTATACAAAAGAGTAAGTCATTTGAGAGAGATTTAGAGAGGAAATGGGTGTGGAGTGTGTGCGCTTGGTACTACGAGATATATCTTCCTTTTTTCGTAGGTTAGCAGGTTTATGAAGGCTGAGTCTTTTGTTAGAACCGGCCGGGGTGGCCGAGCGGTTCTAGGCGCTACAGTCTGGAACCGCGTGACCGCTACGGTCGCAGGTTCGAATCCTGTCTCGGGCGTGGATGTGTGTGATGTCCTTAGGTTAGTTAGGTTTAAGTAGTTCTAAGTTCTAGGGGACGGATGACCTCAGAAGTTAAGTCCCGTAGCGCTCAGAGTCATTTGAAGCATTTTTGAACTTTTGTTAGATTTTGTGTCTGGATAGCACATTTTCAGGGTTCTCAATGGACATGCAGCTTTACTGTATGATTAAATGATGATGGCGTCCTCTTGGGTAAAATATTCCGGAGGTAAAATAGTCCCCCATTCGGATCTCCGGGCGGGGACTACTCAAGAGGACGTCGTTATTAGGAGAAAGAAAACTGGCATTCTACGGATCGGAGCGTGAAATGTCAGATCCCTTAATCGGGCAGGTAGGTTAGAAAATTTAAAAAGGGAAATGGATAGGTTAAAGTTAGATGTAGTGGGAATTAGTGAAGTTCGGTGGCAGGAGGAACAAGACTTCTGGTCAGGTGAATACAGGGTTATAAATACAAAATCAAATAGGGGTAATGCAGGAGTAGGTTTAATAATGAATAAAAAAATAGGAGTGCGGGTTAGCTACTACAAACAGCATAGTGAACGCATTATTGTGGCCAAGATAGACACAAAGCCCATGCCTACTACAGTAGTACAAGTTTATATGCCAACTAGCTCTGCAGATGATGAAGAAATTGATGAAATGTATGACGAGATAAAATAAATTATTCAGGTAGTGAAGGGAGACGAAAATTTAATAGTCATGGGTGACTGGAATTCGTCAGTAGGAAAAGGGAGAGAAGGAAACATAGTAAGTGAATATGGATTGGGGGGAAGAAATGAAAGAGGAAGCAGCCTGGTAGAATTTTGCACAGAGCATTACTTAATCATAGCTAACACTTGGTTCAAGAATCATAAAAGAAGGTTGTATACCTGGAAGAATCCTGGAGATACTAAAAGGTATCAGATCGATTATATAATGGTAAGACAGAGATTTAGGAACCAGGTTTTAAATTGTAAGACGTTTCCAGGGACAGATGTGGATTCTGACCACAATCTATTGGTTATGAACTGCAGATTGAAACTGAAGAAACTGCAAAAAGGTGGGAATTTAAGGAGATGGGACCTGGATAAACTGAAAGAACCAGAGGTTGTAGAGAGTTTCAGGGAGAGCATAAGGGAACAATTGACAGGAATGGGGGAAAGAAATACAGTAGAAGAAGAATGGGTAGCTCTGAGGGATGAAGTAGTGAAGGCAGCAGAGGATCAAGTAGGTAAAAAGAAATAGAAATCCTTGGGTAACAGAAGAAATATTGAATTTAATTGATGAAAGGAGAACATATAAAAATGCAGTACATGAAGCAGGCAAAAAGGAATACAAACGTCTCAAAAATGAGAGCGACAGGAAGTGCAAAATGGCTAAGCAGGGATGGCTAGAGGACAAATGTAAGGATGTAGAGGCTTGTCTCACTAGGAGTAAGATAGCTACTGCCTACAGGAAAATTAAAGAGACCTTTGGAGAGAAGAGAACCACTTGTATGAATATCAAGAGCTCAGATGGCAACCCAGTTCTAAGCAAAGAAGGGAAGGCAGAAAGGTGGAAGGAGTATATAGAGGGTTTATACAAGGGCGATCCACTTAAGGACAATATTATGGAAATGGAAGAGGATGTAGATGAAGATGAAATGGGAGATAAGATACTGCGTGAAGAGTTTGACAGAGCACTGAAAGACCTGAGTCGAAACAAGGCTCCGGGAGTAGACAACATTCCATTAGAACTACTGATGGCCTTGGGAGAGCCAGTCATGACAAAACTCTACCATCTGGTGAGCAAGATGTATGAGACAGGTTAAATACCCACAGACTTCAAGAAGAATATAATTATTCCAATCCCAAAGAAAGCAGGTGTTGACAGATGTGAAAATTACCGAACTATCAGATTAATAAGTCACAGCTGCAAAATACTAACGCGAATTCTTTACAGACGAATGGAAAAACTGGTAGAAGCGGACCTCGGGGAAGATCAGTTTGGATTCCGTAGAAATGGTGGAACACGTGAGGCAATACTAACCTTACGACTTATCTTAGAAGAAAGATTAAGAAAAGGCAAACCTACGTTTCTAGCATTTGTAGACTTAGAGAAAGCTTTTGACAACGTTAACTCGAAAACTCTCTTTCAAATTCTGAAGGTGGCAGGGGTAAAATACAGGGAGCGAAAGGCTATTTACAATTTGTACAGAAACCAGATGGCAGTTATAAGAGTCGAGGGGCATGAAAGGGAAGCAGTGGTTGGGAAAGGAGTGAGACAGGGTTGTAGCCTCTCCCTGATGTTATTCAATCTGTATATTGAGCAAGCAGTAAAGGAAACAAAAGAAAAATTCGGATTAGGTTTTAAAATTCATGGAGAAGAAGTAAAAACTTTGAGGTTCGCCGATGACATTGTAATTCTGTCAGAGACAGCAAAGGACTTGGAAGAGCAGTTGAATGGAATGGACAGTGTCTTGAAAGGAGGATATAAGATGAACATTAACAAAAGCAAAACGAGGATAATGGAATGCAGTCAAATTAAATCGGGTGATGCTGAGGGGATTAGATTAGGAAATGAGACACTTAAAGTAGTAAAGGAGTTTTGCTATTTAGGGAGCAAAATAACTGATGATGGTCAAAGTAGAGAGGATATAAAATGTAGACTGGCAATGGCTGGACGGTGATGCGTGAAGAATTAAGCAGTAAAGTGCCACGGTTTTAAAGTGGCGAGGGCCACTCGTTTGGACAGGGGCGTTGTAGCAGCCTGCCGGGTGTCGCAAGCCATCCGCGGCATAACCACGTGTCCGGACGACATTCGCAACCGCTCCTCTCCCCCCCCCCGCCCCCCCCCCACCATCGTTCGTTATCGCGACCAAACTGCCACGATCTGTGCGGTCTCTCTGAATTATGACGACAGCTTTCCTCTAACATCGGGCTTAACGTCAGCTACTTGTCCACACAACTCTGTAAGGTCTTCTAGCTGCTCACTCTGTAATATCTTGTCGCTACTCGCCAGTATTTTAAGGCATTCAAACATTAACTTCAGCGAACACATTTATTCTCCGCGTCGATTACAAACTCGGCCATAATTATACCCTACAGAGAGCAGTACAAACAGATAAAGTAAGAGTCTCTTATTCCCCGACACGTCCACTTGTTTGTATGTGGCAGTTTCATGCTTCTAAGTGTCTGCAGTAATTATTCTGCTGTAGCATACAGTCTATCTCCCTAATGTGCGGCGCATTAAAAGGAACTTTTTAAGGCGATTCTTCGCCGCGATTACATATAATGAGTTTTCTCAGTCCTATTACAGAGATTCTAGAAGATATCAGATAGATCATATAATGGTAAGACAGAGGTTTGGGAACCAGGTTTTACATTGTAAGACATTTCCAGGGGCAGATGTGGACTCAGACCACAATCTATTGGTTATGAACTCTAGATTAAAACTGGAGAAACTGCAAAAAGGTGGGAATTTAAGGAGATGGGATCTGGATAAACTGACTAAACCAGAGGTTGCACAGCGTTTCAGGGAAAGAATAAGGTAATAATTGACAGGAATAGGGGAAAAAAATACAGTAGATGAAGAATGGTTAGCTTCGAGGGATGAAGTAGCGAAGGCAGCAGGGGATCAAGTAGGTAAAAAGACGAGGGCTAGTAGAAATCCTTGGGTAAGAGAAGAAATATTGAATTTATTTGATGAAAGGAGAAAATATAAAAATGCAGTAAATAAAGCAGGCAAAAAGGAATACAAACGTCTCAAAAAAGAGATCGACAGGAAGTGCAAAATGGCTAAGCAGCGATGGCTAGATGATATATGTAAGGATGTGGCGGCTTATCTCGCTAGGGGTACGATAGATACTGCCTACAGGGCAATTAAAGAGACCTTTGGAGGAAAGAGAACCACTTCTACGAATATGAAGAGCTCAGATGGAAACCCAGTTCTAAGCAAAGAAGGAAAACCAGAAAGGTGGAAGGAGTATATAGAGGGTCTACAAGGGCGATGTACTTGAGGACAATATTATGGAAATGGAAGAGCATGTAGATGAAGATGAAATGGGAGATATGGTACTGCGTGAAGAGTTTGACGGAGCACTGAAAGACCTGAGTCGAAACAAGACCCCGGGAATAAACAACATTCCATTAGAACTACTGACAGCAGTGGGAGAGCCAGTCCTGACAAAACTCTACCATCTGGTAAGTAAGATGTATGAGACAGGCGAAATACCCTCAGACTTCAAGATCAATATAATAATTCCAATCCCAAAGAAAACAGGTGTAGACAGATGTGAAAATTACCGAACTTTCACAGCTGCAAAATACTAACCCGAATTCTTTACAGACGAATGGAAAAACTGGTAGAAGCCGACCTCGGGGAAGATTAGTTTGGGTTCCGTATAAATACTGGAACACGTGAGACAATACTGACCCTATGATTTATCTTAGAAGAAAGATTAAGAAAAGGCAAACCTACCTTTCTTGTCTTTTTAGTCTTAGAGAAAGCTTTTGACGATGTTGACTGGAACACTCTCTTTCAAATTCTAATAGTGGTACGTGTAAAATACAGGGAGCGAAAGGCTATTTACAGAAACCAGATGGCAGTTATAAGAGTCGAGGGACATGAAAGGGAAGCAGTGGTTGTGAAGGGAGTGAGACAGGTTTGTAGCCTCTCCCCGATGTTATTCAATCTTTATATTGAGCAAGCAGTAAAGGAAACAAAAGAAAAATTCGGAGTAGGTATTGAAATCCATTGAGAGGTAATAAAAACTTTGAGGTTCGCCGATGACATTGTAATTCTGTCAGACACAGCAAAGGACTTGGAAGAGCAGTTGAACGGAATGGGCAGTGTGTTGAAAGGAGGATATAAGATGAACCTCAACAAAAGCAAAACGATGATAATGGAATGTAGTCGAATTAAGTCGTGTGATGCTGAGGGAATTAGATTAGGAAATGAGATACTTAAAGTAGTAAAGGAATTTTACTATTTGGGGAACAAAATAACCGATGATGGGCGAAGTAGAGAGAATATAAAATGTAGACTGGCAATGGCAAGGAAAGCATTTCTGAAGAAGAGAAACTTGTTAACATCGAGTATAGAATTAAGTGTCATGAAGTCGTTTCTTAAAGTATTTGTGTCGAGTGTAGCCATGTATGGAAGTGAAACGTGGACGATAAATTGTTTGGACAGGAAGAGAATTTGAAGCTATCGAAATGTGGTGCTACAGAAGAATGCTGAAGATTAGATGGGTAGATCACGTAACTAATGAGGAGTTATTGAATGGAATTGGGGAGAAGTTGAATTTGTGGCACAAACTGACTAGAAGAAGGGATCGGTTGGTAGGAAATGTTCTGAGGCATCAAGGGATCACCAATTTAGTGTATTCATTTCTTGATCTCCCTCTACGATTTTTACCCTCCACGCTGCCCTCCAATACTAATCAGATTCAGAAAGATGTTGTTTGCAGTAGGTACTGGGAGATGAAGAAGCTTGTACAGGATAGAGTAGCATGGAGAGCTGCATCAAACCAGTCTCAGGATTGAAGACCACAACAACAACAAAAAATGGTTCAAATGGCTCTGAGCACTATGGGATTTAACGTCTGAGGTCATCAGTCCCCTAGAACTTAGAACTACTTAAACCTAACTAACCTAAGGACATCACACACATCAATGCCCGAGGCAGGATTCGAACCTGCGACCTAAGCGGTCGCGCGGTTCCAGACTGTAGCGCCTAGAACCGCTCGGCCACTCTGGCCGGCAAAACAACAGCAATATTACAGTTTGTAGGATTATCATTTGTAAGAACAATATTAACAATTTACCTTGAACAATTAACTGTTCAGTCACAAATCGAAATATTATTCGTAAAAGAAAATTAGTAGGCACGAATAATATTATACCGGGATCGTATATGAGACATTTAGAACACTACACCAGTTACAGCATTGACAAAATATTAGTTTGTCTTTAGCCCTTACGCTACAAAAACCAATCGTCGTTTTTAAAACAAGTCTTATATGGGTAAAAAAAAAAAAAAAAAAACTACATGTACAGAACTTTAGATTGCTTAGAGAAGGTACAAAGGAACACTTTATGTGACACACGTGTACGAAAGTTTTACCTCCACTGATGTTCATAGACGGTGTTCAACATGGAGTGCGATGAATACCCTTTTGGGGACGTTGCTCGCCCCCTGCGGGTGTACCGGACACAGGCAACCAGCTCACCTGCAGTGTCTGCCAGTCAGGCTGAGACTGCAGCCGGTACACCCGCTTGTTTCGAGCGTGTTATGCTATTATTAGCACCCGGCTGCCACTTGAGTTTCATTTCTAAAACATCATTCGTCACGCTTCAGTTTGAACACAGTCTCCGAACATCACTGGCTTTGAAACCTTTGTGGACCACTAGCGGGGAGAGGGAGCACCTGCGACACTTGTGGCACGTAAAAATTTATTTCTTTAATCTTCTTTAAACACACCAGAATTTTGTGTGCATACCCTTTTTTACTCCCAGCATAATGAAGGAATCGATAGTACATCGAAATGAAGTATTTAGCTTGTAAGAGATCCAGATGGACAGTGGCCAGCCAGTCGCAAAACTGACTTCGGAAAGAGCACCGCTGATTATCTTAAGTGACATACGAAATAATGTAGGATGTAAAACTAGATATTCAGAAGCATATTTGAACCTCATTTCTGTAACAACTGGACAGTCGTCACTGTATAATCATGAAGATCATAGGTTCGAGTGTTAAACTTACCCATAGACTCGAAATAAAGATCGAAGAGTGTATCTAGGGGATCAGCTGCAGTAAACCAGTAGACACGGTAGAAGGTGTACAGTGCGTCAGCGACTCTGAACATGTGCGACGATTCTGGCTGCCGCTCCTCGAACAGCGCACTGAAGTCGTCGTGGAAGAAGACGTTCCACGGCTGGTAGAGCAGTAGGCGTGGACTCAACAGCGGCCGCCTGTAACACACGAGGAGCGAGGTTGAACGCTAATAAGCAACCGCGAACAGTGTACGCGAGAATGTAAAAGTATCCACAATGGATTTACACTCAGCAGTGCATTAGAAATTGCCTGTCAGATGAAAACTGAATGCCACACTGGGACGCAAACTTTGACCATTGCAGAGTTTAAAGGAAGCATAGAAACACAGCAAACAATCGCAAACCCATTGACTTTTTACACTACAGACCATTAAAATTGTTTACACCACGAAGATTACGTACTAGAGACGCGAAATTTAACCGACAGGAAGAAGATGCCGTGATATGCAACTGATTAGCTTTTCAGAGCATTCACACAAGGTTGGCGCTGGTGGCGAAGTCTACAACGTGCTGACATGAGGAAAGTTTCCAAACGATTTCTCATACACAAACAGCAGTTCACCGGCGTTGCCTGGTCAAACGTTGTTGTGATGCCTCGTGTAAGGAGGAGAAATGGGTACCATCACGTTTTCGACTTTGATAAAGGTCGGATTGTAGCCTGTCGAGATTGCGGTTTATCTTATCGCGACATTGCTGCTCGCGTTGGTCGAGATGCAATGACCGTTAGCAGAAATCGAACCGGGGGGTTCAGGAGGGTGATACGGAACGCCGTGCTGGATCCCAACGGCCTCGTATCACTAGCAGTCGAGATGACAGGCATCTTATCCGCATGGCTATAACGGATCGTGCAGCCACGTCTCGATCCCTGAGTCAACAAATGGGAACGTTTGCAAGACAACAACTATCTGCACGAGCAGTTTGACGACGTTTACAGCAGCACGGACTATCAGCTCGGAGACCGTGGTTGCGGTTACCCTTGACGCTGCATCACAGACAGAAGCGCCTGCGATGGTGTACTCAACGACGAACCTCGGTGCACTAATGGCAAAACGTCATTTTTTCGGATGAATCCAGCATCTGTTTACAGCATCACGATGGTCACATGCGTGTTTGGCGACATCGTGGTGAACCCACATTGGAAGCGTGTATTCGTCATCGCCATACTGGCGTATCACCCGGCGGAATGGTATGGGGTGCCATTGGTTACACGTCTCGGTCACGTCTTGTTCGCATTGACGGCACTTTGAACAGTGGACGTTACAATTCAGATGTGTTTCGACCCGTGGCTCTATCCTTCATTCGATCCCTGCGAAACCCTACATTTCAGCAGGATAATGCACGGCCGCATGCTGCAGGTCCTGTACAGCCTTTCTGGATACAGTAAATGTTCCACTGCTGCCCTGGCCAGCACATTCCCCAGATCTCTCACCAATTGAAAAAGTCTGGTCAATGTTGGCCGAGCAACTGGCCCGTCACAATACGCCAGTCACTACTCTTGATGAACTGTGGGCATGGGCAGCTGTACCTGTACAAGCCATCCAAGCTCTGTTTGACTCAATGCCTAGGCGTATCAAGGCCGTTATTACGGCCAGAGGTGGTTGTTCTGGGTACTGATTTCTCAGGATCTATGCACCGAAATTGCGTGAAAATGTTATCACATGTCAGGTCTAGTATAATATATTTGTCCAATGAACACCCGTTTATTATCTGCATTTCTTCTTCGTGTAGCAATTTTAATGGCCAGTAGTGTAGTATTCTAGCTCATCCAGATTTCAGAGCACTTTAATGAGATACTAATTTTAACTATTTCTTGCAGAAAATTCACTCCGTTCTGTGCTGCTGTATCGCACGAAATGGTTTTAGATGTAAATTAGACACATCAAACTCGAGAGCTGCAGCGCTTGCAGCAGAATACATTTTTTCTATAAAACAAGAATTTCCTATGCATTCCAAGAAAATGATCATGTGATTTTCGTGTTAAGGAGATGAATGACTTGTTCAAATTTGTGACAGATTAAGGTAAGTTGTCCAGATTTCTGTTGACTTAACTGTATACTTAATCAGTGTGTATTGTACACACCTGTTCACATATGGGAGAATTTTAAAATCTGACGTGAGTTGAAGCGAAACCTTCCGCAATACCACACGCAAATGGCCCAGAGGCCGAAACTGCAGCCGGCCGCTGTAGCCGAGCTTTTCTAGGAGCTTCAGTCCGGAACCGCGCTGCTGCTGCGGCCGCAAGTTGGAATCCTGCCTCGGGCATGGATGTGTGTGATTTCCTCAGGTTAGTTAGGTTTAAGTAGTTGTAAGTTCTAGGGGACTGATGAGCTCAGATAAGTCCCACAGTGCTTAAAGCTATTTGAGCCGAAACTCCAATTGTAAAATAAATAATTTTTACAGTCAATGGTGAATGTGACGTCCTTAAAAAAATACACATCCAGCTAGCCAGGAATCAAGCGAGACCCGCCCTAACAGCACCCCGTCTGTCACGGGAACTGCAGTGCAAGGACACCGCAGTGAGCAGCGGCCTCGGGGATTGCTTCCTGGACGAATTCTCACTCTGCAGTGGAGAGCGCACACCCCCTGAAACGTCGGGGATCCGACACACGTCTCTAGTCTGCCAGGGAGTTTCGTGTCTGCATTAACTGATGTGACAGCCGCGATGTAACTCTGACGGTACATTCACGTTTGTCGACAGACCTCGTCTTTATGTGAGAGATCTGCTTCCAGCTGGCCTACAATCTTCATACGCAAACAGATCCACTTATTCAGTCCCTTTCAGCTAATCCACCGGTTAAGGCCAGAGCGATATGATGACTCAAGGTATTTCAAATCCGTCTTTCCAACTACCAAAAATATGTGTTTATTTCAGAATACGTGTTTTATCAGTTGTGGCGTTTTTATGATGTTTCTGCTTACACCCGTAAGTCGCCGTCTAGAGTTTCACACTGCTGTGTTTGATACATTCGCAGCTTGATTTGCAGAAGTACTACACAAAAAAACGCACCATACAAATGTTTGTTTATTTGGTTTGTGAGCCATTAGCTGGGTCTCGCTTCGTGAGTGGTTGGCTTAGGTCTCTCGTTGAGTGGAAGTTATCATACAGCAATTGTTGGGAGTAAAATGTGGTTCTAAGGCCAGTGTTCTGTACATCTCATGATGAGAATGGAACCCTCAAAATCTGGCATAAGATATTTTTTTTCCTAATCAGTCTGACTGCCCCTAGAACTTAGAACTACTTAAACCTAACTAACCTGAGGACATCACACACATCCATGCCCGAGGCTGGATTCGAACCTGCGACCGCAGCAGCAGCGCGGTTCCGGACTGAAGCGCCTAGCAACTGCATTCCCTATGGCCCTTCAACGATGGAAAGTTTACATACTGCCACATACTCCTTGTAGCATGGTCCTCGATTATTACTGTTACGTGAGAACAGCGTGATCAACTAAAGGATGAAGCAGTATGATAATGAGTTCCGTGTCGTATCTGGGTCCCCAGTTTCATCGGAAAGCAATCCGTCTCGGAGCCGTGGAAAAAAAAATTGCTGATCTGAAGAGCGCGCCACAGCGCGTAGTGTGAAGCAGTCGCCCTCCGTTTCTGGCGGTGGCGCAGCTGTGGCAATCGCAGCTTTGGTGTCTCCCTCTGGTGGGAAAGGGAAAAGGTAGCCTGCTCACGTGCATTTAAGGGGCGCTATGAGCTCGGCAGGGGGTCAGTCTGTCAGTCTCGGCGGGTCTGGTCAGTTGGTCAGCCGGATCAGTGTGGGGCAGTCAGTGTCTGTCTGTCGTCCGGAGTGCCAGTATGTGTTAGACCGCCAGTCTGCTCGTGTTTGTTCAGGCAATGGTCATTGGCGGTTGGATCGATCGGTTGGCCGGTCGCGCATTGGGACACAAGATGACTGGTCCGTCTTGAGTGTCGGCGCATGTGAGGTCGCCACGTGAGTCCAGTGGGCCGCACCGTACAGCGAGGGGTAGTGGCTTCGCGGTCGACACGAGAGCAACAGGAGTCAACCCACGACTTCGGTCTGGCCGGCGCGAGCTGTGACGCCGTCAGACGCGAGATCGGCGCACGTTCCTGCGTCCGTTGAAGCTGCTGGCAGCGGACGGTTCGGGAGAGCGTTTTGGGGGGTGCTGCGCCAGGTCTTCGCTAGAAATCGCAGTTATTAGAAGTTAAGAGATTCGTGATATGTTGTTTCATTTACTTGTTAAATTCTACTTGTTACTTGGTCAGCCTCTCGTCCCCAGCTTGCTCGTCTCTCTCCCGTCCGCATTTGTTGGGCAGTTAGTGTTTATCTTTGTGTCTGTCGGTCTGCCGTACGTTAATAGCTGCCTCTGTCATGTTTGTCGAATACGGTGTTAACGAATTTATTGCTTAAGGTGAAAAGGCCGAATTCCTGAAATATGTTTTTATCTTGCCTATCATCTTGAGAGGCGGTATATGTGTAATGTAGAGCATGTTTGTATATTTTACGTAAGACTGCATTTCATGGGTATCTATTTAAATAGTCATTTTAGTATATAAAGTTGCCACCCTTCCACCGTAAGAGTTCTTTTAAAAACAAGTTGCACTTTCGGTGGCAAATAATTTTAATGTGAGTGTTTTGTACCGTTTCCATCCCACCTACGGGGTGCATAGTTTATGTGTTTGTGTGAGTTGTTAAAATTTTTAGTTTAAAGTAATCTGGTGTGTTGCAGATTTGCACCAGTGTAGTCTTTCAGAGGTTGTTGTGAGCGGTCGTGACTACGGCCGTGTTAAAAGGGAGCGACAACGTTCTCAGCCCGAAAGCTCATATTGTGAAAAAAATTTTTTTGTTATTTCTGCCTCTGAATAAATTGTAAGGTGATATTTACAGGGTGCTTTCTGATTATAATTTTAAATCTGTTTCAAAGAAAAAAAAGGGCTTTTAGGAATAAATTTCCATTTATTGAAATAATTTAACTGGCAACTACTTCCACGCTCACCTAGTGTGATTAAATGTGTTAATGTTCTCGATGAATCGCTAGTAAATAAAGTAAATTCTTTAAGAAAAGATTTTGAAAGTAAATCCACGATTCAGTCTCAACATATGTTGTGCCACGGTGTTAAGGCTCGCAAACCATTTCCACGTAACGTATGTGAGCGCGCTGTTCTCCTTGGATGTACAGTACCACAAGTACTCCACTAACGAGCTAGGAGTCAATCAGTGCTGTGTTGAAATTCGTAATTTGCATGCCTCAGATGGAGGAAAAAGGTCCATACTGACAATCGTCTAAATAATCATTATACAGAGATTCGGTTGGGGAAGATTTTCGGGAAAGAGATGTTTGTAATGTAATAGATCTGTACATTCCATAACGCAACCAAAGAACGGATTTAATGCAGGAAGGAGGCGAACGTACAGTCTCCACTAAAACAGAGACCTCGAACCTTCTGGACAATCTGTCAGTGTACTAGACAGCAGTAATGATACAGTACTGACTACCATATTCAGTTTAAGAGCACATGCGTTTGCACACACAAGTGCCAAATCAACAGAAGACGCAATGAACACTCGCCACAGGGACCTGGAGTTTCTACAAGCTCTGTGTAAATGCGCGGCTGACCCTGACCACTACCACGGAAGACAATCGTCGTCAGTTTGAGTACAAGAAGGACAGGGGCCAGTGCGCCATCCACGGTTTCGGCTTCTACTGATGGAAGATATCGTGCGACTCCAGTAATTAAGTACACTGGCGAAATTCAGAGATGGCCTACTGTAAATGGTGATATGTGAACTACAGAAGACGAACGAAATGGCACGCTGCCTGAACTAGAAGGGCGGTACCAAAGCTCCACCACTGCCGTCGGAGCTCTGTGCCCCTCCCATGCATCTCCGATTTTCGACTTTGTGTTGACACCCAACAGACACACTGGTCCGTATGAATAAACAAGTGTACATTCTCTGGAGAGGGTTCTCAGAGCAAAAGAACATTCTCCGAGAAAGCTCACATGAGTAAAATATTTGAAGCTATATTCTCTGACGAGAGTTTTCCTTACCTCTGTTCCTTATCGAGGCCTCGGTGTGTGTAGTCTGTCCTGTCTGGCACGGAAAACAAGCGTAACGTTAAATTTCAGCTCGCAACGTTAAATTTCAGCTTTCTCAAACAGGAAGAGGCGCACTAACTTTTTTACATATTTTATGTGCGCCAGCAAATTATTAAGACGATTACGGACAGTTTACGAAAATGCATTTTCTTGCGGTGTTACCGAATATTCGACATGAGGAAAACTTTTCTATCACTGAAGTTTGGTGAACACATTATGCGAACGAAATCTTGAGACTACATGACCTGTTATATACTCCAAACTGGACCTATGCCAGAGTTCTGTGACACGAGATTATTTTGGTTAAATACGGCGCACAACATTGTGCTCGCTTATCAAGTACGGAAGCGGTCGCGAAAAACAGATCTCTAGGTTGGGTAATAAACAAGTTATTAATGCTTCTTATCCGCCTACTTATTTCTTACATAACAAAGTATAAGACTTACGGTGTGAGGAGACACGATGGTGAA
Source organism: Schistocerca nitens (assembly GCF_023898315.1). Lineage (NCBI taxonomy): Eukaryota > Metazoa > Arthropoda > Insecta > Orthoptera > Acrididae > Schistocerca > Schistocerca nitens. Next base: position 5,997,805 of record NW_026045897.1, read on the forward strand.
CATTTGGAAATGCCGGTGACGCGGTTGTTTGTTGTAGGCCAACACGTAAGATTTCTCGTTCCTCAGTCTGAAAACTTGGGTCTACTAAATAGCAACAAAATGTTTTTAAATTTTCACTTCGTTTGACAGGTCTTCCCCTCTTCTTTCGTGATTTTCTGGAGGACAGTTCGCCAGGCAGTTAAAGTTCTTATTGTTAAACCTATATAAAGGTCTGCAGTTTCTCTCTTCAGCACTTTGTTGGGCTACATATATCTTTTTTTGCATTCCAAGCAACACGAATACTGCAGATACTGCCAAAAAGTCGGTAAAACTTAACCTCAACAGAACTTACTCAGCTCGAAGAATGCTATAGAGCTCACTTTAATGTATTCCGTTTGTAAGAAGGTCCTCCAGTTTTATTCACACGAAATCGGAGAGCGTTCTTTCTTTTGATCAACTTCCCTCACCCTTTTGCTCACGTTGACAATATTTTCGGATGCAGTATATCCTCCGACTCGCTTTGATCATGCAAACCTGAAAATGTTCTCCCAAAAGTTCGAGTATGAAGTATATTCTCCATTTTTATTGATACGACCCACTACGCTACGCCACCACCTCAGCTCTTTCACCTGCACTCTCTTAGTAGTTTTCACCGATAATCTCCCACCGTTCCCCGTACTCTTCATTGTTTTACCACTCACAAAGAGGCGTGATTAGGCAGCTCCTTCGCCACTGCCACCTACACCGTCGCCAGCAACGTTGCTGACTCCGTCACCGACGCCATCACCAGCCCCACACCCGTGACTCACCCCATCGCCCGCACAGTTGCCACAGCTGGGAGCAGCAACAACACCCACCACCATTCTACAGTCATCGCCACCGTCACAAACTCCTGTTAATGGTCCTTATCTACACCCAACTAGGGCCACCTATCACTCCACAAACGTCCATGCATGTCGTCATAAGAGAAGAGAAATGAAATAGAGCACCATTCCACAGTAAATCAAACGAAAAAAGATTTTACTACATTCATGTACATGAAAGCAATAATTCAACTATCGTCTTCTACATCTACAACTACGTACATTATCCGCAAGACACACTGCGGTGCGTAGCGGAGCGTACGCTGTACCTCAAGTGGTCGTCCCCCCCCCCCCCTGCTCCACTCGTAGGTAGAGCCAGGGAGAAACGACTATCTCAATATCTTTGTATGAGCCCTAATTTCTCCTGGTCGTTACCACAAACGGATGCTGGCGGCAACAGGATCATTCTTCAGTGAGCTTCAAATGCCTGTTCTCTGAACTTTCTCAAGAGTGTTCTTCGAAATGAATGTCTTCTTCCCTACAGTGATTTCCACCTGAGCTCTCTAAGAATATCCGTAACACTTGCAGACTGATCGTAGCTACCGGTAACAAATGTGCCTGCTCGTCTCTGAATTGCTTCGATGTCTTCATTCAATCCGTGCTATACGTGGTCTCCTTTACCGATGAAGTGCACTTTCCTAAAATTCTCCCAATGAACCGAACTCAACCGTCCTCCTTCCCTACCAGAATTCTCACATGCTTATTCCATTTCATATCGTTTCCTAACGTTACGCCCAGACATTTAAACTACGTGATTGCGTCAAGCAGGACACTACGAATGCTGTATCCGAATATTTTTGCTTCTCATCGGAATTTTTTTTTTTTTTTTTTTTTTACACTAAGACCCAGCTGCCATTCATCACACATACTAGTAATGTTTTCAAAGTCGTCTTATATCTTCCTACTGTCACTCAATCTCGACACGTTGCCGTACACCGCGGAATCATCAGCAAACAATCGAAGATTGCCGTCCACCCTGTCCACCAAATCATTTGTGTACACAGAGGGCAGCCGCGCCACCATCACACTTCCCGGGGGCGCCCCTGACCATACCATTGCCTCTGATGAACACTCGCCGTCGAGGACAACATACTGGGTTCGATTACTTAAGGCGCTACAGTCTGGAACCGCGCGACCTCTACAGTCGCAGGTTCGAATCCTGCCTCGGGAATGGATGTGTGTGATGTCCGTAGAACTACTTAAACCGAACTAACCTAAGTTCTAGGGGACTGATGACCTCAGAAGTTAAGTTCCATAGTGCTCAGACCATTTGAACCATTTTTCGATTACTTAAGAAGTCTACGAGTCACTCACATGTCTGCCAACTTATTCCATGCGCTCGTGCCTTCGTTAACAATCTGCAATGGGGCACCGTTTCAATTCCTTTCCAGACGTCGAGAAATATGGAATCTGCCTGCTGCCCTTCATCCGTGGTTCTCATTATATCATGTGACAAAAAAAGCAGGTATCGTTTCGCACGACCGATGCTTTCTAAAGCTGAACTATTCGGTCTCTAGGAAATTTTTTACATTCCAAGTCAGGATATACTGTAGAATTCTGCGAGAAAACGATGTCAAGGATATTAGTTATATTTTGAGCATACGTTCCTTTACACTTCTTGTATGCAGGAGTCACCTGCGCTTTTTTTCCAGTCGCTTGGTGTGGTGTCACCGCCAGACACCACACTTGCTAGGTGGTAGCCTTTAAATCGGCCGCGGTCCGGTAGTATACGTCGGACCCGCGTGTCGCCACTATCAGTGATTGCAGACCGAGCGCCGCCACACGGCAGGTCTAGAGAGACTTCCTAGCAGTCGCCCCAGTTGTACAACCGACTTTGCTAGCGATGGTTCACAGACAAAATACGCTCTCATTTGCCGAGACGATAGTTTAGCCTTCAGCTACGTCGTTTGCTACGACCTAGCAAGGCGCCATATTCAGTTACTCTTGATATTGTGAATCATGTACCGTCAAGAGCGACGTTCATCATTAATGGATTAAAGTTAAGTATTCCACCAGCTACGTCCGTTTTTCTAAATTCTAATTTCCTTGTCCTGTTCCAGACCTCACGCCAGCCTGCGCGAACTAAAACGCGTGCATTTCGGCCTCCTCTAATAACACGGTGTTGGCTCTCCTGCCAACTACAACATTGGCGACGAGGATGGGATTCGAACCCACGCGTGCAAAGCACATTTGGAACTGAAAGTAAACGCGCAACCGAAATTTTTCAGAGGGCGCAATGTTCCACACGCATTGAGTGATGAGGTCGCAAAAACATTACACGATTTGGAATCACAAGGTGTACTTGAACGTGTGCAGGCTTCTCTCTGGGCATCACCCTTAGTAATTTTGCCAAAACCTTCCGGAAAATTGAGACTTTGTGTGGACTTCAAGGAAACAGGGAATCCGCAAATAGTGATTGCAACTTTTCCTTTACCCCGCCCGGAAGACCTTTTGACAAACTGTGCCCGGGTAAATACACTCCTGGAAATTGAAATAAGAACACCGTGAATTCATTGTCCCTGGAAGGGGAAACTTTATTGACACATTCCTGTGGTCAGATACATCACATGATCACACTGACAGAACCACAGGCACATAGACACAGGCAACAGAGCATGCACAATGTCGGCACTAGTACAGTGTATATCCACCTTTCGCAGCAATGCCGGCTGCTATTCTCCCATGGAGACGATCGTAGAGATGCTGGATGTAGTCCTGTGGAACGGCTTGCCATGCCATTTCCACCTGGCGCCTCACTTGGACCAGCGTTCGTGCTGGACGTGCAGACCGCGTGAGACGACGCTTCATCCAGTCCCAAACATGCTCAATGGGGGACAGATCCGGAGATCTTGCTGGCCAGGGTAGTTGACTTACACCTTCTAGAGCACGTTGGGTGGCACGGGGTACATGCGGACGTGCATTGTCCTGTTGGAACAGCAAGTTCCCTTGCCGGTCTAGGAATGGTAGAACGATGGGTTCGATTACGGTTTGGATGTACCGTGCACTATTCAGTGTCCCCTCGACGATCACCAGTGGTGTACGGCCAGTGTAGGAGATCGCTCCCCACACCATGATGCCGGGTGTTGGCCCTGTGTGCCTCGGTCGTATGCAGTCCTGATTGTGGCGCTCACCTGCACGGCGCCAAACACGCATACGACCATCATTGGCACCAAGGCAGAAGCGACTCTCATCGCTGAAGACGACACGTCTCCATTCGTCCCTCCATTCACGCCTGTCGCGACACCACTGGAGGCGGGCTGCACGATGTTGGGGCGTGAGCGGAAGACGGCCTAACGGTGTGCGGGACCGTAGCCCAGCTTCATGGAGACGGTTGCGAATGGTCCTCGCCGATACCCCAGGAGCAACAGTGTCCCTAATTTGCTGGGAAGTGGCGGTGCGGTCCCCTACGGCACTGCGTAGGATCCTACGGTCTTGGCGTGCATCTGTGCGTCGCTACGGTCCGGTCCCAGGTCGACGGGCACGTGCACGTTCCGCCGACCACTGGCGACAACATCGATGTACTGCGGAGACCTCACGCCCCACGTGTTGAGCAATTCGGCGGTACGTCCACCCGGCCTCCCGCATGCCCACTATACGCCCTCGCTCAAAGTCCGTCAACTGCACATACGGTTCACGTCCACGCTGTCGCGGCATGCTACCAGTGTTAAAGACTGCGAAGGAGCTCCGTATGCCACGGCAAACTGGCTGACACTGACGGCGGCGGTGCACAAATGCTGCGCAGCTAGCGCCCTTTCGACGGCCAACACCGCGGTTCCTGGTGTGTCCGCTGTGCCGTGCGTGTGATCATTGCTTGTACAGCCCTCTCGCAGTGTCCGGAGCACGTATGGTGGGTCTGACACACCGGTGTCAATGTGTTCTTTTTTCCATTTCCAGGAGTGTATTTTTCGGAGTTGGACCTAGCAGATGCGTACTTTCAAATACCGGTGGACGAAGAATCCCAGCGCGTTTTGATGGTTAACACACATCTTAGGTTGTATCAATTCAAACGACTGCCATACGGGTGTGCATCCGCCCCTGCATTATTTCAGCAATATCAACAAACTGTTTGTGCGTCGGTCCCTACTACAGGAAATTATCTGGACGATATTGTGATCTCCGGAAAGACGGAAGAAGAACATTTGGCCAATCTCAGAACATTATTTCAGGTCTTGCTACAAAATGGTCTTCGCTTGCGGAAGGACAAGTGTGTGTTGTTTGCTCGTGATTTGCCATACCTTGGACATGTACTCAATGCGCAAGGCATACATCCCAGTCCCACGCACCTTCGTGCCATACAAGACTTGCCTTCGCCGCAGAATTTGAAGCAGCTACAGAGTGTGCTGGGAAAAATAAATTACTATAACAGATATGTGCCACATGCCTCTCCCATTTCAGCTCCGCTTCATCGGTTACGCCGTAAAGGTGTTCCGTTCGTCTGGACGACGGAATGCGAACCCGCCTTTCGCCAGTTGAAATCGGCGTTGCTTTCCAATGCTTGCCTTACGCCATTCGATCGCCAGAAGCCCCTTTTGTTGTTGGTGGATGCATCGGATTTCGGGATCGGTGCTGTCCTTGCGCAGAAAGATGGATCGCACGATCGCCCTATTGCCTTTGCGCCCAAATTGCTCTCGTCTGCGCAAAGAAATTATTCACAGTTCGAGAAAGAAGCATCGGCTCTCGTATTTGGTGTTACAAAGTTTCATAGTTTCTTGTATGGTCATCACTTTACCATCATCACAGACTACAAACCTTTGACATCGCTTTTTCATCCGAACAAGCCTGTACCTCCACGTACAGCGCAGAAATTCATTCGCTGGTCTATTTTCCTCTCGCAGTACCGCTACGATATCTTGTATCGGTCCACTGCTAAGCACGGAAACGCCGATGCGTTGTCCCGTTTGCCTGTTGCTGAGGATAGAGCATTCGATTCCACCGAACGTGCTTGCATGTTCATTGATTCGGAAACCGATGACGTGGTCGAGTCGTTTCCGATTGATTTTCGTCGTGTAGCTACAGCCACAGCTGCCGACCCTGTCCTTGCTACCGTTCTGCGTTTTGTTGCTACGCAATGGCCCTTGTCAAAGTCACGGATCGGGGATCCGTTGGTTCGCCGATTTTTTGCTCACCAGGAGAGACTTTTTGTACGACGTGGTGTTTTGCTGTTGCGTTCTGATAATGATCAGTCCAGGGTCGTGGTACCACGTTCGTTACAGTCCTATGTCTTACAGCTTCTCCACCAAGGACATTGGGGTATAGGGAGAACGAAACAACTTGCTCGTCAGCAATGTACTTGGTTCAGAATCGTTGCCGCGATTACGAATATGTGCTCTTCTTGCATGGTGTGTGCCGAACAACAATCAGCACCACCGCGGAAATTCTTTGCATGGCCAAAAGCCACTTCCCCTTGGCAACGCTTACACATCGATTTTGCTGGTCCATTCCGGAATACTCGATGGTTGGTTGTGGTAGATTCATTCAGTAATTTTCCTTTTGTTGTCCGGATGTCTTCCACGACGTCATCTCTCACCATTCAAGCGTTATCTGCTATCTTTTGCATTGAAGGTCTTCCACAGACTATTGTTTCCGACAATGGCCCACAATTCATGTCTGCAGAATTTCAGTCATTCTGCACAGCCAATGGTATTCAACATCTGACGGCCGCGTCGTTTTCGCCACAGTCAAACAGTGCCGCTGAACGATTGGTCAGGACTTTCAAGTCACAGATGTTGAAGTTAAAAGAGTCGCATTCTCGGGAGTGGGCGTTATTGCTCTTTTTGTCCTCGTATCGCTCTCAGCCCCGAGATGGTCGCTCGACGGCTGAGTTGCTCCACGGTCGTCCTCATCGAACCTCGATGTCTTTGCTACATCCGCCGCATCATGTTCCTGTGCAGCGGCAGACACCTGCTTTTGCTCCAGGCGACGTTGTCTGCTATCGCCACTACCGAGGTTCACGGCTTTAGCTCGAAGGGCGCATTCTTCGCTGCCTCGGCCGCGCTATGTATCTGGTTTTGGGGGCCTCTGGTGAGGTGCGCCGGCATCTCAACCAGCTGCGCCTCTGTCGTCGCACGGGATCTGCCGCTCCCCGTCTGCTTTCAGCGACGGTGCCGCCCGGTGAGCGCCCCGGGGACCAATCTACTGGCTCGCCTCAGCCCCAAGTATTTCCGACGCTGCCTTCCATTTTGCCCCATGGCGACGCACCGCCCTCGCTGCCTGTTCTCCCGCCGGCGACGCCCGCAGTAGACGTTTCGCTGCAGCCGCCGGGCGCCTCCCTGGGTCACGCGCCGCCGATCTCTTCCCGGGACCAGTTGTCCTCCGACATGGAACTCTTGCTCGCTCCGGACCATGTGTCGTCTTCGCCCGTCGGGTGCCCCTTCCCGATGGAGGTCGACCCTTCGGCCCCTCCTGTCTCTCTACGGGCGCATACACCACATGTTGGCGTGCACCCTGGAGCAGGTTTTCAGACGTTTCCTAGCTGCCCGCGGGTGCGGGTGGCTCAGCCTCGCCTGTTAATAGGCTCCCCACCTCGTCGCAAACGTCAACATGGGGTCCTCCCCACGGCGGGCGGAAGCCTTATGCCACAACCGTACGCCGATTTGCGGGGGAGGAATGTGGTGTCACCGCCAGACACCACGCTTGATAGGTGGTAGCCTTTAAATCGGCCGCGGTCCGATGGTATACGTCGGACCCGCGTGTCGCCAGTGATTGCAGACCGAGCGCCGCCACACGGCAGGTCTAGAGAGACTTCCTAGCGCTCACCCCATTTGTACAACCGACTTTGCTAGCAATGGTTCACAGACAAAATACGCTCTCATTTGCCGAGACGATAGTTTAGAATAGCCTTCAGCTACGTCATTTGCTACGACCTAGCAAGGCGCCATATTCAGTTACTCTTGATATTGTGAATCATGTACCGTCAAGAGCGACGTTCATCATTAATGGATTAAAGTTAAGTATTCCACCAGCTACGTCCGTTTTTCTAAATTCTAATTTCCTTGTCCTGTTCCAGATCTCACGCCAGCCTGCGTCAGCTGAAACGCGTGCATTTCGGCCTGCTCTAGTAACACGGTGTTGGCTCTCCTGCCAACCACAACACTTGGCACTTAGCGCTGGTAGAAAGATTCTTGATAAATGCCAGCTAAGTAAGGGGCCGATGACGTAGGGTACTCTTGGAAAAACCGAATTCCATTCGGACTAGCTACATATTTGTTTTCAAATCTTTCAGTTGTTTCTCTTCGCCAAGGGTGCTTATCACTATGTAAGACATACGGGATTCAGTGTGATGGTCAGACGACAGTAATTTTTTACGATTCTCCTGCTTGAACGATTTCGAAATCGTAGAATTTGGAACTTTGGCCTTCCTTTTGCTGTATTCTGGTGCCAAAGCAGATTGGTCAACGAGTGACTGAATGGAAGCCGTAGACACGCTTAGCGACTTTCATAGGACCAGAATTTTTTCGGGTTCTCTATCAGATCTTTAGTGAAGGTGTGACGGTGGTAGCTGTTGTGTCGCTCGCGCATAGATCTTTTCACAGAAGGACAAATCTCTAGTAATCTTTGCCTGTCGTCATTTGCCCGACGTCTTTTGAACCGAAAATTCAACAGCCTTTACTTCCTCAGCTTTTTCCGAAATTCGTTATTAAACCACAGTGAGTCTTTTCTGGCCTTAATCCACTTAGTGGGCACATACTTGCCTGGAGCACGATTTACAGTCTGGTTCCACAACACTAGCCATAGAGGAATTATGAGGGAACTTCAAACAAATGATAGTGGTCCACTGTCTAAGTGAGATGTTAACAACCGCACGTGCTCTGTAACCTCTGCAATGAATCCATAAACATCCCAGTCTATACTCGGCACGTTAAATTCGCCTCCAACTAGTATTGTATGATATTGTATGAACGGGGTATTTACGCACTATTGGCCCTAGACACTCTGTTAATGACTGTAGAACTGTCACAGCAGAATTGGGTGGCCAGTAAAAACATCCAACAATTAACATGGTTTCATTTAAATCTGTTATTCGCAACCAGATAACTTCAAGATCATACTCAAATCCAACCCCATAGAGAGAATACTTTTGTCGACTGCAATAAACACTCCCTCTCCTACGGCGTCTAAGCTGTCCTTCTCACACACATTTCAAGACTCGCTAAATATCTCAGAGTATTCTACTTCAGATTTTAGCCAGCTCTTAGTCCCAAGAATAATTTGAGGTTGAGAACGTTCGCGGAGGGCAGAAAATTCGGGAACTTTGTTACGATTACTTCGACAGTTTACTGATAAAATTTTTGCAGTCGATTTACATTTACTCTGAAAGAGGTCTGATTTCGCTATGTGTAACCGACTGTGTGCATGAGAGTGCCTCAAACCACCGCCTAGCCTTAAACCCACTATGTGCAGTGCACAAGTGCTGTGCTACCCGAGTAGCTGCATCCTTTGTGTAGTGCAACCCTATCTTCCGATCTACCCATAAACTCACCTCCCCAACCATTCTTACCTTCGTGCCCACTGCGACAGAATATCCATGCTTTTACCCATCACACTATCTGCACGTCTCCCGTCTCCCTACACCGTGTACCAGTAGCCCACTCACCCACTCATACGGATGACAGATGTGGAGCAGTGAACAAAAAATTCCCGCAAAATAACCAATGTGGACTAGCAATAGGGCGTTAAAAAAAAAAACAGTTGCCTACAAATCATTTTCAGTCATCCTGCAGAACAATTTTTCCTGACCATGTATTTTACCACCCTAGCAATCACCTGTGCTACTGCCTGTCTCTGTCCAAGTCCTACTATTCCACATCATTTCCTTTCTCACACACCCGTCCCCAAAGTGACTCCTGTGCCAACTTCTTCAGATATAACTGCGGAAGTTTTTCATCCAGCAGTCACGACCCAGTCTAATTGTCCATCCTAATCGATGTTTTCCACCTCCATAGCTACAAGTCACCTAAAGTAATCCAAGAAGCCACCACAAGACCTGGGATGCCTACTGGCAGCTTATTTATTTCCACATACGAAGCCACCATGTCACCCCCCATACCGCCAACATAATCCCTTCCACAGTCAACAACTCGAGAGACAATTCCGCTTTCCTCTCGCTCGCAACTTGGTACATTTACGTTCTATGCTGCAGACACACCAATCACAGCACAAAATATAACAACCATGGCTGTCCGCTTCGTCCCCTCTGCTGACGTATTCCCACTTTTTGTTTAATTCTCATCACTGATTAGCTTTTTCCTTCGTCTATTGAGATCAACGTAACTTGTTTCCTCTCTTCCTCGCCGATTTGATTCCAGTATCTGGGCTAGAGTCGCTACTACACGATATTAGCGTAATTTCTCCGGCAGGTGACTTTTTTGTCCCGCATAAGGTGAGGACATTTGCAATATTCGTGTCAGGCGCCACAGGTTTTCCCACGTCACTGTTTCCACAAAGTACGAAAACTTGCGAAGTATCTGCAAGCATCGGTACTTTCTCCAGTCAAAGCAGTAACACCGTTCATTGTGCTGCTTTGACAAAACACAGTACATACAGTTCCACACAGTAAATGGAATGACACCATTAATAAATACAGTGTGTTACAAAAAGGTACGGCCAAACTTTCAGGAAACATTCCTCACACACAAATAAAGGAAAGATGTTATGTGGACATGTGTCCGGAAACGCCTAATTTCCATGTTAGAGCTCATTTTAGTTTCGTCAGTATGTACTGTACTTCCTCGATTCGCTGCCAGTTGTCCCAAATGAAGGAAGGTAATGTTGACTTCGGTGCTTGTGTTGACATGCGACTCATTGCTCTACAGTACTAGCATCAAGCACATCGGTACGTAGCATCAACAGGTTAGTGTTCATCACGAACGTGGTTTTGCAGTCAGTGCAATGTTTACAAATGCGGAGTTGGCAGATGCCCATTTGATGTATGGATTAGCACGGGGCAATAGCCGTGGCGCGGTACGTTTGTATCGAGACAGATTTCCAGAACGAAGGTGTCCCGACAGGAAGACGTTCGAAGCAATTGATCGGCGTCTTAGGGAGCACGGAACATTCCAGCCTATGACTCGCGACTGGAGAAGACCTAGAACGACGAGGACACCTGCAATGGACGAGGCAATTCTTCGTGCAGTTGACGATAACCCTAATGTCAGCGTCAGAGAAGTTGCTGCTGTACAAGGTAACGTTGACCACGTCACTGTATGGAGAGTGCTACGGGAGAACCAGTTGTTTCCGTACCATGTACAGCGTGTGCAGGCACTATCAGCAGCTGATTGGCCTCCACGGGTACACTTCTGCGAATGGTTCATCCAACAATGTGTCAATCCTCATTTCAGTGCAAATGTTCTCTTTACAGATGAGGCTCCATTCCAACGAGATCAAATTGTAAATTTTCACAATCAACATGTGTGGGCTGACGAGAATCCGCACGCAAATGTGCAATCACGTCATCAACACAGATTTTCTGTGAACGTTTAGGCAGGCATTGTTGGTAATGTCTTGATTGGGTCCCATGTTCTCCCACCTACGTTATCATGATTTCATACGGGATACGCTACCTGTGCTGCTACAACATGTGCCTTTACAAGTACGACACAACATGTGGTTCATGCACGATGGAGCTCCTGCATATTTCAGTCGAAGTGTTCGTACGCTTCTCAACAACAGATTCGGTGACCGATGGATTGGTAGAGGCGGACAAATTCCAGGGCCTCCACGCTCTCCTGACCTCAACCCTCTTGACTTTCATTTATGGGCGCATTTGAAAACTCTTGTCTACGCAACCCCGGTACCAAATGTAGATACTCTCCGTGCTCGTATTGTGGACGGCTGTGATACAATACGCCATTCTCCAGGGCTGCATCAGCGCATCAGGGATTCCATGCGATGGAGGGTGGATGCATGTATCCTCGCTAACGGAGGACATGTTAAACATTTCCTGTAACAAAGTGTTTGAAGTCACGCTGGTACGTTCTGATGCTGTGTGTTTCCATTCCATGATTAATGTGATTTGAAGAGAAGTAATAAAATGAGCTCTAACATGGAAAGTAAGCGTTTCCGGACACATGTCCACATAACATATTTTCCTTCTTTGTGTGAGGAATGTTTCCTGAAAGTTTGGCAGTACCTTTTTGTAACACCCTGTATAGACTTGGATCAGAAATCGGTAGCTAAGGTAGAACATTCAAAATTTATTGGTACATGCAATGATGAGGGGTGAACTCGAAAAAACCCACTGAAGATCTGCTCAAACGTTTCAGTTCAGCTATTTATGCTATTAAGGTCATTGCAAATTTTGGCGATATACATATCAGTAAATTAGCTTACCACGCCTATTTGCATTCTCTGCTTTCGTATGGCATCATTCAGTAAAAGAGTGTTCATTGCACAAAAGCGTGTAATCAGAATAATTGCTGAGGCTCATGCAAGAACATCCTGCAGACACTTATTTAAAGAGATAGAGGTCTTCACTGTAGCCTCACTTATGAAATTTGTTATTAACAATCCGAACGAATTCATAGGTAAAAGCAGTGTACATGGCTACAACACTAGGAGAAAGGATGATCTTCATTACTCAAGGTTAAATCTAACTTTGGCTCAAAAGGTGGGGGGGGGGGTAAATTATGCTGTCACTGACCTAATAGCATCAAAAGTCTGACAGATAGCCATATAGCATTTAAAAAGGAAATTAAAAGAATTTCTTAATGGCGACTTCTTGTACTCATTAGATGAATTTTTGGATATAGTAAGTGGGTAATTTCGCCAACCCCCACCAAGAAAAAAAAATTAAAAATATAAAGTGTCATGTAATATTTTGTGTAATGTAATATCTTGTATAGACACCTTTTATTAACCTTACACGTATAATACAAGTTCGTGTAACAGTAATGAAAACTTCCACGGAAAAAAGAGAAATAGACACTAACAAATCATAGTGACTTTGAGAAAGATTTGAGTGTACACAGGTTTATACCTGAATTTCAGGAGCGAAGGCGTGTCTTGTTTCTATCTCGTAGTGCGCTACCTGTTTGATAATGGATTGCGTGTCGAGTACCAATCCAGTTAATTTCGTGTGTAGCATGTCTCCCACACGTTCCACGTCCTTAATCTAACCGTGAAGTCGCTGATCACTCGTGTGGTTACCCTGAGACACACAGAAAACAGTTCAAATTACTTTCATAACATTCACACGCAGCAGCCTGTCTTAGTTTACAGTTACATACACCACTACTACATAAAACTGAAATTACTGCCAGGGTATGCGTGTAGGACATTCACTTTTCTACAGGCATTAAGACATCAATGTGTAGCAGGTGCCTAGTGGTGTCTTATTAAATAAACACAATTCTGAAACTATGATGAGAGAGCTTCAGATATTTTTTGGTATTTGACAATGCAAACGTCTGAATGTATACGCGTAAATGCATGCTCTCGTGATATCATGTCCGAAGGAAATGTTGGGGGTCTGCCAGCAGCATCGAGTTCCCACATGGCGTGGCTGGGACTCGGAGAGTCTATTCAAAATGAACGATTTTCGAAAATAGAATCGTCAGATTCCGTTAAAATCTTATTCGTTACCAATGCTGTAAGGAACTTGAGCGCATGTTACGACCGTTTACAAACGCAATGATAGACATCAGCCGCTCCACATCACAAAAATTATCTGAATTTGTTGTGCACACATGAAATGTCAGTTTGACTCAAAACTTTGTAGCGTTTGTCTGTTGCCTGGCTGCTAGCTTTTGCCAAAAATTTCCGTTTCTTGATTGGCATCTGACACGATATCGTATATATCTGTCTCGAATATCGAAGGTTTGAGGGAATGTAGCACGGTTTATTGACCTTACGTGTTTAAAATGGGAAAAAATGAGCCCGTCTTTGATGTTAACAGAGAAACTATATCAGAAAAGATACTTCGAAATTTCTCCGGCGGATGAAAACAGAATACTGTGGAATGATTAGGGTTCCATCTCTCAACCTGTAAAATGAAACCCCTATAGAATCGTTTCGTGGCTGTCTGCCTGTCCGACTGTTAAGAATCCTTTTTGTTAAGGGCGGGTATACGTAGGCCTACCAAGTACAGATTCATGTCATATATTAATGTGCGAGGCCCTGTGAGGCATGAAAATTTTAAGCTTACAAGTCACTCCAATCAAAAGATGCGGCCGTTTATGTCACAAACATTGATGCTCCATTCAACTGCTCTTCCAGGTCCCTTCCTGGGTCTGACAGAATTGCAATGTCACCGGTGAACGTCAAATTGAGGTATATACTGCATTTGCAGCTGGAAGCAGGGCTGTCCTATAACGATCACAAGTGGTTCATCTGTGGGAATGGGTTTTGGACCCTTCCACACCCAGATTCTTTGCTGAAGCGATTTACCGTGTTTATTTATTAGTAAACAGTTTGATGATGGGTTTGTCACAGTTTGGTGTGCTCATGTGAGATTATGAATGTTGCATTGCACACTGAGCGTGTGTGTATGAGTATATATTTCATGTGGAACGTGTGCAATATGAATGCCTGTTAAGAAAGTATTTTATATATTTGTAGTGTATGTGTGTTTATTGTTTTTGTGCTGCCATTGCTGTTGCTGTCATAAGTACGTACACACTGAAAACTTCTCTCTCTCTCTGTCAGTAATAAGTGTTTTTTACATACCGTGAATTAAAAAAATTATCTTATTCATAAAAATGTGTATACTGTAACAAATATTAACAAATATGAATCAGTTACGAAATGTCAAACGTGTTTGGTACATCATAAATATGAGAAGAAATGGAAAGTAAAAAATTGAGTTGTTTTCACAATACAGTTGTTCTTCTTCTTCATATTTTTTTGAACAAAGTATCTTCTTTAAGACTATCAGTTTTAGGAGGGTTGCCCTGAAAGTAATGAACCGTATTTTTTTCTCAACCGAAAACAATGCTACGAATGCGAAACGATACGTGTGTTTTATCTGAAGTCTCCTGAGTGAGCGCGGCAAATTTCTTCCACTTCCGACTGATGGCGTAACTGCTAGACAGTTTCAAAGTGGCGTCTGTAGGTGATGTACGTTACAAGCAACATGCCGTCATTGAATTTCTCACTGCAGAGACAGAAACTATGGGGAATATTCACAAACGGTTTTGCAAAGCCTATGGAGCATCTGCTGTCGCAGAAGTGCAGTTAATCGCTGGGCACGGAGGGTGAGGTCATCAGAAGGCGGTTCGGTGGACTTCCACGGTTTGCAGCGGTCACGGAGACCATACATGTGTGTCACACCAGACGTGTTGCAGCGAGCTGACGTCGTCATTCGCGAGGACAAACGCGTTACGGCTCGGCAGTTGGCGCTGCATCTGTCAGTCAGCAAAGGAAGTGTGGACGCATATGCGGACTCGTCGATATTCGAAAGCGTGTGCAAGATTGGTCCCACGGTGTCTAACGGTGGATCAGAAATCGCACAGAAAAAAAACATTTGTCTCGGTTTGTTGTAACGTTTTGAAGCTGAGGGGGAAGGCCTTCTTGTCCCAGATTGTGACAGGTGATGAAACTAGGGTCCACCATTTTGAGGCCGAAAAGGAACGACAGTCGATGGAGTGGGAACATTGCCACTCCCCACAGAAGAAAAAATTCAAAGCAATTGCTTCCGCAGGTAAGGTCGTGGTCATCGTATTCTGGAACTGCGAATGTGTGATTCTCGGTGATGTGACGCCAAGAGGCGCTTCCATTAATACAGAAGCAGAAGTCAATACATTAGGAAAACTTGCGACCCGTTTCCAGCCACTTCAGCGCCACAGCAAACCAGGAGATGTTTTGAAGTTAAAATCTTCTGGGTTATTAGGCCGCGTCATGTTTCTTCTGAAATGTTCGACGTTTCGGCCCCTCTGCTGGGATCTTCCTCAGGATCTTTTGGTGTCCACTACTGCTAGAGTGTTCTAGCTGCTACACAATAGCACTTGGCCACACACAAATCTGAGGACTGCTGAACACATTGCAGAACTGGGTCGGACGATGTTACCCCATACACCTTACAGCCCCCTCGGAATTCCACTTGTTTGAGCCATTAAAGGACGCCATTCCTGGAAGACGATGAGGAGGTGATTCACACAGTGAAGCAGCAGGACAAGGACTGGTACCGACAGGGCATACACGCCCTTGTTTCGCACTGGGGGAAGGCCGTAGAACGGAATGGAGATTACTTGGAACAATTAGGCGTGTACATGAAACAGCATTCTTTCGTGTGTGTGTAATTCTCATTATATTCAATGAAGAACTGTTGAAAAAATAAATACGGTGCCTTACTTTCTGGGCAACCCTCGTATATTGCTGACAGATGCCAGAGAAAAAAAGGAATAATTTTTTCAAGATAATATTTTTAATTTTACTTATACGCATACATATTTATGCACACTATTGCCGAAACATTTCATGTTTATCTACGTTTAACCCGGCTTGTATTTACTCGTAGGCGGAGACGTCAGACTCGATAAAAGTTTGAGTTGGGCCAGGGGACACGTGCAGGAAGCCTAACGATTAAGACGAATATTGTCAGAAAGCAGCGTCCTCTTTCAGATTTGTCTGCCACGGATCTTCATTGGTTTTTATGTCTTCACTAAATATTCTTCTTGTGATTGTAGTAGTACAGTGCCTTTATCAAACACACGCGCTGACGTAACACGCGCCAACTGACTGACCTCAGCTGCCGGTTTTCACTGTTGTCGCGCGTCCTGTGTGGCCGTGGCGGCTGGGGCATTGTCGTGGCACACGGACGGCGCCGGTGGTGGGGAGCTCAGGGGTCGAGTCACGGCTGGGCTACCACCTGGTCGTGGAGTCGCGGGAAGCGGACATGTCAAAGTTAAGGCGGGAGGAGCTTGAGCAGTCGTACCGAACTGTACAAACTATCTGGTACGTGTACAGGTTAACTAGGAGGTCTGAAGTCGACGATCCTCCATGTTGAGCAGAAGTAATTTTATAGGACCAGATGTTAGTTTATATTATTTTTATTTTTTTTTTTTATTTATTTATTGTTCCGTGGGACCACATTTAGGAGAAGTCTCCATGGTCATGGAACGAGTCAATACATGAAATTATAACACGATTGTAGAAACAGATGAAATGAAATATAAGAAACATATTCAGGAGACAAGTCGTAAGTTTAAATAAAGAAAATCAAGAATGTAACACTGGAATTTGCTTAATTTTTTAGCTCTTCCAGGAGCTCCTCGACAGAATAGAAGGAGTGAGCCATGAGGAAACTCTTCAGTTTAGACTTAAAAGTGTTTGGGCTACTGCTAAGGTTTTTGAGTTCTTGTGGCAGCTTATTGAAAATGGATGCAGCAGAATACTGCACTCCTTTCTGCACAAGAGTCAAGGAAGTGCATTCCACATGCAGATTTGATTTCTGCCTAGTATTAACTGAGTGAAAGCTGCTAACTCCTGGGAATAAGCTAATATTGCTAACGACATTAAAGAAAATACATACTGTGAGGGCAATGTCAAAATTCCCAGACTATTGAATAGGGGTCGACAAGAGGTTTTCGAACTTACACCATACATAGCTCGAACAGCCCGTTTTTGAGCCAAAAATACCCTTTTTGAATCAGAAGAATTACCCCAAAAAATAATACCATATGACATAAGCGTATGAAAATATGCGAAGTATACTACTTTTCGTGTTGAAATGTCACTTATTTCAGATACTGTTCTAATGGTAAATAAAGCGGCATTTAATTTCTGAACAAGATCCTGAACATGGGATTTCCACAACAGCTTACTATCTATCCATACGCCTAGGAACTTGAACTGTTCCGTCTCGATTATAACATGCCCATTCTGTCTGATTAAAATGTTAGTTCTTGTTGAATTGTGAGTTAGAAACTGTAAAAACTGAGTCTTACTGTGATTTAGCATCAAATTATTTTCCACAAGCCACGAACTTATATCATGAACTACATTATTTGATAACGTTTCAATATTACACACAAGATCATTCACTACCAAGGTGGTGTCATCAGCAAAAAGAAATATTTTTGAATCACCTGTAATACTAGAAGGCATATCATTTATATAAATAAGAAACAGCAGTGGCCCCAGCACCGACCCTTGGGGAACGCCCCATTTAACAGTGCCCCATTGGGACTGAACATCATTACCACTCTCAATATTGCGGAGGATTATCTTCTGCTTTCTGTTCTTAAAGTAGGAGGCGAACCAATTGTAAGCTACTCCCCTTACTCCATAATGTTCCAACTTCTGCAGTAATATTTTGTGGTCAACACAGTCAAAGGCCTTCGTTAAATCAAAGAAAACACCTAACGTTCGCAACCTTTTATTTAATCCGTCCAAAACCTCACAGAGAAAAGAGACTATAGCATATTCAGTTGTTAAGCCATTTCTAAAACCAAACTGTACATTTGACAGCAAATTATGTGAATTTAAATGCTGCAATAACCTTGTATAGATAACCCTCTCGATAACTTTAGCAAACACCGATGGCATAGAAATAGGTCTATAATTGTCAACATTATCCCTGTCTCCTTTTTTATAAAGTGGCTTCACTACCGAGTACTTTAATCGGTCAGGAAACCGACCACTCCTAAAGGAAAAGTTACAGATATGGCTAAGTACTGAGCTAACATACGTGGAACAATACTTCAGTATTCTGCTAGATACCCCGTCATATCCATGAGAGTTCTTGGTCTTTAGTGATTTAATTATTAACTCAATCTCCCTCTTGTCAGTATCACGGAGGAGCATTTCAGGTAACAGTCTCGGAACACTTTTTTCTAAGAGCGCTTTATGATTCCCTGTTGGGACTAGGTTTCTATTTAGTTCACCTGCTAAATTCAGAAAGTGATTATTAAGTACCGTACATATATGCGACTTATCAGTAACACGGACATCCCCACTACGCACTGATTCTACACTCCTGGAAATGGAAAAAAGAACACATTGACACCGGTGTGTCAGACCCACCATACTTGCTCCGGACATTGCGAGAGGGCTGTACAAGCAATGATCACACGCACGGCACAGCGGACACACCAGGAACCGCGGTGTTGGCCGTCGAATGGCGCTAGCTGCGCAGCATTTGTGCACCGCCGCCGTCAGTGTCAGCCAGTTTGCCGTGGCATACGGAGCTCCATCGCAGTCTTTAACACTGGTAGCATGCCGCGACTGCGTGGACGTGAACCGTATGTGCAGTTGACGGACTTTGGGCGAGGGCGTATAGTGGGCATGCGGGAGGCCGGGTAGACGTACCGCCGAATTGCTCAACACGTGGGGCGTGAGGTCTCCACAGTACATCGATGTTGTCGCCAGTGGTCGGCGGAAGGTGCACGTGCCCGTCGACCTGGGACCGGACCGCAGCGACGCACGGATGCACGCCAAGACCGTAGGATCCTACGCAGTGCCGTAGGGGACCGCACCGCCACTTCCCAGCAAATTAGGGACACTGTTGCTCCTGGGGTATCGGCGAGGACCATTCGCAACCGTCTCCATGAAGCTGGGCTACGGTCCCGCACACCGTTAGGCCGTCTTCCGCTCACGCCCCAACATCGTGCAGCCCGCCTCCAGTGGTGTCGCGACAGGCGTGAATGGAGGGACGAATGGAGACGTGTCGTCTTCAGCGATGAGAGTCGCTTCTGCCTTGGTGCCAATGATGGTCGTATGCGTGTTTGGCGCCGTGCAGGTGAGCGCCACAATCAGGACTGCATACGACCGAGGCACACAGGGCCAACACCCGGCATCATGGTGTGGGGAGCGATCTCCTACACTGGCCGTACACCACTGGTGATCGTCGAGGGGACACTGAATAGTGCACGGTACATCCAAACCGTAATCGAACCCATCGTTCTACCATTCCTAGACCGGCAAGGGAACTTGCTGTTCCAACAGGACAATGCACGTCCGCATGTATCCCGTGCCACCCAACGTGCTCTAGAAGGTGTAAGTCAACTACCCTGGCCAGCAAGATCTCCGGATCTGTCCCCCATTGAGCATGTTTGGGACTGGATGAAGCGTCGTCTCACGCGGTCTGCACGTCCAGCACGAACGCTGGTCCAACTGAGGCGCCAGGTGGAAATGGCATGGCAAGCCGTTCCACAGGACTACATCCAGCATCTCTACGATCGTCTCCATGGGAGAATAGCAGCCTGCATTGCTGCGAAAGGTGGATATACACTGTACTAGTGCCGACATTGTGCATGCTCTGTTGCCTGTGTCTATGTGCCAGTGGTTCTGTCAGTGTGATCATGTGATGTATCTGACCCCAGGAATGTGTCAATAAAGTTTCCCCTTCCTGGGACAATGAATTCACGGTGTTCTTATGTCAATTTCCAGGAGTGTATATTGTCGATCTGTCTCTGCAGACCAGCCACTTCCTTTACGACTGACCATATGGTTTTAATTTTATCCTGAGACTTAGCTATTCTATCTGCATACCACATACTTTTTGCCTTCCTAATAACTTTTTTAAGCACCTTACAATACTGTTTGTAATGGGATGCTGCATTTAGATTGTGACTGTTTCTAACGTTTTAATATAATTGCCACTTTGCTCTACAAGATATTCTTATCCCTTTAGTCAGCCACCCAGGCTGCCTGTTTGTGCTAGTACCCTGTTTTGAACGTTCTAACGGAAAGCAACTTTCAAAGAGCACGAGAAAAGTCTTGAGGAAAGCATTATATTTATCGTCTACTGTATCAGCACTATAAACATCTTGCCACTCTTGTTCCTTGATAAGGTTTACAAAAGTCTGTACAGCAACTGGATCAGCTTTCCTAAAAAGTGGGTAACTATATTTAACATGTGTTGCAGCACAAAAATCTTTTAGACTTAAAATTTGTGCATCATGATCTGAAAGGCCATTCACCTTTTTGCTAACAGAATGCCCTTCTAATAATGACGAATGAACAAAAATATTGTCTATGGTTGTTCTACTGTTCCCTTGCACTCTCGTTGGAAAGAATACGGTTTGCATAAGATTATATGAATTAAGGAGGTCTACCAGCATCCTTTTCCTTGCACAATCACTTATACAATTAATATTGAAGTCACCACATATAACTAACTTTTTGTATTTCCTATAAAGTGAACCAAGAACCTCCTCTAGCTTTAGCAAAAATGTTGTGAAATCGGAGTCTGGGGATCTATAAATAACAACAGTAAGAAGTTTAGCTCCACTACATTTAACCACACCTGCACAACATTCAAACACCTTTTCAGTGCAGTACTTTGAAACATCAATTGACTCAAATGGGATACCGTTTTTCACATACATGGCTACTCCCCCACACCGCAAAGAGCTCCTAGAAAAGCTGCCAGCCGACCTGTATCCTGGTAAAGGAAGCCTCTGAATTATCTCCTTATTTAAGAAGTGTTCAGATATACCAATAATTTCAGAGTCAACATCTATAAGCAGTTCACTAACTTTATCTCTAATACCTTGTATATTTTGATGAAATATACTAATTCCCTCATTAATCGGATACCCAAGCTTTGTAGAAAGTGGTTTCTTTGTTAGAGAGACTTCCCTTAAGCAGGAATACCTATCAGCTGACTTCAATCTAAAAAAGGTACAGCTCTAACACCCACAACTACCGGAATTTTCCCATGAGTGATCCCACCACCCCCACCTATGCTGTCACCTATAAGTTTTGCCAACCTCCCCTTCCCATACCTGTTGAGGTGCAGGCCATGTCTAGTGAAACCCGTCCTGCTGATAGACTCCATCGACACAACTGAAATGTGACTCATGCCTTCTGTCATCAGCGCACCCCCAAGTCTCATGTTATTACGCCTGACGGCTGTATTAAGATGAGGCCGATATTGACGCTGAAACAGTTCCACGAAATGCACATTCCTGTTGCCAGTCTGAGTGGCTATCTTTTCCAGGTCACCATCTATGTCATACTCCCCATCCCTATCAATACTATTACCAGCCCCACCCACAATCACTACCTGATCCTCTTTAGTAAAATCCCTACATAACCCCCCTATGTTAAAAGTCACCTGAGCCAATCCTGCATTAGGTTTCACAATGCTGGTGACCTGGTACTCACTCCCCAAAACTTCCTGCAACTGCTGGCCTACACCTCTACCATGAGAACTACCTAACAGCAGAACCTTCTTCTTTCTCTTAGACTTTGCAACTGTCCTAGCCACCGTAACTGCTGAGGTCTGCTGCATACTTCCTACATCTGCAGCTACTAGAGATTCCTCTCCACCAGACTCTGAGAGTTGGTCATATCTATTACAAACACCAATAGTAAAGTTATCTGAAAATCTCCTTCTCCTAGCAGATCTCTTGCCAACAGCCAGCTCCCATTCCCCAACCCCCTTCTCCCTCCTCATCCTATCTAGCTCCTCCTGTGCGTTTTTCAACTGCACCTGCTCCTCTATCAACTTACTCTTGCTACATAACCTGCAGTTCCAGGAGAGGATCTCACCAGAATGCCCACTGGCTTCCCCACTGCATTCCCCCCAGTGAAAATACTTCGAACAAGTCTCACACCGCAATCCACTGCTCACGAACCTACGGCAAAGCCCACACTTCTCACTCATGGTAAAATTTTACAATTATTGAAACAAGAAAACAACTTTATCTAAGTTCCGCTACTACAATAAGAAGATGTTAAAAACTGACAACAATAATCACAAACTTGCTCTACAAGGGAAGTAACTACTATTATTGACAGTATTAATCAACAACAAATGAGAATATAACAAAATACTAACACAGAAAGAAAATCAAACGTCTAATGACAGTAACGAAACTGAAAGTAGTTCGCAAAAATTTCTTCTGAAGTTATTTTACCGGAAAACACCAAGAATACCGGTTGAAGACTACTAAAGTTCCTAAATAAACTACTATACACAAACAATTAATTAGTACTTAGCTTTCGATGCGCCGCTACAGCTGCAACTGGTCGGCGCGGAATGTAAACACGGGTAAGAGGTTAAGTTGCTCGATACAAAACACTCACAAATATCAGGCCACAACACAAGATATGCAGAGGTGAATGAAGAAACCACTAATAAGTCACTTATATAGTAAATATTATCACAAAAACAGTTAAAATATATATCTGAAGCCTAAAAATACACTCCTGGAAATGGAAAAAAGAACACATTGACACCGGTGTGTCAGACCCACCATACTTGCTCCGGACACTGCGAGAGGGCTGTACAAGCAATGATCACACGCACGGCACAGCGGACACACCAGGAACCGCGGTGTTGGCCGTCGAATGGCGCTAGCTGCGCAGCATTTGTGCACCGCCGCCGTCAGTGTCAGCCAGTTTGCCGTGGCATACGGAGCTCCATCGCAGTCTTTAACACTGGTAGCATGCCGCGACTGCGTGGACGTGAACCGTATGTGCAGTTGACGGACTTTGAGCGAGGGCGTATAGTGGGCATGCGGGAGGCCGGGTGGACGTACCGCCGAATTGCTCAACACGTGGGGCGTGAGGTCTCCACAGTACATCGATGTTGTCGCCAGTGGTCGGCGGAAGGTGCACGTGCCCGTCGACCTGGGACCGGACCGCAGCGACGCACGGATGCACGCCAAGACCGTAGGATCCTACGCAGTGCCGTAGGGGACCGCACCGCCACTTCCCAGCAAATTAGGGACACTGTTGCTCCTGGGGTATCGGCGAGGACCATTCGCAACCGTCTCCATGAAGCTGGGCTACGGTCCCGCACACCGTTAGGCCGTCTTCCGCTCACGCCCCAACATCGTGCAGCCCGCCTCCAGTGGTGTCGCGACAGGCGTGAATGGAGGGACGAATGGAGACGTGTCGTCTTCAGCGATGAGAGTCGCTTCTGCCTTGGTGCCAATGATGGTCGTATGCGTGTTTGGCGCCGTGCAGGTGAGCGCCACAATCAGGACTGCATACGACCGAGGCACACAGGGCCAACACCCGGCATCATGGTGTGGGGAGCGATCTCCTACACTGGCCGTACACCACTGGTGATCGTCGAGGGGACACTGAATAGTGCACGGTACATCCAAACCGTAATCGAACCCATCGTTCTACCATTCCTAGACCGGCAAGGGAACTTGCTGTTCCAACAGGACAATGCACGTCCGCATGTATCCCGTGCCACCCAACGTGCTCTAGAAGGTGTAAGTCAACTACCCTGGCCAGCAAGATCTCCGGATCTGTCCCCCATTGAGCATGTTTGGGACTGGATGAAGCGTCGTCTCACGCGGTCTGCACGTCCAGCACGAACGCTGGTCCAACTGAGGCGCCAGGTGGAAATGGCATGGCAAGCCGTTCCACAGGACTACATCCAGCATCTCTACGATCGTCTCCATGGGAGAATAGCAGCCTGCATTGCTGCGAAAGGTGGATATACACTGTACTAGTGCCGACATTGTGCATGCTCTGTTGCCTGTGTCTATGTGCCTGTGGTTCTGTCAGTGTGATCATGTGATGTATCTGACCCCAGGAATGTGTCAATAAAGTTTCCCCTTCCAGGGACAATGAATTCACGGTGTTCTTATTTCAATTTCCAGGAGTGTAGATGAAAACTTGGAGATCGATCTCACACGCAGTCACGCGCTTATGACCCGCAGTCACGCGCGTTAACTTATGCAATTCTTACGAATGCCAATTGTTACTGTGTCATAAATTGTAGGTGACCATAGAATACTTACAAATTAGAATTGAAGCAACATTTACGAGCTTTGACTTTTGTGGAATAAATGCGGTTTGAATTACGAATTTTATCAGTGTGCGTGAGAAAGATATGTTCTAGCGTTTTTAGACTAAGAAACTAATGTTCTGCAATTTCTGCTCATTGACTTCTTATAAAATTGGCAAAGTATCCTTACGATATTGTCCATGACAGCAACCATATCAGTGTGTAAAACTTAATTTATCTGCTACCTTATTAAATACTGAATTTTTTGTTGTTACGTAATCTCTGAACCCCTCCGTCCCACCTTTCATTAGGAGTACAGATTCCGAATAAGCAGAGACGCGGATGATGACACAAAATGCCATACAATACACTCGAGATCAGTCTCCACTAAATATGTAGCAAACAGGCTTAGGCTTGCAAACCATAATCTGATGCAAAGTTCCCTAAATCTGTTAGGGAAGTAGTGAGGAACTACGAAAAAAGTAAGATACAGACGATTTTATTCCCTATCCTCAGCCTCCCTGTGTCATAACCCCACAAGGCTCACAGAAGTAGAGGCTGGTTCAGAATTCTTGCAGAGGGTTCGCTTTAGAACTTGAGAACTGGCCGGGCGGTGTGTGTCGTTTTCTCATCCGCCGTACCTATAACACAATTTATAAGAGGAGCAAAAAACACCACTTACCGTATGTTCAAATGCGAGGGGAACCAACAGCTGTGAGGCATGCGACACACCGAGTGAGAAGAGATTGGCAAAGTCTCGCCAGGTGTTGGAGAGGTGCTCCCGGAAAGCCGCAGTCAGGTCCTGCAGTTCTGGACAAGATAGGAGACGACAAACTAGTGAACAAGCCCGTAAATCAGATTACTGTAGAAGCAAAGCTTTCATATTCTGCCCTCACCAGCTCACTAGGTGTATGCAAGTAGCATTTTCAAACTATATCAATACACACCATCAGTAATCGTAAGAGTTATAATATGCACACCTTGACCCGACGTTACAAAGCCCATACTCCAGTGACACATTGAAAGAGCACATAAAACACAGCGGGAGGAGTACCATCACCTAGCGTAGATTCAGTCTTAAAAATTCTTCATAGGTTGCCTAAGGGTAGAAGCACCAAACTACTTGAAAAATGGAAATATGCAACTACTTCAAAAATCACCCACACGACTTGCTCAGCAATAAGGGAGAATTGAGACAATTTGCAGTCAGGTTTGGTGCTAATAATAGAAGGCAACGTACATGAGGATGCGTCATTCGCCTATTTGACTGACTTACTGACAAACATAAGACATATGTATTTGAACAGAATCATGTGTATGCTGGTTTTATAATATGAGTGGTCCTTATAACGTATCGAATGAGTTGTATGGTTTGCATGAAAACAAGGAAGAGTCATGTGCACTCACACACGTTTTTACATTTAGGATGCCTTTATTTTAACATAAATAATATATTTTAGTAATTCAGCAAAAAACTGTATGAGGTGTTTAGCAAGTGCAGCTGAAATACCCCTTCTCCCCCTAATCATTCTAAGGACCATAGAAATGTATGACTACATTTGTACTGTATGATACCTTACATATTAATAATACACGCCGGCCGCTGTGGCCGAGCGGTTCTAGGCGCTTCAGTCCGGAACCGCGCTGCTGCTACGGTCGCAGGTTCGAATCCTGCCTCGGGGTTGGGTGTGTGTGATGTCCTTAGGTTAGTTAGGTTTAAGTAGTTCTAAGTTCTAGGGGACTGATGACCTCAGAAGTTAAGTCCCATGGTGCTCAGAGCCATTTGAACCATTAGTAGTAGATTTTATAATTAGATGGTGGTACACGAAGTGTTCTGTAATTTGTGGGAAGTGTGCCATCCAGATTTTGTCTGAGTTATTGTACTTCCTTTTTTGTCATGTTGGATCAATTCATGTACGATAGTTGTAGCAAATGCGATTTATACCTTTGTAATGTTAATCTGCTGCAATGAATACACATGTAAAACGATATATATTATTATTATTACCAGTTTTTATGGGAATCCAAGCTACTATAAGTCTTTGGCGATAGATAGCATATGTACTGTTACGTCCTATCATAATAAATTTATTATCTTATTTCCTTATATCACATGACTGTATCATAATAAAGAATGCCAAATTCTGTTAAGGAATGTAAACATGATATTAAGATACTCTGATATGAAACGTTTACTGTGGGGTGTACAATCACTGGTGACAGCAAAGAAAAAACTACTTGTGAATATGTTCCCCCACCAACTGCCTCAGTTGTCATGTAAACACTGTACATGAACAGTGTTTTGATGGGATTCATTCATGTTAACATCGGTAACAATAAATCTACCTCGTGCAATTTCTACGATCCTTAACTGCATTTAATCCTGATGTATTCTCATAGTTACAAGACTCAACATACCCATACAACGATGAGATACATACATATCAGCAGATTCGTAACTTTTGACGTCTACTGAGGCACAATGTAAGCGATGTGTTGTTTTTAACATTTTTATAATATAACTGCCATATGGATGGCACGACAGTGCCATTCTGTACATGCCGTCTGTCATTTATTTTTCAGCTTTTGCTGTATACCACCTGATAATGGGCTTAAGATCGAAACTGCAGTCGTGAAAATAAATATATTTTTTTGAAATAGATGACAGCTATGATGTCTTTTAGAGAATCATACTCAATTATTTTTATGCCTGTGTGATATATTTCGAATTTCGTCGTTATGCAAGCTTATTTTAAGTACAGAAAAGACATACCTACAGATGTAGATCGAGGCGCTACTGGAATTATTCATGGGCAGATCGCATAAGAGAATGTCCAATGAACGTGTACGTTCAGTTTACGGGCAGCTTTCTGACTTTGTAAAAGATCGAATCTTCGGCATGTGGGACTTGGGAGCATCGTACCGAGAGCATTACAGTGACATTTGGCTGTAGGGCAACGACAGCAGGACGTGTAGCAGCAGGTTGGGGTCGAGATAACAGACAGACTGATATCATCTGGGTTGAGATCTGTGGTTGCCATGTGTCGTTTACCACTGACACCGGACCATAGGTGGTATAGTGTAGAGACAGAGTCAGCGGGGACACTGAGTGGCGTTCTGTGGTGTTCAGCACTGGGTGTCGCTTTTGCCTGTGGCCGTCAGGTCACCAGGTGACCTGCCGGCCGAAGTGGCCGTGCGGTTAAAGGTGCTGCAGTCTGGAACCGCAAGACCGCTACGGTCGCAGGTTCCAATCCTGCCTCGGGCATGGATGATTGTGATGTCCTTCGGTTAGTTAGGTTTAACTAGTTCTAAGTTCTAGGGGACTGATGACCCCAGCAGTTGAGTCCCATAGTGCTCAGAGCCATTTTGAACCAGGTGACCTAGTGAGAGATCGTCGAGATGCCTGCCTGTCCAGCCCACAGGAACAGACAGAGTTAGAAAGACTTTCGACCAAATCATGTGGAAGGCATATGGAGCGGTCATTCAGACTTTCGAAAATTATTGAGAGATTTGGAAACCATACTATTAATCCAATTGGTTTGTAGACTTTATGGTTCTGGAGATATGCAATCAAAATCTCCGGAAAATTTTATCCACACAGTTCTAAAGGTTGCAAGGGCAGGTAAGTGTGAGAACATTCGCACAATTAGTTTAAGAATTATTGCACTTAAGTTGTTACATATAAGGAGAAAAGAAGATTAAGGAAGAGCTAGATGACGAGCAGTTTGATTTTAGGTTGAGTTTAGGAAAGGTAAAGGCATCAGAGAAGGACTCTTCAGTTGCCGCTTGATAATTAAAGCGAGACTTAAGGAAAATCTAGACACGTTCGTAGGATTTGTAGATATATAAAAATCGTACGACGGTATAAAATGGTGCAAGACGTTCGAAACTCTTAGGGAGATGGGTGTAACCTCTAGGGAAAGAAGGGTCTGGTGCAATATGTACATTAAGCAAGAGGGTAAAGTAAGGAGACCAAGAAAAAAGAGCTGTCATTAAAGCCAACTAATATCAAACGTCGATCTTAGCTTAAGGACGAGTAACTGAGAATGTAAGTTTGGAGCACAGGATTGTAACAAAGTGAATCAGGACTGTGGAAAAACCGGAACTGAAGAGAATCGAAGCGTTTGAGAAGTGGTGCTACGGAGGAATGTTGAAAATTAGTTGGACGGATAAGACTTTCTAAGCAGAATCGGTGAAGAATGGAACATACAGCACGTGTTTGTAGGAAGATTGGACAGCATTTTGTTCTTGGTCTCGCATTCTTATTGTTCCCTCTTGGTTCTTGTACATATTGTATATTACGCATTTTCAGTCGCCTATTTCTCTTATTTTTCTCAGTATTTCTAACATTTTTACGTTTCCGGATGCTTTTTCTAAGTCTACAGGTCCTATGAATGCGTCATTTTTTTTTCGAATTTTGCTTCCCTTACCAATTACAACATCAGTCACGCCTCCTCTTGGGCTATCACCCTTCTTACAGCGAAAATGATCCTCATCTATCATAGCCTCTATTTGCTTTTCCACTCCGTCCTATATACCTGTCGTCAAATTCCACTCATGAGGTGTTACGCTGATTGTGTGATAGGTCTCACAAGTGTCTGCTCTTGTCTTCACGATTGTGTCTAATAGTGTATTGCCATTCTCGCATATTCTAGAGGCCAAGTTGAATAGGTTTTGGTTGACACTTGCGCCAGTAATTTCGGAATCTGCGAAGGTATGTTACCTATCCCTTCTGTCTACACAACTTAGGTTAAGCTGTGACTCTTAATATGGAGTCTCCAGTGTCTTCCATTGCCACTGTCATTTCTTCTTCACACTTCAATTTAAGTGTTTCTTCTGCTTCCCAATGTTTCTTTTCCGTTACCTCCTTATATCTATCTTTGTTTGTCCAACTTCTGTGATGCCCTTTTGACAGACGTCCGTTCCTGTTCAACTGAGCTGTATATGTAGTATTCATCAAGGTAGTATTTACAGCCTAAGAGGAATTCAGAAGCATTTCATGATTGCTCTGCACTTCAGTGTCCCACTTTTTTTCGCATTTACTCTCGCAGATCATTGTCTTAAACCTCAGTCCACTCTTCATCGCTATTGAATGGACATTTGAGCTTATATCTGCCCCTGAGTATGCCTCACAGTCCAATCTCTGACTTTGAAATTTCTGTGTGACCAAGGTGTAACCTACCTGGAATTTTCTTGTCCCTCGATGCTTTTCAAAGCATACTTCCTTTGAGGAAGCAAGAGCTTTCGATAGATAGAGAAGGTTGCGAGTTAAAACAAAGAGCGACAAAGAAAGAAAGAGACAGAGTGACAGAGAGAGAGGGGGTGGGGGACTTCCCTACCATTCCACTCAGCTTCAAGGCCAAACCTGGTGTGCGATCATGCTTGTTTGTCCCGCAGGCATAACAATATGTAATTGTAGTACATAAAATTTTGATATTTTTATCATTATGTAATTTGTTAATAGAAAGGCGAAGAAACGTGTAAAAGAAATGCATCCACAGTTTGAAGCAGTTGCTCCAAAAATCGATATTTTGACCTTTTCTCCATCTACGTGATTTCAAAGATGCAAAGTTACAATTTTTGTATTATGTGTATTCTGATATAAAGCATAACATATGGAATTTATGAAGCACTATGCTTTCATTTCTGTCATCAGTGATAAAACCTGCTACAGTTGCAGTGATTTTATCACTGATGATGTATATCAACAGTTGTGCTTGTCGCGTCAAGAAAAACGTGTGTTCATGTCTCTACCCATTGTTGTTGTTGTTGTTGTTAGTAGCAGCAGTATAATTATCACTATTGCATGCTGCTCGTGTATTATGCATGTCGTAATGTTGACCCACTAAGATGTCAGGTTATAGGTAAGAGAGTGCATAAGTGCTATCATTTTATCAGGTGAAATAAACGCATAAAGAAGTAAATAAATGTACAAAAGTGCCAAAGTCCGATACTGTTTGTAATCCACTTTAAACTGTTTCTAAGGTAACCCGCTCCACCCTTCATTGCGACACACAGTGTGTGTTCCACTGGGGCTGGCAGCGTGTAGTGGACCTCTGCATCCTCAGCGGAACACTGCCGCCGCCAGATGGCCTCAGAGCTCAGAAAACTTCGGAACAAAGTGGCAGCACCTCTCTGTATTGTCACTTTTATCAGAACGAACATTGGCGGAAGTCTTAAAGGGTCACATGTCAGAGATCCGTGCTGAAGTTTTGTGTACGTGCAGTCTAGATCCCACGACATCACGCAGTGATTTTCAGATTCGGACTTGTCCCTACCTACGTGCTTAGTATCTTGTGGGCGGTCCCGCGTTCCTAGACAGCAGCCGCGTTCACGGGGCCGTGTGGACACGCTCCCGGCTTGACGACCACTCAGGCGTCGTGCCGCATCTCGACGTGCCCGCGAAACCACCCGATGTCAGCCTTACAGGAAATGTCTGGGACCATCGTGTGGAAAGCGGCTGTCTCGACGTCCCTGCGATCTGGCGGCTCTACGGGTATGTTGAGTGACGTCACTTGTGGACATAACTGGAGATACTTGCGGACTCTTTGTCGCCGACTGTAAGCCCTTATCGAGGCTAGACGAGGTGTGCTGTACCGCTGAGTTAGTATCATCTCTCCTTATCTGACATCGGCTGAAGTTTCTCCTCGACGTTTATGTTTATTATTCGTAATCTTCCAAGTATTGACCTTGTGTTTTAAGATGAAAAAACTATGCTT
Source organism: Schistocerca nitens (assembly GCF_023898315.1). NCBI lineage: Eukaryota > Metazoa > Arthropoda > Insecta > Orthoptera > Acrididae > Schistocerca > Schistocerca nitens. Next base: position 6,028,998 of record NW_026045897.1, read on the forward strand.
GCAAGATCTCTACCCTACCAACTGAACCCCTGCGCCCTTTCAAAAACAAAGTTGGCTGTAATTGTAACGATATTCATTTATGACCTCTAGAATGCACAGTTTTTTAAACTTTCGCACGTGCAGGCTGCCTGCCACCAGATCCACCCCACTGCAGCTGCCTAATGCACGAGTGCAAAAAACTGTACAGCGGGGTGGGATTCACAGCCCTGATGTTGAAAGCGTGGGAGGAGGCGTGTGGGACCGGTCACGTCTGGCCTATGTATTTCGAAACCTGGTTCTACAAGCACACTACTGGCCATTTAAATTGCTACACCACGAAGATGACGTGCTACAGACGCAAAATTTAACCGACAGGAAGAAGATGCTCTGATATGCAAATGATTAGCTTTTCAGAGCATTCACACAAGGTTGGCGCCGGTGGCGATAACGTGCTGACATAAGGAAAGTTTCCAAACGATTTCTCATACACAAACAGCAGTTGACCGGCGTTGCCTAGTCAAACGTTGTTGTGATGCCTCGTGTAAGGAGGAGAAGTGCGTACCATCTCGTTTCCGACATTGATAAAGGTCGGATTGTAGCCTATCGAGATTGCGGTTTATCGTATCGCGACATTGCTGCTCGCGTTGGTCGAGATGCAATGACTGTTAGCAGAATATGGAATCGGTGGATTAAGGAGGGTAATACGGAACGCCGTGCTGGATCCCAACGGCCTCGTATCACTAGCAGTCGAGATGACAGGCATCTTATCCGCATGGCTGTAAGGGATCGTGCAGCCACGTCTCGATCCCTGAGTCAACAGATGGGGACGTTCGAAAGAGAACAACCATCTGCACGAACAGTTCGACGACGTTTGCAGCAGCATGGACTATCAGCTCGGAGACCGTGGCTGTGGATACCCTTGACGCTGCATCACAGACGAACCTGGGTGCACGAATGGCAAAAGTCACTTTTTCGGATTAATCCAGGTTCTGTTTACGGCATCATGATGGTCGCATCCGTGTTTGGCGACATCGCGGTGAAGCCACATTGGAAGCGTGTATTCGTCATCGCCATACTGGCTTATCACCTGGCGTGATGGTATGGGGTGCCATTGGTTACACGTATCGGTCACGTCTTGTTCGCATTGACGGCTGTTTGAACAGTGGACGTTACAATTCAGATGTGTTTCGACCCGTGGCTCTACCCTTCATTCGATCCCTGCGAAACCCTACATTTCAGCAGGATAAAACACGACCGCATGTTGCAGGTCCTGTACGGGCCTTTCTGGATACACAAAATGTTCGTCTGCTGTCCTGGCCAGCACATTCTCCATATTTCTCACCAACTGAAAACGCCTGGTCAATGGTGGCCGAGCAACTGGCCCGTCACAATACGCCAGTCACTACTCTCGATGAACTGTGGTATCGTGTTGAAGCTGCATGGGCAGCTGTACCTGTACACGCCATCCAAGCTCTGTTTGACTCAATGCCCAGGCGTATCAAGGCCGTTATTACGGCCAGAGTTGGTTGTTCTGGGTACTGATTTCTGAGGATCTATGCACCCAAATTACGTGAAAATGTAATCACATGTCAATGCTAGTAGAATATATTTGTGCAATGAATACAAGTTTATCATCTGCACTTCTTCTTGGTGTAGCAATTTTAATGGCCAGTAGTGAGAACGCATATTATTTAACATGAAATCAGGAAAGCAATACGAGCCGATACTATGTTTTTGCATGCACGTATATGGTCAACATTGTTTAGCAATATTCTAGTACTGATATTCTGCAGCAGTTATATGTATGTAACACACACACTCACAGATCAATGTTACGGACAGAAGCTAGGTGAAATGTGACATCTTCAGAGCGAGCTTCTCAATCAGTCAGTAGCTGATTTTACATCTCTGTATCAGAGACGTTGCTTGGCGAAAACTTTGTTGTGAAAGGGTATCGTCATCATTCTCCCCGTCATACTCTCATAAAGAAAAATCTAAAGTCACTCGGTTATTCTTCTCTCCATTTACCGGGTCTTCTCTATGATTGCTCCACCTAATTGCAAGGTACAAATAATGGCACAAAGAAACACTCATACACTTTCGTTTGCCTCGTGTAATAAGCCACATGCTTACCAGTCACAACTTTAAGGAGCGTTGACGTTGGAACGTTGTAATATGACCGTCACCGGAGGCGGCACACTACTGCTTGTTGCTTCAGCGACTCTTCAACCACGAACCTGCTGCTCACTGTGCCACACAGTAGTTCGCGCTCCGACATTGGGTGGCCGCAGCGGGCCGGAGCGAGCGAGAAACGAGTGCTTCATTTGTCCAAACTTGCGCGAATTCCTTAGGGACCAGACAGCTGAGGTCGTCGTTCCCTAGACTTACACACCACTTAAACTAACTCGTACTTAGAACTCACACACGCCCGAGGGAGGGCTGCGCAGTCCGTGCCGTGGCGCCTCAGGCCGCGCGTGGCCAAACAAGTGGTACACGAGCCTTAAAAAGCTACGTGTTCAGAAGGTCACAACTGCCTACTGTCAGAGTTATGGCCCATATCTGCACGTGAGATCGATAGCTGCGGCTGATATGTTGCAAGTGTCCTCCTTTTATCCTTCAAATATGAGACCAAGTTGGTGATCTTACTTTTATAGATGCAATCGGTTGTTAATAGATAACTGTTCCTTTTCTTTAGTGTGGTTATTATCCAGTTCTAAGTTTTTTGTTTCTGTGTTCTTAATTAGGACACAGTTTTCAGGTCCGGCGCAACTCCACGATCATCTGTTCATCATCTTAGAGGAGATTTTTTATAGAATGCCTTAATGAGGGCATTACACTTTCTTTCACCGTAACGTACTTCCACATAAGGTACTCACCGGTTTTGTTCAGGAACCTCCTCCCAAAAAAGTCAAAGTCGAGCCGGTGGTGGGTCTCACACTCTGTCCTGGCGATGGCGGCCCTCGTGATGCGCCGGACGGCGAGCACCGACTGCGAGAGGGCGCCGCGCCTCACGCGGTCCACCCGCAGCGCTGTCACGTTCCACTCCGACCTTCCAACAAGGATGCAAAAGATGGCATTCTCAAACTTGACTGTATGGTGAAAACTAAACTCAACTTGTCCCTTTTCCAGCTTTTACGTTTCCCACTGATAAAGGTCGCCAGCTCATTAGCTGTGACTGTGACTGGTATACGAGTCCGATGATATACTCTGTCGAACGGAACGGTTTCTCTCCAAATAAAAGAATTCCCGTGCAAACGTTCAGCCAGTATTATGACAGGACGAGCACGACAGTACAGCTTTACAAACACGGAGTGGCCACTGCCCCACCACATCTCTCACCGCTCCTTCGTGCCATAACCACAGGCAGCACTTCTACTGCAAGCCTACTTTTTCCGGATGTAGCCACGTCTCCCTTTTGTCATTTGGATGAGGTTGAGCTTTTTTGACAAGGAAGATCGTACTGCACAACCTTTCTCAGTTACTGGATTCTGGAACAAGCTATTTACGACTGCATTCTAATTGGACTCTGTCATACCAACTAGCGCCTTGCTACCCTTGACTGTCAGATTAGTGGGGACAAAACTGGATAGAACAGGCAACTACCGAGTGGGAATTGTTGTGGCAATGCCATTAATAGTCAACATGGCCCCATCTGTCTTATTTGTACGTGCGCTGTTCTCCCACGCTTTAGCGCAATGTGCAGCAGCTGAATATCCCAGTCAAGTTGCAGCGTTGTTTTGTTCTCGACATTTACTTCAAATGGTTCTGAGCACTATGGGACTTAACATCTGTGGTCATCAGTCCCCTAGAACTTAGAACTACTTAAACCTAATTAACCTAAGGACATCACACACATCCATGCCCGAGGCAGGATTCGAACCTGCGACCGTAGCAGTCGCGCGGTTCCGGACTGAGCGCCTAGAACCGCTAGACCACCGCGGCCGGTGACATTTACTTCCAAGTTGTTTGCAGAAATGTGGTACAGTTGATTAACCGTAGGGCCAAACATCTTTTACAGGTTCGCACAGTGCTGCATAAATTGTAAGGTGGCTATAATTTCGCACCTTACAAGAACTCATCCACATACTTTGCTGTGACCTACAAACGCAATTAGATATCATGTGATAGTTTGTACATCGTATATATGAATATATAAAGGAAACTGACATTGTCACGTACGTCTTGTAAATAACTGTTAACGCGTATTGCATGAAAGGTCACGCAGTGTCTTCATTATAAAAACGGCGTAATGAATGATTGCCTATACTAGTAGAGGCTGGAACGCCAGTGGAGATGAAACGGCAGGCAGAACTCGAACTCTGGGTGGAAGGCCAGCACAGGTGTTGGTCCTGCTTAAACACAGGAACTAGCTTGACGGACGTCGTTGCAACTGAGCTCTGGAACACAACAGGGTGACGGCCGGCCGCTATTGTAGTAGGGGCCGGCAGGATAACCGGATAATACTTCCGAACACCGAAAATCTCGGACACAGGTGAGAGGAACGAAAAAGCGGCACTTTGGAAACCACGCAAGCTGGGTTATTTCCAAGGATTTTTACGCAGAAGCGTACCATTGCACGGGTATAGGTTTTGCCTCGCAAAATTTCCGCGCTGGACGACGAAAGACTAAAATATGGTTTGTTTGCGATCGGAAGAATCTGTAGGAAAGGAGAATATTCCGTGGTTTCGGGAATATGATTCGTTTTCGGAATTACGAGAGTGGGGAGCCGAACCTTGCTGGGAAGCCAGCGGTGGAGAGACGAGGTCTCCCGTTTTAAGCTTCCGTGTGTGACGGTCGCTCAGTATCAGCTTCTCGTTGGTACGGACGGACTTGCTGTCTTTGCTCTCACGAGATTTTATAGTTAGAACGGTTAGGCACTGTACTGTTGTCAACTTATACGATTCTGGACTTCGATTCCGGGTTGGAAGTCGTCGTTGAGTAGGCAGCGTTCAGTGATCGAGAGCACTTCCTCTGCCTATAATTACGTTGAGATCTGAACTCCGTCCTTGTGGTTGGGAGTTGGCGTTTCTCGTCTGTAGAACACAGAGAGGAGAAGACAGTATTAGAGTATATTTGTCAGAGGACCGCCTTCTGCCGTCCTAGTGTTTGAAAGAGTTTATCTGTGGCTGGAGTTCCTCCATCGTCACAGACGAGTACGAGAAGCAGCACTTCGACACGGAACGACGTTTATCATTTAGTAGGATTAGTTGCCTCCATCATTCATTTATGTTTAGATTGTAAATTATATGTTCAAGTCCATTAAGAGATCCTAAGGTCTGCTTCAGGGGGTAGTCAGACAGGGCCAAATCACAATTTTAGCGTTTATTATTTTCCGTTGCGCACATGCATTTTACACCCGCCTGGAGTAGCGTCTTGGAAAATGAAGTGACAGGCACAGGGTGACACCTGGGAAATCAGGGAAGGAGCTGTGCAAAACTTTGATCCCATCCAGGGGCACGTACAACTGCCTGTGTGCCTCTTTATTACGGAGACAGAACGCTGTCAGCTCGCTCTGATTGCTGGACTCTGTTTGTAAAAGTACTCAGTTTGGTGTCAACTTGGAGGCTCGTCGACACAGTCAGTAAGCAGCTAGTTCCATTCGATGAATTTGGTCCCTAGGCGTCCATTACGAACAAGAACGGAAAAATTACCTAGGACCTTGGAGCGCAAAAAAATTGGCTAAAGGGACACGTGCAATGGAACCTGAATCATTAAAGTCGGGTTCCGTTCACTGGCGAGTACAGGTTTCGAATGACGCCTAGAGATCGTTGTGCTAGACTGTGTAGGTGACCAGGTGCCGGTGCAGGTCTCTGCCCCAGCCCAACCATTTTCATCGGTCCAATTTTGGGCTGTTGTTAAGGCTAGGTATGTGGCACTGGTCTAGCTGCTCTACGGGTAGCCTCTTTGATTAGTAAGCAAAAAGTACTAGGTTTGGGACTCAATACCAGCCGCCATTTAAATTTTTATTAATAGTCAGCACTGGCGGCCGAGGACTTCCGGCGTAAGATGTCACCCTCATACTGCCAACGACCTTGTCAAAGAGGGTGGAGAAGCGGACAGAGGTTAAGGCCACTACTCTCTCTGTGGTGTGGGAAAATGCCCCTAAAACGAAGAAGAATCAGCAGTGCTCAATGGCACGAGGATACAGAAGGCAACGGAAACCACTACATTGAAGACACATAATATGCATCCACAGGACATGTGGCTTGCAATTGAAAAAGTGTCATGATGATCTCTCCATCGACAAAAGATTCCTGAATAGTCCCCCATTCGGATATCTGGGAGGATACTGCCGAGGGGCAGGTGACCGTGAGAAAAAATTGAATAGCCAACGAAAGGATAACGTGCTACCAGACAGGGTGTGGAATGTCAGAAGCTCGAATGTGATAGGGAAGCTAGAAAATGTGAAAATGGAAATGTGAAAGCTCAGTCTAGATATAGTAGGGGCCACTGAAGTGAAATGGAAAGAAGATAACGATTTCTGGTCAGATGAGTGTAGGATAATATCAACAGCAACAGAAAATAGTGTAATGGGAGTAGGTTTCGTCATGAATAGGAAGGTAGGGCAGAAAGTGTGTTACCTCGAACAGTTCAATGATATTGTTCTTCTTATCAGAATTGACAGCAAGCAAACACCAACATCGATAGTAGAGGTCTAAACGCCGATGTCGTAAGCTGAAGATGAAGAAATAGAGAATGTATATGAGGATACTGAGAGGGTAATACAGTAGATAAAGCAAGATGAAAATCTAATAGTCATACAAAACAGGAATGCAGTTGTAGGAGAAGAATTGGAAGACACAGTTACAGGAGAGTATGGACTTGGACCAGGGAATGAGAAAGGAGAAAGACTAATGAATTTCGCCGGCCGCGGTGGTCTCGCGGTTCTAAGCGCGCAGTCCGGAACCGTGGGACTGCTACGGTCGCAGGTTCGAATCCTGCCTCGGGCATGGATGTGTGTGATGTCCTTAGGTTAGTTAGGTTTAAGTAGTTCTAAGTTCTAGGGGACTGATAACCACAGCAGTTGAGTCCCATAGTGCTCAGAGCCATTTGAACCAACTAATGAATTTCACCTAGTAATAGCGAATGCTCTCTTCAAGAACCGTAAGAAGAGGATGTATACTTGGGAAAGGCCGTCTGAGGGATCTCTCAACTTCGAAAAGTAAAATGATGCCAGATGTAAGAAATTCCGAGACAAACAGGGGTAAGCTATAGGGAGAAACGGGTAAAATACAATACGTACAAAAGGCAAGAAGGAATAATAAGAGTGGACGACCAAGAATGAAGTGCTCGGATTAAAAAGTGTGTCAGACCAGGATGTAGTCTTTCCTCCCTGCTGTTCAATCTGTTCATCGAAGAAGCAATGATGGAAATAAAAGGAAGTCTCGGGAGTGCGATTAAAATTCAAGGTGAAAGGATATCAGTGATACGATTCGCTAATGACATTACTACCCTGATTGAAAGTTAAGAGGAATTACATGACCTGCTGAGCAGAATGAACAGTCTAATGGATACAGAATATGCATTCAGAGTAAATTGAAAAAAGACGAAAGTAATGAGAAGTAGCAGAGGTGAAAACAGTGAGAAACTTAACATCAGGATTAACTGTCATGAAGTAGATGGAATTATGGAATTGTACTTCGTGGGCAGCAAAACAGCCAATGACGGACGGAACAAGGAGCGCATCAAAAGCAGACTAGCACTGGCAAAGAGGGTATTCCTGGCCAAGGGAAGTCTACTAGTACCAAACATTATATCTTAAGTTGATGAAGAAATTTCTGAGAATTTCCGTTTGGAGTACAGCGTTGTATGGTAGTGAAACATGGATTGTGGGAAAACCAGAACAGAAGAGAATCGAAGCATTTGAGATGTGGTGCTATAGACGAATGTTGAAAATTAGGGGGACTTGTAAGGAATGAGGAGGTTCTGCACAGAATCTAAGAGGAATCGAACAAGTGGGAAACTCTGATGATGTGAAGTGCAACTGCTTTTATAAAAGGGAGTAAAACTTTGGTTCTTTTTCATGGGTAGCTTTTTATCTTCAAAGAGGTATGCCCTATTTATCTCTTTCTCAGAGTAGCCTTTTCTCCTGAGAGTAGTGCTTGAATCGTCGGGATCTTGGTCCAGCTACTGTGCTGACAGATTATTTTAGGCCTGCCCACCAATCATTTCGGCACTGCTCCTTTCAGTCTGGAATAGTGACTGAAATTTTTATGAAGGTATTCACGCTTATGAGTGAGGCTCCTGCAGACCTGTGCCTAACGTCAGTGGATTTCTTAAGTATCTGCACACTCAAAAATGTTTCAACTCTTTTTCTATACTGTGTTTCATCTTACAAGTAACATCATTCGGAAAATTTAGAAATTGTGAGTTCTTATTCTCCGTGAGGCTATACAATGAAGTATATCATCAGTATAACAAAACCGACGATAGTGGTTTTTCTTGGTAGGCTGATGAGCTTTCCTTCCAGTTTTGCATGTAAACTGCACTGTAACTCCGCTGAGTGTGTTTCCTGTAGTCACACTACCGGGTTTTTCAAACAGTTTGTTGTCCTATGGAAAAGAAGTCGACGTGAAACAATATATACGAAGGTGAGTCAAATGAAAACCTTAAATTTGTAATAACAAATAGAAATTTCGCGCCGTTATCCTGTAAGTTTGTAAGCGTGCTACAAACAGCGAGCAGAATGACCTGTAGGTGGCAGCATAGCGCAGATGCACACATACCGTTACAGTATCAGTATAAAGATGGCCACCCCACTTGCGACTTGCACCAGGGAAGAACAGCTTCCTGTTATTCGGTTTTTGAGCAGTGACGGTGTGAAACCTATTGAAATTCCTCGACGAATGAAGGTTCAGTACGGTGATGCATGTTTGTTACAGCAGCAAGTCTACGAATGGAGTAGGAAGTTCGCAAATGGTGTGACTTCAGTGGAAGATGCTCCTCGTCCAGGTCAGGCACAACAAGTTGTGACTCCACAGAACGTTGCAGCAGTTGAAGCAATGGTGAAGGAGTACTGCCGAGTGACACTGAATGGCATTGCAGCAGGTTTACAGATTAGTCATGGGTCAGTACACCACATTGTGCATGATGTGCTCCAGTTTCACAAAGTGTCTGCAGGATGTGTGCCACGGCAGCTGACTCCTGAAATGAGAAAACGACGTGCTGATGCTTGTGAAGAACTTCTTCGGCGCTTTGAACGAGAAGGTGATGGCTTCCTTGCAAGAATCGTTACTGGGGACGAAACCTCGGTTTACTTCCACCAACCGGAAACGAAGAGAGCGAGCAAGGAATGGCGTTATTCCTCATCACCATAACCAAAGAAGTTTCGAACAGAACCATCAGCAAGGAAGGTTATGCTGACTCTCTTTTCGGACGAAAAAAGCGTCATTTTGGAGCATTACATGCCTAGAGGGATCGCTGTCACCAGTGCATCATACACAGATCTCCTAAAAAATCATCTGCGGCCACAGACGTAGACCATTTTGAGTGTCTTCCTCATCCACCATACTCACCAGACCTTGCCCCCAAGTGATTTCCATATGTCTGGACCACTCAAAGACGCAGTGGGACGAAAGAAGTTCCGTTCTGATGAAGAGGTACGGCACGCAGTGCATGAGTGGTTGTGCAGACTACCAAAAGAATTTTTTTCTTAAGGAATTTATGCACTTTGTAAGTCTTGAAGTACTTTGAGCGTGGGGGAGATTATGTTGAAAAGTGATACAGCTTTGTACCACTTCTGCACAATAGATAATATTTGGCAACTTCTCTAGTCAAGGTATGGTTTGGCGTGCACGGAGACAAGTAGTGGAATCTGTCAGCTTGCCTGGGCGGGCATTACCTTGCCCAGTATGGCTCGCCGTGAAGGGCAACAAAACTGGTCGTGGGCCACGGAGACGTGTCGCCCTGCAGTGTGGCTGCCGCGGCTGACTACTAACGCGGCACAGCCGAAGCCGAGAAAGTGGATGGCAGCCCAGACCAACTCTCCTGGTAGTTGTGCCGACCGGATGGCGTCGCACCGCGATGCTATATGCAGTGTGGCGCTCTAAGGCGTCATCAGTGGACGCAGATTGGATGACAGATGTAACACTTGACATACGTTCGTTTCATATTTTCAAGGAAACTGATGTCCGCTCAGGTACAAAAACTCATCTTACAACCGACCAACAGCCAGCGCGTAAAACACAATGCATCACACTAATACATATTGAAAGCACAAATACGAGGGTCACTCCAAAAGAAATGCACACTATTTTTGTAAAAATACAGTTTTCATTCTGCATGTGTGAAAGTCTTACAGTGTGTAGATACATCCTTCCCGCTTCTTTTCAAACTTAGTTCAACCTGTTCCCATGAGTGGTGCCATCACAGCATGTCTTCAAGATAGCTGCTACACTTGACGTTCGTCAAAAACAACGTGCTGTCATAGATTTCCTGTGCTGTGAAAACGAGACAGTGGAAAACATCCACAAGAGGTTGAAAAAGGTGTATGGAGATGCTGCTTTCGATCGCAGCACAGTTAGTCGGTGGGCAAGCAGCTTACGTGACGAAAGCGGGCACGGCAATGTAGAGGATTGTCCTCGCAGCGGCAGGCCTCGTACTGTACGCACTCCAGACAACGTGCAGAGAGTTAACGAATTGGTGACTGCTGACAAACGCATCACAGTGAACGAATTGTCACGCTACGTTGGGATAGGGGAAGGAAGTGTTTGCAGAATACTGAAAGCGTTGGCGTTAAAAAAAGTTTGTGTCAGGTGGGTTCCCAAAACGTTGACAGTGGCTCACAAAGAAACAAGAAAAACGGTATGCAGCGAACTTTTGGGACAGCACGAGAATGGTGGAGATGAATTTCTTGGAAGAACTGTGACAGGTGATGAAATATGGCTCCATCATTTTTCACCAGAGACGAAGAGGCAATCAATGAAGTGGCATCATGCAAATTCACCCAAGAAAAAAAAATTCAAAACCACATCTTCTGCTGGAAAAGTTATGGCTACGGTGTTTCTCGATTCCAGAGGACTCTTGCTTGTCGACATCATGCCAAGTGGAACCACCATAAATTCTGATGCATAGTGAGGACACTGAAGAAACTTCAAGCTCGATTGAGTCGTGTTCGACCACACCGGCAAAAGCAGGATGTTTTGCTGTTGCACGACAATGCACGGCCACATGTCAGTCAGAAAACCATGGAAGCGATCACAAAACTCGGATGGTCAACACTGAAACACCCGCCTTACAGTCCTGACCTGATTCCATCTGACTATCATCTCTTTGGGAAACTGAAAGACTCTCTTCGTGGAACAAGGTTTGAAGATGATGACTCCCTTAAGCACGCTGCCAAACAGTGGCTCCAAGAGGTCGGTCCAGAATTTTACCGTGTGGGTATACAGGCGCTGGTTCCAAGATGGCGCAAGGCAGTTCAGAGGGATGGAAATCATGTGGAGAAATGAAAATATTGTTCCTAAAGGATGTATCTACACACTCTAAAACATTCAAACATGTGGAATAAAAGATGGATTTTTTTAAAAAAAAATTGTGTGCATTTCTTTCGGAGTGATCCGCGTATTATCAAGGAATACGGCAGTATCAATAGCCATCAGCTATTTACAAAAATTTCCGTAATAGCTTCAGAAAAGTCATCAAACCAGCTGACAGCATCATCTATACGAGTGGTATGTACAAATCTCAGAACAATATCATAATAATCTGGTATATAAGGAGGACAGTGGCAGGCGAGCAATGGAAAGCTTCGTTTATCAGGTCAATGAATGTGGTAGTGCGAGGACGTTACTAACATTATTGGGGTATGAAAAACTTTAAATAATAAACTGTCCTTTGTCGAAGAGAAACTCCTGCACTCGAGCTACTCAGATTGCTTGTAACACCATTTTTAACGGGAGCAACTGAAGGTAAAGCTGAGTGGTGCAAATGGTAAGGAAATGTAAGCAAAAATTAAGCAGTAAATACGGGTACATATGCTTGAAATCAGATATCATGTGGGATTGTGTATTTTTCTATATCATACATTGTCACTGTACTTCATTACGTCAGTAACCCAGCTTATGAAATAGAGTTTTTCATATACGAAAGTAAATCTTGCGTTGTGGGCCTGTAAAAACATTTAAATCTTCTTCCACTCCGATACTCCACAAACCCTTTTGAATTGCGTGTCAGAGGCTACTTCCTGCAGTAGCACATACTGGGCTGTCTCCCTGCCCATTTCGCCTCTGTGCGCGATGTAATTAGTGTGATCTCGTCTTTGCTGTCCCCACGAGAGCGACAGCCAGCCGTCCGTATTGTATTCTCAGATTCTTCGCTTAATACAGCGTTTTGAAACGTTGTGACTAGGTATTCATCTCGAGGTGATTTCATGAAATCCCAGGTGTTTGTCCATTCTTCGACTTAATAACAAAACTTTTGAAAGATTCAACATTGAACAAATACAGCTTCTTCTGTTTTTACCGATACGTATTTCTATGATGTTTCAGTATCATCAGTGCGTTTCCTTTATTCTTCTGCAGAGTAAAGAGCAAAATATCACATTGGGATACGCATATTTGTGGAAATATGCTGTTTTCACTCGCAACGTTGTAACAAACATGCATACCATGGCAGCACATGCCGTTGTTCATGGCGCTGCCTGCCATCTGCAATATCGAGATACCACCCAACTGAAAATCCTGACAGGGACATCAGCAACAGCATGTGCCATTAAGGTATACATCATTCTCAGAACGTTTTGAATATAAATGCAACAGTTCCAAAATTATATGTTTCCCCGTGTAAAAATATGCTCTTTGTTCGGCAGAAAAATGAAGGGAACCTCTGATGACGGGAAAACATAGCTGAAACATGTATGGATGAAAAATAAGAAATTGTGTTTTGCTGTAGGCGGAATGTTTTCAAACAATATTTATTTACAGGTGGGCTTTCACGGACTATTTGGCATGTGCCTTCAAGTGAATGCCAGTACTGTGTTACGCACACCTGGGTGTTTCTATGAATTGACTGATCCCAAATATGACTCATTGGTATGTTGTAGGATACCTATTATATTCTGTTTTTGAAGTGCACAGTTTTAGATTTACGTACAACTGAAGGAAGTTTTCAGTCATTACAGTCGTTTCGCTCTCGCGATGGCGCGTGTATGTATAATGTGCGCCGACAGCAAATTGCGTTATCTTGTACAATTCTCTGCATAGTAAATTAAAAAATTACATTGTTATTATAAAATTGCAAGCCGTACCTATTCCTCCATTATTGCTTCAGCTAACTCAGTGGTAAGTTTTGTTGTGATATGTCTAAGTGAGCAAGAGTAACGTAAAATAAACGACGCGTGTGCCATCTTAGAGTACGAGGTACGCAACGCACCCAATCACGTAAGTAATATGTCTTTCACTGTCAGCTCGTTGCCTTCCACCCACAACAAAATATAGCATCCAACGAGCGGGCCCCTGACGCCCTCTACAGACCACACCACAGGTGACCGACGACGAGCCTGCGTGGCCACCCACCGAGGGTCCAGGGTTTGATACCAAACCAGGCAGCGAAAATGGCGCGTACTCTGCGACAAGAGAGGAACTTATCACACGAAGTGACCTCATTTCGTAATCTGAGAAAGAACGCGATTCAGACGATGACGGGCCACATTCACTCTGCACTGTTTATACTTTTGCTGGGAGGAAGAAACATGAAAATGAGATAAATTATGTGCTAATGACGCCGGAGAAACGAAAAGAGAGGATACTGTAAAAATATTTCCAGGGTTTTAAAGTGATGCTAGAGAGGTCTCGAGTGAAGTGGACAGTACTCAGCCCGGAAATGATTGACGAAATAGTAAGATAGACAAAATTATGTACTCAGTTTAAGAAAGAAACTGTATTTCAGAGAAAGGAATGCTAAGAAAACTGCAAGATGTGAAACAATGACATTACTGGGTTTACGCAAGCAAACCACACTAACATCGTCGAAGTGCGGACGGTAGCTGGCAGGGGTGTGGAGATTACGAGGGCTGTGACGAGCTGCAGGAGACTCCTGCTCCCTGTACGTTGCCTCCGCTTTGGCGACAAAAGCTCGAGGCAAGAAAGAAGAGCTACTGGTAAACTTGCTGCAATGGGGAAACGATTACACGGTAACAAGGGGAGCAAAATCGATCTAGTGGTCTAGTGGGATGTGGGTATTCCATAGCACGGGTGACAAGAAGGTGGCCACTGGCCGCATCTTATGCTCTAATTGAAATAGAGAGAATAAAAGCCCAAATTATTTCCCATGCAAATGAGGTAAATCAAAAAAATAAGAGAAGCAGTCTCTCGGAAGATTTAGCATTTTCCCTTACGACGTCCCAGCTAGTCAAAACAGATAAGATTCCTTCACTTTCTGTCGACATAGCAACTTTCCTAGAGAGATTGAAAGAACCACGGTTTGAAAGAAGTAGGGAGCCTGCCACCAAGAAAGGGGATGACGTGTGACATGTGGACGAGTAAACACCACCTCTACTGCCTTAAGTCGTGGCTCGTGCCACAGATCTTTTTAACAAAGGACACGGGAAAACAACGCTTGCACGTGACAAGTTTCGAGCAGTCCTGGGAAATGCGTAAGACAGCTAACTGCGCAGATCGAAAGAAATTTGTCCACATCGAAGGTCAACAATCTTACCCACATGTGACTAGGAATACGTGGTGGTTTTACTTTGGCGTTGTACTTTATTACAAATAATTACATCACCTTCGTGAAACCTGTGGTGACTCCTACGACGCCTGCTGGACGAGCAATGTCCGCCGTGCACAGCTGGAGGCCAACAGCTGCCCTGTCGGTGACCCCCGGCGTGCTGTCCACACACTGGCCCAGCCGTCGCTTCCCGGTCCCGCGCCCCCACAGCCTCGGTCGGCGGCTCTCGCGAGCTCACACGGTGAGAGGGTTCCCGTCGCGACGTACTCACACTTTCATCCAGTCTCTACCACCCTCATCCCGGTTCACACCGCAGGTATAGTGCAATTTTATTCACCCCATGATCCATCTTTCGAGGAAACTGGGCACGGGGTTTCTTCTACAGGTTGAAATCTGACAACATCTACATACAGACATGGGGACACTTACAAGTCCAGTTTGGCAAGGACGGGGCAGACAGTCGATCGTGAAGTCATAGAAGGAAGCGTCTGAGGACTTGCCTGAAGTAACGTAGCGACATCACAAAATAATATAATCACGATAGCTGCATGGGAATTACACCCAACGTCACCCTGAATACAAAGCCAGAGTGTTAGAAACAGCTCGACGTCGTTCCATTTTCCCCTAACGCGCAATATTTGTTTATGCATGTATTCCTGCAATGACGTTACTTCGTCACATAAAACTCTAGTGCTACACTGTTCACTCATTTCTTAACACCAGTCAGAGCATACTCTACACACCCTGCATGCACGCCATCAAAAGACGACAGGGTCACGGCGTTATTTTGGGTTTTACTTTTTTCATTAGCTTGCCTGAAAAATTGAGCTGGACAATGAATGAGAAGTTGAACTCAGAAAGATGTCAGTATTTTCAATAAATAGAAAACATAGTGCGAATGTGTGTTCGAAATGACAGAGGTGTTTCATTATTATTAACTTGTCTTACATTATTTATCAAACCTCTACTCTGCGTTATCTAAGAAATACAACTACCTCACGAAAATAGCCCCTATAAACAATTTCCTTTGCTAGTCTCTTTAGTCCCATCAGACAATTTGCTGTACAACTGTTTTTCCTTGGTAGACGCTGATCCATGATCATGGACAAAACTGTAAAATTTTTATGTATAAACAACTGAAGAAGTATATCGAATTTTGAATGTATCGAGGGAGTTGTAATATGGTTAAATAACATTTTTTTTGTGTTGGTCTGATACAAAACAAATATATTATGCAAAGTGAATCATTTCAAATGCAGTTACTGGTTTGACAATGTACGAAAATTTTTAAATTAGGCACTAATAAAAACATTATTTGTAACTTTGTTTAACAAAGAAATTAGTAAGTGAGTAACTTAGTTAATTATGTTCTGGAGGGGAGTAAGTCCTGGTTTATAGCTAATAGACGACACTCGATTAGAACAACATGCTGTGAATCAACTTCCTTAGAACAAATCAGTCATTGATGGCATTAAAATTTTACAGTGGTGGTGCGATTAACGCATCAGAACACACTGAACGTAGACTGTAATCTCTCACCAAAGCCACGTGACAAGAGCTATAAGAATAAAGCTGCACTGACGATTAACGACAGTGAGCAGCGTCAGCGCTTCACGGAAGGTTGTTCACCATCACAGTATGTGAGACAATATTGCAAAGGAATTCATATAACTAAAGAGTGACATTCGAGTCCCAAAGCCAGCTGCCCATACCGTTGCTAGTGTAATTCACATATAACACATACACTTTCACTTAATGACAGCAACTTTTTTGCACTGACATAACGGTACATTTGATTTTTTACAAGATTTTTGGATGCCAACGTGCAGTTGTTTGAAACAAATAATAACAGACATTGAGAGTAGGCAAGACAAAAGAAGGAACTTGGGTCTGGTAGTGTCGAACATAAATTCTCCAAACTCAAGCTAAAAGATTTCTCCTGGAAATGTCTCATTTCTTGCAGAAGTAGTTCAGCTCTACTTGCGTTGTCTGACCATAATTAACTTAAATGAATGGAATAGTTGGCAATACAGTTGATACCTGAGTGCTTCATGTATACTTCGAAAGATGTAAGTCACTAAAATGTATTGAAAAGCTCATAAACTGTTTGTCAAACAAGAATACCTGAACCTTCTACCCTGACTGGGCTTTTCTACTGTTCGCCCAAATTATTCCAAAGAGAGGCCAGGAATATGCATAGCGAAACACCATGGCTGTCATCATACGGTTCCGAGAATGAGGTTATTTTCATAATACCCTATTTAGCATGGTTTTAAGAGTGTTGACCCTGTTTGTGGCATATTTTCTGCGTTTTTCTGTTGCCGTTTTACCCTTCCACTATAGCCTTTTGCATGTAATAGTTTTTTTTTCTAATGTTAGTTGTGGTACAAACAGAAACATTTTCTGGAACAGAATAAAATAACCAAGGTAGCCAGTTCAAAATGGTTCAAATGGCTCTGAGCACTATGGGACTTAACTTCGGACGTCATCAGTCCCCTAGACTTACTACTAAAACCTAACTAACCGAAGGACATCACACACATCCGTGCCCGAGGCAGGATGCGAACCGGCGACCGTAGCGGTCGCGTGGTTCCAGACTGTAGCGCCTAGAACAAGCTAGCCAGCGATCCAAAAGAAAGATATCAAAGGAACCTAAAGACTCTCTTAAACAGCATCACCCGCACCCTCACACAGAACCAGACAAAAAGAATGAGACAAAAGAATCTTAAAGCTCCAGTCTTAACAAGCCTCCCAAAGATCCACAAATATCCTGTGCCAGTTAGACCAGTGGTGGACTTGAGAAAAGCCCAGTCTTACTTACTAGAGAGACACATGCACACATTCCTACACATACACAAACAACACAAGCCTCAAAAACACAGGAGAGAAAATTAAGAACATCAACATCCTCCAAACAGAAAAACTGGTATCTTTTGACATTACACCCATGTACACACACATACCCACAGAAGAAACTATAAACATTATAGACCAACAGCTAAAATACAAGAAATTCCTATATATACAAGTAAATTAAATCTCGTCCATTCTTAGGGGAATCACAGAACAAAACTGCTTCACTTTCAACAATAACTTTTATTTGCAACAAGAAGGGTTGCCCATGGGATCCCCCATCAATGAAACATTAGCCATTACTTTATTGGATCATACAGAGAACACAATATTCAACATTTTAAAACAAGAAGATACGAAATAATTTACTGGTGCCAGTATGCGGATGTTGTAATCATCTTATAGATGACACACAAAACAGATAGAAGGGCTACATAGTAACGTCAACACAGTACACCCACAAATTCACTTTACAGTGGAAATAGAAAAAACCGAGAAACTATGTTGGATCTTACAATTACAAGAAACAACCATCATCATGAATTTTCAATCTACAGAAAATCCACATTCACAAGTACTGTCATCCATAGCTCACCCAACTACCTGACACTGCATAAATATGCCGATTTCACACACATGCTTCAGAGGATAAACAGAAAACCTCTTAAACTGGAGAACTACATACAGGAACCAAATATAAGAAATACTGTTGAAAATGATTATAAAACAGACATCATAAACCTCAACAGGAAGATAAAAATGAAACATAAAAATAGAGGCCACCCAGTCAAAGATCTGCAGATCCAGAGGCAGAACACACAGACAACACAGCAGACCACATCACACCAGGAAAAGGAAACAGATGACACACACTAACACAGAGTAATACGATAGGACTTAGAATTTGAAACATCTTGAGAAAGCAAGGGATTCCAGCAACATTCAGAACAAACAAGACAATTCAAAAAAGGCTAAGACCAGTCAAACCTCACACAAATTCAGCAATGCTGGAATATACCAACTCACATGTAACTCGTATCTAGCCCAATCATAGGACACACAAGAAGAAATTTCGGTACCGAGTACAAGAGAACATAGGAGCCCTAAAGAGTGACAGCACACATTCCACTATCGCAGAACATGTAATGAACAACAACCATAGCCCCACTAATATGTAAAGTTATCTCCATGTAACAAAAAGTACACACACGCAAAAGAACCACTCAGCATCACTTACAAAGACATAAACGAGGAACAGAGGGCGTCATAAGTCCCAGTGTAATTTTCATAGCCTTCCTGCGACATGAGACACATTTCTTGCGACACACGCGCATGGTAAGATGACATAATGTTTTCGATTATGCACCAAGTGCAGAAGTTATGTTTTCCTGTGTATAAAGATAGCTGCAAGCTGCCCAACGAACGTGAGTCCATGAGCAACCTAGCACACACAAAAACCGTATCCACAACACTACCGCAATTCCAATTGCATAACGTTGACATACGCAAGTTCACATTTGTGTGTTTGTTTATGTGGTGTCACCGCCAGACACCACACTTGCTAGGTGGTAGCCTTTAAATCGGCCGCGGTCCGTTAGTATACGTCGGACCCGCGTGTCGCCACTATCAGTGATTGCAGACCGAGCGCCGCCACACGGCAGGTCTAGAGAGACTTCCTAGCACTCGCCCCAGTTGTACAGCTGACTTTGCTAGCGATGGTTCACTGACAAATTACGCTCTCATTTGCCGAGACGATAGTTAGCATAGCCTTCAGCTACGTCATTTGCTACGACCTAGTAAGGCGCCATTATCATTTGCTATTTATCTTGTGATGCATGTACCGTCAGACCGATGTTCACCAATTATGGATTATAGTTAAGTATTCCAGAAGCTACGTACCTTTTTTGCTAGTCTCAATTCCTTCTCATTTTCCAGACCTCACGCCAGCCTGCGCGAGCTTAAACGCGTGCCTTTCGGCTTCCTGTCATAGTGGATTGGCGCTCTTGCCAGTCCACAACAGTTTACTTACAGTCGCTCATACAGTTGCAGATGACATGATGTGTGCCGAGAAAACGCAACAGAAGAACGCAGAAAATATGCAACAAACAGTAACAGCAATCTTAAAATCATGTTGTAATGTGTAATAAATAAAGTGTTATGAAAGCACTCGAGGAAAATAATATTTAAAATCAAACAGTACACATATAATAATGTTTTACGGTGTTTGTAACTTCTGTTTCCAACATGTTTCAGATTTGAAGAACCCACTGATGATGGCGATATTTGTCGCTGAAACTAGTTTGGGGAATAAATAAATAGACCACAAAAGTGTTGTGCATCGAGGTGGATCCATAATTCCCATATTGTTGTTCATGTCTCAATACTTCAGTTGGTGAGAGTAATATCCGCAAAAGGAGGAGGACTGAGTTTGAGTCCCAGTCTGACACAGTTTCCATCTGTCAGCAGGAATCAGATTCTCATTTGTCCAATTACCGATATATATTAATTTGAGATAACTTTATTACAGTTACCATTATAATTATCGTAGCTATTTTTTTGGTGTCGTCCCTTAGTTCGAACCCTGGTTTGTGCAGCTCTCCATGCTACGTTAACCTGTGCGAGCCCCTTCACTTCCAAATAACTACTGCAACCTGCTTTCATGTGAACCAGTTTGCTGTACTCATCACTTGTTGTTCTTCTACAACTTTTACTCCGCACACTTTTTCTCGATTATCAAACGGACGATTCCCTGACGCCTCAGGAGGTGTCCTGTCAAGTGATCACCTCTTTTAGTCAAGTTGTGCCTTTCTTGTCTCTAGTTCAATTTTGTGCCACCTTATTAATTAAACCATCTACACACCGATTCTTCATCAGTTTTGCTCGAGCACTACATTTCAATACCTCTCATTCTCTTCTTGTGTCAATTGCTTATCGCCCATGTTTCATTTGCATACAAGGCTACACTCCAGACAAATATCTTCAGAAATGACTTGCAAACAGTCAAATTTATATTAAACAATAAAAAATTCCTCTTTTCCAGAGGTGCTCTTCAAGCTGTAGCCAGTGTGTATTTTATATCTAGCCTACTTCGGCATCAACCGTTATATTGCTGCCTGTAAACGATGCCGCACCTACTGATTTAGGGTGTAATTTCGTAATGTAATCATACTTTTGAATGTGACACGTCAGCCTTTCAGCAAACTGATAAGCTCGCTTAACGAGTAATGGATATGTCGAGTATTTCACAAGTTAATATAACGGAGACATAATCACATTTGATAAAAAATGGACCTAAGTAAGTTAATTATCCTTCGATGCTTGACAGAACGTAACGATACTGCCACAAGAGAAAAATTTTCCCGATGTTATGCAGCTGCAACGAATTTAATCACAACCGTCCTGTTGTCACTTGACGATAGCATAAGAAGCTGAATCCCAGTCTGTGGTTACACTACTGGCCAATAAAATTGCTACACCAAGAAGAAATGCAGATGATCAACGGGTATTCATTGGACAAATACATTATACTAGAACTGACATGTGATTACAATTTCACGCAATTTCGGTGCATAAAGCAAAAAAAAAAAAAACTCCGTCTTCAGGCCACAAGTGGCCCACCGGGACCATCCGACCGCCGTATCATCCTCAGATGAGGATGCGGATAGGAGGGGCGTGTGGTAAGCACACCGCTCTCCTGGTCGTTGTGATGGTTTTCTTTGACCGGAGCCGCTACTATTCGGTCAAGTAGCTCCTCAATTGGCATCACGAGGCTGAGTGCGCCCCGAAAATGGCAACAGCGCATGGCGGCCCGGATGGTCAGCCATCCAAGTGCCGACCACGCCCGACAGCGCTTAACTTCGGTGATCTCACGGGAACCGGTGTATCCACTGCGGCACGGCCGTTGCCAATTTGGGTGCATAGATCCTGAGAAATCGGTACCCAGAACAACCACCTCTGGCCGTAATAAGGGCCTTGATACGCCTGGGCATTGAGTCAAACTGAGCTTGGATGGCGTGTACAGATTCAGCTGCCCATGCAGCTTCAACACGATACCACCGTTCATCAAGAGTAGTGACTGGCGTATTGTGACGAGCCAGTTGCTCGGCCACCATTGACCAGACGTTTTCAATTGGTGAGAGATCTGGAGAATGTGCACGCCAGGGCAGCAGGCGAACATTTTCTGTATCCAGAGAGGCCCGTATAGGACCTGCAGCAAGCGGTCGTGCTTTATCCTGCTGAAATGTAGGGTTTCGCAGGGATCGAATGAAGAGTAGACTCACGGGTCCTAACACATCTGAAATGTAACGTCAATGCGAACAAGAGGTGACCGAGACGTGTAACTAATGGCACCCCATACCATCACGCCGGGTGATACATCAGTATGGCGATGACGAATACACGGTTTCAATGTGCGTTCATCGCGATGTCGCCAAACACAGATGCGACCGTCGCGATGCTGTAGACAGAACCTGGATACATCCGAAAAAGTGACGTTTGCCATTCATGCACCCAGGTTCGTCGTCGAGTACACCATCGCAGGCGCTCCTATCTGTGATGCAGCGTCAAGGGTAACCGCAGCCACGGTCTCCGAGCTGATAGTCCATGCTGCTGCAAACGTCGTCTAGCTGTTCGTGCAGATGGTTGTTGTCGTGGAAACGTCCCCATCTGTTGACAGAGGGATCGAGACGTGGCTGCACGATCCGTTATAGCCATGCGTATAAGATGCCTGTCATCTCGACTGCTAGTGATACGAGGCCGTTGGGATCCAGCACGGCGTTCCGTATTACCCTCCTTAACCCACCGATTCCATATTCTGCTAACAGTCATTGGATCTCGACCAATGCGGGCAGTGATGTCGCGACACGATAAACCGCAATCTCGATAGGCTACAATCCGGCCTTTATCAATGTCGGAAACGAGATGGTACGCACTTCTCCTCCTTACACGAGGCATCACAACAACGTTTGACTAGGCAACGCCGGTCAACTGCTGTTTGTGTATGAGAAATCGTTTGGAAACTTTCCTTATGTCAGCACGTTATCGCCACCGGCACCAACCTTGTGTGAATGCTCTGAAAAGCTAATCATTTGCATATCAGAGCATCTTCTTCCCGTCGGTGAAATTTCGCGTCTGTAGCACGTCATCTTCGTGGTGTAGAAACTTTAATGGCCAGTAGTGTAAGTGAATAATAGTTGCAGAACGTCAAGAAAGTTTTCCTTTATGATATTAAAATAACATTATGTGCAAATGAGGAATGAAGACTTGAAATTTGTAAATAATCAGTGAACAGTACACGTATGTCTGTATCAGCAACAACAACACTTGTGTGGTGATCGTCAAACGACATGTCTTTTGTAGAAAGAAATTAATCCTTTATGAGTGAAATTAAAAATGAAGTGTGTGCGAATTCGCCAACTTGATTTGCAAGGCTATGCTTATCATTAGGCGAATTAAGTGTAGCCTAAAAGTGTACAAAACCCAGATCTTCTGGAAAGCTTGAAATAAGCTTATGAGACGAAATGCTGGCCCCCCACTTAGTAGAGCACACGGGTCGCTTTGAAGTGCCGGATGCTGTGGTGCTGGGGAGGCGCCAGGCGGTCACGTGACCCCCCACCGCTGACGTCAGTGGTGGCGCTGGGGTGGCGGTCGCGGTGTGTACGAGCCGGTCGCTCGTGTGGCCCCAGGGAGCTCACCTGGGCCGGCGTGGAGGTGTCGAGGAGTGGCAGAAAGGAACTACTGCGTGGTGTAGTCATGGGCACGTAGTTCTGCAACGACCGGTGTACCAGTCGTAGTGATGTGAGGCAGCATAGGAACAGTACCGTAAAAAGATCCCAGCTGACAGGGACTGAAGAAGTGTGTCACTCCGAGACAGTGACGATCGGCTTCAAACCAGACACGAACTGCAGACGCCAGCGACTGCAGGTCCGTCTGAACCAGCTGTCGAACAGTCGTCGCGAAGGCAGCTGCAAAGACCCGGCATTTCGAGTCGGTGACTGTCGCTCACAGAGGTGCACACAGCTGCGCGTGTCGAGTTGGCCAAACGACACAGAGGCGAACTGCAGCTGCATGGAGGTGCGTAACGTCGTCATACGAGGCGCGATTTCGCCTCTTCTGAAATTATGGATGTGTCGATTGGACCGACGGCGCAACGACGAGTTTAAGCTGCAGTGTGTAGAAGATTTAATTCGAGCCAGTGGTGGTTCCGTGGTGTTATGAGGGTATTTCTGTCAGCGTGACTTGTGAACGAGGATGTTTATTTGAACATTCTCGGTGAGGAAGTGTTGGCCTATCTCTTGTACCTTCGTGATGAATATACAGAGGGGTCCAAAAAATGTATCCACTGTTGAAAAGTCCATAACTTGCAAACTAATTGACGGAGTTGTCCCATTTTTGGTGAAAGCTTAGCTTAAAGTCCAACTTGAAGATATCACTGTAGGTGTTCGAAATGGTCACCATTGTTGTTGTTGTTGTTGTTGTTGTGGTCTTCAGTCCTGAGACTGGTTTGATGCAGCTCTCCATGCTAATCTATCATGTGTAAGCTCCTTCATCTCCCAGTACCTACTGCAACCTACATCCTTCTGAATCTGCTTAGTGTATTCATCTCTTGGTCTCCCTCTACGATTTTTACCTATGTTTTGAGTGTTTCCTGTGTCACTAGTTTTACATTCCGATACACCTCTGCAGGTTTACTGTATCCGTTGGACCATCCCATTGACGATGAAACACAGAAATTGCATCGGAATTAAATATAAGAGGCACAAAGCCGACTTAAGTACAGGAAGACTGAGTCTTCCTACTGTCTATGCTTTGAGCATTTCCTGTGTCACCAGTTTTACATTCCGTTGCACCTCTGCAGGTTTACTGTATCCATTGGACCTTCCCATTGACGGTGAATCACAGAAATTTCATCGGATTTAAATATAAGAGACACAATGCCGACTTAAGTACAGGAAGACTGAGTCTTCCTACTGTCTATGTTTTGAGCGTTTCCTGGGTGATCAGTTTTGCATTCAGATGCACCTCTGCAGGTTTACTGTATCCCTTGGACCTTCCCATTGACGATGAAACAGAGAAATTCCATCGGAATTAAATATAAGAGACACAATGCCGACTTAAGTACAGGAAGATTTAGTCATCCTACTGTCTATGTTTTGAGCGTTTCCTGTGCCACCAGTTTTACATTCCGATGCACGTCTGCAGGTTTACTGTATCCATTGGACCTTCCCATTGACGATGAAACACAGAAATTGCATCGGAATTAAATATAAGAGACACAACGACGACTTAAGTACAAGAAAACTGAGTCTTCTTACGGTGTATGTTTGAGCGTTTCCTGTGTCACCAGTTTTACATTCCGACGCACCTCTGCAGGTTTACTGTATCCCTTGGACCTTCCCATTGGCGATGAAACACAGAAAGTTGCATCGGAATTAAATATAAGAGACACAATGACGTCTTAAGTACAGGAAGACTGAGTCTTCCTACTGTCTATGTTTTGAGCGTTTCCTGTGTCACCAGTTTTACATTCCGATGCACCTCTGCAGGTTTACTGTATCCCTTGGACCTTCACAATGACGATGAAGCAGAGAAATTCCATCGGAATTAAATATAAGAGACACAATGACGTCTTAAGTACAGGAAGACTGAGTCTTCCTACTGTCTATGTTTTGAGCGTTTCCTGTGTCACCAGTTTTACATACCGATGCACCTCTCCAGGTTAACTGTATCCATTGGACCTTCCCATTGACGATGAAACACAGAAATTGCATCGGAATTAAATATTAGAGACACAATGCCGACTTAAGAACAGGAAGACTGAGTCATCCTACTGTCTATGTTTTGAGCGTTTCCTGTGTCACCAGTTTTACATTCCGATGCACCCCTGCAGGTTTACTGTATCCATTGGAAATTCCCATTGACGATGAAACACAGAAATTGCATCGGAATTAAATATAAGAGACACAACGCCGACTTAAGTACAAGAAAACTGAGTCTTCTTCCGGTCTATGTTTTGAGCGTTTCCTGTGTCACCAGTTTTACATTCCGACGCACCTCTGCAGGTTTACTGTATCCCTTGGACCTTCCCATTGGCGATGAAACACAGAAATTGCATCGGAATTAAATATAAGAGACACAATGACGTCTTAAGTACAGGAAGACTGAGTCTTCCTACTGTCTATGTTTTGAGCGTTTCCTGTGTCACCAGTTTTACATTCTGATGCACCTCTGCAGGTTTACTGTATCCCTTGGACCTTCACAGTGACGATGAAACACAGCAATTGCTTTGGAACTAAAGAGACACAATGACGTCTTAAGTACAGGAAGACTGAGTCCTCCTACTGTCTATGTTTTGAGCGTTTCCTGTGTCACCAGTTTTACATTCTGATGCACCTCTGCAGGTTTACTGTATCCCTTGGACCTTCACAGTGACGATGAAACACAGCAATTGCTTTTGGAATTAAAGAGACACAATGACGTCTTAAGTACAGGAAGACTGAGTCCTTCTACTGTCTATGTTTTGAGTGTTTCCAGCGTCACCAGTTTTACATTCCGATGCACCTCTGCAGGTTTACTGTATCCCTTGGACCTTCCCATTGACGATGAAACACAGAAATTGCATCGGAATTAAATATAAGAGACACAACGCCGACTTAAGTACAAGAAAACTGAGTCTTCTTACGGTCTATGTTTTGAGCGTTAACTGTGTCACCAGTTTTACATTCCGATGCACCTCTGCAGGTTTACTGTTTACCCTTGGACCTTCCCATTGACGATGAAACTCAGAAATTGCATCGGAATTTAATATAAGAGACACAATGCCGACTTAAGTAAAGGAAGACTGAGTCTTCCTACTCTCCATGTTTTGAGCGTTTCCTGTGTCACCAGTTTTACATTCCGATGCACCTCTGGAAGTTTACTGTATCCCTTGGATCTTCACAGTGACGATGAAACACAGAAATTGCATCGGAATTAAATAAAAGAAACACAATGCCTACTTAAGAACAGGAAGACTGAGTCTTCCTACTGTCTATGTTTTTTAGCGTTTCCTGTGTCACCAGTTTTACATTCCGATGCCCCTCTGTAGGTTTACTGTATCCCTTGGGCCTTCCCATTGACGATGAAACACAGAAATTGCATCGGAATTAACTATAAGACACACAATGCCGACTTAAGTACAGGAAGACTGAGTCTTCCTACTGTCTATGTTTTGAGCGTTTCCTGTGTCACCAGTTTTGCATTCCGATGCACCTCTGCAGGTTTACTGTACCCAATGGACCTTCCCATTGACGATGAAACAGAGAAATTGCATCGGAATTAAATACAAGAGACACAACGCCGACTTAAGTACAGGAAAACTGAGTCTTCTTACGATCTATGTTTTGAGCGTGTCCCTGTGAGATCTGTTTTTCATTCCGATGCACCTCTACAGGTTTACTGTATCCATTGGAAATTCCCATTGACGATGAAACACAGAAATTGCATCGGAATTAAATATAAGAGACACAACGCCGACTTAAGTACAAGAAAACTGAGTCTTCTTCCGGTCTATGTTTTGAGCGTTTCCTGTGTCACCAGTTTTACATTCCGACGCACCTCTGCAGGTTTACTGTATCCCTTGGACCTTCCCATTGGCGATGAAACACAGAAATTGCATCGGAATTAAATATAAGAGACACAATGACGTCTTGAGTACAGGAAGACTGAGTCTTCCTACTGTCTATGTTTTGAGCGTTTCCTGTGTCACCAGTTTTACATTCTGATGCACCTCTGCAGGTTTACTGTATCCCTTGGACCTTCACAGTGACGATGAAACACAGCAATTGCTTTGGAACTAAAGAGACACAATGACGTCTTAAGTACAGGAAGACTGAGTCCTCCTACTGTCTATGTTTTGAGCGTTTCCTGTGTCACCAGTTTTACATTCTGATGCACCTCTGCAGGTTTACTGTATCCCTTGGACCTTCACAGTGACGATGAAACACAGCAATTGCTTTTGGAATTAAAGAGACACAATGACGTCTTAAGTACAGGAAGACTGAGTCCTCCTACTGTCTATGTTTTGAGTGTTCACAGCGTCACCAGTTTTACATTCCGATGCACCTCTGCAGGTTTACTGTATCCCTTGGACCTTCCCATTGACGATGAAACACAGAAATTGCATCGGAATTAAATATAAGAGACACAACGCCGACTTAAGTACAAGAAAACTGAGTCTTCTTACGGTCTATGTTTTGAGCGTTAACTGTGTCACCAGTTTTACATTCCGATGCACCTCTGCAGGTTTACTGTTTACCCTTGGACCTTCCCATTGACGATGAAACTCAGAAATTGCATCGGAATTTAATATAAGAGACACAATGCCGACTTAAGTAAAGGAAGACTGAGTCTTCCTACTCTCCATGTTTTGAGCGTTTCCTGTGTCACCAGTTTTACATTCCGATGCACCTCTGGAAGTTTACTGTATCCCTTGGACCTTCACAGTGACGATGAAACACAGAAATTGCATCGGAATTAAATAAAAGAAACACAATGCCTACTTAAGAACAGGAAGACTGAGTCTTCCTACTGTCTATGTTTTTTAGCGTTTCCTGTGTCACCAGTTTTACATTCCGATGCCCCTCTGTAGGTTTACTGTATCCCTTGGGCCTTCCCATTGACGATGAAACACAGAAATTGCATCGGAATTAACTATAAGACACACAATGCCGACTTAAGTACAGGAAGACTGAGTCTTCCTACTGTCTATGTTTTGAGCGTTTCCTGTGTCACCAGTTTTGCATTCCGATGCACCTCTGCAGGTTTACTGTACCCAATGGACCTTCCCATTGACGATGAAACAGAGAAATTGCATCGGAATTAAATATAAGAGACACAACGCCGACTTAAGTACAGGAAAACTGAGTCTTCTTACGGTCTATGTTTTGAGCGTGTCCCTGTGAGATCTGTTTTTCATTCCGATGCACCTCTACAGGTTTACTGTATCCCTTGGACCTTCCCATTGACGATGAAACACAGAATTTGGATCGGAATTAAATATAAGAGACACAATGCCGACTTAAGTACAGGAAGATTTAGTCTTCCTACTGTCTATGTTTTGAGCGTTTCCAGCGTCACCAGTCTTACATTCCGATGCACCTGTGCACGTGTACTGTATCCATTGGACATTCCCATTGACGATGAAACACAGAAATTGCATCGGAATTAAATATAAGAGACACAACGCCGACTTAAGTACAAGGAAACTGAGTCTTCTTTCGGTCTATTTTTTGAGCGTTTCCTGTTTCACCAGTTTTACATTCCGATGCACCTCTGCAGGTTTACTGTATCCCTTCGACCTTCCCATTGACGATGAAACACAGAATTTGCATCGGAATTAAATATTAGAGACACAATGCCGACTTTAGAACAGGAGGACTGAGTCTTCCTACTATCTATGATTTGATAGTTTCCTTTGTCACCAGTTTTACATTCCGATGCACCTCTGCAGGTTTACTGTATACCTTGGACCTTCCCATTAACGATGTAACACAGATATTGCATTGGAATTAAATATAAGAGACACAATACCGACTTAAGTACAGGAAGACTGAGTCTTAGTACTGTCTATGTTTTGAGCGTTTCCTGTGTCACCAGTCTTACATTCCGATACACCTCTGCAGGTTTACTGTATCACTTGCACCTTAACATTGACGATGAAACACAGAAATTGCATCGGAATTAAATATAAGAGACACAATGCCGACTTAAGAACAGGAAGACTGAGTCATCCTACTGTCTATGTTTTGTGCTTTTCCTGTGGCACCAGTTTTACATTCCGATGCACCACTCCAGGTTTACTGTATCTCTTGGACCTTCCCATTGACGATGAAACAGAGGAATTCCATCGGAATTAAATATAAGAGACACAATGCCGACTTAATTACAGGAAGATTTAGTCATCCTACTGTCTATGTTTTGAGCGTATCCAGCGTCACCAGTTTTACATTCCGATGCACCTCTGCAGGTTTACTGTATCCCTTGGACCTTCCCATTGACGATGAAACACAGAAATTGCATCGGAATTAAATATAAGAGACACAACGCCGACTTAAGTACAAGAAAACTGAGTCTTCTTACGGTCTATGTTTTAAGCGTTTCCTGTGTCACCTGTTTTACATTCCGATGCACCTCTGCAGGTTTCCTGTATCCTTTCGACCTTCCCATTGGCGATGAAACACAGAAATTGCATCGGAATTAAATATAAGAGACACAATGAATTACAGGATGACTGAGTCTTCCTACTGTCTATGTTTTGAGCGTTTCCTGTGTCACCAGTTTTACATTCCGAAGCACGTCTGCAGGTTTACTGTATCCATTGGACCTTCCCATTGACGATGAAACACAGAAATTGCATCGGAATTAAATATAAGAGACACAACGCCGACTTAAGTACAAGAAAACTGAGTCTTCTTACGGTGTATGTTTGAGCGTTTCCTGTGTCACCAGTTTTACATTCCGACGCACCTCTGCAGGTTTACTGTATCCCTTGGACCTTCCCATTGGCGATGAAACACAGAAAGTTGCATCGGAAATAAATATAAGAGACACAATGACGTCTTAAGTACAGGAAGACTGAGTCTTCCTACTGTCTATGTATTGAACGTTTCCTGTGTCACCAGTTTTACATTCCGATGCACAACTAAAAAATGGTTCAAATGGCTCTGAGCACTATGGGACTCAACTGCTGAGGTCATTAGTCCCCTAGAACTTAGAACTAGTTAAACCTAACTAACCTATGGACATCACACACATCCATGCCCGAGGCAGGATTCGAACCTGCGACCGTAGCGGTCTCGCGGTTCCAGACTGCAGCGCCAGAACC
Organism: Schistocerca nitens; assembly: GCF_023898315.1. Taxonomy (NCBI): domain Eukaryota; kingdom Metazoa; phylum Arthropoda; class Insecta; order Orthoptera; family Acrididae; genus Schistocerca; species Schistocerca nitens. The sequence continues at coordinate 6,059,359 of NW_026045897.1, forward strand.
GCGCGGCCACTTCGGCCGGCCGATGCACATCTGCAGGTTTACTGTTTCCCTTGGACCTTCCCATTGACGATGAAAGACAGAAATTGCATTGGAATTAAATATAAGAGACACAATACCGACTTAAGTACAGGAATACAGAGTCTTAGTACTGTCTATGTTTTTAGCGTTTCCTGTGTCACCAGTCTTACATTCCGATACACCTCTGTAGGTTTACTGTATCACTTGGACTTTCCCATTGGCGATGAAACACAGAAATTGCATCGGAATTAAATATAAGAGACACAATGAATTACAGGATGACTGAGTCTTCCTACTGTCTATGTTTTGAGCGTTTCCTGTGTCACCAGTTTTACATTCCGAAGCACGTCTGCAGGTTTACTGTATCCATTGGACCTTCCCATTGACGATGAAACACAGAAATTGCATCGGAATTAAATATAAGAGACACAACGCCGACTTAAGTACAAGAAAACTGAGTCTTCTTACGGTGTATGTTTGAGCGTTTCCTGTGTCACCAGTTTTACATTCCGACGCACCTCTGCAGGTTTACTGTTTCCCTTGGACCTTCCCATTGACGATGAAACACAGAAATTGCATTGGAATTAAATATAAGAGACACAATGCCGACTTAAGTACAGGAAGACTGAGTCTTCCTACTGTCTATGTTTTGAGCGTTTCCTGAATCACTAGTTTTACATTCCGATGCACCTCTCCAGGTTTACTGTATCCATTGGACCTTCCCATTGACGATGAAACACAGAAATTGCATCGGAATTCAATATTAGAGACACAATGCTGACTTTAGATAAGGAGGACTGAGTCTTCCTACTGTCTATGTTTTGAGCGTTTCCTGTGTCACCAGTTTTACTTTCCGATGCACCTCTGGAGGTTTACTGTTTACCCTTGGACCTTCCCATTGACGATGAAACACAGAAATTGCATCGGAATTAAATATAAGAGACACAATGCCGACTTAAGTATAGGAAGACAGAGTCTTCCTACTGTCTATGTTTTGAGCGTTTCCTGTGTCACCAGTTATACATTCCGATGCACCTCTGCAGGCTTAATGTATCGCTTTGACCTTCCCATTGACGATGAAACACAGATATTGCATCGGAATTAAATATAAGAGACACAATGCCGACTTAAGTACAGGAAGACTGAGTCTTCGTACTGTCTATGATTTGAGCGTTTCCTGTGTCACCAGTTTTACATTCCGATGCACTTCTCCAGGTTTACTGAATCCATTGGACCTTCCCATTGACGATGAAACACAGAAATTGCATCGAAATTAAATATTAGAGACACAATGCCGACTTAAGAACAGGAAGACTGAGTCATCCTACTGCCTATGTTTTGTGCTTTTCCTGTGGCACCAGTTTTACATTCCGATGCACCTCTGCAGGTTTACTGTATCCATTGGACCTTCCCATTGACGATGAAACACAGAAATTGCATCGGAATTAAATATAAGAGACACAACGCCGACTTAAGTACAAGAAAACTGAGTCTTCTTACGGTCTATGTTTTGAGCGTTTCCTGTGTCACCAGTTTTACATTCCGACGCACCGCTGCAGGTTTACTGTATCCCTTGGGCCATCACAGTGACGATGAAACACAGCAATTGCTTTGGAATTAAATATAAGAGACACATTTACATCTTAAGTACAGGAAGACTGAGTCTTCCTACTGTCTATGTTTTGAGCGTTTCCTGTGTCACCAGTTTTACATTCCGATGCACCTCTGCAAGTTTACTGTATCCCTTGGACCTTCACAATGACGATGAAGCAGAGAAATTCCATCGCAACTAAATATAAGGGACACAATGCCGACTTAAATACAGGAAGACTGAGTCCTCCTACTGTCTATGTTTTGAGCGTTTCCTGTGTCACCAGTTTTACATTCCGATGCACCTCTGCAGGTATACTGTTTACCCTTGGACCTTCCCATTGACGATGGAACTCAGAAATTGCATCGGAATTAAATATAAGAGACACAATGTCGACTTAAGTACACGAAGACTGAGTCTTCCTAATCTCTATGTTTTGAGCGTTTCCTGTGTCACCAGTTTTACATTCCGATGCACTTCTGCAAGTTTACTGTATCCCTTGGACCTTCTCAGTGACGATGAAAGACAGAAATTGCATCGGAATTAAATATTAGAGACACAATGCCGACTTAAGGACAGGAAGACTGAGTCTTCCTACTGTCTATGCTTTTTAGCGTTTCCTGTGTCACCAGTTTTACATTCCGATGCACCTCTGTAGGTTTACTGTATCCCTTGGGCCTACCCATTGACGATGAAACACAGAAATTGCATCGAAATTAAATATAAGAGACACAATGCCGACTTAAGTACAGGAAGACTGAGTCTTCCTACTGTCTATGTTCTGAGCGTTTCCTGTGTCACAAGTTTTACATTCCGATGCACCTCTGCAGGTTTACTGTACCCATTGGACCTTCCCATTGACGATGAAACACAGAAATTGCATCGGAATTAAATATAAGAGACACAATGCCGACTTAAGTACAGGAAGACTGAGTATTCCTACTGTCTATGTTTTGTGCGTTTCCTGGGTGATCAGTTTTACATTCCGATGCACCTCTGCAGGTTTACTGTATCACTTGGACCTTCCCATTGACGATGATACAGGGGAATTCCATCGGAATTAAATATAAGAGACACAACGCCGACTTAAGTACAAGAAAACTGAGTCTTCTTACGGTCTATGTTTTGAGCGTTTCCTGTGTCACCTGTTTTACATTCCGATGCACCTCTGCAGGTTTCCTGTATCCTTTCGACCTTCCCATTGGCGATGAAACACAGAAGTTGCATCGGAATTAAATATTAGAGACACAATGCCGACTTAAGAACAGTAAGACGGGGTCTTCCTACTGTCTATGTTTTGAGCGTTTCCTGTGTCACCAGTTTTACATTCCGATGCACCTCTGCCGGTTTACTGTATCCATTGGACCTTCCCATTGACGATGAACAACAGAAATTGCATCGAAATTAAATATAAGAGACACAATGCCGACTTAAGTACAGGAAGACTGAGTCTTCCTACTGTCTATGTTCTGAGCGTTTCCTGTGTCTGCAGTTTTACATTCCGATGCACCTCTGTAGGTTTACTGTACCCATTGGACCTTCCCATTGACGAATTGACGATGAAACACAGAAATTGCATCGGAATTAAATATAAGAGACACAATGCCGACTTAAGAACAGTAAGACTGAGTCTTCCTACTGTCTATATTTTGAGCGTTTCCTGTGTCACCAGTTTTACATTCCGATGCACCTCTGCCGGTTTACTGTATCCATTGGAGCTTCCCATTGACGATGAAACACAGAAATTGCATCGGAATTAAATATAAGAGACACAACGCCGACTTAAGTACAAGAAAACTGAGTCTTCTAACTGTATATGTTTGAGCGTTTCCTGTGTCACCAGTTTTACATTCCGACGCACCTCTGCAGGTTTACTGTATCCCTTGAATCTTCCCATTGGCGATGAAACACAGAAAGTTGCATCGGAATTAAATATAAGAGACACAATGACGTCTTAAGTACAGGAAGACTGAGTCTTCCTACTGTCTAAGTTTTGAGCGTTTCCTGTGTCACCAGTTTTACATTCCGATGCACCTCTGCAAGTTTACTGTATCCCTTGGACGTTCACAATGACGATGAAGCAGAGAAATTCCATCGGAATTAAATATAAGGGACACAATGCCGACTTAAATACAGGAAGACTGAGTCCTCCTACTGTCTATGTTTTGAGCGTTTCCTGTGTCACCAGTTTTACATTCCGATGCACCTCTGCAGGTTTACTGTTTACCCTTGGACCTTCCCATTGACGATGAAACACAGCAATTGCTTTGGAATTAAATATAAGAGACACAATGTCGACTTAAGTACACGAAGACTGAGTCTTCCTAATCTCTATGTTTTGAACGTTTCCTGTGTCACCAGTTTTACATTCCGATGCACTTCTGCAAGTTTACTGTATCACTTGGACCTTCTCAGTGACGATGAAAGACAGAAATTGCATCGGAATTAAATATAAGAGAGACAATGCCGACTTAAGAACAGGAAGACTGTGTCCTCCTACTGTTTATGCTTTTTAGCGTTTCCTGTGTCACCAGTTTTACATTCCGATGCACCTCTGCAGGTTTACTGTACCCATTGGACCTTCCCATTGACGATGAAACACAGAAATTGCATCGGAATTAAATATAAGAGACACAATACCGACTTAAGTACAGGAAGATTGAGTCTGCCTACTGTCTATGCTTTGAGCGTTTCCTGTGTCACCAGTTTTACATTCCGTTGCACCTCTGCAGGGTACTGTATCCATTGGACCTTCCCATTGACTATGAATCACAGAAATTTCATCGGATTTAAATATAAGAGACACAATGCCGACTTAAGTACAGGAAGACTGAGTCTTCCTACTGCCTATGTTTTGAGCGTTTCCTGAGTCATCAGTTTTGCATTCCGATGCACCTCTGCAGGTTTACTGTATCCCCTGGACCTTCCCATTGACGATGAAACAGAGGAATTCCATCGGAATTAAATATAAGAGACACAATGCCGACTTAAATACAGGAAGATTTGGTCATTCTACTGTCTATGTTTTGAGCGTTTCCAGCGTCACCAGTTCTACATTCCGATGCACCTCTGCAGGTTTACTGTATCCATTAAACCTTCCCATTGACGATGAAACACAGAAATTGTATCGGAATTAAATATAAGAGACACAACGCCGACTTAAGTACACGAAAACTGAGTCTTCTTACTGTATATGTTTGAGCGTTTCCTGTGTCACCAGTTTTACATTCCGACGCACCTCTGCAGGTTTACTGTACCCCTTGGACCTTCCCATTGGCGATGAAACACAGGAAGTTGCATCGGAATTAAATATAAGAGACACAATGACGTCTTAAGTACAGGAAGACTGAGTCTTCCTACTGTCTATGTATTGAGCGTTTCCTGTGTCACCAGTTTTACATTCCGATGCACCTCTGCAGGTTTACTGTATCCCTTTGACCTTCCCATTGACGATGAAACACAGAAATTGCATCGGAATTAAATATAAGTGACACAATGCCGACTTAAGTACAGGAAGACTGAGTATTCGTACTGTCTATGATTTGAGCGATTCCTGTGTCACCAGTTTTACATTCCGATGCACTTCTCCAGGTTTACTGAATCCATTGGACCTTCCCATTGACGATGAAACACAGAAATTGCATCGAAATTAAATGTAAGAGACACAATGCCGACTTAAGTACAGGAAGACTGAGTCTTCCTACTGTCTATGTTCTGAGCGTTTCCTGTGTCTCCAGTTTTACATTCCGATGGACCTCTGTAGGTTTACTGTACCCATTGGACCTTCCCATTGACGAATTGACGATGAAACACAGAAATTGCATCGGAATTAAATATAGGAGACACAATGCCGACTTAAGTACAGGAAGACTGAGTCTTCCTACTGTCTATGCTTTTTAGCGTTTCCTGTGTCACCAGTTTTACATTCCGATGCACCTCTGTAGGTTTACTGTATCCCTTGGGCCTTCCCATTGACGATGAAACACAGAAATTGCATCGAAATTATATATAAGAGACACAATGCCGACTTAAGTACAGGAAGACTGAGTCTTCCTACTGTCTATGCTTTGAGCGTTTCCTGTGTCACCAGTTTTACATTCCGTTGCACCTCTGCAGGTTTACTGTATCCATTGGACCTTCCCATTGACGACGAATCACAGAAATTTCATCGGATTTAAATATAAGAGACACAATGCCGACTTAAGTACAGGAAGACAGAGTCTTCCTACTGTCTATGTTTTGAGCGTTTCCTGTGTCACCAGTTTTACATTCCGATGCATCTCTGCAGGTTTACTGTTTACCCTTGGACCTTCCCACTGACGATGAAACACAGCAATTGCTTTGGAATTAAATATAAGAGACACAATGTCGACTTAAGTACACGAAGACTGAGTCTTCCTAATCTCTATGTTTTGAGCGTTTCCTGTGTCACCAATTTTACATTCCGATGCACTTCTGCAAGTTTACTGTATCCCTTGGACCTTCTCAGTGACGATGAAAGACAGAAATTGCTTCGGATTTAAATATAAGAGACACAATGCCGACTTAAGAACAGGAAGACTGAGTCTTCCTACTGTTTATGCTTTTTAGCGTTTCCTGTGTCAGCAGTTTTACATTCCAATGCACCTCTGTAGGTTTACTGTATCCCTTGGGCCTTCCCATTGACGATGAAACACAGAAATTGCATCGAAATTATATATAAGAGACACAATGCCGACTTAAGTACAGGAAGACTGAGTCTTCCTACTGTCTATGCTTTGAGCGTTTCCTGTGTCACCAGTTTTACATTCCGTTGCACCTCTGCAGGTTTACTGTATCCATTGGACCTTCCCATTGACGACGAATCACAGAAATTTCATCGGATTTAAATATAAGAGACACAATGCCGACTTAAGTACAGGAAGACTGAGTCTTCCTACTGTCTATGTTTTGAGCGTTTCCTGTGTCACCAGTTTTACATTCCGATGCATCTCTGCAGGTTTACTGTTTACCCTTGGACCTTCCCACTGACGATGAAACACAGCAATTGCTTTGGAATTAAATATAAGAGACACAATGTCGACTTAAGTACACGAAGACTGAGTCTTCCTAATCTCTATGTTTTGAGCGTTTCCTGTGTCACCAGTTTTACATTCCGATGCACTTCTTCAGGTTTACTGTATCCCTTGGACCTTCTCAGTGACGATGAAAGACAGAAATTGCTTCGGATTTAAATATAAGAGACACAATGCCGACTTAAGAACAGGAAGACTGAGTCTTCCTACTGTTTATGCTTTTTAGCGTTTCCTGTGTCAGCAGTTTTACATTCCGATGCACCTCTGTAGGTTTACTGTATCCCTTGGGCCTTCCCATTGACGATGAAACACAGAAATTGCATCGAAATTAAATATAAGAGACACAATACCGACTTAAGTACAGGAAGATTGAGTCTTCCTACTGTCTATGCTTTGAGCGTTTCCTGTGTCACCAGTTTTACATTCCGTTGCACCTCTGCAGGTTTACTGTATCCATTGGACCTTCCCCTTGACTATGAATCACAGAAAATTCATCGGATTTAAATATAAGAGACACAATGCCGACTTAAGTACAGGAAGACTAAGTCTTCCTACTGTCTATGTTTTGAGCGTTTCCTGAGTGATCAGTTTTGCATTCCGATGCACCTCTGCAGGTTTACTTTATCCCCTGGACCTTCCCATTGACGATGAAACACAGGAAGTTGCATCGGAATTAAATATAAGAGACACAATGACGTCTTAAGTACAGGAAGACTGAGTCTTCCTACTGACTATGTATTGAGCGTTTCCTGTGTCACCAGTTTTACATTCCGATGCACCTCTGCAGGTTTACTGTATCCCTTTGACCTTCCCATTGACGATGAAACACAGAAATTGCATCGGAATTGAATATAAGTGACACAATGCCGACTTAAGTACAGGAAGACTGAGTCTTCGTACTGTCTATGATTTGAGCGATTCCTGTGTCACCAGGTTTACATTCCGATGCACTTCTCCAGGTTTACTGAATCCATTGGACCTTCCCATTGACGATGAAACACAGAAATTGCATCGAAATTAAATATTAGAGACACAATGCCGACTTAAGAACAGGAAGACTGAGTCATCCTACTGTCTATGTTTTATGCTTTTCCTGTGGCACCAGTTTTACATTCCGATGCACCTCTGCAGGTTTACTGTATCCATTGGACCTTCCCATTGACGATGAAACACAGAAATTGCATCGAAATTAAATATAAGAGACACAATGCCGACTTAAGTACAGGAAGACTGAGTCTTCCTACTGTCTAAGTTCTGAGCGTTTCCTGTGTCACCAGTTTTACATTCCGATGCACCTCTGTAGGTTTACTGTACCCATTGGACCTTCCCATTGACGAATTGACGATGAAACACAGAAATTGCATCGGAATTAAATATAAGAGACACAATGCCGACTTAAGTACAGGAAGACTGAGTCTTCCTACTGTCTATGCTTTTTAGCGTTTCCTGTGTCACCAGTTTTACATGCTGATGCACCTCTGTAGGTTTACTGTATCCCTTGGGCCTTCCCATTGACGATGAAACACAGAAATTGCATCGAAATTAAATATAAGAGACACAATGCCGAATAAGTACAGGAAGACTGAGTCTTCCTACTGTCTATGTTCTGAGCGTTTCCTGTGTCACCAGTTTCACATTCCGATGCACCTCTGCAGGTTTACTGTATCCCCTGGACCTTCCCATTGACGATGAAACACAGAAATTGCATCGGAATTAAATATAAGAGACACGACGCCGACTTAAGTACAAGAAAACTGAGTCTTCTTACGGTCTATGTTTTGAGCGTTTCCTGTGTCTCCTGTTTTACATTCCGATGCACCTCTGCAGGTTTCCTGTATCCTTTCGACCTTCCCATTGGCGATGAAACACAGAAGTTGCATCGGAATTAAATATTAGAGACACAATGCCGACTTAAGAACAGTAAGACTGAGTCTTCCTACTGTCTATGTTTTGAGCGTTTCCTGTGTCACCAGTTTTACATTCCGATGCACCTCTGCCGGTTTACTGTATCCATTGGACCTTCCCATTGACGATGAAACACAGAAATTGCATCGGAATTAAATATAAGAGACACAACGCCGACTTAAGTACAAGAAAACTGAGTCTTCTTACTATATATGTTTGAGCGTTTCCTGTGTCACCAGTTTTACATTCCGACGCACCTCTGCAGGTTTACTGTATCCCTTGGATCTTCCCATTGGCGATGAAACACAGAAAGTTGCATCGGAATTAAATATAAGAGACACAATGACGTCTTAAGTACAGGAAGACTGAGTCTTCCTACTGTCTATGTTTTGAGCGTTTCCTGTGTCACCAGTTTTACATTCCGATGCACCTTTGCAGGTTTACTGTATCCCTTGGACCTTCACAATGACGATGAAGCAGAGATATTCCATCGGAATTAAATATATGAGACACAATGCCGACTTAAGTACAGGAAGACTGAGTCCTCCTACTGTCTATGTTTTGAGCGTTTCCTGTGTCACCAGTTTTACATTCCGATGCATCTCTGCAGGTTTACTGTTTACCCTTGGACCTTCCCACTGACGATGAAACACAGCAATTGCTTTGGAATTAAATATAAGAGACACAATGTCGACTTAAGTACACGGAGACAGAGTCTTCCTAATCTCTATGTTTTGAGCGTTTCCTGTGTCACCAGTTTTACATTCCGATGCACCTTTGCAGGTTTACTGTATCCCTTGGACCTTCACAATGACGATGAAGCAGAGATATTCCATCGGAATTAAATATAAGAGACACAATGCCGACTTAAGTACAGGAAGACTGAGTCCTCCTACTGTCTATGATTTGAGCGTTTCCTGTGTCACCAGTTTTACATTCCGATGCACCTTTGCAGGTTTACTGTATCCCTTGGACCTTCACAATGACGATGAAGCAGAGATATTCCATCGGAATTAAATATAAGAGACACAATGCCGACTTAAGTACAGGAAGACTGAGTCCTCCTACTGTCTATGTTTTGAGCGTTTCCTGTGTCACCAGTTTTACATTCCGATGCACTTCTGCAAGTTTACTGTATCCCTTGGACCTTCTCAGTGACGATGAAAGACAGAAATTGCATCGGATTTAAATATAAGAGACACAATGCCGACTTAAGAACAGGAAGACTGAGTCTTCCTACTGTTTATGCTTTTTAGCGTTTCCTGTGTCACCAGTTTTACATTCCGATGCACCTCTGTAGGTTTACTGTATCCCTTGGGCCTTCCCATTGACGATGAAACACAGAAATTGCATCGAAATTAAATATAAGAGACACAATGCCGACTTAAGTACAGGAAGACTGAGTCTTCCTACTGTCTATGTTTTGAGCGTTTCCTATGTCACCAGTTTTACATTCCGATGCACCTCTGCAGGTTTACTGTACCCATTGGACCTTCCCATTGACGATGAAACACAGAAATTGCATCGGAATTAAATATAAGAGACACAATACCGACTTAAGTACAGGAAGATTGAGTCTTCCTACTGTCTATGCTTTGAGCGTTTCCTGTGTCACCAGTTTTACATTCCGTTGCACCTCTGCAGGTTTACTGTATCCATTGGACCTTCCCATTGACGATGAATCACAGAAATTTCATCGGATTTAAATATAAGAGACACTATGCCGACTTAAGTACAGGAAGACTAAGTCTTCCTACTGTCTATGTTTTGAGCGTTTCCTGAGTGATCAGTTTTGCATTCCGATGCACCTCTGCAGGTTTACTGTATCCCCTGGACCTTCCCATTGACGATGAAACAGAGGAATTCCATCAGAATTAAATATAAGAGACACAATGCCGACTTAAATACAGGAAGATTTGGTCATTCTACTGTCTATGTTTTGAGCGTTTCCAGCGTCACCAGTTTTACATTCCGATGCACCTCTGCAGGTTTACTATATCCATTGGACCTTCCCATTGACGATGAAACACAGAAATTGCATCGGAATTAAATATAAGAGACACAAAGCCGACTTAAGTACACGAAAACTGAGTCTTCTTACTGTATATGTTTGAGCGTTTTCTGTGTCACCAGTTTTACATTCCGATGCACTTCTCCAGGTTTACTGAATCCATTGGACCTTCCCATTGACGATGAAACACAGAAATTGCATCGAAATTAAATATTAGAGACACAATGCCGACTTAAGAACAGGAAGACTGAGTCATCCTACTGTCTATGTTTTATGCTTTTCCTGTGGCACCAGTTTTACATTCCGATGCACCTCTGCAGCTTTACTGTATCCATTGGACCTTCCCATTGACGATGAAACACAGAAATTGCATCGAAATTAAATGTAAGAGACACAATGCCGACTTAAGTACAGGAAGACTGAGTCTTCCTACTGTCTATGTTCTGAGCGTTTCCTGTGTCACCAGTTTTACATTCCGATGCACCTCAGTAGGTTTACTGTACCCATTGGACCTTCCCATTGACGAATTGACGATGAAACACAGAAACTGCATCGGAATTAAATATAAGAGACACAATGCCGACTTAAGTACAGGAAGACTGAGTCTTCCTACTGTCTATGCTTTTTAGCGTTTCCTGTGTCACCAGTTTTACATTCCGATGCACCTCTGTAGGTTTACTGTATCCCTTGGGCCTTCCCATTGACGATGAAACACAGAAATTGCATCGAAATTAAATATAAGAGACACAATGCCGACTTAAGTACAGGAAGACTGAGTCTTCCTACTGTCTATGTTCTGAGCGTCTCCTGTGTCACCAGTTTTACATTCCGATGCACCTCTGCAGGTTTACTGTACCCATTGGACCTTCCCATTGACGATGAAACACAGAAATTGCATTGGAATTAAATATAAGAGACACAATGCCGACTTAAGTACAGGAAGACTGAGTCTTCCTACTGTCTATGCTTTGAGCGTTACCTGTGTCACCAGTTTTGCATTCCGTTGCACCTCTGCAGGTTTACTGTATCCATTGGACCTTCCCATTGACGACGAATCACAGAAATTTCATCGGATTTAAATATAAGAGACACAATGCCGACTTAAGTACAGGAAGACTGAGTCTTCCTACTGTCTATGTTTTGAGCGTTTCCTGGGTGATCAGTTTTACATTCCGATGCACCTCTGCAGGTTTACTGTATCACTTGGACCTTCCCATTGACGATGAAACACAGAAATTGCATCGGAATTAAATATAAGAGACACAACGCCGACTTAAGTACAAGAAAACTGAGTCTTCTTACGGTCTATGTTTTGAGCGTTTCCTGTGTCACCTGTTTTACATTTCGATGCACCTCTGCAGGTTTCCTGTATCCTTTCGACCTTCCCATTGGCGATGAAACACAGAAGTTGCATCGGAATTAAATATTAGAGACACAATGCCGACTTAAGAACAGTAAGACTGAGTCTTCCTACTGTCTATGTTTTGAGCGTTTCCTGTGTCACCAGTTTTACATTCCGATGCACCTCTGCCGGTTTACTGTATCCATTGGACCTTCCCATTGACGATGAAACACTGAAATTGCATCGGAATTAAATATAAGAGACACAACGCCGACTTAAGTACAAGAAAACTGAGTCTTCTTACTATATATGTTTGAGCGTTTCCTGTGTCACCAGTTTTACATTCCGATGCACCTCTGCAGGTTTACTGTATCCCTTGGACCTTCACAATGACGATGAAGCAGAGAAATTCCATCGGAATTAAATATAAGAGACACAATGACGTCTTAAGTACAGGAAGACTCAGTCTTCCTACTGTCTATGATTTGAGTGTTTCCTGTGTCACCAGTCTTACATTCCGATTCACCTCTACAGATTTACTGTATCCCATGGACCTTCCCATTGACGATGAAACGCAGAAATTCCATCGGAATTAAAGATAAGAGACACAATGCCGACTTAAGTACAGGAAGACTGAGTCTTCGTACTGTCTATGATTTGAGCGTTTCCTGTGTCACCAGTTTTACATTCCGATGCACCTCTCCAGGTTTACTGTATCCATTGGACCTTCCCATTGACGATGAAACACAGAAATTGCATCGGAATTAAATAATAGAGACACAATGCCGACTTAAGAACAGGAAGACTGAGTCATCCTACTGTCTATGTTGTGAGCGTTTCCTGTGTCACCAGTTTTACATTCCGATGCACCTCTGCAGGTTTACTGTATCCATTGGACCTTCCCATTGACGATGAAACACAGAAATTGCATCATAATTAAATATAAGAGACACAACGCCGACTTCAGTACAAGAAAACTGAGTCTTCTTACGGTGTATGTTTGAGCGTTTCCTGTGTCACCAGTTTTACATTCCGACGCACTTCTGCAGGTTTAATGTATCCCTTGGACCTTCCCATTGGCGATGAAACACAGAAAGTTGCATCGGAATTAAATATAAGAGACACAATGACGTCTTAAGTACAGGAAGACTGAGTCTTCCTACTGTCTATGTTTTGAGCGTTTCCTGTGTCACAAGTTTTACATTCCGATGCACCTCTGCAGGTTTACTGTTTACCCTTGGACCTTCCCATTGACGATGAAACACAGAAATTGCATCGGAACTAAATATAAGAGACACAATGCCGACTTAAGTACAGGAAGACTGAGTCTTCCTACTGTCTATGCCTTGAGCGTTTCCTGTGTCAGCAGTTTTACATTCCGTTGCACCTCTGCAGGTTTACTGTATCCATTGGACCTTCCCATTGTCGATGAATCACAGAAATTTCATCGGATTTAAATATAACAGACACAATGCCGACTTAAGTACAGGAAGTCTGAGTCTTCCTACTGTCTATGATTTGAGCGTTTCCTGAGTGATCAGTTTTGAATTCCGATGCACCTCTGCAGGTTTACTGTATCCCCTGGACCTTCCCATTGACGATGAAACAGAGGAATTCCATCGGAATTAAATATAAGAGACACAATGCCGACTTAAATACAGGAAGATTTAGTCATCCTAGTGTCTATGTTTTGAGCGTTTCCAGCGTCACCAGTTTTACATTCCGATGCACCTCTGCAGGTTTACTGTATCCATTGGACCTTCCCATTGACGATGAAACACAGAAATTGCATCGGAATTAAATATAAGAGACACAACGCCAACTTAAGTACAAGAAAACTGAGTCTTCTTACTGTATATGTTTGAGCGTTTCCTGTGTCACCAGTTTTACATTCCCACGCACCTCTGCAGGTTTACTGTATCGCTTGGACCTTCCCATTGGCGATGAAACACAGAAATTGCATCGGAATTAAATATAGGAGACACAATGTCGACTTAAGTACACGAAGACAGAGTCTTCCTAATCTCTATGTTTTGAGCGTTTCCTGTGTCACCAGTTTTACATTCCGATGCACTTCTGCAAGTTTACTGTATCCCTTGGACCTTCTCAGTGACGATGAAATACAGAAATTGCATCGGAATTAAATATAAGAGACACAATGCCGAATTAAGAACAGGAAGACTGAGTCTTCCTACTGTCTATGCCTTTTAGCGTTTCCTGTGTCACCAGTTTTACATTCCGATGCACCTCTGTAGGTTTACTGTATCCCTTGGGCCTTCCCATTGACGATGAAACACAGAAATTGCATCGAAATTAAATATAAGAGACACAATGCCGACTTAAGTACAGGAAGACTGAGTCTTCCTACCGTCTATGTTCTGAGCGTTTCCTGTGTCACCAGTTTCACATTCCGATCCACCTCTGCAGGTTTACTGTACCCATTGGACCTTCCCATTGACGACGAAACACAGAAATTGCATCGGAATTAAATATAAGAGACACAATGCCGACTTAAGTACAGGAAGACTGAGTCTTCCTACTGTCTATGCTTTGAGCGTTTCCTGTGTCACCAGTTTTACATTCCGTTGCACCTCTGCAGGTTTACTGTATCCATTGGATCTTCCCATTGACGATGAATCACAGAAATTTCATCGGATTTAAATATAAGAGACACAATGCCGACTGAAGTACATGAAGACTGAGTCTTCCTACTGTCTATGTTTTGAGCGTTTCCTGAGTGATCAGTTTTGCATTCCGATGCACCTCTGCAGGTTTACTGTATCCCCTGGACCTTCCCATTGACGAAGATACAGAGGAATTCCATCGGAATTAAATATAAGAGACACAATGCCGACTTAAATACAGGAAGATTTAGTCATCCTACTGTCTATGTTTTGAGCGTTTCCAGCGTCACCTGGTTTACATTCCGATGCACCTCTGCAGGTTTACTGTATCCATTGGACCTTCCCATTGACGATGAAACACAGAAATTGCATCGGAATGAAATATAAGAGACACAACGCCGACTTAAGTACAAGAAAACTGAGTCTTCTTACGGTCTATGTTTTGAGCGTTTCCTGTGTCACCAGTTTTACATTGCGATGCACCTCTGCAGGTTTACTGTATCCCTTGGACCTTCCCATTGGCGATGAAACACAGAAATGGCATCGGAATTAAATATATGAGACACAATGAATTACAGGAAGACTGAGTCTTCCTACTGTCTATGTTTTGAGCGTTTCCTGTGTCACCAGTTTTACATTCCGATGCAAGTCTGCAGGTTTACTGTATCCATTGGACCTTCCCATTGACGATGAAACACAGAAATTGCATCGGAATTAAATATAAGAGACACAACGCCGACTTAAGTACAAGAAAACTGAGTCTTCCTACGGTGTATGTTTGAGCGTTTCCTGTGTCACCAGTTTTACATTCCGACGCACCTCTGCAGGTTTACTGTATCCCTTGGACCTTCCCACTGGCGATGAAACACAGAAAGTTGCATCGGAATTAAATATAAGAGACACAATGACGTCTTAAGTACAGGAAGACTGACTCTTCCTACTGTCTATGAATTGAGCGTTTCCTGTGTCACCAGTTTTACATTCCGATGCACCTCTGCAGGTTTACTGTATCCCTTGGACCTTCACAATGACGATGAAGCAGAGAAATTCCATCGGAATTAAATATAAGAGACACAATGACGTCTTAAGTACAGGAAGACTCAGTCTTCCTACTGTCTATGATTTGAGTGTTTCCTGTGTCACCAGTCTTACATTCCGATTCACCTCTACAGATTTACTGTATCCCATGGACCTTCCCATTGACGATGAAACGCAGAAATTCCATCGGAATTAAAGATAAGAGACACAATGCCGACTTAAGTACAGGAAGACTGAGTCTTCGTACTGTCTATGATTTGAGCGTTTCCTGTGTCACCAGTTTTACATTCCGATGCACCTCTCCAGGTTTACTGTATCCATTGGACCTTCCCATTGACGATGAAACACAGAAATTGCATCGGAATTAAATATTAGAGACACAATGCCGACTTAAGAACAGGAAGACTGAGTCATCCTTCTGTCTATGTTGTGAGCGTTTCCTGTGTCACCAGTTTTACATTCCGATGCACCTCTGCAGGTTTACTGTATCCATTGGACCTTCCCATTGACGATGAAACACAGAAATTGCATCATAATTAAATATAAGAGACACAACGCCGACTTCAGTACAAGAAAACTGAGTCTTCTTACGGTGTATGTTTGAGCGTTTCCTGTGTCACCAGTTTTACATTCCGACGCACTTCTGCAGGTTTAATGTATCCCTTGGACCTTCCCATTGGCGATGAAACACAGAAAGTTGCATCGGAATTAAATATAAGAGACACAATGACGTCTTAAGTACAGGAAGACTGAGTCTTCCTACTGTCTATGTTTTGAGCGTTTCCTGTGTCACCAGTTTTACATTCCGATGCACCTCTGCAGGTTTACTGTTTACCCTTGGACCTTCCCATTGACGATGAAACACAGAAATTGCATCGGAATTAAATATAAGAGACACAATGCCGACTTAAGTACAGGAAGACTGAGTCTTCCTACTGTCTATGCCTTGAGCGTTTCCTGTGTCAGCAGTTTTACATTCCGTTGCACCTCTGCAGGTTTACTGTATCCATTGGACCCTCCCATTGTCGATGAATCACAGAAATTTCATCGAATTTAAATATAACAGACACAATGCCGACTTAAGTACAGGAAGTCTGAGTCTTCCTACTGTCTATGATTTGAGCGTTTCCTGAGTGATCAGTTTTGCATTCCGATGCACCTCTGCAGGTTTACTGTATCCCCTGGACCTTCCCATTGACGATGAAACAGAGGAATTCCATCGGAATTAAATATAAGAGACACAATGTCGACTTAAATACAGGAAGATTTAGTCATCCTACTGTCTATGTTTTGAGCGTTTCCAGCGTCACCAGTTTTACATTCCGATGCACCTCTGCAGGTTTACTGTATCCCTTGGACCTTCCCATTGACGATGAAACACAGAAATTGCATCGGAATTAAATATAAGAGACACAACGCCGACTTAAGTACAAGAAAACTGAGTCTTCTTACGGTCTATGTTTTGAGCGTTTCCTGTGTCACCAGTTTTACATTCCCATGCACCTCTGCAGGTTTCTGTATCCTTTCGACCTTCCCATTGGCGATGAAAAACAGAAGTTGCATCGGAATTAAATATTAGAGACACAATGCCGACTTAAGAACAGTAAGACTGAGTCTTCCTACTGTCTATGTTTTGAGCGTTTCCAGTGTCACCAGTTTTACATTCCGATGCACCCTTGCAGGTTTACTGTATCCCTTGGACCTTCACAGTGACGATGAAACACAGCAATTGCTTTGGAATTAAATATAAGAGACACAATGACGTCTTAAGTACAGGAAGACTGAGTCTTCGAACTGTTTATGATTTGAGCGTTTCCTGTGTCACCAGATTTACATTCCGATGCACCTCTCCAGGTTTACTGTATCCCTTGGACCTTCCCATTGGCGATGAAACACAGAAATGGCATCGGAATTAAATATATGAGACACAATGAATTACAGGAAGACTGAGTCTTCCTACTGTCTATGTTTTGAGCGTTTCCTGTGTCACCAGTTTTACATTCCGATGCAAGTCTGCAGGTTTACTGTATTCATTGGACCTTCCCATTGACGATGAAACACAGAAATTGCATCGGAATTAAATATAAGAGACACAACGCCGACTTAAGTACAAGAAAACTGAGTCTTCCTACGGTGTATGTTTGAGCGTTTCCTGTGTCACCAGTTTTACATTCCGACGCACCTCTGCAGGTTTACTGTATCCCTTGGACCTTCCCACTGGCGATGAAACACAGAAAGTTGCATCGGAATTAAATATAAGAGACACAATGACGTCTTAAGTACAGGAAGACTGACTCTTCCTACTGTCTATGAATTGAGCGTTTCCTGTGTCACCAGTTTTACATTCCGATGCACCTCTGCAGGTTTACTGTATCCCTTGGACCTTCACAATGACGATGAAGCAGAGAAATTCCATCGGAATTAAATATAAGAGACACAATGACGTCTTAAGTACAGGAAGACTCAGTCTTCCTACTGTCTATGATTTGAGTGTTTCCTGTGTCACCAGTCTTACATTCCGATTCACCTCTACAGATTTACTGTATCCCATGGACCTTCCCATTGACGATGAAACGCAGAAATTCCATCGGAATTAAAGATAAGAGACACAATGCCGACTGAAGTACAGGAAGACTGAGTCTTCGTACTGTCTATGATTTGAGCGTTTCCTGTGTCACCAGTTTTACATTCCGATGCACCTCTCCAGGTTTACTGTATCCATTGGACCTTCCCATTGACGATGAAACACAGAAATTGCATCGGAATTAAATATTAGAGACACAATGCCGACTTAAGAACAGGAAGACTGAGTCATCCTACTGTCTATGTTGTGAGCGTTTCCTGTGTCACCAGTTTTACATTCCGATGCACCTCTGCAGGTTTACTGTATCCATTGGACCTTCCCATTGACGATGAAACACAGAAATTGCATCATAATTAAATATAAGAGACACAACGCCGACTTCAGTACAAGAAAACTGAGTCTTCTTACGGTGTATGTTTGAGCGTTTCCTGTGTCACCAGTTTTACATTCCGACGCACTTCTGCAGGTTTAATGTATCCCTTGGACCTTCCCATTGGCGATGAAACACAGAAAGTTGCATCGGAATTAAATATAAGAGACACAATGACGTCTTAAGTACAGGAAGACTGAGTCTTCCTACTGTCTATGTTTTGAGCGTTTCCTGTGTCACCAGTTTTACATTCCGATGCACCTCTGCAGGTTTACTGTTTACCCTTGGACCTTCCCATTGACGATGAAACACAGAAATTGCATCGGAATTAAATATAAGAGACACAATGCCGACTTAAGTACAGGAAGACTGAGTCTTCCTACTGTCTATGCCTTGAGCGTTTCCTGTGTCAGCAGTTTTACATTCCGTTGCACCTCTGCAGGTTTACTGTATCCATTGGACCTTCCCATTGTCGATGAATCACAGAAATTTCATCGGATTTAAATATAACAGACACAATGCCGACTTAAGTACAGGAAGTCTGAGTCTTCCTACTGTCTATGATTTGAGCGTTTCCTGAGTGATCAGTTTTGACTTCCGATGCACCTCTGCAGGTTTACTGTATCCCCTGGACCTTCCCATTGACGATGAAACAGAGGAATTCCATCGGAATTAAATATAAGAGACACAATGTCGACTTAAATACAGGAAGATTTAGTCATCCTACTGTCTATGTTTTGAGCGTTTCCAGCGTCACCAGTTTTACATTCCGATGCACCTCTGCAGGTTTACTGTATCCCTTGGACCTTCCCATTGACGATGAAACACAGAAATTGCATCGGAATTAAATATAAGAGACACAACGCCGACTTAAGTACAAGAAAACTGAGTCTTCTTACGGTCTATGTTTTGAGCGTTTCCTGTGTCACCAGTTTTACATTCCCATGCACCTCTGCAGGTTTCTGTATCCTTTCGACCTTCCCATTGGCGATGAAAAACAGAAGTTGCATCGGAATTAAATATTAGAGACACAATGCCGACTTAAGAACAGTAAGACTGAGTCTTCCTACTGTCTATGTTTTGAGCGTTTCCTGTGTCACCAGTTTTACATTCCGATGCACCTCTACAGGTTTACTGTATCCATTGGACCTTCCCATTGACGATGAAACACAGAAATTGCATCGGAATTAAATATAAGAGACACAACGCCGACTTAAGTACAAGAAAACTGAGTCTTCTTACGGTCTATGTTTTGAGCGTTTCCTGTGTCACCAGTTTTACATTCCGACGCACCTCTGCAGGTTAACTGTATCCCTTGGGACTTCCCATTGGCGATGAAACACAGAAATTGCATCGGAATTAAATATAAGAGACACAATGAAGTACAGGAAGACTGAGTCTTCCTACTGTCTATGTTTTGAGCGTTTCCTGTGTCACCAGTTTTACATTCCGATGCACCCTTGCAGGTTTACTGTATCCCTTGGACCTTCACAGTGACGATGAAACACAGAAATTGCATCGGAATTAAATATAAGAGACACAACGCCGACTTAAGTACAAGAAAACTGAGTCTTCTTACGGTGTATGTTTGAGCGTTTCCTGTGTCACCAGTTTTACATTCCGACGCACCTCTGCAGGTTTACTGTATCCTTTGGACCTTCCCATTGGCGATGAAACAAAGAAAGTTGCATCGCAATTAAATATATGAGACACAATGACGTCTTAAATACAGGAAAACTGAGTCTTCCTACTGTCTATGTATTGAGCGTTTCCTGTGTCACCAGTTTTACATTCCGATGCACATCTCCAGGTTTACTGTATCCCTTGGACCTTCACAATGACGATGAAGCAGAGAAATTCCATCGGAATTAAATATAAGAGACACAATGACGTCTTAAGTACAGGAAGACTCAGTCTTCCTACTGCCTATGCTTTAAGCGTTTCCTGTGTCACCAGTTTTACATTCCGATGCACTTCTGCAGGTTTACTGTATCCCTTGGACCTTCAACAATGACAATGAAGCAGAGATATTCCATCGGAATTAAATATAAGAGACACAATGCCGACTTAAATACAGGAAGACTGTGTCTACCTCCTGTCTATGATTTGAGTGTTTCCTGTGTCACCAGTCTTACATTCCGATTCACCTCTGCAGATTTACTGTATCCCATGGACCTTCCCATTGACGATGAAACACAGAAATTCCATCGGAATTAAATATAAGAGACACAATGCCGACTTAAGTACAGGAAGACTGAGTCTTCGTACTGTCTATGATTTGAGCGTTTCCTGTGTCACCAGTTTTACATTCCGATGCACCTCTCCAGGTTTACTGTATACATTGGACCTTCCCATTGACGACGAAACACAGAAATTGCATCGGAATTAAATATTAGAGACACAATGCCGACTTAAGAACAGGAAGACTGAGTCATCCTACTGTCTATGTTTTGAGCGTTTCCTGTGTCACCAGTTTTACATTCCGATGCACATCTCCAGGTTTACTGTATCCATTGGACCCTCCCACTGACTATGAAACACAGAAATTGCATCGGAATTAAATATTAGATACACAATGCCGACTTTACATCAGGAGGACAGAGTCTTCCTACTGTCTATGTTTTGAGGGTTTCCTGTGTCACCAGTTTTACATTCCGATGCACCTCTGCTGGCTTAATGTATACCTTGGACCTTCCCAATGACGATGAAACACAGAAATTGCATCGGAATTAAATATAAGAGACCCAATGCCGACTTAAGTACAGGAAGACTGAGTCTTCGTACTGTCTATGATTTGAGCGTTTCCTGTGTCACCAGTTTCACATTCCGATGCACTTCTCCAGGTTTACTGTATCCATTGGACCTTCCCATTGACGATGAAACACAGAAATTGCATCGAAATTAAATATTAGAGACACAATGCCGACTTAAGACCAGGAAGACTGAGTCATCCTACTGTCTATATTTTGTGCTTTTCCTGTGGCACCAGTTTTACATTCCGATGCGCCTCTGCTGGTTTACTGTATCCATTGGACCTTGCCATTGACGATGAAACACAGAAATTGCATCGGAATTAAATATAAGAGACACAACGCCGACTTAAGTACAAGAAAACTGAGTCTTCTTACGGTCTATGTTTTGAGCGTTTCCGGTGTCACCAGTTTTACATTCCGACGCACCTCTGCAGGTTTACTGTATTCCTTGGACCTTCCCATTGGCGATGAAACACAGAAATTGCATCGGAATTAAATATAAGAGACACAACGCCGACTTAAGTACAAGAAAACTGAGTCTTCTTACTGTCTATGTTTTTAGCGTGTCCCTGTGAGATCAGTTTTTCATTCCGATGCACCTCTGCAGGTTTACTGTATCCCTTGGACCTTCCCATTGGCAATGAAACACAGAAATTGCATCGGAATTAAATATAAGAGACACAACGCCGACTTAAGTACAAGAAAACAGAGTCTTCTTACGGTGTATGTTTGAGCGTTTCCTGTGTCACCAGTTTTACATTCCGATGCACCTCTGCTGGCTTAATGTATCCCTTGGACCTTCCCATTGACGATGAAACACAGAAATTGCATCGGAATTAAATATAAGAGACACAACGCCGACTTAAGTACAGGAAAACTGAGTCTTCTTACGGTCTATGTTTTTAGCGTGTCCCTGTGAGATCAGTTTTTCATTCCGATGCACCTCTGCAGGTTTACTGTATCCCTTGGACCTTCCCATTGGCAATGAAACACAGAAATTGCATCGGAATTAAATATAAGAGACACAACGCCGACTTAAGTACAAGAAAACTGAGTCTTCTTACGGTGTATGTTTGAGCGTTTCCTGTGTCACCAGTTTTACATTCCGACGCACCTCTGCAGGTTTACTGTATCCCTTGGACCTTCCCATTGACGATGAAACACAGAAATTGCATCGGAATTAAATATAAGAGACAAAATGCCGACTTAAGTACAGGAAGACTGAGTCTTCGTACTGTCTATGATTTGAGCGATTCCTGAATCACCAGTTTTTCAATCCGATGCACCTCTCCAGGTTTACAGTTTCCATTGGACCTTCCCATTGACGATGATACACAGAATTTGCATCGGAATTAAATATTAGAGACACAATGCCGACTTTAGAACAGGAGGACTGAGTCTTCTTACTGTCTATGATTTGATCGTTTCCTTTGTCACCAGTTTTATATTCCGATGCACATCAGCAGGTTTACTGTATCCCTTGGACCTTCCCATTGACGATGAAACACAGATATTGCATTGGAATTAAATATAAGAGACACAATACCGACTTAAGTACAGGAAGACTGAGTCTTAGTACTGTCTATGTTTTGAGCGTTTCCTGTGTCACCAGTCTTACATTCCATTACACCTCTGCAGGTTTACTGTATCACTTGGACCTTCCCATTGACGATGAAACACAGAAATTGCATCGGAAATATAAGAGACACAATGCCGACTTAAGTACAGGAAGACTGAGTCTTCCTACTGTCTATGTTTTGAGCGTTTCCTGTATCACTAGTTTTACATTCCGATGCACCTCTCCACGTTTACTGTATCCATTGGACCCTCCCATTGACGATGAAACACAGAAATTGCATCGGAATTAAATATTAGATACACAATGCCGACTTTAGATCAGGAGGACTGAGTCTTCCTACTGTCTATGTTTTGAGCGTTTCCTGTGTCACCAGTTTTACTTTCCGATGCACCTCTGCAGGTTTACTGTTTACCCTTGGACCTTCCCATTGACGATGAAACACAGAAATTGCATCGGAATTAAATATAAGAGACACAACGCCGACTTAAGTACAGGAAAACTGAGTCTTCATATGGTCTATGTTTTTAGCGTGTCCCTGTGAGATCAGTTTTTCATTCCGATGCACCTCTGCAGGTTTACTGTACCCATTGGACCTTCCCATTGGCGATGAAACACAGAAATTGCATCGGAATTAAATATAAGAGACACAATGCCGACTTAAGTACAGGAAGACTGAGTCTTCGTACTGTCTATGATTTGAGCGTTTCCTGAATCACCAGTTTTTCAATCCGATGCACCTCTCCAGGTTTACTGTATCCATTGGACCTTCCCATTGACGATGAAACACAGAAATTGCATCGGAATTAAATATAAGAGACACAACGCCGACTTAAGTACAAGAAAACTGAGTCTACTTACGGTCTATGTTTTGAGCGTTTCCTGTGTCACCAGTGTTACATTCCGACGCACCTCTGCAGGTTTACTGTATCCCTTGGACCTTCCCATTGGCGATGAAACACAGAAATTGCATCGGAAATAAATATAAGAGACACAACGCCGACTTAAGTACAAGAAAACTGAGTCTTCTTACGGTCTATGTTTTGAGCGTTTCCTGTGTCACCAGTTTTACATTCCGATGCACCTCTGCAGGTTTACTGTATCCCTTTGGCCTTCACAGTGACGATGAAACACAGCAATTGCTTTGGAATTAAATATAAGAGACACAATGAAGTCTTAAGTACAGGAAGACTGAGTCTTCCTACTGTCTATGTTTTGAGCGTTTCCTGTGTCACCAGTTTTACATTTTGAGGCATCTCTGCAAGTTTACTGTATCCCTTGGACCTTCACAGGGACGATGAAAGACAGAAATTGCATCGGAATTAAATATAAGAGACACAATGCCGACATAAGAACAGGAAGACTGAGTCTTCCTACTGTCTATGATTTGAGCGTTTCCTGAATCACCAGTTTTTCAATCCGATATACCTCTCCAGGATTACTGTATCCCTTGGACCTTCACAATGACGATGAAGCAGAGAAATTCCATCGGAATTAAATATAAGAGACACAATGAAGTCTTAAGTACAGGAAGACTGAGTCTTCCTACTGTCTATGTTTTAAACATTTCCTGTGTCACCAGTTTTACATTCCGATGCACCTTTGCAGGTTTACTGTATCCCTTGGACCTTCACAATAACGATGAAGCAGTGATATTCCATCGGAATTAAATATAAGAGACGCAATGCCGACCTAAGTACAGTAAGACTGAGTCTACCTCCTGTCTGTGATGTGAGCGTTTCCTGTGTCACCAGTCTTACATTCCGATGCACCTCTGCAGATTTACTGTATCCCATGGACCTTCCCATTGACGATGAAACACAGAAATTGCATCGGAATTAAATATAAGAGACACAACGCCGACTTAAGTACAGGAAAACTGAGTCTTCATATGGTCTATGTTTTTAGCGTGTCCCTGTGAGATCAGTTTTTCATTCCGATGCACCTCTGCAGGTTTACTGTACCCATTGGACCTTCCCATTGGCGATGAAACACAGAAATTGCATCGGAATTAAATATAAGAGACACAATGCCGACTTAAGTACAGGAAGACTGAGTCTTCGTACTGTCTATGATTTGAGCGTTTCCTGAATCACCAGTTTTTCAATCCGATGCACCTCTCCAGGTTTACTGTATCCATTGGACCTTCCCATTGACGATGAAACACAGAATTTGCATCGGAATTAAATATTAGAGACACAATGCCGACTTTAGAACAGGAGGACTGAGTCTTCCTACTGTCTATGATTTGATCGTTTCCTTTGTCACCAGTTTTATATTCCGATGCACATCTGCAGGTTTACTGTATCCCTTGGACCTTCCCATTGGCGATGAAACACAGAAATTGCATTGGAATTAAATATAAGAGACACAATACCGACTTAAGTACAGGAAGACTGAGTCTTAGTACTGTCTATGTTTTGAGCGTTTCCTGTGTCACCAGTCTTACATTCCATTACACCTCTGCAGGTTTACTGTATCACTTGGACCTTCCCATTGACGATGAAACACAGAAATTGCATCGGAATTAAATATAAGACACACAATGCCGACATAAGTACAGGAAGACTGAGTCTTCCTACTGTCTATGTTTTGAGCGTTTCCTGAATCACTAGTTGTACATTCCGATGCACCTCTCCAGGTTTACTGTATCCATTGGACCCTCCCACTGACGATGAAACACAGAAATTGCATCGGAAGTAATTATTAGATACACAATGACGACTTTACATCAGGAGGACAGAGTCTTCCTACTGTCTATGTTTTGAGGGTTTCCTGTGTCACCAGTTTTACATTCCGATGCACCTCTGCTGGCTTAATGTATACCTTGGACCTCCCCATTGACGATGAAACACAGAAATTGCATCGGAATTAAATATAAGAGACCCAATGCCGACTTAAGTACAGGAAGACTGAGTCTTCGTACTGTCTATGATTTGAGCGTTTCCTGTGTCACCAGTTTCACATTCCGATGCACTTCTCCAGGTTTACTGTATCCATTGGACCTTCCCATTGACGATGAAACACAGAAATTGCATCGAAATTAAATATTAGAGACACAATGCCGACTTAAGAACAGGAAGACTGAGTCATCCTACTGTCTATATTTTGTGCTTTTCCTGTGGCACCAGTTTTACATTCCGATGCGCCTCTGCAGGTTTACTGTATCCATTGGACCTTGCCATTGACGATGAAATACAGAAATTGCATCGGAATTAAATATAAGAGACACAACGCCGACTTAAGTACAGGAAAACAGAGTCTTCTTACTGTCTATGTTTTTAGCGTGTCCCTGTGAGATCAGTTTTTCATTCCGATGCACCTCTGCAGGTTTACTGTATCCCTTGGACCTTCCCATTGGCAATGAAACACAGAAACTGCATCGGAATTAAATATAAGAGACACAACGCCGACTTAAGTACAGGAA
Source organism: Schistocerca nitens (assembly GCF_023898315.1). Lineage (NCBI taxonomy): Eukaryota > Metazoa > Arthropoda > Insecta > Orthoptera > Acrididae > Schistocerca > Schistocerca nitens. Next base: position 6,085,652 of record NW_026045897.1, read on the forward strand.
AACTGAGTCTTCTTACGGTCTATGTTTTTAGCGTGTCCCTGTGAGATCAGTTTTTCATTCCGATGCACCTCTGCAGGTTTACTATATCCCTTGGACCTTCCCATTGGCAATGAAACACAGAAATTGCATCGGAATTAAATATAAGAGACACAACGCCGACTTAAGTACAAGAAAACTGAGTCTTCTTACGGTGTATGTTTGAGCGTCTCCTGTGTCACCAGTTTTACATTCCGACGTACCTCTGCAGGTTTACTGTATCCCTTGGACCTTCCCATTGACGATGAAACACAGAAATTGCATCGGAATTAAATATAAGAGACACAATGCCGACTTAAGTACAGGAAGACTGAGTCTTCGTACTGTCTATGATTTGAGCGATTCCTGAATCACCAGTTTTTCAATCCGATGCACCTCTCCAGGTTTACAGTATCGATTGGACCTTCCCATTGACGATGATACACAGAATTTGCATCGGATTTAATTATTAGAGACACAATGCCGACTTTAGAACAGGAGGACTGAGTCTTCTTACTGTCTATGATTTGATCGTTTCCTTTGTCACCAGTTTTATATTCCGATGCACATCAGCAGGTTTACTGTATCCCTTGGACCTTCCCATTGACGATGAAACACAGATATTGCATTGGAATTAAATATAAGAGACACCATACCGACTTAAGTACAGGAAGACTGAGTCTTAGTACTGTCTATGTTTTGAGCGTTTCCTGTGTCACCAGTCTTACATTCCATTACACCTCTGCAGGTTTACTGTATCACTTGGACCTTCCCATTGACGATGAAACACAGAAATTGCATCGGAATTAAATATAAGAGACACAATGCCGACTTAAGTACAGGAAGACTGAGTCTTCCTACTGTCTATGTTTTGAGCGTTTCCTGTATCACTAGTTTTACATTCCGATGCACCTCTCCACGTTTACTGTATCCATTGGACCCTCCCATTGACGATGAAACAGAGAAATTGCATCGGAATTAAATATTAGATACACAATGCCGACTTTAGATCAGGAGGACTGAGTCTTCCTACTGTCTATGTTTTGAGCGTTTCCTGTGTCACCAGTTTTACTTTCCGATGCACCTCTGCAGGTTTACTGTTTACCCTTGGACCTTCCCATTGACGATGAAACACAGAAATTGCATCGGAATTAAATATAAGAGACACAATGCCGACTTAAGTACAGGAAGACAGAGTCTTCCTCCTGTCTATGTTTTGAGGGTTTCCTGTGTCACCAGTTTTACATTCCGATGCACCTCTGCTGGCTTAATGTATCCCTTGGACCTTCCCATTGACGATGAAACACAGAAATTGCATCGGAATTAAATATAAGAGACCCAATGCCGACTTAAGTACAGGAAGACTGAGTCTTCGTACTGTCTATGATTTGAGCGTTTCCTGTGTCACCAGTGTCACATTCCGATGCACTTCTCCAGGTTTACTGTATCCATTGGACCTTCCCATTGACAATGAAACACAGAAATTGCATCGAAATTAAATATTAGAGACACAATGCCGACATAAGAACAGGAAGACTGAGTCTTCCTACTGTCTATTATTTGAGCGTTTCCTGAATCACCAGTTTTTCAATCCGATGCACTTCTCCAGGTTTACTGTATCCATTGGACCTTCCCATTGACGATGAAACACAGAAATTGCATCGGAATTAAATATAAGAGACACAATGCCGACTTAAGTACAGGAAGACTGAGTCATCCTACTGTCTATGTTTTGTGCTTTTCCTGTGGCACCAGTTTTACATTCCATTACACCTCTGCAGGTTTACTGTATCACTTGGACCTTCCCATTGGCGATGAAACACAGAAATTGCATCGGAATTAAATATAAGAGACACAACGCCGACTTAAGTACAAGAAAACAGAGTCTTCTTACGGTGTATGTTTGAGCGTTTCCTGTGTCACCAGTTTTACATTCCGATGCACCTCTGCTGGCTTAATGTATCCCTTGGACCTTCCCATTGACGATGAAACACAGAAATTGCATCGGAATTAAATATAAGAGACACAACGCCGACTTAAGTACAGGAAAACTGAGTCTTCTTACGGTCTATGTTTTTAGCGTGTCCCTGTGAAATCAGTTTTTCATTCCGATGCACCTCTGCAGGTTTACTGTATCCCTTGGACCTTCCCATTGGCAATGAAACACAGAAATTGCATCGGAATTAAATATAAGAGACACAACGCCGACTTAAGTACAAGAAAACTGAGTCTTCTTACGGTGTATGTTTGAGCGTCTCCTGTGTCACCAGTTTTACATTCCGACGTACCTCTGCAGGTTTACTGTATCCCTTGGACCTTCCCATTGACGATCAAACACAGAAATTGCATCGGAATTAAATATAAGAGACACAATGCCGACTTAAGTACAGGAAGACTGAGTCTTCGTACTGTCTATGATTTGAGCGATTCCTGAATCACCAGTTTTTCAATCCGATGCACCTCTCCAGGTTTACAGTATCCATTGGACCTTCCCATTGACGATGATACACAGAATTTGCATCGGATTTAAATATTAGAGACACAATGCCGACTTTAGAACAGGAGGACTGAGTCTTCTTACTGTCTATGATTTGATCGTTTCCTTTGTCACCAGTTTTATATTCCGATGCACATCAGCAGGTTTACTGTATCCCTTGGACCTTCCCATTGACGATGAAACACAGATATTGCATTGGAATTAAATATAAGAGACACCATACCGACTTAAGTACAGGAAGACTGAGTCTTAGTACTGTCTATGTTTTGAGCGTTTCCTGTGTCACCAGTCTTACATTCCATTACACCTCTGCAGGTTTACTGTATCACTTGGACCTTCCCATTGACGATGAAACACAGAAATTGCATCGGAATTAAATATAAGAGACACAATGCCGACTTAAGTACAGGAAGACTGAGTCTTCCTACTGTCTATGTTTTGAGCGTTTCCTGTATCACTAGTTTTACATTCCGATGCACCTCTCCACGTTTACTGTATCCATTGGACCCTCCCATTGACGATGAAACAGAGAAATTGCATCGGAATTAAATATTAGATACACAATGCCGACTTTAGATCAGGAGGACTGAGTCTTCCTACTGTCTATGTTTTGAGCGTTTCCTGTGTCACCAGTTTTACTTTCCGATGCACCTCTGCAGGTTTACTGTTTACCCTTGGACCTTCCCATTGACGATGAAACACAGAAATTGCATCGGAATTAAATATAAGAGACACAATGCCGACTTAAGTACAGGAAGACAGAGTCTTCCTCCTGTCTATGTTTTGAGGGTTTCCTGTGTCACCAGTTTTACATTCCGATGCACCTCTGCTGGCTTAATGTATCCCTTGGACCTTCCCATTGACGATGAAACACAGAAATTGCATCGGAATTAAATATAAGAGACCCAATGCCGACTTAAGTACAGGAAGACTGAGTCTTCGTACTGTCTATGATTTGAGCGTTTCCTGTGTCACCAGTGTCACATTCCGATGCACTTCTCCAGGTTTACTGTATCCATTGGACCTTCCCATTGACAATGAAACACAGAAATTGCATCGAAATTAAATATTAGAGACACAATGCCGACATAAGAACAGGAAGACTGAGTCTTCCTACTGTCTATTATTTGAGCGTTTCCTGAATCACCAGTTTTTCAATCCGATGCACTTCTCCAGGTTTACTGTATCCATTGGACCTTCCCATTGACGATGAAACACAGAAATGGCATCGGAATTAAATATAAGAGACACAATGCCGACTTAAGTACAGGAAGACTGAGTCATCCTACTGTCTATGTTTTGTGCTTTTCCTGTGGCACCAGTTTTACATTCCATTACACCTCTGCAGGTTTACTGTATCACTTGGACCTTCCCATTGGCGATGAAACACAGAAATTGCATCGGAATTAAATATAAGAGACACAACGCCGACTTAAGTACAAGAAAACTGAGTCTTCTTACGGTGTATGTTTTGAGCGTATCCTGTGTCACCAGTTTTACATTCCGATGCACCTCTGCAGATTTACTGTATCCCTTGGGCCTTCACAGTGACGATGAAACACAGCAATTGCTTTGGAATTAAATATAAGAGACACAATGCCGTCTTAAGTACAGGAAGACTGAGTCTTCCTACTGTCTATGGTTTGAGCGTTTCCTGTGTCACCAGTTTTACATTCCGAGGCATCTCTGCAAGTTTACTGTATCCCTTGGACCTTCACAATGACGATGAAGCAGAGAAATTCCATCGGAATTATATATAAGGGACACAATGCCGACTTAAATACAGGAAGACTGAGTCCTCCTACTGTCTATGTTTTGAGCGTTTCCTGTGTCACCAGTTTTACATTCCGATGCACCTCTGCAGGTTTACTGTTTACCCTTGGACCTTCCCATTGACGATGAAACACAGAAATTGCATCGGAATTAAATATAAGAGACACAATGCCGACTTAAGTACACGAAGATTGAGTCTTCCGAATCTCTATGTTTTGAGCGTAAAACTGGTGACACAGGAAACGCTAAAAAACATAGGCAGTAGGAAGACTCAGTCTTCCTGTTCTTAAGTCGGCGTTGTGTCTCTTATATTTAATTCCGATGCAATTTCTGTCTTTCATCGTCACTGAGAAGGTCCAAGGGATACAGTAAACTTGCAGAAGTGCATCGGAATGTAAAACTGGTGACATAGGAAACGCTCAAAACATAGAGATTAGGAAGACTCAGTCTTCGTGTACTTAAGTCGGCATTGTGTCTCTTATATTTAATTCCGATGCAATTTCTGTGTTTCATCGTCAATGGGAAGGCCCAAGGGATACACTAAACCTGAAGAGGTGCATCGGAATGTAAAACTGGTGACACAGGAAACGCTCAAAAAATAGACAGTAGGAAGACTCAGTCTTCCTGTACTTAAGACGTCATTGTGTCTCTTATATTTAATTTCGATGGAATATCTCTGCTTCATCGTCAATGGGAAGGTCCAAGGGAAAACAGTAAACCTGCAGAGGTGCATCGGAATGTAAAACTGGTGACACAGGAAACGCTCAAAACATAGACGGTAGGAGGACTCAGTCTTCCTGTATTTAAGTCGGCATTGTGTCCCTTATATTTAATTCCGATGGAATTTCACTGCTTCATCGTCATTGTGAACGTCCAAGGGATACAGTAAACTTGCAGAGGTGCATCGGAATGTAAAACTGGTGACACAGGGAACGCTCAAATCATAGACAGTACGAAGACTCAGTGTTCCTGTACTTAAGTCGGCATTGTGTCTCTTATATTTAATTCCGATGCAATTCCTGCGTTTCATCGTCAATGGGAAGGTCCAAGTGATACAGTAAACCTGCAGAGGTGTATCGGAATGTAAGACTGGTGACACAGGAAACGCTCAAAACATAGACAGTACTAAGACTCAGTCTTCCTGTACTTAAGTCGGTATTGTGTCTCTTATATTTAATTCCAATTCAATTGCTGTGTTTCATCGTTAATGGGAGGGTCCAAGGGATACACTAAACCTGCAGAGGTGCATCGGAATGTAAAACTGGTGACACAGGAAACGCTCAATACATAGACAGTAGGAAGACTCAGTCTTCCTGTAAGTCATTGTGTCTCTTATATTTAATTCCGATGCAATTTCTGTGTTTCATTGCCAATTGGAAGATCCAAGGGATACAGTAAACCTGCAGAGGTGCGTCGGAATGTAAAACTGGTGACACAGGAAACGCTCAGAACATAGACAGTTGGAAGACTCAGTCTTCCTGTACTTAAGTCGGCATTGTGTTTCTTATATTTAATTCCGATGCAATTTCTGCGTTTCATCGTCAATGGGAAGGTCCAAGTGATACAGTAAACCTGCAGAGGTGTATCGGAATGTAAGACTGGTGACACAGGAAACGCTCAAAGCATAGACAGTACTAAGACTCAGTTTTCTTGTACTTAAGTCGGCGTTGTGTCTCTTATATTTAATTCCGATGCAATTTCTGTGTTTCATCGCCAATGGGAAGGTCCAAGTGATACAGTAAACCTGCAGAGGTGTAATGGAATGTAAAACTGGTGCCACAGGAAAAGCACAAAACATAGACAGTAGGATGACTCAGTCTTCCTGTTCTTAAGTGGGCAATGTGTCTCTAATATTTAATTTCGATGCAATTTCTGTGTTTCATCGTCAATGGGAAGGTCCAATGGATACAGTAAACCTGGAGAAGTGCATCGGAATGTGAAACTGCTGACACAGGAAACGCTCAAATCATAGACAGAACGAAGACTCAGTCTTCTTGTACTTAAGTCGGCATTGGGTCTCTTATATTTAATTCCGATGCAATTTCTGTGTTTCATCGTCAATGGGAAGGTCCAAGGGATACATTAAGCCAGCAGAGGTGCATCGGAATGTAAAACTGGTGACACAGGAAACTCTCAAAACATAGACAGTAGGAAGACTCTGTCTTCCTGTACTTAAGTCGGCATTGTGTCTCTTATATTTAATTCCGATGCAATTTCTGTGTTTCATCGTCAATGGGAAGGTCCAAGTGATACAGTAAACCTGCAGACGTGTAATGGAATGTAAGACTGGTGACACAGGAAACGCTCAAAACATAGACAGTACTAAGACTCAGTCTTCCTGTACTTAAGTCGGTATTGTGTCTCTTATATTTAATTCCAATGCAATATCTGTGTTTCATCGTCAATGGGAAGGTCCAAGGGATAAGGTAAACCTGCAGATGTGCATCGGAATATAAAACTAGTGACAAAGGAAACGATCAAATCATAGTAGGAAGACTCAGTCCTCCTGTTCTAAAGTCGGCATTGTGTCTCTAATATTTAATTCCGATGCAAATTCTGTGTTTCATCGTCAATGGGAAGGTCCAATGGATACAGTAATCCTGGAGAGGTGCATCCTGGTGATTCAGGAAACGCTCAAATCATAGACAGTAGGAAGACTCAGTCTTCCTGTTCTTATGTCGGCATTGTGTCTCTTATATTTAATTCCGATGCAATTTCTGTCTTTCATCGTCACTGTGAAGGTCCAAGGGATACAGTAAACTTGCAGAGATGCCTCAAAATGTAAAACTGGTGACACAGGAAACGCTCAAAACATAGACAGTAGGAAGACTCAGTCTGTGTTTCATCGTTAATGGGTGGGTCCAAGGGATACACTAAACCTGCAGAGGTGCATCGGAATGTAAAACTGGTGACACAGGAAACGCTCAAAACATAGACCGTAAGAAGACTCAGTTTTCTTGTACTTAAGTCGGCGTTGTGTCTCTTATATTTAATTCCGATGCAATTTCTGTGTTTCATCGTCAATGGCAAGGTCCAATGGATACAGTAAACCTGCAGAGGTGCATCGGAATGTAAAACTGGTGCCACAGGAAAAGCACAAACATAGACAGTAGGATGACTCAGACTTCCTGTTCTTAAGTCGGCATTGTGTCTCTAATATTTAATTTCGATGCAATTTCTGTGTTTCATCGTCAATGGGAAGGTCCAATGGATACAGTAAACCTGGAGAAGTGCATCGGAATGTGAAACTGGTGACACAGGAAACGCTCAAATCATAGACAGTACGAAGACTCAGTCTTCCTGTACTTAAGTCGGCATTGGGTCTCTTATATTTAATTCCGATGCAATTTCTGTGTTTCATCGTCAATGGGAAGGTCCAAGGGATACATTAAGCCAGCAGAGGTGCATCGGAATGTAAAACTGGTGACACAGGAAACCCTCAAAACATAGACAGGAGGAAGACTCTGTCTTCCTGTACTTAAGTCGGCATTGTGTCTCTTATATTTAATTCCGATGCAATTTCTGTGTTTCATCGTCAATGGGAAGGTCCAAGGGTAAACAGTAAACCTGCAGAGGTGCATCGGAAAGTAAAACTGGTGACACAGGAAACGCTCAAAACATAGACAGTAGGAAGACTCAGTCCTCCTGATCTAAAGTCGGCATTGTGTATCTAATATTTAATTCCGATGCAATTTGTGTGTTTCATCGTCAATGGGAAGGTCCAATGGATACAGTAAACGTGGAGAGGTGCATCGGAATGTAAAACAGGTGATACAGGAAACGCTCAAACATAGACAGTAGGAAGACTCAGTCTTCCTGTACTTAAGTCGGCATTGTGTCTCTTATATTTAATTCCGATGCAATTTCTGTGTTTCATCGTCAATGGGAAGGTCCAAGTGATACAGTAAACCTGCAGAGGTGTAATGGAATGTAAGACTGGTGACACAGGAAACGCTCAAAACATAGACAGTACTAAGACTCAGTCTTCCTGTACTTAAGTCGGTATTGCGTCTCTTATATTTAATTCCAATGCAATATCTGTGTTTCATCGTCAATGGGAAGGTCCAAGGGATACAGTAAACCTGCTGATGTGCATCGGAATATAAAACTGGTGACAAAGGAAACGATCAAATCATAGACAGTAAGAAGACTCAGTCCTCCTGTTCTAAAGTCGGCATTGTGTCTCTAATATTTAATTCCGATGCAAATTCTGTGTATCATCGTCAATGGGAAGGTCCAATGGATACTGTAAACCTGGAGAGGTGCATCGGATTGAAAAACTGGTGATTCAGGAATCGCTCAAATCATAGACAGTACGAAGACTCAGTCTTCCTGTACTTAAGTCGGCATTGTGTCTCTTATATTTAATTCCGATGCAATTTCTGTGTTTCATCGTCAATGGGAAGGTCCAAGGGATACAGTAAACCTGCAGAGGTGCAACGGAATGTAAAACTGGTGACACAGGAAACGCTCAAAGAATAGACAGTAGGAAGACTCAGTCTTCCTGTACTTAAGTCGGCATTGTGTCTCTTATATTTAATTCCGATGCAATTTCTGTGTTTCATCGTCAATGGGAAGGTTAAATGGGTACAGTAAACCTGCAGAGGTGCATCGGAATGTAAAACTGGTGACACAGGAAACGCTCAGAACATTGACAGTAGGAAGACTCAGTCTTCCTGTATTTAAGTCGGCATTGTGTCCCTTATATATAATTCCTGTGTCTTCCTACTGTCTATGTTTTGAGCGTTTCCTGTGTCACCAGTTTTACATTCCGATGCACCTTTGCAGGTTTACTGTATCCCTTGGACCTTCACAATGACGATGAAGCAGAGACATTCCATCGGAATTAAATATAAGAGACACAATACCGACTTAAGTACAGGAAGATTGAGTCTACCTCCTGTCTATGATTTGAGCGACTCCTGTGTCACCAGTTTTGCATTCCGATGCACCTCTCCAGGTTTACTGTATCCATTGGACCTTCCCACTGACGATGAAACACAGAAATTGGATCGGAATTAAATATTAGAGACACAATGCCGACTTAAGAACAGGAAGACTGAGTCATCCTACTGTCAATGTTTTGAGCGTTTCCTGTGTCACCAGTTTTACATTCCGATGGACGTCTGCAGGTTTACTGTATCCATTGGACCTTCCCATTGACGATGAAACACAGAAATTGCATCGGAATTAAATATAAGAGACACAACGCCGACTTAAGTACAAGAAAACTGAGTCTTCTTACGGTGTATGTTTGAGCGTTTCCTGTGTCACCAGTTTTACATTCCGACGCACCTCTGCAGCTTTACTGTATCCCTTGGACCTTCCCATTGGCGATGAAACACAAAAAGTTGCATCGGAATTAAATATAAGAGACACAATGACGTCTTAAATACAGGAAGTCTGAGTCTTCCTACTGTCTATGCTTTGAGCGTTTCCTGTGTCACCAGTTTTACATTCCGATGCACCTCTGCAGGTTTACTGTATCCCTTGGACCTTCACAATGACGATGAAGCAGAGAAATTCCATCGGAATTAAATATAAGAGACACAATGACGTCTTAAGTACAGGAAGACTGAGTCTTCCTACTGTCTATGTTTTGAGCGTTTCCTGTGTCACCAGTTTTACATTCCGATGCACCTTTGCAGGTTTACTGTATCCCTTGGACCTTCACAATGTCGATGAAGCAGAGATATTCCATCGGAATTAAATATAAGAGACACAATGCCGACTTAAGTACAGGGAGACTGAGTCTACCTCCTGTCTATGATTTGAGCGTTTCCTGTGTCTCCAGTCTTACATTCCGATGCACCTCTGCAGATTTACTGTATCCCATGGACCTTCCCATTGACGATGAAACCCAGAAATTGCATCGGAATTAAATATAAGAGACACAATACCGACTTAAGAACAGGAAGACCGAGTCTACCTCCTGTCTATGATTTAAGCGATTCCTGTGTCACCAGTTTTGCATTCCAATGCACCTCTCCAGGTTTACTGTATCCATTGGACCTTCCCATTGACGATGAAACACAGAAATTGGATCGGAATTAAATATTAGAGACACAATGCCTACTTAAGAAGTGGAAGACTGAGTCATCCTACTGTCTATGTTTTGAGCGTTTCCTGTGTCACCAGTTTTACATTCCGATGCACCTCTGCAGGTTTACTGTATCCATTGGACCTTCCCATTGACGATGAAACACAGAAATTGCATCGGAATTAAATATAAGAGACACAACGCCGACTTAAGTACAAGAAAACTGTGTCTTCTTACGGTCTATGTTTTGAGCGTTTCCTGTGTCACCAGTTTTACATTCCGACGCACCTCTGCAGGTTTACTGTATCCCTTGGACCTTCCCATTGGCGATGAAACACAGAAATTGCATCGGAATTAAATATAAGAGACCCAATGACGTCTTAAGTACAGGAAGACTGAGTCTTCCTACTGTCTATGTTTTGAGCGTTTCCTGTGTTACCAGTTTTACATTCCGATGCACCTCTGCAGGTTTGCTGTATCCCTTGGGCCTTCCCATTGACGATGAAACACAGAAATTGCATCGGAATTAAATATAAGAGACACAATGCCGACATAAGAACAGGAAGACTGAGTCTTCCTACTGTCTATTATTTGAGCGTTTCCTGAATCACCAGTTTTTCAATCCGATGCACTTCTCCAGGTTTACTGTATCCATTGGACCTTCCCATTGACGATGAAACACAGAAATGGCATCGGAATTAAATATAAGAGACACAATGCCGACTTAAGTACAGGAAGACTGAGTCATCCTACTGTCTATGTTTTGTGCTTTTCCTGTGGCACCAGTTTTACATTCCATTACACCTCTGCAGGTTTACTGTATCACTTGGACCTTCCCATTGGCGATGAAACACAGAAATTGCATCGGAATTAAATATAAGAGACACAACGCCGACTTAAGTACAAGAAAACTGAGTCTTCTTACGGTGTATGTTTTGAGCGTATCCTGTGTCACCAGTTTTACATTCCGATGCACCTCTGCAGATTTACTGTATCCCTTGGGCCTTCACAGTGACGATGAAACACAGCAATTGCTTTGGAATTAAATATAAGAGACACAATGCCGTCTTAAGTACAGGAAGATTGAGTCTTCCTACTGTCTATGGTTTGAGCGTTTCCTGTGTCACCAGTTTTACATTCCGAGGCATCTCTGCAAGTTTACTGTATCCCTTGGACCTTCACAATGACGATGAAGCAGAGAAATTCCATCGGAATTATATATAAGGGACACAATGCCGACTTAAATACAGGAAGACTGAGTCCTCCTACTGTCTATGTTTTGAGCGTTTCCTGTGTCACCAGTTTTACATTCCGATGCACCTCTGCAGGTTTACTGTTTACCCTTGGACCTTCCCATTGACGATGAAACACAGAAATTGCATCGGAATTAAATATAAGAGACACAATGCCGACTTAACTACACGAAGATTGAGTCTTCCGAATCTCTATGTTTTGAGCGTAAAACTGGTGACACAGGAAACGCTAAAAAACATAGGCAGTAGGAAGACTCAGTCTTCCTGTTCTTAAGTCGGCGTTGTGTCTCTTATATTTAATTCCGATGCAATTTCTGTCCTTCATCGTCACTGAGAAGGTCCAAGGGATACAGTAAACTTGCAGAAGTGCATCGGAATGTAAAACTGGTGACACAGGAAACGCTCAAAACATAGAGATTAGGAAGACTCAGTCTTCGTGTACTTAAGTCGGCATTGTGTCTCTTATATTTAATTCCGATGCAATTTCTGTGTTTCATCGTCAATGGGAAGGCCCAAGGGATACACTAAACCTGAAGAGGTGCATCGGAATGTAAAACTGGTGACACAGGAAACGCTCAAAAAATAGACAGTAGGAAGACTCAGTCTTCCTGTACTTAAGACGTCATTGTGTCTCTTATATTTAATTTCGATGGAATATCTCTGCTTCATCGTCAATGGGAAGGTCCAAGGGAAAACAGTAAACCTGCAGAGGTGCATCGGAATGTAAAACTGGTGACACAGGAAACGCTCAAAACATAGACGGTAGGAGGACTCAGTCTTCCTGTATTTAAGTCGGCATTGTGTCCCTTATATTTAATTCCGATGGAATTTCACTGCTTCATCGTCATTGTGAACGTCCAAGGGATACAGTAAACTTGCAGAGGTGCATCGGAATGTAAAACTGGTGACACAGGGAACGCTCAAATCATAGACAGTACGAAGACTCAGTGTTCCTGTACTTAAGTCGGCATTGTGTCTCTTATATTTAATTCCGATGCAATTCCTGCGTTTCATCGTCAATGGGAAGGTCCAAGTGATACAGTAAACCTGCAGAGGTGTATCGGAATGTAAGACTGGTGACACAGGAAACGCTCAAAACATAGACAGTACTAAGACTCAGTCTTCCTGTACTTAAGTCGGTATTGTGTCTCTTATATTTAATTCCAATTCAATTGCTGTGTTTCATCGTTAATGGGAGGGTCCAAGGGATACACTAAACCTGCAGAGGTGCATCGGAATGTAAAACTGGTGACACAGGAAACGCTCAATACATAGACAGTAGGAAGACTCAGTCTTCCTGTAAGTCATTGTGTCTCTTATATTTAATTCCGATGCAATTTCTGTGTTTCATTGCCAATTGGAAGATCCAAGGGATACAGTAAACCTGCAGAGGTGCGTCGGAATGTAAAACTGGTGACACAGGAAACGCTCAGAACATAGACAGTTGGAAGACTCAGTCTTCCTGTACTTAAGTCGGCATTGTGTTTCTTATATTTAATTCCGATGCAATTTCTGCGTTTCATCGTCAATGGGAAGGTCCAAGTGATACAGTACACCTGCAGAGGTGTATCGGAATGTAAGACTGGTGACACAGGAAACGCTCAAAGCATAGACAGTACTAAGACTCAGTTTTCTTGTACTTAAGTCGGCGTTGTGTCTCTTATATTTAATTCCGATGCAATTTCTGTGTTTCATCGCCAATGGGAAGGTCCAAGTGATACAGTAAACCTGCAGAGGTGTAATGGAATGTAAAACTGGTGCCACAGGAAAAGCACAAAACATAGACAGTAGGATGACTCAGTCTTCCTGTTCTTAAGTGGGCAATGTGTCTCTAATATTTAATTTCGATGCAATTTCTGTGTTTCATCGTCAATGGGAAGGTCCAATGGATACAGTAAACCTGGAGAAGTGCATCGGAATGTGAAACTGCTGACACAGGAAACGCTCAAATCATAGACAGAACGAAGACTCAGTCTTCTTGTACTTAAGTCGGCATTGGGTCTCTTATATTTAATTCCGATGCAATTTCTGTGTTTCATCGTCAATGGGAAGGTCCAAGGGATACATTAAGCCAGCAGAGGTGCAACGGAATGTAAAACTGGTGACACAGGAAACTCTCAAAACATAGACAGTAGGAAGACTCTGTCTTCCTGTACTTAAGTCGGCATTGTGTCTCTTATATTTAATTCCGATGCAATTTCTGTGTTTCATCGTCAATGGGAAGGTCCAAGTGATACAGTAAACCTGCAGACGTGTAATGGAATGTAAGACTGGTGACACAGGAAACGCTCAAAACATAGACAGTACTAAGACTCAGTCTTCCTGTACTTAAGTCGGTATTGTGTCTCTTATATTTAATTCCAATGCAATATCTGTGTTTCATCGTCAATGGGAAGGTCCAAGGGATAAGGTAAACCTGCAGATGTGCATCGGAATATAAAACTAGTGACAAAGGAAACGATCAAATCATAGTAGGAAGACTCAGTCCTCCTGTTCTAAAGTCGGCATTGTGTCTCTAATATTTAATTCCGATGCAAATTCTGTGTTTCATCGTCAATGGGAAGGTCCAATGGATACAGTAATCCTGGAGAGGTGCATCCTGGTGATTCAGGAAACGCTCAAATCATAGACAGTAGGAAGACTCAGTCTTCCTGTTCTTATGTCGGCATTGTGTCTCTTATATTTAATTCCGATGCAATTTCTGTCTTTCATCGTCACTGTGAAGGTCCAAGGGATACAGTAAACTTGCAGAGATGCCTCAAAATGTAAAACTGGTGACACAGGAAACGCTCAAAACATAGACAGTAGGAAGACTCAGTCTGTGTTTCATCGTTAATGGGAGGGTCCAAGGGATACACTAAACCTGCAGAGGTGCATCGGAATGTAAAACTGGTGACACAGGAAACGCTCAAAACATAGACCGTAAGAAGACTCAGTTTTCTTGTACTTAAGTCGGCGTTGTGTCTCTTATATTTAATTCCGATGCAATTTCTGTGTTTCATCGTCAATGGCAAGGTCCAATGGATACAGTAAACCTGCAGAGGTGCATCGGAATGTAAAACTGGTGCCACAGGAAAAGCACAAACATAGACAGTAGGATGACTCAGACTTCCTGTTCTTAAGTCGGCATTGTGTCTCTAATATTTAATTTCGATGCAATTTCTGTGTTTCATCGTCAATGGGAAGGTCCAATGGATACAGTAAACCTGGAGAAGTGCATCGGAATGTGAAACTGGTGACACAGGAAACGCTCAAATCATAGACAGTACGAAGACTCAGTCTTCCTGTACTTAAGTCGGCATTGGGTCTCTTATATTTAATTCCGATGCAATTTCTGTGTTTCATCGTCAATGGGAAGGTCCAAGGGATACATTAAGCCAGCAGAGGTGCATCGGAATGTAAAACTGGTGACACAGGAAACCCTCAAAACATAGACAGGAGGAAGACTCTGTCTTCCTGTACTTAAGTCGGCATTGTGTCTCTTATATTTAATTCCGATGCAATTTCTGTGTTTCATCGTCAATGGGAAGGTCCAAGGGTAAACAGTAAACCTGCAGAGGTGCATCGGAAAGTAAAACTGGTGACACAGGAAACGCTCAAAACATAGACAGTAGGAAGACTCAGTCCTCCTGATCTAAAGTCGGCATTGTGTATCTAATATTTAATTCCGATGCAATTTGTGTGTTTCATCGTCAATGGGAGGGTCCAATGGATACAGTAAACGTGGAGAGGTGCATCGGAATGTAAAACAGGTGATACAGGAAACGCTCAAACATAGACAGTAGGAAGACTCAGTCTTCCTGTACTTAAGTCGGCATTGTGTCTCTTATATTTAATTCCGATGCAATTTCTGTGTTTCATCGTCAATGGGAAGGTCCAAGTGATACAGTAAACCTGCAGAGGTGTAATGGAATGTAAGACTGGTGACACAGGAAACGCTCAAAACATAGACAGTACTAAGACTCAGTCTTCCTGTACTTAAGTCGGTATTGCGTCTCTTATATTTAATTCCAATGCAATATCTGTGTTTCATCGTCAATGGGAAGGTCCAAGGGATACAGTAAACCTGCTGATGTGCATCGGAATATAAAACTGGTGACAAAGGAAACGATCAAATCATAGACAGTAAGAAGACTCAGTCCTCCTGTTCTAAAGTCGGCATTGTGTCTCTAATATTTAATTCCGATGCAAATTCTGTGTATCATCGTCAATGGGAAGGTCCAATGGATACTGTAAACCTGGAGAGGTGCATCGGATTGAAAAACTGGTGATTCAGGAATCGCTCAAATCATAGACAGTACGAAGACTCAGTCTTCCTGTACTTAAGTCGGCATTGTGTCTCTTATATTTAATTCCGATGCAATTTCTGTGTTTCATCGTCAATGGGAAGGTCCAAGGGATACAGTAAACCTGCAGAGGTGCAACGGAATGTAAAACTGGTGACACAGGAAACGCTCAAAGAATAGACAGTAGGAAGATTCAGTCTTCCTGTACTTAAGTCGGCATTGTGTCTCTTATATTTAATTCCGATGCAATTTCTGTGTTTCATCGTCAATGGGAAGGTTAAATGGGTACAGTAAACCTGCAGAGGTGCATCGGAATGTAAAACTGGTGACACAGGAAACGCTCAGAACATTGACAGTAGGAAGACTCAGTCTTCCTGTATTTAAGTCGGCATTGTGTCCCTTATAAATAATTCCTGTGTCTTCCTACTGTCTATGTTTTGAGCGTTTCCTGTGTCACCAGTTTTACATTCCGATGCACCTTTGCAGGTTTACTGTATCCCTTGGACCTTCACAATGACGATGAAGCAGAGACATTCCATCGGAATTAAATATAAGAGACACAATACCGACTTAAGTACAGGAAGATTGAGTCTACCTCCTGTCTATGATTTGAGCGACTCCTGTGTCACCAGTTTTGCATTCCGATGCACCTCTCCAGGTTTACTGTATCCATTGGACCTTCCCACTGACGATGAAACACAGAAATTGGATCGGAATTAAATATTAGAGACACAATGCCGACATAAGAACAGGAAGACTGAGTCATCCTACTGTCAATGTTTTGAGCGTTTCCTGTGTCACCAGTTTTACATTCCGATGGACGTCTGCAGGTTTACTGTATCCATTGGACCTTCCCATTGACGATGAAACACAGAAATTGCATCGGAATTAAATATAAGAGACACAACGCCGACTTAAGTACAAGAAAAATGAGTCTTCTTACGGTGTATGTTTGAGCGTTTCCTGTGTCACCAGTTTTACATTCCGACGCACCTCTGCAGCTTTACTGTATCCCTTGGACCTTCCCATTGGCGATGAAACACAAAAAGTTGCATCGGAATTAAATATAAGAGACACAATGACGTCTTAAATACAGGAAGTCTGAGTCTTCCTACTGTCTATGCTTTGAGCGTTTCCTGTGTCACCAGTTTTACATTCCGATGCACCTCTGCAGGTTTACTGTATCCCTTGGACCTTCACAATGACGATGAAGCAGAGAAATTCCATCGGAATTAAATATAAGAGACACAATGACGTCTTAAGTACAGGAAGACTGAGTCTTCCTACTGTCTATGTTTTGAGCGTTTCCTGTGTCACCAGTTTTACATTCCGATGCACCTTTGCAGGTTTACTGTATCCCTTGGACCTTCACAATGTCGATGAAGCAGAGATATTCCATCGGAATTAAATATAAGAGACACAATGCCGACTTAAGTACAGGGAGACTGAGTCTACCTCCTGTCTATGATTTGAGCGTTTCCTGTGTCTCCAGTCTTACATTCCGATGCACCTCTGCAGATTTACTGTATCCCATGGACCTTCCCATTGACGATGAAACCCAGAAATTGCATCGGAATTAAATATAAGAGACACAATACCGACTTAAGAACAGGATGACCGAGTCTACCTCCTGTCTATGATTTAAGCGATTCCTGTGTCACCAGTTTTGCATTCCAATGCACCTCTCCAGGTTTACTGTATCCATTGGACCTTCCCATTGACGATGAAACACAGAAATTGGATCGGAATTAAATATTAGAGACACAATGCCTACTTAAGAAGTGGAAGACTGAGTCATCCTACTGTCTATGTTTTGAGCGTTTCCTGTGTCACCAGTTTTACATTCCGATGCACCTCTGCAGGTTTACTGTATCCATTGGACCTTCCCATTGACGATGAAACACAGAAATTGCATCGGAATTAAATATAAGAGACACAACGCCGACTTAAGTACAAGAAAACTGTGTCTTCTTACGGTCTATGTTTTGAGCGTTTCCTGTGTCACCAGTTTTACATTCCGACGCACCTCTGCAGGTTTACTGTATCCCTTGGACCTTCCCATTGGCGATGAAACACAGAAATTGCATCGGAATTAAATATAAGAGACCCAATGACGTCTTAAGTACAGGAAGACTGAGTCTTCCTACTGTCTATGTTTTGAGCGTTTCCTGTGTTACCAGTTTTACATTCCGATGCACCTCTGCAGGTTTGCTGTATCCCTTGGGCCTTCCCATTGACGATGAAACACAGAAATTGCATCGGAATTAAATATAAGAGACACAATGCCGACTTAAGTACAGGAAGACTGAGTCTTCCTACTGTCTATGTTTTGAGCGTTTCCTGTGTCACCAGTTTTGCATTCCGATGCACCTCTGCAGGTTTACTGTACCCATTGGACCTTCCCATTGACGATGAAACAGGAAAATTGCATCGAAATTAAATATTAGAGACACAATGCCGACTTAAGAACAGGAAGACTGAGTCATCCTACTGTCTATGTTTTGAGCGTTTCCTGTGTCACCAGTTTTTCATTCCGATGCAACTCTGCAGGTTTACTGTATCCATTGGACCTTCCCATTGACGATGAAACACAGAAATTGCATCGGAATTAAATATAAGAGACACAATGACGTCTTAAGTACAGGAGGACTGAGTCTTCCTACTGTCTGTGTTTTGAGCGTTTCCTGTGTTACCAGTTTTACATTCCGATGCACCTCTGCAGGTTTACCTTATCCCTTGGACCTTCACAGTGACGATGAAACACAGCAATTGCTTTGGAATTAAGTATAAGAGACACAATGCCGACTTAAGTACAGGAAGACTGAGTCTTCGTACACTCTACGCTTTGAGCGTTTCCTGTGTCTCCAGTTTTACATTCCGATGCAGCTCTGCAAGTTTACTGTATCCCTTGGACCTTCACAGTGACGATGAAACACAGAAATTGCATCGGAATTAAATAAAAGAGACAAATTGCTGACTTAAGAACAGGAAGACTTAGTCCTCCTACTGTCTATGTCTTTTAGCGTTTCCTGTGTCACCAGTTTTACATTCCGATGCACCTCTGCAGGTTTACTGTATCCATTGGGCCTTCCCATTGACGATGAAACACAGAAATTGCATCGGAATTAGATATAAGAGACACAACGCCGACTTAAGTACTTGAAAACTGAGTCTTCTTACGGTGTATGTTTGAGGGTTTCCTGTGTCACCAGTTTTACATTCCGACGCACCTCTGCAGATTTACTGTATCCCTTGGACCTTCCCATTGGCGATGAAACACAGAAAGTTGCATCGGAATTAAATATAAGAGACACAATGACGTCTTAAATACAGGAAGACTGAGTCTTCCTACTGTCTATGTATTGAGCGTTTCCTGTGTCACCAGTTTTACATTCCGATGCACCTCTGCAGGTTTACTGTATCCCTTGGACCTTCACAATGACGATGAAGCAGAGAAATTCCATCGGAATTAAATATAAGAGACACAATGACGTCTTAAGTACAGGAAGACTGAGTCTTCCTACTGTCTATGTTTTCAGCGTTTCCTGTGTCACCAGTTTTACATTCCGATGCACCTTTGCAGGTTCACTGTATCCCTTGGACCTTCACAATGACGATGAAGCAGAGATATTCCATCGGAATTGAATATAAGAGACACAATGCCGACTTCAGTACAGGAAGACTGAGTCTACCTCCTGTCTATGATTTGAGCGTTTCCTGTGTCACCAGTCTTACATTCCGATGCACCTCTGCAGATTTACTGTATCCCATGGACCTTCCCATTGACGATGAAACACAGAAATTGCATCGGAATTAAATATAAGAGACACAATGCCGACTTAAGTACAGGAAGACTGAGTCTTCGTACTGTCTATGATTTGAGCGTTTCCTGTGTCACCAGTTTTACATTCCGATGCACCTCTCCAGGTTTACTGTATCCATTGGACCTTCCGATTGACGATGAAACACAGAAATTGCATCGGAATTAAATATTAGAGTCACAATGCCGACTTAAGAACAGGAAGACTGAGTCATCCTACTGTCTATGTTTTGAGCGTTTCCTGTGTCACCAGTTTTACATTCCGATGCACCTCTGCAGGTTTACTGTATCCATTGGACCTTCCCATTGACGATGAAACACAGAAATTGCATCGGAATTAAATATAAGAGACACATCGCCGACTTAAGTACAAGAAAACTGAGTCGTCTTACGGCCTATTTTTTGAGCGTTTCCTGTGTCACCAGTTTTACATTCCGACGCACCTCGGCAGGTTTACTGTATCCCTTGGACCTTCCCATTGACGATGAAACACAGAAATTGCATTGGAATTAAATTTAAGAGACACAATACCGACTTAAGTACAGGAAGAGTGAGTCTTAGTACTGTCTATGTTTTGAACGTTTGCTGTGTCACCAGTCTTACATTCCGATACACCTCTGCAGGTTTACTGTGTCACTTGGACCTTCCCATTGACGATGAAACGCAGAAATTGCATCGGAATTAAATATAAGAGACACAATGCCGACTTAAGTACAGGAAGACTGAGTCTTCCTACTGTCTATGTTTTGAGCGTTTCCTGAATCACTAGTTTTACATTCCGATGCACCTCTCCAGATTTACTGTATCCATTGGACCTTCCCATTGACGATGAAACACAGAAATTGCATCGGAATTAAATATTAGAGACACAATGCCGACTTTAGATCAGGAGGACTGAGTCTTCCTACTGTCTATGTTTTGAGCGTTTCCTGTGTCACCAGTTTTACTTTCCGATGCACCTCTGCAGGTTTACTGTTTACCCTTGGACCTTCCCATTGAGGTTGAAACACAGAACTTGCATCGGAATTAAATATAAGAGACACAATGCCGACTTAAGTACAGGAAGACAGAGTCTTCCTACTGTCTATGTTTTGAGCGTTTCCTGTGTCACCAGTTTTACATTCCGATGCACCTCTTCAGGTTTAGTGTATCTCGTGGGCCTCCCCATTGACGATGAAATACAGAAATTGCATCGAAATTAAATATAAGAGACACAACGCCGACTTAAGTACAAGAAAACTGAGTCTTCTTACGGTCTATGCTTTGAGCGTTTCCTGTTTCACCAGTTTTACATTCCGACGCACCTCTGCAGGTTTACTGTATCCCTTGGACCTTCCCATTGGCGATATAACACAGAAATTGCATCGGAATTAAATATAAGAGACACAATGAAGTACAGGAAGACTGCGTCTTCCTACTGTCTATGTTTTGAGCGTTTCCTGTGTTACCAGTTTTACATTCCGATGCACCTCTGCAGGTTTGCTGTATCCCTTGGACCTTCACAATGACGATGAAGCAGAGAAATTCCATCGGAATTAAATATAAGAGACACAATGACGTCTTAAGTACAGGAAGACTGAGTCTTCCTACTGTCTATGTTTTCAGCGTTTCCTGTGTCACCAGTTTTACATTCCGATGCACCTTTGCAGGTTCACTGTATCCCTTGGACCTTCACAATGACGATGAAGCAGAGATATTCCATCGGAATTGAATATAAGAGACACAATGCCGACTTCAGTACAGGAAGACTGAGTCTACCTCCTGTCTATGATTTGAGCGTTTCCTGTGTCACCAGTCTTACATTCCGATGCACCTCTGCAGATTTACTGTATCCCATGGACCTTCCCATTGACGATGAAACACAGAAATTGCATCGGAATTAAATATAAGAGACACAATGCCGACTTAAGTACAGGAAGACTGAGTCTTCGTACTGTCTATGATTTGAGCGTTTCCTGTGTCACCAGTTTTACATTCCGATGCACCTCTCCAGGTTTACTGTATCCATTGGACCTTCCGATTGACGATGAAACACAGAAATTGCATCGGAATTAAATATTAGAGTCACAATGCCGACTTTAGATCAGGAGGACTGAGTCTTCCTACTGTCTATGTTTTGAGCGTTTCCTGTGTCACCAGTTTTACTTTCCGATGCACCTCTGCAGGTTTACTGTTTACCCTTGGACCTTCCCATTGAGGATGAAACACAGAACTTGCATCGGAATTAAATATAAGAGACACAATGCCGACTTAAGTACAGGAAGACAGAGTCTTCCTACTGTCTATGTTTTGAGCGTTTCCTGTGTCACCAGTTTTACATTCCGATGCACCTCTTCAGGTTTAGTGTATCTCGTGGGCCTCCCCATTGACGATGAAATACAGAAATTGCATCGAAATTAAATATAAGAGACACAATGACGACTTAAGTACAGGAAGACTGAGTGTTCCTACTGTCTATGTTCTGAGCGTTTCCTGTGTCACCAGTTTTACATTCCGATGCACTTCTCCAGGTTCACTGTATCCATTGGACCATCCCATTGACGATGAAACACAGAAATTGCATCGAAATTAAATATTAGAGACACAATGCCGACTTAAGAACAGGAAGACTGATTCATCCTACTGTCTATGTTTTGTGCTTTTCCTGTGGCACCAGTTTTACATTCCGATGCACCTCTGCAGGTTTACTGTACCCATTGGACCTTCCCATTGACGATGAAACACAGAAATTGCATCGGAATTAAATAAAAGAGACACAACGCCGACTTAAGTACAAGAAAACTGTGTCTTCTTACGGTCTATGTTTTGAGCGTTTCCTGTGTCACCAGTTTTACATTCCGACGCACCTCTGCAGGTTTACTGTATCCCTTGGACCTTCCCATTGGCGATGAAACACAGAAATTGCATCGGAATTAAATATAAGAGACCCAATGACGTCTTAAGTACAGGAAGACTGAGTCTTCCTACTGTCTATGTTTTGAGCGTTTCCTGTGTTACCAGTTTTACATTCCGATGCACCTCTGCAGGTTTGCTGTATCCCTTGGGCCTTCCCATTGACGATGAAACACAGAAATTGCATCGGAATTAAATATAAGAGACACAATGCCGACTTAAGTACAGGAAGACTGAGTCTTCCTACTGTCTATGTTTTGAGCGTTTCCTGTGTCACCAGTTTTGCATTCCGATGCACCTCTGCAGGTTTACTGTACCCATTGGACCTTCCCATTGACGATGAAACAGGAAAATTGCATCGAAATTAAATATTAGAGACACAATGCCGACTTAAGAACAGGAAGACTGAGTCATCCTACTGTCTATGTTTTGAGCGTTTCCTGTGTCACCAGTTTTTCATTCCGATGCACCTCTGCAGCTTTACTGTATCCCTTGGACCTTCCCATTGGCGATGAAACACAAAAAGTTGCATCGGAATTAAATATAAGAGACACAATGACGTCTTAAATACAGGAAGTCTGAGTCTTCCTACTGTCTATGCTTTGAGCGTTTCCTGTGTCACCAGTTTTACATTCCGATGCACCTCTGCAGGTTTACTGTATCCCTTGGACCTTCACAATGACGATGAAGCAGAGAAATTCCATCGGAATTAAATATAAGAGACACAATGACGTCTTAAGTACAGGAAGACTGAGTCTTCCTACTGTCTATGTTTTGAGCGTTTCCTGTGTCACCAGTTTTACATTCCGATGCACCTTTGCAGGTTTACTGTATCCCTTGGACCTTCACAATGTCGATGAAGCAGAGATATTCCATCGGAATTAAATATAAGAGACACAATGCCGACTTAAGTACAGGGAGACTGAGTCTCCCTCCTGTCTATGATTTGAGCGTTTCCTGTGTCTCCAGTCTTACATTCCGATGCACCTCTGCAGATTTACTGTATCCCATGGACCTTCCCATTGACGATGAAACCCAGAAATTGCATCGGAATTAAATATAAGAGACACAATACCGACTTAAGAACAGGAAGACCGAGTCTACCTCCTGTCTATGATTTAAGCGATTCCTGTGTCACCAGTTTTGCATTCCAATGCACCTCTCCAGGTTTACTGTATCCATTGAACCTTCCCATTGACGATGAAACACAGAAATTGGATCGGAATTAAATATTAGAGACACAATGCCTACTTAAGAAGTGGAAGACTGAGTCATCCTACTGTCTATGTTTTGAGCGTTTCCTGTGTCACCAGTTTTACATTCCGATGCACCTCTGCAGGTTTACTGTATCCATTGGACCTTCCCATTGACGATGAAACACAGAAATTGCATCGGAATTAAATATAAGAGACACAACGCCGACTTAAGTACAAGAAAACTGTGTCTTCTTACGGTCTATGTTTTGAGCGTTTCCTGTGTCACCAGTTTTACATTCCGACGCACCTCTGCAGGTTTACTGTATCCCTTGGACCTTCCCATTGGCGATGAAACACAGAAATTGCATCGGAATTAAATATAAGAGACCCAATGACGTCTTAAGTACAGGAAGACTGAGTCTTCCTACTGTCTATGTTTTGAGCGTTTCCTGTGTTACCAGTTTTACATTCCGATGCACCTCTGCAGGTTTGCTGTATCCCTTGGGCCTTCCCATTGACGATGAAACACAGAAATTGCATCGGAATTAAATATAAGAGACACAATGCCGACTTAAGTACAGGAAGACTGAGTCTTCCTAATGTCTATGTTTTGAGCGTTTCCTGTGTCACCAGTTTTGCATTCCGATGCACCTCTGCAGGTTTACTGTACCCATTGGACCTTCCCATTGACGATGAAACAGGAAAATTGCATCGAAATTAAATATTAGAGACACAATGCCGACTTACGAACAGGAAGACTGAGTCATCCTACTGTCTATGTTTTGAGCGTTTCCTGTGTCACCAGTTTTTCATTCCGATGCAACTCTGCAGGTTTACTGTATCCATTGGACCTTCCCATTGACGATGAAACACAGAAATTGCATCGGAATTAAATATAAGAGACACAATGACGTCTTAAGTACAGGAGGACTGAGTCTTCCTACTGTCTGTGTTTTGAGCGTTTCCTGTGTTACCAGTTTTACATTCCGATGCACCTCTGCAGGTTTACCTTATCCCTTGGACCTTCACAGTGACGATGAAACACAGCAATTGCTTTGGAATTAAGTATAAGAGACACAATGCCGACTTAAGTACAGGAAGACTGAGTCTTCGTACACTCTACGCTTTGAGCGTTTCCTGTGTCTCCAGTTTTACATTCCGATGCAGCTCTGCAAGTTTACTGTATCCCTTGGACCTTCACAGTGACGATGAAACACAGAAATTGCATCGGAATTAAATAAAAGAGACAAATTGCCGACTTAAGAACAGGAAGACTTAGTCCTCCTACTGTCTATGTCTTTTAGCGTTTCCTGTGTCACCAGTTTTACATTCCGATGCACCTCTGCAGGTTTACTGTATCCATTGGACCTTCCCATTGACGATGAAACACAGAAATTGCATCGGAATTAGATATAAGAGACACAACGCCGACTTAAGTACTTGAAAACTGAGTCTTCTTACGGTGTATGTTTGAGGGTTTCCTGTGTCACCCGTTTTACATTCCGACGCACCTCTGCAGATTTACTGTATCCCTTGGACTTTCCCATTGGCGATGAAACACAGAAAGTTGCATCGGAATTAAATATAAGAGACACAATGACGTCTTAAATACAGGAAGACTGAGTCTTCCTACTGTCTATGTATTGAGCGTTTCCTGTGTCACCAGTTTTACATTCCGATGCACCTCTGCAGGTTTACTGTATCCCTTGGACCTTCACAATGACGATGAAGCAGAGAAATTCCATCGGAATTAAATATAAGAGACACAATGACGTCTTAAGTACAGGAAGACTGAGTCTTCCTACTGTCTATGTTTTCAGCGTTTCCTGTGTCACCAGTTTTACATTCCGATGCACCTTTGCAGGTTCACTGTATCCCTTGGACCTTCACAATGACGATGAAGCAGAGATATTCCATCGGAATTGAATATAAGAGACACAATGCCGACTTCAGTACAGGAAGACTGAGTCTACCTCCTGTCTATGATTTGAGCGTTTCCTGTGTCACCAGTCTTACATTCCGATGCACCTCTGCAGATTTACTGTATCCCATGGACCTTCCCATTGACGATGAAACACAGAAATTGCATCGGAATTAAATATAAGAGACACAATGCCGACTTAAGTACAGGAAGACTGAGTCTTCGTACTGTCTATGATTTGAGCGTTTCCTGTGTCACCAGTTTTACATTCCGATGCACCTCTCCAGGTTTACTGTATCCATTGGACCTTCCGATTGACGATGAAACACAGAAATTGCATCGGAATTAAATATTAGAGTCACAATGCCGACTTAAGAACAGGAAGACTGAGTCATCCTACTGTCTATGTTTTGAGCGTTTCCTGTGTCACCAGTTTTACATTCCGATGCACCTCTGCAGGTTTACTGTATCCATTGGACCTTCCCATTGACGATGAAACACAGAAATTGCATCGGAATTAAATATAAGAGACACATCGCCGACTTAAGTACAAGAAAACTGAGTCGTCTTACGGCCTATTTTTTGAGCGTTTCCTGTGTCAACAGTTTTACATTCCGATGCACATCTGTAGGTTTACTGTATCCCTTGGGCCTTCCCATTGACGATGAAACACAGAAATTGCATCGGAATTAAATATAAGAGACACAATGCCGACTTAAGTACAGGAAGACTGAGTCTTCGTACTGTTTATGATTTGAGCGTTTCCTGTGTCACCAGTTTTAGATTCCGATGCACCTCTGCAGGTTTACTGTACCCATTGGACCTTCACATTGACGATGAAACAGAGAAATTGCATCGGAATTAAATATAAGAGACACAACGCCGACTTAAGTACAAGAAAACTGAGAATTCTTACGGTCTATGCTTTGAGCGTTTCCTGTGTCACCAGTTTTACATTCCGATACACCTCTGCAGGTTTACTGTGTCACTTGGACCTTCCCATTGACGATGAAACGCAGAAATTGCATCGGAATTAAATATAAGAGACACAATGCCGACTTAAGTACAGGAAGACTGAGTCTTCCTACTGTCTATGTTTTGAGCGTTTCCTGAATCACTAGTTTTACATTCCGATGCACCTCTCCAGATTTACTGTATCCATTGGACCTTCCCATTGACGATGAAACACAGAAATTGCATCGGAATTAAATATTAGAGACACAATGCCGACTTTAGATCAGGAGGACTGAGTCTTCCTACTGTCTATGTTTTGAGCGTTTCCTGTGTCACCAGTTTTACTTTCCGATGCACCTCTGCAGGTTTACTGTTTACCCTTGGACCTTCCCATTGAGGATGAAACACAGAACTTGCATCGGAATTAAATATAAGAGACACAATGCCGACTTAAGTACAGGAAGACAGAGTCTTCCTACTGTCTATGTTTTGAGCGTTTCCTGTGTCACCAGTTTTACATTCCGATGCACCTCTTCAGGTTTAGTGTATCTCGTGGGCCTCCCCATTGACGATGAAATACAGAAATTGCATCGAAATTAAATATAAGAGACACAATGACGACTTAAGTACAGGAAGACTGAGTGTTCCTACTGTCTATGTTCTGAGCGTTTCCTGTGTCACCAGTTTTACATCCCGATGCACTTCTCCAGGTTCACTGTATCCATTGGACCATCCCATTGACGATGAAACACAGAAATTGCATCGAAATTAAATATTAGAGACACAATGCCGACTTAAGAACAGGAAGACTGATTCATCCTACTGTCTATGTTTTGTGCTTTTCCTGTGGCACCAGTTTTACATTCCGATGCACCTCTGCAGGTTTACTGTACCCATTGGACCTTCCCATTGACGATGAAACACAGAAATTGCATCGGAATTAAATAAAAGAGACACAACGCCGACTTAAGTACAAGAAAACTGAGTCTTCTTACGGTCTATGCTTTGAGCGTTTCCTGTTTCACCAGTTTTACATTCCGACGCACCTCTGCAGGTTTACTGTATCCCTTGGACCTTCCCATTGGCGATATAACACAGAAATTGCATCGGAATTAAATATAAGAGACACAATGAAGTACAGGAAGACTGCGTCTTCCTACTGTCTATGTTTTGAGCGTTTCCTGTGTCACCAGTTTTACATTCCGATGCACCCTTGCAGGTTTACTGTATCCCTTGGACTTTCACAGTGACGATGAAACACAGCAATTGCTTTGGAATTAAATATAAGAGACACAATGACGTCTTTAGTACAGGAAGACTGAGTCATCGTACTGTTTATGATTTGAGCGTTTCCTGTGTCACCAGATTTACATTCCGATGCACCTCTGCAGGTTTACTGTATCCCTTGGACCTTCCCATTGGCGATGAAACACAGAAATTCCATCGGAATTAAATATAAGAGACACAATGAATTACAGGAAGACTGAGTCTGCCTACTGTCTATGTTTTGAGCGTTTCCTGTGTCACCAGTTTTACATTCCGTTGCACGTCTGCTGGTTTACTGTATCCATTGGACCTTCCCATTGACGATGAAACACAGAAATTGCATCGGAATTAAATATAAGAGACACAACGCCAACTTAAGTACAAGAAAACTGAGTCTTCTTTCGGTGTATGTTTGAGCGTTTCCTGTGTCACCAGTTTTACATTCCGACGCACCTCTGCAGGTTTACTGTATCCCTTGGACCTTCCCATTGGCGATGAAACACAGAAAGTTGCATCGGAATTAAATATAAGAGACACAATGACGTCTTAAGAACAGGAAGACTGAGTCTTCCTACTGTCTATGTATTGAGCGTTTCCTGTGTCACAAGTTTTACATTCCGATGCACCTCTGCAGGTTTACTGTATCCCTTTGACCTTCACAATGACGATGAAGCAGAGATATTCCATCGGAATTAAATGGAAGAAACACAATGCCGACTTAAGTACAGGAAGACTGAGTCTACCTCCTGTCTATGATTTGAGTGTTTCCTGTGTCACCAGTCTTACATTCCGATGCACCTCTGCAGATTTACTGTATCCCATGGACATTCCCATTGACGATGAAACATAGAAATTCCATCGGAATTAAATATAAGAGACACAATGCCGACTTAAGTACAGGAAGACTGAGTCTTCCTACTGTCTATGTTTTGAGCGTTTCCTGGGTGATCAGTTATGCATTCTGATGCACCTCTGCAGGTTTACTGTATCACTTGGACCTTCCCATTGACGATGAAACAGAGGAATTCCACCGGAATTAAATATAAGAGATACAATCCCAACTTAAATACAGGAAGATTTAGTCATCCTACTGTCTATGTCTTGAGCGTTTCCAGCGTCACCAGTTTTACATTCCGATGCACTTTTGCAGGTTTACTGTATCCCTTGGACCTTCCCATTGACGATGAAACACAGAAATTGCATCGGAATTAAATATAAGAGACACAACGCCGACTTAAGTACAAGAAAACTGTGTCTTCTTACGGTCTATGTTTTGAGCGTTTCCTGTGTCACCAGTTTTACATTCCGACGCACCTCTGCAGGTTTACTGTATCCCTTGGACCTTCCCATTGGCGATGAAACACAGAAATTGCATCGGAATTAAATATAAGAGACACAACGCCGACTTAAGTACAAGAAAACTGTGTCTTCTTACGGTCTATGTTTTGAGCGTTTCCTGTGTCACCAGTTTTACATTCCGACGCACCTCTGCAGGTTTACTGTATCCCTTGGACCTTCCCATTGGCGATGAAACACAGAAATTGCATCGGAATTAAATATAAGAGACCCAATGACGTCTTAAGTACAGGAAGACTGAGTCTTCCTACTGTCTATGTTTTGAGCGTTTCCTGTGTTACCAGTTTTACATTCCGATGCACCTCTGCAGGTTTGCTGTATCCCTTGGGCCTTCCCATTGACGATGAAACACAGAAATTGCATCGGAATTAAATATAAGAGACACAATGCCGACTTAAGTACAGGAAGACTGAGTCTTCCTAATGTCTATGTTTTGAGCGTTTCCTGTGTCACCAGTTTTGCATTCCGATGCACCTCTGCAGGTTTACTGTACCCATTGGACCTTCCCATTGACGATGAAACAGGAAAATTGCATCGAAATTAAATATTAGAGACACAATGCCGACTTACGAACAGGAAGACTGAGTCATCCTACTGTCTATGTTTTGAGCGTTTCCTGTGTCACCAGTTTTTCATTCCGATGCAACTCTGCAGGTTTACTGTATCCATTGGACCTTCCCATTGACGATGAAACACAGAAATTGCATCGGAATTAAATATAAGAGACACAATGACGTCTTAAGTACAGGAGGACTGAGTCTTCCTACTGTCTGTGTTTTGAGCGTTTCCTGTGTTACCAGTTTTACATTCCGATGCACCTCTGCAGGTTTACCTTATCCCTTGGACCTTCACAGTGACGATGAAACACAGCAATTGCTTTGGAATTAAGTATAAGAGACACAATGCCGACTTAAGTACAGGAAGACTGAGTCTTCGTACACTCTACGCTTTGAGCGTTTCCTGTGTCTCCAGTTTTACATTCCGATGCAGCTCTGCAAGTTTACTGTATCCCTTGGACCTTCACAGTGACGATGAAACACAGAAATTGCATCGGAATTAAATAAAAGAGACAAATTGCCGACTTAAGAACAGGAAGACTTAGTCCTCCTACTGTCTATGTCTTTTAGCGTTTCCTGTGTCACCAGTTTTACATTCCGATGCACCTCTGCAGGTTTACTGTATCCATTGGACCTTCCCATTGACGATGAAACACAGAAATTGCATCGGAATTAGATATAAGAGACACAACGCCGACTTAAGTACTTGAAAACTGAGTCTTCTTACGGTGTATGTTTGAGGGTTTCCTGTGTCACCCGTTTTACATTCCGACGCACCTCTGCAGATTTACTGTATCCCTTGGACTTTCCCATTGGCGATGAAACACAGAAAGTTGCATCGGAATTAAATATAAGAGACACAATGACGTCTTAAATACAGGAAGACTGAGTCTTCCTACTGTCTATGTATTGAGCGTTTCCTGTGTCACCAGTTTTACATTCCGATGCACCTCTGCAGGTTTACTGTATCCCTTGGACCTTCACAATGACGATGAAGCAGAGAAATTCCATCGGAATTAAATATAAGAGACACAATGACGTCTTAAGTACAGGAAGACTGAGTCTTCCTACTGTCTATGTTTTCAGCGTTTCCTGTGTCACCAGTTTTACATTCCGATGCACCTTTGCAGGTTCACTGTATCCCTTGGACCTTCACAATGACGATGAAGCAGAGATATTCCATCGGAATTGAATATAAGAGACACAATGCCGACTTCAGTACAGGAAGACTGAGTCTACCTCCTGTCTATGATTTGAGCGTTTCCTGTGTCACCAGTCTTACATTCCGATGCACCTCTGCAGATTTACTGTATCCCATGGACCTTCCCATTGACGATGAAACACAGAAATTGCATCGGAATTAAATATAAGAGACACAATGCCGACTTAAGTACAGGAAGACTGAGTCTTCGTACTGTCTATGATTTGAGCGTTTCCTGTGTCACCAGTTTTACATTCCGATGCACCTCTCCAGGTTTACTGTATCCATTGGACCTTCCGATTGACGATGAAACACAGAAATTGCATCGGAATTAAATATTAGAGTCACAATGCCGACTTAAGAACAGGAAGACTGAGTCATCCTACTGTCTATGTTTTGAGCGTTTCCTGTGTCACCAGTTTTACATTCCGATGCACCTCTGCAGGTTTACTGTATCCATTGGACCTTCCCATTGACGATGAAACACAGAAATTGCATCGGAATTAAATATAAGAGACACATCGCCGACTTAAGTACAAGAAAACTGAGTCGTCTTACGGCCTATTTTTTGAGCGTTTCCTGTGTCAACAGTTTTACATTCCGATGCACATCTGTAGGTTTACTGTATCCCTTGGGCCTTCCCATTGACGATGAAACACAGAAATTGCATCGGAATTAAATATAAGAGACACAATGCCGACTTAAGTACAGGAAGACTGAGTCTTCGTACTGTTTATGATTTGAGCGTTTCCTGTGTCACCAGTTTTAGATTCCGATGCACCTCTGCAGGTTTACTGTACCCATTGGACCTTCACATTGACGATGAAACAGAGAAATTGCATCGGAATTAAATATAAGAGACACAACGCCGACTTAAGTACAAGAAAACTGAGAATTCTTACGGTCTATGCTTTGAGCGTTTCCTGTGTCACCAGTTTTACATTCCGATACACCTCTGCAGGTTTACTGTGTCACTTGGACCTTCCCATTGACGATGAAACGCAGAAATTGCATCGGAATTAAATATAAGAGACACAATGCCGACTTAAGTACAGGAAGACTGAGTCTTCCTACTGTCTATGTTTTGAGCGTTTCCTGAATCACTAGTTTTACATTCCGATGCACCTCTCCAGATTTACTGTATCCATTGGACCTTCCCATTGACGATGAAACACAGAAATTGCATCGGAATTAAATATTAGAGACACAATGCCGACTTTAGATCAGGAGGACTGAGTCTTCCTACTGTCTATGTTTTGAGCGTTTCCTGTGTCACCAGTTTTACTTTCCGATGCACCTCTGCAGGTTTACTGTTTACCCTTGGACCTTCCCATTGAGGATGAAACACAGAACTTGCATCGGAATTAAATATAAGAGACACAATGCCGACTTAAGTACAGGAAGACAGAGTCTTCCTACTGTCTATGTTTTGAGCGTTTCCTGTGTCACCAGTTTTACATTCCGATGCACCTCTTCAGGTTTAGTGTATCTCGTGGGCCTCCCCATTGACGATGAAATACAGAAATTGCATCGAAATTAAATATAAGAGACACAATGACGACTTAAGTACAGGAAGACTGAGTGTTCCTACTGTCTATGTTCTGAGCGTTTCCTGTGTCACCAGTTTTACATCCCGATGCACTTCTCCAGGTTCACTGTATCCATTGGACCATCCCATTGACGATGAAACACAGAAATTGCATCGAAATTAAATATTAGAGACACAATGCCGACTTAAGAACAGGAAGACTGATTCATCCTACTGTCTATGTTTTGTGCTTTTCCTGTGGCACCAGTTTTACATTCCGATGCACCTCTGCAGGTTTACTGTACCCATTGGACCTTCCCATTGACGATGAAACACAGAAATTGCATCGGAATTAAATAAAAGAGACACAACGCCGACTTAAGTACAAGAAAACTGAGTCTTCTTACGGTCTATGCTTTGAGCGTTTCCTGTTTCACCAGTTTTACATTCCGACGCACCTCTGCAGGTTTACTGTATCCCTTGGACCTTCCCATTGGCGATATAACACAGAAATTGCATCGGAATTAAATATAAGAGACACAATGAAGTACAGGAAGACTGCGTCTTCCTACTGTCTATGTTTTGAGCGTTTCCTGTGTCACCAGTTTTACATTCCGATGCACCCTTGCAGGTTTACTGTATCCCTTGGACTTTCACAGTGACGATGAAACACAGCAATTGCTTTGGAATTAAATATAAGAGACACAATGACGTCTTTAGTACAGGAAGACTGAGTCATCGTACTGTTTATGATTTGAGCGTTTCCTGTGTCACCAGATTTACATTCCGATGCACCTCTGCAGGTTTACTGTATCCCTTGGACCTTCCCATTGGCGATGAAACACAGAAATTCCATCGGAATTAAATATAAGAGACACAATGAATTACAGGAAGACTGAGTCTGCCTACTGTCTATGTTTTGAGCGTTTCCTGTGTCACCAGTTTTACATTCCGTTGCACGTCTGCTGGTTTACTGTATCCATTGGACCTTCCCATTGACGATGAAACACAGAAATTGCATCGGAATTAAATATAAGAGACACAACGCCAACTTAAGTACAAGAAAACTGAGTCTTCTTTCGGTGTATGTTTGAGCGTTTCCTGTGTCACCAGTTTTACATTCCGACGCACCTCTGCAGGTTTACTGTATCCCTTGGACCTTCCCATTGGCGATGAAACACAGAAAGTTGCATCGGAATTAAATATAAGAGACACAATGACGTCTTAAGAACAGGAAGACTGAGTCTTCCTACTGTCTATGTATTGAGCGTTTCCTGTGTCACAAGTTTTACATTCCGATGCACCTCTGCAGGTTTACTGTATCCCTTTGACCTTCACAATGACGATGAAGCAGAGATATTCCATCGGAATTAAATGGAAGAAACACAATGCCGACTTAAGTACAGGAAGACTGAGTCTACCTCCTGTCTATGATTTGAGTGTTTCCTGTGTCACCAGTCTTACATTCCGATGCACCTCTGCAGATTTACTGTATCCCATGGACATTCCCATTGACGATGAAACATAGAAATTCCATCGGAATTAAATATAAGAGACACAATGCCGACTTAAGTACAGGAAGACTGAGTCTTCCTACTGTCTATGTTTTGAGCGTTTCCTGGGTGATCAGTTATGCATTCTGATGCACCTCTGCAGGTTTACTGTATCACTTGGACCTTCCCATTGACGATGAAACAGAGGAATTCCACCGGAATTAAATATAAGAGATACAATCCCAACTTAAATACAGGAAGATTTAGTCATCCTACTGTCTATGTCTTGAGCGTTTCCAGCGTCACCAGTTTTACATTCCGATGCACTTTTGCAGGTTTACTGTATCCCTTGGACCTTCCCATTGACGATGAAACACAGAAATTGCATCGGAATTAAATATAAGAGACACAACGCCGACTTAAGTACAAGAAAACGGAGTCTTCTTACGGTCTATGTTTTGAGCGTTACCTGTGTCACCAGTTTTACATTCCGATGCACCTCTGCAGGTTTCCTGTATCCCTTCGACCTTCCCATTGGCGATGAAACACAGAAGTTGCATCGGAATTAAATATTAGACACACAATGCCGACTTAAGAACAGGAAGACTGAGTCTTCCTACTGTCTATGTTTTGAGCGTTTCCTGTGTCACCAGTTTTACATTCCGATGCACCTCTGCAGGTTTCCTGTATCCCTTCGACCTTCCCATTGGCGATGAAACACAGAAGTTGCATCGGAATTAAATATTAGAGACACAATGCCGACTTAAGAACAGGAAGACTGAGTCTTCCTACTGTCTATGTTTTGAGCGTTTCCTGTGTCACCAGTTTAACATTCCGATGCACCTCTGCAGGTTTACTGTATCCATTGGACCTTCCCATTGACGATGAAACACAGAAATTGCATCGGAATTAAATAAAAGAGACACAACGCCGACTTAAGTACAAGAAAACTGAGTCTTCTTACGGTCTATGTTTTGAGCGTTTCTTGTGGCACCAGTTTTACATTCCGACGCACCTCTGCAGGTTTACTGTATCCCTTGGACCTTCCCATTGGCGATGAAACACAGAAATTGCATCGGAATTAAATATAAGAGACACAATTAAGTACAGGAAGACTGAGTCTTCCTACTGTCTATGTTTTGAGCGTTTCCTGTGTCACCAGTTTTACATTCCGATGCAACCTTGCAGGTTTTTTGTATCCCTTCGACCTTCACAGTGACGATGAAACACAGCAATTGCTTTGGAATTAAATATAAGAGACACAATGACGTCTTAAGTACAGGAAGACTGAGTCATCGTACTGTTTATGATTTGAGCGTTTCCTGTGTCACCAGATTTACATTCCGATGCACCTCTCCAGGTTTACTGTATCCCTTGGACCTTCACAGTGACGATGAAACACAGAAATTGCATCGGAATTAAATATAAGAGACACAATGAATTACAGGAAGACTGAGTCTTCCAACTGTCTATGTTTTGAGCGTTTCCTGTGTCACCAGTTTTAGATTCCGATGCACGTCTGCAGGTTTACTGTATCCATTGGACCTTCCCATTGACGATGTAACACAGAAATTGCATCGGAATTAAATATAAGAGACACAACGCCAACTTAAGTACAAGAAAACTGAGTCTTCTTACGGTGTATGTTTGAGCGTTTCCTGTGTCACCAGTTTTACATTCCGACGCACCTCTGCAGGTTTACTGTATCCCTTGGACCATCCCATTGGCGATGAAACACAGAAAGTTGCATCGGAATTAAATATAAGAGACACAATGACGTCTTAAGTACGGGAAGACTGAGTCTTCCTACTGTCTATGTATTGAGCGTTTCCTGTGTCACCAGTTTTACATTCCGATGCACCTCTGCAGGTTTACTGTATCCCTTGGACCTTCACAATGACGATGAAGCAGAGAAATTCCATCGGAATTAAATATAAGAGACACAATGACGTCTTAAGTACAGGAAGACTGAGTCTTCCTACTGTCTATGTTTTGAGCGTTTCCTGTGTCACCAATTTTACATTCCGATGCACCTCTCCAGGTTTACTGTATCTCTTGGGCCTTCCCATTGACGATGAAACACAGAAATTGCATCGGAATTAAATATAAGAGACACAATGCCGACTTAAGTACAGGAAGACTGAGTCTTCCTACTGTCTATGTTTTGAGCGTTTCCTGTGTCACCAGTTTTGCATTCCGATGCACCTCTGCAGGTTTACTGTACCCATTGGACCTTCCCATTGACGATGAAACAGGAAAATTGCATCGAAATTAAATATTAGAGACACAATGACGTCTTAAGTACGGGAAGACTGAGTCTTCCTACTGTCTATGTATTGAGCGTTTCCTGTGTCACCAGTTTTACATTCCGATGCACCTCTGCAGGTTTACTGTATCCCTTGGACCTTCACAATGACGATGAAGCAGAGAAATTCCATCGGAATTAAATATTAGAGACACAATGCCGACTTAAGTACATGAAAACTGAGTCTTCTTACGGTCTATGTTTTTAGCGTGTCCCTGTGAGATCAGTTTTTCATTACGATACACCTCTGCAGGTTTACTGTATCCCTTGGACCTTCCCATTGGCGATGAAACACAGAAATTGCATCGGAATTAAATATAAGAGACACAATAACGTCTTAAGTACAGGAGGACTGAGTCTCCCTACTGTCTGTGTTTTGAGCGTTTCCAGTGTTACCAGTTTTACATTCCGATGCACCTCTGCAGGTTTACCTTATCCCTTGGACCTTCACAGTGACGATGAAACACAGCAATTGCTTTGGAATTAAATATAAGAGACACAATGCCGACTTAAGTACAGGAAGACTTAGTCCTCCTACTGTCTATGTTTTTTAGCGTTTCCTGTGTCACCAGTTTTACATTCCGATGCACCTCTGCAGGTTTACTGTACCCATTGGACCTTCCCATTGACGATGAAACAGAGAAATTGCATCGGAATTAAATATAAGAGACACAATGCCGACTTAAGTACAGGAAGACTGAGTCTTCGTACAGTCTATGATTTGAGCGTTTCCTGTGTCACCAGTTTTACATTCCGATGCACTTATCCAGGTTTACTGTATCCATTGGACCTTCCCATTGACGATGAAACACAGAAATTGCATCGAAATTAAATATTAGAGACACAATGCCGACTTAAGAACAGGAAGACTGAGTCTTAGTACTCTCTATGTTTTCAGCGTTTCCTGTGTCACTTGTTTTACACTCCGATGCACCTCTGTAGGTTTACTGTATCCCTTGGGCCTTCTCATTGACGATGAAACACAGAAATTCCATCGGAATTAAATATAAGAGGCACAATGCCAACTTAAGTACAGGAAGACTGAGTCTTCTACTGTCTATGTTTTGAGCGTTTCCTGTGTCAACAGTTTTACATTCCGATGCACCTCTGCAAGTTTGCTGTATCCCTAGGACCTTCACATGGACGATGGAAGACAGAAATGGCATCGGAATTAAATATAAGAGACACAATGCCGACTTAAGGACAGGAAGACTGAGTCTTCCTACTGTCTATGTTTTTTAGCGTTTCCTGTGTCACCAGTTTTACATTCCAATGCACCTCTGTAGGTTGACTGTATCCCTTGGTCCTTCCCATTGACGATGAAACATAGAAATTGCATCGGAATTAAATATAAGAGACACAATGCCGACTTAAGTACAGGAAGACTGAGTCTTCCTACTGTCTATGTTTTGAGCGTTTCCTGTGTCACCAGTTTTAGATTCCGATGCACCTCTGCAGGTTTACTGTACCCATTGGACCTTCCCATTGACGATGAAACACAGAAATTGCATCGGAATTAAATATAAGAGACACAACGCCGACTTAAGTACAAGAAAACTGAGCCTTCTTACGGTCTATGTTTTGAGCGTTTCCTGTGTCACTAGTTTTACATTCCGATACACCTCTGCAGGTTTACTGTATCCGTTGGACCTTCCCATTGACGATGAAACATAGAAATTGCATCGGAATTAAATATAAGAGACACAATGTAGACTTAAGTACAGGAAGACTGAGTCTTCCTACTGTCTATGCTTTGAGCGTTTCCTGTGTCACCAGTTTTACATTCCGTTGCACCTCTGTTGGTTTACTGTATCCATTGGACCTTCACAGTGATGATGAAACACAGAAATTGCATCGGAATTAAATGTAAGAGACACAATGCCGACTTAAGTACAGGAAGACTGAGTCTTAGTACTGTCTATGTTTTGAGCGTTTCCTGTGTCACCAGTTTTACATTCCGATGCACCTCTGCAGGTTTACTGTATCCCATGGACCTTCCCATTGACGATGAAACACAGAAATTGCATCGGAATTAAATATAAGAGACACAATGCCGACTTAAGTACAGGAAGACTGAGTCTTCGTACGGTCTATGATTTGAGCGTTTCCTGTGTCACCAGTTTTACATTCCGATGCACCTCTGCAGGTTTACTGTTTACCCTTGGACCTTCCCATAGACGATGAAACACAGAAATTGCATCGGAATTAAATATATGAGACACAATGCCGACTTAAGTACAGAAAGACTGAGTCTTCGTACTGTATATGATTTGAGCGTTTCCTGTGTCACCAGTTTTAGATTCCGATGCACCTCTGCAGGTTTAGTGTATCCATTGGACCTTCACAGTGATGATGAAACACAGAAATTGCATCGGAATTAAATATAAGAGACACAACGCCGACTTAAGTACAAGAAAACTGAGTATTCTTACGGTCTATGCTTTGACCGTTTCCTGTGTCACCAGTTTTACATTCCATTGCACCTCTGCAGGTTTACTGTATCCATTGGACCTTCACAGTGATGATGAAACACAGAAATTGCATCGGAATTAAATGTAAGAGACACAATGCCGACTTAAGTACAGGAGGACTGAGTCTTAATACTGTCTATGTTTTGAGCGTTTCCTGTGTCACGAGTTTTACATTCCGACGCACCTCTGCAGGTTTTCTGTATCCCTTGGCTATTCCCATTGGCGATGAAACACAGAAATTCCATCGGAATTAAATATAGGAGGACAATGCCGACTTAAGTACAGGTAGACTGAGTCTTCCTACTGTCTATGATTTGAGGGTTTCCTGTGTCACCAGTTTTACATTCCGATGCACCTCTGCAGGTTTGCTGTTTACCCTTGGACCTTCCCATAGACGATGAAACACAGAAATTGCATCGGAATTAAATATATGAGACACAATGCCGACTTAAGTACAGGAAGACTGAGTCTTCGTACTGTATATGATT
Source organism: Schistocerca nitens (assembly GCF_023898315.1). Taxonomy (NCBI): domain Eukaryota; kingdom Metazoa; phylum Arthropoda; class Insecta; order Orthoptera; family Acrididae; genus Schistocerca; species Schistocerca nitens. Next base: position 6,124,964 of record NW_026045897.1, read on the forward strand.
TGAGCGTTTCCTGTGTCACCAGTTTTAGATTCCGATGCACCTCTGCAGGTTTACTGTATCCATTGGACCTTCACAGTGATGATGAAACACAGAAATTGCATCGTAATTAAATATAAGAGACACAACGCCGACTTAAGTACATGAAAACTGAGTATTCTTACGGTCTATGCTTTGACCGTTTCCTGTGTCACCAGTTTTACATTCCGATGTACCTCTGCAGGTTTACTGTATCCATTGGACCTTCACAGTGATGATGAAACACAGAAATTGCATCGGAATTAAATGTAAGAGACTCAATGCCGACTTAAGTACAGGATGACTGAGTCTTAGTACTGTCTATGTTTTGAGCGTTTCCTGTGTCACCAGTTTTACATTCCGATGCACCTCTGCAAGTTTGCTGTATCCCTTGGACCTTCACAGTGACGATGGAAGACAGAAATTGCAACGGAATTAAATATAAGAGTCACAATGCCGACTTAAGAACAGGAAGACTGAGTCTTCCTACTGTCTATGTTTTTTAGCGTTTCCTGTGTCACCAGTTTTACATTCCGATGCACCTCTGTTGGTTGACTGTATCCCTTCGACCTTCCCATTGACGATGAAACAGAGAAATTGCATCGGATTTAAATATAAGAGACACAACGCCGACTTAAGTACAAGAAAACTGAGTCTTCTTACGGTCTATGTTTTGAGCGTTTCCTGTGTCACTAGTTTTACATTCCGATACACCTCTGCAGGTTTACTGTATCCGTTGGACCTTCCAATTGACGATGAAACATAGAAATTGCATCGGAATTAAATATAAGAGACACAACGCCGACATAAGTACAGGATGACTGAGTCTTAGTACTGTCTATGTTTTGAGCGTTTCCTGTGTCACCAGTTTTACATTCCGATGCACCTCTGCAAGTTTGCTGTATCCCTTGGACCTTCACAGTGACGATGGAGGACAGAAATTGCATCGGAATTAAATATAAGAGACACAATGCCGACTTAAGAACAGGAAGACTGAGTCTTAGTACTGTCTATGTTTTGAGCGTTTCCTGTGTCACCAGTTTTACATTCCGATGCACCTCTGCAGGTTTACTGTATCCCTTGGACCTTCCCATTGACGATGAAACACAGAAATTGCATCGGAATTAAATATAAGAGACACAATGCCGACTTAAGTACAGGAAGACTCATTCTTCCTACTGTCTATGTTTTGAGCGTTTCCTGTGTCACCATTCTTACATTCGGATGCACCTCTGCAGGTTTACTGTATCCCTTGGACCTTCCCACTGACGATGAAACACAGAAATTGCGTCGGAATTAAATATAAGAGACACAATGCCGACTTAAGTACAGCAAGACTGAGTCTTCGTGCTGACTATGTTTTGAGCGTTTCCTGTGTCACCAGTTTTACATTCCGACGCACCACTGCAGGTTTACTGTATCCCTTGGCCCTTCCCATTGGCGATGAAACACAGAAATTCCATCGGAATTAAATATAAGAGGCACAATGCCAACTTAAGTACAGGAAGACTGAGTCTTCCTACTGTCTATGATTTGAGCGTTTCCTGTGTCACCAGTTTTACATTCCGATGCACCTCTGCAGGTTTACTGTTTACCCTTGGACCTTCCCATTGACGATGAAACACAGAAATTGCATCGGAATTAAATATAAGAGACACAATGCCGACTTAAGTACAGGAAGACTGAGTCTTCAACTGTCTATGTTTTGAGCGTTTCCTGTGTCAACAGTTTTACATTCCGATGCACATCTGTAGGTTTACTGTATCCCTTGGGCCTTCCCATTGACGATGAAACACAGAAATTGCATCGGAATTAAATATAAGAGACACAATGCCGACTTAAGTACAGGAAGACTGAGTCTTCGTACTGTTTATGATTTGAGCGTTTCCTGTGTCACCAGTTTTAGATTCCGATGCACCTCTGCAGGTTTACTGTACCCATTGGACCTTCACATTGACGATGAAACAGAGAAATTGCATCGGAATTAAATATAAGAGACACAACGCCGACTTAAGTACAAGAAAACTGAGAATTCTTACGGTCTATGCTTTGAGCGTTTCCTGTGTCACCAGTTTTACATTCCGATGCACCTCTGCAGGTTTACTGTTTACCCTTGGACCTTCCCATTGACGATGAAACACAGAAATTGCATCGGAATTAAATATAAGAGACACAATAAAGACTTAAGTACAGGAAGACTGAGTCTTCTACTGTCTATGTTTTGAGCGTTTCCTGTTTCACCAGTTTTACATTCAGATGCACCTCTGCAAGTTTACTGTATCCCTTGGACCTTCACAGTGACGATGAAAGACAGAAATTGCATCGGAATTAAATATAAGAGACACAATGCCGACTTAAGAACAGGAAGACTGAGTCTTCCTACTGTCTATGTTTTTTAGCGTTCCCTGTGTCACCAGTTTTACATTCAGAAGCACCTCTGTAGGTTTACTGTATCCCTTGGGCCTTCCCATTGACGATGAAGCACAGAAAATGCAATCGGAATTAAATACAAGAGACACAATGCCGACTTAAGTACAGGAAGACTGAGTCTTCCTACTGTCTATGTTTAGAGCGTTTCCTGTGTCACCAGTTTCACATTCCGATGCACCTCTGCAGGTTTACTGTACCCATTGGACCTTCCCATTGACGATGAAACAGAGAAATTGCATCGTAATTAAATATAAGAGACACAACGCCGACTTAAGTACAAGAAAACTGAGTCTTCTTACGGTCTATGTTTTGAGCGTTTCCTGTGTCACTAGTTTTACATTCCGATACACCTCTGCAGGTTTACTGTATCCGTTGGACCTTCCCATTGACGATGAAACACAGAAATTGCATCGGGATTAAATATAAGAGACACGATGCCGACTTAAGTACAGGAAGACTGAGTCTGCCTACTATCTATGCTTTGAGCGTTTCCTGTGTCATCAGTTTTACATTCCGTTGCACCTCTGTAGGTTTACTGTATCCATTGGACCTTCACATTGATGATGAAACACAGAAATTGCATCGGAATTAAATGTAAGAGACACAATGCCGACTTAAGTACAGGAAGACTGAGTCTTAGTACTGTCTATGTTTTGAGCGTTTCCTGTGTCACCAGTTTTACATTCCGATGCACCTCTGTAGGTTTACTGTATCCCTTGGACCTTCCCATTGACGATGAAATACAGAAATTGCTTCGGAATTAAATATAAGAGACACAATGCCGACTTAAGTACTGGAAGACGCATTCTTCCTACTGTCTATGATTTGAGCGTTTCCTGTGTCACCAGTCTTACATTCGGATGCACCTCTGCAGGTTTACTGTATCCCTTGGTCCTTCCCATTGACTATGAAACACAGAAATTGCATCGGAATTAAATATAAGAGACACAATGCCGACTTAAGTACTGGAAGACTGAGTCTTCGTCTGTCTACGTTTTGAGCGTTTCCTGTGTCACGAGTTTTACATTCCGACGCACCTCCGCAGGGTTACTGTATCCCTTGGCCTTTCCCATTGGCGATGAAACACAGAAATTCCATCGGAATTAAATATAAGAGGCACAATGCCGACTTAAGTACAGGAAGACTGAGTCTTCCTACTGTCTATGATTTGAGCGTTTCCTGTGTCACCAGGCTTACATTCCGATGCACCTCTGCAGCTTTACTGTATCCCTTGGACCATCCCATTGACGATGAAACACAGAAATTGCATCGGAATTAAATATAAGAGACACAATGCCGACTTAAGTACAGGAAGACTCATTCTTCCTACTGTCTATGTTTTGAGCGTTTCCTGTGTCACCATTCTTACATTCGGATGCACCTCTGCAGGTTTACTGTATCCCTTGGACCTTCCCATTGACGATGAAACACAGAAATTGCGTCGGAATTAAATATAAGAGACACAATGCCGACTTAAGTACAGGAAGACTGAGTTTTCATACTGACTATGTTTTGAGCGTTTCCTGTGTCACCAGTTTTACATTCCGACGCACCTCTGCAGGTTTACTGTATCCCTTGGCCCTTCCCATTGGCGATGAAACACAGAAATTCCATCGGAATTAAATATAAGAGGCACAATGCCAACTTAAGTACAGGAAGACTGAGTCTTCCTACTGTCTATGATTTGAGCGTTTCCTGTGTCACCAGTTTTACATTCCGATGCACCTCTGCAGGTTTACTGTTTACCCTTGGACCTTCCCATTGACGATGAAACACAGAAATTGCATCGGAATTAAATATAAGAGACACAATGCCGACTTAAGTACAGGAAGACTGAGTCTTCAACTGTCTATATTTTGAGCGTTTCCTGTGTCAACAGTTTTACATTCCGATGCACATCTGTAGGTTTACTGTATCCCTTGGGCCTTCCCATTGACGATGAAACACAGAAATTGCATCGGAATTAAATATAAGAGACACAATGCCGACTTAAGTACAGGAAGACTGAGTCTTCGTACTGTTTATGATTTGAGCGTTTCCTGTGTCACCAGTTTTAGATTCCGATGCACCTCTGCAGGTTTACTGTACCCATTGGACCTTCCCATTGACGATGAAACAGAGAAATTGCATCGGAATTAAATATAAGAGTCACAACGCCGACTTAAGTACAAGAAAACTGAGTATTCTTACGGTCTATGCTTTGAGCGTTTCCTGCGTCACCAGTTTTACATTCCGATGCACCTCTGCAGGTTTACTGTTTACCCTTGGACCTTCCCATTGACGATGAAACACAGAAATTGCATCGGAATTAAATATAAGAGACACAATAAAGACTTAAGTACAGGAAGACTGAGTCTTCTACTGTCTATGTTTTGAGCGTTTCCTGTTTCACCAGTTTTACATTCAGATGCACCTCTGCAAGTTTACTGTATCCCTTGGACCTTCACAGTGACGATGAAAGACAGAAATTGCATCGGAATTAAATATAAGAGACACAATGCCGACTTAAGAACAGGAAGACTGAGTCTTCCTACTGTCTATGTTTTGTAGCGTTCCCTGTGTCACCAGTTTTACATTCCGAAGCACCTCTGTAGGTTTACTGTATCCCTTGGGCCTTCCCATTGACGATGAAGCACAGAAAATGCAATCGGAATTAAATACAAGAGAGACAATGCCGACTTAAGTACAGGAGGACTGAGTCTTCCTACTGTCTATGTTTAGAGCGTTTCCTGTGTCACCTGTTTTACATTCCGATGCACCTCTGCAGGTTTACTGTACCCATTGGACCTTCCCATTGACGATGAAACAGAGAAATTGCATCGTAATTAAATATAAGAGACACAACGCCGACTTAAGTACAAGAAAACTGAGTCTTCTTACGGTCTATGTTTTGAGCGTTTCCTGTGTCACTAGTTTTACATTCCGATACACCTCTGCAGGTTTACTGTATCCGTTGGACCTTCCCATTGACGATGAAACACAGAAATTGCATCGGGATTAAATATAAGAGACACGATGCCGACTTAAGTACAGGAAGACTGAGTCTGCCTACTATCTATGCTTTGAGCGTTTCCTGTGTCACCAGTTTTACATTCCGTTGCACCTCTGTAGGTTTACTGTATCCATTGGACCTTCACATTGATGATGAAACACAGAAATTGCATCGGAATTAAATGTAAGAGACACAATGCCGACTTAAGTACAGGAAGACTGAGTCTTAGTACTGTCTATGTTTTGAGCGTTTCCTGTGTCACCAGTTTTACATTCCGATGCACCTCTGTAGGTTTACTGTATCCCTTGGACCTTCCCATTGACGATGAAATACAGAAATTGCATCGGAATTAAATATAAGAGACACAATGCCGACTTAAGTACTGGAAGACGCATTCTTCCTACTGTCTATGATTTGAGCGTTTCCTGTGTCACCAGTCTTACATTCGGATGCACCTCTGCAGGTTTACTGTATCCCTTGGTCCTTCCCATTGACTATGAAACACAGAAATTGCATCGGAATTAAATATAAGAGACACAATGCCGACTTAAGTACAGGAAGACTGAGTCTTCGTCTGTCTACGTTTTGAGCGTTTCCTGTGTTACGAGTTTTACATTCCGACGCACCTCCGCAGGGTTACTTTATCCCTTGGCCTTTCCCATTGGCGATGAAACACAGAAATTCCATCGGAATTAAATATAAGAGGCACAATGCCGACTTAAGTACAGGAAGACTGAGTCTTCCTACTGTCTATGATTTGAGCGTTTCCTGTGTCACCAGGCTTACATTCCGATGCACCTCTGCAGGTTTACTGTATCCCTTGGACCATCCCATTGACGATGAAACACAGAAATTGCATCGGAATTAAATATAAGAGACACAATGCCGACTTAAGTACAGGAAGACTCATTCTTCCTACTGTCTATGTTTTGAGCGTTTCCTGTGTCACCATTCTTACATTCGGATGCACCTCTGCAGGTTTACTGTATCCCTTGGACCTTCCCATTGACGATGAAACACAGAAATTGCGTCGGAATTAAATATAAGAGACACAATGCCGACTTAAGTACAGGAAGACTGAGTTTTCGTACTGACTATGTTTTGAGCGTTTCCTGTGTCACCAGTTTTACATTCCGACGCACCTCTGCAGGTTTACTGTATCCCTTGGCCCTTCCCATTGGCGATGAAACACAGAAATTCCATCGGAATTAAATATAAGAGGCACAATGCCAACTTAAGTACAGGAAGACTGAGTCTTCCTACTGTCTATGATTTGAGCGTTTCCTGTGTCACCAGTTTTACATTCCGATGCACCTCTGCAGGTTTACTGTTTACCCTTGGACCTTCCCATTGACGATGAAACACAGAAATTGCATCGGAATTAAATATAAGAGACACAATGCCGACTTAAGTACAGGAAGACTGAGTCTTCAACTGTCTATATTTTGAGCGTTTCCTGTGTCAACAGTTTTACATTCCGATGCACATCTGTAGGTTTACTGTATCCCTTGGGCCTTCCCATTGACGATGAAACACAGAAATTGCATCGGAATTAAATATAAGAGACACAATGCCGACTTAAGTACAGGAAGACTGAGTCTTCGTATTGTTTATGATTTGAGCGTTTCCTGTGTCACCAGTTTTAGATTCCGATGCACCTCTGCAGGTTTACTGTACCCATTGGACCTTCCCATTGACGATGAAACAGAGAAATTGCATCGGAATTAAATATAAGAGTCACAACGCCGACTTAAGTACAAGAAAACTGAGTATTCTTACGGTCTATGCTTTGAGCGTTTCCTGCGTCACCAGTTTTACATTCCGATGCACCTCTGCAGGTTTACTGTTTACCCTTGGACCTTCCCATTGACGATGAAACACAGAAATTGCATCGGAATTAAATATAAGAGACACAATAAAGACTTAAGTACAGGAAGACTGAGTCTTCTACTGTCTATGTTTTGAGCGTTTCCTGTTTCACCAGTTTTACATTCAGATGCACCTCTGCAAGTTTACTGTATCCCTAGGACCTTCACAGTGACGATGAAAGACAGAAATTGCATCGGAATTAAATATAAGAGACACAATGCCGACTTAAGAACAGGAAGACTGAGTCTTCCTACTGTCTATGTTTTTTAGCGTTCCCTGTGTCACCAGTTTTACATTCCGAAGCACCTCTGTAGGTTTACTGTATCCCTTGGGCCTTCCCATTGACGATGAAGCACAGAAAATGCAATCGGAATTAAATACAAGAGAGACAATGCCGACTTAAGTACAGGAGGACTGAGTCTTCCTACTGTCTATGTTTAGAGCGTTTCCTGTGTCACCAGTTTTACATTCCGATGCACCTCTGCAGGTTTACTGTACCCATTGGACCTTCCCATTGACGATGAAACAGAGAAATTGCATCGGAATTAAATATAAGAGACACAACGCCGACTTAAGTACAAGAAAACTGAGTCTTCTTACGGTCTATGTTTTGAGCGTTTCCTGTGTCACTAGTTTTACATTCCGATACACCTCTGCAGGTTTACTGTATCCGTTGGACCTTCCCATTGACGATGAAACACAGAAATTGCATCGGGATTAAATATAAGAGACACGATGCCGACTTAAGTAGAGGAAGACTGAGTCTGCCTACTAACTATGCTTTGAGCGTTTCCTGTGTCACCAGTTTTACATTCCGTTGCACCTCTGTAGGTTTACTGTATCCATTGGACCTTCACATTGATGATGAAACACAGAAATTGCATCGGAATTAAATGTAAGAGACACAATGCCGACTTAAGTACAGGAAGACTGAGTCTTAGTACTGTCTATGTTTTGAGCGTTTCCTGTGTCACCAGTTTTACATTCCGATGCACCTCTGTAGGTTTACTGTATCCCTTGGACCTTCCCATTGACGATGAAATACAGAAATTGCATCGGAATTAAATATAAGAGACACAATGCCGACTTAAGTACTGGAAGACGCATTCTTCCTACTGTCTATGATTTGAGCGTTTCCTGTGTCACCAGTCTTACATTCGGATGCACCTCTGCAGGTTTACTGTATGCCTTGGTCCTTCCCATTGACTATGAAACACAGAAATTGCGTCGGAATTAAATATAAGAGACACAATGCCGACTTAAGTACAGGAAGACTGAGTTTTCGTACTGACTATGTTTTGAGCGTTTCCTGTGTCACCAGTTTTACATTCCGACGCACCTCTGCAGGTTTACTGTATCCCTTGGCCCTTCCCATTGGCGATGAAACACAGAAATTCCATCGGAATTAAATATAAGAGGCACAATGCCAACTTAAGTACAGGAAGACTGAGTCTTCCTACTGTCTATGATTTGAGCGTTTCCTGTGTCACCAGTTTTACATTCCGATGCACCTCTGCAGGTTTACTGTTTACCCTTGGACCTTCCCATTGACGATGAAACACAGAAATTGCATCGGAATTAAATATAAGAGACACAATGCCGACTTAAGTACAGGAAGACTGAGTCTTCAACTGTCTATGTTTTGAGCGTTTCCTGTGTCAACAGTTTTACATTCCGATGCACATCTGTAGGTTTACTGTATCCCTTGGGCCTTCCCATTGGCGATGAAACACAGAAATTGCATCGGAATTAAATATAAGAGACACAATGCCGACTTAAGTACAGGAAGACTGAGTCTTCGTACTGTTTATGATTTGAGCGTTTCCTGTGTCACCAGTTTTAGATTCCGATGCACCTCTGCAGGTTTACTGTACCCATTGGACCTTCCCATTGACGATGAAACAGAGAAATTGCATCGGAATTAAATATAAGAGACACAACGCCGACTTAAGTACAAGAAAACTGATTATTCTTACGGTCTATGCTTTGAGCGTTTCCTGTGTCACCAGTTTTACATTCCGATGCACCTCTGCAGGTTTACTGTTTACCCTTGGACCTTCCCATTGACGATGAAACACAGAAATTGCATCGGAATTAAATATAAGAGACACAATAAAGACTTAAGTACAGGAAGACTGAGTCTTCTACTGTCTATGTTTTGAGCGTTTCCTGTTTGACCAGTTTTACATTCAGATGCACCTCTGCAAGTTTACTGTATCCCTTGGACCTTCACAGTGACGATGAAAGACAGAAATTGCATCGGAATTAAATATAAGAGACACAATGCCGACTTAAGAACAGGAAGACTGAGTCTTCCTACTGTCTATGTTTTTTAGCGTTCCCTGTGTCACCAGTTTTACATTCCGAAGCACCTCTGCAGGTTTACTGTATCCGTTGGACCTTCCCATTGACGATGAAACACAGAATTTGCATCGGGATTATATATAAGAGACACGATGCCGACTTAAGTACAGGAAGACTGAGTCTGCCTACTATCTATGCTTTGAGCGTTTCCTGTGTCACCAGTTTTACATTCCGTTGCACCTCTGTAGGTTTACTGTATCCATTGGACCTTCACATTGATGATGAAACACAGAAATTGCATCGGAATTAAATGTAAGAGACACAATGCCGACTTAAGTACAGGAAGACTGAGTCTTAGTACTGTCTATGTTTTGAGCGTTTCCTGTGTCACCAGTTTTACATTCCGATGAACCTCTGTAGGTTTACTGTATCCCTTGGACCTTCCCATTGACGATGAAATACAGAAATTGCATCGGAATTAAATATAAGAGACACAATGCCGACTTAAGTACTGGAAGACGCATTCTTCCTACTGTCTATGATTTGAGCGTTTCCTGTGTCACCAGTCTTACATTCGGATGCACCTCTGCAGGTTTACTGTATCCCTTGGTCCTTCCCGTTGACTATGAAACACAGAAATTGCATCGGAATTAAATATAAGAGACACAATGCCGACTTAAGTACAGGAAGACTGAGTCTTCGTCTGTCTACGTTTTGAGCGTTTCCTGTGTCACGAGTTTTACATTCCGACGCACCTCCGCAGGGTTACTGTATCCCTTGGCCCTTCCCATTGGCGAAGAAACACAGAAATTCCATCGGAATTAAATATAAGAGGCACAATGCCGACTTAAGTACAGGAAGACTGAGTCTTCCTACTGTCTATGATTTGAGCGTTTCCTGTGTCACCAGGCTTACATTCCGATGCACCTCTGCAGGTTTACTGTTTACCCTTGGACCTTCCCATTGACGATGAAACACAGAAATTGCATCGGAATTGAATATAAGAGACACAATACCGACTTAAGTACAGGAAGACTGAGTCTTCTACTGTCTATGTTTTGAGCGTTTCCTGTGTCACCAGTTTTACATTCAGATGCACCTCTGCAAGTTTACTGTATCCCTTGGACCTTCACAGTGACGATGAAAGACAGAAATTGCATCGGAATTAAATATAAGAGACACAATGCCGACTTAAGAACAGGAAAACTGAGTCTTCTTACTTTCTATGTTTGAGCGTTTCCTGTGTCACTAGTTTTACATTCCGATGCACCTCTGCAGGTTTACTGTACCCATTGGACCTTCCCATTGACGATGAAACAGAGAAATTGCATCGGAATTAAATATAAGAGACACAACGCCGACTTAAGTACAAGAAAACTGAGTCTTCTTACGGTCAATGTGTTGAGCGTTTCCTGTGTCACTAGTTTTACATTCCGATACACCTCTGCAGGTTTACTGTATCCGTTGGACCTTCCCATTGACGATGAAACACAGAAATTGCATCGGAATTAAATATAAGAGACACAATGCCGACTTAAGTACAGGAAGACTGAGTCTTCCTACTGTCTATGCTTTGAGCGTTTCCTGTGTCACCAGTTTTACATTCCGTTGCACCTCTGTAGGTTTAATGTATCCATTGGACCTTCACAGTGATGATGAAACACAGAAATTGGATCGGAATTAAATGTAAGAGACACAATGCCGCCTTATGTACAGGAAGACTCTTAGTACTGTCTATGTTTTGAGCGTTTCCTGTGTCACCAGTTTTACATTCCGATGCAACTCTGGAGGTTTACTGTATCCCTTGGACCTTCCCATTGACGATGAAACACTGAAATTGCATCGGAATTTAATATAAGAGACACAATGCCGACTTAAGTACAGGAAGACTGAGTCTTCGTACTGTCTATGTTTTGAGCGTTTCCTGTGTCACGAGTTTTACATTCCGACGCACCTCTGCAGGTTTAGTGTATCCCTTGGCCCTTCCCATTGGCGATGAAACACAGAAATTCCAGCGGAATTAAATATAAGAGGCACAATGCCGACTTAAGTACAGGAATACTGAGTCTTCCTACTGTCTATGATTTGAGCGTTTCCTGTGTCACCAGTTTTACATTCCGATGCACCTCTGCAGGTTTACTGTTTACCCTTGCACCTTCCCATTGACGATGAAACACAGAAATTGCATCGGAATTAAATATAAGAGACACAATACCGACTTAAGTACAGGAAGACTGAGTCTTCTACTGTCTATGTTTTGAGCGTTTCCTGTGTCACCAGTTTTACATTCCGATGCACCTCTGCGGGTTTACTGTTCCCATTGGACCTTCCCATTGACGATGAAAGATAGAAACTGCATAGGAATTAAATATAAGAGAGACAACGCCGACTTAAGTACAAGAAAACTGAGTCTTCTTACGGTCTATGTTTTGAGCGTTTCCTGTGTCACTAGTTTTACATTCCGATACACCTCTGCAGGTTTACTGTATCCGTTGGACCTTCCCATTGACGGTGAAACACAGAAATTGCATCGGAATTAAATATAAGAGACACAATGACATCTTAAGTACAGGAAGACTGAGTCTACCTCCTGTGTATGATCTGAGCGATTCCTGTGTCACCAATTTTACATTCCGATGCACCTCTGCAGATTTACTGTATCGCATGGACCTTCCCATTGACGATGAGACACAGAAATTGCATCGGAATTAAATATAAGAGACACAATGACATCTTAAGTACAGGAAGACTGAGTCTTCGTACTGACTATGTTTTGAGCGTTTCCTGTGTCACCAGTTTTACATTCCGACGCACCTCTGCAGGTTTACTATATCCCTTGGCCCTTCCCATTGGCGATGAAACACAGAAATTCCATCGGAATTAAATATAAGAGACGCAATGCCGACTTAAGTACAGGAAGACTCATTCTTCCTACTGTCTATGTTTTGAGCGTTTCCTGTGTCACCATTCTTACATTCGGATGCACCTCTGCAGGTTTACTGTATCCCTTGGACCTTCCCATTGACGATGAAACACAGAAATTGCGTCGGAATTAAATATAAGAGACACAATGCCGACTTAAGTACAGGAAGACTGAGTCTTCGTACTGACTATGTTTTGAGCGTTTCCTGTGTCACCAGTTTTACATTCCGACGCACCTCTGCAGGTTTACTGTATCCCTTGGCCCTTCCCGTTGGCGATGAAATACAGAAATTGCATCGGAATTAAATATAAGAGACACAATGCCGACTTAAGTACTGGAAGACGCATTCTTCCTACTGTCTGTGATTTGAACGTTTCCTGTGTCACCAGTCTTACATTCGGATGCACCTCTGCAGGTTTACTGTATCCCTTGGTCCTTCCCGTTGACTATGAAACACAGAAATTGCATCGGAATTAAATATAAGAGACACAATGCCGACTTAAGTACAGGAAGACTGAGTCTTCGTCTGTCTACGTTTTGAGCGTTTCCTGTGTCACGAGTTTTACATTCCGACGCACCTCCGCAGGGTTACTGTATCCCTTGGCCCTTCCCATTGGCGATGAAACACAGAAATTCCATCGGAATTAAATATAAGAGGCACAATGCCGACTTAAGTACAGGATGACTGAGTCTTCCTACTGTCTATGATTTGAGCGTTTCCTGTGTCACCAGGCTTACATTCCGATGCACCTCTGCAGGTTTACTGTTTACCCTTGGACCTTCCCATTGACGATGAAACACAGAAATTGCATCGGAATTGAATATAAGAGACACAATACCGACTTAAGTACAGGAAGACTGAGTCTTCCACTGTCTATGTTTTGAGCGTTTCCTGTGTCACCAGTTTTACATTCAGATGCACCTCTGCAAGTTTACTGTATCCCTTGGACCTTCACAGTGACGATGAAAGACAGAAATTGCATCGGAATTAAATATATGAGACACAATGCCGACTTAAGAACAGGTAAACTGAGTCTTCTAACTTTCTATGTTTGAGCGTTTCCTGTGTCACTAGTTTTACATTCCGATACACCTCTGCAGGTTTACTGTATCCGTTGGACCTTCCCATTGACGGTGAAACACAGAAATAGCATCGGAATTAGATATAAGAGACACAATGCCGACTTAAGTACAGGAAGACTGAGTCTTCCTACTGTCTATGTTTTGAGCGTTTCCTGTGTCACCAGTTTTACATTCCGATGCACCTCTGCAGGTTTACTGTACCCATTGGACCTTCCCATTGACGATGAAACAGAGAAATTGCATCGGAATTAAATATAAGAGACACAACGCCGACTTAAGTACAAGAAAACTGAGTCTTCTTACGGTCAATGTGTTGAGCGTTTCCTGTGTCACTAGTTTTACATTCCGATACACCTCTGCAGGTTTACTGTATCCGTTGGACCTTCCCATTGACGATGAAACACAGAAATTGCATCGGAATTAAATATAAGAGACACAATGCCGACTTAAGTACAGGAAGACTGAGTCTTCCTACTGTCTATGCTTTGAGCGTTTCCTGTGTCACCCGTTTTACATTCCGACGCAACTCTGGAGGTTTACTGTATCCCTTGGACCTTCCCATTGACGATGAAACACTGAAATTGCATCGGAATTTAATATAAGAGACACAATGCGGACTTAAGTACAGGAAGACTGAGTCTTCGTACTGTCTATGTTTTGAGCGTTTCCTGTGTCACGAGTTTTACATTCCGACGCACCTCTGCAGGTTTGGTGTATCCCTTGGCCCTTCCCATTGGCGATGAAACACAGAAATTCCAGCGGAATTAAATATAAGAGGCACAATGCCGACTTAAGTACAGGAAGACTGAGTCTTCCTACTGTCTATGATTTGAGCGTTTCCTGTGTCACCAGTTTTACATTCCGATGCACCTCTGCAGGTTTACTGTTTACCCTTGCACCTTCCCATTGACGATGAAACACAGAAATTGCATCGGAATTAAATATAAGAGACACAATACCGACTTAAGTACAGGAAGACTGAGTCTTCTACTGTCTATGTTTTGAGCGTTTCCTGTGTCACCAGTTTTACATTGCGATGCACCTCTGCGGGTTTACTGTACCCATTGGACCTTCCCATTGACGATGAAACATAGAAACTGCATAGGAATTAAATATAAGAGAGACCACGCCGACTTAAGTACAAGAAAACTGAGTCTTCTTACGGTCTATGTTTTGAGCGTTTCCTGTGTCACTAGTTTTACATTCCGATACACCTCTGCAGGTTTACTGTATCCGTTGTACCTTCCCATTGACGGTGAAACACAGAAATTGCATCGGAATTAAATATAAGAGACACAATGCCGACTTAAGTACAGGAAGACTGAGTCTTCCTACTGTCTATGCTTTGAGCGTTTCCTGTGTCACCAGTTTTACATTCCGATGCACCTCTGAAGGTTTATTGTATCCCTTGGACCTTCCCATTGACGATGAAACACAGAAATTGCATCGGAATTAAATATAAGAGACACAATGCCGACTTAAGTACAGGAAGACTGAGTCTTCAACTGTCTATGTTTTGAGCAATTCCTGTGTCAACAGTTTTACATTCCGATGCACATCTGTAGGTTTACTGTATCCCTTGGGCCTTCCCATTGACGATGAAACACAGAAATTGCATCAGAATTAAATATAAGAGACACAATGCCGACTTAAGTACAGGAAGACTGAGTCTTCGTACTGTTTATGATTTGAGCGTTTCCTGTGTCACCAGTTTTAGATTCCGATGCACGTCTGCAGGTTTACTGTACCCATTGGACCTTCCCATTGACGATGAAACAGAGAAATTGCATCGAAATTAAATATAAGAGACACAACGCCGACTTAAGTACAAGAAAACTGAGTATTCTTACGGTCTATGCTTTGAGCGTTTCCTGTGTCACCAGTTTTACATTCCGATGCACCTCTGCAGGTTTACTGTTTACCCTTGGACCTTCCCATTGACGATGGAACACAGAAATTGCATCGGAATTAAATATAAGAGACGCAATAAAGACTTAAGTACAGGAAGACTGAGTCTTCTACTGTCTATGTTTTGAGCGTTTCCTGTTTCACCAGTTTTACATTCAGATGCACCTCTGCAAGTTTACTGTATCCCTTGGACCTTCACAGTGACGATGAAAGACAGAAATTGCATCGGAATTAAATATAAGAGACACAATGCCGACTTAAGAACAGGAAGACTGAGTCTTCCTACTGTCTATGTTTTTTAGCGTTCCCTGTGTCACCAGTTTTACATTCCGAAGCACCTCTGTAGGTTTACTGTATCCCTTGGGCCTTCCCATTGACGATGAAGCACAGAAAATGCAATCGGAATTAAATACAAGAGACACAATGCCGAATTAAGTACAGGAAGACTGAGTCTTCCTACTGTCTATCTTTAGAGCGTTTCCTGTGTCACTAGTTTTACATTCCGATACACCTCTGCAGGTTTACTGTATCCGTTGGACCTTCCCATTGACGATGAAACACAGATATGGCATCGGTATTAAATATAAGAGACACGATGCCGACTTAAGTACAGGAAGACTGAGTCCGCCTACTATCTATGCTTTGAGCGTTTCCTGTGTCACCAGTTTTACATTCCGTTGCACCTCTGTAGGTTTACTGTATCCATTGGACCTTCACATTGATGATGAAACACAGAAATTGCATCGGAATTAAATGTAAGAGACACAATGCCGACTTAAGTACAGGAAGACTGAGTCTTAGTACTGTCTATGTTTTGAGCGTTTCCTGTGTCACCAGTTTTACCTTCCGATGCACCTCTGTAGGTTTACTGTATCCCTTGGACCTTCCCATTGACGATGAAATACAGAAATTGCATCGGAATTAAATATAAGAGACACAATGCCGACTTAAGTACTGGAAGACGCATTCTTCCTACTGTCTATGATTTGAGCGTTTCCTGTGTCACCAGTCTTACATTCGGATGCACCTCTGCAGGTTTACTGTATCCCTTGGTCCTTCCCGTTGACTATGAAACACAGAAATTGCATCGGAATTAAATATAAGAGACACAATGCCGACTTAAGTACAGGAAGACTGAGTCTTCGTCTGTCTACGTTTTGAGCGTTTCCTGTGTCACGAGTTTTACATTCCGACGCACCTCCGCAGGGTTACTGTATCCCTTGGCCCTTCCCATTGGCGATGAAACACAGAAATTCCATCGGAATTAAATATAAGAGGTACAATGCCGACTTAAGTACAGGAAGACTGAGTCTTCCTACTGTCTATGATTTGAGCGTTTCCTGTGTCACCAGGCTTACATTCCGATGCACCTCTGCAGGTTTTCTGTTTACCCTTGGACTTTCCCATTGACGATGAAACACAGAAATTGCATCGGAATTGAATATAAGAGACACAATACCGACTTAAGTACAGGAAGACTGAGTCTTCTACTGTCTATGTTTTGAGCGTTTCCTGTGTCACCAGTTTTACATTCAGATGCACCTCTGCAAGTTTACTGTATCCCTTGGACCTTCACAGTGACGATGAAAGACAGAAATTGCATCGGAATTAAATATAAGAGACACAATGCCGACTTAAGTACAGGAAAACTGAGTCTTCTTACTTTCTATGTTTGAGCGTTTCCTGTGTCACTAGTTTTACATTCCGATACACCTCTGCAGGTTTACTGTATCCGTTGGACCTTCCCATTGACGGTGAAACACAGAAATTGCATCGGAATTAAATATAAGAGACACAATGCCGACTTAAGTACAGGAAAACTGAGTCTTCCTACTGTCTATGTTTTGAGCGTTTCCTGTGTCACCAGTTTTACATTCCGATGCACCTCTGCAGGTTTACTGTACCCATTGGACCTTCCCATTGACGATGAAACAGAGAAATTGCATCGGAATTAAATATAAGAGACACAACGCCGACTTAAGTACAAGAAAACTGAGTCTTCTTACGGTCAATGTGTTGAGCGTTTCCTGTGTCACTAGTTTTACATTCCGATACACCTCTGCAGGTTTACTGTATCCGTTGGACCTTCCCATTGACGATGAAACACAGAAATTGCATCGGAATTAAATATAAGAGACACAATGCCGACTTAAGTACAGGAAGACTGAGTCTTCCCGCTGTCTATGCTTTGAGCGTTTCCTGTGTCACCAGTTTTACATTCCGTTGCACCTCTGTAGGTTTAATGTATCCATTGGACCTTCACAGTGATGATGAAACACAGAAATTGGATCGGAATTAAATGTAAGAGACACAATGCCGCCTTATGTACAGGAAGACTGACTCTTAGTACTGTCTATTTTTTGAGCGTTTCCTGTGTCACCAGTTTTACATTCCGATGCAACTCTGGAGGTTTACTGTATCCCTTGGACCTTCCCATTGACGATGAAACACAGAAATTGCATCGGAATTAAATATAAGAGACACAATGCGGACTTAAGTACAGGAAGACTGAGTCTTCGTACTGTCTATGTTTTGAGCGTTTCCTGTGTCACGAGTTTTACATTCCGACGCACCTCTGCAGGTTTAGTGTATCCCTTGGCCCTTCCCATTGGCGATGAAACACAGAAATTCCAGCGGAATTAAATATAAGAGGCACAATGCCGACTTAAGTACAGGAAGACTGAGTTTTCCTACTGTCTATAATTTGAGCGTTTCCTGTGTCACCAGTCTTACATTCCGATGCACCTCTGCAGGTTTGCTGTTTACCCTTGCACCTTCCCATTGACGATGAAACACAGAAATTGCGTCGGAATTAAATATAAGAGACACAATACCGACTTAAGTACAGGAAGACTGAGTCTTCTACTGTCTATGTTTTGAGCGTTTCCTGTGTCACCAGTTTTACATTCCGATGCACCTCTGCGGGTTTACTGTACCCATTGGACCTTTCCATTGACGATGAAACATAGAAACTGCATAGGAATTAAATATAAGAGAGACAACGCCGACTTAAGTACAAGAAAAGTGAGTCTTCTTACGGTCTATGTTTTGAGCGTTTCCTGTGTCACTAGTTTTACATTCCGATACACCTCTGCAGGTTTACTGTATCCGTTGGACCTTCCCATTGACGGTGAAACACAGAAATTGCATCGGAATTAAATATAAGAGACACAATGCCGACTTAAGTACAGGAAGACTGAGTCTTCCTACTGTCTATGCTTTGAGCGTTTCCTGTGTCACCAGTTTTACATTCCGATGCACCTCTGAGGGTTTATTGTATCCCTTGGACCTTCCCATTGACGATGAAATACAGAAATTGCATCGGAATTAAATATAAGAGACACAATGCCGACTTAAGTACAGGAAGACTACCTCCTGTCTATGATCTGAGCGATTCCTGTGTCACCAGTCTTACATTCCGATGCACCTCTGCAGATTTACTGTATCGCATGGACCTTCCCATTGACGATGAAACACAGAAATTGCATCGGAATTAAATATAAGGGACACAATGACGTCTTAAGTACAGGAAGACTGAGTCTTCGTACTGACTATGTTTTGAGCGTTTCCTGTGTCACCAGTTTTACATTCCGACGCACCTCTGCAGGTTTACTGTATCCCTTGGCCCTTCCCATTGGCGATGAAACACAGAAATTCCATCGGAATTAAATATAAGAGACACAATGCCGACTTAAGTACAGGAAGACTCATTCTTCCTACTGTCTATGTTTTGAGCGTTTCCTGTGTCACCATTCTTACATTCGGATGCACCTCTGCAGGTTTACTGTATCCCTTGGACCTTCCCATTGACGATGAAACACAGAAATTGCGTCGGAATTAAATATAAGAGACACAATGCCGACTTAAGTACAGGAAGACTGAGTCTTCGTACTGACTATGTTTTGAGCGTTTCCTGTGTCACCAGTTTTACATTCCGACGCACCTCTGCAGGTTTACTGTATCCCTTGGCCCTTCCCATTGGCGATGAAACACAGAAATTCCATCGGAATTAAATATAAGAGGCACAATGCCAACTTAAGTACAGGAAGACTGAGTCTTCCTACTGTCTATGATTTGAGCGATTCCTGTGTCACCAGTTTTACATTCCGATGCACCTCTGCAGGTTTACTGTTTACCCTTGGACCTTCCCATTGACGATGAAACACAGAAATTGCATCGGAATTAAATATAAGAGACACAATGCCGACTTAAGTACAGGATGACTGAGTCTTCAACTGTCTATGTTTTGAGCGTTTCCTGTGTCAACAGTTTTACATTCCGATGCACATCTGTAGGTTTACTGTATCCCTTGGGCCTTCCCATTGACGATGAAACACAGAAATTGCATCGGAATTAAATATAAGAGACACAATGCCGACTTAAGTACAGGAAGAATGAGTCTTCGTACTGTTTATGATTTGAGCGTTTCCTGTGTCACCAGTTTTAGATTCCGATGCACCTCTGCAGGTTTACTGTACCCATTGGACCTTCCCATTGACGATGAAACAGAGAAATTCCATCGGAATTAAATATAAGGGGCACAATGCCAACTTAAGTACAGGAAGACTGAGTCTTCCTACTGTCTATGATTTGAGCGTTTCCTGTGTCACCAGTTTTACATTCCGATGCACCTCTGCAGGTTTACTGTTTACCCTTGGACCTTCCCATTGACGATGAAACACAGAAATTGCATCGGAATTAAATATAAGAGACACAATGCCGACTTAAGTACAGGAAGACTGAGTCTTCAACTGTCTATGTTTTGAGCGTTTCCTGTGTCAACAGTTTTACATTCCGATGCACATCTGTAGGTTTACTGTATCCCTTGGACCTTCACAGTGACGATGAAAGACAGAAATTGCATCGGAATTAAATATAAGAGACACAATGCCGACTTAAGAACAGGAAAACTGAGTCTTCTTACTTTCTATGTTTGAGCGTTTCCTGTGTCACTAGTTTTACATTCCGATACACCTCTGCAGGTTTACTGTATCCGTTGGACCTTCCCATTGACGGTGAAACACAGAAATAGCATCGGAATTAGATATAAGAGACACAATGCCGACTTAAGTACAGGAAAACTGAGTCTTCCTACTGTCTATGTTTTGAGCGTTTCCTGTGTCACCAGTTTTACATTCCGATGCACCTCTGCAGGTTTACTGTACCCATTGGACCTTCCCATTGACGATGAAACAGAGAAATTGCATCGGAATTAAATATAAGAGACACAACGCCGACTTAAGTACAAGAAAACTGAGTCTTCTTACGGTCAATGTGTTGAGCGTTTCCTGTGTCACTAGTTTTACATTCCGATACACCTCTGCAGGTTTACTGTATCCGTTGGACCTTCCCATTGACGATGAAACACAGAAATTGCATCGGAATTAAATATAAGAGACACAATGCCGATTTAAGTACAGGAAGACTGAGTCTTCCTACTGTCTATGCTTTGAGCGTTTCCTGTGTCACCAGTTTTACATTCCGTTGCACCTCTGTAGGTTTAATGTGTCCATTGGACCTTCACAGTGATGATGAAACACAGAAATTGGATCGGAATTAAATGTAAGAGACACAATGCCGCCTTATGTACAGGAAGACTCTTAGTACTGTCTATGTTTTGAGCGTTTCCTGTGTCACCAGTTTTACATTCCGATGCAACTCTGGAGGTTTACTGTATCCCTTGGACCTTCCCATTGACGATGAAACACTGAAATTGCATCGGAATTTAATATAAGAGACACAATGCCGACTTAAGTACAGGAAGACTGAGTCTTCGTACTGTCTATGTTTTGAGCGTTTCCTGTGTCACGAGTTTTACATTCCGACGCACCTCTGCAGGTTTAGTGTATCCCTTGGCCCTTCCCATTGGCGATGAAACACAGAAATTCCAGCGGAATTAAATATAAGAGGCACAATGCCGACTTAAGTACAGGAAGACTGAGTCTTCCTACTGTCTATGATTTGAGCGTTTCCTGTGTCACCAGTTTTACATTCCGATGCACCTCTGCAGGTTTACTGTTTACCCTTGCACCTTCCCATTGACGATGAAACACAGAAATTGCATCGGAATTAAATATAAGAGACACAATACCGACTTAAGTACAGGAAGACTGAGTCTTCTACTGTCTATGTTTTGAGCGTTTCCTGTGTCACCAGTTTTACATTCCGATGCACCTCTGCGGGTTTACTGTACCCATTGGACCTTCCCATTGACGATGAAACATAGAAACTGCATAGGAATTAAATATAAGAGAGACAACGCCGACTTAAGTACAAGAAAACTGAGTCTTCTTACGGTCTATGTTTTGAGCGTTTCCTGTGTCACTAGTTTTATATTCCGATACACCTCTGCAGGTTTACTGTATCCGTTGGACCTTCCCATTGACGGTGAAACACAGAAATTGCATCGGAATTAAATATAAGAGACACAATGCCGACTTAAGTACAGGAAGACTGAGTCTTCCTACTGTCTATGCTTTGAGCGTTTCCTGTGTCACCAGTTTTACATTCCGATGCACCTCTGAAGGTTTATTGTATCCCTTGGACCTTCCCATTGACGATGAAACACAGAAATTGCATCGGAATTAAATATAAGAGACACAATGCCGACTTAAGTACAGGAAGACTGAGTCTACCTCCTGTGTATGATCTGAGCGATTCCTGTGTCACCAATTTTACATTCCGATGCACCTCTGCAGATTTACTGTATCGCATGGACTTTCCCATTGACGATGAAACACAGAAATTGCATCGGAATTAAATATAAGAGACACAATGACATCTTAAGTACAGGAAGACTGAGTCTTCGTACTGACTATGTTTTGAGCGTTTCCTGTGTCACCAGTTTTACATTCCGACGCACATCTGCAGGTTTACTGTATCCCTTGGCCCTTCCCATTGGCGATGAAATACAGAAATTCCATCGGAATTAAATATAAGAGACACAATGCCGACTTAAGTACAGGAAGACTCATTCTTCCTACTGTCTATGTTTTGAGCGTTTCCTGTGTCACCATTCTTACATTCGGATGCACCTCTGCAGGTTTACTGTATCCCTTGGACCTTCCCATTGACGATGAAACACAGAAATTGCGTCGGAATTAAATATAAGAGACACAATGCCGACTTAAGTACAGGAAGACTGAGTCTTCGTACTGACTATGTTTTGAGCGTTTCCTGTGTCACCAGTTTTACATTCCGACTCACCTCTGCAGGTTTACTGTATCCCTTGGCCCTTCCCGTTGGCGATGAAATACAGAAATTGCATCGGAATTAAATATAAGAGACACAATGCCGACTTAAGTACTGGAAGACGCATTCTTCCTACTGTCTGTGATTTGAGCGTTTCCTGTGTCACCAGTCTTACATTCGGATGCACCTCTGCAGGTTTACTGTATCCCTTGGTCCTTACCGTTGACTATGAAACACAGAAATTGCATCGGAATTAAATATAAGAGACACAATGCCGACTTAAGTACAGGAAGACTGAGTCTTCGTCTGTCTACGTTTTGAGCGTTTCCTGTGTCACGAGTTTTACATTCCGACGCACCTCCGCAGGGTTACTGTATCCCTTGGCCCTTCCCATTGGCGATGAAACACAGAAATTCCATCGGAATTAAATATAAGAGGCACAATGCCGACTTAAGTACAGGAAGACTGAGTCTTCCTACTGTCTATGATTTGAGCGTTTCCTGTGTCACCAGGCTTACATTCCGATGCACCTCTGCAGGTTTACTGTTTACCCTTGGACCTTCCCATTGACGATGAAACACAGAAATTGCATCGGAATTAAATATAAGAGACACAATACCGACTTAAGTACAGGAAGACTGAGTCTTCCACTGTCTATGTTTTGAGCGTTTCCTGTGTCACCAGTTTTACATTCAGATGCACCTCTGCAAGTTTACTGTATCCCTTGGACCTTCACAGTGACGATGAAAGACAGAAATTGCATCGGAATTAAATATAAGAGACACAATGCCGACTTAAGAACAGGTAAACTGAGTCTTCTAACTTTCTATGTTTGAGCGTTTCCTGTGTCACTAGTTTTACATTCCGATACACCTCTGCAGGTTTACTGTATCCGTTGGACCTTCCCATTGACGGTGAAACACAGAAATAGCATCGGAATTAGATGTAAGAGACACAATGCCGACTTAAGTACAGGAAGACTGAGTCTTCCTACTGTCTATGTTTTGAGCGTTTCCTGTGTCACCAGTTTTACATTCCGATGCACCTCTGCAGGTTTACTGTACCCATTGGACCTTCCCATTGACGATGAAACAGAGAAATTGCATCAGAATTAAATATAAGAGACACAACGCCGACTTAAGTACAAGAAAACTGAGTCTTCTTACGGTCAATGTGTTGAGCGTTTCCTGTGTCACTAGTTTTACATTCCGATACACCTCTGCAGGTTTACTGTATCCGTTGGACCTTCCCATTGACGATGAAACACAGAAATTGCATCGGAATTAAATATAAGAGACACAATGCCGACTTAAGTACAGGAAGACTGAGTCTTCCTACTGTCTATGCTTTGAGCGTTTCCTGTGTCACCAGTTTTACATTCCGTTGCACCTCTGTAGGTTTAATGTATCCATTGGACTTTCACAGTGATGATGAAACACAGAAATTGGATCGGAATTAAATGTAAGAGACACAATGCCGCCTTATGTACAGGAAGACTGACTCTTAGTACTGTCTATGTTTTGAGCGTTTCCTGTGTCACCAGTTTTACATTCCGATGCAACTCTGGAGGTTTACTGTATCCCTTGGACCTTCCCATTGACGATGAAACACTGAAATTGCATCGGAATTTAATATAAGAGACACAATGCGGACTTAAGTACAGGAAGACTGAGTCTTCGTACTGTCTATGTTTTGAGCGTTTCCTGTGTCACGAGTTTTACATTCCGACGCACCTCTGCAGGTATAGTGTATCCCTTGGCCCTTCCCATTGGCGATGAAACACAGAAATTCCAGCGGAATTAAATATAAGAGGCACAATGCCGACTTAAGTACAGGAAGACTGAGTCTTCCTACTGTCTATGATTTGAGCGTTTCCTGTGTCACCAGTTTTACATTCCGATGCACCTCTGCAGGTTTACTGTTTACCCTTGCACCTTCCCATTGACGATGAAACACAGAAATTGCATCGGAATTAAATATAAGAGACACAATACCGACTTAAGTACAGGAAGACTGAGTCTTCTACTGTCTATGTTTTGAGCGTTTCCTGTGTCACCAGTTTTACATTGCGATGCACCTCTGCGGGTTTACTGTACCCATTGGACCTTC
Organism: Schistocerca nitens; assembly: GCF_023898315.1. NCBI lineage: Eukaryota > Metazoa > Arthropoda > Insecta > Orthoptera > Acrididae > Schistocerca > Schistocerca nitens. The sequence continues at coordinate 6,149,788 of NW_026045897.1, forward strand.
CCATTGACGATGAAACATAGAAACTGCATAGGAATTAAATATAAGAGAGACCACGCCGACTTAAGTACAAGAAAACTGAGTCTTCTTACGGTCTATGTTTTGAGCGTTTCCTGTGTCACTAGTTTTACATTCCGATACACCTCTGCAGGTTTACTGTATCCGTTGTACCTTCCCATTGACGGTGAAACACAGAAATTGCATCGGAATTAAATATAAGAGACACAATGCCGACTTAAGTACAGGAAGACTGAGTCTTCCTACTGTCTATGCTTTGAGCGTTTCCTGTGTCACCAGTTTTACATTCCGATGCACCTCTGAAGGTTTATTGTATCCCTTGGACCTTCCCATTGACGATGAAACACAGAAATTGCATCGGAATTAAATATAAGAGACACAATGCCGACTTAAGTACAGGAAGACTGAGTCTTCGTACTGTTTATGATTTGAGCGTTTCCTGTGTCACCAGTTTTAGATTCCGATGCACGTCTGCAGGTTTACTGTACCCATTGGACCTTCCCATTGACGATGAAACAGAGAAATTGCATCGAAATTAAATATAAGAGACACAACGCCGACTTAAGTACAAGAAAACTGAGTATTCTTACGGTCTATGCTTTGAGCGTTTCCTGTGTCACCAGTTTTACATTCCGATGCACCTCTGCAGGTTTACTGTTTACCCTTGGACCTTCCCATTGACGATGGAACACAGAAATTGCATCGGAATTAAATATAAGAGACGCAATAAAGACTTAAGTACAGGAAGACTGAGTCTTCTACTGTCTATGTTTTGAGCGTTTCCTGTTTCACCAGTTTTACATTCAGATGCACCTCTGCAAGTTTACTGTATCCCTTGGACCTTCACAGTGACGATGAAAGACAGAAATTGCATCGGAATTAAATATAAGAGACACAATGCCGACTTAAGAACAGGAAGACTGAGTCTTCCTACTGTCTATGTTTTTTAGCGTTCCCTGTGTCACCAGTTTTACATTCCGAAGCACCTCTGTAGGTTTACTGTATCCCTTGGGCCTTCCCATTGACGATGAAGCACAGAAAATGCAATCGGAATTAAATACAAGAGACACAATGCCGAATTAAGTACAGGAAGACTGAGTCTTCCTACTGTCTATCTTTAGAGCGTTTCCTGTGTCACTAGTTTTACATTCCGATACACCTCTGCAGGTTTACTGTATCCGTTGGACCTTCCCATTGACGATGAAACACAGATATGGCATCGGTATTAAATATAAGAGACACGATGCCGACTTAAGTACAGGAAGACTGAGTCCGCCTACTATCTATGCTTTGAGCGTTTCCTGTGTCACCAGTTTTACATTCCGTTGCACCTCTGTAGGTTTACTGTATCCATTGGACCTTCACATTGATGATGAAACACAGAAATTGCATCGGAATTAAATGTAAGAGACACAATGCCGACTTAAGTACAGGAAGACTGAGTCTTAGTACTGTCTATGTTTTGAGCGTTTCCTGTGTCACCAGTTTTACCTTCCGATGCACCTCTGTAGGTTTACTGTATCCCTTGGACCTTCCCATTGACGATGAAATACAGAAATTGCATCGGAATTAAATATAAGAGACACAATGCCGACTTAAGTACTGGAAGACGCATTCTTCCTACTGTCTATGATTTGAGCGTTTCCTGTGTCACCAGTCTTACATTCGGATGCACCTCTGCAGGTTTACTGTATCCCTTGGTCCTTCCCGTTGACTATGAAACACAGAAATTGCATCGGAATTAAATATAAGAGACACAATGCCGACTTAAGTACAGGAAGACTGAGTCTTCGTCTGTCTACGTTTTGAGCGTTTCCTGTGTCACGAGTTTTACATTCCGACGCACCTCCGCAGGGTTACTGTATCCCTTGGCCCTTCCCATTGGCGATGAAACACAGAAATTCCATCGGAATTAAATATAAGAGGTACAATGCCGACTTAAGTACAGGAAGACTGAGTCTTCCTACTGTCTATGATTTGAGCGTTTCCTGTGTCACCAGGCTTACATTCCGATGCACCTCTGCAGGTTTTCTGTTTACCCTTGGACTTTCCCATTGACGATGAAACACAGAAATTGCATCGGAATTGAATATAAGAGACACAATACCGACTTAAGTACAGGAAGACTGAGTCTTCTACTGTCTATGTTTTGAGCGTTTCCTGTGTCACCAGTTTTACATTCAGATGCACCTCTGCAAGTTTACTGTATCCCTTGGACCTTCACAGTGACGATGAAAGACAGAAATTGCATCGGAATTAAATATAAGAGACACAATGCCGACTTAAGTACAGGAAAACTGAGTCTTCTTACTTTCTATGTTTGAGCGTTTCCTGTGTCACTAGTTTTACATTCCGATACACCTCTGCAGGTTTACTGTATCCGTTGGACCTTCCCATTGACGGTGAAACACAGAAATTGCATCGGAATTAAATATAAGAGACACAATGCCGACTTAAGTACAGGAAAACTGAGTCTTCCTACTGTCTATGTTTTGAGCGTTTCCTGTGTCACCAGTTTTACATTCCGATGCACCTCTGCAGGTTTACTGTACCCATTGGACCTTCCCATTGACGATGAAACAGAGAAATTGCATCGGAATTAAATATAAGAGACACAACGCCGACTTAAGTACAAGAAAACTGAGTCTTCTTACGGTCAATGTGTTGAGCGTTTCCTGTGTCACTAGTTTTACATTCCGATACACCTCTGCAGGTTTACTGTATCCGTTGGACCTTCCCATTGACGATGAAACACAGAAATTGCATCGGAATTAAATATAAGAGACACAATGCCGACTTAAGTACAGGAAGACTGAGTCTTCCCGCTGTCTATGCTTTGAGCGTTTCCTGTGTCACCAGTTTTACATTCCGTTGCACCTCTGTAGGTTTAATGTATCCATTGGACCTTCACAGTGATGATGAAACACAGAAATTGGATCGGAATTAAATGTAAGAGACACAATGCCGCCTTATGTACAGGAAGACTGACTCTTAGTACTGTCTATTTTTTGAGCGTTTCCTGTGTCACCAGTTTTACATTCCGATGCAACTCTGGAGGTTTACTGTATCCCTTGGACCTTCCCATTGACGATGAAACACAGAAATTGCATCGGAATTAAATATAAGAGACACAATGCGGACTTAAGTACAGGAAGACTGAGTCTTCGTACTGTCTATGTTTTGAGCGTTTCCTGTGTCACGAGTTTTACATTCCGACGCACCTCTGCAGGTTTAGTGTATCCCTTGGCCCTTCCCATTGGCGATGAAACACAGAAATTCCAGCGGAATTAAATATAAGAGGCACAATGCCGACTTAAGTACAGGAAGACTGAGTTTTCCTACTGTCTATAATTTGAGCGTTTCCTGTGTCACCAGTCTTACATTCCGATGCACCTCTGCAGGTTTGCTGTTTACCCTTGCACCTTCCCATTGACGATGAAACACAGAAATTGCGTCGGAATTAAATATAAGAGACACAATACCGACTTAAGTACAGGAAGACTGAGTCTTCTACTGTCTATGTTTTGAGCGTTTCCTGTGTCACCAGTTTTACATTCCGATGCACCTCTGCGGGTTTACTGTACCCATTGGACCTTTCCATTGACGATGAAACATAGAAACTGCATAGGAATTAAATATAAGAGAGACAACGCCGACTTAAGTACAAGAAAAGTGAGTCTTCTTACGGTCTATGTTTTGAGCGTTTCCTGTGTCACTAGTTTTACATTCCGATACACCTCTGCAGGTTTACTGTATCCGTTGGACCTTCCCATTGACGGTGAAACACAGAAATTGCATCGGAATTAAATATAAGAGACACAATGCCGACTTAAGTACAGGAAGACTGAGTCTTCCTACTGTCTATGCTTTGAGCGTTTCCTGTGTCACCAGTTTTACATTCCGATGCACCTCTGAGGGTTTATTGTATCCCTTGGACCTTCCCATTGACGATGAAATACAGAAATTGCATCGGAATTAAATATAAGAGACACAATGCCGACTTAAGTACAGGAAGACTACCTCCTGTCTATGATCTGAGCGATTCCTGTGTCACCAGTCTTACATTCCGATGCACCTCTGCAGATTTACTGTATCGCATGGACCTTCCCATTGACGATGAAACACAGAAATTGCATCGGAATTAAATATAAGGGACACAATGACGTCTTAAGTACAGGAAGACTGAGTCTTCGTACTGACTATGTTTTGAGCGTTTCCTGTGTCACCAGTTTTACATTCCGACGCACCTCTGCAGGTTTACTGTATCCCTTGGCCCTTCCCATTGGCGATGAAACACAGAAATTCCATCGGAATTAAATATAAGAGACACAATGCCGACTTAAGTACAGGAAGACTCATTCTTCCTACTGTCTATGTTTTGAGCGTTTCCTGTGTCACCATTCTTACATTCGGATGCACCTCTGCAGGTTTACTGTATCCCTTGGACCTTCCCATTGACGATGAAACACAGAAATTGCGTCGGAATTAAATATAAGAGACACAATGCCGACTTAAGTACAGGAAGACTGAGTCTTCGTACTGACTATGTTTTGAGCGTTTCCTGTGTCACCAGTTTTACATTCCGACGCACCTCTGCAGGTTTACTGTATCCCTTGGCCCTTCCCATTGGCGATGAAACACAGAAATTCCATCGGAATTAAATATAAGAGGCACAATGCCAACTTAAGTACAGGAAGACTGAGTCTTCCTACTGTCTATGATTTGAGCGATTCCTGTGTCACCAGTTTTACATTCCGATGCACCTCTGCAGGTTTACTGTTTACCCTTGGACCTTCCCATTGACGATGAAACACAGAAATTGCATCGGAATTAAATATAAGAGACACAATGCCGACTTAAGTACAGGATGACTGAGTCTTCAACTGTCTATGTTTTGAGCGTTTCCTGTGTCAACAGTTTTACATTCCGATGCACATCTGTAGGTTTACTGTATCCCTTGGGCCTTCCCATTGACGATGAAACACAGAAATTGCATCGGAATTAAATATAAGAGACACAATGCCGACTTAAGTACAGGAAGAATGAGTCTTCGTACTGTTTATGATTTGAGCGTTTCCTGTGTCACCAGTTTTAGATTCCGATGCACCTCTGCAGGTTTACTGTACCCATTGGACCTTCCCATTGACGATGAAACAGAGAAATTCCATCGGAATTAAATATAAGGGGCACAATGCCAACTTAAGTACAGGAAGACTGAGTCTTCCTACTGTCTATGATTTGAGCGTTTCCTGTGTCACCAGTTTTACATTCCGATGCACCTCTGCAGGTTTACTGTTTACCCTTGGACCTTCCCATTGACGATGAAACACAGAAATTGCATCGGAATTAAATATAAGAGACACAATGCCGACTTAAGTACAGGAAGACTGAGTCTTCAACTGTCTATGTTTTGAGCGTTTCCTGTGTCAACAGTTTTACATTCCGATGCACATCTGTAGGTTTACTGTATCCCTTGGACCTTCACAGTGACGATGAAAGACAGAAATTGCATCGGAATTAAATATAAGAGACACAATGCCGACTTAAGAACAGGAAAACTGAGTCTTCTTACTTTCTATGTTGAGCGTTTCCTGTGTCACTAGTTTTACATTCCGATACACCTCTGCAGGTTTACTGTATCCGTTGGACCTTCCCATTGACGGTGGAAACACAGAAATAGCATCGGAATTAGATATAAGAGACACAATGCCGACTTAAGTACAGGAGACTGAGTCTTCCTACTGTCTATGTTTTGAGCGTTTCCTGTGTCACCAGTTTTACATTCCGATGCACCTCTGCAGGTTTACTGTACCCATTGGACCTTCCCATTGACGATGAAACAGAGAAATTGCATCGGAATTAAATATAAGAGACACAACGCCGACTTAAGTACAAGAAAACTGAGTCTTCTTACGGTCAATGTGTTGAGCGTTTCCTGTGTCACTAGTTTTACATTCCGATACACCTCTGCAGGTTTACTGTATCCGTTGGACCTTCCCATTGACGATGAAACCACAGAAATTGCATCGGAATTAAATATAAGAGACACAATGCCCGATTTAAGCAGGAAGACTGAGTCTTCCTACTGTCTATGCTTTGAGCGTTTCCTGTGTCACCAGTTTTACATTCCGTTGCACCTCTGTAGGTTTAATGTGTCCATTGGACCTTCACAGTGATGATGAAACACAGAAATTGGATCGGAATTAAATGTAAGAGACACAATGCCGCCTTATGTACAGGAAGACTCTTAGTACTGTCTATGTTTTGAGCGTTTCCTGTGTCACCAGTTTTACATTCCGATGCAACTCTGGAGGTTTACTGTATCCCTTGGACCTTCCCATTGACGATGAAACACTGAAATTGCATCGGAATTTAATATAAGAGACACAATGCCGACTTAAGTACAGGAAGACTGAGTCTTCGTACTGTCTATGTTTTGAGCGTTTCCTGTGTCACGAGTTTTACATTCCGACGCACCTCTGCAGGTTTAGTGTATCCCTTGGCCCTTCCCATTGGCGATGAAACACAGAAATTCCAGCGGAATTAAATATAAGAGGCACAATGCCGACTTAAGTACAGGAAGACTGAGTCTTCCTACTGTCTATGATTTGAGCGTTTCCTGTGTCACCAGTTTTACATTCCGATGCACCTCTGCAGGTTTACTGTTTACCCTTGCACCTTCCCATTGACGATGAAACACAGAAATTGCATCGGAATTAAATATAAGAGACACAATACCGACTTAAGTACAGGAAGACTGAGTCTTCTACTGTCTATGTTTTGAGCGTTTCCTGTGTCACCAGTTTTACATTCCGATGCACCTCTGCGGGTTTACTGTACCCATTGGACCTTCCCATTGACGATGAAACATAGAAACTGCATAGGAATTAAATATAAGAGAGACAACGCCGACTTAAGTACAAGAAAACTGAGTCTTCTTACGGTCTATGTTTTGAGCGTTTCCTGTGTCACTAGTTTTATATTCCGATACACCTCTGCAGGTTTACTGTATCCGTTGGACCTTCCCATTGACGGTGAAACACAGAAATTGCATCGGAATTAAATATAAGAGACACAATGCCGACTTAAGTACAGGAAGACTGAGTCTTCCTACTGTCTATGCTTTGAGCGTTTCCTGTGTCACCAGTTTTACATTCCGATGCACCTCTGAAGGTTTATTGTATCCCTTGGACCTTCCCATTGACGATGAAACACAGAAATTGCATCGGAATTAAATATAAGAGACACAATGCCGACTTAAGTACAGGAAGACTGAGTCTACCTCCTGTGTATGATCTGAGCGATTCCTGTGTCACCAATTTTACATTCCGATGCACCTCTGCAGATTTACTGTATCGCATGGACTTTCCCATTGACGATGAAACACAGAAATTGCATCGGAATTAAATATAAGAGACACAATGACATCTTAAGTACAGGAAGACTGAGTCTTCGTACTGACTATGTTTTGAGCGTTTCCTGTGTCACCAGTTTTACATTCCGACGCACATCTGCAGGTTTACTGTATCCCTTGGCCCTTCCCATTGGCGATGAAATACAGAAATTCCATCGGAATTAAATATAAGAGACACAATGCCGACTTAAGTACAGGAAGACTCATTCTTCCTACTGTCTATGTTTTGAGCGTTTCCTGTGTCACCATTCTTACATTCGGATGCACCTCTGCAGGTTTACTGTATCCCTTGGACCTTCCCATTGACGATGAAACACAGAAATTGCGTCGGAATTAAATATAAGAGACACAATGCCGACTTAAGTACAGGAAGACTGAGTCTTCGTACTGACTATGTTTTGAGCGTTTCCTGTGTCACCAGTTTTACATTCCGACTCACCTCTGCAGGTTTACTGTATCCCTTGGCCCTTCCCGTTGGCGATGAAATACAGAAATTGCATCGGAATTAAATATAAGAGACACAATGCCGACTTAAGTACTGGAAGACGCATTCTTCCTACTGTCTGTGATTTGAGCGTTTCCTGTGTCACCAGTCTTACATTCGGATGCACCTCTGCAGGTTTACTGTATCCCTTGGTCCTTACCGTTGACTATGAAACACAGAAATTGCATCGGAATTAAATATAAGAGACACAATGCCGACTTAAGTACAGGAAGACTGAGTCTTCGTCTGTCTACGTTTTGAGCGTTTCCTGTGTCACGAGTTTTACATTCCGACGCACCTCCGCAGGGTTACTGTATCCCTTGGCCCTTCCCATTGGCGATGAAACACAGAAATTCCATCGGAATTAAATATAAGAGGCACAATGCCGACTTAAGTACAGGAAGACTGAGTCTTCCTACTGTCTATGATTTGAGCGTTTCCTGTGTCACCAGGCTTACATTCCGATGCACCTCTGCAGGTTTACTGTTTACCCTTGGACCTTCCCATTGACGATGAAACACAGAAATTGCATCGGAATTAAATATAAGAGACACAATACCGACTTAAGTACAGGAAGACTGAGTCTTCCACTGTCTATGTTTTGAGCGTTTCCTGTGTCACCAGTTTTACATTCAGATGCACCTCTGCAAGTTTACTGTATCCCTTGGACCTTCACAGTGACGATGAAAGACAGAAATTGCATCGGAATTAAATATAAGAGACACAATGCCGACTTAAGAACAGGTAAACTGAGTCTTCTAACTTTCTATGTTTGAGCGTTTCCTGTGTCACTAGTTTTACATTCCGATACACCTCTGCAGGTTTACTGTATCCGTTGGACCTTCCCATTGACGGTGAAACACAGAAATAGCATCGGAATTAGATATAAGAGACACAATGCCGACTTAAGTACAGGAAGACTGAGTCTTCCTACTGTCTATGTTTTGAGCGTTTCCTGTGTCACCAGTTTTACATTCCGATGCACCTCTGCAGGTTTACTGTACCCATTGGACCTTCCCATTGACGATGAAACAGAGAAATTGCATCAGAATTAAATATAAGAGACACAACGCCGACTTAAGTACAAGAAAACTGAGTCTTCTTACGGTCAATGTGTTGAGCGTTTCCTGTGTCACTAGTTTTACATTCCGATACACCTCTGCAGGTTTACTGTATCCGTTGGACCTTCCCATTGACGATGAAACACAGAAATTGCATCGGAATTAAATATAAGAGACACAATGCCGACTTAAGTACAGGAAGACTGAGTCTTCCTACTGTCTATGCTTTGAGCGTTTCCTGTGTCACCAGTTTTACATTCCGTTGCACCTCTGTAGGTTTAATGTATCCATTGGACTTTCACAGTGATGATGAAACACAGAAATTGGATCGGAATTAAATGTAAGAGACACAATGCCGCCTTATGTACAGGAAGACTGACTCTTAGTACTGTCTATGTTTTGAGCGTTTCCTGTGTCACCAGTTTTACATTCCGATGCAACTCTGGAGGTTTACTGTATCCCTTGGACCTTCCCATTGACGATGAAACACTGAAATTGCATCGGAATTTAATATAAGAGACACAATGCGGACTTAAGTACAGGAAGACTGAGTCTTCGTACTGTCTATGTTTTGAGCGTTTCCTGTGTCACGAGTTTTACATTCCGACGCACCTCTGCAGGTATAGTGTATCCCTTGGCCCTTCCCATTGGCGATGAAACACAGAAATTCCAGCGGAATTAAATATAAGAGGCACAATGCCGACTTAAGTACAGGAAGACTGAGTCTTCCTACTGTCTATGATTTGAGCGTTTCCTGTGTCACCAGTTTTACATTCCGATGCACCTCTGCAGGTTTACTGTTTACCCTTGCACCTTCCCATTGACGATGAAACACAGAAATTGCATCGGAATTAAATATAAGAGACACAATACCGACTTAAGTACAGGAAGACTGAGTCTTCTACTGTCTATGTTTTGAGCGTTTCCTGTGTCACCAGTTTTACATTGCGATGCACCTCTGCGGGTTTACTGTACCCATTGGACCTTCCCATTGACGATGAAACATAGAAACTGCATAGGAATTAAATATAAGAGAGACCACGCCGACTTAAGTACAAGAAAACTGAGTCTTCTTACGGTCTATGTTTTGAGCGTTTCCTGTGTCACTAGTTTTACATTCCGATACACCTCTGCAGGTTTACTGTATCCGTTGTACCTTCCCATTGACGGTGAAACACAGAAATTGCATCGGAATTAAATATAAGAGACACAATGCCGACTTAAGTACAGGAAGACTGAGTCTTCCTACTGTCTATGCTTTGAGCGTTTCCTGTGTCACCAGTTTTACATTCCGATGCACCTCTGAAGGTTTATTGTATCCCTTGGACCTTCCCATTGACGATGAAACACAGAAATTGCATCGGAATTAAATATAAGAGACACAATGCCGACTTAAGTACAGGAAGACTGAGTCTACCTCCTGTCTATGATCTGAGCGATTCCTGTGTCACCAATTTTACATTCCGATGCACCTCTGCAGATTTACTGTATCGCATGGACCTTCCCATTGACGATGAAACACAGAAATTGCATCGGAATTAAATATAAGAGACACAATGACATCTTAAGTACAGGAAGACTGAGTCTTCGTACTGACTATGTTTTGAGCGTTTCCTGTGTCACCAGTTTTACATTCCGACGCACCTCTGCAGGTTTACTGTATCCCTTGGCCCTTCCCATTGGCGATGAAACACAGAAATTCCATCGGAATTAAATATAAGAGACACAATGCCGACTTAAGTACAGGAAGACTCATTCTTCCTACTGTCTATGTTTTGAGCGTTTACTGTGTCACCATTCTTACATTCGGATGCACCTCTGCAGGTTTACTGTATCCCTTGGACCTTGCCATTGACGATGAAACACAGAAATTGCGTCGGAATTAAATATAAGAGACACAATGCCGACTTAAGTACAGGAAGACTGAGTCTTCGTACTGACTATGTTTTGAGCGTTTCCTGTGTCACCAGTTTTACATTCCGACGCACCTCTGCAGGTTTACTGTATCCCTTGGCCCTTCCCATTGGCGATGAAACACAGAAATTCCATCGGAATTAAATATAAGAGGCACAATGCCAACTTAAGTACAGGAAGACTGAGTCTTCCTACTGTCTATGATTTGAGCGTTTCCTGTGTCACCAGTTTTACATTCCGATGCACCTCTGCAGGTTTACTGTTTACCCTTGGACCTTCCCATTGACGATGCAACACAGAAATTGCATCGGAATTAAATATAAGAGACACAATGCCGACTTAAGTACAGGAAGACTGAGTCTTCAACTGTCTATGTTTTGAGCAATTCCTGTGTCAACAGTTTTACATTCCGATGCACATCTGTAGGTTTACTGTATCCCTTGGGCCTTCCCATTGACGATGAAACACAGAAATTGCATCAGAATTAAATATAAGAGACACAATGCCGACTTAAGTACAGGAAGACTGAGTCTTCGTACTGTTTATGATTTGAGCGTTTCCTGTGTCACCAGTTTTAGATTCCGATGCACGTCTGCAGGTTTACTGTACCCATTGGACCTTCCCATTGACGATGAAACAGAGAAATTGCATCGGAATTAAATATAAGAGACACAACGCCGACTTAAGTACAAGAAAACTGAGTATTCTTACGGTCTATGCTTTGAGCGTTTCCTGTGTCACCAGTTTTACATTCCGATGCACCTCTGCAGGTTTACTGTTTACCCTTGGACCTTCCCATTGACGATGGAACACAGAAATTGCATCGGAATTAAATATAAGAGACGCAATAAAGACTTAAGTACAGGAAGACTGAGTCTTCTACTGTCTATGTTTTGAGCGTTTCCTGTTTCACCAGTTTTACATTCAGATGCACCTCTGCAAGTTTACTGTATCCCTTGGACCTTCACAGTGACGATGAAAGACAGAAATTGCATCGGAATTAAATATAAGAGACACAATGCCGACTTAAGAACAGGAAGACTGAGTCTTCCTACTGTCTATGTTTTTTAGCGTTCCCTGTGTCACCAGTTTTACATTCCGAAGCACCTCTGTAGGTTTACTGTATCCCTTGGGCCTTCCCATTGACGATGAAGCACAGAAAATGCAATCGGAATTAAATACAAGAGACACAATGCCGAATTAAGTACAGGAAGACTGAGTCTTCCTACTGTCTATGATTTGAGCGTTTCCTGTGTCACCAGTTTTACATTCCGATGCACCTCTGCAGGTTTACTGTTTACCCTTGGACCTTCCCATTGACGATGAAACACAGAAATGGCATCGGTATTAAATATAAGAGACACGATGCCGACTTAAGTACAGGAAGACTGAGTCCGCCTACTATCTATGCTTTGAGCGTTTCCTGTGTCACCAGTTTTACATTCCGTTGCACCTCTGTAGGTTTACTGTATCCATTGGACCTTCACATTGATGATGAAACACAGAAATTGCATCGGAATTAAATGTAAGAGACACAATGCCGACTTAAGTACAGGAAGACTGAGTCTTAGTACTGTCTATGTTTTGAGCGTTTCCTGTGTCACCAGTTTTACCTTCCGATGCACCTCTGTAGGTTTACTGTATCCCTTGGACCTTCCCATTGAGGATGAAATACAGAAATTGCATCGGAATTAAATATAAGAGACACAATGCCGACTTAAGAACTGGAAGACGCATTCTTCCTACTGTCTATGATTTGAGCGTTTCCTGTGTCACCAGTCTTACATTCGGATGCACCTCTGCAGGTTTACTGTATCCCTTGGTCCTTCCCGTTGACTATGAAACACAGAAATTGCATCGGAATTAAATATAAGAGACACAATGCCGACTTAAGTACAGGAAGACTGAGTCTTCGTCTGTCTACGTTTTGAGCGTTTCCTGTGTCACGAGTTTTACATTCCGACGCACCTCCGCAGGGTTACTGTTTACCCTTGGACCTTCCCATTGACGATGAAACACAGAAATGGCATCGGTATTAAATATAAGAGACACGATGCCGACTTAAGTACAGGAAGACTGAGTCCGCCTACTATCTATGCTTTGAGCGTTTCCTGTGTCACCAGTTTTACATTCCGTTGCACCTCTGTAGGTTTACTGTATCCCTTGGCCCTTCCCATTGGCGATGAAACACAGAAATTCCAGCGGAATTAAATATAAGAGGCACAATGCCGACTTAAGTACAGGAAGACTGAGTCTTCCTACTGTCTATGATTTGAGCGTTTCCTGTGTCACCAGTTTTACATTCCGATGCACCTCTGCAGGTTTACTGTTTACCCTTGCACCTTCCCATTGACGATGAAACACAGAAATTGCATCGGAATTAAATATAAGAGACACAATACCGACTTAAGTACAGGAAGACTGAGTCTTCTACTGTCTATGTTTTGAGCGTTTCCTGTGTCACCAGTTTTACATTGCGATGCACCTCTGCGGGTTTACTGTACCCATTGGACCTTCCCATTGACGATGAAACATAGAAACTGCATAGGAGTTAAATATAAGAGAGACCACGCCGACTTAAGTACAAGAAAACTGAGTCTTCTTACGGTCTATGTTTTGAGCGTTTCCTGTGTCACTAGTTTTACATTCCGATACACCTCTGCAGGTTTACTGTATCCGTTGTACCTTCCCATTGACGGTGAAACACAGAAATTGCATCGGAATTAAATATAAGAGACACAATGCCGACTTAAGTACAGGAAGACTGAGTCTTCCTACTGTCTATGCTTTGAGCGTTTCCTGTGTCACCAGTTTTACATTCCGATGCACCTCTGAAGGTTTATTGTATCCCTTGGACCTTCCCATTGACGATGAAACACAGAAATTGCATCGGAATTAAATATAAGAGACACAACGCCGTTTTAAGTACAGGAAGACTGAGTCTACCTCCTGTCTATGATCTGAGCGATTCCTGTGTCACCAATTTTACATTCCGATGCACCTCTGCAGATTTACTGTATCGCATGGACCTTCCCATTGACGATGAAACACAGAAATTGCATCGGAATTAAATATAAGAGACACAATGACATCTTAAGTACAGGAAGACTGAGTCTTCGTACTGACTATGTTTTGAGCGTTTCCTGTGTCACCAGTTTTACATTCCGACGCACCTCTGCAGGTTTACTGTATCCCTTGGCCCTTCCCATTGGCGATGAAACACAGAAATTCCATCGGAATTAAATATAAGAGACACAATGCCGACTTAAGTACAGGAAGACTCATTCTTCCTACTGTCTATGTTTTGAGCGTTTACTGTGTCACCATTCTTACATTCGGATGCACCTCTGCAGGTTTACTGTATCCCTTGGACCTTGCCATTGACGATGAAACACAGAAATTGCGTCGGAATTAAATATAAGAGACACAATGCCGACTTAAGTACAGGAAGACTGAGTCTTCGTACTGACTATGTTTTGAGCGTTTCCTGTGTCACCAGTTTTACATTCCGACGCACCTCTGCAGGTTTACTGTATCCCTTGGCCCTTCCCATTGGCGATGAAACACAGAAATTCCATCGGAATTAAATATAAGAGGCACAATGCCAACTTAAGTACAGGAAGACTGAGTCTTCCTACTGTCTATGATTTGAGCGTTTCCTGTGTCACCAGTTTTACATTCCGATGCACCTCTGCAGGTTTACTGTTTACCCTTGGACCTTCCCATTGACGATGCAACACAGAAATTGCATCGGAATTAAATATAAGAGACACAATGCCGACTTAAGTACAGGAAGACTGAGTCTTCAACTGTCTATGTTTTGAGCAATTCCTGTGTCAACAGTTTTACATTCCGATGCACATCTGTAGGTTTACTGTATCCCTTGGGCCTTCCCATTGACGATGAAACACAGAAATTGCATCAGAATTAAATATAAGAGACACAATGCCGACTTAAGTACAGGAAGACTGAGTCTTCGTACTGTTTATGATTTGAGCGTTTCCTGTGTCACCAGTTTTAGATTCCGATGCACGTCTGCAGGTTTACTGTACCCATTGGACCTTCCCATTGACGATGAAACAGAGAAATTGCATCGGAATTAAATATAAGAGACACAACGCCGACTTAAGTACAAGAAAACTGAGTATTCTTACGGTCTATGCTTTGAGCGTTTCCTGTGTCACCAGTTTTACATTCCGATGCACCTCTGCAGGTTTACTGTTTACCCTTGGACCTTCCCATTGACGATGGAACACAGAAATTGCATCGGAATTAAATATAAGAGACGCAATAAAGACTTAAGTACAGGAAGACTGAGTCTTCTACTGTCTATGTTTTGAGCGTTTCCTGTTTCACCAGTTTTACATTCAGATGCACCTCTGCAAGTTTACTGTATCCCTTGGACCTTCACAGTGACGATGAAAGACAGAAATTGCATCGGAATTAAATATAAGAGACACAATGCCGACTTAAGAACAGGAAGACTGAGTCTTCCTACTGTCTATGTTTTTTAGCGTTCCCTGTGTCACCAGTTTTACATTCCGAAGCACCTCTGTAGGTTTACTGTATCCCTTGGGCCTTCCCATTGACGATGAAGCACAGAAAATGCAATCGGAATTAAATACAAGAGACACAATGCCGAATTAAGTACAGGAAGACTGAGTCTTCCTACTGTCTATGATTTGAGCGTTTCCTGTGTCACCAGTTTTACATTCCGATGCACCTCTGCAGGTTTACTGTTTACCCTTGGACCTTCCCATTGACGATGAAACACAGAAATGGCATCGGTATTAAATATAAGAGACACGATGCCGACTTAAGTACAGGAAGACTGAGTCCGCCTACTATCTATGCTTTGAGCGTTTCCTGTGTCACCAGTTTTACATTCCGTTGCACCTCTGTAGGTTTACTGTATCCATTGGACCTTCACATTGATGATGAAACACAGAAATTGCATCGGAATTAAATGTAAGAGACACAATGCCGACTTAAGTACAGGAAGACTGAGTCTTAGTACTGTCTATGTTTTGAGCGTTTCCTGTGTCACCAGTTTTACCTTCCGATGCACCTCTGTAGGTTTACTGTATCCCTTGGACCTTCCCATTGACGATGAAATACAGAAATTGCATCGGAATTAAATATAAGAGACACAATGCCGACTTAAGAACTGGAAGACGCATTCTTCCTACTGTCTATGATTTGAGCGTTTCCTGTGTCACCAGTCTTACATTCGGATGCACCTCTGCAGGTTTACTGTATCCCTTGGTCCTCCCCGTTGACTATGAAACACAGAAATTGCATCGGAATTAAATATAAGAGACACAATGCCGACTTAAGTACAGGAAGACTGAGTCTTCGTCTGTCTACGTTTTGAGCGTTTCCTGTGTCACGAGTTTTACATTCCGACGCACCTCCGCAGGGTTACTGTATCCCTTGGCCCTTCCCATTGGCGATGAAACACAGAAATTCCATCGGAATTAAATATAAGAGGTACAATGCCGACTTAAGTACAGGAAGACTGAGTCTTCCTACTGTCTATGATTTGAGCGTTTCCTGTGTCACCAGGCTTACATTCCGATGCACCTCTGCAGGTTTTCTGTTTACCCTTGGACTTTCCCATTGACGATGAAACACAGAAATTGCATCGGAATTGAATATAAGAGACACAATACCGACTTAAGTACAGGAAGACTGAGTCTTCTACTGTCTATGTTTTGAGCGTTTCCTGTGTCACCAGTTTTACATTCAGATGCACCTCTGCAAGTTTACTGTATCCCTTGGACCTTCACAGTGACGATGAAAGACAGAAATTGCATCGGAATTAAATATAAGAGACACAATGCCGACTTAAGAACAGGAAAACTGAGTCTTATTACTTTCTATGTTTGAGCGTTTCCTGTGTCACTAGTTTTACATTCCGATACACCTCTGCAGGTTTACTGTATCCGTTGGACCTTCCCATTGACGATGAAACACAGAAATTGCATCGGAATTAAATATAAGAGACACAATGCCGACTTAAGTACAGGAAGACTGAGTCTTCCTACTGTCTATGCTTTGAGCGTTTCCTGTGTCACCAGTTTTACATTCCGTTGCACCTCTGTAGGTTTAATGTATCCATTGGACCTTCACAGTGATGATGAAACACAGAAATTGGATCGGAATTAAATGTAAGAGACACAATGCCGCCTTATGTATAGGAAGACTGACTCTTAGTACTGTCTATATTTTGAGCGTTTCCTGTGTCACCAGTTTTACATTCCGATGCAACTCTGGAGGTTTACTGTATCCCTTGGACCTTCCCATTGACGATGAAACACAGAAATTGCATCGGAATTAAATATAAGAGACACAATGCGGACTTAAGTACAGGAAGACTGAGTCTTCGTACTGTCTATGTTTTGAGCGTTTCCTGTGTCACGAGTTTTACATTCCGACGCACCTCTGCAGGTTTAGTGTATCCCTTGGCCCTTCCCATTGGCGATGAAACACTGAAATTCCAGCGGAATTAAATATAAGAGGCACAATGCCGACTTAAGTACAGGAAGACTGAGTTTTCCTACTGTCTATGATTTGAGCGTTTCCTGTGTCACCAGTCTTACATTCCGATGCACCTCTGCAGGTTTGCTGTTTACCCTTGCACCTTCCCATTGACGATGAAACACAGAAATTGCGTCGGAATTAAATATAAGAGACACAATACCGACTTAAGTACAGGAAGACTGAGTCTTCTACTGTCTATGTTTTGAGCGTTTCCTGTGTCACCAGTTTTACATTCCGATGCACCTCTGCGGGTTTACTGTACCCATTGGACCTTTCCATTGACGATGAAACATAGAAACTGCATAGGAATTAAATATAAGAGAGACAACGCCGACTTAAGTAGAAGAAAACTGAGTCTTCTTACGGTCTATGTTTTGAGCGTTTCCTGTGTCACTAGTTTTACATTCCGATACACCTCTGCAGGTTTACTGTATCCGTTGGACCTTCCCATTGACGGTGAAACACAGAAATTGCATCGGAATTAAATATAAGAGACACAATGCCGACTTAAGTACAGGAAGACTGAGTCTTCCTACTGTCTATGCTTTGAGCGTTTCCTGTGTCACCAGTTTTACATTCCGATGCACCTCTGAGGGTTTATTGTATCCCTTGGACCTTCCCATTGACGATGAAATACAGAAATTGCATCGGAATTAAATATAAGAGACACAATGCCGACTTAAGTACAGGAAGACTGAGTCTACCTCCTGTCTATGATCTGAGCGATTCCTGTGTCACCAGTCTTACATTCCGATGCACCTCTGCAGATTTACTGTATCGCATGGACCTTCCCATTGACGATGAAACACAGAAATTGCATCGGAATTAAATATAAGGGACACAATGACGTCTTAAGTACAGGAAGACTGAGTCTTCGTACTGACTATGTTTTGAGCGTTTCCTGTGTCACCAGTTTTACATTCCGACGCACCTCTGCAGGTTTACTGTATCCCTTGGCCCTTCCCATTGGCGATGAAACACAGAAATTCCATCGGAATTAAATATAAGAGACACAATGCCGACTTAAGTACAGGAAGACTCATTCTTCCTACTGTCTATGTTTTGAGCGTTTCCTGTGTCACCATTCTTACATTCGGATGCACCTCTGCAGGTTTACTGTATCCCTTGGACCTTCCCATTGACGATGAAGCACAGAAATTGCGTCGGAATTAAATATAAGAGACATAATGCCGACTTAAGTACAGGAAGACTGAGTCTTCGTACTGACTATGTTTTGAGCGTTTCCTGTGTCACCAGTTTTACATTCCGACGCACCTCTGCAGGTTTACTGTATCCCTTGGCCCTTCCCATTGGCGATGAAACACAGAAATTCCATCGGAATTAAATATAAGAGGCACAATGCCAACTTAAGTACAGGAAGACTGAGTCTTCCTACTGTCTATGATTTGAGCGTTTCCTGTGTCACCAGATTTACATTCCGATGCACCTCTGCAGGTTTACTGTTTACCCTTGGACCTTCCCATTGACGATGAAACACAGAAATTGCATCGGAATTAAATATAAGAGACACAATGCCGACTTAAGTACAGGAAGACTGAGTCTTCAACTGTCTATGTTTTGAGCGTTTCCTGTGTCAACAGTTTTACATTCCGATGCACATCTGTAGGTTTACTGTATCCCTTGGGCCTTCCCATTGACGATGAAACACAGAAATTGCATCGGAATTAAATATAAGAGACACAATGCCGACTTAAGTACAGGAAGACTGAGTCTTCGTACTGTTTATGATTTGAGCGTTTCCTGTGTCACCAGTTTTAGATTCCGATGCACCTCTGCAGGTTTACTGTACCCATTGGACCTTCCCATTGACGATGAAACAGAGAAATTCCATCGGAATTAAATATAAGGGGCACAATGCCAACTTAAGTACAGGAAGACTGAGTCTTCCTACTGTCTATGATTTGAGCGTTTCCTGTGTCACCAGTTTTACATTCCGATGCACCTCTGCAGGTTTACTGTTTACCCTTGGACCTTCCCATTGACGATGAAACACAGAAATTGCATCGGAATTAAATATAAGAGACACAATGCCGACTTAAGTACAGGAAGACTGAGTCTTCAACTGTCTATGTTTTGAGCGTTTCCTGTGTCAACAGTTTTACATTCCGATGCACATCTGTAGGTTTACTGTATCCCTTGGACCTTCACAGTGACGATGAAAGACAGAAATTGCATCGGAATTAAATATAAGAGACACAATGCCGACTTAAGAACAGGAAAACTGAGTCTTCTTACTTTCTATGTTTGAGCGTTTCCTGTGTCACTAGTTTTACATTCCGATACACCTCTGCAGGTTTACTGTATCCGTTGGACCTTCCCATTGACGGTGAAACACAGAAATAGCATCGGAATTAGATATAAGAGACACAATGCCGACTTAAGTACAGGAAGACTGAGTCTTCCTACTGTCTATGTTTTGAGCGTTTCCTGTGTCACCAGTTTTACATTCCGATGCACCTCTGCAGGTTTACTGTACCCATTGGACCTTCCCATTGACGATGAAACAGAGAAATTGCATCGGAATTAAATATAAGAGACACAACGCCGACTTAAGTACAAGAAAACTGAGTCTTCTTACGGTCAATGTGTTGAGCGTTTCCTGTGTCACTAGTTTTACATTCCGATACACCTCTGCAGGTTTACTGTATCCGTTGGACCTTCCCATTGACGATGAAACACAGAAATTGCATCGGAATTAAATATAAGAGACACAATGCCGACTTAAGTACAGGAAGACTGAGTCTTCCTACTGTCTATGCTTTGAGCGTTTCCTGTGTCACCAGTTTTACATTCCGTTGCACCTCTGTAGGTTTAATGTATCCATTGGACCTTCACAGTGATGATGAAACACAGAAATTGGATCGGAATTAAATGTAAGAGACACAATGCCGCCTTATGTACAGGAAGACTCTTAGTACTGTCTATGTTTTGAGCGTTTCCTGTGTCACCAGTTTTACATTCCGATGCAACTCTGGAGGTTTACTGTATCCCTTGGACCTTCCCATTGACGATGAAACACTGAAATTGCATCGGAATTTAATATAAGAGACACAATGCCGACTTAAGTACAGGAAGACTGAGTCTTCGTACTGTCTATGTTTTGAGCGTTTCCTGTGTCACGAGTTTTACATTCCGACGCACCTCTGCAGGTTTATTGTATCCCATGGCCCGTCCCATTGGCGATGAAACACAGAAATTCCAGCGGAATTAAATATAAGAGGCACAATGCCGACTTAAGTACAGGAAGACTGAGTCTTCCTACTGTCTATGATTTGAGCGTTTCCTGTGTCACCAGTTTTACATTCCGATGCACCTCTGCAGGTTTACTGTTTACCCTTGCACCTTCCCATTGACGATGAAACACAGAAATTGCATCGGAATTAAATATAAGAGACACAATACCGACTTAAGTACAGGAAGACTGAGTCTTCTACTGTCTATGTTTTGAGCGTTTCCTGTGTCACCAGTTTTACATTCCGATGCACCTCTGCGGGTTTACTGTACCCATTGGACCTTCCCATTGACGATGAAACATAGAAACTGCATAGGAATTAAATATAAGAGAGACAACGCCGACTTAAGTACAAGAAAACTGAGTCTTCTTACGGTCTATGTTTTGAGCGTTTCCTGTGTCACTAGTTTTACATTCCGATACACCTCTGCAGGTTTACTGTATCCGTTGGACCTTCCCATTGACGGTGAAACACAGAAATTGCATCGGAATTAAATATAAGAGACACAATGCCGACTTAAGTACAGGAAGACTGAGTCTTCCTACTGTCTATGCTTTGAGCGTTTCCTGTGTCACCAGTTTTACATTCCGATGCACCTCTGAAGGTTTATTGTATCCCTTGGACCTTCCCATTGACGATGAAACACAGAAATTGCATCGGAATTAAATATAAGAGACACAATGCCGACTTAAGTACAGGAAGACTGAGTCTACCTCCTGTGTATGATCTGAGCGATTCCTGTGTCACCAATTTTACATTCCGATGCACCTCTGCAGATTTACTGTATCGCATGGTCCTTCCCATTGACGATGAAACACAGAAATTGCATCGGAATTAAATATAAGAGACACAATGACATCTTAAGTACAGGAAGACTGAGTCTTCGTACTGACTATGTTTTGAGCGTTTCCTGTGTCACCAGTTTTACATTCCGACGCACATCTGCAGGTTTACTGTATCCCTTGGCCCTTCCCATTGGCGATGAAATACAGAAATTCCATCGGAATTAAATATAAGAGACACAATGCCGACTTAAGTACAGGAAGACTCATTCTTCCTACTGTCTATGTTTTGAGCGTTTCCTGTGTCACCATTCTTACATTCGGATGCACCTCTGCAGGTTTACTGTATCCCTTGGACCTTCCCATTGACGATGAAACACAGAAATTGCATCGGAATTAAATATAAGAGACACAATGCCGACTTAAGTACAGGAAGACTGAGTCTTCGTACTGACTATGTTTTGAGCGTTTCCTGTGTCACCAGTTTTACATTCCGACGCACCTCTGCAGGTTTACTGTATCCCTTGGCCCTTCCCGTTGGCGATGAAATACAGAAATTGCATCGGAATTAAATATAAGAGACACAATGCCGACTTAAGTACAGGAAGACTGAGTCTTAGTACTGTCTATGTTTTGAGCGTTTCCTGTGTCACCAGTTTTACCTTCCGATGCACCTCTGTAGGTTTACTGTATCCCTTGGTCCTTCCCGTTGACTATGAAACACAGAAATTGCATCGGAATTAAATATAAGAGACACAATGCCGACTTAAGTACAGGAAGACTGAGTCTTCGTCTGTCTACGTTTTGAGCGTTTCCTGTGTCACGAGTTTTACATTCCGACGCACCTCCGCAGGGTTACTGTATCCCTTGGCCCTTCCCATTGGCGATGAAACACAGAAATTGCATCGGAATTAAATATAAGAGACACAATGCCGACTTAAGTACAGGAAGACTGAGTCTTCCTACTGTCTATGATTTGAGCGTTTCCTGTGTCACCAGGCTTACATTCCGATGCACCTCTGCAGGTTTTCTGTTTACCCTTGGACTTTCCCATTGACGATGAAACACAGAAATTGCATCGGAATTGAATATAAGAGACACAATACCGACTTAAGTACAGGAAGACTGAGTCTTCCACTGTCTATGTTTTGAGCGTTTCCTGTGTCACCAGTTTTACATTCAGATGCACCTCTGCAAGTTTACTGTATCCCTTGGACCTTCACAGTGACGATGAAAGACAGAAATTGCATCGGAATTAAATATAAGAGACACAATGCCGACTTAAGAACAGGTAAACTGAGTCTTCTAACTTTCTATGTTTGAGCGTTTCCTGTGTCACTAGTTTTACATTCCGATACACCCCTGCAGGTTTACTGTATCCGTTGGACCTTCCCATTGACGGTGAAACACAGAAATAGCATCGGAATTAGATATAAGAGACACAATGCCGACTTAAGTACAGGAAGACTGAGTCTTCCTACTGTCTATGTTTTGAGCGTTTCCTGTGTCACCAGTTTTACATTCCGATGCACATCTGCAGGTTTACTGTACCCATTGGACCTTCCCATTGACGATGAAACAGAGAAATTGCATCGGAATTAAATATAAGAGACACAACGCCGACTTAAGTACAAGAAAACTGAGTCTTCTTACGGTCAATGTGTTGAGCGTTTCCTGTGTCACTAGTTTTACATTCCGATACACCTCTGCAGGTTTACTGTATCCGTTGGACCTTCCCATTGACGATGAAACACAGAAATTGCATCGGAATTAAATATAAGAGACACAATGCCGACTTAAGTACAGGAAGACTGAGTCTTCCTACTGTCTATGCTTTGAGCGTTTCCTGTGTCACCAGTTTTACATTCCGTTGCACCTCTGTAGGTTTAATGTATCCATTGGACCTTCACAGTGATGATGAAACACAGAAATTGGATCGGAATTAAATGTAAGAGACACAATGCCGCCTTATGTACAGGAAGACTGACTCTTAGTACTGTCTATGTTTTGAGCGTTTCCTGTGTCACCAGTTTTACATTCCGATGCAACTCTGGAGGTTTACTGTATCCCTTGGACCTTCCCATTGACGATGAAACACAGAAATTGCATCGGAATTTAATATAAGAGACACAATGCGGACTTAAGTACAGGAAGACTGAGTCTTCGTACTGTCTATGTTTTGAGCGTTTCCTGTGTCACGAGTTTTACATTCCGACGCACCTCTGCAGGTTTAGTGTATCCCTTGGCCCTTCCCATTGGCGATGAAACACAGAAATTCCAGCGGAATTAAATATAAGAGGCACAATGCCGACTTAAGTACAGGAAGTCTGAGTCTTCCTACTGTCTATGATTTGAGCGTTTCCTGTGTCACCAGTTTTACATTCCGATGCACCTCTGCAGGTTTACTGTTTACCCTTGCACCTTCCCATTGACGATGAAACACAGAAATTGCATCGGAATTAAATATAAGAGACACAATACCGACTTAAGTACAGGAAGACTGAGTCTTCTACTGTCTATGTTTTGAGCGTTTCCTGTGTCACCAGTTTTACATTGCGATGCACCTCTGCGGGTTTACTGTACCCATTGGACCTTCCCATTGACGATGAAACATAGAAACTGCATAGGAATTAAATATAAGAGAGACCACGCCGACTTAAGTACAAGAAAACTGAGTCTTCTTACGGTCTATGTTTTGAGCGTTTCCTGTGTCACTAGTTTTACATTCCGATACACCTCTGCAGGTTTACTGTATCCGTTGTACCTTCCCATTGACGGTGAAACACAGAAATTGCATCGGAATTAAATATAAGAGACACAATGCCGACTTAAGTACAGGAAGACTGAGTCTTCCTACTGTCTATGCTTTGAGCGTTTCCTGTGTCACCAGTTTTACATTCCGATGCACCTCTGAAGGTTTATTGTATCCCTTGGACCTTCCCATTGACGATGAAACACAGAAATTGCATCGGAATTAAATATAAGAGACACAATGCCGACTTAAGTACAGGAAGACTGAGTCTACCTCCTGTGTATGATCTGAGCGATTCCTGTGTCACCAATTTTACATTCCGATGCACCTCTGCAGATTTACTGTATCGCATGGTCCTTCCCATTGACGATGAAACACAGAAATTGCATCGGAATTAAATATAAGAGACACAATGACATCTTAAGTACAGGAAGACTGAGTCTTCGTACTGACTATGTTTTGAGCGTTTCCTGTGTCACCAGTTTTACATTCCGACGCACATCTGCAGGTTTACTGTATCCCTTGGCCCTTCCCATTGGCGATGAAATACAGAAATTCCATCGGAATTAAATATAAGAGACACAATGCCGACTTAAGTACAGGAAGACTCATTCTTCCTACTGTCTATGTTTTGAGCGTTTCCTGTGTCACCATTCTTACATTCGGATGCACCTCTGCAGGTTTACTGTATCCCTTGGACCTTCCCATTGACGATGAAACACAGAAATTGCATCGGAATTAAATATAAGAGACACAATGCCGACTTAAGTACAGGAAGACTGAGTCTTCGTACTGACTATGTTTTGAGCGTTTCCTGTGTCACCAGTTTTACATTCCGACGCACCTCTGCAGGTTTACTGTATCCCTTGGCCCTTCCCGTTGGCGATGAAATACAGAAATTGCATCGGAATTAAATATAAGAGACACAATGCCGACTTAAGTACAGGAAGACTGAGTCTTAGTACTGTCTATGTTTTGAGCGTTTCCTGTGTCACCAGTTTTACCTTCCGATGCACCTCTGTAGGTTTACTGTATCCCTTGGTCCTTCCCGTTGACTATGAAACACAGAAATTGCATCGGAATTAAATATAAGAGACACAATGCCGACTTAAGTACAGGAAGACTGAGTCTTCGTCTGTCTACGTTTTGAGCGTTTCCTGTGTCACGAGTTTTACATTCCGACGCACCTCCGCAGGGTTACTGTATCCCTTGGCCCTTCCCATTGGCGATGAAACACAGAAATTGCATCGGAATTAAATATAAGAGACACAATGCCGACTTAAGTACAGGAAGACTGAGTCTTCCTACTGTCTATGATTTGAGCGTTTCCTGTGTCACCAGGCTTACATTCCGATGCACCTCTGCAGGTTTTCTGTTTACCCTTGGACTTTCCCATTGACGATGAAACACAGAAATTGCATCGGAATTGAATATAAGAGACACAATACCGACTTAAGTACAGGAAGACTGAGTCTTCCACTGTCTATGTTTTGAGCGTTTCCTGTGTCACCAGTTTTACATTCAGATGCACCTCTGCAATTTTACTGTATCCCTTGGACCTTCACAGTGACGATGAAAGACAGAAATTGCATCGGAATTAAATATAAGAGACACAATGCCGACTTAAGAACAGGTAAACTGAGTCTTCTAACTTTCTATGTTTGAGCGTTTCCTGTGTCACTAGTTTTACATTCCGATACACCCCTGCAGGTTTACTGTATCCGTTGGACCTTCCCATTGACGGTGAAACACAGAAATAGCATCGGAATTAGATATAAGAGACACAATGCCGACTTAAGTACAGGAAGACTGAGTCTTCCTACTGTCTATGTTTTGAGCGTTTCCTGTGTCACCAGTTTTACATTCCGATGCACATCTGCAGGTTTACTGTACCCATTGGACCTTCCCATTGACGATGAAACAGAGAAATTGCATCGGAATTAAATATAAGAGACACAACGCCGACTTAAGTACAAGAAAACTGAGTCTTCTTACGGTCAATGTGTTGAGCGTTTCCTGTGTCACTAGTTTTACATTCCGATACACCTCTGCAGGTTTACTGTATCCGTTGGACCTTCCCATTGACGATGAAACACAGAAATTGCATCGGAATTAAATATAAGAGACACAATGCCGACTTAAGTACAGGAAGACTGAGTCTTCCTACTGTCTATGCTTTGAGCGTTTCCTGTGTCACCAGTTTTACATTCCGTTGCACCTCTGTAGGTTTAATGTATCCATTGGACCTTCACAGTGATGATGAAACACAGAAATTGGATCGGAATTAAATGTAAGAGACACAATGCCGCCTTATGTACAGGAAGACTGACTCTTAGTACTGTCTATGTTTTGAGCGTTTCCTGTGTCACCAGTTTTACATTCCGATGCAACTCTGGAGGTTTACTGTATCCCTTGGACCTTCCCATTGACGATGAAACACAGAAATTGCATCGGAATTTAATATAAGAGACACAATGCGGACTTAAGTACAGGAAGACTGAGTCTTCGTACTGTCTATGTTTTGAGCGTTTCCTGTGTCACGAGTTTTACATTCCGACGCACCTCTGCAGGTTTAGTGTATCCCTTGGCCCTTCCCATTGGCGATGAAACACAGAAATTCCAGCGGAATTAAATATAAGAGGCACAATGCCGACTTAAGTACAGGAAGTCTGAGTCTTCCTACTGTCTATGATTTGAGCGTTTCCTGTGTCACCAGTTTTACATTCCGATGCACCTCTGCAGGTTTACTGTTTACCCTTGCACCTTCCCATTGACGATGAAACACAGAAATTGCATCGGAATTAAATATAAGAGACACAATACCGACTTAAGTACAGGAAGACTGAGTCTTCTACTGTCTATGTTTTGAGCGTTTCCTGTGTCACCAGTTTTACATTGCGATGCACCTCTGCGGGTTTACTGTACCCATTGGACCTTCCCATTGACGATGAAACATAGAAACTGCATAGGAATTAAATATAAGAGAGACCACGCCGACTTAAGTACAAGAAAACTGAGTCTTCTTACGGTCTATGTTTTGAGCGTTTCCTGTGTCACTAGTTTTACATTCCGATACACCTCTGCAGGTTTACTGTATCCGTTGTACCTTCCCATTGACGGTGAAACACAGAAATTGCATCGGAATTAAATATAAGAGACACAATGCCGACTTAAGTACAGGAAGACTGAGTCTTCCTACTGTCTATGCTTTGAGCGTTTCCTGTGTCACCAGTTTTACATTCCGATGCACCTCTGAAGGTTTATTGTATCCCTTGGACCTTCCCATTGACGATGAAACACAGAAATTGCATCGGAATTAAATATAAGAGACACAATGCCGACTTAAGTACAGGAAGACTGAGTCTACCTCCTGTCTATGATCTGAGCGATTCCTGTGTCACCAATTTTACATTCCGATGCACCTCTGCAGATTTACTGTATCGCATGGACCTTCCCATTGACGATGAAACACAGAAATTGCATCGGAATTAAATATAAGAGACACAATGACATCTTAAGTACAGGAAGACTGAGTCTTCGTACTGACTATGTTTTGAGCGTTTCCTGTGTCACCGGTTTTACATTCCGACGCACCTCTGCAGGTTTACTGTATCCCTTGGCCCTTCCCATTGGCGATGAAACACAGAAATTCCATCGGAATTAAATATAAGAGACACAATGCCGACTTAAGTACAGGAAGACTCATTCTTCCTACTGTCTATGTTTTGAGCGTTTACTGTGTCACCATTCTTACATTCGGATGCACCTCTGCAGGTTTACTGTATCCCTTGGACCTTCCCATTGACGATGAAACACAGAAATTGCGTCGGAATTAAATATAAGAGACACAATGCCGACTTAAGTACAGGAAGACTGAGTCTTCGTACTGACTATGTTATGAGCGTTTCCTGTGTCACCAGTTTTACATTCCGACGCACCTCTGCAGGTTTACTGTATCCCTTGGCCCTTCCCATTGGCGATGAAACACAGAAATTCCATCGGAATTAAATATAAGAGGCACAATGCCAACTTAAGTACAGGAAGACTGAGTCTTCCTACTGTCTATGATTTGAGCGTTTCCTGTGTCACCAGTTTTACATTCCGATGCACCTCTGCAGGTTTACTGTTTACCCTTGGACCTTCCCATTGACGATGAAACACAGAAATTGCATGGGAATTAAATATAAGAGACACAATGCCGACTTAAGTACAGGAAGACTGAGTCTTCAACTGTCTATGTTTTGAGCAATTCCTGTGTCAACAGTTTTACATTCCGATGCACATCTGTAGGTTTACTGTATCCCTTGGGCCTTCCCATTGACGATGAAACACAGAAATTGCATCGGAATTAAATATAAGAGACACAATGCCGACTTAAGTACAGGAAGACTGAGTCTTCGTACTGTTTATGATTTGAGCGTTTCCTGTGTCACCAGTTTTAGATTCCGATGCACGTCTGCAGGTTTACTGTACCCATTGGACCTTCCCATTGACGATGAAACAGAGAAATTGCATCGGAATTCAATATAAGAGACACAACGCCGACTTAAGTACAAGAAAACTGAGTATTCTTACGGTCTATGCTTTGAGCGTTTCCTGTGTCACCAGTTTTACATTCCGATGCACCTCTGCAGGTTTACTGTTTACCCTTGGACCTTCCCATTGACGATGGAACACAGAAATTGCATCGGAATTAAATATAAGAGACACAATAAAGACTTAAGTACAGGGAGACTGAGTCTTCTACTGTCTATGTTTTGAGCGTTTCCTGTTTCACCAGTTTTACATTCAGATGCACCTCTGCAAGTTTACTGTATCCCTTGGACCTTCACAGTGACGATGAAAGACAGAAATTGCATCGGAATTAAATATAAGAGACACAATGCCGACTTAAGAACAGGAAGACTGAGTCTTCCTACTGTCTATGTTTTTTAGCGTTCCCTGTGTCACCAGTTTTACATTCCGAAGCACCTCTGTAGGTTTACTGTATCCCTTGGGCCTTCCCATTGACGGTGAAGCACAGAAAAAGCAATCGGAATTAAATACAAGAGACACAATGCCGAATTAAGTACAGGAAGACTGAGTCTTCCTACTGTCTATCTTTAGAGCGTTTCCTGTGTCACTAGTTTTACATTCCGATACACCTCTGCAGGTTTACTGTATCCGTTGGACCTTCCCATTGACGATGAAACACAGAAATGGCATCGGTATTAAATATAAGAGACACGATGCCGACGTAAGTACAGGAAGACGTAGTCCGCCTACTATCTATGCTTTGAGCGTTTCCTGTGTCACCAGTTTTACATTCCGTTGCACCTCTGTAGGTTTACTGTATCCATTGGACCTTCACATTGATGATGAAACACAGAAATTGCATCGGAATTAAATGTAAGAGACACAATGCCGACTTAAGTACAGGAAGACTGAGTCTTAGTACTGTCTATGTTTTGAGCGTTTCCTGTGTCACCAGTTTTACCTTCCGATGCACCTCTGTAGGTTTACTGTATCCCTTGGTCCTTCCCGTTGACTATGAAACACAGAAATTGCATCGGAATTAAATATAAGAGACACAATGCCGACTTAAGTACAGGAAGACTGAGTCTTCGTCTGTCTACGTTTTGAGCGTTTCCTGTGTCACGAGTTTTACATTCCGACGCACCTCCGCAGGGTTACTGTATCCCTTGGCCCTTCCCATTGGCGATGAAACACAGAAATTCCATCGGAATTAAATATAAGAGGTACAATGCCGACTTAAGTACAGGAAGACTGAGTCTTCCTACTGTCTATGATTTGAGCGTTTCCTGTGTCACCAGGCTTACATTCCGATGCACCTCTGCAGGTTTTCTGTTTACCCTTGGACTTTCCCATTGACGATGAAACACAGAAATTGCATCGGAATTGAATATGAGAGACACAATACCGACTTAAGTACAGGAAGACTGAGTCTTCTACTGTCTATGTTTTGAGCGTTTCCTGTGTCACCAGTTTTACATTCAGATGCACCTCTGCAAGTTTACTGTATCCCTTGGACCTTCACAGTGACGATGAAAGACAGAAATTGCATCGGAATTAAATATAAGAGACACAATGCCGACTTAAGAACAGGAAAACTGAGTCTTCTTACTTTCTATGTTTGAGCGTTTCCTGTGTCACTAGTTTTACATTCCGATACACCTCTGCAGGTTTACTGTATCCGTTGGACCTTCCCATTGACGGTGAAACACAGAAATTGCATCGGAATTAAATATAAGAGACACAATGCCGACTTAAGTACAGGAAAACTGAGTCTTCCTACTGTCTATGTTTTGAGCGTTTCCTGTGTCACCAGTTTTACATTCCGATGCGCCTCTGCAGGTTTACTGTACCCATTGGACCTTCCCATTGACGATGAAACAGAGAAATTGCATCGGAATTAAATATAAGAGACACAACGCCGACTTAAGTACAAGAAAACTGAGTCTTCTTACGGTCAATGTGTTGAGCGTTTCCTGTGTCACTAGTTTTACATTCCGATACACCTCTGCAGGTTTACTGTATCCGTTGGACCTTCCCATTGACGATGAAACACAGAAATTGCATCGGAATTAAATATAAGAGACACAACGCCGACTTAAGTACAGGAAGACTGAGTCTTCCTACTGTCTATGCTTTGAGCGTTTCCTGTGTCACCAGTTTTACATTCCGTTGCACCTCTGTAGGTTTAATGTATCCATTGGACCTTCACAGTGATGATGAAACACAGAAATTGGATCGGAATTAAATGTAAGAGACACAATGCCGCCTTATGTACAGGAAGACTGACTCTTAGTACTGTCTATATTTTGAGCGTTTCCTGTGTCACCAGTTTTACATTCCAACGCACCTCTGCAGGTTTAGTGTATCCCTTGGCCCTTGCCATTGGCGATGAAACACAGAAATTCCAGAGGAATTGAATATAAGAGGCACAATGCCGACTTAAGTACAGGAAGACTGAGTTTTCCTACTGTCTATGATTTGAGCGTTTCCTGTGTCACCAGTCTTACATTCCGATGCACCTCTGCAGGTTTGCTGTTTACCCTTGCACCTTCCCATTGACGATGAAACACAGAAATTGCGTCGGAATTAAATATAAGAGACACAATACCGACTTAAGTACAGGAAGACTGAGTCTTCTACTGTCTATGTTTTGAGCGTTTCCTGTGTCACCAGTTTTACATTCCGATGCACCTCTGCGGGTTTACTGTACCCATTGGACCTTTCCATTGACGATGAAACATAGAAACTGCATAGGAATTAAATATAAGAGAGACAACGCCGACTTAAGTACAAGAAAACTGAGTCTTCTTACGGTCTATGTTTTGAGCGTTTCCTGTGTCACTAGTTTTACATTCCGATACACCTCTGCAGGTTTACTGTATCCGTTGGACCTTCCCATTGACGGTGAAACACAGAAATTGCATCGGAATTAAATATAAGAGACACAATGCCGACTTAAGTACAGGAAGACTGAGTCTTCCTACTGTCTATGCTTTGAGCGTTTCCTGTGTCACCAGTTTTACATTCCGATGCACCTCTGCAGGTTTACTGTTTACCCTTGGACCTTCCCATTGACGATGAAACACAGAAATTGCATCGGAATTAAATATAAGAGACACAATGCCGACTTAAGTACAGGAAGACTGAGTCTTCAACTGTCTATGTTTTGAGCAATTCCTGTGTCAACAGTTTTACATTCCGATGCACATCTGTAGGTTTACTGTATCCCTTGGGCCTTCCCATTGACGATGAAACACAGAAATTGCATCGGAATTAAATATAAGAGACACAATGCCGACTTAAGTACAGGAAGACTGAGTCTTCGTACTGTTTATGATTTGAGCGTTTCCTGTGTCACCAGTTTTAGATTACGATGCACGTCTGCAGGTTTACTGTACCCATTGGACCTTCCCATTGACGATGAAACAGAGAAATTGCATCGGAATTAAATATAAGAGACACAACGCCGACTTAAGTACAAGAAAACTGAGTATTCTTACGGTCTATGCTTTGAGCGTTTCCTGTGTCACCAGTTTTACATTCCGATGCACCTCTGCAGGTTTACTGTTTACCCTTGGACCTTCCCATTGACGATGGAACACAGAAATTGCATCGGAATTAAATATAAGAGACACAATGCCGACTTAAGTACAGGAAGACTGAGTCTTCTACTGTCTATGTTTTGAGCGTTTCCTGTTTCACCAGTTTTACATTCAGATGCACCTCTGCAAGTTTACTGTATCCCTTGGACCTTCACAGTGACGATGAAAGACAGAAATTGCATCGGAATTAAATAAAAGAGACACAATGCCGACTTAAGAACAGGAAGACTGAGTCTTCCTACTGTCTATGTTTTTTAGCGTTCCCTGTGTCACCAGTTTTACATTCCGAAGCACCTCTGTAGGTTTACTGTATCCCTTGGGCCTTCCCATTGACGATGAAGCACAGAAAATGCAATCGGAATTAAATACAAGAGACACAATGCCGAATTAAGTACAGGAAGACTGAGTCTTCCTACTGTCTATCTTTAGAGCGTTTCCTGTGTCACCAGTTTTACATTCCGATGCACCTCTGCAGGTTTACTGTACCCATTGGACCTTCCCATTGACGATGAAACAGAGAAATTGCATCGGAATTAAATATAAGAGACACAACGCCGACTTAAGTACAAGAAAACTGAGTCTTCTTACGGTCTATGTTTTGAGCGTTTCCTGTGTCACTAGTTTTACATTCCGATACACCTCTGCAGGTTTACTGTATCCGTTGGACCTTCCCATTGATGATGAAACACAGAAATGGCATCGTTATTAAATATAAGAGACACGATGCCGACTTAAGTACAGGAAGACTGAGTCCGCCTACTATCTATGCTTTGAGCGTTTCCTGTGTCACCAGTTTTACATTCCGTTGCACCTCTGTAGGTTTACTGTATCCATTGGACCTTCACATTGATGATGAAACACAGAAATTGCATCGGAATTAAATGTAAGAGACACAATGCCGACTTAAGTACAGGAAGACTGAGTCTTAGTACTGTCTATGTTTTGGGCGTTTCCTGTGTCACCAGTTTTACCTTCCGATGCACCTCTGTAGGTTTACTGTATCCCTTGGACCTTCCCATTGACGATGAAATACAGAAATTGCATCGGAATTAAATATAAGAGACACAATGCCGACTTAAGTACTGGAAGACGCATTCTTCCTACTGTCTATGATTTGAGCGTTTCCTGTGTCACCAGTCTTACATTCGGATGCACCTCTGCAGGTTTACTGTATCCCTTGGTCCTTCCCGTTGACTATGAAACACAGAAATTGCATCGGAATTAAATATAAGAGACACAATGCCGACTTAAGTACAGGAAGACTGAGTCTTCGTCTGTCTACGTTTTGAGCGTTTCCTGTGTCACGAGTTTTACATTCCGACGCACCTCCGCAGGGTTATTGTATCCCTTGGCCCTTCCCATTGGCGATGAAACACAGAAATTCCATCGGAATTAAATATAAGAGGTACAATGCCGACTTAAGTACAGGAAGACTGAGTCTTCCTACTGTCTATGATTTGAGCGTTTCCTGTGTCACCAGGCTTACATTCCGATGCACCTCTGCAGGTTTTCTATTTACCCTTGGACTTTCCCATTGACGATGAAACACAGAAATTGCATCGGAATTGAATATAAGAGACACAATACCGACTTAAGTACAGGAAGACTGAGTCTTCTACTGTCTATGTTTTGAGCGTTTCCTGTGTCACCAGTTTTACATTCAGATGCACCTCTGCAAGTTTACTGTATCCCTTGGACCTTCACAGTGACGATGAAAGACAGAAATTGCATCGGAATTAAATATAAGAGACACAATGCCGACTTAAGAACAGGAAAACTGAGTCTTCTTACTTTCTATGTTTGAGCGTTTCCTGTGTCACTAGTTTTACATTCCGATACACCTCTGCAGGTTTACTGTATCCGTTGGACCTTCCCATTGACGATGAAACACAGAAATTGCATCGGAATTAAATATAAGAGACACAATGCCGACTTAAGTACAGGAAGACTGAGTCTTCCTACTGTCTATGCTTTGAGCGTTTCCTGTGTCACCAGTTTTACATTCCGTTGCACCTCTGTAGGTTTAATGTATCCATTGGACCTTCACAGTGATGATGAAACACAGAAATTGGATCGGAATTAAATGTAAGAGACACAATGCCGCCTTATGTACAGGAAGACTGACTCTTAGTACTGTCTATATTTTGAGCGTTTCCTGTGTCACCAGTTTTACATTCCGATGCAACTCTGGAGGTTTACTGTATCCCTTGGACCTTCCCATTGACGATGAAACACAGAAATTGCATCGGAATTAAATATAAGAGACACAATGCGGACTTAAGTACAGGAAGACTGAGTCTTCGTACTGTCTATGTTTTGAGCGTTTCCTGTGTCACGAGTTTTGCATTCCGACGCACCTCTGCAGGTTTAGTGTATCCCTTGGCCCTTCCCATTGGCGATGAAACACAGAAATTCCAGCGGAATTAAATATAAGAGGCACAATGCCGACTTAAGTACAGGAAGACTGAGTTTTCCTACTGTCTATGATTTGAGCGTTTCCTGTGTCGCCAGTCTTACATTCCGATGCACCTCTGCAGGTTTGCTGTTTACCCTTGCACCTTCCCATTGACGATGAAACACAGAAATTGCGTCGGAATTAAATATAAGAGACACAATACCGACTTAAGTACAGGAAGACTGTGTCTTCTACTGTCTATGTTTTGAGCGTTTCCTGTGTCACCAGTTTTACATTCCGATGCACCTCTGCGGGTTTACTGTACCCATTGGACCTTTCCATTGACGATGAAACATAGAAACTGCATAGGAATTAAATATAAGAGAGACAACGCCGACTTAAGTACAAGAAAACTGAGTCTTCTTACGGTCTATATTTTGAGCGTTTCCTGTGTCACTAGTTTTACATTCCGATACACCTCTGCAGGTTTACTGTATCCGTTGGACCTTCCCATTGACGGTGAAACACAGAAATTGCATCGGAATTAAATATAAGAGACACAATGCCGACTTAAGTACAGGAAGACTGAGTCTTCCTACTGTCTATGCTTTGAGCGTTTCCTGTGTCACCAGTTTTACATTCCGATGCACCTCTGAAGGTTTATTGTATCCCTTGGACCTTCCCATTGACGCTGAAATACAGAAATTGCATCGGAATTAAATATAAGAGACACAATGCCGACTTAAGTACAGGAAGACTGAGTCTACGTCCTGTCTATGATCTGAGCGATTCCTGTGTCACCAGTCTTACATTCCGATGCACCTCTGCAGATTTACTGTATCGCATGGACCTTCCCATTGACGATGAAACACAGAAATTGCATCGGAATTAAATATAAGGGACACAATGACGTCTTAAGTACAGGAAGACTGAGTCTTCGTACTGACTATGCTTTGAGCGTTTCCTGTGTCACCAGTTTTACATTCCGACGCACCTCTGCAGGTTTACTGTATCCCTTGGCCCTTCCCATTGGCGATGAAACACAGAAATTCCATCGGAATTAAATATAAGAGACACAATGCCGACTTAAGTACAGGAAGACTCATTCTTCCTACTGTCTATGTTTTGAGCGTTTCCTGTGTCACCATTCTTACATTCGGATGCACCTCTGCAGGTTTACTGTATCCCTTGGACCTTCCCATTGACGATGAAACACAGAAATTGCGTCGGAATTAAATATAAGAGACACAATGCCGACTTAAGTACAGGAAGACTGAGTCTTCGTACTGACTATGTTTTGAGCGTTTCCTGTGTCACCAGTTTTACATTCCGACGCACCTCTGCAGGTTTACTGTATCCCTTGGCCCTTCCCATTGGCGATGAAACACAGAAATTCCATCGGAATTAAATATAAGAGGCACAATGCCAACTTAAGTACAGGAAGACTGAGTCTTCCTACTGTCTATGATTTGAGCGTTTCCTGTGTCACCAGTTTTACATTCCGATGCACCTCTGCAGGTTTACTGTTTACCCTTGGACCTTCCCATTGACGATGAAACACAGAAATTGCATCGGAATTAAATATAAGAGACACAATGCCGACTTAAGTACAGGAAGACTGAGTCTTCAACTGTCTATGTTTTGAGCGTTTCCTGTGTCAACAGTTTTACATTCCGATGCACATCTGTAGGTTTACTGTATCCCTTGGGCCTTCCCATTGACGATGAAACATTGAAATTGCATCGGAATTAAAAATAAGAGACACAATGCCGACTTAAGTACAGGAAGACTGAGTCTTCGTACTGTTTATGATTTGAGCGTTTCCTGTGTCACCAGTTTTAGATTCCGATGCACCTCTGCAGGTTTACTGTACCCATTGGACCTTCCCATTGACGATGAAACAGAGAAATTCCATCGGAATTAAATATAAGGGGCACAATGCCAACTTAAGTACAGGAAGACTGAGTCTTCCTACTGTCTATGATTTGAGCGTTTCCTGTGTCACCAGTTTTACATTCCGATGCACCTCTGCAGGTTTACTGTTTACCCTTGGACCTTCCCATTGACGATGAAACACAGAAATTGCATCGGAATTAAATATAAGAGACACAATGCCGACTTAAGTACAGGAAGACTGAGTCTTCAACTGTCTATGTTTTGAGCGTTTCCTGTGTCAACAGTTTTACATTGCGATGCACAACTGTAGGTTTACTGTATCCCTTGGGCCTTCCCA
Source organism: Schistocerca nitens (assembly GCF_023898315.1). Lineage (NCBI taxonomy): Eukaryota > Metazoa > Arthropoda > Insecta > Orthoptera > Acrididae > Schistocerca > Schistocerca nitens. The sequence goes on from NW_026045897.1 coordinate 6,186,752, forward strand.
TTGACGATGAAACACAGAAATTGCATCGGAATAAAATATAAGAGACACAATGCCGACTTAAGTACAGGAAGACTGAGTCTTCGTACTGTTTATGATTTGAGCGTTTCCTGTGTCACCAGTTTTAGATTCCGATGCACCTCTGCAGGTTTACTGTACCCATTGGACCTTCCCATTGAGGATGAAACAGAGAAATTGCATCGGAATTAAATATAAGAGACACAACGCCGACTTAAGTACAAGAAAACTGAGTATTCTTACGGTCTATGGTTTGAGCGTTTCCTGTGTCACCAGTTTTACATTCCGATGCACCTCTGCAGGTTTACTGTTTACCCTTGGACCTTCCCATTGACGATGAAACACAGAAATTGCATCGGAATTAAATATAAGAGACACAATGCCGACTTAAGTACAGGAAGACTGAGTCTTCTACTGTCTATGTTTTGAGCGTTTCCTGTTTCACCAGTTTTACATTCAGATGCACCTCTGCAAGTTTACTGTATCCCTTGGACCTTCACAGTGACGATGAAAGACAGAAATTGCATCGGAATTAAATATAAGAGACACAATACCGACTTAAGAACAGGAAGACTGAGTCTTCCTACTGTCTATGTTTTTTAGCGTTCCCTGTGTCACCAGTTTTACATTCCGAAGCACCTCTGTGGGTTTACTGTATCCCTTGGGTCTTCCCATTGACGATGAAGCACAGAAAATGCAATCGGAATTAAATACAAGAGACACAATGCCGACTTAAGTACAGGAAGACTGAGTCTTCCTACTGTCTATGCTTTGAGCGTTTCCTGTCACCAGTTTTACATTCCGATGCACCTCTGTAGGTTTACTGTATCCCGTGGACCTTCCCATTGACGATGAAATACAGAAATTGCATCGGAATTAAATATAAGAGACACAATGCCGACTTAAGTACTGGAAGACGCATTCTTCCTACTGTCTATGATTTGAGCGTTTCCTGTGTCACCAGTCTTACATTCGGATGCACCTCTGCAGGTTTACTGTATCCCTTGGTCCTTCCCGTTGACTATGAAACACAGAAATTGCATCGGAATTAAATATAAGAGACACAATGCCGACTTAAGTACAGGAAGACTGAGTATTCGTCTGTCTACGTTTTGAGCGTTTCCTGTGTCACGAGTCTTACATTCCGACGCACCTCCGCAGGGTTACTGTATCCCTTGGCCCTTCCCATTGGCGATGAAACACAGAAATTCCATCGGAATTAAATATAAGAGGCACAATGCCGACTTAAGTACAGGAAGACTGAGTCTTCCTACTGTCTATGATTTGAGCGTTTCCTGTGTCACCAGGCTTACATTCCGATGCACCTCTGCAGGTTTACTGTTTACCCTTGGACCTTCCCATTGACGATGAAACACAGAAATTGCATCGGAATTGAATATAAGAGACACAATACCGACTTAAGTACAGGAAGACTGAGTCTTCAACTGTCTATGTTTTGAGCGTTTCCTGTGTCACCAGTTTTACATTCAGATGCACCTCTGCAAGTTTACTGTATCCCTTGGACCTTCACAGTGACGATGAAAGACAGAAATTGCATCGGAATTAAATATAAGAGACTCAATGCCGACTTAAGAACAGGAAAACTGAGTCTTCTTACTTTCTATGTTTGACGTTTCCTGTGTCACTAGTTTTACATTCCGATACACCTCTGCAGGTTTACTGTATCCGTTGGACCTTCCCATTGACGGTGAAACACAGAAATTGCATCGGAATTAAATATAAGAGACACAATGCCGACTTAAGTACAGGAAGACTGAGTCTTCCTACTGTCTATGCTTTGAGCGTTTCCTGTGTCACCAGTTTTACATTCCGTTGCACCTCTGTAGGTTTAATGTATCCATTGGACCTTCACAGTGATGATGAAACACAGAAATTGGATCGGAATTAAATGTAAGAGACACAATGCCGCCTTATGTACAGGAAGACTGACTCTTAGTACTGTCTATGTTTTGAGCGTTTCCTGTGTCACCAGTTTTACATTCCGATGCACCTCTGCAGGTTTACTGTACCCATTGGACCTTCCCATTGACGATGAAACAGAGAAATTGCATCGGAATTAAATATAAGAGACACAACGCCGACTTAAGTACAAGAAAACTGAGTCTTCTTACGGTCAATGTGTTGAGCGTTTCCTGTGTCACTAGTTTTACATTCCGATACACCTCTGCAGGTTTACTGTATCCGTTGGACCTTCCCATTGACGGTGAAACACAGAAATTGCATCGGAATTAAATATAAGAGACACAATGCCGACTTAAGTACAGGAAGACTGAGTCTTCCTACTGTCTATGCTTTGAGCGTTCCCTGTGTCACCAGTTTCACATTCCGTTGCACCTCTGTAGGTTTAATGTATCCATTGGACCGTCACAGTGATGATGAAACACAGAAATTGGATCGGAATTAAATGTAAGAGACACAATGCCGCCTTATGTACAGGAAGACTGACTCTTAGTACTGTCTATGTTTTGAGCGTTTCCTGTGTCACCAGTTTTACATTCCGATGCAACTCTGGAGGTTTACTGTATCCCTTGGACCTTCCCATTGACGATGAAACACAGAAATTCCAGCGGAATTAAATATAAGAGGCACAATGCCGACTTACGTACAGGAAGACTGAGTCTTCCTACTGTCTATGATTTGAGCGTTTCCTGTGTCACCAGTTTTACATTCCGATGCACCTCTGCAGGTTTACTGTTTACCCTTGCACCTTCCCATTGACGATGAAACACAGAAATTGCATCGGAATTAAGTATAAGAGACACAATGCCGACTTAAGTACAGGAAGACTGAGTCTTCCTACTGTCTATGCTTTGAGCGTTTCCTGTGTCACCAGTTTTACATTCCGATGCACCTCTGAAGGTTTATTGTATCCCTTGGACCTTCCCATTGACGATGAAACACAGAAATTGCATCGGAATTAAATATAAGAGACACAATGCCGACTTAAGTACAGGAAGACTGAGTCTACCTCCTGTCTATGATCCGAGCGATTCCTGTGTCACCAGTCTTACATTCCGATGCACCTCTGCAGATTTACTGTATCGAATGGACCTTCCCATTGACGATGAAACACAGAAATTGCATCGGAATTAAATATAACAGACACAACGCCGACTTAAGTACAAGAAAACTGAGTCTTCTTACGGTGTATGTTTGAGCGTTTCCTGTGTCACCAGTTTTAGATTCCGACGCACCTCTGCAGGTTTACTGTATCCCTTGGACCTTCCCATTGGCGATGAAACACAGAAAGTTGCATCGGAATTAAATATAAGAGACACAATGACGTCTTAAGTACAGGAAGACTGAGTCTTCCCACTGTCTATGTATTGAGCGTTTCCTGTGTCACCAGTTTTACATTCCGACGCACCTCTGCAGGTTTACTGAATCCCTTGGACCTTCCCATTGGCGATGAAACACAGAAAGTTGCATCGGAATTAAATATAAGAGACACAATGACGTCTTAAGTACAGGAAGACTGAGTCTTCCTACTATGTATTGAGCGTTTCCTGTGTCACCAGTTTTACATTCCGATGCACCTCTGTAGGTTTACTGTATCCCTTGGGCCTTCCCATTGACGATGAAACACAGAAATTGCATCGGAATTAAATATAAGAGACACAATGCCGACTTAAGTACAGGAAGACTGAGTCTTCCTACTGTCTATGTTTTGAGCGTTTCCTGTGTCACCAGTTTTACATTCCGATGCACCTCTGCAGGTTTACTGTACACATTGGACCTTCCCATTGACATAGAAACAGAGAAATTGCATCGGAATTAAACATAAGAGAGACAACGCCGACTTAAGTACAAGAAAACTGAGTCTTCTTACTGTCTATGATTTGAGCGTTTCCTGTGTCACCAGTTTTACATTCCGATACACCTCTGCAGGTTTCCTGTATCCGTTGGACCTTCCCATTGACGGTGAAACACAGAAATTGCATCGGAATTAAATATAGGAGACACAATGCCGACTTAAGTACAGGAAGACTGATTCTTCCTACTGTCTATGTTTTGAGCGTTTCCTGTGTCACCAGTTTTAGATTCCGATGCACCTCTGCAGGTTTACTGTACCCATTGGACCTTCCCATTGACGATGAAACAGAGAAATTGCATCGGAATTAAATATAAGAGACACAACGCCGACTTAAGTACAAGAAAATTGAGTCTTCTTACGGTCAATGTTTTGAGCGTATCCTGTGTCACTAGTTTTACATTCCGATACACCTCTGCAGGTTTACTGTATCCGTTGGACCTTCCCATTGACGATGAAACACAGAAATTGCATCGGAATTAAATATAAGAGACACAATGCCGACTTAAGTACAGGAAGACTGAGTCTTCCTACTGTCTATGCTTTGAGCGTTTCCTGTGTCACCAGTTTTACATTCCGTTGCACATCTGTAGGTTTACTGTATCCATTGGACCTTCACAGTGATGATGAAACACAGAAATTGGATCGGAATTAAATGTAAGAGACACAATGCCGACTTATGTACAGGAAGACTGAGTCTTAGTACTGTCTATGTTTTGAGCGTTTCCTGTGTCACCAGTTTTACATTCCAATGCAACTCTGGAGGTTTACTGTATCCCTTGTACCTTCCCATTGACGATGAAACACAGAAATTGCATCGGAATTAAATATAAGAGGCACAATGCCGACTTAAGTACAGGAAGACTGAGTCTTCGTACTGTCTATGTTTTGAGCGTTTCCTGTGTCACGAGTTTTACATTCCGACGCACCTCTGCAGGTTTACTGTATCCCTTGGCCCTTCCCATTGGCGATGAAACACAGAAATTCCAGCGGAATTAAATATAAGAGGGATATGCTGACTTAAGTAAAGGAAGACTGAGTCTTCCTACTGTCTATGATTTGAGCGTTTCCTGTGTCACCAGTTTTCATTCCGATGCACCTCTGCAGGTTTACTGTTTACCCTTGGACCTTCCCATTGACGATGAAACACAGAAATTGCATCGGAATTAAATATTAGAGACAAAATGCCGACTTAAGAACAGGAAGACTGAGTCGTCCTACTGTCTATGTTTTGAGCGTTTCCTGTGTCACCAGTTTTACATTCCGATGCACCTCTGCAGGTTTACTGTATCCATTGGACCTTCCCATTGACGATGAAACACAGAAATTGCATCGGAATTAAATATAAGAGACACAACGCCGACTTAAGTGCAAGAAAACTGAGTCTTCTTACGGGATATGTTTTGAGCGTTTCCTGTGTCACCAGTTTTACATTCCGACGCACCTCTGCAGGTTTACTGTATCCCTTGGACCTTCCCATTGGCGATGAAACACAGAAATTGCATCGGAATTAAATATAAGAGACACAATGACGACTCAAGTACAGGAAGACTGAGTCTGCCTACTGTCTATGTTTTGAGCGTTTCCTGTGTCACCAGTTTTACATTCCGATGCACCTCTGCAGGTTTACTGTATCCCTTGGACCTTCACAATGACGATGACGCAGAGAAATTCCATGGGAATTAAATATAAGAGACACAATGCCGACTTAAATACAGGAAGACTCATTCTTCCTTCTGTCTATGTTTTGAGCGTTTCCTGTGTCACCAGTCTTACATTCGGATGCACCTCTGCAGGTTTACTGTATCCCTTGGACCTTCCCATTGACGATGAAACACAGAAATTGCATCGGAATTAAATATAAGAGACACAATGCCGACTTAAGTACAGGAAGACTGAGTCTTCGTACTGTCTATGTTTTGAGCGTTTCCTGTGTCACGAGTTTTACATTCCGACGCACCTCTGCAGGTTTTCTGTATCCCTTGGCCCTTCCCATTGGCGATGAAACACAGAAATTCCATCGGAATTAAATATAGGAGGCACAATGCCGACTTAGGTACAGGAAGACTGAGTCTTCCTACTGTCTATGATTTGAGCGTATCCTGTGTCACCAGTTTTACATTCCGATGCACCTCTGCAGGTTTACTCTATCCATTGGACCTTCACAGTGATGATAAAACACAGAAATTGCATCGGAATTAAATGTAAGAGACACAATGCCGACTAAAGTACGGGAAGACTGAGTCTTAGTACTGTCTATTTTTCGAGCGTTTCCTGTGTCACGAGTTTTATATTCCGATGCACCTCTGCAGGTTTACTGTATCCCTTGGACCTTCCCATTGACGATGAAACACAGAAATTGCATCGGAATTAAATGTAAGAGACACAATGCCGACTTAAGTACAGGATGACTGAGTCTTAGTACTGTCTATTTTTTGAGCGTTTCCTGTGTCACCAGTTATACAATTCGATGCACCTCTGTCGGTTTACTGTATCCCTTGGGCCTTCCCATTGACGATGAAACACAGAAATTCCATCGGAATTAAATAGAAGAGGCACAATGCCAAGTACAGGAAGACTGAGTCTTCCTACTGTCTATGATATGAGCGATTCCTGTGTCACCAGTTTTACATTCCGATGCACCTCTGCAGGTTTACTGTTTACCCTTGGACCTTCCCATTGACGATGAAACACAGAAATTGCATCGGAATTAAATGTAAGAGACACAATGCCGACTTAAGTACAGGAAGACTGAGTCTTAGTACTGTCTATGTCTTGAGCGTATCCTGTGTGACGTGTTTTACATTCCGATGCACCTCTGCAGGTTTACTGTATCCCTTGGACCTTCCCATTGACGATGAAACACAGAAATTGCATCGGAATTAAATGTAAGAGACACAATGCCGACTTAAGCACAGGAAGACTGAGTCTTAGTACTGTCTATGTTTTCAGCGTTTCCTGTGTCACCAGTTTTACATTCCGATGCACCTCTGTAGGTTTACTGTATCCCTTTGGCCTTCCCATTGACGATGAAACACAGAAATTGCATCGGTATTAAATATAAGAGGCACAATGCCGACTTAAGTACAGGAAGACTGAGTCTTCTACTGTCTATGTTTTGAGCGTTTCCTGTGTCAACAGTTTTACATTCGGATGCACCTCTGCAAGTTTGCTGTATCCCTTGGACCTTCACAGTGACGATGGATGACAGAAATTGCATCGGAATTAAATATAAGAGACACAATGCCGACTTAAGTACAGGAAGACTCATTCTTCCTTCTGTCTATGTTTTGAGCGTTTCCTGTGTCACCAGTCTCACATTCGGATGCACCTCTGCAGGTTTACTGTATCCCTTAGACCTTCCCATTGACAATGAAACAGAAATTGCATTGGAATTAAATATAAGAGACACAATGCCGACTTAAGTACAGGAAGACTGAGTCTTCGTACTGTCTATGTTTTGAGCGTTTCCTGTGTCACGAGTTTTACATTCCGACGCACCTCTGCAGGTTTTCTGTATCCCTTGGCTATTCCCATTGGCGATGAAACACAGAAATTCCATCGGAATTAAATATAGGAGGACAATGCCGACTTAATTACAGGAAGACTGAGTCTTCCTACTGTCTATGATTTGAGCGTTTCCTGTGTCACCAGTTTTACATTCCGATGCACCTCTGCAGGTTTACTGTTTACCCTTGGACCTTCCCATTGACGATGAAACACAGAAATTGCATCGGAATTAAATATAAGAGACACAATACCGACTAAGTACAGGAAGACTGAGTCCTCTTACAGTCTATGTTTTGAGCGTTTCCTGTGTCACTAGTTTTATATTCCGATACACCTCTGCAGGTTTGCTGTATCCGTTGGACCTTCCCATTGACGGTGGAACACAGAAATTGCATCGGAATTAAATATAAGAGACACAACGCCGACTTAAGTACAAGAAAACTGAGTCTTCTTACGGTCAATGTTTTGAGCGTTTCCTGTGTCACTAGTTTTACATTCCGATACACCTCTGCAGGTTTACTGTATCCGTTGGACCTTCCCATTGACGATGAAACACAGAAATTGCATCGGAATTAAATATAAGAGACACAATGCCGACTTAAGTACAGGAAGACTGAGTCTTCCTACTGTCTATGCTTTGAGCGTTTCCTGTGTCACCAGTTTTACATTCCGTTGCACCTCTGTAGGTTTACTGTATCCATTGGACCTTCACAGTGATGATGAAACACAGAAATTGGATCGGAATTAAATGTAAGAGACACAATGCCGACTTATGTACAGGAAGACTGAGTCTTAGTACTGTCTATGTTTTGAGCGTTTCCTGTGTCACTAGTTTTACATTCCGAAGCAACTCTGGAGGTTTACTGTATCCCTTGTACCTTCCCATTGACGATGAAACACAGAAATTGCATCGGAATTAAATATAAGAGACACAATGCCGACTTAAGTACAGGAAGACTGAGTCTTCGTACTGTCTATGTTTTGAGCGTTTCCTGTGTCACGAGTTTTACATTCCGACGCACTTCTGCAGGTTTACTGTATCCCTTGGCCCTTCCCATTGGCGATGAAACACAGAAATTCCAGCGGAATGAAATATAAGAGGCACAATGCCGACTTAAGTACAGGAAGACTGAGTCTTCCTACTGTCTATGATTTGAGCGTTTCCTGTGTCACCAGTTTTACATTCCGATGCACCTCTGCAGGTTTACTGTTTACCCTTGGACCTTCCCATTGACGATGAAACACAGAACTTGCATCGGAATTAAATATAAGAGACACAATACCGACTAAGTACAGGAAGACTGAGTCTTCTTACGGTCTATGTTTTGAGCGTTTCCTGTGTCACTAGTTTTACATTCCGATACACCTCTGCAGGTTTGCTGTATCCGTTGGACCTTCCCATTGACGGTGAAACACAGAAATTGCATCGGAATTAAATATAAGAGACACAACGCCGACTTAAGTACAAGAAAACTGAGTCTTCCTACGGTGTATGTTTGAGCGTTTCCTGTGTCACCAGTTTTACATTCCGATACACCTCTGCAGGCTTAATGTATCGCTTTGACCTTCCCATTGACGATGAAACACAGAAATTGCATCGGAATTAAATATAAGAGACACAATGCCGACTTAAGTACAGGAAGACTGAGTCTTCGTACTGTCTATGTTTTGAGCGTTTCCTGTGTCACGAGTTTTACATTCCGACGCACTTCTGCAGGTTTACTGTATCCCTTGGCCCTTCCCATTGGCGATGAAACACAGAAATTCCAGCGGAATGAAATATAAGAGGCACAATGCCGACTTAAGTACAGGAAGACTGAGTCTTCCTACTGTCTATGATTTGAGCGTTTCCTGTGTCACTAGTTTTATATTCCGATACACCTCTGCAGGTTTACTGTATCCCTTGGACCTTCCCATTGACGATGAAACACAGAAATTGCATCGGAATTAAATATTAGAGACAAAATGCCGACTTAAGAACAGGAAGACTGAGTCGTCCTACTGTCTATGTTTTGAGCGTTTCCTGTAACACCAGTTTTACATTCAGATGCACCTCTGCAAGTTTACTGTATCCCTTGGACCTTCACAGTGACGATGAAAGACAGAAATTGCATCGGAATTAAATATAAGAGACACAATGCCGACTTAAGAACAGGAAAACTGAGTCTTCTTACTTTCTATGTTTGAGCGTTTCCTGTGTCACTAGTTTTACATTCCGATACACCTCTGCAGGTTTACTGTATCCGTTGGACCTTCCCATTGACGGTGAAACACAGAAATTGCATCGGAATTAAATATAAGAGACACAATGCCGACTTAAGTACACGAAGACTGAGTCTTCCTACTGTCTATGTTTTGAGCGTTTCCTGTGTCACCAGTTTTACATTCCGATGCACCTCTGCAGGTTTACTGTACCCATTGGACCTTCCCATTGACGATGAAACAGGGAAATTGCATCGGAATTAAATATAAGAGACACAACGCCGACTTAAGTACAAGAAAACTGAGTCTTCTTACGGTCAATGTGTTGAGCGTTTCCTGTGTCACTAGTTTTACATTCCGATACACCTCTGCAGGTTTACTGTATCCGTTGGACCTTCCCATTGACGATGAAACACAGAAATTGCATCGGAATTAAATATAAGAGACACAATGCCGACTTAAGTACAGGAAGACTGAGTCTTCCTACTGTCTATGCTTTGAGCGTTCCCTGTGTCTTCAGTTTTACATTCCGTTGCACCTCTGTAGGTTTAATGTATCCATTGGACCGTCACAGTGATGATGAAACACAGAAATTGGATCGGAATTAAATGTAAGAGACACAATGCCGCCTTATGTACAGGAAGACTGACTCTTAGTACTGTCTATGTTTTGAGCGTGTCCTGTGTCACCAGTTTTACATTCCGATGCAACTCTGGAGGTTTACTGTATCCCTTGGACCTTCCCATTGACGATGAAACACAGAAATTCCAGCGGAATTAAATATAAGAGGCACAATGCCGACTTACGTACAGGAAGACTGAGTCTTCCTACTGTCTATGATTTGAGCGTTTCCTGTGTCACCAGTTTTACATTCCGATGCACCTCTGCAGGTTTACTGTTTACCCTTGCACCTTCCCATTGACGATGAAACACAGAAATTGCATCGGAATTAAATATAAGGGACACAATACCGACTTAAGTACAGGAAGACTGAGTCTTCTACTGTCTATGTTTTGAGCGTTTCCTGTGTCACCAGTTTTACATTCCGATGCACCTCTGCGGGTTTACTGTACCCATTGGACCTTCCCATTGACGATGAAACATAGAAACTGCATAGGAATTAAATATAAGAGAGACAACGCCGACTTAAGTACAAGAAAACTGAGTCTTCTTACGGTCTATGTTTTGAGCGTTTCCTGTGTCACTAGTTTTACATTCCGATACACCTCTGCAGGTTTACTGTATCCGTTGGACCTTCCCATTGACGGTGAAACACAGAAATTGCATCGGAATTAAATATAAGAGACACAATGCCGACTTAAGTACAGGAAGACTGAGTCTTCGTACTGTCTATGTTTTGAGCGTTTCCTGTGTCACGAGTTTTACATTCCGACGCACTTCTGCAGGTTTACTGTATCCCTTGGCCCTTCCCATTGGCGATGAAACACAGAAATTCCAGCGGAATGAAATATAAGAGGCACAATGCCGACTTAAGTACAGGAAGACTGAGTCTTCCTACTGTCTATGATTTGAGCGTTTCCTGTGTCACCAGTTTTACATTCCGATGCACCTCTGCAGGTTTACTGTTTACCCTTGGACCTTCCCATTGACGATGAAACACAGAACTTGCATCGGAATTAAATATAAGAGACACAATACCGACTAAGTACAGGAAGACTGAGTCTTCTTACGGTCTATGTTTTGAGCGTTTCCTGTGTCACTAGTTTTACATTCCGATACACCTCTGCAGGTTTGCTGTATCCGTTGGACCTTCCCATTGACGGTGAAACACAGAAATTGCATCGGAATTAAATATAAGAGACACAACGCCGACTTAAGTACAAGAAAACTGAGTCTTCCTACGGTGTATGTTTGAGCGTTTCCTGTGTCACCAGTTTTACATTCCGATGCACCTCTGTAGGTTTACTGTATCCCTTGGACCTTCCCATTGACGATGAAACACAGAAATTGCATCGGAATTAAATATTAGAGACAAAATGCCGACTTAAGAACAGGAAGACTGAGTCGTCCTACTGTCTATGTTTTGAGCGTTTCCTGTAACACCAGTTTTACATTCAGATGCACCTCTGCAAGTTTACTGTATCCCTTGGACCTTCACAGTGACGATGAAAGACAGAAATTGCATCGGAATTAAATATAAGAGACACAATGCCGACTTAAGAACAGGAAAACTGAGTCTTCTTACTTTCTATGTTTGAGCGTTTCCTGTGTCACTAGTTTTACATTCCGATACACCTCTGCAGGTTTACTGTATCCGTTGGACCTTCCCATTGACGGTGAAACACAGAAATTGCATCGGAATTAAATATAAGAGACACAATGCTGACTTAAGTACAGGAAGACTGAGTCTTCCTACTGTCTATGTTTTGAGCGTTTCCTGTGTCACCAGTTTTACATTCCGATGCACCTCTGCAGGTTTACTGTACCCATTGGACCTTCCCATTGACGATGAAACAGAGAAATTGCATCGGAATTAAATATAAGAGACACAACGCCGACTTAAGTACAAGAAAACTGAGTCTTCTTACGGTCAATGTGTTGAGCGTTTCCTGTGTCACTAGTTTTACATTCCGATACACCTCTGCAGGTTTACTGTATCTGTTGGACCTTCCCATTGACGATGAAACACAGAAATTGCATCGGAATTAAATATAAGAGACACAATGCCGACTTAAGTACAGGAAGACTGAGTCTTCCCACTGTCTATGCTTTGAGCGTTCCCTGTGTCTTCAGTTTTACATTCCGTTGCACCTCTGTAGGTTTAATGTATCCATTGGACCGTCACAGTGATGATGAAACACAGAAATTGGATCGGAATTAAATGTAAGAGACACAATGCCGCCTTATGTACAGGAAGACTGACTCTTAGTACTGTCTATGTTTTGAGCGTTTCCTGTGTCACCAGTTTTACATTCCGATGCAACTCTGGAGGTTTACTGTATCCCTTGGACCTTCCCATTGACGATGAAACACAGAAATTCCAGCGGAATTAAATATAAGAGGCACAATGCCGACTTACGTACAGGAAGACTGAGTCTTCCTACTGTCTATGATTTGAGCGTTTCCTGTGTCACCAGTTTTACATTCCGATGCACCTCTGCAGGTTTACTGTTTACCCTTGCACCTTCCCATTGACGATGAAACACAGAAATTGCATCGGAATTAAATATAAGGGACACAATACCGACTTAAGTACAGGAAGACTGAGTCTTCTACTGTCTATGTTTTGAGCGTTTCCTGTGTCACCAGTTTTACATTCCGATGCACCTCTGCGGGTTTACTGTACCCATTGGACCTTCCCATTGACGATGAAACATAGAAACTGCATAGGAATTAAATATAAAAGAGACAACGCCGACTTAAGTACAAGAAAACTGAGTCTTCTTACGGTCTATGTTTTGAGCGTTTCCTGTGTCACTAGTTTTACATTCCGATACACCTCTGCAGGTTTACTGTATCCGTTGGACCTTCCCATTGACGGTGAAACACAGAAATTGCATCGGAATTAAATATAAGAGACACAATGCCGACTTAAGTACAGGAAGACTGAGTCTACCTCCTGTCTATGATCTGAGCGATTCCTGTGTCACCAGTCTTACATTCAGATGCACCTCTGCAGATTTACTGTATCGAATGGACCTTCCCATTGACGATGAAACACAGAAATTGCATCGGAATTAAATATAAGAGACACAACGCCGACTTAAGTACAAGAAAACTGAGTCTTCTTACGGTGTATGTTTGAGCGTTTCCTGTGTCACCAGTTTTAGATTCCGGCGCACCTCTGCAGGTTTACTGTATCCCTTGGACCTTCCCATTGGCGATGAAACACAGAAAGTTGCATCGGAATTAAATATAAGAGACACAATGACGTCTTAAGTACAGGAAGACTGAGTCTTCCTACTGTCTATGTATTGAGCGTTTCCTGTGTCACCAGTTTTACATTCCGACGCACCTCTGCAGGTTTACTGTATCCCTTGGACCTTCCCATTGGCGATGAAACACAGAAAGTTGCATCGGAATTAAATATAAGAGACACAATGACGTCTTAAGTACAGGGAGACTGAGTCTTCCTACTGTCTATGTATTGAGCGTTTCCTGTGTCACCAGTTTTACATTCCGATGCACCTCTGTAGGTTTACTGTATCCCTTGGGCCTTCCCATTGACGATGAAACACAGAAATTGCATCGGAATTAAATATAAGAGACACAATGCCGACTTAAGTACAGGAAGACTGAGTCTTCCTACTGTCTATGTTTTGAGCGTTTCCTGTGTCACCAGTTTTACATTCCGATGCACCTCTGCAGGTTTACTGTACCCATTGGACCTTCCCATTGACGATGAAACAGAGAAATTGCATCGGAATTAAACATAAGAGAGACAACGCCGACTTAAGTACAAGAAAACTGAGTCTTCTTACTGTCTATGTTTGAGCGTTTCCTGTGTCACTAGTTTTACATTCCGATACACCTCTGCAGGTTACCTGTATCCGTTGGACCTTCCCATTGACGGTGAAACACAGAAATTGCATCGGAATTAAATATAAGAGACACAATGCCGACTTAAGTACAGGAAGACTGAGTCTTCCTACTGTCTATGTTTTGAGCGTTTCCTGTGTCACCAGTTTTACATTCCGATGCACCTCTGCAGGTTTACTGTACCCATTGGACCTTCCCATTGACGATGAAACAGAGAAATTGCATCGGAATTAAATATAAGAGACACAACGCCGACTTAAGTACAAGAAAATTGAGTCTTCTTACGGTCAATGTTTTGAGCGTTTCCTGTGTCACTAGTTTTACATTCCGATACACCTCTGCAGGTTTACTGTATCCGTTGGACCTTCCCATTGACGTTGAAACACAGAAATTGCATCGTAATTAAATATAAGAGACACAATGCCGACTTAAGTACAGGAAGACTGAGTCTTCCTACTGTCTATGCTTTGAGCGTTTCCTGTGTCACCAGTTTTACATTCCGTTGCACCTCTGTAGGTTTACTGTATCCATTGGACCTTCACAGTGATGATGAAACACAGAAATTGGATCGGAATTGAATGTAAGAGACACAATGCCGACTTATGTACAGGAAGACTGAGTCTTAGTACTGTCTATGTTTTGAGCGTTTCCTGTGTCACCAGTTTTACATTCCGATGCAACTGTGGAGGTTTACTGTATCCCTTGTACCTTCCCATTGACGATGAAACACAGAAATTGCATCGGAATTAAATATAAGAGACACAATGCCGACTTAAGTACAGGAAGACTGAGTCTTCGTACTGTCTATGTTTTGAGCGTTTCCTGTGTCACGAGTTTTACATTCCGACGCACCTCTGCAGGTTTACTGTATCCCTTGGCCCTTCCCATTGGCGATGAAACACAGAAATTCCAGCGGAATTAAATACAAGAGGCACAATGCCGACTTAAGTACAGAAAGACTGAGTCTTCCTACTGTCTATGATTTGAGCGTTTCCTGTGTCACCAGTTTTACATTCCGATGCACCTCTGCAGGTTTACTGTTTACCCTTGGACCTTCCCATTGACGATGAAACACAGAACTTGCATCGGAATTAAATATAAGAGACACAATACCGACTAAGTACAGGAAGACTGAGTCTTCTTACGGTCTATGTTTTGAGCGTTTCCTGTGTCACTAGTTTTACATTCCGATACACCTTTGCAGGTTTGCTGTATCCGTTGGACCTTCCCATTGACGGTGAAACACAGAAATTGCATCGGAATTAAATATAAGAGACACAACGCCGACTTAAGTACAAGAAAACTGAGTCTTCTTACGGTGTATGTTTGAGCGTTTCCTGTGTCACCAGTTTTAGATTCCGACGCACCTCTGCAGGTTTACTGTATCCCTTGGACCTTCCCATTGGCGATGAAACACAGAAAGTTGCATCGGAATTAAATATAAGAGGCACAATGCCAAGTACAGGAAGACTGAGTCTTCCTACTGTCTATGATATGAGCGATTCCTGTGTCACCAGTTTTACATTCCGATGCACCTCTTGAGGTTTACTCTATCCATTGGACCTTCACAGTGATGATGAAACACAGAAATTGCATCGGAATTAAATGTAAGAGACACAATGCCGACTAAAGTACAGGAAGACTGAGTCTTAGTACTGTCTATTTTTCGAGCGTTTCCTGTGTCACGAGTTTTATATTCCGATGCACCTCTGCAGGTTTACTCTATCCATTGGACCTTCACAGTGATGATGAAACACAGAAATTGCATCGGAATTAAATATAAGAGACACAACGCCGACTTAAGTACAAGAAAATTGAGTCTTCTTACGGTCAATGTTTTGAGCGTTTCCTGTGTCACTAGTTTTACATTCCGATACACCTCTGCAGGTTTACTGTATCCGTTGGACCTTCCCATTGACGATGAAACACAGAAATTGCATCGTAATTAAATATAAGAGACACAATGCCGACTTAAGTACAGGAAGACTGAGTCTTCCTACTGTCTATGCTTTGAGCGTTTCCTGTGTCACCAGTTTTACATTCCGTTGCACCTCTGCAGGTTTACTCTATCCATTGGACCTTCACAGTGATGATGAAACACAGAAATTGCATCGGAATTAAATGTAAGAGACACAATGCCGACTAAAGTACAGGAAGACTGAGTCTTAGTACTGTCTATTTTTCGAGCGTTTCCTGTGTCACGAGTTTTATATTCCGATGCACCTCTGCAGGTTTACTGTATCCCTTGGACCTTCCCATTGACGATGAAACACAGAAATTGCATGGGAATTAAATGTAAGAGGCACAATGCCGACTTAAGTACAGGATGAGTGAGTCATAGTACTGTCTATTTTTTGAGCGTTTCCTGTGTCACGAGTTTTACAATTCGATGCACCTCTGTCGGTTTACTGTATCCCTAGGGCCTTCCCATTGACGATGAAACACAGAAATTCCATCGGAATTAAATATAAGAGGCACAATGCCAAGTACAGGAAGACTGAGTCTTCCTACTGTCTATGATATGAGCGATTCCTGTGTCACCAGTTTTACATTCCGATGCACCTCTGCAGGTTTACTGTTTACCCTTGGACCTTCCCATTGACGATGAAACACAGAAATTGCATCGGAATTAAATGTAAGAGACACAATGCCGACTTAAGTACAGGAAGACTGAGTCTTAGTACTGTCTATGTTTTGAGCGTATCCTGTGTCACGTGTTTTACATTCCGATGCACCTCTGCAGGTTTACTGTATCCCTTGGACCTTCCCATTGACGATGAAACACAGAAATTGCATCGGAATTATATGTAAGAGACACAATGCCGACTTAAGTACAGGAAGACTGAGTCTTAGTACTGTCTATGTTTTCAGCGTTTCCTGTGTCACCAGTTTTACATTCCGATGCACCTCTGTAGGTTTACTGTATCCCTTGGGCCTTCCCATTGACGATGAAACACAGAAATTGCATCGGTATTAAATATAAGAGGCACAATGGCGACTTAAGTACAGGAAGACTGAGTCTTCTACTGTCTATGTTTTGAGCGTTTCCTGTGCCAACAGTTTTACATTCGGATGCACCTCTGCAGGTTTACTGTTTACCCTTGGACCTTCCCATTGACGATGAAACACAGAAATTGCATCGGAATTAAATATAAGAGACACAATACCGACTAAGTACAGGAAGACTGAGTCTTCTTACGGTCTACGTTTTGAGCGTTTCCTGTGTCACTAGTTTTACATTCCGATACACCTCTGCAGGTTTGCTGTATCCGTTGGACCTTCCCATTGACGGTGAAACACAGAAATTGCATCGGAATTAAATATAAGAGACACAACGCCGACTTAAGTACAAGAAAACTGAGTCTTCCTACGGTGTATGTTTGAGCGTTTCCTGTGTCACCAGTTTTACATTCCGATGCACCTCTGTAGGTTTACTGTATCCCTTGGACCTTCCCATTGACGATGAAACACAGAAATTGCATCGGAATTAAATATTAGAGACAAAATGCCGACTTAAGAACAGGAAGACTGAGTCGTCCTACTGTCTATGTTTTGAGCGTTTCCTGTAACACCAGTTTTACATTCAGATGCACCTCTGCAAGTTTACTGTATCCCTTGGACCTTCACAGTGACGATGAAAGACAGAAATTGCATCGGAATTAAATATAAGAGACACAATGCCGACTTAAGAACAGGAAAACTGAGTCTTCTTACTTTCTATGTTTGAGCGTTTCCTGTGTCACTAGTTTTACATTCCGATACACCTCTGCAGGTTTACTGTATCCGTTGGACCTTCCCATTGACGGTGAAACACAGAAATTGCATCGGAATTAAATATAAGAGACACAATGCCGACTTAAGTACAGGAAGACTGAGTCTTCCTACTGTCTATGTTTTGAGCGTTTCCTGTGTCACCAGTTTTACATTCCGATGCACCTCTGCAGGTTTACTGTACCCATTGGACCTTCCCATTGACGATGAAACAGAGAAATTGCATCGGAATTAAATATAAGAGACACAACGCCGACTTAAGTACAAGAAAACTGAGTCTTCTTACGGTCAATGTGTTGAGCGTTTCCTGTGTCACTAGTTTTACATTCCGATACACCTCTCCAGGTTTACTGTATCTGTTGGACCTTCCCATTGACGATGAAACACAGAAATTGCATCGGAATTAAATATAAGAGACACAATGCCGACTTAAGTACAGGAAGACTGAGTCTTCCCACTGTCTATGCTTTGAGCGTTCCCTGTGTCTTCAGTTTTACATTCCGTTGCACCTCTGTAGGTTTAATGTATCCATTGGACCGTCACAGTGATGATGAAACACAGAAATTGGATCGGAATTAAATGTAAGAGACACAATGCCGCCTTATGTACAGGAAGACTGACTCTTAGTACTGTCTATGTTTTGAGCGTTTCCTGTGTCACCAGTTTTACATTCCGATGCAACTCTGGAGGTTTACTGTATCCCTTGGACCTTCCCATTGACGATGAAACACAGAAATTCCAGCGGAATTAAATATAAGAGGCACAATGCCGACTTACGTACAGGAAGACTGAGTCTTCCTACTGTCTATGATTTGAGCGTTTCCTCTGTCACCAGTTTTACATTCCGATGCACCTCTGCAGGTTTACTGTTTACCCTTGCACCTTCCCATTGACGATGAAACACAGAAATTGCATCGGAATTAAATATAAGGGACACAATACCGACTTAAGTACAGGAAGACTGAGTCTTCTACTGTCTATGTTTTGAGCGTTTCCTGTGTCACCAGTTTTACATTCCGATGCACCTCTGCGGGTTTACTGTACCCATTGGACCTTCCCATTGACGATGAAACATAGAAACTGCATAGGAATTAAATATAAGAGAGACAACGCCGACTTAAGTACAAGAAAACTGAGTCTTCTTACGGTCTATGTTTTGAGCGTTTCCTGTGTCACTAGTTTTACATTCCGATACACCTCTGCAGGTTTACTATATCCGTTGGACCTTCCCATTGACGGTGAAACACAGAAATTGCATCGGAATTAAATATAAGAGACACAATGCCGACTTAAGTACAGGAAGACTGAGTCTACCTCCTGTCTATGATCTGAGCGATTCCTGTGTCACCAGTCTTACATTCCGATGCACCTCTGCAGATTTACTGTATCGAATGGACCTTCCCATTGACGATGAAACACAGAAATTGCATCGGAATTAAATATAAGAGACACAACGCCGACTTAAGTACAAGAAAACTGAGTCTTCTTACGGTGTATGTTTGAGCGTTTCCTGTGTCACCAGTTTTAGATTCCGGCGCACCTCTGCAGGTTTACTGTATCCCTTGGACCTTCCCATTGGCGATGAAACACAGAAAGTTGCATCGGAATTAAATATAAGAGACACAATGACGTCTTAAGTACAGGAAGACTGAGTCTTCCTACTGTCTATGTATTGAGCGTTTCCTGTGTCACCAGTTTTACATTCCGACGCACCTCTGCAGGTTTACTGTATCCCTTGGACCTTCCCATTGGCGATGAAACACAGAAAGTTGCATCGGAATTAAATATAAGAGACACAATGACGTCTTAAGTACAGGGAGACTGAGTCTTCCTACTGTCTATGTATTGAGCGTTTCCTGTGTCACCAGTTTTACATTCCGATGCACCTCTGTAGGTTTACTGTATCCCTTGGGCCTTCCCATTGACGATGAAACACAGAAATTGCATCGGAATTAAATATAAGAGACACAATGCCGACTTAAGTACAGGAAGACTGAGTCTTCCTACTGTCTATGTTTTGAGCGTTTCCTGTGTCACCAGTTTTACATTCCGATGCACCTCTGCAGGTTTACTGTACCCATTGGACCTTCCCATTGACGATGAAACAGAGAAATTGCATCGGAATTAAACATAAGAGAGACAACGCCGACTTAAGTACAAGAAAACTGAGTCTTCTTACTGTCTATGTTTGAGCGTTTCCTGTGTCACTAGTTTTACATTCCGATACACCTCTGCAGGTTACCTGTATCCGTTGGACCTTCCCATTGACGGTGAAACACAGAAATTGCATCGGAATTAAATATAAGAGACACAATGCCGACTTAAGTACAGGAAGACTGAGTCTTCCTACTGTCTATGTTTTGAGCGTTTCCTGTGTCACCGGTTTTACATTCCGATGCACCTCTGCAGGTTTACTGTACCCATTGGACCTTCCCATTGACGATGAAACAGAGAAATTGCATCGGAATTAAATATAAGAGACACAACGCCGACTTAGGTACAAGAAAATTGAGTCTTCTTACGGTCAATGTTTTGAGCGTTTCCTGTGTCACTAGTTTTACATTCCGATACACCTCTGCAGGTTTACTGTATCCGTTGGACCTTCCCATTGACGTTGAAACACAGAAATTGCATCGTAATTAAATATAAGAGACACAATGCCGACTTAAGTACAGGAAGACTGAGTCTTCCTACTGTCTATGCTTTGAGCGTTTCCTGTGTCACCAGTTTTACATTCCGTTGCACCTCTGTAGGTTTACTGTATCCATTGGACCTTCACAGTGATGATGAAACACAGAAATTGGATCGGAATTGAATGTAAGAGACACAATGCCGACTTATGTACAGGAAGACTGAGTCTTAGTACTGTCTATGTTTTGAGCGTTTCCTGTGTCACCAGTTTTACATTCCGATGCAACTGTGGAGGTTTACTGTATCCCTTGTACCTTCCCATTGACGATGAAACACAGAAATTGCATCGGAATTAAATATAAGAGACACAATGCCGACTTAAGTACAGGAAGACTGAGTCTTCGTACTGTCTATGTTTTGAGCGTTTCCTGTGTCACGAGTTTTACATTCCGACGCACCTCTGCAGGTTTACTGTATCCCTTGGCCCTTCCCATTAGCGATGAAACACAGAAATTCCAGCGGAATTAAATACAAGAGGCACAATGCCGACTTAAGTACAGGAAGACTGAGTCTTCCTACTGTCTATGATTTGAGCGTTTCCTGTGTCACCAGTTTTACATTCCGATGCACCTCTGCAGGTTTACTGTTTACCCTTGGACCTTCCCATTGACGATGAAACACAGAACTTGCATCGGAATTAAATATAAGAGACACAATACCGACTAAGTACAGGAAGACTGAGTCTTCTTACGGTCTATGTTTTGAGCGTTTCCTGTGTCACTAGTTTTACATTCCGATACACCTTTGCAGGTTTGCTGTATCCGTTGGACCTTCCCATTGACGGTGAAACACAGAAATTGCATCGGAATTAAATATAAGAGACACAACGCCGACTTAAGTACAAGAAAACTGAGTCTTCTTACGGTGTATGTTTGAGCGTTTCCTGTGTCACCAGTTTTAGATTCCGACGCACCTCTGCAGGTTTACTGTATCCCTTGGACCTTCCCATTGGCGATGAAACACAGAAAGTTGCATCGGAATTAAATATAAGAGGCACAATGCCAAGTACAGGAAGACTGAGTCTTCCTACTGTCTATGATATGAGCGATTCCTGTGTCACCAGTTTTACATTCCGATGCACCTCTTGAGGTTTACTCTATCCATTGGACCTTCACAGTGATGATGAAACACAGAAATTGCATCGGAATTAAATGTAAGAGACACAATGCCGACTAAAGTACAGGAAGACTGAGTCTTAGTACTGTCTATTTTTCGAGCGTTTCCTGTGTCACGAGTTTTATATTCCGATGCACCTCTGCAGGTTTACTCTATCCATTGGACCTTCACAGTGATGATGATACACAGAAATTGCATCGGAATTAAATATAAGAGACACAACGCCGACTTAAGTACAAGAAAATTGAGTCTTCTTACGGTCAATGTTTTGAGCGTTTCCTGTGTCACTAGTTTTACATTCCGATACACCTCTGCAGGTTTACTGTATCCGTTGGACCTTCCCATTGACGATGAAACACAGAAATTGCATCGTAATTAAATATAAGAGACACAATGCCGACTTAAGTACAGGAAGACTGAGTCTTCCTACTGTCTATGCTTTGAGCGTTTCCTGTGTCACCAGTTTTACATTCCGTTGCACCTCTGCAGGTTTACTCTATCCATTGGACCTTCACAGTGATGATGAAACACAGAAATTGCATCGGAATTAAATGTAAGAGACACAATGCCGACTAAAGTACAGGAAGACTGAGTCTTAGTACTGTCTATTTTTCGAGCGTTTCCTGTGTCACGAGTTTTATATTCCGATGCACCTCTGCAGGTTTACTGTATCCCTTGGACCTTCCCATTGACGATGAAACACAGAAATTGCATGGGAATTAAATGTAAGAGGCACAATGCCGACTTAAGTACAGGATGAGTGAGTCATAGTACTGTCTATTTTTTGAGCGTTTCCTGTGTCACGAGTTTTACAATTCGATGCACCTCTGTCGGTTTACTGTATCCCTAGGGCCTTCCCATTGACGATGAAACACAGAAATTCCATCGGAATTAAATATAAGAGGCACAATGCCAAGTACAGGAAGACTGAGTCTTCGTACTGTCTATGTTTTGAGCGTTTCCTGTGTCACGAGTTTTACATTCCGACGCACCTCTGCAGGTTTTCTGTATCCCTTGGTCCTTCCCATTGACGATGAAACACAGAAATTCCATCGGAATTAAATATAAGAGGCACAATGCCAAGTACAGGAAGACTGAGTCTTCCTACTGTCTATGATATGAGCGATTCCTGTGTCACCAGTTTTACATTCCGATGCACCTCTGCAGGTTTACTGTTTACCCTTGGACCTTCCCATTGACGATGAAACACAGAAATTGCATCGGAATTAAATGTAAGAGACACAATGCCGACTTAAGTACAGGAAGACTGAGTCTTAGTACTGTCTATGTTTTGAGCGTATCCTGTGTCACGTGTTTTACATTCCGATGCACCTCTGCAGGTTTACTGTATCCCTTGGACCTTCCCATTGACGATGAAACACAGAAATTGCATCGGAATTATATGTAAGAGACACAATGCCGACTTAAGTACAGGAAGACTGAGTCTTAGTACTGTCTATGTTTTCAGCGTTTCCTGTGTCACCAGTTTTACATTCCGATGCACCTCTGTAGGTTTACTGTATCCCTTGGGCCTTCCCATTGACGATGAAACACAGAAATTGCATCGGTATTAAATATAAGAGGCACAATGGCGACTTAAGTACAGGAAGACTGAGTCTTCTACTGTCTATGTTTTGAGCGTTTCCTGTGTCAACAGTTTTACATTCGGATGCACCTCTGCAGGTTTACTGTTTACCCTTGGACCTTCCCATTGACGATGAAACACAGAAATTGCATCGGAATTAAATATAAGAGACACAACGCCGACTTAAGTACAAGAAAACTGAGTCTTCTTACGGTCAATGTTTTGAGCGTTTCCTGTGTCACTAGTTTTACATTCCGATACACCTCTGCAGGTTTACTGTATCCGTTGGACCTTCCCATTGACGATGAAACACAGAAATTGCATCGGAATTAAATATAAGAGACACAATGCCGACTTAAGTACAGGAAGACTGAGTCTTCCTACTGTCTATGCTTTGAGCGTTTCCTGTGTCACCAGTTTTACATTCCGTTGCACCTCTGTAGGTTTACTGTATCCATTGGACCTTCACAGTGATGATGAAACACAGAAATTGGATCGGAATTAAATGTAAGAGACACAATGCCGACTTATGTACAGGAAGACTGAGTCTTAGTACTGTCTATGTTTTGAGCGTTTCCTGTGTCACCAGTTTTACATTCCGATGCAACTCTGGAGGTTTACTGTATCCCTTGTACCTTCCCATTGACGATGAAACACAGAAATTGCATCGGGATTAAATATAAGAGACACAATGCCGACTTAAGTACAGGAAGACTGAGTCTTCGTACTGTCTATGTTTTGAGCGTTTCCTGTGTCACGAGTTTTACATTCCGACGCACTTCTGCAGGTTTACTGTATCCCTTGGCCCTTCCCATTGGCGATGAAACACAGAAATTCCAGCGGAATTAAATATAAGAGGCACAATGCCGACTTAAGTACAGGAAGACTGAGTCTTCCTACTGTCTATGATTTGAGCGTTTCCTGTGTCACTAGTTTTACATTCCGACGCACCTCTGCAGGTTTGCTGTATCCGTTGGACCTTCCCATTGACGGTGAAACACAGAAATTGCATCGGAATTAAATATAAGAGACACAACGCCGACTTAAGTACAAGAAAACTGAGTCTTCTTACGGTGTATGTTTGAGCGTTTCCTGTGTCACCAGTTTTAGATTCCGACGCACCTCTGCAGGTTTACTGTATCCCTTGGACCTTCCCATTGGCGATGAAACACAGAAAGTTGCATCGGAATATAATATAAGAGACACAATGACGTCTTAAGTACAGGAAGACTGAGTCTTCCTACTGTCTATGTATTGAGCGTTTCCTGTGTCACCAGTTTTACATTCCGATGCACCTCTGTAGGTTTACTGTATCCCTTGGACCTTCCCATTGACGATGAAACACAGAAATTGCATCGGAATTAAATATTAGAGACAAAATGCCGACTTAAGAACAGGAAGACTGAGTCGTCCTACTGTCTATGTTTTGAGCGTTTCCTGTAACACCAGTTTTACATTCCGATGCACCTCTGCAGGTTTACTGTATCCATTGGACCTTCCCATTGACGATGAAACACAGAAATTGCATCGGAATTAAATATAAGAGACACAACGCCGACTTAAGTGCAAGAAAACTGAGTCTTCTTACGGGATATGTTTTGAGCGTTTCCTGTGTCACCAGTTTTACATTCCGACGCACCTCTGCAGGTTTACTGTATCCCTTGGACCTTCCCATTGGCGATGAAACACAGAAATTGCATCGGAATTAAATATAAGAGACACAATGACGTCTTAAGTACAGGAAGACTGAGTCTGCCTACTGTCTATGTTTTGAGCGTTTCCTGTGTCACCAGTTTTACATTCCGATGCACCTCTGCAGGTTTACTGTATCCCTTGGACCTTCACAATGACGATGACGCAGAGAAATTCCATGGGAATTAAATATAAGAGACACAATGCCGACTTAAGTACAGGAAGACTCATTCTTCCTTCTGTCTATGATTTGAGCGTTTCCTGTGTCACCAGTCTAACATTTGGATGCACCTCTGCAGGTTTACTGTATCCCTTGGCCCTTCCCATTGGCGATGAAACACAGAAATTCCATCGGAATTAAATATAGGAGGCACAATGCCGACTTAAGTACAGGAAGACTGAGTCTTCCTACTGTCTATGATTTGAGCGTATCCTGTGTCACCAGTTTTACATTCCGATGCACCTCTGCAGGTTTACTCTATCCATTGGACCTTCACAGTGATGATGAAACACAGAAATTGCATCGGAATTAAATGTAAGAGACACAATGCCGACTAAAGTACAGGAAGACTGAGTCTTAGTACTGTCTATTCTTCGAGCGTTTCGTGTGTCACGAGTTTTATATTCCGATGCACCTCTGCAGGTTTACTGTATCCCTTGGACCTTCCCATTGACGATGAAACACAGAAATTGCATCGGAATTAAATGTAAGAGACACAATGCCGACTTAAGTACAGGATGACTGAGTCTTAGTACTGTCTATGTTTTGAGCGTTTCCTGTGTCACGAGTTTTACAATTCGATGCACCTCTGTCGGTTTACTGTATCCCTTGGGCCTTCCCATTGACGATGAAACACAGAAATTCCATCGGAATTAAATATAAGAGGCACAATGCCAAGTACAGGAAGACTGAGTCTTCCTACTGTCTATGATATGAGCGATTCCTGTGTCACCAGTTTTACATTCCGATGCACCTCTGCAGGTTTACTGTTTACCCTTGGACCTTCCCATTGACGATGAAACACAGAAATTGCATCGGAATTAAATGTAAGAGACACAATGCCGACTTAAGTACAGGAAGACTGAGTCTTAGTACTGTCTATGTTTTGAGCGTATCCTGTGTCACGTGTTTTACATTCCGATGCACCTCTGCAGGTTTACTGTATCCCTTGGACCTTCCCATTGACAATGAAACACAGAAATTGCATCGGAATTAAATGTAAGAGACACAATGCCGACTTAAGTACAGGAAGACGGAGTCTTAGTACTGTCTATGTTTTCAGCGTTTCCTGTGTCACCAGTTTTACATTCCGATGCACCTCTGTAGGTTTACTGTATCCCTTGGGCATTCCCATTGACGATGAAACACAGAAATTGCATCGGAATTAAATATAAGAGGCACAATGCCGACTTAAGTACAGGAAGACTGAGTCTTCTACTGTCTATGTTTTGAGCGTTTCCTGTGTCAACAGTTTTACATTCGGATGCACCTCTACAAGTTTGCTGTATCCCTTGGACCTTCACAGTGGCGAAGGATGACAGAAATTGCATCGGAATTAAATATAAGAGACACAATGCCGACTTAAGTACAGGAAGACTCATTCTTCCTTCTGTCTATGTTTTGAGCGTTTCCTGTGTCACCAGTCTCACATTCGGATGCACCTCTGCAGGTTTACTGTATCCCTTAGACCTTCCCATTGACAATGAAACAGAAATTGCATCGGAATTAAATATAAGAGACACAATGCCGACTTAAGTACAGGAAGACTGACTCTTCGTACTGTCTATGTTTTGAGCGTTTCCTGTGTCACGAGTTTTACATTCCGACGCACCTCTGCAGGTTTTCTGTATCCCTTGGCTATTCCCATTGGCGATGAAACACAGAAATTCCATCGGAATTAAATATAGGAGGACAATGCCGACTTAAGTACAGGAAGACTGAGTCTTCCTACTGTCTATGATTTGAGCGTTTCCTGTGTCACCAGTTTTACATTCCGATGTACCTCTGCAGGTTTACTGTTTACCCTTGGACCTTCCCATTGACGATGAAATACAGAAATTGCATCGGAATTAAATATAAGAGACACAATACCGACTAAGTACAGGAAGACTGAGTCTTCTTACGGTCTATGTTTTGAGCGTTTCCTGTGTCACTAGTTTTACATTCCGATACACCTCTGCAGGTTTGCTGTATCCGTTGGACCTTCCCATTGACGGTGATACACAGAAATTGCATCGGAATTAAATATAAGAGACACAACGCCGACTTAAGTACAAGAAAACTGAGTCTTCTTACGGTGTATGTTTGAGCGTTTCCTGTGTCACCAGTTTTAGATTCCGACGCACCTCTGCAGGTTTACTGAATCCCTTGGACCTTCCCATTGGCGATGAAACACAGAAAGTTGCATCGGAATTAAATATAAGAGACACAATGACGTCTTAAGTACAGGAAGACTGAGTCTTCCTACTGTCTATGTATTGAGCGTTTCCTGTGTCAGCAGTTTTACATTCCGATGCACCTCTGCAGGTTTACTGTATCCGTTGGACCTTCCCATTGACGATGAAACACAGAAATTGCATCGGAATTAAATATAAGACACACAATGCCGACTTAAGTACAGGACGACTGAGTCTTCGTACTGCCTATGTTTTGAGCGTTTCCTGTGTCACCAGTTTTACATTCCGATGCACCTCTATAGGTTTACTGTATCCCTTGGACCTTCCCATTGACGATGAAACACAGAAATTGCATCGGAATTAAATATTAGAGACAAAATGCCGACTTAAGAACAGGAAGACTGAGTAATCCTACTGTCTATGTTTTGAGCGTTTCCTGTGTCACCAGTGTTACATTCCGATGCACCTCTGCAGGTTTACTGTATCCATTGGACCTTCCCATTGACGATGAAACACAGAAATTGCATCGGAATTAAATATAAGAGACACAACGCCGACTTAAGTGCACGAAAACTGAGTCTTCTTACGGGATATGTTTTGAGCTTTTCCTGTGTCACCAGTTTTACATTCCGACGCACCTCTGCAGGTTTACTGTATCCCTTGGACCTTCCCATTGGCGATGAAACACAGAAATTGCATCGGAATTAAATATAAGAGACACAATGACGTCTTAAGTACAGGAAGACTGAGTCTGCCTACTGTCTATGTTTTGAGCGTTTCCTGTGTCACCAGTTTTACATTCCGATGCACCTCTGCAGGTTTACTGTATCCCTTGGACCTTCACAATGACGACGACGCAGAGAAATTCCATGGGAATTAAATATAAGAGACACAATGCCGACTTAAGTACAGGAAGACTCATTCTTCCTTCTGTATATGTTTTGAGCGTTTCATGTGTCACCAGTCTTCCATTCGGATGCACCTCTGCAGGTTTACTGTATCCCTTGGACCTCCCCATTGACGATGAAACACAGATATTGCATCGGAATTAAATATAAGAGACACAATGCCGACTTAAGTACAGGAAGACTGAGTCTTCGTACTGTCTATGTTTTGAGCGTTTCCTGTGCCACGAGTTTTACATTCCGACGCACCTCTGCAGGTTTTCTGTATCCCTTGGCCCTTCCCATTGGCGATGAAACACAGAAATTCCATCGGAATTAAATATAGGAGGCACAATGCCGACTTAAGTACAGGAAGACTGAGTCTTCCTACTGTCTATGATTTGAGCGTATCCTGTGTCACCAGTTTTACATTCCGATGCACCTCTGCAGGTTTACTCTATCCATTGGACCTTCACAGTGATGATGAAACACAGAAATTGCATCGGAATTAAATGTAAGAGACACAATGCCGACTAAAGTACAGGAAGACTGAGTCTTAGTACTGTCTATTTTTCGACCGTTTCCTGTGTCACGAGTTTTATATTCCGATGCACCTCTGCAGGTTTACTGTATCCCTTGGACCTTCCCATTGACGATGAAACACAGAAATTGCATCGGAATTAAATGTAAGAGACACAATGCCGACTTAAGTACAGGATGACTGAGTCTTAGTACTGTCTATGTTTTGAGCGTTTCCTGTGTCACGAGTTTTACAATTCGATGCACCTCTGTCGGTTTACTGTATCCCTTGGGCCTTCCCATTGACGATGAAACACAGAAATTCCATCGGAATTAAATATAAGAGGCACAATGCCAAGTACAGGAAGACTGAGTCTTCCTACTGTCTATGATATGAGCGATTCCTGTGTCACCAGTTTTACATTCCGATGCACCTCTGCAGGTTTACTGTTTACCCTTGGACCTTCCCATTGACGATGAAACACAGAAATTGCATCGGAATTAAATGTAAGAGACACAATGCCGACTTAAGTACAGGAAGACTGAGTCTTAGTACTGTCTATGTTTTGAGCGTATCCTGTGTCACGTGTTTTACATTCCGATGCACCTCTGCAGGTTTACTGTATCCCTTGGACCTTCCCATTGACAATGAAACACAGAAATTGCATCGGAATTAAATGTAAGAGACACAATGCCGACTTAAGTACAGGAAGACGGAGTCTTAGTACTGTCTATGTTTTCAGCGTTTCCTGTGTCACCAGTTTTACATTCCGATGCACCTCTGTAGGTTTACTGTATCCCTTGGGCATTCCCATTGACGATGAAACACAGAAATTGCATCGGAATTAAATATAAGAGGCACAATGCCGACTTAAGTACAGGAAGACTGAGTCTTCTACTGTCTATGTTTTGAGCGTTTCCTGTGTCAACAGTTTTACATTCGGATGCACCTCTACAAGTTTGCTGTATCCCTTGGACCTTCACAGTGGCGAAGGATGACAGAAATTGCATCGGAATTAAATATAAGAGACACAATGCCGACTTAAGTACAGGAAGACTCATTCTTCCTTCTGTCTATGTTTTGAGCGTTTCCTGTGTCACCAGTCTCACATTCGGATGCACCTCTGCAGGTTTACTGTATCCCTTAGACCTTCCCATTGACAATGAAACAGAAATTGCATCGGAATTAAATATAAGAGACACAATGCCGACTTAAGTACAGGAAGACTGACTCTTCGTACTGTCTATGTTTTGAGCGTTTCCTGTGTCACGAGTTTTACATTCCGACGCACCTCTGCAGGTTTTCTGTATCCCTTGGCTATTCCCATTGGCGATGAAACACAGAAATTCCATCGGAATTAAATATAGGAGGACAATGCCGACTTAAGTACAGGAAGACTGAGTCTTCCTACTGTCTATGATTTGAGCGTTTCCTGTGTCACCAGTTTTACATTCCGATGTACCTCTGCAGGTTTACTGTTTACCCTTGGACCTTCCCATTGACGATGAAATACAGAAATTGCATCGGAATTAAATATAAGAGACACAATACCGACTAAGTACAGGAAGACTGAGTCTTCTTACGGTCTATGTTTTGAGCGTTTCCTGTGTCACTAGTTTTACATTCCGATACACCTCTGCAGGTTTGCTGTATCCGTTGGACCTTCCCATTGACGGTGATACACAGAAATTGCATCGGAATTAAATATAAGAGACACAACGCCGACTTAAGTACAAGAAAACTGAGTCTTCTTACGGTGTATGTTTGAGCGTTTCCTGTGTCACCAGTTTTAGATTCCGACGCACCTCTGCAGGTTTACTGAATCCCTTGGACCTTCCCATTGGCGATGAAACACAGAAAGTTGCATCGGAATTAAATATAAGAGACACAATGACGTCTTAAGTACAGGAAGACTGAGTCTTCCTACTGTCTATGTATTGAGCGTTTCCTGTGTCAGCAGTTTTACATTCCGATGCACCTCTGCAGGTTTACTGTATCCGTTGGACCTTCCCATTGACGATGAAACACAGAAATTGCATCGGAATTAAATATAAGACACACAATGCCGACTTAAGTACAGGACGACTGAGTCTTCGTACTGCCTATGTTTTGAGCGTTTCCTGTGTCACCAGTTTTACATTCCGATGCACCTCTATAGGTTTACTGTATCCCTTGGACCTTCCCATTGACGATGAAACACAGAAATTGCATCGGAATTAAATATTAGAGACAAAATGCCGACTTAAGAACAGGAAGACTGAGTAATCCTACTGTCTATGTTTTGAGCGTTTCCTGTGTCACCAGTGTTACATTCCGATGCACCTCTGCAGGTTTACTGTATCCATTGGACCTTCCCATTGACGATGAAACACAGAAATTGCATCGGAATTAAATATAAGAGACACAACGCCGACTTAAGTGCACGAAAACTGAGTCTTCTTACGGGATATGTTTTGAGCTTTTCCTGTGTCACCAGTTTTACATTCCGACGCACCTCTGCAGGTTTACTGTATCCCTTGGACCTTCCCATTGGCGATGAAACACAGAAATTGCATCGGAATTAAATATAAGAGACACAATGACGTCTTAAGTACAGGAAGACTGAGTCTGCCTACTGTCTATGTTTTGAGCGTTTCCTGTGTCACCAGTTTTACATTCCGATGCACCTCTGCAGGTTTACTGTATCCCTTGGACCTTCACAATGACGACGACGCAGAGAAATTCCATGGGAATTAAATATAAGAGACACAATGCCGACTTAAGTACAGGAAGACTCATTCTTCCTTCTGTATATGTTTTGAGCGTTTCATGTGTCACCAGTCTTCCATTCGGATGCACCTCTGCAGGTTTACTGTATCCCTTGGACCTCCCCATTGACGATGAAACACAGATATTGCATCGGAATTAAATATAAGAGACACAATGCCGACTTAAGTACAGGAAGACTGAGTCTTCGTACTGTCTATGTTTTGAGCGTTTCCTGTGCCACGAGTTTTACATTCCGACGCACCTCTGCAGGTTTTCTGTATCCCTTGGCCCTTCCCATTGGCGATGAAACACAGAAATTCCATCGGAATTAAATATAGGAGGCACAATGCCGACTTAAGTACAGGAAGACTGAGTCTTCCTACTGTCTATGATTTGAGCGTATCCTGTGTCACCAGTTTTACATTCCGATGCACCTCTGCAGGTTTACTCTATCCATTGGACCTTCACAGTGATGATGAAACACAGAAATTGCATCGGAATTAAATGTAAGAGACACAATGCCGACTAAAGTACAGGAAGACTGAGTCTTAGTACTGTCTATTTTTCGACCGTTTCCTGTGTCACGAGTTTTATATTCCGATGCACCTCTGCAGGTTTACTGTATCCCTTGGACCTTCCCATTGACGATGAAACACAGAAATTGCATCGGAATTAAATGTAAGAGACACAATGCCGACTTAAGTACAGGAAGACTGAGTCTTAGTACTGTCTATGTTTTGAGCGTATCCTGTGTCACGTGTTTTACATTCCGATGCACCTCTGCAGGTTTACTGTATCCCCTGGACCTTCCCATTGACGATGAAACACAGAAATTGCATCGGAATTAAATGTAAGGGACACAATGCCGACTTAAGTACAGGAAGACTGAGTCTTAGTACTGTCTATGTTTTCAGCGTTTCCTGTGTCAACAGTTTTACATTCGGATGCACCTCTGCAAGTTTGCTGTATCCCTTGGACCTTCACAGTGACGATGGATGACTGAAATTGCATCGGAGTTAAATATAAGAGACACAATGCCGACTTAAGTACAAGGAGACTCATTCTTCCTTCTGTCTATGTTTTGAGCGTTTCCTTTGTAACCAGTCTCACATTCGGATGCACCTCTGCAGGTTTACTGTATCCCTTAGACCTTCCCATTGACAATGAAACAGAAATTGCATCGGAATTAAATATAAGAGAAACAATGCCGACTTAAGTACAGGAAGACTGAGTCTTCGTACTGTCTATGTTTTGAGCGTTTCCTGTGTCACGAGTTTTACATTCCGACGCACCTCTGCAGGTTTTCTGTATCCCTTGGCTATTCCCATTGGCGATGAAACACAGAAATTCCATCGGAATTAAATATAGGAGGACAATGCCGACTTAAGTACAGGAAGACTGAGTCTTCCTACTGTCTATGATTTGAGCGTTTCCTGTG
This sequence comes from Schistocerca nitens, assembly GCF_023898315.1. Taxonomy (NCBI): domain Eukaryota; kingdom Metazoa; phylum Arthropoda; class Insecta; order Orthoptera; family Acrididae; genus Schistocerca; species Schistocerca nitens. Next base: position 6,219,653 of record NW_026045897.1, read on the forward strand.
TCACCAGTTTTACATTCCGATGCACCTCTGCAGGTTTACTGTTTACCCTTGGACCTTCCCATTGACGATGAAACACAGAAATTGCATCGGAATTAAATATAAGAGACACAATACCGACTAAGTACAGGAAGACTGAGTCTTTTTACGGTCTATGTTTTGAGCGTTTCCTGTGTCACTAGTTTTACATTCCGATACACCTCTGCAGGTTTGCTGTATCAGTTGGACCTTCCCATTGACGGTGAAACACAGAAATTGCATCGGAATTAAATATAAGAGACACATCGCCGACTTAAGTACAAGAAAACTGAGTCTTCTTACGGTGTATGTTTGAGCGTTTCCTGTGTCACCAGTTTTAGATTCCGACGCACCTCTGCAGGTTTACTGTATCCCTTGGACCTTCCCATTGGCGATGAAACACAGAAAGTTGCATCGGAATCAAATATAAGAGACACAATGACGTCTTAAGTACAGGAAGACTGAGTCTTCCTACTGTCTATGTATAGAGCGTTTCCTGTGTCACCAGTTTTACATTCCGATGCACCTCTGCAGGTTTACTGTATCGCATGGACCTTCCCAGTGACGATGAAACACAGAAATTGCATCGGAATTAAATATAAGACACACAATGCCGACTTAAGTACAGGACGACTGAGTCTTCGTACTGCCTATGTTTTGAGCGTTTCCTGTGTCACCAGTTTTACATTCCGATGCACCTCTGTAGGTTTACTGCATCCCTTGGACCATCCCATTGACGATGAAACACAGAAATTGCATCGGAATTAAATATTACAGACAAAATGCCGACTTAAGAACAGGAAGACTGAGTCATCCTACTGTCTATGTTTTGAGCGTTTCCTGTGTCACCAGTTTTACATTCCGATGCACCTCTGCAGGTTTACTGTATCCATTGGACCTTCCCATTGACGATGAAACACAGAAATTGCATCGGAATTAAATATAAGAGACACAACGCCGACTTAAGTGCAAGAAAACTGAGTCTTCTTACGGGATATGTTTTGAGCGTTTCCTGTGTCACCAGTTTTACATTCCGACGCACCTCTGCAGGTTTACCGTATCCCTTGGACCTTCCCATTGGCGATGAAACACAGAAATTGCATCGGAATTAAATATAAGAGACACAATGACGTCTTAAGTACAGGAAGACTGAGTCTGCCTACTGTCTATGTTTTGAGCGTTTCCTGTGTCACCAGTTTTACATTCCGATGCACCTCTGCAGGTTTACTGTATCCCTTGGACCTTCACAATGACGATGACGCAGAGAAATTCCATGGGAATTAAATATAAGAGACACAATGCCGACTTAAGTACAGGAAGACTCATTCTTCCTTCTGTCTATGTTTTGAGCGTTTCCTGTGTCACCAGTCTTACTTTCGGATGCACCTCTGCAGGTTTACTGTATCCCTTGGACCTTCCCATTGACGATGAAACACAGAAATTGCATCGGAATTAAATATAAGAGACACAATGCCGACTTAAGTACAGGAAGACTGGGTCTTCGTACTGTCTATGTTTTGAGCGTTTCCTGTGTCACGAGTTTTACATTCCGACGCACCTCTGCAGGTTTTCTGTATCCCTTGGCCCTTCCCATTGGCGATGAAACACAGAAATTCCATCGGAATTAAATATAGGAGGCACAATGCCGACTTAAGTACAGGAAGACTGAGTCTTCCTACTGTCTATGATTTGAGTGTATCCTGTGTCACCAGTTTTACATTCCGATGCACCTCTGCAGGTTTAATCTATCCATTGGACCTTCACAGTGATGATGAAACACAGAAATTGCATCGGAATTAAATGTAAGAGACACAATGCCGACTTAAGTACAGGAAGACTGAGTCTTAGTACTGTCTATTTTTCGAGCGTTTCCTGTGTCACGAGTTTTATATTCCGATGCACCTCTGCAGGTTTACTGTATCCCTTGGACCTTCCCATTGACGATGAAACACAGAAATTGCATCGGAATTAAATGTAAGAGACACAATGCCGACTTAAGTACAGGATGACTGAGTCTTAGTACTGTCTATGTTTTGAGCGTTTCCTGTGTCACCAGTTTTACAATTCGATGCACCTCTGTCGGTTTACTGTATCCCTTGGGCCTTCCCATTGACGATGAAACACAGAAATTCCATCGGAATTAAATATAAGAGGCACAATGCCAAGTACAGGAAGACTGAGTCTTCCTACTGTCTATGATATGAGCGATTCCTGTGTCACCAGTTTTACATTCCGATGCACCTCTGCAGCTTTACTGTTTACCCTTGGACCTTCCCATTGACGATGAAACACAGAAATTGCATCGGAATTAAATGTAAGAGACACAATGCCGACTTAAGTACAGGAATACTGAGTCTTAGTACTGTCTATGTTTTGAGCGTATCCTGTGTCACGTGTTTTACATTCCGATGCACCTCTGCAGGTTTACTGTATCCCTTGGACCTTCCCATTGACGATGAATCACAGAAATTGCATCGGAATTAAATGTAAGAGACACAATGCCGACTTAAGTACAGGAAGACTGAGTCTTAGTACTGTCTATGTTTTCAGCGTTTCCTGTGTCACCAGTTTTACATTCCGATGCACCTCTGTAGGTTTACTGTATCCCTTGGGCCTTCCCATTGACGATGAAACACAGAAATTGCATCGGAATTAAATATAAGAGGCAAAATGCCGACTTAAGTACAGGAAGACTGAGTCTTCTACTGTCTATGTTTTGAGCGTTTCCTGTGTCAACAGTTTTACATTCGGATGCACCTCTGCAAGTTTGCTGTATCCCTTGGACCTTCACAGTGACGATGGATGACAGAAATTCCATCGGAATTAAATATAAGAGACACAATGCCGACTTAAGTACAGGAAGACTCATTCTTCCTTCTGTCTATGTTTTGAGCGTTTCCTGTGTCACCAGTCTCACATTCGGATGCACCTCTGCAGGTTTACTGTATCCCTTAGACTTACCCATTGACAATGAAACAAAAATTGCATCGGAATTAAATACAAGAGACAAAATGCCGACTTAAGTACAGGAAGACTGAGTCTTCGTACTGTCTATGTTTTGAGCGTTTCCTGTGTCGCGAGTTTTACATTCCGACGCACCTCTGCAGGTTTTCTGTATCCCTCGGCTATTCCCATTGGCGATGAAACACAGAAATTCCATCGGAATTAAATATAGGAGGACAATGCCGACTTAAGTACAGGAAGACTGAGTCTTCCTACTGTCTATGATTTGAGCGTTTCCTGTGTCACCAGTTTTACATTCCGATGCACCTCTGCAGGTTTACTGTATCCCTTGGACCTTCCCATTGACGATGAAACACAGAAATTGCATCGGAATTAAATATAAGAGACACCATGCCGACTTAAGTACAAGAAAACTGAGTCTTCTTACGGGCTATGTTTTGAGCGTTTCCTGTGCCACCAGTTTTACATTCCGACGCACCTCTGCAGGTTTACTTATTCCTTGGACCTTCCCATTGGCGATGAAACACAGAAATTGCATCGGAATTAAATATAAGAGACACAATGACGTCTTAAGTACAGGAAGACTGAGTCTGCCTACTGTCTATGTTTTGAGCGTTTCCTGTGTCACCAGTTTTACATTCCGATGCACCTCTGCAGGTTTACTGTATCCCTTGGACCTTCACAATGACGATGACGCAGAGAAATTCCATGGGAATTAAATATAAGAGACACAATGCCGACTTAAGTAGAGGAAGACTGAGTCTTCCTACTGTCTATGTTTCGAGCGTTTCCTGTGTCACCAGTTTTACATTCCGATGCACCTCTGTTGGTTGACTGTATCCCTTGGGCCTTCCCATTGACGATGAAACACAGAAATTGCATCGGAATTAAATATAAGAGACACAATGCCGACTTAAGTACAGGAAGACTGAGTCTTCCTACTGTCTATGTTTTGAGCGTTTCCTGTGTCACCAGTTTTAGATTCCGATGCACCTCTGCAGGTTTACTGTACCCATTGGACCTTCCCATTGACGATGAAACACAGAAATTGCATCGGAATTAAATATAAGAGACGCAACGCCGACTTAAGTACAAGAAAACTGAGTCTTCTTACGGTGTATGTTTTGAGCGTTTCCTGTGTCACTAGTTTTACATTCCGAAACACCTCTGCAGGTTTACTGTATCCGTTGGACCTTCCCATTGACGATGAAACATAGAAATTGCATCGGAATTAAATATAAGAGACACAATGCCGACTTAAAAACAGGAAGACTGAGTCTTAGTACTGTCTATGTTTTGAGCGTTTCCTGTGTCACCAGTTTTACATTCCGACACACCTCTGCAGGTTTACTGTATCCCTTGGACCTTCCCATTGACGATGAAACACAGAAATTGCATCGGAATTAAATATAAGAGACACAATGCCGACTTAAGTACAGGAAGACTCATTCTTCCTACTGTCTATGTTTTGAGCGTTACCTGTGTCACCATTATTACATTCGGATGCACCTCTGCAGGTTTACTGTATCCCTTGGACCTTCCCATTGACGATGAAACACAGAAATTGCGTCGGAATTAAATATAAGAGACACAATGCCGACTTAAGTACAGGAAGACTGAGTCTTCGTACTGTCTATGCTTTGAGTGTTTCCTGTGTCACGAGTTTTACATTCCGACGCACATCTGCAGGTTTACTGTATCCCTTGGCCCTTCCCATTGGCGATGAAACACAGAAATTCCATCGGAATTAAATATAAGATGCACAATGCCAACTTAAGTACAGGAAGACTGTGTCTTCCTACTGTCTATGATTTGAGCGTTTCCTGTGTCACCAGTTTTACATTCCGATGCACCTCTGCAGGTTTACTGTTTACCCTTGGACCTTCCCATTGACGATGAAACACAGAAATTGCATCGGAATTAAATATAAGAGACACAATGCCGACGTAAGTACAGGAAGACTGAGTCTTCAACTGTCTATGTTTTGAGCGTTTCCTGTGTCAACAGTTTTACATTCCGATGCACCTCTGTAGGTTTACTGTATCCCTTGGGCCTTCCCATTGACGATGAAACACAGAAAATGCATCGGAATTAAATATAAGAGACACAATGCCGACTTAAGTACAGGAAGACTGAGTCTTCGTACTGTTTATGATTTGAGCGTTTCCTGTGTCACCAGTTTTAGATTCCGATGCACCTCTGCAGGTTTACTGTACCCATTGGACCTTCCCATTGACGATGAAACAGAGAAATTGCATCGGAATTAAATATAAGAGACACAACGCCGACTTAAGTACAAGAAAACTGAGTATTCTTACGGTCTATGCTTTGAGCGTTTCCTGTGTCACCAGTTTTACATTCCGATGCACCTCTGCAGGTTTACTGTATCCATTGGACCTTCACAGTGATGATGAAACACAGAAATAGCATCGGAATTAATGTAAGAGACACAATGCCGACTTAAGTACAGGATGACTGAGTCTTAGTACTGTCTATGTTTTGAGCGTTTCCTGTGTCACCAGTTTTACATTCCGATGCACCTCTGCAGGTTTACTGTTTACCCTTGGACCTTCCCATTGACGATGAAACACAGAAATTGCATCGGAATTAAATATAAGAGACACAATAAAGACTTAAGTACAGGAAGACTGAGTCTTTTACTGTCTATGTTTTGAGCGTTTCCTGTTTCACCAGTTTTACATTCAGATGCACCTCTGCAAGTTTACTGTATCCCTTGGACCTTCACAGTGACGATGAAAGACAGAAATTGCATCGGAATTAAATATAAGAGACACAATGCCGACTTAAGAACAGGAAGACTGAGACTTCCTACTGTCTATGTTTTTTAGCGTTTCCTGTGTCACCAGTTTTACATTCCGATGCACCTCTGTAGGTTTACTGTATCCCTTGGGCGTTCCCATTGACGATGAAACACAGAAAATGCATCGGAATTAAATATAAGAGACACAATGCCGACTTAAGTACAGGAAGACTGAGTCTTCCTACTGTCTATGTTTAGAGCGTTTCCTGTGTCACCAGTTTTACATTCCGATGCACCTCTGCAGGTTTACTGTACCCATTGGACCTTCCCATTGACGATGAAACAGAGAAATTGCATCGGAATTAAATATAAGAGACACAACGCCGACTTAAGTACAAGAAAACTGAGTCTTAGTACTGTCTATGTTTTGAGCGTTTCCTGTGTCACCAGTTTTATATTCCGATGCACCTCTGTAGGTTTACTGTATCCCTTGGACCTTCCCATTGACGATGAAATACAGAAATTGCATCGGAATTAAATATAAGAGACACAATGCCGACTTAAGTACTGGAAGACGCATTCTTCCTACTGTCTATGATTTCAGCGTTTCCTGTGTCACCAGTGTTACATTCGGATGCACCTCTGCAGGTTTACTGTATCCCTTGGTCCTTCCCATTGACTATGAAACACAGAATTTGCATCGGGATTAAATATAAGAGACACAATGCCGACTTAAGTACAGGAAGACTGAGTCTTCGTACTGTCTACGTTTTGAGCGGTTCCTGTGTCACGAGTTTTACATTCCGACGCACCTCTGCAGGTTTACTGTATCCCTTGGCCCTTCCCATTGGCGATGAAACACAGAAATTCCATCGGAATTAAATATAAGAGGCACAATGCCGACTTAAGTACAAGAAGACTGAGTCTTCCTACTGTCTATGATTTGAGCGTTTCCTGTGTCACCAGTCTTACATTCCGATGCACCTCTGCAGGTTTACTGTTTACCCTTGGACCTTCCCATTGACGATGAAACACAGAAATTGCATCGGAATTAAATATAAGAGACACAATGCCGACTTAAGTACAGGAAGACTGAGTCTTCCTACTGTCTATGCTTTGAGCGTTTCCTGAGACACCAGTTTTACATTCCGTTGCACCTCTGTAGGTTTACTGTATCCATTGGACCTTCACAGTGATGATGAAACACAGAAATTGGATCGGAATTAAATGTAAGAGACACAATGCCGACTTATGTACAGGAAGACTGAGTCTTAGTACTGTCTATGTTTTAAGCATTTCCTGCGTCACCAGTTTTACATTCCGATGCAACTCTGCAGGTTTACTGTATCCCTTGGACCTTCCCATTGACGATGAAACACAGAAATTGCATCGGAATTAAATATAAGAGACACAATGCCGACTTAAGTACAGGAAGACTGAGTCTTCGTACTGTCTATGTTTTGAGCGTTTCCTGTGTCACGAGTTTTACATTCCGACGCACCTCTGCAGGTTTACTGTATCCCTTGGCCCTTCCCATTGGCGATGAAAAACAGAAATTCCATCGGAATTAAATATAAGAGGCACAATGCCGACTTAAGTACAGGAAGACTGAGTCTTCCTACTGTCTATGATTTGAGCGTTTCCTGTGTCACCAGTTTTACATTCCGATGCACCTCTGCGGAGTTACTGTTTACCCTTGGACCTTCCCATTGACGATTAAACACAGAAAATGCATCGGAATTAAATATAAGAGACACAATACCGATTTAAGTACAGGAAGACTGAGTCTTCTACTGTCTATGTTTTGAGCGTTTCCTGTGTCACCAGTTTTACATTCCGATGCACCTCTGCGGCTTTACTGTACCCATTGGACCTTCCCATTGACGATGAAACAGAGAAACTGCATCGGAATTAAATATAAGAGAGACAACGCCGACTTAAGTACAAGAAAACTGAGTCTTCTTACGGTCTATGTTTTGAGCGTTTCCTGTGTCACTAGTTTTACATTCCGATACACCTCTGCAGGTTTACTGGATCCGTTGGACCTTCCCATTGACGGTGAAACACAGAAATTGCATCGGAATTAAATATAAGAGACACAATGCCGACTTAAGTACAGGAAGACTGAGTCTTCCTACTGTCTATGCTTTGAGCGTTTCCTGTGTCACCAGTTTTACATTCTGTTGCACCTCTGCAGGTTTACTGTATCCATTGGACCTTCCCATTCACGGTGAATCACAGAAATTTCATCGGATTTAAATATAAGAGATACAATGCCGACTTAAGTACTGGAAGAATGAGTCATCCAACTGTCTGTGTTTTGAGCGTTTCCTGTGTCACCAGTTTTACATTCCGACGCACCTCTGCAGGTTTACTGTATCCCTTGGACCTTCCCATTGGCGATGAAACACAGAAAGATGCATCGGAATTAAATATAAGAGACACAATGACGTCTTAAGTACAGGAAGACTGAGTCTTCCTACTGTCTATGTATTGAGCGTTTCCTGTGTCACCAGTTTTACATTCCGATGCACCTCTGCAGGTTTACTGTATCGCATGGACCTTCCCGTTGACGATGAAACACAGAAATTGCATCGGAATTAAATATAAGAGACACAATGCCGACTTAAGTACAGGACGACTGAGTCTTCGTACTACCTATGTTTTGAGCGTTTCCTGTGTCACCAGCTTTACATTCCGATGCACCTCTGTAGGTTTACTGTATCCCTTGGACCTTCCCATTGACGATGAAACACAGAAATTGCATCGGAATTAAATATTAGTGACACAATGCCGACTTAAGAACAGGAAGACTGAGTCATCCTACTGTCTATGTTTTGAGCGTTTCCTGTGTCACCAGTTTTACATTCCGATGCACCTCTGCAGGTTTACTGTATCCATTGGGCCTTCCCATTGACGATGAAACAAAGAAATTGCATCGGAATTAAATATAAGAGACACAACGCCGACTTAAGTACAAGAAAACTGAGTCTTCTTACGGGCTATGTTTTGAGCGTTTCCTGTGTCACAAGTTTTACATTCCGACGCACCTCTGCAGGTTTACTGTATCCCTCGGACCTTCCCATTGGCGATGAAACACAGAAATTGCATCGGAATTAAATATAAGAGACACACTGACGTCTTAAGTACAGGAAGACTGAGTCTGCCTACTGTCTATTTTTTTTGCGTTTCCTGTGTCACCAGTTTTACATTCCGATGCACCTCTGTAGGTTTACTGTATCCCTTGGACCTTCACAATGACGATGACGCAGAGAAATTCCATGGGAATTAAATATAAGAGACACAATGCCGACTTAAGTAGAGGAAGACTGAGTCTTCCTACTGTCTATGTTTTGAGCGTTTCCTGTGTCACCAGTTTTACATTCCGATGCACCTCTGCAGGTTTACCTTATCCCTTGGACCTTCACAGTGACGATGAAACACAGCAATTGCTTTGGAATTAAATATAAGAGACACAATGCCGAATTAAGTACAGGAAGACTGAGTCTTCCTACTGTCTATGTTTTTTAGCGTTTCCTGTGTCACCAGTTTTACATTCCGATGCACCTCTGCAGTTTTACTGTCTCTCTTGGGCATTCCCATTGACGATGAAACACAGAAATTGCATCGGAATTAAATATAAGAGACACAATGCCGACTTAAGTACAGGAAGACTGAGTCTTCCTACTGTCTATGCTTTGAGCGTTTCCTGTGTCACCAGTTTTACCACCCGATGCAGCTCTGCAAGTTTACTGTATCCCTTGGACCTTCACAGTGACGATGAAACACAGAAATTGCATCGGAATTAAATAAAAGAGACACAATGGCGACTTAAGAACAGGAAGACTGAGTCCTCCTACTGTCTATGTTTTTTAGCGTTTCCTGTGTCACCAGTTTTACATTCCGATGCACCTCTGCAGGTTTACTGTCTCTCTTGGGCATTCCCATTGACGATGAAACACAGAAATTGCATCGGAATTAAATATAAGAGACACAATGCCGACTTAAGTACAGGAAGACTGAGTCGACCTACTGTCTATGCTTTGAGCGTTTCCTGTGTCACCAGTTTTGCATTCCGATGCACCTCTTCAGGTTTACTGTACCCATTGGACCTTCCCATTGACGATGAAACAGAGAAATTGCATCGGAATTAAATATAAGAGACACAATGCCGACTTAAGTACAGGAAAACTGAGTCTTCTTACGGTCTATGTTTTGAGCGTGTCCCTGTGAAATCAGTTTTTTATTCCGATGCACCTCTGAAGGTTTACTGTATCCCTTGGACCTTCCCATTGACGATGAAACACTGAATTTGCATCGGAATTAAATATAAGAGACACAATGCCGACTTAAGTACAGGAAGAATTAGTCTTCCTACTGTCTATGTTTTGAGCGTTTCCGGCGTCACCAGTTTTACATTCCGATGCACGTCTGCACGTGTACTGTATCCATTGGACCTTCCCATTGACGATGAAACACAGAAATTGCATCGGAATTAAATATAAGAGACACAAGGCCGACTTATGTACAAGGAAACTGAGTCTTCTTTCCGTATATTTTTTGAGCGTTTCTTTCGTCACCAGTTTTACATTCCGATGCACCTCTGCAGGTTTACTGTATCCCTACGACCTTCCCATTGACGATGAAACACAGAATTTGCATCGGAATTAAATATTAGAGACACAATGCCGACTTTAGAACAGGAGGACTGAGTCTTCCTACTGTCTATGATTTGATCGTTTCCTGTGTCACCAGTTTTACAATCCGATGCACCTCTGCAGGTTTACTGTATCCCTTGGACCTTCCCATTGACTATGAAACACAGATATTGCATTGGAATTAAATATAAGAGACACAATACCGACTTAAGTACAGGAAGACTGAGTCTTAGTACTGTCTATGTTTTGAGCGTTTCCTGTGTCACCAGTCTTACATTCCGATACACCTCTGCAGGTTTACTGTATCACTTGGACCTTCCCATTGACGATGAAACACAGAAATTGTATCGGAATTAAATATAAGAGACAATGCCGACTTAAGTACAGGAAGACTGAGTCTTCCTACTGTCTATGTTTTGAGCGTTTCCTGAATCACTAGACTTACATTCCGATGCACCTCTCCAGGTTTACTGTATCCATTGGACCTTCCCATTCATGATGAAACACAGAAATTGCATCGGAATTAAATATTAGAGACACAATGCCGACTTTAGATCAGGAGGACTGAGTCTTCCTACTGTCTATGTTTTGAGCGTTTCCTGTGTCACCAGTTTTACTTTCCGATGCACCTCTGCAGGTTTACTGTTTACCCTTGGACCTTCCCATTGACGATGAAACACAGAAATTGCATCGGTATTAAATATAAGAGACACAATGCCGACTTAATTACAGGAAGACTGAGTCTTCGTACTGTCTATGATTTGAGCGTTTCCTGTGTCACCAGTTTTACATTCCGATGCACTTCTCTAGGTTTACTGTATCCATTGGACCTTCCCATTGACGATGAAACACAGAAATTGCATCGAAATTAAATATTAGAGACACAATGCCGACTTAAGAACTGGAAGACTGAGTCATCCTACTGTCTATGTTTTGTGCTTTTCCTGTGGCACCAGTTTTACATTCCGATGCACCTCTGCAGGTTTACTGTATCCATTGGACCTTCCCCATTGACGAAGAAACACAGAAATTGCATCGGAATTAAATATAAGAGGCACAATGCCAAGTACAGGAAGACTGAGTCTTCCTACTGTCTATGATTTGAGCGTTTCCTGTGTCACCAGTTTTACATTCCGATGCACCTCTGCAGGTTTACTGTTTACCCTTGGACCTTCCCATTGACGATGAAACACAGAAATTGCATCGGAATTAAATATAAGAGACACAATGCCGATTTAAGTACAGGAAGACTAAGTCTTCTACTGTCTATGTTTTGAGCGTTTCCTGTGTCACCAGTTTTACATTCAGATGCACCTCTGCAAGTTTACTGTATCCCTTGGACCTTCACAGTGACGATGAAACAGAGAAATTGCATCGGAATTAAATATAAGAGGCACAACGTCGACTTAAGTACAAGAAAACTGAGTCTTCTTACGGTCTATGTTTTGAGCGTTTCCTGTGTCACTAGTTTTACATTCCGATACACCTCTGCAGGTTTACTGTATCCGTTGGACCTTCCCATTGACGATGGAACACAGAAATTGCATCGGAATTAAATATAAGAAACACAATGCCGACATAAGTACAGGAAGACTGAATCTTCCTACTGTCTATGCTTTGAGCGTTTCCTGTGTCACCAGTTTTACATTCCGTTGTACCTCTGCAGGTTTACTGTATCCATTGGACCTTCCCATTGACGATGAAACACAGAAATTGCATCGGAATTAATTATAAGAGACACAATGACGTCTTAAGTACAGGAAGACTGAGTCTTCTTTCGGTCTATTTTTTGAGCGTTTCCTGTGTCACCAGTTCTACATTCCGATGCACCTCTGCAGGTTTACTGTATCCCTACGACCTTCCCATTGACGATGAAACACAGAATTAGCATCGGAATTAAATATTAGAGACACAATGCCGACTTTAGAACAGGAGGACTGAGTCTTCCTACTGTCTATGATTTGATCGCTTCCTGTGTCACCAGTTTTACATTCCGATGCACCTCTGCAGGTTTACTGTATCCCTTGGACCTTCCCATTGACGATGAAACACAGATATTGCATTGGAATTAAATATAAGAGACACAATACCGACTTAAGTACAGGAAAACTGAGTCTTAGTACTGTCTATGTTTTGAGCGTTTCCTGTGTCACCAGTCTTACATTCCGATAGACATCTGCAGGTTAACTGTATCACTTGGACCTTCCCATTGACGATGAAACACAGAAATTGCATCGGAATTAAATATAAGAGACACAATGCCGACTTAAGTACAGGAAGACTGAGTCTTCGTACTGTTTATGATTTGAGCGTTTCCCGTGTCACCAGTTTTAGATTCCGATGCACCTCTGCAGGTTTACTGTACCCATTGGACCTTCCCATTGACGATGAAACAGAGAAATTGCATCGGAATTAAATATAAGAGACACAACGCTGACTTAAGTACAAGAAAACTGAGTATTCTTACGGTCTATGCTTTGAGCGTTTCCTGTGTCACCAGTTTTACATTCCGATGCACCTCTGCAGGTTTACTGTATCCATTGGACCTTCACAGTGATGATGAAACACAGAAATAGCATCGGAATTAATGTAAGAGACACAATGCCGACTTAAGTACAGGATGACTGAGTCTTAGTACTGTCTATGTTTTGAGCGTTTCCTGTGTCACCAGTTTGACATTCCGATGCACCTCTGCAGGTTTACTGTTTACCCTTGGACCTTCCCATTGACGATGAAACACAGAAATTGCATCGGAATTAAATATAAGAGACAAAATAAAGACTTAAGTACAGGAAGACTGAGTCTTCTACTGTCTATGTTTTGAGCGTTACCTGTTTCACTAGTTTTACGTTCAGATGCACCTCTGCAAGTTTACTGTATCCCTTGGACCTTCACAGTGACGATGAAAGACAGAAATTGCATCGGAATTAAATATAAGAGACACAATGCCGACTTAAGAACAGGAAGACTGAGACTTCCTACTGTCTATGTTTTTTAGCGTTTCCTGTGTCACCAGTTTTACATTCCGATGCACCTCTGTAGGTTTACTGTATCCCTTGGGCCTTCCCATTGACGATGAAACACAGAAAATGCATCGGAATTAAATATAAGAGACACAATGCCGACTTAAGTACAGGAAGACTGAGTCTTCCTACTGTCTATGTTTAGAGCGTTTCCTGTGTCACCAGTTTTACATTCCGATGCACCTCTGCAGGTTTACTGTACCCATTGGACCTTCCCATTGACGATGAAACAGAGAAATTGCATCGGAATTAAATATAAGAGACACAACGCCGACTTAAGTACAAGAAAACTGAGTCTTAGTACTGTCTATGTTTTGAGCGTCCCTGTGTCACCAGTTTTACATTCCGATGCACCTCTGTAGGTTTACTGTATCCCTTGGACCTTCCCATTGACGATGAAATACAGAAATTGCATCGGAATTAAATATAAGAGACACAATGCCGACTTAAGTACTGGAAGACGCATTCTTCCTACTCTCTATGATTTCAGCGTTTCCTGTGTCACCAGTCTTACATTCGGATGCACCTCTGCAGGTTTACTGTATCCCTTGGTCCTTCCCATTGACTATGAAATACAGAAATTGCATCGGAATTAAATATAAGAGACACAATGCCGACTTAAGTACAGGAAGACTGAGTCTTCGTACTGTCTACGTTTTGAGCGTTTCCTGTGTCACGAGTTTTACATTCCGACGCACCTCTGCAGGTTTACTGTATCCCTTGGCCCTTCCCATTGGCGATGATACACAGAAATTCCATCGGAATTAAATATAAGAGGCACAATGCCGACTTAAGTACAGGAAGACTGAGTCTTCCTACTGTCTATGATTTGAGCGTTTCCTGTGTCACCAGTCTTACATTCCGATGCACCTCTGCAGGTTTACTGTTTACCCTTGGACCTTCCCATTGACGATGAAACACAGAAATTGCATCGGAATTAAATATAAGAGACACAATGCCGACTTAAGTACAGGAAGACTGAGTCTTCCTACTGTCTATGCTTTGAGCGTTTCCTGAGACACCAGTTTTACATTCCGTTGCACCTCTGTAGGTTTACTGTATCCATTGGACCTTCACAGTGATGATGAAACACAGAAATTGGATCGGAATTAAATGTAAGAGACACAATGCCGACTTATGTACAGGAAGACTGAGTCTTAGTACTGTCTATAATTTGAGCATTTCCTGCGTCACCAGTTTTACATTCCGATGCAACTCTGCAGGGTTACTGTTTACCCTTGGACCTTCCCATTGACGATGAAACACAGAAATTGCATCGGAATTAAATATAAGAGACACAATACCGATTTAAGTACAGGAAGACTGAGTCTTCTACTGTCTATGTTTTGAGCGTTTCCTGTGTCACCAGTTTTACATTCCGATGCACCTCTGCGGGTTTACTGTACCCATTGGACCTTCCCATTGACGATGAAACAGAGAAACTGCATCGGAACTAAATATAAGAGAGACAACGCCGACTTAAGTACAAGAAAACTGAGTCTTCTTACGGTCTATGTTTTGAGCGTTTCCTGTGTCACTAGTTTTACATTCCGATACACCTCTGCAGGTTTACTGGATCCGTTGGACCTTCCCATTGACGGTGAAACACAGTAATTGCATCGGAATTAAATATTAGAGACACAATGCCGACTTAAGTACAGGAAGACTGCGTCTTCCTACTGTCTGTGCTTTGAGCGTTTCCTGTGTCACCAGTTTTACATTCCGTTGCACCTCTGCAGGTTTACTGTATCCATTGGACCTTCCCATTCACGATGAATCACAGAAATTTCATCGGATTTAAATATAAGAGACACAATGCCGACTTAAGTACAGGAAGAATGAGTCATCCTACTGTCTGTGTTTTGAGCGTTTCCTGTGTCACCAGTTTTACATTCCGATGCACCTCTGAAGGTTTATTGTATCCCTTGGACCTTCCCTTTGACGATGAAACACAGAAATTGCATCGGAATTAAATATAAGAGACACAATGCCGACTTAAGTACAGGAAGACTGAGTCTACCTCCTGTCTATGATCTGAGCGATTCCTGTGTCACCAGTCTTACATTGCGATGCACCTCTGCAGATTTACTGTATCGCATGGACCTTCCCATTGACGATGAAACACAGAAATTGCATCGGAATTAAATATAAGACACCAATGACGTCTTAAGTACAGGAAGACTGAGTCTTCCTAATGTCAATGTATTGAGCGTTTCCTGTGTCACCAGTTTTACATTCCGATGCACGTCTGCAGGTTTACTGTATCCATCGGACCTTCCCATTGACGATGAAACACAGAAATTGCATCGGAATTAAATATAAGAGACACAACGCCGACTTAAGTACAAGAAAACTGAGTCTTCTTACGGTGTATGTTTGAGCGTTTCCTGTGTCACCAGTTTTACATTCCGACGCACCTCTGCAGGTTTACAGTATCCCTTGGACCTTCCCATTGCCGATGAAACACAGAAAGTTGCATCGGAATTAAATATAAGAGACACAATGACGTCTTAAGTACAGGAAGACTGAGTCTTCCTACTGTCTATGTATTGAGCGTTTCCTGTGTCACCAGTTTTACTTTCCGATGCACCTCTGCAGGTTTCCTGTATCGCATGGACCTTCCCATTGACGATGAAACACAGAAATTGCATCGGAATTAAATATTAGAGACACAATGCCGACTTAAGAACAGGAAGACTGAGTCATCCTACTGACTATGTTTTGAGCGTTTCCTGTGTCACCAGTTTTACATTCCGATGCACCTCTGCAGGTTGACTGTATACCTACGACCTTCCCATAGACGATGAAACACATAATTAGCATCGGAATTAAATATTAGAGACACAATGCCGACTTTAGAACAGGAGGACTGAGTCTTCCTACTGTCTATGATTTGATCGTTTCCTGTGTCACCACTTTTACATTCCGATGCACCTCTGCAGGTTTACTGTATCCCTTGGACCTTCCCATTGACGATGAAACACAGATATTGCGTTGGAATTAAATATAACAGACACAATACCGACTTAAGTACAGGAAAACTGAGTCTTAGTACTGTCTATGTTTTTGGCGTTTCCTGTGTCACCAGTCTTACATTCCGATAGACCTCTGCAGGTTAACTGTATCACTTGGACCTTCCCATTGACGATGAAACACAGAAATTGCATCGGAATTAAATATAAGAGACACAATGCCGACTTAAGTACAGGAAGACTGAGTCTTCGTACTGTTTATGATTTGAGCGTTTCCTGTGTCACCAGTTTTAGATTCCGATGCACCTCTACAGGTTTACTGTACCCATTGGACCTTCCCATTGAAAATGAAACACAGAAATTGCATCGGAATTAAATATTAGAGACACAATGCCGACTTTAGAACAGGAGGACTGAGTCTTCCTACTGTCTATGATTTGATCGTTTCCTGTGTCACCAGTTTTACATTCCGATGCACCTCTGCAGGTTTACTGTATCCCTTGGACCTTCCCATTGATGATGAAACACAGAAATTGCATCGGAATTAAATATTAGAGACACAATGCCGACTTTAGATCAGGAGGACTGAGTCTTCCTACTGTCTATGTTTTGAGCGTTTCCTGAATCAATAGTTGTACATTCCGATGCACCTGTGCAGGTTTACTGTATCCATTGGACCTTCCCATTGATGATGAAACACAGAAATTGCATCGGAATTAAATATTAGAGACACAATGCCGAATTTAGATCAGGAGGACTGAGTCTTCCTACTGTCTATGATTTGAGCGTTTCCTGTGTCACCAGTTTTACATTCCGATGCACCTCTGCAGGTTTACTGTTTACCCTTGGACCTTCCCATTGACGATGAAACACAGAAATTGCATCGGAATTAAATATAAGAGACACAATGCCGACTTAAGTACAGGAAGACTGAGTCTTCAACTGTCTATGTTTTGAGCGTTTCCTGTGTCAACAGTTTTTCATTCCGATGCACCTCTGTAGGTTTACTGTATCCCTTGGGCCTTGCCATTGACGATGAAACACAGAAATTGCATGGGAATTAAATATAAGAGACACAATGCCGACTTAAGTACAGGAAGACTGAGTCTTCGTACTGTTTATGATTTGAGCGTTACCTGTGTCACCAGTTTTAGATTCCGATGCACCTCTGCAGGTTTACTGTACCCATTGGACCTTCCCATTGACGATGAAACAGAGAAATTGCATCGGAATTAAATATAAGAGACACAACGCCGACTTAAGTACAAGAAAACTGAGTATTCTTACGGTCTATGCTTTGAGCGTTTCCTGTGTCACCAGTTTTACATTCCGAGGCACCTCTGCAGGTTTACTGTATCCATTAGACCTTCACAGTGATGATGAAACACAGAAATAGCATCGGAATTAATGTAAGAGACACAATGCCGACTTAAGTACAGGATGACTGAGTCTTAGTACTGTCTATGTTTTGAGCGTTTCCTGTGTCACCAGTTTTACATTCCGATGCACCTCTGCAGGTTTACTGTTTACCCTTGGACCTTCCCATTGACGATGAAACACAGAAATTGCATCGGAATTAAATATAAGAGACACAATAAAGACTTAAGTACAGGAAGACTGAGTCTTCTACTGTCTATGTTTTGAGCGTTTCCTGTTTCACCAGTTTTACATTCAGATGCACCTCTGCAAGATTACTGTATCCCTTGGACCTTCACAGTGACGATGAAAGACAGAAATTGCATCGGAATTAAATATAAGAGACACAATGCCGACTTAAGAACAGGAAGACTGAGACTTCCTACTGTCTATGTTTTTTAGCGTTTCCTGTGTCACCAGTTTTACATTCCGATGCACCTCTGTAGGTTTACTGTATCCCTTGGGCCTTCCCATTGACGATGAAACACAGAAAATGCATCGGAATTAAATATAAGAGACACAATGCCGACTTAAGTACAGGAAGACTGAGTCTTCCTACTGTCTATGTTTAGAGCGTTTCCTGTGCCACCAGTTTTACATTCCGATGCACCTCTGCAGGTTTACTGTACCCATTGGACCTTCCCATTGACGATGAAACAGAGAAATTGCATTGGAATTAAATATAAGAGACACAACGCCGACTTAAGTACAAGAAAACTGAGTCTTAGTACTGTCTATGTTTTGAGCGTTTCCTGTGTCACCAGTTTTACATTCCGATGCACCTCTGTAGGTTTACTGTATCCCTTGGACCTTCCCATTGACGATGAAATACAGAAATTGCATCGGAATTAAATATAAGAGACACAATGCCGACTTAAGTACTGGAAGACGCATTCTTCCTACTGTCTATGATTTCAGCGTTTCCTGTGTCACCAGTCTTACATTCGGATGCACCTCTGCAGGTTTACTGTATCCCTTGGTCCTTCCCATTGACTATGAAACACAGAAATTGCATCGGAATTAAATATAAGAGACACAATGCCGACTTAAGTACAGGAAGACTGAGTCTTCGTACTGTCTACGTTTTGAGCGTTTCCTGTGTCACGAGTTTTACATTCCGACGCACCTCTGCAGGTTTACTGTATCCCTTGGCCCTTCCCCTTGGCGATGAAACACAGAAATTCCATCGGAATTAAATATAAGAGGCACAATGGCGACTTAAGTACAGGAAGACTGAGTCTTCCTACTGTCTATGTTTTGAGCGTTTCCTGTGTCACCAGTTTTACATTCCGATGCACCTCTGCAGATTTACTGTTTACCCTTGGACCATCCCATTGACGATGAAACACAGAAATTGCATCGGCATTTAATATAAGAGTCACAAAGCCGACTTAAGTACAGGAAGACTCATTCTTCCTACTCTCCATGTTTTGAGCGTTTCCTGTTTCACCACTTTTACATTCCGATGCACCTCTGGAAGTTTACTGTATCCCTTGGATCTTCACTTTGACTATGAAAGACAGAAATTGCATCGTAATTAAATAAGAGAGACACAATGCCTACTTAAGGACAGGAAGACTGAGTCTTCCTACTGTCTATGTTTTGAGCGTTTCCTGTGTCACCAGTTTTACATTCCGATGCACCTCTGCAGGTTTACTGTTTACCCTTGGACCTTCCCATTGACGATGAAACACAGAAATTGCATCGGAATTAAATATAAGAGACACAATAAAGACTTAAGTACAGGAAGACTGAGTCTTCTACTGTCTATGTTTTTAGCGTTTCCTGTTTCACCAGTTTTACATTCAGATGCACCTCTGCAAGTTTACTGTATCCCTTGGACCTTCACAGTGACGATGAAAGACAGAAATTGCATCGGAATTAAATATAAGAGACACAATGCCGACTTAAGAACAGGAAGACTGAGTCTTCCTACTGTCTATGTTTTTTAGCGTTTCCTGTGTCACCAGTTTTACATTCCGATGCACCTCTGTAGGTTTACTGTATCCTTTGGGCCTTCCCATTGACGATGAAACACAGAAAATGCATCGGAAATAAATATAAGAGACACAATGCCGACTTAAGTACAGGAAGACTGAGTCTTCCTACTGTCTATGTTTAGAGCGTTTCCTGTGTCACCAGTTTTACATTCCGATGCACCTCTGCAGGTTTACTGTACCCATTGGACCTTCCCATTGACGATGAAACAGAGAAATTGCATCGGAATTAAATATAAGAGACACAACGCCGACTTAAGTACAAGAAAACTGAGTCTTAGTACTGTCTATGTTTTGAGCGTTTCCTGTGTCACCAGTTTTACATTCCGATGCACCTCTGCAGGTTTACTGTATCCCTTGGACCTTCCCATTGACGATGAAATACAGAAATTGCATCGGAATTAAATATAAGAGACACAATGCTGACTTAAGTACTGGAAGACGCATTCTTCCTACTGTCTATGATTTCAGCGTTTCCTGTGTCACCAGTCTTACATTCGGATGCACCTCTGCAGGTTTACTGTATCCCTTGGTCCTTCCCATTGACTATGAAACACAGAAATTGCATCGGAATTAAATATAAGAGACACAATGCCGACTTAAGTACAGGAAGACTGAGTCTTCGTACTGTCTACGTTTTGAGCGTTTCCTGTGTCACGAGTTTTACATTCCGACGCACCTCTGCAGGTTTACTGTATCCCTTGGCCCTTCCCCTTGGCGATGAAACACAGAAATTCCATCGGAATTAATAATAAGAGGCACAATGCCGACTTAAGTACAGGAAGACTGAGTCTTCCTACTGTCTATGTTTTGAGCGTTTCCTGTGTCACCAGTTTTACATTCCGATGCACCTCTGCAGATTTACTGTTTACCCTTGGACCATCCCATTGACGATGAAACACAGAAATTGCATCGGAATTTAATATAAGAGTCACAAAGCCGACTTAAGTACAGGAAGACTGATTCATCCTACTCTCCATGTTTTGAGCGTTTCCTGTTTCACCACTTTTACATTCCGATGCACCTCTGGAAGTTTACTGTATCCCTTGGATCTTCACTTTGACGATGAAAGACAGAAATTGCATCGTAATTAAATAAGAGAGACACAATGCCTACTTAAGGACAGGAAGACTGAGTCTTCCTACTGTCTATGTTTTGAGCGTTTCCTGTGTCACCAGTTTTACATTCCGATGCACCTCTGCAGGTTTACTGTTTACCCTTGGACCTTCCCATTGACGATGAAACACAGAAATTGCATCGGAATTAAATATAAGAGACACAATGCCGACTTAAGTACAGGAAGACTCAGTCTTCCTACTGTCTATGTTTTGAGCGTTTCCTGTGTCACCAGTTTTACATTCCGATGCACCTCTGCAGGTTTACCTTATCCCTTGGACCTTCACAGTGACGATGAAACACAGCAATTGCTTTGGAATTAAATATAAGAGACACAATGCCGAATTAAGTACAGGAAGACTGAGTCTTCCTACTGTCTATGTTTTGAGCATTTACTGTGTCACCAGTTTTACATCCCGTTGCACCTCTGCAGGTTTACTGTTTACCTTGGACCTTCCCATTGAGGATGAAACACAGAAATTGTATCGGAATTAAATATAAGAGGCACAATGCCGACTTAAGTACAGGAAGACTGAGCCTTCCTACTGTCTATGTTTTGAGCGTTTCCTGTGTCACCAGTTTTACCACCCGATGCAGCTCTGCAAGTTTACTGTATCCCTTGGACCTTCACAGTGACGATGAAACACAGAAATTGCATCGGAATTAAATAAAAGAGACACAATGGCGACTTAAGAACATGAAGACTGAGTCCTCCTACGGTCTATGTTTTTTAGCGTTTCCTGTGTCACCAGTTTTACATTCCGATGCACCTCTGCAGGTTTACTGTATCCATTGGACCTTCCCATTGACGATGAAACACAGAAATTGCATCGGAATTAAATATAAGAGACACAACGCCGACTTAAGTACAAGAAAACTGAGTCTTCTTACGGTGTATGTTTGAGCGTTTCCTGTGTCACCAGTTTTACATGCCGACGCTCCTCTGCAGGTTTACTGTATCCCTTGGACCTTCCCATTGCCGATGAAACACAGAAAGTTGCATCGGAATTAAATATAAGAGACACAATGACGTCTTAAGTACAGGAAGACTGAGTCTTCCTACTGTCTATGTATTGAGCGTTTCCTGTGTCACCAGTTTTACATTCCGATGCACCTCTGCAGGTTTCCTGTATCGCATGGACCTTCCCATTGACGATGAAACACAGAAATTGCATCGGAATTAAATATAAGAGACACAATGCCGACTTAAGTACAGGACGACTGAGTCTTCGTACTACCTATGTTTTGAGCGTTTCCTGTGTCACCAGTTTTACATTCCGATGCACCTCTGTAGGTTTACTGTATCCCTTGGACCTTCCCATTGACGATGAAACACAGAAATTGCATCGGAATTAAATATTAGAGACACAATGCCGACTTAAGAACAGGAAGACTGAGTCATCCTACTGTCTATGTTTTGAGCGTTTCCTGTGTCACCAGTTTTACATTCCGATGCACCTCTGCAGGTTTACTGTATCCCTACAACCTTCCCATAGACGATGAAACACATAATTAGCATCGGAATTAAATATTAGAGACACAATGCCGACTTTAGAACAGGAGGACTGAGTCTTCCTACTGTCTATGATTTGATCGTTTCCTGTGTCACCAGTTTTACATTCCGATGCACCTCTGCAGGTTTACTGTATCCCTTGGACCTTCCCATTGACGATGAAACACAGATATTGCGTTGGAATTAAATATAACAGACACAATACCGACTTAAGTACAGGAAAACTGAGTCTTAGTACTGTCTATGTTTTGAGCGTTTCCTGTGTCACCAGTCTTACATTCCGATAGACCTCTGCAGGTTAACTGTATCACTTGGACCTTCCCATTGACGAAGAAACACAGAAATTGCATCGGAATTAAATATAAGAGACACAATGCCGAATTAAGTACAGGAAGACTGAGTCTTCGTACTGTTTATGATTTGAGCGTTTCCTGTGTCACCAGTTTTAGATTCCGATGCACCTCTGCAGGTTTACTGTACCCATTGGACCTTCCCATTGATGATGAAACACAGAAATTGCATCGGAATTAAATATTAGAGACACAATGCCGACTTTAGAACAGGAGGACTGAGTCTTCCTACTGTCTATGATTTGATCGTTTCCTGTGTCACCAGTTTTACATTCCGATGCACCTCTGCAGGTTTACTGTATCCCTTGGACCTTCCCATTGATGATGAAACACAGAAATTGCATCGGAATTAAATATTAGAAACAAAATGCCGACTTTAGATCAGGAGGACTGAGTCTTCCTACTGTCTATGTTTTGAGCGTTTCCTGAATCACTAGTTGTACATTCCGATGCACCTGTGCAGGTTTACTGTATCCATTGGACCTTCCCATTGATGATGAAACACAGAAATTGCATCGGAATTAAATTTTAGAGACACAATGCCGACTTTAGATCAGGAGGACTGAGTCTTCCTATTGTCTATGATTTGACCGTTTCCTGTGTCACCAGTTTTACATTCCGATGCACCTCTGCAGGTTTACTGTTTACCCTTGGACCTTCCCATTGACGATGAAACACAGAAATTGCATCGGAATTAAATATAAGAGACACAATGCCGACTTAAGTACAGGAAGACTGAGTCTTCAACTGTCTATGTTTTGAGCGTTTCCTGTGTCAACAGTTTTTCATTCCGATGCACCTCTGTAGGTTTACTGTATCCCTTGGGCCTTCCCATTGACGATGAAACACAGAAATTGCATCGGAATTAAATATAAGAGACACAATGCCGACTTAAGTACAGGAAGACTGAGTGTTCGTACTGTTTATGATTTGAGCGTTTCCTGTGTCACCAGTTTTAGATTCCGATGCACCTCTGCAGGTTTACTGTACCCATTGGACCTTCCCATTGACGATGAAACAGAGAAATTGCATCGGAATTAAATATAAGAGACACAACGCCGACTTAAGTACAAGAAAACTGAGTATTCTTACGGTCTATGCTTTGCGCGTTTCCTGTGTCACCAGTTTTACATTCCGATGCACCTCTGCAGGTTTACTGTATCCATTGGACCTTCACAGTGATGATGAAACACAGAAATAGCATCGGAATTAATGTAAGAGACACAATGCCGACTTAAGTACAGGATGACTGAGTCTTAGTACTGTCTATGTTTTGAGCGTTTCCTGTGTCACCAGTTTTACATTCCGATGCACCTCTGCAGGTTTACTGTTTACCCTTGGACCTTCCCATTGACGATGAAACACAGAAATTGCATCGGAATTAAATATAAGAGACACAATAAAGACTTAAGTACAGGAAGACTGAGTCTTCTACTGTCTATGTTTTGAGCGTTTCCTGTTTCACCAGTTTTACATTCAGATGCACCTCTGCAAGTTTACTGTATCCCTTGGACCTTCACAGTGACGATGAAAGACAGAAATTGCATCGGAATTAAATATAAGAGACACAATGCCGACTTAAGAACAGGAAGACTGAGACTTCCTACTGTCTATGTTTTTTAGCGTTTCCTGTGTCACCAGTTTTACATTCCGATGCACCTCTGTAGGTTTACTGTATCCCTTGGGCATTCCCATTGACGATGAAACACAGAAAATGCATCGGAATTAAATATAAGAGACACAATGCCGACTTAAGTACAGGAAGACTGAGTCTTCCTACTGTCTATGTTTAGAGCGTTTCCTGTGTCACCAGTTTTACATTCCGATGCACCTCTGCAGGTTTACTGTACCCATTGGACCTTCCCATTGACGATGAAACAGAGAAATTGCATCGGAATTAAATATAAGAGACACAACGCCGACTTAAGTACAAGAAAACTGAGTCTTAGTACTGTCTATGTTTTGAGCGTTTCCTGTGTCACCAGTTTTACATTCCGATGCACCTCTGTAGGTTTACTGTATCCCTTGGACCTTCCCATTGACGATGAAATACAGAAATTGCATCGGAATTAAATATAAGAGACACAATGCCGACTTAAGTACTGGAAGACGCATTCTTCCTACTGTCTATGATTTCAGCGTTTCCTGTGTCACCAGTCTTACATTCGGATGCACCTCTGCAGGTTTACTGTATCCCTTCGTCCTTCCCATTCACTATGAAACACAGAAATTGCATCGGAATTAAATATAAGAGACACAATGCCGACTTAAGTACAGGAAGACTGAGTCTTCGTACTGTCTACGTTTTGAGCGTTTCCTGTGTCACGAGTTTTACATTCCGACGCACCTCTGCAGGTTTACTGTATCCCTTGGGCCTTTCCATTGACGATGAAACACAGAAATTGCATCGGAATTAAATATAAGAGACACAATGCCGACTTAAGTACAGGAAGACTGAGTCTTCCTACTGTCTATGTTTTGAGCGTTTCCTGTGTCACCAGTTTTACATTCCGATGCACCTCTGCAGGTTTACCTTATCCCTTGGACCTTCACAGTGACGATGAAACACAGCAATTGCTTTGGAATTAAATATAAGAGACACAATGCCGAATTAAGTACAGGAAGACTGAGTCTTCCTACTGTCTATGTTTTGAGCATTTACTGTGTCACCAGTTTTACATTCCGATGCACCTCTGCAGGTTTACTGTCTCACATGGGCATTCCCATTGACGATGAAACACAGAAATTGCGTCGGAATTAAATATAAGAGACACAATGCCGACTTAAGTACAGGAAGACTGAGTCTTCCTACTGTCTATGTTTTGAGCGTTTCCTGTGTCACCAGTTTTGCATTCCGATGCACCTCTTCAGGTTTACTGTACCCATTGGACCTTCCCATTGACGATGAAACAGAGAAATTGCATCGGAATTAAATATAAGAGACACAATGCCGACTTAAGTACAGGAAAACTGAGTCTTCTTACGGTCTATGTTTTGAGCTTGTCCCTGTGAAACCAGTTTTTTATTCCGATGCACCTCTGCAGGTTTACTGTATCCCTTGGACCTTCCCATTGACGATGAAACACAGAATTTGCATCGGAATTAAATATAAGAGACACAATGCCGACTTAAGTACAGGAAGAATGAGTGTTCCTACTGTCTATGTTTTGAGCGTTTCCGGCGTCACCAGTTTTACATTCCGATGCACGTCTGCACGTGTACTGTATCCATTGGACCTTCCCATTGACGATGAAACACAGAAATTGCATCGGAATTAAATATAAGAGACACAACGCCGACTTAAGTACAGGAAGACTGAGTCTTCCTACTGTCTATGTTTTGAGCGTTTCCTGAATCACTAGATTTACATTCCGATGCACCTCTCCAGGTTTACTGTATCCATTGGACCTTCCCATTCATGATGAAACACAGAAACTGCATCGGAATTATATATTAGAGACACAATGCCGACTTTAGATCAGGAGGACTGAGTCTTCCTACTGTCTATGTTTTGAGCGTTTCCTGTGTCACCAGTTTTACTTTCCGATGCACCTCTGCAGGTTTACTGTGTACCCTTGGACCTTCCCATTGACGATGAAACACAGAAATTGCATCGGTATTAAATATAAGAGACACAATGCCGACTTAAGTACAGGAAGACTGAGTCTTCGTACTGTCTATGATTTGAGCGTTTCCTGTGTCACCAGTTTTACATTCCGATGCACTTCTCTAGGTTTACTGTATCCATTGGACCATCCCATTGACGATGAAACACAGAAATTGCATCGAAATTAAATATTAGAGACACAATGCCGACTTAAGAACAGGAAGACTGAGTCATCCTACTGTCTATGTTTTGTGCTTTTCCTGTGGCACCAGTTTTACATTCCGATGCACCTCTGCAGGTTTACTGTATCCATTGGACCTTCCCATTGACGATGAAACACAGAAATTGCATCGGAATTAAATATAAGAGGCACAATGCCGAGTACAGGAAGACTGAGTCTTCCTACTGTCTATGATTTGAGCGTTTCCTGTGTCACCAGTTTTACATTCCGATGCACCTCTGCAGGTTTACTGTTTACCCTTGGACCTTCCCATTGACGATGAAACACAGAAATTGCATCGGAATTAAATATAAGAGACACAATGTCGATTTAAGTACAGGAAGACTGAGTCTTCTACTGTCTATGTTTTGAGCGTTTCCTGTGTCACCAGTGTTACATTCAGATGCACCTCTGCAAGTTTACTGTATCTCTTGGACCTTCACAGTGGCGATGAAACAGAGAAATTGCATCGGAATTAAATATAAGAGGCACAACGTCGACTTAAGTACAAGAAAACTGAGTCTTCTTACGGTCTATGTTTTGAGCGTTTCCTGTGTCACTAGTTTTACATTCCGATACACCTCTGCAGGTTTACTGTATCCGTTGGACCTTCCCATTGACGATGAAACACAGAAATTGCATCGGAATTAAATATAAGAAACACAATGCCGACTTAAGTACAGGAAGACTGAGTCTTCCTACTGTCTATGCTTTGAGCGTTTCCTGTGTCACCAGTTTTACATTCCGTTGTACCTCTGCAGGTTTACTGTATCCATTGGACCTTCCCATTGACGATGAAACACAGAAATTGCATCGGAATTAAATATAAGAGACTCAATGACGTCTTAAGTACAGGAAGACTGAGTCTTCCTACTGTCTATGTTTTGAGCGTTTCCTGTGTCACCAGTTTTACATTCCGATGCACCTCTGCAGGTTTACTGTATCCATTGGACCTTCCCATTGATGATGAAACACAGAAATTGCATCGGAATTAAATATTAGAGACACAATGCCGACTTTAGATCAGGAGGACTGAGTCTTCCTACTGTCTATGTTTTGAGCGATTCCTGAATCACTAGTTGTACATTCCGATGCACCTCTCCAGGTTTACTGTATCCATTGGACCTTCCCATTGATGATGAAACACAGAAATTGCATCGGAATTAAATATAAGAGACACAATGCCGACTTTAGATCAGGTGGACTGAGTCTTCCTACTGTCTATGATTTGAGCGTTTCCTGTGTCACCAGTTTTACATTCCGATGTACCACTGCAGGTTTACTGTTTACCCTTGGACCTTCCCATTGACGATGAAACACAGAAATAGCATCGGAATTAAATATAAGAGACACAATGCCGATTTAAGTACAGGAAGACTGAGTCTTCTACTGTCTATGTTTTGAGCGTTTCCTGTGTCAACAGTTTTACATTCCGATGCACCTCTGCAAGTTTGCTGTATCCCTTGGACCTTCACAGTGACGATGGAAGGCAGAAATTGCATCGGAATTAAATATATGAGACACAATGCCGACTTAAGTACAGGAAGACTCATTCTTCCTACTGTCTATGCTTTGAGCGTTTCCTGTGTCACCAGTCTTACATTCGGATGCACCTCTGCAAGTTTACTGTATCCCTTGGACCTTCCCACTGACGATGAAACACAGAAATTGCATCGGAATTAAATATAAGAGACACAATGCCGACTTAAGTACAGGAAGACTGAGACATCGTACTGTCTATGCTTTGAGCGTTTCCTGTGTCACGAATCTTACATTCCGACGCACCTCTGCAGGATTACTGTACCCCTTGGGCCCTTCCCATTGGCGATGAAACACAGAAATTCCATCGGAATTAAATATAAGAGGCACAATGCCGACTTAAGTACAAGAAAACTGAGTCTTCTTACGGTCTATGTTTTGAGCGTTTCCTGTGTCACTAGTTTTACATTCTGATACACCTCTGCAGGTTTACTGTATCCGTTGGACCTTCCCATTGACGATGAAACACAGAAATTGCATCGGAATTAAATATAAGAAACACAATGCCGACTTAAGTACAGGAAGACTGAGTCTTCCTACTGTCTATGCTTTGAGCGTTTCCTGTGTCACCAGTTTTACATTCCGTTGCAACTCTGCAGGTTCACTGTATCCATTGGACCTTCCCATTGACGGTGAATCACAGCAAATTCATCGGATTTAAATATAAGAGACACAATGCCGACTTAAGTACAGGAAGACTGAGTCTTCCTACTGTCTATGTTTTGAGCGTTTCCTGGGTGAACAGTTTTGCATTCCGATGCACCTCTTCAGGTTTACTGTATCCCTTGGCCCTTCCCATTGGCGATGAAACACAGAAATTGCATCGGAATTTAATATTAGAGACACAATGCCGACTTAAGAACAGGAAGACTTAGTCTTCCTACTGTCTATGCTTTGAGCGTTTCCTGTGTCACCAGTTTTACATTCCGATGCACGTCTGCTGGTTTACTGTATCCCTTGGACCTTCCCATTGGCGATGAAACACAGAAAGTTGCATCGAAATTAAATATAAGAGACACAATGACGTCTTAAGTACAGGAAGACTGAGTCTTCCTACTGTCTATGAATTGAGCGTTTCCTGTGTCACCAGTTTTACATTCCGATGCACCTCTGCAGGTTTACTGTATCCCTTGGACCTTCACAATGGCGATGAAAAAGAGAAATTCCATCGGAATTAAATATAAGAGACACAATGACGTCTTAAGTACAGGAAGACTAAGTCTTCCTACTGTCTATGTTTTGAGCGTTTCCTGTGTCACCAGTTTTACATTCCGATGCACCTCTGCAGGTTTACTGTATCCCTTGGACCTTCACAATGACGACGAAGCAGAGATATTCCATCGGAATTAAATATAAGAGACACAATGCCGACTTAAGTACAGGAAGACTGAGTCTTCCTACTCTCTATGTTTTGAGCGTTTCCTGTGTCACCAGTTATATATTACGATGTACCTCTCCAGCTTTACTGTATTCATTGGACCTTCCCATTGACGATGAAACACAGAAATTGCATCGGAATTAAATATATGAGACACAATGCCGATTTAAGTACAGGAAGACTGAGTCTTCGTACTGTTTATGATTTGAGCGTTTCCTGTGTCACCAGTTTTCTATTCCGATGCACCTCTGCAGGTGTACTGTACCAATTGGACCTTCCCATTGACGATGAAACAGAGAAATTTATCGGAATTAAATATAAGAGACACAATGCCGACTTAAGTACAGGAAGACTGAGTCTTCCTACTGTCTATGTTTTGAGCGTTTCCTGTGTCACCAGTTTTACATTCCGATGCACCTCTGCAGGTTTACCTTATCCATTGGACCTTCACAGTGACGATGAAACACAGCAATTGCTTTGGAATTAAATATAAGAGACACAATGCCGAATTAAGTACAGGAAGACTGAGTCTTCCTACTGTCTATGTTTTGAGCATTTACTGTGTCACCAGTTTTACATCCCGTTGCACCTCTGCAGGTTTACTGTTTACCCTTGGACCTTCCCATTGAGGATGAAACACAGAAATTGTATCGGAATTAAATATAAGAGGCACAATGCCGACTTAAGTACAGGAAGACTGAGCCTTCCTACTGTCTATGTTTTGAGCGTTTCCTGTGTCACCAGTTTTACCACCCGATGCAGCTCTGCAAGTTTACTGTATCCCTTGGACCTTCACAGTGACGATGAAACACAGAAATTGCATCGGAATTAAATAAAAGAGACACAATGGCGACTTACGAACATGAAGACTGAGTCCTCCTACGGTCTATGTTTTTTAGCGTTTCCTGTGTCACCAGTTTTACATTCCGATGCACCTCGCAGGTTTACTGTCTCACTTGGGCATTCCCATTGACGATGAAACACAGAAATTGCGTCGGAATTAAATATAAGAGACACAATGCCGACTTAAGTACAGGAAGACTGAGTCTTCCTACTGTCTATGTTTTGAGCGTTTCCTGTGTCACCAGTTTTGCATTCCGATGCACCTCTTCAGGTTTACTGTACCCATTGGACCTTCCCATTGACGATGAAACAGAGAAATTGCATCGGAATTAAATATAAGAGACACAATGCCGACTTAAGTACAGGAAAACTGAGTCTTCTTACGGTCTATGTTTTGAGCGTGTCCCTGTGAAACCAGTTTTTTATTCCGATGCACCTCTGCAGGTTTACTGTATCCCTTGGACCTTCCCATTGACGATGAAACACAGAATTTGCATCGGAATTAAATATAAGAGACACAATGCCGACTTAAGTACAGGAAGAATTAGTCTTCCTACTGTCTATGTTTTGAGCGTTTCCGGCGTCACCAGTTTTACATTCCGATGCACGTCTGCACGTGTACTGTATCCATTGGACCTTCCCATTGACGATGAAACACAGAAATTGCATCGGAATTAAATATAAGAGACACAACGCCGACTTAAGTACAGGAAGACTGAGTCTTCCTACTGTCTATGTTTTGAGCGTTTCCTGAATCACTAGATTTACATTCCGATGCACCTCTCCAGGTTAACTGTATCCATTGGACCTTCCCATTCATGATGAAACACAGAAACTGCATCGGAATTATATATTAGAGACACAATGCCGACTTTAGATCAGGAGGACTGAGTCTTCCTACTGTCTATGTTTTGAGCGTCTCCTGTGTCACCAGTTTTACTTTCCGATGCACCTCTGCAGGTTTACTGTGTACCCTTGGACCTTCCCATTGACGATGAAACACAGAAATTGCATCGGTATTAAATATAAGAGACACAATGCCGACTTAAGTACAGGAAGACTGAGTCTTCGTACTGTCTATGATTTGAGCGTTTCCTGTGTCACCAGCTTTACATTCCGATGCACTTCTCTAGGTTTACTGTATCCATTGGACCTTCCCATTGACGATGAAACACAGAAATTGCATCGAAATTAAATATTAGAGACACAATGCCGACTTAAGAACAGGAAGACTGAGTCATCCTACTGTCTATGTTTTGTGCTTTTCCTGTGGCACCAGTTTTACATTCCGATGCACCTCTGCAGGTTTACTGTATCCATTGGACCTTCCCATTGACGATGAAACACAGAAATTGCATCGGAATTAAATATAAGAGGCACAATGCCAAGTACAGGAAGACTGAGTCTTCCTACTGTCTATGATTTGAGCGTTTCCCGTGTCACCAGTTTTACATTCCGATGCACCTCTGCAGGTTTACTGTTTACCCTTGGACCTTCCCATTGACGATGAAACACAGAAATTGCATCGGAATTAAATATAAGAGACACAATGTCGATTTAAGTACAGGAAGACTGAGTCTTCTACTGTCTATGTTTTGAGCGTTTCCTGTGTCACCAGTGTTACATTCAGATGCACCTCTGCAAGTTTACTGTATCCCTTGGACCTTCACAGTGGCGATGAAACAGAGAAATTGCATCGGAATTAAATATAAGAGGCACAACGTCGACTTAAGTACAAGAAAACTGAGTCTTCTTACGGTCTATGTTTTGAGCGTTTCCTGTGTCACTAGTTTTACATTCCGATACACCTCTGCAGGTTTACTGTATCCGTTGGACCTTCCCATTGACGATGAAACACAGAAATTGCATCGGAATTAAATATAAGAAACACAATGCCGACTTAAGTACAGGAAGACTGAGTCTTCCTACTGTCTATGCTTTGAGCGTTTCCTGTGTCACCAGTTTTACATTCCGTTGTACCTCTGCAGGTTTACTGTATCCATTGGACCTTCCCATTGACGATGAAACACAGAAATTGCATCGGAATTAAATATAAGAGACTCAATGACGTCTTAAGTACAGGAAGACTGAGTCTTCCTACTGTCTATGTTTTGAGCGTTTCCTGTGTCACCAGTTTTACATTCCGATGCACCTCTGCAGGTTTACTGTATCCCTACGACCTTCCCATTGACGATGAAACACAGAATTTGCATCGGAATTAAATATTAGAGACACAATGCCGACTTTAGAACAGGAGGACTGAGTCTTCCTACTGTCTATGATTTGATCGTTTCCTGTGTCACCAGTTTTACATTCCGATGCACCTCTGCAGGTTTACTGTATCCCTTGGACCTTCCCATTGACGATGAAACACAGATATTGCATTGGAATTAAATATAAGAGACACAATACCGACTTAAGTACAGGAAAACTGAGTCTTAGTACTGTCTATGTTTTAAGCGTTTCCTGTGTCACCAGTCTTACATTCCGATACACCTCTGCAGGTTAACTGTATCACTTGGACCTTGCCATTGACGATGAAACACAGAATTTGCATCGGAATTAAATATAAGAGACAATGCCGACTTAAGTACAGGAAGACTGATTCTTCCTACCGTCTATGTTTTGAGCGTTTCCTGAATCACTAGTTGTACATTCCGATGCACCTCTCCAGGTTTACTGTATCCATTGGACCTTCCCATTGATGATGAAACACAGAAATTGCATCGGAATTAAATATTAGAGACACAATGCCGACTTTAGATCAGGAGGACTGAGTCTTCCTACTGTCTATGTTTTGAGCGATTCCTGAATCACTAGTTGTACATTCCGATGCACCTCTCCAGGTTTACTGTATCCATTGGACCTTCCCATTGATGATGAAACACAGAAATTGCATCGGAATTAAATATTAGAGACACAATGCCGACTTTAGATCAGGTGGACTGAGTCTTCCTACTGTCTATGATTTGAGCGTTTCCTGTGTCACCAGTTTTACATTCCGATGTACCACTGCAGGTTTACTGTTTACCCTTGGACCTTCCCATTGACGATGAAACACAGAAATTGCATCGGAATTAAATATAAGAGACACAATGCCGATTTAAGTACAGGAAGACTGAGTCTTCTACTGTCTATGTTTTGAGCGTTTCCTGTGTCAACAGTTTTACATTCCGATGCACCTCTGCAAGTTTGCTGTATCCCTTGGACCTTCACAGTGACGATGGAAGGCAGAAATTGCATCGGAATTAAATATATGAGACACAATGCCGACATAAGAACAGGAAGACTGAGTCTTCCTACTGTCTATGTTTTTTAGCGTCTCCT
Source organism: Schistocerca nitens (assembly GCF_023898315.1). Classification (NCBI taxonomy): domain Eukaryota; kingdom Metazoa; phylum Arthropoda; class Insecta; order Orthoptera; family Acrididae; genus Schistocerca; species Schistocerca nitens. The sequence continues at coordinate 6,253,352 of NW_026045897.1, forward strand.
GTGTCACCGGTTTCACTTTCCGGTGCACCTCTGTAGGTTTACTGTATCCCTTGGGCCTTCCCATTGACGATGAAACACAGAAATTGCATCGGAATTAAATATAAGAGACACAATGCCGATTTAAGTACAGGAAGACTGAGTCTTCTACTGTCTATGTTTTGAGCGTTTCCTGTGTCAACAGTTTTACATTCCGATGCACCTCTGCAAGTTTACTGTATCCCTTGGACCTTCCCACTGACGATGAAACACAGAAATTGCATCGGAATTCAATATAAGAGACACAATGCCGACTTAAGTACAGGAAGACTGAGACATCGTACTGTCTATGCTTTGAGCGTTTCCTGTGTCACGAATCTTACATTCCGACGCACCTCTGCAGGATTACTGTACCCCTTGGGCCCTTCCCATTGGCGATGAAACACAGAAATTCCATCGGAATTAAATATAAGAGGCACAATGGTGACTTAAGTACAGGAAGACTGAGTCTTCCTACTGTCTATGATTTGAGCGTTTCCTGTGTCACCAGTTTTACATTCCGATGCACCTCTGCAAATTTACTGTAACCCTTGGACCTTCACAGTGACGATGAAACACAGAAATTGCATCGGAATTAAATATAAGACACAGAATACAAACTTAAGTGGAGGAAGACTGAGTCTTCTACTGTCTATGTTTTGAGCGTTTCCTGTGTCACCAGTTTTACATTCAGATGCACCACTGCAAATTTACTGTAACCCTTGGACCTTCACAGTGACGATGAAACACAGAAATTGCATCGGAATTAAATATAAGACACACAATACAAACTTAAGTGGAGGAAGACTGAGTCTTCTACTGTCTATGTTTTGAGCGTTTCCTGTGTCACTAGTTTTACATTCTGATACACCTCTGCAGGTTTACTGTAACCGTTGGACCTTCCCATTGACGATGAAACACAGAAATTGCATCGGAATTAAATATAAGAAACACAATGCCGACTTAAGTACAGGAAGACTGAGTCTTCCTACTGTCTATGCTTTGAGCGTTTCCTGTGTCACCAGTTTTACATTCCGTTGCAACTCTGCAGGTTCACTGTATCCATTGGACCTTCCCATTGACGGTGAATCACAGAAATTGCATCGGATTTAAATATAAGAGACACAATGCCGACTTAAGTACAGGAAGACTGAGTCTTCCTACTGTCTATGTTTTGAGCGTTTCCTGGGTGAACAGTTTTGCATACCGATGCACCTCTTCAGGTTTACTGTATCCCTTGGCCCTTCCCATTGGCGATGAAACACAGAAATTGCATCGGAATTTAATATTAGAGACACAATGCCGACTTAAGAACAGGAAGACTTAGTCTTCCTACTGTCTATGCTTTGAGCGTTTCCTGTGTCACCAGTTTTACATTCCGATGCACGTCTGCAGGTTTACTGTATCCCTTGGACCTTCCCATTGGCGATGAAACACAGAAAGTTGCATCGACATTAAATATAAGAGACACAATGACGTCTTAAGTACAGGAAGACTGAGTCTTCCTACTGTCTATGAATTGAGCGTTTCCTGTGTCACCAGTTTTACATTCCGATGCACCTCTGCAGGTTAACTGTATCCCTTGGACCTTCACAATGGCGATGAAAAAGAGAAATTCCATCGGAATTAAATATAAGAGACACAATGACGTCTTAAGTACAGGAAGACTGAGTCTTCCTACTGTCTATGTTTTGAGCGTTTCCTGTGTCACCAGTTTTACATTCCGATGCACCTCTGCAGGTTTACTGTATCCCTTGGACCTTCACAATGACGACGAAGCAGAGATATTCCATCGGAATTAAATATAAGAGACACAATGCCGACTTAAGTACAGGAAGACTGAGTCTTCCTACTCTCTATGTTTTGAGCGTTTCCTGTGTCACCAGTTTTACATTCCGATGCACCTCTGAAGGTTTATTGTATCCCTTGGACCTTCCCATTGACGATGAAACACAGAAATTGCATCGGGATTAAATATAAGAGACACAATGCCGACTTAAGTACAGGAAGACGGAGTCTACCTCCTGTCTATGATTTGAGCGATTCCTGTGTCACCAGTCTTACATTCCGATGCACCTCTGCAGATTTACTGTATCGCATGGACCTTCCCATTGACGATGAAACACAGAAATTGCATCGGAATTAAATATAAGAGACACAAATCCGACTTAAGTACAGGAAGACTGAGTCTTCGTACTGTCTATGTTTTGAGCGTTTCCTGTGTCACCAGTTATACATTACGATGTACCTCTCCAGCTTTACTGTATTCATTGGACCTTCCCATTGACGATGAAACACAGAAATTGCATCGGAATTAAATATATGAGACACAATGCCGACTTAAGTACAGGAAGACTGAGTCTTCGTACTGTTTATGATTTGAGCGTTTCCTGTGTCACCAGTTTTCTATTCCGATGCACCTCTGCAGGTGTACTGTACCAATTGGACCTTCCCATTGACGATGAAACAGAGAAATTTATCGGAATTAAATATAAGAGACACAACGCCGACTTAAGCACATGAAAACTGAGTATTCTTACGGTCTATGCTTTGACCGTTTCCTGTGTCACCAGTTTTACATTCCGATGCACCTCTGCAGGTTTACTGTATCCATTGGACCTTCACAGTGATGATGAAACACAGAAATTGCATCGGAATTAAATGTAAGAGACACAATGCCGACTTAAGTACAGGAAGACTGAGTCTTAGTACTGTCTATGTTTCGAACGTTTCCTGTGTCACCAGTTTTACATTCCGATGCACCTCTGCAGGCTTACTGTATCCCTTGGACCTTCCCATTGACGATGAAACACAGAAATTGCATCGGAATTAAATGTAAGAGACACAATGCCGACTTAAGTACAGGATGACTGAGTCTTAGTACTGTCTATGTTTTGAGCGCTTCCTGTGTCACCAGTTTTACATTCCGATGCACCTATGTAGGTTTACTGTATCCCTTGGGCCTTCCCATTGACGATGAAACACAGAAATTCCATCGGAAATAAATATAAGAGGCACAATGCCAAGTACAGGAAGGCTGAGTCTTCCTACTGTCTATGATTTCAGCGATTCCTGTGTCAACAGTTTTACATTCCGATGCACCTCTGTAGGTTTACTGTATCCCTTGGGCCTTCCCATTGACGATGAAACACAGAAATTGCATCGGAATTAAATATAAGAGACACAATGCCGACTTAAGAACAGGAAGACTGAGTCTTCGTACTGTCTATGTTTTGAGCGTTACCTGTGTCACGAGTTTTACATTCCGACGCACCTCTGCAGGTTTTCTGTATCCCTTGGCCCTGCCCATTGGCGATGAAACACAGAAATTCCATCGGAATTAAATATAGGAGGCACAATGCCGACTTAAGTACAGGAAGACTGAGTCTTCCTACTGTCTATGATTTGAGAGTTTCCTGTGTCACCAGTTTTACATTCCGATGCACCTCTGCAGGTTTACTGTTTACCCTTGGACCTTCCCATTGACGATGAAACCCAGAAATTGCACCGGAATTAAATATAAGAGACACAATGCCGACTTAAGTACAGGAAGACTGAGTCTTCAACTGTCAATGTTTTGAGCGTTTCCTGTGTCAACAGTTTTGCATTCCGATGCACCTCTGCAAGTTTGCTGTATCCCTAGGACCTTCACAGTGACGATGGAAGACAGAAATTGCATCGGAATCAAATATAAGAGACACAACGCCGACTTAAGAACAGGAAGACTGAGTCTTCCTACTGTCTTTGTTTTTTAGCGTCTCCTGTGTCACCAGTTTTACATTCCGATGCCGCTCTGTAGGTTTACTGTATCCCGTGGGCCTTCCCATTGACGATGAAACACAGAAATTGCATCGGAATTAAATATATGAGACACAATGCCGACTTAAGTACAGGAAGGCTGAGTCTTAGTACTGTCTATGTTTTGAGCGTTTCCTGTGTCACCAGTTTTACATTCCGATGCACCTCTGCAGGTTTACTGTACCCATTGGACCTTCCCACTGACGATGAAACAGAGAAATTGCATCGGAATTAAATATAAGAGACACAACGACGACTTAAGTACAAGAAAACTGAGTATTCTTACGGTCTATGCTTTGACCGTTTCCTTTGTCACCAGTTTTACATTCCGATGCACCTCTGCAGGTTTACTGTATCCATTGGACCTTCACAGTGATGATGAAACACAGAAATAGCATCGGAATTAAATGTAAGAGACACAATGCCGACATAAGTACAGGAAGACTGAGTCTTCCTACTGTCTATGTTTTGAGCGTTTCCTCTGTCACGAGTTTTACATTCCGATGCACCTCTGCAGGTTTACTGTATCCCTTGGACCTTCCCATTGACGATGAAACACAGAAATTGCATCGGAATTAAATGTAAGAGACACAATGCCGACTTAAGAACAGGATGACTGAGTCTTAGTACTGTCTATGTTTTGAGCGTTTCCTGTGTCACCAGTTTTACATTCCGATGCACCTCTGTAGGTTTACTGTATCCCTTGGGCCTTCCCATTGACGATGAAACACAGAAATTGCATCGAAATTAAATATAAGAGACACAATGTCGACTTAAGTACAGGAAGACTGAGTCTTCTACTGTCTATGTTTTGAGCGTTTCCTGTGTCAACAGTTTTACATTCCGATGCACCTCTGCAAGTTTGCTGTATCCCTTGGACCTTCACAGTGACGATGGAAAACAGAAATTGCATCGGAATTAAATATAAGAGACACAATGCCGACTTAAGAACAGGAAGACTGAGTCTTCATACTGTCTACGTTTTTTAGCGTTTCCTGTGTCACCAGTTTTACACTCCGATGCACCTCTGTTGGTTGACTGTATCCCTTGGGCCTTCCCATTGACGATGAAACACAGAAATTGCATCGGAATTAAATATAAGAGACACAATGCCGACTTAAGTACAGGAAGACTGAGTCTTCCTACTGTCTATGTATTGAGCGTTTCCTGTGTCACCAGTTTTACATTCCGATGCACCTCTGCAGGTTTCCTGTATCGCATGGACCTTCCCATTGACGATGAAACACAGAAATTGCATCGGAATTAAATATAAGAGACACAATGCCGACTTAAGTACAGGACGACTGAGTCTTCGTACTACCTATGTTTTGAGCGTTTCCTGTGTCACCAGTTTTACATTCCGATGCACCTCTGTAGGTTTACTGTATCCCTTGGACCTTCCCATTGACGATGAAACACAGAAATTGCATCGGAATTAAATATTAGAGACACAATGCCGACTTAAGAACAGGAAGACTGAGTCATCCTACTGTCTATGTTTTGAGCGTTTCCTGTGTCACCTGTTTTACATTCCGATGCACCTCTGCTGGTTTACTGTATCCCTACTACCTTCCCATAGACGATGAAACACATAATTAGCATCGGAATTAAATATTAGAGACACAATGCCGACTTTAGAACAGGAGGTCTGAGTCTTCCTACTGTCTATGATTTGATCGTTTCCTGTGTCACCAGTTTTACATTCCGATGCACCTCTGCAGGTTTACTGTATCCCTTGGACCTTCCCATTGACGAGGAAACACAGATATTGCGTTGGAATTAAATATAAGAGACACAATACCGACTTAAGTACAGGAAAACTGAGTCTTAGTACTGTCTATGTTTTGAGCGTTTCCTGTGTCACCAGTCTTACATTCCGATAGACCTCTGCAGGTTAACTGTATCACTTGGACCTTCCCATTGACGATGAAACACAGAAATTGCATCGGAATTAAATATAAGAGACACAGCCGACTTAAGTACAGGAAGACTGAGTCTTCGTACTGTTTATGATTTGAGCGTTTCCTGTGTCACCAGTTTTAGATTCCGATGCACCTCTGCAGGTTTACTGTACCCATTGGACCTTCCCATTGATGATGAAACACAGAAATTGCATCGGAATTAAATATTAGAGACACAATGCCGATTTTAGAACAGGAGGACTGAGTCTTCCTACTGTCTATGATTTGATCGTTTCCTGTGTCACCAGTTTTACATTCCGATGCACCTCTGCAGGCTTACTGTATCCCTTGGACCTTCCCATTGACGATGAAACACAGAAATTGCATCGGAATTAAATGTAAGAGACACAATGCCGACTTAAGTACAGGATGACTGAGTCTTAGTACTGTCTATGTTTTGAGCGCTTCCTGTGTCACCAGTTTTACATTCCGATGCACCTATGTAGGTTTACTGTATCCCTTGGGCCTTCCCATTGACGATGAAACACAGAAATTCCATCGGAATTAAATATAAGAGGCACAATGCCAAGTACAGGAAGGCTGAGTCTTCCTACTGTCTATGATTTCAGCGATTCCTGTGTCAACAGTTTTACATTCCGATGCACCTCTGTAGGTTTACTGTATCCCTTGGGCCTTCCCATTGACGATGAAACACAGAAATTGCATCGGAATTAAATATAAGAGACACAATGCCGACTTAAGAACAGGAAGACTGAGTCTTCGTACTGTCTATGTTTTGAGCGTTACCTGTGTCACGAGTTTTACATTCCGACGCACCTCTGCAGGTTTTCTGTATCCCTTGGCCCTGCCCATTGGCGATGAAACACAGAAATTCCATCGGAATTAAATATAGGAGGCACAATGCCGACTTAAGTACAGGAAGACTGAGTCTTCCTACTGTCTATGATTTGAGAGTGTCCTGTGTCACCAGTTTTACATTCCGATGCACCTCTGCAGGTTTACTGTTTACCCTTGGACCTTCCCATTGACGATGAAACCCAGAAATTGCACCGGAATTAAATATAAGAGACACAATGCCGACTTAAGTACAGGAAGACTGAGTCTTCAACTGTCAATGTTTTGAGCGTTTCCTGTGTCAACAGTTTTGCATTCCGATGCACCTCTGCAAGTTTGCTGTATCCCTAGGACCTTCACAGTGACGATGGAAGACAGAAATTGCATCGGAATCAAATATAAGAGACACAACGCCGACTTAAGAACAGGAAGACTGAGTCTTCCTACTGTCTATGTTTTTTAGCGTCTCCTGTGTCACCAGTTTTACATTCCGATGCCGCTCTGTAGGTTTCCTGTATCCCGTGGGCCTTCCCATTGACGATGAAACACAGAAATTGCATCGGAATTAAATATATGAGACACAATGCCGACTTAAGTACAGGAAGGCTGAGTCTTAGTACTGTCTATGTTTTGAGCGTTTCCTGTGTCACCAGTTTTACATTCCGATGCACCTCTGCAGGTTTACTGTACCCATTGGACCTTCCCACTGACGATGAAACAGAGAAATTGCATCGGAATTAAATATAAGAGACACAACGACGACTTAAGTACAAGAAAACTGAGTATTCTTACGGTCTATGCTTTGACCGTTTCCTTTGTCACCAGTTTTACATTCCGATGCACCTCTGCAGGTTTACTGTATCCATTGGACCTTCACAGTGATGATGAAACACAGAAATAGCATCGGAATTAAATGTAAGAGACACAATGCCGACATAAGTACAGGAAGACTGAGTCTTCCTACTGTCTATGTTTTGAGCGTTTCCTCTGTCACGAGTTTTACATTCCGATGCACCTCTGCAGGTTTACTGTATCCCTTGGACCTTCCCATTGACGATGAAACACAGAAATTGCATCGGAATTAAATGTAAGAGACACAATGCCGACTTAAGAACAGGATGACTGAGTCTTAGTACTGTCTATGTTTTGAGCGTTTCCTGTGTCACCAGTTTTACATTCCGATGCACCTCTGTAGGTTTACTGTATCCCTTGGGCCTTCCCATTGACGATGAAACACAGAAATTGCATCGAAATTAAATATAAGTGACACAATGTCTACTTAAGTACAGGAAGACTGAGTCTTCTACTGTCTATGTTTTGAGCGTTTCCTGTGTCAACAGTTTTACATTCCGATGCACCTCTGCAAGTTTGCTGTATCCCTTGGACCTTCACAGTGACGATGGAAAACAGAAATTGCATCGGAATTAAATATAAGAGACACAATGCCGACTTAAGAACAGGAAGACTGAGTCTTCATACTGTCTACGTTTTTTAGCGTTTCCTGTGTCACCAGTTTTACACTCCGATGCACCTCTGTTGGTTGACTGTATCCCTTGGGCCTTCCCATTGACGATGAAACACAGAAATTGCATCGGAATTAAATATAAGAGACACAATGCCGACTTAAGTACAGGAAGACTGAGTCTTCCTACCGTCTATGTATTGAGCGTTTCCTGTGTCACCAGTTTTACATTCCGATGCACCTCTGCAGGTTTCCTGTATCGCATGGACCTTCCCATTGACGATGAAACACAGAAATTGCATCGGAATTAAATATAAGAGACACAATGCCGACTTAAGTACAGGACGACTGAGTCTTCGTACTACCTATGTTTTGAGCGTTTCCTGTGTCACCAGTTTTACATTCCGATGCACCTCTGTAGGTTTACTGTATCCCTTGGACCTTCCCATTGACGATGAAACACAGAAATTGCATCGGAATTAAATATTAGAGACACAATGCCGACTTAAGAACAGGAAGACTGAGTCATCCTACTGTCTATGTTTTGAGCGTTTCCTGTGTCACCTGTTTTACATTCCGATGCACCTCTGCTGGTTTACTGTATCCCTACTACCTTCCCATAGACGATGAAACACATAATTAGCATCGGAATTAAATATTAGAGACACAATGCCGACTTTAGAACAGGAGGACTGAGTCTTCCTACTGTCTATGATTTGATCGTTTCCTGTGTCACCAGTTTAACATTCCGATGCACCTCTGCAGGTTTACTGTATCCCTTGGACCTTCCCATTGACGAGGAAACACAGATATTGCGTTGGAATTAAATATAAGAGACACAATACCGACTTAAGTACAGGAAAACTGAGTCTTAGTACTGTCTATGTTTTGAGCGTTTCCTGTGTCACCAGTCTTACATTCCGATAGACCTCTGCAGGTTAACTGAATCACTTGGACCTTCCCATTGACGATGAAACACAGAAATTGCATCGGAATTAAATATAAGAGACACAGCCGACTTAAGTACAGGAAGACTGAGTCTTCGTACTGTTTATGATTTGAGCGTTTCCTATGTCACCAGTTTTAGATTCCGATGCACCTCTGCAGGTTTACTGTACCCATTGGACCTTCCCATTGATGATGAAACACAGAAATTGCATCGGAATTAAATATTAGAGACACAATGCCGATTTTAGAACAGGAGGACTGAGTCTTCCTACTGTCTATGATTTGATCGTTTCCTGTGTCACCAGTTTTACATTCCGATGCACCTCTGCAGGTTTACTGTATCCCTTGGACCTTCCCATTGATGATGAAACACAGAAATTGCATCGGAATTAAATATTAGAGACACAATGCCGACTTTAGATCAGGAGGACTGAGTCTTCCTACTGTCTATGTTTTGAGCGTTTCCTGAATCACTAGTTGTACATTCCGATGCACCTCTCCAGGTTTACTGTATCCATTGGATCTTCCCATTGATGATGAAACACAGAAATTGCATCGGAATTAAATATTAGAGACACAATGCCGACTTTAGATCAGGAGGACTGAGTCTTCCTACTGTCTATGATTTGAGCGTTTCCTGTGTCACCAGTTTTACATTCCGATGCACCTCTGCAGGTTTACTGTTTACCCTTGGACCTTCCCATTGACGATGAAACACAGAAATTGCATCGGAATTAAATATAAGAGACACAATGCCGACTTAAGTACAGGAAGACTGAGTCTTCGTACTGTCTATGTTTTGAGCGTTTCCTGTGTCAACAGTTTTTCATTCCGATGCACCTCTGTAGGTTTACTGTTTACCCTTGGACCTTCCCATTGACGATGAAACACAGAAATTGCATCAGAATTAAATATAAGAGACACAATAAAGACTTAAGTACAGGAAGACTGAGTCTTCTACTGTCTATGTTTTGAGCGTTTCCTGTTTCACCAGTTTTACATTCAGATGCACCTCTGCAAGTTTACTGTATCCCTTGGACCTTCACAGTGACGATGAAAGACAGAAATTGCATCGGAATTAAATATAAGAGACACAATGCCGACTTAAGAACAGGAAGACTGAGACTTCCTACTGTCTATGTTTTTTAGCGTTTCCTGTGTCACCAGTTTTACATTCCGATGCACCTCTGTAGGTTTACTGTATCCCTTGGGCCTTCCCATTGACGATGAAACACAGAAAATGCATCGGAATTAAATATAAGAGACACAATGCCGACTTAAGTACAGGAAGACAGAGTCTTCCTACTGTCTATGCTTAGAGCGTTTCCTGTGTCACCAGTTTTACATTCCGATGCACCTCTGCAGGTTTACTGTACCCATTGGACCTTCCCATTGACGATGAAACAGAGAAATTGCATCGGAATTAAATATAAGAGACACAACGCCGACTTAAGTACAAGAAAACTGAGTCTTAGTACTGTCTATGTTTTGAGCGTTTCCTGTGTCACCAGTTTTACATTCCGATGCACCTCTGTAGGTTTGCTGTATCCCTTGGACCTTCCCATTGACGATTAAATACAGAAATTGCATCGGAATTAAATATAAGAGACACAATGCCGACTTAAGTACAGGAAGACTGAGTCTTCGTACTGTCTACGTTTTGAGCGTTTCCTGTGTCACGAGTTTTACATTCCGACGCACCTCTGCAGGTTTACTGTATCCCTTGGCCCTTCCCATTGGCGATGAAACACAGAAATTCCATCGGAATTAAATATAAGAGGCACAATGCCGACTTAAGTACAGGAAGACTGAGTCTTCCTACTGTCTATGTTTTGAGCGTTTCCTGTGTCACCAGTTTTACATTCCGATGCACCTCTGCAGATTTACTGTTTACCCTTGGACCATCCCATTGACGATGAAACACAGAAATTGCATCGGAATTTAATATAAGTGTCACAAAGCCGACTTAAGTACAGGAAGACTGAGTCTTCCTACTCTCCATGTTTTGAGCGTTTCCTGTGTCACCACTTTTACATTCCGATGCACCTCTGGAAGTTTACTGTATCCCTTGGATCTTCACTTTGACGATGAAAGACAGAAATTGCATCGGAATTAAATAAAAGAGACACAATGCCTACTTAAGAACAGGAAGACTGAGTCTTCCTACTGTCTATGTTTCTTAGCGTTTCCTGTGTCACCAGTTTTACATTCCGATGCACCTCTGCAGGTTTACTGTATCCCTTGGGCCTTTCCATTGACGATGAAACACAGAAATTGCATCGGAATTAAATATAAGAGACACAATGCCGACTTAAGTACAGGAAGACTGAGTCTTCCTACTGTCTATGCTTTGAGCGTTTCCTGTGTCACCAGTTTTACATTCCGATGCACCTCTGCAGGTTTACCTTATCCCTTGGACCTTCACAGTGGCGATGAAACACAGCAATTGCTTTGGAATTAAATATAAGAGGCACAATGCCGAATTAAGTACAGGAAGACTGAGTCTTCCTACTGTCTATGTTTTGAGCATTTACTGTGTCACCAGTTTTACATCCCGTTGCACCTCTGCAGGTTTACTGTTTACCCTTGGACCTTCCCATTGAGGATGAAACACAGAAATTGTATCGGAATAAAATATAAGAGGCACAATTCCGACTTAAGTACAGGTAGACTGAGCCTTCCTACTGTCTATGTTTTGAGCGTTTCCTGTGTCACCAGTTTTACCACCCGATGCAGCTCTGCAAGTTTACTGTATCCCTTGGACCTTCACAGTGACGATGAAACACAGAAATTGCATCGGAATTAAATAAAAGAGACACAATGGCGACTTAAGAACAGGAAGACTGAGTCATCCTACTGTCTATGTTTTGTGCTTTTCCTGTGGCACCAGTTTTACATTCCGATGCACCTCTGCAGGTTTACTGTATCCATTGGACCTTCCCATTGACGATGAAACACAGAAATTGCATCGGAATTAAATATAAGAGACACAATGCCGACTTAAGTACAGGAAGACTGAGTCTTAGTACTGTCTATGTTTCGAACGTTTCCTGTGTCACCAGTTTTACATTCCGATGCACCTCTGCAGGCTTACTGTATCCCTTGGACCTTCCCATTGACGATGAAACACAGAAATTGCATCGGAATTAAATGTAAGAGACACAATGCCGACTTAAGTACAGGATGACTGAGTCTTAGTACTGTCTATGTTTTGAGCGCTTCCTGTGTCACCAGTTTTACATTCCGATGCACCTATGTAGGTTTACTGTATCCCTTGGGCCTTCCCATTGACGATGAAACACAGAAATTCCATCGGAATTAAATATAAGAGGCACAATGCCAAGTACAGGAAGGCTGAGTCTTCCTACTGTCTATGATTTCAGCGATTCCTGTGTCAACAGTTTTACATTCCGATGCACCTCTGTAGGTTTACTGTATCCCTTGGGCCTTCCCATTGACGATGAAACACAGAAATTGCATCGGAATTAAATATAAGAGACACAATGCCGACTTAAGAACAGGAAGACTGAGTCTTCGTACTGTCTATGTTTTGAGCGTTACCTGTGTCACGAGTTTTACATTCCGACGCACCTCTGCAGGTTTTCTGTATCCCTTGGCCCTGCCCATTGGCGATGAAACACAGAAATTCCATCGGAATTAAATATAGGAGGCACAATGCCGACTTAAGTACAGGAAGACTGAGTCTTCCTACTGTCTATGATTTGAGAGTTTCCTGTGTCACCAGTTTTACATTCCGATGCACCTCTGCAGGTTTACTGTTTACCCTTGGACCTTCCCATTGACGATGAAACCCAGAAATTGCACCGGAATTAAATATAAGAGACACAATGCCGACTTAAGTACAGGAAGACTGAGTCTTCAACTGTCAATGTTTTGAGCGTTTCCTGTGTCAACAGTTTTGCATTCCGATGCACCTCTGCAAGTTTGCTGTATCCCTAGGACCTTCACAGTGACGATGGAAGACAGAAATTGCATCGGAATCAAATATAAGAGACACAACGCCGACTTAAGAACAGGAAGACTGAGTCTTCCTACTGTCTATGTTTTTTAGCGTCTCCTGTGTCACCAGTTTTACATTCCGATGCCGCTCTGTAGGTTTACTGTATCCCGTGGGCCTTCCCATTGACGATGAAACACAGAAATTGCATCGGAATTAAATATATGAGACACAATGCCGACTTAAGTACAGGAAGGCTGAGTCTTAGTACTGTCTATGTTTTGAGCGTTTCCGGTGTCACCAGTTTTACATTCCGATGCACCTCTGCAGGTTTACTGTACCCATTGGACCTTCCCACTGACGATGAAACAGAGAAATTGCATCGGAATTAAACATAAGAGACACAACGACGACTTAAGTACAAGAAAACTGAGTATTCTTACGGTCTATGCTTTGACCGTTTCCTTTGTCACCAGTTTTACATTCCGATGCACCTCTGCAGGTTTACTGTATCCATTGGACCTTCACAGTGATGATGAAACACAGAAATAGCATCGGAATTAAATGTAAGAGACACAATGCCGACATAAGTACAGGAAGACTGAGTCTTCCTACTGTCTATGTTTTGAGCGTTTCCTCTGTCACGAGTTTTACATTCCGATGCACCTCTGCAGGTTTACTGTATCCCTTGGACCTTCCCATTGACGATGAAACACAGAAATTGCATCGGAATTAAATGTAAGAGACACAATGCCGACTTAAGAACAGGATGACTGAGTCTTAGTACTGTCTATGTTTTGAGCGTTTCCTGTGTCACCAGTTTTACATTCCGATGCACCTCTGTAGGTTTACTGTATCCCTTGGGCCTTCCCATTGACGATGAAACACAGAAATTGCATCGAAATTAAATATAAGAGACACAATGTCGACTTAAGTACAGGAAGACTGAGTCTTCTACTGTCTATGTTTTGAGCGTTTCCTGTGTCAACAGTTTTACATTCCGATGCACCTCTGCAAGTTTGCTGTATCCCTTGGACCTTCACAGTGACGATGGAAAACAGAAATTGCATCGGAATTAAATATAAGAGACACAATGCCGACTTAAGAACAGGAAGACTGAGTCTTCATACTGTCTACGTTTTTTAGCGTTTCCTGTGTCACCAGTTTTACACTCCGATGCACCTCTGTTTGTTGACTGTATCCCTTGGGCCTTCCCATTGACGATGAAACACAGAAATTGCATCGGAATTAAATATAAGAGACACAATGCCGACTTAAGTACAGGAAGACTGAGTCTTCCTACTGTCTATGTATTGAGCGTTTCCTGTGTCACCAGTTTTACATTCCGATGCACCTCTGCAGGTTTCCTGTATCGCATGGACCTTCCCATTGACGATGAAACACAGAAATTGCATCGGAATTAAATATAAGAGACACAATGCCGACTTAAGTACAGGACGACTGAGTCTTCGTACTACCTATGTTTTGAGCGTTTCCTGTGTCACCAGTTTTACATTCCGATGCACCTCTGTAGGTTTACTGTATCCCTTGGACCTTCCCATTGACGATGAAACACAGAAATTGCATCGGAATTAAATATTAGAGACACAATGCCGACTTAAGAACAGGAAGACTGAGTCATCCTACTGTCTATGTTTTGAGCGTTTCCTGTGTCACCTGTTTTACATTTCGATGCACCTCTGCTGGTTTACTGTATCCCTACTACCTTCCCATAGACGATGAAACACATAATTAGCATCGGAATTAAATATTAGAGACACAATGCCGACTTTAGAACAGGAGGACTGAGTCTTCCTACTGTCTATGATTTGATCGTTTCCTGTGTCACCAGTTTTACATTCCGATGCACCTCTGCAGGTTTACTGTATCCCTTGGACCTTCCCATTGACGAGGAAACACAGATATTGCGTTGGAATTAAATATAAGAGACACAATACCGACTTAAGTACAGGAAAACTGAGTCTTAGTACTGTCTATGTTTTGAGCGTTTCCTGTGTCACCAGTCTTACATTCCGATAGACCTCTGCAGGTTAACTGTATCACTTGGACCTTCCCATTGACGATGAAACACAGAAATTGCATCGGAATTAAATATAAGAGACACAGCCGACTTAAGTACAGGAAGACTGAGTCTTCGTACTGTTTATGATTTGAGCGTTTCCTGTGTCACCAGTTTTAGATTCCGATGCACCTCTGCAGGTTTACTGTACCCATTGGACCTTCCCATTGATGATGAAACACAGAAATTGCATCGGAATTAAATATTAGAGACACAATGCCGATTTTAGAACAGGAGGACTGAGTCTTCCTACTGTCTATGATTTGATCGTTTCCTGTGTCACCAGTTTTACATTCCGATGCACCTCTGCAGGTTTACTGTATCCCTTGGACCTTCCCATTGATGATGAAACACAGAAATTGCATCGGAATTAAATATTAGAGACACAATGCCGACTTTAGATCAGGAGGACTGAGTCTTCCTACTGTCCATGTTTTGAGCGTTTCCTGAATCACTAGTTGTACATTCCGATGCACCTCTCCAGGTTTACTGTATCCATTGGACCTTCCCATTGATGATGAAACACAGAAATTGCATCGGAATTAAATATTAGAGACACAATGCCGACTTTAGATCAGGAGGACTGAGTCTTCCTACTGTCTATGATTTGAGCGTTTCCTGTGTCACCAGTTTTACATTCCGATGCACCTCTGCAGGTTTACTGTTTACCCTTGGACCTTCCCATTGACGATGAAACACAGAAATTGCATCGGAATTAAATATAAGAGACACAATGCCGACTTAAGTACAGGAAGACTGAGTCTTCGTACTGTCTATGTTTTGAGCGTTTCCTGTGTCAACAGTTTTAGATTCCGATGCACCTCTGCAGGTTTACTGTACCCATTGGACCTTCCCATTGACGATGAAACACAGAAATTGCATCAGAATTAAATATAAGAGACACAATAAAGACTTAAGTACAGGAAGACTGAGTCTTCTACTGTCTATGTTTTGAGCGTTTCCTGTTTCACCAGTTTTACATTCAGATGCACCTCTGCAAGTTTACTGTATCCCTTGGACCTTCACAGTGACGATGAAAGACAGAAATTGCATCGGAATTAAATATAAGAGACACAATGCCGACTTAAGAACAGGAAGACTGAGACTTCCTACTGTCTATGTTTTTTAGCGTTTCCTGTGTCACCAGTTTTACATTCCGATGCACCTCTGTAGGTTTACTGTATCCCTTGGGCCTTCCCATTGACGATGAAACACAGAAAATGCATCGGAATTAAATATAAGAGACACAATGCCGACTTAAGTACAGGAAGACAGAGTCTTCCTACTGTCTATGCTTAGAGCGTTTCCTGTGTCACCAGTTTTACATTCCGATGCACCTCTGCAGGTTTACTGTACCCATTGGACCTTCCCATTGACGATGAAACAGAGAAATTGCATCGGAATTAAATATAAGAGACACAACGCCGACTTAAGTACAAGAAAACTGAGTCTTAGTACTGTCTATGTTTTGAGCGTTTCCTGTGTCACCAGTTTTACATTCCGATGCACCTCTGTAGGTTTGCTGTATCCCTTGGACCTTCCCATTGACGATTAAATACAGAAATTGCATCGGAATTAAATATAAGAGACACAATGCCGACTTAAGTACAGGAAGACTGAGTCTTCGTACTGTCTACGTTTTGAGCGTTTCCTGTGTCACGAGTTTTACATTCCGACGCACCTCTGCAGGTTTACTGTATCCCTTGGCCCTTCCCATTGGCGATGAAACACAGAAATTCCATCGGAATTAAATATAAGAGGCACAATGCCGACTTAAGTACAGGAAGACTGAGTCTTCCTACTGTCTATGTTTTGAGCGTTTCCTGTGTCACCAGTTTTACATTCCGATGCACCTCTGCAGATTTACTGTTTACCCTTGGACCATCCCATTGACGATGAAACACAGAAATTGCATCGGAATTTAATATAAGTGTCACAAAGCCGACTTAAGTACAGGAAGACTGAGTCTTCCTACTCTCCATGTTTTGAGCGTTTCCTGTGTCACCACTTTTACATTCCGATGCACCTCTGGAAGTTTACTGTATCCCTTGGATCTTCACTTTGACGATGAAAGACAGAAATTGCATCGGAATTAAATAAAAGAGACACAATGCCTACTTAAGAACAGGAAGACTGAGTCTTCCTACTGTCTATGTTTCTTAGCGTTTCCTGTGTCACCAGTTTTACATTCCGATGCACCTCTGCAGGTTTACTGTATCCCTTGGGCCTTTCCATTGACGATGAAACACAGAAATTGCATCGGAATTAAATATAAGAGACACAATGCCGACTTAAGTACAGGAAGACTGAGTCTTCCTACTGTCTATGCTTTGAGCGTTTCCTGTGTCACCAGTTTTACATTCCGATGCACCTCTGCAGGTTTACCTTATCCCTTGGACCTTCACAGTGGCGATGAAACACAGCAATTGCTTTGGAATTAAATATAAGAGGCACAATGCCGAATTAAGTACAGGAAGACTGAGTCTTCCTACTGTCTATGTTTTGAGCATTTACTGTGTCACCAGTTTTACATCCCGTTGCACCTCTGCAGGTTTACTGTTTACCCTTGGACCTTCCCATTGAGGATGAAACACAGAAATTGTATCGGAATAAAATATAAGAGGCACAATTCCGACTTAAGTACAGGTAGACTGAGCCTTCCTACTGTCTATGTTTTGAGCGTTTCCTGTGTCACCAGTTTTACCACCCGATGCAGCTCTGCAAGTTTACTGTATCCCTTGGACCTTCACAGTGACGATGAAACACAGAAATTGCATCGGAATTAAATAAAAGAGACACAATGGCGACTTAAGAACAGGAAGACTGAGTCATCCTACTGTCTATGTTTTGTGCTTTTCCTGTGGCACCAGTTTTACATTCCGATGCACCTCTGCAGGTTTACTGTATCCATTGGACCTTCCCATTGACGATGAAACACAGAAATTGCATCGGAATTAAATATAAGAGACACAATGCCGACTTAAGTACAGGAAGACTGAGTCTTAGTACTGTCTATGTTTCGAACGTTTCCTGTGTCACCAGTTTTACATTCCGATGCACCTCTGCAGGCTTACTGTATCCCTTGGACCTTCCCATTGACGATGAAACACAGAAATTGCATCGGAATTAAATGTAAGAGACACAATGCCGACTTAAGTACAGGAAGACTGAGTCTTAGTACTGTCTATGTTTTGAGCGCTTCCTGTGTCACCAGTTTTACATTCCGATGCACCTATGTAGGTTTACTGTATCCCTTGGGCCTTCCCATTGACGATGAAACACAGAAATTCCATCGGAATTAAATATAAGAGGCACAATGCCAAGTACAGGAAGGCTGAGTCTTCCTACTGTCTATGATTTCAGCGATTCCTGTGTCAACAGTTTTACATTCCGATGCACCTCTGTAGGTTTACTGTATCCCTTGGGCCTTCCCATTGACGATGAAACACAGAAATTGCATCGGAATTAAATATAAGAGACACAATGCCGACTTAAGAACAGGAAGACTGAGTCTTCGTACTGTCTATGTTTTGAGCGTTACCTGTGTCACGAGTTTTACATTCCGACGCACCTCTGCAGGTTTTCTGTATCCCTTGGCCCTGCCCATTGGCGATGAAACACAGAAATTCCATCGGAATTAAATATAGGAGGCACAATGCCGACTTAAGTACAGGAAGACTGAGTCTTCCTACTGTCTATGATTTGAGAGTTTCCTGTGTCACCAGTTTTACATTCCGATGCACCTCTGCAGGTTTACTGTTTACCCTTGGACCTTCCCATTGACGATGAAACCCAGAAATTGCACCGGAATTAAATATAAGAGACACAATGCCGACTTAAGTACAGGAAGACTGAGTCTTCAACTGTCAATGTTTTGAGCGTTTCCTGTGTCAACAGTTTTGCATTCCGATGCACCTCTGCAAGTTTGCTGTATCCCTAGGACCTTCACAGTGACGATGGAAGACAGAAATTGCATCGGAATCAAATATAAGAGACACAACGCCGACTTAAGAACAGGAAGACTGAGTCTTCCTACTGTCTATGTTTTTTAGCGTCTCCTGTGTCACCAGTTTTACATTCCGATGCCGCTCTGTAGGTTTACTGTATCCCGTGGGCCTTCCCATTGACGATGAAACACAGAAATTGCATCGGAATTAAATATATGAGACACAATGCCGACTTAAGTACAGGAAGGCTGAGTCTTAGTACTGTCTATGTTTTGAGCGTTTCCGGTGTCACCAGTTTTACATTCCGATGCACCTCTGCAGGTTTACTGTACCCATTGGACCTTCCCACTGACGATGAAACAGAGAAATTGCATCGGAATTAAACATAAGAGACACAACGACGACTTAAGTACAAGAAAACTGAGTATTCTTACGGTCTATGCTTTGACCGTTTCCTTTGTCACCAGTTTTACATTCCGATGCACCTCTGCAGGTTTACTGTATCCATTGGACCTTCACAGTGATGATGAAACACAGAAATAGCATCGGAATTAAATGTAAGAGACACAATGCCGACATAAGTACAGGAAGACTGAGTCTTCCTACTGTCTATGTTTTGAGCGTTTCCTCTGTCACGAGTTTTACATTCCGATGCACCTCTGCAGGTTTACTGTATCCCTTGGACCTTCCCATTGACGATGAAACACAGAAATTGCATCGGAATTAAATGTAAGAGACACAATGCCGACTTAAGAACAGGATGACTGAGTCTTAGTACTGTCTATGTTTTGAGCGTTTCCTGTGTCACCAGTTTTACATTCCGATGCACCTCTGTAGGTTTACTGTATCCCTTGGGCCTTCCCATTGACGATGAAACACAGAAATTGCATCGAAATTAAATATAAGAGACACAATGTCGACTTAAGTACAGGAAGACTGAGTCTTCTACTGTCTATGTTTTGAGCGTTTCCTGTGTCAACAGTTTTACATTCCGATGCACCTCTGCAAGTTTGCTGTATCCCTTGGACCTTCACAGTGACGATGGAAAACAGAAATTGCATCGGAATTAAATATAAGAGACACAATGCCGACTTAAGAACAGGAAGACTGAGTCTTCATACTGTCTACGTTTTTTAGCGTTTCCTGTGTCACCAGTTTTACACTCCGATGCACCTCTGTTTGTTGACTGTATCCCTTGGGCCTTCCCATTGACGATGAAACACAGAAATTGCATCGGAATTAAATATAAGAGACACAATGCCGACTTAAGTACAGGAAGACTGAGTCTTCCTACTGTCTATGTATTGAGCGTTTCCTGTGTCACCAGTTTTACATTCCGATGCACCTCTGCAGGTTTCCTGTATCGCATGGACCTTCCCATTGACGATGAAACACAGAAATTGCATCGGAATTAAATATAAGAGACACAATGCCGACTTAAGTACAGGACGACTGAGTCTTCGTACTACCTATGTTTTGAGCGTTTCCTGTGTCACCAGTTTTACATTCCGATGCACCTCTGTAGGTTTACTGTATCCCTTGGACCTTCCCATTGACGATGAAACACAGAAATTGCATCGGAATTAAATATTAGAGACACAATGCCGACTTAAGAACAGGAAGACTGAGTCATCCTACTGTCTATGTTTTGAGCGTTTCCTGTGTCACCTGTTTTACATTTCGATGCACCTCTGCTGGTTTACTGTATCCCTACTACCTTCCCATAGACGATGAAACACATAATTAGCATCGGAATTAAATATTAGAGACACAATGCCGACTTTAGAACAGGAGGACTGAGTCTTCCTACTGTCTATGATTTGATCGTTTCCTGTGTCACCAGTTTTACATTCCGATGCACCTCTGCAGGTTTACTGTATCCCTTGGACCTTCCCATTGACGAGGAAACACAGATATTGCGTTGGAATTAAATATAAGAGACACAATACCGACTTAAGTACAGGAAAACTGAGTCTTAGTACTGTCTATGTTTTGAGCGTTTCCTGTGTCACCAGTCTTACATTCCGATAGACCTCTGCAGGTTAACTGTATCACTTGGACCTTCCCATTGACGATGAAACACAGAAATTGCATCGGAATTAAATATAAGAGACACAGCCGACTTAAGTACAGGAAGACTGAGTCTTCGTACTGTTTATGATTTGAGCGTTTCCTGTGTCACCAGTTTTAGATTCCGATGCACCTCTGCAGGTTTACTGTACCCATTGGACCTTCCCATTGATGATGAAACACAGAAATTGCATCGGAATTAAATATTAGAGACACAATGCCGATTTTAGAACAGGAGGACTGAGTCTTCCTACTGTCTATGATTTGATCGTTTCCTGTGTCACCAGTTTTACATTCCGATGCACCTCTGCAGGTTTACTGTATCCCTTGGACCTTCCCATTGATGATGAAACACAGAAATTGCATCGGAATTAAATATTAGAGACACAATGCCGACTTTAGATCAGGAGGACTGAGTCTTCCTACTGTCCATGTTTTGAGCGTTTCCTGAATCACTAGTTGTACATTCCGATGCACCTCTCCAGGTTTACTGTATCCATTGGACCTTCCCATTGATGATGAAACACAGAAATTGCATCGGAATTAAATATTAGAGACACAATGCCGACTTTAGATCAGGAGGACTGAGTCTTCCTACTGTCTATGATTTGAGCGTTTCCTGTGTCACCAGTTTTACATTCCGATGCACCTCTGCAGGTTTACTGTTTACCCTTGGACCTTCCCATTGACGATGAAACACAGAAATTGCATCGGAATTAAATATAAGAGACACAATGCCGACTTAAGTACAGGAAGACTGAGTCTTCGTACTGTCTATGTTTTGAGCGTTTCCTGTGTCAACAGTTTTTCATTCCGATGCACCTCTGTAGGTTTACTGTTTACCCTTGGACCTTCCCATTGACGATGAAACACAGAAATTGCATCGGAATTAAATATAAGAGACACAATAAAGACTTAAGTACAGGAAGACTGAGTCTTCTACTGTCTATGTTTTGAGCGTTTCCTGTTTCACCAGTTTTACATTCAGATGCACCTCTGCAAGTTTACTGTATCCCTTGGACCTTCACAGTGACGATGAAAGACAGAAATTGCATCGGAATTAAATATAAGAGACACAATGCCGACTTAAGAACAGGAAGACTGAGACTTCCTACTGTCTATGTTTTTTAGCGTTTCCTGTGTCACCAGTTTTACATTCCGATGCACCTCTGGAGGTTTACTGTATCCCTTGGGCCTTCCCATTGACGATGAAACACAGAAAATGCATCGGAATTAAATATAAGAGACACAATGCCGACTTAAGTACAGGAAGACAGAGTCTTCCTACTGTCTATGCTTAGAGCGTTTCCTGTGTCACCAGTTTTACATTCCGATGCACCTCTGCAGGTTTACTGTACCCATTGGACCTTCCCATTGACGATGAAACAGAGAAATTGCATCGGAATTAAATATAAGAGACACAACGCCGACTTAAGTACAAGAAAACTGAGTCTTAGTACTGTCTATGTTTTGAGCGTTTCCTGTGTCACCAGTTTTACATTCCGATGCACCTCTGTAGGTTTGCTGTATCCCTTGGACCTTCCCATTGACGATGAAATACAGAAATTGCATCGGAATTAAATATAAGAGACACAATGCCGACTTAAGTACAGGAAGACTGAGTCTTCGTACTGTCTACGTTTTGAGCGTTTCCTGTGTCACGAGTTTTACATTCCGACGCACCTCTGCAGGTTTACTGTATCCCTTGGCCCTTCCCATTGGCGATGAAACACAGAAATTCCATCGGAATTAAATATAAGAGGCACAATGCCGACTTAAGTACAGGAAGACTGAGTCTTCCTACTGTCTATGTTTTGAGCGTTTCCTGTGTCACCAGTTTTACATTCCGATGCACCTCTGCAGATTTACTGTTTACCCTTGGACCATCCCATTGACGATGAAACACAGAAATTGCATCGGAATTTAATATAAGTGTCACAAAGCCGACTTAAGTACAGGAAGACTGAGTCTTCCTACTCTCCATGTTTTGAGCGTTTCCTGTGTCACCACTTTTACATTCCGATGCACCTCTGGAAGTTTACTGTATCCCTTGGATCTTCACTTTGACGATGAAAGACAGAAATTGCATCGGAATTAAATAAAAGAGACACAATGCCTACTTAAGAACAGGAAGACTGAGTCTTCCTACTGTCTATGTTTCTTAGCGTTTCCTGTGTCACCAGTTTTACATTCCGATGCACCTCTGCAGGTTTACTGTATCCCTTGGGCCTTTCCATTGACGATGAAACACAGAAATTGCATCGGAATTAAATATAAGAGACACAATGCCGACTTAAGTACAGGAAGACTGAGTCTTCCTACTGTCTATGCTTTGAGAGTTTCCTGTGTCACCAGTTTTACATTCCGATGCACCTCTGCAGGTTTACCTTATCCCTTGGACATTCACAGTGACGATGAAACACAGCAATTGCTTTGGAATTAAATATAAGAGGCACAATGCCGACTTAAGTACAGGAAGACTGAGTCTTCCTACTGTCTATGTTTTGAGCGTTTCCTGTGTCACCAGTTTTACATTCCGATGCACCTCTGCAGGTTTACTGTATCCCTTGGACCTTCCCATTGATGATGAAACACAGAAATTGCATCGGAATTAAATATTAGAGACACAATGCCGACTTTAGATCAGGAGGACTGAGTCTTCCTACTGTCCATGTTTTGAGCGTTTCCTGAATCACTAGTTGTACATTCCGATGCACCTCTCCAGGTTTACTGTATCCATTGGACCTTCCCATTGATGATGAAACACAGAAATTGCATCGGAATTAAATATTAGAGACACAATGCCGACTTTAGATCAGGAGGACTGAGTCTTCCTACTGTCTATGATTTGAGCGTTTCCTGTGTCACCAGTTTTACATTCCGATGCACCTCTGCAGGTTTACTGTTTACCCTTGGACCTTCCCATTGACGATGAAACACAGAAATTGCATCGGAATTAAATATAAGAGACACAATGCCGACTTAAGTACAGGAAGACTGAGTCTTCGTACTGTCTATGTTTTGAGCGTTTCCTGTGTCAACAGTTTTTCATTCCGATGCACCTCTGTAGGTTTACTGTTTACCCTTGGACCTTCCCATTGACGATGAAACACAGAAATTGCATCGGAATTAAATATAAGAGACACAATAAAGACTTAAGTACAGGAAGACTGAGTCTTCTACTGTCTATGTTTTGAGCGTTTCCTGTTTCACCAGTTTTACATTCAGATGCACCTCTGCAAGTTTACTGTATCCCTTGGACCTTCACAGTGACGATGAAAGACAGAAATTGCATCGGAATTAAATATAAGAGACACAATGCCGACTTAAGAACAGGAAGACTGAGACTTCCTACTGTCTATGTTTTTTAGCGTTTCCTGTGTCACCAGTTTTACATTCCGATGCACCTCTGGAGGTTTACTGTATCCCTTGGGCCTTCCCATTGACGATGAAACACAGAAAATGCATCGGAATTAAATATAAGAGACACAATGCCGACTTAAGTACAGGAAGACAGAGTCTTCCTACTGTCTATGCTTAGAGCGTTTCCTGTGTCACCAGTTTTACATTCCGATGCACCTCTGCAGGTTTACTGTACCCATTGGACCTTCCCATTGACGATGAAACAGAGAAATTGCATCGGAATTAAATATAAGAGACACAACGCCGACTTAAGTACAAGAAAACTGAGTCTTAGTACTGTCTATGTTTTGAGCGTTTCCTGTGTCACCAGTTTTACATTCCGATGCACCTCTGTAGGTTTGCTGTATCCCTTGGACCTTCCCATTGACGATGAAATACAGAAATTGCATCGGAATTAAATATAAGAGACACAATGCCGACTTAAGTACAGGAAGACTGAGTCTTCGTACTGTCTACGTTTTGAGCGTTTCCTGTGTCACGAGTTTTACATTCCGACGCACCTCTGCAGGTTTACTGTATCCCTTGGCCCTTCCCATTGGCGATGAAACACAGAAATTCCATCGGAATTAAATATAAGAGGCACAATGCCGACTTAAGTACAGGAAGACTGAGTCTTCCTACTGTCTATGTTTTGAGCGTTTCCTGTGTCACCAGTTTTACATTCCGATGCACCTCTGCAGATTTACTGTTTACCCTTGGACCATCCCATTGACGATGAAACACAGAAATTGCATCGGAATTTAATATAAGTGTCACAAAGCCGACTTAAGTACAGGAAGACTGAGTCTTCCTACTCTCCATGTTTTGAGCGTTTCCTGTGTCACCACTTTTACATTCCGATGCACCTCTGGAAGTTTACTGTATCCCTTGGATCTTCACTTTGACGATGAAAGACAGAAATTGCATCGGAATTAAATAAAAGAGACACAATGCCTACTTAAGAACAGGAAGACTGAGTCTTCCTACTGTCTATGTTTCTTAGCGTTTCCTGTGTCACCAGTTTTACATTCCGATGCACCTCTGCAGGTTTACTGTATCCCTTGGGCCTTTCCATTGACGATGAAACACAGAAATTGCATCGGAATTAAATATAAGAGACACAATGCCGACTTAAGTACAGGAAGACTGAGTCTTCCTACTGTCTATGCTTTGAGCGTTTCCTGTGTCACCAGTTTTACATTCCGATGCACCTCTGCAGGTTTACCTTATCCCTTGGACATACACAGTGACGATGAAACACAGCAATTGCTTTGGAATTAAATATAAGAGGCACAATGCCGAATTAAGTACAGGAAGACTGAGTCTTCCTACTGTCTATGTTTTGAGCATTTACTGTGTCACCAGTTTTACATCCCGTTGCACCTCTGCAGGTTTACTGTTTACCCTTGGACCTTCCCATTGAGGATGAAACACAGAAATTGTATCGGAATAAAATATAAGAGGCACAATTCCGACTTAAGTACAGGTAGACTGAGCCTTCCTACTGTCTATGTTTTGAGCGTTTCCTGTGTCACCAGTTTTACCACCCGATGCAGCTCTGCAAGTTTACTGTATCCCTTGGACCTTCACAGTGACGATGAAACACAGAAATTGCATCGGAATTAAATAAAAGAGACACAATGGCGACTTAAGAACAGGAAGACTGAGTCATCCTACTGTCTATGTTTTGTGCTTTTCCTGTGGCACCAGTTTTACATTCCGATGCACCTCTGCAGGTTTACTGTATCCATTGGACCTTCCCATTGACGATGAAACACAGAAATTGCATCGGAATTAAATATAAGAGGCACAATGCCAAGTAAAGGAAGACTGAGTCTTCCTACTGTCTATGATTTGAGCGTTTCCTGTGTCACCAGTTTTACATTCCGATGCACCTCTGCAGGTTTACTGTTTACCCTTGGACCTTCCCATTGACGATGAAACACAGAAATTGCATCGGAATTAAATAAAAGAGACACAATGGCGACTTAAGAACAGGAAGACTGAGTCATCCTACTGTCTATGTTTTGAGCGTTTCCTGTGTCACCAGTTTTACATTCAGATGCACCTCTGCAAGTTTACTGTATCCCTTGGGCCTTCACAGTGGCGATGAAACAGAGAAATTGCATCGGAATTAAATATAAGAGGCACAACGTCGACTTAAGTACAAGAAAACTGAGTCTTCTTACGGTCTATGTTTTGAGCGTTTCCTGTGTCACTAGTTTTACATTCCGATACAACTCTGCAGGTTTACTGTATCCGTTGGACCTTCCCATTGACGATGAAACACAGAAATTGCATCGGAATTAAATATAAGAAACACAATGCCGACTTAAGTACAGGAAGACTGAGTCTTCCTACTGTCTATGCTTTGAGCGTTTCCTGTGTCACCAGTTTTACATTCCGTTGTACCTCTGCAGGTTTACTGTATCCATTGGACCTTCCCATTGACGATGAAACACAGAAATTGCATCGGAATTAAATATAAGAGACACAATGACGTCTTAAGTACAGGAAGACTGAGTCTTCCTACTGTCTATGTTTTGAGCGTTTCCTGTGTCACCAGTTTTACATTCCGATGCACCTCTGCAGGTTTACTGTATCCCTACGACCTTCCCATTGACGATGAAACACAGAATTTGCATCGGAATTAAATATTAGAGACACAATGCCGACTTTAGAACAGGAGGACTGAGCCTTCCTACTGTCTATGATTTGATCGTTTCCTGTGTCACCAGTTTTACATTCCGATGCACCTCTGCAGGGTTACTGTATCCCTTGGACCTTCCCATTGACGATGAAACACAGATATTGCATTGGAATTAAATGTAAGAGACACAATACCGACTTAAGTACAGGAAAACTGAGTCTTAGTACTGTCTATGTTTTAAGCGTTTCCTGTGTCACCAGTCTTACATTCCGATACACCTCTGCAGGTAAACTGTATCACTTGGACCTTCCCATTGACGATGAAACACAGAAATTGCATCGGAATTAAATATAAGAGACAATGCCGACTTAAGTACAGGAAGACTGAGTCTTCCTACTGTCTATGTTTTGAGCGTTTCCTGAATCACTAGTTGTACATTCCGATGCACCTCTCCAGGTTTACTGTATCCATTGGACCTTCCCATTGATGATGAAACACAGAAATTGCATCGGAATTAAATATTAGAGACACAATGCCGACTTTAGATCAGGAGGACTGAGTCTTCCTACTGTCTATGTTTTGAGCGTTTCCTGAATCACTAGTTGTACATTCCGATGCACCTCTCCAGGTTTACTGTATCCACTGGACCTTCCCATTGATGATGAAACACAGAAATTGCATCGGAATTAAATATTAGAGACACAATGCCGACTTTAGATCAGGTGGACTGAGTCTTCCTACTGTCTATGATTTGAGCGTTTCCTGTGTCACCAGTTTTACATTCCGATGCACCACTGAAGGTTTACTGTTTACCCTTGGACCTTCCCATTGACGATGAAACACAGAAATTGCATCGGAATTAAATATAAGAGACACAATGCCGATTTAAGTACAGGAAGACTGAGTCTTCTACTGTCTATGTTTTGAGCGTTTCCTGTTTCAACAGTTTTACATTCCGATGCACCTCTGCAAGTTTGCTGTATCCCTTGGACCTTCACAGTGACGATGGAAGGCAGAAATTGCATCGGAATTAAATATATGAGACACAATGCCGACATAAGAACAGGAAGACTGAGTCTTCCTACTGTCTATGTTTTTTAGCGTCTCCTGTGTCACCGGTTTTACTTTCCGGTGCACCTCTGTAGGTTTACTGTATCCCTTGGGCCTTCCCATTGACGATGAAACACAGAAATTGCATCGGAATTAAATATAAGAGACACAATGCCGACTTAAGTACAGGAAGACTCATTCTTCCTACTGTCTATGCTTTGAGCGTTTCCTGTGTCACCAGTCTTACATTCGGATGCACCTCTGCAAGTTTACTGTATCCCTTGGACCTTCCCATTGACGATGAAACACAGAAATTGCATCGGAATTAAATATAAGAGACACAATGCCGACTTAAGTACAGGAAGACTGACACATCGTACTGTCTATGCTTTGAGCGTTTCCTGTGTCACGAATCTTACATTCCGACGCACCTCTGCAGGATTACTGTACCCCTTGGGCCCTTCCCATTGGTGATGAAACACAGAAATTCCATCGGAATTAAATATAAGAGGCACAATGCCGACTTAAGTACAGGAAGACTGAGTCTTCCTACTGTCTATGATTTGAGCGTTTCCTGTGTCACCAGTTTTACATTCCGATGCACCTCTGCAAATTTACTGTAACCCTTGGACCTTCACAGTGACGATGAAACACAGAAATTGCATCGGAATTAAATATAAGACGCACAATACCAACTTAAGTGGAGGAAGACTGAGTCTTCTACTGTCTATGTTTTGAGCGTTTCCTGTGTCACCAGTTTTACATTCAGATGCACCTCTGCAAATTTACTGTAACCCTTGGACCTTCACAGTGGCGATGAAACAGAGAAATTGCATCGGAATTAAATATAAGAGGCACAACGTCAACTTAAGTACAAGAAAACTGAGTCTTCTTACGGTCTATGTTTTGAGCGTTTCCTGTGTCACTAGTTTTACATTCCGATACAACTCTGCAGGTTTACTGTATCCGTTGGACCTTCCCATTGACGATGAAACACAGAAATTGCATCGGAATTAAATATAAGAAACACAATGCCGACAGAAGTACACGAAGACTGAGTCTTCCTACTGTCTATGCTTTGAGCGTTTCCTGTGTCACCAGTTTTACATTCCGTTGTACCTCTGCAGGTTTACTGTATCCATTGGACCTTCCCATTGACGATGAAACAGAGAAATTGCATCGGAATTAAATATAAGAGACACAATGACGTCTTAAGTACAGGAAGACTGAGTCTTCCCACTGTCTATGTTTTGAGCGTTTCCTGTGTCACCAGTTTTACATTCCGATGCACCTCTGCAGGTTTACTGTATCCCTACGACTTTCCCATTGACGATGAAACACAGAATTTGCATCGGAATTAAATATTAGAGACACAATGCCGACTTTAGAACAGGAGGACTGAGTCTTCCTACTGTCTATGATTTGATCGTTTCCTGTGTCACCAGTTTTACATTCCGATGCACCTCTGCAGGTTTACTGTATCCCTTGGACCTTCCCATTGACGATGAAACACAGATATTGCATTGGAATTAAATGTAAGAGACACAATACCGACTTAAGTACAGGAAAACTGAGTCTTAGTACTGTCTATGTTTTAAGCGTTTCCTGTGTCACCAGTCTTACATTCCGATACACCTCTGCAGGTAAACTGTATCACTTGGACCTTCCCATTGACGATGAAACACAGAAATTGCATCGGAATTAAATATAAGAGACAATGCCGACTTAAGTACAGGAAGACTGAGTCTTCCTACTGTCTATGTTTTGAGCGTTTCCTGAATCACTAGTTGTACATTCCGATGCACCTCTCCAGGTTTACTGTATCCATTGGACCTTCCCATTGATGATGAAACACAGAAATTGCATCGGAATTAAATATTAGAGACACAATGCCGACTTTAGATCAGGAGGACTGAGTCTTCCTACTGTCTATGTTTTGAGCGTTTCCTGAATCACTAGTTGTACATTCCGATGCACCTCTCCAGGTTTACTGTATCCATTGGACCTTCCCATTGATGATGAAACACAGAAATTGCATCGGAATTAAATATTAGAGACACAATGCCGACTTTAGATCAGGTGGACTGAGTCTTCCTACTGTCTATGATTTGAGCGTTTCCTGTGTCACCAGTTTTACATTCCGATGCACCACTGCAGGTTTACTGTTTACCCTTGGACCTTCCCATTGACGATGAAACACAGAAATTGCATCGGAATTAAATATAAGAGACACAATGCCGATTTAAGTACAGGAAGACTGAGTCTTCTACTGTCTATGTTTTGAGCGTTTCCTGTGTCAACAGCTTTACATTCCGATGCACCTCTGCAAGTTTGCTGTATCCCTTGGACCTTCACAGTGACGATGGAAGGCAGAAATTGCATCGGGATTAAATATATGAGACACAATGCCGACATAAGAACAGGAAGACTGAGTCTTCCTACTGTCTATGTTTTTTAGCGTCTCCTGTGTCACCGGTTTTACTTTCCGGTGCACCTCTGTAGGTTTACTGTATCCCTTGGGCGTTCCCATTGACGATGAAACACAGAAATTGCATCGGAATTAAATATAAGAGACACAATGCCGACTTAAGTACAGGAAGACTCATTCTTCCTACTGTCTATGCATTGAGCGTTTCCTGTGTCACCAGTTTTACATTCCGTTCCAACTCTGCAGGTTTACTGTATCCATTGGACCTTCCCATTGACGGTGAATCACAGAAAATTCATCGGATTTAAATATAAGAGACACAATGCCGACTTAAGTACAGGAAGACTGAGTCTTCCTACTGTCTATGTTTTGAGCGTTTCCTGGGTGAACAGTTTTGCATTCCGATGCACCTCTTCAGGTTTACTGTATCCCTTGGCCCTTCCCATTGGCGATGAAACACAGAAATTCCATCGGAATTTAATATTAGAGACACAATGCCGACTTAAGAACAGGAAGACTTAGTCTTCCTACTGTCTATGTTTTGAGCGTTTCCTGTGTCACCAGTTTTACATTCCGATGCACGTCTGCAGGTTTACTGTATCCCTTGGACCTTCCCATTGGCGATGAAACACATAAAGTTGCATCGAAATTAAATATAAGTGACACAATGACGTCTTAAGTACAGGAAGACTGAGTCTTCCTACTGTCTATGAATTGAGCGTTTCCTGTGTCACCAGTTTTACATTCCGATGCACCTCTGCAGGTTTACTATATCCCTTGGACCTTCCCATTGACGATGAAACACAGAAATTGCATCGGAAATAAATATAAGAGACACAATGCCGACTTAAGTACAGGAAGACTCATTCTTCCTTCTGTCTATGTTTTGAGCGTTTCCTGTGTCACCAGTCTTGCATTCGGATGCACCTCTGCAGGTTTACTGTATCCCTTGGACCTTCCCATTGACGATGAAACACAGAAATTGCATCGGAATTAAATATAAGAGACACAATGCCGACTTAAGTACAGGAAGACTGAGTCTTCGTACTGTCTATGTTTTGAGCGTTTCCTGTGTCACGAGTTTTACATTCCGACGCACCTCTGCAGGTTTTCTGTATCCCTTGGCCCTGCCCATTGGCGATGAAACACATAAATTCCATCGGAATTAAATATAGGAGGCACAATGCCGACTTAAGTACAGGAAGACTGAGTCTTCCTACTGTCTATGATTTGAGAGTTTCCTGTGTCACCAGTTTTACATTCCGATGCACCTCTGCAGGTTTACTGTTTACCCTTGGACCTTCCCATTGACGATGAAACCCAGAAATTGCACCGGAATTAAATATAAGACACACAATGCCGACTTAAGTACAGGAAGACTGAGTCTTCAACTGTCAATGTTTTGAGCGTTTCCTGTGTCAACAGTTTTGCATTCCGATGCACCTCTGCAAGTTTGCTGTATCCCTTGGACCTTCACAGTGACGATGGAAGACAGAAATTGCATCGGAATCAAATATAAGAGACACAACGCCGACTTAAGAACAGGAAGACTGAGTCTTCCTTCTGTCTATGTTTTTTAGCGTCTCCTGTGTCACCAGTTTTACATTCCGATGCCGCTCTGTAGGTTTACTGTATCCCGTGGGCCTTCCCATTGACGATGAAAGACAGAAATTGCATCGGAATTAAATATATGAGACACAATGCCGACTTAAGTACAGGAAGACTGAGTCTTAGTACTGTCTATGTTTTGAGCGTTTCCTGTGTCACCAGTTTTACATTCCGATGCACCTCTGCAGGTTTACTGTACCCATTGGACCTTCCCACTGACGATGAAACAGAGAAATTGCATCGGAATTAAATATAAGTGACACAACGACGACTTAAGTACAAGAAAACTGAGTATTCTTACGGTCTATGCCTTGACCGTTTCCTGTGTCACCAGTTTTACATTCCGATGCACCTCTGCAGGTTTACTGTATCCATTGGAACTCCACAGTGATGATGAAACACAGAAATAGCATCGGAATTAAATGTAAGAGACACAATGCCGACTTAAGTACAGGAAGACTGAGTCTTCCTACTGTCTATGTTTTGAGCGTTTCCTCTGTCACGACTTTTACATTCCGATGCACCTCTGCAGGTTTACTGTATCCCTTGGACCTTCCCATTGACGCTGAAACACAGAAATTGCATCGGAATTAAATGTAAGAGACACAATGCCGACTTAAGAACAGGATGACTGAGTCTTAGTACTGTCTATGTTTTGAGCGTTTCCTGTGTCACCAGTTTTACATTCCGATGCACCTCTGTAGGTTTACTGTATCCCTTGGGCCTTCCCATTGACGATGAAACACAGAAATTGCATCGGAATTAAATATAAGAGACACAATGTCGACTTAAGTACAGGAAGACTGAGTCTTCTACTGTCTATGTTTTGAGCGTTTCCTGTGTCAACAGTTTTACATTCCGATGCCCCTCTGCAAGTTTGCTGTATCCCTTGGACCTTCACAGTGACGATGGAAAACAGAAATTGCATCGGAATTAAATATAAGAGACACAATGCCGACTTAAGAACAGGAAGACTGAGTCTTCATACTGTCTACGTTTTTTAGCGTTTCCTGTGTCACCAGTTTTACACTCCGATGCACCTCTGTTGGTTGACTGTATCCCTTGGGCCTTCCCATTGACGATGAAACACAGAAATTGCATCGGAATTAAATATAAGAGACACAATGCCGACTTAAGTACAGGAAGACTGAGTCTTCCTACTGTCTATGTTTTGAGCGTTTCCTGTATCACCAGTTTTAGATTCCGATGCACCTCTGCAGGTTTACTGTACCCATTGGACCTTCCCATTGACGATGAAACACAGAAATTGCATCGGAATTAAATATAAGAGACACAACGCCGACTTAAGTACACGAAAACTGAGTCTTCTTACGGTCTATGTTTTGAGCGTTTCCTGTGTCACTAGTTTTACATTCCGATACACCTCTGTAGGTTTACTGTATCCGTTGGACCTTCCCATTGACGATGAAACATAGAAATTGCATCGGAATTACATATAAAAGACACAATGCCGACTTAAGTACAGGAAGACTGAGTCTTCCTACTGTCTATGCTTTGAGCGTTTCCTGTGTCACAATTCTTACATTCGGATGCACCTCTGCTGGTTTACTGTATCCCTTGGACCTGCCCATTGACGATGAAGCACAGAAATTGCGTCGGAATTAAATATAAGAGACACAAATCCGACTTAAGTACAGGAAGACTGAGTCTTCGTACTGTCTATTTTTTGAGCGTTTCCTGTGTCACGAGTTTTACATTCCGACGCACCTCTGCAGGTTTACTGTATCCCTTGGCCCTTCCCATTGGCGATGAAACACAGAAATTCCATCGGAATTAAATATAAGAGGCACAATGCCAACTTAAGTACAGGAAGACTGAGTCTTCCTACTGTCTACGATTTGAGCGTTTCCTGTGTCACCAGTTTTACATTCCGATGCACCTCTGCAGGTTTACTGTTTACGCTTGGACCTTCCCATTGACGATGAAACACAGAAATTGCATCGGAATTAAATATAAGAGACACAATGCCGACGTAAGTACAGGAAGACTGAGTCTTCAACTGTCTATGTTTTGAGCGTTTCCTGTGTCAACAGTTTTACATTCCGATGCACCTCTGTTGGTTGACTGTATCCCTTGGGCCTTCCCATTGACGATGAAACACAGAAATTGCATCGGAATTAAATATAAGAGACACAATGCCGACTTAAGTACAGGAAGACTGAGTCTTCCTACTGTCTATGTTTTGAGCGTTTCCTGTGTCACCAGTTTTAGATTCCGATGCACCTCTGCAGGTTTACTGTACCCATTGGACCTTCCCATTGACGATGAAACAGAGAAATTGCATCGAAATTAAATATAAGAGACACAACGCCGACTTAAGTACAAGAAAACTGAGTCTTCTTACGGTCTATGTTTTGAGCGTTTCCTGTGTCACTAGTTTTACATTACGATACACCTCTGCAGGTTTACTGTATCCGTTGGACCTTCCCATTGACGATGAAACATAGAAATTGCATCGGAATTAAACATAAGAGACACAATGCTGACTTAAGTACAGGAAGACTGAGTCTTCCTACTGTCTATGCTTTGAGCGTTTCCTGTGTCACCAGTTTTACATTCCGTTGCACCTCTGTAGGTTTACTGTATCCATTGGACCTTCACAGTGATGATAAAACACAGAAATTGCATCGGAATTAAATGTAAGAGACACAATGCCGACTTAAGTACAGGAAGACTGAGTCTTAGTACTGTCTATGTTTTGAGCGTTTCCTGTGTCACCAGTTTTACATTTCGATGCACCTCTGCAGGTTTACTGTATCCCTTGGACCTTCCCATTGACAATGAAACACAGAAATTGCATCGGAATTAAATATAAGAGACACAATGCCGACTTAAGTACAGGAAGACTCATTCTTCCTACTGTCTATGTTTTGAGCGTTTCCTGTGTCTCCATTCTTACATTCGGATGCACCTCTGCAGGTTTACTGTATCCCTTGGACCTTCCCATTGACGATGAAGCACAGAAATTGCGTCCGAATTAAATATAAGAGACACAATGCCGACTTAAGTACAGGAAGACTGAGTCTTCGTACTGTTTATGATTTGAGCATTTCCTGTGTCACCAGTTTTAGATTCCGATGCACCTCTGCAAGTTTGCTGTATCCCTTGGACCTTCCCATTGACGATGAAGCACAGAAATTGCGTCGGAAAATAATATAAGAGACACAATGCCGACTTAAGTACAGGAAGACTGAGTATTCGTACTGTCTATGTTTTGAGCGTTTCCTGTGTCACGAGTTTTACATTCCGACGCACCTCTGCAGGTTTACTGTATCCCTTGGCCCTTCCCATTGGCGATGAAACACAGAAATTCCATCGGAATTAAATATAAGAGGCACAATGCCACCTTAAGTACCGGAAGACTGAGTCTTCCTACTGTCTATAATTTGAGCGTTTCCTGTGTCACCAGTTTTACATTCCGATGCACCTCTGCAGGTTTACTGTTTACCCTTGGACCTTCCCATTGACGATGAGACACAGAAATTGCATCGGAATTAAATATAAGAGACACAATGCCGACGTAAGTACAGGAAGACTGAGTCTTCAACTGTCTATGTTTTGAGCGTTTCCTGTGTCACGAGTTTTACATTCCGACGCACCTCTGCAGGTTTACTGTATCCCTTGGCCCTTCCCATTGGCGATGAAACACAGAAATTGCATCGCAATTAAATATAAGAGGCACAATGCCGACTTAAGTACAGGAAGACTGAGTCATCGTACTGTTTATGATTTGAGCGTTTCCTGTGTCAGCAGTTTTAGATTCCGATGCACCTCTGCAGGTTTACTGTACCCATTGGACCTTCCCATTGACGATGAAACAGAGAAATTGCATCGGAATTAAATATAAGAGACACAACGCCGACTTAAGTACAAGAAAACTGAGTAATCTTACGGTCTATGCTTTGAGCGTTTCCTGTGTCACCAGTTTTACATTCCGATGCACCTCTGCAGGTTTACTGTATCTATTGGACCATCACAGTGATGATGAAACACAGAAATAGCATCGGAATTAATGTAAGAGACACAATGCCGACTTAAGTACATGATGACTGAGACTTAGTACTGTCTATGTTTTGAGCGTTTCCTGTGTCACCAGTTTTACATTCCAATGCACCTCTGCAGGATTACTGTTTACCCTTGGACCTTCCCATTGACGATGAAACACAGAAATTGCATAGGAATTAAATATAAGAGACACAATACCGACTTAAGTACAGGAAGACTGAGTCTTCTACTGTCTATGTTTTGAGCGTTTCCTGTTTCACCAGTTTTACATTCAGATGCACCTCTGCAAGTTTACTGTATCCCTTGGACCTTCACAGTGACGATGAAAGACAGAAATTGCATCGGAATTAAATATAAGAGACACAATGCCGACTTAAGAACAGGAAGACTGAGTCTTCCTACTGTCTATGTCTTTAGCGTTTCCTGTGTCACCAGTTTTACATTCCGATGCACCTCTGTAGGTTTACTGTATCCCTTGGGCCTTCCCATTGCCGATGAGACACAGAAAATGCATCGGAATTAAATATAAAAGACACAATGCCGATTTAAGTACAGGAAGACAGAGTCTTCCTACTGTCTATGTTTTGAGCGTTTCCTGTGTCACCAGTTTTACATTCCGATGCACCTCTGCAGGTTTACTGTACCCATTGCACCTTGCCATTGACGATGAAACAGAGAAATTGCATCGGAATTAAATATAAGAGACACAACGCCGACTTAAGTACAAGAAAACTGAGTCTTCTTACGGTCTATGTTTTGAGCGTTTCCTGTGTCACCAGTTTTACATTCCGATACACCTCTGCAGGTTTACTGTATCCGTTGGACCTTCCCATTGACGATGAAACACAGAAATTGCATCGGAATTAAATATAAGAGACACAATGCCGACTTAAGAACAGGAAGACTGAGTCTTCATACTGTCTATGTTTTTTAGCGTTTCCTCTGTCACCAGTTTTACATTCCGATGCACCTCTGTTGGTTGACTGTACCCCTTGGGCCTTCCCATTGACGATGAAACACAGAAATTGCATCGGAATTAAATATAAGAGACACAATGCCGACTTAAGTACAGGAAGACTGAGTCTTCCTACTGTCTATGTTTTGAGCGTTTCCTGTGTCACCAGTTTTAGATTCCGATGCACCTCTGCAGGTTTACTGTACCCATTGGACCATCCCATTGACGATGAAACAGAGAAATTGCATCGAAATTAAATATAAGAGACACAACACCGACTTAAGTACAAGAAAACTGAGTCTTCTTACGGTCTATGTTTTGAGCGTTTCCTGTGTCACTAGTTTTACATTACGATACACCTCTGCAGGTTTACTGTATCCGTTGGACCTTCCCATTGACGATGAAACATAGAAATTGCATCGGAATTAAATATAAGAGACACAATGCCGACTTAAGTACAGGAAGACTGAGTCTTCCTACTGTCTATGCTTTGAGCGTTTCCTGTGTCACCAGTTTTACATTCCGTAGCACCTCTGTAGGTTTACTGTATCCATTGGACCTTCACAGTGATGATGAAACACAGAAATCGCATCGGAATTAAATGTAAGAGACACAATGCCGACTTAAGTACAGGAAGACTGAGTCTTAGTACTGTCTATGTTTTGAGCGTTTCCTGTGTCACCAGTTTTACATTTCGATGCACCTCTGCAGGTTTACTGTATCCCTTGGACCTTCACAGTGATGATGAAACACAGAAATTGCATCGGAATTAAATATAAGAGACACAATGCCGACTTAAGTACAGGAAGACTCATTCTTCCTACTGTCTATGATTTGAGCGTTTCCTGTGTCACCAGTTTTACATTCCGATGCACCTCTGCAGGTTTACTGTATCCATTGGACCTTCCCATTGACGATGAAACACAGAAATTGAATCGGAATTAAATATAAGAGACACAACGCCGACTTAAGTACAAGAAAACTGAGTCTTCTTACGGGCTATGTTTTGAGCGTTTCCTGTGCCACCAGTTTTACATTCCGACGCACCTCTGCAGGTTTACTGTATCCCTTGGACCTTCCCATTGGCGATGAAACACAGAAATTGCATCGGAATTAAATATAAGAGACACAATGACGTCTTAAGTACAGGAAGACTGAGTCTGCCTACTGTCTTTGTTTTGAGCGTTTCCTGTGTCACCAGTTTTACATTCCGATGCACCTCTGCAGGTTTACTGTATCCCTTGGACCTTCACAATGACGATGACGCACAGAAATTCCATGGGAATTAAATATAAGAGACACAATGCCGACTTTAGTAGAGGAAGACTGAGTCTTCCTACTGTCTATGTTTCGAACGTTTCCTGTGTCACCAGTTTTACATTCCGATGCACCTCTGCAGATTTACTGTTTACCCTTGGACCTTCCCATTGACGATGAAACACAGAAATTGCATCGGAATTAAATATTAGAGACACAATGCCGACTTAAGAACAGGAAGACTGAGTCATCCTACTGTCTATGTTTTGAGCGTTTCCTGTGTCACGAGTTTTACATTCCGATGCACCTCTGCAGGTTTACTGTATCCCTTGGCCCTTCCCATTGGCGATGAAACACAGAAATTCCATCGGAATTAAATATAAGAGGCACAATGCCACCTTAAGTACAGGAAGACTGAGTCTTCCTACTGTCTATGATTTGAGCGTTTCCTGTGTCACCAGTTTTACATTCCGATGCACCTCTGCAGGTTTACTGTTTACCCTTGGACCTTCCCATTGACGATGAGACACAGAAATTGCATCGGAATTAAATATAAGAGACACAATGCCGACGTAAGTACAGGAAGACTGAGTCTTCAACTGTCTATGTTTTGAGCGTTTCCTGTGTCACCAGTTTTACATTCCGTTGCACCTCTGCAGGTTTACTGTATCCATTGGACCATCCCATTCACGGTGAATCACAGAAATTTCATCGGATTTAAAGAGACACAATGCCGACTTAAGAACAGGAAGACTGAGTCATCCTACTGTCTATGTTTTGAGCGTTTCCTGTGTCACCAGTTTTACATTCCGATGCACCTCTGAAGGTTTACTGTATCCCTTGGAAATTCCCATTGACGATGAAACACAGAAATTGCATCGGAATTAAATATAAGAGACACAATGCCGACTTAAGTACAGGAAGACTGAGTCTTCTTACGGGCTATGTTTTGAGCGTTTCCTGTGTCACCAGTTTTACATTCTGACGCACCTCTGCACGTTTACTGTATCACTTGGACCTTCCCATTGGCGATGAAACACAGAAATTGCATCGGAATTAAATATAAGAGACACAATGCCGACTTAAGTACAGGAAGACTGAGTCTTAGTACTGTCTATGTTTTGAGCGTTTCCTGTGTCCCCAGTTTTACATTCCGATGCACCTCTGCAGGTTTACTGTATCCCTTGGTCCTTCCCATTGACGATGAAACACAGAAATTGCATCGGAATTAAATATAAGAGACACAATGCCGACTTAAGTACAGGAA
Source organism: Schistocerca nitens (assembly GCF_023898315.1). Taxonomy (NCBI): domain Eukaryota; kingdom Metazoa; phylum Arthropoda; class Insecta; order Orthoptera; family Acrididae; genus Schistocerca; species Schistocerca nitens. The sequence goes on from NW_026045897.1 coordinate 6,293,029, forward strand.
GACTGAGTCTTTGTACTGTCTACGTTTTGAGCGTTTCCTGTGTCACGAGTTTTACATTCCGACGCACGTCTGCAGGTTTACTGTATCCCTTGGCCCTTCCGATTGGCGATGAAACACAGAAATTCCATCGGAATTAAATATACGAGGCACAATGCCAACTTAAGTACAGGAAGATTGAGTCTTCCTACTGTCTACGATTTGAGCGTTTCCTGTGTCACCAGTTTTACATTCTGATGCACCTCTGCAGGTTTACTGTTTACCCTTGGACCTTCCCATTGACGATGGAAAACAGAAATTGCATCGGAATTAAATATAAGAGACACAATGCCGACTTAAGAACAGGAAGACTGAGTCTTCATACTGTCTATGTTTTTTAGCGTTTCCTCTGTCACCAGCTTTACATTCCGATGCACCTCTGTTGGTTGACTGTATCCCTTGGGCCTTCCCATTGACGATGAAACACAGAAATTGCATCGGAATTAAATATAAGAGACACAATGCCGACTTAAGTACAGGAAGACTGAGTCTTCCTACTGTCTATGTTTTGAGCGTTTCCTGTGTCACCAGTTTTAGATTCCGATGCACTTTTGCAGGTTTACTGTACCCATTGGACCTTCCCATTGACGATGAAACAGAGAAATTGCATCGTAATTAAATATAAGAGACACAACGCCGACTTAAGTACAAGAAAACTGAGTCTTCTTACGGTCTATGTTTTGAGCGTTTCCTGTGTCACTAGGTTTACATTCCGATACACCTCTGCAGGTTTACTGTATCCGTTGGACCTTCCCATTGATGATGAAACATAGAAATTGCATCGGAATTAAATATAAGAGACACAATGCCGACTTAAGTACAGGAAGACTGAGTCTTCCTACTGTCTATGCTTTGAGCGTTTGCTGTGTCACCAGTTTTACATTCCGTTGCACCTCTGTAGGTTTACTGTATCCATTGGACCTTCACAGTGATGATGAAACACAGAAATTGCATCGGAAATAAATGTAAGAGACACAATGCCGACTTAAGTACAGGAAGACTGAGTCTTAGTACTGTCTATGTTTTGAGCGTTTCCTGTGTCACCAGTTTTACATTTCGATGCACCTCTGCAGGTTTACTGTATCCCTTGGACCTTCCCATTGACGATGAAACACAGAAATTGCATCGGAATTAAATATAAGAGACACAATGCCGACTTAAGTACAGGAAGACTGAGTATTCGTACTGTCTATGTTTTGAGCGTTTCCTGTGTCACGAGTTTTACATTCCGACGCACCTCTGCAGGTTTACTGTATCCCTTGTCCCTTCCCATTGGCGATGAAACACAGAAATTCCATCGGAATTAAATATAAGAGGCACAATGCCACCTTAAGTACAGGAAGACTGAGTCTTCCTACTGTCTATGTTTTGAGCGTTTCCTGTGTCACCAGTTTTACATTCAGATGCACCTCTGCAAGTTTACTATATCCCTTGGACCTTCACAGTGACGATGAAAGACAGAAATTGCATCGGAATTAAATATAAGAGACACAATGCCGACTTAAGTACAGGAAGACTGAGTCTACCTCCTGTCTATGATCTGAGCGATTCCTGTGTCACCAGTCTTACATTCCGATGCACCTCTGCAGATTTACTGTATCGCATGGACCTTCCCATTGACGATGAAACACAGAAATTGCATCGGAATTAAATATAAGAGACACAATGACGTCTTAAGTACAGGAAGACTGAGTATTCCTAATGTTTATGTATTGAGCGTTTCCTGTGTCACCAGTTTTACATTCCGATGCACGTCTACAGGTTTACTGTATCCATTGGACCTTCCCATTGACGATGAAACACAGAAATTCCATGGGAATTAAATATAAGAGAAACAATGCCGACTTAAGTACAGGACGACTGAGTCTTCGTACTGCCTATGTTTTGAGCGTTTCCTGTGTCACCATTATTACATTCCGATTCACCTCTGTAGGTTTACTGTATCCCTTGGACCTTCCCATTGACGATGAAACACAGAAATTGCATCGGAATTAAATATTAGAGACACAATGCCGACTTAAGAACAGGAAGACTGAGTCTTCCTACTGTCTATGTTTTTTAGCGTTTCCTGTGTCACCAGTTTCACATTCCGATGCACCTCTGTAGGTTTACTGTATCCCTTGGATCTTCACAGTGACGAAGAAAGACAGAAATTGCATCGGAATTAAATAAAAGAGACACAATGCCTACTTAAGAACAGGAAGACTGAGTCTTCCTACTGTCTATGTCTTTTAGCGTTTCCTGTGTCACCAGTTTTACATTCCGTTGCACCTCTGTAGGTTTACTGTATCCATTGGACCTTCACATTGATGATGAAACACGGTAATTGCATCGGAATTAAATGTAAGAGACACAATGCCGACTTAAGTACAGGAAGACTGAGTCTTAGTACTGTCTATGTTTTGAGCGTTTCCCGTGTCACCAGTTTTACATTCCGATGCACCTCTGTAGGTTTACTGTATCCCTTGGACCTTCCCATTGACGATGAAATACCGAAATTGCATCGGAATTAAATATAAGAGACACAATGCCGACTTAAGTACTGGAAGACGCATTCTTCCTACTGTCTATGATTTGAGCGTTTCCTGTGTCACCAGTCTTACATTCGGATGCACCTCTGCAGGTTTACGGTATCCCCTGGTCCTTCCCATTGACGATGAAACACAGAAATTGCATCGGAATTAAATATAAGAGACACAATGCCGACTTAAGTACAGGAAGACTGAGTTTTCATACTGTCTATGTATTGAGCGTTTCCTGTGTCACCAGTTTTACATTCCGATGCACCTCTGCAGGTTTACTGTACCCATTGGACCTTCCCATTGACGATGAAACAGAGAAATTGCATCGGAATTAAACATAAGAGAGACAACGCCGACTTAAGTACAAGAAAACTGAGTCTTCTTACGGTCTATGTTTGAGCGTTTCCTGTGTCACTAGTTTTACATTCCGATACACCTCTGCAGGTTTACTGTATCCGTTGGACCTTCCCATTGACGGTGAAACACAGAAATTGCATCGGAATTAAATATAAGAGGCACAATGCCGACTTAAGTACAGGAAGACTGAGTCTGCCTACTGTCTATGTTTTGAGCGTTTCCTGTGTCACCAGTTTTATATTCCGATGCACCTCTGCAGGTTTACTGTACCCATTGGACCTTCCCATTGACGATGAAACAGAGAAATTGCATCGGAATTAAATATAAGAGACACAACGCCGACTTAAGTACAAGAAAACTGAGTCTTCTTACGGTCAATGTTTTGAGCGTTTCCTGTGTCACTAGTTTTACATTCCGATACACCTCTGCAGGTTTACTGATCCGTTGGACCTTCCCATTGACGATGAAACACAGAATTTGCATCGGAATTAAATCTAAGATACACAATGTCGACTTATGTACAGGAAGACTGAGTCTTAGTACTGTCTATGTTTTGAGCGTTTCCTGTGTCACCAGTTTTACATTCCGATGCAACTCTGCAGGTTTACTGTATCCCTTGAACCTTCCCATTGACGATGAAACACAAAAATTTGCGTCGGAATTAAATATAAGAGACACAATGCCGACTTAAGTACAGGAAGACTGAGTCTTCGTACTGTCTATGTTTTGAGCGTTTCCTGTGTCACGACTTTTACATTCCGACGCACCTCTGCAGGTTTACTGTATCCCTTGGCCCTTCCCATTGGCGATGAAACACAGAAATTCCATCGGAATTAAATATAAGAGGCACAATGCCGACTTAAGTACAGGAAGACTGAGTCTTCCTACTGTCTATGATTTGAGCGTTTCCTGTGTCACCAGTTTTACATTCCGATGCACCTCTGCAGGTTTACTGTTTACCCTTGGACCTTCCCATTGACAATGAAAGAGAGAAATTGCATCGGAATTAAATATATGAGACACAATGCCGACTTAAGAACAGGAAGACTGAGTCTTCCTACTGTCTATGTATTTTAGCGATTCCTGTGTCACCAGTTTTACATTCCGATGCACCTCTGTAGGTTTACTGTATTCCTTGGGCTTTCCCATTGACGATGAAACACAGAAATTGCATCGGAATTAAATATAAGTGACACAATGCCGACTTAAGTACAGGAAGACTGAGTCTTCCTACTGTCTTCGTTTTGAGCGTTTCCTGTGTCACCAGTTTTACATTCCGATGCACCTCTGCAGGTTTACAGTAAACATTGGGCCTTCCCATTTACGATAAAACAGAGAAACTGCATCGGAATTAAATATAAGAGAGACAACGCCGACTTAAGTACAAGAAAACTGAGCCTTCTTACGGTCTATGTTTTGAGCGTTTCCTGTGTCACTAGTTTTACATTCCGATACACCTCTGCAGGTTTACTGTATCCGATGGACCTTCCCATTGACGGTGAAACACAGAAATTGCATCGGAATTAAATATAAGAGACACAATGGCGACTTAAGTACAGGAAGACTGAGTCTTCCTACTGTCTCTGCTTTGAGCGTTTCCTGTGTCACCAGTTTTACATTCCGCTGCACCTCTGCAGGTTTACTGTATCCATTGGACCTTCCCATTCACGGTGAATCACAGAAATTTCAATCGGATTTAAATATAAGAGACACAATGCCGACTTAAGTACAGGAAGAATGAGTCATCCTACTGTCTGTGTTTTGAGCGTTTCCTGTGTCACCAGTTTAACATTCCGATGCACCTCTGAAGGTTTATTGTATCCCTTGGACCTTCCCATTGACGATGAAACACAGAATTTGCATCGGAATTAAATATAAGAGACACAATGCCGACTTAAGTACAGGAAGACTGAGTCTACCTCCTGTCTATGATCTGAGCGATTCCTGTGTCACCAGTCTTACATTCCAATGCACCTCTGCAGATTTACTGTATCGCATGGACCTTCCCATTGACGATGAAACACAGAAATTGCATCGGAATTAAATATAAGAGACACAATGACGTCTTAAGTACAGGAAGACTGAGTCTTCCTAATGTCTATGTATTGAGCGTTTCCTGTGTCACCAGTTTTACATTCCGATGCACGTCTGCAGGTTTACTGTATCCATTGGACCTTCCCATTGATGATGAAACACAGATATTGCATCGGAATTAAATATAAGAGACACAACGCCGACTTAAGTACAAGAAAACTGAGTCTTCTTACGGTGTATGTTTGAGCGTTTCCTGTGTCACCAGTTTTACATTCCGACGCACCTCTGCAGGTTTACTGTATCCCATGGACCTTCCCATTGGCGATGAAACACAGAAAGTTGCATCGGAATTAAATATAAGAGACACAATGACGTCTTAAGTACAGGAAGACTGAGTCTTCCTACTGTCTATGTATTGAGCGTTTCCTGTGTCACCAGTTTTACATTCCGATGCACCTCTGCAGGTTTACTGTATCGCATGGACCTTCCCATTGACGATGAAACACAGAAATTGCATCGGAATTAAATATAAGAGACACAATGCCGACTTAAGTACAGGACGACTGAGTCTTCGTACTGCCTATGTTTTGAGCGTTTCCTGTGTCACCAGTTTTACATTCCGATGCACCTCTGTAGGTTTACTGTATCCCTTGGACCTTCCCATTGACGATGAAACACAGAAATTGCATCGGAATTAAATATTAGAGACACAATGCCGACTTAGGAACAGGAAGACTGAGTCATCCTACTGTCTATGTTTTGAGCGTTTCCTGTGTCACCCGTTTTACATTCCGATGCACCTCTTCAGGTTTACTGTACCCATTGGACCTTCCCATTTACGATGAAACAGAGAAACAGCATCGGAATTAAATATAAGAGAGACAACGCCGACTTAAGTACAAGAAAACTGAGCCTTCTTACGGTCTATGTTTTGAGCGTTTCCTGTGTCACTAGTTTTACATTCCGATACACCTCTGCAGGTTTACTGTATCCCTTGGACCTTCCCATTGACGATTAAACACAGAAATTGCATCGGAATTAAATATAAGAGACACAATGCCGACTTAAGTACAGGAAGACTGAGTCTACCTCCAGTCTATGATCTGAGCGATTCCTGTGTCACCAGTCTTACATTCCGATTCACCTCTGCAGATTTACTGTGTCGCATGGACCTTCCCATTGACGATGAAACACAGAAATTGCATCGGAATTAAATATAAGAGACACAATGCCGACTTAAGTACAGGAAGACTGAGTCTTCCTACTGTCTATGCATTGAGCGTTTCCTGTGTCACCAGTTTTACATTCCGATGCACCTCTGCAGGTTTACTGTATCCATTGGACCTTCCCATTGACGATGAAACACAGAAATTGAATCGGAATTAAATATAAGAGACACAACGCCGACTTAAGTACAAGAAAACTGAGTCTTCTTACGGGCTATGTTTTGAGCGTTTCCTGTGCCACCAGTTTTACATTCCGACGCACCTCTGCAGGTTTACTGTATCCCTTGGACCTTCCCATTGGCGATGAAACACAGAAATTGCATCGGAATTAAATATAAGAGACACAATGACGTCTTAAGTACAGGAAGACTGAGTCTGCCTACTGTCTTTGTTTTGAGCGTTTCCTGTGTCACCAGTTTTACATTCCGATGCACCTCTGCAGGTTTACTGTATCCCTTGGACCTTCACAATGACGATGACGCACAGAAATTCCATGGGAATTAAATATAAGAGACACAATGTCGACTTAAGTAGAAGAAGACTGAGTCTTCCTACTGTCTATGTTTCGAGCGTTTCCTGTGTCACCAGTTTTACTTTCCGATGCACCTCTGCAGATTTACTGTTTACCCTTGGACCTTCCCATTGACGATGAAACACAGAAATTGCATCGGAATTAAATATTAGAGACACAATGCCGACTTAAGAACAGGAAGACTGAGTCCTCCTACTGTCTATGTTTTGAGCGTTTCCTGTGTCACCAGTTTTACATTCCGATGCACCTCTGGAAGTTTACTGTATCCCTTGGATCTTCACAGTGACGATGAAACACAGCAATTGCTTTGGAATTAAATATAAGAGACACAATGCCGACTTAAGTACAGGAAGACTGAGTCTTCCTACTGTCTATGTTTTGAGCATATACTGTGTCACCAGTATTACATCCCGTTGCACCTCTGCAGGTTTACTGTTTACCCTTGGACCTTCCCATTGAGGATGAAACACAGAAATTGTATCGGAATTAAATATAAGAGGCAGAATGCCGACTTAAGTACAGGAAGACTGAGCCTTGCTACTGTCTATGTTTTGAGCGTTTCCTGTGTCACCAGTTTTACATTCCGATGCAGCTCTGCAAGTTTACTGTATCCCTTGGACCTTCACAGTGACGATGAAACACAGAAATTGCATCGGAATTAAGTAAAAGAGACACAATGGCGACTTAAGTACAGGAAGACTGAGTCCTCCTACTGTCTATGTTTTTTAGCGTTTCCTGTGTCACCAGTTTTACATTCCGATGCACCTCTGCAGGTTTACTGTCTCTCTTGGACATTCCCATTGACGATGAAACACAGAAATTGCATGGGAATTAAATATAAGAGTCACAATGCCGACTTAAGTACAGGAAGACTATGTCTTCCTACTGTCTATGTTTTGAGCGTTTCCTGTGTCACCAGTTTTACATTCCGATGCAGCTCTGCAGGTTTACTGTATCCCTACGACCTTCCATTTGACGATGAAACACAGAAATTGCATCGGTATTAAATATTAGAGACACAATGCCGACTTTAGAACAGGAGGACTGAGTCTTCCTACTGTCTATGATTTGATCGTTTCATGTGTCACCAGTTTAACATTCCGATGCACCTCTGCAGGTTTACTGTATCCCTTAGACCTTCCCATTGACGATGAAACACAGAAATTGCATCGGAATTAAATATAAGAGACAATGCCGACTTAAGTACAGGAACACTGAGTCTTCCTACTGTCTATGTTTTGAGCGTTTCCTGAATCACTAGTTTTACATTCCGATGCACCTCTCCAGGTTTACTGTATCCATTGGACCTTCCCATCGATGATGAAACACAGAAATTGTATCGGAATAAAATATAAGAGGCAGAATGCCGACTTAAGTGCAGGAAGACTGAGCCTTGCTACTGTCTATGTTTTGAGCGTTTCCTGTGTCACCAGTTTTACATTCTGATGCAGCTCTGCAAGTTTACTGTATCCCTTGGACCTTCACAGTGACGATGAAACACAGAAATTGCATCGGAATTAAGTAAAAGAGACACAATGGCGACTTAAGAACAGGAAGACTGAGTCCTCCTACTTTCTATGTTTTTTAGCGTGTCCTGTGTCACCAGTTTTACATTCCGATGCACCTCTGCAGGTTTACTGTCTCTCTTGGGCATTCCCATTGACGATGAAACACAGAAATTGCATCGGAATTAAATATAAGAGTCACAATGCCGACTTAAGTACAGGAAGACTGAGTCTTCCTACTGTCTATGTTTTGAGCGTTTCCTGTGTCACCAGTTTTGCATTCCGATGCACCTCTGCACGTGTACTGTATCCATTGGACCTTCCCATTGACGATGAAACACAGAAATTGCATCGAAATTAAATATAAGAGACACAACGCCGACTTATGTACAAGGAAACTGAGTCTTCTTTCGGTCTATTTTTTGAGCGTTTCCTGTGTCACCAGTTTTACATTCCGATGCAGCTCTGCAGGTTTACTGTATCCCTACGACCTTCCCATTGACGACGAAACACAGAATTTGCATCGGAATTAAATATTAGAGACACAATGCCGACTTTAGAACAGGAGGACTGAGTCTTCCTACTGTCTATGATTTGATCGTTTCCTGTGTCACCAGTTTAACATTCCGATGCACCTCTGCAGGTTTACTGTATCCCTTGGACCTTCCCATTGACGATGAAACACAGAAATTGCATCGGAATTAAATATAAGAGACAATGCCGACTTAAGTACAGGAAGACTGAGTCTTCCTACTGTCTATGTTTTGAGCGTTTCCTGAATCACTAGTTTTACATTCCGATGCACCTCTCCAGGTTTACTGTATCCATTGGACCTTCCCATCGATGATGAAACACAGAAATTGCATCGGAATTAAATATTAGAGACACAATGCCGACTTTAGATCCGGAGGACTGAGTCTTCCTACTGTCTATGTTTTGAGCGTTTCCTGTGTCACCAGTTTTACATTCCGATGCACCTCTGCAGGCTTAATGTATCCCTTGAACCTTCCCATTGACGATGAAACACAGAAATTGCATCGGTATTAAATATAAGAGACACAATGCCGACTTAAGTACAGGAAGACTCAGTCTTCGTACTGTCTATGATTTGAGCGTTTCCTGTGTCACCAGTTTTACATTCCGATGCACTTCTCTAGGTTTACTGTATCCATTGGACCTTCCCATTGACGATGAAACACAGAAATTGCATCGAAATTAAATATTAGAGACACAAAGCCGACTGAAGAACAGGAAGACTGAGTCATCCTACTGTCTATGTTTTGTGCTTTTCCTGTGGCACCAGTTTTACATTCCGATGCACCTCTGCAGGTTTACTGTATCCATTGGACCTTCCCATTGACGATGCAACGGAATTAAATATAAGAGGCACAATGCCAAGTACAGGAAGACTGAGACTTCCTACTGTCTATGATTTGAGCGTTTCCTGTGTCACCAGTTTTACATTCCGATGCACCTCTGCAGGTTTACTGTTTACCCTTGGACCTTCCCATTGACGATGAAACACAGAAATTGCATCGGAATTAAATATAAGAGACACAATGCCGATTTAAGTACAGGAAGACTGAGTCTTCTACTGTCTATGTTTTGAGCGTTTCCTGTGTCAACAGTTTTACATTCCGATGCACCTCTGCAAGTTTGCTGAATCCCTTGGACCTTCACAGTGACGATGGAAGGCAGAAATTGCATCGGAATTAAATATATGAGACACAATGCCGACTTAAGAACAGGAAGACTGAGTCTTCCTACTGTCTATGTTTTTTAGCGTTTCCTGTGTCACCAGTTTTAGATTCCGATACACCTCTGCAGGTTTACTGTACCCATTGGACCTTCCCATTGATGATGAAACACAGAAATTGCATCGGAATTAAATATAAGAAACACAACGCCGACTTAAGTACAAGAAAACTGAGTATTCTTACGGTCAATGATTTGAGCGTTTCCTGTGTCAACAGTTTTACATTCCGTTGCACCTCTGTAGGTTTACTGTATCCATTGGACCTTCACAGTGATGATGAAACACAGAAATTGCATCGGAATTAAATGTAAGAGACACAATGCCGACTTAAGTACAGGAAGACTGAGTCTTAGTACTGTCTATGTTTTGAGCGTTTCCTGTGTCACCAGTATTACATTCCGATGCACCTCTGCAGGTTTACTGTATCCCTTGGACCTTCCCATTGACGATGAAACACAGAAATTGCATCGGAATTAAATATAAGAGACACAATGCCGACTTAAGTACAGGAAGACTCATTCTTCCTACTGTCTATGTTTTGAGCGTTTCCTGTGTCACCATTCTTACATTCGGATGCACCTCTGCAGGTTTACTGTATCCCTTGGAACTTCCCATTGACGATGAAGCACAGAAATTGCGTCGGAATTAAATATAAGAGACACAATGCCGACTTAAGTACAGGAAGACTGAGTCTTCGTACTGTCTACGTTTTGAGCGTTTCCTGTGTCACGAGTTTTACATTCCGACGCACCTCTGCAGGTTTACTGTATCCCTTGGCCCTTCCCATTGGCGATGAAACACAGAAATTCCATCGGAATTAAATATAAGAGGCACAATGCCGACTTAAGTCCAGGAAGACTGAGTCTTCCTACTGTCTATGATTTGAGCGTTTCCTGTGTCAACAGTCTTACATTCAGATGCAACTCTGCAGGTTTACTGTTTACCCTTGGACCTTCCCATTGACGATGAAACACAGAAATTGCATCGGAATTGAATATAAGAGACACAATACCGACTTAAGTACAGGAAGACTGAGTCTTCTACTGTCTATGTTTTGAGCGTTTCCTGTGTCACCAGTTTTACATTCAGATGCACCTCTGCAAGTTTACTGTATCCCTTGGACCTTCACAGTGACGATGAAAGACAGAAATTGCATCGGAATTAAATATAAGAGACACAATGCCGACTTAAGAACAGGAAGACTGAGTCATCCTACTGTCTATGTTTTTTAGCGTTTCCTGTGTCACCAGTTTTACATTCCGATGCACCTCTGTAGGTTTACTGTATTCCTTGGGCCTACCCATTGACGATGAAACACAGAAATTGCATCGGAATTAAATATAAGAGACACAATGCCGACTTAAGTACAGGAAGACTGAGTTTTCATACTGTCTATGTATTGAGCGTTTCCTGTGTCACCAGTTTTACATTCCGATGCACCTCTGCAGGTTTACTGTACCCATTGGACCTTCCCATTGACGATGAAACAGAGAAATTGCATCGGAATTAAACATAAGAGAGACAACGCCGACTTAAGTACAAGAAAACTGAGTCTTCTTACGGTCTATGTTTGAGCGTTTCCTGTGTCACTAGTTTTACATTCCGATACACCTCTGCAGGTTTACTGTATCCGTTGGACCTTCCCATTGACGGTGAAACACAGAAATTGCATCGGAATTAAATATAAGAGGCACAATGCCGACTTAAGTACAGGAAGACTGAGTCTGCCTACTGTCTATGTTTTGAGCGTTTCCTGTGTCACCAGTTTTATATTCCGATGCACCTCTGCAGGTTTACTGTACCCATTGGACCTTCCCATTGACGATGAAACAGAGAAATTGCATCGGAATTAAATATAAGAGACACAACGCCGACTTAAGTACAAGAAAACTGAGTCTTCTTACGGTCAATGTTTTGAGCGTTTCCTGTGTCACTAGTTTTACATTCCGATACACCTCTGCAGGTTTACTGATCCGTTGGACCTTCCCATTGACGATGAAACACAGAATTTGCATCGGAATTAAATCTAAGATACACAATGTCGACTTATGTACAGGAAGACTGAGTCTTAGTACTGTCTATGTTTTGAGCGTTTCCTGTGTCACCAGTTTTACATTCCGATGCAACTCTGCAGGTTTACTGTATCCCTTGAACCTTCCCATTGACGATGAAACACAGAAATTGCATCGGAATTAAATATAAGAGACACAATGCCGACTTAAGTACAGGAAGACTGAGTCTTCGTACTGTCTATGTTTTGAGCGTTTCCTGTGTCACGACTTTTACATTCCGACGCACCTCTGCAGGTTTACTGTATCCCTTGGCACTTCCCATTGGCGATGAAACACAGAAATTCCATCGGAATTAAATATAAGAGGCACAATGCCGACTTAAGTACAGGAAGACTGAGTCTTCCTACTGTCTATGATTTGAGCGTTTCCTGTGTCACCAGTTTTACATTCCGATGCACCTCTGCAGGTTTACTGTTTACCCTTGGACCTTCCCATTGACAATGAAAGAGAGAAATTGCATCGGAATTAAATATAAGAGACACAATGCCGACTTAAGAACAGGAAGACTGAGTCTTCCTACTGTCTATGTATTTTAGCGATTCCTGTGTCACCAGTTTTACATTCCGATGCACCTCTGTAGGTTTACTGTATTCCTTGGGCTTTCCCATTGACGATGAAACACAGAAATTGCATCGGAATTAAATATAAGTGACACAATGCCGACTTAAGTACAGGAAGACTGAGTCTTCCTACTGTCTTCGTTTTGAGCGTTTCCTGTGTCACCAGTTTTACATTCCGATGCACCTCTGCAGGTTTACAGTAAACATTGGGCCTTCCCATTTACGATAAAACAGAGAAACTGCATCGGAATTAAATATAAGAGAGACAACGCCGACTTAAGTACAAGAAAACTGAGCCTTCTTACGGTCTATGTTTTGAGCGTTTCCTGTGTCACTAGTTTTACATTCCGATACACCTCTGCAGGTTTACTGTATCCGATGGACCTTCCCATTGACGGTGAAACACAGAAATTGCATCGGAATTAAATATAAGAGACACAATGGCGACTTAAGTACAGGAAGACTGAGTCTTCCTACTGTCTCTGCTTTGAGCGTTTCCTGTGTCACCAGTTTTACATTCCGCTGCACCTCTGCAGGTTTACTGTATCCATTGGACCTTCCCATTCACGGTGAATCACAGAAATTTCAATCGGATTTAAATATAAGAGACACAATGCCGACTTAAGTACAGGAAGAATGAGTCATCCTACTGTCTGTGTTTTGAGCGTTTCCTGTGTCACCAGTTTAACATTCCGATGCACCTCTGAAGGTTTATTGTATCCCTTGGACCTTCCCATTGACGATGAAACACAGAATTTGCATCGGAATTAAATATAAGAGACACAATGCCGACTTAAGTACAGGAAGACTGAGTCTACCTCCTGTCTATGATCTGAGCGATTCCTGTGTCACCAGTCTTACATTCCAATGCACCTCTGCAGATTTACTGTATCGCATGGACCTTCCCATTGACGATGAAACACAGAAATTGCATCGGAATTAAATATAAGAGACACAATGACGTCTTAAGTACAGGAAGACTGAGTCTTCCTAATGTCTATGTATTGAGCGTTTCCTGTGTCACCAGTTTTACATTCCGATGCACGTCTGCAGGTTTACTGTATCCATTGGACCTTCCCATTGATGATGAAACACAGATATTGCATCGGAATTAAATATAAGAGACACAACGCCGACTTAAGTACAAGAAAACTGAGTCTTCTTACGGTGTATGTTTGAGCGTTTCCTGTGTCACCAGTTTTACATTCCGACGCACCTCTGCAGGTTTACTGTATCCCATGGACCTTCCCATTGGCGATGAAACACAGAAAGTTGCATCGGAATTAAATATAAGAGACACAATGACGTCTTAAGTACAGGAAGACTGAGTCTTCCTACTGTCTATGTATTGAGCGTTTCCTGTGTCACCAGTTTACATTCCGATGCACCTCTGCAGGTTTACTGTATCGCATGGACCTTCCCATTGACGATGAAACACAGAAATTGCATCGGAATTAAATATAAGAGACACAATGCCGACTTAAGTACAGGACGACTGAGTCTTCGTACTGCCTATGTTTTGAGCGTTTCCTGTGTCACCAGTTTTACATTCCGATGCACCTCTGTAGGTTTACTGTATCCCTTGGACCTTCCCATTGACGATGAAACACAGAAATTGCATCGGAATTAAATATTAGAGACACAATGCCGACTTAGGAACAGGAAGACTGAGTCATCCTACTGTCTATGTTTTGAGCGTTTCCTGTGTCACCAGTTTTACATTCCGATGCACCTCTTCAGGTTTACTGTACCCATTGGACCTTCCCATTTACGATGAAACAGAGAAACAGCATCGGAATTAAATATAAGAGAGACAACGCCGACTTAAGTACAAGAAAACTGAGCCTTCTTACGGTCTATGTTTTGAGCGTTTCCTGTGTCACTAGTTTTACATTCCGATACACCTCTGCAGGTTTACTGTATCCCTTGGACCTTCCCATTGACGATTAAACACAGAAATTGCACCGGAATTAAATATAAGAGACACAATGCCGACTTAAGTACAGGAAGACTGAGTCTGCCTCCAGTCTATGATCTGAGCGATTCCTGTGTCACCAGTCTTACATTCCGATTCACCTCTGCAGATTTACTGTGTCGCATGGACCTTCCCATTGACGATGAAACACAGAAATTGCATCGGAATTAAATATAAGAGACACAATGACGTCTTAAGTACAGGAAGACTGAGTCTTCCTAATGTCTATGTATTGAGCGTTTCCTGTGTCACCAGTTTTACATTCCGATGCACGTCTGCAGGTTTACTGTATCCATTGGACCTTCCCATTGACGATGAAACACAGAAATTGCATCGGCATTAAATATAAGAGACAAAACGCCGACTTAAGTACAAGAAAACTGAGTCTTCTTACGGTGTATGTTTGAGCGTATCCTGTGTCACCAGTTTTACATTCCGACGCACCTCTACAGGTTTACTGTATCCCTTGGACCTTCCCATTGGCGATGAAACACAGAAAGTTGCGTCGGAGTTAAATATAAGAGACACAATGACATCTTAAGTACAGGAAGACTGAGTCTTCCTACTGTCTATGCATTGAGCGTTTCCTGTGTCACCAGTTTTACATTCCGATGCACCTCTGCAGGTTTACTGTATCGCATGGACCTTCCCATTGACGATGAAACACAGAAATTGCTTCGGAATTAAATATAAGAGACACAATGCCGACTTAAGTACAGGACGACTGAGTCTTCGTACTGCCTATGTTTTGAGCGTTTCCTGTGTCACCAGTTTTACATTCCGATGCACCTCTGTAGGTTTACTGTATCCCTTGGACCTTCCCATTGACGATTAAACACAGAAATTGCATCGGAATTAAATATTAGAGACACAATGCCGACTTAAGAACAGGAAGACTGAGTCATCCTACTGTCTATGATTTGAGCGTTTCCTGTGTCACCAGTTTTACATTCCGATGCAGCTCTGCAGGTTTACTGTATCCATTGGACCTTCCCATTGACGATGAAACACAGAAATTGAATCGGAATTAAATATAAGAGACACAACGCCGACTTAAGTACAAGAAAACTGAGTCTTCTTACGGGCTATGTTTTGAGCGTTTCCTGTGCCACCAGTTTTACATTCCGACGCACCTCTGCAGGTTTACTGTATCCCTTGGACCTTCCCATTGGCGATGAAACACAGAAATTGCATCGGAATTAAATATAAGAGACACAATGACGTCTTAAGTACAGGAAGACTGAGTCTGCCTACTGTCTTTGTTTTGAGCGTTTCCTGTGTCACCAGTTTTACATTCCGATGCACCTCTGCAGGTTTACTGTATCCCTTGGACCTTCACAATGACGATGACGCACGGAAATTCCATGGGAATTAAATATAAGAGACACAATGCCGACTTAAGTAGAGGAAGACTGAGTCTTCCTACTGTCTATGTTTCGAGCGTTTCCTGTGTCACCAGTTTTACATTCCGATGCACCTCTGCAGATTTACTGTTTACCCTTGGACCTTCCCATTGACGATGAAACACAGAAATTGCATCGGAATTAAATATTAGAGACACAATGCCGACTTAAGAACAGGAAGACTGAGTCATCCTACTGTCTATGTTTTGAGCGTTTCCTGTGTCACCAGTTTTACATTCCGATGCACCTCTGGAAGTTTACTGTATCCCTTGGATCTTCACAGTGACGATGAAACACAGCAATTGCTTTGGAATTAAATATAAGAGACACAATGCCGACTTAAGTACAGGAAGACTGAGTCTTCCTACTGTCTATATTTTGAGCATATACTGTGTCACCAGTATTACATCCCGTTGCACCTCTGCAGGTTTACTGTTTACCCTTGGACCTTCCCATTGAGGATGAAACACAGAAATTGTATCGGAATTAAATATAAGAGGCAGAATGCCGACTTAAGTACAGGAAGACTGAGCCTTGCTACTGTCTATGTTTTGAGCGTTTCCTGTGTCACCAGTTTTACATTCCGATGCAGCTCTGCAAGTTTACTGTATCCCTTGGACCTTCACAGTGACGATGAAACACAGAAATTGCATCGGAATTAAGTAAAAGAGACACAATGGCGACTTAAGAACAGGAAGACTGAGTCCTCCTACTGTCTATGTTTTTTAGCGTTTCCTGTGTCACCAGTTTTACATTCCGATGCACCTCTGCAGGTTTACTGTCTCTCTTGGACATTCCCATTGACGATGAAACACAGAAATTGCATCGGAATTAAATATAAGAGTCACAATGCCGACTTAAGTACAGGAAGACTATGTCTTCCTACTGTCTATGTTTTGAGCGTTTCCTGTGTCACCAGTTTTACATTCCGATGCAGCTCTGCAGGTTTACTGTATCCCTACGACCTTCCCATTGACGATGAAACACAGAAATTGCATCGGTATTAAATATTAGAGACACAATGCCGACTTTAGAACAGGAGGACTGAGTCTTCCTACTGTCTATGATTTGATCGTTTCATGTGTCACCAGTTTAACATTCCGATGCACCTCTGCAGGTTTACTGTATCCCTTAGACCTTCCCATTGACGATGAAACACAGAAATTGCATCGGAATTAAATATAAGAGACAATGCCGACTTAAGTACAGGAAGACTGAGTCTTCCTACTGTCTATGTTTTGAGCGTTTCCTGAATCACTAGTTTTACATTCCGATGCACCTCTCCAGGTTTACTGTATCCATTGGACCTTCCCATCGATGATGAAACACAGAAATTGTATCGGAATAAAATATAAGAGGCAGAATGCCGACTTAAGTGCAGGAAGACTGAGCCTTGCTACTGTCTATGTTTTGAGCGTTTCCTGTGTCACCAGTTTTACATTCTGATGCAGCTCTGCAAGTTTACTGTATCCCTTGGACCTTCACAGTGACGATGAAACACAGAAATTGCATCGGAATTAAGTAAAAGAGACACAATGGCGACTTAAGAACAGGAAGACTGAGTCCTCCTACTTTCTATGTTTTTTAGCGTGTCCTGTGTCACCAGTTTTACATTCCGATGCACCTCTGCAGGTTTACTGTCTCTCTTGGGCATTCCCATTGACGATGAAACACAGAAATTGCATCGGAATTAAATATAAGAGTCACAATGCCGACTTAAGTACAGGAAGACTGAGTCTTCCTACTGTCTATGTTTTGAGCGTTTCCTGTGTCACCAGTTTTGCATTCCGATGCACCTCTGCACGTGTACTGTATCCATTGGACCTTCCCATTGACGATGAAACACAGAAATTGCATCGAAATTAAATATAAGAGACACAACGCCGACTTATGTACAAGGAAACTGAGTCTTCTTTCGGTCTATTTTTTGAGCGTTTCCTGTGTCACCAGTTTTACATTCCGATGCAGCTCTGCAGGTTTACTGTATCCCTACGACCTTCCCATTGACGATGAAACACAGAATTTGCATCGGAATTAAATATTAGAGACACAATGCCGACTTTAGAACAGGAGGACTGAGTCTTCCTACTGTCTATGATTTGATCGTTTCCTGTGTCACCAGTTTAACATTCCGATGCACCTCTGCAGGTTTACTGTATCCTTTGGACCTTCCCATTGACGATGAAACACAGAAATTGCATCGGAATTAAATATAAGAGACAATGCCGACTTAAGTACAGGAAGACTGAGTCTTCCTACTGTCTATGTTTTGAGCGTTTCCTGAATCACTAGTTTTACATTCCGATGCACCTCTCCAGGTTTACTGTATCCATTGGACCTTCCCATCGATGATGAAACACAGAAATTGCATCGGAATTAAATATTAGAGACACAATGCCGACTTTAGATCCGGAGGACTGAGTCTTCCTACTGTCTATGTTTTGAGCGTTTCCTGTGTCACCAGTTTTACATTCCGATGCACCTCTGCAGGCTTAATGTATCCCTTGAACCTTCCCATTGACGATGAAACACAGAAATTGCATCGGTATTAAATATAAGAGACACAATGCCGACTTAAGTACAGGAAGACTGAGTCTTCGTACTGTCTATGATTTGAGCGTTTCCTGTGTCACCAGTTTTACATTCCGATGCACTTCTCTAGGTTTACTGTATCCATTGGACCTTCCCATTGACGATGAAACACAGAAATTGCATCGAAATTAAATATTAGAGACACAAAGCCGACTTAAGAACAGGAAGACTGAGTCATCCTACTGTCTATGTTTTGTGCTTTTCCTGTGGCACCAGTTTTACATTCCGATGCACCTCTGCAGGTTTACTGTATCCATTGGACCTTCCCATTGACGATGCATCGGAATTAAATATAAGAGGCACAATGCCAAGTACAGGAAGACTGAGACTTCCTACTGTCTATGATTTGAGCGTTTCCTGTGTCACCAGTTTTACATTCCGATGCACCTCTGCAGGTTTACTGTTTACCCTTGGACCTTCCCATTGACGATGAAACACAGAAATTGCATCGGAATTAAATATAAGAGACACAATGCCGATTTAAGTACAGGAAGACTGAGTCTTCTACTGTCTATGTTTTGAGCGTTTCCTGTGTCAACAGTTTTACATTCCGATGCACCTCTGCAAGTTTGCTGAATCCCTTGGACCTTCACAGTGACGATGGAAGGCAGAAATTGCATCGGAATTAAATATATGAGACACAATGCCGACTTAAGAACAGGAAGACTGAGTCTTCCTACTGTCTATGTTTTTTAGCGTTTCCTGTGTCACCAGTTTTAGATTCCGATACACCTCTGCAGGTTTACTGTACCCATTGGACCTTCCCATTGATGATGAAACACAGAAATTGCATCGGAATTAAATATAAGAAACACAACGCCGACTTAAGTACAAGAAAACTGAGTATTCTTACGGTCAATGATTTGAGCGTTTCCTGTGTCAACAGTTTTACATTCCGTTGCACCTCTGTAGGTTTACTGTACCCATTGGACCTTCACAGTGATGATGAAACACAGAAATTGCATCGGAATTAAATGTAAGAGACACAATGCCGACTTAAGTACAGGAAGACTGAGTCTTAGTACTGTCTATGTTTTGAGCGTTTCCTGTGTCACCAGTTTTACATTCCGATGCACCTCTGCAGGTTTACTGTATCCCTTGGACCTTCCCATTGACGATGAAACACAGAAATTGCATCGGAATTAAATATAAGAGACACAATGCCGACTTAAGTACAGGAAGACTCATTCTTCCTACTGGCTATGTTTTGAGCGTTTCCTGTGTCACCATTCTTACATTCGGATGCACCTCTGCAGGTTTACTGTATCCCTTGGAACTTCCCATTGACGATGAAGCACAGAAATTGCGTCGGAATTAAATATAAGAGACACAATGCCGACTTAAGTACAGGAAGACTGAGTCTTCGTACTGTCTATTTTTTGAGCGTTTCCTGTGTCACGAGTTTTACATTCCGACGCACCTCTGCAGGTTTACTGTATCCCTTGGCCCTTCCCATTGGCGATGAAACACAGAAATTCCATCGGAATTAAATATAAGAGGCACAATGCTAACTTAAGTACAGGAAGACTGAGTCTTCCTACTGTCTATGATTTGAGCGTTTCGTGTGTCAACAGTTTTACATTCCGATGCACCTCTGCAGGTTTACTGTTTACCCTTGGACCTTCCCATTGACGATGAAACACAGAAATTGCGTCGGATTTAAATATAAGAGACACAATGCCGACGTAAGTACAGGAAGACTGAGTCTTCAACTGTCTATGTTTTGAGCATTTCCTGTGTCAACAGTTTTACATTCCGATGCACCTCTGAAGGTTTACTGTATCCCTTGGGCCTTCCCATTGACGATGAAACACAGAAATTGCATCGGAATTAAATATAAGAGACACAATGCCGACTTAAGTAAAAGGAAGACTGAGTCTTCGTACTGTTTATGATTTGAGCGTTTCCTGTGTCACCAGTTTTAGATTCCGATGCACCTATGCAAGTTTGCTGTATCCCTTGGACCTTCACAGTGACGATGGAAAACAGAAATTGCATCGGAATTAAATATAAGAGACACAATGCCGACTTAAGAACAGGAAGACTGAGTCTTCATACTGTCTATGTCTTTTAGCGTTTCCTGTGTCACCATTTTTTAATCCGATGCTCCTCTGTTGGTTGACTGTATCCCTTGGGCCTTCCCATTGACGATGAAACACAGAAATTGCATCGGAATTAAATATAAGAGACACAATGCCGACTTAAGTACAGGAAGACTGAGTCTTCCTACTGTCTATGCTTTGAGCGTTTCCTGTGTCACCAGTTTTACATTCCGTTGCACCTCTGTAGGTTTACTGTATCCATTGGACCTTCACAGTGATGATGAAACACAGAAATTGCATCGGAATTAAATGTAAGAGACACAATGCCGACTTAAGTACAGGAAGACTGAGTCTTAGTACTGTCTATGTTTTGAGCGTTTCCTGTGTCACCAGTTTTACATTCCGATGCACCTCTGCAGGTTTACTGTATCCCTTGGACCTTCCCATTGACGATGAAACACAGAAATTGCATCGGAATTAAATATAAGAGACACAATGCCGACCTAAGTACAAGAAAACTGAGTCTTCTTACGGGCTATGTTTTGAGCGTTTCCTGTGCCACCAGTTTTACATTCCGACGCACCTCTGCAGGTTTACTGTATCCCTTGGACCTTCCCATTGGCGATGAAACACAGAAATTGCATCGGAATTAAATGTAAGAGACACAATGACGTCTTAAGTACAGGAAGACTGAGTCTGCCTACTGTCTATGTTTTGAGCGTTTCCTGTGTCACCAGTTTTACATTCCGATGCACCTCTGCAGGTTTACTGTATCCCATGGACCTTCACAATGACGATGACGCAGAGAAATTCCATGGGAATTAAATATAAGAGACACAATGCCGACTTAAGTAGAGGAAGACTGAGTCTTCCTACTGTCTATGTTTCGAGCGTTTCCTGTGTCACCAGTTTTACATTCCGATGCACCTCTGCAGATTTACTGTTTACCCTTGGACCTTCCCATTGTCGATGAAACACAGAAATTGCATCGGAATTTAATATAATAGTCACAAAGCCGACTTAAGTAAAGGAAGACTGAGTCTTCCTACTCTCCATGTTTCGAGCGTTTCCTGTGTCACCAGTTTTACATTCCGATGCACCTCTGGAAGTTTACTGTATCCCTTGGATCTTCACAGTGACGATGAAACACAGCAATTGCTTTGGAATTAAATATAAGAGACACAATGCCGACTTAAGTATAGGAAGACTGAGTCTTCCTACTGTCTATGTTTTGAGCATTTACTGTGTCACCAGTATTACATCCCGTTGCACCTCTGCAGGTTTACTGTTTACCCTTGGACCTTCCCATTGAGGATGAAACACAGAAATTGTATCGGAATTAAATATAAGAGGCAGAATGCCGACTTAAGTACAGGAAGACTGAGCCTTCCTACTGTCTATGTTTTGAGCGTTTCCTGTGTCACCAGTTTTACATTCCGATGCAGCTCTGCAAGTTTACTGTATCCCTTGGACCTTCACAGTGACGATGAAACACAGAAATTGCATCGGAATTAAGTAAAAGAGACACAATGGCGACTTAAGAACAGGAAGACTGAGTCCTCCTACTGTCTATGTTTTGTAGCGTTTCCTGTGTCACCAGTTTTACATTCCGATGCACCTCTGCAGGTTTACTGTATCCCTTGGACCTTCCCATTGACGATGAAACACAGATATTGCATTGGAATTAAATATAAGAGACACAACACCGACTTAAGTACAGGAAGACTGAGTCTTAGTACTGTCTATGTTTTGAGCGTTTCCTGTGTCACCAGTCATACATTCCGATACACCTCTGCAGGTTTACTGTATCACTTGGACCTTCCCATTGACGATGAAACACAGAAATTGCATCGGAATTAAATATAAGAGACAATGCCGACTTAAGTACAGGAAGACTGAGTCTTCCTACTGTCTATGTTTTGAGCGTTTCCTGAATCACTAGTTTTACATTCCGATGCACCTCTCCAGGTTTACTGCATCCATTGGACCTTCCCATCGATGATGAAACACAGAAATTGCATCGGAATTAAATATTAGAGACACAATGCCGACTTTAGATCAGGAGGACTGAGTCTTCCTACTGTCTATGTTTTGAGCGTTTCCTGTGTCACCAGTTTTACATTCCGATGCACCTCTGGAGGCTTATTGTATCCCTTGGACCTTCCCATTGACGATGAAACACAGAAATTGCATCGGTATTAAATATAAGAGACACAATGCCGACTTAAGTACAGGAAGACTGAGACTTCGTACTGTCTATGATTTGAGCGTTTCCTGTGTCACCAGTTTTACATTCCGATGCACTTCTCTAGGTTTACTGTATCCATTGGACCTTCCCATTGACGATGAAACACAGAAATTGCATCGAAATTAAATATTAGAGACACAATGCCGACTTAAGAACAGGAAGACTGAGTCATCCTACTGTCTATGTTTTGTGCTTTTCCTGTGGCACCAGTTTTACATTCCGATGCACCTCTGCAGGTTTACTGTATCCATTGGACCTTCCCATTGACGATGCATCGGAATTAAATATAAGAGGCACAATGCCAAGTACAGGACGACTGAGACTTCCTACTGTCTATGATTTGAGCGTTTCCTGTGTCACCAGTTTTACATTCCGATGCACCTCTGCAGGTTTACTGTTTACCCTTGGACCTTCCCATTGACGATGAAACACAGAAATTGCATCGGAATTAAATATAAGAGACACAATGCCGATTTAAGTACACGAAGACTGAGTCTTCTACTGTCTATGTTTTGAGCGTTTCCTGTGTCAACAGTTTTACATTCCGATGCACCTCTGCAAGTTTGCTGAATCCCTTGGACCTTCACAGTGACGATGGAAGGCAGAAATTGCATCGGAATTAAATATATGAGACACAATGCCGACTTAAGAACAGGAAGACTGAGTCTTCCTAATGTCTATGTTTTTTAGCGTTTCCTGTGTCAACAGTTTTACTTTCCGTTGCACCTCTGTAGGTTTACTGTATCCATTGGACCTTCACAGTGATGATGAAACACAGAAATTGCATCGGAATTAAATGTAAGAGACACAATGCCGACTTAAGTACAGGAAGACTGAGTCTTAGTACTGTCTATGTTTTGAGCGTTTCCTGTGTCACCAGTTTTACATTCCGATGCACTTCTGCAGGTTTACTGTATCCCTTGGACCTTCCCATTGACGATGAAACACAGAAATTGCATCGGAATTAAATATAAGAGACACAATGCCGACTTAAGTACAGGAAGACTCATTCTTCCTACTGTCTATGTTTTGAGCGTTTCCTGTGTCACCATTCTTACATTCGGATGCACCTCTGCAGGTTTACTGTATCCCTTGGAACTTCCCATTGACGATGAAGCACAGAAATTGCGTCGGAATTAAATATAAGAGACACAATGCCGACTTAAGTACAGGAAGACTGAGTCTTCGTACTGTCTATTTTTTGAGCGTTTCCTGTGTCACGAGTTTTACATTCCGACGCACCTCTGCAGGTTTACTGTATCCCTTGGCCCTTCCCATTGGCGATGAAACACAGAAATTCCATCGGAATTAAATATAAGAGGCACAATGCTAACTTAAGTACAGGAAGACTGAGTCTACCTACTGTCTATGATTTGAGCGTTTCGTGTGTCAACAGTTTTACATTCCGATGCACCTCTGCAGGTTTACTGTTTACCCTTGGACCTTCCCATTGACGATGAAACACAGAAATTGCGTCGGAATTAAATATAAGAGACACAATGCCGACGTAAGTACAGGAAGACTGAGTCTTCAACTGTCTATGTTTTGAGCGTTTCCTGTGTCAACAGTTTTACATTCCGATGCACCTCTGAAGGTTTACTGTATCCCTTGGGCCTTTCCATTGACGATGAAACACAGAAATTGCATCGGAATTAAATATAAGAGACACAATGCCGACTTAAGTACAGGAAGACTGAGTCTTCGTACTGTTTATGATTTGAGCGATTCCTGTGTCACCAGTTTTAGATTCCGATGCACCTCTGCAAGTTTGCTGTATCCCTTGGACCTTCACAGTGACGATGGAAAACAGAAATTGCATCGGAATTAAATATAAGAGACACAATGCCGACTTAAGAACAGGAAGACTGAGTCTTCATACTGTCTATGTCTTTTAGCGTTTCCTGTGTCACCATTTTTTAATCCGATGCTCCTCTGTTGGTTGACTGTATCCCTTGGGCCTTCCCATTGACGATGAAACACAGAAATTGCATCTGAATTAAATATAAGAGACACAATGCCGACTTAAGTACAGGAAGACTGAGTCTTCCTACTGTCTATGCTTTGAGCGTTTCCTGTGTCACCAGTTTTACATTCCGTTGCACCTCTGTAGGTTTACTGTATCCATTGGACCTTCACAGTGATGATGAAACACAGAAATTGCATCGGAATTAAATGTAAGAGACACAATGCCGACTTAAGTACAGGAAGACTGAGTCTTAGTACTGTCTATGTTTTGAGCGTTTCCTGTGTCACCAGTTTTACATTCCGATGCACCTCTGCAGGTTTACTGTATCCCTTGGACCTTCCCATTGACGATGAAACACAGAAATTGCATCGGAATTAAATATAAGAGACACCATGCCGACTTAAGTACAAGAAAACTGAGTCATCTTACGGGCTATGTTTTGAGCGTTTACTGTGCCACCAGTTTTACATTCCGACGCACCTCTGCAGGTTTACTGTATTCCTTGGACCTTCCCATTGGCGATGAAACACAGAAATTGCATCGGAATTAAATATAAGAGACACAATGACGTCTTAAGTACAGGAAGACTGAGTCTGCCTACTGTCTATGTTTTGAGCGTTTCCTGTGTCACCAGTTTTACATTCCGATGCACCTCTGCAGGTTTACTGTATCCCTTGGACCTTCACAATGACGATGACGCAGAGAAATTCCATGGGAATTAAATATAAGAGACACAATGCCGACTTAAGTAGAGGAAGACTGAGTCTTCCTACTGTCTATGTTTCGAGCGTTTCCTGTGTCACCAGTTTTACATTCCGATGCACCTCTGCAGATTTACTGTTTACCCTTGGACCTTCCCATTGACGATGAAACACAGAAATTGCATCGGAATTTAATATAATAGTCACAAAGCCGACTTAAGTAAAGGAAGACTGAGTCTTCCTACTCTCCATGTTTCGAGCGTTTCCTGTGTCACCAGTTTTACATTCCGATGCACCTCTGGAAGCTTACTGTATCCCTTGGATCTTCACAGTGACGATGAAACACAGCAATTGCTTTGGAATTAAATATAAGAGACACAATGCCGACTTAAGTACAGGAAGACTGAGTCTTCCTACTGTCTATGTTTTGAGCATTTACTGTGTCACCAGTATTACATCCCGTTGCACCTCTGCAGGTTTACTGTTTACCCTTGGACCTTCCCATTGAGGATGAAACACAGAAATTGTATCGGAATTAAATATAAGAGGCAGAATGCCGACTTAAGTACAGGAAGACTGAGCCTTCCTACTGTCTATGTTTTGAGCGTTTCCTGTGTCACCAGTTTTACATTCCGATGCAGCTCTGCAAGTTTACTTTATCCCTTGGACCCTCACAGTGACGATGAAACACAGAAATTGCATCGGAATTAAATATAAGAGACACCATGCCGACTTAAGTACAAGAAAACTGAGTCTTCTTACGGGCTATGTTTTGAGCGTTTACTGTGCCACCAGTTTTACATTCCGACGCACCTCTGCAGGTTTACTGTATTCCTTGGACCTTCCCATTGGCGATGAAACACAGAAATTGCATCGGAATTAAATATAAGAGACACAATGACGTCTTAAGTACAGGAAGACTGAGTCTGCCTACTGTCTATGTTTTGAGCGTTTCCTGTGTCACCAGTTTTACATTCCGATGCACCTCTGCAGGTTTACTGTATCCCTTGGACCTTCACAATGACGATGACGCAGAGAAATTCCATGGGAATTAAATATAAGAGACACAATGCCGACTTAAGTAGAGGAAGACTGAGTCTTCCTACTGTCTATGTTTCGAGCGTTTCCTGTGTCACCAGTTTTACATTCCGATGCACCTCTGCAGATTTACTGTTTACCCTTGGACCTTCCCATTGACGATGAAACACAGAAATTGCATCGGAATTTAATATAATAGTCACAAAGCCGACTTAAGTAAAGGAAGACTGAGTCTTCCTACTCTCCATGTTTCGAGCGTTTCCTGTGTCACCAGTTTTACATTCCGATGCACCTCTGGAAGTTTACTGTATCCCTTGGACCTTCCCATTGACGATGAAACACAGATATTGCATTGGAATTAAATATAAGAGACACAACACCGACTTAAGTACAGGAAGACTGAGTCTTAGTACTGTCTATGTTTTGAGCGTTTCCTGTGTCACCAGTCTTACATTCCGATACACCTCTGCAGGTTTACTGTATCACTTGGACCTTCCCATTGACGATGAAACACAGAAATTGCATCGGAATTAAATATAAGAGACAATTCCGACTTAAGTACAGGAAGACTGAGTCTTCCTACTGTCTATGTTTTGAGCGTTTCCTGAATCACTAGTTTTACATTCCGATGCACCTCTCCAGGTTTACTGCATCCATTGGACCTTCCCATCGATGATTAAACACAGAAATTGCATCGGAATTAAATATTAGGGACACAATGCCGACTTTAGATCAGGAGGACTGAGTCTTCCTACTGTCTATGTTTTGAGCGTTTCCTGTGTCACCAGTTTTACATTCCGATGCACCTCTGCAGGCTTATTGTATCCCTTGGACCTTCCCATTGACGATGAAACACAGAAATTGCATCGGAATTAAATATAAGAGTCACAATGCCGACTTAAGTACAGGAAGACTGAGTCTTCCTACTGTCTATGTTTTGAGCGTTTCCTGTGTCACCAGTTTTACATTCCGATGCAGCTCTGCAGGTTTACTGTATCCCTACGACCTTCCCATTGACGATGAAACACAGAATTTGCATCGGAATTAAATATTAGAGACACAATGCCGACTTTAGAACAGGAGGACTGAGTCTTCCTACTGTCTATGATTTGATCGTTTCCTGTGTCACCAGTTTAACATTCCGATGCACCTCTGCAGGTTTACTGTATCCCTTGGACCTTCCCGTTGACGATGAAACACAGAAATTGCATCGGAATTAAATATAAGAGACAATGCCGACTTAAGTACAGGAAGACTGAGTCTTCCTACTGTCTATGTTTTGAGCGTTTCCTGAATCACTAGTTTTACATTCCGATGCACCTCTCCAGGTTTACTGTATCCATTGGACCTTCCCATCGATGATGAAACACAGAAATTGTATCGGAATAAAATATAAGAGGCAGAATGCCGACTTAAGTACAGGAAGACTGAGCCTTGCTACTGTCTATGTTTTGAGCGTTTCCTGTGTCACCAGTTTTACATTCCGATGCAGCTCTGCAAGTTTACTGTATCCCTTGGACCTTCACAGTGACGATGAAACACAGAAATTGCATCGGAATTAAGTAAAAGAGACACAATGGCGACTTAAGAACAGGAAGACTGAGTCCTCCTACTGTCTATGTTTTTTAGCGTGTCCTGTGTCACCAGTTTTACATTCCGATGCACCTCTGCAGGTTTACTGTCTCTCTTGGGCATTCCCATTGACGATGAAACACAGAAATTGCATCGGAATTAAATATAAGAGTCACAATGCCGACGTAAGTACAGGAAGACTGAGTCTTCCTACTGTCTATGTTTTGAGCGTTTCCTGTGTCACCAGTTTTGCATTCCGATGCACCTCTGCACGTGTACTGTATCCATTGGACCTTCCCATTGACGATGAAACACAGAAATTGCATCGAAATTAAATATAAGAGACACAACGCCGACTTTTGTACAAGGAAACTGAGTCTTCTTTCGGTCTATTTTTTGAGCGTTTCCTGTGTCACCAGTTTTACATTCCGATGCAGCTCTGCAGGTTTACTGTATCCCTACGACCTTCCCATTGACGATGAAACACAGAATTTGCATCGGAATTAAATATTAGAGACACAATGCCGACTTTAGAACAGGAGGACTGAGTCTTCCTACTGTCTATGATTTGATCGTTTCCTGTGTCACCAGTTTAACATTCCGATGCACCTCTGCAGGTTTACTGTATCCCTTGGACCTTCCCATTGACGATGAAACACAGAAATTGCATCGGAATTAAATATAAGAGACAATGCCGACTTAAGTACAGGAAGACTGAGTCTTCCTACTGTCTATGATTTGAGCGTTTCCTGAATCACTAGTTTTACATTCCGATGCACCTCTCCAGGTTTACTGTATCCATTGGACCTTCCCATCGATGATGAAACCCAGAAATTGCATCGGAATTAAATATTAGAGACACAATGCCGACTTTAGATCCGGAGGACTGAGTCTTCCTACTGTCTATGTTTTGAACGTTTCCTGTGTCACCAGTTTTACATTCCGATGCACCTCTGCAGGCTTAATGTATCCCTTGGACCTTCCCATTGACGATGAAACACAGAAATTGCATCGGTATTAAATATAAGAGACACAATGCCGACTTAAGTACAGGAAGACTGAGTCTTCCTACTGTCTATGTTTTGAGCATTTACTGTGTCACCAGTATTACATCCCGTTGCACCTCTGCAGGTTTACTGTTTACCCTTGGACCTTCCCATTGAGGATGAAACACAGAAATTGTATCGGAATTAAATATAAGAGGCAGAATGCCGACTTAAGTACAGGAAGACTGAGCCTTCCTACTGTCTATGTTTTGAGCGTTTCCTGTGTCACCAGTTTTACATTCCGATGCAGCTCTGCAAGTTTACTTTATCCCTTGGACC
Organism: Schistocerca nitens; assembly: GCF_023898315.1. Taxonomy (NCBI): domain Eukaryota; kingdom Metazoa; phylum Arthropoda; class Insecta; order Orthoptera; family Acrididae; genus Schistocerca; species Schistocerca nitens. The sequence goes on from NW_026045897.1 coordinate 6,322,491, forward strand.
TTCACAGTGACGATGAAACACAGAAATTGCATCGGAATTAAGTAAAAGAGACACAATGGCGACTTAAGAACAGGAAGACTGAGTCCTCCTACTGTCTATGTTTTTTAGCGTTTCCTGTGTCACCAGTTTTACATTCCGATGCACCTCTGCAGGTTTACTGTATCCCTTGGACCTTCCCATTGACGATGAAACACAGATATTGCATTGGAATTAAATATAAGAGACACAACACCGACTTAAGTACAGGAAGACTGAGTCTTAGTACTGTCTATGTTTTGAGCGTTTCCTGTGTCACCAGTTTTACATTCCGATGCACCTCTGCAGGTTTACTGTATCCCTTGGACCTTCCCATTGACGATGAAACACAGAAATTGCATCGGAATTAAATATAAGAGACACCATGCCGACTTAAGTACAAGAAAACTGAGTCTTCTTACGGGCTATGTTTTGAGCGTTTCCTGTGCCACCAGTTTTACATTCCGACGCACCTCTGCAGGTTTACTGTATTCCTTGGACCTTCCCATTGGCGATGAAACACAGAAATTGCATCGGAATTAAATATAAGAGACACAATGACGTCTTAAGTACAGGAAGACTGAGTCTGCCTACTGTCTATGTTTTGAGCGTTTCCTGTGTCACCAGTTTTACATTCCGATGCACCTCTGCAGGTTTACTGTATCCCTTGGACCTTCACAATGACGATGACGCAGAGAAATTCCATGGGAATTAAATATAAGAGACACAATGCCGACTTAAGTAGAGGAAGACTGAGTCTTCCTACTGTCTATGTTTCGAGCGTTTCCTGTGTCACCAGTTTTACATTCCGATGCACCTCTGCAGATTTACTGTTTACCCTTGGACCTTCCCATTGACGATGAAACACTGAAATTGCATCGGAATTTAATATAATAGTCACAAAGCCGACTTAAGTAAAGGAAGACTGAGTCTTCCTGCTCTCCATGTTTCGAGCGTTTCCTGTGTCACCAGTTTTACATTCCGATGCACCTCTGGAAGTTTGCTGTATCCCTTGGATCTTCACAGTGACGATGAAACACAGCAATTGCTTTGGAATTAAATATAAGAGACACAATGCCGACTTAAGTACAGGAAGACTTAGTCTTCCTACTGTCTATGTTTTGAGCATTTACTGTGTCACCAGTATTACATCCCGTTGCACCTCTGCAGGTTTACTGTTTACCCTTGGACCTTCCCATTGAGGATGAAACACAGAAATTGTATCGGAATTAAATATAAGAGGCAGAATGCCGACTTAAGTACAGGAAGACTGAGCCTTCCTACTGTCTATGTTTTGAGCGTTTCCTGTGTCACCAGTTTTACATTCCGATGCAGCTCTGCAAGTTTACTTTATCCCTTGGACCTTCACAGTGACGATGAAACACAGAAATTGCATCGGAATTAAGTAAAAGAGACACAATGGCGACTTAAGAACAGGAAGACTGAGTCCTCCTACTGTCTATGTTTTTTAGCGTTTCCTGTGTCACCAGTTTTACATTCCGATGCACCTCTGCAGGTTTACTGTATCCCTTGGACCTTCCCATTGACGATGAAACACAGATATTGCATTGGAATTAAATATAAGAGACACAACACCGACTTAAGTACAGGAAGACTGAGTCTTAGTACTGTCTATGTTTTGAGCGTTTCCTGTGTCACCAGTCTTACATTCCGATACACCTCTGCAGGTTTACTGTATCACTTGGACCTTCCCATTGACGATGAAACACAGAAATTGCATCGGAATTAAATATAAGAGACAATGCCGACTTAAGTACAGGAAGACTGAGTCTTCCTACTGTCTATGTTTTGAGCGTTTCCTGAATCACTAGTTTTACATTCCGATGCACCTCTCCAGGTTTACTGCATCCATTGGACCTTCCCATCGATGATGAAACACAGAAATTGCATCGGAATTAAATATTAGAGACACAATGCCGACTTTAGATCAGGAGGACTGAGTCTTCCTACTGTCTATGTTTTGAGCGTTTCCTGTGTCACCAGTTTTACATTCCGATGCACCTCTGCAGGCTTATTGTATCCCTTGGACCTTCCCATTGACGATGAAACACAGAAATTGCATCGGAATTAAATATAAGAGTCACAATGCCGACTTAAGTACAGGAAGACTGAGTCTTCCTACTGTCTATGTTTTGAGCGTTTCCTGTGTCACCAGTTTTACATTCCGATGCAGCTCTGCAGGTTTACTGTATCCCTACGACCTTCCCATTGACGATGAAACACAGAATTTGCATCGGAATTAAATATTAGAGACACAATGCCGACTTTAGAACAGGAGGACTGAGTCTTCCTACTGTCTATGATTTGATCGTTTCCTGTGTCACCAGTTTAACATTCCGATGCACCTCTGCAGGTTTACTGTATCCCTTGGACCTTCCCGTTGACGATGAAACACAGAAATTGCATCGGAATTAAATATAAGAGACAATGCCGACTTAAGTACAGGAAGACTGAGTCTTCCTACTGTCTATGTTTTGAGCGTTTCCTGAATCACTAGTTTTACATTCCGATGCACCTCTCCAGGTTTACTGTATCCATTGGACCTTCCCATCGATGATCAAACACAGAAATTGTATCGGAATAAAATATAAGAGGCAGAATGCCGACTTAAGTACAGGAAGACTGAGCCTTGCTACTGTCTATGTTTTGAGCGTTTCCTGTGTCACCAGTTTTACATTCCGATGCAGCTCTGCAAGTTTACTGTATCCCTTGGACCTTCCCATTGACGATGAAACACAGAAATTGCATCGGAATTAAGTAAAAGAGACACAATGGCGACTTAAGAACAGGAAGACTGAGTCCTCCTACTGTCTATGTTTTTTAGCGTGTCCTGTGTCACCAGTTTTACATTCCGATGCACCTCTGCAGGTTTACTGTCTCTCTTGGGCATTCCCATTGACGATGAAACACAGAAATTGCATCGGAATTAAATATAAGAGTCACAATGCCGACTTAAGTACAGGAAGACTGAGTCTTCCTACTGTCTATGTTTTGAGCGTTTCCTGTGTCACCAGTTTTGCATTCCGATGCACCTCTGCACGTGTACTGTATCCATTGGACCTTCCCATTGACGATGAAACACAGAAATTGCATCGAAATTAAATATAAGAGACACAACGCCGACTTATGTACAAGGAAACTGAGTCTTCTTTCGGTCTATTTTTTGAGCGTTTCCTGTGTCACCAGTTTTACATTCCGATGCAGCTCTGCAGGTTTACTGTATCCCTACGACCTTCCCATTGACGATGAAACACAGAATTTGCATCGAAATTAAATATTAGAGACACAATGCCGACTTTAGAACAGGAGGACTGAGTCTTCCTACTGTCTATGATTTGATCGTTTCCTGTGTCACCAGTTTAACATTCCGATGCACCTCTGCAGGTTTACTGTATCCCTTGGACCTTCCCATTGACGATGAAACACAGAAATTGCATCGGAATTAAATATAAGAGACAATGCCGACTTAAGTACAGGAAGACTGAGTCTTCCTACTGTCTATGATTTGAGCGTTTCCTGAATCACTAGTTTTACATTCCGATGCACCTCTCCAGGTTTACTGTATCCATTGGACCTTCCCATCGATGATGAAACCCAGAAATTGCATCGGAATTAAATATTAGAGACACAATGCCGACTTTAGATCCGGAGGTCTGAGTCTTCCTACTGTCTATGTTTTGAACGTTTCCTGTGTCACCAGTTTTACATTCCGATGCACCTCTGCAGGCTTAATGTATCCCTTGGACCTTCCCATTGACGATGAAACACAGAAATTGCATCGGTATTAAATATAAGAGACACAATGCCGACTTAAGTACAGGAAGACTGAGTCTTCGTACTGTCTATGATTTGAGCGTTTCCTGTGTCACCAGTTTTACATTCCGATGCACTTCTCTAGGTTTACTGTATCCATTGCACCTTCCCATTGACGATGAAACACAGAAATTGCATCGAAATTAAATATTAGAGACACAATGCCGACTTAATAACAGGAAGACTGAGTCATCCTACTGTCTATGTTTTGTGCTTTTCCTGTGGCACCAGTTTTACATTCCGATGCACCTCTGCAGGTTTACTGTATCCATTGGACCTTCCCATTGACGATGCATCGGAATTAAATATAAGAGGCACAATGCCAAGTACAGGAAGACTGAGACTTCCTACTGTCTATGATTTGAGCGTTTCCTGTGTCACCAGTTTTACATTCCGATGCACCTCTGCAGGTTTACTGTTTACCCTTGGACCTTCCCATTGACGATGAAACACAGAAATTGCATCGGAATTAAATATAAGAGACACAATGCCGATTTAAGTACAGGAAGGCTGAGTCTTCTACTGTCTATGTTTTGAGCGTTTCCTGTGTCAACAGTTTTACATTCCGATGCACCTCTGCAAGTTTGCTGAATCCCTTGGACCTTCACAGTGACGATGGAAGGCAGAAATTGCATCGGAATTAAATATATGAGACACAATGCCGACTTAAGAACAGGAAGACTGAGTCTGCCTACTGTCTATGTTTTTTAGCGTTTCCTGTGTCACCAGTTTTAGATTCCGATACACCTCTGCAGGTTTACTGTACCCATTGGACCTTCCCATTGATGATGAAACACAGAAATTGCATCGGAATTAAATATAAGAAACACAACGCCGACTTAAGTACAAGAAAACTGAGTATTCTTTCGGTCAATGATTTGAGCGTTTCCTGTGTCAACAGTTTTACATTCCGTTGCACCTCTGTAGGTTTACTGTATCCATTGGACCTTCACAGTGATGATGAAACACAGAAATTGCATCGGAATTAAATGTAAGAGACACAATGCCGACTTAAGTACAGGAAGACTGAGTCTTAGTACTGTCTATGTTTTGAGCGTTTCCTGTGTCACCAGTTTTACATTCCGATGCACCTCTGCAGGTTTACTGTATCCCTTGGACCTTCCCATTGACGATGAAACACAGAAATTGCATCGAAATTAAATATAAGAGGCACAATGCCGACTTAAGTACAGGAAGACTCATTCTTAATACTGTCTATGTTTTGAGCGTTTCCTATGTCACCATTCTTACATTCGGATGCACCTCTGCAGGTTTACTGTATCCCTTGGAACTTCCCATTGACGATGAAGCACAGAAATTGCGTCGGAATTAAATATAAGAGACACAATGCCGACTTAAGTACAGGAAGACTGAGTCTTCGTACTGTCTATTTTTTGAGAGTTTCCTGTGTCACGAGTTTTATATTCCGACGCACCTCTGCAGGTTTACTGTATCCCTTGGCCCTTCCCATTGGCGATGAAACACAGAAATTCCATCGGAATTAAATATAAGAGGCACAATGCTAACTTAAGTACAGGAAGACTGAGTCTTAATACTGTCTATGATTTGAGCGTTTCGTGTGTCAACAGTTTTACATTCCGATGCACCTCTGCAGGTTTACTGTTTACCCTTGGACCTTCCCATTGACGATGAAACACAGAAATTGCGTCGGAATTAAATATAAGAGACACAATGCCGACGTAAGTACAGGAAGACTGAGTCTTCAACTGTCTATGTTTTGAGCGTTTCCTGTGTCAACAGTTTTACATTCCGATGCACCTCTGAAGGTTTACTGTATCCCTTGGGCCTTCCCATTGACGATGAAACACAGAAATTGCATCGGAATTAAATATAAGAGACACAATGCCGACTTAAGTACAGGAAGACTGAGTCTTCGTACTGTTTATGATTTGAGCGTTTCCTGTGTCACCAGTTTTAGATTCCGATGCACCTCTGCAAGTTTGCTGTATCCCTTGGACCTTCACAGTGACGATGGAAAACAGAAATTGCATCGGAATTAAATATAAGAGACACAATGCCGACTTAAGAACAGGAAGACTGAGTCTTCATACTGTCTATGTCTTTTAGCGTTTCCTGTGTCACCATTTTTTAATCCGATGCTCCTCTGTTGGTTGACTGTATCCCTTGGACTTTCCCATTGACGATGAAACACAGAAATTGCATCGGAATTAAATATAAGAGACACAATGCCGACTTAAGTACAAGAAAACTGAGTCTTCTTACGGGCTATGTTTTGAGCGTTTCCTGTGCCACCAGTTTTACATTCCGACGCACCTCTGCAGGTTTACTGTATCCCTTGGACCTTCCCATTGGCGATGAAACACAGAAATTGCATCGGAATTAAATACAAGAGACACAATGACGTCTTAAGTACAGGAAGACTGAGTCTGCCTACTGTCTATGTTTTGAGCGTTTCCTGTGTCACCAGTTTTACATTCCGATGCACCTCTGCAGGTTTACTGTATCCCTTGGACCTTCACAATGACGATGACGCAGAGAAATTCCATGGGAATTAAATATAAGAGACACAATGCCGACTTAAGTAGAGGAAGACTGAGTCTTCCTACTGTCTATGTTTCGAGCGTTTCCTGTGTCACCAGTTTTACATTCCGATGCACCTCTGCAGATTTACTGTTTACCCTTGGACCTTCCCATTGACGATGAAACACAGAAATTGCATCGGAATTTAATATAATAGTCACAAAGCCGACCTAAGTAAAGGAAGACTGAGTCTTCCTACTCTCCATGTTTCGAGCGTTTCCTGTGTCACCAGTTTTACATTCCGATGCACCTCTGGAAGTTTACTGTATCCCTTGGATCTTCACAGTGACGATGAAACACAGCAATTGCTTTGGAATTAAATATAAGAGACAGAATGCCGACTTAAGTACAGGAAGACTGAGTCTTCCTACTGTCTATGTTTTGAGCATTTACTGTGTCACCAGTATTACATCCCGTTGCACCTCTGCAGGTTTACTGTTTACCCTTGGACCTTCCCATTGAGGATGAAACACAGATATTGTATCGGAATTAAATATAAGAGGCAGAATGCCGACTTAAGTACAGGAAGACTGAGCCTTCCTACTGTCTATGTTTTGAGCGTTTCCTGTGTCACCAGTTTTACATTCCGATGCAGCTCTGCAAGTTTACTGTATCCCTTGGACCTTCACAGTGACGATGAAACACAGAAATTGCATCGGAATTAAGTAAAAGAGACACAATGGCGACTTAAGAACAGGAAGACTGAGTCCTCCTACTGTCTATGTTTTTTAGCGTTTCCTGTGTCACCAGTTTTACATTCCGATGCACCTCTGCAGGTTTACTGTATCCCTTGGACCTTCCCATTGACGATGAAACACAGATATTGCATTGGAATTAAATATAAGAGACACAACACCGACTTAAGTACAGGAAGACTGAGTCTTAGTACTGTCTATGTTTTGAGCGTTTCCTGTGTCACCAGTCTTACATTCCGATACACCTCTGCAGGTTTACTGTATCACTTGGACCTTCCCATTGACGATGAAACACAGAAATTGCATCGGAATTAAATATAAGAGACAATGCCGACTTAAGTACAGGAAGACTGAGTCTTCGTACTGTCTATGTTTTGAGCGTTTCCTGAATCACTAGTTTTACATTCCGATGCACCTCTCCAGGTTTACTGCATCCATTGGACCTTCCCATCGATGATGAAACACAGAAATTGCATCGGAATTAAATATTAGAGACACAATGCCGACTTTAGATCAGGAGGACTGAGTCTTCCTACTGTCTATGTTTTGAGCGTTTCCTGTGTCACCAGTTTTACATTCCGATGCACCTCTGCAGGCTTATTGTATCCCTTGGACCTTCCCATTGACGATGAAACACAGAAATTGCATCGGTATTAAATATAAGAGACACAATGCCGACTTAAGTACAGGAAGACTGAGTCTTCGTACTGTCTATGATTTGAGCGTTTCCTGTGTCACCAGTTTTACATTCCGATGCACTTCTCTAGGTTTACTGTATCCATTGGACCTTCCCATTGACGATGAAACACAGAAATTACATCGAAATTAAATATTAGAGACACAATGCCGACTTAAGAACAGGAAGACTCAGTCATCCTACTGTCTATGTTTTGTGCTTTTCCTGTGGCACCAGTTTTACATTCCGATGCACCTCTGCAGGTTTACTGTATCCATTGGACTTTCCCATTGACGATGAAACACAGAAATTGCATCGGAATTAAATATAAGAGACACAATGCCGATTTAAGTACAGGAAGACTGAGTCTTCTACTGTCTATGTTTTGAGCGTTTCCTGTGTCAACAGTTTTACATTCCGATGCACCTCTGCAAGTTTGCTGAATCCCTTGGACCTTCACAGTGACGATGGAAGGCAGAAATTGCATCCGAATTAAATAAATGAGACACAATGGCGACTTAAGAACAGGAAGACTGAGTCTTCCTACTGTCTATGTTTTTTAGCGTTTCCTGTGTCACCAGTTTTAGATTCCGATACACCTCTGCAGGTTTACTGTACCCATTGGACCTTCCCATTGACGATGAAACACAGAAATTGCATCGGAATTAAATATAAGAAACACAACGCCGACTTAAGTACAAGAAAACTGAGTATTCTTACGGTCAATGATTTGAGCGTTTCCTGTGTCAACAGTTTTACATTCCGTTGCACCTCTGTAGGTTTACTGTATCCATTGGACCTTCACAGTGATGATGAAACACAGGAATACAGGAAGAGTGAGTCTTAGTACTGTCTATGTTTCGAGCGTTTCCTGTTTCACGAGTTTTACATTCCGACGCACCTCTGCAGGTTTACTGTATCCCTTGGCCCTTCCCATTGGCGATGAAACACAGAAATTCCATCGGAATTAAATATAAGAGGCACAATGCCAACTTAAGTACAGGAAGACTGAGTCTTCGTACTGTCTATGATTTGAGCGTTTCGTGTGTCAACAGTTTTACATTCCGATGCACCTCTACAGGTTTACTGTTTACCCTTGGACCTTCCCATTGACGATGAAACACAGAAATTGCGTCGGAATTAAATATAAGAGACACAATGCCGACGTAAGTACAGGAAGACTGAGTCTTCAACTGTCTATGTTTTGAGCGTTTCCTGTGTCAACAGTTTTACATTCCGATGCACCTCTGTAGGTTTACTGTATCCCTTGGGCCTTCCCATTGACGGTGAAACACAGAAATTGCATCGGAATTAAATATAAGAGACACAACGCCGACTTAAGTACAAGAAAACTGAGTCTTCTTACGGTCTATGTTTTGAGCGTTTCCTGTGTCGCTAGTTTTACATTCCGATACACCTCTGCAGGTTTAGTGTATCCGTTGGACCTTCCCATTGACGATGAAACATAGAAATTGCATCGGAATTAAATATAAGAGACACAATGCCGACTTAAGTACAGGAAGACTGAGTCTTCCTACTGTCTATGCTTTGAGCGTTTCCTGTGTCACCAGTTTTACATTCCGTTGCACCTCTGTAGGTTTACTGTATCCATTGGACCTTCACAGTGATGATGAAACACAGAAATTGCATCGGAATTAAATGTAAGAGACACAATGCCGACATAAGTACAGGAGGACTCATTCTTCCTACTGCCTATGTTTTGAGCGTTTCCTGTGTCACCATTCTTACATTCGGATGCACCTCTGCAGGTTTACTGTATCCCTTGGACCTTCCCATTGACGATGAAGCACAGAAATTGCGTCGGAATTAAATATAAGAGACACAATGCCGACCTAAGTACAGGAAGACTGAGTCTTCGTACTGTCTATGTTTTGAGCGTTTCCTGTGTCACGAGTTTTACAATCCGACGCACCTCTGCAGGTTTACTGTATCCCTTGGCCCTTCCCATTGGCGATGAAACACAGAAATTCCCTCGGAATTAAATATAAGAGGCACAATGCCACCTTAAGTACAGGAAGACTGAGTCTTCGTACTGTTTATGATTTGAGCGTTTCCTGTGTCACCAGTTTTAGATTCCGATGCACCTCTGCAAGTTTGCTGTATCCCTTGGACCTTCACAGTGACGATGGAAAACAGAAATTGCATCTGAATTAAATATAAGAGACACAATGCCGACTTAAGAACAGGAAGACTGAGTCCTCATACTGTCTATGTCTTTTAGCGTTTCCTGTGTCACCAGTTTTACAATCCGATGCACCTCTGTTGGTTGACTGTATCCCTTGGGCCTTCCCACTGACGATGAAACACAGAAATTGCATCGGAATTAAATATAAGAGACACAATGCCGACTTAAGTACAGGAAGACTGAGTCCTCCTACTGTCTATGTTTTGAGCGTTTCCTGTGTCACCAGTTTTAGATTCCGATGCACCTTTGCAGGTTTACTGTACCCATTGGACCTTCCCATTGACGATGAAACAGAGAAATTCCATCGGAATTAAATATGAGACACAACGCCGACTTAAGTACAAGAAAACTGAGTCTTCTTACGGTCTATGTTTTGAGCGTTTCCTGTGTCACTAGTTTCACATTCCGATACACCTCTGCAGGTATAGTGTATCCGTTGGACCTTCCCATTGACGATGAAACATAGAAATTGCATCGGAATTAAATATAAGAGACACAATGCCGTTTTAAGTACAGGAAGACTTAGTCTTCCTACTGTCTATGCTTTGAGCGTTTCCTGTGTCACCAGTTTTACATTCCGTTGCACCTCTGTAGGTTTACTGTATCCATTGGACCTTCACAGTGATGATGAAACACAGAAATTGCATCGGAATTAAATGTAAGAGACACAATGCCGACTTAAGTACAGGAAGACTGAGTCTTAGTACTGTCTATGTTTTGAGCGTTTCCTGTGTCACCAGTTTTACATTCCGATGCACCTCTGCAGGTTTACTGTATCCCTTGGCCCTTCCCATTGACGATGAAACACAGAAATTCCCTCGGAATTAAATATAAGAGGCACAATGCCACCTTAAGTACAGGAAGACTGAGTCTTCGTACTGTTTATGATTTGAGCGTATCCTGTGTCACCAGTTTTAGATTCCGATGCACCTCTGCAAGTTTGCTGTATCCCTTGAACCTTCACAGTGACGATGGAAAACAGAAATTGCATCGGAATTAAATATAAGAGACACAATGCCGACTTAAGAACAGGAAGACTGAGTCCTCATACTGTCTATGTCTTTTAGCGTTTCCTGTGTCACCAGTTTTACAATCCGATGCACCTCTGTTGGTTGACTGTATCCCTTCGGCCTTCCCACTGACGATGAAACACAGAAATTGCATCGGAATTAAATATAAGAGACACAATGCCGACTTAAGTACAGGAAGACTGAGTCTTCCTACTGTCTATGTTTTGAGCGTTTCCTGTGTCACCAGTTTTAGATTCCGATGCACCTTTGCAGGTTTACTGTACCCATTGGACCTTCCCATTGACGATGAAACAGAGAAATTCCATCGGAATTAAATATAAGAGACACAACGCCGACTTAAGTACAAGAAAACTGAGTCTTCTTACGGTCTATGTTTTGAGCGTTTCCTGTGTCACTAGTTTTACATTCCGATACACCTCTGCAGGTTTAGTGTATCCGTTGGACCTTCCCATTGACGATGAAACATAGAAATTGCATCGGAATTAAATATAAGAGACACAATGCCGTTTTAAGTACAGGAAGACTTAGTCTTCCTACTGTCTATGCTTTGAGCGTTTCCTGTGTCACCAGTTTTACATTCCGTTGCACCTCTGTAGGTTTACTGTATCCATTGGACCTTCACAGTGATGATGAAACACAGAAATTGCATCGGAATTAAATGTAAGAGACACAATGCCGACTTAAGTACAGGAAGACTGAGTCTTAGTACTGTCTATGTTTTGAGCGTTTCCTGTGTCACCAGTTTTACATTCCGATGCACCTCTGCAGGTTTACTGTATCCCTTGGACCTTCCCATTGACGATGAAACACAGAAATTGCATCGGAATTAAATATAAGAGGCACAATGCCACCTTAAGTACAGGAAGACTGAGTCTTCCTACTGTCTATGATTTGAGCGTTTCCTGTGTCACCAGTTTTATATTCCGATGCACCTCTGCAGGTTTACTGTTTACCCTTGGACCTTCCCATTGACGATGAAACACAGAAATTGCATCGGAATTAAATATAAGAGACACAATGCCGACGTAAGTACAGGATGACTGAGTCTTCAACTGTCTATGTTTTGAGCGTTTCCTGTGTCAACAGTTTTAAATTCCGATGCACCTCTGTAGGTTTACTGTATCCCTTGGGCCTTCCCATTGACGATGAAACACAGAAATTGCATCGGAATTAAATACAAGAGACACAATGCCGACTTAAGTACAGGAAGACTCATTCTCCTACTGTCTATGTTTTGAGCGTTTCCTGTGTCACCATTCTTACATTCGGATGCACCTCTGCAGGTTTACTGTATTCCTTGGACCTTCCCATTGACGATGAAGCACAGAAATGGCGCCGGAATTAAATATAAGAGACACAATGCCGACTTAAGTACAGGAAGACTGAGTCATCGTACTGTCTATGTTTTGAGCGTTTCCTGTGTCACGAGTTTCACAATCCGACGCACCTCTGCTGGTTTACTGTATCCCTTGGCCCTTCCCATTGGCGATGAAACACAGAAATTCCATCGGAATTAAATATAAGAGGCACAATGCCACCTTAAGTACAGGAAGACTGAGTCTTCCTACTGTCTATGATTTGAGCGTTTCCTGTGTCACCAGTTTTACATTCCGATGCACCTCTGCAGGTTTACTGTTTACCCTTGGACCTTCCCATTGACGATGAAACACGGAAATTGCATCGGAATTAAATATAAGAGACACAATGCCGACGTAAGTACAGGAAGACCGAGTCTTCAACTGTCTATGTTTTGAGCGTTTCCTGTGTCAACAGTTTTACATTCCGATGCACCTCTGTAGGTTTACTGTATCCCTTGGGCCTTCCCATTGACGATGAAACACAGAAATTGCATCGGAATTAAATATAAGAGACACAATGCCGACTTAAGTACAGGAAGACTGAGTCTTCGTACTGTTTATGATTTGAGCGTTTCCTGTGTCACCAGTTTTAGATTCCGATGCACCTCTGCAGGTTTACTGTACCCATTGGACCTTCCCATTGACGATGAAACAGAGAAATTGCATCAGAATTAAATATAAGAGACACAACGCCGACTTAGGTACAAGAAAACTGAGTATTCTTACGGTCTATGCTTTGAGCGTTTCCTGTGTCACCAGTTTTACATTCCGATGCACCTCTGCAGGTTTGCTGTATCCATTGGACCTTCACAGTGATGATGAAACACAGAAATAGCATCGGAATTAATGTAAGAGACACAATGCCGACTTAAGTACAGGATGACTGAGTCTTAGTACTGTCTATGTTTTGAGCGTTTCCTGTGTCACCAGTTTTACATTCCGATGCACCTCTGCAGGTTTACTGTTTACCCTTGGACCTTCCCATTGACGATGGAACACAGAAATTGCATAGGAATTAAATATAAGAGACACAATACCGACTTAAGTACAGGAAGACTCAGTCTTCTACTGTCTATGTTTTGAGCGTTTCCTGTTTCACCAGTTTTACATTCAGATGCACCTCTGCAAGTTTACTGTATCCCTTGGACCTTCACAGTGACGATGAAAGACAGAAATTGCATCGGAATTAAATATAAGAGACACAATACCGACTTAAGAACAGGAAGACTGAGTCTTCCTACTGTCTATGTTTTTTAGCGTTTCCTGTGTCAACAGTTTTACATTCCGATGCACCTCTGTAGGTTTACTGTATTCCTTGGGACTTCCCATTGACGATGAAACACAGAAAATGCATCGGAATTAAATATAAGAGACACAATGCCGACTTAAGTACAGGAAGACTGAGTCTTCCTACTGTCTATGTTTTGTGCGTTTCCTGTGTCACCAGTTTTACATTCCGATGCACCTCTGCAGGTTTACTGTACCCATTGGACCTACCCATTGACGATGAGACAGAGAAATTGCATCGGAATTAAATATAAGAGACACAACGCCGACTTAAGTACAAGAAAACTGAGTCTTCTTACGGTCTATGTTTTGAGCGTTTCCTGTGTCACTAGTTTTACATTCCGATACACCTCTGCAGGTTTACTGTATCCGTTGGACCTTCCCATTGACGATGAAACACAGAAATTGCATCGGAATTAAATATAAGAGACACAATGCCGACTTAAGTACTGGAAGACGCATTCTTCCTACTGTCTATGATTTTAGCGTTTCCTGTGTCACCAGTCTTACATTCGGATGCACCTCTGCAGGTTTACTGTATCCCTTGGTCCTTCCCATTGACGATGAAACACAGAAATTGCATCGGAGTTAAATATAAGAGACACAATGCCGACTTAAGTACAGGAAGACTGAGTCTTCGTACTGTCTACGTTTTGAGCGTTTCCTGTGTCACGAGTAATACATTCCGACGCACCTCTGCAGGTTTACAGTATCCCTTGGCCCTTCCCATTGGCGATGAAACACAGAAATTCCATCGGAATTAAATATAAGAGGCACAATTCCGACTTAAGTACAGGAAGACTGAGTCTTCCTACTGTCTATGATTTGAGCGTTTCCTGTGTCACCAGTCTTACATTCCGATGCACCTCTGCAGGTTTACTGTTTACCCTTGGACCTTCCTATTGACGATGAAACACAGAAATTGCATCGGAATTGAATATAAGAGACACAATACCGACTTAAGTACAGGAAGACTGAGTCTTCTACTGTCTATGTTTTGAGCGTTTCCTGTGTCACCAGTTTTACATTCAGATGCACCTCTGCAAGTTTACTGTATCCCTTGGACCTTCACAGTGACGATGAAAGACAGAAATTGCAGCGGAATTAAATATAAGAGACACAATGCCGACTTAAGAACAGGAAGACTGAGTCATCCTACTGTCTATGTTTTTTAGCGTTTCCTGTGTCACCAGTTTTACATTCCGATGCACCTCTGTAGGTTTACTGTATCCCTTGGGCCTTCCCATTGACGATGAAACACAGAAATTGCATCGGAATTAAATGTAAGAGACACAATGCCGACTTAAGTACAGGAAGACTGAGTCTTCCTACTGTCTATGTTTTGAGCGTTTCCTGTGTCACCAGTTTTACATTCCGTTGCACCTCTGCAGGTTTACTGTACCCATTGGACCTTCCCATTGACGATGAAATAGAGAAATTGCATCGGAATTAAACATAAGAGAGACAGCAACGACTTAAGTACAAGAAAATTGAGTCTTCTTACGGTCTATGTTCGAGCGTTTCCTGTGTCACTAGTTTTACATTCCGATACACCTCTGCAGGTTTACTGTATCCGTTGGACCTTCGAATTGACGGTGAAACACAGAGAGTTGCATCGGAATTAAATATAAGAGACACAACGCCGACTTAAGTACAAGAAAACTGAGTCTTCTTACGGTCAATGTTTTGAGCGTTTCCTGTGTCACTAGTTTTACATTCCGATACACCTCTGCAAGTTTGCTGAATCCCTTGGACATTCACAGTGACGATGGAAGGCAGAAATTGCATCGGAATTAAATAAATGAGACACAATGGCGACTTAAGAACAGGAAGACTGAGTCTTCCTACTGTCTATGTTTTTTAGCGTTTCCTGTGTCACCAGTTTTAGATTCCGATACACCTCTGCAGGTTTACTGTACCCAATGGACCTTCCCATTGACGATGAATTACAGAAATTGCATCGGAATTAAATATAAGAAACACAACGCCGACTTAAGTACAAGAAAACTGAGTATTCTTACGGTCAATGATTTGAGCGTTTCCTGTGTCAACAGTTTTACATTCCGTTGCACCTCTGTAGGTTTACTGTATCCATTGGACCTTCACAGTGATGATGAAACACAGAAATTGCATCGGAAATAAATGTAAGAGACACAATGCCGACTTATGTACAGGAAGACTGAGTCTTCCTACTGTCTATGTTTTGAGCGTTTCCTGTGTCACTAGTTTTACATTCCGATACACTTCTGCAGGTTTACTGTATCCGTTGGACCTTCCCATTGACGGTGAAACACAGAAATTACATCGGAATTAAATATAAGAGACACAATGCCGACTTAAGTACAGGAAGACTGAGTCTTCCTACTGTCTATGCTTTGAGCGTTTCCTGTGTCACCAGTTTTACATTCCGTTGCACCTCTGCAGGTTTACTGTATCCATTGGACCTTCCCATTCACGGTGAATCACAGAAATTTCATCGGATTTAAATATAAGAGACACAATGCCGACTTAAGTACAGGAAGAATGAGTCATCCTACTGTCTGTGTTTTGAGCGTTTCCTGTGTCACCAGTTTTACATTCCGATGCACCTCTGAAGGTTTATTGTATCCCTTGGACCTTCCCATTGACGATGAAACACAGAAATTGCATCGGAATTAAATATAAGAGACACAATGCCGACTTAAGTACAGGAAGACTGAGTCTACCTCCGGTCTATGATCTGAGCGATTCCTGTGTCACCAGTCTTACATTCCGATGCACCTCTGCAGATTTACTGTATCGCATGGACCTTCCCATTGACGAAGAAACACAGAAATTGCATCGGAATTAAATATAAGAGACACAATGACGTCTTAAGTACAGGAAGACTGAGTCTTCCTAATGTCTATGTATTGAGCGTTTCCTGTTTCACCAGTTTTACATTCCGATGCACTTCTGCAGGTTTACTGTATCCATTGGAACTTCCCATTGACGATGTAACACAGAAATTGCATCGGAATTAAATATAAAAGACACAACGCCGACTTAAGTACAAGAAAACTGAGTCTTCTTACGGTGTATGTTTGAGCGTTTCCTGTGTCACCAGTTTTACTTTCCGACGCACCTCTGCAGGTTTACTGTATCCCTTGGACCTTCCCATTGGCGATGAAACACAGAGAGTTGCATCGGAATTAAATATAAGAGACACAATGACGTCTTAAGTACAGGAAGACTGAGTCTTCCTACTGTCTATGTATTGAGCGTTTCCTGTGTCACCAGTTTTACATTCCGTTGCACCTCTGCAGGTTTACTGTATCCATTGGACCTTCCCATTCACGGTGAATCACAGAAATTTCATCGGATTTAAATATAAGAGACACAATGCCGACTTAAGTACAGGAAGAATGAGTCATCCTACTGTCTGTGTTTTGAGCGTTTCCTGTGTCACCAGTTTTACATTCCGATACACCTCTGAAGGTTTATTGTATCCCTTGGACCTTCCCATTGACGAAGAAACACAGAAATTGCATCGGAATTAAATATAAGAGACACAATGCCGACCTAAGTACAGGAAGACTGAGTCTTCCTACTGCCTATGCTTTGAGCGTTTCCTGTGTCACCAGTTTTACATTCCGTTGCACCTCTGCAGGTTTACTGTATCCATTGGACCTTCCCATTCACGGTGAATCACAGAAATTCCATCGGATTTAAATATAAGAGACACAATGCCGACTTAAGTACAGGAAGAATGAGTCATCCTACTGTCTGTGTTTTGAGCGTTTCCTGTGTCACCAGTTTTACATTCCGATGCACCTCTGAAGGTTTATTGTATCCCTTGGACCTTCCCATTGACGATGAAACACAGAAATTGCATCGGAATTAAATATAAGAGACACAATGCCGACTTAAGTACAGGAAGACTGAGTCTACCTCCGGTCTATGATCTGAGCGATTCCTGTGTCACCAGTCTTACATTCCGATGCACCTCTGCAGATTTACTGTATCGCATGGACCTTCCAATTGACGATGAAACACAGAAATTGCATCGGAATTAAATATAAGAATAGCAATGCCGACTTAAGTACAGGAAGACTGAGTCTTCCTACTGTCTATGCTTTGAGCGTTTCCTTTGTCACGAGTTTTACATTCCGTTGCACCTCTGTAGGTTTACTGTATCCATAGGACTTTCTCATTGATGATGAAACACAGAAATTGCATCGGAATTAAATGTAAGAGACACAATGCGGACTTAAGTACAGGAAGACTGAGTCTTAGTACTGTCTATGTTTTGAGCGTTTCCAGTGTTACCAGTTTACATTCCGATCCACCTCTGTAGGTTTACTGTATCCCTTGGACCTTCCCATTGACGATGAAATACAGAAATTGCATCGGAATTAAATATAAGAGACACAATGCCGTCTTAAGTACTGGAAGACGCATTATTCCTACTGTCTATGATTTGAGCGTTTCCTCTGTCACCAGTCTTACATTCGGATGCACCTCTGCAGGTTTACTGTGTCCCTTGGTCCTTCCCATTGACGATGAAACACAGAAATTGCATCGGAATTAAATATAAGAGACACAATGCCGACTTAAGTACAGGAAGACTGAGTCTTCGTACTGTCTACGTTTTGAGCGTTTCCTGTGTCACGAGTTTTACATTCCGACAAACCTCTGCAGGTTTACTGTATCCCTTGGCCCTTCCCATTGGCGATGAAACACAGAAATTCTATCGGAATTAAATATAAGAGGCACAATGCCGACTTAAGTACAGGAAGACTGAGTCTTCCTACGGTCTATGATTTGAGCGTTTCCTGTGTCAACAGTCTTACATTCCGATGCACCTCTGCAGGTTTACTGTTTACCCTTGGACCTTCCCATTGACGATGAAACACAGAAATTGCATCGGAATTGAATATAAGAGACACAATACCGACTTAAGTACAGGAAGAGTGAGTCTTCTACTGTCTATGTTTTGAGCTTTTCCTGTGTCACCAGTTTTACATTCAGATGCACCTCTGCAAGTTTACTGTATCCCTTGGACCTTCACAGTGACGATGAAAGACAGAAATTGCATCGGAATTAAATATAAGAGACACAATGCCGACTTAAGAACAGGAAGACTGAGTCATCCTACTGTCTATGTTTTTTAGCGTTTCCTGTGTCACCAGTTTTACATTCCGATGCACCTCTGTAGGTTTACTGTATCCCTTGGGCCTTCCCATTGACGATGAAACACAGAAATGGCATCGGAATTAAATATAAGAGACACAATGCCGACTTATGTACAGGAAGACTGAGTCTTCCTACTGTCTATGTTTTGAGCGTTTCCTGTGTCACCAGTTTTACATTCAGATGCACCTCTGCAAGTTTACTGTATCCCTTGGACCTTCACAGTGACGATGAAAGACAGAAATTGCATCGGAATTAAATATAAGAGACACAATGCCGACTTAAGAACAGGAAGACTGAGTCATCCTACTGTCTATGTTTTTTAGCGTTTCCTGTGTCACCAGTTTTACTTTCCGATGCACCTCTGTAGGTTTACTGTATCCCGTGGACCTTCCCATTGACGATGAAACACACAGAGTTGCATCGTAATTAAATATAAGAGACACAATGACGTCTTAAGTACAGGAAGACTGAGTCTTCCTAATGTCTATGTATTGAGCGTTTCCTGTGTCATCAGTTTTACATTCCGATGCACTTCTGCAGGTTTACTGTATCCATTGGACCTTCCCATTGACGATGAAACACAGAAATTGCATCGGAATTAAATATAAGAGACACAACGCCGACTTAAGTACAAGAAAACTGAGTCTTCTTACGGTGTATGTTTGAGCGTTTCCTGTGTCACCAGTTTTACATTCCGACGCACCTCTGCAGGTTTACTGTATCCCTTGGACCTTCCCATTGGCGATGAAACACAGAGAGTTGCATCGGAATTAAATATAAGAGACACAATGACGTCTTAAGTACAGGAAGACTGAGTCTTCCTACTGTCTATGTATTGAGCGTTTCCTGTGTCACCAGTTTTACATTCCGATGCACCTCTGCAGGTTTACTGTATCGCATGGACCTTCCCATTGACGATGAAACACAGAAATTGCATCGGAATTAAATATAAGAGACACAATGCCGACTTAAGTACAGGACGACTGAGTCTTCGTACTGCCTATGTTTTGAGCGTTTCCTGTGTCACCAGTTTTACATTCCGATGCGCCTCTTTAGGTTTACTGTATCCCTTGGACCTTCCCATTGACGATGAAACACAGAAATTGCTTCGGAATTAAATATTAGAGACACAATGCCGACTTAAGAACAGGAAGACTGAGTCATCCTACTGTCTATGTTTTGAGCGTTTCCTGTGTCACCAGTTTTACATTCCGATGCACCTCTGCAGGTTTACTGTACCCATTGGACCTTCCCATTTACGATGATACAGAGAAATTGCATCGGAATTAAATATAAGAGAGACAACGCCGACTTAAGTACAAGAAAACTGAGCCTTCTTACGGTCTATGTTTTGAGCGTTTCCTGTGTCACTAGTTTTACATTCCGATACACCTCTGCAGGTTTACTGTATCCGTTGGACCTTCCCATTGACGGTGAAACACAGAAATTGCATCGGAATTAAATATAAGAGACACAATGCCGACTTAAGTACAGGAAGACTGATTCTTCCTACTGTCTATGCTTTGAGCGTTTCCTGTGTCACCAGTTTTACATTCCGTTGCACCTCAGCAGGTTTACTGTATCCATTTGACCTTCCCATTCACGGTGAATCACAGAAATTTCATCGGATTTAAATATAAGAGTCACAATGCCGACTTAAGTACAGGAAGACTGATTCTTCCTACTGTCTATGTTTTGAGCGTTTCCTGTGTCACCAGTTTTACATTCCGATGCACCTCTGCAGATTTACTGTTTACCCTTGGACCTTCCCATTGGCGATGAAACACAGAAAGTTGCATCGGAATTAAATATAAGAGACACAATGACGTCTTAAGTACAGGAAGACTGAGTCTTCCTACTGTCTATGTATTGAGCGTTTCCTGTGTCACCAGTTTTACATTCCGATGCGCCTCTGGAAGTTTACTGTATCCCTTGGATCTTCACAGTGACGATGAAAGACAGAAATTGCATGGGAATTAAATAAAAGAGACACAACGCCTACTTAAGAACAGGAAGACTGAGTCTTCCTACTGTCTATGTTTTTTAGCGTTTCCTGTGTCACCAGTGTTACATTCCGATGCACATCTGCAGGTTTACTGTATCCCTTGGGCCTTTCCATTGACGATGAAACACAGAAATTGCATCGGAATTAAATATAAGAGACACAATGCCGACTTAAGTACAGGAAGACTGAGTCTTCCTACTGTCTATGTTTTGAGCGTTTCCTGTGTCACCAGTTTTACATTCCGATGCACCTCTGCAGGTTTACCTTATCCCTTGGACCTTCACAGTGACGATGAAACACAGCAATTGCTTTGGAATTAAATATAAGAGACACAATGCCGACGTAAGTACAGGAAGACTGAGTCTTATACTGTCTATGTTTTGAGCATTTACTGTGTCACCAGTATTACATCCCGTTGCACCTCTGCAGGTTTACTGTTTACCCTTGGACCTGTCCATTGAGGAAGAAACACAGAAATTGTATCGGAATTAAATATAAGAGGCACAATGCCGACTTAAGTACAGGAAGACTGAGCCTTCCTACTGTCTATGTTTTGAGCGTTTCCTGTGTCACCAGTTTTACATTCCGATGCAGCTCTGCAAGTTTACTGTATCCCTTGGACCTTCACAGTGACGATGAAACACAGAAATTGCATCGGAATTAAATAAAAGAGACACAATGGCGACTTAAGAACAGGAAGACTGAGTCCTCCTACTGTCTATGTTTTTTAGCGTTTCCTGTGTCACCAGTTTTACATTCCGATGCACATTGCAGGATTACTGTCTCTCTTGGGCATTCCCATTGACGATGAAACACAGAAATTGCATCGGAATTAAATATAAGAGTCACAATGCCGACTTAAGTACAGGAAGACTGAGTCTTCCTACTGTCTATGTTTTGAGCGTTTCCTGTGTCACCAGTTTTGCATTCTGATGCACCTCTGCAGGTTTACTGTACCCATTGGACCTTCCCATTGACGATGAAACAGAGAAATTGCATCGGAATTAAATATAAGAGACACAACGCCGACTTAAGTACAGGAAAACTTAGTCTTCTTACGGTCTATGTTTTGAGCGTGTCCCTGTGAAATCAGTTTTTCATTCCGATGCACCTCTGCAGGTTTACTGTATCCCTTGGACCTTCCCATTGACGATGAAGCACAGAATTTGCATCGGAATTAAATATAAGAGACACAACGCCGACTTATGTACAAGGAAACTGAGTCTTCTTTCGGTCTATTCTTTGAGCGTTTCCTGTGTCACCAGTTTTACATTCCGATGCAGCTCTGCAGGTTTACTGTATCCCTACGACGTTCCCATTGACGATGAAACACAGAATTTGCATCGGAATTAAATATTAGAGACACAATGCCGACTTTAGAACAGGAGGACTGAGTCTTCCTACTGTCTATGATTTAATCGTTTCCTGTGTCACCAGTTTAACATTCCGATGCACCTCTGCAGTTTTACTGAATCCCTTGGACCTTCCCATTGACGATGACACACAGATATTGCATTGGAATTAAATATAAGAGACACAATACCGACTTAAGTACAGGAAGACTGAGTCTTAGTACTGTCTATTTTTTGAGCGTTTCCTGTGTTACCAGTCTTACATTCCGATACACCTCTGCAGGTTTACTGTATCACTTGGACCTTCCCATTGACGATGAAACACAGAAATTGCATCGGAATTAAATATAAGAGACAATGCCGACTTAAGTACAGGAAGACTGAGTCTTCCTACTGTCTATGTTTTGAGCGTTTCCGGAATCACTAGTTTTACATTCCGATGCACCTCTCCAGGTTTACTGTATCCATTGGAGCTTCCCATCGATGATGAAACACAGAAATTGCATCGGAATTAAATATTAGAGACACAATGCCGACTTTAGATCAGGAGGACTGCGTCTTCCTACTGTCTATGTTTTGAGCGTTTCCTGTGTCACCAGTTTTACTTTCCGATGCACCCCTGCAGGTTTACTGTTTACCCTTGGACCTTCCCACTGACGATGAAACACAGAAATTGCATCGGTATTAAATATAAGAGACACAATAACGACATAAGTACAGGAAGACAGAGTCTTCCTACTGTGTATGTTTTGAGCGTTTCCTGTGTCACCAGTTTTACATTCCGATGCACCTCTGCAGGCTTAATGTATCCCTTGGACCTTCACAGTGACGATGAAACACAGAAATTGCATCGGAATTAAATAAAAGAGACACAATGGCGACTTAAGAACAGGAAGACTGAGTCCTCCTACTGTCTATGTTTTTTAGCGTTTCCTGTGTCACCAGTTTTACATTCCGATGGACCTCTGCAGGTTTACTGTCTCTCTTGGGCATTCCCATTGACGATGAAACACAGAAATTGCATCGGAATTAAATATAAGAGTCACAATGCCGACTTAAGTACAGGAAGACTGAGTCTTCCTACTGTCTATGTTTTGAGCGTTTCCTGTGTCACCAGTTTTGCATTCTGATGCACCTCTGCAGGTTTACTGTACCCATTGGACCTTCCCATTGACGATGAAACAGAGAAATTGCATCGGAATTAAATATAAGAGACACAACGCCGACTTAAGTACAGGAAAACTCAGTCTTCTTACGGTCTATGTTTTGAGCGTGTCCCTGTGAAATCAGTTTTTCATTCCGATGCACCTGTGAAGGTTTACTGTATCCATTGGACCTACCCATTGACGATGAAGCACAGAATTTGCATCGGAATTAAATATAAGAGACACAATGCCGACTTAAGTACAGGAAGAATTAGTCTTCCTACTGTCTATGTTTTGAGCGTTTCCGGCGTCACCAGTTTTACATTCCGATGCACCTCTGCACGTGTACTGTATCCATTGGAACTTCCCATTGACGATGAAACACAGAAATTGCATCGGAAGTAAATATAAGAGACACAACGCCGACTTATGTACAAGGAAACTGAGTCTTCTTTCGGTCTATTCTTTGAGCGTTTCAAGTGTCACCAGTTTTACATTCCGATGCAGCTCTGCAGGTTTACTGTATCCCTACGACCTTCCCATTGACGATGAAACACAGAATTTGCATCGGAATTAAATATTAGAGACACAATGCCGACTTTAGAACAGGAGGACTGAGTCTTCCTACTGTCTATGATTTGATCGTTTCCTGTGTCACCAGTTTAACATTCCGATGCACCTCTGCAGGTTTACTGTATCCCTTGGACCTTCCCATTGACGATGACACACAGATATTGCATTGGAATTAAATATAAGAGACACAATACCGACTTAAGTACAGGAAGACTGAGTCTTAGTACTGTCTATGTTTTGAGCGTTTCCTGTGTCACCAGTCTTACATTCCGATACACCTCTGCAGGTTTACTGTATCCATTGGACCTTCCCATTGACGATGAAACACAGAAATTGCATCGGAATTAAATATAAGAGACAATGCCGACTTAAGTACAGGAAGACTGAGTCTTCCTACTGTCTATGATTTGAGCGTTTCCGGAATCACTAGTTTTACATTCCGATGCACCTCTCCAGGTTTACTGTATCCATTGGAGCTTCCCATCGATGATGAAACACAGAAATTGCATCGGAATTAAATATTAGAGACACAATGCCGACTTTAGATCAGGAGGACTGCGTCTTCCTACTGTCTATGTTTTGAGCGTTTCCTGTGTCACCAGTTTTACTTTCCGATGCACCCCTGCAGGTTTACTGTTTACCCTTGGACCTTCCCACTGACGATGAAACACAGAAATTGCATCGGTATTAAATATAAGAGACACAATGCCGACATAAGTACAGGAAGACAGAGTCTTCCTACTGTGTATGTTTTGAGCGTTTCCTGTGTCACCAGTTTTACATTCCGATGCACCTCTGCAGGCTTAATGTATCCCTTGGACCTTCACAGTGACGATGAAACACAGAAATTGCATCGGAATTAAATAAAAGAGACACAATGGCGACTTAAGAACAGGAAGACTGAGTCCTCCTACTGTCTATGTTTTTTAGCGTTTCCTGTGTCACCAGTTTTACATTCCGATGGACCTCTGCAGGTTTACTGTCTCTCTTGGGCATTCCCATTGACGATGAAACACAGAAATTGCATCGGAATTAAATATAAGAGTCACATTGCCGACTTAAGTACAGGAAGACTGAGTATTCCTACTGTCTATGTTTTGAGCGTTTCCTGTGTCACCAGTTTTGCATTCTGATGCACCTCTGCAGGTTTACTGTACCCATTGGACCTTCCCATTGACGATGAAACAGAGAAATTGCATCGGAATTAAATATAAGAGACACAACGCCGACTTAAGTACAGGAAAACTCAGTCTTCTTACGGTCTATGTTTTGAGCGTGTCCCTGTGAAATCAGTTTTTCATTCCGATGCACCTGTGAAGGTTTACTGTATCCATTGGACCTACCCATTGACGATGAAGCACAGAATTTGCATCGGAATTAAATATAAGAGACACAATGCCGACTTAAGTACAGGAAGAATTAGTCTTCCTACTGTCTATGTTTTGAGCGTTTCCGGCGTCACCAGTTTTACATTCCGATGCACCTCTGCACGTGTACTGTATCCATTGGAACTTCCCATTGACGATGAAACACAGAAATTGCATCGGAAGTAAATATAAGAGACACAACGCCGACTTATGTACAAGGAAACTGAGTCTTCTTTCGGTCTATTCTTTGAGCGTTTCCTGTGTCACCAGTTTTACATTCCGATGCAGCTCTGCAGGTTTACTGTATCCCTACGACCTTCCCATTGACGATGAAACACAGAATTTGCATCGGAATTAAATATTAGAGACACAATGCCGACTTTAGAACAGGAGGACTGAGTCTTCCTACTGTCTATGATTTGATCGTTTCCTGTGTCACCAGTTTAACATTCCGATGCACCTCTGCAGGTTTACTGTATCCCTTGGACCTTCCCATTGACGATGACACACAGATATTGCATTGGAATTAAATATAAGAGACACAATACCGACTTAAGTACAGGAAGACTGAGTCTTAGTACTGTCTATGTTTTGAGCGTTTCCTGTGTCACCAGTCTTACATTCCGATACACCTCTGCAGGTTTACTGTATCACTTGGACCTTCCCATTGACGATGAAACACAGAAATTGCATCGGAATTAAATATAAGAGACAATGCCGACTTAAGTACAGGAAGACTGAGTCTTCCTACTGTCTATGATTTGAGCGTTTCCGGAATCACTAGTTTTACATTCCGATGCACCTCTCCAGGTTTACTGTATCCATTGGACCTTCCCATCGATGATGAAACACAGAAATTGCATCGGAATTAAATATTAGAGACACAATGCCGACTTTAGATCAGGAGGACTGCGTCTTCCTACTGTCTATGTTTTGAGCGTTTCCTGTGTCACCAGTTTTACTTTCCGATGCACCTCTGCAGGTTTACTGTTTACCCTTGGACCTTCCCATTGACGATGAAACACAGAAATTGCATCGGTATTAAATATAGGAGACACAATGCCGACATAAGTACAGGAAGACAGAGTCTTCCTACTGTCTATGTTTTGAGCGTTTCCTGTGTCACCAGTTTTACATTCCGATGCACCTCTGCAGGCTTAATGTATCGCTTGGACCTTCCCATTGACGATGAAACACAGAAATTGCATCGGTATTAAATATAAGAGACACAATGCCGACTTAAGTACAGGAAGACTGAGTCTTCGTACTGTCTATGATTTGATAGTTTCCTGTGCCACCAGTTTTACATTCCGATGCACTTCTCTAGGTTTACTGTATCCATTGGACCTTCCCATTGACGATGAAACACAGAAATTGCATCGAAATTAAATATTAGAGACACAATGCCGACTTAAGAACAGGAAGACTGAGTCATCCTACTGTCTATGTTTTGTGCTTTTCCTGTGGCACCAGTTTTACATTCCGATGCACCTCTGCAGGTTTACTGTATCCAGTGGACCTTCCAATTGACTATGAAACACAGAAATTGAATCGGAATTAACTATAAGAGGCACAATGCCAAGTACAGGAAGACTGAGTTTTCCTACTGTCTATGATTTGAGCGTTTCCTGTGTCACCAGTTTTACATTCCGATGCACCTCTGCAGGTTTACTGTTTACCCTTGGACCGTCCCATTGACGATGAAACACAGAAATTGCATCGGAATTAAATATAAGAGACACAATGCCGATTTAAGTACAGGAAGACTGAGTCTTCTACTGTCTATGTTTTGAGCGTTTCCTGTGTCAACAGTTTTACATTCCGATGCACCTCTGCAAGTTTTCTGAATCTCTTGGACCTTCACAGTGACGATGGAAGGCAGAAATTGCATCGGAATTAAATATACGAGACACAATGCCGACTTAAGTACAGGAAGACTGAGTCTTCCTACTGTCTATGTTTGAGCGTTTCCTGTGTCACCAGATTTAGATTCCGATACACTTCTGCAGGTTTACTGTACCCATTGGACCTTCCCATTGACGATGAAACACAGAAATTGCAACGGAATTAAATATAAGAAACACAACGCCGACTTAAGTACAAGAAAACTGAGTATTCTTACGGTCTATGATTTGAGCGTTTCCTGTGTCAACAGTTTTACATTCCGATGCACCTCTGCAGGATTACTGTATCCATTGGACCTTCACAGTGATGATGAAACACAGAAATTGCATTGGAATTAAATGTAAGAAACACAATGCCGACTTAAGTACAGGAAGACTGAGTCTTAGTACTGTCTATGTTTTGAGCGTTTCCTGTGTCACCAGTTTTACATTCCGTTGCACCTCTGTAGGTTTACTGTATCCCTTGGACCTTCCCATTGACGATGAAACACAGAAATTGCATCGGAATTAAATATAAGAGTCACAATGCCGACTTAAGTACAGGAAGACTCATTCTTCCCACTGTCTATGCTTTGAGCGTTTCCTGTGTCATCCGTCTTACATTCGGATGCACCTCTGCAGGTTTACTGTATCCCTTGACCTTCCCATTGACGATGAAACACAGAAATTGCATCGGAATTAAATATAAGAGACACAATGCCGACTTAAGTACAGGAAGACTGAGTCATCGTACTGTCTATGTTTTGAGCGTTTCCTGTGTCACGAGTCTTACATTCCGACGCATCTCTGCAGGTTTACTGTACCCCTCGGCCCTTCCCATTGGCGATGAAACACAGAAATTCCATCGGAATTAAATATAATAGGCACAATGCCGACTTAAGTACAGGAAGACTGAGTCTTCCTACTGTCTATGATTTGAGCGTTTCCTGTGTCACCAGTTTTACATTCCGATGCACCTCTGCAGGTTTACTGTATCCATTGGACCTTCCCATTGTCGGTGAATCACAGAAATTTCATCGGATTTAAATATAAGAGACACAATGCCGACTTAAGTACAGGAAGACTGAGTCTTCCTACTGTCTATGTTTTGAGCGTTTCCTGGGTGATCAGTTTTGCATTCCGATGCACCTCTGCAGGTTTACTGTATCCCTTGGCCCTTCCCATTGGCGATGAAACACAGAAATTGCATCGGAATTTAATATTAGAGACACAATGCCGACTTAAGAACAGGAGACTTAGTCTTCCTACTGTCTATGTTTTGAGCGTTTCCTGTGTCACCAGTTTTACATTCCGATGCACGTCTGCAGGTTTACTGTATCCCTTGGACCTTCCCATTGGCGATGAAACACAGAAAGTTGCATCGAAATTAAATATAAGAGACACAATGACGTCTTAAGTACAGGAAGACTGAGTCTTCCTACTGTCTATGTATTGAGCGATTCCTGTGTCACCAGTTTTACATTCCGATGCACCTCTGCAGGGTTACTGTATCCCTTTGACCTTCACAATGACGATGAAAAGGAGAAATTCCATCGGAATTAAATATAAAAGACACAATGACGTCTTAAGTACAGGAAGACTGAGTATTCCTATTGTCTATGTTTTGAGCATTTCCTGTGTCACCAGTTTTACATTCCGATGCACCTCTGCAGGTTCACTGTATCCCTTGGACCTTCGCAATGACGATGAAGCAGAGATATTCCATCGGAATTAAATATAAGAGACACAATGCCGACTTAAGTACAGGAAGACTGAGCCTTCCTACTCTCTATGTTTTGAGCGTTTCCTGTGTCACCAGTTTTACATTCCGATGCACCTCTGAAGGTTTATTGTATCCCTTGGACCTTCACAGTGACGATGAAACACAGCAATTGCTTTGGAATTAAATATAAGAGACACAATGCCGACGTAAGTACAGGAAGACTGAGTCTTCCTACTGTCTATGTTTTGAGCATTTACTGTGTCCCCAGTATTACATCCCGTTGCACCTCTGCAGGTTTACTGTTTACCCTTGGACCTGTCCATTGAGGAAGAAACACAGAAATTGTATCGGAATTAAATATAAGAGGCACAATGCCGACTTAAGTACAGGAAGACTGAGCCTTCCTACTGTCTATGTTTTGAGCGTTTCCTGTGTCACCAGTTTTACATTCCGATGCAGCTCTGCAAGTTTACTGTATCCCTTGGACCTTCACAGTGACGATGAAACACAGAAATTGCATCGGAATTAAATAAAAGAGACACAATGGCGACTTAAGAACAGGAAGACTGAGTCCTCCTACTGTCTATGTTTTTTAGCGTTTCCTGTGTCACCAGTTTTACATTCCGATGCACATTGCAGGTTTACTGTCTCTCTTGGGCATTCCCATTGACGATGAAACACAGAAATTGCATCGGAATTAAATATAAGAGTCACAATGCCGACTTAAGTACAGGAAGACTGAGTCTTCCTACTGTCTATGTTTTGAGCGTTTCCTGTGTCACCAGTTTTGCATTCTGATGCACCTCTGCAGGTTTACTGTACCCATTGGACCTTCCCATTGACGATGAAACAGAGAAATTGCATCGGAATTAAATATAAGAGACACAACGCCGACTTAAGTACAGGAAAACTTAGTCTTCTTACGGTCTATGTTTTGAGCGTGTCCCTGTGAAATCAGTTTTTCATTCCGATGCACCTCTGCAGGTTTACTGTATCCCTTGGACCTTCCCATTGACGATGAAGCACAGAATTTGCATCGGAATTAAATATAAGAGACACAACGCCGACTTATGTACAAGGAAACTGAGTCTTCTTTCGGTCTATTCTTTGAGCGTTTCCTGTGTCACCAGTTTTACATTCCGATGCAGCTCTGCAGGTTTACTGTATCCCTACGACCTTCCCATTGACGATGAAACACAGAATTTGCATCGGAATTAAATATTAGAGACACAATGCCGACTTTAGAACAGGAGGACTGAGTCTTCCTACTGTCTATGATTTAATCGTTTCCTGTGTCACCAGTTTAACATTCCGATGCACCTCTGCAGGTTTACTGTATCCCTTGGACCTTCCCATTGACGATGACACACAGATATTGCATTGGAATTAAATATAAGAGACACAATACCGACTTAAGTACAGGAAGACTGAGTCTTAGTACTGTCTATTTTTTGAGCGTTTCCTGTGTTACCAGTCTTACATTCCGATACACCTCTGCAGGTTTACTGTATCACTTGGACCTTCCCATTGACGATGAAACACAGAAATTGCATCGGAATTAAATATAAGAGACAATGCCGACTTAAGTACAGGAAGACTGAGTCTTCCTACTGTCTATGTTTTGAGCGTTTCCGGAATCACTAGTTTTACATTCCGATGCACCTCTCCAGGTTTACTGTATCCATTGGAGCTTCCCATCGATGATGAAACACAGAAATTGCATCGGAATTAAATATTAGAGACACAATGCCGACTTTAGATCAGGAGGACTGCGTCTTCCTACTGTCTATGTTTTGAGCGTTTCCTGTGTCACCAGTTTTACTTTCCGATGCACCCCTGCAGGTTTACTGTTTACCCTTGGACCTTCCCACTGACGATGAAACACAGAAATTGCATCGGTATTAAATATAAGAGACACAATGCCGACATAAGTACAGGAAGACAGAGTCTTCCTACTGTGTATGTTTTGAGCGTTTCCTGTGTCACCAGTTTTACATTCCGATGCACCTCTGCAGGCTTAATGTATCCCTTGGACCTTCACAGTGACGATGAAACACAGAAATTGCATCGGAATTAAATAAAAGAGACACAATGGCGACTTAAGAACAGGAAGACTGAGTCCTCCTACTGTCTATGTTTTTTAGCGTTTCCTGTGTCACCAGTTTTACATTCCGATGGACCTCTGCAGGTTTACTGTCTCTCTTGGGCATTCCCATTGACGATGAAACACAGAAATTGCATCGGAATTAAATATAAGAGTCACAATGCCGACTTAAGTACAGGAAGACTGAGTCTTCCTACTGTCTATGTTTTGAGCGTTTCCTGTGTCACCAGTTTTGCATTCTGATGCACCTCTGCAGGTTTACTGTACCCATTGGACCTTCCCATTGACGATGAAACAGAGAAATTGCATCGGAATTAAATATAAGAGACACAACGCCGACTTAAGTACAGGAAAACTCAGTCTTCTTACGGTCTATGTTTTGAGCGTGTCCCTGTGAAATCAGTTTTTCATTCCGATGCACCTGTGAAGGTTTACTGTATCCATTGGACCTACCCATTGACGATGAAGCACAGAATTTGCATCGGAATTAAATATAAGAGACACAATGCCGACTTAAGTACAGGAAGAATTAGTCTTCCTACTGTCTATGTTTTGAGCGTTTCCGGCGTCACCAGTTTTACATTCCGATGCACCTCTGCACGTGTACTGTATCCATTGGAACTTCCCATTGACGATGAAACACAGAAATTGCATCGGAAGTAAATATAAGAGACACAACGCCGACTTATGTACAAGGAAACTGAGTCTTCTTTCGGTCTATTCTTTGAGCGTTTCCTGTGTCACCAGTTTTACATTCCGATGCAGCTCTGCAGGTTTACTGTATCCCTACGACCTTCCCATTGACGATGAAACACAGAATTTGCATCGGAATTAAATATTAGAGACACAATGCCGACTTTAGAACAGGAGGACTGAGTCTTCCTACTGTCTATGATTTGATCGTTTCCTGTGTCACCAGTTTAACATTCCGATGCACCTCTGCAGGTTTACTGTATCCCTTGGACCTTCCCATTGACGATGACACACAGATATTGCATTGGAATTAAATATAAGAGACACAATACCGACTTAAGTACAGGAAGACTGAGTCTTAGTACTGTCTATGTTTTGAGCGTTTCCTGTGTCACCAGTCTTACATTCCGATACACCTCTGCAGGTTTACTGTATCACTTGGACCTTCCCATTGACGATGAAACACAGAAATTGCATCGGAATTAAATGTAAGAGACAATGCCGACTTAAGTACAGGAAGACTGAGTCTTCCTACTGTCTATGATTTGAGCGTTTCCGGAATCACTAGTTTTACATTCCGATGCACCTCTCCAGGTTTACTGTATCCATTGGACCTTCCCATCGATGATGAAACACAGAAATTGCATCGGAATTAAATATTAGAGACACAATGCCGACTTTAGATCAGGAGGACTGCGTCTTCCTACTGTCTATGTTTTGAGCGTTTCCTGTGTCACCAGTTTTACTTTCCGATGCACCTCTGCAGGTTTACTGTTTACCCTTGGACCTTCCCATTGACGATGAAACACAGAAATTGCATCGGTATTAAATATAGGAGACACAATGCCGACATAAGTACAGGAAGACAGAGTCTTCCTACTGTCTATGTTTTGAGCGTTTCCTGTGTCACCAGTTTTACATTCCGATGCACCTCTGCAGGCTTAATGTATCGCTTGGTCCTTCCCATTGACGATGAAACACAGAAATTGCATCGTTATTAAATATAAGAGACACAATGCCGACAAGTACAGGAAGACTGAGTCTTCGTACTGTCTATGATTTGATAGTTTCCTGTGCCACCAGTTTTACATTCCGATGCACTTCTCTAGGTTTACTGTATCCATTGGACCTTCCCATTGACGATGAAACACAGAAATTGCATCGAAATTAAATATTAGAGACACAATGCCGACTTAAGAACAGGAAGACTGAGTCATCCTACTGTCTATGTTTTGTGCTTTTCCTGTGGCACCAGTTTTACATTCCGATGCACCTCTGCAGGTTTACTGTATCCAGTGGACCTTCCAATTGACTATGAAACACAGAAATTGAATCGGAATTAAATATAAGAGGCACAATGCCAAGTACAGGAAGACTGAGTCTTCCTACTGTCTATGATTTGAGCGTTTCCTGTGTCACCAGTTTTACATTCCGATGCACCTCTGCAGGTTTACTGTTTACCCTTGGACCGTCCCATTGACGATGAAACACAGAAATTGCATCGGAATTAAATATAAGAGACACAATGCCGATATAAGTACAGGAAGACTGAGTCTTCTACTGTCTATGTTTTGAGCGTTTCCTGTGTCAACAGTTTTACATTCCGATGCACCTCTGCAAGTTTTCTGAATCTCTTGGACCTTCACAGTGACGATGGAAGGCAGAAATTGCATCGGAATTAAATATACGAGACACAATGCCGACTTAAGTACAGGAAGACTGAGTCTTCCTACTGTCTATGTTTGAGCGTTTCCTGTGTCACCAGATTTAGATTCCGATACACTTCTGCAGGTTTACTGTACCCATTGGACCTTCCCATTGACGATGAAACACAGAAATTGCAACGGAATTAAATATAAGAAACACAACGCCGACTTAAGTACAAGAAAACTGAGTATTCTTACGGTCTATGATTTGAGCGTTTCCTGTGTCAACAGTTTTACATTCCGATGCACCTCTGCAGGATAACTGTATCCATTGGACCTTCACAGTGATGATGAAACACAGAAATTGCATTGGAATTAAATGTAAGAAACACAATGCCGACTTAAGTACAGGAAGACTGAGTCTTAGTACTGTCTATGTTTTGAGCGTTTCCTGTGTCACCAGTTTTACATTCCGTTGCACCTCTGTAGGTTTACTGTATCCCTTGGACCTTCCCATTGACGATGAAACACAGAAATTGCATCGGAATTAAATATAAGAGTCACAATGCCGACTTAAGTACAGGAAGACTCATTCTTCCCACTGTCTATGCTTTGAGCGTTTCCTGTGTCATCAGTCTTACATTCGGATGCACCTCTGCAGGTTTACTGTATCCCTTGACCTTCCCATTGACGATGAAACACAGAAATTGCATCGGAATTAAATATAAGAGACACAATGCCGACTTAAGTACAGGAAGACTGAGTCATCGTACTGTCTATGTTTTGAGCGTTTCCTGTGTCACGAGTCTTACATTCCGACGCATCTCTGCAGGTTTACTGTACCCCTCGGCCCTTCCCATTGGCGATGAAACACAGAAATTCCATCGGAATTAAATATAATAGGCACAATGCCGACTTAAGTACAGGAAGACTGAGTCTTCCTACTGTCTATGATTTGAGCGTTTCCTGTGTCACCAGTTTTACATTCCGATGCACCTCTGCAGGTTTACTGTATCCATTGGACCTTCCCATTGTCGGTGAATCACAGAAATTTCATCGGATTTAAATATAAGAGACACAATGCCGACTTAAGTACAGGAAGACTGAGTCTTCCTACTGTCTATGTTTTGAGCGTTTCCTGGGTGATCAGTTTTGCATTCCGATGCACCTCTGCAGGTTTACTGTATCCCTTGGCCCTTCCCATTGGCGATGAAACACAGAAATTGCATCGGAATTTAATATTAGAGACACAATGCCGACTTAAGAACAGGAAGACTTAGTCTTCCTACTGTCTATGTTTTGAGCGTTTCCTGTGTCACCAGTTTTACATTCCGATGCACGTCTGCAGGTTTACTGTATCCCTTGGACCTTCCCATTGGCGATGAAACACAGAAAGTTGCATCGAAATTAAATATAAGTGACACAATGACGTCTTAAGTACAGGAAGACTGAGTCTTCCTACTGTCTATGTATTGAGCGTTTCCTGTGTCACCAGTTTTACATTCCGATGCACCTCTGCAGGGTTACTGTATCCCTTTGACCTTCACAATGACGATGAAAAAGAGAAATTCCATCGGAATTAAATACAAAAGACACAATGACGTCTTAAGTACAGGAAGACTGAGTATTCCTATTGTCTATGTTTTGAGCATTTCCTGTGTCACCAGTTTTACATTCCGATGCACCTCTGCAGGTTCACTGTATCCCTTGGACCTTCGCAATGACGATGAAGCAGAGATATTCCATCGGAATTAAATATAAGAGACACAATGCCGACTTAAGTACAGGAAGACTGAGTCTACCTCCTGTCTATGATTTGAGCGATTCCTGTGTCACCAGTCTTACATTCCGATGCACCTCTGCAGGTTTACTGTATCGCATGGACCTGCCCATTGACGATGAAACACAGAAATTGCATCGGAATTAAATATAAGAGACACAAATCCGACTTAAGTACAGGAAGACTGAGTCTTCGTACTGTATATGTTTTGAGCGTTTCCTGTGTCACCAGTTTTACATTCCGATGTACCTCTCCAGCTTTACTGTATGCATTGGACCTTCCCATTGACGATGAAACACAGAAATTGCATCGGAATTAAATATTAGAGACACAATGCCGACTTAAGAACAGGAAGACTGAGTCATCCTACTGTCTATGTTTGAGCGTTTCCTGTGTCACCAGTTTTACATTCCGATGCACCTCTGCAGGTTTACTGTATCCATTGGACCTTCCCATTGACGATGAAACACAGAAATTGCATCGGAATTAAATATAAGAGAAACAACGCCGACTTAAGCACAAGAAAACTGAGTCTTCTTACGGGCTATGTTTTGAGCGTTTCCTGTGTCACCAGTTTTACATTCCTACGCACCTCTGCAGGTTTACTGTATGCCTTGGACCTTCCCATTGGCGATGAAACACAGAAATTGCATAGGAATTAAATATAAGAGACACAATGACGTCTTAAGTACAGGAAGACTGAGTCTTACTACTGTCTATGTTTTGAGCGTTTCCTGTGTCACCAGTTTTACATTCTGATGCACCTCTGCAGGTTTACTGTATGCATTGGACCTTCCCATTGGCGATGAAACGCAGAAATTGCATAGGAATTAAATATAAGAGACACAAATCCGACTTAAGTACAGGAAGACTGAGTCTTCGTACTGTATATGTTTTGAGCGTTTCCTGTGTCACCAGTTTTACATTCCGATGTACCTCTCCAGCTTTACTGTATGCATTGGACCTTCCCATTGACGATGAAACACAGAAATTGCATCGGAATTAAATATTAGAGATACAATGCCGACTTAAGAACAGGAAGACTGAGTCATCCTACTGTCTATGTTTGAGAGTTTCCTGTGTCACCAGTTTCACATTCCGATGCACCTCTGCAGGTTTACTGTATCCATTGGACCTACCCATTGACGATGAAACACAGAAATTGCATCGGAATTAAATATAAGAGAAACAGCGCCGACTTAAGTACAAGAAAACTGAGTCTTCTTACGGACTATGTTTTGAGCG
Source organism: Schistocerca nitens (assembly GCF_023898315.1). Taxonomy (NCBI): domain Eukaryota; kingdom Metazoa; phylum Arthropoda; class Insecta; order Orthoptera; family Acrididae; genus Schistocerca; species Schistocerca nitens. The sequence goes on from NW_026045897.1 coordinate 6,358,825, forward strand.
TTTCCTGTGTCACCAGTTTTACATTCCTACGCACCTCTGCAGGTTTACTATATGCCTTGGACCTTCCCATTGGCGATGAAACACAGAAATTGCATAGGAATTAAATATAAGAGTCACAATGACGTCTTAAGTACAGGAAGACTGACTCTTCCTACTGTCTATGTTTTGAGCGTTTCCTGTGTCACCAGTTTTACATTCTGATGCACCTCCACAGGTTTACTGTATCCCTTGGAGCTTCACAGTGATGATTAAACACAGCAAATGCTTTGGAATTAAATATAAGAGACACAATGACGTCTTAAGTACAGAAAGACTGAGTCTTCCTACTGTCTATGTTTTGAGCGTTTCCTGTGTCACCAGTTTTACATTCCGATGCACCTCTGCAGGTTTACGGTATCCCTTGGACCTTCACAATGACGATAACGCAGAGAAATTCCATCGGAATTAAATATAAGAGACACAATACCGACTCAAGTACAGGAAGACTGAGTCTTCCTACTGTCTATGTTTTGAGCCTTTCCTGTGTCACCAGTTTTACATTCCGATGCACCTCTGCAGGTTTACTGTTTACCCTTGGACCTTCCCATTGACGATGAAACACAGAAATTGCATCGGAATTTAATATAAGAGACACAATGCCGACTTAAGTAAAGGAAGACTGAGTCTTCCTACTCTCCATGTTTTGAGCGTTTCCTGTGTCACCAGTTTTACATTCTGATGCACCTCTGGAAGTTTACTGTATCCCTTGGATCTTCACAGTGACGATGAAAGACATAAATTGCATCGGAATTAAATAAAAGAGACACAATGCCTACTAAAGAAAAGGGAGACTGAGTCTTCCTACTGTCTATGTTTTTTAGCGTTTCCTGTGTCACCAGTTTTATATTCCGATGCACCTCTGCAGGTTTACTGTATCCCTTGGGCCTTCCCATTGACGATTAAACACAGAAATTGCATCGGAATTAAATATAAGAGACACAATGCCGACTTAAGTACAGGAAGACTGAGTCTTCCTACTGTCTATGTTTTGAGCGTTTCCTGTGTCACCAGTTTTACATTCCGATGCACCTCTGCAGGTTTAACTTATCCCTTGGACCTTAACAGTGACGTTGAAACACAGCAATTGCTTTGGAATTAAATATAAGAGACACAATGCCGACTTAAGTACAGGAAGACTGAGTCTTCCTACTGTCTATGTATTGAGCGTTTCCTGTGTCACCAGTTTTACATTCCGATGCACCTCTGCAGGTTTATTGTTTACCCTTGGACCTTCCCATTGACGATGAAACACAGAAATTGCATCGGAATTAAATAAAAGAGACACAATGCCGACTTAAGAACAGGAACACTGAGTCCTCCTACTGTGTATGTTTTTTAGCGTTTCCTGTGTCACCAGTTTTACATTCCGATGCACTTCTGCAGGTTTACTGTCTCTTTTGGGCATTCCCATTGACGATGAAACACAGAAATTGCATCGGAATTAAATATAAGAGTCACAATACCGACTTAAGTACAGGAAGACTGAGTCTTCCTACTGTCTATGTTTTGAGCGTTTCCTGTGTCACCAGTTTTGCATTCCGATGCACCTCTGGAGGTTTACTGTACCCATTGGACCTTCCCATTGACGATGAAACAGAGAAATTGCATCGGAATTAAATATAAGAGGCACAACGCCGACTTAAGTACAGGAAGACTGAGTCTTCCTACTGTCTATGTTTTGAGCGTTTCCTGAGTCACCAGTTTTACATTCCGATGGATCTCTGCAAGTTTACTGTATCCCTTGGACTTTCACAATGAAGATGAAGCAGAGAAATTCCATCGGAATTAAATATAAGGGACACAATGCCGACTTAAGTACACGAAGACTGAGTCTTCCTAATCTCTATGTTTTGAGCGTTTCCTGTGTCACCAGTTTTACATTCCGATGCACCTCTGCAGGTTTACTGTATCCCTTCGACCTTCCCATTGACGATGAAACACAGAATTAGCATCGGAATTAAATGTTAGAGACACAATGCCGACTTTAGAACAGGAGGACTGAGTCTTCCTACTGTCTATGATTTGATCGTTTCCTGTGTCACCAGTTTTACATTCCGATGCACCTCTGCTGGGTTACCATATCCCTTGGACCTTCCCATTGACGATGAAACAGAGAAATTGCATCGGAATTAAATATAAGAGGCACAACGCCGACTTAAGTACAGGAAGACTGAGTCTTCCTACTGTCTATGTTTTGAGCGTTTCCTGTGTCACCAGTTTTACATTCCGATGCACTTCTCCAGGTTTACTGTATCCATTGGACCTTCCCATTGACGATGAAACACAGAAATTGCATCGAAATTAAATATTAGAGACACAATATTGACTTAAGAACAGGAAGACTGAGTCATCCTACTGTCTATGTTTTGTGCTTTTCCTGTGGCACCAGTTTTACATTCCGATGCACCTCTGCAGGTTTACTGTATCCCTTGGACCTTCCCATTGACGATGAAAGACAGAAATTGCATCGGAATTAAATATAAGAGACACAATGCCGACTTAAGTACAGGAAGACTGAGTCTTCCTACTGTCTATGATTTGAGCGTTTCCTGGGTGATCAGTTTTGCATTCCGATGCACCTCTGCAGGTTTACTGTATCCCTTGGACCTTCCCATTGACGATGAAACAGAGAAATTCCATGGGGATTAAATATAAGAGACACAATGCCGTTTTAAATACAGGAAGATTTAGTCATCCTACTGTCTATGTTTTGAGCGTTTCCAGCGTCACCAGTTTTACATTCCGATGCACCTCTGCAGGTTTACTGTATCCCTTGGACCTTCCCATTGACGATGAAACACAGAAATTGCATCGGAATTAAATATAAGAGACACATTGCCGACTTAAGTACAAGAAAACTGTGTCTTCTTACGGTCTATGTTTTGAGCGTTTCAAGTGTCACCAGTTTTACATTCCCATGCACCTCTGCAGGTTTACTGTATCCATTGCACCTTCCCATTGACGATGAAACACAGAAATTGCATCGGAATAAAATATTAGAGACGCAATGCCGACTTTAGATCAGGAAGACTGAGTCTTCCTACTGTCTATCTTTTGAGCATTTCCTGTGTCACCAGTTTTACTTTCCGATGCACCTCTGCAGGTTTACTGTTTACCCTTGGCCTTCCCATTGACGATGAAACACAGAAATTGCATCGGAATTAAATATAAGAGACACAATGCCGACTTAAGTACAGGAAGACAGAGTCTTCCTACTGTCTATGTTTTGAGCGCTTCCTGTGCCACCAGTTTTACATTCCGATTCACCTCTGCAGGCTTAATGTATCCCTTGGACCTTCCCATTGACGATAAAACACAGAAATTGCATCGGAATTAAATATGAGAGACACAATGCCGACTTTAGAACAGGAGGACTGAGTCTTCGTACTGTCTATGATTTGAGCGTTTCCTGTGTCACCAGTTTTACATTCCGATGCACTTCTCCAGGTTTACTGTATCCATTGGACCTTCCCATTGACGATGAAACACAGAAATTGCATCGAAATTAAATATTAGAGACACAATATCGACTTAAGAACAGGAAGAATGAGTCATCCTACTGTCTATGTTTTGTGCTTTTCCTGTGGCACCAGTTTTACATTCCGATGCACCTCTGCAGGTTTACTGTATCCCTTGGACATTCCCATTGACGATGAAAGACAGAAATTGCATCGGAATTAAATATAAGAGACACAATGCCGACTTAAGTACAGGAAGACTGAGTCTTCCTACTGTCTATGATTTGAGCGTTTCCTGGGTGATCAGTTTTGCATTCCGATGCACCTCTGCAGGTTTACTGTATCCCTTGGACCTTCCCATTGACGATGAAACAGAGAAATTCCATGGGGATTAAATATAAGAGACACAATGCCGTTTTAAATACAGGAAGATTTAGTCATCCTACTGTCTATGTTTTGAGCGTTTCCAGCGTCACCAGTTTTACATTCCGATGCACCTCTGCAGGTTTACTGTATCCCTTGGACCTTCCCATTGACGATGAAACACAGAAATTGCATCGGAATTAAATATAAGAGACACAATGCCGACTTAAGTACAAGAAAACTGTGTCTTCTTACGGTCTATGTTTTGAGCGTTTCAAGTGTCACCAGTTTTACATTCCCATGCACCTCTGCAGGTTTACTGTATCCATTGCACTTTCCCATTGACGATGAAACACAGAAATTGCATCGGAATAAAATATTAGAGACGCAATGCCGACTTTAGATCAGGAAGACTGAGTCTTCCTACTGTCTATGTTTTGAGCATTTCCTGTGTCACCAGTTTTACTTTCCGATGCACCTCTGCAGGTTTACTGTTTACCCTTGGCCTTCCCATTGACGATGAAACACAGAAATTGCATCGGAATTAAATATAAGAGACACAATGCCGACTTAAGTACAGGAAGACAGAGTCTTCCTACTGTCTATGTTTTGAGCGCTTCCTGTGCCACCAGTTTTATTTTCCGATTCACCTCTGCAGGCTTAATGTATCCCTTGGACCTTCCCATTGACGATAAAACACAGAAATTGCATCGGAATTAAATATGAGAGACACAATGCCGACTTAAGTACAGGACGACTGAGTCTTCGTACTGCCTATGTTTTGAGCGTTTCCTGTGACACCAGTTTTACATTCCGATGCACCTCTGTAGGTTTACTGTATCCCTTGGACCTTCCCATTGACGATGAAACGCAGAAATTGCATCGGAATTTAATATAAGAGTCAAAACGCCGACTTAAGTAAAGGAAGACTGAGTCTTCCTACTCTCCATGTTTTCAGCGTTTCCTGTGTCACCAGTTTTACATTCTGATGCACCTCTGGAAGTTTACTGTATCCCTTGGATCTTCACAGTGACGATGAAAGACAGAAATTGCATCGGAAAAAAATAAAAGAGACACAATGCCTACTTAAGAACAGGAAGACTGAGTCTTCCTACTGTCTATGTTTTTTAGCGTTTCCTGTGTCACCAGTTTTACATTCCGATGCACCTCTGCAGGTTTACTGTATCCCTAGGGCCTTTCCATTGACGATGAAACACAGAAATTGCATCGGAATTAAATATAAGAGACACAATGCCGACTTAAGTACAGGAAGACTGAGTCTTCCTACTGTCTATGTTTTGAGCATTTCCGGCGTCACCAGTTTTACATTCCGATACACCTCTGCACGTGTACTGTATCCATTTTCCTTTCCCATTGACGATGAAACACAGAATTTGCATCGGAATTAAATATTAGAGACACAATGCCGACTTTAGAACAGGAGGACTGAGTCTTCCTACTGTCTATGATTTGATCGTTTCCTGAGTCACCAGTTTTACATTCCGATGCACCTCTGCAGGTTTACTGTATCCCTTGGACCTTCCCATTGACGATGAAACACAGTTATTGCATTGGAATTTAATATAAGAGACACAATACCGACTTAAGTACAGGAAGACTGAGTCTTAGTACTGTCTATGTTTTGAGCGTTTCCTGTGTCACCAGTCTTACATTCCGATACACCTCTGCAGCATTACTGTATCACTTGGACCTTCCCATTGACGATGAAACACAGAAATTTGCTTCGGAATTAAAAATAAGAGACAATGCCGACTTCAGTACAGGAAGACTGAGTCTTCCTACTGTCTATGTTTTGAGCATTTCCGGCGTCACCAGTTTTACATTCCGATACACCTCTGCACGTGTACTGTATCCATTTTACTTTCCCATTGACGATGAAACACAGAATTTGCATCGGAATTAAATATTAGAGACACAATGCCGACTTTAGAACAGGAGGACTGAGTCTTCCTACTGTCTATGATTTGATCGTTTCCTGTGTCAACAGTTTTACATTCCGATGCACCTCTGCAAGTTTGCTGTATCCCTTGGACCTTCACAGTGACGATGGAAGGCAGAAATTGCATCGCAATTAAATATATGAGACACAATGCCGACTTAAGAACAGGAAGACTGAGTCTTCCTACTGTCTATGTTTTTTAGCGTTTCCTGTGTCACCGGTTTTACTTTCCGGTGCACCTCTGTAGGTTTACTGTATCCCTTGGGCCTTCCCATTGACGATGGGACACAGAAATTGCATCGGAATTAAATATAAGAGACACAATGTTGACTTAAGTACAGGAAGACTGAGTCTTCCTACTGTCTATGTTTTGAGCGTTTCCTGTGTCACCAGTTTTACATTCCGATGGATCTCTGCAAGTTTACTGTATCCCTTGGACCTTCACAATGAAGATGAAGCAGAGAAATTCCATCGGAATCAAATATAAGGGACACAATGCCGACTTAAGTACACGAAGACTGAGTCTTCCTAATCTCTATGTTTTGAGCGTTTCCTGTGTCACCAGTTTTACATTCCGATGCACCTCTGCAGGTTTACTGTATCCCTTCGACCTTCCCATTGACGATGAAACACAGAATTAGCATCGGAATTAAATATTAGAGACACAATGCCGACTTTAGAACAGGAGGACTGAGTCTTCCTACTGTCTATGATTTGATCGTTTCCTGTGTCACCAGTTTTACATTCCGATGCACCTCTGCAGGTTTACTGTATCCCTTGAACCTTCGCATTGACGATAAAACACAGAAATTGCATCGGAATTAAATATAAGAGACACAATGCCGACTTAAGTACAGGAAGACTGAGTCTTCGTACTGTCTATGATTTGAGCGTTTCCTGTGTCACCAGTTTTACATTCTGATGCACTTCTCCAGGTTTACTGTATCCATTGGACCTTCCCATTGACGATGAAACACAGAAATTGCATCGAAATTAAATATTAGAGACACAATGCCGACTTAAGAACAGGAAGACTGAGTCATCCTACTGTCTATGTTTTGTGCTTTTCCTGTGGCACCAGTTTTACATTCCGATGCACCTCTGCAGGTTTACTGTATCCCTTGGACCTTCCCATTGACGATGAAACAGAGAAATTCCATGGGGATTAAATATAAGAGACACAATGCCGTTTTAAATACAGGAAGATTTAGTCATCCTACTGTCTATGTTTTGAGCGTTTCCAGCGTCACCAGTTTTACATTCCGATGCACCTCTGCAGGTTTACTGTATCCCTTGGACCTTCCCATTGACGATGAAACACAGAAATTGCATCGGAATTAAATATAAGAGACACAATGCCGACTTAAGTACAAGAAAACTGTGTCTTCTTACGGTCTATGTTTTGAGCGTTTCAAGTGTCACCAGTTTTACATTCCCATGCACCTCTGCAGGTTTACTGTATCCATTGCACCTTCCCATTGACGATGAAACACAGAAATTGCATCGAAATAAAATATTAGAGACGCAATGCCGACTTTAGATCAGGAAGACTGAGTCTTCCTACTGTCTATGTTTTGAGCATTTCCTGTGTCACCAGTTTTACTTTCCGATGCACCTCTGCAGGTTTACTGTTTACCCTTGGCCTTCCCATTGACGATGAAACACAGAAATTGCATCGGAATTAAATATAAGAGACACAATGCCGACTTAAGTACAGGAAGACTGAGTCTTCGTACTGTCTATGATTTGAGCGTTTCCTGTGTCACCAGTTTTACATTCCGATGCACTTCTCCAGGTTTACTGTATCCATTGGACCTTCCCATTGACGATGAAACACAGAAATTGCATCGAAATTAAATATTAGAGACACAATGCCGACTTAAGAACAGGAAGACTGAGTCATCCTACTGTCTATGTTTTGTGCTTTTCCTGTGGCACCAGTTTTACATTCCGATGCACCTCTGCAGGTTTACTGTATCCCTTGGACCTTCCCATTGACGATGAAACAGAGAAATTCCATGGGGATTAAATATAAGAGACACAATGCCGTTTTAAATACAGGAAGATTTAGTCATCCTACTGTCTATGTTTTGAGCGTTTCCAGCGTCACCAGTTTTACATTCCGATGCACCTCTGCAGGTTTACTGTATCCCTTGGACCTTCCCATTGACGATGAAACACAGAAATTGCATCGGAATTAAATATAAGAGACACAATGCCGACTTAAGTACAAGAAAACTGTGTCTTCTTACGGTCTATGTTTTGAGCGTTTCAAGTGTCACCAGTTTTACATTCCCATGCACCTCTGCAGGTTTACTGTATCCATTGCACCTTCCCATTGACGATGAAACACAGAAATTGCATCGGAATAAAATATTAGAGACGCAATGCCGACTTTAGATCAGGAAGACTGAGTCTTCCTACTGTCTATGTTTTGAGCATTTCCTGTGTCACCAGTTTTACTTTCCGATGCACCTCTGCAGGTTTACTGTTTACCCTTGGCCTTCCCATTGACGATGAAACACAGAAATTGCATCGGAATTAAATATAAGAGACACAATGCCGACTTAAGTACAGGAAGACAGAGTCTTCCTACTGTCTATGTTTTGAGCGCTTCCTGTGCCACCAGTTTTACATTCCGATTCACCTCTGCAGGCTTAATGTATCCCTTGGACCTTCCCGTTGACGATAAAACACAGAAATTGCATCGGAATTAAATATGAGAGACACAATGCCGACTTTAGAACAGGAGGACTGAGTCTTCGTACTGTCTATGATTTGAGCGTTTCCTGTGTCACCAGTTTTACATTCCGATGCACTTCTCCAGGTTTACTGTATCCATTGGACCTTCCCATTGACGATGAAACACAGAAATTGCATCAAAATTAAATATTAGAGACACAATATCGACTTAAGAACAGGAAGACTGAGTCATCCTACTGTCTATGCTTTGTGCTTTTCCTGTGGCACCAGTTTTACATTCCGATGCACCTCTGCAGGTTTACTGTATCCCTTGGACATTCCCATTGACGATGAAAGACAGAAATTGCATCGGAATTAAATATAAGAGACACAATGCCGACTTAAGTACAGGAAGACTGAGTCTTCCTACTGTCTATGATTTGAGCGTTTCCTGGGTGATCAGTTTTGCATTCCGATGCACCTCTGCAGGTTTACTGTATCCCTTGGACCTTCCCATTGACGATGAAACAGAGAAATTCCATGGGGATTAAATATAAGAGACACAATGCCGTTTTAAATACAGGAAGATTTAGTCATCCTACTGTCTATGTTTTGAGCGTTTCCAGCGTCACCAGTTTTACATTCCGATGCACCTCTGCAGGTTTACTGTATCCCTTGGACCTTCCCATTGACGATGAAACACAGAAATTGCATCGGAATTAAATATAAGAGACACAATGCCGACTTAAGTACAAGAAAACTGTGTCTTCTTACGGTCTATGTTTTGAGCGTTTCAAGTGTCACCAGTTTTACATTCCCATGCACCTCTGCAGGTTTACTGTATCCATTGCACTTTCCCATTGACGATGAAACACAGAAATTGCATCGGAATAAAATATTAGAGACGCAATGCCGACTTTAGATCAGGAAGACTGAGTCTTCCTACTGTCTATGTTTTGAGCATTTCCTGTGTCACCAGTTTTACTTTCCGATGCACCTCTGCAGGTTTACTGTTTACCCTTGGCCTTCCCATTGACGATGAAACACAGAAATTGCATCGGAATTAAATATAAGAGACACAATGCCGACTTAAGTACAGGAAGACAGAGTCTTCCTACTGTCTATGTTTTGAGCGCTTCCTGTGCCACCAGTTTTATTTTCTGATTCACCTCTGCAGGCTTAATGTATCCCTTGGACCTTCCCATTGACGATAAAACACAGAAATTGCATCGGAATTAAATATGAGAGACACAATGCCGACTTAAGTACAGGACGACTGAGTCTTCGTACTGCCTATGTTTTGAGCGTTTCCTGTGACACCAGTTTTACATTCCGATGCACCTCTGTAGGTTTACTGTATCCCTTGGACCTTCCCATTGACGATGAAACGCAGAAATTGCATCGGAATTTAATATAAGAGTCAAAACGCCGACTTAAGTAAAGGAAGACTGAGTCTTCCTACTCTCCATGTTTTCAGCGTTTCCTGTGTCACCAGTTTTACATTCTGATGCACCTCTGGAAGTTTACTGTATCCCTTGGATCTTCACAGTGACGATGAAAGACAGAAATTGCATCGGAAAAAAATAAAAGAGACACAATGCCTACTTAAGAACAGGAAGACTGAGTCTTCCTACTGTCTATGTTTTTTAGCGTTTCCTGTGTCACCAGTTTTACATTCCGATGCACCTCTGCAGGTTTACTGTATCCCTTGGGCCTTTCCATTGACGATGAAACACAGAAATTGCATCGGAATTAAATATAAGAGACACAATGCCGACTTAAGTACAGGAAGACTGAGTCTTCCTACTGTCTATGTTTTGAGCATTTCCGGCGTCACCAGTTTTACATTCCGATACACCTCTGCACGTGTACTGTATCCATTTTCCTTTCCCATTGACGATGAAACACAGAATTTGCATCGGAATTAAATATTAGAGACACAATGCCGACTTTAGAACAGGAGGACTGAGTCTTCCTACTGTCTATGATTTGATCGTTTCCTGAGTCACCAGTTTTACATTCCGATGCACCTCTGCAGGTTTACTGTATCCCTTGGACCTTCCCATTGACGATGAAACACAGTTATTGCATTGGAATTTAATATAAGAGACACAATACCGACTTAAGTACAGGAAGACTGAGTCTTAGTACTGTCTATGTTTTGAGCGTTTCCTGTGTCACCAGTCTTACATTCCGATACACCTCTGCAGGTTTACTGTATCACTTGGACCTTCCCATTGACGATGAAACACAGAAATTTGCTTCGGAATTAAAAATAAGAGACAATGCCGACTTAAGTACAGGAAGACTGAGTCTTCCGACTGTCTATGTTTTGAGCATTTCCGGCGTCACCAGTTTTACATTCCGATACACCTCTGCACGTGTACTGTATCCATTTTACTTTCCCATTGACGATGAAACACAGAATTTGCATCGGAATTAAATATTAGAGACACAATGCCGACTTTAGAACAGGAGGACTGAGTCTTCCTACTGTCTATGATTTGATCGTTTCCTGTGTCAACAGTTTTACATTCCGATGCACCTCTGCAAGTTTGCTGTATCCCTTGGACCTTCACAGTGACGATGGAAGGCAGAAATTGCATCGCAATTAAATATATGAGACACAATGCCGACTTAAGAACAGGAAGACTGAGTCTTCCTACTGTCTATGTTTTTTAGCGTTTCCTGTGTCACCGGTTTTACTTTCCGGTGCACCTCTGTAGGTTTACTGTATCCCTTGGGCCTTCCCATTGACGATGGGACACAGAAATTGCATCGGAATTAAATATAAGAGACACAATGTTGACTTAAGTACAGGAAGACTGAGTCTTCCTACTGTCTATGTTTTGAGCGTTTCCTGTGTCACCAGTTTTACATTCCGATGGATCTCTGCAAGTTTACTGTATCCCTTGGACCTTCACAATGAAGATGAAGCAGAGAAATTCCATCGGAATCAAATATAAGGGACACAATGCCGACTTAAGTACACGAAGACTGAGTCTTCCTAATCTCTATGTTTTGAGCGTTTCCTGTGTCACCAGTTTTACATTCCGATGCACCTCTGCAGGTTTACTGTATCCCTTCGACCTTCCCATTGACGATGAAACACAGAATTAGCATCGGAATTAAATATTAGAGACACAATGCCGACTTTAGAACAGGAGGACTGAGTCTTCCTACTGTCTATGATTTGATCGTTTCCTGTGTCACCAGTTTTACATTCCGATGCACCTCTGCAGGTTTACTGTATCCCTTGGACCTTCGCATTGACGATAAAACACAGAAATTGCATCGGAATTAAATATAAGAGACACAATGCCGACTTAAGTACAGGAAGACTGAGTCTTCGTACTGTCTATGATTTGAGCGTTTCCTGTGTCACCAGTTTTACATTCCGATGCACTTCTCCAGGTTTACTGTATCCATTGGACCTTCCCATTGACGATGAAACACAGAAATTGCATCGAAATTAAATATTAGAGACACAATGCCGACTTAAGAACAGGAAGACTGAGTCATCCTACTGTCTATGTTTTGTGCTTTTCCTGTGGCACCAGTTTTACATTCCGATGCACCTCTGCAGGTTTACTGTATCCCTTGGACCTTCCCATTGACGATGAAGCAGAGAAATTCCATGGGGATTAAATATAAGAGACACAATGCCGTTTTAAATACAGGAAGATTTAGTCATCCTACTGTCTATGTTTTGAGCGTTTCCAGCGTCACCAGTTTTACATTCCGATGCACCTCTGCAGGATTACTGTATCCCTTGGACCTTCCCATTGACGATGAAACACAGAAATTGCATCGGAATTAAATATAAGAGACACAATGCCGACTTAAGTACAAGAAAACTGTGTCTTCTTACGGTCTATGTTTTGAGCGTTTCAAGTGTCACCAGTTTTACATTCCCATGCACCTCTGCAGGTTTACTGTATCCATTGCACCTTCCCATTGACGATGAAACACAGAAATTGCATCGGAATAAAATATTAGAGACGCAATGCCGACTTTAGATCAGGAAGACTGAGTCTTCCTACTGTCTATGTTTTGAGCATTTCCTGTGTCACCAGTTTTACTTTCCGATGCACCTCTGCAGGTTTACTGTTTACCCTTGGCCTTCCCATTGACGATGAAACACAGAAATTGCATCGGAATTAAATATAAGAGACACAATGCCGACTTAAGTACAGGAAGACTGAGTCTTCGTACTGTCTATGATTTGAGCGTTTCCTGTGTCACCAGTTTTACATTCCGATGCACTTCTCCAGGTTTACTGTATCCATTGGACCTTCCCATTGACGATGAAACACAGAAATTGCATCGAAATTAAATATTAGAGACACAATGCCGACTTAAGAACAGGAAGACTGAGTCATCCTACTGTCTATGTTTTGTGCTTTTCCTGTGGCACCAGTTTTACATTCCGATGCACCTCTGCAGGTTTACTGTATCCCTTGGACCTTCCCATTGACGATGAAACAGAGAAATTCCATGGGGATTAAATATAAGAGACACAATGCCGTTTTAAATACAGGAAGATTTAGTCATCCTACTGTCTATGTTTTGAGCGTTTCCAGCGTCACCAGTTTTACATTCCGATGCACCTCTGCAGGTTTACTGTATCCCTTGGACCTTCCCATTGACGATGAAACACAGAAATTGCATCGGAATTAAATATAAGAGACACAATGCCGACTTAAGTACAAGAAAACTGTGTCTTCTTACGGTCTATGTTTTGAGCGTTTCAAGTGTCACCAGTTTTACATTCCCATGCACCTCTGCAGGTTTACTGTATCCATTGCACCTTCCCATTGACGATGAAACACAGAAATTGCATCGGAATAAAATATTAGAGACGCAATGCCGACTTTAGATCAGGAAGACTGAGTCTTCCTACTGTCTATGTTTTGAGCATTTCCTGTGTCACCAGTTTTACTTTCCGATGCACCTCTGCAGGTTTACTGTTTACCCTTGGCCTTCCCATTGACGATGAAACACAGAAATTGCATCGGAATTAAATATAAGAGACACAATGCCGACTTAAGTACAGGAAGACAGAGTCTTCCTACTGTCTATGTTTTGAGCGCTTCCTGTGCCACCAGTTTTACATTCCGATTCACCTCTGCAGGCTTAATGTATGCCTTGGACCATCCCATTGACGATAAACCACAGAAATTGCATCGGAATTAAATATGAGAGACACAATGCCGACTTAAGTACAGGACGACTGAGTCTTCGTACTGCCTATGTTTTGAGCGTTTCCTGTGTCACCAGTTTTACATTCCGATGCACTTCTCCAGGTTTACTGTATCCATTGGACCTTCCCATTGACGATGAAACACAGAAATTGCATCGAAATTAAATATTAGAGACACAATATCGACTTAAGAACAGGAAGACTGAGTCATCCTACTGTCTATGTTTTGTGCTTTTCCTGTGGCACCAGTTTTACATTCCGATGCACCTCTGCAGGTTTACTGTATCCCTTGGACATTCCCATTGACGATGAAAGACAGAAATTGCATCGGAATGAAATATAAGAGACACAATGCCGACTTAAGTACAGGAAGACTGAGTCTTCCTACTGTCTATGATTTGAGCGTTTCCTGGGTGATCAGTTTTGCATTCCGATGCACCTCTGGAAGTTTACTGTATCCCTTGGATCTTCACAGTGACGATGAAAGACAGAAATTGCATCGGAAAAAAATAAAAGCGACACAATGCCTACTTAAGAACAGGAAGACTGAGTCTTCCTACTGTCATTGTTTTTTAGCGTTTCCTGTGTCACCAGTTTTACATTCCGATGCACCTCTGCAGGTTTACTGTATCCCTTGGGCCTTTCCATTGACGATGAAACACAGAAATTGCATCGGAATTAAATATAAGAGACACAATGCCGACTTAAGTACAGGAAGACTGAGTCTTCCTACTGTCTATGTTTTGAGCATTTCCGGCGTCACCAGTTTTACATTCCGATACACCTCTGCACGTGTACTGTATCCATTTTCCTTTCCCATTGACGATGAAACACAGAATTTGCATCGGAATTAAATATTAGAGACACAATGCCGACTTTAGAACAGGAGGACTGAGTCTTCCTACTGTCTATGATTTGATCGTTTCCTGAGTCACCAGTTTTACATTCCGATGCACCTCTGCAGCTTTACTGTATCCCTTGGACCTTCCCATTGACGATGAAACGCAGTTATTGCATTGGAATTTAATATAAGAGACACAATACCGACTTAAGTACAGGAAGACTGAGTCTTAGTACTGTCTATGTTTTGAGCGTTTCCTGTGTCACCAGTCTTACATTCCGATACACCTCTGCAGGTTTACTGTATCACTTGGACCTTCCCATTGACGATGAAACACAGAAATTTGCTTCGGAATTAAAAATTAGAGACAATGCCGACTTAAGTACAGGAAGACTGAGTCTTCCTACTGTCTATGTTTTGAGCGTTTCCTGTGTCACCAATTTTAGATTCCGACACACCTCTGCAGGTTTACTGTACCCATTGGACCTTCCCATTGACGATGAAACACAGAAATTGCATCGGAATTAAATATAAGAGGCACAACGCCGACTTAAGTACAGGAAGACTGAGTCTTCCTACTGTCTATGTTTTGAGCGTTTCCTGTGTCACCAGTTTTACATTCCGATGGATCTCTGCAAGTTTACTGTATCCCTTGGACCTTCACAATGAAGATGAAGCAGAGAAATTCCATCGGAATCAAATGTAAGGGACACAATGCCGACTTAAGTACACGAAGACTGAGTCTTCCTAATCTCTATGTTTTGAGCGTTTCCTGTGTCACCAGTTTTACATTCCGATGCACCTCTGCAGGTTTACTGTATCCCTTCGACCTTCCCATTGACGATGAAACACAGAATTAGCATCGGAATTAAATATTAGAGACACAATGCCGACTTTAGAACAGGAGGACTGAGTCTTCCTACTGTCTATGATTTGATCGTTTCCTGTGTCACCAGTTTTACATTCCGATGCACCTCTGCAGGTTTACTGTATCCCTTGGACCTTCGCATTGACGATAAAACACAGAAATTGCATCGGAATTAAATATAAGAGACACAATGCCGACTTAAGTACAGGAAGACTGAGTCTTCGTACTGTCTATGATTTGAGCGTTTCCTGTGTCACCAGTTTTACATTCCGATGCACTTCTCCAGGTTTACTGTATCCATTGGACCTTCCCATTGACGATGAAACACAGAAATTGCATCGAAATTAAATATTAGAGGCACAATGCCGACTTAAGAACAGGAAGACTGAGTCATCCTACTGTCTATGTTTTGTGCTTTTCCTGTGGCACCAGTTTTACATTCCGATGCACCTCTGCAGGTTTACTGTATCCCTTGGACCTTCCCATTGACGATGAAACAGAGAAATTCCATGGGGATTAAATATAAGAGACACAATGCCGTTTTAAATACAGGAAGATTTAGTCATCCTACTGTCTATGTTTTGAGCGTTTCCAGCGTCACCAGTTTTACATTCCGATGCACCTCTGCAGGTTTACTGTATCCCTTGGACCTTCCCATTGACGATGAAACACAGAAATTGCATCGGAATTAAATATAAGAGACACAATGCCGACTTAAGTACAAGAAAACTGTGTCTTCTTACGGTCTATGTTTTGAGCGTTTCAAGTGTCACCAGTTTTACATTCCCATGCACCTCTGCAGGTTTACTGTATCCATTGCACCTTCCCATTGACGATGAAACACAGAAATTGCATCGGAATAAAATATTAGAGACGCAATGCCGACTTTAGATCAGGAAGACTGAGTCTTCCTACTGTCTATGTTTTGAGCATTTCCTGTGTCACCAGTTTTACTTTCCGATGCACCTCTGCAGGTTTACTGTTTACCCTTGGCCTTCCCATTGACGATGAAACACAGAAATTGCATCGGAATTAAATATAAGAGACACAATGCCGACTTAAGTACAGGAAGACAGAGTCTTCCTACTGTCTATGTTTTGAGCGCTTCCTGTGCCACCAGTTTTACATTCCGATTCACCTCTGCAGGCTTAATGTATGCCTTGGACCTTCCCATTGACGATAAACCACAGAAATTGCATCGGAATTAAATATGAGAGACACAATGCCGACTTAAGTACAGGACGACTGAGTCTTCGTACTGCCTATGTTTTGAGCGTTTCCTGTGTCACCAGTTTTACATTCCGATGCACCTCTGTAGGTTTACTGTATCCCTTGGACCTTCCCATTGGCGAAGAAACACAGAAATTGCATCGGAATTAAATATAAGAGACACAATGACGTCTTAAGTACAGGAAGACTGAGTCTGCCTACTGTCTATGTTTTGAGCGTTTCCTGTGTCACCAGTTTTACATTCCGATGCACCTCTGCAGGTTTACTGTATCCCTTGGACCTTCACAATGACGATGACGCAGAGAAATTCCATGGGAATTAAATATAAGAGACACAATGCCGACTTAAGTAGAGGAAGACTGAGTCTTCCTACTGTCTATGTTTTGAGCGTTTCCTGTGTCACCAGTTTTACATTCCGATGCACCTCTGCAGATTTACTGTTTACCCTTGGACCTTCCCATTGACGATGAAACACAGAAATTGCATCGGAATTTAATATAAGAGTCAAAACGCCGACTTAAGTAAAGGAAGACTGAGTCTTCCTACTCTCCATGTTTTCAGCGTTTCCTGTGTCACCAGTTTTACATTCTGATGCACCTCTGGAAGTTTACTGTATCCCTTGGATCTTCACAGTGACGATGAAAGACAGAAATTGCATCGGAAAAAAATAAAAGAGACACAATGCCTACTTAAGAACAGGAAGACTCAGTCTTCCTACTGTCTATGTTTTTTAGCGTTTCCTGTGTCACCAGTTTTACATTCCGATGCACCTCTGCAGGTTTACTGTATCCCTTGGGCCTTTCCATTGACGATGAAACACAGAAATTGCATCGGAATTAAATATAAGAGACACAATGCCGACTTAAGTACAGGAAGACTGAGTCTTCCTACTGTCTATGTTTTGAGCATTTCCGGCGTCACCAGTTTTACATTCCGATACACCTCTGCACGTGTACTGTATCCATTGGACTTTCCCATTGACGATGAAACACAGAGTTTGCATCGGAATTAAATATTAGAGACACAATGCCGACTTTAGAACAGGAGGACTGAGTCTTCCTACTGTCTATGATTTGATCGTTTCCTGAGTCACTAGTTTTACATTCCGATGCACCTCTGCAGGTTTACTGTATCCCTTGGACCTTCCCATTGACGATGAAACACAGTTATTGCATTGGAATTTAATATAAGCGACACAATACCGACTTAAGTACAGGAAGACTGAGTCTTAGTACTGTCTATGTTTTGAGCGTTTCCTGTGTCACCAGTCTTACATTCCGATACACCTCTGCAGGTTTACTGTATCACTTGGACCTTCCCATTGACGATGAAACACAGAAATTTGCTTCGGAATTAAATATAAGAGACAATGCCGACTTAAGTACAGGAAGACTGAGTCTTCCTACTGTCTATGTTTTGAGCGTTTCCTGAATCACTAGTTTTACATTCCGATGCACCTTTCCAGGTTTACTATATCCATTGGACCTTCCCATTGATGATGAAACACAGAAATTGCATCGGAATTAAATATTAGAGACACAATGCCGACTTTAGATCAGGAGGACTGAGTCTTCCTACTGTCTATGTTTTGAGCGTTTCCTGTGTCACCAGTGTTACTTTCCGATGCACCTCTGCAGGTTTACTGTTTACCCTTGGACCTTCCCATTGACGATGAAACACAGAAATTGCATCGGAATTAAATATAAGAGACACAATGCCGACTTAAGTACAGGAAGACTGAGTCTTCTACTGTCTATGTTTTGAGCGATTCCTGTGTCAACAGTTTTACATTCCGATGCACCTCTGCAAGTTTGCTGTATCCCTTGGACCTTCACAGTGACGATGGAAGGCAGAAATTGCATCGGAATTAAATATATGAGACACAATGCCGACTTAAGAACAGGAAGACTGAGTCTTCCTACTGTCTATGTTTTTTAGCGTTTCCTGTGTCACCGGTTTTACTTTCCGGTGCACCTCTGTAGGTTTACTGTATCCCTTGGGCCTTCCCATTGACGATGGGACACAGAAATTGCATCGGAATTAAATATAAGAGACAGAATGCCGACTTAAGTACAGGAAGACTGAGTCTTCCTACTGTCTATGTTTTGAGCGTTTCCTGTGTCACCAATTTTAGATTCCGACACACCTCTGCAGGTTTACTGTACCCATTGGACCTTCCCACTGACGATGAAACACAGAAATTGCATCGGAATTAAATATAAGAAACAGAACGCCGACTTAAGTACAAGAAAACTGAGTATTCTTACGGTCTATGCGTTGAGCGTTTCCTGTGTCAACAGTTTTACATTCCGATGCACCTCTGCAGGTTTACTGTATCCATTGGACCTTCACAGTGATGATGAAACACAGAAATTGCATTGGAATTAAATGTAAGAGACACAATGCCGACTTAAGTACAGGAAGACTGAGTCTTAGTACTGTCTATGTTTTGAGCGTTTCCTGTGTCACCAGTTTTACATTCCGTTGCACCTCTGCAGGTTTACTGTATCCCTTGGACCTTCCCATTGACGATGAAACACAGAAATTGCATCGGAATTAAATATAAGAGACACAATGCCGACTTAAGTACAGGAAGACTCATTCTTCCTACTGTCTATGCTTTGAGCGTTTCCTGTGTCACCAGTCTTACATTCGTATGCACCTCTGCAGGTTTACTGTATCCCTTGGACCTTCCCATTGACGATGAAACACAGAAATTGCATCGGAATTAAATATGAGAGACACAATGCCGACTTAAGTACAGGAAGACTGAGTCATCGTACTGTCTACGTTTTGAGCGTTTACTGTGTCACGAGTCTTACATTCCGACGCACATCTGCAGGTTTACTGTACCCCTTGGCCCTTCCCATTGGCGATGAAACACAGAAATTCCATCGGAATTAAATATAAGAGGCACAATGCCGACTTAATTACAAGAAAACTGAGTCTTCTTACGGTCTATGTTTTGAGCGTTTCCTAAGTCACTAGTTTTACATTCCGATACACCTCTGCAGGTTTTCTGTATCCGTTGGACCTTCCCATTGACGATGAAACACAGAAATTGCATCGGGATTAAATATAAGAGACACAATGCCGACCTAAGTACAGGAAGACTGAGTCTACCTCCTGTCTATGATTTGAGCGATTCCTGTGTCACCAGTCTTACATTCCGATGCACCTCTGCAGATTTACTGTATCGCATGGACCTTCCCATTGACGATGAAACACAGAAATTGCATCGGAATTAAATAAAAGAGACACAATGCCTACTAAAGAAAAGGAAGACTGAGTCTTCCTACTGTCTATGTCTTTTTGCGTTTCCTGTGTCACCAGTTTTACATTCCGATGCACCTCTGCAGGTTTACTGTATCCCTTGGGCCTTCCCATTGACGATTAAACACAGAAATTGCATCGGAATTAAATATAAGAGACACAATGCCGACTTAAGTACAGGAAGACTGAGTCTTCCTACTGTCTATGTTTTGAGCGTTTCCTGTGTCACCAGTTTTACATTCCGATGCACCTCTGCAGGTTTACCTTATCCTTTGGACCTTAACAGTGACGTTGAAACACAGCAATTGCTTTGGAAATAAATATAAGAGACACAATGCCGACTTAAGTACAGGAAGACTGAGTCTTCCTACTGTCTATGTTTTGAGCGTTTCCTGTGTCACCAGTTTTACATTCCGATGCACATCTGCAGATTTATTGTTTACCCTTGGACCTTCCCATTGACGATGAAACACAGAAATTGCATCGGAATTAAATAAAAGAGACACAATGCCGACTTAAGAACAGGAACACTGAGTCCTCCTACTGTCTATGTTTTTTAGCGTTTCCTGTGTCACCAGTTTTACATTCCGATGCACTTCTGCAGGTTTACTGTCTCGTTTGGGCATTAACATTGACGATGAAACACAGAAATTGCATCGGAATTAAATATAAGAGTCACAATACCGACTTAAGCACAGGAAGAGTGAGTCTTCCTACTGTCTATGCTTTGAGCGTTTCCTGTGTCACCAGTTTTGCATTCCGATGCACCTCTGCAGGTTTACTGTACCCATTGGACCTTCCCATTGACGATGAAACAGAGAAATTGCATCGGAATTAAATATAAGAGACACAACGCCGACTTAAGTACAGGAAAACTGAGTCTTCTTACGGTCTATGTTTTGAAGGTGTCCCTGTGAGATCAGTTTTTCATTCCGATGCACCTCTGCAGGTTTACTGTATCCCTTGGACCTTCACAATGACGATGACGCAGAGAAATTCCATCGGAATTAAATATAAGAGACACAATACCGACTCAAGTACAGGAAGACTGAGTCTTCCTACTGTCTATGTTTTGAGCCTTTCCTGTGTCACCAGTTTTACATTCCGATGCACCTCTGCAGGTTTACTGTTTACCCTTGGACCTTCCCATTGACGATGAAACACAGAAATTGCATCGGAATTTAATATAAGAGACACAATGCCGCCTTAAGTAAAGGAAGACTGAGTCTTCCTACTCTCCATGTTTTGAGCGTTTCCTGTGTCACCAGTTTTACATTCTGATGCACCTCTGGAAGTTTACTGTATCCCTTGGATCTTCACAGTGACGATGAAAGACAGAAATTGCATCGGAATTAAATAAAAGAGACACAATGCCTACTTAAGTACAGGAAGACTGAGTCTTACTACTGTCTATGTTTTTTAGCGTTTCCTGTGTCACCAGTTTTACATTCCGATGCACCTCTGCAGGTTTACCTTATCCTTTGGACCTTAACAGTGACGTTGAAACACAGCAATTGCTTTGGAAATAAATATAAGAGACACAATGCCGACTTAAGTACAGGAAGACTGAGTCTACCTCCTGTCTATGATTTGAGCGATTCCTGTGTCACCAGTCTTACATTCCGATGCACCTCTGCAGATTTACTGTATCGCATGGACCTTCCCATTGACGATGAAACACAGAAATTGCATCGGAATTAAATATAAGAGACACAATGCCGACTTAAGTACAGGAAGACTGAGTCTTCGTACTGTATATGTTTTGAGCGTTTCCTGTGTCACCAGTTTTACGTTCCGATGTACCTCTCCAGCTTTACTGTATGCATTGGACCTTCCCATTAACGATGAAACACAGAAACTGCATCGGAATTAAATATTAGAGACACAATGCAGACTTAAGTACAGGAAGACTGAGTCTGCCTACTGTCTATGTTTGAGCGTTTCCTGTGTCACCAGTTTTACATTCTGATGCACCTCTGCAGGTTTACTGTATCCCTTGGACCTTCACAGTGATGATGAAACACAGCAATTGCTTTGGAATTAAATATAAGAGACACAATGACGTCTTAAGTAAAGAAAGACTGAGTCTTCCTACTGTCTATGTTTTGAGCGTTTCCTGTGTCACCAGTTTTACATTGCGATGCACCTCTGCAGGTTTACTGTATCCCTTGGACCTTCACAATGACGATGACGCAGAGAAATTCCATCGGAATTAAATATAAGAGACACAATACCAAGTACAGGAAGACTGAGTCTTCCTACTGTCTATGTTTTGAGCCTTTCCTGTGCCACCAGTTTTACATTCCGATGCACCTCTGCAGGTTTACTGTTTACCCTTGGACCTTCCCATTGACGATGAAACACAGAAATTGCATCGGAATTAAATATAAGAGACACAATGCCGACTTAAGTACAGGAAGACAGAGGCTTCCTACTGTCTATGTTTTGAGCGCTTCCTGTGCCACCAGTTTTACATTCCGATTCACCTCTGCAGGCTTAATGTATCCCTTGGACCTTCCCATTGACGATAAAACACAGAAATTGCATCGGAATTAAATATGAGAGACACAATGCCGACTTAAGTACAGGACGACTGAGTCTTCGTACTGCCTATGTTTTGAGCGTTTCCTGTGTTACCAGTTTTACATTCCGATGCACCTCTGTAGGTTTACTGTATCCCTTGGACCTTCCCATTGGCGATGAAACACAGAAATTGCATCGGAATTAAATATAAGAGACACAATGACGTCTTAAGTACAGGAAGACTGAGTCTGCCTACTGTCTATGTTTTGAGCGTTTCCTGTGTCACCAGTTTTACATTCCGATGCACCTCTGCAGGTTCACTGTATCCCTTGGACCTTCACAATGACGATGACGCAGAGAGATTCCATGGGAATTAAATATAAGAGACACAATTCCGACCTAAGTAGAGGAAGACTGAGTCTTCCTACTGTCTATGTTTTGAGCGTTTCCTGTGTCACCAGTTTTACATTCCGATGCACCTCTGCAGATTTACTGTTTACCCTTGGACCTTCCCATTGACGATGAAACACAGAAATTGCATCGGAATTTAATATAAGAGTCAAAAAGCCGACTTAATTAAAGGAAGACTGAGTCTTCCTACTCTCCATGTTTTCAGCGTTTCCTGTGTCACCAGTTTTACATTCTGATGCACCTCTGGAAGTTTACTGTATCCCTTGGATCTTCACAGTGACGATGAAAGACAGAAATTGCATCGGAATTAAATAAAAGAGACACAATGCCTACTTAAGAACAGGAAGACTGAGTCTTCCTACTGTCTATGTTTTTTAGCGTTTCCTGTGTCACCAGTTTTACATTCCGATGCACCTCTGCAGGTTTACTGTATCCCTTGGGCCTTTCCATTGACGATGAAACACAGAAATTGCATCGGAATTAAATATAAGAGACACAATGCCGACTTAAGCACAGGAAGACTGAGTCTTCCTACTGTCTATGTTTTGAGCATTTCCGGCGTCACCAGTTTTACATTCCGATACACCTCTGCACGTGTACTGTATCCATTGGACCTTCCCATTGACGATGAAACACAGAAATTGCATCGGAATTAAATATAAGAGACACAACGCCGACTTATGTACAAGGAAACTGAGTCTTCTTTCGGTCTATTTTTTGAGCGTTTCCTGTGTCACCAGTTTTACATTCCGATGCAGCTCTGCAGGTTTACTGTATCCCTACGACTTTCCCATTGACGATGAAACACAGAATTTGCATCGGAATTAAATATTAGAGACACAATGCCGACTTTAGAACAGGAGGACTGAGTCTTCCTACTGTCTATGATTTGATCGTTTCCTGAGTCACCTGTTTTACATTCCGATGCACCTCTGCAGGTTTACTGTATACCTTGGACCTTCCCATTGACGATGAAACACAGAAATTGCATCGGAATTAAATATAAGAGACAATGCCGACTTAAGTACAGGAAGACTGAGCCTTCCTACTGTCTATGTTTTGAGCGTTTCCTGAATCACTAGTTTTACATTCCGATGCACCTTTCCAGGTTTACTATATCCATTGGACCTTCCCATTGATGATGAAACACAGAAATTGCATCGGAATTAAATATTAGAGACACAATGCCGACTTTAGATCAGGAGGACTGAGTCTTCCTACTGTCTATGTTTTGAGCGTTTCCTGTGTCACCAGTGTTACTTTCCGATGCACCTCTGCAGGTTTACTGTTTACCCTTGGACCTTCCCATTGACGATGAAACACAGAAATTGCATCGGTATTAAATATAAGAGACACAATGCCGACTTAAGTACAGGAAGACAGAGTCTTCCTACTGTCTATGTTTTGAGCGTTTCCTGTGTCACCAGTTTTACATTCCGATGCACCTCTGCAGGCTTAATGTATCCCTTGGACCTTCCCATTGACGATGAAACACAGAAATTGCATCCGAATTAAATATAAGAGACACAATGCCGACTTAAGTACAGGAAGACTGAGTCTTCTACTGTCTATGTTTTGAGCGATTCCTGTGTCAACAGTTTTATATTCCGATGCACCTCTGCAAGTTTGCTGTATCCCTTGGACCTTCACAGTGACGATGGAAGGCAGAAATTGCATCGGAATTAAATATATGAGACGCAATGCCGACTTAAGAACAGGAAGACTGAGTCTTCCTACTGTCTATGTTTTTTAGCGTTTCCTGTGTCACCGGTTTTACTTTCCGGTGCACCTCTGTAGGTTTACTGTATCCCTTGGGCCTTCCCATTGACGATGGGACACAGAAATTGCATCGGAATTAAATATAAGAGACACAATGCCGACTTAAGTACAGGAAGACTGAGTCTTCCTACTGTCTATGTTTTGAGCGTTTCCTGTGTCACCAATTTTAGATTCCGACACACCTCTGCAGGTTTACTGTACCCATTGGACCTTCCCATTGACGATGAAACACAGAAATTGCATCGGAATTAAATATAAGAAACAGAACGCCGACTTAAGTACAAGAAAACTGAGTATTCTTACGGTCTATGCGTTGAGCGTTTCCTGTGTCAACAGTTTTACATTCCGATGCACCTCTGCAGGTTTACTGTATCCATTGGACCTTCACAGTGATGATGAAACACAGAAATTGCATTGGAATTAAATGTAAGAGACACAATGCCGACTTAAGTACAGGAAGACTGAGTCTTAGTACTGTCTATGTTTTGAGCGTTTCCTGTGTCACCAGTTTTACATTCCGTTGCACCTCTGCAGGTTTACTGTATCCCTTGGACCTTCCCATTGACGATGAAACACAGAAATTGCATCGGAATTAAATATAAGAGACACAATGCCGACTTAAGTACAGGAAGACTCATTCTTCCTACTGTCTATGCTTTGAGCGTTTCCTGTGTCACCAGTCTTACATTCGTATGCACCTCTGCAGGTTTACTGTATCCCTTGGACCTTCCCATTGACGATGAAACACAGAAATTGCATCGGAATTAAATATGAGAGGCACAATGCCGACTTAAGTACAGGAAGACTGAGTCATCGTACTGTCTACGTTTTGAGCGTTTCCTGTGTCACGAGTCTTACATTCCGACGCACCTCTGCAGGTTTACTGTACCCCTTGGCCCTTCCCATTGGCGATGAAACACAGAAATTCCATCGGAATTAAATATAAGAGGCACAATGCCGACTTAATTACAAGAAAACTGAGTCTTCTTACGGTCTATGTTTTGAGCGTTTCCTAAGTCACTAGTTTTACATTCCGATACACCTCTGCAGGTTTTCTGTATCCGTTGGACCTTCCCATTGACGATGAAACACAGAAATTGCATCGGAATTAAATATAAGAAACACAATGCCGACTTAAGTACAGGAAGACTGAGTCTTCCTACTGTCTATGCTTTGAGCGTTTCATGTGTCACCAGTTTTACATTCCGTTGCACCTCTGCAGGTTTACTGTATCCATTGGACCTTCCCATTGACGGTGAATCACAGAAATTTCATCGGATTTAAATATAAGAGACACAATGCCGACTTAAGTACAGGAAGACTGAGTCTTCCTACTGTCTATGTTTTGAGCGTTTCCTGGGTGATCAGTTTTGCATTCCGATGCACCTCTGCAGGTTTACTGTATCCCTTGGCCCTTCCCATTGGCGATGAAACACAGAAATTGCATCGGAATTTAATATTAGAGACACAATGCCGACTTAAGAACAGGAAGACTTAGTCTTCCTACTGTCTATGTTTTGAGAGTTTCCTGTGTCACCAGTTTTACATTCCGATGCACGTCTGCAGGTTTACTGTATCCCTTGGACCTTCCCATTGGCGATGAAACACAGAAAGTTGCATCGAAATTAAATATAAGAGACACAATGACGTCTTAAGTACAGGAAGACTGAGTCTTCCTACTGTCTATGTATTGAGCGTTTCCTGTGTCACCAGTTTTACATTCCGATGCACCTCTGCAGGTTTACTGTATCCCTTGGACCTTCACAATGACGATGAAAAAGAGAAATTCCATCGGAATTAAATATAACAGACACAATGACGTCTTAAGTACAGGAAGACTGAGTCTTCCTACTGTCTATGTTTTGAGCATTTCCTGTGTCACCAGTTCTACATTCCGATGCACCTCTGCAGGTTTACTGTATCCCTTGGACCTTCACAATGACGATGAAGCAGAGATATTCCATCGGAATTAGTCTGTGCTGATCTAAAAAGAACATAGCACGTACCGTATGGGAACCAACACACATACCCAACTTTTGAAGGACCTGGCATTTAGTTATATTTCCAAGATTGATGGTTGCCACAGCATCATACACACCAAAATGTAGTGTATTAATTCCGACAAACACTGTTTTTGGGAGACGATGCCATATCACACTATTCAAGCACTCGTTGGGGTTCTGCGTTTTTCCGTGAAGACATTTCATCAGAAGACTTCTGTCAGCCAGATCTCTGAAAATGGGCTTTATTTCTGCCATGATGGCTGATGGTAGACTGTGGTGGTGAATGTATTTCTCTCCTGCTGTTAGTCCCCTATTGTATTTACACCAGCTGTTTTCACCTTTGGGGCACAAACCATGTTGTGGATGCTCATCCGTGGATGCGGTGTGGAAATATAAAGCCCATATAGCTCCCCTCATTTCTTCAAGATTGCCTGTATTTTGCCTGATTGCAAGGCCATAGCAGTTCTGAATGTGGTCTATTATGGAATCAGTCAATCTTCCTCTGCCATCCAAGGTTTTCCCATCATCTAGTTTTTTCCCTTTCATAACTGATTTTAACCTTCTCAGCCTGGCACCCATTCTCTTCTGCACATGTCCTATACATTCAAGTTTGCTTATATTTACACTGTTCCCATATGGTTTGCTTTCCAAAACTTCTTTGAATGCTTTAGAGTCACCATCTCCCAGATATTTGACATAGCGAACATTATACCACTGTGAAGAGCGATGAAAAATTTTCTTCACCCCAGCAACCTCCATGCCACCACTACTACCATAATAATTAGCAATACAGTCATCACTGTGTTCATATTTCAGCCTGCCTGTGCACCTACAGTATTTAGACATTATTGCAACATCAATAACCTTGCCAGTATCAACACTAGTTGCTGTTACAACACCATTGTTGGAGGTGTGGCCCCTTTTCTGCCACGTGCCATCAAACGCCACTGTGAGGTCACGACTGCCGTCATTTTCTTCCACTGCTTCTTCCACAGCAACCTGCATTGACTTCTGTGCTACATCTTCAACTGCAGATCCTAGTACATAATTGTAAGCTTCAAACTTTGAAGGTGCACTTGGAAGATTTAGAACACCACATAGCATATCACCAGCTGCTTTGCCCTTACCAATTGCTCGCAATCCATAAACTAACCTAATATTTACACTATAAAGTTCAGTTTTCTTGTATCCATTATTTACAGTTACTGAAACCGAACTTGGAAACTTACAGCTGTATTTACAAACACTGCATATTAAATTAAACTGGGCAGCCAGGCCAACATGGGATTCTACTTTCAGAGAAACGTTTCCATGACATTTTTTGCAGCACAAACTGTTTTCAAGAGCTTCACACAATATATTCGTATCAATGAGTTCAAAAACTTCATTCCCTCTATCAAGTAAATTATATTTCTCTTCCAAATCTCTTAGTTTTTTATGAGAAGCACTGTTTTCATTTGGTGTAAGTTCGTTCGGCAAATCAGTAATAAGTGGATTCACATTTTCCAACAGTGATGATGATGAACTGCTTTGCTTTGCTAATGAATCATTATTTCTTTTCTTTTGCCAGTTCACACGCTTTTTAAATACTTTTGCTTTAGCTCTAGGCATTTTCACTGCGAAAAATGAAGCACTAAATACGAAATAACTCAACAACAACTACTTTCTTATATCACACTGTTTACAAAACAGTCCCGCCACAAAGTCAAAGAGTAACTTGAGGAAACCAGAGAGAAACATTTTCGGGCAACTAGTGTATAAATAGTCGCTGGAAACCGGGATATTTGAATTCATGTCACTTTAAAGGTACTGCCAAAAAGTTCATGGTCAGCCACGAGAGACGTGTATCACTAAAGCGCAATACCCGATCTCACAAATATATAAAAATAAAATAGTTATAATTGTAGTAGAGCTATGTATGATACGTCATTTTAAAGAGGAAACATGGCAGAATATAATACGCAAATAAAAAAAAATTCGATTTTTTAACCCAAAATCCGATTCCGTATCTCCTTACATATAAGAGACACAATGCCGACTTAAGTACAGGAAGACTGAGTCTTCCTACTCTCTATGTTTTGAGCGTTTCCTGTGTCACCAGTTTTACATTCCGATGCACCTCTGAAGGTTTATTGTATCCCTTGGACCTTCCCATTGACGATGAAACACAGAAATTGCATCGGGATTAAATATAAGAGACACAGTGCCGACTTAAGTACAGGAAGACTGAGTCTACCTCCTGTCTATGATTTGAGCGATTCCTGTGTCACCAGTCTTACATTCCGATGCACCTCTGCAGATTTACTGTATCGCATGGACCTTCCCATTGACGATGAAACACAGAAATTGCATCGGAATTAAATATAAGAGACACAATGCCGACTTAAGTACAGGAAGACTGAGTCTTCGTACTGTATATGTTTTGAGCGTTTCCTGTGTCACCAGTTTTACATTCCGATGTACCTCTCCAGCTTTACTGTATGCATTGGACCTTCCCATTAATGATGAAACACAGAAACTGCATCGGAATTAAATATTAGAGACACAATGCCGACTTAAGAACAGGAAGACTGAGTCATCCTACTGTCTATGTTTGAGCGTTTCCTGTGTCACCAGTTTTACATTCCGATGCACCTCTGCAGGTTTACTGTATCCATTGGACCTTCCCATTGACGATGAAACACAGAAATTGCATCGGAATTAAATATAAGAGAAACAACGCCGACTTAAGTACAAGAAAACTGAGTCTTCTTACGGACTATGTTTTGAGCCTTTCCTGTGTCACCAGTTTTACATTCCTACGCACCTCTGCAGGTTTACTGTATCCCTTGGACCTTCCCATTGGCGATGAAACACAGAAATTGCATCGGAATTAAATATAAGAGACACAATGACGTCTTAAGTACAGGAAGACTGAGTCTTCCTACTGTCTATGTTTTGAGCGTTTCCTGTGTCACCAGTTTTACATTCTGATGCACCTCTGCAGGTTTACTGTATCCCTTGGACCTTCACAGTGATGATGAAACACAGCAATTGCTTTGGAATTAAATATAAGAGACACAATGACGTCTTAAGTACAGAAAGACTGAGTCTTCCTACTGTCTATGCTTTGAGAGTTTCCTGTGTCACCAGTTTTACATTCCGATGCACCTCTGCAGGTTTACTGTATCCCTTGGACCTTCACAATGACGATGACGCAGAGAAATTCCATCGGAATTAAATATAAGAGACACAATACCGACTCAAGTACAGGAAGACTGAGTCTTCCTACTGTCTATGTTTTGAGCCTTTCCTGTGTCACCAGTTTTACATTCCGATGCACCTCTGCAGGTTTACTGTTTACCATTGGACTTTCCCATTGACGATGAAACACAGAAATTGCATCGGAATTTAATATAAGAGACACAATGCCGCCTTAAGTAAAGGAAGACTGAGTCTTCCTACTCTCCATGATTTGAGCGTTTCCTGTGTCACCAGTTTTACATTCTGATGCACCTCTGGAAGTTTACTGTATCCCTTGGATCTTCACAGTGACGATGAAAGACAGAAATTGCATCGGAATTAAATAAAAGAGACACAATGCCAACTAAAGAAAAGGAAGACTGAGTCTTCCTACTGTCTATGTTTTTTAGCGTTTCCTGTGTCACCAGTTTTACATTCCGATGCACCTCTGCAGGTTTACTGTATCCCTTGGGCCTTCCCATTGACGATTAAACACAGAAATTGCATCGGAATTAAATATAAGAGACACAATGCCGACTTAAGTACAGGAAGACTGAGTCTTCCTACTGTCTATGTTTTGAGCGTTTCCTGTGTCACCAGTTTCACATTCCGATGCACCTCTGCAGGTTTACCTTATCCTTTGGACCTTAACAGTGACGTTGAAACACAGCAATTGCTTTGGAAATAAATATAAGAGACACAATGCCGACTTAAGTACAGGAAGACTGAGTCTTCCTACTGTCTATGTTTTGAGCGTTTCCTGTGTCACCAGTTTTACATTCCGATGCACCTCTGCAGGTTTATTGTTTACCCTTGGACCTTCCCATTGACGATGAAACACAGAAATTGCATCGGAATTAAATAAAAGAGTCACAATGCCGACTTAAGAACAGGAACACTGAGTCCTCCTACTGTCTATGTCTTTTAGTGTTTCCTGTGTCACCAGTTTTACATTCCGATGCACTTCTGCAGGTTTACTGTCTCTTTTGGGCATTAACATTGACGATGAAACACAGAAATTGCATCGGAATTAACTATAAGAGTCACAATACCGACTTAAGTACAGGAAGACTGAGTCTTCCTACTGTCTATGCTTTGAGCGTTTCCTGTGTCACCAGTTTTGCATTCCGATGCACCTCTGCAGGTTTACTGTACCCATTGGACCTTCCCATTGACGATGAAACAGAGAAATTGCATCGGAATTAAATATAAGAGACACAACGCCGACTTAATTACAGGAAAACTGAGTCTTCTTACGGTCTATGTTTTGAAGGTATCCCTGTGAGATCAGTTTTTCATTCCGATGCACCTCTGCAGGTTTACTGTATCCCTTGGACCTTCCCATTGACGATGAAACACAGAATTTGCATCGGAATGAAAAATAAGAGACATAATGCCGAATTAAGTACAGGAAGATTTAGTCTTCCTACTGTCTATGTTTTGAGCGTTTCCAGCGTCACAAGTTTTACATTCCGATGCACCTCTGCACGTGTACTGTATCCATTGGACCTTCCCATTGACGATGAAACACAGAAATTGCATCGGAATTAAATATAAGAGACACAACGCCGACTTAAGTACAAGGAAACTGAGTCTTCTTTCGGTGTATCTTTGGGCGTTTTCTGTGTCACCAGTTTTACATTCCGATGCACCTCTGCAGGTTTACTGTATCCATTCGACCTTCCCATTGACGATGAAATACAGAATTAGCATCGGATTTAAATATAAGAGACACAATACCGACTTAAGTACAGGAAGACTGAGTCTTAGTACTGTCTATTTTTTGAGCGTTTCCTGTGTCACCAGTCTTACATTCCGATACACCTCTGCAGGTTTACTGCATCACTTGGACCTTCCCATTGACGATGAAACACAGAAATTGCATCGGAATTAAATATAAGAGACACAATGCCGACTTAAGTACAGGAAGACTGAGTCTTCGTACTGTCTATGATTTGAGCGTTTCCTGTGTCACCAGTTTAACATTCCGACGCACTTCTCCAGGTTTACTGTATCCAATGGACCTTCCCATTGACGATGAAACACAGAAATTGCATCGAAATTAAATATTAGAGACACAATGCCGACTTAAGAACAGGAAGACTGAGTCATCCTAATGTCTATGTTTTGTGCTTTTCCTGTGGCACCAGTTTTACATTTCGATGCACCTCTGCAGGTTTATTGTATCCATTGGACCTTCCCATTGACGATGAAACACAGAAATTGCATCGGAATTAAATATAAGAGACACAACGCCGACATAAGTACAAGAAAACTGATTCTTCTTTCGGGCTATTTTTTGAGCGTTTCCTGTGTCACCAGTTTTACATTCCGACGCACCTCTGCAGGTTTACAGTATTCCTTGGACCTTCGCATTGGCGATGAAACACAGAAATTGCATCGGAATTAAATATAAGAGACACAACGCCGACTTAAGTACAAGAAAACTGAGTCTTCTTACGGTCTATGTTTTGAGCGTTTCCTGTGTCACCAGTTTTACATTCCGATGCATCTCTGCAAGTTTACTGTATCCCTTGGACCTTCACAATGAAGATGAAGCAGAGAAATTCCATCGGAATTAAATATAAGGGACACAATGCCGACTTAAATACAGGAAGACTGAGTCCTCCTACTGTCTATGTTTTGAGCGTTTCCTGAGTCACCAGTTTTACATTCCGATGCACCTCTGCAGGTTTACTGTTTACCCTTGGACCTTCCCATTGACGATGAAACCCAGAAATTGCATCGGAATTAAATATAAGAGACACAATGCCGACTTAAGTACACGAAGACTGAGTCTTCCTAATCTCTATGTTTTGAACGTTTCCTGTGTCACCAGTTTTACATTCCGATGCACCTCTGCAAGTTTACTGTATCCCTTGGACCTTCACAGTGACGATGAAAGACAGAAATTGCATCGGAATTAAATATAAGAGACACAATGCCGACTTAAGAACAGGAAGACTGAGTCTTCCTACTGTCTATGTTTTTTAGCGTTTCCTGTGTCACCAGTTTTACATTGCGATGCACCTCTGTAGGTTTACTGTATCCCTTGGCCTTCCCATTGACGATAAAACACAGAAATTGCATCGGAATTAAATATAAGAGACACAATGCATACTTAAGTACAGGAAGACTGAGTCTGCCTACTGTCTATGTTCTGAGCGTTTCCTGTGTCACCAGTTTTAAACTCCGATGCACCTCTGCAGGTTTACTGTACCCATTGGACCTTCCCATTGACGATGAAACACAGAAATTGCATCGGAATTAAATATAAGAGACACAACGCCGACTTAAGTACAAGTTAACTGAGTCTTCTTACGGTGTATGTTTTGAGCGTTTCCTGTGTCACCTGTTTTACATTCCGACGCACCTCTGCAGGTTTACTGTATCCCTTGGACCTTCCCATTGGCGATGAAACACAGAAATTGCATCGGAATTAAATATAAGAGACACAATGCCGACTTAAGTACAGGAAGACTGAGTCTTCCTACTGTCTATGTTTTGAGCGTTTCCTTTGTAACCAGTTTTACATTCCGATGCACCTCTGCAGGTTTACTGTTTACCCTTGGACCTTCCCATTGACGATGAACCACAGAAATTCCATCGGAATTAAATATAAGAGGCACAATGCCGACTTAAGTACAGGAAGACTGAGTCTACCTACTGTCTATGTTTTGAGCGTTTCCTGTGTCACCAGTTTTACATTCCGATGCAGCTCTGCAAGTTTACTGTATCCCTTGGACCTTCACAGTGACGATGAAACACAGAAATTGCATCGGAATTAAATAAAAAAGACACAATGCCGACTTAAGAACAGGAAGACTGAGTCCTCCTACTGTCTATGTCTTTAGCGTTTCCTGTGTCACCAGTTTTACATTCCGATGCACCTCTGCAGGTTTACTGTATCGCTTCGACCTTCCCATTGATGATGAAACACAGAATTAGCAGCGGAATTAAATATTAGAGCCACAATGCCGACTTTAGAACAGGAGGACTGAGTCTTCCTACTGTCAATGATTTGATAGTTTCCTGTGTCACCAGTTTTACATTCCGATGCACCTCTGCAGGTTTACTGTATCCCTTGGACCTTCCCATTGACGATGAAACACAGAAATTGCATCGGAATTAAATATAAGAGACACAATGCCGATTTAAGTACAGGAAGACTGAGTCTTCTACTGTCTATGTTTTGTGCGTTTCCTGTGTCAACAGTTTTACATTCCGATGCGCCTCTGCAAGTTTTCTGAATCTCTTGGACCTTCACAGTGACGATGGAAGGCAGAAATTGCATCGGAATTAAATATACGAGACACAATGCCGACTTAAGAACAGAAAGACTGAGTCTTCCTACTGTCTATGTTTTTTAGCGTTTCCTGTGTCACCGGTTTTACTTTCCGGTGCACCTCTGTAGGTTTACTGTATCCCTTGGGCCTTCCCATTGACGGTGGGACACAGAAATTTCATCGGAATTAAATATAAGAGACACAATGCCGACATAAGTACAGGAAGACTGAGTCTTCCTACTGTCTATGTTTGAGCGTATCCTGTGTCACCAGATTTAGATTCCGATACACTTCTGCAGGTTTACTGTACCCATTGGACCTTCCCATTGACGATGAAACACAGAAATTGCATCGGAATTAAATATAAGAAACACAACGCCGACTTAAGTACAAGAAAACTGAGTATTCTTACGGTCTATGATTTGAGCGTTTCCTGTGTCAACAGTTTTACATTCCGATGCACCTCTGCAGGTTTACTGTATCCATTGGACCTTCACAGTGATGATGAAACACAGAAATTGCATTGGAATTAAATGTAAGAGACACAATGCCGACTTAAGTACAGGAAGACTGAGTCTTAGTACTGTCTATGTTTTGAGCGTTTCCTGTGTCACCAGTTTTACATTCCGTTGCACCTCTGTAGGTTTACTGTATCCCTTGGACCTTCCCATTGACGATGAAACACAGAAATTGCATCGGAATTAAATATAAGAGTCACAATGCCGACTTAAGTACAGGAAGACTCATTCTTCCCACTGTCTATGCTTTGAGCGTTTCCTGTGTCACCAGTCTTACATTCGGATGCACCTCTGCAGGTTTACTGTATCCTTTGGACCTTCCCATTGACGATGAAACACAGAAATTGCATCGGAATTAAATATAAGAGACACAATGCCGACTTAAGTACAGGAAGACTGAGTCATCGTACTGTCTATGTTTTGAGCGTTTCCTGTGTCACGAGTCTTACATTCCGACGCACCTCTGCAGGTTTACTGTACCCCTCGGCCCTTCCCATTGGCGATGAAACACAGAAATTCCATCGGAATTAAATATAAGAGGCACAATGCCGACTTAAGTACAGGAAGACTGAGTCTTCCTACTGTCTATGATTTGAGCGTTTCCTGTGTCACCAGTTTTACATTCCGATGCACCTCTGCAGGTTTACTGTATCCATTGGACCTTCCCATAGACGGTGAATCACAGAAATTTCATCGGATTTAAATATAAGAGACACAATGCCGACTTAAGTACAGGAAGACTGAGTCTTCCTACTGTCTATGTTTTGAGCGTTTCCTGGGTGATCAGTTTTGCATTCCGATGCACCTCTGCAGGTTTACTGTATCCCTTGGCCCTTCCCATTGGCGATGAAACACAGAAATTGCATCGGAATTTAATATTAGAGACACAATGCCGACTTAAGAACAGGAAGACTTAGTCTTCCTACTGTCTATGTTTTGAGCGTTTGCTGTGTCACCAGTTTTACATTCCGATGCACGTCTGCAGGTTTACTGTATCCCTTTGACCTTCCCATTGGCGATGAAACACAGAAAGTTGCATCGAAATTAAATATAAGAGACACAATGACGTCTTAAGTACAGGAAGACTGAGTCTTCCTACTGTCTATGTATTGAGCGTTTCCTGTGTCAACAGTTTTACATTCCGATGCACCTCTGCAGGTTTACTGTATCCCTTTGACCTTCACAATGACGATGAAAAAGAGAAATTCCATCGGAATTAAATATAAAAGACACAATGACGTCTTAAGTACAGGAAGACTGAGTATACCTACTGTCTATGTTTTGAGCATTTCCTGTGTCACCAGTTTTACATTCCGATGCACCTCTGCAGGTTCACTGTATCCCTTGGACCTTCGCAATGACGATTAAGCAGAGATATTCCATCGGAATTAAATATAAGAGACACAATGCCGACTAAAGTACAGGAAGAGTGAGCCTTCCTACTCTCTATGTTCTGAGCGTTTCCTGTGTCACCAGTTTTACATTCCGATGCACCTCTGAAGGTTTATTGTATCCCTTGGACCTTCCCATTGACGATGAAACACAGAAATTGCATCGGGATTAAATATAAGAGACACAATGCCGACTTAAGTACAGGAAGACTGAGTCTACCTCCTGTCTATGATTTGAGCGATTCCTGTGTCACCAGTCTTACATTCCGATGCACCTCTGCAGATTTACTGTATCGCATGGACCTGCCCATTGACGATGAAACACAGAAATTGCATCGGAATTAAATATAAGAGACACAAATCCGACTTAAGTACAGGAAGACTGAGTCTTCGTACTGTATATGTTTTGAGCGTTTCCTGTGTCACCAGTTTTACATTCCGATGTACCTCTCCAGCTTTACTGTATGCATTGGACCTTCCCATTGACGATGAAACACAGAAATTGCATCGGAATTAAATATTAGAGACACAATGCCGACTTAAGAACAGGAAGACTGAGTCATCCTACTGTCTATGTTTGAGCGTTTCCTGTGTCACCAGTTTTACATTCCGATGCACCTCTGCAGGTTTACTGTATCCATTGGACCTTCCCATTGACGATGAAACACAGAAATTGCATCGGAATTAAATATAAGAGAAACAACGCCGACTTAAGTACAAGAAAACTGAGTCTTCTTACGGGCTATGTTTTGAGCGTTTCCTGTGTCACCAGTTTTACATTCCTACGCACCTCTGCAGGTTTACTGTATGCCTTGGACCTTCCCATTGGCGATGAAACACAGAAATTGCATAGGAATTAAATATAAGAGACACAATGACGTCTTAAGTACAGGAAGACTGAGTCTTCCTATTGTCTATGTTTTGAGCGTTTCCTGTGTCACCAGTTTTACATTCTGATGCACCTCTGCAGGTTTACTGTATGCATTGGACCTTCCCATTGGCGATGAAACACAGAAATTGCATAGGAATTAAATATAAGAGACACAAATCCGACTTAAGTACAGGAAGACTGAGTCTTCGTACTGTATATGATTTGAGCTTTTCCTGTGTCACCAGTTTTACATTCCGATGTACCTCTCCAGCTTTACTGTATGCATTGGACCTTCGCATTGACGATGAAACACAGAAATTGCATCGGAATTAAATATTAGAGATACAATGCCGACTTAAGAACAGGAAGACTGAGTCATCCTACTGTCTATGTTTGAGAGATTCCTGTGTCACCAGTTTCACATTCCGATGCACCTCTGCAGGTTTACTGTATCCATTGGACCTTCCCATTGACGATGAAACACAGAAATTGCATCGGAATTAAATATAAGAGAAACAACGCCGACTTAAGTACAAGAAAACTGAGTCTTCTTATGGGCTATGTTTTGAGCGTTTCCTGTGTCACCAGTTTTACATTCCTACGCACCTCTGCAGTTTTACTATATGCCTTGGACCTTCCCATTGGCGATGAAACACAGAAATTGCATAGGAATTAAATATAAGAGTCACAATGACGTCTTAAGTACAGGAAGACTGAGTCTTCCTACTGTCTATGTTTTGAGCGTTTCCTGTGTCACCAGTTTTACATTCTGATGCACCTCCACAGGTTTACTGTATCCCTTGGACCTTCACAGTGATGATGAAACACAGCAAATGCTTTGGAATTAAATATAAGAGACACAATGACGTCTTAAGTACAGAAAGACTGAGTCTTCCTACTGTCTATGTTTTGAGCGTTTCCTGTGTCACCAGTTTTACATTCCGATGCACCTCTGTAGGTTTACTGTATCCCTTGGACCTTCCCATTGACGATGAAACACAGAAATTGCATCGGAATTAAATATAAGAGTCACAATGCCGACTTAAGTACAGGAAGACTCATTCTTCCCACTGTCTATGCTTTGAGCGTTTCCTGTGTCACCAGTCTTACATTCGGATGCACCTCTGCAGGTTTACTGTATCCCTTGGACCTTCCCATTGACGATGAAACACAGAAATTGCATCGGAATTAAAAATAAGAGACACAATGCCGACTTAAGTACAGGAAGACTGAGTCTTCCTACTGTCTATGTTTGAGCGTATCCTGTGTCACCAGATTTAGATTCCGATACACTTCTGCAGGTTTACTGTACCCATTGGACCTTCCCATTGACGATGAAACACAGAAATTGCATCGGAATTAAATATAAGAAACACAACGCCGACTTAAGTACAAGAAAACTGAGTATTCTTACGGTCTATGATTTGAGCGTTTCCGGTGTCAACAGTTTTACATTCCGATGCGCCTCTGCAGGTTTACTGTATCCATTGGACCTTCCCATAGACGGTGAATCACAGAAATTTCATCGGATTTAAATATAAGAGACACAATGCCGACTTAAGTACAGGAAGACTGAGTCTTCCTACTGTCTATGTTTTGAGCGTTTCCTGGGTGATCAGTTTTGCATTCCGATGCACCTCTGCAGGTTTACTGTATCCCTTGGCCCTTCCCATTGGCGATGAAACACAGAAATTGCATCGGAATTTAATATTAGAGACACAATGCCGACTTAAGAACAGGAAGACTTAGTCTTCCTACTGTCTATGTTTTGAGCGTTTGCTGTGTCACCAGTTTTACATTCCGATGCACGTCTGCAGGTTTACTGTATCCCTTTGACCTTCCCATTGGCGATGAAACACAGAAAGTTGCATCGAAATTAAATATAAGAGACACAATGACGTCTTAAGTACAGGAAGACTGAGTCTTCCTACTGTCTATGTATTGAGCGTTTCCTGTGTCAACAGTTTTACATTCCGATGCACCTCTGCAGGTTTACTGTATCCCTTTGACCTTCACAATGACGATGAAAAAGAGAAATTCCATCGGAATGAAATATAAAAGACACAATGACGTCTTAAGTACAGGAAGACTGAGTATACCTACTGTCTATGTTTTGAGCATTTCCTGTGTCACCAGTTTTACATTCCGATGCACCTCTGCAGGTTCACTGTATCCCTTGGACCTTCGCAATGACGATGAAGCAGAGATATTCCATCGGAATTAAATATAAGAGACACAATGCCGACTTAAGTACAGGAAGAGTGAGCCTTCCTACTCTCTATGTTTTGAGCGTTTCCTGTGTCACCAGTTTTACATTCCGATGCACCTCTGCAGGTTTACCTTATCCCTTGGACCTTAACAGTGACGTTGAAACACAGCAATTGCTTTGGAATTAAATATAATATACACAATGCCGACTTAAGTACAGGAAGACTGAGTCTTCCTACTGTCTATGTATTGAGCGTTTCCTGTGTCACCAGTTTTACATTCCGATGCACCTCTGCATGTTCACTGTATCCCTTGGACCTTCACAATGAAGATGAAGCAGAGAAATTACATCGGAATTAAATATAAGGGACACAATGCCGACTTAATTACAGGAAGACTGAGTCCTCCTACTGTCTACGTGTTGAGCGTTTCCTGAGTCACCAGTTTTACATTCCGATGCACCTCTGCAGGTTTACTGTTTACCCTTGGACCTTCCCATTGACGATGAAACCCAGAAATTGCATCGGAATTAAATATAAGAGACACAATGCCGACTTAAGTACACGAAGACTGAGTCTTCCTAATCTCTATGTTTGAGCGTTTCCTGTGTCACCAGTTTTACATTCCGATGCACCTCTGCAAGTTTACTGTATCCCTTGTACCTTCACAGTGACGATGAAAGACAGAAATTGCATCGTAATTAAATATAAGAGACACAATGCCGACTTAAGAACAGGAAGACTGAGTCTTCCTACTGTCTATGTTTTTTACCGTTTCCTGTGTCACCAGTTTTACATTCCGATGCACCTCTGTAGGTTTACTGTATCCCTTGGCCTTCCCATTGACGATGAAACACAGAAATTGTATCGGAATTAAATATAAGAGACACAATGCCGACTTAAGTACAGGAAGACTGAGTCTGCCTACTGTATATGTTCTGAGCGTTTCCTGTGTCACCAGTTTTACATTCCGATGCACCTCTGCAGGTTTACTGTACCCATTGGAGCTTCCCATTGACGATGAAACACAGAAATTGCATCGGAATTAAATATAAGAGACACAACGCCGACTTAAGTACAAGTTAACTGAGTCTTCTTACGGTCTATGTTTTGAGCGTTTCCTGTGTCACCAGTTTTACATTCAGACGCACCTCTGCAGGTTTACTGTATCCCTTGGACCTTCCCATTGGCGATGAAACACAGAAATTGCATCGGAATTAAATATATGAGACACAATGCCGACTTAAGTATAGGAAGACTGAGTCTTCCTACTGTCTATGTTTTGAGCGTTTCCTGTGTCACCAGTTTTACATTCCGATGCAGCTCTGCAAGTTTACTGTATCCCTTGGACCTTCACAGTGACGATGAAACACAGAAATTGCATCGGAATTAAATAAAAGAGACACAATGCCGACTTAAGAACGGGAAGGCTGAGTCCTCCTACTGTCTATGTCTTTAGCGTTTCCTGTGTCACCAGTTTTACATTCCGATGCACCTCTGCTAGTTTACTGTCTCTCTTGGGCATTCCCATTGACGATGAAACACAGAAATTGCATCCGAATTAAATATAAGAGTCTCAATGCCGACTTAAGTACAGGAAGACTGAGTCTTCCTACTGTCTATGTTTTGAGCGTTTCCTGTGTCACCAGTTTTGCATTCCGATGCACCTCTGCAGGTTTACTGTACCCATTGGACCTCCCCATTAACGATGAAACAGAGAAATTGCATCGGAATTAAATATAAGAGACACAACGCCGACTTAAGTACAAGGAAACTGAGTCTTCTTTCGTTCCATTTTTGAGCGTTTCCTGTGTCACCAGTTTTACAGTCCGATGCACCTCTGCAGGTTTACTGTATCCCTTCGACCTTCCCATTGGCGATGAAACACAGAAATTGCATCGGAATTAAATATATGAGACACAATGCCGACTTAAGTATAGGAAGACTGAGTCTTCCTACTGTCTATGATTTGAGCGTTTCCTGGGTGATCAGTTTTGCATTCCGATGCACCTCTGCAGGTTTACTGTATCCCTTGGACCTTCCCATTGACGATGAAACAGAGAAATTCCATGGGGATTAAATATAAGAGACACAATGCCGTTTTAAATACAGGAAGATTTAGTCATCCTACTGTCTATGCTTTTGAGCGTTTCCAGCGTCACCAGTTTTACATTCCGATGCACCTCTGCAGGTTTACTGTATCCCTTGGACCTTCCCATTGACGATGAAACACAGAAATTGCATCGGAATTAAATATAAGAGACACAATGCCGACTTAAGTACAAGAAAACTGTGTCTTCTTACGGTCTATGTTTTGAGCGTTTCAAGTGTCACCAGTTTTACATTCCCATGCACCTCTGCAGGTTTACTGTATCCATTGCACCTTCCCATTGACGATGAAACACAGAAATTGCATCGGAATAAAATATTAGAGACGCAATGCCGACTTTAGATCAGGAAGACTGAGTCTTCCTACTGTCTATGTTTTGAGCATTTCCTGTGCCACCAGTTTTACTCTCCGATGCACCTCTGCAGGTTTACTGTTTACCCTTGGCCTCCCCATTGACGATGAAACACAGAAATTGCATCGGAATTAAATTTAAGAGACACAATGCCGACTTAAGTACAGGAAGACAGAGTCTTCCTACTGTCTATGTTTTGTGCGCTTCCTGTGCCACCAGTTTTACATTCCGATTCACCGCTGCAGGCTTAATGTATCCCTTGGACCTTCCCAATGACGATAAAACGCAGAAATTGCATCGGAATTAAATATGAGAGACACAATGCCGACTTAAGTACAGGACGACTGAGTCTTCGTACTGCCTATGTTTTGAGCGTTTCCTGTGTCACCAGTTTTACATTCCGATGCACCTCTGTAGGTTTACTGTATCCCTTGGACCTTCCCATTGGCGATGAAACACAGAAATTGCATCGGAATTAAATATAAGAGACACAATGACGTCTTAAGTACAGGAAGACTGAGTCTGCCTACTGTCTATGTTTTGAGCGTTTCCTGTGTCACCAGTTTTACATTCCGATGCACCTCTGCAGGTTTACTGTATCCCTTGGACCTTCACAATGACGATGACCCAGAGAAATTCCATGGGAATTAAATATAAGAGACACAATGCCGACTTAAGTAGAGGAAGACTGAGTCTTCCTACTGTCTATGTTTTGAGCATTTCCTGTGTCACCAGTTTTACATTCCGATGCACCTCTGCAGATTTACTGTTAACCCTTGGACCTTCCCATTGACGATGAAACACAGAAATTGCATCGGAATTTAATATAAGAGTCAAAAAGCCGACCTAAGTAAAGGAAGACTGAGTCTTCCTACTCTCCATGTTTTCAGCGTTTCCTGTGTCACCAGTTTTACATTCCAATGCACCTCTGGAAGTTTACTGTATCCCTTGGATCTTCACAGTGACGATGAAAGACAGAAATTGCATCGGAATTAAATAAAAGAGACACAATGCCTACTTAAGAACAGGAAGACTGAGTCTTCCTACTGTCTATGTTTTTTAGCGTTTCCTGTGTCACCAGTTTTACATTCCGATGCACCTCTGCAGGTTTACTGTATCCCTTGGGCCTTTCCATTGACGATGAAACACAGAGATTGCATCGGAATTAGATATAAGAGA
Source organism: Schistocerca nitens (assembly GCF_023898315.1). Taxonomy (NCBI): domain Eukaryota; kingdom Metazoa; phylum Arthropoda; class Insecta; order Orthoptera; family Acrididae; genus Schistocerca; species Schistocerca nitens. The sequence goes on from NW_026045897.1 coordinate 6,401,594, forward strand.
CACAATGCCGACTTAAGTACAGGAAGACTGAGTCTTCCTACTGTCTATGTTTTGAGCATTTCCGGCGTCACCAGTTTTACATTCCGTTACACCTCTGCACGTGTACTGTATCCATTGGACCTTCCCATTGACGATGAAACACAGAAATTGCATCGGAATTAAATATAAGAGACACAACGCCGACTTATGTACAAGGAAACTGAGTCTTCTTTCGGTCTATTTTTTGAGCGTTTCCTGTGTCACCAGTTTTACATTCCGATGCAGCTCTGCAGGTTTACTGTATCCCTACGACTTTCCCATTGACGATGAAACACAGAATTTGCATCGGAATTAAATATTAGAGACACAATGCCGACTTTAGAACAGGAGGACTGAGTCTTCCTACTGTCTATGATTTGATCGTTTCCTGAGTCACCAGTTTTACATTCCGATGCACCTCTGCAGGTTTACTGTATCCCTTGGACCTTCCCATTGACGATGAAACACAGTTATTGCATTGGAATTTAATATAAGAGACACAATACCGACTTAAGTACAGGAAGACTGAGTCTTAGTACTGTCTATGTTTTGAGCGTTTCCTGTGTCACCAGTCTTACATTCCGATACACCTCTGCAGGTTTACTGTATCACTTGGACCTTCCCATTGACGATGAAACACAGAAATTGCATCGGAATTAAATATAAGAGACAATGCCGACTTAAGTACAGGAAGACTGAGTCTTCCTACTGTCTATGTTTTGAGCGTTTCCTGAATCACTAGTTTTACATTCCGATGCACCTTTCCAGGTTTACTGTATCCATTGGACCTTCCCATTGATGATGAAACACAGAAATTGCATCGGAATTAAATATTAGAGACACAATGCCGACTTTAGATCAGGAGGACTGAGTCTTCCTACTGTCTATGTTTTGAGCGTTTCCTGTGTCACCAGTGTTACTTTCCGATGCACCTCTGCAGGTTTATTGTTTACCCTTGGACCTTCACATTGACGATGAAACACAGAAATTGCATCGGTATTAAATATAAGAGACACAATGCCGACTTAAGTACAGGAAGACAGAGTCTTCCTACTGTCTATGTTTTGAGCGTTTCCTGTGTCACCAGTTTTACATTCCGATGCACCTCTGCAGGCTTAATGTATCCCTTGGACCTTCCCATTGACGATGAAACACAGAAATTGCATCCGAATTAAATATAAGAGACACAATGCCGACTTAAGTACAGGAAGACTGAGTCTTCTAATGTCTATGTTTTGAGCGATTCCTGTGTCTACAGTTTTACATTCCGATGCACCTCTGCAAGTTTGCTGTATCCCTTGGACCTTCACAGTGACGATGGAAGGCAGAAATTGCATCGGAATTAAATATATGAGACACAATGCCGACTTAAGAACAGGAAGACTGAGTCTTCCTACTGTCTATGTTTTTTAGCGTTTCCTGTGTCACCGGTTTTACTTTCCGGTGCACCTCTGTAGGTTTACTGTATCCCTTTGGCCTTCCCATTGACGATGGGACACAGAAATTGCATCGGAATTAAATATAAGAGACACAATGCCGACTTAAGTACAGGAAGACTGAGTTTTCCTGCTGTCTATGTTTTGAGCGTTTCCTGTGTCACCAATTTTAGATTCCGACACACCTCTGCAGGTTTACTGTACCCATTATACCTTCCCATTGACGATGAAACACAGAAATTGCATCGGAATTAAATATAAGAAACAGAACGCCGACTTAAGTACAAGAAAACTGAGTATTCTTACGGTCTATGCTTTGAGCGTTTCGTGTGTCAACAGTTTTACATTCCGATGCACCTCTGCAGGTTTACTGTATCCATTGGACCTTCACAGTGATGATGAAACACAGAAATTGCATTGGAATTAAATGTAAGAGACACAATGCCGACTTAAGTACAGGAAGACTGAGTCTTAGTACTGTCTATGTTTTGAGCGTTTCCTGTGTCACCAGTTTTACATTCCGTTGCACCTCTGCAGGTTTACTGTATCCCTTGGACCTTCCCATTGACGATGAAACACAGAAATTGCATCGGAATTAAATATAAGAGACACAATGCCGACTTAAGTACAGGAAGACTCATTCTTCCTACTGTCTATGCTTTGAGCGTTTCCTGTGTCACCAGTCTTACATTCGTATGCACCTCTGCAGGTTTACTGTATCCCTTGGACCTTCCCATTGACGATGAAACACAGAAATTGCATCGGAATTAAATATGAGAGACACAATGCCGACTTAAGTACAGGAAGACTGAGTCATCGTACTGTCTACGTTTTGAGCGTTTCCTGTGTCACGAGTCTTACATTCCGACGCACCTCTGCAGGTTTACTGTACCCTTTGGCCCTTCCCATTGGCGATGAAACACAGAAATTCAATCGGAATTAAATATAAGAGGCACAATGCCGACTTAATTACAAGAAAACTGAGTCTTCTTACGGTCTATGTTTTGAGCGTTTCCTAAGTCACTAGTTTTACATTCCGATACACCTCTGCAGGTTTTCTGTATCCGTTGGACCTTCCCATTGACGATGAAACACAGAAATTGCATCGGAATTAAATATAAGAAACACAATGCCGACTTAAGTACAGGAAGACTGAGTCTTCCTACTGTCTATGTTTTGAGCGTTTCCTGTGTCACCAGTTTTACATTCCGTTGCACCTCTGCAGGTTTACTGTATCCATTGGACCTTCCCATTGACGGTGAATCACAGAAATTTCATCGGATTTAAATATAAGAGACACAATGCCGACTTAAGTACAGGAAGACTGAGTCTTCCTACTGTCTATGTTTTGAGCGTTTCCTGGGTGATCAGTTTTGCATTCCGATGCACCTCTGCAGGTTTACTGTATCCTTTGGCCCTTCCCATTGGCGATGAAACACAGAAATTGCGTCGGAATTTAATATTAGAGACACAATGCCGACTTAAGAACAGGAAGACTTAGTCTTCCTACTGTCTATGTTTTGAGCGTTTCCTGTGTCACCAGTTTTACATTCCGTTGCACGTCTGCAGGTTTACTGTATCCCTTGGACCTTCCCATTGGCGATGAAACACAGAAAGTTGCATCGAAAATAAATATAAGAGACACAATGACGTCTTAAATACAGGAAGGCTGAGTCTTCCTACTGTCTATGTTTTGAGCGTTTCCTGTGTCACCAGTTTTACATTCCGATGCACCTCTGCAGGTTTACTGTATCCCTTGGACCTTCACAATGACGATGAAGCAGAGATATTGCATCGGAATTAGTCTGTGCTGATCTAAAAAGAACATAGCACGTACCGTACGGGAACCAACACACATACCCAACTTTTGAAGGACCTGGCATTTAGTTATATTTCCAAGATTGAAGGTTGCCACAGCATCATACACACCAAAATGTAGTGTATTAATTCCGACAAACACTGTTTTTGGGAGACGATGCCATATCACACTATTCAAGCACTCGTTGGGGTTCTGCGTTTTTCCGTGAAGACATTTCATCAGAAGACATCTGTCAGCCAGATCTCTGAAAATGGGCTTTATTTCTGCCATGATGGCTGATGGTAGACTGTGGTGGTGAATGTATTTCTCTCCTGCTGTTAGTCCCCTATTGTATTTACACCAGCTGTTTTCACCTTTGGGGCACAAACCATGTTGTGGATGCTCATCCGTGGATGCGGTGTGGAAATATAAAGCCCATATAGCTCCCCTCATTTCTTCAAGATTGCCTGTATTTTGCCTGATTGCAAGGCCATAGCAGTTCTGAATGTGGTCTATTATGGAATCAGTCAATCTTCCTCTGCCATCCAAGGTTTTCCCATCATCTAGTTTTTTCCCTTTCATAACTGATTTTAACCTTCTCAGCCTGGCACCCATTCTCTTCTGCACATGTCCTATACATTCACGTTTGCTTATATTTACACTGTTCCCATATGGTTTGCTTTCCAAAACTTCTTTGAATGCTTTAGAGTCACCATCTCCCAGATATTTGACATAGCGAACATTATACCACTGTGAAGAGCGATGAAAAATTTTCTTCACCCCAGCAACCTCCATGCCACCACTACTACCATAATAATTAGCAATACAGTCATCACTGTGTTCATTTTTCAGCCTGCCTGTGCACCTACAGTATTTAGACATTATTGCAACATCAATAACCTTGCCAGTATCAACACTAGTTGCTGTTACAACACCATTGTTGGAGGTGTGGCCCCTTTTCTGCCACGTGCCATCAAACGCCACTGTGAGGTCACGACTGCCGTCATTTTCTTCCACTGCTTCTTCCACAGCAACCTGCATTGACTTCTGTGCTACATCTTCAACTGCAGATCCTAGTATATAATTGTAAGCTTCAAACTTTGAAGGTGCACTTGGAAGATTTAGAACACCACATAGCATATCACCAGCTGCTTTGCCCTTACCAATTGCTCGCAATCCATAAACTAACCTAATATTTACACTATAAAGTTCAGTTTTCTTGTATCCATTATTTACAGTTACTGAAACCGAACTTGGAAACTTACAGCTGTATTTACAAACACTGCATATTAAATTAAACTGGGCAGCCAGGCCAACATGGGATTCTACTTTCAGAGAAACGTTTCCATGACATTTTTTGCAGCACAAACTGTTTTCAAGAGCTTCACACAATATATTCGTATCAATGAGTTCAAAAACTTCATTCCCTCTATCAAGTAAATTATATTTCTCTTCCAAATCTCTTAGTTTTTTATGAGAAGCACTGTTTTCATTTGGTGTAAGTTCGTTCGGCAAATCAGTAATAAGTGGATTCACATTTTCCAACAGTGATGATGATGAACTGCTTTGCTTTGCTAATGAATCATTATTTCTTTTCTTTTGCCAGTTCACACGCTTTTTAAATACTTTTGCTTTAGCTCTAGGCATTTTCACTGCGAAAAATGAAGCACTAAATACGAAATAACTCAACAACAACTACTTTCTTATATCACACTGTTTACAAAACAGTCCCGCCACAAAGTCAAACAGTAACTTGAGGAAACCAGAGAGAAACATTTTCGGGCAACTAGTGTATAAATAGTCGCTGGAAACCGGGATATTTGAATTCATGTCACTTTAAAGGTACTGCCAAAAAGTTCATGGTCAGCCACGAGAGACGTGTATCACTAAAGCGCAATACCCGATCTCACAAATATATAAAAATAAAATAGTTATAATTGTAGTAGAGCTATGTATGATACGTCATTTTAAAGAGGAAACATGGCAGAATATAATACGCCAATAAAAAAAAAATACGATTTTTTAACCCAAAATCCGATTCCGTATCTCCTTAAATATAAGAGACACAATGCCGACTTCAGTACAGGAAGACTGAGTCTTCCTACTCTCTATGTTTTGATCGTTTCCTGTGTCACCAGTTTTACATTCCGATGCACCTCTGAAGGTTTATTGTATCCCTTGGACCTTCCCATTGACGATGAAACACAGAAATTGCATCGGGATTAAATATAAGAGACACAATGCCGACTTAAGTACAGGAAGACTGAGTCTACCTCCTGTCTATGATTTGAGCGATTCCTGTATCACCAGTCTTACATTCCGATGCACCTCTGCAGATTTACTGTGTCGCATGGACCTTCCCATTGACGATGAAACACAGAAATTGCATCGGAATTAAATATAAGAGAAACAACGCCGACTTAAGTACAAGAAAACTGAGTCTTCTTACGGACTATGTTTTGAGCCTTTCCTGCGTCACCAGTTTTACATTCCTACGCACCTCTGCAGGTTTACTGTATCCCTTGGACCTTCCCATTGGCGATGAAACACAGAAATTGCATCGGAATTAAATATAAGAGACACAATGACGTCTTAAGAACAGGAAGACTGAGTCTTCCTACTGTCTATGTTTTGAGCGTTTCCTGTGTCACCAGTTTTACATTCTGATGCACCTCTGCAGGTTTACTGTATCCCTTGGACCTTCACAGTGATGATGAAACACAGCAATTGCTTTGGAATTAAATATAAGAGACACAATGACGTCTTAAGTACAGAAAGACTGAGTCTTCCTACTGTCTATGTTTTGAGCGTTTCCTGTGTCACCAGTTTTACATTCCGATGCACCTCTGCAGGTTTACTGTATCCCTTGGACCTTCACAATGACGATGACGCAGAGAAATTCCATCGGAATTAAATATAAGAGACACAATACCGACTCAAGTACAGGAAGACTTCCTACTGTCTATGTTTTGAGCCTTTCCTGTGTCACCAGTTTTACATTCCGATGCACCTCTGCAGGTTTACTGTTTACCCTTGGACCTTCCCATTGACGATGAAACACAGAAATTGCATCGGAATTTAATATAAGAGACACAATGCCGCCTTAAGTAAAGGAAGACTGAGTCTTCCTACTCTCCATGTTTTGAGCGTTTCCTGTGTCACCAGTTTTACATTCTGATGCACCTCTGGAAGTTTACTGTATCCCTTGGATCTTCACAGTGACGATGAAAGACAGAAATTGCATCGGAATTAAATAAAAGAGACACAATGCCTACTAAAGAAAAGGAAGACTGAGTCTTCCTACTGTCCATGTTTTTTAGCGTTTCCTGTGTCACCAGTTTTACATTCCGATGCACCTCTGCAGGTTTACTGTATCCCTTGGGCCTTCCCATTGACGATTAAACACAGATATTGCATCGGAATTAAATATAAGAGACACAATGCCGACTTAAGGACAGGAAGACTGAGTCTTCCTACTGTCTATGCTTTGAGCGTTTCCTGTGTCACCAGTTTTACATTCCGATGCACCTCTGCAGGTTTACCTTATCCCTTGGACCTTAACAGTGACGTTGAAACACAGCAATAGCTTTGGAAATAAATATAAGAGACACAATGCCGACTTAAGTACAGGAAGACTGAGTCTGTCTACTGTCTATGTTTTGAGCGTTTCCTGTGTCACCAGTTTTACATTCCGATGCACCTCTGCAGGTTTATTGTTTACCCTTGACCTTCCCATTGACGATGAAACACAGAAATTGCATCGGAATTAAATAAAAGGGACACAATGCCGACTTAAGAACAGGAACACTGAGTCCTCCTACTGTCTATGTTTTTTAGCGTTTCCTGTGTCACCAGTTTTACATTCCGATGCACCTCTGCAGGTTTACTGTATCCATTCGACCTTCCCATTGACGATGAAACACAGAATTAGCATCGGATTTAAATATAAGAGACACAATACCGACTTAAGTACAGGAAGACTGAGTCTTAGTACTGTCTATTTTTTGAGCGCTTCCTGTGTCACCAGTCTTGCATTCCGATACACCTCTGCAGGTTTACTGCATCACTTGGACCTTCCCATTGACGATGAAACACAGAAATTGCATCGGAATTAAATATAAGAGACACAATGCCGACTTAAGTACAGGAAGACTGAGTCTTCCTACTGTCTATGTTTTGAGCGTTTCCTGTGCCACCAGTTTTACATTCCGATTCACCTCTGCAGGCTTAATGTATCCCTTGGACCTTCCCATTGACGATAAAACACAGAAATTGCATCGGAATTAAATATGAGAGACACAGTGCCGACTTAAGTACAGGAAGACTGTGTCTTCGTACTGTCTATGATTTGAGCGTTTCCTGTGTCACCAGTTTTACATTCCGATGCACTTCTCCAGGTTTACTGTATCCAATGGACCTTCCCATTGACGATGAAACACAGAAATTGCATCGAAATTAAATATTAGAGTCACAATGCCGACTTAAGAACAGGAAGACTGAGTCATCCTAATGTCTATGCTTTGTGCTTTTCCTGTGGCACCAGTTTTACATTCCGATGCACCTCTGCAGGTTTACTGTATCCATTGGACCTTCCCATTGACGATGAAACACAGAAATTGCATCGGAATTAAATATAAGAGACACAACGCCGACTTAAGTACAAGAAAACAGAGTCTTCTTTCGGGCTATTTTTTGAGCGTTTCCTGTGTCACCAGTTTTACATTCCGACGCACCTCTGCAGGTTTACAGAATCCCTTGGACCTTCCCATTGGCGATGAAACACAGAAATTGCATCGGAATTAAATATAAGAGACACAACGCCGACTTAAGTACAAGAAAACTGAGTCTTCTTACGGTCTATGTTTTGAGCGTTTCCTGTGTCACCAGTTTTACATTCCGATGCATCTCTGCAAGTTTACTGTATCCCTTGGACCTTCACAATGAAGATGAAGCAGAGAAATTCCATCGGAATTAAATATAAGGGACACAATGCCAACTTAAATACAGGAAGACTGAGTCCTCCTACTGTCTATGTTTTGAGCGTTTCCTGAGTCACCAGTTTTACATTCCGATGCACCTCTGCAGGTTTACTGTTTACCCTTGGACCTTCCCATTGACGATGAAACCCAGAAATTGCATCGGAATTAAATATAAGAGACACAATGCCGACTTAAGTACACGAAGACTGAGTCTTCCTAATCTCTATGTTTTGAACGTTTCCTGTGTCACCAGTATTACATTCCGATGCACCTCTCCAAGTTTACTGTATCCCTTGGACCTTCACAGTGACGATGAAAGACAGAAATTGCATCGGAATTAAATATAAGAGACACAATGCCGACTTAAGAACAGGAAGACTGAGTCTTCCTACTGTCTATGTTTTTTAGCGTTTCCTGTGTCACCAGTTTTACATTACGATGCACCTCAGTAGGTTTACTGTATCCCTTGGCCTTCCCATTGACGATAAAACACAGAAATTGCATCGGAATTAAATATAAGAGACACAATGCCGACTTAAGTACAGGAAGACTGAGTCTGCCTACTGTCTATGTTCTGAGCGTTTCCTGTGTCACCAGTTTTACATTCCGATGCACCTCTGCAGATTTACTGTACCCATTGGACCTTCCCATTGACGATGAAACACAGAAATTGCATCGGAATTAAATATAAGAGACACAACGCCGAGTTGAGTACAAGTTAACTGAGACTTCTTACGGTGTATGTTTTGAGCGTTTCCTGTGTCACCAGTTTTACATTCCGACGCACCTCTGCAGGTTTACTGTATCCCTTGGACCTTCCCATTGGCGATGAAACACAGAAATTGCATCGGAATTAAATATAAGAGACACAATGCCGACTTAAGTACAGGAAGACTGAGTCTTCCTACTGTCTATGTTTTGAGCGTTTCCTTTGTCACCAGTTTTACATTCCGATGCACCTCTGCAGGTTTACTGTTTACCCTTGGACCTTCCCATTGACGATGAAGCACAGAAATTCCATCGGAATTAAATATAAGAGGCACAATGCCGACTTAAGTACAGGAAGACTGAGTCTACCTACTGTCTATGTTTTGAGCGTTCCCTGTGTCACCAGTTTTACATTCCTACGCACCTCTGCAGGTTTACTGTATCCCTTGGACCTTCCCATTGGCGATGAAACACAGAAATTGCATCGGAATTAAATATAAGAGACACAATGACGTCTTAAGTACAGGAAGACTGAGTCTTCCTACTGTCTATGTTTTGAGCGTTTCCTGTGTTACCAGTATTACATTCTGATGCACCTCTGCAGGTTTACTGTATCCCTTGGACCTTCACAGTGATGATGAAACACAGCAATTGCTTTGGAATTAAATATAAGAGACACAATGACGTCTTAAGTACAGAAACACTGAGTCTTCCTACTGTCTATGTTTTGAGCGTTTCCTGTGTCACCAGTTTTACATTCCGATGCACCTCTGCAGGTTTACTGTATCCCTTGGACCTTCACAATGACGATGACGCAGAGAAATTCCATCGGAATTAAATATAAGAGACACAATACCGACTCAAGTACAGGAAGACTGAGTCTTCCTACTGTCTGTGTTTTGAGCCTTTCCTGTGCCACCAGTTTTACATTCCGATGCACCTCTGCAGGTTTACTGTTTACCCTTGGACCTTCCCATTGACGATGAAACACAGAAATTGCATCGGAATTTAATATAAGAGACACAATGCCGACTTAAGGACAGGAAGACTGAGTCCTCCTACTGTCTATGTTTTTTAGCGTTTCCTGTGTCACCAGTTTTACATTCCGATGCACCTCTGCAGGCTTACTGTATCCCTTGGGCCTTCCCATTGACGATTAAACACAGAAATTGCATCGGAATTAAATATAAGAGACACAATGCCGACTTAAGGACAGGAAGACTGAGTCTTCCTACTGTCTATGTATTGAGCGTTTCCTGTGTCACCAGTTTTACATTCCGATGCACCTCTGCAGGTTTACCTTATCCCTTGGACCTTAACAGTGACGTTGAAACACAGCAATTGCTTTGGAAATAAATATAAGAGACACAATGCCGACTTAAGTACAGGAAGACTGAGTCTTCGTACTGTCTATGATTTGAGCGTTTCCTGTGTCACCAGTTTTACATTCCGATGCACTTCTCCAGGTTTACTGTATCCAATGGACCTTCCCATTGACGATGAAACACAGAAATTGCATCGAAATTAAATATTAGAGACACAATGCCGACTTAAGAACAGGAAGACTGAGTCATCCTAATGTCTAAGTTTTGTGCTTTTCCTGTGGCACCAGTTTTACATTCCGATGCACCTCTGCAGGTTTACTGTATCCATTAAACCTTCCCATTGACGATGAAACACAGAAATTGCATCGGAATTAAATATAAGAGACACAACGCCGACTTAAGTACAAGAAAACAGAGTCTTCTTTCGGGCTATTTTTTGAGCGTTTCCTGTGTCACCAGTTTTACATTCCGACGCACCTCTGCAGGTTTACAGTATCCCTTGGCCCTTCCCATTGGCGATGAAACACAGAAATTGCATCGGAATTAAATATAAGAGACACAACGCCGACTGAAGTACAAGAAAACTGAGTCTTCTTACGGTCTATGTTTTGAGCGTTTCCTGTGTCACCAGTTTTACATTCCGATGCATCTCTGCAAGTTTACTGTATCCCTTGGACCTTCACAATGAAGATGAAGCAGAGAAATTCCATCGGAATTAAATATAAGGGACACAATGCCAACTTAAATACAGGAAGACTGAGTCCTCCTACTGTCTATGTTTTGAGCGTTTCCTGAGTCACCAGTTTTACATTCCGATGCACCTCTGCAGGTTTACTGTTTACCCTTGGACCTTCCCATTGACGATGAAACCCAGAAATTGCATCGGAATTAAATATAAGAGACACAATGCCGACCTAAGTACACGAAGACTGAGTCTTCCTAATCTCTATGTTTTGAACGTTTCCTGTGTCACCAGTTTTACATTCCGATGCACCTCTGCAAGTTTACTGTATCCCTTGGACCTTCACAGTGACGATGAAAGACAGAAATTGCATCGGATTTAAATATGAGAGACACAATGCCGACTTAAGAACAGGAAGACTGAGTCTTCCTACTGTCTATGATTTTTAGCGTTTCCTGTGTCACCAGTTTTACATTCCGATGCACCTCAGTAGGTTTACTGTATCCCTTGGCCTTCCCATTGACGATAAAACACAGAAATTGCATCGGAATTAAATATAAGAGACACATTGCCGACTTAAGTACAGGAAGACTGAGTCTGCCTACTGTCTATGTTCTGAGCGTTTCCTGTGTCACCAGTTTTACATTCCGATGCACCTCTGCAGATTTACTGTACCCATTGGACCTTCCCATTGACGATGAAACACAGAAATTGCATCGGAATTAAATATAAGAGACACAACGCCGACTTAAGTACAAGTTAACTGAGTCTTCTTACGGTGTATGTTTTGAGCGTTTCATGTGTCACCAGTTTTACATTCCAACGCACCTCTGCAGGTTTACTGTATCCCTTGGACCTTCCCATTGGCGATGAAACACAGAAATTGCATCGGAATTAAATATAAGAGACACAATGCCGACTTAAGTACAGGAAGACTGAGTCTTCCTACTGTCTATGTTTTGAGCGTTTCCTTTGTCACCAGTTTTACATTCCGATGCACCTCTGCAGGTTTACTGTTTACCCTTGGACCTCCCAATTGACGATGAAACAGAGAAATTGCATCGGAATTAAATATAAGAGACACAACCCCGACTTAAGTACAGGAAAACTGAGTCTTCTTACGGTCTATGTTTTGAGCGTGTCCCTGTGAGATCAGTTTTTCATTCCGATGCACCTCTGCAGGGTTACTGTATCCCTAGGACCTTCCCATTGACGATGAAACACAGAATTTGCGTCGGAATTAAATATAAGAGACACAATGCCGACTTAAGTACAGGAAGATTTAGTCTTCCTACTGTCTATGTTTTGAGCGTTTCCAGCGTCACCAGTTTTACATTCCGATGCACCTCTGCACGTGTACTGTATCCATTGGACCTTCCCATTGACGATGAAACACAGAAATTGCATCGGAATGAAATATAAGACACACAACGCCGACTTAAGTACAAGAAAACTGAGTCTTCTTTCGGTCCATTTTTTGAGCGTTTCCTGTGTCACCAGTTTTACATTCCGATGCACCTCTGCAGGTTTACTGTATCCCTTGGACCTTCGCATTGACGATAAAACACAGAAATTGCATCGGAATTAAATATAAGAGACACAATGCCGACTTAAGTACAGGAAGACTGAGTCTTCGTACTGTCTATGATTTGAGCGTTTCCTGTGTTACCAGTTTTACATTCCGATGCACTTCTCCAGGTTTACTGTATCCATTGGACCTTCCCATTGACGATGAAACACAGAAATTGCATCGAACTTAAATATTAGAGACACAATGCCGAGTTAAAAACAGGAAGACTGAGTCATCCTACTGTCTATGATTTGTGCTTTTCCTTTGGCACCAGTTTTACATTCCGATGCACCTCTGCAGGTTTACTGTACCCATTGGACCTTCCCATTGACGATGAAACACAGAAATTGCATCGGAATTAAATATAAGAGACACAACGCCGAGTTGAGTACAAGTTAACTGAGTCTTCTTACGGTGTATGTTTTGAGCGTTTCCTGTGTCACCAGTTTTACATTCCGACGCACCTCTGCAGGTTTACTGTATCCCTTGGACCTTCCCATTGGCGATGAAACACAGAAATTGCATCGGAATTAAATATAAGAGACACAATGCCGACTTAAGTACAGGTAGACTGAGTCTTCCTACTGTCTATGTTTTGAGCGTTTCCTTTGTCACCAGTTTTACATTCCGATGCACCTCTGCAGGTTTACTGTTTACCCTTGGACCTTCCCATTGACTATGAAGCACAGAAATTCCATCGGAATTAAATATAAGAGGCACAATGCCGACTTAAGTACAGGAAGACTGAGTCTACCTACTGTCTATGTTTTGAGCGTTTCCTGTGTCACCAGTTTTACATTCCTACGCACCTCTGCAGGTTTACTGTATCCCTTGGACCTTCCCATTGGCGATGAAACACAGAAATTGCATCGGAATTAAATATAAGAGACACAATGACGTCTTAAGTACAGGAAGACTGAGTCTTCCTACTGTCTATGTTTTGAGCGTTTCCTGTGTCACCAGTATTACATTCTGATGCACCTCTGCAGGTTTACTGTATCCCTTGGACCTTCACAGTGATGATGAAACACAGCAATTGCTTTGGAATTAAATATAAGAGACACAATGACGTCTTAAGTACAGAAACACTGAGTCTTCCTACTGTCTATGTTTTGAGCGTTTCCTGTGTCACCAGTTTTACATTCCGATGCACCTCTGCAGGTTTACTGTATCCCTTGGACCTTCACAATGACGATGACGCAGAGAAATTCCATCGGAATTAAATATAAGAGACACAATACCGACTCAAGTACAGGAAGACTGAGTCTTCCTACTGTCTATGTTTTGAGCCTTTCCTGTGCCACCAGTTTTACATTCCGATGCACCTCTGCAGGTTTACTGTTTACCCTTGGACCTTCCCATTGACGATGAAACACAGAAATTGCATCGGAATTTAATATAAGAGACACAATGCCACCTTAAGTAAAGGAAGACTGAGTCTTCCTACTCTCCATGTTTTGAGCGTTTCCTGTGTCACCAGTTTTACATTCTGATGCACCTCTGGTAGTTTACTGTATCCCTTGGATCTTCACAGTGACGATGAAAGACAGAAATTGCATCGGAATTAAATAAATGAGACACAATGCCTACTAAAGAAAAGGAAGACTGAGTCTTCCTACTGTCTATGTTTTTTAGCGTTTCCTGTGTCACCAGTTTTACATTCCGATGCACCTCTGCAGGCTTACTGTATCCCTTGGGCCTTCCCATTGACGATTAAACACAGAAATTGCATCGGAATTAAATATAAGAGACACAATGCCGACTTAAGGACAGGAAGACTGAGTCTTCCTACTGTCTATGTATTGAGCGTTTCCTGTGTCACCAGTTTTACATTCCGATGCACCTCTGCAGGTTTACCTTATCCCTTGGACCTTAACAGTGACGTTGAAACACAGCAATTGCTTTGGAAATAAATATAAGAGACACAATGCCGACTTAAGTACAGGAAGACTGAGTCTTCGTACTGTCTATGATTTGAGCGTTTCCTGTGTCACCAGTTTTACATTCCGATGCACTTCTCCAGGTTTACTGTATCCAATGGACCTTCCCATTGACGATGAAACACAGAAATTGCATCGAAATTAAATATTAGAGACACAATGCCGACTTAAGAACAGGAAGACTGAGTCATCCTAATGTCTAAGTTTTGTGCTTTTCCTGTGGCACCAGTTTTACATTCCGATGCACCTCTGCAGGTTTACTGTATCCATTAAACCTTCCCATTGACGATGAAACACAGAAATTGCATCGGAATTAAATATAAGAGACACAACGCCGACTTAAGTACAAGAAAACTGAGTCTTCTTACGGTCTATGTTTTGAGCGTTTCCTGTGTCACCAGTTTTACATTCCGATGCATCTCTGCAAATTTACTGTATCCCTTGGACCTTCACAATGAAGATGGAGCAGAGAAATTCCATCGGAATTAAATATAAGGGACACAATGCCAACTTAAATACAGGAAGACTGAGTCCTCCTACTGTCTATGTTTTGAGCGTTTCCTGAGTCACCAGTTTTACATTCCGATGCACCTCTGCAGGTTTACTGTTTACCCTTGGACCTTCCCATTGACGATGAAACCCAGAAATTGCATCGGAATTAAATATAAGAGACACAATGTCGACTTAAGTACACGAAGACTGAGTCTTCCTAATCTCTATGTTTTGAACGTTTCCTGTGTCACCAGTTTTACATTCCGATGCACCTCTGCAAGTTTACTGTATCCCTTGGACCTTCACAGTGACGATGAAAGACAGAAATTGCATCGGATTTAAATATGAGAGACACAATGCCGACTTAAGAACAGGAAGACTGAGTCTTCCTACTGTCTATGATTTTTAGCGTTTCCTGTGTCACCAGTTTTACATTCCGATGCACCTCAGTAGGTTTACTGTATCCCTTGGCCTTCCCATTGACGATAAAACACAGAAATTGCATCGGAATTAAATATAAGAGACACATTGCCGACTTAAGTACAGGAAGACTGAGTCTGCCTACTGTCTATGTTCTGAGCGTTTCCTGTGTCACCAGTTTTACATTCCGATGCACCTCTGCAGATTTACTGTACCCATTGGACCTTCCCATTGACGATGAAACACAGAAATTGCATCGGAATTAAATATAAGAGACACAACGCCGACTTAAGTACAAGTTAACTGAGTCTTCTTACGGTGTATGTTTTGAGCGTTTCATGTGTCACCAGTTTTACATTCCAACGCACCTCTGCAGGTTTACTGTATCCCTTGGACCTTCCCATTGGCGATGAAACACAGAAATTGCATCGGAATTAAATATAAGAGACACAATGCCGACTTAAGTACAGGAAGACTGAGTCTTCCTACTGTCTATGTTTTGAGCGTTTCCTTTGTCACCAGTTTTACATTCCGATGCACCTCTGCAGGTTTACTGTTTACCCTTGGACCTCCCCATTGACGATGAAACAGAGAAATTGCATCGGAATTAAATATAAGAGACACAACCCCGACTTAAGTACAGGAAAACTGAGTCTTCTTACGGTCTATGTTTTGAGCGTGTCCCTGTGAGATCAGTTTTTCATTCCGATGCACCTCTGCAGGGTTACTGTATCCCTAGGACCTTCCCATTGACGATGAAACACAGAATTTGCGTCGGAATTAAATATAAGAGACACAATGCCGACTTAAGTACAGGAAGATTTAGTCTTCCTACTGTCTATGTTTTGAGCGTTTCCAGCGTCACCAGTTTTACATTCCGATGCACCTCTGCACGTGTACTGTATCCATTGGACCTTCCCATTGACGATGAAACACAGAAATTGCATCGGAATGAAATATAAGACACACAACGCCGACTTAAGTACAAGAAAACTGAGTCTTCTTTCGGTCCATTTTTTGAGCGTTTCCTGTGTCACCAGTTTTACATTCCGATGCACCTCTGCAGGTTTACTGTATCCCTTGGACCTTCGCATTGACGATAAAACACAGAAATTGCATCGGAATTAAATATAAGAGACACAATGCCGACTTAAGTACAGGAAGACTGAGTCTTCGTACTGTCTATGATTTGAGCGTTTCCTGTGTTACCAGTTTTACATTCCGATGCACTTCTCCAGGTTTACTGTATCCATTGGACCTTCCCATTGACGATGAAACACAGAAATTGCATCGAACTTAAATATTAGAGACACAATGCCGAGTTAAAAACAGGAAGACTGAGTCATCCTACTGTCTATGATTTGTGCTTTTCCTTTGGCACCAGTTTTACATTCCGATGCACCTCTGCAGGTTTACTGTACCCATTGGACCTTCCCATTGACGATGAAACACAGAAATTGCATCGGAATTAAATATAAGAGACACAACGCCGAGTTGAGTACAAGTTAACTGAGTCTTCTTACGGTGTATGTTTTGAGCGTTTCCTGTGTCACCAGTTTTACATTCCGACGCACCTCTGCAGGTTTACTGTATCCCTTGGACCTTCCCATTGGCGATGAAACACAGAAATTGCATCGGAATTAAATATAAGAGACACAATGCCGACTTAAGTACAGGAAGACTGAGTCTTCCTACTGTCTATGTTTTGAGCGTTTCCTTTGTCACCAGTTTTACATTCCGATGCACCTCTGCAGGTTTACTGTTTACCCTTGGACCTTCCCATTGACGATGAAGCACAGAAATTCCATCGGAATTAAATATAAGAGGCACAATGCCGACTTAAGTACAGGAAGACTGAGTCTACCTACTGTCTATGTTTTGAGCGTTTCCTGTGTCACCAGTTTTACATTCCTACGCACCTCTGCAGGTTTACTGTATCCCTTGGACCTTCCCATTGGCGATGAAACACAGAAATTGCATCGGAATTAAATATAAGAGACACAATGGCGTCTTAAGTACAGGAAGACTGAGTCTTCCTACTGTCTATGTTTTGAGCGTTTCCTGTGTCACCAGTATTACATTCTGATGCACCTCTGCAGGTTTACTGTATCCCTTGGACCTTCACAGTGATGATGAAACACAGCAATTGCTTTGGAATTAAATATAAGAGACACAATGACGTCTTAAGTACAGAAACACTGAGTCTTCCTACTGTCTATGTTTTGAGCGTTTCCTGTGTCACCAGTTTTACATTCCGATGCACCTCTGCAGGTTTACTGTATCCCTTGGACCTTCACAATGACGATGACGCAGAGAAATTCCATCGGAATTAAATATAAGAGACACAATACCGACTCAAGTACAGGAAGACTGAGTCTTCCTACTGTCTATGTTTTGAGCCTTTCCTGTGCCACCAGTTTTACATTCCGATGCACCTCTGCAGGTTTACTGTTTACCCTTGGACCTTCCCATTGACGATGAAACACAGAAATTGCATCGGAATTTAATATAAGAGACACAATGCCGCCTTAAGTAAAGGAAGACTGAGTCTTCCTACTCTCCATGTTTTGAGCGTTTCCTGTGTCACCAGTTTTACATTCTGATGCACCTCTGGTAGTTTACTGTATCCGTTGGATCTTCACAGTGACGATGAAAGACAGAAATTGCATCGGAATTAAATAAATGAGACACAATGCCTACTAAAGAAAAGGAAGACTGAGTCTTCCTACTGTCTATGTTTTTTAGCGTTTCCTGTGTCACCAGTTTTACATTCCGATGCACCTCTGCAGGCTTACTGTATCCCTTGGGCCTTCCCATTGACGATTAAACACAGAAATTGCATCGGAATTAAATATAAGAGACACAATGCCGACTTAAGGACAGGAAGACTGAGTCTTCCTACTGTCTATGTATTGAGCGTTTCCTGTGTCACCAGTTTTACATTCCGATGCACCTCTGCAGGTTTACCTTATCCCTTGGACCTTAACAGTGACGTTGAAACACAGCAATTGCTTTGGAAATAAATATAAGAGACACAATGCCGACTTAAGTACAGGAAGACTGAGTCTTCGTACTGTCTATGATTTGAGCGTTTCCTGTGTCACCAGTTTTACATTCCGATGCACTTCTCCAGGTTTACTGTATCCAATGGACCTTCCCATTGACGATGAAACACAGAAATTGCATCGAAATTAAATATTAGAGACACAATGCCGACTTAAGAACAGGAAGACTGAGTCATCCTAATGTCTAAGTTTTGTGCTTTTCCTGTGGCACCAGTTTTACATTCCGATGCACCTCTGCAGGTTTACTGTATCCATTAAACCTTCCCATTGACGATGAAACACAGAAATTGCATCGGAATTAAATATAAGAGACACAACGCCGACTTAAGTACAAGAAAACAGAGTCTTCTTTCGGGCTATTTTTTGAGCGTTTCCTGTGTCACCAGTTGTACATTCCGACGCACCTCTGCAGGTTTACAGTATCCCTTGGACCTTCCCATTGGCGATGAAACACAGAAATTGCATCGGAATTAAATATAAGAGACACAACGCCGACTTAAGTACAAGAAAACTGAGTCTTCTTACGGTCTATGTTTTGAGCGTTTCCTGTGTCACCAGTTTTACATTCCGATGCATCTCTGCAAGTTTACTGTATCCCTTGGACCTTCACAATGAAGATGAAGCAGAGAAATTCCATCGGAATTAAATATAAGGGACACAATGCCAACTTAAATACAGGAAGACTGAGTCCTCCTACTGTCTATGTTTTGAGCGTTTCCTGAGTCACCAGTTTTACATTCCGATGCACCTCTGCAGGTTTAGTGTTTACCCTTGGACCTTCCCATTGACGATGAAACCCAGAAATTGCATCGGAATTAAATATAAGAGACACAATGCCGACTTAAGTACACGAAGACTGAGTCTTCCTAATCTCTATGTTTTGAACGTTTCCTGTGTCACCAGTTTTACATTCCGATGCACCTCTGCAAGTTTACTGTATCCCTTGGACCTTCACAGTGACGATGAAAGACAGAAATTGCATCGGATTTAAATATGAGAGACACAATGCCGACTTAAGAACAGGAAGACTGAGTCTTCCTACTGTCTATGATTTTTAGCGTTTCCTGTGTCACCAGTTTTACATTCCGATGCACCTCAGTAGGTTTACTGTATCCCTTGGCCTTCCCATTGACGATAAAACACAGAAATTGCATCGGAATTAAATATAAGAGACACATTGCCGACTTAAGTACAGGAAGACTGAGTCTGCCTACTGTCTATGTTCTGAGCGTTTCCTGTGTCACCAGTTTTACATTCCGATGCACCTCTGCAGATTTACTGTACCCATTGGACCTTCCCATTGACGATGAAACACAGAAATTGCATTGGAATTAAATATAAGAGACACAACGCCGACTTAAGTACAAGTTAACTGAGTCTTCTTACGGTGTATGTTTTGAGCGTTTCATGTGTCACCAGTTTTACATTCCAACGCACCTCTGCAGGTTTACTGTATCCCTTGGACCTTCCCATTGGCGATGAAACACAGAAATTGCATCGGAATTAAATATAAGAGACACAATGCCGACTTAAGTACAGGAAGACTGAGTCTTCCTACTGTCTATGTTTTGAGCGTTTCCTTTGTCACCAGTTTTACATTCCGATGCACCTCTGCAGGTTTACTGTTTACCCTTGGACCTCCCCATTGACGATGAAACAGAGAAATTGCATCGGAATTAAATATAAGAGACACAACCCCGACTTAAGTGCAGGAAAACTGAGTCTTCTTACGGTCTATGTTTTGAGCGTGTCCCTGTGAGATCAGTTTTTCATTCCGATGCACCTCTGCAGGGTTACTGTATCCCTAGGACCTTCCCATTGACGATGAAACACAGAATTTGCGTCGGAATTAAATATAAGAGACACAATGCCGACTTAAGTACAGGAAGATTTAGTCTTCCTACTGTCTATGTTTTGAGCGTTTCCAGCGTCACCAGTTTTACATTCCGATGCACCTCTGCACGTGTACTGTATCCATTGGACCTTCCCATTGACGATGAAACACAGAAATTGCATCGGAATGAAATATAAGACACACAACGCCGACTTAAGTACAAGAAAACTGAGTCTTCTTTCGGTCCATTTTTTGAGCGTTTCCTGTGTCACCAGTTTTACATTCCGATGCACCTCTGCAGGTTTACTGTATCCCTTGGACCTTCGCATTGACGATAAAACACAGAAATTGCATCGGAATTAAATATAAGAGACACAATGCCGACTTAAGTACAGGAAGACTGAGTCTTCGTACTGTCTATGATTTGAGCGTTTCCTGTGTTACCAGTTTTACATTCCGATGCACTTCTCCAGGTTTACTGTATCCATTGGACCTTCCCATTGACGATGAAACACAGAAATTGCATCGAACTTAAATATTAGAGACACAATGCCGAGTTAAGAACAGGAAGACTGAGTCATCCTACTGTCTATGATTTGTGCTTTTCCTTTGGCACCAGTTTTACATTCCGATGCACCTCTGCAGGTTTACTGTATCCCTTGGACCTTCCCATTGACGATGAAACACAGAAATTGCATCGCAATTAAATATAAGAGACATAATGCCGACTTAAGTACAGGAAGACTGAGTCTTCCTACTGTCTATGATTTGAGCGTTTCCTGGGTGATCAGTTTTGCATTCCGATGCACCTCTGCAGGTTTACTGTATCCCTTGGACCTTCCCATTGACGATGAAACAGAGAAATTCCATGGGAATTAAATATAAGAGACACAATGCCGTTTTAAATACAGGAAGATATAGTCATCCTACTGTCTATGTTTTGAGCGTTTCCAGCGTCACCAGTTTTACATTCCGATGCACCTCTGCAGGTTTACTGTATCCCTTGGACCTTCCCATTGACGATGAAACACAGAAATTGCATCGGAATTAAATATAAGAGACACAATGCCGACTTAAGTTCAAGAATAACTGTGTCTTCTTACGGTCTATGTTTTGAGCGTTTCCTGTGTCACCAGTTTTACATTCCGATGCACCTCTGCAGGTTTCCTGTATCCCTTGGACCATCCCATTGACGATCAAACCCAGAAATTGCATCGGAATTAAATATTAGAGACACAATGCCGACTTAAGAACAGTTAGATTGAGTCTTCCTACTGTCTATGTTTTGAGCGTTTCCTGTGTCACCAGTTTTACATTCCGATGCACCTCTGCAGGTTTACTGTATCCATTGGACCTTCCCATTGACGATGAAACACAGAAATTGTATCGGAATTAAATATAAGAGACACAACGCCGACTTAAATACAAGAAAACTGAGTATTCTTACGGTCTATGTTTTGAGCGTTTCCTGTGTCACCAGTTATACATTCCGACGCACCTCTGCAGGTTTACTGTATCCCTTGGACCTTCCCATTGGCGATGAAACACAGAAATTGCATCGGAATTAAATATAAGAGACACAATGCCGACTTAAGAACAGGAAGACTGAGTCTTCCTGCTGTGTATGCTTTGATCGTTTCCTGTGTCACCAGTTTTACATTCCGATGCACCTCTGCAGGTTTACTGTATCCCTTGGACCTTCGCATTGACGATAAAACACAGAAATTGCATCGGAATTAAATATAAGAGACACAATGCCGACTTAAGTACAGGAAGACTGAGTCTTCGTACTGTCTATGATTTGAGCGTTTCCTGTGTTACCAGTTTTACATTCCGATGCACTTCTCCAGGTTTACTGTATCCATTGGACCTTCCCATTGACGATGAAACACAGAAATTGCATCGAACTTAAATATTAGAGACACAATGCCGAGTTAAGAACAGGAAGACTGAGTCATCCTACTGTCTATGATTTGTGCTTTTCCTTTGGCACCAGTTTTACATTCCGATGCACCTCTGCAGGTTTACTGTATCCCTTGGACCTTCCCATTGACGATGAAACACAGAAATTGCATCGCAATTAAATATAAGAGTCATAATGCCGACTTAAGTACAGGAAGACTGAGTCTTCCTACTGTCTATGATTTGAGCGTTTCCTGGGTGATCAGTTTTGCATTCCGATGCACCTCTGCAGGTTTACTGTATCCCTTGGACCTTCCCATTGACGATGAAACAGAGAAATTCCATGGGAATTAAATATAAGAGACACAATGCCGTTTTAAATACAGGAAGATATAGTCATCCTACTGTCTATGTTTTGAGCGTTTCCAGCGTCACCAGTTTTACATTCCGATGCACCTCTGCAGGTTTACTGTATCCCTTGGACCTTCCCATTGACGATGAAACACAGAAATTGCATCGGAATTAAATATAAGAGACACAATGCCGACTTAAGTACAGGAAGACTGAGTCTTCCTACTGTCTATGTTTTGAGCGTTTCCTTTGTCACCAGTTTTACATTCCGATGCACCTCTGCAGGTTTACTGTTTACCCTTGGACCTTCCCATTGACGATGAAGCACAGAAATTCCATCGGAATTAAATATAAGAGGCACAATGCCGACTTAAGTACAGGAAGACTGAGTCTACCTACTGTCTATGTTTTGAGCGTTTCCTGTGTCACCAGTTTTACATTCCTACGCACCTCTGCAGGTTTACTGTATCCCTTGGACCTTCCCATTGGCGATGAAACACAGAAATTGCATCGGAATTAAATATAAGAGACACAATGGCGTCTTAAGTACAGGAAGACTGAGTCTTCCTACTGTCTATGTTTTGAGCGTTTCCTGTGTCACCAGTATTACATTCTGATGCACCTCTGCAGGTTTACTGTATCCCTTGGACCTTCACAGTGATGATGAAACACAGCAATTGCTTTGGAATTAAATATAAGAGACACAATGACGTCTTAAGTACAGAAACACTGAGTCTTCCTACTGTCTATGTTTTGAGCGTTTCCTGTGTCACCAGTTTTACATTCCGATGCACCTCTGCAGGTTTACTGTATCCCTTGGACCTTCACAATGACGATGACGCAGAGAAATTCCATCGGAATTAAATATAAGAGACACAATACCGACTCAAGTACAGGAAGACTGAGTCTTCCTACTGTCTATGTTTTGAGCCTTTCCTGTGCCACCAGTTTTACATTCCGATGCACCTCTGCAGGTTTACTGTTTACCCTTGGACCTTCCCATTGACGATGAAACACAGAAATTGCATCGGAATTTAATATAAGAGACACAATGCCGCCTTAAGTAAAGGAAGACTGAGTCTTCCTACTCTCCATGTTTTGAGCGTTTCCTGTGTCACCAGTTTTACATTCTGGTGCACCTCTGGTAGTTTACTGTATCCGTTGGATCTTCACAGTGACGATGAAAGACAGAAATTGCATCGGAATTAAATAAATGAGACACAATGCCTACTAAAGAAAAGGAAGACTGAGTCTTCCTACTGTCTATGTTTTTTAGCGTTTCCTGTGTCACCAGTTTTACATTCCGATGCACCTCTGCAGGCTTACTGTATCCCTTGGGCCTTCCCATTGACGATTAAACACAGAAATTGCATCGGAATTAAATATAAGAGACACAATGCCGACTTAAGGACAGGAAGACTGAGTCTTCCTACTGTCTATGTATTGAGCGTTTCCTGTGTCACCAGTTTTACATTCCGATGCACCTCTGCAGGTTTACCTTATCCCTTGGACCTTAACAGTGACGTTGAAACACAGCAATTGCTTTGGAAATAAATATAAGAGACACAATGCCGACTTAAGTACAGGAAGACTGAGTCTTCGTACTGTCTATGATTTGAGCGTTTCCTGTGTCACCAGTTTTACATTCCGATGCACTTCTCCAGGTTTACTGTATCCAATGGACCTTCCCATTGACGATGAAACACAGAAATTGCATCGAAATTAAATATTAGAGACACAATGCCGACTTAAGAACAGGAAGACTGAGTCATCCTAATGTCTAAGTTTTGTGCTTTTCCTGTGGCACCAGTTTTACATTCCGATGCACCTCTGCAGGTTTACTGTATCCATTAAACCTTCCCATTGACGATGAAACACAGAAATTGCATCGGAATTAAATATAAGAGACACAACGCCGACTTAAGTACAAGAAAACAGAGTCTTCTTTCGGGCTATTTTTTGAGCGTTTCCTGTGTCACCAGTTGTACATTCCGACGCACCTCTGCAGGTTTACAGTATCCCTTGGACCTTCCCATTGGCGATGAAACACAGAAATTGCATCGGAATTAAATATAAGAGACACAACGCCGACTTAAGTACAAGAAAACTGAGTCTTCTTACGGTCTATGTTTTGAGCGTTTCCTGTGTCACCAGTTTTACATTCCGATGCATCTCTGCAAGTTTACTGTATCCCTTGGACCTTCACAATGAAGATGAAGCAGAGAAATTCCATCGGAATTAAATATAAGGGACACAATGCCAACTTAAATACAGGAAGACTGAGTCCTCCTACTGTCTATGTTTTGAGCGTTTCCTGAGTCACCAGTTTTACATTCCGATGCACCTCTGCAGGTTTAGTGTTTACCCTTGCACCTTCCCATTGACGATGAAACCCAGAAATTGCATCGGAATTAAATATAAGAGACACAATGCCGACTTAAGTACACGAAGACTGAGTCTTCCTAATCTCTATGTTTTGAACGTTTCCTGTGTCACCAGTTTTACATTCCGATGCACCTCTGCAAGTTTACTGTATCCCTTGGACCTTCACAGTGACGATGAAAGACAGAAATTGCATCGGATTTAAATATGAGAGACACAATGCCGACTTAAGAACAGGAAGACTGAGTCTTCCTACTGTCTATGATTTTTAGCGTTTCCTGTGTCACCAGTTTTACATTCCGATGCACCTCAGTAGGTTTACTGTATCCCTTGGCCTTCCCATTGACGATAAAACACAGAAATTGCATCGGAATTAAATATAAGAGACACATTGCCGACTTAAGTACAGGAAAACTGAGTCTTCTTACGGTCTATGTTTTGAGCGTGTCCCTGTGAGATCAGTTTTTCATTCCGATGCACCTCTGCAGGGTTACTGTATCCCTAGGACCTTCCCATTGACGATGAAACACAGAATTTGCGTCGGAATTAAATATAAGAGACACAATGCCGACTTAAGTACAGGAAGATTTAGTCTTCCTACTGTCTATGTTTTGAGCGTTTCCAGCGTCACCAGTTTTACATTCCGATGCACCTCTGCACGTGTACTGTATCCATTGGACCTTCCCATTGACGATGAAACACAGAAATTGCATCGGAATGAAATATAAGACACACAACGCCGACTTAAGTACAAGAAAACTGAGTCTTCTTTCGGTCCATTTTTTGAGCGTTTCCTGTGTCACCAGTTTTACATTCCGATGCACCTCTGCAGGTTTACTGTATCCCTTGGACCTTCGCATTGACGATAAAACACAGAAATTGCATCGGAATTAAATATAAGAGACACAATGCCGACTTAAGTACAGGAAGACTGAGTCTTCGTACTGTCTATGATTTGAGCGTTTCCTGTGTTACCAGTTTTACATTCCGATGCACTTCTCCAGGTTTACTGTATCCATTGGACCTTCCCATTGACGATGAAACACAGAAATTGCATCGAACTTAAATATTAGAGACACAATGCCGAGTTAAGAACAGGAAGACTGAGTCATCCTACTGTCTATGATTTGTGCTTTTCCTTTGGCACCAGTTTTACATTCCGATGCACCTCTGCAGGTTTACTGTATCCCTTGGACCTTCCCATTGACGATGAAACACAGAAATTGCATCGCAATTAAATATAAGAGACATAATGCCGACTTAAGTACAGGAAGACTGAGTCTTCCTACTGTCTATGATTTGAGCGTTTCCTGGGTGATCAGTTTTGCATTCCGATGCACCTCTGCAGGTTTACTGTATCCCTTGGACCTTCCCATTGACGATGAAACAGAGAAATTCCATGGGAATTAAATATAAGAGACACAATGCCGTTTTAAATACAGGAAGATATAGTCATCCTACTGTCTATGTTTTGAGCGTTTCCAGCGTCACCAGTTTTACATTCCGATGCACCTCTGCAGGTTTACTGTATCCCTTGGACCTTCCCATTGACGATGAAACACAGAAATTGCATCGGAATTAAATATAAGAGACACAATGCCGACTTAAGTTCAAGAATAACTGTGTCTTCTTACGGTCTATGTTTTGAGCGTTTCCTGTGTCACCAGTTTTACATTCCGATGCACCTCTGCAGGTTTCCTGTATCCCTTGGACCATCCCATTGACGATCAAACCCAGAAATTGCATCGGAATTAAATATTAGAGACACAATGCCGACTTAAGAACAGTTAGATTGAGTCTTCCTACTGTCTATGTTTTGAGCGTTTCCTGTGTCACCAGTTTTACATTCCGATGCACCTCTGCAGGTTTACTGTATCCATTGGACCTTCCCATTGACGATGAAACACAGAAATTGTATCGGAATTAAATATAAGAGACACAATGCCGACTTAAATACAAGAAAACTGAGTATTCTTACGGTCTATGTTTTGAGCGTTTCCTGTGTCACCAGTTATACATTCCGACGCACCTCTGCAGGTTTACTGTATCCCTTGGACCTTCCCATTGGCGATGAAACACAGAAATTGCATCGGAATTAAATATAAGAGACACAATGCCGACTTAAGAACAGGAAGACTGAGTCTTCCTGCTGTGTATGCTTTGATCGTTTCCTGTGTCACCAGTTTTACATTCCGATGCACCTCTGCAGGTTTACTGTATCCCTTGGACCTTCGCATTGACGATAAAACACAGAAATTGCATCGGAATTAAATATAAGAGACACAATGCCGACTTAAGTACAGGAAGACTGAGTCTTCGTACTGTCTATGATTTGAGCGTTTCCTGTGTTACCAGTTTTACATTCCGATGCACTTCTCCAGGTTTACTGTATCCATTGGACCTTCCCATTGACGATGAAACACAGAAATTGCATCGAACTTAAATATTAGAGACACAATGCCGAGTTAAGAACAGGAAGACTGAGTCATCCTACTGTCTATGATTTGTGCTTTTCCTTTGGCACCAGTTTTACATTCCGATGCACCTCTGCAGGTTTACTGTATCCCTTGGACCTTCCCATTGACGATGAAACACAGAAATTGCATCGCAATTAAATATAAGAGACATAATGCCGACTTAAGTACAGGAAGACTGAGTCTTCCTACTGTCTATGATTTGAGCGTTTCCTGGGTGATCAGTTTTGCATTCCGATGCACCTCTGCAGGTTTACTGTATCCCTTGGACCTTCCCATTGACGATGAAACAGAGAAATTCCATGGGAATTAAATATAAGAGACACAATGCCGTTTTAAATACAGGAAGATATAGTCATCCTACTGTCTATGTTTTGAGCGTTTCCAGCGTCACCAGTTTTACATTCCGATGCACCTCTGCAGGTTTACTGTATCCCTTGGACCTTCCCATTGACGATGAAACACAGAAATTGCATCGGAATTAAATATAAGAGACACAATGCCGACTTAAGTTCAAGAATAACTGTGTCTTCTTACGGTCTATGTTTTGAGCGTTTCCTGTGTCACCAGTTTTACATTCCGATGCACCTCTGCAGGTTTCCTGTATCGCTTGGACCATCCCATTGACGATCAAACCCAGAAATTGCATCGGAATTAAATATTAGAGACACAATGCCGACTTAAGAACAGTTAGATTGAGTCTTCCTACTGTCTATGTTTTGAGCGTTTCCTGTGTCACCAGTTTTACATTCCGATGCACCTCTGCAGGTTTACTGTATCCATTGGACCTTCCCATTGACGATGAAACACAGAAATTGTATCGGAATTAAATATAAGAGACACAACGCCGACTTAAATACAAGAAAACTGAGTATTCTTACGGTCTATGTTTTGAGCGTTTCCTGTGTCACCAGTTATACATTCCGACGCACCTCTGCAGGTTTACTGTATCCCTTGGACCTTCCCATTGGCGATGAAACACAGAAATTGCATCGGAATTAAATATAAGAGACACAATGCCGACTTAAGAACAGGAAGACTGAGTCTTCCTGCTGTGTATGCTTTGATCGTTTCCTGTGTCACCAGTTTTACATTCCGCTGCACCTCTGCAGGTTTACTGTATCCATTGGACCTTCCAATTGACAGTGTATCACAGAAATTTCATCGGATTTAAATATAAGAGACACAATGCCGTCTTAAGTACAGGAAGACTGAGTCTTCCTACTGTCTACGTTTTGAGCGTTTCCTGGGTGATCAGTTTTGCATTCCGATGCAACTCTGCAGGTTTACTGTATCCCTTGGACCATCTCATTGACGATGAAACAGAGGAATTCCATCGGAATTAAATATAAGAGACACAATGCCGACTTAAGTACAGGAAGATTTAGTCATCCTACTGTCTATGTTTTGACCGTTTCCAGCGTCACCAGTTTTACATTCCGATGCACCTCTGCAGGTTTACTGTATCCCTTGGACGTTCCCATTGACGATGAAACACAGAAATTGCATCGGAATTAAATATAAGAGACACAACGCTGACTTAAGTACACGAAAACTGAGTCTTCTTTCGGTCAATGTTTTAAGCGTTTCCTGTGTCACCAGTTTTACATTCCGATGCATCTCTGCAAGTTTACGGTATCCCTTGGACCTTCACAATGAAGATGAAGCAGAGAAATTCCATCGGAATTAAATATAAGGGACACAATGCCGACATAAATACAGGAAGACTGAGTCCTCCTACTGTCTATGTTTTGAGCGTTTCCTGAGTCACCAGTTTTACATTCCGATGCACCTCTGCAGGTTTACTGTTTACCCTTGGACCTTCCCATTGACGATGAAACCCAGAAATTGTATCGGAATTAAATATAAGAGACACAATGCCGACTTAAGTACACGAAGACTGAGTCTTCCTAATCTCTATGTTTTGAGCGTTTCCTGTGTCACCAGTTTTACATTCCGATGCACCTCTGCAAGTTTACTGTATCCCTTGGACCTTCACAGTGACGATGAAAGACAGAAATTGCATCGGAATTAAATATAAGAGACACAATGCCGACTTAAGAACAGGAAGACTGAGTCTTCCTACTGTCTATGTTTTTTAGCGTTTCCTGTGTTACCAGTTTTACATTCCGATGCACCTCTGTAGGTTTACTGTATCCCTTGGCCTTCCCATTGACGATAAAACATAGAAATTGCATCGGAATTAAATATAAGAGACACAATGCCGACTTAAGTAGAGGAAGACTGAGTCTGCCTACTGTCTATGTTCTGAGCGTTTCCTGTGTCACCAGTTTTACATTCCGATGCACCTCTGCAGGTTTACTGTACCCATTGGACCTTCCCATTGACGATGAAACACAGAAATTGCATCGGAATTAAATATAAGAGACACAACGCCGAGTTGAGTACAAGTTAACTGAGTCTTCTTACGGTGTATGTTTTGAGCGTTTCCTGTGTCACCAGTTTTACATTCCGACGCACCTCTGCAGGTTTACTGTATCCCTTGGACCTTCCCATTGGCGATGAAACACAGAAATTGCATCGGAATTAAATATAAGAGACACAATGCCGACTTAAGTACAGGAAGACTGAGTCTTCCTACTGTCTATGTTTTGAGCGTTTCCTGTGTCACCAGTTTTACATTCCGATGCACCTCTGCAGGTTTACTGTTTACCCTTGGACCTTCCCATTGACGATGAAACACAGAAATTCCATCGGAATTAAATATAAGAGGCACAATGCCGACTTAAGTACAGGAAGACTGAGTCTACCTACTGTCTATGTTTTGAGCGTTTCTGTGTCACCAGTTTTACAATCCGATGCAGCTCTGCAAGTTTACTGTATCCCTTGGACCTTCACAGTGACGATGAAACACAGAAATTGCATCGGAATTAAATAAAAGAGACACAATGCCGACTTAAGAGCAGGAAGACTGAGTCCTCCTACTGTCTATGCCTTTAGCGTTTCCTGTGTCACCAGTTTTGCATTCCGATGCACCTCTGCAGGTTTACTGTACCCATTGGACCTCCCCATTGACGATGAAACAGAGAAATTGCATCGGAATTAAATATAAGGTACACAACCCCGACATAAGTACAGGAAAACTGAGTCTTCTTACGGTCTATGTTTTGAGCGTGTCCCTGTGAGATCAGTTTTTCATTCCGATGCACCTCTGCAGGTTTACTGTATCCCTAGGACCTTCCCATTGACGATGAAACACAGAATTTGCATCGGAATTAAATATAAGAGACACTATGCCGACTTAAGTACAGGAAGATTTAGTCTTCCTACTGTCTATGTTTTGAGCGTTTCCAGCGTCACCAGTTTTACATTCCGATGCACCTCTGCACGTGTACTGTATCCATTGGACCTTCCCATTGACGATGAAACACAGAAATTGCATCGGAATTAAATATAAGACACACAACGCCGACTTAAGTACAAGGAAACTGAGTCTTCTTTCGGTCCATTTTTTGAGCGTTTCCTGTGTCACCAGTTTTACATTCCGATGCACCTCTGCAGGTTTACTGTATCGCTTCGACCTTCCCATTGACGATGAAACACAGAATTAGCATCGGAATTAAATATTAGAGCCACAATGCCGACTTTAGAACAGGAGGACTGAGTCTTCCTACTGTCTATGATTTGATAGTTTCCTGTGTCACCAGTTTTACATTCCGATGCACCTCTGCAGGTTTACTGTATCCCTTGGACCTTCGCATTGACGATAAAACACAGAAATTGCATCGGAATTAAATATAAGAGACACAATGCCGACTTAAGTACAGGAAGACTGAGTCTTCGAACTGTCTATGATTTGAGCGTTTCCTGTGTCACCAGTTTTACATTCCGATGCACTTGTCCAGGTTTACTGTATCCATTGGACCTTCCCATTGACGATGAAACACAGAAATTGCATCGAAATTAAATATTAGAGACACAATGCCGACTTAAGAACAGGAAGACTGAGTCATCCTACTGTCTATGTTTTGTGCTTTTTCTGTGGCACCAGTTTTACATTCCGATGCACCTCTGCAGGTTTACTGTATCCCTTGGACCTTCCATTGACGATGAAACACAGAAATTGCATCGCAATTAAATATAAGAGACACAATGCCGACTTAAGTACAGGAAGACTGAGTCTTCCTACTGTCTATGATTTGAGCGTTTCCTGGGTGATCAGTTTTGCATTCCGATGCACCTCTGCAGGTTTACTGTATCCCTTGGACCTTCCCATTGACGATGAAACAGAGAAATTCCATGGGAATTAAATATAAGAGACACAATGCCGTTTTAAATACAGGAAGATATAGTCATCCTACTGTCTATGTTTTGAGCGTTTCCAGCGTCACCAGTTTTACATTCCGATGCACCTCTGCAGGTTTACTGTATCCCTTGGACCTTCCCATTGACGATGAAACACAGTAATTGCATCGAAATTAAATATAAGAGACACAATGCCGATTTAAGTACAAGAAAACTGTGTCTCCTTAGGGTCTATGTTTTGAGCGTTTCCTGTGTCACCAGTTTTACATTCCGATGCACCTCTGCAGGTTTCCTGTATCCCTTGGACCATCCCATTGCCGATGAAACCCAGAAATTGCATCGGAATTAAATATTAGAGACACAATGCCGACTTAAGAACAGTTAGATTGAGTCTTCCTACTGTCTATGTTTTGAGCGTTTCCTGTGTCACCAGTTTTACATTCCGATGCACCTCTGCAGGTTTACTGTATCCATTGGACCTTCCCATTGACGATGAAACACAGAAATTGCATCGGAATTAAATATAAGAGACACAACGCCGACTTAAATACAAGAAAACTGAGTATTCTTACGGTCTATGTTTTGAGCGTTTCCTGTGTCACCAGTTATACATTCCGACGCACCTCTGCAGGTTTACTGTAACCCTTGGACCTTCCCATTGGCGATGAAACACAGAAATTGCATCGGAATTAAATATAAGAGACACAATGCCGACTTAAGTACAGGAAGACTGAGTCTTCCTGCTGTCTATGCTTTGATCGTTTCCTGTGTCACCAGTTTTACATTCCGTTGCACCTCTGCAGGTTTACTGTATCCATTGGACCTTCCAATTGACGGTGAATCACAGAAATTTCATCGGATTTAAAAATAAGAGACACAATGCCGACTTAAGTACAGGAAGACTGAGTCTTCCTACTGTCTACGTTTTGAGCGATTCCTGGGTGATCAGTTTTGCATTCCGATGCACCTCTGCAGGTTTACTGTATCCCTTGGACCTTCCCATTGACGATGAAACGGAGGAATTCCATCGGAATTAAATATAAGAGACACAATGCCGACTTAAGTACAGGAAGACTGAGTCTTCCTGCTGTCTATGCTTTGATCGTTTCCTGTGTCACCAGTTTTACATTCCGATGCACCTCCGCAGGTTTTCTGTATCCCTTCGACCTTCCCATTGACGACGAAACACAGAAATTGCATCGGAATTGAATATTAGAGACACAATGCCGACTTAAGAACAGGAAGACTGAGTCTTCCTACTGTCTATGTTTTGAGCGTTTCCTGTGTCACCAGTTTTACATTCCGATGCACGTCTGCAGGTTTACTGTATCCATTGGACCTTCCCATTGACGATGAAACACAGAAATTGCATCGGAATTAAATTTAAGAGAAACAACGCCGACTTAAGTACAAGAAAAATGAGTCTTCTTACGGTGTATGTTTGAGCGTTTCCTTTGTCACCAGTTTTACATTCCGATGCACCTCTGAAGGTTTATTGTATCCCTTGGACCTTCCCATTGACGATGAAACACAGAAATTGCATCGCAATTAAATACAAGAGACACAATGCCGACTTAAGTACAGGAAGACTGAGTCTACCTCCTGACTATGATTTGAGCGATTCCTGTGTCACCAGTTTTACATTCCGATGCACCTCTGCAGATGTACTGTATCTCATGGACCTTCCCATTGACGATGAAAAACAGAAATTGCATCGGAATTAAATATAAGAGACAGAATGCCGGCTTAAGTATAGGAAGACTGAGTCTTCATACTGTCTATGTTTTGAGCGTTTCCTGTGTCACCAGTTTTACATTCCGATGCACCTCTCCAAGTTTTCTGTATCCATTGGACCTTCCCATTGACGATGAAACACAGAAATTGCATCGGAATTAAATATTAGAGACACAATGCAGACTTAAGAACAGGAAGACTGAGTCATCCTACTGTCTATGTTTTGAGCGTTTCAAGTGTCACCTGTTTTACATTCCCATGCACCTCTGCAGGTTTACTGTATCCATTGGACCTTCCCATTGACGATGAAACACAGAAATTGCATCGGAATTAAATATAAGAGACACAACGCCGACATAAGTACAAGAAAACTGTGTCTTCTTACGGGCTATGTTTTGAGCGTTTCCTGTGTCACCAGTTTTACATTCCGACGCACCTCTGGAGGTTTACTGTATCCCTTGGACCTTCCCATTGGCGATGAAACACAGAAATTGCATCGGAATTAAATATAAGAGACACAATGACGTATTAAGTACAGGAATATTTAGTCTTCCTACTGTCTATGTTTTGAGCGTTTCCTGTGTCACCAGTTTTGCATTCCGATGCACCTCTGCAGGTTTACTGTACCCATTGGACCTTCCCATTGACGATGAAACACAGAAATTGCATCGGAATTAAATATAAGAGACACAACGCCGACTTAAGTACAAGGAAACTGAGTCTTCTTTCGGTGTATCTTTGGGCGTTTTCTGTGTCACCAGTTTTACATTCCGATGCACCTCTGCAGGTTTACTGTATCCATTCGACCTTCCCATTGACGATGAAACACAGAATTAGCATCGGAATTAAATATATGAGACACAATACCGACTTAAGTACAGGAAGACTGAGTCTTAGTACTGTCTGTTTTTTGAGCGTTTCCTGTGTCACCAGTCTTACATTCCGATACACCTCTGCAGGTTTACTGCATCACTTGGACCTTCCCATTGACGATGAAACACAGAAATTGCATCGGAATTAAATATATGAGACACAACGCCGACTTAAGTACAGGAAGACTGAGTCTCCCTACTGTCAATGTTTTGAGCGTTTCCTGAATCACTAGTTTTACATTCCGATGCACCTCTCCAGGTTTACTATATCCATTGCAACTTCCCATTGACGATGAAACACAGAAATTGCATCGGAATAAAATATTAGAGACGCAATGCCGACTTTAGATCAGGAGGACTGAGTCTTCCTACTGTCTATGTTTTGAGCATTTCCTGTGTCACCAGTTTTACTTTCCGATGCACCTCTGCAGGTTTACTGTTTACCCTTGGACCTTCCCATTGACGATGAAACACAGAAATTGCATCGGAATTAAATATAAGAGACACAATGCCGACTTAAGTACAGGAAGACAGAGTCTTCCTACTGTCTATGTTTGAGCGCTTCCTGTGCCACCAGTTTTACATTCCGATTCACCTCTGCAGGCTTAATGTATCCCTTGGAGCTTCCCATTGACGATAAAACACAGAAATTGCATCGGAATTAAATATGAGAGACACAATGCCGACTTAAGTACAGGACGACTGAGTCTTCGTACTGCCTATGTTTTGAGCGTTTCCTGTGTCACCAGTTTTACATTCCGATGCACCTCTGTAGGTTTACTGTATCCCTTGGACCTTCCCATTGACGATGAAACACAGAAATTGCATCGGAATTAAATATTAGAGACACAATGCCGACTTAAGAACAGGAAGACAGAGTCTTCCTACTGTCTATGATTTGAGCGTTTCCTGTGTCACCAGTTTTACATTCCGATGCACCTCTGCAGGTTTACTGTATCCCTTGGACCTTCCCATTGACGATGAAACACAGAAATTGCATCGGAATAAAATATTAGAGACGCAATGCCGACTTTAGATCAGGAGGACTGAGTCTTCCTACTGTCTATGATTTGAGCGTTTCCTGTGTCACCAGTTTTACATTCCGATGCACTTCTCCAGGTTTACTGTATCCATTGGACCTTCCCATTGACGATGAAACACAGAAATTGCATCGAAATTAAATATTAGAGACACAATGCCGACTTAAGAACAGGAAGACTGAGTCATCCTACTGTCTATGTTTTGTGCTTTTCCTGTCGCACCAGTTTTACATTCCGATGCACCTCTGCAGGTTTACTGTATCCCTTGGACCTTCCCATTGACGATGAAACAGAGAAATTCCATGGGAATTAAATATAAGAGACACAATGCCGTTTTAAATACAGGAAGATATAGTCATCCTACTGTCTATGTTTTGAGCGTTTCCAGCGTCACCAGTTTTACATTCCGATTCACCTCTGCAGGTTTACTGTATCCCTTGGACCTTCCCATTGACGATGAAACACAGAAATTGCATCGGATTTAAATATAAGGGACACAATGCCGACTTAAGTACAAGAAAACTGTGTCTTCTTACGGTCTATGTTTTGAGCGTTTCCTGTGTCACCAGTTGTACATTCCGATGCACCTCTGCAGGTTTCCTGTATCCCTTGGACCATCCCATTGACGATGAAACCCAGAAATTGCATCGGAATTAAATATTAGAGACACAATGCCGACTTAAGAACAGTTTGATTGAGTCTTCCTACTGTCTATGTTTTGAGCGTTTCCTGTGTCACCAGTTTTACATTCCGTTGCACCTCTGCAGGTTTACTGTATCCATTGGACCTTCCAATTGACGGTGAATCACAGAAATTTCATCGGATTTAAATATAAGAGACACAATGCCGACTTAAGTACAGGAAGACTGAGTCTTCCTACTGTCTACGTTTTGAGCGTTTCCTGGGTGATCAGTTTTGCATTTCTATGCACCTCTGCAGGTTTACTGAATCCCTTGGACCTTCCCATTGACGATGAAACAGAGGAATTCCATCGGAATTAAATATAAGAGACACAATGCCGACTTAAGTACAGGAAGATTTAGTCATCCTACTGTCTATGTTTTGAGCGTTTCCAGCGTCACCAGTTTTACATTCCGATGCACCTCTGCAGGTTTACTGTATCCCTTGGACGTTCCCATTGACGATGAAACACAGAAATTGCATCGGAATTAAATATAAGAGACACAACGCTGACTTAAGTACAAGAAAACTGAGTCTTCTTACGGTCAATGTTTTGAGCGCTTCCTGTGTCACCAGTTTTACATTCCGATGCACCTCCGCAGGTTTCCTGTATCCCTTCGACCTTCCCATTGACGACGAAACACAGAAATTGCATCGGAATTGAATATTAGAGACACAATGCCGACTTAAGAACAGGAAGACTGAGTCTTCCTACTGTCTATGTTTTGAGCGTTTCCTGTGTCACCAGTTTTACATTCCGATGCACGTCTGCAGGTTTACTGTATCCATTGGACCTTCCCATTGACGATGAAACACAGAAATTGCATCGGAATTAAATTTAAGAGAAACAACGCCGACTTAAGTACAAGAAAACTGAGTCTTCTTACGGTGTATGTTTGACCGTTTCCTGTGTCACCAGTTTTACATTCCGACGCACCTCTGCAGGTTCACTGTATCCCTTGGATCTTCC
Organism: Schistocerca nitens; assembly: GCF_023898315.1. Lineage (NCBI taxonomy): Eukaryota > Metazoa > Arthropoda > Insecta > Orthoptera > Acrididae > Schistocerca > Schistocerca nitens. The sequence continues at coordinate 6,438,533 of NW_026045897.1, forward strand.
CATTGGCGATGAAACACAGAAAGTTGCATCGGAATTAAATAAAAGAGACACAATGACGTCTTAAGTACAGGAAGACTGAGACTTCCTACTGTCTATGTATTGAGCGTTTCCTGTGTCACCAGTTTTACATTCCGATGCACCTCTGAAGGTTTATTGTATCCCTTGGACCTTCCCATTGACGATGAAACACAGAAGTTGCATCGGAATTAAATACAAGAGACACAATGCCGACTTAAGTACAGGAAGACTGAGTCTACCTCCTGACTATGATTTGAGCGATTCCTGTGTCACCAGTCTTACATTCCGAAGCACCTCTGCAGATGTACTGTATCGCATGGACCTTCCAATTGACGATGAAAAACAGAAACTGCATCGGAATTAAATATAAGAGAGACAATGCCGGCTTAAGTATAGGAAGACTGAGTCTTCGTACTGTCTATGTTTTGAGCGTTTCCTGTGTCACCAGTTTTACATTCCGATGCACCTCTCAAAGTTTACTGTATCCATTGGACCTTCCCATTGACGATGAAACACAGAAATTGCATCGGAATTAAATATTAGAGACACAATGCCGACTTAAGAACAGGAAGACTGAGTCATCCTACTGTCTATGTTTTGAGCGTTTCAAGTGTCACCAGTTTTACATTCCCATGCACCTCTGCAGGTTTACTGTATCCATTGGACCTTCCCATTGACGATGAAACACTGAAATTGCATCGGAATTAAATATAAGAGACACAACGCCGACATAAGTACAAGAAAACTGAGTCTTCTTACGCGCTATGTTTTGAGCGTTTCCTGTGTCACCAGTTTTACATTCCGACGCACCTCTGGAGGTTTACTGTATCCCTTGGACCTTCCCATTGGCGATGAAACACAGAAATTGCATCGGAATTAAATATAAGAGACACAATGACGTATTAAGTACAGGAAGATTTAGTCTTCCTACTGTCTATGTTTTGAGCGTTTCCTGTGTCACCAGTTTTACATTCCCATGCACCTCTGCAGGTTTACTGTATCCATTGGACCTTCCTATTGACGATGAAACAGAGAAATTGCATCGGAATTAAATATAAGAGACAAAACGCCGACTTAAGTACAGGAAAACTGAGTCTTCTTACGGTCTATGTTTTGAGCGTGTCCCTGTGAGATCAGTTTTTCATTCAGATGCACAACCGCAGGTTTACTGTATCACTTGGACCTTCCCATTGACGATGAAACACAGAAATTGCATCGGAATTAAATATAAGAGACACAACGCCGACTTAAGTACAAGGAAACTGAGTCTTCTTTCGGTGTATCTTTGGGCGTTTTCTGTGTCACCAGTTTTACATTCCGATGCACCTCTGCAGGTTTACTGTATCCATTCGACCTTCCCATTGACGATGAAACACAGAATTAGCATCGGAATTAAATATAAGAGACACAATACCGACTTAAGTACAGGAAGACTGAGTCTCCCTACTGTCAATGTTTTGAGCGTTTCCTGAATCACTAGTTTTACATTCCGATGCACCTCTCCAGGTTTACTATATCCATTGCACCTTCCCATTGACGATGAAACACAGAAATTGCATCGGAATAAAATATTAGAGACGCAATGCCGACTTTAGATCAGGAGGACTGAGTCTTCCTACTGTCTATGTTTTGAGCATTTCCTGTGTCACCAGTTTTACTTTCCGATGCACCTCTGCAGGTTTACTGTTTACCCTTGGACCTTCCCATTGACGATGAAACACAGAAATTGCATCGGAATTAAATATAAGAGTCACAATGCCGACTTAAGTACAGGAAGACAGAGTCTTCCACTGTCTATATTTGAGCGCTTCCTGTGCCACCAGTTTTACATTCCGATTCACCTCTGCAGGCTTAATGTATCCCTTGGACCTTCCCATTGACGATAAAACACCGAAATTGCATCAGAATTAAATATTAGAGACACAATGCCGACTTAAGAACAGGAAGACTGAGTCATCCTACTGTCTATGTTTTGAGCGTTTCCTGTGTCACCAGTTTTACATTCCGATGCACCTCTGCAGGTTTACTGTATCCCTTGGACCTTCCCATTGACGATGAAACACAGAAATTGCATCGGAATAAAATATTAGAGACGCAATGCCGACTTTAGATCAGGAGGACTGAGTCTTCCTACTGTCTATGATTTGAGCGTTTCCTGTGTCACCAGTTTTACATTCCGATGCACTTCTCCAGGTTTACTGTATCCATTGGACCTTCCCATTGACGATGAAACACAGAAATTGCATCGAAATTAAATATTAGAGACACAATGCCGACTTAAGAACAGGAAGACTGAGTCATCCTACTTTCTATGTTTTGTGCTTTTCCTGTCGCACCAGTTTTACATTCCGATGCACCTCTGCAGGTTTACTGTATCCCTTGGCCCTTCCCATTGACGATGAAACACAGAAATTGCATCGCAATTAAATATAAGAGACACAATGCCGACTTAAGAACAGGAAGACTGAGTCATCCTACTTTCTATGTTTTGTGCTTTTCCTGTCGCACCAGTTTTACATTCCGATGCACCTCTGCAGGTTTACTGTATCCCTTGGCCCTTCCCATTGACGATTAAACACAGATATTGCATCGGAATTAAATATTAGAGACACAATGCCGACTTAAGAACAGTTAGATTGAGTCTTCCTACTGTCTATGTTTTGAGCGTTTCCTGTGTCACCAGTTTTACATTCCGATGCACCTCTGCAGGTTTACTGTATCCATTGGACCTTCCCATTGACGATGAAACAAAGAAATTGCATCGGAATTAAATATAAGAGACACAACGCCGACTTAAATACAAGAAAACTGAGTATTCTTACGGTCTATGTTTTGAGCGTTACCTGTGTCACCAGTTATACATTCCGACACACCTCCGCAGGTTTACTGTATCCCTTGGACCTTCCCATTGGCGATGAAACACAGAAATTGCATCGGAATTAAATATAAGAGACACAATGCCGACTTAAGTACAGGAAGACTGAGTCTTCCTGCTGTCTATGCTTTGATCGTGTCCTGTGTCACCAGTTTTACATTCCGTTGCACCTCTGCAGGTTTACTGTATCCATTGGACCTTCCAATTGACGGTGAATCACAGAAATTTCATCGGATTTAAATATAAGAGACACAATGCCGACTTAAGTACAGGAAGACTGATTCTTCCTACTGTCTACGTTTTGAGCGTTTCCTGGGTGATCAGTTTTGCATTTCGATGCACCTCTGCAGGTTTACTGAATCCCTTGGACCTTCCCATTGACGATGAAACAGAGGAATTCCATCGGAATTAAATATAAGAGACACAATGCCGACTTAAGTACAGGAAGATTTAGTCATCCTACTGTCTATGTTTTGAGCGTTTCCAGCGTCACCAGTTTTACATTCCGATGCACCTCTGCAGGTTTACTGTATCCCTTGGACGTTCCCATTGACGATGAAACACAGAAATTGCATCGGTATTAAATATAAGAGACACAACGCTGACTTAAGTACAAGAAAACTGAGTCTTCTTACGGTCAATGTTTTGAGCGCTTCCTGTGTCACCAGTTTTACATTCCGATGCACCTCCGCAGGTTTCCTGTATCCCTTCGACCTTCCCATTGACGACGAAACACAGAAATTGCATCGGAATTGAATATTAGAGACACAATGCCGACTTAAGAACAGGAAGACTGAGTCTTCCTACTGTCTATGTTTTGAGCGTTTCCTGTGTCACCAGTTTTACATTCCGATGCACGTCTGCAGGTTTACTGTATCCATTGGACCTTCCCATTGACGATGAAACACAGAAATTGCATCGGAATTAAATTTAAGAGAAACAACGCCGACTTAAGTACAAGAAAACTGAGTCTTCTTACGGTGTATGTTTGACCGTTTCCTGTGTCACCAGTTTTACATTCCGACGCACCTCTGCAGGTTCACTGTATCCCTTGGATCTTCCCATTGGCGATGAAACACAGAAAGTTGCATCGGAATTAAATAAAAGAGACACAATGACGTCTTAAGTACAGGAAGACTGAGACTTCCTACTGTCTATGTATTGAGCGTTTCCTGTGTCACCAGTTTTACATTCCGATGCACCTCTGAAGGTTTATTGTATCCCTTGGACCTTCCCATTGACGATGAAACACAGAAGTTGCATCGGAATTAAATACAAGAGACACAATGCCGACTTAAGTACAGGAAGACTGAGTCTACCTCCTGACTATGATTTGAGCGATTCCTGTGTCACCAGTCTTACATTCCGAAGCACCTCTGCAGATGTACTGTATCGCATGGACCTTCCAATTGACGATGAAAAACAGAAACTGCATCGGAATTAAATATAAGAGAGACAATGCCGGCTTAAGTATAGGAAGACTGAGTCTTCGTACTGTCTATGTTTTGAGCGTTTCCTGTGTCACCAGTTTTACATTCCGATGCACCTCTCAAAGTTTACTGTATCCATTGGACCTTCCCATTGACGATGAAACACAGAAATTGCATCGGAATTAAATATAAGAGACACAACGCCGACATAAGTACAAGAAAACTGAGTCTTCTTACGCGCTATGTTTTGAGCGTTTCCTGTGTCACCAGTTTTACATTCCGACGCACCTCTGGAGGTTTACTGTATCCCTTGGACCTTCCCATTGGCGATGAAACACAGAAATTGCATCGGAATTAAATATAAGAGACACAATGACGTATTAAGTACAGGAAGATTTAGTCTTCCTACTGTCTATGTTTTGAGCGTTTCCTGTGTCACCAGTTTTGCATTCCGATGCACCTCTGCAGGTTTACTGTGTCCATTGGACCTTCCTATTGACGATGAAACAGAGAAATTGCATCGGAATTAAATATAAGAGACAAAACGCCGACTTAAGTACAGGAAAACTGAGTCTTCTTACGGTCTATGTTTTGAGCGTGTCCCTGTGAGATCAGTTTTTCATTCAGATGCACAACCGCAGGTTTACTGTATCCCTTGGACCTTCCCATTGACGATGAAACACAGAATTTGCATCGGAATTAAATATAAGAAACACAATATCGACTTAAGTACAGGAAGATTTAGTCTTCCTACTGTCTATGTTTTGAGCGTTTCAAGCGTCACCAGTTTTACATTCCGATGCACCTCTGCACGTGTACTGTATCCATTGGACCTTCCCATTGACGATGAAACACAGAAATTGCATCGGAATTAAATATAAGAGACACAACGCCGACTTAAGTACAAGGAAACTGAGTCTTCTTTCGGTGTATCTTTGGGCGTTTTCTGTGTCACCAGTTTTACATTCCGATGCACCTCTGCAGGTTTACTGTATCCATTCGACCTTCCCATTGACGATGAAACACAGAATTAGCATCGGAATTAAATATAAGAGACACAATACCGACTTAAGTACAGGAAGACTGAGTCTCCCTACTGTCAATGTTTTGAGCGTTTCCTGAATCACTAGTTTTACATTCCGATGCACCTCTCCAGGTTTACTATATCCATTGCACCTTCCCATTGACGATGAAACACAGAAATTGCATCGGAATAAAATATTAGAGACGCAATGCCGACTTTAGATCAGGAGGACTGAGTCTTCCTACTGTCTATGTTTTGAGCATTTCCTGTGTCACCAGTTTTACTTTCCGATGCACCTCTGCAGGTTTACTGTTTACCCTTGGACCTTCCCATTGACGATGAAACACAGAAATTGCATCGGAATTAAATATAAGAGTCACAATGCCGACTTAAGTACAGGAAGACAGAGTCTCCCACTGTCTATATTTGAGCGCTTCCTGTGCCACCAGTTTTACATTCCGATTCACCTCTGCAGGCTTAATGTATCCCTTGGACCTTCCCATTGACGATAAAACACCGAAATTGCATCGGAATTAAATATGAGAGACACAATGCCGACTTAAGTACAGGACGACTGAGTCTTCGTACTGCCTATGTTTTGAGCGTTTCCTGTGTCACCAGTTTTACATTCCGATGCACCTCTGCAGGTTTACTGTATCCATTGGACCTTCCCATTGACGATGAAACACAGAAATTGCATCGGAATTAAATATAAGAGACACAACGCCGACTTAAGTACAAGAAAACTGAGTCTTCTTACGGGCTATGTTTTGAGCGTTTCCTGTGTCACCAGTTTTACATTCCGACGCACCTCTGCAGGTTTACTGTATCCCTTGGACCTTCCCATTGACGATGAAACACAGAAATGGCATCGGAATTAAATATAAGAGACACAATGACGTCTTAAGTACAGGAAGACTGAGTCTGCCTACTGTCTATGTTTTGAGCGTTTCCTGTGTTACCAGTTTTACATTCCGATGCACCTCTGCGGGTTTACTGTATCCCTTGGACCTTCACAATGACGATGACGCAGAGAAATTCCATGGGAATTAAATATAAGAGACACAATGCCGACTTAAGTACAGGAAGACTGAGTCTACCTCCTGACTATGATTTGAGCGATTCCTGTGTCACCAGTCTTACATTCCGATGCACCTCTGCAGATGTATTGTATCGCATGGACCTTCCCATTGACGATGAAAAACAGAAATTGCATCGGAATTAAATATAAGAGACACAATGCCGGCTTAAGTATAGGAAGACTGAGTCTTCGTACTGTCTATGTTTTTAGCGTTTCCTGTGTCACCAGTTTTACATTCCGATGCACCTCTCCAAGTTTACTGTATCCATTGGACCTACCCATTGACGATGAAACACAGAAATTGCATCGGAATTAAATATTAGAGACACAATGCCGACTTAAGAACAGGAAGACTGAGTCATCCTACTGTCTATGTTTTGAGCGTTTCCTGTGTCACCAGTTTTACATTCCGATGCACCTCTGCAGGTTTACTGTATCCATTGGACCTTCCCATTGACGATGAAACACAGAAATTGCATCGGAATTAAATATAAGAGACACAACGCCGACTTAAGTACAAGAAAACTGAGTCTTCTTACGGGCTATGTTTTGAGCGTTTCCTGTGTCACCAGTTTTACATTCCGACGCACCTCTGCAGGTTTACTGTATGCCTTGGACCTTCCCATTGTCGATGAAACACAGAAATTGCATCGGAATTAAATATAAGAGACACAATGACGTCTTAAGTACAGGAAGACTGAGTCTGCCTACTGTCTATGTTTTGAGCGTTTCCTGTGTCACCAGTTTTACATTCCGATGCACCTCTGCAGGTTTACTGTATCCCTTGGTGCTTCACAATGACGATGACGCAGAGAAATTCCATGGGAATTAAATATAAGAGACACAATGCCGACTTAAGTAGAGGAAGACTGAGTCTTCCTACTGTCTATGCTTTGAGCGTTTCCTGTGTCACCAGTTTTACAATCCGATGCACCTCTGCAGATTTATTGTTTACCCTTGGACCTTCCCATTGAGGATGAAACACAGAAATTGTATCGGAATTAAATATAAGAGGCACAATGCCGACTTAAGTACAGGAAGACTGAGTCTTCCTACTGTCTACGTTTTGAGCGTTTCCTGGGTGATCAGTTTTGCATTCCGATGCACCTCTGCAGGTTTACTGTATCCCTTGGACCTTCCCATTGACGATGAAACAGAGGAATTCCATCGGAATTAAATATAAGAGACACAATGCCGACTTAAGTACAGGAAGATTTAGTCATCCTACTGTCTATGTTTTGAGCGTTTCCAGCGTCACCAGTTTTACATTCCGATGCACCTCTGCAGGTTTACTGTATCCCTTGGACGTTCCCAATGACGATGAAACACAGAAATTGCATCGGAATTAAATATAAGAGACACAACGCTGACTTAAGTACAAGAAAACTGAGTCTTCTTACGATCAATGTTTTGAGCGTTTCCTGTGTCACCAGTTTTACATTCCGATGCACCTCCGCAGGTTTCCTGTATCCCTTCGACCTTCCCATTGACGACGAAACACAGAAATTGCATCGGAATTGAATATTAGAGACACAATGCCGACTTAAGAACAGGAAGACTGAGTCTTCCTACTTTCTATGTTTTGAGCGTTACCTGTGTCACCAGTTTTACATTCCGATGCACGTCTGCAGGTTTACTGTATCCCTTGGACCTTCCCATTGACGATGAAACACAGAAATTGCATCGGAATTAAATTTAAGAGAAACAACGCCGACTTAAGTAAAAGAAAACTGAGTCTTCTTACGGTGTATGTTTGAGCGTTTCCTGTGTCACCAGTTTTACATTCCGACGCACCTCTGCAGGTTTACTGTATCCCTTGGATCTTCCCATTGGCGATGAAACACAGAAAGTTGCATCGGAATTAAATGAAAGAGACACAATGACGTCTTAAGTACAGGAAGACTGAGACTTCCTACTGTCTATGTATTGAGCGTTTCCTGTGTCACCAGTTTTACATTCCGATGCACCTCTGAAGGTTTATTGTATCCCTTGGACCTTCCCATTGACGATGAAACACAGTAATTGCATCGGAATTAAATATAAGAGACACAATGCCGACTTACGTACAGGAAGACTGAGTCTACCTCCTGACTATGATTTGAGCGATTCCTGTGTCACCAGTCTTACATTCCGATGCACATCTGCAGATGTACTGTATCGCATGGACCTTCCCATTGACGATGAAAAACAGAAATTGCATCGGAATTAAATATAAGAGACACAATGCCGGCTTAAGTATAGGAAGACTGAGTCTTCGTACTGTCTATGTTTTGAGCGTTTCCTGTGTCACCAGTTTTACATTCTGATGCACCTCTCCAAGTTTACTGTATCCATTGGACCTTCCCATTGACGATGAAACACAGAAATTGCATCGGAATTAAATATTAGAGACACAATGCCGACTTAAGAACAGGAAGACTGAGTCATCCTACTGTCTACGTCTTGAGCGTTTCAAGTGTCACCAGTTTTATATTCCCATGCACCTCTGCAGGTTTACTGTATCCATTAGACCTTCCCATTGACGATGAAACACAGAAATTGCATCGGAATTAAATATAAGAGACACAACGCCGACTTAAGTACAAGGAAACTGAGTCTTCTTTCGGTGTATTTTTGGGCGTTTTCTGTGTCACCAGTTTTACATTCCGATGCACCTCTGCAGGTTTACTGTATCCATTCGACCTTCCCATTGACGATGAAACACAGAATTAGCATCTGAATTAAATTAAGAGACACAATACCGACTTAAGTACAGGAAGACTGAGTCTTAGTACTGTCTATTTTTTGAGCGTTTCTTTGTCACCAGTCTTACATTCCGATACACCTCTGCAGGTTTACTGCATCACTTGGATCTTCCCATTGACGATGAACCACAGAAATTGCATAGGAATTAAATATAAGAGACACAATGCCGACTTCAGTACAGGAAGACTGAGTCTCCCTACTGTCAATGTTTTGAGCGTTTCCTGAATCACTAGTTTTACATTCCGATGCACCTCTCCAGGTTTACTATATCCATTGCACCTTCCCATTGACGATGAAACACAGAAATTGCATCGGAATAAAATATTAGAGACGCAATGCCGACTTTAGATCAGGAGGACTGAGTCTTCCCACTGTCTATGTTTTGAGCATTTCCTGTGTCACCAGTTTTACTTTCCGATGCACCTCTGCAGGCTTACTGTTTACCCTTGGACCTTCCCATTGACGATGAAACACAGAAATTGCATCGGAATTAAATATAAGAGACACAATGCCGACTTAAGTACAGGAAGACAGAGTCTTCCTACTGTCTATGTTTGAGCGCTTCCTGTGCCACCAGTTTAACATTCCGATGCACCTCTGCAGGTTTACTGTATCCATTGGACCTTCCCATTGACGATGAAACACAGAAATTGCATCGAAATTAAATATAAGAGACACAACGCCGACTTAAGTACAAGAAAACTGAGTCTTCTTACGGGCTATGTTTTGAGCGTTTCCTGTGTCACCAGTTTTACATTCCGACGCACCTCTGCAGGTTTACTGTATCCCTTGGACCTTCCCATTGGCGATGAAACACAGAAATTGCATCGGATTTAATATAAGAGACACAATGACGTCTTAAGTACAGGAAGACTGAGTCTGCCTACTGTCTATGCTTTGAGCGTTTCCTGTGTCACCAGTTTTACATTCCGTTGCACCTCTGCAGGTTTACTATATCCCTTGGACCTTCACAATGACGATGAAGCAGAGAAATTCCATGGGAATTAAATATAAGAGACACAATGCCGACTTAAGTAGAGGAAGACTGAGTCTTCCTACTGTCTATGTTTTGAGCGTTTCCTGTGTCACCAGTTTTACATTCCGATGCACCTCTGCAGATTTACTGTTTACCCTTGGACCTTCCCATTGACGATGAAACACAGAAATTGGATCGGAATTTAATATAACAGTCACAAAGCCGACTTAAGTAAAGGAAGACTGAGTCTTCCTACTCTCCATGTTTTGAGCGTTTCCTGTGTCACCAGTTTTACATTCCGATGCACCTCTGGAAGTATACTGTATCCCTTGGATCTTCACAGTGACGATGAAAGACAGAAATTGCATCGGAATTAAATAAAGGAGACACAATGCCTACTTAAGAACAGGAAGACTGAGTCTTCCTACTGTCTATGTTTTTTAGCGTTTCCTGTGTCACCAGTTTTACATTCCGATGCACCTCTGCAGGTTTACCTTATCCCTTGGACCTTCACAGTGACGATGAAACACAGCATTTGCTTTGGAATTAAATATAAGAGACACAATGCCGACTTAATTACAGGAAGACTGAGTCTTCCTACTGTCTATGTTTTGAGCATTTACTGTGTCACCAGTTTTACATCCCGTTGCACCTCTGCAGGTTTACTGTTTACCCTTGGACCTTCCCATTGAGGATCAAACACAGAAATTGTGTCGGAATTAAATATAAGAGGCACAATGCCGACTTAAGTACAGGAAGACTGAGTCTTCCTACTGTCTACGTTTTGAGCGTTTCCTGGGTGATCAGTTTTGCATTCCGATGCACCTCTGCAGGTTTACTGTATCCCTTGGACCTTCCCATTGACGATGAAACGGAGGAATTCCATCGGAATTAAATATAAGAGACACAATGCCGACTTAAGTACAGGAAGATTTAGTCATGCTACTGTCTATGTTTTGAGCGTTTACAGCGTCACCAGTTTTACATTCCGATGCACCTCTGCAGGTTTACTGTATCCCTTGGACGTTCCCAATGACGATGAAACACAGAAATTGCATCGGAATTAAATATAAGAGACACAACGCTGACTTAAGTACAAGAAAACTGAGTCTTCTTACGGTCAATGTTTTGAGCGTTTCCTGTGTCACCAGTTTTACATTCCGATGCACCTCCGCAGGTTTCCTGTATCCCTTCGACCTTCCCATTGACGACGAAACACAGAAATTGCATCGGAATTGAATATTAGAGACACAATGCCGACTTAAGAACAGGAAGACTGAGTCTTCCTACTGTCTATGTTTTGAGCGTTACCTGTGTCACCAGTTTTACATTCCGATGCACGTCTGCAGGTTTACTGTATCCATTGGACCTTCCCATTGACGATGAAACACAGAAATTGCATCGGAATTAAATTTAAGAGAAACAACGCCGACTTAAGTACAAGAAAACTGAGTCTTCTTACGGTGTATGTTTGAGCGTTTCCTGTGTCACCAGTTTTACATTCCGACGCACCTCTGCAGGTTTACTGTATCCCTTGGATCTTCCCATTGGCGATGAAACACAGAAAGTTGCATCGGAATTAAATGAAAGAGACACAATGACGTCTTAAGTACAGGAAGACTGAGACTTCCTACTGTCTATGTATTGAGCGTTTCCTGTGTCACCAGTTTTACATTCCGATGCACCTCTGAAGGTTTATTGTATCCCTTGGACCTTCCCATTGACGATGAAACACAGAAATTGCATCGGAATTAAATATAAGAGACACAATGCCGACTTACGTACAGGAAGACTGAGTCTACCTCCTGACTATGATCTGAGCGATTCCTGTGTCACCAGTCTTACATTCCGATGCACCTCTGCAGATGTACTGTATCGCATGGACCTTCCCATTGACGATGAAAAACAGAAATTGCATCGGAATTAAATATAAGAGACACAATGCCGGCTTAAGTATAGGAAGACTGAGTCTTCGTACTGTCTATGTTTTGAGCGTTTCCTGTGTCACCAGTTTTACATTCTGATGCACCTCTCCAAGTTTACTGTATCCATTGGACCTTCCCATTGACGATGAAACACAGAAATTGCATCGGAATTAAATATTAGAGACACAATGCCGACTTAAGAACAGGAAGACTGAGTCATCCTACTGTCTACGTCTTGAGCGTTTCAAGTGTCACCAGTTTTATATTCCCATACACCTCTGCAGGTTTACTGTATCCATTAGACCTTCCCATTGACGATGAAACACAGAAATTGCATCGGAATTAAATATAAGAGACACAACGCCGACTTAAGTACAAGGAAACTGAGTCTTCTTTCGGTGTATCTTTGGGCGTTTTCTGTGTCACCAGTTTTACATTCCGATGCACCTCTGCAGGTTTACTGTATCCATTCGACCTTCCCATTGACGATGAAACACAGAATTAGCATCTGAATTAAATTAAGAGACACAATACCGACTTAAGTACAGGAAGACTGAGTCTTAGTACTGTCTATTTTTTGAGCGTTTCCTGTGTCACCAGTCTTACATTCCGATACACCTCTGCTGGTTTACTGCATCACTTGGATCTTCCCATTGACGATGAACCACAGAAATTGCATAGGAATTAAATATAAGAGACACAATGCCGACTTCAGTACTGGAAGACTGAGTCTCCCTACTGTCAATGTTTTGAGCGTTTCCTGAATCACTAGTTTTACATTCCGATGCACCTCTCCAGGTTTACTATATCCATTGCACCTTCCCATTGACGATGAAACACAGAAATTGCATCGGAATAAAATATTAGAGACGCAATGCCGACTTTAGATCAGGTTCAAATGGATCAAATGGCTCTGAGCACTATGGGACTCAACTGCTGAGGTCATTAGTCCCCTAGAACGTAGAACTAGTTAAACCTAACTAACCTAAGGACATCACAAACATCCATGCCCGAGGCAGGATTCGAACCTGCGACCGTAGCGGTCTTGCGGTTCCAGACTGCAGCGCCTTTAACCGCACGGCCACTTCGGCCGGCTTAGATCAGGAGGACTGAGTCTTCCTACTGTCTATGTTTTGAGCATTTCCTGTGTCACCAGTTTTACTTTCCGATGCACCTCTGCAGGTTTACTGTTTACCCTTGGACCTTCCCATTGACGATGAAACACAGAAATTGCATCGGAATTAAATATAAGAGACACAATGCCGACTTAAGTACAGGAAGACAGAGTCTTCCTACTGTCTATGTTTGAGCGCTTCCTGTGCCACCAGTTTAACATTCCGATGCACCTCTGCAGGTTTACTGTATCCATTGGACGTTCCCAGTGACGATGAAACACAGAAATTGCATCGAAATTAAATATAAGAGACACAACGCCGACTTAAGTACAAGAAAACTGAGTCTTCTTACGGGCTATGTTTTGAGCGTTTCCTGTGTCACCAGTTTTACATTCCGACGCACCTCTGCAGGTTAACTGTATCCCTTGGACCTTCCCATTGGCGATGAAACACAGAAATTGCATCGGATTTAATATAAGAGACACAATGACGTCTTAAGTACAGGAAGACTGAGTCTGCCTACTGTCTATGTTTTGAGCGTTTCCTGTGTCACCAGTTTTACATTCCGATGCACCTCTGCAGGTTTACTGTATCCCTTGGACCTTCACAATGACGATGACGCAGAGAAATTCCATGGGAATTAAATATAAGAGACACAATGCCGACTTAAGTAGAGGAAGACTGAGTCTCCCTACTGTCTATGTTTTGAGCGTTTCCTGTGTCACCAGTTTTACATTCCGATGCACCTCTGCAGATTTACTGTTTACCCTTGGACCTTCCCATTGACGATGAAACACAGAAATTGCATCGGAATTTAATATAAGAGTCACAAAGCCAACTTAAGTAAAGGAAGACTGAGTCTTCCTACTCTCCATGTTTTGAGCGTTTCCTGTGTCACCAGTTTTACATTCCGATGCACCTCTGGAAGTTTACTGTATCCCTTGGATCTTCACAGTGACGATGAAACACAGAAATTGCATCGGAATTAAATAAAAGAGACACAATGCCTACTTAAGAACAGGAAGACTGAGTCTTCCTACTGTCTATGTTTTTTAGCGTTTCCTGTGTCACCAGTTTTACATTCCGATGCACCTCTGCAGGTTTACTGTATCCCTTGGGCCTTTCCATTGACGATGAAACGCAGAAATTGCATCGGAATTAAATATAAGAGACACAATGCCGACTTAAGTACAGGATCACTGAGTCTTCCTACTGTCTATGTTTTGAGCGTTTCCTGTGTCACCAGTTTAAATTCCGATGCACCTCTGCAGGTTTACTGTCTCTCTCGGGCATTCCCATTGACGATGAAACACAGAAATTGCATCGGAATTAAATATAAGAGACACAACGCCGACTTAAGTACAGGAAAACTGAGTCTTCTTACGGTCTATGTTTTGAGCGTGCCCCTGTGAAATCAGTTTTTCATTCCGATGCACCTCTGCAGGTTTACTGTATCCCTTGGACCTTCCCATTGACGATGAAACACAGAATTTGCATCGGAATTAAATATAAGAGACACAATGCCGACTTAAGTACAGGAAGAATTAGTCTTCCTAATGTCTATGTTTTGAGCGTTTCCGGCGTCACCAGTTTTACATTCCGATGCACCTCTGCACGTGTACTGTATCCATTGGACCTTCCCATTGACGATGAAACACAGAAATTGCATCGGAATTAAATATAAGAGACACAACGCCGACTTATGTACAAGGAAACTGAGTCTTCTTTCGGTCTATTTTTGGAGCGTTTCCTGTGTCACCAGTTTTACATTCCGATGCAGCTCTGCACGTTTACTGTATCCCTACGACCTTCCCATTGACGATGAAACACAGAATTTGCATCGGAATTAAATATTAGAGACACAATGCCGACTTTAGATCAGGAGGACTGAGTCTTCCTACTGTCTATGTTTTGAGCGTTTCCTGTGTCACCAGTTTTACTTTCCGATGCACCTCTGCAGGTTTACTGTTTACCCTTGGACCTTCCCATTGACGATGAAACACAGAAATTGCATCGGTATTAAATATAAGAGACACAATGCCGACTTAAGTACAGGAAGACAGAGTCTTCCTACTGTCTATGTTTTGAGCGTTTCCTGTGTCACCAGTTTTACATTCCGATGCACCTCTGCAGGCTTAATGTAACCCTCGGACCTTCCCATTGACGATGAAACACAGAAATTGCATCCGAATTAAATATAAGAGACACAATGCCGACTTAAGTACAGGAAGACTGAGTCTTCGTACTGTCTATGATTTGAGCGTTTCCTGTGTCACCAGTTTTACATTCCGATGCACTTCTCTAGGTTTACTGTATCCATTGGGCCTTCCCATTGACGATGAAACACAGAAATTGCATCGAAATTAAATATTAGAGGCACAATGCCAAGTACAGGAAGACTGAGTCTTCCTACTGTCTATGATTTGAGCGTTTCCTGTGTCACCAGTTTTACATTCCGATGCACCTCTGCAGGTTTACTGTTTACCCTTGGACCTTCCCATTGACGATGGAACACAGAAATTGCATCGGAATTAAATATAAGAGACACAATAAAGACTTAAGTACAGGAAGACTGAGTCTTCTACTGTCTATGTTTTGAGCGTTTCCTGTGTCACCAGTTTTACATTCCGATGCACGTCTGGAAGTTTACTGTATCCCTTGGAACTTCACAGTGACGATGAAAGACAGAAATTGCATCGGAATTAAATAAAAGAGACACAATGCCTACTTACGAACAGTGAGTCTTCCTACTGTCTATGTTTTTTAGCGTTTCCTGTGTCACCAGTTTTACCCCCCCCCCTGCGGGTTCGGGGGTTAGAATAGGCCCGCGGTATTCCTGCCTGTCGTAAGAGGCGACTAAAAGGAGTCTCACACGTTTCGGCCTTATGTTTTGGTCCCCTGTTGGGTTTGACCTCCATATTTCAAAATTCTTCCGAAGAGCGAGCCGATTGGGGAAGGGCGCCTTACTTGGTGCCTTGTGTCCATGTTGTGTTCCGAACTTTCGCCATCTTATTCGTCGTTGCGTTGCAGTCCTGCCCGCTTTCCATCGCTTGGGCATGGATACGCTCCTGCGTACACTCTCTGCCAAACACTGTGCAAGGCCATTTTCTGCACTGACGGCGACCATGGACCACTTGTCACCTAACATCCAGCACGGTAGCCAGTCCGTTGTGGTGGGGCCGCCATGTACCCTCTTGGTTGTAGCCCCCTGACAACACAGGGATCGCTCTACTGATGCCTGCGCCGTTCACTCCCCACGTATGCCAAGGAGTAGATGCCCATCTCCTTGGGGCATCGGGACTCCCGGCAATGGCCATCGTGCCAGGTGGCCTTTGCTGTGGCTGGGTGGCGCCCGTGGGGAGGACCCTTGGTCGGAGTAGGTGGCATCAGGGTGGATGACACGCAATGAAGCGTGGCACTTCTTCTCTTGCTGGTGGCCAGCCACCAGCAGTCTCTAAGCGTTCGAGGGCCCATTTCAAAGGTAACGTTTATGACCCCAAATCGTTCCCCTCCCTCGCCACACCATGGGAGGAACGAAAGGCATTAAATGCAAGTGAGCAGTATTCGCCCAGATATCTTGTCTGTACCAGAGCTGATGGGGAATCTTTTATATCCGTGAAGCCTCAGTTCTTTGTAGAGCATTTAGAGGACAAGTTTGGGGAGGTGGAGGGCTTGTCCAAGATGCGGTCCGGATCGGTGTTGATAAAAACGGCATCCTCCGCCCAGTCGCGGGCCTTGCTCGCTTGTACTAAGCTGGGGGATGTCTCCGTCACTATCACGCCCCATAAAAGTCTGAACATGGTCCAGGGCATTATCTTCCACAGGGACCTCCTTTTACAGTCCGATGACGAGCTGCGCGCCAACTTAGAGCGCCGAGGTGTCCATTTCGTCCGGCGCGTCCACCGGGGTCCGAGGGATCGTCAAGTTGCCACCGGTGCCTTCATCTTGGCCTTCGAGGGTGACACGTTACCTGAGAAGGTCAAGGTGATGGTGTACCGTTGTGATGTCAAGCCGTATATCCCTCCCCCGATGCGGTGCTTCAAGTGTTGGAAGTTCGGCCACATGTCTTCACGCTGTGCTTCCGACCTCGTCTGTCGCGATTGCGGTCGACCATCCCATCCTGATCATCCCTGTGCCCCGCCTCCGATCTGCGTGAACTGTGGTGCGCACCATCCGCCTTGCTCACCAGACTGTCCGATTCTGCAGAAGGAGCGGAAGATCATGGAAATAAAGACGCTCGACCGCCTGACGTACACTGAAGCGAAGCGGAAATATGATCGGCTTCACCCAGTGCGAATGACAGCTTCTTATGCCGCAACTGTCACTCCTACAATTCCATCCGCTCCCGTCAGCTCTCAGAGTCGAAGTCCCACACCTGCCCCCTTGATGGTGGGGGGCACTAAACCTCCTGTTGCTCCTGCTCCATCTACTTCAGGAGCAACACCCCCCCAACCATCGGGGACATCAGTCCCCCCTTCCCAGCCGGAGAAGCGTAAGACTTCTTCGGCTACTCTCGTGCGGAAGGGGTCCCTTGGGGACCTCCCTTCACAAGTTCCGACCGGTTCCAAAGCTGACAGCCGCAAGTGGCTCAAACAACCGTCGGTCCCTGGTCGTCGGGACACACGGTCGTCGTCTGTCCCTGAGACTGACCCAGTGACGCCCTCCCAGCCTGAACCACCAAAGGCACAGCGCGAGAAGCAGAAGAAGAAGAAACTCCCCAAGGCCACCGACAATGCGGTGGCACCCATTCCACCACTTCCTACAAGCTCTGCGTCGGAGGATGAGGTGGAGATTCTGGCGTCCGCTGAGGACATGGATCTCGCCAGTCCCTCGGACGCACTGGCTGGCTGTTCTCCAGGTGGTGACTCAGTAGCAGCAGGGGCCTCGGAGGCGTAATCTGCCTCCCCAGTCCCTCCCGCCTTTCCCATCCATGGCTAATACCATCCTCCAGTGGAACTGCAGCGGTTTCTTCCACCATCTAGCTGAGCTCCACCAACTTATCAGCCTTCATCCTTTCCTTTGCGTTGCTCTGCAGGAAACTTGGTTTCCAGCACTGCGAACCCCCGCCCTCCGTGGCTATCGGGGTTATTTTAAGAACCGGGCAGCTTATGAAAGGGTGTCTGGTGGCGTCTGCATATATGTCCTTAACTCTCTACACAGCGAGTTTGTACCTCTACAAACAGCTTTAGAGGCTGTCGCTGTTCGGGTGTGGACGCCACAGGCTGTTACCGTCTGCAGTATTTACCTACCACCGGATGGTGCTGTCGCACAGCATGTCCTGGCTGCTCTGATAGCACAACTGCCGCCACCTTTCTTGTTGCTGGGCGATTTCAATGCCCACAACCCTCTATGGGGTGGGACTGTCTCCAATGACCGCGGTCGTGCCGTGGAGCATTTGTTGGCTCAGCTCGACCTTAGCCTCCTGAACACCGGTGCTCCCACACATTTCAGTGTGGCCCACGGCTCGTTCTCGGCCATCGATCTCTCTCTTTGCAGCCCCGGCCTTGTCCCATCTCTCCACTGGAGCGTGCATCCTGACCTGTGTGGTAGTGACCATTTTCCCATTTATTTGTCACTGCCCCAGTGTCATTCTTCTGGGCGCCTGCCCCGCTGGGCTCTCCACAGGGCTGACTGGCCGAGTTTTACTTCCGCGGCAACCGTTGAGTCTCCCCCGCAGGGTGACATTGACGATGTGGTCCATGACTTAACCACGTCCATTATTTCGGCGGCCGAGGCAGCCATCCCCCGCACTTCTGGACTCCCTCGGAGGAAGGCTGTACCCTGGTGGTCGCCGGAGATTGCTGAAGCTATTCGCGACCGTCGGCGGGCCCTCCAGCGTCATCGGCGGCACCCGTCTCTCGAGACCCTCATCGCCTTTAAGAGGCTCCGTGCCTTCGCCCGTCGTCTTATTACGCGGCGTAAGCAGGAGTGCTGGGAGCGGTATGTTTCATCCTTGGGCTCTCGTGTCTCCCCCTCGCTCGTGTGGTTCCGGATACGGCGGATTTATGGACACCAAACCCCTCTGGGTGTCGCTGGGATCTCCTTGGACGGCGCTGTCTGCACGGACGCTGCCGCCATTGCTGAACACCTTGCTGCGCACTTTGCTCAGAGCTCTGCGACTGCAACTTATCCCCCCGCCTTTCGCTCTCTACAGGAGCGAGCCGAGCGGACGCCGTTATCGTTCCACACGCGTCGTTCTGAGAAATACAATGCTCCTTTCAGCGAGCGGGAATTCCTTGCTGCCCTCGCCGATTGCCCTGATACAGCACCAGGACCAGACTGTATACACGCGCAGATGCTGAAGCATCTTTCCAGGGACTGCCAGCGACACATCCTCACCATCTTTAACCGCATTTGGAGCGAGGGCGTGTTCCCGTCGCAATGGCGTGAGGGTCTTATTGTCCCCATCTTGAAGCCCGATGCGGACCCACTGGCGGTGGACAGCTATCGTCCCATTACCCTCACCAACGTTTTGTGCAAATTGCTCGAACGTATGGTGGGGCGGCGTTTGTGTTGGGTCCTTGAATCACGCGGTCTCCTCGCTCCATCCCAGGGTGGCTTCCGTCGGGGCCGGTCTGCAGCGGACAATTTGGTGCGGCTGGAATCTGCTATCCGTACGGCCTTTGCCCGACGTCAGCATCTCGTTGCCGTATTCTTCGATCTGCGGAAGGCGTATGACACCACATGGAGGCATCACATCCTTGCTACGTTGCATGAGTGGGGTCTTCGTGGTCGACTCCCGGCTTTTCTTCAGACCTTTCTATTGCACCGCTCTTTCCGGGTACAAGTCGGTGCCGCCTCTAGTTCATCCTATACACAGGAGAATGGGGTCCCGCAGGGCTCGGTGTTGAGCGTCTCGTTATTTCTAGTGGCCATTAATGGTCTGGCTGCAGCCGTGGGGTCGTCGGTGTCTCCTTCTTTGTATGCCGACGACTTCTGCATCTCATTTAGCTCCACGACTACGGGGGTCGCCGAACGTAGGCTGCAAGTAGCCGTACGCAAGGCAGAATCGTGGGCTGTGACTCACGGTTTTCAGTTCTCTGCAGCCAAGACTCGAGTTATGCACTTCTGCAGGCGTCGGACGGTCCACCCTCATCCTGAACTTTACCTTGACGGCCACCTGCTTGAAGTGGTGGACACTTGCCGCTTCTTAGGACTCGTGTTTGATGCCCGGCTCACATGGGTTCCTCATATTACTCAGCTGAAGCAAAAGTGCTGGCGGCATCTCAACGCCCTCCGCTGCCTCAGCCACACATCTTGGGGTGCGGATCGCTGCACGCTGTTGCGACTGTACAAAGCCCTTGTGCAGTCCAGGCTTGATTATGGGAGCCTGGCCTATGGGTCTGCATCACCCTCAGTGTTGAAGTTGTTAGACCCCATACATCACTGTGGGGTTCGGCTTGCAACTGGCGCATTTCGTACGAGCCCCGTGGATAGTCTACTGGTGGAGGCCGGGGTTCCCCCGCTGCGGATTCGCCGCCATCGACTGCTCGCCGACTATGCTGTCCACGTTCATTGCTCGCCGGGCCATCCCCATCGTCGCCTGCTTTTCCCTGTCTCGGTCCTCCACCTGCCCGAACGGCGACCTCGGTCTGGGCTTTCCATAGCTGTCCGTGTCCAGTCCCTGCTGTCCGAACTGGGATCATTCCCTCTTCTGCCTCCCTTCCGGGTCCGTGCACCTACGCCTCCCTGGTGCTTGTCCTGTCCGTCCATCCGTCTGGACTTGGCACAGGGACCCAAGGACTCGGTTCCGCCTGTGGCCCTCCGTCGCCGTTTTCTTGCGCTCCTCGCCTCATTTTCGGACTGTGAGCCTGTCTACACCGATGGTTCCCTGGTTGATGGTCGCACTGCCTACGCATTTGCTCATGCCGCCCACGTTGAACAGCGCTCCTTGCCGGCTGGCTGCAGTATTTTTACTGCAGAGCTGGTGGCCATATTGCGCGCTCTTGAGCATATGCGTTCCTGCTCAGGTACGTCCCTTGTCATCTGCAGTGACTCCCTGAGCAGCCTCCAGGCCATCGACCGCTGCTATCCCTCATGTCCTCTGGTGTCCTCTATTCGGGAGTCTGTTTCCACCATTACCCGCTCTGGACGTTCGGTGGTCTTTGTTTGGACGCCGGGTCACGTTGGCATCCCAGGGAACGAACGTGTCGACAGGTTGGCCAAAGGGGCGATCGACGCCCCAGTTTTGGAGATCGGCCTTACGGCTCGCGACCAGCAGCTGGTGTTGCGCCGTAAGGTGCTTGGGATGTGGGCTGCTGAGTGGCGTGGCATGACAGCCCCGAATAAACTGCGGGCTGTCAAGGAGACGACCGATGTGTGGCGTTCCTCCCTGCGGGCTTCTCGCAGGGACTCGGTGGTCCTGTGTCGGCTGCGCATCGGCCATACATACCTGACGCACGGCCATCTGTTGCGTCAGGAGGATCCCCCTCTGTGTCGGTGTGGGTCCCGGCTGACGGTCGGCCACATTTTGCTGGAGTGTCCTCGACTGCGCACACTCCGGCAATCTTTTACTCTCCCGGGCACTTTGGCTTTGGTTTTATCTGACGATGCCTCCATGGCTGACAATGTTTTACATTTTATCCGTGGTAGTCCTTTTTATGGTTCGATTTAGGGAGGTCCTGCACCTTCCCATTCTGTGTCTTTTGTCCTCGCGTCTCTTTACATTTGTTGCTGTTTTGGTGTATAGTCTGCTGGTTGACTCTTTCCCTTTTTTTTTGTCTCGCGGTCAGTCAACCAGTTTCAGCCATCTTCTTTTCTTCTGTATGTTAGTGTCTGGTGTTTGTCTGTCCTCTTCTTGTCTGTAGTGTTCGTTGTTGCATTTGTGTTCTTGTAGTGCCTGTGGGGAGTCTCCTTCCCTCTAGGGTTTTACCTGCTTCGTGACCCTGTCTCGCCTGTTTTTGGAATGGGGGACTGATGACCTTAGCTGTTTAGTCCCCCTTAAACATCCCAACAACCAACCAACCAACCAACCAGTTTTACATTCCGATGCACCTCTGCACGTTTACTGTATCCCTTGGGCCTTTCCATTGTCGATGAAACACAGAAATTGCATCGGAATTAAATATAAGAGACACAATGCTGACTTAAGTACAGGAAGACTGAGTCTTCCTACTGTCTATGTTTTGAGCGTTTCCTGTGTCACCAGTTTTACATTCCGATGCACCTCTGCAGGTTTACCTTATCCCTTGGACCTTCACAGTGACGATGAAACACAGCAATTGCTTTGGAATTAAATATAAGAGACACAATGCCGACTTAAGTACAGGAAGGCTGAGTCTTCCTACTGTCTATGTTTTGAGCATTTACTGTGTCACCAGTTTTACATCCCGTTGCACCTCTGCAGGTTTACTGTTTACCCTTGGACCTTCCCATTGAGGATGAAACACAGAAATTGTATCGGAATTAAATATAAGAGGCACAATGCCGAATTAAGTACAGGAAGACTGAGTCTTCCTACTGTCTACGTTTTGAGCGTTTCCTGGGTGATCAGTTTTGCATTCCGATGCACCTCTGCAGGTTTACTGTATCCCTTGGACCTTCCCATTGACGATGAAACAGAGGAATTCCATCGGAATTAAATATAAGAGACACAATGCCGACTTAAGTACAGGAAGATTTAGTCATCCTACTGTCTATGTTTTGAGCGTTTCCAGCGTCACCAGTTTTACATTCCGATGCACCTCTGCAGGTTTACTGTATCCCTTGGACGTTCCCAATGACGATGAAACACAGAAATTGCATCGGAATTAAATACACTCCTGGAAATTGAAATAAGAACACCGTGAATTCATTGTCCCAGGAAGGGGAAACTTTATTGACACATTCCTGGGGTCAGATACATCACATGATCCCACTGACAGAACCACAGGCACATAGACACAGGCAACCGATCATGCACAATGTCGGCACTAGTACAGTGTATATCCACCTTTCGCAGCATTGCAGGCTGCTATTCTCCCATGGAGACGATCGTAGAGATGCTGGATGTAGTCCTGTGGAACAGCTTGCCATGCCATTTCCACCTGGCGCCTCAATTGGACCAGCGTTCGTGCTGGACGTGCAGACGGCGTGAGACGACGCTTCATCCAGTCCCAAACATGCTCAGTGGGGGACAGATCCGGAGATCTTGCTGGCCAGGGTAGTTGACTTACACCTTCTAGAGCACGTTGGGTGGCACGGGATACATACGGACGTGCATTGTCCTGTTGGAACAGCAAGTTCCCTTGCCGGTCTAGGAATGGTAGAACGATGGGTTCGATGACGGTTTGGATGTACCGTGCACTATTCAGTGTCCCCTCGACGATCACCAGTGGTGTACGGCCAGTGTAGGAGATCGCTCCCCACACCATGATGTCGGGTGTTGGCCCTGTGTGCCTCGGTCGTATGCAGTCCTGATTGTGGCGCTCACCTGCACGGCGCCAAACACGCATACGACCATCATTGGCACCAATGCAGAAGCTTTTCTCATCGCTGAAGACGACACGTCTCCATTCGTCCCTCCATTCACGCCTGTCGCGACACCACTGGAGGCGGGCTGCACGATGTTGGGGCGTGAGCGGAAGACGGCCTAACGGTGTGCGGGACCGTAGCCCAGCTTCATGGAGACGGTTGCGAATGGTCCTCGCCGATACCCCAGGAGCAACGGTGTCCCCAATTTGCTGGGAAGTGGCGGTGCTGTCCCCTACGGCACCGCGTAGGATCCTATGGTCTTGGCGTGCATCCGTGCGTCGCTGCGGTCCAGTCCCAGGTCGACGGGCAAGTGCACCTTCCGCCGACCACTGGCGACAACATCGATGTACTGTGGAGACCTCACGCCCCACGTGTTGAGCAATTCGGCGGTACGTCCACCCGGCCTCCCGCATGCCCACTATACGCCCTCGCTCAAAGTCCGTCAACTGCACATACGGTTCACGTCCACGCTGTCGCGGCATGCTACCAGTGTTAAAGACTGCGATGGAGCTCCGTATGCCACGGCAAACTGGCTGACACTGACGGCGGCGGTGCACAAATGCTGCGCAGCTAGCGCCATTCGACGGCCAACACCGCGGTTCCTGGTGTGTCCGCTGTTCCGTGCGTGTGATCATTGCTTGTACAGCCCTCTCGCAGTGTCCGGAGCAAGTATGGTGGGTCTGACACACCGGTGTCAATGTGTTCTTTTTTCCATTTCCAGGAGTGTATAAGAGACACAACGCTGACTTAAGTACAAGAAAACTGAGTCTTCTTACGGTCAATGTTTTGAGCGTTTCCTGTGTCACCAGTTTTACATTTCCGATGCACCTCCGCAGGTTTCCTGTATCCCTTCGACCTTCCCATTGACGACGAAACACAGAAATTGCATCGGAATTGAATATTAGAGACACAATGCCGACTTAAGAACAGGAAGACTGAGTCTTCCTACTGTCTATGTTTTGAGCGTTACCTGTGTCACCAGTTTTACATTCCGATGCACGTCTGCAGGTTTACTGTATCCATTGGACCTTCCCATTGACGATGAAACACAGAAATTGCATCGGAATTAAATTTAAGAGAAACAACGCCGACTTAAGTACAAGAAAACTGAGTCTTCTTACGGTGTATGTTTGAGCGTTTCCTGTGTCACCAGTTTCACATTCCGACGCACCTCTGCAGGTTTACTGTATCCCTTGGATCTTCCCATAGGCGATGAAACACAGAAAGTTGCACCGGAATTAAATAAAAGAGACACAATGACGTCTTAAGTACAGGAAGACTGAGACTTCCTACTGTCTATGTATTGAGCGTTTCCTGTGTCACCAGTTTTACATTCCGATGCACCTCTGAAGGTTTATTGTATCCCTTGGACCTTCCCATTGACGATGAAACACAGAAATTGCATCGGAATTAAATATAAGAGACACAATGCCGACTTAAGTAAAGGAAGACTGAGTCTACCTCCTGACTATGATTTGAGCGATTCCTGTGTCACCAGTCTTACATTCCGATGCACCTCTGCAGATGTACTGTATCGCATGGACCTTCCCATTGACGATGAAAAACAGAAATTGCATCGGAATTAAATATAAGAAACACAATGCCGGCTTAAGTATAGGAAGACTGAGTCTTCGTACTGTCTATGTTTTGAGCGTTTCCTGTGTCACCAGTTTTACATTCTGATGCACCTCTCCAAGTTTACTGTATCCATTAGACCTTCCCATTGACGATGAAACACAGAAATTGCATCGGAATTAAATATAAGAGACACAACGCCGACATAAGTACAAGAAAACTGAGTCTTCTTACGGGCTATGTTTTGAGCGTTTCCTGTGTCACCAGTTTTACATTCCGACGCACCTCTGGAGGTTTACTGTATCCCTTGGACCTTCCCATTGTCGATGAAACACAGAAATTGCATCGGAATTAAATATAAGAGACACAATGACGTCTTAAGTACAGGAAGATTTAGTCTTCCTACTGTCTATGTTTTGAGCGTTTCCTGTGTCACCAGTTTTGCATTCCGATGCACCTCTGCAGGTTTACTGTACCCATTGGACCTTCCTATTGACGATGAAACAGAGAAATTGCATCGGAATTAAACATAAGAGACAAAACGCCGACTTAAGTACAGGAAAACTGAGTCTTCTTACGGTCTATGTTTTGAGCGTGTCCCTGTGAGATCAGTTTTTCATTCAGATGCACCTCTGCAGGTTTACTGTATCCCTTGGACCTTCCCATTGACGATGAAACACAGAATTTGCATCGGAATTAAATATAAGAAACACAATGCCGACTTAAGTACAGGAAGATTTAGTCTTCCTACTGTCTATGTTTTGAGCGTTTCCAGCGTCACCACTTTTACATTCCGATGCACCTCTGCACGTGTACTGTATCCATTGGACCTTCCCATTGACGATGAAACACAGAAATTGCATCGGAATTAAATATAAGAGACACAACGCCGACTTAAGTACAAGGAAACTGAGTCTTCTTTCGGTGTATCTTTGGGCGTTTTCTGTGTCACCAGTTTTACATTCCGATGCACATCTGCAGGTTTACTGTATCCATTCGACCTTCCCATTGACGATGAAACACAGAATTAGCATCTGAATTAAATATAAGAGACACAATACCGACTTAAGTACAGGAAGACTGAGTCTTAGTACTGTCTATTTTTTGAGCGTTTCCTGTGTCACCAGTCTTACATTCCGATACACCTCTGCAGCTTTACTGCATCACTTGGACCTTCCCATTGACGATGAAACACAGAAATTGCATCGGAATTAAATATAAGAGACACAATGCCGACTTAAGTACAGGAAGACTGAGTCTCCCTACTGTCAATGTTTTGAGCGTTTCCTGAATAACTAGCTTTACATTCCGATGCACCTCTCCAGGTTTACTATATCCATTGCACCTTCCCATTGACGATGAAACACAGAAATTGCATCGGAATAAAATATTAGAGACGCAATGCCGACTTTACATCAGGAGGACTGAGTCTTCCTACTGTCTATGTTTTGAGCATTTCCTGTGTCACCAGTTTTACTTTCCGATGCACCTCTGCAGGTTTACTGTTAACCCTTGGACCTTCCCATTGACGATGAAACACAGAAATTGCATCGGAATTAAATATAAGAGACACAATGCCGACTTAAGTACAGGAAGACAGAGTCTTCCTACTGTCTATGTTTGAGCGCTTCCTGAGCCACAAGTTTTACATTCCGATGCACCTCTGCAGGTTTACTGTATCCATTGGACCTTCCCATTGACGATGAAACACAGAATTAGCATCTGAATTAAATATAAGAGACACAATACCGACTTAAGTACAGGAAGACTGAGTCTTAGTACTGTCTATTTTTTGAGCGTTTCCTGTGTCACCAGTCTTACATTCCGATACACCTCTGCAGGTTTACTGCATCACTTGGACCTTCCCATTGACGATGAAACACAGAAATTGCATCGGAATTAAATATAAGAGACACAGTGCCGACTTAAGTACAGGAAGACTGAGTCTCCCTACTGTCAATGTTTTGAGCGTTTCCTGAATAACTAGCTTTACATTCCGATGCACCTCTCCAGGTTTACTATATCCATTGCACCTTCCCATTGACGATGAAACACAGAAATTGCATCGGAATAAAATATTAGAGACGCAATGCCGACTTTAGATCAGGAGGACTGAGTCTTCCTACTGTCTATGTTTTGAGCATTTCCTGTGTCACCAGTTTTACTTTCCGATGCACATCTGCAGGTTTACTGTTAACCCTTGGACCTTCCCATTGACGATGAAACACAGAAATTGCATCGGAATTAAATATAAGAGACACAATGCCGACTTAAGTACAGGAAGACAGAGTCTTCCTACTGTCTATGTTTGAGCGCTTCCTGAGCCACAAGTTTTACATTCCGATGCACCTCTGCAGGTTTACTGTATCCATTGGACCTTCCCATTGACGATGAAACACAGAAATTGCATCGGAATTAAATATAAGAGACACAACGCCGACTTAAGTACAAGAAAACTGAGTCTTCTTACGGGCTATGTTTTGAGCGTTTCCTGTGTCACCAGTTTTACATTCCGACGCACCTCTGCAGGTTTACTGTATCCCTTGGACCTTCCCATTGGCGATGAAACACAGAAATTGCATCGGATTTAATATAAGAGACACAATGACGTCTTAAGTACAGGAAGACTGAGTCTGCCTACTGTCTATGTTTTGAGCGTTTCCTGTGTCACCAGTTTTACATTCCGATGCACCTCTGCAGGTTTACTGTATCCCTTGGACCTTCACAATGACGATGACGCAGAGAAATTCCATGGGAATTCAATACAAGAGACACAATGCCGACTTAAGTAGAGGAAGACTGAGTCTTCCTACTGTCTATGTTTTGAGCGTTTCCTGTGTCACCAGTTTTACATTCCGATGCACCTCTGCAGATTTACTGTTTACCCTTGGACCTTCCCATTGGCGATGAAACACAGAAATTGCATCGGGATTAAATATAAGAGACACAATGCCGACTTAAGTAAAGGAAGACTGAGTCTACCTCCTGACTATGATTTGAGCGATTCCTGTGTCACCAGTCTTACATTCCGATGCACCTCTGCAGATGTACTGTATCGCATGGACCTTCCCATTGACGATGAAAAGCAGAAATTGCATCGGAATTAAATATAAGAAACACAATGCCGGCTTAAGTATAGGAAGACTGAGTCTTTGTACTGTCTATGTTTTGAGCGTTTCCTGTGTCACCAGTTTTACATTATGATGCACCTCTCCAAGTTTACTGTATCCATTAGACCTTCCCATTACGATGAAACACAGAAATTGCATCGGAATTAAATATAAGAGACACAACGCCGACATAAGTACAAGAAAACTGAGTCTTCTTACGGGCTATGTTTTGAGCGTTTCCTGTGTCACCAGTTTTACATTCCGACGCACCTCTGGAGGTTTACTGTATCCCTTGGACCTTCCCATTGGCGATGAAACACAGAAATTGCATCGGAATTAAATATAAGAGACACAATGACGTCTTAAGTACAGGAAGATTTAGTCTTCCTACTGTCTATGTTTTGAGCGTTTCCTGTGTCACCAGTTTTGCATTCCGATGCACCTCTGCAGGTTTACTGTACCCATTGGACCTTCCTATTGACGATGAAACAGAGAAATTGCATCGGAATTAAACATAAGAGACAAAACGCCGACTTAAGTACAGGAAAACTGAGTCTTCTTACGGTCTATGTTTTGAGCGTGTCCTTGTGAGATCAGTTTTTCATTCAGATGCACCTCTGCAGGTTTACTGTATCCCTTGGTCCTTCCCATTGACGATGAAACACAGAATTTGCATCGGAATTAAATATAAGAAACACAATGCCGACTTAAGTACAGGAAGATTTAGTCTTCTTACTGTCTATGTTTTGAGCGTTTCCAGCGTCACCACTTTTACATTCCGATGCACCTCTGCACGTGTACTGTATCCATTGGACCTACCCCTTGACGATGAAACACAGAAATTGCATCGGTATTAAATATAAGAGACACAACGCCGACTTAAGTACAAGGAGACTGAGTCTTCTTTCGGTGTATCTTTGGGCGTTTTCTGTGTCACCAGTTTTACATTCCGATGCACATCTGCAGGTTTACTGTATCCATTCGACCTTCCCATTGACGATGAAACACAGAATTAGCATCTGAATTAAATATAAGAGACACAATACCGACTTAAGTACAGTAAGACTGAGTCTTAGTACTGTCTATTTTTTGAGCGTTTCCTGTGTCACCAGTCTTACATTCCGATACACCTCTGCAGGTTTACTGCATCACTTGGACCTTCCCATTGACGATGAAACACAGAAATTTCATCGGAATTAAATATAAGAGACACAATGCCGACTTAAGTACAGGAAGACTGAGTCTCCCTACTGTCAATGTTTGAGCGTTTCCTGAATCACTAGCTTTACATTCCGATGCACCTCTCCAGGTTTACTAAATCCATTGCACCTTCCCATTGACGATGAAACACAGAAATTTCATCGGAATTAAATATAAGAGACACAATGCCGACTTAAGTACAGGAAGACAGAGTCTTCCTACTGTCTATGTTTGAGCGCTTCCTGTGCCACAAGTTTTACATTCCGATGCACCTCTGCAGGTTTACTGTATCCATTGGACCTTCCCATTGACGATGAAACACAGAAATTGCATCGGAATTAAATATAAGAGACACAACGCCGACTTAAGTACAAGAAAACTGAGTCTTCTTACGGGCTATGTTTTGAGCGTTTCCTGTGTCACCAGTTTTACATTCCGACGCACCTCTGCAGGTTTACTGTATCCCTTGGACCTTCCCATTGGCGATGAAACACAGAAATTGCATCGGATTTAATATAAGAGACAGAATGACGTCTTAAGTACAGGAAGACTGAGTCTGCCTACTGTCTATGTTTTGAGCGTTTCCTGTGTCACCAGTTTTACATTCCGATGCACCTCTGCAGGTTTACTGTATCCCTTGGACCTTCACAATGACGATGACGCAGAGAAATTCCATGGGAATTAAATACAAGAGACACAATGCCGACTTAAGTAGAGGAAGACTGAGTCTTCCTACTGTCTATGTTTTGAGCGTTTCCTGTGTCACCAGTTTTACATTCCGATGCACCTCTGCAGATTTACTGTTTACCGTTGGACCTTCCCATTGACGATGAAACACAGAAATTGCATCGGAATTTAATATAAGAGTCACAAAGCCGACTTAAGTAAAGGAAGACTGAGTCTTCCTACTATCCATGTTTTGAGCGTTTCCTGTGTCACCAGTTTTACATTCCGATGCACCTCTGGAAGTTTACTGTATCCCTTGGATCTTCACAGTGACGATGAAACACAGAATTTGCATCGGAATTAAATATAAGAGACACAATGCCGACTTAAGTACAGGAAGAATTAGTCTTCCTACTGTCTATGCTTTGAGCGTTTCCGGCGTCACCAGTTTTACATTCCGATGCACCTCTGCACGTGTACTGTATCCATTGGACCTTCCCATTGACGATGAAACACAGAAATTGCATCGGAATTAAATATAAGAGACACAACGCCGACTTAAGTACAAGGAAACTGAGTCTTCTTTCGGTGTATCTTTGGGCGTTTTCTGTGTCACCAGTTTTACATTCCGATGCACATCTGCAGGTTTACTGTATCCATTCGACCTTCCCATTGACGATGAAACACAGAATTAGCATCTGAATTAAATATAAGAGACACAATACCGACTTAAGTACAGGAAGACTGAGTCTTAGTACTGTCTATTATTTGAGCGTTTCCTGTGTCACCAGTCTTACATTCCGATACACCTCTGCAGGTTTACTGCATCACTTGGACCTTCCCATTGGCGATGAAACACAGAAATTGCATCGGATTTAATATAAGAGACACAATGACGTCTTAAGTACAGGAAGACTGAGTCTGCCTACTGTCTATGTTTTGAGCGTTTCCTGTGTCACCAGTTTTACATTCCGATGCACCTCTGCAGATTTACTGTTTACCCTTGGACCTTCCCATTGACGATGAAACACAGAAATTGCATCGGAATTTAATATAAGAGTCACAATGCCGACTTAAGTACAGGAAGACTGAGTCTCCCTACTGTCAATGTTTTGAGCGTTTCCTGAATCACTAGCTTTACATTCCGATGCACCTCTCCAGGTTTACCATATCCATTGCACCTTCCCATTGACGATGAAACACAGAAATTGCATCGGAATAAAATATTAGAGACGCAATGCCGACTTTAGATCAGGAGGACTGAGTCTTCCTACTGTCTATGTTTTGAGCATTTCCTGTGTCACCAGTTTTACTTTGCGATGCACCTCTGCAGGTTTACTGTTAACCCTTGGACCTTCCCATTGACGATGAAACACAGAAATTGCATCGGAATTAAATATAAGAGACACAATGCCGACTTAAGTACAGGAAGACAGAGTCTTCCTACTGTCTATGTTTGAGCGCTTCCTGTGCCACAAGTTTTACATTCCGATGCACCTCTGCAGGTTTACTGTATCCATTGGACCTTCCCATTGACGATGAAACACAGAAATTGCATCGGAATTAAATATAAGAGACACAACGCCGACTTAAGTACAAGAAAACTGAGTCTTCTTACGGGCTATGTTTTGAGCGTTTCCTGTGTCACCAGTTTTACATTCCGACGCACCTCTGCAGGTTTACTGTATCCCTTGGACCTTCCCATTGGCATTGAAACACAGAAATTGCATCGGATTTAATATAAGAGACACAATGACGTCTTAAGTACAGGAAGACTGAGTCTGCCTACTGTCTATGTTTTGAGCGTTTCCTGTGTCACCAGTTTTACATTCCGATGCACCTCTGCAGGTTTACTGTATCCCTTGGACCTTCACAATGACGATGACGCAGAGAAATTCCATGGGAATTAAATACAAGAGACACAATGCCGACTTAAGTAGAGGATGACTGAGTCTTCCTACCGTCTATGTTTTGAGCGTTTCCTGTGTCACCAGTTTTACATTCCGATGCACCTCTGCAGATTTACTGTTTACCCTTGGACCTTCCCATTGACGATGAAACACAGAAATTGCATCGGAATTTAATATAAGAGTCACAAAGCCGACTTACGTAAAGGAAGACTGAGTCTTCCTACTCTCCATGTTTTGAGCGTTTCCTGTGTCACCAGTTTTAGATTCCGATGCACCTCTGGAAGTTTACTGTATCCCTTGGATCTTCACAGTGACGATGAAACACAGAATTTGCATCGGAATTAAATATAAGAGACACAATGCCGACTTAAGTACAGGAAGAATTAGTCTTCCTACTGTCTATGTTTTGAGCGTTTCCGGCGTCACCAGTTTTACATTCCGATGCACCTCTGCACGTGTACTGTATCCATTGGACCTTCCCATTGACGATAAAACACAGAAATTGCATCGGAATTAAATATAAGAGACACAACGCCGACTTAAGTACAAGGAAACTGAGTCTTCTTTCGGTGTATCTTTGGGCGTTTTCTGTGTCACCAGTTTTACATTCCGATGCACATCTGCAGGTTTACTGTATCCATTCGACCTTCCCATTGACGATGAAACACAGAATTAGCATCTGAATTAAATATAAGAGACACAATACCGACTTAAGTACAGGAAGACTGAGTCTTAGTACTGTCTATTTTTTGAGCGTTTCCTGTGTCACCAGTCTTACATTCCGATACACCTCTGCAGGTTTACTGCATCACTTGGACCTTCCCATTGACGATGAAACACAGAAATTGTATCGGAATTAAATATAAGAGACACAATGCCGACTTAAGTACAGGAAGATTGAGTCTCCCTACTGTCAATGTTTTGAGCGTTTCCTGAATCACTAGCTTTACATTCCGATGCACCTCTCCAGGTTTACTATATCCATTGCACCTTCCCATTGACGATGAAACATAGAAATTGCATCGGAATAAAATATTAGAGACGAAATGCCGACTTTAGATCAGGAGGACTGAGTCTTCCTACTGTCTATGTTTTGAGCATTTCCTGTGTCACCAGTTTTACTTTCCGATGCACCTCTGCAGGTTTAATGTTAACCCTTGGACCTTCCCATTGACGATGAAACACAGAAATTGCATCGGAATTAAATATAAGAGACAGAATGCCGACTTAAGTATAGGAAGACAGAGTCTTCCTACTGTCTATGTTTGAGCGCTTCCTGTGCCACAAGTTTTACATTCCGATGCACCTCTGCAGGTTTACTGTATCCATTGGACCTTCCCAATGACGATGAAACACAGAAATTGCATCGGAATTAAATATAAGAGACACAACGCCGACTTAAGTACAAGAAAACTGAGTCTTCTTACGGGCTATGTTTTGAGCGTTTCCTGTGTCACCAGTTTTACATTCCGACGCACCTCTGCACGTTTACTGTATCCCTTGGACCTTCCCATTGGCGATGAAACACAGAAATTGCATCGGATTTAATATAAGAGAAACAATGACGTCTTAAGTACAGGAAGACTGAGTCTGCCTACTGTCTATGTTTTGAGCGTTTCCTGTGTCACCAGTTTTACATTCCGAGGCACCTCTGCAGGTTTACTGTATCCCTTGAACCTTCACAATGACGATGACGCCGAGAAATTCCATGGGAATTAAATACAAGAGACACAATGCCGACTTAAGTAGAGGAAGACTGAGTCTTCCTACTGTCTATGTTTTGAGCGTTTCCTGTGTCACCAGTTTTACATTCCGATGCACCTCTGCAGATTTACTGTTTACCCTTGGACCTTCCCATTGGCGATGAAACACACAAATTGCATCGGAATTAAATATAAGAAACACAATGCCGGCTTAAGTATAGGAAGACTGAGTCTTCGTACTGTCTATGTTTTGAGCGTTTCCTGTGTCACCAGTTTTACATTCTGATGCACCTCTCCAAGTTTACTGTATCCATTAGACCTTCCCATTACGATGAAACACAGAAATTGCATCGGAATTAAATATAAGAGACACAACGCCGACATAAGTACAAGAAAACTGAGTCTTCTTACGGGCTATGTTTTGAGCGTTTCCTGTGTCACCAGTTTTACATTCCGACGCACCTCTGGAGGTTTACTGTATCCCTTGGACCTTCCCATTGGCGATGAAACACAGAAATTGCATCGGAATTAAATATAAGAGACACAATGACGTCTTAAGTACAGGAAGATTTAGTCTTCCTACTGTCTATGTTTTGAGCGTTTCCTGTGTCACCAGTTTTGCATTCCGATGCACCTCTGCAGGTTTACTGTACCCATTGGACCTTCCTATTGACGATGAAACAGAGAAATTGCATCGGAATTAAACATAAGAGACAAAACGCCGACTTAAGTACAGGAAAACTGAGTCTTCTTACGGTCTATGTTTTGAGCGTGTCCCTGTGAGATCAGTTTTTCATTCAGATGCACCTCTGCAGGTTTACTGTATCCCTTGGACCTTCCCATTGACGATGAAACACAGAAATTTCATCGGAATTAAATATAAGAGACACAATGCCGACTTAAGTACAGGAAGACTGAGTCTCCCTACTGTCAATGTTTGAGCGTTTCCTGAATCACTAGCTTTACATTCCGATGCACCTCTCCAGGTTTACTATATCCATTGCACCTTCCCATTGACGATGAAACACAGAAATTTCATCGGAATTAAATATAAGAGACACAATGCCGACTTAAGTACAGGAAGACAGAGTCTTCCTACTGTCTATGTTTGAGCGCTTCCTGTTCCACAAGTTTTACATTCCGATGCACCTCTGCAGGTTTACTGTATCCATTGGACCTTCCCATTGACGATGAAACACAGAAATTGCATCGGAATTAAATATAAGAGACACAACGCCGACTTAAGTACAAGAAAACTGAGTCTTCTTACGGGCTATGTTTTGAGCGTTTCCTGTGTCACCAGTTTTACATTCCGACGCACCTCTGCAGGTTTACTGTATCCCTTGGACCTTCCCATTGGCGATGAAACACAGAAATTGCATCGGATTTAATATAAGAGACACAATGACGTCTTAAGTACAGGAAGACTGAGTCTGCCTACTGTCTATGTTTTGAGCGTTTCCTGTGTCACCAGTTTTACATTCCGATGCACCTCTGCAGGTTTACTGTATCCCTTGGACCTTCACAATGACGATGACGCAGAGAAATTCCATGGGAATTAAATACAAGAGACACAATGCCGACTTAAGTAGAGGAAGACTGAGTCTTCCTACTGTCTATGTTTTGAGCGTTTCCTGTGTCACCAGTTTTACATTCCGATGCACCTCTGCAGATTTACTGTTTACCCTTGGACCTTCCCATTGACGATGAAACACAGAAATTGCATCGGAATTTAATATAAGAGTCACAAAGCCGACTTAAGTAAAGGAAGACTGAGTCTTCCTACTCTCCATGTTTTGAGCGTTTCCTGTGTCACTAGTTTTACATTCCGATGCACCTCTGGAAGTTTACTGTATCCCTTGGATCTTCACAGTGACGATGAAACACAGAATTTGCATCGGAATTAAATATAAGAGACACAATGCCGACTTAAGTACAGGAAGAATTAGTCTTCCTACTGTCTATGTTTTGAGCGTTTCCGGCGTCACCAGTTTTACATTCCGATGCACCTCTGCACGTGTACTGTATCCATTGGACCTTCCCATTGACGATGAAACACAGAAATTGCATCGGAATTAAATATAAGAGACACAACGCCGACTTAAGTACAAGGAAACTGAGTCTTCTTTCGGTGTATCTTTGGGCGTTTTCTGTGTCACCAGTTTTACATTCCGATGCACATCTGCAGGTTTACTGTATCCATTCGACCTTCCCATTGACGATGAAACACAGAATTAGCATCTGAATTAAATATAAGAGACACAATACCGACTTAAGTACAGGAAGACTGAGTCTTAGTACTGTCTATTTTTTGAGCGTTTCCTGTGTCACCAGTCTTACATTCCGATACACCTCTGCAGGTTTACTGCATCACTTGGACCTTCCCATTGACGATGAAACACAGAAATTGCATCGGAATTAAATATAAGAGACACAATGCCGACTTAAGTACAGGAAGACTGAGTCTCCCTACTGTCAATGTTTTGAGCGTTTCCTGAATCACTAGCTTTACATTCCGATGCACCTCTCCAGGTTTACTATATCCATTGCACCTTCCCATTGACGATGAAACACAGAAATTGCATCGGAATAAAATATTAGAGACGCAATGCCGATTTTAGATCAGGAGGACTGAGTCTTCCTACTGTCTATGTTTTGAGCATTTCCTGTGTCACCAGTTTTACTTTCCGATGCACCTCTGCAGGTTTACTGTTAACCCTTGGACCTCCCCATTGACGATGAAACACAGAAATTGCATCGGAATTAAATATAAGAGACACAATGCCGACTTAAGTACAGGAAGACAGAGTCTTCCTACTGTCTATGTTTGAGCGCTTCCTGTGCCACAAGTTTTACATTCCGATGCACCTCTGCAGGTTTACTGTATCCATTGGACCTTCCCATTGACGATGAAACACAGAAATTGCATCGGAATTAAATATAAGAGACACAACGCCGACTTAAGTACAAGAAAACTGAGTCTTCTTACGGGCTATGTTTTGAGCGTTTCCTGTGTCACCAGTTTTACATTCCGACGCACCTCTGCAGGTTTACTGTATCCCTTGGACCTTCCCATTGGCGATGAAACACAGAAATTGCATCGGATTTAATATAAGAGACACAATGACGTCTTAAGTACAGGAAGACTGAGTCTTCCTACTGTCTATGTTTTGAGCGTTTCCTGTGTCACCAGTTTTACATTCCGATGCACCTCTGCAGGTTTACTGTATCCCTTGGACCTTCACAATGACGATGACGCAGAGAAATTCCATGGGAATTAAATACAAGAGACACAATGCCGACTTAAGTAGAGGAAGACTGAGTCTTCCTACTGTCTATGTATTGAGCGTTTCCTGTGTCACCAGTTTTACATTCCGATGCACCTCTGCAGATTTACTGTTTACCCTTGGACCTTCCCATTGACGATGAAACACAGAAATTGCATCGGAATTTAATATAAGAGTCACAAAGCCGACTTAAGTAAAGGAAGACTGAGTCTTCCTACTCTCCATGTTTTGAGCGTTTCCGGTGTCACCAGTTTTACATTCCGATGCACCTCTGGAAGTTTACTGTATCCCTTGGATCTTCACAGTGACGATGAAACACAGAATTTGCATCGGAATTAAATATAAGAGACACAATGCCGACTTAAGTACAGGAAGAATTAGTCTTCCTACTGTCTATGTTTTGAGCGTTTCCGGCGTCACCAGTTTTACATTCCGATGCACCTCTGCACGTGTACTGTATCCTTTGGACCTTCCAATTGATGATGAAACACAGAAATTGCATCGGAATTAAATATAAGAGACACAACGCCGACTTATGTACACGGAAACTGAGTCTTCTTTCGGTCTATTTTTGGAGCGTTTCCTGTGTCACCAGTTTTACATTCCGATGCAGCTCTGCAGGTTTACTGTTTACCCTTGGACCTTCTCATTGACGATGAAACACAGAAATTGCATCGGTATTAAATATAAGAGACACAATGCCGACTTAAGTACAGGAAGACAGAGTCTTCCTACTGTCTATGTTTTGAGCGTTTCCTGTGTCACCAGTTTTACATTCCGATGCACCTCTGCAGGCTTAATGTAACCGTTGGACCTTCCCATTGACGATGAAACACAGAAATTGCATCCGAATTAAATATAAGAGACACAATGCCGACTTAAGTACAGGAAGACTGAGTCTTCGTACTGTCTATGATTTGAGCGTTTCCTGTGTCACCAGTTTTACATTCCGATGCACTTCTCTAGGTTTACTGTATCCATTGGGCCTTCCCATTGACGATGAAACACAGAAATTGCATCGAAATTAAATATTAGAGACACAATGCCGATTTAAGTACAGGAAGACTGAGTCTTCTACTGTCTATGTTTTGAGCGATTCCTGTGTCAACAGTTTTACATTCCGATGCACCTCTGCCGGCTTAATGTAACCCTTGGACCTTCCCATTGACGATGAAACACAGAAATTGCATCCGAATTAAATATAAGAGACACAATGCCGACTTAAGAACAGGAAGACTGAGTCATCCTACTGTCTATGTTTTGTGCTTTTCCTGTGGCACCAGTTTTACATTCCGATGCACCTCTGCAGGTTTACTGTATCCATTGGACTTTCCCATTGACGATGAAACACAGAAATTGCATTGGAATTAAATATAAGAGGCACAATGCCAAGTACAGGAAGACTGAGTCATCATACTGTCTATGATTTGACCGTTTCCTGTGTCACCAGTTTTACATTCCGATGCACCTCTGCAGGTTTACTGTTTACCCTTGGACCTTCCCATTGACGATGAAACACAGAAATTGCATCGGAATTAAATATAAGAGACACAATGCCGATTTAAGTACAGGAAGACTGAGTCTTCTACTGTCTATGTTTTGAGCGATTCCTGTGTCAACAGTTTTACATTCCGATGCACCTCTGCAAGTTTGCTGTATCACTTGGACCTTCACATAGACGATGGAAGGCAGAAATTGCATCGGAATTAAATATATGAGACACAATGCCGACGTAAGTACTGTAACAACTATAACGGCTTCTGATACCAAATGTAACAGTTGTGTTACTAAATGTGACACTTCTGTCACTAAATGTAACTGGGTTTTCTCTTTTGATGCTGTCAATTGTCAGGCTGAGCATTCTAAAGCATTCTGTCAGGGTGAAACTATTAAATAAATTAACTTTTCTCTCTTAACAACATGTGGGCAGGGTGGGTTCTTCCTTGGCTCGGGTATGAGGTCGAATGAAACATCATTTTTACATAAGATAACTTTTATTGAAGATTTGTACAACTGTATCTTACGGGATGTTCTGGTTCGGAGAGCGGCAGCTGTGTCGTTTGTGACGTCTTCTGCTGCGGCAGCGGCGGCGGCGGCGGCGGCGGCGGCGGCGTCTGATTACGCGTAGCGGTGTGTATCTCGTGTCGCTGTCTCGCCCAGCTGACGGGAGACGCTCAGCGCGAGGTGGCCGGTTTAATTATTGCGAGCGAAGTCGTGCGTCGGATGATACCTTGGGAGTGGCGTCCCAGTGTTTCTCTTCTCTCAGCGGCCGCGTGTGTTGTGCGTCGACCAGCGGAGCGGCGCGGCGGGGCAAGGCCAGTGTCCCGGACTCGAACCACGGACTCCCGCTTGCCAGTCTTCGGCTGTCAGGTCTTCATCCCAGCTCACAGGTGACTGCTGATGTGAGGCCGTCTCCTTCCCGTCCTCACGAGTCACCCGGGTATGTAAAAATCAGACTTCAAATACCTTTTAACTTCTGTCTTCTGGCGCCGCGGCTTCTGGTTGCTATTCCTCTTCTTACATGACGGTCTTCAGCACCGAAACTGACTGAAAACTACTGCTACGCTTCTTCGTCTTCTTCGTCTCTCGTCTCCGTCTCCGTCTTCGACTCCGTCTTCATCTGTCTTCATCTGACTTCCTCTGACTTCATCTGTCTGGCCCACTGCGTCTCGCGTATTTATTCACTTCAGTTTACTGGAGGTGAACGACTTCACGGTCATTGCCTCGTCTGTCACGTTGAAAAGCTTCTCGAAGAATCTTCTTAACGTCGGTCGTTGGCTCTTGGAATGTAGGTGAGGGCTTTTGATCCCATGTGACGACTGAGAAACACGTGAGCCGGTCATTGCCTCTTCTGTCACGTTGAATGGCTTCTCGAAGAATCTTCTTTACGTCGGTCATTGGCTCTTGGGATGTAGGCGAGGGCCTTTGCTCACATACGACAACTGAGAAACACGTGAGCCGGTCGGGCGATGCCCTGACGGCTGAATCGACAGCGCCCGCTTATGTGGAAGTTGCTGACTTCATGGTCATTGTGTCCTCTGTTCCGCCGTTCGGCCCGCTGTTTGCGAGTATGTAACTCTCTAAACTAAACCAAGTTTTTCATTTATATTCTAATTTCTAGTTCACTTTGATTTCACTAATTTATTTACTTAAGTACCACTCAACATTCCTCCACCCTTCGGAGAAATTCGCCCTCGAATTTATCACTCAACATTCCTCCACTCTTCACACGGCAAAAGTACAAGCAATGAAAACTCTCGACTTAGAAGATTACACACGCTTCACATTAAGTATGTTGAAAATACTTTATCACTTTACTAAAGCACTGTACGCTCATAAATCACATAGTTCACACATAAATGGTTGTAATAAGTGTAACAAATCTTTATGACAATGAATGAACAAAAATAGATTATTCACTTAGAAAGTAACATAGCAACACCTGTTTAATCAACCCTATATGAATGCAAGAATATTTATTCTACAGTATTGTTTACTTTAACATAAGACTGTTTAATAAAGAATGAAGTACAATAAACAAAATTAATACACTAATGCTCAAAAGTAACCACTGAAGTACACCAGTTAAGAATGTGGTATCCAGTTAACAGGGATTTGATGAAGTGGTATATTATGATTTGGCTTATTTTTCGTCTTAGATAAAAGAAAACTGTACAAAGCAGAAACACCAACACAAAGGTTCCAGGTATACCCGTTCCTAGCATTATAATTTTAGTTTTGTGTTCACCTTTTAATTTTAAAACATGTTGCATCATAACATTGGCATCAATTTTGCCTTGCTGTGAGTTTATGAACATATCTAATGACTGCAGAAGGGAACTGTCAAGGGAGTCATTGAGGTAGGACAGGTTTTGTGTAGGAAATGCTTGCATGGCGTTTTCTGAAAAAAGCAAACAACATGGTTATGGACCTACCAACCTAGTAAAAACAAAAACAAAAACAAAGAAAAGAAGGAATACATTGTTAACTACAAGATCTTCATGTTTCTACGTTCAAATTTTCTTTCTTAGAAAATAAACCATTATCATGTATTAATTATTTACATTTGTATATTATCCACAGTCTACTAAGATTCAACTAGGACATTCGTACTCTTGGTCGAAGATTGTATGGTGCCATGTCTGTATGTTGTGCTGGCGTGGCCACTCTTTTTCCTTTTCGGGTACTTCCTCCACCCTTCGGAAAAGCAGACACTATTGTTGAAGGAATTACATCTGGAGCGCCC
This sequence comes from Schistocerca nitens, assembly GCF_023898315.1. Classification (NCBI taxonomy): domain Eukaryota; kingdom Metazoa; phylum Arthropoda; class Insecta; order Orthoptera; family Acrididae; genus Schistocerca; species Schistocerca nitens. The sequence continues at coordinate 6,479,871 of NW_026045897.1, forward strand.
TTGAAAGGTTTTAAACGACTTGCATGCACAATGGTAGTTCGGGTGGGCAGTTGCAATTTAACGTTGACTGGTGACGTGATCTCAATAATTTGGTAAGGACCTCTGTAGTTTGTTACAAATTTCTTCGTTTTTCCTCTCGCAATATAAGGAGTTGAAACCATAACCCACTGACCTATTTTGTAATTTGGATATTTAGCTTGGATATTACCTAATCTTTCCTGTCGTTCCAAAGCCTTTGTATTAGATTTTTGAACCTTTTTCCATACATCCTTCATCATTCGACTGAAATCTCTTACTGTTTCTCCGACTTTTCCGTTTTTCTGCCTGAGTACATCAAAAGGGGACGGCATTTTTCTGCCATAGACCACTTCATAAGGTGACATGCCAGTTGCTTCATGCGTTTTGGCGTTGTATACCGACACGATTATTGGTAAATACGTATCCCAATTAGAATGTTGTTCGTTAATATAATAACTAAGCATCTTGCCAATTGTCCGATGAACTCTTTCTGTGCGCCCGTTGCACTGAGGGTGTAACGGAGTTGTGCGTAATTTACGTATTTTTAGTAAGTGGCATAGCTGTTTCATTAATTCCGACATAAAATTAGATCCCTGATCTGTGATAATAGCTTCAGGTACGCCAAATTTAAGTATCCAATTGTTAACTAAAGCTTGGGCAACTGTATTTGCTTGCTGATCTGGGAGACTCACCATAGCTAAATAGCGTGAAAAGTGATCTATAATTGTAAGAACATACTTATTACCAGCAGGTGTTTTATGAAATGGCCCGTAGAGATCGACTCCGCAGATTTGATATGGACATGAAGCCTCGGGGAGCCTCTGTAAGGGTATTTTTGAACGAGAAAGTTCAGCTCGTTGTGCGCACGCAATGCAATTACGAACGTACTGCGCAACATCCTGCTTTCTGGTTTGCCACCAAAATCGCTCTGCTACACGTCTTTCGGTTGTCCGCTGTCCACCGTGTCCTGCAAGGATATGATCATGGGCCTCTGCCATTATTTCTTGTCTAAGGTGTTGGGGAACAACAATTCGCGGTCCAAGTTTTGTTTTACGGCATAATACACCATCTTCAAAGCAAAATTGTTTTTGAGTTGCGTATTTTTTGCATTCTGTATCCTCATCTTGTGCCTTTCTCCAGTCCTCAGTATCTCGGCCTGTTGCTTCCAAAAGTGCTATTTTCCGACTTAGACAATCTGCATTTGTGTGTTTTTTGCCTGGTTTATGGATAACTTCGAAATCCATTTCGGAAAGACATAGGGCCCAACGGGTAAGACGACTAGATGGATCCTTTAATCCAAGCAACCATTTTAAAGCTGCGTGGTCTGTAATGACCTTGAATTTCCTACCGTACAAGTAGCATTTAAAGTATTTGATACCATAAATAACACTTAACAATTCTTTCTCCGTTGTGGAATAATTTCTTTCTGCCGTTGTTAGTTGTCTCGAAGCGTAGGCTATGGGGTGTTCGGCGCCATTAATATTCTGACTCAAAACAACTCCTACTGAATGACCACTTGCGTCACAGGATAAAATAAATTCTTTATTATAATCTGGGTAGGCTAATACTGGACTGTGTGTTAACTTATCTTTAAGGGTTTGAAATGCTAATTCACAATCTTCAGACCAATGAAATTTTGCACCCTTTTTCAATAATTGGGTTAAGGGTCGGGCAATCTCAGCAAAATTTTGAACATATTTCCGGTAGTACGATGCGAGACCAATGAAACTTTGTACTTCCTTAACGCGTTGTGGTGTTGGGAAGTCCTTAACTGCCGAAATTAATCGAGGATCTGTTTTAATTCCTTTTTCACTAATGACATGCCCTAGGTATGTAACCTCTGTCAATGCAAAAGTACATTTTTCCATATTTAATGTTAATTTAGCTTTTCTAAGTCTCTGAAAAACGTTACGCAGACGCACAGCATGTTCATTAATGTCTTTGGAGAATACAATAATATCGTCTAGATATACACAACATTGCTGAGTTTTGAGTCCTCGCAATACTCCATCGAGTAGTCTTTGAAAAGTTGCTGGTGCATTTTTCAAACCGAAAGGCATTCTTTTAAATTGCCAATGGCCTCCAGGGGTAGAAAATGCTGTTTTATGCCTATCTTCAGGTGCAACTTCCAATTGATGATATCCGCTACGTAGATCGATTGTTGAAAAGTATTTACTGTTACCCAAACTGTCAATGATGTCTGTAATGTTTGGAAGAGGATAAACATCTGAGATAGTTTGTTTGTTAAGGTGTCTGTAGTCACAACAAAATCTATATCGTTTCGTACCGTCGGGAGACTTCTTTGGAATAATTACAATATTTGAATTATAAGGAGAATCAGAATATTCTATAATTCCATCTTTTAGATGCTGTTCTATAAATTCATCCAGTACTGGCTGTAAGTGATGCGCAACTCTATAAGGCTTCCTATAAACTGGGGGGCTATTTCCTGTTGGGATCCTATGCTGTGTGATATCTGTTGCTGGCAGTGGACCTTCTGCATTAAATAAATCTTGAAACTCAACTAAAACTGCTTCTATCGTATCTCTATCATTTCCTTTCAAATGCTCAATCTTCTGGCGTAATGCGGTTTTATAGGCGTCTGGTTTCTGACCATCGTTACTATCTGACCAAATGAAATCTTCTTCTTCAAAAGTACTGACTGTAGCTACTAATATTCCCTTATGCAACTCTTTGTCCTCCACTCCGAAATTGTCAATATGTACCGGTACTTTTCTTTCTCCCTCAACGTCTTGAACCCGTACAACACTTCTACGTACAAAACAATGTGATACATCTAATTCCTCATTTTCCTCTAAAGGCTCTATTAGACACACTGTATCTGTAGGTACCTCGGAGTCAACGGTCATCCAGAAAAGTTTTCCTGAGCCAGATGGTATCTGATCCCGCGAATCAACCTTCAAGGACGTTGCACGCAGTATAGTTGATTTCGCCTTCCGGTTGGGGAAATCTTGCGGCAGAGGGCCCTTTGCAGCGGTGTCACCTAGCTGAAACACTATTCCGCTAAGTTCTACAGTTTGCTGTCTGAGGTCGATTTTAGCGTGATGTTTATTCAGGAAATCCAACCCTAGAATCGCGTCGTACCCGTCAGTTACCTTTGTTACCACTTCTACATCTTCTTGAAATTGTACACCGTGAATAGAGAAAATCAGTGATGTACATCCTAATGACTTCACTGTACCTCCTCCTACTCCACTCAATCTATACCTTGGAGGGTCATATTTCTTTTCTCCAATACATTTATTACTAACTATTGATACGTTTGCACCTGTATCCACTAGTATCCTTGCCTCTTTATCCTGTATGGTAGCAGATAACCAGCATTCCGCCTTCACATTCGCCTTAATGGCATGAAATTTTATTGGGAACGCCTGGCGGCGGCTCCGGCATTCCCGTTTGAGTTTAACTGATTTCTATTTCCAAACACTTTCTTAGACCTGCATTCCTTGAATGTGTGACCTATTCTTTGACAATTAGTGCATTGAGGTTGTCTGCAGTTTTTTTGCTATATGTCCCTGTCGATCGCACCTAAAACATCGTACTCCTGCTGAAAATACATTTCGCTTCTCCTTGTATCTGGTGGCAATGTCTATTTCTTCAAAAGCTGTCGCCACAGATACAGCTTCTGCTAAATTTTTAGGAAACTCTGCCCTGACACGACGGGACGTTTCAGGAGGCAACCCACGTAAAAATGTATCCAGAGCTCTATTTTCTGCCTCTTGTAAAATAACTTCATTTGCTTCATCACTAGTTGTCAACTGATAGGTGTTAATATTAACTTTTCTAATCCTATCTACAAAACTTTCTAACGACTCGTTTTGCCTCTGAGTGATAATGTTTAACTGTTCCCTATAAAATCTACAGCTGTTCTGTTTTTGAAAACGTGTAAGCAATCCTTTCTTCAATTCCTCAAATGTTGGAGCATTCCTTAATTCTTCATGGTATAAGACGTGTGCTTTAGCCTCTCCTGTCAATCGTAACTTTGTCATTTGTAAGAGCTGTTCATCTGACCATGATCCTAACTTTGCAGCTGCTACTAAATCATCAAAAAAGGCTGTTATGTCCTCGCCAGGTTTACCTGAAAAAGGAGTTACTAAGGCTGCTGCTGAGGAATCTAGGGTGGGAGGGATTGAACTGGTTTGCCTAACCTCACTCAACTGCTTAAATAATGCATTATTATCACTTTTAAGCTGTTCTATCTGATTAACTAAGATCTGAATAGCTTCCTCAGTAGAAACCGCTTGTGGTGCTGACTCTGACTTTGTAAGATTTCGTGTCATCATTTTACAAACTATTAGTTACGCAAAATTACCACACTGAATTCAAAAGATGTTTGAATATTTTCGACAAACTCTTAAAATCATGAGAGAAAATACACTTCTAAATAAAGAAAATATTACGACTGCTATGCATACCTCTATTCTTTCACACATTAAACGATACTAACTGTGGACCTTTAGTGACTGTCATTCACACCTCATATTGAGCCAAGGGTTTTTTCTCTGACACCAAATGTAACAACTATAACGGCTTCTGATACCAAATGTAACAGTTGTGTTACTAAATGTGACACTTCTGTCACTAAATGTAACTGGGTTTTCTCTTTTGATGCTGTCAATTGTCAGGCTGAGCATTCTAAAGCATTCTGTCAGGGTGAAACTATTAAATAAATTAACTTTTCTCTCTTAACAACATGTGGGCAGGGTGGGTTCTTCCTTGGCTCGGGTATGAGGTCGAATGAAACATCATTTTTACATAAGATAACTTTTATTGAAGATTTGTACAACTGTATCTTACGGGATGTTCTGGTTCGGAGAGCGGCAGCTGTGTCGTTTGTGACGTCTTCTGCTGCGGCAGCGGCGGCGGCGGCGGCGGCGGCGGCGGCGTCTGATTACGCGTAGCGGTGTGTATCTCGTGTCGCTGTCTCGCCCAGCTGACGGGAGACGCTCAGCGCGAGGTGGCCGGTTTAATTATTGCGAGCGAAGTCGTGCGTCGGATGATACCTTGGGAGTGGCGTCCCAGTGTTTCTCTTCTCTCAGCGGCCGCGTGTGTTGTGCGTCGACCAGCGGAGCGGCGCGGCGGGGCAAGGCCAGTGTCCCGGACTCGAACCACGGACTCCCGCTTGCCAGTCTTCGGCTGTCAGGTCTTCATCCCAGCTCACAGGTGACTGCTGATGTGAGGCCGTCTCCTTCCCGTCCTCACGAGTCACCCGGGTATGTAAAAATCAGACTTCAAATACCTTTTAACTTCTGTCTTCTGGCGCCGCGGCTTCTGGTTGCTATTCCTCTTCTTACATGACGGTCTTCAGCACCGAAACTGACTGAAAACTACTGCTACGCTTCTTCGTCTTCTTCGTCTCTCGTCTCCGTCTCCGTCTTCGACTCCGTCTTCATCTGTCTTCATCTGACTTCCTCTGACTTCATCTGTCTGGCCCACTGCGTCTCGCGTATTTATTCACTTCAGTTTACTGGAGGTGAACGACTTCACGGTCATTGCCTCGTCTGTCACGTTGAAAAGCTTCTCGAAGAATCTTCTTAACGTCGGTCGTTGGCTCTTGGAATGTAGGTGAGGGCTTTTGATCCCATGTGACGACTGAGAAACACGTGAGCCGGTCATTGCCTCTTCTGTCACGTTGAATGGCTTCTCGAAGAATCTTCTTTACGTCGGTCATTGGCTCTTGGGATGTAGGCGAGGGCCTTTGCTCACATACGACAACTGAGAAACACGTGAGCCGGTCGGGCGATGCCCTGACGGCTGAATCGACAGCGCCCGCTTATGTGGAAGTTGCTGACTTCATGGTCATTGTGTCCTCTGTTCCGCCGTTCGGCCCGCTGTTTGCGAGTATGTAACTCTCTAAACTAAACCAAGTTTTTCATTTATATTCTAATTTCTAGTTCACTTTGATTTCACTAATTTATTTACTTAAGTACCACTCAACAGTACAGGAAGACTGAGTCTTCCTACTGTCTACGTTTTGAGCGTTTCCTGTGTCACCAATTTTAGATTCCGATACACCTCTGCAGGTTTACTGTACCCATTGGACCTTCCCATTGACGATTAAACACAGAAATTGCATCGGAATTAAATATAAGAAACACAACGCCGACTTAAGTACAAGAAAACTGCGTATTCTCACGGTCTATGTTTTGAGCGTTTCCTGTGTCACTAGTTTTACATTCCGATACACATCTGCAGGTTTACTGTATCCGTTGGACCTTCCCATTGACGATGAAACACAGAAATTGCATCGGAATTAAATATAAGAGACACAATGCCGACTTAAGTACAGGAAGACTCATTCTTCCTACTGTCTATGCTTTGAGCGTTTCCTGTGTCACCAGTCTTACATTCGGATGCACCTCTGCAGGTTTACTGTATCCCTTAAAAATTCCCATTGACGATGAAACACAGAAATTGCATCGGAATTAAATATAACAGACACAATGCCGACTTAAGTACAGGAAGACTGAGTCATCGTACTGTCTATGTTTTGAGCGTTTCCTGTGTCACGAGTCTTACATTCCGACGCACCTCTGCAGGTTTACTGTACCCCTTGGCCCTTCCCATTGGCGATGAAACACAGAAATTCAATCGGAATTAAATATAAGAGGCACAATGCAGACTTAAGTACAGGAAGACTGAGTCTTCCTACTGTCTATGATTTGAGCGTTTCCTGTGTCACCAGTTTTACATTCCGATGCACCTCTGCAGGTTTACTGTTTACCCTTGGACCTTCCCATTGACGATGAAACACAGAAATTGCATCGGAATTAAATATAAGAGACACAATACCAACTTAAGTGCAGGAAGACTGAGTCTTCGACTGTCTATGTTTTGAGCGTTTCCTGTGTCACCAGTTTTACATTCAGATGCACCTCTGCAAGTTTACTGTATCCCTTGGACCTTCACAGTGACGATGAAACAGAGAAATTGCATGGGAATTAAATATAAGAGGCACAACGCCGACTTAAGTACAAGAAAACTGAGTCTTCTTACGGTATATGTTTTGAGCGTTTCCTGTGTCACTAGTTTTACATTCCGATACACATCTGCAGGTTTACTGTATCCGTTGGACCTTCCCATTGACGATGAAACACAGAAATTGCATCGGAAATAAATATAAGAAACACAATGCCGACTTAAGTAAAGGAAGACTGAGTCTTCCTACTCTCCTTGTTATGAGCGTTTCCTGTGTCACCAGTTTTACATTCCGATGCACCTCTGGAAGTTTACTGTATCCCTTGGATCTTCACAGTGACGATGAAACACAGAAATTGCATCGGAATTAAATAAAAGAGACACAATGCCTACTTAAGAACAGGAAGACTGAGTCTTCCTACTGTCTATGTTTTTTAGCGTTTCCTGTGTCACCAGTTTTACATTCCGATGCACCTCTGCAGGTTTACTGTATCCCTTGGGCCTTTCCATTGACGATGAAACACAGAAATTGCATCGGAATTAAATAAAAGAGACACAATGCCGACTTAAGTACAGGAAGACTGAGTCTCCCTACTGTCTATGTTTTGAGCGTTTCCTGTGTCACCAGTTTTACATTCCGATGCACCTGTGCAGGTTACCTTATCCCTTGGACCTTCACAGTGACGATGAAACACAGCAATTGCTTTGGAATTAAATATAAGAGACACAATGCCGACTTAAGTACAGGAAGACTGAGTCTACTTCCTGTCTATGATTTGAGCGATTCCTGTGTCACCAGTTTTACATCCCGTTGCACCTCTGCAGGTTTACTGTTTACCCTTGGACCTTCCCATAGAGGATGAAACACAGAAATTGCATCGGAATTAAATATAAGAGGCACAATGCCAAGTACAGGAAGACTGAGTCTTCATACTGCCTATGATTTGAGCGTTTCCTGTGTCACCAGTTTCACATTCCGATGCACCTCTGCAGGTTTACTGTTTACCCTTGGACCTTCCCATTGACAATGAAACACAGAAATTGCATCGGAATTAAATATAAGAGACACAATGCCGATTTAAGTACAGGAAGACTGAGTCTTCTACTGTCTATGTTTTGAGCGATTCCTGTGTCAACAGTTTTACATTCCGATGCACCTCTGCAAGTTTGCTGTATCACTCGGACCTTCACAGTGACGATGGAAGGCAGAAATTGCATCGGAATTAAATATATGAGACACAATGCCGACTTAAGTACAGGAAGACTGAGTCTTCCAACTGTCTATGTTTTGAGCGTTTCCTGTGTCACCAATTTTAGATTCCGATACACCTCTGCAGGTTTACTGTACCCATTGGACCTTCCCATTGACGATTAAACACAGAAATTGCATCGGAATTAAATATAAGAAACACAACGCCGACTTTAGTACAAGAAAACTGAGTATTCTTACGGTCTATGTTTTGAGCGTTTCCTGTCTCACTAGTTTTACATTCCGATACACATCTGCAGGTTTACTGTATCCGTTGGACCTTCCCATTGACGATGAAACACAGATATTGCATCGGAATTAAATATAAGAGACACAATGCCGACTTAAGTACAGGAAGACTCATTCTTCCTACTGTCTATGCTTTGAGCGTTTCCTGTGTCACCAGTCTTACATTCGGATGCACCTCTGCAGGTTTACTGTATCCCTTAAAAATTCCCATTGACGATGAAACACAGAAATTGCATCGGAATTAAATATAACAGACACAATGCCGACTTAAGTACAGGAAGACTGAGTCATCCTACTGTCTATGTTTTGAGCGTTTCCTGTGTCACGAGTCTTACATTCCGACGCACCTCTGCAGGTTTACTGTACCCCTTGGCCCTTCCCATTGGCGATGAAACACAGAAATTCAATCGGAATTATATATAAGAGCCACAATGCCGACTTAAGTACAGGAAGACTGAGTCTTCCTACTGTCTATGATTTGAGCGTTTCCTGTGTCACCAGTTTTACATTCCGATGCACTTCTGCAGATTTTCTGTATCGCATGGACCTTCCCATTGACGATGAAAAACAGAAATTGCATCGGAATTAAATATAGGAGACACAATGCCGACTTAAGTATAGGAAGACTGAGTCTTCGTACTGACTATGTTTTGAGCGTTTCCTGTGTCACCAGTTTTACATTCCGATGCACCTCCCCAGAATTACTGTATCCATTGGACCTTCCCATTGACGATGAAACACAGATATTGCATCGGAATTATATATTAGAGACACAATGCCGACTTAAGAACAGGAAGACTGAGTCATCCTACTGTCTATGTTTTGAGCGTTTCCTGTGTCACCAGTTTTACATTCTGGTGCACCTCTGCAGGTTTAATGTATCCCTTGGACCTTCACAGTGATGATGAATCACAGCAATTGCTTTGGAATTAAATATAAGAGACACAATGACGTCTTAAGTACAGGAAGACTGAGTCTTCCTACTGTCTATGTTTTGAGCGTTTCCTGTGTCACCAGTTTTACGTTCCGATGCACCTCTGCAGGTTTACTGTATCCCTTGGACCTTCACAATGACGATGACGCAGAGAAATTCCATCGGAATTAAATATAAGAGACATAATGCCGACTTAAGTACAGGAAGACTGAGTCTTCCTACTGTCTATGTTTGAGCGTTTCCTGTTTCACCAGTTTTACATTCCGACGCCCCTCTGGAAGTTTACTGTATCCCTTGGATCTTCACAGTGACGATGAAAGACAGAAATTCCATCGGAATTAAATAAAAGAGACACAATGCCTACTTAAGAACAAGAAGACTGAGTCTTCCTACTGTCTATGTTTTTTAGCGTTTCCTGTGTCACCAGTTTTACATTCCGATGCACCTCTGCAGGTTTACTGTATCCCTTGGGCCTTCCCATTGACGATGAAACACAGAAATTGCATCGGAATTAGATATAAGAGATACAATGCCGACTTAAGTACAGGAAGACTGAGTCTCCCTACTGTCTATGTTTTGAGCGTTTCCTGTGTCACCAGTTTTACATTCCGATGCACCTCTGCAGGTTTACTGTATCCCTTGTACCTTCACAATGATGATGAAGCAGAGACATTCCATCGGAATTAAATATAAGAGACACAATACCGACTTAAGTACAGGAAGGCTGAGTCTTCCTACTGTCTATGTTTAGAGCGTTTCCTGTGTCAGCAGTTTTTCATTCCGATGCACGTCTGCAGGTTTACTGTATCCATTGGACCTTCCCATAGACGATGAAACACAGAAATTGCATCGGAATTAAATATAAGAGACACAATGCCGACTTAAGTACAGGAAGACTGAGTCTACCTCCTGTCTATGATTTGAGCGATTCCTGTGTCACCAGTCTTACATTCCGATGCACTTCTGCAGATTTTCTGTATCGCATGGACCTTCCCATTGACGATGAAAAACAGAAATTGCATCGGAATTAAATATAGGAGACACAATGCCGACTTAAGTACAGGAAGACTGAGTCTTCCTACTGTCTATGTTTTGAGCGTTTCCTATGTCACCAGTTTTACATTCAGATGCACCTCTGCAGGTTTACTGTATCCCTTGTACCTTCACAATGATGATGAAGCAGAGATATTCCATCGGAATTAAATATAAGAGACACAATGCCGACTTAAGTACAGGAAGACTGAGTCTATCTACTGTCTATGTTTTGAGCGTTTCCTGTGTGAACAGTTTTACATTCCGATGCACCTCTGCAGGTTTACTGTATCCATTGGACCTTCCCATTGACGATGAAACACAGAAATTGCATCGGAATTAAATATAAGAGACACAACGCCGACTTAAGTACAAGAAAACTGAGTCTTCTTACGGGCTATGTTATGAGCGTTTCCTGTGTCACCAGTTTTACATTCCGACGCACCTCTGGAGGTTTACTGTCTCCCTTGGACCTTCCCATTGGCGATGAAACACAGAAATTGCTTCGGAATTAAATATAAGAGACACAATGACGTCTTAAGTACAGGAAGACTGAGTCTTCCTACTGTCTATGTTTTGAGCGTTTCCTGTGTCACCAGTTTTACATTCTGGTGCACCTCTGCAGGTTTAATGTATCCCTTGGACCTTCACAGCTATGATGAATCACAGCAATTGCTTTGGAATTAAATATAAGAGACACAATGACGTCTTAAGTACAGGAAGACTGAGTCTTCTTACTGTCTATGTTTTGAGCGTTTCCTGTGTCACCAGTTTTACGTTCCGATGCACTTCTGCAGGTTTAATGTATCCCTTGGACCTTCACAATGACGATGACGCAGAGAAATTCCATCGGAATTAAATAAAAGAGACACAATGCCTACTTAAGAACAAGAAGACTGAGTCTTCCTATTGTCTATGTTTTTTAGCGTTTCCTGTGTCACCAGTTTTACATTCCGATGCACCTCTGCAGGTTTACTGTATCCCTTGGGCCTTCCCATTGACGATGAAACACAGATATTGCATCGGAATTAAATATAAGAGATACAATACCGACTTAAGTACAGGAAGACTGAGTCTTCCTACTGTCTATGTTTTGAGCGTTTCCTGTGTCACCAGTTTTACATTCCGATGCACCTCTTCAGGTTTACTGTCTCTCTTGGTCATTCCCATTGGCGATGAAACACAGAAATTGCATCGGAATTAAATATAAGAGTCACAATGCCGACTTAAGTACAGGAAGGCTGAGTCTTCCTACTGTCTATGTTTAGAGCGTTTCCTGTGTCAGCAGTTTTTCATTCCGATGCACGTCTGCAGGTATACTGTATCCATTGGACCTTCCCATTGGCGATGAAACACAGAAAGTTGCATCGGAATTATATATAAGAGACACAATATCGTCTTAAGTACAGGAAGACTGAGATTTCCTACTGTCTATGTATTGAGCGTTTCTTGTGTCACCAGATTTACATTCCGATGCACCTCTGCAGGTTAACTGTATCCCTTGGACCTTCACAATGACGATTAAGCAGAGAAATTCCATCGGAATTAAATATAAGGGACACAATGACGTCTTAAGTACAGGAAGACTGAGTCTTCCTACTGTCTATGTTTTGAGCGTTTCCTGTGTCACCAGTTTTACATTCCGATGCACCTCTTCAGGTTTACTGTCTCTCTTGGTCATTCCCATTGGCGATGAAACACAGAAATTGCATCGGAATTAAATATAAGAGTCACAATGCCGACTTAAGTACAGGAAGATTGAGTCTTCCTACTGTCTATGTTTAGAGCGTTTCCTGTGTCAGCAGTTTTTCATTCCGATGCACGTCTGCAGGTTTACTGTATCCATTGGACCTTCCCATTGACGATGAAACACAGAAATTGCATCGGAATTAAATATAAGACACACAACGCCGACTTAAGTACAAGAAAACTGAGTCTTCTTGCGGTGTATGTTTGAGCGTTTCCTGTGTCACCAGTTTTACATTCCGACGCACCTCTGCAGGTTTACTGTATCCCTCGGACCTTCCCATTGGCGATGAGACACAGAAAGTTGCATCGGAATTAAATATAAGAGACACAATGGCGTCTTAAGTACAGGAAGACTGAGACTTCCTACTGTCTATGTATTGAGCGTTTCCTGTGTCACCAGTTTTACATTCCGATGCACCTCTGCAGGTTTACTGTATGCCTTGGACCTTCACAATGACGATGAAGCAGAGAAATTCCATCGGAATTAAATATAAGGGACACAATGACGTCTTAAGTACAGGAAGACTGAGTCTTCCTACTGTCTATGTTTTGAGCGTTTCCTGTGTCACCAGTTTTACATTCCGATGCACCTCTGCAGGTTTACTGTATCCCTTTGACCTTCACAATGACGATGAAGCAGAGAAATTCCATCGGAATTAAATATAAGGGACACAATGACGTCTTAAGTACAGGAAGACTGAGTCTTCCTACTGTCTATGTTTTGAGCGTTTCCTGTGTCACCAGTTTTACATTCCGATGCACCTCTGAAGGTTTATTGTATCCCTTGGACCTTCCCATTGACGATGAAACACAGAAATTGCATCGGAATTAAATATAAGAGACACAATGCCGACTTAAGTACAGGAAGACTGAGTCTACTTCCTGTCTATGATTTGAGCGATTCCTGTGTCACCAGTCTTACATTCCGATGCAACTCTGCAGATTTACTGTATCGCATGGACCTTCGCATTGACGATGAAACACAGAAATTGCATCGGAATTAAATATAAGAGACACAATGCCGACTTAAGTACAGGAAGACTGAGTCTTCGTACTGTCTATGCTTTTAGCGTTTCCTGTGTCACCAGTTTTACATTCCGATGCACCTCTCCAGGTTTACTATATCCATTGGACCTTCCCATTGACGATAAAACACAGAAATTGCATCGGAATTAAATATAAGAGACACAATGCCGACTTAAGTACAGGAAGACTGAGTCTACCTCCTGTCTATGATTTGAGCGATTCCTGTGTCACCAGTCTTACATTCCGATGCATTTCTGCAGATTTACTGTATCGCATGGACCTTCCCATTGACGATGAAAAACAGAAATTGCATCGGAATTAAATATAAGAGACACAATGCCGACTTAAGTATAGGAAGACTGAATCATCGTACTGTCTATGTTTTGAGCGTTTCCTGTGTCACCAGTTTTACATTCCGATGCACCTCTCCAGGTTTACTGTATCCATGGGACCTTCCCATAGACGATGAAACACAGAAATTGCATCGGAATTAAATATAAGAGACACAACGCCGACATAAGTACAAGAAAACTGAGTCTTCTTACGGGCTATGTTTTGAGCGTTTCCTGTGTCACCAGTTTTACATTCCGATGCACCTCTCGAAGTTTACCTTATCCCTTGGACCTTAACAGTGACGATGAAACACAGCAATTGCTTTGGAATTAAATATAAGAGACACAATGCCGACTTAAGTACAGGAAGACTGAGTCTTCCTACTGTCTATGTTTTGAGCGTTTCCTGTGTCACCAGTTTTACATTCCGATGCACCTCTGCAGGTTTACTGTTAACCCTGGGACCTTCCCATTGACGATGAAACACAGAAATTACATCGGAATTAAATATAAGAGGCACAATGCCGACTTAAGTACAGGAAGACTGAGTCTTCCTACTGTCTATGTTTTGAGCGTTTCCTGTGTCACCAGTTTTACATTCCGATGCACCTCTGCAGGTTTACTGTATCCCTTGTACCTTCACAATGATGATGAAGCAGAGATATTCCATCGGAATTAAATATAAGAGACATAATGCCGACTTAAGTACAGGAAGACTGAGTCTATCTACTGTCTATGTTTTGAGCGTTTCCTGTGTCACCAGTTTTACATTCCGATGCAGCTCTGAAGGTTTATTGTATCCCTTGGACCTTCCCATTGACGATGAAACACAGAAATTGCATCGGAATTAAATATAAGACACACAATGCCGACTTAAGTACAGGAAGACTGAGTTTACCTCCTGTCTATGATTTGAGCGATTCCTGTGTCACCAGTCTGACATTCCGATGCACTTCTGCAGATTTACTGTATCGCATGGACCTTCCCATTGACGATGAAAAACAGAAATTGCATCGGAATTAAATATAAGAGACACAATGCCGACTTAAGTATAGGAAGACTGAATCTTCTTTCTGTCTATGTTTTGAGCGTTTCCTGTGTCACCAGTTTTACATTCCGATGCACCTCTGCAGGTTTACTGTATCCCTTGTACCTTCACAATGATGATGAAGCAGAGATATTCCATCGGAATTAAATATAAGAGACACAATGCCGACTTAAGTACAGGAAGACTGAGTCTATCTACTGTCTATGTTTTGAGCGTTTCCTGTGTCAACAGTTTTACATTCCGATGCACCTCTGGAGGTTTACTGTATCCATTGGACCTTCCCATTGACGATGAAACACAGAAATTGCATCGGAATTAAATATAAGAGACACAACGCCGACTTAAGTACAAGAAAACTGAGTCTTCTTACGGGCTATGTTATGAGCGTTTCCTGTGTCACCAGTTTTACATTCCGACGCACCTCTGGAGGTTTACTGTATCCCTTGGACCTTCCCATTGGCGATGAAACACAGAAATTGCATCGGAATTAAATATAAGAGACACAATGACGTCTTAAGTACAGGAAGACTGAGTCTTCCTACTGTCTATGTTTTGAGCGTTTCCTGTGTCACCAGTTTTACATTCTGGTGCACCTCTGCAGGTTTAATGTATCCCTTGGACCTTCACAGCTATGATGAATCACAGCAATTGCTTTGGAATTAAATATAAGAGACACAATGACGTCTTAAGTACAGGAAGACTGAGTCTTCCTACTGTCTATGTTTTGAGCGTTTCCTGTGTCACCAGTTTTACGCTCCGATGCACCTCTGCAGGTTTAATGTATCCCTTGGACCTTCACAATGACGATGACGCAGAGAAATTCCATCGGAATTAAATAAAAGAGGCACAATGCCTACTTAAGAACAAGAAGACTGAGTCTTCCTACTGTCTATGTTTTTTAGCGTTTCCTGTGTCACCAGTTTTACATTCCGATGCACCTCTGCAGGTTTAGTGTATCCCTTGGGCCTTCCCATTGACGATGAAAGACAGAAATTGCATCGGAATTAAATATAAGAGACACAATGCCGACTTAAGAACAGGAAGACTGAGTCTTCCTACTGTCTATGTTTTGAGCGTTTCCTGTGTCACCAGTTTTACATTCCGATGCACCTCTTCAGGTTTACTGTCTCTCTTGGTCATTCCCATTGGCGATGAAACACAGAAATTGCATCGGAATTAAATACAAGAGACACAATGCCGACTTAAGTACAGGAAGACTGAGTCTACCTCCTGTCTATGATTTGAGCGATTCCTGTGTCACCAGTCTTACATTCCGATGCACTTCTGCAGATTTTCTGTATCGCATGGACCTTCCCATTGACGATGAAAAACAGAAATTGCAACGGAAATAAATATAGGAGACACAATGCCGACTTAAGTATAGGAAGACTGAGTCATCGTACTATGTTTTGAGCGTTTCCTGTGTCACCAGTTTTACATTCCGATGCACCTCCCCAGAATTACTGTATCCATTGGACCTTTCCATTGACGATGAAACACAGATATTGCATCGGAATTAAATATTAGAGACACAATGCCGACTTAAGAACAGGAAGACTGAGTCATCCTACTGTCTATGTTTTGAGCGTTTCCTGTGTCATCAGTTTTACATTCTGGTGCACCTCTGCAGGTTTAATGTATCCCTTGGACCTTCACAGTGATGATGAATCACAGCAATTGCTTTGGAGTTAAATATAAGAGACACAATGACGTCTTAAGTACAGGAAGACTGAGTCTTCCTACTGTCTATGTTTTGAGCGTTTCCTGTGTCACCAGTTTTACGTTCCGATGCACCTCTGCAGGTTTACTGTATCCCTTGGACCTTCACAATGACGATGACGCAGAGAAATTCCATCGGAATTAAATATAAGAGACATAATGCCGACTTAAGTACAGGAAGACTGAGTCTTCCTACTGTCTATGTTTGAGCGTTTCCTGTTTCACCAGTTTTACATTCCGACGCCCCTCTGGAAGTTTACTGTATCCCTTGGATCTTCACAGTGACGATGAAAGACAGAAATTCCATCGGAATTAAATAAAAGAGACACAATGCCTACTTAAGAACAAGAAGACTGAGTCTTCCTACTGTCTATGTTTTTTAGCGTTTCCTGTGTCACCAGTTTTACATTCCGATGCACCTCTGCAGGTTTACTGTATCCCTTGTACCTTCACAATGATGATGAAGCAGAGATATTCCATCGGAATTAAATATAAGAGACATAATGCCGACTTAAGTACAGGAAGACTGAGTCTATCTACTGTCTATGTTTTGAGCGTTTCCTGTGTCACCAGTTTTACATTCCGATGCAGCTCTGAAGGTTTATTGTATCCCTTGGACCTTCCCATTGACGATGAAACACAGAAATTGCATCGGAATTAAATATAAGACACACAATGCCGACTTAAGTACAGGAAGACTGAGTCTACCTCCTGTCTATGATTTGAGCGATTCCTGTGTCACCAGTCTTACATTCCGATGCACTTCTGCAGATTTACTGTATCGCATGGACCTTCCCATTGACGATGAAAAACAGAAATTGCATCGGAATTAAATATAAGAGACACAATGCCGACTTAAGTATAGGAAGACTGAATCTTCGTACTGTCTATGTTTTGAGCGTTTCATGTGTCACCAGTTTTACATTCCGATGACCTCTCCAGGTTACTGTGTCCATCGGACCTTCCCATTGACGATGAAACACAGAAATTGCATCGGAATTAAATATAAGACACACAATGCCGACTTAAGTACAGGAAGACTGAGTTTACCTCCTGTCTATGATTTGAGCGATTCCTGTGTCACCAGTCTTACATTCCGATGCACTTCTGCAGATTTACTGTATCGCATGTACCTTCCCATTGACGATGAAAAACAGAAATTGCATCGGAATTAAATATAAGAGACACAATGCCGACTTAAGTATAGGAAGACTGAATCTTCTTTCTGTCTATGTTTTGAGCGTTTCCTGTGTCACCAGTTTTACATTCCGATGCACCTCTGCAGGTTTACTGTATCCCTTGTACCTTCACAATGATGATGAAGCAGAGATATTCCATCGGAATTAAATATAAGAGACACAATGCCGACTTAAGTACAGGAAGACTGAGTCTATCTACTGTCTATGTTTTGAGCGTTTCCTGTGTCAACAGTTTTACATTCCGATGCACCTCTGGAGGTTTACTGTATCCATTGGACCTTCCCATTGACGATGAAACACAGAAATTGCATCGGAATTAAAGATAAGAGACACAACGCCGACTTAAGTACAAGAAAACTGAGTCTTCTTACGGGCTATGTTATGAGCGTTTCCTGTGTCACCAGTTTTACATTCCGACGCACCTCTGGAGGTTTACTGTATCCCTTGGACCTTCCCATTGGCGATGAAACACAGAAATTGCATCGGAATTAAATATAAGAGACACAATGACGTCTTAAGTACAGGAAGACTGAGTCTTCCTACTGTCTATGTTTTGAGCGTTTCCTGTGTCACCAGTTTTACATTCTGGTGCACCTCTGCAGGTTTAATGTATCCCTTGGACCTTCACAGCTATGATGAATCACAGCAATTGCTTTGGAATTAAATATAAGAGACACAATGACGTCTTAAGTACAGGAAGACTGAGTCTTCCTACTGTCTATGTTTTGAGCGTTTCCTGTGTCACCAGTTTTACGTTCCGATGCACCTCTGCAGGTTTAATGTATCCCTTGGACCTTCACAATGACGATGACGCAGAGAAATTCCATCGGAATTAAATAAAAGAGGCACAATGCCTACTTAAGAACAAGAAGACTGAGTCTTCCTACTGTCTATGTTTTTTAGCGTTTCCTGTGTCACCAGTTTTACATTCCGATGCACCTCTGCAGGTTTAGTGTATACCTTGGGCCTTCCCATTGACGATGAAAGACAGAAATTGCATCGGAATTAAATATAAGAGACACAATGCCGATTTAAGAACAGGAAGACTGAGTCTTCCTACTGTCTATGTTTTGAGCGTTTCCTGTGTCACCAGTTTTACATTCCGATGCACCTCTTCAGGTTTACTGTCTCTCTTGGTCATTCCCATTGGCGATGAAACACAGAAATTGCATCGGAATTAAATACAAGAGACACAATGCCGACTTAAGTACAGGAAGACTGAGTCTACCTCCTGTCTATGATTTGAGCGATTCCTGTGTCACCAGTCTTACATTCCGATGCACTTCTGCAGATTTTCTGTATCGCATGGACCTTCCCATTGACGATGAAAAACAGAAATTGCATCGGAAATAAATATAGGAGACACAATGCCGACTTAAGTATAGGAAGACTGAGTCATCGTACTATGTTTTGAGCGTTTCCTGTGTCACCAGTTTTACATTCCGATGCACCTCCCCAGAATTACTGTATCCATTGGACCTTTCCATTGACGATGAAACACAGATATTGCATCGGAATTAAATATTAGAGACACAATGCCGACTTAAGAACAGGAAGACTGAGTCATCCTACTGTCTATGTTTTGAGCGTTTCCTGTGTCATCAGTTTTACATTCTGGTGCACCTCTGCAGGTTTAATGTATCCCTTGGACCTTCACAGTGATGATGAATCACAGCAATTGCTTTGGAGTTAAATATAAGAGACACAATGACGTCTTAAGTACAGGAAGACTGAGTCTTCCTACTGTCTATGTTTTGAGCGTTTCCTGTGTCACCAGTTTTACGTTCCGATGCACCTCTGCAGGTTTACTGTATCCCTTGGACCTTCACAATGACGATGACGCAGAGAAATTCCATCGGAATTAAATATAAGAGACATAATGCCGACTTAAGTACAGGAAGACTGAGTCTTCCTACTGTCTATGTTTGAGCGTTTCCTGTTTCACCAGTTTTACATTCCGACGCCCCTCTGGAAGTTTACTGTATCCCTTGGATCTTCACAGTGACGATGAAAGACAGAAATTCCATCGGAATTAAATAAAAGAGACACAATGCCTACTTAAGAACAAGAAGACTGAGTCTTCCTACTGTCTATGTTTTTTAGCGTTTCCTGTGTCACCAGTTTTACATTCCGATGCACCTCTGCAGGTTTACTGTATCCCTTGGGCCTTCCCATTGACGATGAAACACAGATATTGCATCGGAATTAAATATAAGAGATACAATGCCGACATAAGTACAGGAAGACTGAGTCTTCCTACTGTCTATGTTTTGAGCGTTTCCTGTGTCACCAGTTTTACATTCCGATGCACCTCTGCAGGTTTACTGTCTCTCTTCGTCATTCCCATTGGCGATGAAACACAGAAATTGCATCGGAATTAAATATAAGAGTCACAATGCCGACTTAAGTACAGGAAGGCTGAGTCTTCCTACTGTCTATGTTTAGAGCGTTTCCTGTGTCAGCAGTTTTTCATTCCGATGCACGTCTGCAGGTTTACTGTATCCATTGGACCTTCCCATTGACGATGAAACACAGAAATTGCATCGGAATTAAATATAAGACACACAACGCCGACTTAAGTACAAGAAAACTGAGTCTTCTTACGGTGTATGTTTGAGCGTTTCCTGTGTCACCAGTTTTACATTCCGACGTACCTCTGCAGGTTTACTGTATCCCTCGGACCTTCCCATTGGCGATGAGACACAGAAAGTTGCATCGGAATTAAATATAAGAGACACAATGGCGTCTTAAGTACAGGAAGACTGAGACTTCCTACTGTCTATGTATTGAGCGTTTCCTGTGTCACCAGTTTTACATTCCGATGCACCTCTGCAGCTTTACTGTATGCCTTGGACCTTCACAATGACGATGAAGCAGAGAAATTCCATCGGAATTAAATATAAGGGACACAATGACGTCTTAAGTACAGGAAGACTGAGTCTTCCTACTGTCTATGTTTTGAGCGTTTCCTGTGTCACCAGTTTTACATTCCGATGCACCTCTGCAGGTTTACTGTATCCCTTTGACCTTCACAATGACGATGAAGCAGAGAAATTCCATCGGAATTAAATATAAGGGACACAATGACGTCTTAAGTACAGGAAGACTGAGTCTCCCTACTGTCTATGTTTTGATCGTTTCCTGTGTCACCAGTTTTACATTCCGATGCACCTCTGAAGGTTTATTGTATCCCTTGGACCTTCCCATTGACGATGAAACACAGAAATTGCATCGGAATTAAATATAAGAGACACAATGCCGACTTAAGTACAGGAAGACTGAGTCTACTTCCTGTCTATGATTTGAGCGATTCCTGTGTCACCAGTCTTACATTCCGATGCAACTCTGCAGATTTACTGTATCGCATGGACCTTCCCATTGACGATGAAACACAGAAATTGCATCGGAATTAAATATAAGAGATACAATGCCGACTTAAGTACAGGAAGACTGAGTCTTCGTACTGTCTATGTTTTTAGCGTTTCCTGTGTCACCAGTTTTACATTCCGATGCACCTCTCCAGGTTTACTATATCCATTGGACCTTCCCATTGACGACAAAACACAGAAATTGCATCGGAATTAAATATAAGAGACACAATGCCGACATAAGTACAGGAAGACTGAGTCTACCTCCTGTCTATGATTTGAGCGATTCCTGTGTCACCAGTCTTACATTCCGATGCATTTCTGCAGATTTACTGTATCGCATGGACCTTCCCATTGACGATGAAAAACAGAAATTGCATCGGAATTAAATATAAGAGACACAATGCCGACTTAAGTATAGGAAGACTGAATCATCGTACTGTCTATGTTTTGAGCGTTTCCTGTGTCACCAGTTTTACATTCCGATGCACCTCTCCAGGTTTACTGTATCCATGGGACCTTCCCATAGACGATGAAACACAGAAATTGCATCGGAATTAAATATAAGAGACACAACGCCGACATAAGTACAAGAAAACTGAGTCTTCTTACGGGCTATGTTTTGAGCGCTTCCTGTGTCACCAGTTTTACATTCCGATGCACCTCTGCAGGTTTACCTTATCCCTTGGACCTTAACAGTGACGATGAAACACAGCAATTGCATTGGAAATAAATATAAGAGACACAATGCCGACTTAAGTACAGGAAGACTGAGTCTTCCTACTGTCTATGTTTTAGCGTTTCCTGTGTCACCAGTTTTACATTCCGATGCACCTCTGCAGGTTTACTGTTAACCCTTGGACATTCCCATTGACGATGAAACACAGATATTGCATCGGAATTAAATATAAGAGGCACAATGCCGACTTAAGTACAGGAAGACTGAGTCTTCCTACTGTCTATGTTTTGAGCGTTTCCTGTGTCACCAGTTTTACATTCCGATGCACCTCTGCAGGTTTACTGTATCCCTTGTACCTTCACAATGATGATGAAGCAGAGATATTCCATCGGAATTAAATATAAGAGACATAATGCCGACTTAAGTACAGGAAGACTGAGTCTATCTACTGTCTATGCTTTGAGCGTTTCCTGTGTCACCAGTTTTACATTCCGATGCAGCTCTGAAGGTTTATTGTATCCCTTGGACCTTCCCATTGACGATGAAACACAGAAATTGCATCGGAATTAAATATAAGACACACAATGCCGACTTAAGTACAGGAAGACTGAGTCTACCTCCTGTCTATGATTTGAGCGATTCCTGTGTCACCAATCTTACATTCCGATGCACTTCTGCAGATTTACTGTATCGCATGGACCTTCCCATTGACGATGAAAAACAGAAATTGCATCGGAATTAAATATAAGAGACACAATGCCGACTTAAGTATAGGAAGACTGAATCTTCGTACTGTCTATGTTTTGAGCGTTTCATCTGTCACCAGTTTTACATTCCGATGCACCTCTCCAGGTTTACTGTATCCATTGGACCTTCCCATTGACGATGAAACACAGAAATTGCATCGGAATTAAATATAAGACACACAATGCCGACTTAAGTACAGGAAGACTGAGTCTACCTCCTGTCTATGATTTGAGCGATTCCTGTGTCACCAGTCTTACATTCCGATGCACTTCTGCAGATTTACTGTATCGCATGGACCTTCCCATTGACGATGAAAAACAGAAATTGCATCGTAATTAAATATAAGAGACACAATGCCGACTTAAGTATAGGAAGACTGAATCTTCTTTCTGTCTATGTTTTGAGCGTTTCCTGTGTCACCAGTTTTACATTCCGATGCACCTCTGCAGGTTTACTGTATCCCTTGTACCTTCACAATGATGATGAAGCAGAGATATTCCATCGGAATTAAATATAAGAGACACAATGCCGACTTAAGTACAGGAAGACTGAGTATATCTACTGTCTATGCTTTGAGCGTTTCCTGTGTCACCAGTTTTACATTCCGATGCACCTCTGAAGGTTTATTGTATCCCTTGGACCTTCCCATTGACGATGAAACACAGAAATTGCATCGGAATTAAATATAAGACACACAATGCCGACTTAAGTACAGGAAGACTGAGTCTATCTACTGTCTATGTTTTGAGCGTTTCTTGTGTCACCAGTTTGACATTCCGATGCACCTCTGAAGGTTTATTGTATCCCTTGGACCTTACCATTGACGATGAAACACAGAAATTGCATCGGAATTAAATATAAGACACACAATGCCGACTTAAGTACAGGAAGACTGAGTCTACCTCCTGTCTATGATTTGAGCGATTCCTGTGTCACCAGTCTTACATTCCGATGCACTTCTGCAGATTTACTGTATCGCATGGACCTTCCCATTGACGATGAAAAACAGAAATTGCATCGGAATTAAATATAAGAGACACAATGCCGACTTAAGTATAGGAAGACTGAATCTTCGTACTGTCTATGTTTTGAGCGTTTCCTCTGTCACCAGTTTTACATTCCGATGCACCTCTCCAGGTTTACTGTATCCATGGGACCTTCCCATTGACGATGAAACACAGAAATTGCATCGGAATTAAATATAAGAGAGACAACGCCGACTTAAGTACAAGAAAACTGAGTCTTCTTACGGGCTATGCTTTGAGCGTTTCCTGTGTCACCAGTTTTACATTCCGACGCACCTCTGGAGGTTTACTGTATCCGTTGGACCTTCCCATTGGCGATGAAACACAGAAATTGCATCGGAATTAAATATAAGAGACACAATGACGTCTTAAGTACAGGAAGACTGAGTCTGCCTACTGTCTATGTTTTGAGCGTTTCCTGTGTCACCAGTTTTACATTCTGATGCACCTCTGCAGGTTTAATGTATCCCTTGGACCTTCACAGTGATGATGAATCACAGCAATTGCTTTGGAATTAAATATCAGAGACGCAATGACGTCTTAAGTACAGGAAGACTGAGTCTTCCTACTGTCTATGTTTGAGCGTTTCCTGTTTCACCAGTTTTCATTCCGATGCACCTCCTCAGGTTTACTGTATCCCTTGGGCCTTCCCATTGACGATGAAACACAGAAATTTTATCGGAATTAAATATAAGAGACACAAAGCCGACTTAAGTACAGGAAGACTGAGCCTTCCTACTGTCTATGTTTTGAGCGTTTCCTGTGTCACCAGTTATACATTCCGATGCACCTCTGCAGGTTTACCTTATCCCTTGGACCTTAACAGTGACGATGAAACACAGCAATTGCTTTGGAATTAAATATAAGAGACACAATGCCGACTTAAGTACAGGAAGACTGAGTCTTCCTACTGTCTATGTTTTGAGCGTTTCCTGTGTCACCAGTTTTACATTGCGATGCACCTCTGAAGGTTTACTGTTTACCCTTGGAGCCTCCCATTGACGATGAAACACAGAAATTGCATCGGAATTAAATATAAGAGGCACAATGCCGACTTAAGTACAGGAAGACTGAGTCTTCCTACTGTCTATGTTTTGAGCGTTTCCTGTGTCACCAGTTTTACATTCCGATGCACCTCTGCAGGTTTACTGTCTCTCTTGGGCATTCCCATTGACGATGAAACACAGAAATTGCATCGGAATTAAATATAAGAGTCACAATGCCGATTTAAGTGCAGGATGACTGAGTCTTCGTAGTGTCTATGTTTTGAGCGTTTCCTGTGTCACCAGTTTTGCATTCCGATGCACCTCTGCAGGTTTATTGAACCCATTGGACCTTCCCATTGACGATGAAACAGAGAAATTGCATCGGAATTAAATATAAGAGACACAATGCCAACTTAAGTACAGGAAGACTGAGTCTTCGTACTGTCTATGCTTTGAGCGTTTCCTGTGTCACCAGTTTTACATTCCGATGCACCTCTCCAGGTTTACTGTATCCATTGGACCTTCCCTTTGACGATGAAACACAAATATTGCATCGGCATTAAATATTAGAGACACAATGCCGACATAAGTACAGGAAGACTGAATCATCCTACTGTCTATGATTTGAGCGTTTCCTGTGTCACCAGTTTTACATTCCGATGCACCTCTGCAGGTTTACTGTATCCATTGGACCTTCCCATTGACGATGAAACACAGAAATTGCATCGGAATTAAATATAAGAGACACAACGCCGACATAAGTACAAGAAAACTGAATCTTCTTACGGGCTATGTTTTGAGCGTTTCCTGTGTCACCAGTTTTACATTCCGACGCAACTCTGGAAGTTTACTGTATCCCTTGGACCTTCCCATTGGCGATGAAACACAGAAATTGCATCGGAATTAAATATAAGAGACACAATGACGTCTTAAGTACAGGAAGACTGAGTCTTCCTACTGTCTATGTTTGAGCGTTTCCTGTGTCACCAGTTTTACATTCTGATGCACCTCTGCAGGTTTACTGTATCCCTTGGACCTTCCCATTGGCGATGAAACACAGAAATTGCATCGGAATTAAATATAAGAGACACAATGACATCTTAAGTACAGGAAGACTGAGTCTTCCTACTGTCTATGTTTTGAGCGTTTCCTGTTTCACCAGTTTTACTTTCCGATGCACCTCTGCAGGTTTACTGTATCCCTTGGACCTTCACAGTGATGATGACGCAGCGAAATTCCATCGGAATTAAATATAAGAGACATAATGCCTACTTAAGTACAGGAAGACTGAGTCTTCCTACTGCCTATGTTTGAGCGTTTCCTGTGTCACCAGTTTTACATTCCGATGCACCTCAGGAAGTTTACTGTATCCCTTGGATCTTCACAGTGACGATGAAAGACAGAAATTCCATCGGAATTAAATAAAAGAGACACAATGCCTACTTAAGAACAGGAAGACTGAGTCTTCCTACTGTCTATGTTTTTTAGCGTTTCCTGTGTCACCAGTTTTACATTCCGATGCACCTCTGCAGGTTTACTGTATCCCTTGGGCCTTCCCATTGACGATGAAACACAGAAATTGCATCGGAATTAAATATAAGAGACACAATGCCGACATAAGTACAGGAAGACTGAGTCTTCCTACTGTCTATGTTTTTTAGCGTTTCCTGTGTCACCAGTTTTACATTCCGATGCACCTCTGCAGGTTTACTGTTTACCCTTGGACCTTCCCATTGACGATGAAACTCAGAAATTGCATCGGAATTTAATATAAGAGACACAATGCCGACTTAAGTAAAGGAAGACTGAGTCTTCCTACTCTCCATGTTTTGAGCGTTTCCTGTGTGACCAGTTTTACATTCCGATGCACCTCTGCAGGTTTACTGTATCCCTTGTACCTTCACAATGATGATGAAGCAGAGATATTCCATCGGAATTAAATATAAGAGACACAATGCCGACTTAAGTACAGGAAGACTGAGTCTATCTACTGTCTATGTTTTGAGCGTTTCCTGTGTCACCAGTTTTACATTCCGATGCACCTCTGAAGGTTTATTGTATCCCTTGGACCTTCGCATAGACGATGAAACACAGAAATTGCATCGGAATTAAATATAAGGGACACAATGCCGACTTAAGTACAGGAAGACTGAGTCTACCTCCTGTCTATGATTTGAGCGATTCCTGTGTCACCAGTCTTACATTCCGATGCACTTCTGCAGATTTTCTGTATCGCATGGACCTTCCCATTGACGATGAAACACAGAAATTGCATCGGAATTAAATATAGGAGACACAATGCCGACTTAAGTATAGGAAGACTGAGTCTTCGTACTGTCTATGTTTTGAGCGTTTCCTGTGTCACCAGTTTTACATTCCGATGCACCTCCCCAGAATTACTGTATCCATTGGAACTTCCCATTGACGATGAAACACAGATATTGCATCGGAATTAAATATTAGAGACACAATGCCGACTTAAGAACAGGAAGACTGAGTCATCCTACAGTCTATGTTTTGAGCGTTTCCTGTGTCAACAGTTTTACATTCCGATGCACCTCTGAAGGTTTACTGTATCCATTGGACCTTCCCATTGACGATGAAACACAGAAATTGCATCGGAATTAAATATAAGAGACACAACGCCGACTTAAGTACAAGAAAACTGTGTCTTCTTACGGGCTATGTTATGAGCGTTTTCTGTGTCACCAGTTTTACATTCCGACGCACCTCTGGGGGTTTACTGTATCCCTTGGACCTTCCCATTGGCGATGAAACACAGAAATTGCATCGGAATTAAATATAAGAGACACAATGACGTCTTAAGTACAGGAAGACTGAGTCTTCCTACTGTCTATGTTTTGAGCGTTTCCTGTGTCACCAGTTTTACATTCTGGTGCACCTCTGCAGGTTTAATGTATCCCTTGGACCTTCACAGCGATGATGAATCACAGCAATTGCTTTGGAATTAAATATAAGAGACACAATGACGTCTTAAGTACAGGAAGACTGAGTCTTCCTACTGTCTATGTTTTGAGCGTTTCCTGTGTCACCAGTTTTACGTTCCGATGCACCTCTGCAGGTTTACTGTATCCCTTGGACCTTCACAATGACGATGACGCAGAGAAATTCCATCGGAATTAAATATAAGAGACATAATGCCGACTTAAGTACACGAAGACTGAGTCTTCCTACTGTCTATGTTTGAGCGTTTCCTGTTTCACCAGTTTTACATTCCGACACCCCTCTGGAAGTTTACTGTATCCCTTGGATCTTCACAGTGACGATGAAAGACAGAAATTCCATCGGAATTAAATAAAAGAGACACAATGCCTACTTAAGAACAAGAAGACTGAGTCTTCCTACTGTCTATGTTTTTTAGCGTTTCCTGTGTCACCAGTTTTACATTCCGATGCACCTCTGCAGGTTTACTGTATCCCTTGGGCCTTCCCATTGACGATAAAACACAGAAATTGCATCGGAATTAAATATAAGAGATACAATGCCGACTTAAGTACAGGAAGACTGAGTCTTCCTACTGTCTATGCTTTGAGCGTTTCCTGTGTCACCAGTTTTACATTCCAATGCACCTCTGCAGGTTTACTGTCTCTCTTGGTCCTTCCCATTGGCGATGAAACACAGAAATTGCATCGGAATTAAATATAAGAGTCACAATGCCGACTTAAGTACAGGAAGGCTGCGTCTTCCTACTGTCTATGTTTAGAGCGTTTCCTGTGTCAGCAGTTTTTCATTCCGATGCACCTCTGCAGGTTTACTGTATCCATTGGACCTTCCCATTGACGATGAAACACAGAAATTGCATCGGAATTAAATATAAGACACACAACGCCGACTTAAGTACAAGAAAACTGAGTCTTCTTACGGTGTATGTTTGAGCGTTTCCTGTGTCACCAGTTTTACATTCCGACGCACCTCTGCAGGTTTACTGTATCCCTCGGACCTTCCCATTGGCGATGAAACACAGAGAGTTGCATCGGAATTAAATATAAGAGACACAATGGCGTCTTAAGTACAGGAAGACTGAGACTTCCTACTGTCTATGTATTGAGCGTTTCCTGTGTCACCAGATTTACATTCCGATGCACCTCTGCAGGTTTACTGTATCCCTTGGACCTTCACAATGACGATGAAGCAGAGAAATTCCATCGGAATTAAATATAAGGGACACAATGACGTCTTAAGTACAGGAAGACTGAGTCTTCCTACTGTCTATGTTTTGAGCGTTTCCTGTGTCACCAGTATTACATTCCGATGCCCCTCTGCAGGTTTACTGTATCCCTTTGACCTTCACAATGACGATGAAGCAGAGATATTCCATCGGAATTAAATATAAGAGACACAATGCCGACTTAAGTACAGGAAGACTGAGTCCATCTTCTGTCTATGTTTTGAGCGTTTCCTGTGTCACCAGTTTTACATTCCGATGCACCTCTGAAGGTTTATTGTATCCCTTGGACCTTCCCATTGACGATGAAACACAGAAATTGCATCGGAATTAAATATAAGAGACACAATGCCGACTTAAGTACAGGACGACTGAGTCTACCTCCTGTCTATGATTTGAGCGATTCCTGTGTCACCAGTCTTACATTCCGATGCACTTCTGCAGATTTTCTGTATCGCATGGACCTTCCCATTGACGATGAAAAACAGAAATTGCATCGGAATTAAGTATAGGAGACACAATACCGACTTAAGTATAGGAAGACTGAGTCTTCGTACTGACTATGTTTTGAGCGTTTCCTGTGTCACCAGTTTTACATTCCGATGCACCTCCCCAGAATTACTGTATCCATTGGACCTTCCCATTGACGATGAAACACAGATATTGCATCGGAATTAAATATTAGAGATACAATGCCTACTTAAGAACAAGAAGACTGAGTCTTCCTACTGTCTATGTTTATTAGCGTTTCCTGTGTCACCAGTTTTACATTCCGATGCACCTCTGCAGGTTTACTGTATCCCTTGGGCCTTCCCATTGACGATGAAACACAGAAATTGCATCGGAATTAAATATAAGAGATACAATGCCGACTTAAGTACAGGAAGGCTGAGTCTTCCTACTGTCTATGTTTAGAGCGTTTCCTGTGTCAGCAGTTTTTCATTCCGATGCACGTCTGCAGGTTTACTGTATCCATTGGACCTCCCCATTGACGATGAAACACAGAAATTGCATCGGAATTAAATATAAGACACACAACGCCGACTTAAGTACAAGAAAACTGAGTCTTCTTACGGTGTATGTTTGAGCGTTTCCTGTGTCACCAGTTTTGCATTCCGACGCACCTCTGCAGGTTTACTGTATCCCTCGGTTTCCCATTGGCGATGAGACACAGAAAGTTGCATCGGAATTAAATATAAGAGACACAATGGCGTCTTAAGTACAGGAAGACTGAGACTTCCTACTGTCTATGTATTGAGAGTTTCCTGTGTCACCAGTTTTACATTCCGATGCACCTCTGCAGGTTTACTGTATCCCTTGGACCTTCACAATGACGATGAAGCAGAGAAATTCCATCGGAATTAAATATAAGGGACACAATGACGTCTTAAGTACAGGAAGACTGAGTCTTCCTACTGTCTATGTTTTGAGCGTTTCCTGTGTCACCAGTTTTACATTCCGATGCACCTCTGCAGGTTTACTGTATCCCTTTGACCTTCACAGTGACGATGAAGCAGAGATATTCCATCGGAATTAAATATAAGAGACTCAATGCCGTCATAAGTACAGGAAGACTGAGTCTATCTACTGTCTATGTTTTGAGCGTTTCCTGTGTCACCACTTTTACATTCCGATGCATCTCTGAAGGTTTATTGTATCCCTTGGACCTTCCCATTGACGATGAAACACAGAAATTGCATCGGAATTAAATATAAGAGACACAATGCCGACTTAAGTACAGGAAGACTGAGTCTACTTCCTGTCTATGATTTGAGCGATTCCTGTGTCACCAGTCTTACATTCCGATGCAACTCTGCAGATTTACTGTATCGCATGGACCTTCCCATTGACGATGAAACACAGGAATTGATCGGAATTAAATATAAGAGACACAAAGCCGACTTAAGTACAGGAGGACTGAGTCTTTGTACTGTCTATGTTTTTAGCGTTTCCTGTGTCACCAGTTTTACATTCCGATGCACCTCTCCAGGTTTACTATATCCATTGGACCTTCCCATTGACGATGAAACACAGAAATTGCATCGGAATTAAATATAAGAGACACAATGCCGACTTAAGTACAGGAAGACTGAGTCTACCTCCTGTCTATGATTTGAGCGATTCCTGTGTCACCAGTCTTACATTCCGATGCACTTCTGCTGATTTTCTGTATCGCATGGACCTTCCCATTGACGATGAAAAACAGAAATTGCATCGGAATTAAATATAGGAGACACAATGCCGACTTAAGTATAGGAAGACTGAGTCATCGTACTGTCTATGTTTTGAGCGTTTCCTGTGTCACCAGTTTTACATTCCGATGCACCTCCCTAGAATTACTGTATCCATTGGACCTTCCCATTGACGATGAAACACAGATATTGCATCGGAATTAAATATTAGAGACACAATGCCGACTTAAGAACAGGAAGACTGAGTCATCCTACTGTCTATGTTTTGAGCGTTTCCTGTGTCACCAGTTTTACATTCTGGTGCACCTCTGCAGGTTTAATGTATCCCTTGGACCTTCACAGTGATGATGAATCACAGCAATTGCTTTGGAATTAAATATAAGAGACACAATGACGTCTTAAGTACAGGAAGACTGAGTCTTCCTACTGTCTATGTTTTGAGCGTTTCCTGTGTCACCAGTTTTACGTTCCGATGCACCTCTGCAGGTTTACTGTATCCCTTGGACCTTCACAATGACGATGACGCAGAGAAATTCCATCGGAATTAAATATAAGAGACATAATGCCGACTTAAGTACAGGAAGACTGAGTCTTCCTACTGTCTATGTTTGAGCGTTTCCTGTTTCACCAGTTTTACATTCCGACTCCCCTCTGGAAGTTTACTGTATCCCTTGGATCTTCACAGTGACGATGAAAGACAGAAATTCCATCGGAATTAAATAAAAGAGACACAATGCCTACTTAAGAACAAGAAGACTGAGTCTTCCTACTGTCTATGTTTTTTAGCGTTTCCTGTGTCACCAGTTTTACATTCCGATGCACCTCTGCAGGTTTACTGTATCCCTTGGGCCTTCCCATTGACGATGAAACACAGAAATTGCATCGGAATTTAATATAAGAGTCACAATGCCGACTTAAGTACAGGAAGGCTGAGTCTTCCTACTGTCTATGTTTAGAGCGTTTCCTGTGTCAGCAGTTTTTCATTCCGAAGCACGTCTGCAAGTTTACTGTATCCATTGGACCTTCCCATTGACGATGAAACACAGAAATTGCATCGGAATTAAATATAAGACACACAACGCCGACTTAAGTACAAGAAAACTGAGTCTTCTTACGGTGTATGTTTGAGCGTTTCCTGTGTCACCAGTTTTACACTCCGACGCACCTCTGCAGGTTTACTGTATCCATTGGACCTTCCCATTGGTGATGAAACACAGAAATTGCATCGGAATTAAATATAAGAGACACAACGCCGACATAAGTACAAGAAAACTGAGTCTTCTTACGGGCTACGTTTTGAGCGTTTCCTGTGTCACCAGTTTTACATTCCGACGCACCTCTGCAGGTTTACTGTATCCCTTGGACCTTCCCATTGGCGATGAAACACAGAAATTGCATCGGAATTAAACATAAGAGACACAATGGCGTCTTAAGTACAGGAAGACTGAGTCTTCCTACTGTCTATGTTTTGAGCGTTACCTGTGTCACCAGTTTTACATTCTGATGCACCTCTGCAGGTTTACTGTATCACTTGGACCTTCACAGTGATGATGAATCACAGCATTTGCTTTGGAATTAAATAGAAGAGACACAATGACGTCTTAAGTACAGTAAGACTGAGTCTTCCTACTGTCTATGTTTTGAGCGTTTCCTGTATCACCAGTTTTACGTTCCGATGCACCTCTGCAGGTTTACTGTATCCCTTGGACCTTCACAATGACGATGACGCAGAGAAATTCCATCGGAATTAAATATAAGAGACATAATGCCTACTTAAGTACAGGAAGACTGAGTCTTCCTACTGTCTATGTTTGAGCGTTTCCTGTTTCACCAGTTTTACATTCCGATGCACTTCCTCAGGTTTACTGTAACTCTTTGGCCTTCCCATTGACGATGAAACACAGAAATTTTATCGGAATTAAATATAAGAGACACAATGCCGACTTAAGTACAGGAAGACTGAGCCTTCCTACTGTCTATGTTTTGAGCGTTTCCTGTGTCACCAGTTATACATTCCGATGCACCTCTGCAGGTTTACCATATCCCTTGGACCTTAACAGTGACGATGAAACACAGCAATTGCTTTGGAATTAAATATAAGAGACACAATGCCGACTTAAGTACAGGAAGACTGAGTCTTCCTACTGTCTATGTTTTTGAGCGTTTCCTGTGTCACCAGTTTTACATTCCGATGCACCTCTGCAGGTTTACTGTTTACCCTTGGACCTTCCCATTGACGATGAAACACAGAAATTGCATCGGAATTAAATATAAGAGGCACAATGCCGACTTAAGTACAGGAAGACTGAGTCTTCCTACTGTCTATGTTTTGAGCGTTTCCTGTGTCACCAGTTTTACATTCCGATGCAGCTCTGCAAGTTTACTGTATCCCTTGGACCTTCACAGTGACGATGAAACACAGAAACTGCATCGGAATTAAATAAAAGAGACACAATGCCGACTTAAGAACAGGAAGACTGAGTCTTCCTACTGTCTATGTTTTGAGCGTTTCCTGTGTCACCAGTTTTGCATTCCGATGCAGCTCTGCAGGTTTATTGAACCCATTGGACCTTCGCATTGACGATGAAACAGAGAAATTGCATCGGAATTAAATATAAGAGACACAACGCCGACTTAAGTACAGGAAAACTGAGTCTTCTTACGGTGTATGTTTGAACGCTTCCTGTGTCACCAGTTTTACATTCCGACGCACCTCTGCAGGTTTACTGTATCCCTCGGAACTTCCCATTGGCGATGAAACACAGAAATTGCATCGGAATTAAATATAAGAGACACAATGCCGACTTAAGTATAGGAAGACTGAATCTTCGTACTGTCTATGTTTTGAGCGTTTCCTCTGTCACCAGTTTTACATTCCGATGCACCTCTCCAGGTTTACTGTATCCATTGGACCTTCTCATTGACGATGAAACACAGATATTGCATCGGAATTAAATAAAAGTCACACAATGCCGACTTAAGTACAGGAAGACTGAGTCTACCTCCTGTCTATGATTTGAGCGATTCCTGTCTCCAGTCTTACATTCCGATGCACATCTGCAGATTTACTGTATCGCATGGACCTTCCCATTGACGATGAAAAACAGAAATTGCATCGGAATTAAATATAAGAGACAGAATGCCGACTTAAGTATAGGAAGACTGAATCTTCGTACTGTCTATGTTTTGAGCGTTTCCTGTGTCACCAGTTTTACATTCCGAT
The DNA here is from genome assembly GCF_023898315.1 of Schistocerca nitens. Classification (NCBI taxonomy): domain Eukaryota; kingdom Metazoa; phylum Arthropoda; class Insecta; order Orthoptera; family Acrididae; genus Schistocerca; species Schistocerca nitens. Next base: position 6,513,771 of record NW_026045897.1, read on the forward strand.
GCACCTCTGCAGGTTTACTGTATCCCTTGTACCTTCACAATGATGATGAAGCAGAGATATTCCATCGGAATTAAATATAAGAGACACAATGCCGACTTAAGTACAGGAAGACTGAGTCTATCTACTGTCTATGTTTTGAGCGTTTCCTGTGTCACCAGTTTTACATTCCGATGCACCTCTGAAGGTTTATTGTATCCCTTGGACCTTCCCATTGACGATGAAACACAGAAATTGCATCGGAATTAAATATAAGACACACAATGCCGACTTAAGTACAGGAAGACTGAGTCTATCTACTGTCTATGTTTTGAGCGTTTCCTGTGTCACCAGTTTTACATTCCGATGCACCTCTGAAGGTTTATTGTATCCCTTGGACCTTACCATTGACGATGAAACACAGAAATTACATCGGAATTAAAAAATAAGACACACAATGCCGACTTAAGTGCAGGAAGACTGAGTCTACCTCCTGTCTATGATTTGAGCGATTCCTGTGTCACCAGTCTTACATTCCGATGCACTTCTGCAGATTTACTGTATCGCATGGACCTTCCCATTGACGATGAAAAACAGAAATTGCATCGGAATTAAATATAAGAGACACAATGCCGACTTAAGTATAGGAAGACTGAATCTTCGTACTGTCTATGTTTTGAGCGTTTCCTCTGTCACCAGTTTTACATTCCGATGCACCTCTCCAGGTTTACTGTATCCATGGGACCTTCACATAGACGATGAAACACAGAAATTGCATCGGAATTAAATATAAGAGACACAACGCCGACATAAGTACAAGAAAACTGAGTCTTCTTACGGGATATGTTTTGAGCGTTTCCTGTGTCACCAGTTTTACATTCCGACGCACCTCTGGAGGTTTACTGTATCCCTTGTACCTTCCCATTGGCGATAAAACACAGAAATTGCATCGGAATTAAATATAAGAGACACAATGACGTCTTAAGTACAGGAAGACTGAGTCTTCCTACTGTCTATGTTTTGAGCGTTTCCTGTGTCACCAGTTTTACATTATGATGCACCTCTGCAGGTTTAATGTATCCCTTGGACCTTCACAGTGATGATGAATCACAGCAATTGCTTTGGAATTAAATATAAGAGACACAATGCCGACTTAAGTACAGGAAGACTGAGTCTTAGTACTGTCTATGTTTGAGCGTTTCCTGTTTCATCAGTTTTACATTCCGATGCACCTCTGGAAGTTTACCGTATCCCTTGGATCTTCACAGTGACGATGAAAAACAGAAATTCCATCGGAATTAAATAAAAGAGACACAATGCCTACTTAAGAACAGGAAGACTGGGTCTTCTTACTGTCTATGTTTTTTAGCGTTTCCATTGTCACCAGTTTTACATTCCGATGCACCTTTGCAGGTTTACTGTATCCCTTGGGCCTTCCCATTGACGATGAAACACAGGAATTGAATCGGAATTAAATATAAGAGACACAATGCCTACTTAAGAACAAGAAGACTGAGTCCTCCTACTGTCTATGTTTTTTAGCGTTTCCTGTGTCACCAGTTTTACATTCCGATGTACCTCTGCAGGTTTACCTTATCCCTTGGACCTTAACAGTGACGATGAAGCACAGCAATTGCTTTGGAATTAAATATAAGAGACACAATGCCGACTTAAGTACAGGAAGACTGAGTCTTCCTACTGTCTATGTTTTGAGCGTTTCCTGTGTCACCAGTTTTACATTCCGATGCACCTCTGCAGGTTTACTGTTTACCCTTGGACCTTCCCATTGACGATGAAACACAGAAATTGCATCGGAATTAAATATAAGAGGCACAATGCCGACTTAAGTACAGGAAGACTGAGTCTTCCTACTGTCTATGTTTTGAGCGTTTCCTGTGTCACCAGTTTTACATTCCGATGCACCTCTGCAGGTTTTCTGTATCCCTTGTACCTTCACAATGATGATGAAGCAGAGATATTCCATCGGAATTAAATATAAGAGACACAATGCCGACTTAAGTACAGGAAGACTGAGTCTATCTACTGTCTATGTTTTGAGCGTTTCCTGTGTCACCAGTTTTACATTCCGATGCACCTCTGAAGGTTTATTGTATCCCTTGGACCTTCCCATTGACGATGAAACACAGAAATTGCATCGGAATGAAATATAAGACACACAATGCCGACTTAAGTAAAGGAAAACTGAGTCTACCTCCTATCTATGATTTGAGCGATTCCTGTGTCACCAGTCTTACATTACGATGCACTTCTGCAGATTTACTGTATCGCATGGACCTTCCCATTGACGATGAAAAATAGAAATTGCATCGGAATTAAATATAAGAGACACAATGCCGACTTAAGTATAGGAAGACTGAATCTTCGTACTGTCTATGTTTTGAGCGTTTCCTCTGTCACCAGTTTTACATTCCGATGCACCTCTCCAGGTTTACTGTATCCATGGGACCTTCCCATTGACGATGAAACACAGAAATTGCATCGGAATTAAATATAAGACACACAATGCCGACTTAAGTACAGGAAGACTGAGTCTACCTGCTGTCTATGATTTGAGCGATTCCTGTGTCACCAGTCTTACATTCCGATGCACTTCTGCAGATTTACTGTATCGCATGGACCTTCCCATTGACGATGAAAAACAGAAATTGCATCGGAATTAAATATAAGAGACACAATGCCGACTTAAGTATAGGAAGACTGTATCTTCGTACTGTCTATGTTTTGAGCGTTTCCTGTGTCACCAGTTTTACATTCCGATGCACCTCTGCAGGTTTACTGTATCCCTTGTACCTTCACAATGATGATGAAGCAGAGATATTCCATCGGAATTAAATATAAGAGACACAATGACGACTTAAGTACAGGAAGACTGAGTCTATCTACTGTCTATGATTTGAGCGTTTCCTGTGTCACCAGTTTTACATTCCGATGCACCTCTGAAGGTTTATTGTATCCCTTGGACCTTCCCATTGACGATGAAACACAGAAATTGCATCGGAATTAAATATAAGACACACAATGCCGACTTAAGTACAGGAAGACTGAGTCTATCTACTGTCTATGTTTTGAGCGTTTCCTGTGTCACCAGTTTTACATTCCGATGCACCTCTGAAGGTTTATTGTATCCCTTGGACCTTACCATTGACGATGAAACACAGAAATTGCATCGGAATTAAATATAAGACACACAATGCCGACTTAAGTACAGGAAGACTGAGTCTACCTCCTGTCTATGATTTGAGCGATTCCTGTGTCACCAGTTATACATTCCGATGCACCTCTGCAGGTTTACCTTATCCCTTGGACCCTAACAGTGACGATGAAACACAGCAATTGCTTTGGAATTATATATAAGAGACACAATGCCGAATTAAGTACAGGAAGACTGAGTCTTCCTACTGTCTATGTTTTGAGCGTTTCCTGTGTCACCAGTTTTACATTGCGATGCACCTCTGCTGGTTTACTGTTTACCCTTGGACCTTCCCATTGACGCTGAAACACAGAAATTGCATCGGAATTAAATATAAGAGGCACAATGCCGACTTAAGAACAGGAAGACTGAGTCCTCCTACTGTCTATGTTTTTTAGCGTTTCCTGTGTCACCAGTTTTACATTCCGATGCACCTCTGCAGGTTTACTGTCTCTCTTGGGCATTCCCATTGACGATGAAACACAGAAATTGCATCGGAATTAAATATAAGAGTCACAATGCCGACTTAAGTACAGGAAGACTGAGTCTTCCTACTGTCTATGTTTTGAGCGTTTCCTGTGTCACCAGTTTTGCATTCCGATGCACCTCTGCAGGTTTATTGAACCCATTGGACCTTCCCATTGACGATGAAACAGAGAAATTGCATCGGAATTAAATATAAGAGACTCAACGCCGACTTAAGTACAGGAAAACTGAGTCTTCTTACGGTGTATGTTTGAGCGCTTCCTGTGTCACCAGTTTTACATTCCGACGCACCTCTGCAGGTTTACTGTATCCCTCGGACCTTCCCATTGGCGATGAAACACGGAAATTGCATCGGAATTAAATATAAGAGACACAATGCCGACTTAAGTACAGGAAGACTGAGTCTTCGTACTGTCTATGCTTTGAGCGTTTCCTGTGTCACCAGTTTTACATTCCGATGCACCTCTCCAGGTTTACTGTATCCATTGGACCTTCCGTTTGACGATGAAACACAAATATTGCATCGGAATTAAATATTAGAGACACAATGCCGACTTAAGAACAGGAAGACTGAGTCATCCTACTGTCTATGTTTTGAGCGTTTCCTGTGTCACCAGTTTTACATTCCGATGCACCTCTGCAGGTTTACTGTATCAATTGGACCTTCCCATTGACGATGAAACACAGAAATTGCATCGGAATTAAATATAAGAGACACAACGCCGACATAAGTACAAGAAAACTGAATCTTCTTACGGGCTATGTTTTGAGCGTTTCCTGTGTCACCAGTTTTACATTCCGACGCACCTCTGGAGGTTTACTGTATCCTTTGGACCTTCCCATTGGCGATGAAACACAGAAATTGCATCGGAATTAAATATAAGAGACACAATGACGTCTTAAGTACAGGAAGACTGAGTCTTCCTACTGTCTATGTTTTGAGCGTTTCCTGTGTCACCAGTTTTACATTCTGATGCACCTCTGCAGGTTTACTGTATCCCTTGGACCTTCACAGTGATGATGAATCACGGCAGTTGCTTTGGAATTAAATAGAAGAGACACAATGACCTCTTAAGTACAGGAAGACTGAGTCTTCCTACTGTCTATGTTTTGAGCGTTTCCTGTATCACCAGCTTTACGTTCCGATGCACCTCTGCAGGTTTACTGTATCCCTTGGACCTTCACAATGATGATGACGCAGAGAAATTCCATCGGAATTAAATATAAGAGACATAATGCCTACTTAAGTACAGGAAGACTGAGTCTTCCTACTGTCTATGTTTGAGCGTTTCCTGTTTCACCAGTTTTACATTCCGATGCACCTCCTCAGGTTTACTGTATCCCTTGGGCCTTCCCATTGACGATGAAACACAGAAATTTTATCGGAATTAAATATAAGAGACACAATGCCGACTTAAGTACAGGTAGACTGAGCCTTCCTACTGTCTATGTTTTGAGCGTTTCCTGTGTCACCAGTTATATATTCCGATGCACCTCTGCAGCTTTACCTTATCCCTTGGACCTTAACAGTGACGATGAAAGACAGCAATTGCTTTGGAGTTAAATATAAGAGACACAATGCCGACTTAAGTACAGGAAGACTGAGTCTTCCTACTGTCTATGTTTTGAGCGTTTCCTGTGTCACCAGTTTTACATTCCGATGCACCTCTGCAGGTTTACTGTTTACCCTTGTACCTTCCCATTGACGATGAAACACAGAAATTGCATCGGAATTAAATATAAGAGGCACAATGCCGACTTAAGTACAGGAAGACTGAGTCTTGCTACTGTCTATGTTTTGAGCGTTTCCTGTGTCACCAGTTTTACATTCCGATGCAGCTCTGCAAGTTTACTGTATCCCTTGGACCTTCACAGTGACGATGAAACACAGAAACTGCATCGGAATTAAATAATAGAGACACAATGCCGACTTAAGAACAGGAAGACTGAGTCCTCCTACTGTCTATGTTTTTTAGCGTTTCCTGTGTCACCAGTTTTACATTCCGATGCACCTCTGCAGGTTTACTGTCTCTCTTGGGCATTCCCATTAACGATGAAACACAGAAATTGCATCGGAATTAAATATAAGAGTCACAATGCCGACTTAAGTACAGGAAGACTGAGTCTTCCTACTGTCTATGTTTTGAGCGTTTCCTGTGTCACCAGTTTTGCATTCCGATGCACCTCTGCAGGTTTATTGAACCCATTGGACCTTCCCATTGACGATGAAACAGAGAAATTGCATCGGAATTAAATATAAGAGACACAACGCCGACTTAAGTACAGGAAGACTGAGTCTTCGTACTGTCCATGTTTTGAGCGTTTCCTGTGTCACCAGTTTTACATTCCGATGCACCTCTCCAGGTTTACTGTATCCATTGGAACTTCCCATTGACGATGAACCACAAATTTTGCATCGCAATTAAATATTAGAGACACAATGCCGACTTAAGAACAGGAAGACTGAGTCATCCTACTGTCTATGTTTTGAGCGTTTCCTGTGTCACCAGTTTTACATTCCGATGCACCTCTGCAGGTTTACTGTATCCATTGGACCTTCCCATTGACGATGAAACACAGATATTGCATCGGAATTAAATATAAGAGACACAAAGCCGACATAAGTACAAGAAAACTGAGTCTTCTTACGGGCTATGTTTTGAGCGTTTCCTGTGTTACCAGTTTTACATTCCGACGCACCTCTGGAGGTTTACTGTATCCCTTGGACCTACCCATTGGCGATGAAACACAGAAATTGCATCAGAATTAAATATAAGAGACACAATGACGTCTTAAGTACAGGAAGACTGAGTCTTCCTACTGTCTATGTTTTGAGCGTTTCCTGTGTCACCAGTTTTACATTCTGATGCACCTCTGCAGGTTTAATGTATCCCTTGGACCTTCACAGTGATGATGAATCACAGCAATTGCTTTGGAATTAAATATAAGAGACACAATGACGTCTTAAGTACAGGAAGACTGAGTCTTCCTACTGTCTATGTTTTGGGCGTTTCCTGTGTCACCAGTTTTACGTTGCGATGCACCTCTGCAGGTTTACTGTATCCCTTGGACCTTCACAATGACGATGACGCAGAGAAATTCCGTCGGAATTAAATATAAGAGACATAATGCCGACTTAAGTACAGGAAGACTGAGTCTTAGTACTGTCTATGTTTGAGCGTTTCCTGTTTCACCAGTTTTACATTCCGATGCACCTCTGGAAGTTTACTGTATCCCTTGGATCTTTACAGTGACGATGAAAGACAGAAATTCCATCGGAATTAAATAAAAGAGTCACAATGCCTACTTAAGAACAGGAAGACTGAGTCATCCTACTATCTATGTTTTTTAGCGTTTCCTTTGTCACCAGTTTTACATTCCGATGCACCTCTGCAGGTTTACTGTATCCCTTGGGCCTTCCCATTGACGATGAAACACAGGAATTGAATCGGAATTAAATATAAGAGACACAATGCCGACTTAAGTACAGGAAGACTGAGTCCTCCTACTGTCTATGTTTTTTAGCGTTTCCTGTGTCACCAGTTTTACATTCCGATGCACCTCTGCAGGTTTACCTTATCCCTTGGACCTTAACAGTGACGATGAAACACAGCAATTGCTTTGGAATTAAATATAAGAGACTCAATGCCGACTTAAGTACAGGAAGACTGAGTCTTCCTACTGTCTATGTTTTGAGCGTTTCCTGTGTCACCAGTTTTACATTCTGATGCACCTCTGCAGGTTTACTGTTTACCCTTGGACCTTCCCATTGACGATGAAACACAGAAATTGCATCGGAATTAAATATAAGAGGCACAATGCCGACATAAATACAGGAAGACTGAGTCTTCCTACTGTCTATGTTTTGAGCGTTTCCTGTGTCACCAGTTTTACATTCCGATGCCCCTCTGAAGGTTTATTGTATCCCTTGGACCTTCCCATTGACGATGAAGCACAGAAATTGCATCGGAATTAAATATAAGACACACAATGGCGACTTAAGTACAGGAAGACTGAGTCTACCTCCTGTCTATGATTTGAGCGATTCCTGTGTCACCAGTCTCACATTCCGATTCACTTCTGCAGATTTACTGTATCGCATGGACCTTCCCATTGACGATGAAAAACAGAAATTGCATCGGAATTAAATATAAGAGACACAATGCCGACTTAAGTATAGGAAGACTGAATCTTTGTACTGTCTATGTTTTGATCGTTTCCTCTGTCACCAGTTTTACATTCCGATGCACCTCTGCAGGTTTACTGTTTACCCTTGGACCCTCCCATTGACGATGAAACACAGAAATTGCATCGGAATTAAATATAAGAGGCACAATGCCGACTTAAGTACAGGAAGACTGAGTCTTCCTACTGTCTATGTTTTGAGCGTTTCCTGTGTCACCAGTTTTACATTCCGATGCAGCTCTGCAAGTTTACCGTATCCCTTGGACCTTCACAGTGACGATGAAACACAGAAACTGCATCGGAATTAAATAATAGAGACACAATGCCGACTTATGAACAGGAAGACTGAGTCCTCCTACTGTCTATGTTTTTTAGCGTTTCCTGTATCACCAGATTTACGTTCCGATGCACCTCTGCAGGTTTACTGTATCCCTTGGACCTTCACAATGATTATGACGCAGAGAAATTCCATCGGAATTAAATATAAGAGACATAATGCCTACTTAAGTACAGGAAGACTGAGTCTTCCTACTGTCTATGTTTGAGCGTTTCCTGTTTCACCAGTTTTACATTCCGATGCACCTCCTCAGGTTTACTGTATCCCTTGGGCCTTCCCATTGACGATGAAACACAGAAATTTTATCGGAATTAAATATAAGAGACACAATGCCGACTTAAGTACAGGAAGACTGAGCCTTCCTACTGTCTATGTTTTGAGCGTTTCCTGTGTCACCAGTTATACATTCCGATGCACCTCTGCAGCTTTACCTTATCCCTTGGACCTTAACAGTGACGATGAAACACAGCAATTGCTTTGGAATTAAATATAAGAGACACAATGCCGACTTAAGTACAGGAAGACTGAGTCTTCGTACTGTCTATGTTTTGAGCGTTTCCTGTGTCACCAATTTTACATTCCGATGCACCTCTGCAGGTTTACTGTTTACCCTTGTACCTTCCCATTGACGATGAAACACAGAAATTGCATCGGAATTAAATATAAGAGGCACAATGCCGACTTAAGTACAGGAAGACTGAGTCTTCCTACTGTCTATGTTTTGAGCGTTTCCTGTGTCACCAGTTTTACATTCCGATGCAGCTCTGCAAGTTTACTGTATCCCTTGGACCTTCACAGTGACGATGAAACACAGAAACTGCATCGGAATTAAATAAAAGAGACACAATGCCGACTTAAGAACAGGAAGACTGAGTCCTCCTACTGTCTATGTTTTTTAGCGTTTCCTGTGTCACCAGTTTTACATTCCGATGCACCTCTGCAGGTTTACTGTCTCTCTTGGGCATTCCCATTGACGATGAAACACAGAAATTGCATCGGAATTAAATATAAGAGTCACAATGCCGACTTAAGTACAGGAAGACTGAGTCTTCCTACTGTCTATGTTTTGAGCGTTTCCTGTGTCACCAGTTTTGCATTCCGATGCACCTCTGCAGGTTTATTGAACGCATTGGACCTTCCCATTGACGATGAAACAGAGAAATTGCATCGGAATTAAATATAAGAGACACAACGCCGACTTAAGTACAGGAAGACTGAGTCTTCTTACGGTGTATGTTTGAGCGCTTCCTGTGTCACCAGTTTTACATTCCGGCGAACCTCTGCAGGTTTACTGTATCCATTGGACCTTCCCATTGACGATGAAACACAAATTTTGCATCGGAATTAAATATTAGAGACACAATGCCGACTTAAGAACAGGAAGACTGAGTCATCCTACTGTCTATGTTTTGAGCGTTTCCTGTGTCACCAGTTTTACATTCCGATGCACCTCTGCAGGTTTACTGTATCCATTGGACCTTCCCATTGACGATGAAACACAGAAATTGCATCGGAATTAAATATAAGAGACACAAAGCCGACATAAGTACTTGAAAACTGAGTCTTCTTACGGGCTATGTTTTGAGCGTTTCCTGTGTCACCAGTTTTACATTCCGACGCACCTCTGGAGGTTTACTGTATCCCTCGGACCTACCCATTGGCGATGAAACACAGAAATTGCATCGGAATTAAATATAAGAGACACAATGACGTCTTAAGTACAGGAAGACTGAGTCTTCCTACTGTCTATGTTTTGAGCGTTTCCTGTGTCACCAGTTTTACATTCTGATGCACCTCTGCAGGTTTAATGTATCCCTTGGACCTTCACAGTGATGATGAATCACAGCAATTGCTTTGGAATGAAATATAAGAGACACAATGACGTCTTAAGTACAGGAAGACTGAGTCTTCCTACTGTCTATGTTTTGGTCGTTTCCTGTGTCACCAGTTTTACGTTGCGATGCACCTCTGCAGGTTTACTGTATCCCTTGGACCTTCACAATGACGATGACGCAGAGAAATTCCGTCGGAATTAAATATAAGAGACATAATGCCGACTTAAGTACAGGAAGACTGAGTCTTAGTACTGTCTATGTTTGAGCGTTTCCTGTTTCACCAGTTTTACATTCCGATGCACCTCTGGAAGTTCACTGTATCCCTTGGATCTTTACAGTGACGATGAAAGACAGAAATTCCATCGGAATTAAATAAAAGAGACACAATGCCTACTTAAGAACAGGAAGACTGAGTCTTCCTACTGTCTATGTTTTTTAGCGTTTCCTTTGTCACCAGTTTTACATTCCGATGCACCTCTGCAGGTTTACTGTATCCCTTGGGCCTTCCCATTGACGATGAAACACAGGAATTGAATCGGAATTAAATATAAGAGACACAATGCCGACTTAAGTACAGGAAGACGGAGTCCTCCTACTGTCTATGTTTTTTAGCGTTTCCTGTGTCACCAGTTTTACATTCCGATGCACCTCTGCAGGTTTACCTTATCCCTTGGACCTTAACAGTGACGATGAAACACAGCAATTGCTTTGGAATTAAATATAAGAGACTCAATGCCGACTTAAGTACAGGAATACTGAGTCTTCCTACTGTCTATGTTTTGAGCGTTTCCTGTGTCACCAGTTTTACATTCTGATGCACCTCTGCAGGTTTACTGTTTACCCTTGGACCTTCCCATTGACGATGAAACACAGAGATTGCATCGGAATTAAATATAAGAGGCACAATGCCGACATAAATACAGGAAGACTGAGTCTTCCTACTGTCTATGTTTTGAGCGTTTCCTGTGTCACCAGTTTTACATTCCGATGCCCCTCTGAAGGTTTATTGTATCCCTTGGACCTTCCCATTGACGATGAAACACAGAAATTGCATCGGAATTAAATATAAGACACACAATGGCGACTTAAGTACAGGAAGACAGAGTCTACCTCCTGTCTATGATTTGAGCGATTCCTGTGTCACCAGTCTCACATTCCGATGCACATCTGCAGATTTACTGTATCGCATGGACCTTCCCATTGACGATGAAAAACAGAAATTGCATCGGAATTAAATATAAGAGACACAATGCCGACTTAAGTATAGGAAGACTGAATCTTTGTACTGTCTATGTTTTGAGCGTTTCCTCTGTCACCAGTTTTACATTCCGATGCACCTCTGCAGGTTTACTGTTTACCCTTGGACCCTCCCATTGACGATGAAACACAGAAATTGCATCGGAATTAAATATAAGAGGCACAATGCCGACTTAAGTACAGGAAGACTGAGTCTTCCTACTGTCTATGTTTTGAGCGTTTCCTGTGTCACCAGTTTTACATTCCGATGCAGCTCTGCAAGTTTACTGTATCCCTTGTACCTTCACAGTGACGATGAAACACAGAAACTGCATCGGAATTAAATAAAAGAGACACAATGCCGACTTAAGAACAGGAAGACTGAGTCCTCCTACTGTCTATGTTTTTTAGCGTTTCCTGTGTCACCAGTTTTACATTCCGATGCACCTCTGCAGGTTTACTGTCTCTCTTGGGCATTCCCATTGACGATGAAACACAGAAATTGCATCGGAATTAAATATAAGAGTCACAATGCCGACTTAAGTACAGGAAGACTGAGTCTTCCTACTGTCTATGTTTTGAGCGTTTCCTGTGTCACCAGTTTTGCATTCCGATGCACCTCTGCAGGTTTATTGAACCCATTGGACCTTCCCATTGACGATGAAACAGAGAAATTGCATCGGAATTAAATATAAGATACACAACGCCGACTTAAGTACAGGAAGACTGAGTCTTCTTACGGTGTATTTTTGAGCGCTTCCAGTGTCACCAGTTTTACATTCCGATGAACCTCTGCAGGTTTACTGTATCCATTGGACCTTCCCATTGACGATGAGACACAGAAATTGCATCGGAATTAAATATAAGAGACCCAACGCCGACATAAGTACAAGAAAACTGAGTCTTCTTACGGGCTATGTTTTGAGCGTTTCCTGTGTCACCAGTTTTACATTCCGACGCACCTCTGGAGGTTTACTGTATCCCTTGGACCTACCCATTGGCGATGAAACACAGAAATTGCATCGGAATTAAATATAAGAGACACAATGACGTCTTAAGTACAGGAAGACTGAGTCTTCCTACTGTCTATGTTTTGAGCGTTTCCTGTTTCACCAGTTTTACATTCCGATGCACCTCTGGAAGTTTACTGTATCCCTTGGATCTTTACAGTGACGATGAAAGACAGAAATTCCATCGGAATTAAATAAAAGAGACACAATGCCTACTTAAGAACAGGAAGACTGAGTCTTCCTACTGTCTATGTTTTTTAGCGTTTCCTTTGTCACCAAATTTAACATTCCGATGCACCTCTGCAGGTTTACTGTATCCATTGGACCTTCCCATTGACGATGAAACACAGATATTGCATCGGAATTAATTATAAGACACACAATGCCGACTTAAGTACAGGAAGACTGAGTCTACCTCCTGTCTATGATTTGAGCGATTCCTGTCTCCAGTCTTACATTCCGATGCACTTCTGCAGATTTACTGTATCGCATGGACCTTCCCATTGACGATGAAAAACAGAAATTGCATCGGAATTAAATATAAGAGACACAATGCCGACTTAAGTATAGGAAGACTGAATCTTCGTACTGTCTATGTTTTGAGCGTTTCCTCTGTCACCAGTTTTACATTCCGATGCACCTCTCCAGGTTTACTGTATCCATGGGACCTTCACATAGACGATGAAACACAGAAATTGCATCGGAATTAAATATAAGAGACACAACGCCGACATAAGTACAAGAAAACTGAGTCTTCTTACGGGTTATGTTTTGAGCGTTTCCTGTGTCACCAGTTTTACATTCCGACGCACCTCTGGAGGTTTACTGTATCCCTTGTACCTTCCCATTGGCGATAAAACACAGAAATTGCATCGGAATTAAATATAAGAGACACAATGACGTCTTAAGTACAGGAAGACTGAGTCTTCCTACTGTCTATGTTTTGAGCGTTTCCTGTGTCACCAGTTTTACATTATGATGCACCTCTGCAGGTTTAATGTATCCCTTGGACCTTCACAGTGATGATGAATCACAGCAATTGCTTTGGAATTAAATATAAGAGACACAATGCCGACTTAAGTACAGGAAGACTGAGTCTTAGTACGGTCTATGTTTGAGCGTTTCCTGTTTCATCAGTTTTACATTCCGATGCACCTCTGGAAGTTTACCGTATCCCTTGGATCTTCACAGTGACGATGAAAAACAGAAATTCCATCGGAATTAAATAAAAGAGACACAATGCCTACTTAAGAACAGGAAGACTGGGTCTTCTTACTGTCTATGTTTTTTAGCGTTTCCTTTGTCACCAGTTTTACATTCCGATGCACCTTTGCAGGTTTACTGTATCCCTTGGGCCTTCCCATTGACGATGAAACACAGGAATTGAATCGGAATTAAATATAAGAGACACAATGCCGACTTAAGTACAGGAAGACTGAGTCCTCCTACTGTCTATGTTTTTTAGCGTTTCCTGTGTCACCAGTTTTACATTCCGATGTACCTCTGCAGGTTTACCTTATCCCTTGGACCTTAACAGTGACGATGAAACACAGCAATTACTTTGGAATTAAATATAAGAGACACAATGCCGACTTAAGTACAGGAAGACTGAATCTTCCTATTGTCTATGTTTTGAGCGTTTCCTGTGTCACCAGTTTTACATTCCGATGCACCTCTGCAGGTTTACTGTTTACCCTTGGACCTTCCCATTGACGATGAAACACAGAAATTGCATCGGAATTAAATATAAGAGGCACAATGCCGACTTAAGTACAGGAAGACTGAGTCTTCCTACTGTCTATGTTTTGAGCGTTTCCTGTGTCACCAGTTTTACATTCCGATGCACCTCTGCAGGTTTACTGTATCCCTTGTACCTTCACAATGATGATGAAGCAGAGATATTCCATCGGAATTAAATATAAGAGACACAATGCCGACTTAAGTACAGGAAGACTGAGTCTATCTACTGTCTATGTTTTGAGCGTTTCCTGTGTCACCAGTTTTACATTCCGATGCACCTCTGAAGGTTTATTGTATCCCTTGGACCTTCCCATTGACGATGAAACACAGAAATTGCATCGGAATTAAATATAAGACACACAATGCCGACTTAAGTAAAGGAAGACTGAGTCTACCTCCTGTCTATGATTTGAGCGATTCCTGTGTCACCAGTCTTACATTACGATGCACTTCTGCAGATTTACTGTATCGCATGGACCTTCCCATTGACGATGAAAAATAGAAATTGCATCGGAATTAAATATAAGAGACACAATGCCGACTTAAGTATAGGAAGACTGAATCTTCGTACTGTCTATGTTTTGAGCGTTTCCTCTGTCACCAGTTTTACATTCCGATGCACCTCTCCAGGTTTACTGTATCCATGGGACCTTCCCATTGACGATGAAACACTGAAATTGCATCGGAATTAAATATAAGACACACAATGCCGACTTAAGTACAGGAAGACTGAGTCTACCTCCTGTCTATGATTTGAGCGATTCCTGTGTCACCAGTCTTACATTCCGATGCACTTCTGCAGATTTACTGTATCGCATGGACCTTCCCATTGACGATGAAAAACAGAAATTGCATCGGAATTAAATATAAGAGACACAATGCCGACTTAAGTATAGGAAGACTGAATCTTCGTACTGTCTATGTTTTTAGCGTTTCCTGTGTCACCAGTTTTACATTCCGATGCACCTCTGCAGGTTTACTGATTCCCTTGTACCTTCACAATGATGATGAAGCAGAGATATTCCATCGGAATTAAATATAAGAGACACAATGACGACTTAAGTACAGGAAGACTGAGTCTATCTACTGTCTATGTTTTGAGCGTTTCCTGTGTCACCAGTTTTACATTCCGATGCACCTCTGAAGGTTTATTGTATCCCTTGGACCATCCCATTGACGATGAAACACAGAAATTGCATCGGAATTAAATATAAGACACACAATGCCGACTTAAGTACAGGAAGACTGAGTCTATCTACTGTCTATGTTTTGAGCGTTTCCTGTGTCACCAGTTTTACATTGCGATGCACCTCTGCAGGTTTACTGTTTACCCTTGGACATTCCCATTGACGATGAAACACAGAAATTGCATCGGAATTAAATATAAGAGGCACAATGCCGACTTAAGAACAGGAAGACTGAGTCCTCCTACTGTCTATGTTTTTTAGCGTTTCCTGTGTCACCAGTTTTACATTCCGATGCACCTCTGCAGGTTTACTGTCTCTCTTGGGCATTCCCATTGACGATGAAACACAGAAATTGCATCGGAATTAAATATAAGAGTCACAATGCCGACTTAAGTACAGGAAGACTGAGTCTTCCTACTGTCTATGTTTTGAGCGTTTCCTGTGTCACCAGTTTTGCATTCCGATGCACCTCTGCAGTTTTATTGAACCCATTGGACCTTCCCATTGACGATGAAACAGGAATTGCATCGGAATTAAATATAAGAGACTCAATGCCGACTTAAGTACAGGAAAACTGAGTCTTCTTACGGTGTATGTTTGAGCGCTTCCTGTGTCACCAGTTTTACATTCCGACGCACCTCTGCAGGTTTACTGTATCCCTCGGACCTTCCCATTGGCGATGAAACACAGAAATTGCATCGGAATTAAATATAAGAGACACAATGCCGACTTAAGTACAGGAAGACGGAGTCTTCGTACTGTCTATGCTTTGAGCGTTTCCTGTGTCACCAGTTTTACATTCCGATGCACCTCTCCAGGTTTACTGTATCCATTGGACCTTCCCTTTGACGATGAAACACAAATATTGCATCGGAATTAAATATTAGAGACACAATGCCGACTTAAGAACAGGAAGACTGAGTCATCCTACTGTCTATGTTTTGAGCGTTTCCTGTGTCACCAGTTTTACATTCCGATGCACCTCTGCAGGTTTACTGTATCAATTGGACCTTCCCATTGACGATGAAACACAGAAATTGCATCGGAATTAAATATAAGAGACACAACGCCGACATAAGTACAAGAAAACTGAATCTTCTTACGGGCTATGTTTTGAGCGTTTCCTGTGTCACCAGTTTTACATTCCGACGCACCTCTGGAGGTTTACTGTATCCTTTGGACCTTCCCATTGGCGATGAAACACAGAAATTGCATCGGAATTAAATATAAGAGACACAATGACGTCTTAAGTACAGGAAGACTGAGTCTTCCTACTGTCTATGTTTTGAGCGTTTCCTGTGTCACCAGTTTTACATTCTGATGCACCTCTGCAGGTTTACTGTATCCCTTGGACCTTCACAGTGATGATGAATCACAGCAGTTGCTTTGGAATTAAATAGAAGAGACACAATGACCTCTTAAGTACAGGAAGACTGAGTCTTCCTACTGTCTATGTTTTGAGCGTTTCCTGTGTCACCAGTTTTACATTCTGATGCATCTCTGCAGGTTTACTGTATCCCTTGGACCTTCACAGTGATGATGAATCACAGCAGTTGCTTTGGAATTAAATAGAAGAGACACAATGACCTCTTAAGTACTGGAAGACTGAGTCTTCCTACTGTCTATGTTTTGAGCGTTTCCTGTATCACCAGTTTTACGTTCCGATGCACCTCTGCAGGTTTACTGTATCCCTTGGACCTTCACAATGATGATGACGCAGAGAAATTCCATCGGAATTAAATATAAGAGACATAATGCCTACTTAAGTACAGGAAGACTGAGTCTTCCTACTGTCTATGTTTGAGCGTTTCCTGTTTCACCAGTTTTACATTCCGATGCACCTCCTCAGGTTTACTGTATCCCTTGGGCCTTCCCATTGACGATGAAACACAGAAATTTTATCGGAATTAAATATAAGAGACACAATGCCGACTTAAGTACAGGTAGACTGAGCCTTCCTACTGTCTATGTTTTGAGCGTTTCCTGTGTCACCAGTTATATATTCCGATGCACCTCTGCAGCTTTACCTTATCCCTTGGACCTTAACAGTGACGATGAAACACAGCAATTGCTTTGGAATTAAATATAAGAGACACAATGCCGACTTAAGTACAGGAAGACTGAGTCTTCCTACTGTCTATGTTTTGAGCGTTTCCTGTGTCACCAGTTTTACATTCCGATGCACCTCTGCAGGTTTACTGTTTACCCTTGTACCTTCCCATTGACGATGAAACACAGAAATTGCATCGGAATTAAATATAAGAGGCACAATGCCGACTTAAGTACAGGAAGACTGAGTCTTCCTACTGTCTATGTTTTGAGCGTTTCCTGTGTCACCAGTTTTACATTCCGATGCAGCTCTGCAAGTTTACTGTATCCCTTGGACCTTCACAGTGACGATGAAACACAGAAACTGCATCGGAATTAAATAAAAGAGACACAATGCCGACTTAAGAACAGGAAGACTGAGTCCTCCTACTGTCTATGTTTTTTAGCGTTTCCTGTGTCACCAGTTTTACATTCCGATGCACCTCTGCAGGTTTACTGTCTCTCTTGGGCATTCCCATTGACGATGAAACACAGAAATTGCATCGGAATTAAATATAAGAGTCACAATGCCGACTTAAGTACAGGAAGACTGAGTCTTCCTACTGTCTATGTTTTGAGCGTTTCCTGTGTCACCAGTTTTACATTCCGATGCACCTCTCCAGGTTTACTGTATCCATTGGACCTTCCCATTGACGATGAACCACAAATTTTGCATCGGAATTAAATATTAGAGACACAATGCCGACTTAAGAACAGGAAGACTGAGTCATCCTACTGTCTATGTTTTGAGCGTTTCCTGTGTCACCAGTTTTACATTCCGATGCACCTCTGCAGGTTTACTGTATCCATTGGACCTTCCCATTGGCGATGAAACACAGAAATTGCATCGGAATTAAATATAAGAGACACAAAGCCGACATAAGTACAAGAAAACTGAGTCTTCTTACGGGCTATGTTTTGAGCGTTTCCTGTGTCACCAGTTTTACATTCCGACGCACCTCTGGAGGTTTACTGTATCCCTTGGACCTACCCATTGGCGATGAAACACAGAAATTGCATCAGAATTAAATATAAGAGACACAATGACGTCTTAAGTACAGGAAGACTGAGTCTTCCTACTGTCTATGTTTTGAGCGTTTCCTGTGTCACCAGTTTTACATTCTGATGCACCTCTGCAGGTTTAATGTATCCCTTGGACCTTCACAGTGATGATGAATCACAGCAATTGCTTTGGAATTAAATATAAGAGACACAATGACGTCTTAAGTACAGGAAGACTGAGTCTTCCTACTGTCTATGTTTTGAGCGTTTCCTGTGTCACCAGTTTTACATTGCGATGCACCTCTGCAGGTTTACTGTTTACCCTTGGACATTCCCATTGACGATGAAACACAGAAATTGCATCGGAATTAAATATAAGAGGCACAATGCCGACTTAAGAACAGGAAGACTGAGTCCTCCTACTGTCTATGTTTTTTAGCGTTTCCTGTGTCACCAGTTTTACATTCCGATGCACCTCTGCAGGTTTACTGTCTCTCTTGGGCATTCCCATTGACGATGAAACACAGAAATTGCATCGGAATTAAATATAAGAGTCACAATGCCGACTTAAGTACAGGAAGACTGAGTCTTCCTACTGTCTATGTTTTGAGCGTTTCCTGTGTCACCAGTTTTGCATTCCGATGCACCTCTGCAGTTTTATTGAACCCATTGGACCTTCCCATTGACGATGAAACAGGAATTGCATCGGAATTAAATATAAGAGACTCAATGCCGACTTAAGTACAGGAAAACTGAGTCTTCTTACGGTGTATGTTTGAGCGCTTCCTGTGTCACCAGTTTTACATTCCGACGCACCTCTGCAGGTTTACTGTATCCCTCGGACCTTCCCATTGGCGATGAAACACAGAAATTGCATCGGAATTAAATATAAGAGACACAATGCCGACTTAAGTACAGGAAGACGGAGTCTTCGTACTGTCTATGCTTTGAGCGTTTCCTGTGTCACCAGTTTTACATTCCGATGCACCTCTCCAGGTTTACTGTATCCATTGGACCTTCCCTTTGACGATGAAACACAAATATTGCATCGGAATTAAATATTAGAGACACAATGCCGACTTAAGAACAGGAAGACTGAGTCATCCTACTGTCTATGTTTTGAGCGTTTCCTGTGTCACCAGTTTTACATTCCGATGCACCTCTGCAGGTTTACTGTATCAATTGGACCTTCCCATTGACGATGAAACACAGAAATTGCATCGGAATTAAATATAAGAGACACAACGCCGACATAAGTACAAGAAAACTGAATCTTCTTACGGGCTATGTTTTGAGCGTTTCCTGTGTCACCAGTTTTACATTCCGACGCACCTCTGGAGGTTTACTGTATCCTTTGGACCTTCCCATTGGCGATGAAACACAGAAATTGCATCGGAATTAAATATAAGAGACACAATGACGTCTTAAGTACAGGAAGACTGAGTCTTCCTACTGTCTATGTTTTGAGCGTTTCCTGTGTCACCAGTTTTACATTCTGATGCACCTCTGCAGGTTTACTGTATCCCTTGGACCTTCACAGTGATGATGAATCACAGCAGTTGCTTTGGAATTAAATAGAAGAGACACAATGACCTCTTAAGTACAGGAAGACTGAGTCTTCCTACTGTCTATGTTTTGAGCGTTTCCTGTGTCACCAGTTTTACATTCTGATGCATCTCTGCAGGTTTACTGTATCCCTTGGACCTTCACAGTGATGATGAATCACAGCAGTTGCTTTGGAATTAAATAGAAGAGACACAATGACCTCTTAAGTACTGGAAGACTGAGTCTTCCTACTGTCTATGTTTTGAGCGTTTCCTGTATCACCAGTTTTACGTTCCGTTGCACCTCTGCAGGTTTACTGTATCCCTTGGACCTTCACAATGATGATGACGCAGAGAAATTCCATCGGAATTAAATATAAGAGACATAATGCCTACTTAAGTACAGGAAGACTGAGTCTTCCTACTGTCTATGTTTGAGCGTTTCCTGTTTCACCAGTTTTACATTCCGATGCACCTCCTCAGGTTTACTGTATCCCTTGGGCCTTCCCATTGACGATGAAACACAGAAATTTTATCGGAATTAAATATAAGAGACACAATGCCGACTTAAGTACAGGTAGACTGAGCCTTCCTACTGTCTATGTTTTGAGCGTTTCCTGTGTCACCAGTTATATATTCCGATGCACCTCTGCAGCTTTACCTTATCCCTTGGACCTTAACAGTGACGATGAAACACAGCAATTGCTTTGGAATTAAATATAAGAGACACAATGCCGACTTAAGTACAGGAAGACTGAGTCTTCCTACTGTCTATGTTTTGAGCGTTTCCTGTGTCACCAGTTTTACATTCCGATGCACCTCTGCAGGTTTACTGTTTACCCTTGTACCTTCCCATTGACGATGAAACACAGAAATTGCATCGGAATTAAATATAAGAGGCACAATGCCGACTTAAGTACAGGAAGACTGAGTCTTCCTACTGTCTATGTTTTGAGCGTTTCCTGTGTCACCAGTTTTACATTCCGATGCAGCTCTGCAAGTTTACTGTATCCCTTGGACCTTCACAGTGACGATGAAACACAGAAACTGCATCGGAATTAAATAAAAGAGACACAATGCCGACTTAAGAACAGGAAGACTGAGTCCTCCTACTGTCTATGTTTTTTAGCGTTTCCTGTGTCACCAGTTTTACATTCCGATGCACCTCTGCAGGTTTACTGTCTCTCTTGGGCATTCCCATTGACGATGAAACACAGAAATTGCATCGGAATTAAATATAAGAGTCACAATGCCGACTTAAGTACAGGAAGACTGAGTCTTCCTACTGTCTATGTTTTGAGCGTTTCCTGTGTCACCAGTTTTACATTCCGATGCACCTCTCCAGGTTTACTGTATCCATTGGACCTTCCCATTGACGATGAACCACAAATTTTGCATCGGAATTAAATATTAGAGACACAATGCCGACTTAAGAACAGGAAGACTGAGTCATCCTACTGTCTATGTTTTGAGCGTTTCCTGTGTCACCAGTTTTACATTCCGATGCACCTCTGCAGGTTTACTGTATCCATTGGACCTTCCCATTGGCGATGAAACACAGAAATTGCATCGGAATTAAATATAAGAGACACAAAGCCGACATAAGTACAAGAAAACTGAGTCTTCTTACGGGCTATGTTTTGAGCGTTTCCTGTGTCACCAGTTTTACATTCCGACGCACCTCTGGAGGTTTACTGTATCCCTTGGACCTACCCATTGGCGATGAAACACAGAAATTGCATCAGAATTAAATATAAGAGACACAATGACGTCTTAAGTACAGGAAGACTGAGTCTTCCTACTGTCTATGTTTTGAGCGCTTCCTGTGTCACCAGTTTTACATTCTGATGCACCTCTGCAGGTTTAATGTATCCCTTGGACCTTCACAGTGATGATGAATCACAGCAATTGCTTTGGAATTAAATATAAGAGACACAATGACGTCTTAAGTACAGGAAGACTGAGTCTTCCTACTGTCTATGTTTTGGGCGTTTCCTGTGTCACCAGTTTTACGTTGCG
The DNA here is from genome assembly GCF_023898315.1 of Schistocerca nitens. Taxonomy (NCBI): domain Eukaryota; kingdom Metazoa; phylum Arthropoda; class Insecta; order Orthoptera; family Acrididae; genus Schistocerca; species Schistocerca nitens. The sequence continues at coordinate 6,535,627 of NW_026045897.1, forward strand.
ATGCACCTCTGCAGGTTTACTGTATCCCTTGGACCTTCACAATGACGATGACGCAGAGAAATTCCGTCGGAATTAAATATAAGAGACATAATGCCGACTTAAGTACAGGAAGACTGAGTCTTAGTACTGTCTATGTTTGAGCGTTTCCTGTTTCACCAGTTTTACATTCCGATGCACCTCTGGAAGTTTACTGTATCCCTTCGATCTTTACAGTGACGATGAAAGAATGAAATTCCATCGGAATTAAATAAAAGAGACACAATGCCTACTTAAGAACAGGAAGACTGAGTCATCCTACTGTCTATGTTTTTTAGCGTTTCCTTTGTCACCAGTTTTACATTCCGATGCACCTCTGCAGGTTTACTGTATCCCTTGGGCCTTCCCATTGACGATGAAACACAGGAATTGAATCGGAATTAAATATAAGAGACACAATGCCGACTTAAGTATAGGAAGACTGAGTCCTCCTACTGTCTATGTTTTTTAGCGTTTCCTGTGTCACCAGTTTTACATTCCGATGCACCTCTGCAGGTTTACCTTATCCCTTGGACCTTAACAGTGACGATGAAACACAGCAATTGCTTTGGAATTAAATATAAGAGACTCAATGCCGACTTAAGTACAGGAAGACTGAGTCTTCCTACTGTCTATGTTTTGAGCGTTTCCTGTGTCACCAGTTTTACATTCTGATGCACCTCTGCAGGTTTACTGTTTACCCTTGGACCTTCCCATTGACGATGAAACACAGAAATTGCATCGGAATTAAATATAAGAGGCACAATGCCGACATAAATACAGGAAGACTGAGTCTTCCTACTGTCTATGTTTTGAGCGTTTCCTGTGTCACCAGTTTTACATTCCGATGCCCCTCTGAAGGTATATTGTATCCCTTGGACCTTCCCATTGACGATGAAACACAGAAATTGCATCGGAATTAAATATAAGACACACAATGGCGACTTAAGTACAGGAAGACTGAGTCTACCTCCTGTCTATGATTTGAGCGATTCCTGTGTCACCAGTCTCACATTCCGATGCACTTCTGCAGATTTACTGTATCGCATGGACCTTCCCATTGACGATGAAAAACAGAAATTGCATCGGAATTAAATATAAGAGACACAATGCCGACTTAAGTATAGGAAGACTGAATCTTTGTACTGTCTATGTTTTGAGCGTTTCGTCTGTCACCAGTTTTACATTCCGATGCACCTCTGCAGGTTTACTGTTTACCCTTGGACCCTCCCATTGACGATGAAACACAGAAATTGCATCGGTATTAAATATAAGAGGCACAATGCCGACTTAAGTACAGGAAGACTGAGTCTTCCTACTGTCTATATTTTGAGCGTTTCCTGTGTCACCAGTTTTACATTCCGATGCAGCTCTGCAAGTTTACTGTATCCCTTGGACCTTCACAGTGACGATGAAACACAGAAACTGCATCGGAATTAAATAAAAGAGACACAATGCCGACTTAAGAACAGGAAGACTGAGTCCTCCTACTGTCTATGTTTTTTAGCGTTTCCTGTATCACCAGATTTACGTTCCGATGCACCTCTGCAGGTTTACTGTATCCCTTGGACCTTCACAATGATTATGACGCAGAGAAATTCCATCGGAATTAAATATAAGAGACATAATGCCTACTTAAGTACAGGAAGACTGAGTCTTCCTACTGTCTATGTTTGAGCGTTTCCTGTTTCACCAGTTTTACATTCCGATGCACCTCCTCAGGTTTACTGTATCCCTTGGGCCTTCCCATTGACGATGAAACACAGAAATTTTATCGGAATTAAATATAAGAGACACAATGCCACCTTAAGTACAGGAAGACTGAGCCTTCCTACTGTCTATGTTTTGAGCGTTTCCTGTGTCACCAGTTATACATTCCGATGCACCTCTGCAGCTTTACCTTATCCCTTGGACCTTAACAGTGACGATGAAACACAGCAATTGCTTTGGAATTAAATATAAGAGACACAATGCCGACTTAAGTACAGGAAGACTGAGTCTTCCTACTGTCTATGTTTTGAGCGTTTCCTGTGTCACCAATTTTACATTCCGATGCACCTCTGCAGGTTTACTGTTTACCCTTGTACCTTCCCATTGACGATGAAACACAGAAATTGCATCGGAATTAAATATAAGAGGCACAATGCCGACTTAAGTACAGGAAGACTGAGTCTTCCCACTGTCTATGTTTTGAGCGTTTCCTGTGTCACCAGTTTTACATTCCGATGCAGCTCTGCAAGTTTACTGTATCCCTTGGACCTTCACAGTGACGATGAAACACAGAAACTGCATCGGAATTAAATAAAAGAGACACAATGCCGACTTAAGAACAGGAAGACTGAGTCCTCCTACTGTCTATGTTTTTTAGCGTTTCCTGTGTCACCAGTTTTACATTCCGATGCACCTCTGCAGGTTTACTGTCTCTCTTGGGCATTCCCATTGACGATGAAACACAGAAATTGCATCGGAATTAAATATAAGAGTCACAATGCCGACTTAAGTACAGGAAGACTGAGTCTTCCTACTGTCTATGTTTTGAGCGTTTCCTGTGTCACCAGTTTTGCATTCCGATGCACCTCTGCAGGTTTATTGAACCCATTGGACCTTCCCATTGACGATGAAACAGAGAAATTGCATCGGATTTAAATATAAGAGACACAACGCCGACTTAAGTACAGGAAGACTGAGTCTTCTTACGGTGTATGTTTGAGCGCTTCCTGTGTCACCAGTTTTACATTCCGACGAACCTCTGCAGTTTTACTGTATCCCTCGGACCTTCCCATTGGCGATGAAACACAGAAATTGCATCGGAATTAAATATAAGAGACACAATTCCGACTTAAGTAAAGGAAGACTGAGTCTTCGTACTGTCTATGTTTTGAGCGTTTCCTATGTCACCAGTTTTACATTCCGATGCACCTCTCCAGGTTTACTGTATCCATTGGACCTTCCCATTGACGATGAAACACAAATTTTGCATCGGAATTAAATATTAGAGACACAATGCCGACTTAAGAACAGGAAGACTGAGTCATCCTACTGTCTATGTTTTGAGCGTTTCCTGTGTCACCAGTTTTAAATTCCGATGCACCTCTGCAGGTTTACGGTATCCATTGGACCTTCCCATTGACGATGAAACACAGAAATTGCATCGGAATTAAATATAAGACACACAAAGCCGACATAAGTACAAGAAAACTGAGTCTTCTTACGGGCTATGTTTTGAGCGTTTCCTGTGTCACCAGTTTTACATTCCGACGCACCTCTGGAGGTTTACTGTATCCCTCGGACCTACCCATAGGCGATGAAACACAGAAATTGCATCGGAATTAAATATAAGAGACACAATGACGTCTTAAGTACAGGAAGACTGAGTCTTCCTACTGTCTATGTTTTGAGCGTTTCCTGTGTCACCAGTTTTACAATCTGATGCACCTCTGCAGGTTTAATGTATCCCTTGGACCTTCACAGTGATGATGAATCACAGCAATTGCTTTGGAATTAAATGTAAGAGACACAATGACGTCTTAAGTACAGGAAGACTGAGTCTTCCTACTGTCTATGTTTTGGGCGTTTCCTGTGTCACCAGTTTTACGTTGCGATGCACCTCTGCAGGTTTACTGTATCCCTTGGGCCTTCCCATTGACGATGAAACACAGGAATTGAATCGGAATTAAATATAAGAGACACAATGCCGACTTAAGTACAGGAAGACTGAGTCCTCCTACTGTCTATGTTTTTTAGCGTTTCCTGTGTCACCAGTTTTACATTCCGATGCACCTCTGCAGGTTTACCTTATCCCTTGGACCTTAACAGTGACGATGAAACACAGCAATTGCTTTGGAATTAAATATAAGAGACTCAATGCCGACTTAAGTACAGGAATACTGAGTCTTCCTACTGTCTATGTTTTGAGCGTTTCCTGTGTCACCAGTTTTACATTCTGATGCACCTCTGCAGGTTTACTGTTTACCCTTGGACCTTCCCATTGACGATGAAACACAGAAATTGCATCGGAATTAAATATAAGAGGCACAATGCCGACATAAATACAGGAAGACTGAGTCTTCCTACTGTCTATGTTTTGAGCGTTTCCTGTGTCACCAGTTTTACATTCCGATGCCCCTCTGAAGGTTTATTGTATCCCTTGGACCTTCCCATTGACGATGAAACACAGAAATTGCATCGGAATTAAATATAAGACACACAATGGCGACTTAAGTACAGGAAGACTGAGTCTACCTCCTGTCTATGATTTGAGCGATTCCTGTGTCACCAGTCTCACATTCCGATGCACTTCTGCAGATTTACTGTATCGCATGGACCTTCCCATTGACGATGAAAAACAGAAATTGCATCGGAATTAAATATAAGAGACACAATGCCGACTTAAGTATAGGAAGACTGAATCTTTGTAATGTCTATGTTTTGAGCGTTTCCTCTGTCACCAGTTTTACATTCCGATGCACCTCTGCAGGTTTACTGTTTACCCTTGGACCCTCCCATTGACGATGAAACACAGAAATTGCATCGGAATTAAATATAAGAGGCACAATGCCGACTTAAGTACAGGAAGACTGAGTCTTCCTACTGTCTATGTTTTGAGCGTTTCCTGTGTCACCAGTTTTACATTCCGATGCAGCTCTGCAAGTTTACTGTATCCCTTGTACCTTCACAGTGACGATGAAACACAGAAACTGCATCGGAATTAAATAAAAGAGACACAATGCCGACTTAAGTACAGGAAGACTGAGTCCACCTACTGTCTATGTTTTTTAGCGTTTCCTGTGTCACCAGTTTTACATTCCGATGCACCTCTGCAGGTTTACCTTATCCCTTGGACCTTAACAGTGACGATGAAACACAGCAATTGCTTTGGAATTAAATATAAGAGACTCAATGCCGACTTAAGTACAGGAAGACTGAGTCTTCCTACTGTCTATGTTTTGAGCGTTTCCTGTGTCACCAGTTTTACATTCTGATGCACCTCTGCAGGTTTACTGTTTACCCTTGGACCTTCCCATTGACGATGAAACACAGAAATTGCATCGGAATTAAATATAAGAGGCACAATGCCGACATAAATACAGGAAGACTGAGTCTTCCTACTGTCTATGTTTTGAGCGTTTCCTGTGTCACCAGTTTTACATTCCGATGCCCCTCTGAAGGTATATTGTATCCCTTGGACCTTCCCATTGACGATGAAACACAGAAATTGCATCGGAATTAAATATAAGACACACAATGGCGACTTAAGTACAGGAAGACTGAGTCTACCTCCTGTCTATGATTTGAGCGATTCCTGTGTCACCAGTCTCACATTCCGATGCACTTCTGCAGATTTACTGTATCGCATGGACCTTCCCATTGACGATGAAAAACAGAAATTGCATCGGAATTAAATATAAGAGACACAATGCCGACTTAAGTATAGGAAGACTGAATCTTTGTACTGTCTATGTTTTGAGCGTTTCGTCTGTCACCAGTTTTACATTCCGATGCACCTCTGCAGGTTTACTGTTTACCCTTGGACCCTCCCATTGACGATGAAACACAGAAATTGCATCGGTATTAAATATAAGAGGCACAATGCCGACTTAAGTACAGGAAGACTGAGTCTTCCTACTGTCTATATTTTGAGCGTTTCCTGTGTCACCAGTTTTACATTCCGATGCAGCTCTGCAAGTTTACTGTATCCCTTGGACCTTCACAGTGACGATGAAACACAGAAACTGCATCGGAATTAAATAAAAGAGACACAATGCCGACTTAAGAACAGGAAGACTGAGTCCTCCTACTGTCTATGTTTTTTAGCGTTTCCTGTATCACCAGATTTACGTTCCGATGCACCTCTGCAGGTTTACTGTATCCCTTGGACCTTCACAATGATTATGACGCAGAGAAATTCCATCGGAATTAAATATAAGAGACATAATGCCTACTTAAGTACAGGAAGACTGAGTCTTCCTACTGTCTATGTTTGAGCGTTTCCTGTTTCACCAGTTTTACATTCCGATGCACCTCCTCAGGTTTACTGTATCCCTTGGGCCTTCCCATTGACGATGAAACACAGAAATTTTATCGGAATTAAATATAAGAGACACAATGCCGACTTAAGTACAGGAAGACTGAGCCTTCCTACTGTCTATGTTTTGAGCGTTTCCTGTGTCACCAGTTATACATTCCGATGCACCTCTGCAGCTTTACCTTATCCCTTGGACCTTAACAGTGACGATGAAACACAGCAATTGCTTTGGAATTAAATATAAGAGACACAATGCCGACTTAAGTACAGGAAGACTGAGTCTTCCTACTGTCTATGTTTTGAGCGTTTCCTGTGTCACCAATTTTACATTCCGATGCACCTCTGCAGGTTTACTGTTTACCCTTGTACCTTCCCATTGACGATGAAACACAGAAATTGCATCGGAATTAAATATAAGAGGCACAATGCCGACTTAAGTACAGGAAGACTGAGTCTTCCCACTGTCTATGTTTTGAGCGTTTCCTGTGTCACCAGTTTTACATTCCGATGCAGCTCTGCAAGTTTACTGTATCCCTTGGACCTTCACAGTGACGATGAAACACAGAAACTGCATCGGAATTAAATAAAAGAGACACAATGCCGACTTAAGAACAGGAAGACTGAGTCCTCCTACTGTCTATGTTTTTTAGCGTTTCCTGTGTCACCAGTTTTACATTCCGATGCACCTCTGCAGGTTTACTGTCTCTCTTGGGCATTCCCATTGACGATGAAACACAGAAATTGCATCGGAATTAAATATAAGAGTCACAATGCCGACTTAAGTACAGGAAGACTGAGTCTTCCTACTGTCTATGTTTTGAGCGTTTCCTGTGTCACCAGTTTTGCATTCCGATGCACCTCTGCAGGTTTATTGAACCCATTGGACCTTCCCATTGACGATGAAACAGAGAAATTGCATCGGATTTAAATATAAGAGACACAACGCCGACTTAAGTACAGGAAGACTGAGTCTTCTTACGGTGTATGTTTGAGCGCTTCCTGTGTCACCAGTTTTACATTCTGACGAACCTCTGCAGGTTTACTGTATCCCTCGGACCTTCCCATTGGCGATGAAACACAGAAATTGCATCGGAATTAAATATAAGAGACACAATGCCGACTTAAGTACAGGAAGACTGAGTCTTCGTACTGTCTATGTTTTGAGCGTTTCCTATGTCACCAGTTTTACATTCCGATGCACCTCTCCAGGTTTACTGTATCCATTGGACCTTCCCATTGACGATGAAACACAAATTTTGCATCGGAATTAAATATTAGAGACACAATGCCGACTTAAGAACAGGAAGACTGAGTCATCCTACTGTCTATGTTTTGAGCGTTTCCTGTGTCACCAGTTTTAAATTCCGATGCACCTCTGCAGGTTTACTGTATCCATTGGACCTTCCCATTGACGATGAAACACAGAAATTGCATCGGAATTAAATATAAGACACACAAAGCCGACATAAGTACAAGAAAACTGAGTCTTCTTACGGGCTATGTTTTGAGCGTTTCCTGTGTCACCAGTTTTACATTCCGACGCACCTCTGGAGGTTTACTGTATCCCTCGGACCTACCCATAGGCGATGAAACACAGAAATTGCATCGGAATTAAATATAAGAGACACAATGACGTCTTAAGTACAGGAAGACTGAGTCTTCCTACTGTCTATGTTTTGAGCGTTTCCTGTGTCACCAGTTTTACATTCTGATGCACCTCTGCAGGTTTAATGTATCCCTTGGACCTTCACAGTGATGATGAATCACAGCAATTGCTTTGGAATTAAATGTAAGAGACACAATGACGTCTTAAGTACAGGAAGACTGAGTCTTCCTACTGTCTATGTTTTGGGCGTTTCCTGTGTCACCAGTTTTACGTTGCGATGCACCTCTGCAGGTTTACTGTATCCCTTGGGCCTTCCCATTGACGATGAAACACAGAAATTGCATCGGAATTAAATATAAGAGGCACAATGCCGACATAAATACAGGAAGACTGAGTCTTCCTACTGTCTATGTTTTGAGCGTTTCCTGTGTCACCAGTTTTACATTCCGATGCCCCTCTGAAGGTATATTGTATCCCTTGGACCTTCCCATTGACGATGAAACACAGAAATTGCATCGGAATTAAATATAAGACACACAATGGCGACTTAAGTACAGGAAGACTGAGTCTACCTCCTGTCTATGATTTGAGCGATTCCTGTGTCACCAGTCTCACATTCCGATGCACTTCTGCAGATTTACTGTATCGCATGGACCTTCCCATTGACGATGAAAAACAGAAATTGCATCGGAATTAAATATAAGAGACACAATGCCGACTTAAGTATAGGAAGACTGAATCTTTGTACTGTCTATGTTTTGAGCGTTTCGTCTGTCACCAGTTTTACATTCCGATGCACCTCTGCAGGTTTACTGTTTACCCTTGGACCCTCCCATTGACGATGAAACACAGAAATTGCATCGGTATTAAATATAAGAGGCACAATGCCGACTTAAGTACAGGAAGACTGAGTCTTCCTACTGTCTATATTTTGAGCGTTTCCTGTGTCACCAGTTTTACATTCCGATGCAGCTCTGCAAGTTTACTGTATCCCTTGGACCTTCACAGTGACGATGAAACACAGAAACTGCATCGGAATTAAATAAAAGAGACACAATGCCGACTTAAGAACAGGAAGACTGAGTCCTCCTACTGTCTATGTTTTTTAGCGTTTCCTGTATCACCAGATTTACGTTCCGATGCACCTCTGCAGGTTTACTGTATCCCTTGGACCTTCACAATGATTATGACGCAGAGAAATTCCATCGGAATTAAATATAAGAGACATAATGCCTACTTAAGTACAGGAAGACTGAGTCTTCCTACTGTCTATGTTTGAGCGTTTCCTGTTTCACCAGTTTTACATTCCGATGCACCTCCTCAGGTTTACTGTATCCCTTGGGCCTTCCCATTGACGATGAAACACAGAAATTTTATCGGAATTAAATATAAGAGACACAATGCCGACTTAAGTACAGGAAGACTGAGCCTTCCTACTGTCTATGTTTTGAGCGTTTCCTGTGTCACCAGTTATACATTCCGATGCACCTCTGCAGCTTTACCTTATCCCTTGGACCTTAACAGTGACGATGAAACACAGCAATTGCTTTGGAATTAAATATAAGAGACACAATGCCGACTTAAGTACAGGAAGACTGAGTCTTCCTACTGTCTATGTTTTGAGCGTTTCCTGTGTCACCAATTTTACATTCCGATGCACCTCTGCAGGTTTACTGTTTACCCTTGTACCTTCCCATTGACGATGAAACACAGAAATTGCATCGGAATTAAATATAAGAGGCACAATGCCGACTTAAGTACAGGAAGACTGAGTCTTCCCACTGTCTATGTTTTGAGCGTTTCCTGTGTCACCAGTTTTACATTCCGATGCAGCTCTGCAAGTTTACTGTATCCCTTGGACCTTCACAGTGACGATGAAACACAGAAACTGCATCGGAATTAAATAAAAGAGACACAATGCCGACTTAAGAACAGGAAGACTGAGTCCTCCTACTGTCTATGTTTTTTAGCGTTTCCTGTGTCACCAGTTTTACATTCCGATGCACCTCTGCAGGTTTACTGTCTCTCTTGGGCATTCCCATTGACGATGAAACACAGAAATTGCATCGGAATTAAATATAAGAGTCACAATGCCGACTTAAGTACAGGAAGACTGAGTCTTCCTACTGTCTATGTTTTGAGCGTTTCCTGTGTCACCAGTTTTGCATTCCGATGCACCTCTGCAGGTTTATTGAACCCATTGGACCTTCCCATTGACGATGAAACAGAGAAATTGCATCGGATTTAAATATAAGAGACACAACGCCGACATAAGTACAGGAAGACTGAGTCTTCTTACGGTGTATGTTTGAGCGCTTCCTGTGTCACCAGTTTTACATTCTGACGAACCTCTGCAGGTTTACTGTATCCCTCGGACCTTCCCATTGGCGATGAAACACAGAAATTGCATCGGAATTAAATATAAGAGACACAATGCCGACTTAAGTACAGGAAGACTGAGTCTTCGTACTGTCTATGTTTTGAGCGTTTCCTATGTCACCAGTTTTACATTCCGATGCACCTCTCCAGGTTTACTGTATCCATTGGACCTTCCCATTGACGATGAAACACAAATTTTGCATCGGAATTAAATATTAGAGACACAATGCCGACTTAAGAACAGGAAGACTGAGTCATCCTACTGTCTATGTTTTGAGCGTTTCCTGTGTCACCAGTTTTAAATTCCGATGCACCTCTGCAGGTTTACTGTATCCATTGGACCTTCCCATTGACGATGAAACACAGAAATTGCATCGGAATTAAATATAAGACACACAAAGCCGACATAAGTACAAGAAAACTGAGTCTTCTTACGGGCTATGTTTTGAGCGTTTCCTGTGTCACCAGTTTTACATTCCGACGCACCTCTGGAGGTTTACTGTATCCCTCGGACCTACCCATAGGCGATGAAACACAGAAATTGCATCGGAATTAAATATAAGAGACACAATGACGTCTTAAGTACAGGAAGACTGAGTCTTCCTACTGTCTATGTTTTGAGCGTTTCCTGTGTCACCAGTTTTACATTCTGATGCACCTCTGCAGGTTTAATGTATCCCTTGGACCTTCACAGTGATGATGAATCACAGCAATTGCTTTGGAATTAAATGTAAGAGACACAATGACGTCTTAAGTACAGGAAGACTGAGTCTTCCTACTGTCTATGTTTTGGGCGTTTCCTGTGTCACCAGTTTTACGTTGCGATGCACCTCTGCAGGTTTACTGTATCCCTTGGGCCTTCCCATTGACGATGAAACACAGGAATTGAATCGGAATTAAATATAAGAGACACAATGCCGACTTAAGTACAGGAAGACTGAGTCCTCCTACTGTCTATGTTTTTTAGCGTTTCCTGTGTCACCAGTTTTACATTCCGATGCACCTCTGCAGGTTTACCTTATCCCTTGGACCTTAACAGTGACGATGAAACACAGCAATTGCTTTGGAATTAAATATAAGAGACTCAATGCCGACTTAAGTACAGGAATACTGAGTCTTCCTACTGTCTATGTTTTGAGCGTTTCCTGTGTCACCAGTTTTACATTCTGATGCACCTCTGCAGGTTTACTGTTTACCCTTGGACCTTCCCATTGACGATGAAACACAGAAATTGCATCGGAATTAAATATAAGAGGCACAATGCCGACATAAATACAGGAAGACTGAGTCTTCCTACTGTCTATGTTTTGAGCGTTTCCTGTGTCACCAGTTTTACATTCCGATGCCCCTCTGAAGGTTTATTGTATCCCTTGGACCTTCCCATTGACGATGAAACACAGAAATTGCATCGGAATTAAATATAAGACACACAATGGCGACTTAAGTACAGGAAGACTGAGTCTACCTCCTGTCTATGATTTGAGCGATTCCTGTGTCACCAGTCTCACATTCCGATGCACTTATGCAGATTTACTGTATCGCATGGACCTTCCCATTGACGATGAAAAACAGTAATTGCATCGGAATTAAATATAAGAGACACAATGCCGACTTAAGTATAGGAAGACTGAATCTTTGTACTGTCTATGTTTTGAGCGTTTCCTCTGTCACCAGTTTTACATTCCGATGCACCTCTGCAGGTTTACTGTTTACCCTTGGACCCTCCCATTGACGATGAAACACAGAAATTGCATCGGAATTAAATATAAGAGGCACAATGCCGACTTAAGTACAGGAAGACTGAGTCTTCCTACTGTCTATGTTTTGAGCGTTTCCTGTGTCACCAGTTTTACATTCCGATGCAGCTCTGCAAGTTTACTGTATCCCTTGTACCTTCACAGTGACGATGAAACACAGAAACTGCATCGGAATTAAATAAAAGAGACACAATGCCGACTTAAGTACAGGAAGACTGAGTCCTCCTACTGTCTATGTCTTTTAGCGTTTCCTGTGTCACCAGTTTTACATTCCGATGCACCTCTGCAGGTTTACTGTCTCTCTTGGGCATTCCCATTGACGATAAAACACAGAAATTGCATCGGAATTAAATATAAGAGTCACAATGCCGACTTAAGTACAGGAAGACTGAGTCTTCCTACTGTCTATGTTTTGAGCGTTTCCTGTGTCACCAGTTTTGCATTCCGATGCACCTCTGCAGGTTTATTGAACCCATTGGACCTTCCCATTGACGATGAAACAGAGAAATTGCATCGGAATTAAATATAAGAGACACAACGCCGACTTAAGTACAGGAAGACTGAGTCTTCTTACGGTGTATTTTTGAGCGCTTCCTGTGTCACCAGTTTTACATTCCGACGAACCTCTGCAGGTTTACTGTATCCCTCGGACCTTCCCATTGGCGATGAAACACAGAAATTGCATCGGAATTAAATATAAGAGACACAATGCCGACTTAAGTACAGGAAGACTGAGTCTTCCTACAGTGTATGTTTTGAGCGTTTCCTGTGTCACCAGTTAAACATTCCGATGCACCTCTCCAGGTTTACTGTATCCATTGGACCTTCCCATTGACGATGAAACACAAATATTGCATCGGAATTAAATATTAGAGACACAATGCCGACTTAAGAACAGGAAGACTGAGTCATCCTACTGTCTATGTTTTGAGCGTTTCCTGTGTCACCAGTTTTACATTCCGATGAACCTCTGCAGGTTTACTGTATCCATTGGACCTTCCCATTGACGATGAAACACAGAAATTGCATCGGAATTAAATATAAGAGACACAACGCCGACGTAAGTACAAGAAAACTGAGTCTTCTTACGGGCTATGTTTTGAGCGTTTCCTGTGTCACCAGTTTTACATTCCGACGCACCTCTGGAGGTTTACTGTATCCCTTGGACCTACCCATTGGCGATGAAACACAGAAATTGCATCGGAATTAAATATAAGAGACACAATGACGTCTTAAGTACAGGAAGACTGAGTCTTCCTACTGTCTATGTTTTGGGCGTTTCCTGTGTCACCATTTTTACGTTGCGATGCACCTCTGCAGGTTTACTGTATCCCTTGGACCTTCACAATGACGATGACGCAGAGAAATTCCGTCGGAATTAAATATAAGAGACATAATGCCGACTTAAGTACAGGAAGACTGAGTCTTAGTACTGTCTATGTTTGAGCGTTTCCTGTTTCACCAGTTTTACATTCCGATGCACCTCTGGAAGTTTACTGTATCCCTTGGATCTTTACAGTGACGATGAAAGACAGAAATTCCATCGGAATTAAATAAAAGAGACACAATGCCTACTTAAGAACAGGAAGACTGAGTCTTCCTACTGTCTATGTTTTTTAGCGTTTCCTTTGTCACCAAATTTAACATTCCGATGCACCTCTGCAGGTTTGCTGTATCCCTTGGGCCTTCCCATTGACGATGAAACACAGGAATTGAATCGGAATTAAATATAAGAGACACAATGCCGACTTAAGTACAGGAAGACTGAGTCCTCCTACTGTCTATGTTTTTTAGCGTTTCCTGTGTCACCAGTTCTACATTCCGATGCACCTCTGCAGGTTTACCTTATCCCTTGGACCTTAACAGTGACGATGAAACACAGAAATTGCTCTGGAATTAAATATAAGAGACTCAATGCCGACTTAAGTACAGGAAGACTGAGTCTTCCTACTGTCTATGTTTTGAGCGTTTCCTGTGTCACCAGTTTTACATTCTGATGCACCTCTGCAGGTTTACTGTTTACCCTTGGACCTTCCCATTGACGATGAAACACAGAAATTGCATCGGAATTAAATATAAGAGGCACAATGCCGACTTAAGTACAGGAAGACTGAGTCTTCCTACTGTCTATGTTTTGAGCGTTTCCTGTGTCACCAGTTTTACATTCCGATGCACCTCTGAAGGTTTATTGTATCCCTTGGATCTTCCCATTGACGATGAAACACAGAAATTGCATCGGAATTAAATATAAGACACACAATGGCGACTTAAGTACAGGAAGACTGAGTCTACCTCCTGTCTATGATTTGAGCGATTCCTGTGTCACCAGTCTTACATTCCGATGCACTTCTGCAGATTTACTGTATCGCATGGACCTTTCCATTGACGTTGAAAAACAGAAATTGCATCGGAATTAAATATAAGAGACACAATGCCGACTTAAGTATAGGAAGACTGAATCTTTGTACTGTCTATGTTTTGAGCGTTTCCTCTGTCACCAGTTTTACATCCCGATGCACCTCCCCAGGTTTACTGTATCCATTGGACCTTCCCATTGACGATGAAACACAGATATTGCATCGGAATTAAATATTAGAGACACAATGCCGACTTAAGAACAGGAAGACTGAGTCCTCCTACTGTCTATGTTTTTTAGCGTTTCCTGTGTCACCAGTTTTACATTCCGATGCACCTCTGCAGGTTTACTGTCTCTCTTGGGCATTCCCATTGACGATGAAACACAGAAATTGCATCGGAATTAAATATAAGAGTCACAATGCCGACTTAAGTACAGGAAGACTGAGTCTTCCTACTGTCTATGTTTTGAGCGTTTCCTGTGTCACCAGTTTTGCATTCCGATGCACCTCTGCAGGTTTATTGAACCCATTGGACCTTCCCATTGACGATGAAACAGAGAAATTGCATCGGATTTAAATATAAGAGACACAACGCCGACTTAAGTACAGGAAGACTGAGTCTTCTTACGGTGTATGTTTGAGCGCTTCCTGTGTCACCAGTTTTACATTCTGACGAACCTCTGCAGGTTTACTGTATCCCTCGGACCTTCCCATTGGCGATGAAACACAGAAATTGCATCGGAATTAAATATAAGAGACACAATGCCGACTTAAGTACAGGAAGACTGAGTCTTCGTACTGTCTATGTTTTGAGCGTTTCCTATGTCACCAGTTTTACATTCCGATGCACCTCTCCAGGTTTACTGTATCCATTGGACCTTCCCATTGACGATGAAACACAAATTTTGCATCGGAATTAAATATTAGAGACACAATGCCGACTTAAGAACAGGAAGACTGAGTCATCCTACTGTCTATGTTTTGAGCGTTTCCTGTGTCACCAGTTTTAAATTCCGATGCACCTCTGCAGGTTTACTGTATCCATTGGACCTTCCCATTGACGATGAAACACAGAAATTGCATCGGAATTAAATATAAGACACACAAAGCCGACATAAGTACAAGAAAACTGAGTCTTCTTACGGGCTATGTTTTGAGCGTTTCCTGTGTCACCAGTTTTACATTCCGACGCACCTCTGGAGGTTTACTGTATCCCTCGGACCTACCCATAGGCGATGAAACACAGAAATTGCATCGGAATTAAATATAAGAGACACAATGACGTCTTAAGTACAGGAAGACTGAGTCTTCCTACTGTCTATGTTTTGAGCGTTTCCTGTGTCACCAGTTTTACATTCTGATGCACCTCTGCAGGTTTAATGTATCCCTTGGACCTTCACAGTGATGATGAATCACAGCAATTGCTTTGGAATTAAATGTAAGAGACACAATGACGTCTTAAGTACAGGAAGACTGAGTCTTCCTACTGTCTATGTTTTGGGCGTTTCCTGTGTCACCAGTTTTACGTTGCGATGCACCTCTGCAGGTTTACTGTATCCCTTGGGCCTTCCCATTGACGATGAAACACAGGAATTGAATCGGAATTAAATATAAGAGACACAATGCCGACTTAAGTACAGGAAGACTGAGTCCTCCTACTGTCTATGTTTTTTAGCGTTTCCTGTGTCACCAGTTTTACATTCCGATGCACCTCTGCAGGTTTACCTTATCCCTTGGACCTTAACAGTGACGATGAAACACAGCAATTGCTTTGGAATTAAATATAAGAGACTCAATGCCGACTTAAGTACAGGAATACTGAGTCTTCCTACTGTCTATGTTTTGAGCGTTTCCTGTGTCACCAGTTTTACATTCTGATGCACCTCTGCAGGTTTACTGTTTACCCTTGGACCTTCCCATTGACGATGAAACACAGAAATTGCATCGGAATTAAATATAAGAGGCACAATGCCGACATAAATACAGGAAGACTGAGTCTTCCTACTGTCTATGTTTTGAGCGTTTCCTGTGTCACCAGTTTTACATTCCGATGCCCCTCTGAAGGTTTATTGTATCCCTTGGACCTTCCCATTGACGATGAAACACAGAAATTGCATCGGAATTAAATATAAGACACACAATGGCGACTTAAGTACAGGAAGACTGAGTCTACCTCCTGTCTATGATTTGAGCGATTCCTGTGTCACCAGTCTCACATTCCGATGCACTTCTGCAGATTTACTGTATCGCATGGACCTTCCCATTGACGATGAAAAACAGAAATTGCATCGGAATTAAATATAAGAGACACAATGCCGACTTAAGTATAGGAAGACTGAATCTTTGTACTGTCTATGTTTTGAGCGTTTCCTCTGTCACCAGTTTTACATTCCGATGCACCTCTGCAGGTTTACTGTTTACCCTTGGACCCTCCCATTGACGATGAAACACAGAAATTGCATCGGAATTAAATATAAGAGGCACAATGCCGACTTAAGTACAGGAAGACTGAGTCTTCCTACTGTCTATGTTTTGAGCGTTTCCTGTGTCACCAGTTTTACATTCCGATGCAGCTCTGCAAGTTTACTGTATCCCTTGTACCTTCACAGTGACGATGAAACACAGAAACTGCATCGGAATTAAATAAAAGAGACACAATGCCGACTTAAGTACAGGAAGACTGAGTCCTCCTACTGTCTATGTCTTTTAGCGTTTCCTGTGTCACCAGTTTTACATTCCGATGCACCTCTGCAGGTTTACTGTCTCTCTTGGGCATTCGCATTGACGATGAAACACAGAAATTGCATCGGAATTAAATATAAGAGTCACAATGCCGACTTAAGTACAGGAAGACTGAGTCTTCCTACTGTCTATGTTTTGAGCGTTTCCTGTGTCACCAGTTTTGCATTCCGATGCACCTCTGCAGGTTTATTGAACCCATTGGACCTTCCCATTGACGATGAAACAGAGAAATTGCATCGGAATTAAATATAAGAGACACAACGCCGACTTAAGTACAGGAAGACTGAGTCTTCTTACGGTGTATTTTTGAGCGCTTCCTGTGTCACCAGTTTTACATTCCGACGAACCTCTGCAGGTTTACTGTATCCCTCGGACCTTCCCATTGGCGATGAAACACAGAAATTGCATCGGAATTAAATATAAGAGACACAATGCCGACTTAAGTACAGGAAGACTGAGTCTTCCTACAGTGTATGTTTTGAGCGTTTCCTGTGTCACCAGTTAAACATTCCGATGCACCTCTCCAGGTTTACTGTATCCATTGGACCTTCCCATTGACGATGAAACACAAATATTGCATCGGAATTAAATATTAGAGACACAATGCCGACTTAAGAACAGGAAGACTGAGTCATCCTACTGTCTATGTTTTGAGCGTTTCCTGTGTCACCAGTTTTACATTCCGATGAACCTCTGCAGGTTTACTGTATCCATTGGACCTTCCCATTGACGATGAAACACAGAAATTGCATCGGAATTAAATATAAGAGACACAACGCCGACGTAAGTACAAGAAAACTGAGTCTTCTTACGGGCTATGTTTTGAGCGTTTCCTGTGTCACCAGTTTTACATTCCGACGCACCTCTGGAGGTTTACTGTATCCCTTGGACCTACCCATTGGCGATGAAACACAGAAATTGCATCGGAATTAAATATAAGAGACACAATGACGTCTTAAGTACAGGAAGACTGAGTCTTCCTACTGTCTATGTTTTGGGCGTTTCCTGTGTCACCATTTTTACGTTGCGATGCACCTCTGCAGGTTTACTGTATCCCTTGGACCTTCACAATGACGATGACGCAGAGAAATTCCGTCGGAATTAAATATAAGAGACATAATGCCGACTTAAGTACAGGAAGACTGAGTCTTAGTACTGTCTATGTTTGAGCGTTTCCTGTTTCACCAGTTTTACATTCCGATGCACCTCTGGAAGTTTACTGTATCCCTTGGATCTTTACAGTGACGATGAAAGACAGAAATTCCATCGGAATTAAATAAAAGAGACACAATGCCTACTTAAGAACAGGAAGACTGAGTCTTCCTACTGTCTATGTTTTTTAGCGTTTCCTTTGTCACCAAATTTAACATTCCGATGCACCTCTGCAGGTTTGCTGTATCCCTTGGGCCTTCCCATTGACGATGAAACACAGGAATTGAATCGGAATTAAATATAAGAGACACAATGCCGACTTAAGTACAGGAAGACTGAGTCCTCCTACTGTCTATGTTTTTTAGCGTTTCCTGTGTCACCAGTTCTACATTCCGATGCACCTCTGCAGGTTTACCTTATCCCTTGGACCTTAACAGTGACGATGAAACACAGAAATTGCTCTGGAATTAAATATAAGAGACTCAATGCCGACTTAAGTACAGGAAGACTGAGTCTTCCTACTGTCTATGTTTTGAGCGTTTCCTGTGTCACCAGTTTTACATTCTGATGCACCTCTGCAGGTTTACTGTTTACCCTTGGACCTTCCCATTGACGATGAAACACAGAAATTGCATCGGAATTAAATATAAGAGGCACAATGCCGACTTAAGTACAGGAAGACTGAGTCTTCCTACTGTCTATGTTTTGAGCGTTTCCTGTGTCACCAGTTTTACATTCCGATGCACCTCTGAAGGTTTATTGTATCCCTTGGATCTTCCCATTGACGATGAAACACAGAAATTGCATCGGAATTAAATATAAGACACACAATGGCGACTTAAGTACAGGAAGACTGAGTCTACCTCCTGTCTATGATTTGAGCGATTCCTGTGTCACCAGTCTTACATTCCGATGCACTTCTGCAGATTTACTGTATCGCATGGACCTTTCCATTGACGTTGAAAAACAGAAATTGCATCGGAATTAAATATAAGAGACACAATGCCGACTTAAGTATAGGAAGACTGAATCTTTGTACTGTCTATGTTTTGAGCGTTTCCTCTGTCACCAGTTTTACATCCCGATGCACCTCCCCAGGTTTACTGTATCCATTGGACCTTCCCATTGACGATGAAACACAGATATTGCATCGGAATTAAATATTAGAGACACAATGCCGACTTAAGAACAGGAAGACTGAGTCATCCTACTGTCTATGCTTTGTGCGTTTCCTGTGTCACCAGTTTTACATTCCGATACACCTCTGCAGGTTTACTGTATCCATGGGACCTTCCCATTGACGATGAAACACAGAAATTGCATCGGAAATAAATATAAGAGAGACAACGCCGACTTATGAACAAGAAAACTGAGTCTTCTTACGGGCTATGTTTTGAGCGTTTCCTGTGTCACCAGATTTGCATTCCGACGCACCTCTGGAGGTTTACTGTATCCCTTGGACCTTCCCATTGGCGATGAAACACAGAAATTTTATCGGAATTAAATATTAGAGACACAATGCCGACTTAAGTACAGGAAGACTGAGCCTTCCTACTGTCTATGTTTTGAGCGTTTCCTGTGTCACCAGTTATACATTCCGATGCACCTCTGCAGGTTTACCTTATCCCTTGGACCTTAACAGTGACGATGAAACACAGCAATTGCTTTGGAATTAAATATAAGAGACACAATGCCGACTTAAGTACAGGAAGACTGAGTCTTCCTACTGTCTATGTTTTGAGTGTTTCCTGTGTCACCAGTTTTACATTCCGATGCACCTCTGCAGGTTTACTGTTTACCCTTGGACCTTCCCATTGACGATGAAACACAGAAATTGCATCGGAATTAAATATAAGAGGCACAATGTCGACTTAAGTACAGGAAGACTGAGTCTTCCTACTGTCTATGTTTTGAGCATTTCCTATGTCACCAGTTTTTCATTCCGATGCAGCTATGCAAGTTTACTGTATACCTTGGACCTTCACAGTGACGATGAAACACAGAAACTGCATCGGAATTAAATAAAAGAGACACAATGCCGACTTAAGAACAGGAAGACTGAGTCTTCCTACTGTCTATGTTTTGAGCGTTTCCTGTGTCACCAGTTTTGCATTCCGATGCACCTCTACAGGTTTATTGAACCCATTGGACCTTCCCATTGACGATGAAACAGAGAAATTGCATCGGAATTAAATATAAGAGACACAACGCCGACTTAAGTACAGGAAAACTGAGTCTTCTTACGGTGTATGTTTGAGCGCTTCCATTGTCACCAGTTTTACATTCCGACGCACCTCTGCAGGTTTACTGTATCCCTCGGACCTTCCCATTGGCGATGAAACACAGAAATTGCATCGGAATTAAATATAAGAGACATAATGCCGACTTAAGTACAGGAAGACTGAGTCTTCGTACTGTCTATGTTTTGAGCGTTTCCTGTGTCACCAGTTTTACATTCCGATGCACCTCTCCAGGTTTACTGTATCCATTGGACCTTCCCTTTGACGATGAAACACAAATATTGCATCGGAATTAAATATTAGAGACACAATGCCGACTTAAGAACAGGAAGACTGAGTCATCCTACTGTCTATGTTTTGAGCGTTTCCTGTGTCACCAGTTTTACATTCCGATGCACATCTGCAGGATTACTGTATCCATTGGACCTTCCCATTGACGATGAAACACAGAAATTGCATCGGAATTAAATATAAGAGACACAACGCCGACATAAGTACAAGAAAACTGAGTCTTCTTACGGGCTATGTTTTGAGCGTTTCCTGTGTCACCAGTTTTACATTCCGACGCACCTCTGGAGGTTTTCTGTATCCCTTGGACCTTCCCATTGGCGATGAAACACAGAAATTGCATCGGAATTAAATATAAGAGACACAATGACGTCTTAAGTACAGGAAGACTGAGTCTTCCTACTGTCTATGTTTTGAGCGTTTCCTGTGTCACCAGTTTTACATTCTGATGCACCTCTGCAGGTTTAATGTATCCCTTGGACCATCACAGTGATGATGAATCACAGCAATTGCTTTGGAATTAAATATAAGAGACACAATGATGTCTTAAGTACAGGAAGACTGAGTCTTCCTACTGTCTATGATTTGAGCGTTTCCTGTGTCACCAGTTTTACATTCCGATGCACCCCTGCAGGTTTACTGTATCCCTTGTACCTTCACAATGATGATGAAGCAGAGATATTCCATCGGAATTAAATATAAGAGACACAACGCCGACTTAAGTACAGGAAGACTGAGCCTATCTACTGTCTATGATTTGAGCGATTCCTGTGTCACCAGTTTTACATTCCGATGCACTTCTGCAGATTTACTGTATCGCATGGACCTTCCCAACGACGATGAAAAACAGAAATTGCATCGGAAATAAATATAAGAGACACAATGCCGACTTAAGTATAGGAAGACTGAGTCTTCGTACTGTGTATGTTTTGAGCGTTTCCTCTGTCACCAGTTTTACATTCCGATGCTCCTCTGCAGGTTTACTGTATCCATTGGACCTTCCCATTGACGATGAAACACAGATATTGCATCGGAATTAAATATTAGAGACACAATGCCGACTTAAGAACAGGAAGACTGAGTCATCCTACTGTCTATGTTTTGTGCGTTTCCTGTGTCACCAGTTTTACATTCCGATGCACCTCTGCAGGTTTACTGTATCCATGGGACCTTCCCATTGACGATGAAACACAGAAATTGCATCGGAATTAAATATAAGAGAGACAACGCCGACTTAAGTACAAGAAAACTGAGTCTTCTTACGGGCTATGTTTTAAGCGTTTCCTGTGTCACCAGTTTTACATTCCGACGCACCTCTGGAGGTTTACTGTATCCCTTGGACCTTCCCATTGGCGATGAAACACAGAAATTGCATCGGAATTAAATATAAGAGACACAATGACGTCTTAAGTACAGGAAGACTGAGTCTGCCTACTGTCTATGTTTTGAGCGTTTCCTGTGTCACCAGTTTTACATTCTGATGCACCTCTGCAGGTTTAATGTATCCCTTGGACCTTCACAGTGATGATGAATCACAGCAATTGCTTTGGAATTAAATATAAGAGACAAAATGACGTCTTAAGTACAGGAAGACTGAGTCTTCCTACTGTCTATGTTTTGAGCGTTTCCTGTGTCACCAGTTTTACGTTCCGATGCACCTCTGCAGGTTTACTGTATCCCTTGGACCTTCACAATGACGATGACACTGAGAAATTCCATCGGAATTAAATATAAGAGACATAATGCCGACTTAAGTACAAGAAAACTGAGTCTTGTTACGGGCTATGTTTTGAGCGTTTCCTGTGTCACCAGTTTTACATTCCGACGCACCTCTGGAGGTTTACTGTATCCCTTGGACCTTCCCATTGGCGATGAAACACAGAAATTGCATCGGAATTAAATATAAGAGACACAATGACGTCTTAAGTACAGGAAGACTGAGTCTTCCTACTGTCTATGTTTGAGCGTTTCCTGTTTCACCAGTTTTACATTCCGATGCACCTCTGGAAGTTTACTGTATCCCTTGGATCTTCACAGTGACGATGAAAGACAGAAATTCCATCGGAATTAAATAAAAGAGACACAATGCCTACTTAAGAACAGGAAGACTGAGTCTTCCTACTGTCGTATGTTTTTTAGCGTTTCCTGTGTCACCAGTTTTACATTCCGATGCACCTCTGCAGGTTTGCTGTATCCCTTGGGCCTTCCCATTGACGATGAAACACAGAAATTGCATCGGAATTAAATATAAGAGACACAATGCCGACTTAAGTACAGGAAGACTGAGTCTTCCTACTGTCTATGTTTTGAGCGTTTCCTGTGTCACAAGTTTTACATTCCGATGGACCTCTGCAGGTTTACTGTCTCTCTTGGGCATTCCAATTGGTGATGAAACACAGAAATTGCATCGGAATTAAATATAAGAGACACAATGCCGACTTAAGTACAGGAAGACTGAGTCTTCCTACTGTCTATGTTTTGAGCGTTTCCTGTGTCACCAGTTTTACATTCCGACGAACCTCTGCAGGTTTACTGTATCCCTCGGACCTTCCCATTGGCGATGAAACACAGAAATTGCATCGGAATTAAATATTAGAGACACAATGCCGACTTAAGAACAGGAAGACTGAGTCATCCTACTGTCTATGTTTTGAGCGTTTCCTGTGTCACCAGTTTTACATTCCGATGAACCTCTGCAGGTTTACTGTATCCATTGGACCTTCCCATTGACGATGAAACACAGAAATTGCATCGGAATTAAATATAAGAGACACAACGCCGACATAAGTACAAGAAAACTGAGTCTTCTTACGGGCTATGTTTTGAGCGTTTCCTGTGTCACCAGTTTTACATTCCGACGCACCTCTGGAGGTTTACTGTATCCCTTGGACCTACCCATTGGCGATGAAACACAGAAATTGCATCGGAATTAAATATAAGAGACACAATGACGTCTTAAGTACAGGAAGACTGAGTCTTCCTACTGTCTATGTTTTGGGCGTTTCCTGTGTCACCAGTTTTACGTTGCGATGCACCTCTGCAGGTTTACTGTATCCCTTGGACCTTCACAATGACGATGACGCAGAGAAATTCCGTCGGAATTAAATATAAGAGACATAATGCCGACTTAAGTACAGGAAGACTGAGTCTTAGTACTGTCTATGTTTGAGCGTTTCCTGTTTCACCAGTTTTACATTCCGATGCACCTCTGGAAGTTTACTGTATCCCTTGGATCTTTACAGTGACGATGAAAGACAGAAATTCCATCGGAATTAAATAAAAGAGACACAATGCCTACTTAAGAACAGGAAGACTGAGTCTTCCTACTGTCTATGTTTTTTAGCGTTTCCTTTGTCACCAAATTTAACATTCCGATGCACCTCTGCAGGTTTACTGTATCCCTTGGGCTTTCCCATTGACGATGAAACACAGGAATTGAATCGGAATTAAATATAAGAGACACAATGCCGACTTAAGTACAGGAAGACTGAGTCCTCCTACTGTCTATGTTTTTTAGCGTTTCCTGTGTCACCAGTTTTACATTCCGATGCACCTCTGCAGGTTTACCTTATCCCTTGGACCTTAACAGTGACGATGAAACACAGAAATTGCTCTGGAATTAAATATAAGAGACTCAATGCCGACTTAAGTACAGGAAGACTGAGTCTTCCTACTGTCTATGTTTTGAGCGTTTCCTGTGTCACCAGTTTTACATTCTGATGCACCTCTGCAGGTTTACTGTTTACCCTTGGACCTTCCCATTGACGATGAAACACAGAAATTGCATCGGAATTAAATATAAGAGGCACAATGCCGACTTAAGTATAGGAAGACTGAGTCTTCCTACTGTCTATGTTTTGAGCGTTTCCTGTGTCACCAGTTTTACATTCCGATGCACCTCTGAAGGTTTATTGTATCCCTTGGATCTTCCCATTGACGATGAAACACAGAAATTGCATCGGAATTAAATATAAGACACACAATGGCGACTTAAGTACAGGAAGACTGAGTCTACCTCCTGTCTATGATTTGAGCGATTCCTGTGTCACCAGTCTTACATTCCGATGCACTTCTGCAGATTTACTGTATCGCATGGACCTTTCCATTGACGTTGAAAAACAGAAATTGCATCGGAATTAAATATAAGAGACACTATGCCGACTTAAGTATAGGAAGACTGAATCTTTGTACTGTCTATGTTTTGAGCGTTTCCTCTGTCACCAGTTTTACATCCCGATGCACCTCCCCAGGTTTACTGTATCCATTGGACCTTCCCATTGACGATGAAACACAGATATTGCATCGGAATTAAATATTAGAGACACAATGCCGACTTAAGAACAGGAAGACTGAGTCATCCTACTGTCTATGCTTTGTGCGTTTCCTGTGTCACCAGTTTTACATTCCGATACACCTCTGCAGGTTTACTGTATCCATGGGACCTTCCCATTGACGATGAAACACAGAAATTGCATCGGAAATAAATATAAGAGAGACAACGCCGACTTATGAACAAGAAAACTGAGTCTTCCTACGGGCTATGTTTTGAGCGTTTCCTGTGTCACCAGTTTTGCATTCCGACGCACCTCTGGAGGTTTACTGTATCCCTTGGACCTTCCCATTGGCGATGAAACACAGAAATTTTATCGGAATTAAATATTAGAGACACAATGCCGACTTAAGTACAGGAAGACTGAGCCTTCCTACTGTCTATGTTTTGAGCGTTTCCTGTGTCACCAGTTATACATTCCGATGCACCTCTGCAGGTTTACCTTATCCCTTGGACCTTAACAGTGACGATGAAACACAGCAATTGCTTTGGAATTAAATATAAGAGACACAATGCCGACTTAAGTACAGGAAGACTGAGTCTTCCTACTGTCTATGTTTTGAGTGTTTCCTGTGTCACCAGTTTTACATTCCGATGCACCTCTGCAGGTTTACTGTTTACCCTTGGACCTTCCCATTGACGATGAAACACAGAAATTGCATCGGAATTAAATATAAGAGGCACAATGTCGACTTAAGTACAGGAAGACTGAGTCTTCCTACTGTCTATGTTTTGAGCATTTACTGTGTCACCAGTTTTTCATTCCGATGCAGCTCTGCAAGTTTACTGTATACCTTGGACCTTCACAGTGACGATGAAACACAGAAACTGCATCGGAATTAAATAAAAGAGACACAATGCCGACTTAAGAACAGGAAGACTGAGTCTTCCTACTGTCTATGTTTTGAGCGTTTCCTGTGTCACCAGTTTTGCATTCCGATGCACCTCTACAGGTTTATTGAACCCATTGGACCTTCCCATTGACGATGAAACAGAGAAATTGCATCGGAATTAAATATAAGAGACACAACGCCGACTTAAGTACAGGAAAACTGAGTCTTCTTACGGTGTATGTTTGAGCGCTTCCTGTGTCACCAGTTTTACATTCCGACGCACCTCTGCAGGTTTACTGTATCCCTCGGACCTTCCCATTGGCGATGAAACACAGAAATTGCATCGGAATTAAATATAAGAGACATAATGCCGACTTAAGTACAGGAAGACTGAGTCTTCGTACTGTCTATGTTTTGAGCGTTTCCTGTGTCACCAGTTTTACATTCCGATGCACCTCTCCAGGTTTACTGTATCCATTGGACCTTCCCTTTGACGATGAAACACAAATATTGCATCGGAATTAAATATTAGAGACACAATGCCGACTTAAGAACAGGAAGACTGAGTCATCCTACTGTCTATGTTTTGAGCGTTTCCTGTGTCACCAGTTTTACATTCCGATGCACATCTGCAGGATTACTGTATCCATTGGACCTTCCCATTGACGATGAAACACAGAAATTGCATCGGAATTAAATATAAGAGACACAACGCCGACATAAGTACAAGAAAACTGAGTCTTCTTACGGGCTATGTTTTGAGCGTTTGCTGTGTCACCAGTTTTACATTCCGACGCACCTCTGGAGGTTTTCTGTATCCCTTGGACCTTCCCATTGGCGATGAAACACAGAAATTGCATCGGAATTAAATATAAGAGACACAATGACGTCTTAAGTACAGGAAGACAGAGTCTTCCTACTGTCTATGTTTTGAGCGTTTCCTGTGTCACCAGTTTTACATTCTGATGCACCTCTGCAGGTTTAATGTATCCCTTGGACCATCACAGTGATGATGAATCACAGCAATTGCTTTGGAATTAAATATAAGAGACACAATGATGTCTTAAGTACAGGAAGACTGAGTCTTCCTACTGTCTATGATTTGAGCGTTTCCTGTGTCACCAGTTTTACATTCCGATGCACCCCTGCAGGTTTACTGTATCCCTTGTACCTTCACAATGATGATGAAGGAGAGATATTCCATCGGAATTAAATATAAGAGACACAACGCCGACTTAAGTACAGGAAGACTGAGCCTATCTACTGTCTATGATTTGAGCGATTCCTGTGTCACCAGTCTTACATTCCGATGCACTTCTGCAGATTTACTGTATCGCATGGACCTTCCCAACGACGATGAAAAACAGAAATTGCATCGGAAATAAATATAAGAGACACAATGCCGACTTAAGTATAGGAAGACTGAGTCTTCGTACTGTGTATGTTTTGAGCGTTTCCTCTGTCACCAGTTTTACATTCCGATGCTCCTCTGCAGGTTTACTGTATCCATTGGACCTTCCCATTGGCGATGAAACACAGAAATTGCATCGGAATTAAATATAAGAGACACAATGACGTCTTAAGTACAGGAAGACTGAGTCTTCCTACTGTCTATGTTTTGAGCGTTTCCTGTGTCACCAGTTTTACATTCTGATGCACCTCTGCAGGTTTAATGTATCCCTTGGACCATCACAGTGATGATGAATCACAGAAATTGCTTTGGAATTAAATATAAGAGACACAATGATGTCTTAAGTACAGGAAGACTGAGTCTTCCTATTGTCTATGATTTGAGCGTTTCCTGTGTCACCAGTTTTACATTCCGATGCACCCCAGCAGGTTTACTGTATCCCTTGTACCTTCACAATGATGATAAAGCAGAGATATTCCATCGGAATTAAATATAAGAGACACAACGCCGACTTAAGTACAGGAAGACTGAGCCTATCTACTGTCTATGATTTGAGCGATTCCTGTGTCACCAGTCTTACATTCCGATGCACTTCTGCAGATTTACTGTATCGCATGGACCTTCCCAACGACGATGAAAAACAGAAATTGCATCGGAAATAAATATAAGAGACACAATGCCGACTTAAGTATAGGAAGACTGAGTCTTCGTACTGTGTATGTTTTGAGCGTTTCCTCTGTCACCACTTTTACATTCCGATGCTCCTCTGCAGGTTTACTGTATCCATTGGACCTTCCCATTGACGATGAAACACAGATATTGCATTGGAATTAAATATTAGAGACACAATGCCGACTTAAGAACAGGAAGACTGAGTCATCCTACTGTCTATGTTTTGTGCGTTTCCTGTGTCACCAGTTTTACATTCCGATGCACCTCTGCAGGTTTACTGTATCCATGGGACCTTCCCATTGACGATGAAACACAGAAATTGCATCGGAATTAAATATAAGAGAGACAACGCCGACTTAAGTACAAGAAAACTGAGTCTTCTTACGGGCTATGTTTTAAGCGTTTCCTGTGTCACCAGTTTTACATTCCGACGCACCTCTGGAGGTTTACTGTATCCCTTGGACCTTCCCATTGGCGATGAAACACAGAAATTGCATCGGAATTAAATATAAGAGACACAATGACGTCTTAAGTACAGGAAGACTGAGTCTGCCTACTGTCTATGTTTTGAGCGTTCCCTGTGTCACCAGTTTTACATTCTGATGCACCTCTGCAGGTTTAATGTATCCCTTGGACCTTCACAGTGATGATGAATCACAGCAATTGCTTTGGAATTAAATATAAGAGACAAAATGACGTCTTAAGTACAGGAAGACTGAGTCTTCCTACTGTCTATGTTTTGAGCGTTTCCTGTGTCACCAGTTTTACGTTCCGATGCACCTCTGCAGGTTTACTGTATCCCTTGGACCTTCACAATGACGATGACACTGAGAAATTCCATCGGAATTAAATATAAGAGACATAATGCCGACTTAAGTACAAGAAAACTGAGTCTTGTTACGGGCTATGTTTTGAGCGTTTCCTGTGTCACCAGCTTTACATTCCGACGCACCTCTGGAGGTTTACTGTATCCCTTGGACCTTCCCATTGGCGATGAAACACAGAAATTGCATCGGAATTAAATATAAGAGACACAATGACGTCTTAAGTACAGGAAGACTGAGTCTTCCTACTGTCTATGTTTGAGCGTTTCCTGTTTCACCAGTTTAACATTCCGATGCACCTCTGGAAGTTTACTGTATCCCTTGGATCTTCACAGTGACGATGAAAGACAGAAATTCCATCGGAATTAAATAAAAGAGACACAATGCCTACTTAAGAACAGGAAGACTGAGTCTTCCTACTGTCTTATGTTTTTTAGCGTTTCCTGTGTCACCAGTTTTACATTCCGATGCACCTCTGCAGGTTTGCTGTATCCCTTGGGCCTTCCCATTGACGATGAAACACAGAAATTGCATCGGAATTAAATATAAGAGACACAATGCCGACTTAAGTACAGGAAGACTGAGTCTTCCTACTGTCTATGTTTTGAGCGTTTCCTGTGTCACAAGTTTTACATTCCGATGGACCTCTGCAGGTTTACTGTCTCTCTTGGGCATTCCCATTGGTGATGAAACACAGAAATTGCATCGGAATTAAATATAAGAGACACAATGCCGACTTAAGTACGGGAAGACTGAGTCTTCTTGCTGTCTATGCTTTGAGCGTTTCCTGTATCACCAGTTTTACATTCCGTTGCACCTCTGCAGGTTTTCTGTATCCATTGGACCTTCCCATTGACGGTGAATCACAGAAATTTAATCGGATTTAAATATAAGAGACACAATGCCGACTTAAGTACAGGAAGACTGAGTCTTCCTACTGTCTATGTTTTGAGCGTGTCCCTGTGAGATCAGGTTTTCATTCCGTTGCACCTCTGCAGGTTTACTGTATCCCTTGGACCTTCCCATTGACGATGAAACACAGAATTTGCATCGGAATTAAATATAAGAGTCACAATGCTGACTTAAGTACAGGAAGACTGAGTCTTCCTACTGTCTATTTTTTGAGCGTTTCCTGTGTCACCAGTTTTGCATTCCGATGCACCTCTGCAGGTTTACTGAACCCATTGGACCTTCCCATTGACGATGAAACACAGAAATTGCATCGGAATTAAATATAAGAGACACAACGCCGACTTAAGTACAAGAAAACTGAGTCTTCTTACGGTGTATGTTAGAGCGTTTCCTGTGTCACCAGTTTTACATTCCGACGCACCTCTGCAGGTTTACTGTATTCCTCGGACCTTCCCATTGGCGATGAAACACAGAAAGTTGCATCGGAATTAAATATAAGAGACACAATGACGTCTTAAGTACAGGAAGACTGAGACTTCCTACTGTCTATGTATTGAGCGTTTCCCGTGTCACCAGTTTTACATTCCGATGCACCTCTGCAGGTTTACTGTATCCCTTGGACCTTCACAATGACGATGAAGCAGAGAAATTCCATCGGAATTAAATATAAGAGACACAATGACGTCTTAAGTAAAGGGAGACTTAGTCTTCCTACTGTCTATGTTTTGAGCGTTTCCTGTGTCACCAGTTTTACATTCCGATGCACCTCTGCAGGTTTACTGTATCCCTTGGACCTTCACAATGACGATGAAGCAGAGATATTCCATCGGAATTAAATATAAGAGACAAGATGCCGACATAAGTACAGGAAGACTGAGTCAATCTACTGTCTATGTTTCGAGCGGGTCCTGTGTCACCAGTTTTACATTCCGATGCTCCTCTGAAGGTTTATTGTATCCCTTGGACCTTCCCATTGACGATGAAACACAGAAATTGCATCGGAATTAAATATAAGAGACACAATGCCGACATAAGTACAGGAAGACTGAGTCTACTTCCTGTCTATAATTTGAGCGATTCCTTGTGTCACCAGTCTTAGATTCCGATGCACCTCTGCAGATTTACTGTATCGCATGGACCTTCCCATTGACGATGAAACACAGAAATTGCATCGGAATTAAATATAAGAGACACAATGCCGACTTAAGTACAGGAAGACTGAGTGTTCCTACTGTCTATGTTATGAGCGTTTCCTGTGTCACCAGTTTTACATTCCGATGCAGCTCTGCAAGTTTACTGTATCCCTTGGACCTTCACAGTGACGATGAAACACAGAAACTGCATCGGAATTAAATAAAAGAGACACAATGCCGACTTAAGAACAGGAAAACTGAGTCCTCCTACTGTCTATGTTTTTTAGCGTTTCCTGTGTCACCAGTTTTACATTCCGATGCACCTCTGCAGGTTTACTGTCTCTCTTGGGCATTCCCATTGACGATGAAACACAGAAATTGCATCGGAATTAA
The DNA here is from genome assembly GCF_023898315.1 of Schistocerca nitens. Lineage (NCBI taxonomy): Eukaryota > Metazoa > Arthropoda > Insecta > Orthoptera > Acrididae > Schistocerca > Schistocerca nitens. The sequence continues at coordinate 6,566,696 of NW_026045897.1, forward strand.
ATATAAGAGTCACAATGCTGACTTAAGTACAGGAAGACTGAGTCTTCCTACTGTCTATGTTTTGAGCGTTTCCTGTGTCACCAGTTTTGCATTCCGATGAACCTCTGCAGGTTTACTGAACCCATTGGACCTTTCCATTGACGATGAAACAGAGAAATTGCATCGGAATTAAATATAAGAGACACAACGCCGACTTAAGTACAGGAAAACTGAGTCTTCTTACGGTCTATGTTTTGAGCGTGTCCCTGTGAGATCAGTTTTTCATTCCGATGCACCTCTGCGGGTTTACTGTATCCCTTGGACCTTCCCATTGACGATGAAACACAGAATTTGCATCGGAATTAAATATAAGAGACACAATGCCGACTTAAGTACAGGAAGATTTAGTTTTCCTACTGTCTATGTTTTGAGCGTTTCCAGCATCACCAGTTTTACATTCCGATGCACCTCTGCAGGTTTACTGTATCCCTTGGACCTTCCCATTGGCGATGAAACACAGAAATTGCATTGGAATTAAATATAAGAGACACAATGACGTCTTAAGTACAGGAAGACTGATTCTTCCTACTGTCTATGTTTTGAGCGTTTCCTGTGTCACCAGTTTTACATTCCGATGCACCTCTGCAGGTTTACTGTATCCCTTGGACCTTCACAATGACGATGAAGCAGAGAAATTCCATCGGAATTAAATATAAGAGACACAATGACGTCTTAAGTACAGGAAGACTGAGTCTTCCTACTGTCTATGTTTTGAGCGTTTCCTGTGTCACCAGTTTTACATTCCGATGCACCTCTGCAGGTTTACTGTATCCCTTGGACCTTCACAATGACGATGAAGCATAGATATTCCATCGGAATTAAATATAAGAGACACAATGCCGACTTAAGTACAGGAAGACTGAGTCTATCTACTGTCTATGTTTTGAACGTTTCCTGTGTCACCAGTTTTACATTCCGATGCACCTCTGAAGGTTTATTGTATCCCTTGGAACTTCCCATTGACGATGAAACACAGAAATTGAATCGGAATTAAATATTAGAGACACAATGCCGACTTAAGAACAGGAAGACTGAGTCATCCTACTGTCTATGTTTTGAGCGTTTCCTGTGTCACCAGTTTTACATTCCGATGCACCTCTGCAGGTTTACTGTACCCATTGGACCTTCCCATTGACGATGAAACAGAGAAACTGCATCGGAAATAAATATAAGAGACACAACGCCGACTTAAGTACAAAAAAACTGAGTCTTCTTACGGTCTATGTTTTGAGCGTTTCCTGTGTCACTAGTTTTACATTCCGATACACCTCTGCAGGTTTACTGTATCCCTTGGACCTTCACAGTGATGATGAATCACAGCAATTGCTTTGGAATTAAATATAAGAGACACAATGACGTCTTAAGTACAGGAAGACTGAGTCTTCCTTCTGTCTATGTTTTGAGCGTTTCCTGTATCACCAGTTTTACGATCCGATGCACCTCTGCAGGTTTACTGTATCCCTTGGACCTTCACAATGACGATGACTCAGAGAAATTCCATCGGAATTAAATATAAGAGATATAATGCCGACTTAAGTACAGGAAGACTGAGTCTTCCTACTGTCTATGTTTGAGCGTTTCCTGTTTCACCAGTTTTACATTCCGATGCACCTCCTCAGGTTACTGTATCCCTTGGGCCTTCCCATTGGCGATGAAACCCAGAAATGTTATCGGAATTAAATATAAGAGACACAATGCCGACTTAAGTACAGGAAGACTGAGCCTTCCTACTGTCTATGTTTTGAGCGTTTCCTGTGTCACCAGTTATACATTCCGATGCACCTCTGCAGGTTTACCTTATCCCTTGGACCTTAACAGTGACGATGAAACACAGAAATTGCTTTGGAATTAAATATAAGAGACACAATGCCGACTTAAGTACAGGAAGACTGAGTCTTCCTACTGTCTATGTTTTGAGCGTTTCCTGTGTCACCAGTTTTACATTCCGATGCACCTCTGCAGGTTTACTGTTTACCCTTGGACCTTCACAGTGACGATGAAACACAGAAACTGCATCAGAATTAAATAAAAGAGACACAATGCCGACTTAAGAACAGGAAGACTGAGTGCTCCTACTGTCTATGTTTTTTAGCGTTTCCTGTGTCACCAGTTTTACATTCCGGTGCACCTCTGCAGGTTTACTGTCTCTCTTGGGCATTCCCATTGACGATGAAACACAGAAATTGCATCGGAATTAAATATAAGAGTCACAATGCTGACTTATGTACAGGAAGACTGAGTCTTCCTACTGTCTATGTTTTGAGCGTTTCCTGTGTCACCAGTTTTGCATTCCGATGCACCTCTGCAGGTTTACTGAACCCATTGGACCTTCCCATTGACGATGAAACAGAGAAATTGCATCGGAATTAAATATGAGAGACACAACGCCGACTTAAGTACAAGAAAACTGAGTCTTCTTACGGTCTATGTTTTGAGCGTTTCCTGTGTCACTAGTTTTACATTCCGATACACCTCTGCAGGTTTACTGTATCCCTCGGACCTTCCCATTGGCGATGAAACACAGAAAGTTGCATCGGAATTAAATATAAGAGACACAATGACGTCTTAAGTACAGGAAGGCAGAGACTTCCTAATGTCTATGTATTGAGCGTTTCCTGAGTCACCAGTTTTACATTCCGATGCACCTCTGCAGGTTTACTGTATCCCTTGGACCTTCCCAATGACGATGAAACACAGAAATTCCATCGGAATTAAATATAAGAGACACAATGCCGACTTAAGTACAGGAAGACTGAGTCTACTTCCTGCCTATGATTTGAGCGATTCCTGTGTCACCAGTCTTACATTCCGATGCACCTCTGCAGATTTACTGTATCGCATGGACATTCCCATTGACGATGAAACACAGAAATTGCATCGGAATTATATATAAGAGACACAACGCCGACTTAAGTAGGAAAACTGAGTCTTCTTACGGTCTATGTTTTGAGCATGTCCCTGTGAGATCAGTTTTTCATTCCGATGCACCTCTGCAGGTTTACTGTATCCCTTGGACCTTCCCATTGACGATGAAACACACAATTTGCATCGGAATTAAATATAAGAGACACAATGACGTCTTAAGTACAGGAAGACTGAGTCCTCCTACTGTCTATGTTTTGAGCGTTGCCTGTGTCACCAGTTTTACAGTCTGATGCACCTCTGCAGGTTTACTGTATCCCTTGGACCTTGACAGTGATTATGAATCACAGCAATTGCTTTGGAATTAAATATAAGAGACACAATGACGTCTTAAGAACAGGAAGACTGAGTCTTCCTACTGTCTATGTTTTGAGCGTTTCCTGTGTCACCAGTTTTACATTCCGATGCACCTCTGCAGGATTACTGTATCCCTTGGACCTTCACAATGACGAGGACGCAGAGAAATTCCATCGGAATTAAATATAAGAGACACATTGCCGACTTAAGTACAGGAAGACTGAGTCTTCCTACTGTCTATGTTTTGAGCGTTTCCTGTGTCACCAGTTTTACATTCCGATGCACCTCTGGAAGTTTACTGTATCCCTTGGATCTTCACAGTGACGATGAAAGACAGAAATTGCATCGGAATTAAATAAAAGAGACACAATGCGTACTTAAGAACAGGAAGACTGAGTCTTCCTACTGTCTATGTTTTTTAGCGTTTCCTGTGTCACCAGTTTTACATCCCGATGCACCTCTGCAGGTTTACTGTACCCATTGGACCTTCCCATTGACGATGAAACAGAGAAATTGCATCGGAATTAAATATAAGAGACACAACGCCGACTTAAGTACAAGAAAACTGAGTCTTCTTACGGTCTATGTTTTGAGCGTTTCCTATGTCACTAGTTTTACATTCCGATACACCTCTGCAGGTTTACTGTATCCGTTGGACCTTCCCATTGACGATGAAACACAGAAATTGCATCGGAATTAAATATAAGAGACACAATGGCGACTTAAGTACAAGAAAACTGAGTCTTCTTACGGTGTATGTTTGAGCGCTTCCTGTGTCACCAGTTTTACATACCGACGCACCTCTGCAGTTTTACTGTATCCCTCGGACCTTCCCATTGGCGATGAAACACAGAAAGTTGCGTCGGAATTAAATATAAGAGACACAATGACGTCTTAAGTACAGGAAGACAGAGACTTCCTACTGTCTATGTATTGAGCGTTTCCTGTGTCACCAGTTTTACATTCCGATGCACCTCTGCAGGTTTACTGTATCCCTTGGACCTTCACAATGACGATGAAACACAGAAATTGCATCGGAATTAAATATAAGAGACACAATGCCGACTTAAGTACAGGAAGACTGAGTCTACTTCCTGTCTATGTTTTGAGCCTTTGCTGTGTCACCAGTTTTACATTCCGATGCACCTCTCCAGGTTTACTATATCCATTGGACATTCCCATTGACGATGAAACACAGAAATTGCATCGGAATTAAATATTAGAGACACAATGCCGACTTAAGAACAGGAAGACTGAGTCATCCTACTGTCTATGTTTTGAGCGTTTCCTGTGTGACCAGTTTTACATTCCGATGCACCTCTGCAGGTTTACTGTATCCAATGGACCTTCCCATTGACGATGAAACACAGAAATTGCATCGGAAGTAAATATAAGAGACACAACGCCGACATAAGTACAAGAAAACTGAGTCTTCTTACGGGCTATGATTTGAGCGTTTCCTGTGTCACCAGTTTTACATTCCGACGCACCTCTGCAGGTTTACTGTATCCCTTGGACCTTCCCATTGGCGATGAAACACAGAAATTGCATCTGAATTAAATATAAGAGACACAATGACGTCTTAAGTACAGGAAGACAGAGTCTTCCTACTGTCTATGTTTTGAGCGTTTCCTGTGTCACCAGTTTTACATTCTGATGCACCTCTGCAGGTTTACTGTATCCCTTGGACCTTCACAGTGATGATGAATCACAGCAATTGCTTTGGAATTAAATATAAGAGACACAATGTCGTCTTAAGTACAGGAAGACTGAGTCTTCCTACTGTCTATGTTTTGAGCGTTTCCTGTATCACCAGTTATACGTTCCGATGCACCTCTGCAGGTTTACTGTATCCCTTGGACCTTCACAATGACGATGACTCAGAGAAATTCCATCGGAATTAAATATAACAGACATAATGCCGACTTAAGTACAGGAAAACTGAGTCTTCCTACTGTCTATGTTTGAGCGTTTCCTGTTTCACCAGTTTTACATTCCGATGCACCTCCTCAGGTTTACTGTATCCCTTGGGCCTTCCCATTGGCGATGAAACACAGAAATTTTATCGGAATTAAATATAAGAGACACAATGCCGACTTAAGTACAGGAAGACTGAGTCTTCGTACTGTCTATATTTTGAGCGTTTCCTGTGTCACCAACTTTACATTCCGATGCACCTCTCCAGGTTTACTGTATCCATTGGACGTTCCCATTGACGATGAAACACAGAAATTGAATCGGAATTAAATATTAGAGACACAATGCCGACTTAAGAACAGGAAGACTGAGTCATCCTACTGTCTATGTTTTGAGCGTTTCCTGTGTCACCAGTTTTACATTCCGATGCACCTCTGCAGGTTTACTGTACCCATTGGACCTTCCCATTGACGATGAAACAGAGAAATTGCATCGGAAATAAATATAAGAGACACAACGCCGACTTAAGTACAAGAAAACTGAGTCTTCTTACGGTGTATGTTTGAGCGCTTCCTGTGTCACCAGTTTTACATTCCGACGCACCTCTGCAGTTTTACTGTATCCCTCGGACCTTCCCATTGGCGATGAAACACAGAAAATTGCATCGCAATTAAATATAAGAGACACAATGACGTCTTAAGTACAGGAAGACTGAGTCTTCCTTCTGTCTATGTTTTGAGCGTTTCCTGTATCACCAGTTATACGATCCGATGCACCTCTGCAGGTTTACTGTATCCCTTGGACCTTCACAGTGATGATGAATCACAGCAATTGCTTTGGAATTAAATATAAGAGACACAATGTCGTCTTAAGTACAGGAAGACTGAGTCTTCCTTCTGTCTATGCTTTGAGCGTTTCCTGTATCACCAGTTTTACATTCCGATGCACCTCCTCAGGTTTACTGTATCCAATGGACCTTCCCATTGACGATGAAACACAGAAATTGCATCGGAAGTAAATATAAGAGACACAACGCCGACATAAGTACAAGAAAACTGAGTCTTCTTACGGGCTATGATTTGAGCGTTTCCTGTGTCACCAGTTTTACATTCCGACGCACCTCTGCAGGTTTACTGTATCCCTTGGACCTTCCCATTGGCGATGAAACACAGAAATTGCATCTGAATTAAATATAAGAGACACAATGACGTCTTAAGTACAGGAAGACAGAGTCTTCCTACTGTCTATGTTTTGAGCGTTTCCTGTGTCACCAGTTTTACATTCTGATGCACCTCTGCAGGTTTACTGTATCCCTTGGACCTTCACAGTGATGATGAATCACAGCAATTGCTTTGGAATTAAATATAAGAGACACAATGTCGTCTTAAGTACAGGAAGACTGAGTCTTCCTACTGTCTATGTTTTGAGCGTTTCCTGTATCACCAGTTATACGTTCCGATGCACCTCTGCAGGTTTACTGTATCCCTTGGACCTTCACAATGACGATGACTCAGAGAAATTCCATCGGAATTAAATATAACAGACATAATGCCGACTTAAGTACAGGAAAACTGAGTCTTCCTACTGTCTATGTTTGAGCGTTTCCTGTTTCACCAGTTTTACATTCCGATGCACCTCCTCAGGTTTACTGTATCCCTTGGGCCTTCCCATTGGCGATGAAACACAGAAATTTTATCGGAATTAAATATAAGAGACACAATGCCGACTTAAGTACAGGAAGACTGAGTCTTCGTACTGTCTATATTTTGAGCGTTTCCTGTGTCACCAACTTTACATTCCGATGCACCTCTCCAGGTTTACTGTATCCATTGGACGTTCCCATTGACGATGAAACACAGAAATTGAATCGGAATTAAATATTAGAGACACAATGCCGACTTAAGAACAGGAAGACTGGGTCATCCTACTGTCTATGTTTTGAGCGTTTCCTGTGTCACCAGTTTTACATTCCGATGTTCCTCTGCAGTTTTACTGTATCCCTCGGACCTTCCCATTGGCGATGAAACACAGAAAATTGCATCGGAATTAAATATAAGAGACACAATGACGTCTTAAGTACAGGAAGACTGAGTCTTCCTTCTGTCTATGTTTTGAGCGTTTCCTGTATCACCAGTTATACGATCCGATGCACCTCTGCAGGTTTACTGTATCCCTTGGACCTTCACAATAACGATGACTCAGAGAAATTCCATCGGAATTAAATATAAGAGACAAAATGCCGTCTTAAGTAAAGGAAGACTGAGTCTTCCTACTGTCTATGTTTGAGCGTTTCCTGTTTCACCAGTTTTACATTCCGATGCACCTCCTCAGGTTTACTGCACCCCTTGGGCCTTCCCATTGGCGATGAGACACAGAAATTTTATCGGAATTAAATATAAGAGACACAATGCCGACTTAAGTACAGGAAGACTGAGCCTTCCTACTGTCTATGTTTTGAGCGTTTCCTGTGTCACCAGTTATACATTCCGATGCACCTCTGCAGGTTTACCTTATCCCTTGGACCTTAACAGTGACGATGAAACACAGAAATTGCTTTGGAATTAAATATAAGAGACACAATTTCGACTTAAGTACAGGAAGACTGAGTCTTCCTACTGTCTATGTTTTGAGCGTATCCTGTGTCACCAGTTTTACATTCCGATGCACCTCTGCAGGTTTACTGTTTACCCTTGGACCTTCACAGTGACGATGAAACACAGAAACTGCATCAGAATTAAATAAAAGAGACACAATGCCGACTTAAGAACAGGAAGACTGAGTCCTCCTACTGTCTATGTTTTTTAGCGTTTCCTGTGTCACCAGTATTACATTCCGATGCACCTCTGCAGGTTTACTGTCTCTCTTGGGCATTCCCATTGACGATGAAACACAGAAATTGCATCGGAATTAAATATAAGAGACACAATGCCGACTTAAGTACAGGAAGACTGAGTCTTCCTACTGTCTATGTTTTGAGCGTTTCCTGTGTCACCAGTTTTACATTCCGATGCACCTCTGGAAGTTTACTGTATCCCTTGGATCTTCACAGTGACGATGTAAGACAGAAATTGCATCGGAATTAAATAAAAGAGACACAATGCGTACTTAAGAACAGGAAGACTGAGTCTTCCTACTGTCTGTGAATTTTAGCGTTTCCTGTGTCACCAGTTTTACATCCCGATGCACCTCTGCAGGTTTACTGTACCCATTGGACCTTCCCATTGACGATAAAATAGAGAAATTGCATCGGAATTAAATATGAGAGACACAACGCCGACTTAAGTACAAGAAAACTGAGTCTTCTTACGGTCTGTGTTTTGAGCGTTTCCTGTGTCACTAGTTTTACATTCCGATACACCTCTGCAGGTTTACTGTATCCGGTGGACCTTCACAATGACGATGAAACACAGAAATTGCATCGGAATTAAATATAAGCGACACAATGCCGACTTAAGTACAAGAAAACTGAGTCTTCTTACGGTGTATGTTTGAGCCCTTCCTGTGTCACCAGTTTTACATTCCGACGCACCTCTGCAGTTTTACTGTATCCCTCGGACCTTCCCATTGGCGATGAAACACAGAAAGTTGCATCGGAATTAAATATAAGAGACACAATGCCGACTTAAGTACAGGAAGACTGAGTCTACTTCCTGTCTATGATTTGAGCGATTCCTGTGTCACCAGTCTTACATTCCGATGCACCTCTGCAGATTTACTGTATCGCATGGACCTTCCCATTGACGATGAAACACAGAAATTGCATCGGAATTAAATATAAGAGACACAATGCCGACTTAAGTACAGGAAGACTGAGTCTTCGTACTGTCTATGTTTTGAGCGTTTCCTGTGTCACCAGTTTTACATTCCGATGCACCTCTCCAGGTTTACTATATCCATTGGACCTTCCCATTGACGATGAAACACAGAAATTGCATCGGAATTAAATATTAGAGACACAATGCCGACTTAAGAACAGGAAGACTGAGTCATCCTACTGTCTATGTTTTGAGCGTTTCCTGTGTCACCTGTTTTACATTCCGACGCACCTCTGCAGGTTTACTGTATCCCTTGGACCTTCCCATTGGCGATGAAACACAGAAATTGCATCGGAATTAAATATAAGAGACACAATGACGTCTTAAGTACAGGAAGACTGAGTCATCCTAGTGTCTATGTTTTGAGCGTTTCCTGTGTCACCAGTTTTATATTCCGATGCACCTCTGCAGGTTTACTGTATCCAATGGACCTTCCCATTGACGATGAAACACAGAAATTGCATCGGAATTAAATATAAGAGACACAACGCCGACTTAAGTACAGGAAAACTGAGTCTTCTTACGGTCTATGTTTTGAGCGTGTCCCTGTGAGATCAGATTTTTCATTCCGATGCACCTCTGCAGGTTTACTGTATCCCTTGGACCTTCCCATTGACGATGAAACACAGAATTTGCATCGGAATTAAATATAAGAGACACAATGCCGACTTAAGTACAGGAAGATTTAGTCTTCCTACTGTCTATGTTTTGAGCGTTTCCAGCGTCACCAGTTTTACATTCCGATGCACCTCTGCAGGTTTACTGTATCCCTTGGACCTTCACAATGACGAGGACGCAGAGAAATTCCATCGGAATTAAATATAAGAGACACATTGCCGACTTAAGTACAGGAAGACTGAGTCTTCCTACTGTCTATGTTTTGAGCGTTTCCTGTGTCACCAGTTTTACATTCCGATGCACCTCTGGAAGTTTACTGTATCCCTTGGATCTTCACAGTGACGATGAAAGACAGAAATTGCATCGGAATTAAATAAAAGAGACACAATGCGTACTTAAGAACAGGAAGACTGAGTCTTCCTACTGTCTATGTTTTTTAGCGTTTCCTGTGTCACCAGTTTTACATCCCGATGCACCTCTGCAGGTTTACTGTACCCATTGGACCTTCCCATTGACGATGAAACAGAGAAATTGCATCGGAATTAAATATAAGAGACACAACGCCGACTTAAGTACAAGAAAACTGAGTCTTCTTACGGTCTATGTTTTGAGCGTTTCCTATGTCACTAGTTTTACATTCCGATACACCTCTGCAGGTTTACTGTATCCGTTGGACCTTCCCATTGACGATGAAACACAGAAATTGCATCGGAATTAAATATAAGAGACACAATGGCGACTTAAGTACAAGAAAACTGAGTCTTCTTACGGTGTATGTTTGAGCGCTTCCTGTGTCACCAGTTTTACATACCGACGCACCTCTGCAGTTTTACTGTATCCCTCGGACCTTCCCATTGGCGATGAAACACAGAAAGTTGCGTCGGAATTAAATATAAGAGACACAATGACGTCTTAAGTACAGGAAGACAGAGACTTCCTACTGTCTATGTATTGAGCGTTTCCTGTGTCACCAGTTTTACATTCCGATGCACCTCTGCAGGTTTACTGTATCCCTTGGACCTTCACAATGACGATGAAACACAGAAATTGCATCGGAATTAAATATAAGAGACACAATGCCGACTTAAGTACAGGAAGACTGAGTCTACTTCCTGTCTATGTTTTGAGCCTTTGCTGTGTCACCAGTTTTACATTCCGATGCACCTCTCCAGGTTTACTATATCCATTGGACATTCCCATTGACGATGAAACACAGAAATTGCATCGGAATTAAATATTAGAGACACAATGCCGACTTAAGAACAGGAAGACTGAGTCATCCTACTGTCTATGTTTTGAGCGTTTCCTGTGTGACCAGTTTTACATTCCGATGCACCTCTGCAGGTTTACTGTATCCAATGGACCTTCCCATTGACGATGAAACACAGAAATTGCATCGGAAGTAAATATAAGAGACACAACGCCGACATAAGTACAAGAAAACTGAGTCTTCTTACGGGCTATGATTTGAGCGTTTCCTGTGTCACCAGTTTTACATTCCGACGCACCTCTGCAGGTTTACTGTATCCCTTGGACCTTCCCATTGGCGATGAAACACAGAAATTGCATCTGAATTAAATATAAGAGACACAATGACGTCTTAAGTACAGGAAGACAGAGTCTTCCTACTGTCTATGTTTTGAGCGTTTCCTGTGTCACCAGTTTTACATTCTGATGCACCTCTGCAGGTTTACTGTATCCCTTGGACCTTCACAGTGATGATGAATCACAGCAATTGCTTTGGAATTAAATATAAGAGACACAATGTCGTCTTAAGTACAGGAAGACTGAGTCTTCCTACTGTCTATGTTTTGAGCGTTTCCTGTATCACCAGTTATACGTTCCGATGCACCTCTGCAGGTTTACTGTATCCCTTGGACCTTCACAATGACGATGACTCAGAGAAATTCCATCGGAATTAAATATAACAGACATAATGCCGACTTAAGTACAGGAAAACTGAGTCTTCCTACTGTCTATGTTTGAGCGTTTCCTGTTTCACCAGTTTTACATTCCGATGCACCTCCTCAGGTTTACTGTATCCCTTGGGCCTTCCCATTGGCGATGAAACACAGAAATTTTATCGGAATTAAATATAAGAGACACAATGCCGACTTAAGTACAGGAAGACTGAGTCTTCGTACTGTCTATATTTTGAGCGTTTCCTGTGTCACCAACTTTACATTCCGATGCACCTCTCCAGGTTTACTGTATCCATTGGACGTTCCCATTGACGATGAAACACAGAAATTGAATCGGAATTAAATATTAGAGACACAATGCCGACTTAAGAACAGGAAGACTGAGTCATCCTACTGTCTATGTTTTGAGCGTTTCCTGTGTCACCAGTTTTACATTCCGATGCACCTCTGCAGGTTTACTGTACCCATTGGACCTTCCCATTGACGATGAAACAGAGAAATTGCATCGGAAATAAATATAAGAGACACAACGCCGACTTAAGTACAAGAAAACTGAGTCTTCTTACGGTGTATGTTTGAGCGCTTCCTGTGTCACCAGTTTTACATTCCGACGCACCTCTGCAGTTTTACTGTATCCCTCGGACCTTCCCATTGGCGATGAAACACAGAAAATTGCATCGCAATTAAATATAAGAGACACAATGACGTCTTAAGTACAGGAAGACTGAGTCTTCCTTCTGTCTATGTTTTGAGCGTTTCCTGTATCACCAGTTATACGATCCGATGCACCTCTGCAGGTTTACTGTATCCCTTGGACCTTCACAGTGATGATGAATCACAGCAATTGCTTTGGAATTAAATATAAGAGACACAATGTCGTCTTAAGTACAGGAAGACTGAGTCTTCCTTCTGTCTATGCTTTGAGCGTTTCCTGTATCACCAGTTTTACATTCCGATGCACCTCCTCAGGTTTACTGTATCCAATGGACCTTCCCATTGACGATGAAACACAGAAATTGCATCGGAAGTAAATATAAGAGACACAACGCCGACATAAGTACAAGAAAACTGAGTCTTCTTACGGGCTATGATTTGAGCGTTTCCTGTGTCACCAGTTTTACATTCCGACGCACCTCTGCAGGTTTACTGTATCCCTTGGACCTTCCCATTGGCGATGAAACACAGAAATTGCATCTGAATTAAATATAAGAGACACAATGACGTCTTAAGTACAGGAAGACAGAGTCTTCCTACTGTCTATGTTTTGAGCGTTTCCTGTGTCACCAGTTTTACATTCTGATGCACCTCTGCAGGTTTACTGTATCCCTTGGACCTTCACAGTGATGATGAATCACAGCAATTGCTTTGGAATTAAATATAAGAGACACAATGTCGTCTTAAGTACAGGAAGACTGAGTCTTCCTACTGTCTATGTTTTGAGCGTTTCCTGTATCACCAGTTATACGTTCCGATGCACCTCTGCAGGTTTACTGTATCCCTTGGACCTTCACAATGACGATGACTCAGAGAAATTCCATCGGAATTAAATATAACAGACATAATGCCGACTTAAGTACAGGAAAACTGAGTCTTCCTACTGTCTATGTTTGAGCGTTTCCTGTTTCACCAGTTTTACATTCCGATGCACCTCCTCAGGTTTACTGTATCCCTTGGGCCTTCCCATTGGCGATGAAACACAGAAATTTTATCGGAATTAAATATAAGAGACACAATGCCGACTTAAGTACAGGAAGACTGAGTCTTCGTACTGTCTATATTTTGAGCGTTTCCTGTGTCACCAACTTTACATTCCGATGCACCTCTCCAGGTTTACTGTATCCATTGGACGTTCCCATTGACGATGAAACACAGAAATTGAATCGGAATTAAATATTAGAGACACAATGCCGACTTAAGAACAGGAAGACTGGGTCATCCTACTGTCTATGTTTTGAGCGTTTCCTGTGTCACCAGTTTTACATTCCGATGGTCCTCTGCAGTTTTACTGTATCCCTCGGACCTTCCCATTGGCGATGAAACACAGAAAATTGCATCGGAATTAAATATAAGAGACACAATGACGTCTTAAGTACAGGAAGACTGAGTCTTCCTTCTGTCTATGTTTTGAGCGTTTCCTGTATCACCAGTTATACGATCCGATGCACCTCTGCAGGTTTACTGTATCCCTTGGACCTTCACAATAACGATGACTCAGAGAAATTCCATCGGAATTAAATATAAGAGACAAAATGCCGTCTTAAGTAAAGGAAGACTGAGTCTTCCTACTGTCTATGTTTGAGCGTTTCCTGTTTCACCAGTTTTACATTCCGATGCACCTCCTCAGGTTTACTGCACCCCTTGGGCCTTCCCATTGGCGATGAGACACAGAAATTTTATCGGAATTAAATATAAGAGACACAATGCCGACTTAAGTACAGGAAGACTGAGCCTTCCTACTGTCTATGTTTTGAGCGTTTCCTGTGTCACCAGTTATACATTCCGATGCACCTCTGCAGGTTTACCTTATCCCTTGGACCTTAACAGTGACGATGAAACACAGAAATTGCTTTGGAATTAAATATAAGAGACACAATTTCGACTTAAGTACAGGAAGACTGAGTCTTCCTACTGTCTATGTTTTGAGCGTATCCTGTGTCACCAGTTTTACATTCCGATGCACCTCTGCAGGTTTACTGTTTACCCTTGGACCTTCACAGTGACGATGAAACACAGAAACTGCATCAGAATTAAATAAAAGAGACACAATGCCGACTTAAGAACAGGAAGACTGAGTCCTCCTACTGTCTATGTTTTTTAGCGTTTCCTGTGTCACCAGTATTACATTCCGATGCACCTCTGCAGGTTTACTGTCTCTCTTGGGCATTCCCATTGACGATGAAACACAGAAATTGCATCGGAATTAAATATAAGAGACACAATGCCGACTTAAGTACAGGAAGACTGAGTCTTCCTACTGTCTATGTTTTGAGCGTTTCCTGTGTCACCAGTTTTACATTCCGATGCACCTCTGGAAGTTTACTGTATCCCTTGGATCTTCACAGTGACGATGTAAGACAGAAATTGCATCGGAATTAAATAAAAGAGACACAATGCGTACTTAAGAACAGGAAGACTGAGTCTTCCTACTGTCTGTGAATTTTAGCGTTTCCTGTGTCACCAGTTTTACATCCCGATGCACCTCTGCAGGTTTACTGTACCCATTGGACCTTCCCATTGACGATAAAATAGAGAAATTGCATCGGAATTAAATATGAGAGACACAACGCCGACTTAAGTACAAGAAAACTGAGTCTTCTTACGGTCTGTGTTTTGAGCGTTTCCTGTGTCACTAGTTTTACATTCCGATACACCTCTGCAGGTTTACTGTATCCGGTGGACCTTCACAATGACGATGAAACACAGAAATTGCATCGGAATTAAATATAAGCGACACAATGCCGACTTAAGTACAAGAAAACTGAGTCTTCTTACGGTGTATGTTTGAGCCCTTCCTGTGTCACCAGTTTTACATTCCGACGCACCTCTGCAGTTTTACTGTATCCCTCGGACCTTCCCATTGGCGATGAAACACAGAAAGTTGCATCGGAATTAAATATAAGAGACACAATGCCGACTTAAGTACAGGAAGACTGAGTCTACTTCCTGTCTATGATTTGAGCGATTCCTGTGTCACCAGTCTTACATTCCGATGCACCTCTGCAGATTTACTGTATCGCATGGACCTTCCCATTGACGATGAAACACAGAAATTGCATCGGAATTAAATATAAGAGACACAATGCCGACTTAAGTACAGGAAGACTGAGTCTTCGTACTGTCTATGTTTTGAGCGTTTCCTGTGTCACCAGTTTTACATTCCGATGCACCTCTCCAGGTTTACTATATCCATTGGACCTTCCCATTGACGATGAAACACAGAAATTGCATCGGAATTAAATATTAGAGACACAATGCCGACTTAAGAACAGGAAGACTGAGTCATCCTACTGTCTATGTTTTGAGCGTTTCCTGTGTCACCTGTTTTACATTCCGACGCACCTCTGCAGGTTTACTGTATCCCTTGGACCTTCCCATTGGCGATGAAACACAGAAATTGCATCGGAATTAAATATAAGAGACACAATGACGTCTTAAGTACAGGAAGACTGAGTCATCCTAGTGTCTATGTTTTGAGCGTTTCCTGTGTCACCAGTTTTATATTCCGATGCACCTCTGCAGGTTTACTGTATCCAATGGACCTTCCCATTGACGATGAAACACAGAAATTGCATCGGAATTAAATATAAGAGACACAACGCCGACTTAAGTACAGGAAAACTGAGTCTTCTTACGGTCTATGTTTTGAGCGTGTCCCTGTGAGATCAGATTTTTCATTCCGATGCACCTCTGCAGGTTTACTGTATCCCTTGGACCTTCCCATTGACGATGAAACACAGAATTTGCATCGGAATTAAATATAAGAGACACAATGCCGACTTAAGTACAGGAAGATTTAGTCTTCCTACTGTCTATGTTTTGAGCGTTTCCAGCGTCACCAGTTTTACATTCCGATGCACCTCTGCAGGTTTACTGTATCCCTTGGACCTTCCCATTGGCGATGAAACACAGAAATTGCATCGGAATTAAATATAAGAGACACAATGACGTCTTAAGTACAGGAAGACTGAGTCTTCCTACTGTCTATGTTTTGAGCGTTGCCTGTGTCACCAGTTTTACAGTCTGATGCACCTCTGCAGGTTTACTGTATCCCTTGGACCTTCACAGTGATTATGAATCACAGCAATTGCTTTGGAATTAAATATAAGAGACACAATGACGTCTTAAGAACAGGAAGACTGAGTCTTCCTACTGTCTATGTTTTGAGCGTTTCCTGTGTCACCAGTTTTACATTCCGATGCACCTCTGCAGGATTACTGTATCCCTTGGACCTTCACAATGACGAGGACGCAGAGAAATTCCATCGGAATTAAATATAAGAGACACAATGCCGACTTAAGTACAGGAAGACTGAGTCTTCCTGCTGTCTATGTTTTGAGCGTTTCCTGTGTCACCAGTTTTACATTCCGATGCACCTCTGGAAGTTTACTGTATCCCTTGGATATTCACAGTGACGATGAAAGACAGAAATTGCATCGGAATTAAATAAAAGAGACACAATGCGTACTTAAGAACAGGAAGACTGAGTCTTCCTACTGTCTATGTTTTTTAGCGTCTCCTGTGTCACCAGTTTTACATCCCGATGCACCTCTGCAGGTTTACTGTACCCATTGGACCTTCCCATTGACGATGAAACAGAGAAATTGCATCGGAATTAAATATAAGAGACACAACGCCGACTT
The DNA here is from genome assembly GCF_023898315.1 of Schistocerca nitens. Lineage (NCBI taxonomy): Eukaryota > Metazoa > Arthropoda > Insecta > Orthoptera > Acrididae > Schistocerca > Schistocerca nitens. The sequence continues at coordinate 6,583,586 of NW_026045897.1, forward strand.
AAGTACAAGAAAACTGAGTCTTCTTACGGTGTATGTTTGAGCGCTTCCTGTGTCACCAGTTTTACATTCCGACGCACCTCTGCAGTTTTACTGTATGCCTCCGAGCTTCCCATTGGCGATGAAACACAGAAAGTTGCGTCGGAATTAAATATAAGAGACACAATGACGTCTTAAGTACAGGAAGACAGAGACTTCCTACTGTCTATGTGTTGAGCGTTTCCTGTGTCACCAGTCTTACATTCCGATGCACCTCTGCAGGTTTACTGTATCCCTTGGACCTTCACAATGACGATGAAACACAGAAATTGCATCGGAATTAAATATAAGAGACACAATGCCGACTTAAGTACAGGAAGACTGAGTCTACTTCCTTTCTATGATTTGAGCGATTCCTGTGTCACCAGTCTTACATTCCGATGCACCTCTGCAGATTTACTGTATCACATGGACCTTCCCATTGACGATGAAACACAGAAATTGCATCGGAATTAAATATAAGAGACACAATGCCGACTTAAGTACAGGAAGACTGAGTCTTCGTACTGTCTATGTTTTGAGCGTTTCCTGTGTCACCAGTTTTACATTCCGATGCACCTCTCCAGGTTTGCTATATCCATTGGACCTACCCATTGACGATGAAACACAGAAATTGCATCGGAATTAAATATTAGAGACACAATGCCGACGTAAGAACAGGAAGACTGAGTCATCTTACTGTCTATGTTTTGAGTGTTTCCTGTGTCACCAGTTTCACATTCCGATGCACCTCTGCAGGTTTACTGTATCCAATGGACCTTCCCATTGACGATGAAACACAGAAATTGCATCGGAAGTAAATATAAGAGACACAACGCCGACATAAGTACAAGAAAACTGAGTCATCTTACGGGCTATGTTTTGAGCGTTTCCTGGGTCACCAGTTTTACATTCCGACGCACCTCTGCAGGTTTACTGTATCCCGTGGACCTTCCCATTGGCGATGAAACACAGAAATTGCATCGGAATTAAATATAAGAGACACAATGACGTCTTAAGTACAGGAAGACAGAGTCTTCCTACTGTCTATGTTTTGAGCGTTTCCTGTGTCACCAGTTTTACATTCTGATGCACCTCTGCAGGTTTACTGTATCCCTTGGACCTTCACAGTGATGATGAATCACAGCAATTGCTTTGGAATTAAATATAAGAGACACAATGTCGTCTTAAGTACAGGAAGACTGAGTCTTCCTACTGTCTATGTTATGAGCGTTTCCTGTATCACCAGTTTTACGTTCCGATGCACCTCTGCAGGTTTACTGTATCCCTTGGACCTTCACAATGACGATGACTCAGAGAAATTCCATCGGAATTAATTATAAGAGACATAATGCCGACTTAAGTACAGGAAGACTGAGTCTTCCTACTGTCTATGTTTGAGCGTTTCCTGTTTCACCAGTTTGACATTCCGATGCACCTCTGCAGGTTCACTGTATACCTTGGGCCTTCCCATTGGCGATGAAACACAGAAATTTTATCGGAATTAAATATAAGAGACACAATGCCGACTTAAGTACAGGAAGACTGAGCCTTCCTACTGTCTATGTTTTGAGCGTTTCCTGTGTCACCAGTTATACATTCCGATGCACCTCTGCAGGTTTACCTTATCCCTTGGACCTTAACAGTGACGATGAAACACAGCAATTGCTTTGGAATTAAATATAAGAGACACAATGCCGACTTAAGTACAGGAAGACTGAGTCTTCCTACTGTCTATGTTTTGAGCGTGTCCTGTGTCACCAGTTTTACATTCCGATGCACCTCTGCAGGTTTACTGTTTACCCTTGGACCTTCCCATTGACGATGAAACACAGAAATTGCATCGGTATTAAATATAAGAGGCACAATGCCGACTTAAGTACAGGAAGACTGAGTCTTCCTACTGTCTATGTTTTGAGCGTTACCTGTGTCACCAGTTTTACATTCCGATGCAGCTCTGCAAGTTTACTGTATCCCTTGGACCTTCACAGTGACGATGAAACACAGAAACTGCATCGGAATTAAATAAAAGAGACACAATGCCGACTTAAGAACAGGAAGACTGAGTCCTCCTACGGTCTATGTTTTTTAGCGTTTCCTGTGTCACCAGTTTTACATTCCGATGCACCTCTGCAGGTTTACTGTCTCTCTTGGGCATTCCCATTGAGGATGAAACACAGAAATTGCACCGGAATTAAATATAAGAGTCACAATGCTGACTTAAGTACAGGAAGACTGAGTCTTCCTACTGTCTATGCTTTGAGCGTTTCCTGTGTCACCAGTTTTGCATTCCGATGCACCTCTGCAGGTTTACTGAACCCATTGGACCTTACCATTGACGATGAAACAGAGAAATTGCATCGGAATTAAATATAAGAGACACAACGCCGACTTAAGTACAGGAAAACTGAGTCTTCTTACGGTCTATGTTTTGAGCGTGTCCCTGTGAGATCAGTTTTTCATTCCGATGCACCTCTGCAGGTTTACTGTATCCCTTGGACGATCCCATTGACGATGAAACACAGAATTTGCATCGGAATTAATTATAAGAGTCACAATGCTGACATTAGTACAGGAAGACTGAGTCTTCCTACTGTCTATGTTTTTAGCGTTTCCTGTGTCACCAGTTTTGCATTCCGATGCACCTCTGCAGGTTTACTGAACCCATTGGACCTTCCCATTGACGATGAAACACAGAAATTGCCTTGGAATTAAATATAAGAGACACAACGCCGACTTAAGTACAAGAAAACTGAGTCTTCTTACGGTGTATGTTTGAGCGTTTCCTGTGTCACCAGTTTTACATTCCGACACACCTCTGCAGGTTTACTGTATTCCTCGGACCTTCCCATTGGCGATGAAACACAGAAAGTTGCATCGGAATTAAATATAAGAGACACAATGACGTCTTAAGTACAGGAAGACTGAGACTTCCTACTGTCTATGTATTGAGCGTTTCCTGTGTCACCAGTTTTACATTCCGATGCACCTCTGCAGGTTTACTGTATCCCTTGGACCTTCACAATGACGATGAAGCAGAGAAATTCCATCGGAATTAAATATAAGAGACACAATGACGTCTTAAGTAAAGGGCGTCTGAGTCTTCCTACTGTCTATGTTTTGAGCGTTTCCTGTGTCACCAGTTTTACATTCCGATGCACCTCTGCAGGTTTACTGTATCCCTTGGACCTTCACAATGACGATGAAGCAGAGATATTCCATCGGAATTAAATATAAGAGACAAAATGCCGACTTAAGTACAGGAAGACTGAGTCCATCTACTGTCTATGTTTTGAGCGTCTCCTGTGTCAACAGTTTTACATTCCGATGCTCCTCTGAAGGTTTATTGTATCCCTTGGACCTTCCCATTGACGATGAAACACAGAAATTGCATCGGAATTAAATATAAGAGACACAATGCCGACATAAGTACAGGAAGACTGAGTCTACTTCCTGTCTATAATTTGAGCGATTCCTGTGTCACCAGTCTTACATTCCGATGCACCTCTGCAGATTTACTGTATCGCATGGACCTTCCCATTGACGATGAAACACAGAAATTGCATCGGAATTAAATATAAGAGACACAATGCCGACTTAAGTACAGGAAGACTGAGTGTTCCTACTGTCTATGTTATGAGCGTTTCCTGTGTCACCAGTTTTACAATCCGATGCAGCTCTGCAAGTTTACTGTATCCCTTGGACCTTCACAGTGACGATGAAACACAGAAACTGCATCTGAATTAAATAAAAGAGACACAATGCCGACTTAAGAACAGGAAGACTGAGTCCTCCTACTGTCTATGTTTTTTAGCGTTTCCTGTGTCACCAATTTTACATTCCGATGCACCTCTGCAGGTTTACTGTCTCTCTTGGGCATTCCCATTGACGATGAAACACAGAAATTGCATCGGAATTAAATATAAGAGTCACAATGTTGACTTAAGTACAGGAAGACTGAGTCTTCCTACTGTCTAAGTTTTGAGCGTTTCCTGTGTCACCAGTTTTGCATTCATATACAACTCTGCAGGTTTACTGAACCCATTGGACCTTCCCATTGACGATGAAACACAGAATTTGCATCGGAATTAAATATAAGAGACACAATGCCGACTTAAGTACAGGAAGATTTAGTTTTCCTACTGTCTATGTTTTGAGCGTTTCCAGCGTCACCAGTTTTACATTCCGATGCACCTCTGCAGGTTTACTGTATCCCTTGGACCATCCCATTGGCGATGAAACACAGAAATTGCATCGGAATTAAATATAAGAGACACAATGACGTCTTAAGTACAGGAAGACTGAGTCTTCCTACTGTCAGTGTTTTGAGCGTTTCCTGTGTCACCAGTTTTACATTCTGATGCACCTCTGCAGGTTTACTGTATCCCTTGGACCTCCACAGTGATGATGAATCACAGCAATTGCTTTGGAATTAAATATAAGAGACACAATGACGTCTTAAGAACAGGAAGACTGAGTCTTCCTACTGTCTATGTTTTGAGCGTTTCCTGTGTCACCAGTTTTACATTCCGATGAACCTCTGCAGGATTACTGTATCCCTTGGACCTTCACATTGTCGAGGACGCAGAGAAATTCCATCGGAATTAAATATAAGAGACACAATGCCGACTTAAGTACAGGAAGACTGAATCTTCCTATAGTCTATGTTTTGAGCGTTTCCTGTGTCACCAGTGTTACATTCCGATGCACCTCTGGAAGTTTACTGTATCCCTTGGATCTTCACAGTGACGATGTAAGACAGAAAATGCATCGGAATTAAATAAAAGAGACACAATGCGTACTTAAGAACAGGAAGACTGAGTCTTCCTACTGTCTATGTTTTTTAGCGTCTCCTGTGTCACCAGTTTTACATCCCGATGCACCTCTGCAGGTTTACTGTACCCATTGGACCTTCCCATTGACGATGAAACAGAGAAATTGCATCGGAATTAAATATAAGAGACACAACGCCGACTTAAGTACAAGAAAACTGAGTCTTCTTACGGTCTATGTTTTGAGCGTTTCCTGTGTCACTAGTTTTACATTCCGATACACCTCTGCAGGTTTACTGTATCCGTTGGACCTTCCCATTGACGATGAAACACAGAAATTGCATCGGAATTAAATATTAGAGACACAATGCCGACTTAAGTACAGGAAGACTGAGTCTTCCTACTGTCTATGTATTGAGCGTTTCCTGTGTCACCAGTTTTACATTCCGATGCACCTCTGCAGGTTTACTGTATCCCTTGGACCTTCACAATGACGATGAAGCAGAGAAATTCCATCGGAATTAAATATAAGAGACACAATGCCGACTTAAGTACAGGAAGGCTGAGTCTTCCTACTGTCTATGTTTTCAGCGTTTCCTGTGTCACCAGTTTTACATTGCGATGCACCTCTGGAAGTTTACTGTATCCCTTGGATCTTCACAGTGACGATGTAAGACAGAAATTGCATCGGAATTAAATAAAAGAGACACAATGCGTACTTAAGAACAGGAAGACTGAGTCTTCCTACTGTCTATGTTTTTTAGCGTTTCCTGTGTCACCAGTTTTACATCCCGATGCACCTCTGCAGGTTTACTGTACCCATTGGACCTTCCCATTGACGATGAAACACAGAAATTGCATCGGAATTAAATATAAGAGACACAATGCCGACTTAAGTACAGGAAGACTGAGTCTTCCTAATGTCTATGTATTGAGCGTTTCCTGTGTCACCAGTTTTACATTCCGATGCAACTCTGCAGGTTTACCGTATCCCTTGGACCTTCACAATGACGATGAAGCAGAGAAATTCCATCGGAATTAAATATAAGAGACACAATGACGTCTTAAGTACAGGAAGACTGAGTCTTCCTGCTGTCTATGCTTTGAGCGTTTCTTGTATCACCAGTTTTACATTCCGTTGCACCTCTGCAGGTTTACTGTATCCATTGGCCCTTCCCATTGACGGTGAATCACAGAAATTTCATCGGATTTAAATATAAGAGACACAATGCCGACTTAAGTACAGGAAGACTGAGTCTTCCTACTGTCTATGTATTGAGCGTTTCCTGTGTCACCAGTTTTACATTCCGATGCACCTCTGCAGGTTTACTGTATCCCTTGGACCTTCACAATGACGATGAAGCAGAGAAATTCCATCGGAATTAAATATAAGAGACACAATGACGTCTTAAGTACAGGAAGACTGAGTCTTCCTACTGTCTATGTTTTGAGCGTTTCCTGTGTCACCAGTTTTACATTCCGATGCACCTCTGCAGGTTTACTGTATCCCTTGGACCTTCCCATTGACGATGAAACACAGAAATTCCATCGGAATTAAATATAAGAGACACAATGCCGACTTAAGTATAGGAAGACTGAGTCTTCGTACTGTCTATATTTTGAGCGTTTCCTGTGTCACCAATTTTACATTCCGATGCACCTCTCCAGGTTTACTGTATCCATTGGACGTTCCCATTGACGATGAAACACAGAAATTGAATCGGAATTAAATATTAGAGACACAATGCCGACTTAAGAACAGGATGACTGAGTCATCCTACTGTCTATGTTTTGAGCGTTTCCTGTGTCACCAGTTTTACATTCAGATGCACCTCTGCAGGTTTACTGTACCCATTGGACCTTCCCATTGACGATGAAAAAGAGAAATTGCATCGGAAATAAATATAAGAGACACAACGCCGACTTAAGTACAAGAAAACTGAGTCTTCTTACGGTCTATGTTTTGAGCGTTTCCTGTGTCACTAGTTTTACATTCCGATACACCTCTGCAGGTTTACTGTATCCGTTGGACCTTCCCATTGACGATGAAACACAGAAATTGCATCGGACTTAAATATAAGAGACACAATGCCGAATTAAGTACAAGAAAACTGAGTCTTCTTACGGTGTATGTTTGAGCGCTTCCTGTGTCACCAGTTTTACATTCCGACGCACCTCTGCAGTTTTACTGTATCCCTCGGACCTTCCCATTGGCGATGAAACACAGAAAGTTGCATCGGAATTAAATATAAGAGACACAATGACGTCTTAAGTACAGGAAGACTGAGTCTTCCTACTGTCTTTGTTTTGAGCGTTTCCTGTGTCACCAGTTTTACATTCCGATGCACCTCTGCAGGTTTACTGTATCCCTTGGACCTTCACAATGACGATGAAGCAGAGATATTCCATCGGAATTAAATATAAGAGACACAATGCCGACTTAAGTACAGGAAGACTGAGTCTATCTACTGTCTATGTTTTGAGCGTTTCCTGTGTCACCAGTTTTACATTCCGATGCACCTCTGAAGGTTTATTGTATCCCTTGGACCTTCCCATTGACGATGAAACACAGAAATTGCATCGGAATTAAATATAAGAGTCAAATGCTGACTTAAGTACAGGAAGACTGAGTCTTCCTACTGTCTATGTTTTGAGCGTTTCCTGTGTCACCAGTTTTGCATTCCGATGCACCTCTGGAGGTTTACTGAACCCATTGGACCTTCCCATTGACGATGAAACAGAGAAATTGCATCGGAATTAAATATAAGAGACACAACGCCGACTTAAGTACAGGAAAACTGAGTCTTCTTACGGTCTATGTTTTGAGCGTGTCCCTGTGAGATCAGTTTTTCATTCCGATGCACCTCTGCAGGTTTACTGTATCCCTTGGACCTTCCCATTGACGATGAAACACAGAATTTGCATCGGAATTAAATATAAGAGTCACAATGCTGACTTAAGTACAGGAAGACTGAGTCTTCCCACTGTCTATGTTTTTAGAGTTTCCTGTGTCACCAGTTTTGCATTCCGATGCACCTCTGCAGGTTTACTGAACCCATTGGACCTTCCCATTGACGATGAAACACAGAAATTGCATCGGAATTAAATATAAGAGACACAACGCCGACTTAAGTACAAGAAAACTGAGTCTTCTTACGGTGTATGTTTGAGCGTTTCCTGTGTCACCAGTTTTACATTCCGACACACCTCTGCAGGTTTACTGTATTCCTCGGACCTTCCCATGGGCGATGAAACACAGAAAGTTGCATCGGAATTAAATATAAGAGACACAATGACGTCTTAAGTACAGGAAGACTGAGACTTCCTACTGTCTATGTATTGAGCGTTTCCTGTGTCACCAGTTTTACATTCCGATGCACCTCTGCAGGTTTACTGTATCCCTTGGACCTTCACAATGACGATGAAACACAGAAAGTTGCATCGGAATTAAATATAAGAGACACAATGACGTCTTAAGTACAGGAAGACTGAGACTTCCTACTGTCTATGTATTGAGCGTTTCCCGTGTCACCAGTTTTACATTCCGATGCACCTCTGCAGGTTTACTGTATCCCTTGGACCTTCACAATGACGATGAAGCAGAGAAATTCCATCGGAATTAAATATAAGAGACACAATGACGTCTTAAGTAAAGGGCGTCTGAGTCTTCCTACTGTCTATGTTTTGAGCGTTTCCTGTGTCACCAGTTTTACATTCCGATGCACCTCTGCAGGTTTACTGTATCCCTTGGACCTTCACAATGACGATGAAGCAGAGATATTCCATCGGAATTAAATATAAGAGACAAAATGCCGACTTAAGTACAGGAAGACTGAGTCCATCTACTGTCTATGTTTTGAGCGTCTCCTGTGTCAACAGTTTTACATTCCGATGCTCCTCTGAAGGTTTATTGTATCCCTTGGACCTTCCCATTGACGATGAAACACAGAAATTGCATCGGAATTAAATATAAGAGACACAATGCCGACATAAGTACAGGAAGACTGAGTCTACTTCCTGTCTATAATTTGAGCGATTCCTGTGTCACCAGTCTTACATTCCGATGCACCTCTGCAGATTTACTGTATCGCATGGACCTTCCCATTGACGATGAAACACAGAAATTGCATCGGAATTAAATATAAGAGACACAATGCCGACTTAAGTACAGGAAGACTGAGTGTTCCTACTGTCTATGTTATGAGCGTTTCCTGTGTCACCAGTTTTACAATCCGATGCAGCTCTGCAAGTTTACTGTATCCCTTGGACCTTCACAGTGACGATGAAACACAGAAACTGCATCTGAATTAAATAAAAGAGACACAATGCCGACTTAAGAACAGGAAGACTGAGTCCTCCTACTGTCTATGTTTTTTAGCGTTTCCTGTGTCACCAATTTTACATTCCGATGCACCTCTGCAGGTTTACTGTCTCTCTTGGGCATTCCCATTGACGATGAAACACAGAAATTGCATCGGAATTAAATATAAGAGTCACAATGTTGACTTAAGTACAGGAAGACTGAGTCTTCCTACTGTCTAAGTTTTGAGCGTTTCCTGTGTCACCAGTTTTGCATTCATATACAACTCTGCAGGTTTACTGAACCCATTGGACCTTCCCATTGACGATGAAACACAGAATTTGCATCGGAATTAAATATAAGAGACACAATGCCGACTTAAGTACAGGAAGATTTAGTTTTCCTACTGTCTATGTTTTGAGCGTTTCCAGCGTCACCAGTTTTACATTCCGATGCACCTCTGCAGGTTTACTGTATCCCTTGGACCATCCCATTGGCGATGAAACACAGAAATTGCATCGGAATTAAATATAAGAGACACAATGACGTCTTAAGTACAGGAAGACTGAGTCTTCCTACTGTCAGTGTTTTGAGCGTTTCCTGTGTCACCAGTTTTACATTCTGATGCACCTCTGCAGGTTTACTGTATCCCTTGGACCTCCACAGTGATGATGAATCACAGCAATTGCTTTGGAATTAAATATAAGAGACACAATGACGTCTTAAGAACAGGAAGACTGAGTCTTCCTACTGTCTATGTTTTGAGCGTTTCCTGTGTCACCAGTTTTACATTCCGATGAACCTCTGCAGGATTACTGTATCCCTTGGACCTTCACATTGTCGAGGACGCAGAGAAATTCCATCGGAATTAAATATAAGAGACACAATGCCGACTTAAGTACAGGAAGACTGAATCTTCCTATAGTCTATGTTTTGAGCGTTTCCTGTGTCACCAGTGTTACATTCCGATGCACCTCTGGAAGTTTACTGTATCCCTTGGATCTTCACAGTGACGATGTAAGACAGAAAATGCATCGGAATTAAATAAAAGAGACACAATGCGTACTTAAGAACAGGAAGACTGAGTCTTCCTACTGTCTATGTTTTTTAGCGTCTCCTGTGTCACCAGTTTTACATCCCGATGCACCTCTGCAGGTTTACTGTACCCATTGGACCTTCCCATTGACGATGAAACAGAGAAATTGCATCGGAATTAAATATAAGAGACACAACGCCGACTTAAGTACAAGAAAACTGAGTCTTCTTACGGTCTATGTTTTGAGCGTTTCCTGTGTCACTAGTTTTACATTCCGATACACCTCTGCAGGTTTACTGTATCCGTTGGACCTTCCCATTGACGATGAAACACAGAAATTGCATCGGAATTAAATATTAGAGACACAATGCCGACTTAAGTACAGGAAGACTGAGTCTTCCTACTGTCTATGTATTGAGCGTTTCCTGTGTCACCAGTTTTACATTCCGATGCACCTCTGCAGGTTTACTGTATCCCTTGGACCTTCACAATGACGATGAAGCAGAGAAATTCCATCGGAATTAAATATAAGAGACACAATGCCGACTTAAGTACAGGAAGGCTGAGTCTTCCTACTGTCTATGTTTTCAGCGTTTCCTGTGTCACCAGTTTTACATTGCGATGCACCTCTGGAAGTTTACTGTATCCCTTGGATCTTCACAGTGACGATGTAAGACAGAAATTGCATCGGAATTAAATAAAAGAGACACAATGCGTACTTAAGAACAGGAAGACTGAGTCTTCCTACTGTCTATGTTTTTTAGCGTTTCCTGTGTCACCAGTTTTACATCCCGATGCACCTCTGCAGGTTTACTGTACCCATTGGACCTTCCCATTGACGATGAAACACAGAAATTGCATCGGAATTAAATATAAGAGACACAATGCCGACTTAAGTACAGGAAGACTGAGTCTTCCTGCTGTCTATGCTTTGAGCGTTTCTTGTATCACCAGTTTTACATTCCGTTGCACCTCTGCAGGTTTACTGTATCCATTGGCCCTTCCCATTGACGGTGAATCACAGAAATTTCATCGGATTTAAATATAAGAGACACAATGCCGACTTAAGTACAGGAAGACTGAGTCTTCCTACTGTCTATGTATTGAGCGTTTCCTGTGTCACCAGTTTTACATTCCGATGCACCTCTGCAGGTTTACTGTATCCCTTGGACCTTCACAATGACGATGAAGCAGAGAAATTCCATCGGAATTAAATATAAGAGACACAATGACGTCTTAAGTACAGGAAGACTGAGTCTTCCTACTGTCTATGTTTTGAGCGTTTCCTGTGTCACCAGTTTTACATTCCGATGCACCTCTGCAGGTTTACTGTATCCCTTGGACCTTCCCATTGACGATGAAACACAGAAATTCCATCGGAATTAAATATAAGAGACACAATGCCGACTTAAGTATAGGAAGACTGAGTCTTCGTACTGTCTATATTTTGAGCGTTTCCTGTGTCACCAATTTTACATTCCGATGCACCTCTCCAGGTTTACTGTATCCATTGGACGTTCCCATTGACGATGAAACACAGAAATTGAATCGGAATTAAATATTAGAGACACAATGCCGACTTAAGAACAGGATGACTGAGTCATCCTACTGTCTATGTTTTGAGCGTTTCCTGTGTCACCAGTTTTACATTCAGATGCACCTCTGCAGGTTTACTGTACCCATTGGACCTTCCCATTGACGATGAAAAAGAGAAATTGCATCGGAAATAAATATAAGAGACACAACGCCGACTTAAGTACAAGAAAACTGAGTCTTCTTACGGTCTATGTTTTGAGCGTTTCCTGTGTCACTAGTTTTACATTCCGATACACCTCTGCAGGTTTACTGTATCCGTTGGACCTTCCCATTGACGATGAAACACAGAAATTGCATCGGACTTAAATATAAGAGACACAATGCCGAATTAAGTACAAGAAAACTGAGTCTTCTTACGGTGTTTGTTTGAGCGCTTCCTGTGTCACCAGTTTTACATTCCGACGCACCTCTGCAGTTTTACTGTATCCCTCGGACCTTCCCATTGGCGATGAAACACAGAAAGTTGCATCGGAATTAAATATAAGAGACACAATGACGTCTTAAGTACAGGAAGACTGAGTCTTCCTACTGTCTTTGTTTTGAGCGTTTCCTGTGTCACCAGTTTTACATTCCGATGCACCTCTGCAGGTTTACTGTATCCCTTGGACCTTCACAATGACGATGAAGCAGAGATATTCCATCGGAATTAAATATAAGAGACACAATGCCGACTTAAGTACAGGAAGACTGAGTCTATCTACTGTCTATGTTTTGAGCGTTTCCTGTGTCACCAGTTTTACATTCCGATGCACCTCTGAAGGTTTATTGTATCCCTTGGACCTTCCCATTGACGATGAAACACAGAAATTGCATCGGAATTAAATATAAGAGTCAAATGCTGACTTAAGTACAGGAAGACTGAGTCTTCCTACTGTCTATGTTTTGAGCGTTTCCTGTGTCACCAGTTTTGCATTCCGATGCACCTCTGGAGGTTTACTGAACCCATTGGACCTTCCCATTGACGATGAAACAGAGAAATTGCATCGGAATTAAATATAAGAGACACAACGCCGACTTAAGTACAGGAAAACTGAGTCTTCTTACGGTCTATGTTTTGAGCGTGTCCCTGTGAGATCAGTTTTTCATTCCGATGCACCTCTGCAGGTTTACTGTATCCCTTGGACGATCCCATTGACGATGAAACACAGAATTTGCATCGGAATTAATTATAAGAGTCACAATGCTGACATTAGTACAGGAAGACTGAGTCTTCCTACTGTCTATGTTTTTAGCGTTTCCTGTGTCACCAGTTTTGCATTCCGATGCACCTCTGCAGGTTTACTGAACCCATTGGACCTTCCCATTGACGATGAAACACAGAAATTGCCTTGGAATTAAATATAAGAGACACAACGCCGACTTAAGTACAAGAAAACTGAGTCTTCTTACGGTGTATGTTTGAGCGTTTCCTGTGTCACCAGTTTTACATTCCGACACACCTCTGCAGGTTTACTGTATTCCTCGGACCTTCCCATTGGCGATGAAACACAGAAAGTTGCATCGGAATTAAATATAAGAGACACAATGACGTCTTAAGTACAGGAAGACTGAGACTTCCTACTGTCTATGTATTGAGCGTTTCCTGTGTCACCAGTTTTACATTCCGATGCACCTCTGCAGGTTTACTGTATCCCTTGGACCTTCACAATGACGATGAAGCAGAGAAATTCCATCGGAATTAAATATAAGAGACACAATGACGTCTTAAGTAAAGGGCGTCTGAGTCTTCCTACTGTCTATGTTTTGAGCGTTTCCTGTGTCACCAGTTTTACATTCCGATGCACCTCTGCAGGTTTACTGTATCCCTTGGACCTTCACAATGACGATGAAGCAGAGATATTCCATCGGAATTAAATATAAGAGACAAAATGCCGACTTAAGTACAGGAAGACTGAGTCCATCTACTGTCTATGTTTTGAGCGTCTCCTGTGTCAACAGTTTTACATTCCGATGCTCCTCTGAAGGTTTATTGTATCCCTTGGACCTTCCCATTGACGATGAAACACAGAAATTGCATCGGAATTAAATATAAGAGACACAATGCCGACATAAGTACAGGAAGACTGAGTCTACTTCCTGTCTATAATTTGAGCGATTCCTGTGTCACCAGTCTTACATTCCGATGCACCTCTGCAGATTTACTGTATCGCATGGACCTTCCCATTGACGATGAAACACAGAAATTGCATCGGAATTAAATATAAGAGACACAATGCCGACTTAAGTACAGGAAGACTGAGTGTTCCTACTGTCTATGTTATGAGCGTTTCCTGTGTCACCAGTTTTACAATCCGATGCAGCTCTGCAAGTTTACTGTATCCCTTGGACCTTCACAGTGACGATGAAACACAGAAACTGCATCTGAATTAAATAAAAGAGACACAATGCCGACTTAAGAACAGGAAGACTGAGTCCTCCTACTGTCTATGTTTTTTAGCGTTTCCTGTGTCACCAATTTTACATTCCGATGCACCTCTGCAGGTTTACTGTCTCTCTTGGGCATTCCCATTGACGATGAAACACAGAAATTGCATCGGAATTAAATATAAGAGTCACAATGTTGACTTAAGTACAGGAAGACTGAGTCTTCCTACTGTCTAAGTTTTGAGCGTTTCCTGTGTCACCAGTTTTGCATTCATATACAACTCTGCAGGTTTACTGAACCCATTGGACCTTCCCATTGACGATGAAACACAGAATTTGCATCGGAATTAAATATAAGAGACACAATGCCGACTTAAGTACAGGAAGATTTAGTTTTCCTACTGTCTATGTTTTGAGCGTTTCCAGCGTCACCAGTTTTACATTCCGATGCACCTCTGCAGGTTTACTGTATCCCTTGGACCATCCCATTGGCGATGAAACACAGAAATTGCATCGGAATTAAATATAAGAGACACAATGACGTCTTAAGTACAGGAAGACTGAGTCTTCCTACTGTCAGTGTTTTGAGCGTTTCCTGTGTCACCAGTTTTACATTCTGATGCACCTCTGCAGGTTTACTGTATCCCTTGGACCTCCACAGTGATGATGAATCACAGCAATTGCTTTGGAATTAAATATAAGAGACACAATGACGTCTTAAGAACAGGAAGACTGAGTCTTCCTACTGTCTATGTTTTGAGCGTTTCCTGTGTCACCAGTTTTACATTCCGATGAACCTCTGCAGGATTACTGTATCCCTTGGACCTTCACATTGTCGAGGACGCAGAGAAATTCCATCGGAATTAAATATAAGAGACACAATGCCGACTTAAGTACAGGAAGACTGAATCTTCCTATAGTCTATGTTTTGAGCGTTTCCTGTGTCACCAGTGTTACATTCCGATGCACCTCTGGAAGTTTACTGTATCCCTTGGATCTTCACAGTGACGATGTAAGACAGAAAATGCATCGGAATTAAATAAAAGAGACACAATGCGTACTTAAGAACAGGAAGACTGAGTCTTCCTACTGTCTATGTTTTTTAGCGTCTCCTGTGTCACCAGTTTTACATCCCGATGCACCTCTGCAGGTTTACTGTACCCATTGGACCTTCCCATTGACGATGAAACAGAGAAATTGCATCGGAATTAAATATAAGAGACACAACGCCGACTTAAGTACAAGAAAACTGAGTCTTCTTACGGTCTATGTTTTGAGCGTTTCCTGTGTCACTAGTTTTACATTCCGATACACCTCTGCAGGTTTACTGTATCCGTTGGACCTTCCCATTGACGATGAAACACAGAAATTGCATCGGAATTAAATATTAGAGACACAATGCCGACTTAAGTACAGGAAGACTGAGTCTTCCTACTGTCTATGTATTGAGCGTTTCCTGTGTCACCAGTTTTACATTCCGATGCACCTCTGCAGGTTTACTGTATCCCTTGGACCTTCACAATGACGATGAAGCAGAGAAATTCCATCGGAATTAAATATAAGAGACACAATGCCGACTTAAGTACAGGAAGGCTGAGTCTTCCTACTGTCTATGTTTTCAGCGTTTCCTGTGTCACCAGTTTTACATTGCGATGCACCTCTGGAAGTTTACTGTATCCCTTGGATCTTCACAGTGACGATGTAAGACAGAAATTGCATCGGAATTAAATAAAAGAGACACAATGCGTACTTAAGAACAGGAAGACTGAGTCTTCCTACTGTCTATGTTTTTTAGCGTTTCCTGTGTCACCAGTTTTACATCCCGATGCACCTCTGCAGGTTTACTGTACCCATTGGACCTTCCCATTGACGATGAAACACAGAAATTGCATCGGAATTAAATATAAGAGACACAATGCCGACTTAAGTACAGGAAGACTGAGTCTTCCTAATGTCTATGTATTGAGCGTTTCCTGTGTCACCAGTTTTACATTCCGATGCAACTCTGCAGGTTTACCGTATCCCTTGGACCTTCACAATGACGATGAAGCAGAGAAATTCCATCGGAATTAAATATAAGAGACACAATGACGTCTTAAGTACAGGAAGACTGAGTCTTCCTGCTGTCTATGCTTTGAGCGTTTCTTGTATCACCAGTTTTACATTCCGTTGCACCTCTGCAGGTTTACTGTATCCATTGGCCCTTCCCATTGACGGTGAATCACAGAAATTTCATCGGATTTAAATATAAGAGACACAATGCCGACTTAAGTACAGGAAGACTGAGTCTTCCTACTGTCTATGTATTGAGCGTTTCCTGTGTCACCAGTTTTACATTCCGATGCACCTCTGCAGGTTTACTGTATCCCTTGGACCTTCACAATGACGATGAAGCAGAGAAATTCCATCGGAATTAAATATAAGAGACACAATGACGTCTTAAGTACAGGAAGACTGAGTCTTCCTACTGTCTATGTTTTGAGCGTTTCCTGTGTCACCAGTTTTACATTCCGATGCACCTCTGCAGGTTTACTGTATCCCTTGGACCTTCCCATTGACGATGAAACACAGAAATTCCATCGGAATTAAATATAAGAGACACAATGCCGACTTAAGTATAGGAAGACTGAGTCTTCGTACTGTCTATATTTTGAGCGTTTCCTGTGTCACCAATTTTACATTCCGATGCACCTCTCCAGGTTTACTGTATCCATTGGACGTTCCCATTGACGATGAAACACAGAAATTGAATCGGAATTAAATATTAGAGACACAATGCCGACTTAAGAACAGGATGACTGAGTCATCCTACTGTCTATGTTTTGAGCGTTTCCTGTGTCACCAGTTTTACATTCAGATGCACCTCTGCAGGTTTACTGTACCCATTGGACCTTCCCATTGACGATGAAAAAGAGAAATTGCATCGGAAATAAATATAAGAGACACAACGCCGACTTAAGTACAAGAAAACTGAGTCTTCTTACGGTCTATGTTTTGAGCGTTTCCTGTGTCACTAGTTTTACATTCCGATACACCTCTGCAGGTTTACTGTATCCGTTGGACCTTCCCATTGACGATGAAACACAGAAATTGCATCGGACTTAAATATAAGAGACACAATGCCGAATTAAGTACAAGAAAACTGAGTCTTCTTACGGTGTATGTTTGAGCGCTTCCTGTGTCACCAGTTTTACATTCCGACGCACCTCTGCAGTTTTACTGTATCCCTCGGACCTTCCCATTGGCGATGAAACACAGAAAGTTGCATCGGAATTAAATATAAGAGACACAATGACGTCTTAAGTACAGGAAGACTGAGTCTTCCTACTGTCTTTGTTTTGAGCGTTTCCTGTGTCACCAGTTTTACATTCCGATGCACCTCTGCAGGTTTACTGTATCCCTTGGACCTTCACAATGACGATGAAGCAGAGATATTCCATCGGAATTAAATATAAGAGACACAATGCCGACTTAAGTACAGGAAGACTGAGTCTATCTACTGTCTATGTTTTGAGCGTTTCCTGTGTCACCAGTTTTACATTCCGATGCACCTCTGAAGGTTTATTGTATCCCTTGGACCTTCCCATTGACGATGAAACACAGAAATTGCATCGGAATTAAATATAAGAGTCAAATGCTGACTTAAGTACAGGAAGACTGAGTCTTCCTACTGTCTATGTTTTGAGCGTTTCCTGTGTCACCAGTTTTGCATTCCGATGCACCTCTGGAGGTTTACTGAACCCATTGGACCTTCCCATTGACGATGAAACAGAGAAATTGCATCGGAATTAAATATAAGAGACACAACGCCGACTTAAGTACAGGAAAACTGAGTCTTCTTACGGTCTATGTTTTGAGCGTGTCCCTGTGAGATCAGTTTTTCATTCCGATGCACCTCTGCAGGTTTACTGTATCCCTTGGACCTTCCCATTGACGATGAAACACAGAATTTGCATCGGAATTAAATATAAGAGTCACAATGCTGACTTAAGTACAGGAAGACTGAGTCTTCCCACTGTCTATGTTTTTAGAGTTTCCTGTGTCACCAGTTTTGCATTCCGATGCACCTCTGCAGGTTTACTGAACCCATTGGACCTTCCCATTGACGATGAAACACAGAAATTGCATCGGAATTAAATATAAGAGACACAACGCCGACTTAAGTACAAGAAAACTGAGTCTTCTTACGGTGTATGTTTGAGCGTTTCCTGTGTCACCAGTTTTACATTCCGACACACCTCTGCAGGTTTACTGTATTCCTCGGACCTTCCCATGGGCGATGAAACACAGAAAGTTGCATCGGAATTAAATATAAGAGACACAATGACGTCTTAAGTACAGGAAGACTGAGACTTCCTACTGTCTATGTATTGAGCGTTTCCTGTGTCACCAGTTTTACATTCCGATGCACCTCTGCAGGTTTACTGTATCCCTTGGACCTTCACAATGACGATGAAACACAGAAAGTTGCATCGGAATTAAATATAAGAGACACAATGACGTCTTAAGTACAGGAAGACTGAGACTTCCTACTGTCTATGTATTGAGCGTTTCCCGTGTCACCAGTTTTACATTCCGATGCACCTCTGCAGGTTTACTGTATCCCTTGGACCTTCACAATGACGATGAAGCAGAGAAATTCCATCGGAATTAAATATAAGAGACACAATGACGTCTTAAGTAAAGGGAGACTTAGTCTTCCTACTGTCTATGTTTTGAGCGTTTCCTGTGTCACCAGTTTTACATTCCGATGCACCTCTGCAGGTTTACTGTATCCCTTGGACCTTCACAATGACGATGAAGCAGAGATATTCCATCGGAATTAAATATAAGAGACAAGATGCCGACATAAGTACAGGAAGACTGAGTCAATCTACTGTCTATGTTTCGAGCGGGTCCTGTGTCACCAGTTTTACATTCCGATGCTCCTCTGAAGGTTTATTGTATCCCTTGGACCTTCCCATTGACGATGCAACACAGAAATTGCATCGGAATTAAATATAAGAGACACAATGCCGACATAAGTACAGGAAGACTGAGTCTACTTCCTGTCTATAATTTGAGCGATTCCTTGTGTCACCAGTCTTAGATTCCGATGCACCTCTGCAGATTTACTGTATCGCATGGACCTTCCCATTGACGATGAAACACAGAAATTGCATCGGAATTAAATATAAGAGACACAATGCCGACTTAAGTACAGGAAGACTGAGTGTTCCTACTGTCTATGTTATGGGCGTTTCCTGTGTCACCAGTTTTACATTCCGATGCAGCTCTGCAAGTTTACTGTATCCCTTGGACCTTCACAGTGACGATGAAACACAGAAACTGCATCGGAATTAAATAAAAGAGACACAATGCCGACTTAAGAACAGGAAAACTGAGTCCTCCTACTGTCTATGTTTTTTAGCGTTTCCTGTGTCACCAGTTTTACATTCCGATGCACCTCTGCAGGTTTACTGTCTCTCTTGGGCATTCCCATTGACGATGAAACACAGAAATTGCATCGGAATTAAATATAAGAGTCACAATGCTGACTTAAGTACAGGAAGACTGAGTCTTCCTACTGTCTATGTTTTGAGCGTTTCCTGTGTCACCAGTTTTGCATTCCGATGCACCTCTGCAGGTTTACTGAACCCATTGGACCTTTCCATTGACGATGAAACAGAGAAATTGCATCGGAATTAAATATAAGAGACACAACGCCGACTTAAGTACAGGAAAACTGAGTCTTCTTACGGTCTATGTTTTGAGCGTGTCCCTGTGAGATCAGTTTTTCATTCCGATGCACCTCTGCAGGTTTACTGTATCCCTTGGACCTTCCCATTGACGATGAAACACAGAATTTGCATCGGAATTAAATATAAGAGACACAATGCCGACTTAAGTACAGGAAGATTTAGTTTTCCTACTGTCTATGTTTTGAGCGTTTCCAGCATCACCAGTTTTACATTCCGATGCACCTCTGCAGGTTTACTGTATCCCTTGGACCTTCCCATTGGCGATGAAACACAGAAATTGCATTGGAATTAAATATAAGAGACACAATGACGTCTTAAGTACAGGAAGACTGATTCTTCCTACTGTCTATGTTTTGAGCGTTTCCTGTGTCACCAGTTTTACATTCCGATGCACCTCTGCAGGTTTACTGTATCCCTTGGACCTTCACAATGACGATGAAGCAGAGAAATTCCATCGGAATTAAATATAAGAGACACAATGACGTCTTAAGTACAGGAAGACTGAGTCTTCCTACTGTCTATGTTTTGAGCGTTTCCTGTGTCACCAGTTTTACATTCCGATGCACCTCTGCAGGTTTACTGTATCCCTTGGACCTTCACAATGACGATGAAGCATAGATATTCCATCGGAATTAAATATAAGAGACACAATGCCGACTTAAGTACAGGAAGACTGAGTCTATCTACTGTCTATGTTTTGAACGTTTCCTGTGTCACCAGTTTTACATTCCGATGCACCTCTGAAGGTTTATTGTATCCCTTGGAACTTCCCATTGACGATGAAACACAGAAATTGAATCGGAATTAAATATTAGAGACACAATGCCGACTTAAGAACAGGAAGACTGAGTCATCCTACTGTCTATGTTTTGAGCGTTTCCTGTGTCACCAGTTTTACATTCCGATGCACCTCTGCAGGTTTACTGTACCCATTGGACCTTCCCATTGACGATGAAACAGAGAAACTGCATCGGAAATAAATATGAGAGACACAACGCCGACTTAAGTACAAGAAAACTGAGTCTTCTTACGGTCTATGTTTTGAGCGTTTCCTGTGTCACTAGTTTTACATTCCGATACACCTCTGCAGGTATACTGTATCCCTTGGACCTTCACAGTGATGATGAATCACAGAAATTGCTTTGGAATTAAATATAAGAGACACAATGACGTCTTAAGTACAGGAAGACTGAGTCTTCCTTCTGTCTATGTTTTGAGCGTTTCCTGTATCACCAGTTTTACGATCCGATGCACCTCTGCAGGTTTACTGTATCCCTTGGACCTTCACAATGACGATGACTCAGAGAAATTCCATCGGAATTAAATATAAGAGATATAATGCCGACTTAAGTACAGGAAGACTGAGTCTTCCTACTGTCTATGATTGAGCGTTTCCTGTTTCACCAGTTTTACATTCCGATGCACCTCCTCAGGTTACTGTATCCCTTGGGCCTTCCCATTGGCGATGAAACACAGAAATGTTATCGGAATTAAATATAAGAGACACAATGCCGACTTAAGTACAGGAAGACTGAGCCTTCCTACTGTCTATGTTTTGAGCGTTTCCTGTGTCACCAGTTAAACATTCCGATGCACCTCTGCAGGTTTACCTTATCCCTTGGACCTTAACAGTGACGATGAAACACAGAAATTGCTTTGGAATTAAATATAAGAGACACAATGCCGACTTAAGTACAGGAAGACTGAGTCTTCCTACTGTCTATGTTTTGAGCGTTTCCTGTGTCACCAGTTTTACATTCCGATGCACCTCTGCAGGTTTACTGTTTACCCTTGGACCTTCACAGTGACGATGAAACACAGAAACTGCATCAGAATTAAATAAAAGAGACACAATGCCGACTTAAGAACAGGAAGACTGAGTGCTCCTACTGTCTATGTCTTTTAGCGTTTCCTGTGTCACCAGTTTTACATTCCGGTGCACCTCTGCAGGTTTACTGTCTCTCTTGGGCATTCCCATTGACGATGAAACACAAAAATTGCATCGGAATTAAATATAAGAGTCACAATGCTGACTTAAGTACAGGAAGACTGAGTCTTCCTACTGTCTATGTTTTGAGCGTTTCCTGTGTCACCAGTTTTGCATTCCGATGCACCTCTGCAGGTTTACTGAACCCATTGGACCTTCCCATTGACGATGAAACAGAGAAATTGCATCGGAATTAAATATGAGAGATACAACGCCGACTTAAGTACAAGAAAACTGAGTCTTCTTACGGTCTATGTTTTGAGCGTTTCCTGTGTCACTAGTTTTACATTCCGATACACCTCTGCAGGTTTACTGTATCCCTCGGACCTTCCCATTGGCGATGAAACACAGAAAGTTGCATCGGAATTAAATATAAGAGACACAATGACGTCTTAAGTACAGGAAGGCAGAGACTTCCTAATGTCTATGTATTGAGCGTTTCCTGAGTCACCAGTTTTACATTCCGATGCACGTCTGCAGGTTTACTGTATCCCTTGGACCTTCCCAATGACGATGAAACACAGAAATTCCATCGGAATTAAATATAAGAGACACAATGCCGACTTAAGTACAGGAAGACTGAGTCTACTTCCTGCCTATGATTTGAGCGATTCTTGTGTCACCAGTCTTACATTCCGATGCACCTCTGCAGATTTACTGTATCGCATGGACATTCCCATTGACGATGAAACACAGAAATTGCATCGGAATTATATATAAGAGACACAACGCCGACTTAAGTAGGAAAACTGAGTCTTCTTACGGTCTATGTTTTGAGCATGTCCCTGTGAGATCAGTTTTTCATTCCGATGCACCTCTGCAGGTTTACTGTATCCCTTGGACCTTCCCATTGACGATGAAACACACAATTTGCATCGGAATTAAATATAAGAGACACAATGACGTCTTAAGTACAGGAAGACTGAGTCCTCCTACTGTCTATGTTTTGAGCGTTGCCTGTGTCACCAGTTTTACAGTCTGATGCACCTCTGCAGGTTTACTGTATCCCTTGGACCTTCACAGTGATTATGAATCACAGCAATTGCTTTGGAATTACATATAAGAGACACAATGACGTCTTAAGAACAGGAAGACTGAGTCTTCCTACTGTCTATGTTTTGAGCGTTTCCTGTGTCACCAGTTTTACATTCCGATGCACCTCTGCAGGATTACTGTATCCCTTGGACCTTCACAATGACGAGGACGCAGAGAAATTCCATCGGAATTAAATATAAGAGACACATTGCCGACTTAAGTACAGGAAGACTGAGTCTTCCTACTGTCTATGTTTTGAGCGTTTCCTGTGTCACCAGTTTTACATTCCGATGCACCTCTGGAAGTTTACTGTATCCCTTGGATCTTCACAGTGACGATGAAAGACAGAAATTGCATCGGAATTAAATAAAAGAGACACAATGCGTACTTAAGAACAGGAAGACTGAGTCTTCCTACTGTCTATGTTTTTTAGCGTTTCCTGTGTCACCAGTTTTACATCCCGATGCACCTCTGCAGGTTTACTGTACCCATTGGACCTTCCCATTGACGATGAAACAGGGAAATTGCATCGGAATTAAATATAAGAGACACAACGCCGACTTAAGTACAAGAAAACTGAGTCTTCTTACGGTCTATGTTTTGAGCGTTTCCTATGTCACTAGTTTTACATTCCGATACACCTCTGCAGGTTTACTGTATCCGTTGGACCTTCCCATTGACGATGAAACACAGAAATTGCATCGGAATTAAATATAAGAGACACAATGGCGACTTAAGTACAAGAAAACTGAGTCTTCTTACGGTGTATGTTTGAGCGCTTCCTGTGTCACCAGTTTTACATACCGACGCACCTCTGCAGTTTTACTGTATCCCTCGGACCTTCCCATTGGCGATGAAACACAGAAAGTTGCGTCGGAATTAAATATAAAGACACAATGACGTCTTAAGTACAGGAAGACAGAGACTTCCTACTGTCTATGTATTGAGCGTTTCCTGTGTCACCAGTTTTACATTCCGATGCACCTCTGCAGGTTTACTGTATCCCTTGGACCTTCACAATGACGATGAAACACAGAAATTGCATCGGAATTAAATATAAGAGACACAATGCCGACTTAAGTACAGGAAGACTGAGTCTACTTCCTGTCTATGTTTTGAGCCTTTGCTGTGTCACCAGTTTTACATTCCGATGCACCTCTCCAGGTTTACTATATCCATTGGACATTCCCATTGACGATGAAACACAGAAATTGCATCGGAATTAAATATTAGAGACACAATGCCGACTTAAGAACAGGAAGACTGAGTCATCCTACTGTCTATGTTTTGAGCGTTTCCTGTGTGACCAGTTTTACATTCCGATGCACCTCTGCAGGTTTACTGTATCCAATGGACCTTCCCATTGACGATGAAACACAGAAATTGCATCGGAAGTAAATATAAGAGACACAACGCCGACATAAGTACAAGAAAACTGAGTCTTCTTACGGGCTATGATTTGAGCGTTTCCTGTGTCACCAGTTTTACATTCCGACGCACCTCTGCAGGTTTACTGTATCCCTTGGACCTTCCCATTGGCGATGAAACACAGAAATTGCATCTGAATTAAATATAAGAGACACAATGACGTCTTAAGTACAGGAAGACAGAGTCTTCCTACTATGTTTTGAGCGTTTCCTGTGTCACCAGTTTTACATTCTGATGCACCTCTGCAGGTTTACTGTATCCCTTGGACCTTCACAGTGATGATGAATCACAGCAATTGCTTTGGAATTAAATATAAGAGACACAATGTCGTCTTAAGTACAGGAAGACTGAGTCTTCCTACTGTCTATGTTTTGAGCGTTTCCTGTATCACCAGTTATACGTTCCGATGCACCTCTGCAGGTTTACTGTATCCCTTGGACCTTCACAATGACGATGACTCAGAGAAATTCCATCGGAATTAAATATAACAGACATAATGCCGACTTAAGTACAGGAAAACTGAGTCTTCCTACTGTCTATGTTTGAGCGTTTCCTGTTTCACCAGTTTTACATTCCGATGCACCTCCTCAGGTTTACTGTATCCCTTGGGCCTTCCCATTGGCGATGAAACACAGAAATTTTATCGGAATTAAATATAAGAGACACAATGCCGACTTAAGTACAGGAAGACTGAGTCTTCGTACTGTCTATATTTTGAGCGTTTCCTGTGTCACCAACTTTACATTCCGATGCACCTCTCCAGGTTTACTGTATCCATTGGACGTTCCCATTGACGATGAAACACAGAAATTGAATCGGAATTAAATATTAGAGACACAATGCCGACTTAAGAACAGGAAGACTGAGTCATCCTACTGTCTATGTTTTGAGCGTTTCCTGTGTCACCAGTTTTACATTCCGATGCACCTCTGCAGGTTTACTGTACCCATTGGACCTTCCCATTGACGATGAAACAGAGAAATTGCATCGGAAATAAATATAAGAGACACAACGCCGACTTAAGTACAAGAAAACTGAGTCTTCTTACGGTGTATGTTTGAGCGCTTCCTGTGTCACCAGTTTTACATTCCGACGCACCTCTGCACTTATACTGTATCCCTCGGACCTTCCCATTGGCGATGAAACACAGAAAATTGCATCGGAATTAAATATAAGAGACACAATGACGTCTTAAGTACAGGAAGACTGAGTCTTCCTTCTGTCTATGTTTTGAGCGTTTCCTGTATCACCAGTTATACGATCCGATGCACCTCTGCAGGTTTACTGTATCCCTTGGACCTTCACAGTGATGATGAATCACAGCAATTGCTTTGGAATTAAATATAAGAGACACAATGTCGTCTTAAGTACAGGAAGACTGAGTCTTCCTTCTGTCTATGCTTTGAGCGTTTCCTGTATCACCAGTTTTACATTCCGATGCACCTCCTCAGGTTTACTGTATCCAATGGACCTTCCCATTGACGATGAAACACAGAAATTGCATCGGAAGTAAATATAAGAGACACAACGCCGACATAAGTACAAGAAAACTGAGTCTTCTTACAGGCTATGATTTGAGCGTTTCCTGTGTCACCAGTTTTACATTCCGACGCACCTCTGCAGGTTTACTGTATCCCTTGGACCTTCCCATTGGCGATGAAACACAGAAATTGCATCTGAACTAAATATAAGAGACACAATGACGTCTTAAGTACAGGAAGACAGAGTCTTCCTACTGTCTATGTTTTGAGCGTTTCCTGTGTCACCAGTTTTACATTCTGATGCACCTCTGCAGGTTTACTGTATCCCTTGGACCTTCACAGTGATGATGAATCACAGCAATTGCTTTGGAATTAAATATAAGAGACACAATGTCGTCTTAAGTACAGGAAGACTGAGTCTTCCTACTGTCTATGTTTTGAGCGTTTCCTGTATCACCAGTTATACGTTCCGATGCACCTCTGCAGGTTTCCTGTATCCCTTGGACCTTCACAATGACGATGACTCAGAGAAATTCCATCGGAATTAAATATAACAGACATAATGCCGACTTAAGTACAGGAAAACTGAGTCTTCCTACTGTCTATGTTTGAGCGTTTCCTGTTTCACCAGTTTTACATTCCGATGCACCTCCTCAGGTTTACTGTATCCCTTGGGCCTTCCCATTGGCGATGAAACACAGAAATTTTATAGGAATTAAATATAAGAGACACAATGCCGACTTAAGTACAGGAAGACTGAGTCTTCGTACTGTCTATATTTTGAGCGTTTCCTGTGTCACCAACTTTACATTCCGATGCACTTCTCCAGGTTTACTGTATCCATTGGACGTTCCCATTGACGATGAAACACAGAAATTGAATCGGAATTAAATATTAGAGACACAATGCCGACTTAAGAACAGGAAGACTGAGTCATCCTACTGTCTATGTTTTGAGCGTTTCCTGTGTCACCAGTTTTACATTCCGATGCACCTCTGCAGTTTTACTGTATCCCTCGGACCTTCCCAGTGGCGATGAAACACAGAAAATTGCATCGGAATTAAATATAAGAGACACAATGACGTCTTAAGTACAGGAAGACTGAGTCTTCCTTCTGTCTATGTTTTGAGCGTTTCCTGTATCACCAGTTATACGATCCGATGCACCTCTGCAGGTTTACTGTATCCCTTGGACCTTCACAATAACGATGACTCAGAGAAATTCCATCGGAATTAAATATAAGAGACATAATGCCGTCTTAAGTAAAGGAAGACTGAGTCTTCCTACTGTCTATGTTTGAGCGTTTCCTGTTTCACCAGTTTTACATTCCGATGCACCTCCTCAGGTTTACTGCACCCCTTGGGCCTTCCCATTGGCGATGAGACACAGAAATTTTATCGGAATTAAATATAAGAGACACAATGCCGACTTAAGTACAGGAAGACTGAGCCTTCCTACTGTCTATGTTTTGAGCGTTTCCTGTGTCACCAGTTATACATTCCGATGCACCTCTGCAGGTTTACCTTATCCCTTGGACCTTAACAGTGACGATGTAACACAGAAATTGCTTTGGAATTAAATATAAGAGACACAATTTCGACTTAAGTACAGGAAGACTGAGTCTTCCTACTGTCTATGTTTTGAGCGTTTCCTGTGTCACCAGTTTTACATTCCGATGCACCTCTGCAGGTTTACTGTTTACCCTTGGACCTTCACAGTGACGATGAAACACAGAAACTGCATCAGAATTAAATAAAAGAGACACAATGCCGACTTAAGAACAGGAAGACTGAGTCCTCCTACTGTCTATGTTTTTTAGCGTTTCCTGTGTCACCAGTATTACATTCCGATGCACCTCTGCA
Organism: Schistocerca nitens; assembly: GCF_023898315.1. Lineage (NCBI taxonomy): Eukaryota > Metazoa > Arthropoda > Insecta > Orthoptera > Acrididae > Schistocerca > Schistocerca nitens. The sequence continues at coordinate 6,611,203 of NW_026045897.1, forward strand.
GGTTTACTGTCTCTCTTGGGCATTCCCATTGACGATGAAACACAGAAATTGCATCGGAATTAAATATAAGAGACACAATGCCGACTTAAGTACAGGAAGACTGAGTCTTCCTACTGTCTATGTTTTGAGCGTTTCCTGTGTCACCAGTTTTACATTCCGATGCACCTCTGGAAGTTTACTGTATCCCTTGGATCTTCACAGTGACGATGTAAGACAGAAATTGCATCGGAATTAAATAAAAGAGACACAATGCGTACTTAAGAACAGCAAGACTGAGTCTTCCTACTGTCTATGAATTTTAGCGTTTCCTGTGTCACCAGTTTTACATCCCGATGCACCTCTGCAGGTTTACTGTACCCATTGGACCTTCCCATTGACGATAAAATAGAGAAATTGCATCGGAATTAAATATGAGAGACACAACGCCGACTTAAGTACAAGAAAACTGAGTCTTCTTACGGTCTGTGTTTTGAGCGTTTCCTGTGTCACTAGTTTTACATTCCGATACACCTCTGCAGGTTTACTGTATCCGGTGGACCTTCACAATGACGATGAAACACAGAAATTGCATCGGAATTAAATATAAGCGACACAATGCCGACTTAAGTACAAGAAAACTGAGTCTTCTTACGGTGTATGTTTGAGCGCTTCCTGTGTCACCAGTTTTACATTCCGACGCACCTCTGCAGTTTTACTGTATCCCTCGGACCTTCCCATTGGCGATGAAACACAGAAAGTTGCATCGGAATTAAATATAAGAGACACAATGCCGACTTAAGTACAGGAAGACTGAGTCTACTTCCTGTCTATGATTTGAGCGATTCCTGTGTCACCAGTCTTACATTCCGATGCACCTCTGCAGATTTACTGTATCGCATGGACCTTCCCATTGACGAGGAAACACAGAAATAGCATCGGAATTAAATATAAGAGACACAATGCCGACTTAAGTACAGGAAGACTGAGTCTTCGTACTGTCTATGTTTTGAGCGTTTTCTGTGTCACCAGTTTTACATTCCGATGCACCTCTCCAGGTTTACTATATCCATTGGACCTTCCCATTGACGATGAAACACAGAAATTGCATCGGAATTAAATATTAGAGACACAATGCCGACTTAAGAACAGGAAGACTGAGTCATCCTACTGTCTATGTTTTGAGCGTTTCCTGTGTCACCAGTTTTACATTCCGACGCACCTCTGCAGGTTTACTGTATCCCTTGGACCTTCCCATTGGCGATGAAACACAGAAATTGCATCGGAATTAAATATAAGAGACACAATGACGTCTTAAGTACAGGAAGACTGAGTCATCCTACTGTCTATGTTTTGAGCGTTTCCTGTGTCACCAGTTTTATATTCCGATGCACCTCTGCAGGTTTACTGTATCCAATGGACCTTCCCATTGACGATGAAACACAGAAATTGCATCGGAATTAAATATAAGAGACACAACGCCGACTTAAGTACAGGAAAACTGAGTCTTCTTACGGTCTATGTTTTGAGCGTGTCCCTGTGAGATCAGTTTTTCATTCCGATGCACCTCTGCAGGTTTACTGTATCCCTTGGACCTTCCCATTGACGATGAAACACAGAATTTGCATCGGAATTAAATATAAGAGACACAATGCCGACTTAAGTACAGGAAGATTTAGTCTTCCTACTGTCTATGTTTTGAGCGTTTCCAGCGTCACCAGTTTTACATTCCGATGCACCTCTGCAGGTTTACTGTATCCCTTGGACCTTCCCATTGGCGATGAAACACAGAAATTGCATCGGAATTAAATATAAGAGACACAATGACGTCTTAAGTACAGGAAGACTGAGTCTTCCTACTGTCTATGTTTTGAGCGTTGCCTGTGTCACCAGTTTTACAGTCTGATGCACCTCTGCAGGTTTACTGTATCCCTTGGACCTTCACAGTGATTATGAATCACAGCAATTGCTTTGGAATTAAATATAAGAGACACAATGACGTCTTAAGAACAGGAAGACTGAGTCTTCCTACTGTCTATGTTTTGAGCGTTTCCTGTGTCACCAGTTTTACATTCCGATGCACCTCTGCAGGATTACTGTATCCCTTGGACCTTCACAATGACGAGGACGCAGAGAAATTCCATCGGAATTAAATATAAGAGACACAATGCCGACTTAAGTACAGGAAGACTGAGTCTTCCTGCTGTCTATGTTTTGAGCGTTTCCTGTGTCACCAGTTTTACATTCCGATGCACCTCTGGAAGTTTACTGTATCCCTTGGATATTCACAGTGACGATGAAAGACAGAAATTGCATCGGAATTAAATAAAAGAGACACAATGCGTACTTAAGAACAGGAAGACTGAGTCTTCCTACTGTCTATGTTTTTTAGCGTCTCCTGTGTCACCAGTTTTACATCCCGATGCACCTCTGCAGGTTTACTGTACCCATTGGACCTTCCCATTGACGATGAAACAGAGAAATTGCATCGGAATTAAATATAAGAGACACAACGCCGACTTAAGTACAAGAAAACTGAGTCTTCTTACGGTGTATGTTTGAGCGCTTCCTGTGTCACCAGTTTTACATTCCGACGCACCTCTGCAGTTTTACTGTATGCCTCCGACCTTCCCATTGGCGATGAAACACAGAAAGTTGCGTCGGAATTAAATATAAGAGACACAATGACGTCTTAAGTACAGGAAGACAGAGACTTCCTACTGTCTATGTGTTGAGCGTTTCCTGTGTCACCAGTTTTACATTCCGATGCACCTCTGCAGGTTTACTGTATCCCTTGGACCTTCACAATGACGATGAAACACAGAAATTGCATCGGAATTAAATATAAGAGACACAATGCCGACTTAAGTACAGGAAGACTGAGTCTACTTCCTGTCTATGATTTGAGCGATTCCTGTGTCACCAGTCTTACATTCCGATGCACCTCTGCAGATTTACTGTATCGCATGGACCTTCCCATTGACGATGAAACACAGAAATTGCATCGGAATTAAATATAAGAGACACAATGCCGACTTAAGTACAGGAAGACTGAGTCTTCGTACTGTCTATGTTTTGAGCGTTTCCTGTGTCACCAGTTTTACATTCCGATGCACCTCTCCAGGTTTGCTATATCCATTGGACCTACCCATTGACGATGAAACACAGAAATTGCATCGGAATTAAATATTAGAGACACAATGCCGACGTAAGAACAGGAAGACTGAGTCATCTTACTGTCTATGTTTTGAGTGTTTCCTGTGTCACCAGTTTCACATTCCGATGCACCTCTGCAGGTTTACTGTATCCAATGGACCTTCCCATTGACGATGAAACACAGAAATTGCATCGGAAGTAAATATAAGAGACACAACGCCGACATAAGTACAAGAAAACTGAGTCATCTTACGGGCTATGTTTTGAGCGTTTCCTGGGTCACCAGTTTTACATTCCGACGCACCTCTGCAGGTTTACTGTATCCCGTGGACCTTCCCATTGGCGATGAAACACAGAAATTGCATCGGAATTAAATATAAGAGACACAATGACGTCTTAAGTACAGGAAGACAGAGTCTTCCTACTGTCTATGTTTTGAGCGTTTCCTGTGTCACCAGTTTTACATTCTGATGCACCTCTGCAGGTTTACTGTATCCCTTGGACCTTCACAGTGATGATGAATCACAGCAATTGCTTTGGAATTAAATATAAGAGACACAATGTCGTCTTAAGTACAGGAAGACTGAGTCTTCCTACTGTCTATGTTATGAGCGTTTCCTGTATCACCAGTTTTACGTTCCGATGCACCTCTGCAGGTTTACTGTATCCCTTGGACCTTCACAATGACGATGACTCAGAGAAATTCCATCGGAATTAATTATAAGAGACATAATGCCGACTTAAGTACAGGAAGACTGAGTCTTCCTACTGTCTATGTTTGAGCGTTTCCTGTTTCACCAGTTTGACATTCCGATGCACCTCTGCAGGTTTACTGTATACCTTGGGCCTTCCCATTGGCGATGAAACACAGAAATTTTATCGGAATTAAATATAAGAGACACAATGCCGACTTAAGTACAGGAAGACTGAGCCTTCCTACTGTCTATGTTTTGAGCGTTTCCTGTGTCACCAGTTATACATTCCGATGCACCTCTGCAGGTTTACCTTATCCCTTGGACCTTAACAGTGACGATGAAACACAGCAATTGCTTTGGAATTAAATATAAGAGACACAATGCCGACTTAAGTAGAGGAAGACTGAGTCTTCCTACTGTCTATGTCTTCAGCGTGTCCTGTGTCACCAGTTTTACATTCCGATGCACCTCTGCAGGTTTACTGTTTACCCTTGGACCTTCCCATTGACGATGAAACACAGAAATTGCATCGGTATTAAATATAAGAGGCACAATGCCGACTTAAGTACAGGAAGACTGAGTCTTCCTACTGTCTATGTTTTGAGCGTTACCTGTGTCACCAGTTTTACATTCCGATGCAGCTCTGCAAGTTTACTGTATCCCTTGGACCTTCACAGTGACGATGAAACACAGAAACTGCATCGGAATTAAATAAAAGAGACACAATGCCGACTTAAGAAAAGGAAGACTGAGTCCTCCTACGGTCTATGTTTTTTAGCGTTTCCTGTGTCACCAGTTTTACATTCCGATGCACCTCTGCAGGTTTACTGTCTCTCTTGGGCATTCCCATTGAGGATGAAACACAGAAATTGCACCGGAATTAAATATAAGAGTCACAATGCTGACTTAAGTACAGGAAGACTGAGTCTTCCTACTGTCTATGCTTTGAGCGTTTCCTGTGTCACCAGTTTTGCATTCCGATGCACCTCTGCAGGTTTACTGAACCCATTGGACCTTACCATTGACGATGAAACAGAGAAATTGCATCGGAATTAAATATAAGAGACACAACGCCGACTTAAGTACAGGAAAACTGAGTCTTCTTACGGTCTATGTTTTGAGCGTGTCCCTGTGAGATCAGTTTTTCATTCCGATGCACCTCTGCAGGTTTACTGTATCCCTTGGACGATCCCATTGACGATGAAACACAGAATTTGCATCGGAATTAATTATAAGAGTCACAATGCTGACATTAGTACAGGAAGACTGAGTCTTCCTACTGTCTATGTTTTTAGCGTTTCCTGTGTCACCAGTTTTGCATTCCGATGCACCTCTGCAGGTTTACTGAACCCATTGGACCTTCCCATTGACGATGAAACACAGAAATTGCCTTGGAATTAAATATAAGAGACACAACGCCGACTTAAGTACAAGAAAACTGAGTCTTCTTACGGTGTATGTTTGAGCGTTTACTGTGTCACCAGTTTTACATTCCGACACACCTCTGCAGGTTTACTGTATTCCTCGGACCTTCCCATTGGCGATGAAACACAGAAAGTTGCATCGGAATTAAATATAAGAGACACAATGACGTCTTAAGTACAGGAAGACTGAGACTTCCTACTGTCTATGTATTGAGCGTTTACTGTGTCACCAGTTTTACATTCCGATGCACCTCTGCAGGTTTACTGTATCCCTTGGACCTTCACAATGACGATGAAGCAGAGAAATTCCATCGGAATTAAATATAAGAGACACAATGACGTCTTAAGTAAAGGGCGTCTGAGTCTTCCTACTGTCTATGTTTTGAGCGTTTCCTGTGTCACCAGTTTTACATTCCGATGCACCTCTGCAGGTTTACTGTATCCCTTGGACCTTCACAATGACGATGAAGCAGAGATATTCCATCGGAATTAAATATAAGAGACAAAATGCCGACTTAAGTACAGGAAGACTGAGTCCATCTACTGTCTATGTTTTGAGCGTCTCCTGTGTCACCAGTTTTACATTCCGATGCTCCTCTGAAGGTTTATTGTATCCCTTGGACCTTCCCATTGACGATGAAACACAGAAATTGCATCGGAATTAAATATAAGAGACACAATGCCGACATAAGTACAGGAAGACTGAGTCTACTTCCTGTCTATAATTTGAGCGATTCCTGTGTCACCAGTCTTACATTCCGATGCACCTCTGCAGATTTACTGTATCGCATGGACCTTCCCATTGACGATGAAACACAGAAATTGCATCGGAATTAAATATAAGAGACACAATGCCGACTTAAGTACAGGAAGACTGAGTGTTCCTACTGTCTATGTTATGAGCGTTTCCTGTGTCACCAGTTTTACAATCCGATGCAGCTCTGCAAGTTTACTGTATCCCTTGGACCTTCACAGTGACGATGAAACACAGAAACTGCATCTGAATTAAATAAAAGAGACACAATGCCGACTTAAGAACAGGAAGACTGAGTCCTCCTACTGTCTATGTTTTTTAGCGTTTCCTGTGTCACCAATTTTACATTCCGATGCACCTCTGCAGGTTTACTGTCTCTCTTGGGCATTCCCATTGACGATGAAACACAGAAATTGCATCGGAATTAAATATAAGAGTCACAATGTTGACTTAAGTACAGGAAGACTGAGTCTTACTACTGTCTATGTTTTGAGCGTTTCCTGTGTCACCAGTTTTGCATTCATATACAACTCTGCAGGTTTACTGAACCCATTGGACCTTCCCATTGACGATGAAACAGAGAAATTGCATCGGAATTAAATATAAGAGACACAACGCCGACTTAAGTACAGGAAAACTGAGTCTTCTTACGGTCTATGTTTTGAGCGTGTCCCTGTGAGATCAGTTTTTCATTCCGATGCACCTCTGCAGGTTTACTGTATCCCTTGGAGCTTCCCATTGACGATGAAACACAGAATTTGCATCGGAATTAAATATAAGAGACACAATGCCGACTTAAGTACAGGAAGATTTAGTTTTCCTACTGTCTATGTTTTGAGCGTTTCCAGCGTCACCAGTTTTACATTCCGATGCACCTCTGCAGGTTTACTGTATCCCTTGGACCATCCCATTGGCGATGAAACACAGAAATTGCATCGGAATTAAATATAAGAGACACAATGACGTCTTAAGTACAGGAAGACTGAGTCTTCCTACTGTCAGTGTTTTGAGCGTTTCCTGTGTCACCAGTTTTACATTCTGATGCACCTCTGCAGGTTTACTGTATCCCTTGGACCTCCACAGTGATGATGAATCACAGCAATTGCTTTGGAATTAAATATAAGAGACACAATGACGTCTTAAGAACAGGAAGACTGAGTCTTCCTACTGTCTATGTTTTGAGCGTTTCCTGTGTCACCAGTTTTACATTCCGATGAACCTCTGCAGGATTACTGTATCCCTTGGACCTTCACAATGTCGAGGACGCAGAGAAATTCCATCGGAATTAAATATAAGAGACACAATGCCGACTTAAGTACAGGAAGACTGAATCTTCCTATAGTCTATGTTTTGAGCGTTTCCTGTGTCACCAGTGTTACATTCCGATGCACCTCTGGAAGTTTACTGTATCCCTTGGATCTTCACAGTGACGATGTAAGACAGAAAATGCATCGGAATTAAATAAAAGAGACACAATGCGTACTTAAGAACAGGAAGACTGAGTCTTCCTACTGTCTATGTTTTTTAGCGTCTCCTGTGTCACCAGTTTTACATCCCGATGCACCTCTGCAGGTTTACTGTACCCATTGGACCTTCCCATTGACGATGAAACAGAGAAATTGCATCGGAATTAAATATAAGAGACACAACGCCGACTTAAGTACAAGAAAACTGAGTCTTCTTACGGTCTATGTTTTGAGCGTTTCCTGTGTCACTAGTTTTACATTCCGATACACCTCTGCAGGTTTACTGTATCCGTTGGACCTTCCCATTGACGATGAAACACAGAAATTGCATCGGAATTAAATATTAGAGACACAATGCCGACTTAAGTACAGGAAGACTGAGTCTTCCTACTGTCTATGTATTGAGCGTTTCCTGTGTCACCAGTTTTACATTCCGATGCACCTCTGCAGGTTTACTGTATCCCTTGGACCTTCACAATGACGATGAAGCAGAGAAATTCCATCGGAATTAAATATAAGAGACACAATGCCGACTTAAGTACAGGAAGGCTGAGTGTTCCTACTGTCTATGTTTTCAGCGTTTCCTGTGTCACCAGTTTTACATTGCGATGCACCTCTGGAAGTTTACTGTATCCCTTGGATCTTCACAGTGACGATGTAAGACAGAAATTGCATCGGAATTAAATAAAAGAGACACAATGCGTACTTAAGAACAGGAAGACTGAGTCTTCCTACTGTCTATGTTTTTTAGCGTTTCCTGTGTCACCAGTTTTACATCCCGATGCACCTCTGCAGGTTTACTGTACCCATTGGACCTTCCCATTGACGATGAAACAGAGAAATTGCATCGGAATTAAATATAAGAGACACAACGCCGACTTAAGTACAAGAAAACTGAGTCTTCTTACGGTCTATGTTTTGAGCGTCTCCTGTGTCACTAGTTTTACATTCCGATACACCTCTGCAGGTTTACTGTATCCGTTGGACCTTCCCATTGACGATGAAACACAGAAATTGCATCGGAATTAAATATAAGAGACACAATGCCGACTTAAGTACAGGAAGACTGAGTCTTCCTAATGTCTATGTATTGAGCGTTTCCAGTGTCACCAGTTTTACATTCCGATGCAACTCTGCAGGTTTACCGTATCCCTTGGACCTTCACAATGACGATGAAGCAGAGAAATTCCATCGGAATTAAATATAAGAGACACAATGACGTCTTAAGTACAGGAAGACTGAGTCTTCCTGCTGTCTATGCTTTGAGCGTTTCTTGTATCACCAGTTTTACATTCCGTTGCACCTCTGCAGGTTTACTGTATCCATTGGCCCTTCCCATTGACGGTGAATCACAGAAATTTCATCGGATTTAAATATAAGAGACACAATGCCGACTTAAGTACAGGAAGACTGAGTCTTCCTACTGTCTATGTATTGAGCGTTTCCTGTGTCACCAGTTTTACATTCCGATGCACCTCTGCAGGTTTACTGTATCCCTTGGACCTTCACAATGACGATGAAGCAGAGAAATTCCATCGGAATTAAATATAAGAGACACAATGACGTCTTAAGTACAGGAAGACTGAGTCTTCCTACTGTCTATGTTTTGAGCGTTTCCTGTGTCACCAGTTTTACATTCCGATGCACCTCTGCAGGTTTACTGTATCCCTTGGACCTTCCCATTGACGATGAAACACAGAAATTCCATCGGAATTAAATATAAGAGACACAATGCCGACTTAAGTATAGGAAGACTGAGTCTTCGTACTGTCTATATTTTGAGCGTTTCCTGTGTCACCAATTTTACATTCCGATGCACCTCTCCAGGTTTACTGTATCCATTGGACGTTCCCATTGACGATGAAACACAGAAATTGAATCGGAATTAAATATTAGAGACACAATGCCGACTTAAGAACAGGATGACTGAGTCATCCTACTGTCTATGTTTTGAGCGTTTCCTGTGTCACCAGTTTTACATTCAGATGCACCTCTGCAGGTTTACTGTACCCATTGGACCTTCCCATTGACGATGAAAAAGAGAAATTGCATCGGAAATAAATATAAGAGACACAACGCCGACTTAAGTACAAGAAAACTGAGTCTTCTTACGGTCTATGTTTTGAGCGTTTCCTGTGTCACTAGTTTTACATTCCGATACACCTCTGCAGGTTTACTGTATCCGTTGGACCTTCCCATTGACGATGAAACACAGAAATTGCATCGGACTTAAATATAAGAGACACAATGCCGAATTAAGTACAAGAAAACTGAGTCTTCTTACGGTGTATGTTTGAGCGCTTCCTGTGTCACCAGTTTTACATTCCGACGCACCTCTGCAGTTTTACTGTATCCCTCGGACCTTCCCATTGGCGATGAAACACAGAAAGTTGCATCGGAATTAAATATAAGAGACACAATGACGTCTTAAGTACAGGAAGACTGAGTCTTCCTACTGTCTTTGTTTTGAGCGTTTCCTGTGTCACTAGTTTTACATTCCGATGCACCTCTGCAGGTTTACTGTATCCCTTGGACCTTCACAATGACGATGAAGCAGAGATATTCCATCGGAATTAAATATAAGAGACACAATGCCGACTTAAGTACAGGAAGACTGAGTCTATCTACTGTCTATGTTTTGAGCGTTTCCTGTGTCACCAGTTTTACATTCCGATGCACCTCTGAAGGTTTATTGTATCCCTTGGACCTTCCCATTGACGATGAAACACAGAAATTGCATCGGAATTAAATATAAGAGTCAAATGCTGACTTAAGTACAGGAAGACTGAGTCTTCCTACTGTCTATGTTTTGAGCGTTTCCTGTGTCACCAGTTTTGCATTCCGATGCACCTCTGGAGGTTTACTGAACCCATTGGACCTTCCCATTGACGATGAAACAGAGAAATTGCATCGGAATTAAATATAAGAGACACAACGCCGACTTAAGTACAGGAAAACTGAGTCTTCTTACGGTCTATGTTTTGAGCGTGTCTCTGTGAGATCAGTTTTTCATTCCGATGCACCTCTGCAGGTTTACTGTATCCCTTGGACCTTCCCATTGACGATGAAACACAGAATTTGCATCGGAATTAAATATAAGAGTCACAATGCTGACTTAAGTACAGGAAGACTGAGTCTTCCCACTGTCTATGTTTTTAGCGTTTCCTGTGTCACCAGTTTTGCATTCCGATGCACCTCTGCAGGTTTACTGAACCCATTGGACCTTCCCATTGACGATGAAACACAGAAATTGCATCGGAATTAAATATAAGAGACACAACGCCGACTTAAGTACAAGAAAACTGAGTCTTCTTACGGTGTATGTTTGAGCGTTTCCTGTGTCACCAGTTTTACATTCCGACACACCTCTGCAGGTTTACTGTATTCCTCGGACCTTCCCATTGGCGATGAAACACAGAAAGTTGCATCGGAATTAAATATAAGAGACACAATGACGTCTTAAGTACAGGAAGACTGAGACTTCCTACTGTCTATGTATTGAGCGTTTCCTGTGTCACCAGTTTTACATTCCGATGCACCTCTGCAGGTTTACTGTATCCCTTGGACCTTCACAATGACGATGAAGCAGATAAATTCCATCGGAATTAAATATAAGAGACACAATGCCGACTTAAGTATAGGAAGACTGAGTCTTCGTACTGTCTATATTTTGAGCGTTTCCTGTGTCACCAGTTTTACATTCCGATGCACCTCTCCAGGTTTACTGTATCCATTGGACCTTCCCATTGACGATGAAACACAGAAACTGAATCGGAATTAAATATTAGAGACACAATGCCGACTTAAGAACAGGAAGACTGAGTCATCCTACTGTCTATGTTTTGAGCGTTTCCTGTGTCACCAGTTTTACATTCCGATGCAGCTCTGCAGGTTTACTGTACCCATTGGACCTTCCCATTGACGATGAAACAGAGAAATTGCATCGGAATTAAATATAAGAGACACAACGCCGACTTAAGTACAAGAAAACTGAGTCTTCTTACGGTCTATGATTTGAGCGTTTCCTGTGTCACTAGTTTTACATTCCGATACACTTCTGCAGGTTTACTGTATTCGTTGGACCTTCCCATTGACGATGAAACACAGAAATTGCATCGGACTTAAATATAAGAGACACAATGCCGAATTAAGTGCAAGAAAACTGAGTCTTCTTACGGTGTATGTTTGAGCGCTTCCTGTGTCACCAGTTTTACGTTCCGACGCACCTCTGCAGTTTCACTGTATCCCTCGGACCTTCCCATTGGCGATGAAACACAGAAATTTGCATCGGAATTAAATATAAGAGACACAATGACGTCTTAAGTACAGGAAGACAGAGACTTCCTACTGTCTATGTATTGAGCGTTTCCTGTGTCACCAGTTTTCCATCCGATGCACCTCTGCAGGTTTACTGTATCCCTTGGACATTCACAATGACGATGAAGCCGAGAAATTCCATCGGAATTAAATATAAGAGACACAATGACGTCTTAAGTACAGGTAGACTGAGTCTTCCTACTGTCTATGTTTTGAGCGTTTCCTCTGTCACCAGTTTTACATTCCGATGCACCTCTGCAGGTTTACTGTATCCCTTGGACCTTCACAATGACGATGAAGCAGAGCTATTCCATCGGAATTAAATATAAGAGACACAATGCCGACTTAAGTACAGGAAGACTGAGTCCACCTACTGTCTATGTTTTGAGCGTTTCCTGTGTCACCAGTTTTAAATTCCGATGCACCTCTGAAGGTTTATTGTATCCCTTGGACCTTCCCATTGACGATGAAACACAGAAATTGCATCGGAATTAAATATTAGAGACACAATGCCGACTTAAGAACAGGAAGACTGAGTCATCCTACTGTCTATGTTTTGAGCGTTTCCTGTGTCACCAGTTTTACATTCCGATGCACCTCTGCAGGTTTACTGTATCCATTGGACCTTCCCATTGACGATGAAACACAGAAATTGCATCGGAATTTAATATAAGAGACACAACGCCGACATAAGTACAAGAAAACTGAGTCTTCTTACGCGCTATGTTTTGAGCGTTTCCTGTGTCACCAGTTTTACATTCCGACGCACCTCTGCAGGTTTACTGTATCCCTTGGACTTTCCCATTGGCGATGAAACACAGAAATTGCATCGGAGTTAAATATAAGAGACACAATGACGTCTTAAGTACAGGAAGACTGAGTCTTCCTACTGTCTATGTTTTTTAACGTTACCTGTGTCACCAGTTTTACATTCCGATGCACCTCTGAAGGTTTACTGTACCCATTGGACCTTCCCATTGACGATGAAGCAGAGAAATTGCATCGGAATTAAAAATAAGAGACACAACGCCGACTTAAGCACAAGAAAACTGAGTCTTCTTACGGTCTATGTTTTGAGCGTTTCCTGTGTCACTAGTTTTACATTCCGATACACCTCTGCAGGTTTACTGTATCCGTTGGACCTTCCCATTGACGATGAAACACAGAAATTGCATCGGAATTAAATATAAGAGACACAATGCCAACTTAAGTACAGGAAGACTGAGTCTTCCTGCTGTCTATGCTTTGAGCGTTTCCTGTGTCACCTGTTTTACATTCCGTTGCACCTCTGCAGGTTTACTGTATCCATTGGACCTTCCCATTGACGGTGAATCACAGAAATTTCATCGGATTTAAATATAAGAGACACAATGCCGACTTAAGTACAGGAAGATTTAGTCATCCTACTGTCTATGTTTTGAGCGTTTCCTGTGTCACCAGTTTTACATTCCGATGCACCTCTGCAGGTTTACTGTATCCATTGGACCTTCCCATTGACGATGAAACACAGAAATTGCATCGGAATTAAATATAAGAGACACAACGCCGACATAAGTACAAGAAAACTGAGTCTTCTTACGCGCTATGTTTTGAGCGTTTCCTGTGTCACTAGTTTTACATTCCGATACACCTCTGCAGGTTTACTGTATCCGTTGGACCTTCCCATTGGCGATGAAACACAGAAAGTTGCATCGTAATTAAATATAAGAGACACAATGACGTTTCAAGTACAGGAAGACTGAGACTTCCTACTGTCTATGTATTGAGCGTTTCCTGTGTCACCAGTTATACATTCCGATGCACAGCTGCAGGTTTACTGTATCCCTTGGACCTTCACAACGACGATGAAGCAGAGAAATTCCATCGTAATTAAATATAAGAGACACAATGACGTCTTAAGTACAGGAAGACTGAGTCTTCCTACTGTCTATGTTTTGAGCGTTTCTTGTGTCACCAGTTTTACATTCCGATGCACCTCTGAAGGTTTATTGTATCCCTTTCACCTTCCCATTGACGATGAAACACAGAAATTGCATCGGAATTAAATATAAGAGACACAATGCCGACTTAAGTACAGGAAGACTGAGTCTACCTCCTGTCTATGATTTGAGCGATTCCTGTGTCACCAGTCTTACATTCCGATGCACCTCTGCATATTTACTGTATCGCATGGACCTTCTCATTGACGATGAAACACAGAAATTGCATCGGAATTAAATATAAGAGACACAATTCCGACTTAAGTACAGGAAGACTGAGCCTTCGTACTGTCTATGTTTTGAGCGTTTCCTGTGTCACCAGTTTTACATTCCGATGCACCTCTCCAGGTTTACTGTATCCATTGGACCTTCCCATTGACGATGAAACACAGAAATTGCATCGAAATTAAATATTAGAGACACAATGCCGACTTAAGAACAGGAAGACTGAGTCATCCTACTGTCTATGATTTGAGCGTTTCCTGTGTCACCAGTTTTACATTCCGATGCACCTCTGCAGGTTTACTGTATCCATTGGACCTTCCCATTGACGATGAAACACAGAAATTGCATCGGAAATATATATAAGAGACACAACGCAGACTTAAGTACAAGAAAACTGAGTTTTCTTACGGGCTATGTTTTGAGCGTTTCCTGTGTCACCAGTTTTACATTCCGACGCACCCCTGCAGGTTTACTGTATCCCTTGGACCTTCCCATTGGCGATGAAACACAGAAATTGCATCGGAATTAAATATAAGAGACACAATGACGTCTTAAGTACAGGAAGACTGAGTCTTCCTACTGTCTATGTTTTGAGCGTTTCCTGTGTCACCAGTTTTACATTCCGATGCACCTCTGCAGGTTTACTGTATCCCTTGGACCTTCACAATGACGATGACGCAGAGAAATTCCATCGGAATTAAATGTAAGAGACACAATGCCGACTTAAGTACAGGAAGACTGAGTCATCCTGCTCTCCAAGTTTTGAGCGTTTCCTGTGTCACCAGTTTTACATTCGGATGCACCGCTGGAAGTTTACTGTATCCCTTGCATCTTCACAGTGACGATGAAAGACAGAAATTGCATCGGAATTAAATAAAAGAGACACAATGCCTACTTAAGAACAGGAAGACTGAGTCTTCCTACTGTCTATGTTTTTTAGCGTTTCCTGTGTCACCAGTTTTACATTCCGATACACCTCTGCAGGTTTACTGTATCCCTTGGGCCTTCCGATTGACGATGAAACACAGCAATTGCTTTGGAATTAAATATAAGAGACACAATGCCGACTTAAGTACAGGAAGACTGAGTCTTCCTACTGTCTATGTTTTGAGCGTTTCCTGTGTCACCAGTTTTACATTCCGATGCACCTCTCCAGGTTTACTGTATCCATTGGACCTTCCCATTGACGATGAAACACAGAAATTGCATCGGAATTAAATATTAGAGACACAATGCCGACATAAGAACAGGAAGACTGAGTCATCCTGCTGTCTATGTTTTGAGCGTTTCCTGTGTCACCAGTTTTACATTCCGATGCACCTCTGCAGGTTTACTGTATCCATTGGACCTTCCCATTGACGATGAAACACAGAAATTGCATGGGAGATAAATATAAGAGACACAACGCCGACATAAGTACAAGAAAACTGAGTCTTCTTACGGGCTATGATTTGAGCGTTTCCTGTGTCACCAGTTTTACATTCCGATGAACCTCTTCAGGTTTACTGTCTCTCTTGGGCATTTCCATTGACGATGAAACACAGAAATTGCATCGGAATTAAATATAAGAGTCACAATGCCGACTTAAGTACAGGAAGACTGAGTCTTCCTACTGTCTATGTTTTGAGCGTTTCCTGTGTCACCAGTTTTGCATTCCGATGCACCTCTGCAGGTTTACTGAACCCATTGGACCTTCCCATTGACGATGAAACAGAGAAATTGCATCGGAATTAAATATAAGATACACAACGCCGACTTAAGTACGGGAAAACTGAGTCTTCTTACGGTCTATGCTTTGAGCGTGTCCCTGTGAGATCAGTTTTTCATTCCGATGCACCTCTGGAGGTTTACTGTATCCCTTGGACCTTCCCATTGACGATGAAACACAGAATTTGCATCGAAATTAAATATAAGAGACACAATTCCGACTTAAGTACAGGAAGACTGAGTCTTCCTACTGTCTATGTTTTGAGCGTTTCCTGTGTCACCAGTTTTACATTCCGATGCACCTCTGCAGGTTTACTGTTTACCCTTGGACCTTCCCATTGACGATGAAACACAGAAATTGCATCGGAATTAAATATAAGAGGCACAATGCCGACTTAAGTACAGGAAGACTGAGTCTACCTACTGTCTATGTTTTGAGCGTTTCCTGTGTCACCAGTTTTGCATTCCGATGCACCTCTGCAGGTTTACTGAACCCATTGGACCTTCCCATTGACGATGAAACAGAGAAATTGCATCGGAATTAAATATAAGATACACAACGCCGACTTAAGTACGGGAAAACTAAGTCTTCTTACGGTCTATGCTTTGAGCGTGTCCCTGTGAGATCAGTTTTTCATTCCGATGCACCTCTGCAGGTGTACTGTATCCCTTGGACCTTCCCATTGACGGTGAAACACAGAAATTGCATCGGAATTAAATATAAGAGTCACAATTCCGACTTAAGTACAGGAAAACTGAGTCTTCTTACGGTCTATGTTTTGAGCGTGTCTCTGTGAGATCAGTTTTTCATTCCGATGCACCTCTGCAGGTTTACTGTATCCCTTGGACCTTCCCATTGACGATAAAACACAGAATTTGCATCGGAATTAAATATAAGAGACACAATGCCGACTTAAGTACAGGAAGATTTAGTCTTCCTACTGTCTATGTTTTGAGCGTTTCCAGCGTCACCAGTTTTACATTCCGATGCACCTCTTCACGTGTACTGTATCCATTGGACCTTCCCATTGACGATGAAACACAGAAATTGCATTGGAATGAAGTATAAGAGACACAACGCCGACTTAAGTACAAAGAAACTGAGTCTTCTTTCGGTCTATTTTTTGAGCGTTTCCTGTGTCACCAGTTTTACATTCCGATGCACCTCTGCAGGTTTACTGTATCCATTGGACCTTCACAATGACGATGAAGCAGAGATATTCCATCGGAATTAAATATAAGAGACACAATGCCGACTTAAGTACAGGAAGACTGAGTCTATCTACTGTCTATGTTTTGAGCGTTTCCTGTGTCACCAGTTTTACATTCCGATGCACCTCTGAGGGTTTATTGTATCCCTTGGACCTTCCCATTGACGATGAAACACAGAAATTGCATCGGAATTAAATATAAGAGACACAATGCCGACTTAAGTACAGGAAGACTGAGTCTCCCTCCTGTCTATGATTTGAGCGATTCCTGTGTCACCAGTCTTACATTCCGATGCACCTCTGCAGATTTACTGTATCGCATGGACCTTCCCATTGACGATGAAACACAGAAATTGCATCGGAATTAAATATAAGAGACACAATGCCGACTTAAGTACAGGAAGACTGAGTCTTCGTACTGTCTATGTTTTGAGCGTTTCCTGTGTCACCAGTTTTACATTCCGATGCACCTCTCCAGGTTTACTGTATCCATTGGACCTTCCCATTGACGATGAAACACAGAAATTGCATCGGAATTAAGTATTAGAGACACAATGCCGACATAAGAACAGGAAGACTGAGTCATCCTACTGTCTATGTTTTGAGCGTTTCCTGTGTCACCAGTTTTACATTCCGATGCACCTCTGCAGGTTTACTGTATCCATTGGACCTTCCCATTGACGATAAAACACAGAAATTGCATGGGAGATAAATATAAGAGACACAACGCCGACATAAGTACAAGAAAACTGAGTCTTCTTACGGGCTATGTTTTGAGCGTTTCCTGTGTCACCAGTTTTACATTCCGATGCACCTCTGCAGGTTTACTGTCTCTCTTGGGCATTTCCATTGACGATGAAACACAGAAATTGCATCGGAATTAAATATAAGAGTCACAATGCCGACTTAAGTACAGGAAGACTGAGTCTTCCTACTGTCTATGTTTTGAGCGTTTCCTGTGTCACCAGTTTTACATTCCGATGCACCTCTGCAGGTTTACTGTTTACCCTTTGACCTTCCCATTGACGATGAAACACAGAAATTGGATCGGAATTAAATATAAGAGGCACAATGCCGACTTAAGTACAGGAAGACTGAGTCTTCCTACTGTCTATGTTTTGAGCGTTTCCTGTGTCACCAGTTATACATTCCGATGCAGCTCTGCAAGTTTACTGTACCCCTTGGACCTTCACAGTGACGATGAATCACAGAAATTGCATCGGAATTAAATATAAGAGTCACAATGCCGACCTAAGTACAGGAAAACTGAGTCTTCTTACGGTCTATGTTTTGAGCTTGTCCCTGTGAGATCATTTTTTCATTCTGATGCACCTCTGCAGGTTTACTGTATCCCTTGGACCTTCCCATTGACGATGATACACAGAATTTGCATCGGAATTAAATATAAGAGACACAATGCCGACTTAAGTACAGGAAGATTTAGTCTTCCTACTGTCTATGTTTTGAGCGTTTCCAGCGTCACCAGTTTTACATTCCGATGCACCTCTTCACGTGTACTGTATCCATTGGACCTTCCCATTGACGATGAAACACAGAAATTGCATTGGAATTAAGTATAAGAGACACAACGCCGACTTAAGTACAAGGAAACTGAGTCTTCTTTCGGTCTATTTTTTGAGCGTTTCCTGTGTCACCAGTTTTACATTCCGATGCACCTCTGCAGGTTTACTGTATCCCTTGGACCTTCACAATGACGATGAAGCAGAGATATTAAATCGGAATTAAATATAAGAGACACAATGCCGACTTAAGTACAGGAAGACTGAGTCTATCTACTGTCTATGTTTTGAGCGTTTCCTGTGTCACCAGTTTTACATTCCGATGCACCTCTGAAGGTTTATTGTATCCCTTGGACCTTCCCATTGACGATGAAACACAGAAATTGCATCGGAATTAAATGTAAGAGACACAATGCCGACTTAAGTACAGGAAGACTGAGTCTATCTCCTGTCTATGATTTGAGCGATTCCTGTGTCACCAGTCTTACATTCCGATGCACCTCTGCAGATTTACTGTATCGCATGGACCTTCCCATTGACGATGAAACACAGAAATTGCATCGGAATTAAATATAAGAGACACAATGCCGACTTAAGTACAGGAAGACTGAATCTTCGTACTGTCTATGTTTTGAGCGTTTCCTGTGTCACCAGTTTTACATTCCGATGCACCTCTCCAGGTTTACTGTATCCATTGGACCTTCCCATTGACGATGAAACACAGAAATTGCATCGAAATTAAATATTAGAGACACAATGCCGACTTAAGAACAGGAAGACTGAGTCATCCTACTGTCTATGATTTGAGCGTTTCCTGTGTCACCAGTTTTACATTCCGAAGCACCTCTGCAGGTTTACTGTATCCATTGGACCTTCCCATTGACGATGAAACACAGAAATTGCATCGGAAATATATATAAGAGACACAACGCAGACTTAAGTACAAGAAAACTGAGTTTTCTTACGGGCTATGTTTTGAGCGTTTCCTGTGTCACCAGTTTTACATTCCGACGCACCCCTGCAGGTTTACTGTATCCCTTGGACCTTCCCATTGGCGATGAAACACAGAAATTGCATCGGAATTAAATATAAGAGACACAATGACGTCTTAAGTACAGGAAGACTGAGTCTTCCTACTGTCTATGTTTTGAGCGTTTCCTGTGTCACCAGTTTTACATTCCGATGCACCTCTGCAGGTTTACTGTATCCCTTGGACCTTCACAATGACGATGACGCAGAGAAATTCCATCGGAATTAAATGTAAGAGACACAATGCCGACTTAAGTACAGGAAGACTGAGTCATCCTGCTCTCCAAGTTTTGAGCGTTTCCTGTGTCACCAGTTTTACATTCGGATGCACCGCTGGAAGTTTACTGTATCCCTTGCATCTTCACAGTGACGATGAAAGACAGAAATTGCATCGGAATTAAATAAAAGAGACACAATGCCTACTTAAGAACAGGAAGACTGGGTCTTCCTACTGTCTATGTTTTTTAGCGTTTCCTGTGTCACCAGTTTTACATTCCGATACACCTCTGCAGGTTTACTGTATCCCTTGGGCCTTCCGATTGATGATGAAACACAGCAATTGCTTTGGAATTAAATATAAGAGACACAATGCCGACTTAAGTACAGGAAGACTGAGTCTTCCTACTGTCTATGTTTTGAGCGTTTCCTGTGTCACCAGTTTTACATTCCGATGCACCTCTCCAGGTTTACTGTATCCATTGGACCTTCCCATTGACGATGAAACACAGAAATTGCATCGGAATTAAATATTAGAGACACAATGCCGACATAAGAACAGGAAGACTGAGTCATCCTGCTGTCTATGTTTTGAGCGTTTCCTGTGTCACCAGTTTTACATTCCGATGCACCTCTGCAGGTTTACTGTATCCATTGGACCTTCCCATTGACGATGAAACACAGAAATTGCATGGGAGATAAATATAAGAGACACAACGCCGACATAAGTACAAGAAAACTGAGTCTTCTTACGGGCTATGATTTGAGCGTTTCCTGTGTCACCAGTTTTACATTCCTATGAACCTCTTCAGGTTTACTGTCTCTCTTGGGCATTTCCATTGACGATGAAACACAGAAATTGCATCGGAATTAAATATAAGAGTCACAATGCCGACTTAAGTACAGGAAGACTGA
Source organism: Schistocerca nitens (assembly GCF_023898315.1). NCBI lineage: Eukaryota > Metazoa > Arthropoda > Insecta > Orthoptera > Acrididae > Schistocerca > Schistocerca nitens. The sequence continues at coordinate 6,631,793 of NW_026045897.1, forward strand.
GTCTTCCTACTGTCTATGTTTTGAGCGTTTCCTGTGTCACCAGTTTTGCATTCCGATGCACCTCTGCAGGTTTACTGAACCCATTGGACCTTCCCATTGACGATGAAACAGAGAAATTGCATCGGAATTAAATATAAGATACACAACGCCGACTTAAGTACGGGAAAACTGAGTCTTCTTACGGTCTATGCTTTGAGCGTGTCCCTGTGAGATCAGTTTTTCATTCCGATGCACCTCTGGAGGTTTACTGTATCCCTTGGACCTTCCCATTGACGATGAAACACAGAATTTGCATCGAAATTAAATATAAGAGACACAATTCCGACTTAAGTACAGGAAGACTGAGTCTTCCTACTGTCTATGTTTTGAGCGTTTCCTGTGTCACCAGTTTTACATTCCGATGCACCTCTGCAGGTTTACTGTTTACCCTTGGACCTTCCCATTGACGATGAAACACAGAAATTGCATCGGAATTAAATATAAGAGGCACAATGCCGACTTAAGTACAGGAAGACTGAGTCTACCTACTGTCTATGTTTTGAGCGTTTCCTGTGTCACCAGTTTTGCATTCCGATGCACCTCTGCAGGTTTACTGAACCCATTGGACCTTCCCATTGACGATGAAACAGAGAAATTGCATCGGAATTAAATATAAGATACACAACGCCGACTTAAGTACGGGAAAACTAAGTCTTCTTACGGTCTATGCTTTGAGCGTGTCCCTGTGAGATCAGTTTTTCATTCCGATGCACCTCTGCAGGTGTACTGTATCCCTTGGACCTTCCCATTGACGATGAAACACAGAAATTGCATCGGAATTAAATATAAGAGTCACAATTCCGACTTAAGTACAGGAAAACTGAGTCTTCTTACGGTCTATGTTTTGAGCGTGTCTCTGTGAGATCAGTTTTTCATTCCGATGCACCTCTGCAGGTTTACTGTATCCCTTGGACCTTCCCATTGACGATAAAACACAGAATTTGCATCGGAATTAAATATAAGAGACACAATGCCGACTTAAGTACAGGAAGATTTAGTCTTCCTACTGTCTATGTTTTGAGCGTTTCCAGCGTCACCAGTTTTACATTCCGATGCACCTCTTCACGTGTACTGTATCCATTGGACCTTCCCATTGACGATGAAACACAGAAATTGCATTGGAATGAAGTATAAGAGACACAACGCCGACTTAAGTACAAAGAAACTGAGTCTTCTTTCGGTCTATTTTTTGAGCGTTTCCTGTGTCACCAGTTTTACATTCCGATGCACCTCTGCAGGTTTACTGTATCCATTGGACCTTCACAATGACGATGAAGCAGAGATATTCCATCGGAATTAAATATAAGAGACACAATGCCGACTTAAGTACAGGAAGACTGAGTCTATCTACTGTCTATGTTTTGAGCGTTTCCTGTGTCACCAGTTTTACATTCCGATGCACCTCTGAGGGTTTATTGTATCCCTTGGACCTTCCCATTGACGATGAAACACAGAAATTGCATCGGAATTAAATATAAGAGACACAATGCCGACTTAAGTACAGGAAGACTGAGTCTCCCTCCTGTCTATGATTTGAGCGATTCCTGTGTCACCAGTCTTACATTCCGATGCACCTCTGCAGATTTACTGTATCGCATGGACCTTCCCATTGACGATGAAACACAGAAATTGCATCGGAATTAAATATAAGAGACACAATGCCGACTTAAGTACAGGAAGACTGAGTCTTCGTACTGTCTATGTTTTGAGCGTTTCCTGTGTCACCAGTTTTACATTCCGATGCACCTCTCCAGGTTTACTGTATCCATTGGACCTTCCCATTGACGATGAAACACAGAAATTGCATCGGAATTAAGTATTAGAGACACAATGCCGACATAAGAACAGGAAGACTGAGTCATCCTACTGTCTATGTTTTGAGCGTTTCCTGTGTCACCAGTTTTACATTCCGATGCACCTCTGCAGGTTTACTGTATCCATTGGACCTTCCCATTGACGATGAAACACAGAAATTGCATGGGAGATAAATATAAGAGACACAACGCCGACATAAGTACAAGAAAACTGAGTCTTCTTACGGGCTATGTTTTGAGCGTTTCCTGTGTCACCAGTTTTACATTCCGATGCACCTCTGCAGGTTTACTGTCTCTCTTGGGCATTTCCATTGACGATGAAACACAGAAATTGCATCGGAATTAAATATAAGAGTCACAATGCCGACTTAAGTACAGGAAGACTGAGTCTTCCTACTGTCTATGTTTTGAGCGTTTCCTGTGTCACCAGTTTTGGATTCCGATGCACCTCTGCAGGTTTACTGAACCCATTGGACCTTCCCATTGACGATGAAACAGAGAAATTGGATCGGAATTAAATATAAGATACACAACGCCGACTTAAGTACGGGAAAACTGAGTCTTCTTACGGTGTATGCTTTGAGCGTGTCCCTGTGAGATCAGTTTTTTATTCCGATGCACCTCTGCAGGTTTACTGTATCCCTTGGACCTTCCCATTGACGATGAAACACAGAATTTGCATCGAAATTAAATATAAGAGACACAATTCCGACTTAAGTACAGGAAGACTGAGTCTTCCTACTGTCTATGTTTTGAGCGTTTCCTGTGTCACCAGTTTTACATTCCGATGCACCTCTGCAGGTTTACTGTTTACCCTTTGACCTTCCCATTGACGATGAAACACAGAAATTGGATCGGAATTAAATATAAGAGGCACAATGCCGACTTAAGTACAGGAAGACTGAGTCTTCCTACTGTCTATGTTTTGAGCGTTTCCTGTGTCACCAGTTATACATTCCGATGCAGCTCCGCAAGTTTACTGTACCCCTTGGACCTTCACAGTGACGATGAATCACAGAAATTGCATCGGAATTAAATATAAGAGTCACAATGCCGACCTAAGTACAGGAAAACTGAGTCTTCTTACGGTCTATGTTTTGAGCTTGTCCCTGTGAGATCATTTTTTCATTCTGATGCACCTCTGCAGGTTTACTGTATCCCTTGGACCTTCCCATTGACGATGATACACAGAATTTGCATCGGAATTAAATATAAGAGACACAATGCCGACTTAAGTACACGAAGATTTAGTCTTCCTACTGTCTATGTTTTGAGCGTTTCCAGCGTCACCAGTTTTACATTCCGATGCACCTCTTCACGTGTACTGTATCCATTGGACCTTCCCATTGACGATGAAACACAGAAATTGCATTGGAATTAAGTATAAGAGACACAACGCCGACTTAAGTACAAGGAAACTGAGTCTTCTTTCGGTCTATTTTTTGAGCGTTTCCTGTGTCACCAGTTTTACATTCCGATGCACCTCTGCAGGTTTACTGTATCCCTTGGACCTTCACAATGACGATGAAGCAGAGATATTAAATCGGAATTAAATATAAGAGACACAATGCCGACTTAAGTACAGGAAGACTGAGTCTATCTACTGTCTATGTTTTGAGCGTTTCCTGTGTCACCAGTTTTACATTCCGATGCACCTCTGAAGGTTTATTGTATCCCTTGGACCTTCCCATTGACGATGAAACACAGAAATTGCATCGGAATTAAATGTAAGAGACACAATGCCGACTTAAGTACAGGAAGACTGAGTCTATCTCCTGTCTATGATTTGAGCGATTCCTGTGTCACCAGTCTTACATTCCGATGCACCTCTGCAGATTTACTGTATCGCATGGACCTTCCCATTGACGATGAAACACAGAAATTGCATCGGAATTAAATATAAGAGACACAATGCCGACTTAAGTACAGGAAGACTGAATCTTCGTACTGTCTATGTTTTGAGCGTCTCCTGTGTCACCAGTTTTACATTCCGATGCACCTCTCCAGGTTTACTGTATCCATTGGACGTTCCCATTGACGATGAAACACAGAAATTGCATGGGAGATAAATATAAGAGACACAACGCCGACATAAGTACAAGAAAACTGAGTCTTCTTACGGGCTATGTTTTGAGCGTTTCCTGTGTCACCAGTTTTACATTCCGATGCACCTCTGCAGGTTTACTGTCTCTCTTGGGCATTTCCATTGACGATGAAACACAGAAATTGCATCGGAATTAAATATAAGAGTCACAATGCCGACTTAAGTACAGGAAGACTGAGTCTTCCTACTGTCTATGTTTTGAGCGTTTCCTGTGTCACCAGTCTTGCATTCCGATGCACCTCTGCAGGTTTACTGAACCCATTGGACCTTCCCATTGACGATGAAACAGAGAAATTGGATCGGAATTAAATATAAGATACACAACGCCGACTTAAGTACGGGAAAACTGAGTCTTCTTACGGTCTATGCTTTGAGCGTGTCCCTGTGAGATCAGTTTTTTATTCCGATGCACCTCTGCAGGTTTACTGTATCCCTTGGACCTTCCCATTGACGATGAAACACAGAATTTGCATCGAAATTAAATATAAGAGACACAATTCCGACTTAAGTACAGGAAGACTGAGTCTTCCTACTGTCTATGTTTTGAGCGTTTCCTGTGTCACCAGTTTTACATTCCGATGCACCTCTGCAGGTTTACTGTTTACCCTTTGACCTTCCCATTGACGATGAAACACAGAAATTGGATCGGAATTAAATATAAGAGGCACAATGCCGACTTAAGTACAGGAAGACTGAGTCTTCCTACTGTCTATGTTTTGAGCGTTTCCTGTGTCACCAGTTATACATTCCGATGCAGCTCTGCAAGTTTACTGTACCCCTTGGACCTTCACAGTGACGATGAATCACAGAAATTGCATCGGAATTAAATATAAGAGTCACAATGCCGACCTAAGTACAGGAAAACTGAGTCTTCTTACGGTCTATGTTTTGAGCTTGTCCCTGTGAGATCATTTTTTCATTCCGATGCACCTCTGCAGGTTTACTGTATCCCTTGGACCTTCCCATTGACGATGATACACAGAATTTGCATCGGAATTAAATATAAGAGACACAATGCCGACTTAAGTACAGGAAGATTTAGTCTTCCTACTGTCTATGTTTTGAGCGTTTCCAGCGTCACCAGTTTTACATTCCGATGCACCTCTTCACGTGTACTGTATCCATTGGACCTTCCCATTGACGATGAAACACAGAAATTGCATTGGAATTAAGTATAAGAGACACAACGCCGACTTAAGTACAAGGAAACTGAGTCTTCTTTCGGTCTATTTTTTGAGCGTTTCCTGTGTCACCAGTTTTACATTCCGATGCACCTCTGCAGGTTTACTGTATCCCTTGGACCTTCACAATGACGATGAAGCAGAGATATTAAATCGGAATTAAATATAAGAGACACAATGCCGACTTAAGTACAGGAAGACTGAGTCTATCTACTGTCTATGTTTTGAGCGTTTCCTGTGTCACCAGTTTTACATTCCGATGCACCTCTGAAGGTTTATTGTATCCCTTGGACCTTCCCATTGACGATGAAACACAGAAATTGCATCGGAATTAAATGTAAGAGACACAATGCCGACTTAAGTACAGGAAGACTGAGTCTATCTCCTGTCTATGATTTGAGCGATTCCTGTGTCACCAGTCTTACATTCCGATGCACCTCTGCAGATTTACTGTATCGCATGGACCTTCCCATTGACGATGAAACACAGAAATTGCATCGGAATTAAATATAAGAGACACAATGCCGACTTAAGTACAGGAAGACTGAATCTTCGTACTGTCTATGTTTTGAGCGTCTCCTGTGTCACCAGTTTTACATTCCGATGCACCTCTCCAGGTTTACTGTATCCATTGGACCTTCCCATTGACGATGAAACACAGAAATTGCATCGGAATTAAGTATTAGAGACACAATGCCGACATAAGAACAGGAAGACTGAGTCATCCTACTGTCTATGTTTTGAGCGTTTCCTGTGTCACCAGTCTTACATTCCGATGCACCTCTGCAGGTTTACTGTATCCATTGGACCTTCCCATTGACGATGAAACACAGAAATTGCGTGGGAGTTAAATATAAGAGACACAACGCCGACATAAGTACAAGAAAACTGAGTCTTCTTCCGGGCTATGTTTTGAGCGTTTCCTGTGTCACCAGTTTTACATTCCGATGCACCTTTGCAGGTTTACTGTCTCTCTTGGGCATTTCCATTGACGATGATACACAGAAATTGCATCGGACTTAAATATAAGAGACACAACGCCGACTTAAGTACGGGAAAACTGAGTCTTCTTACGGTCTATGCTTTGAGCGTGTCCCTGAGAGATCAGTTTTTTATTCCGATGCACCTCTGCAGGTTTACTGTATTCCTTGGACCTTCCCATTGACGATGAAACACAGAATTTGCATCGAAATTAAATATAAGAGACACAATTCCGACTTAAGTACAGGAAGACTGAGTCTTCCTACTGTCTATGTTTTGAGCGTTTCCTGTGTCACCAGTTTTACATTCCGATGCACCTCTGCAGGTTTACTGTTTACCCTTGTACCTTCCCATTGACGATGAAACACAGAAATTGCATCGGAATTAAATATAAGAGGCACAATGCCGACTTAAGTACAGGAAGACTGAGTCTTCCTACTGTCTATGTTTTGAGCGTTTCCTGTGTCACCAGTTATACATTCCGGTGCAGCTCTGCAAGTTTACTGTATCCCTTGGACCTTCACAGTGACGATGAAACACAGAAATTGCATCGGAATTAAATATAAGTGTCACAATGCCGACTTAAGTACAGGAAAACTGAGTCTTCTTACGGTCTATGTTTTGAGCGTGTCCCTGTGCGATCATTTTTTCATTCCGATGCACCTCTGCAGGTTTACTGTATCCCTTGGACCTTCCCATTGACGATGAAACACAGAATTTGCATCGTCATTAAATATAAGAGACACAATGCCGACTTAAGTACAGGAAGATTTTGTCTTCCTACTGTCTATGTTTTGAGCGTTTCCAGCGTCACCAGTTTTACATTCCGATGCACCTCTTCACGTGTACTGTATCCATTGGACCTTCCCATTGACGATGAAACACAGAAATTGCATTGGAATTAAGTACAAGAGACACAACGCCGACTTAAGTACAAGGAAACTGAGTCTTCTTTCAGTCTATTTTTTGAGCGTTTCCTGTGTCACCAGTTTTACATTCCGATGCACCTCTGCAGGTTTACTGTATCCCTTGGACCTTCACAATGACGATGAAGCAGAGATATTAAATCGGAATTAAATATAAGAGACACAATGCCGACTTAAGTACAGGAAGACTGAGTCTATCTACTGTCTATGTTTTGAGCGTTTCCTGTGTCACCAGTTTTACATTCCGATGCACCTCTGAAGGTTTATTGTATCCCTTGGACCTTCCCATTGACGATGAAACACAGAAATTGCATCGGATTTAAATATAAGAGACACAATGCCGACTTAAGTACAGGAAGACTGAGTCTATCTCCTGTCTATGATTTGAGCGATTCCTGTGTCACCAGTCTTACATTCCGATGCACCTCTGCAGATTTACTGTATCGCATGGACCTTCCCATTGACGATGAAACACAGAAATTGCATCGGAATTAAATATAAGAGACACAATGCCGACTTAAGTACAGGAAGACTGAATCTTCGTACTGTCTATGTTTTGAGCGTCTCCTGTGTCACCAGTTTTACATTCCGATGCACCTCTCCAGGTTTACTGTATCCATTGGACCTTCCCATTGACGATGAAACACAGAAATTGCATCGGAATTAAGTATTAGAGACACAATGCCGACATAAGAACAGGAAGACTGAGTCATCCTACTGTCTATGTTTTGAGCGTTTCCTGTGTCACCAGTCTTACATTCCGATGCACCTCTCCAGGTTTAATGTATCCATTGGACCTTCCCATTGACGATGAAACACAGAAATTGCATGGGAATTAAATATAAGAGACACAACGCCGACATAAGTACAAGAAAACTGAGTCTTCTTCCGGGCTATGTTTTGAGCGTTTCCTGTGTCACCAGTTTTACATTCCGATGCACCTTTGCAGGTTTACTGTCTCTCTTGGGCATTTCCATTGACGATGATACACAGAAATTGCATCGGACTTAAATATAAGAGACACAATGCCGAATTAAGTACAAGAAAACTGAGTCTTCTTACGGTGTATGTTTGAGCGCTTCCTGTGTCACCAGTTTTACATTCCGACGCACCTCTGCAATTTTACTGTATCCCTCGGACCTTCCCATTGGCGATGAAACACAGAAATTGCATCGGAATTAAATATAAGAGACACAATGCCGAGTTAAGTACAGGAAGACTGAGTCTATCTACTGTCTATGTTTTGAGCGTTTCCTGTGTCACCAGTTTTACATTCCGATGCACCTCACCAGGTTTACTGTATCCATTGGACCTTCCCATTGACGATGAAACACAGAAATTGCATCGGAATTAAATATTAGAGACACAATGCCGACATAAGAACAGGAAGACTGAGTCATCCTACTGTCTATGTTTTGAGCGTTTCCTGTGTCACGAGTTTTACATTCCGATGCACCTCTGAAGGTTTATTGTATCCCTTGGACTTCCCATTGACGATGAAACACAGAAATTGCATCGGAATTAAATATTAGAGACACAATGCCGACTTAAGAACAGGAAGACTGAGTCATCCTACTGTCTATGTTTTGAGCGTTTCCTGTGACACCAGTTTTACATTCCGATGCACCTCTGCAGGTTTACTGTATCCATTGGACCTTCCCATTGACGATGAAACACAGAAATTGCATCGGAATTAAATATAAGAGACACAACGCCGACATAAGTACAAGAAAACTGAGTCCTCTTACGGGCTATGTTTTGAGCGTTTCCTGTGTCACCAGTTTTACATTCCGACGCACCTCTGCATATTTACTGTATCGCATGGACCTTCCCATTGACGATGAAACACAGAAATTGCATCGGAATTAAATATAAGAGACACAATGCCGAGTTAAGTACAGGAAGACTGAGTCTATCTACGGTCTATGTTTTGAGCGTTTCCTGTGTCACCAGTTTTACATTCCGATGCACCTCTGGAGGTTTATTGTATCCCTTGGACCTTCCCATTGACGATGAAACACAGAAATTGCATCGGAATTAAATATAAGAGACACAATGCCGACTTAAGTACAGGAAGACTGAGTCTATCTCCTGTCTATGATTTGAGCGATTCCTGTGTCACCAGTCTTACATTCCGATGCACCTCTGCAGATTTACTGTATCGCATGGACCTTCCCATTGACGATGAAACACAGAAATTGCATCGGAATTAAATATAAGAGACACAATGCCGACTTAAGTACAGGAAGACTGAATCTTCGTACTGTCTATGTTTTGAGCGTCTCCTGTGTCACCAGTTTTACATTCCGATGCACCTCTCCAGGTTTACTGTATCCATTGGACCTTCCCATTGACGATGAAACACAGAAATTGCATCGGAATTAAGTATTAGAGACACAATGCCGACATAAGAACAGGAAGACTGAGTCATCCTACTGTCTATGTTTTGAGCGTTTCCTGTGTCACCAGTTTTACATTCCGATGCACCTCTGAAGGTTTACTGTATCCCTTGGACCTTCACAATGACGATGAAGCAGAGCTATTCCATCGGAATTAAATATAAGAGACACAATGCCGAGTTAAGTACAGGAAGACTGAGTCTATCTACTGTCTATGTTTTGAGCGTTTCCTGTGTCACCAGTTTTACATTCCGATGCACCTCTGAAGGTTTATTGTATCCCTTGGACCTTCCCATTGACGATGAAACACAGAAATTGCATCGGAATTAAATATAAGAGACACAATGCCGACTTAAGTACAGGAACACTGAGTCTACCTCCTGTCTATGGATCGAGCGATTCCTGTGTCACCAGTTTTACATTCCGATGCACCTCTGCATATTCACTGTATCGCATGGACCTTCCCATTGACGATGAAACACAGAAATTGCATCGGAATTAAATATAAGAGACACAATGCCGACTCAAGTACAGGAAGACTGAGTCTTCCTGCTGTCTATGCTTTGAGCGTTTCCTGTGTCACCAGTTTTACATTCCGTTGCACCTCTGCAGGTTTACTGTATCCATTGGACCTTCCCATTGACGGTGAATCACAGAAATTTCATCGGATTTAAATATAAGAGACACAATGCCGACTTAAGTACAGGAAGATTGAGTCTTCCTACTGTCTATGTTTTGAGCGTTTCCTGGGTGATCAGTTTTGCATTCCGATGCACCTCTGCAGGTTTACTGTATCCCTTGGACCTTCCCGTTGACGATGAAACAGAGAAATTCCATCGGAATTAAATATAAGAGACACAATGCCGACTTAAGTACAGGAAGATTTAGTCATCCTACTGTCTATGTTTTGAACGTTTCCAGCGTCACCAGTTTTACATTCCGATGCACCTCTGCAGGTTTACTGTATCCCTTGGACGTTCCCATTGACGATGAAACACAGAAATTGGATCGGAATTAAATATAAGAGACACAACGCCGACTTAAGTACAAGAAAACTGAGTCTTCTTTCGGTGTATGTTTGAGCGTTTCCTGTGTCACCAGTTTTACATTCCGACGCATCTCTGCAGGTTTACTGTATCCCTTGGACCTTCCCATTGGCGATGAAACACAGAAAGTTGCATCGTAATTAAATATAAGAGACACAATGACGTTTTAAGTACAGGAAGACTGAGACTTCCTACCGTCTATGTATTGAGCGTTTCCTGTGTCACCAGTTTTACATTCCGATGCACAGCTGCAGGTTTACTGTATCCCTTGGACCTTCACAATGACGATGAAGCAGAGAAATTCCATCGGAATTAAATATAAGAGACACAATGACGTCTTAAGTACAGGAAGACTGAGTCTTCCTACTGTCTATGTTTTGAGCGTTTCTTGTGTCACCAGTTTTACATTCCGATGCACCTCTGAAGGTTTATTGTATCCCTTGGACCTTCCCATTGACGATGAAACACAGAAATTGCATCGGAATTAAATATAAGAGACACAATGCCGACTTAAGTACAGGAAGACTGAGTCTACCTCCTGTCTATGATTCGAGCGATTCCTGTGTCACCAGTCTTACATTCCGATGCACCTCTGCATATTTACTGTATCGCATGGACCTTCCCATTGACGATGAAACACAGAAATTGCATCGGAATTAAATATAAGGGACACAATGCCGACTTAAGTACAGGAAGACTGAGTCTTCGTACTGTCTATGTTTTGAGCGTTTCCTGTGTCACCAGTTTTACATTCCGATGCACCTCTGCAGGTTTACTGTATCCATTGGACCTTCCCATTGACGATGAAACACAGAAATTGCATCGGAATTAAATATAAGAGACACAACGCCGACATAAGTACAAGAAAACTGAGTCCTCTTACGGGCTATGTTTTGAGCGTTTCCTGTGTCACCAGTTTTACATTCCGATGCAGCTCTGCAAGTTTACTGTATCCCTTGGACCTTCACAGTGACGATGAAACACAGAAATTGCATTGGAATTAAATATAAGAGACACAACGCCGACTTAAGTACAAGGAAACTGAGACTTCTTTCGGCCTATGATTTGAGCGTTTCCTGAATCACTAGTTTTACATTCCGATGCACCTCTCCAGGATTACTGTATCTATTCGACCTTCCCATTGACGATGAAACACAGAAATTGCATCGGAATTAAATATTAGAGACACAATGCCGACTTTAGATCAGGAGGACTGAGTCTTCCTAATGTCTATGTTTTGAGTGTTTCCTGTGTCACCAGTTTGACTTTCCGATGCACCTCTGCAGGTTTACTGTATCCCTTGGATTTTCCCATTGGCGATGAAACACAGAAATTGCATCGGAATTAAATATAAGAGACACAATGACGTCTTAAGTACAGGAAGACTGAGTCTTCCTACTGTCTATGTTTTGAGCGTTTCCTGTGTCACCAGTTTTACATTCTGATGCACCTCTGCAGGTTTACTGTATCCCTTGGACCTTCACAGTGATGATGAATCACAGCAATTGCTTTGGAATTAAATATAAGAGACACAATGACGTCTTAAGTACAGGAAGACTGAGTCTTCCTACTGTCTATGTTTTGAGCGTTTCCTGTGTCACCAGTTTTACATTCCGATGCACCTCTGCAGGATTACTGTATCCCTTGGACCTTCACAATGACGAGGACGCAGAGAAATTCCATCGGAATAAAATATAAGAGACACAATGCCGACTTAAGTACAGGAAGACTGAGTCTTCCTACTGTCTATGTTTTGAGCGTTTCCTGTGTCACCAGTTTTACATTCCGATGCACCGCTGGAAGTTTACTGTACCCATTGGACCTTCCCATTGACGATGAAACAGAGAAATTGCATCGGAATTAAAAATAAGAGACACAACGCCGACTTAAGCACAAGAAAACTGAGTCTTCTTACGGTCTATGTTTTGAGCGTTTCCTGTGTCACTAGTTTTACATTCCGATACACCTCTGCATTTTTACTGTATCCGTTGGACCTTCCCATTGACGATGAAACACAGAAATTGCATCGGAATTAAATATAAGAGACACAATGCCGACTCAAGTACAGGAAGACTGAGTCTTCCTGCTGTCTATGCTTTGAGCGTTTCCTGTGTCACCAGTTTTACATTCCGTTGCACCTCTGCAGGTTTACTGTATCCATTGGACCTTCCCATTGACGGTGAATCACAGAAATTTCATCGGATTTAAATATAAGAGACACAATGCCGACTTAAGTACAGGAAGACTGAGTCTTCCTACTGTCTATGTTTTGAGCGTTTCCTGGGTGATCAGTTTTGCATTCCGATGCACCTCTGCAGGTTTACTGTATCCCTTCGACCTTCGCGTTGACGATGAAACAGAGAAATTCCATCGGAATTAAATATAAGAGACACAATGCCGACTTAAGTACAGGAAGATTTAGTCATCCTACTGTCTATGTTTTGAGCGTTTCCAGCGTCACCAGTTTTACATTCCGATGCACCTCTGCTGGTTTACTGTATCCCTTGGACGTTCCCATTGACGATGAAACACAGAAATTGGATCGGAATTAAATATAAGAGACACAACGCCGACTTAAGTACAAGAAAACTGAGTCTTCTTACGGTGTATGTTTGAGCGTTTCCTGTGTCACCAGTTTTACATTCCGACGCATCTCTGCAGGTTTACTGTATCCCTTGGACCTTCCCATTGGCGATGAAACACAGAAAGTTGCATCGTAATTATATATAAGAGACACAATGACGTTTTAAGTACAGGAAGACTGAGACTTCCTACTGTCTATGTATTGAGCGTTTCCTGTGTCACCAGTTTTACATTCCGATGCACAGCTGCAGGTTTACTGTATCCCTTGGACCTTCACAATGACGATGAAGCAGAGAAATTCCATCGGAATTAAATATAAGAGACACAATGCCGACTTAAGTACAGGAAGACGGAGTCTTCGTACTGTCTATGTTTTGAGCGTTTCCTGTGTCACCAGTTTTACATTCCGATGCACCTCTCCAGGTTTACTGTATCCATTGGACCTTCCCATTGACGATGAAACACAGAAATTGTATCGAAATTAAATATTAGAGACACAATGCCGACTTAAGAACAGGAAGACTGAGTCATCGTACTGTCTATGGTTTGAGCGTTTCATGTGTCACCAGTTTTACATTCCGATGCACCTCTGCAGGTTTACTGTATCCATTGGACCTTCCCATTGACGATGAAACACAGAAATTGCATCGGAATTAAATATAAGAGACACAACGCAGACTTAAGTACAAGAAAACTGAGTTTTCTTACGGGCTATGTTTTGAGCGTTTCCTGTGTCACCAGTTTTACATTCCGACGCACCTCTGCAGGTTTACTGTATACCTTGGACCTTCCCATTGGCGCTGAAACACAGAAATTGCGTCGGAATTAAATATAAGAGACACAATGACGTCTTAAGTACAGGAAGACTGAGTCTTCCTACTGTCTAAGTTTTGAGCGTTTCCTGTGTCACCAGTTTTACATTCCGATGCACCTCTGCAGGTTTACTGTATCCCTTGGACCTTCACAATGACGATGACGCAGAGAAATTCCATCGGAATTAAATATAAGAGACACAATGCCGACTTAAGTACAGGAAGACTGAGTCATCCTACTGTCCATGTTTTGAGCGTTTCCTGTGTCACCAGTTTTACATTCGGATGCACCTCTGGAAGTTTACTGTATCCCTTGGATCTTCACAGTGACGATGAAAGACAGAAATTGCCTCGGAATTAAATAAAAGAGACACAATGCCTACTTAAGAACAGGAAGACTGAGTCTTCCTACTGTCTATGTTTTTTTGCGTTTCCTGTGTCACCAGTTTTACATTCCGATACACCTCTGCAGGTTTACTGTATCCCTTGGGCCTTCCGATTGACGATGAAACACAGCAATTGCTTTGGAATTAAATATAAGAGACACAATGCCGACTTAAGTACAGGAAGACTGAGTCTATCTCCTGTCTATGATTTGAGCGATTCCTGTGTCACCAGTCTTACATTCCGATGCACCTCTGCAGATTTACTGTATCGCATGGACCTTCCCATTGACGATGAAACACAGAAATTGCATCGGAATTAAATATAAGAGACACAATGCCGACTTAAGTACAGGAAGACTGAGTCTTCGTACTGTCTATGTTTTGAGCGTTTCCTGTGTCACCAGTTTTACATTCCGATGCACCTCTCCAGGTTTACTGTATCCATTGGACCTTCCCATTGACGTTAAACACAGAAATTGCATCGGAATTAAATATTAGAGACACAATGCCGACATAAGAACAGGAAGACTGAGTCATCCTACTGTCTATGTTTTGAGCGTTTCCTGTGTCACCAGTTTTACATTCCGATGCACCTCTGCAGGTTTACTGTATCCATTGGACCTTCCCATTGACGATGAAACACAGAAATTGCATGGGAATTAAATATAAGAGACAAAACGCCGACATAAGTACAAGAAATCTGAGTCTTCTTCAGGGCTATGTTTTGAGCGTTTCCTGTGTCACCAGTTTTACATTCCGATGCACCTTTGCAGGTTTACTGTCTCTCTTGGGCATTTCCATTGACGATGAAACACAGAAATTGCATCGGAATTAAATATAAGAGTCACAATGCCGACTTAAGTACAGGAAGACTGAGTCTTCCTACTGTCTATGTTTTGAGCGTATCCTGTGTCACCAGTTTTGCATTCCGACGCACCTCTGCAGGTTTACTGAACCCATTGGACCTTCCCATTGACGATGAAACATAGAAATTGCATCGGAAATAAATATAAGAGACACAACGCCGACTTAAGTACGGGAAAACTGAGTCTTCTTACGGTCTATGCTTTGAGCGTGTCCCTGTGAGATCAGTTTTTCATTCCGGTGCACCTCTGCAGGTTTACTGTATCCCTTGGACCTTCCCATTGACGATGAAACACAGAATTTGCATCGAAATTAAATATAAGAGACACAATTCCGACTTAAGTACAGGAAGATTTAGTCTTCCTACTGTCTATGTTTTGAGCGTTTCCAGCGTCACCAGTTTTACTTTCCGATGCACCTCTGCACGTGTACTGTATCCATTGGACCTTCCCATTGACGATGAAACACAGAAATTGCATTGAAATTAAATATAAGAGGCACAACGCCGACTTAAGTACAAGGAAACTGAGTCTTTTTTCGGTCTATTTTTTGAGCGTTTCCTGTGTTACCAGTTTTACATTCCGATGCACCTCCGCAGGTATACTGTATCCCTTCGACCTTCCCATTGACGATGAAACACAGAATTTGCGTCGGAATTAAGTATTAGAGACACAATGCCGACTTTAGAACAGGAGGACTGAGTCTTCCTACTGTCTATGATTTGATCGTTTCCTGTGTCACCAGTTTTACATTCCGATGCACCTCTGCAGGTTTACTGTATCCCTTGGACCTTCCCATTGGCGATGAAACACAGAAATTGCATCGGAATTAAATATAAGAGGCACAATGACGTCTTAAGTACAGGAAGCCTGAGTCTTCCTACTGTCTATGTTTTGAGCGATTCCTGTGCCACCAGTTTTACATTCTGATGCACCTCTGCAGGTTTACTGTATCCTTTGGACGTTCACAGTGATGATGAATCACAGCAATTGCTTTGCAATTAAATATAAGAGACACAATGACGTCTTAAGTACAGGAAGACTGAGTATTCCTACTGTCTATGTATTGAGCGTTTCCTGTGTCACCAGTTTTACATTCCGATGCACCTCTGCAGGTTTACTGTATCCCTTTGACCTTCACAATGACGATGAAGCAGAGAAATTCCATCGGAATTAAATATAAGAGACACAATGCCGACTTAAGTACAGGAAGACTGAGTCTATCTACTGTCTATGTTTGAGCGTTTCCTGTGTCACCAGTTTTACATTCCGATGCACCTCTGCAGGTTTACTGTATCCCTTGGACCTTCACAATGACGATGAAGCAGAGATATTCCATCGGAATTAAATAAAAGAGACACAATGCGTACTTAAGAACAGGAAGGATGAGTCTTCCTACTCTCTATGTTTTTTAACGTTTCCTGTGTCACCAGTTTTACATTCCGATGCACCTCTGCAGGTTTACTGTACCCATTGGACCTTCCCATTGACGATGAAACAGAGAAATTGCATCGGAATTAAAAATAAGAGACACAACGCCGACTTAAGCACAAGAGAACTGAGTCTTCTTACGGTCTATGTTTTGAGCGTTTCCTGTGTCACTAGTTTAACATTCCGATACACCTCTGCAGGTTTACTGTATCCGATGGACCTTCCCATTGACGATGAAACACAGAAATTGCATCGGAATTAAATATAAGAGACACAATGCCGACTTAAGTACAGGAAGACCGAGTCTTCCTGCTGTCTATGCTTTGAGCGTTTCCTGTGTCACCAGTTTTACATTCCGTTGCACCTCTGCAGGTTTACTGTATCCATTGGACCTTCCCATTGACGGTGAATCACAGAAATTTCATCGGATTTAAATATAAGAGACACAATGCCGACTTAAGTACAGGAAGCCTGAGTCTTCCTACTGTCTATGTTTTGAGCGTTTCCTGGGTGATCAGTTTTGCATTCCGATGCACCTCTGCAGGTTTACTGTATCCCTTGGACCTTCCCGTTGACGATGAAACACAGAAATTGGATCGGAATTAAATATAAGAGACACAACGCCGACTTAAGTACAAGAAAACTGAGTCTTCTTACGGTGTATGTTTGAGCGTTTCCTGTGTCACCAGTTTTACATTCCGACGCATCTCTGCAGGTTTACTGTATCCCTTGGACCTTCCCATTGGCGATGAAACACAGAAAGTTGCATCGTAATTAAATATAAGAGTTACAATGACGTTTTAAGTACAGGAAGACTGAGACTTCCTGCTGTCTATGTATTGAGCGTTTCCTGTGTCACCAGTTTTACATTCCGATGCACAGCTGCAGGTTTACTGTATCCCTTTTACCTTCACAATGACGATGAAGCAGAGAAATTCCATCGGAATTAAATATAAGAGACACAATGACGTCTTAAGTACAGGAAGACTGAGTCTTCCTACTGTCTATGTTTTGAGCGTTTCTTGTGTCACCAGTTTTACATTCCGATGCACCTCTGAAGGTTTATTGTATCCCTTGGATCTTCCCATTGACGATGAAACACAGAAACTGCATCGGAATTAAATATAAGAGACACAATGCCGACTTAAGTACAGGAAGACTGAGTCTTCGTACTGTCTATGTTTTGAGCGTTTCCTATGTCACCAGTTTTACATTCCGATGCACCTCTCCAGGTTTACTGTATCCATTGGACCTTCCCATTGACGATGAAACACAGAAATTTCATCGAAATTAAATATTAGAGACACAATGCCGACTTAAGAACAGGAAGACTGAGTCATCCTACTGTCTATGTTTTGAGCGTTTCCTGTGTCACCAGTTTTACATTCCGAAGCACCTCTGCAGGTTTACTGTATCCCATGGACCTTCCCATTGACGATGAAACACAGAAATTGCATCGGAATTAAATATAAGAGACACAACGCAGACTTAAGTACAAGAAAACTCAGTTTTCTTACGGGCTATGTTTTGAGCGTTTCCTGTGTCACCAGTTTTACATTCCGACGCACCTCTGCAGGTTTACTGTATCCCTTGGACCTTCCCATTGGCGATGAAACACAGAAATTGCATCGGAATTAAATATAAGAGACACAATGACGTCTTAAGTACAGGAAGACTGAGTCTTCCTACTGTCTATGTTTTGAGCGTTTCCTGTGTCACCAGTTTTACATTCCGATGCACCTCTGCAGGTTTACTGTATCCCTTGGACCTTCACAATGACGATGACGCAGAGAAATTCCATCGGAAGTAAATATAAGAGACACAATGCCGACTTAAGTACAGGAAGACTGAGTCATCCTGCTGTCCATGTTTTGAGCGTTTCCTGTGTCACCAGTTTTACATTCGGATGCACCTCTGGAAGTTTACTGTATCCCTTGGATCTTCACAGTGACGATGAAAGACAGAAATTGCATCGGAATTAAATAAAAGAGACACAATGCCTACTTAAGAACAGGAAGACTGAGTCTTCCTACTGTCTATGTTTTTTAGCGTTTCCTGTGTCACCAGTTTTACATTCCGATACACCTCTGCAGGTTTACTGTATCCCTTGGGCCTTCCGATTGACGATGAAACACAGGAATTGCTTTGGAATTAAATATAAGAGACACAATGCCGACTTAAGTACAGGAAGACTGAGTCTTCCTACTGTCTATGTTTTGAGCGTTTCCTGTGTCACCAGTTTTACATTCCGATGCACCTCTGCAGGTTTACTGTTTACCCTTGGACCTTCCCATTGACGATGAAACACAGAAATTGCATCGGAATTAAATATAAGAGTCACAATGCCGACTTAAGTACAGGAAAACTGAGTCTTCTTACGGTCTATGTTTTGAGCGTGTCCCTGTGAGATCAGTTTTTCATTCCGATGCACCTCTGCAGGTTTACTGTATCCCTTGGACCTTCCCATTGACGATGTAACACAGAATTTGCATCGGAATTAAATATAAGAGACACAATGCCGACTTAAGTACAGGAAGATTTAGTCTTCCTACTGACTTTGTTTTGAGCGTTTCCAGCGTCACCTGTTTTACAATCCGATGCACCTCTTCACGTGTACTGTATCCATTGGACCTTCCCAATGACGATGAAACACAGGAATTGCATTGGAATTAAATATAAGAGACACAACGCCGACTTAAGTACAAGGAAACTGAGTGTTCTTTCGGTCTATTTTTTGAGCGTTTCCTGTGTCACCAGTTTTACATTCCGATGCACCTCTGCAGGTTTACTGTATCCCTTGGACCTTCACAATGACGATGAAGCAGAGATATTCCATCGGAATTAAATATAAGAGACACAATGCCGACTTAAGTACAGGAAGACTGAGTCTATATACTGTCTATGTTTTGAGCGTTTCCTGTGTCACCAGTTTTACATTCCGATGCACCTCTGAAGGTTTATTGTATCCCTTGGACCTTCCCATTGACGATGAAACACAGAAATTACATCGGAATTAAATATAAGAGACACAATGCCGACTTAA
This sequence comes from Schistocerca nitens, assembly GCF_023898315.1. Taxonomy (NCBI): domain Eukaryota; kingdom Metazoa; phylum Arthropoda; class Insecta; order Orthoptera; family Acrididae; genus Schistocerca; species Schistocerca nitens. The sequence goes on from NW_026045897.1 coordinate 6,651,401, forward strand.
GTACAGGAAGACTGAGTCTACCTCCGGTCTATGATTTGAGCGATTCCTGTGTCACCAGTCTTACGTTCCGATGCACCTTTGCAGATTTACTGTATCGCATGGACCTTCCCATTGACGATGAAACACAGAAATTGCATCGGAATTAAATATAAGAGACACAATGCCGACTTATGTACAGGAAGACTGAGTCTTCGTACTGTCTATGTTTTGAGCGTTTCCCGTATCACCAGTTTTACATTCCGATGCACCTCTCCAGGTTTACTGTATCCATTGGACCTTCCCATTGACGATGAAACACAGAAATTGCTTCGGAATTAAATATTAGAGACACAATGCCGACATAAGAACAGGAAGACTGAGTCATCCTACTGTCTATGTTTTGAGCGTTTCCTGTGTCACCAGTTTTACATTCCGATGCACCTCTGCAGGTTTACTGTATCCATTGGACCTTCCCATTGACGATGAAACACAGAAATTGCATGGGAATTAAATATAAGAGACACAACGCCGACATAAGAACAGGAAGACTGAGTCATCCTACTGTCTATGTTTTGAGCGTTTCCTGTGTCACCAGTTTTACATTCCGATGCACCTTTGCAGGTTTACTGTCTCTCTTGGGCATTTCCATTGACGATGAAACACAGAAATTGCATCGGAATTAAATATAAGAGTCACAATGCCGACTTAAGTACAGGAAGACTGAGTCTTCCTACTGTCTATGTTTTGAGCGTATCCTGTGTCACCAGTTTTGCATTCCGATGCACCTCTGCAGGTTTACTGAACCCATTGGACCTTCCCATTGACGATGAAACAGAGAAATTGCATCGGAAATAAATATAAGAGACACAACGCCGACTTAAGTACGGGAAAACTGAGTCTTCTTACGGTCTATGCTTTGAGCGTGTCCCTGTGAGATCAGTTTTTCATTCCGATGCACCTCTGCAGGTTTACTGTATCCCTTGGACCTTCACAATGACGATGAAGCAGAGATATTCCATCGGAATTAAATAAAAGAGACACAATGCGTACTTAAGAACAGGAAGACTGAGTCTTCCTACTGTCTATGTTTTTTAACGTTTCCTGATTCACCAGTTTTACATTCCGATGCACCTCTGCAGGTTTACTGTACCCATTGGACCTTCCCATTGACGATGAAACAGAGAAATTGCATCGGAATTAAAAATAAGAGATACAACGCCGACTTAAGCACAAGAAAACTGAGTCTTCTTACGGTCTATGTTTTGAGCGTTTCCTGTGTCACTAGTTTTACATTCCGATACACCTCTGCAGGTTTACTGTATCCGTTGGACCTTCCCATTGACGATGAAACACAGAAATTGCATCGGAATTAAATATAAGAGACACAATGCCGACTTAAGTACAGGAAGACTGAGTCTTCCTGCTGTCTATGCTTTGAGCGTTTCCTGTGTCACCAGTTTTACATTCCGTTGCACCTCTGCAGGTTTACTGTGTCCATTGGACCTTCCCATTGACGGTGAATCACAGAAATTTCATCGGATTTAAATATAAGAGACACAATGCCGACTTAAGTACAGGAAGACTGAGTCTTCCTACTGTCTATGTTTTGAGCGTTTCCTGGGTGATCAGTTTTGCATTCCGATGCACCTCTGCAGGTTTACTGTATCCCTTGGACCTTCCCGTTGACGATGAAACACAGAAATTGGATCGGAATTAAATATAAGAGACACAACGCCGACTTAAGTACAAAAAACTGAGTCTTCTTACAGTGTATGTTTGAGCGTTTCCTGTGTCACCAGTTTTACATTCCGACGCATCTCTGCAGGTTTACTGTATCCCTTGGACCTTCCCATTGGCGATGAAACACAGAAAGTTGCATCGTAATTAAATATAAGAGTTACAATGACGCTTTAAGTACAGGGAGACTGAGACTTCCTGCTGTCTATGTATTGAGCGTTTCCTGTGTCACCAGTTTTACATTCCGATGCACAGCTGCAGGTTTACTGTATCCCTTTTACCTTCACAATGTCGATGAAGCAGAGAAATTCCATCGGAATTAAATATAAGAGACACAATGACGTCTTAAGTACAGGAAGACTGAGTCTTCCTACTGTCTATGTTTTGAGCGTTTCTTGTGTCACCAGTTTTACATTCCGATGCACCTCTGAAGGTTTATTGTATCCCTTGGATCTTCCCATTGACGATGAAACACAGAAATTGCATCGGAATTAAATATAAGAGACACAATGCCGACTTAAGTACAGGAAGACTGAGTCTACCTCCTGTCTATGATTTGAGTGATTCCTGTGTCACCAGTCTTACATTCCGATGCACCTCTGCATATTTACTGTATCGCATGGACATTCCCATTGACGATGAAACACAGAAATTGCATCGGAATTAAATATAAGAGACACAATGCCGACTTAAGTACAGGAAGACTGAGTCTTCGTACTGTCTATGTTTTGAGCGTTTCCTGTGTCACCAGTTTTACATTCCGATGCACCTCTCCAGGTTTACTGTATCCATTGGACCTTCCCATTGACGATGAAACACAGAAATTGCATCGAAATTAAATATTAGAGACACAATGCCGACTTAAGAACAGGAAGACTGAGTCATCCTACTGTCTATGTTTTGAGCGTTTCCTGTGTCACCAGTTTTACATTCCGAAGGACCTCTGCAGGTTTACTGTATCCCATGGACCTTCCCATTGACGATGAAACACAGAAATTGCATCGGAATTAAATATAAGAGACACAACGCAGACTTAAGTACAAGAAAACTGAGTTTTCTTACGGGCTATGTTTTGAGCGTTTCCTGTGTCACCAGTTTTACATTCCGACGCACCTCTGCAGGTTAACTGTATCCCTTGGACCTTCCCATTGACGATGAAACACAGAATTTGCATCGGAATTAAATATAAGAGACACAATGCCGACTTAAGTACAGGAAGATTTAGTCTTCCTACTGACTATGTTTTGAGCGTTTCCAGCGTCACCAGTTTTACAATCCGATGCACTTCTTCACGTGTACTGTATCCGTTGGACCTTCCCAATGACGATGAAACACAGGAATTGCATTGGAATTAAATATAAGAGACACAACGCCGACTTAAGTACAAGGAAACTGAGTGTTCTTTCGGTCTATTTTTTGAGCGTTTCCTGTGTCACCAGTTTTACATTCCGATGCACCTCTGCAGGTTTACTGTATCCCTTGGACCTTCACAATGACGATGAAGCAGAGATATTCCATCGGAATTAAATATAAGAGACACAATGCCGACTTAAGTACAGGAAGACTGAGTCTATCTACTGTCTATGTTTTGAGCGTTTCCTGTGTCACCAGTTTTACATTCCGATGCACCTCTGAAGGTTTATTGTATCCCTTGGACCTTCCCATTGACGATGAAACACAGAAATTGCATCGGAATTAAATATAAGAGACACAATGCCGACTTAAGTACAGGAAGACTGAGTCTACCTCCTGTCTATGATTTGAGCGATTCCTGTGTCACTAGTCTTACATTCCGATGCACCTCTGCAGATTTACTGTATCGCATGGACCTTCCCATTGACGATGAAACACAGAAATTGCATCGGAATTAAATATAAGAGACACAATGCTGACTTATGTACAGGAAGACTGAGTCTTCGTACTGTCTATGTTTTGAGCGTTTCCTGTGTCACCAGTTTTACATTCAGATGCACCTCTCCAGGTTTACTGTATCCATTGGACCTTCCCATTGACGATGAAACACAGAAATTGCATCGGAATTAAATATTAGAGACACAATGCCGACATAAGAACAGGAAGACTGAGTCATCCTACTGTCTATGTTTTGAGCGTTTCCTGTGTCACCAGTTTTACATTCCGATGCACCTCTGCAGGTTTACTGTATCCATTGGACCTTCCCATTGACGATGAAACACAGAAATTGCATGGGAATTAAATATAAGAGACACAACGCCGACATAAGTACAAGAAAACTGAGTCTTCTTACGGGCTATGTTTTGAGCGTTTCCTGTGTCACCAGTTTTACATTCCGATGCACCTCTGCAGGTTTACTGTCTCTCTTGGGCTTTTCCATTGACGATGAAACACAGAATTTGCATTGAAATTAAATATAAGAGACACAATTCCGACTTAAGTACAGGAAGACTGAGTCTTCGTACTGTCTATGTTTTGAGCGTTTCCTGTGTCACCAGTTTTACATTCCGATGCACCTCTCCAGGTTTACTGTATCCATTGGACCTTCCCACTGACGATGAAACAGAGAAATTGCATCGGAATTAAATATTAGAGACACAATGCCGACATAAGAACAGGAAGACTGAGTCATCCTACTGTCTATGCTTTGAGCGTGTCCCTGTGAGATCAGTTTTTCATTCCGATGCACCTCTGCAGGTTTACTGTATCCCTTGGACATTCCCATTGACGATGAAACACAGAAATTGCATCGGAATTAAATATAAGAGACACAATGCCGACTTAAGTACAGGAAGACTGAGTCTTCGTACTGTCTATGTTTTGAGCGTTTCCTGTGTCACCAGTTTTACATTCCGATGCACCTCTCCAGGTTTACTGTATCCATTGGACCTTCCCATTGACGATGAAACACAGAAATTGCATCGAAATTAAATATTAGAGACACAATGCCGACTTAAGAACAGGAAGACTGAGTCATCCTACTGTCTATGTTTTGAGCGTTTCCTGTGTCACCAGTTTTACATTCCGATGCACCTCTGCAGGTTTACTGTATCCCATGGACCTTCCCATTGACGATGAAACACAGAAATTGCATCGGAATTAAATATAAGAGACACAACGCAGACTTAAGTACAAGAAAACTGAGTTTTCTTACGGGCTATGTTTTGAGCGTTTCCTGTGTCACCAGTTTTACATTCCGACGCACCTCTGCAGGTTTACTGTATCCCTTGGACCTTCCCATTGGCGATGAAACACAGAAATTGCATCGGAATTAAATATAAGAGACACAATGACGTCTTAAGTACAGGAAGACTGAGTCTTCCTACTGTCTATGTTTTGAGCGTTTCTTGTGTCACCAGTTTTACATTCCGATGCACCTCTGAAGGTTTATTGCATCCCTTGGATCTTCCCATTGACGATGAAACACAGAAATTGCATCGGAATTAAATATATGAGACACAATGCCGACTTAAGTACAGGAAGACTGAGTCTACCTCCTGTCTATGATTTGAGCGATTCCTGTGTCACCAGTCTTACATTCCGATGCACCTCTGCATATTTACTGTATCGCATGGACATTCCCATTGACGATGAAACACAGAAATTGCATCGGAATTAAATATAAGAGACACAATGCCGACTTAAGTACAGGAAGACTGAGTCTTCGTACTGTCTATGTTTTGAGCGTTTCCTGTGTCACCAGTTTTACATTCCGATGCACCTCTCCAGGTTTACTGTATCCATTGGACCTTCCCATTGACGATGAAACACAGAAATTGCATCGAAATTAAATATTAGAGACACAATGCCGACTTAAGAACAGGAAGACTGAGTCATCCTACTGTCTATGTTTTGAGCGTTTCCTGTGTCACCGGTTTTACATTCCGAAGGACCTCTGCAGGTTTACTGTATCCCATGGACCTTCCCATTGACGATGAAACACAGAAATTGCATCGGAATTAAATATAAGAGACACAACGCAGACTTAAGTACAAGAAAACTGAGTTTTCTTACGGGCTATGTTTTGAGCGTTTCCTGTGTCACCAGTTTTACATTCCGACGCACCTCTGCAGGTTTACTGTATCCCTTGGACCTTCCCATTGGCGATGAAGCACAGAAATTGCATCGGAATTAAATATAAGAGACACAATGACGTCTTAAGTACAGGAAGACTGAGTCTTCCTACTGTCCATGTTTTGAGCGTTTCCTGTGTCACCAGTTTTACATTCGGATGCACCTCTGGAAGTTTACTGTATCCCTTGGATCTTCACAGTGACGATGAAAGACAGAAATTGCATCGGAATTAAATAAAAGAGACACAATGCCTACTTAAGAACAGGAAGACTGAGTCTTCCTACTGTCTATGTTTTTTAGCGTTTCCTGTGTCACCAGTTTTACATTCCGATACACCTCTGCAGGTTTACTGTATCCCTTGGGCCTTCCGATTGACGATGAAACACAGCAATTGCTTTGGAATTAAATATAAGAGACACAATGCCGACTTAAGTACAGGAAGACTGAGTCTTCCTACTGTCTATGTTTTGAGCGTTTTCTGTGTCACCAGTTTTACATTCCGATGCACCTCTGCAGGTTTACTGTTTACCCTTGGACCTTCCCATTGACGATGAAACACAGAAATTGCATCGGAATTAAATATAAGAGTCACAATGCCGACTTAAGTACAGGAAAACTGAGTCTTCTTACGGTCTATGTTTTGAGCGTGTCCCTGTGAGATCAGTTTTTCATTCCGATGCACCTCTGCAGGTTTACTGTATCCCTTGGACCTTCCCATTGACGATGAAACACAGAATTTGCATCGGAATTAAATATAAGAGACACAATGCCGACTTAAGTACAGGAAGATTTAGTCTTCCTACTGACTATGTTTTGAGCGTTTCCAGCGTCACCGGTTTTACAATCCGATGCACCTCTTCACGTGTACTGTATCCGTTGGACCTTCCCAATGACGATGAAACACAGGAATTGCATTGGAATTAAATATAAGAGACACAACGCCGACTTAAGTACAAGGAAACTGAGTGTTCTTTCGGTCTATTTTTTGAGCGTTTCCTGTGTCACCAGTTTTACATTCCGATGCACCTCTGCAGGTTTACTGTATCCCTTGGACCTTCACAATGACGATGAAGCAGAGATATTCCATCGGAATTAAATATAAGAGACACAATGCCGACTTAAGTACAGGAAGACTGAGTCTTCCTACTGTCCATGTTTTGAGCGTTTCCTGTGTCACCAGTTTTACATTCGGATGCACCTCTGGAAGTTTACTGTATCCCTTGGATCTTCACAGTGACGATGAAAGACAGAAATTGCATCGGAATTAAATAAAAGAGACACAATGCCGACTTAAGTACAGGAAGACTGAGTCTACCTCCTGTCTATGATTTGAGCGATTCCTGTGTCACCAGTCTTACATTCCGATGCACCTCTGCAGATTTACTGTATCCATTGGACCTTCCCATTGACGATGAAACACAGAAATTGCATCGGAATTAAATATTAGAGACACAATGCCGACATAAGAACAGGAAGACTGAGTCATCCTACTGTCTATGTTTTGAGCGTTTCCTGTGTCACCAGTTTTACATTCCGATGCACCTCTGCAGGTTTACTGTATCCATTGGACCTTCCCATTGACGATGAAACACAGAAATTGCATGGGAATTAAATATAAGAGACACAACGCCGACATAAGTACAAGAAAACTGAGTCTTCTTACGGGCTATGTTTTGAGCGTTTCCTGTGTCACCAGTTTTACATTCCGATGCACCTCTGCAGGTTTACTGTCTCTCTTGGGCTTTTCCATTGACGATGAAACACAGAATTTGCATTGAAATTAAATATAAGAGACACAATTCCGACTTAAGTACAGGAAGACTGAGTCTTCGTACTGTCTATGTTTTGAGCGTTTCCTGTGTCACCAGTTTTACATTCCGATGCACCTCTCCAGGTTTACTGTATCCATTGGACCTTCCCACTGACGATGAAACAGAGAAATTGCATCGGAAATAAATATTAGAGACACAATGCCGACATAAGAACAGGAAGACTGAGTCATCCTACTGTCTATGCTTTGAGCGTGTCCCTGTGAGATCAGTTTTTCATTCCGATGCACCTCTGCAGGTTTACTGTATCCCATGGACCTTCCCATTGACGATGAAACACAGAAATTGCATCGGAATTAAATATAAGAGACACAACGCAGACTTAAGTACAAGAAAACTGAGTTTTCTTGCGGGCTATGTTTTGAGCGTTTCCTGTGTCACCAGTTTTACATTCCGACGCACCTCTGCAGGTTTACTGTATCCCTTGGACCTTCCCATTGGCGATGAAACACAGAAATTGCATCGGAATTAAATATAAGAGACACAATGACGTCTTAAGTACAGGAAGACTGAGTCTTCCTACTGTCCATGTTTTGAGCGTTTCCTGTGTCACCAGTTTTACATTCGGATGCACCTCTGGAAGTTTACTGTATCCCTTGGATTCTCACAGTGACGATGAAAGACAGAAATTGCATCGGAATTAAATAAAAGAGACACAATGCCTACTTAAGAACAGGAAGACTGAGTCTTCCTACTGTCTATGTTTTTTAGCGTTTCCTGTGTCACCAGTTTTACATTCCGATACACCTCTGCAGGTTTACTGTATCCCTTGGGCCTTCCGATTGACGATGAAACACAGCAATTGCTTTGGAATTAAATATAAGAGACACAATGCCGACTTAAGTACAGGAAGACTGAGTCTTCCTACTGTCTATGTTTTGAGCGTTTCCTGTGTCACCAGTTTTACATTCCGATGCACCTCTGCAGGTTTACTGTTTACCCTTGGACCTTCCCATTGACGATGAAACACAGAAATTGCATCGGAATTAAATATAAGAGTCACAATGCCGACTCAAGTACAGGAAAACTGAGTCTTCTTACGGTCTATGTTTTGAGCGTGTCCCTGTGAGATCAGTTTTTCATTCCGATGCACCTCTGCAGGTTTACTGTATCCCTTGGACCTTCCCATTGACGATGAAACACAGAATTTGCATCGGAATTAAATATAAGAGACACAATGCCGACTTAAGTACAGGAAGATTTAGTCTTCCTACTGACTATGTTTTGAGCGTTTCCAGCGTCACCAGTTTTACAATCCGATGCACCTCTCCAGGTTTACTGTATCCATTGGACCTTCCCATTGACGATGAAACACAGAAATTGCATCGGAATTAAATATTAGAGACACAATGCCGACTTAAGTACAGGAAGACTGAGTCTATCTACTGTCTATGTTTTGAGCGTTTTCTGTGTCACCAGTTTTACATTCCGATGCACCTCTGAATGTTTATTGTATCCCTTGGACCTTCCCACTGACGATGAAACACAGAAATTGCATCGGAATTAAATATAAGAGACACAATGCCGACTTAAGTACAGGAATACTGAGTCTACCTCCTGTCTATGATTTGAGCGATTCCTGTGTCACCAGTCTTACATTCCGATGCACCTTCTCAGATTTACTGTATCGCATGGACCTTCCCATTGACGATGAAACACAGAAATTGCATCGGAATTAAATATAAGAGACACAATGCCGACTTATGTACAGGAAGACTGAGTCTTCGTACTGTCTATGTTTTGAGCGTTTCCTGTGTCACCAGTTTTACATTCCGATGCACCTCTGCAGGTTTACTGTATCCATTGGACCTTCCCATTGACGATGAAACACAGAAATTGCATCGGAATTAAATATTAGAGACACAATGCCGACATAAGAACAGGAAGACTGAGTCATCCTACTGTCTATGTTTTGAGCGTTTCCTGTGTCACCAGTTTTACATTCCGATGCACCTCTGCAGGTTTACTGTATCCATTGGACCTTCCCATTGACGATGAAACACAGAAATTGCATGGGAATTAAATATAAGAGACACAACGCCGACATAAGTACAAGAAAACTGAGTCTTCTTACGGGCTATGTTTTGAGCGTTTCCTGTGTCACCAGTTTTACATTCCGATGCACCTCTGCAGGTTTACTGTCTCTCTTGGGCTTTTCCATTGACGATGAAACACAGAATTTGCATTGAAATTAAATATAAGAGACACAATTCCGACTTAAGTACAGGAAGACTGAGTCTTCGTACTGTCTATGTTTTGAGCGTTTCCTGTGTCACCAGTTTTACATTCCGATGCACCTCTCCAGGTTTACTGTATCCATTGGACCTTCCCATTGACGATGAAACACAGAAATTGCATCGGAATTAAATATTAGAGACACAATGCCGACATAGGAACAGGAAGACTGAGTCATCCTACTGTCTATGCTTTGAGCGTGTCCCTGTGAGATCATTTTTTCATTTCGATGCACCTCTGCAGGTTTACTGTATCCCTTGGACCTTCCCATTGACGATGAAACACAGAATTTGCATCGAAATTAAATATAAGAGACACAATCCGACTTAAGTACAGGAAGATTTAGTCTTCCTACTGTCTATGTTTTGAGCGTTTCCAGCGTCACCAGTTTTACATTCCGATGCACCTCTGCACGTGTACTGTATCCATTGGACCTTCCCATTGACGATGAAACACAGAAATTGCATTGAAATTGAATATAAGAGACACAACGCCGACTTAAGTACAAGGAAACTGAGTCTTCTTTCGGTCTATTTTTTGAGCGTTTCCTGTGTTACCAGTTTTACATTCCGATGCACCTCCGCAGGTTTACTGTATCCCTTCGACCTTCCCATTGACGATGAAACACAGAATTTGCATCGGAATTAAGTATTAGAGACACAATGCCGACTTTAGAACAGGAGGACTGAGTCTTCCTACTGTCTATGATTTGATCGTTTCCTGTGTCACCAGTTTTACATTCCGATGCACCTCTGCAGGTTTACTGTATCCCTTGGACCTTCCCATTGGCGATGAATGACAGAAATTGCATCGGAATTAAATATAAGAGGCACAATGACGTCTTAAGTACAGGAAGACTGAGTCTTCCTACTGTCTATGTTTTGAGCGTTTCCTGTGTCACCAGTTTTACATTCTGATGCACCTCTGCAGGTTTACTGTATCCTTTGGACCTTCACAGTGATGATGAATCACAGCAATTGCTTTGGAATTAAATATAAGAGACACAATGACGTCTTAAGTACAGGAAGACTGAGTATTCCTACTGTCTATGTTTTGAGCGTTTCCTGTGTCACCAGTTTTACAATCCGATGCACCTCTGCAGGATTACTGTATCCCTTGGAGCTTCACAATGACGAGGACGCAGAGAAATTCCATCGGAATTAAATATAAGAGACACAATGCCGACTTAAGTACAGGAAGACTGAGTCTTCCTACTGTCTATGTTTTGAGCGTTTCCTGTGTCACCAGTTTTACATTCCGATGCACCTCTGGAAGTTTACTGTATCCCTCGGACCTTCCCATTGGCGATGAAACACAGAAAGTTGCATCGGAATTAAATATAAGAGACACAATGACGTCTTAAGTACAGGAAGACAGAGACTTCCTACTGTCTATGTATTGAGCGTTTCCTGTGTCACCAGTTTTACATTCCGATGCACCTCTGCAGGTTTACTGTATCCCTTGGACCTTGACAATGACGATGAAGCAGAGAAATTCCATCGGAATTAAATATAAGAGACATAATGCCGACTTAAGTACAGGAAGACTGAGTTCTCCTACTGTCTATGTTTTGAGCGTTTCCTGTGTCACCAGTTTTACATTCCGATGCACCTCTGCAGGTTTACTGTATCCCTTGGACCTTCACAATGACGATGAATTAGAGATATTCCATCGGAATTAAATATAAGAGACACAATGCCGACTTAAGTACAGGAAAACTGAGTCTACCTCCTGTCTATGATTTGAGCGATTCTGTGTCACCAGTCTTACATTCCGATGCACCTCTGCAGATTTACTGTATCGCATGGACCTTCCCATTGACGCTGAAACACAGAAATTGCATCGGAGTTAAATATAAGAGACACAATGCCGACTTAAGTACAGGAAGACTGAGTCTTCGTACTGTCTATGTTTTGAGCGTTTCCTGTGTCACCAGTTTTACATTCCGATGCACCTCTGCAGGTTTACTGTATCCATTGGACCTTCCCATTGACGATGAAACACAGAAATTGCATTGGAATTAAATATAAGGGACACAACGCCGACATAAGTACAAGAAAACTGATTCTTCTTACGGGCTATGTTTTGAGCGTTTCCTGTGTCACCAGTTTTACATTCCGACGCACCTCTGCAGGTTTACTGTATCCCTTGGACCTTCCCATTGGCGATGAAACACAGAAATTGCATCGGAATTAAATATAAGAGACACAATGACGTCTTAAGTACAGGAAGACTGAGTCTTCCTATTGTCTATGTTTTGAGCGTTTCCTGTGTCACCAGTTTTACATTCTGATGCACCTCTGCAGGTTTACTGTATCCCCTGGACCTTCACAGTGATGATGAATCACAGCAATTGCTTTGGAATAAAATATAAGAGACACAATGACGTCTTAAGTACAGGAAGACTGAGTCTTCCTACTGTCTATGTTTTGAGCGTTTCCTGTATCACCAGTTTTACGTTCCGATGCACCTCTGCAGGTTTACTGTATCCCTTGGACCTTCACAATGACGATGACGCAGAGAAATTCCATCGGGATTAAATATAAGAGACATAATGCCGACTTAAGTACAGGAAGACTGAGTCTTCCTACTGTCTATGTTTGAGCGTTTCCTGTTTCACCAGTTTTACATTCCGATGCACCTCTGCAAGTTTACTGTATCCCTTGGGCCTTCCCATTGACGATTAAACACATAAATTTTATCGGAATTAAATATAAGAGACACAATGCCGACTTAAGTACAGGAATACTGAGTCTTCCTACTGTCTATGATTTGAGCGTTTCCTGTGTCACCAGTTATACATTCCAATGCACCTCTGCAGGATTACCTTATCCCTTGGACCTTAACAGTGATGATGAAACACAGCAATTGCTTTGGAATTAAATATAAGAGACACAATGCCGACTTAAGTACAGGAAGACTGAGTCTTCCTACTGTCTATGTTTTGAGCGTTTCCTGTGTCACCAGTTTTGCATTCCGATGCACCTCTGCAGGTTTGCTGAACCCATTGGGACTTCCCATTGACGATGAAACAGAGAAATTGCATCGGAATTAAATATAAGAGACACAACGCCGACTTAAGTACAGGAAAACTGAGTCTTCTTACGGTCTATGCTTTGAGCGTGTCCCTGTGAGATCAGTTTTTCATTCCGATGCATCTCTGCAGGTTTACTGTATCCCTTGGACCTTCCCATTGACGATGAAACACAGAATTTGCATCGGAATTAAATATAAGAGACACAATGACGTCTTAAGTACAGGAAGACTGAGTCTTCCAACTGTCTATGTTTTGAGCGTTTCTTGTGTCACCAGTTTTACATTCCGATGCACCTCTGAAGGTTTATTGTATCCCTTGGACCTTCCCATTGACGATGAAACACAGAAATTCCATCGGAATTAAATATAAGAGACACAATGCCGACTTAAGTACAGGAAGACTGAGTCTACCTCCTGTCTATGATTTGAGCGATTCCTGTGTCACCAGTCTTACATTCCGATGCACCTCTGCATATTTACTGTATCGCATGGACCTTCCCATTGACGATGAAACACAGAAATTGCATCGGAATTAAATATAAGAGACACAATGCCGACTTAAGTACAGGAAGACTGAGTCTTCGTACTGTCTATGTTTTGAGCGTTTCCTGTGTCACCAGTTTTACATTCCGATGCACCTCTCCAGGTTTACTGTATCCATTGGACCTTCCCATTGACGATGAAACACAGAAATTGCATCGAAATTAAATATTAGAGACACAATGCCGACTTAAGAAAAGGAAGACTGAGTCATCCTACTGTCTATGTTTTGAGCGTTTCCTGTGTCACCAGTTTTACATTCCGATGCACCTCTGCAGGTTTGCTGTATCCCATGGACCTTCCCATTGACGATGAAACACAGAAATTGCATCGGAATTAAATATAAGAGACACAACGCAGACTTAAGTACAAGAAAACTGAGTTTTCTTACGGGCTATGTTTTGAGCGTTTCCTGTGTCACCAGTTTTACATTCCGACGCACCTCTGCAGGTATACTGTATCCCTTGGACCTTCCCATTGGCGATGAAACACAGAAATTGCATCGGAATTAAATATAAGAGACACAATGACGTCTTAAGTACACGAAGACTGAGTCTTCCTACTGTCTATGTTTTGAGCGTTTCCTGTATCACCAGTTTTACGTTCCGATGCACCTCTGCAGGTTTACTGTATCTCTGGACCTTCACAATGACGATGACGCAGAGAAATTCCATCGGGATTAAATATAAGAGACATAATGCCGACTTAAGTACAGGAAGACTGAGTCTTCCTACTGTCTATGTTTGAGCGTTTCCTGTTTCACCAGTTTTACATTCCGATGCACCTCTGCAAGTTTACTGTATCCCTTGGGCCTTCCCATTGACGATTAAACACATAAATTTTATCGGAATTAAATATAAGAGACACAATGCCGACTTAAGTACAGGAAGACTGAGTCTTCCTACTGTCTATGATTTGAGCGTTTCCTGTGTCACCAGTTATACATTCCAATGCACCTCTGCAGGATTACCTTATCCCTTGGACCTTAACAGTGATGATGAAACACAGCAATTGCTTTGGAATTAAATATAAGAGACACAATACCGACTTAAGTACAGGAAGACTGAGTCTTACTACTGTCTATGTTTTGAGCGTTTCCTGTGTCACCAGTTTTGCATTCCGATGCACCTCTGCAGGTTTGCTGAACCCATTGGAACTTCCCATTGACGATGAAACAGAGAAATTGCATCGGAATTAAATATAAGAGACACAACGCCGACTTAAGTACAGGAAAACTGAGTCTTCTTACGGTCTATGCTTTGAGCGTGTCCCTGTGAGATCAGTTTTTCATTCCGATGCACCTCTGCAGGTTTACTGTATCCCTTGGACCTTCCCATTGACGATGAAACACAGAATTTGCATCGGAATTAAATATAAGAGACACAATGACGTCTTAAGTACAGGAAGACTGAGTCTTCCAACTGTCTATGTTTTGAGCGTTTCTTGTGTCACCAGTTTTACATTCCGATGCACCTCTGAAGGTTTATTGTATCCCTTGGACCTTCCCATTGACGATGAAACACAGAAATTCCATCGGAATTAAATATAAGAGACACAATGCCGACTTAAGTACAGGAAGACTGAGTCTTCGTACTGTCTATGTTTTGAGCGTTTCCTGTGTCACCAGTTTTACATTCCGATGCACCTCTCCAAGTTTACTGTATCCATTGGACCTTCCCATTGACGATGAAACACAGAAATTGCATCGAAATTAAATATTAGAGACACAATGCCGACTTAAGAAAAGGAAGACTGAGTCATCCTACTGTCTATGTTTTGAGCGTTTCCTGTGTCACCAGTTTTACATTCCGATGCACCTCTGCAGGTTTGCTGTATCCCATGGACCTTCCCATTGACGATGAAACACACGAATTGCATCGGAATGAAATATAAGAGACACAACGCAGACTTAAGTACAAGAAAACTGAGTTTTCTTACGGGCTATGTTTTGAGCGTTTCCTGTGTCACCAGTTTTACATTCTGATGCACCTCTGCAGGTTTACTGTATCCCTTGGACCTTCCCATTGGCGATGAAACACAGAAATTGCATTGGAATTAAATATAAGGGACACAACGCCGACATAAGTACAAGAAAACAGAGTCTTCTTACGGGCTATGTTTTGAGCGTTTCCTGTGTCACCAGTTTTACATTCCGACGCACCTCTGCAGGTTTACTGTATCCCTCGGACCTTCCCATTGGCGATGAAACACAGAAAGTTGCATCGGAATTAAATATAAGAGACACAATGACGTCTTAAGTACAGGAAGACAGAGACTTCCTACTGTCTATGTATTGAGCGTTACCTGTGTCACCAGTTTTACATTCCGATGCACCTCTGCAGGTTTACTGTATCCCTTGGACCTTGACAATGACGATGAAGCAGAGAAATTCCATCGGAATTAAATATAAGAGACACAATCACGTCTTAAGTACAGGAAGACTGAGTTCTCCTACTGTCTATGTTTTGAGCGTTTCCTGTGTCACCAGTTTTACATTCCGATGCACCTCTGCAGGTTTACTGTATCCCTTGGACCTTCACAATGACGATGAATTAGAGATATTCCATCGGAATTAAATATAAGAGACACAATGCCGACTTAAGTACAGGAAAACTGAGTCTACCTCCTGTCTATGATTTGAGCGATTCCTGTGTCACCAGTCTTACATTCCGATGCACCTCTGCAGATTTACTGTATCGCATGGACCTTCCCATTGACGCTGAAACACAGAAATTGCATCGGAGTTAAATATAAGAGACACAATGCCGACTTAAGTACAGGAAGACTGAGTCTTCGTACTGTCTATGTTTTGAGCGTTTCCTGTGTCACCAGTTTTACATTCCGATGCACCTCTGCAGGTTTACTGTATCCATTGGACCTTCCCATTGACGATGAAACACAGAAATTGCATTGGAATTAAATATAAGGGACACAACGCCGACATAAGTACAAGAAAACTGAGTCTTCTTACGGGCTATGTTTTGAGCGTTTCCTGTGTCACCAGTTTTACATTCCGACGCACCTCTGCAGGTTTACTGTATCCCTTGGACCTTCCCATTGGCGATGAAACACAGAAATTGCATCGGAATTAAATATAAGAGACACAATGACGTCTTAAGTACAGGAAGACTGAGTCTTCCTATTGTCTATGTTTTGAGCGTTTCCTGTGTCACCAGTTTTACATTCTGATGCACCTCTGCAGGTTTACTGTATCCCCTGGACCTTCACAGTGATGATGAATCACAGCAATTGCTTTGGAATTAAATATAAGAGACACAATGACGTCTTAAGTACAGGAAGACTGAGTCTTCCTACTGTCTATGTTTTGAGCGTTTCCTGTATCACCAGTTTTACGTTCCGATGCACCTCTGCAGGTTTACTGTATCCCTTGGACCTTCACAATGACGATGACGCAGAGAAATTCCATCGGGATTAAATATAAGAGACATAATGCCGACTTAAGTACAGGAAGACTGAGTCTTCCTACTGTCTATGTTTGAGCGTTTCCTGTTTCACCAGTTTTACATTCCGATGCACCTCTGCAAGTTTACTGTATCCCTTGGGCCTTCCCATTGACGATTAAACACATAAATTTTATCGGAATTAAATATAAGAGACACAATGCCGACTTAAGTACAGGAATACTGAGTCTTCCTACTGTCTATGATTTGAGCGTTTCCTGTGTCACCAGTTATACATTCCAATGCACCTCTGCAGGATTACCTTATCCCTTGGACCTTAACAGTGATGATGAAACACAGCAATTGCTTTGGAATTAAATATAAGAGACACAATGCCGACTTAAGTACAGGAAGACTGAGTCTTCCTACTGTCTATGTTTTGAGCGTTTCCTGTGTCACCAGTTTTGCATTCCGATGCACCTCTGCAGGTTTGCTGAACCCATTGGGACTTCCCATTGACGATGAAACAGAGAAATTGCATCGGAATTAAATATAAGAGACACAACGCCGACTTAAGTACAGGAAAACTGAGTCTTCTTACGGTCTATGCTTTGAGCGTGTCCCTGTGAGATCAGTTTTTCATTCCGATGCACCTCTGCAGGTTTACTGTATCCCTTGGACCTTCCCATTGACGATGAAACACAGAATTTGCATCGGAATTAAATATAAGAGACACAATGACGTCTTAAGTACAGGAAGACTGAGTCTTCCAACTGTCTATGTTTTGAGCGTTTCTTGTGTCACCAGTTTTACATTCCGATGCACCTCTGAAGGTTTATTGTATCCCTTGGACCTTCCCATTGACGATGAAACACAGAAATTCCATCGGAATTAAATATAAGAGACACAATTCCGACTTAAGTACAGGAAGACTGAGTCTACCTCCTGTCTATGATTTGAGCGATTCCTGTGTCACCAGTCTTACATTCCGATGCACCTCTGCATATTTACTGTATCGCATGTACCTTCCCATTGACGATGAAACACAGAAATTGCATCGGAATTAAATATAAGAGACACAATGCCGACTTAAGTACAGGAAGACTGAGTCTTCGTACTGTCTATGTTTTGAGCGTTTCCTGTGTCACCAGTTTTACATTCCGATGCACCTCTCCAGGTTTACTGTATCCATTGGACCTTCCCATTGACGATGAAACACAGAAATTGCATCGAAATTAAATATTAGAGACACAATGCCGACTTAAGAAAAGGAAGACTGAGTCATCCTACTGTCTATGTTTTGAGCGTTTCCTGTGTCACCAGTTTTACATTCCGATGCACCTCTGCAGGTTTGCTGTATCCCATGGACCTTCCCATTGACGATGAAACACAGAAATTGCATCGGAATTAAATATAAGAGACACAACGCAGACTTAAGTACAAGAAAACTGAGTTTTCTTACGGGCTATGTTTTGAGCGTTTCCTGTGTCACCAGTTTTACATTCCGACGCACCTCTGCAGGTTTACTGTATCCCTTGGACCTTCCCATTGGCGATGAAACACAGAAATTGCATCGGAATTAAATATAAGAGACACAATGACGTCTTAAGTACACGAAGACTGAGTCTTCCTACTGTCTATGTTTTGAGCGTTTCCTGTATCACCAGTTTTACGTTCCGATGCACCTCTGCAGGTTTACTGTATCTCTGGACCTTCACAATGACGATGACGCAGAGAAATTCCATCGGGATTAAATATAAGAGACATAATGCCGACTTAAGTACAGGAAGACTGAGTCTTCCTACTGTCTATGTTTGAGCGTTTCCTGTTTCACCAGTTTTACATTCCGATGCACCTCTGCAAGTTTACTGTATCCCTTGGGCCTTCCCATTGACGATTAAACACATAAATTTTATCGGAATTAAATATAAGAGACACAATGCCGACTTAAGTACAGGAAGACTGAGTCTTCCTACTGTCTATGATTTGAGCGTTTCCTGTGTCACCAGTTATACATTCCAATGCACCTCTGCAGGATTACCTTATCCCTTGGACCTTAACAGTGATGATGAAACACAGCAATTGCTTTGGAATTAAATATAAGAGACACAATACCGACTTAAGTACAGGAAGACTGAGTCTTACTACTGTCTATGTTTTGAGCGTTTCCTGTGTCACCAGTTTTGCATTCCGATGCACCTCTGCAGGTTTGCTGAACCCATTGGAACTTCCCATTGACGATGAAACAGAGAAATTGCATCGGAATTAAATATAAGAGACACAACGCCGACTTAAGTACAGGAAAACTGAGTCTTCTTACGGTCTATGCTTTGAGCGTGTCCCTGTGAGATCAGTTTTTCATTCCGATGCACCTCTGCAGGTTTACTGTATCCCTTGGACCTTCCCATTGACGATGAAACACAGAATTTGCATCGGAATTAAATATAAGAGACACAATGACGTCTTAAGTACAGGAAGACTGAGTCTTCCAACTGTCTATGTTTTGAGCGTTTCTTGTGTCACCAGTTTTACATTCCGATGCACCTCTGAAGGTTTATTGTATCCCTTGGACCTTCCCATTGACGATGAAACACAGAAATTCCATCGGAATTAAATATAAGAGACACAATGCCGACTTAAGTACAGGAAGACTGAGTCTTCGTACTGTCTATGTTTTGAGCGTTTCCTGTGTCACCAGTTTTACATTCCGATGCACCTCTCCAAGTTTACTGTATCCATTGGACCTTCCCATTGACGATGAAACACAGAAATTGCATCGAAATTAAATATTAGAGACACAATGCCGACTTAAGAAAAGGAAGACTGAGTCATCCTACTGTCTATGTTTTGAGCGTTTCCTGTGTCACCAGTTTTACATTCCGATGCACCTCTGCAGGTTTGCTGTATCCCATGGACCTTCCCATTGACGATGAAACACAGAAATTGCATCGGAATGAAATATAAGAGACACAACGCAGACTTAAGTACAAGAAAACTGAGTTTTCTTACGGGCTATGTTTTGAGCGTTTCCTGTGTCACCAGTTTTACATTCTGATGCACCTCTGCAGGTTTACTGTATCCCTTGGACCTTCCCATTGGCGATGAAACACAGAAATTGCATCGGAATTAAATATAAGAGACACAATGACGTCTTAAGTAGAGGAAGACTGAGTCTTCCTACTGTCTATGTTTTGAGCGTTTCCTGTGTCACCAGTTTTACATTCCGATACACCTCTGCAGGTTTACTGTATCCCTTGGACCTTCAGAATGACGATGAAGCAGAGAAATTCCATCGGAATTAAATATAAGAGACACAATCACGTCTTAAGTACAGGAAGACTGAGTTCTCCTACTGTCTATGTCTTGAGCGTTTCCTGCGTCACCAGTTTTACATTCCGATGCACCTCTGCAGGTTTACTGTATCCCTTGGACCTTCACAATGACGATGAAGCAAGGATATTCCATCGGAATTAAATATAAGAGACACAATGCCGACTTAAGTACAGGAAGACTGAGTCTATCTACTGTCTATGTTTTGGGTGTTTCCTGTGTCACCAGTTTTATATTCCGATGCACCTCTGAAGGTTTATTGTATCCCTTGGACCTTCCCATTGACGATGAAACACAGAAATTGCATCGGAATTAAATATAAGAGACACAATGCCGACTTAAGTACAGGAAGACTGAGTCCACCTCCGGATAATGATTTGAGCGATTCCTGTGTCACCAGTCTTACATTCCGATGCACCTCTGCAGATTTACTGTATCGCATGGACCTTCCCATTGACGCTGAAACACAGAAATTGCATCGGAATTAAATATAAGAGACACAATGCCGACTTAAGTACAGGAAGACTGAGTCTTCGTACTGTCTATGTTTTGAGCGGTTCCTGTGTCACCAGTTTTACATTCCGATGCACCTCTCCAGGTTTACTGTATCCATTGGACCTTCCCATTGACGATGAAACACAGAAATTGCATCGGAATTAAATATTAGAGGCACAATGCCGACTTAAGAACAGGAAGACTGAGTCATCCTACTGTCTATGTTTTGAGCGTTTCCTGTGTCACCAGTTTTACATTCCGATGCACCTCTGCAGGTTTACTGTATCCATTGGACATTCCCATTGACGATGAAACACAGAAATTGCATTGGAATTAAATATAAGAGACACAACGCCGACATAAGTACAAGAAAACTGAGTCTTCTTACGGGCTATGTTTTGAGCGTTTCCTGTGTCACCAGTTTTACATTCCGACGCACCTCTGCAGGTTTACTGTATCCCTTGGACCTTCCCATTGGCGATGAAACACAGAAATTGCATCGGAATTAAATATAAGAGACACAATGACGTCTTAAGTACAGGAAGACTGAGTCTTCCTACTGTCTATGTTTTGAGCGTTTCCTGTGTCACCAGTTTTACATTCCGATGCACCTCTGCAGGTTTACTGTATCCCTTGGACCTTCACAGTGATGATGAATCACAGCAATTGCTTTGGAATTAAATATAAGAGACACAATGACGTCTTAAGTACAGGAAGACTGAGTCTTCCTACTGTCTATGTTTGAGCGTTTCCTGTGTCACCAGTTTTACATTCCGATGCACCTCTGAAGGTTTATTGTATCCCTTGGACCTTCCCATTGACGATGAAACACAGAAATTGCATCGGAATTAAATATGAGAGACACAATGCCGACTTAAGTACAGGAAGACTGAGTCTACCTCCTGTCTATGATTTGAGCGATTCTTGTGTCACCAGTCTTACATTCCGATGCACCCCTGCAGATTTACTGTATCGCATGGACCTTCCCATTGACGATGAAACACAGAAATTGCATCGGAATTAAATATAAGAGACACAATGCCGACTTAAGTACAGGAAGACTGAGTCTTCGTACTGTCTATGTTTTGAGCGTTTCCTGTGTCACCACTTTTACATTCCGATGCACCTCTCCAGGTTTACTGTATCCATTGGACCTTCCCATTGACGATGAAACAGAGAAATTGCATCGGAATTAAATATTAGAGACACAATGCCGACATAAGAACAGGAAGACTGAGTCATCCTACTGTCTATGCTTTGAGCGTGTCCCTGTGAGATCAGTTTTTCATTCCGATGCACCTCTGCAGGTTTACTGTATCCCTTGGACCTTCCCATTGACGATGAAACACAGAATTTGCATCGAAATTAAATATAAGAGACACAATCCGACTTAAGTACAGGAAGATTTAGTCTTCCTACTGTCTATGTTTTGAGCGTTTCCAGCGTCACCAGTTTTACATTCCGATGCACCTCTGCACGTGTACTGTATCCATTGGACCTTCCCATTGACGATGAAACACAGAAATTGCATTGAAATTGAATATAAGAGACACAACGCCGACTTAAGTACAAGGAAACTGAGTCTTCTTTCGGTCTATTTTTTGAGCGTTTCCTGTGTTACCAGTTTTACATTCCGATGCACCTCCGCAGGTTTACTGTATCCCTTCGACCTTCCCATTGACGATGAAACACAGAATTTGCATCGGAATTAAGTATTAGAGACACAATGCCGACTTTAGAACAGGAGGATTGAGTCTTCCTACTGTCTATGATTTGATCGTTTCCTGTGTCACCAGTTTTACATTCCCATGCACCTCTGCAGGTTTACTGTATCCCTTGGACCTTCCCATTGGCGATGAAACACAGAAATTGCATGGGAATTAAATATAAGAGGCACAATGACGTCTTAAGTACAGGAAGACTGAGTCTTCCTACTGTCTATGTTTTGAGCGTTTCCTGTGTCACCAGTTTTACATTCTGATGCACCTCTGCAGGTTTACTGTATCCTTTGGACCTTCACAGTGATGATGAATCACAGCAATTGCTTTGGAATTAAATATAAGAGACACAATGACGTCTTAAGTACAGGAAGACTGAGTATTCCTACTGTCTATGTTTTGAGCGTTTCCTGTGTCACCAGTTTTACAATCCGATGCACCTCTGCAGGAATACTGTATCCCTTGGAGCTTCACAATGACGAGGACGCAGAGAAATTCCATCGGATTTAAATATAAGAGACACAATGCCGACTTAAGTACAGGAAGACTGAGTCTTCGTACTGTCTATGTTTTGAGCGTTTCCTGTGTCACCAGTTTTACATTCCGATGCACATCTGGAAGTTTACTGTATCCCTCGGACCTTCCCATTGGCGATGAAACACAGAAAGTTGCATCGGAATTAAATATAAGAGACACAATGACGTCTTAAGTACAGGAAGACAGAGACTTCCTACTGTCTATGTATTGAGCGTTTCCTGTGTCACCAGTTTTACATTCCGATGCACCTCTGCAGGTTTACTGTATCCCTTGGACCTTGACAATGACGATGAAGCAGAGAAATTCCATCGGAATTAAATATAAGAGACACAATCACGTCTTAAGTACAGGAAGACTGCGTTCTCCTACTGTCTATGTTTTGAGCGTTTCCTGTGTCACCTGTTTTACATTCTGATGCACCTCTGCAGGTTTACTGTATCCCTTGGACCTTCACAGTTATGATGAATCACAGCAATTGCTTTGGAATTAAATATAAGAGACACAATGACGTCTTAAGTACAGGAAGACAGAGACTTCCTACTGTCTATGTATTGAGCGTTTCCTGTGTCACCAGTTTTACATTCCGATGCACCTCTGCAGGTTTACTGTATCCCTTGGACCTTGACAATGACGATGAAGCAGAGAAATTCCATCGGAATTAAATATAAGAGACACAATCACGTCTTAAGTACAGGAAGACTGCGTTCTCCTACAGTCTATGTTTTGAGCGTTTCCTGTGTCACCAGTTTTACATTCCGATGCACCTCTGCAAGTTTACTGTATCCCTTGGGCCTTCCCATTGACGATTAAACACATAAATGTTATCGGAATTAAATATAAGAGACACAATGCCGACTTAAGTACAGGAAGACTGAGTCTCCCTACTGTCTATGATTTGAGCGTTTCCTGTGTCACCAGTTATACATTCCAATGCACCTCTGCAGGATTACCTTATCCCTTGGACCTTAACAGTGATGATGAAACACAGCAATTGCTTTGGAATTAAATATAAGAGACACAGTGCCGACTTAAGTACAGGAAAACTGAGTCTTCCTACTGTCTATGTTTTGAGCGTTTCCTGTGTCACCAGTTTTGCATTCCGATGCACCTCTGCAGGTTTGCTGAACCCATTCGAACTTCCCATTGACGATGAAACAGAGAAATTGAATCGGAATTAAATATAAGAGACACAACGCCGACTTAAGTACAGGAAAACTGAGTCTTCTTACGGTCTATGCTTTGAGCGTGTCCCTGTGAGATCAGTTTTTCATTCCGATGCACCTCTGCAGGTTTACTGTATCCCTTGGACCTTCCCATTGACGATGAAACACAGAATTTGCATCGGAATTAAATATAAGAGACACAATGACGTCTTAAGTACAGGAAGACTGAGTCTTCCAACTGTCTATGTTTTGAGCGTTTCTTGTGTCACCAGTTTTACATTCCGATGCACCTCTGAAGGTTTATTGTATCCCTTGGACCTTCCCATTGACGATGAAACACAGAAATTCCATCGGAATTAAATATAAGAGACACAATGCCGACTTAAGTACAGGAAGACTGAGTCTTCGTACTGTCTATGTTTGAGCGTTTCCTGTGTCACCAGTTTTACATTCCGATGCACCTCTCCAAGTTTACTGTATCCATTGGACCTTCCCATTGACGATGAAACACAGAAATTGCATCGAAATTAAATATTAGAGACACAATGCCGACTTAAGAAAAGGAAGACTGAGTCATCCTACTGTCTATGATTTGAGCGTTTCCTGTGTCACCAGTTTTACATTCCGATGCACCTCTGCAGGTTTGTTGTATCCCATGGACCTTCCCATTGACGATGAAACACAGAAATTGCATCGGAATTAAATATAAGAGACACAACGCAGACTTAAGTACAAGAAAACTGAGTTTTCTTACGGGCTATGTTTTGAGCGTTTCCTGTGTCACCAGTTTTACATTCCGACGCACCTCTGCAGGTTTACTGTATCCCTTGGACCTTCCCATTGGCGATGAAACACAGAAATTGCATCGGAATTAAATATAAGAGACACAATGACGTCTTAAGTACAGGAAGACTGAGTCTTCCTACTGTCTATGTTTTGAGCGTTTCCTGTGTCACCAGTTTTACATTACGATGCACCTCTGCAGGTTTACTGTATCCCTTGGACCTTCACAATGACGATGAAGCAGAGAAATTCCATCGGAATTAAATATAAGAGACACAATCACGTCTTAAGTACAGGAAGACTGAGTTCTCCTACTGTCTATGTTTTGAGCGTTTCCTGCGTCACCAGTTTTACATTCCGATGCACCTCTGCAGGTTTACTGTATCCCTTGGACCTTCACAATGACGATGAAGCAGAGATATTCCATCGGAATTAAATATAAGAGACACAATGCCGACTTAAGTACAGGAAGACTGAGTCTATCTACTGTCTATGTTTTGAGTGTTTCCTGTGTCACCAGTTTTATATTCCGATGCACCTCTGAAGGTTTATTGTATCCCTTGGACCTTCCCATTGACGATGAAACACAGAAATTGCATCGGAATTAAATATAAGAGACACAATGCCGACTTAAGTACAGGAAGACTGAGTCTACCTCCTGTCTATGATTTGAGCGATTCCTGTGTCACCAGTCTTACATTCCGATGCACCTCTGCAGATTTACTGTATCGCATGGACCTTCCCATTGACGCTGAAACACAGGAATTGCATCGGAATTAAATATAAGAGACACAATGCCGACTTAAGTACAGGAAGACTGAGTCTTCGTACTGTCTATGTTTTGAGCGGTTCCTGTGTCACCAGTTTTACATTCCGATGCACCTCTCCAGGTTTACTGTATCCATTGGACCTTCCCATTGACGATGAAACACAGAAATTGCATCGGAATTAAATATTAGAGGCACAATGCCGACTTAAGAACAGGAAGACTGAGTCATCCTACTGTCTATGTTTTGAGCGTTTCCTGTGTCACCAGTTTTACATTCCGACGCACCTCTGCAGGTTTACTGTATCCCTTGCACCTTCCCATTGGCGATGAAACACAGAAATTGCATCGGAATTAAATATAAGAGACACAATGACGTCTTAAGTACAGGAAGACTGAGTCTTCCTACTGTCTATGTTTTGAGCGTTTCCTGTGTCACCAGTTTTACATTCTGATGCACCTCTGCAGGTTTACTGTATCCCTTGGACCTTCACAGTGATGATGAATCACAGCAATTGCTTTGGAATTAAATATAAGAGACACAATGACGTCTTAAGTACAGGAAGACTGAGTCTTCCTACTGTCTATGTTTGAGCGTTTCCTGTGTCACCAGTTTTACATTCCGATGCACCTCTGAAGGTTTATTGTATCCCTTGGACCTTCCCATTGACGATGAAACACAGAAATTGCATCGGAATTAAATATAAGAGACACAATGCCGACTTAAGTACAGGAAGACTGAGTCTACCTCCTGTCTATGATTTGAGCGATTCCTGTGTCACCAAACTTACATTCCGATGCACCCCTGCAGATTTACTGTATCGCATGGACCTTCCCATTGACGATGAAACACAGAAATTGCATCGGAATTAAATATAAGAGACACAATGCCGACTTAAGTACAGGAAGACTGAGTCTTCGTACTGTCTATGTTTTGAGCGTTTCCTGTGTCACCAGTTTTACATTCCGATGCACCTCTCCAGGTTTACTGTATCCATTGGACCTTCCCATTGACGATGAAACAGAGAAATTGCATCGGAATTAAATATTAGAGACACAATGCCGACATAAGAACAGGAAGACTGAGTCATCCTACTGTCTATGCTTTGAGCGTGTCCCTGTGAGATCAGTTTTTCATTCCGATGCACCTCTGCAGGTTTACTTTATCCCTTGGACCTTCCCATTGACGATGAAACACAGAATTTGCATCGAAATTAAATATAAGAGACACAATCCGACTTAAGTACAGGAAGATTTAGTCTTCCTACTGTCTATGTTTTGAGCGTTTCCAGCGTCACCAGTTTTACATTCCGATGCACCTCTGCACGTGTACTGTATCCATTGGACCTTCCCATTGACGATGAAACACAGAAATTGCATTGAAATTGAATATAAGAGACACAACGCCGACTTAAGTACAAGGAAACTGAGTCTTCTTTCGGTCTATTTTTTGAGCGTTTTCTGTGTTACCAGTTTTACATTCCGATGCACCTCCACAGGTTTACTGTATCCCTTCGACCTTCCCATTGACGATGAAACACAGAATTTGCATCGGAATTAAGTATTAGAGACACAATGCCGACTTTAGAACAGGAGGATTGAGTCTTCCTACTGTCTATGATTTGATCGTTTCCTGTGTCACCAGTTTTACATTCCGATGCACCTCTGCAGGTTTACTGTATCCCTTGGACCTTCCCATTGGCGATGAAACACAGAAATTGCATCGGGATTAAATATAAGAGGCACAATGACGTCTTAAGTACAGGAAGACTGAGTCTTCCTACTGTCTATGTTTTGAGCGTTTCCTGTGTCACCAGTTTTACATTCTGATGCACCTCTGCAGGTTTACTGTATCCTTTGGACCTTCACAGTGATGATGAATCACAGCAATTGCTTTGGAATTAAATATAAGAGACACAATGACGTCTTAAGTACAGGAAGACTGAGTATTCCTACTGTCTATGTTTTGAGCGTTTCCTGTGTCACCAGTTTTACAATCCGATGCACCTCTGCAGGATTACTGTATCCCTTGGAGCTTCACAATGACGAGGACGCAGAGAAATTCCATAGGAATTAAATATAAGAGACACAATGCCGACTTAAGTACAGGAAGACTGAGTCTTCGTACTGTCTATGTTTTGAGCGTTTCCTGTGTCACCAGTTTTACATTCCGATGCACCTCTGGAAGTTTACTGTATCCCTCGGGCCTTCCCATTGGCGATGAAACACAGAAAGTTGCATCGGAATTAAATATAAGAGACACAATGACGTCTTAAGTACAGGAAGACAGAGACTTCCTACTGTCTATGTATTGAGCGTTTCCTGTGTCACCAGTTTTACATTCCGATGCACCTCTGCAGGTTTACTGTATCCCTTGGACCTTGACAATGACGATGAAGCAGAGAAATTCCATCGGAATTAAATATAAGAGACACAATCACGTCTTAAGTACAGGAAGACTGAGTTCTCCTACTGTCTATGTTTTGAGCGTTTCCTGTGTCACCTGTATTACATTCCGATGCACCTCTGCAGGTTTACTGTATCCCTTGGACCTTCACAATGACGATGAAGCAGAGATATTCCATCGGAATTAAATATAAGAGACACAATGCCGACTTAAGTACAGGAAGACTGAGTCTATCTACTGTCTATGTTTTGAGCGTTTCCTGTGTCACCAGTTTTACATTCCGATGCACCTCTGAAGGTTTATTGTATCCCTTGGACCTTCCCATTGACGATGAAACACAGAAATTGCATCGGAATTAAATATAAGAGACACAATGCCGACTTAAGTACAGGAAGACTGAGTCTACGTCCTGTCTATGATTTGAGCGATTCCTGTGTCACCAGTCTTACATTCCGATGCACCTCTGCTGATTTACTGTATCGCATGGACCTTCCCATTGACGCTGAAACACAGAAATTGCATCGGACTTAAATATAAGAGACACAATGCCGACTTAAGTACAGGAAGACTGAGTCTTCGTACTGTCTATGTTTTGAGCGGTTCCTGTGTCACCAGTTTTACATTCCGATGCACCTCTCCAGGTTTACTGTATCCATTGGACCTTCCCATTGACGATGAAACACAGAAATTGCATCGGAATTAAATATTAGAGGCACAATGCCGACTTAAGAACAGGAAGACTGAGTCATCCTACTGTCTATGTTTTGAGCGTTTCCTGTGTCACCAGTTTTACATTCCGACGCACCTCTGCAGGTTTACTGTATCCCTTGGACCTTCCCATTGGCGATGAAACACAGAAATTGCATCGGAATTAAATATAAGAGACACAATGCCGACTTAAGTACAGGAAGACTGAGTCTACCTCCTGTCTATGATTTGAGCGATTCCTGTGTCACCAGTCTTACATTCCGATGCACCCCTGCAGATTTACTGTATCGCATGGACCTTCCCATTGACGATGAAACACAGAAATTGCATCGGAATTAAATATAAGAGACACAATGCCGACTTAAGTACAGGAAGACTGAGTCTTCGTACTGTCTATGTTTTGAGCGTTTCCTGTGTCACCAGTTTTACATTCCGATGCACCTCTCCAGGTTTACTGTATCCATTGGACCTTCCCATTGACGATGAAACAGAGAAATTGCATCGGAATTAAATATTAGAGACACAATGACGACATAAGAACAGGAAGACTGAGTCATCCTACTGTCTATGCTTTGAGCGTGTCCCTGTGAGATCAGTTTTTCATTCCGATGCACCTCTGCAGGTTTACTGTATCCCTTGGACCTTCCCATTGACGATGAAACACAGAATTTGCATCGAAATTAAATATAAGAGACACAATCCGACTTAAGTACAGGAAGATTTAGTCTTCCTACTGTCTATGTTTTGAGCGTTTCCAGCGTCACCAGTTTTACATTCCGATGCACCTCTGCACGTGTACTGTATCCATTGGACCTTCCCATTGACGATGAAACACAGAAATTGCATTGAAATTGAATATAAGAGACACAACGCCGACTTAAGTACAAGGAAACTGAGTCTTCTTTCGGTCTATTTTTTGAGCGTTTCCTGTGTTACCAGTTTTACATTCCGATGCACCTCCGCAGGTTTACTGTATCCCTTCGACCTTCCCATTGACGATGAAACACAGAATTTGCATCGGAATTAAGTATTAGAGACACAATGCCGACTTTAGAACAGGAGGATTGAGTCTTCCTACTGTCTATGATTTGATCGTTTCCTGTGTCACCAGTTTTACATTCCGATGCACCTCTGCAGGTTTACTGTATCCGTTGGACCTTCCCATTGGCGATGAAACACAGAAATTGCATCGGAATTAAATATAAGAGGCACAATGACGTCTTAAGTACAGGAAGACTGAGTCTTCCTACTGTCTATGTTTTGAGCGTTTCCTGTGTCACCAGTTTTACATTCTGATGCACCTCTGCAAGTTTACTGTATCCTTTGGACCTTCACAGTGATGATGAATCACAGCAATTGCTTTGGAATTAAATATAAGAGACACAATGACGTCTTAAGTACAGGAAGACTGAGTATTCCTACTGTCTATGTTTTGAGCGTTTCCTGTGTCACCAGTTTTACAATCCGATGCACCTCTGCAGGATTACTGTATCCCTTGGAGCTTCACAATGACGAGGACGCAGAGAAATTCCATAGGAATTAAATATAAGAGACACAATGCCGACTTAAGTACAGGAAGACTGAGTCTTCGTACTGTCTATGTTTTGAGCGTTTCCTGTGTCACCAGTTTTACATTCCGATGCACCTCTGGAAGTTTACTGTATCCCTCGGGCCTTCCCATTGGCGATGAAACACAGAAAGTTGCATCGGAATTAAATATAAGAGACACAATGACGTCTTAAGTACAGGAAGACAGAGACTTCCTACTGTCTATGTATTGAGCGTTTCCTGTGTCACCAGTTTTACATTGCGATGCACCTCTGCAGGTTTACTGTATCCCTTGGACCTTGACAATGACGATGAAGCAGAGAAATTCCATCGGAATTAAATATAAGAGACACAATCACGTCTTAAGTACAGGAAGACTGAGTTCTCCTACTGTCTATGTTTTGAGCGTTTCCTGTGTCACCTGTTTTACATTCCGATGCACCTCTGCAGGTTTACTGTATCCCTTGGACCTTCACAATGACGATGAAGCAGAGATATTCCATCGGAATTAAATATAAGAGACACAATGCCGACTTAAGTACAGGAAGACTGAGTCTATCTACTGTCTATGTTTTGAGCGTTTCCTGTGTCACCAGTTTTACATTCCGATGCACCTCTGAAGGTTTATTGTATCCCTTGGACCTTCCCATTGACGATGAAACACAGAAATTGCATCGGAATTAAATATAAGAGACACAATGCCGACTTAAGTACAGGAAGACTGAGTCTACCTCCTGTCTATGATTTGAGCGATTCCTGTGTCACCAGTCTTACATTCCGATGCACCTCTGCAGATTTACTGTATCGCATGGACCTTCCCATTGACGCTGAAACACAGAAATTGCATCGGAGTTAAATATAAGAGACACAATGCCGACTTAAGTACAGGAAGACTGAGTCTTCGTACTGTCTATGTTTTGAGCGGTTCCTGTGTCACCAGTTTTACATTCCGATGCACCTCTCCAGGTTTACTGTATCCATTGGACCTTCCCATTGACGATGAAACACAGAAATTGCATCGGAATTAAATATTAGAGGCACAATGCCGACTTAAGAACAGGAAGACTGAGTCATCCTACTGTCTATGTTTTGAGCGTTTCCTGTGTCACCAGTTTTACATTCCGACGCACCTCTGCAGGTTTACTGTATCCCTTGGACCTTCCCATTGGCGATGAAACACAGAAATTGCATCGGAATTAAATATAAGAGACACAATGACGTCTTAAGTACAGGAAGACTGAGTCTTCCTACTGTCTATGTTTTGAGCGTTTCCTGTGTCACCAGTTTTACATTCTGATGCACCTCTGCAGGTTTACTGTATCCCTTGGACCTTCACAGTTATGATGAATCACAGCAATTGCTTTGGAATTAAATATAAGAGACACAATGACGTCTTAAGTACAGGAAGACTGAGTCTTCCTACTGTCTATGTTTTGAGCGTTTCCTGTATCACCAGTTTTACGTTCCGATGCACCTCTGCAGGTTTACTGTATCCCTTGGACCTTCACAATGACGATGACGCAGAGAAATTCCATCGGGATTAAAGATAAGAGACATAATGCCGACTTAAGTACAGGAAGACTGAGTCTTCCTACTGTCTATGTTTTGAGCGTTTCCTGTGTCACCAGTTTTGCATTCTGATGCACCTCTGCAAGTTTACTGTATCCCTTGGGCCTTCCCATTGACGATTAAACACATAAATTTTATCGGAATTAAATATAAGAGACACAATGCCGACTTAAGTACAGGAAGACTGAGTCTCCCTACTGTCTATGATATGAGCGTTTCCTGTGTCACCAGTTATACATTCCAATGCACCTCTGCAGGATTACCTTATCCCTTGGACCTTAACAGTGATGATGAAACACAGCAATTGCTTTGGAATTAAATATAAGAGACACAATGCCGACTTAAGTACAGGAAAACTGAGTCTTCCTACTGTCTATGTTTTGAGCGTTTCCTGTGTCACCAGTTTTGCATTCCGATGCAGCTCTGCAGGTTTGCTGAACCCATTGGAACTTCCCATTGACGATGAAACAGAGAAATTGCATCGGAATTAAATATAAGAGACACAACGCCGACTTAAGTACAGGAAAACTGAGTCTTCTTACGGTCTATGCTTTGAGCGTGTCCCTGTGAGATCAGTTTTTCATTCCGATGCACCTCTGCAGGTTTACTGTATCCCTTGGACCTTCCCATTGACGATGAAACACAGAATTTGCATCGGAATTAAATATAAGAGACACAATGACGTCTTAAGTACAGGAAGACTGAGTCTTCCAACTGTCTATGTTTTGAGCGTTTCTTGTGTCACCAGTTTTACATTCCGATGCACCTCTGAAGGTTTATTGTATCCCTTGGACCTTCCCATTGACGATGAAACACAGAAATTGCATCGGAATTAAATATAAGAGACACAATGCCGACTTAAGTACAGGAAGACTGAGTCTACCTCCTGTCTATGATTTGAGCGATTCCTGTGTCACCAGTCTTACATTCCGATGCACCTCTGCATATTTACTGTATCGCATGGACCTTCCCATTGACGATGAAACACAGAAATTGCATCGGAATTAAATATAAGAGACACAACGCAGACTTAAGTACAAGAAAACTGAGTTTTCTTACGGGCTATGTTTTGAGCGTTTCCTGTGTCACCAGTTTTACATTCCGACGCACCTCTGCAGGTTTACTGTATCCCTTGGACCTTCCCATTGGCGATGAAACACAGAAATTGCATCGGAATTAAATATAAGAGACACAATGACGTCTTAAGTACAGGAAGACTGAGTCTTCCTACTGTCTATGTTTTGAGCGTTTCCTGTGTCACCAGTTTTACATTCCGATGCACCTCTGCAGGTTTACTGTATCCCTTGGACCTTCATAATGACGATGACGCAGAGAAATTCCATCGGAATTAAATATAAGAGACACAATGCCGACTTAAGTACAGGAAGACTGAGTCATCCTGCTGTCCATGTTTTGAGCGTTTCCTGTGTCACCAGTTTTACATTCGGATGCACCTCTGGAAGTTTACTGTATCATTTGGATCTTCACAGTGACGATGAAAGACAGAAATTGCATCGGAATTAAATAAAAGAGACACAATGCCTACTTAACAACAGGAAGACTGAGTCTTCCTACTGTCTTTGTTTTTTAGCGTTTCCTGTGTCACCAGTTTTACATTCCGATACACCTCTGCAGGTTTACTGTATCCCTTGGTCCTTCCGATTGACGATGAAACACAGCCATTGCTTTGGAATTAAATATAAGAGACACAATGCCGAGTTAAGTACAGGAAGACTGAGTCTTCCTACTGTCTATGTTTTGAGCGTTTCCTGTGTCACCAGTTTTGCATTCCGACGCACCTCTGCAGGTTTGCTGAACCCATTGGAACTTCCCATTGACGATGAAACAGAGAAATTGCATCGGAATTAAATATAAGAGACACAACGCCGACTTAAGTACAGGAAAACTGAGTCTTCTTACGGTCTATGCTTTGAGCGTGTCCCTGTGAGATCAGTTTTTCATTCCGATGCACCTCTGCAGGTTTACTGTATCCCTTGGACCTTCCCATTGACGATGAAACACTGAATTTGCATCGAAATTAAATATAAGAGACACAATGCCGACTTAAGTACAGGAAGATTTAGTCTTCCTACTGTCTATGTTTTGAGCGTTTCCAGCGTCACCAGTTTTACATTCCGATGCACCTCTGCACGTGTACTGTATCCATTGGACCTTCCCATTGACGATGAAACACAGAAATTGCATTGGAATTAAATATAAGAGACACAACGCCGACTTAAGTACAAGGAAACTGAGTCTTCCTACTGTCTATGTTTTGAGCGTTTCCTATGTCACCAGTTTTACATTCCGATGCACCTCTGCAGGATTACTGTATCCCTTGGACTTTCACAATGACGAGGACGCAGAGAAATTCCATCGGAATTAAATATAAGAGACACAATGCGGACTTAAGTACAGGAAGACTGAGTCTTCCTACTGTCTATGTTTTGAGCGTTTCCTGTGTCACCAGTTTTACATTCCGATACACCTCTGCAGGTTTACTGTATCCGTTGGACTTTCCCATTGACGATGAAACACAGAAATTGCATCGGAATTAAATATAAGAGACACAATGCCGACTTAAGTACAGGAGGACTGAGACTTCCTGCTGTCTATGCTTAGAGCGTTTCCTGTGTCACCAGTTTTACATTCCGTTGCACCTCTGCAGGTTTACTGTATCCATTGGACCTTCCCATTGACGGTGAATCACAGAAATTTCATCGGATTTAAATATAGGAGACACAATGCCGACTTAAGTACAGGAAGACTGAGTCTTCCTACTGTCTATGTTTTGAGCGTTTCCAGCGTCACCAGTTTTACATTCCGATGCACCTCTGCAGGTTTACTGTATCCCTTGGACGTTCCCATTGACGATGAAACACACTAATTGCATCGGAATTGAATATTAGAGACACAATGCCGACTTAAGAACAGGAAGACTGAGTCCTATTACTGTCTATGTTTTGAGCGTTTCCTGTGTCACCAGTTTTACATTCCGATGCACGTCTGCAGGTTTACTGTATCCATTGGACCTTCCCATTGACGATGAAACACAGAAATTGCATCGGAATTAAATATAAGAGACACAACGCCGACTTAAGTACAAGAAAACTGAGTCTTCTTACGGTGTATGTTTGAGCGTTTCCTGTGTCACCAGTTTTACATTCTGACGCATCTCTGCAGGTTTACTGTATCCCTTGGACCTTCCCATTGGCGATGAAACACAGAAAGTTGCATCGTAATTAAATATAAGAGACACAATGACGTCTTAAGTACAGGAAGACTGACTCTTCCTACTGTCTATGTTTTGAGCGTTTCCTGTGTCACCAGTTTTACATTCCGATGCACCTCTGAAGGTTTATTGTATCCCTTGGACCTTCCCATTGACGATGAAACACAGAAATTGCATCGGAATTAAATATAGGAGACACAATGCCGACATAAGTACAGGAAGACTGAGTCTACCTCCTGTCTATGATTTGAGCGATTCCTGTGTCACCAGTCTTACATTCCGATGCACCCCTGCAGATTTACTGTATCGCGTGGACCTTCCCATTGACGATGAAACACAGAAATTACATCGGAATTAAATATAAGAGACACAATGCCGACTTAAGTACAGGAAGACTGAGTCTTCGTACTGTCTATGTTTTGAGCGTTTCCTGTGTCACCAGTTTTACATTCCGATGCACCTCTGCAGGTTTACTGTATCCCTTGGACCTTCACAGTGATGATGAATCACAGCAATTGCTTTGGAATTAAATATAAGAGACACAATGACGTCTTAAGTACAGGAAGACTGAGTCTTCCTACTGTCTATCTTTGAGCGTTTCCTGTTTCACCAGTTTTACATTCCGATGCACCTCTGCAAGTTTACTGTATCCCTTGGGCCTTCCCATTGACGATTAAACACATAAATTTTATCGGAATTAAATATAAGAGACACAATGCCGACTTAAGTACAGGAAGACTGAGTCTTCCTACTGTCTATGTTTTGAGCGTTTCCTGTGTCACCAGTTTTACATTCCGATGCAGCTCTGCAAGTTTACTGTATCCCTTGGACCTTCACAGTGACGATGATACACAGAAACTGCATCGGAATTAAATAAAAGAGACACAATGCCGACTTAAGAACAGGAAGACTGAGTCCTCCTACTGTCTATGTTTTTTAGCGTTTCCTGTGTCACCAGTTTTGCATTCCGATGCACCTCTGCAGGTTTGCTGAACCCATTGGAACTTCCCATTGACGATGAAACAGAGAAATTGCATCGGAATTAAATATAAGAGACACAACACCGACTTAAGTACAGGAAAACTGAGTCTTCTTACGGTCTATGCTTTGAGCGTGTCCCTGTGAGATCAGTTTTTCATTCCGATGCACCTCTGCAGGTTTACGGTATCCCTTGGACCTTCCCATTGACGATGAAACACAGAATTTGCATCGAAATTAAATATAAGAGACACAATGCCGACCTAAGTACAGGAAGATTTAGTCTTCCTACTGTCTATGTTTTGAGCGTTTCCAGCGTCACCAGTTTTACATTCCGATGCACCTCTGCACGTGTACTGTATCCATTGGACCTTCCCATTGACGATGAAACACAGAAATTGCATTGGAATTAAATATAAGAGACACAACGCCGACTTAAGTACAAGGAAACTGAGTCTTCTTTCGGTCTATTTTTTGAGCGTTTCCTGTGTCACCAGTTTTACATTCCGATGCACCTCCGCAGGTTTACTGTATCCCATCGACCTTCCCATTGACGATGAAACACAGAATTTGCATCGGAATTAAGTATTAGAGACACAATGCCGACTTTAGAACAGGAGGACTGAGTCTTCCTACTGTCTATGATTTGATCGTTTCCTGTGTCACCAGTTTTACATTCCGATGCACCTCTGCAGGTTTACTGTATCCCATGGACATTCCCATTGGCGATGAAACACAGAAATTGCATCGGAATTAAATATAAGAGACACAATGACGTCTTAAGTACAGGAAGACTGAGTCTTCCTATTGTCTATGTTTTGAGCGTTTCCTGTGTCACCAGTTTTACATTCCGATGCACCTCTGTAGGTTTACTGTTTCCCTTGGACCTTCACAGTGATGATGAATCACAGCAATTGCTTTGGAATTAAATATAAGAGACACAATGACGTCTTAAGTACAGGAAGACTGAGTCTTCCTATTGTCTATGCTTTGAGCGTTTCCTGTGTCACCAGTTTTACATTCCGATGCACCTCTGCAGGATTACTGTATCCCTTGGACTTTCACAATGACGAGGACGCAGAGAAATTCCATCGGAATTAAATATAAGAGACACAATGCGGACTTAAGTACAGGAAGACTGAGTCTTCCTACTGTCTATGTTTTGAGCGTTTCCTGTGTCACCAGTTTTACATTCCGATGCACCTCTGGAAGTTTACTGTATCCCTTGGATCTTCACAGTGACGATGTAAGACAGAAATTGCATCGGAAATAAATAAAAGAGACACAATGCGTACTTAAGAACAGGAAGACTGAGTCTTCCTACTGTCTATGTTTTGAGCGTTTCCTGTGTCACTAGATTTACATTCCGATACACCTCTGCAGGTTTACTGTATCCGTTGGACTTTCCCATTGACGATGAAACACAGAAATTGCATCGGAATTAAATATAAGAGACACAATGCCGACTTAAGTACAGGAAAACTGAGACTTCCTGCTGTCTATGCTTAGAGCGTTTCCTGTGTCACCAGTTTTACATTCCGTTGCACCTCTGCAGGTTTACTGTATCCATTGGACCTTCCCATTGACGGTGAATCACAGAAATTTCATCGGATTTAAATATAGGAGACACAATGCCGACTTAAGTACAGGAAGACTGAGTCTTCCTACTGTCTATGTTTTGAGCGTTTCCTGGGTGATCAGTTTTGCATTCCGATGCACCTCTGCAGGTTTACTGTATCCCTTGGACCTTCCCGTTGACGATGAAACAGAGAAATTCCATCGGAATTAAATATAAGAGACACAATGCCGACTTAAGTACAGGAAGATTTTGTCATCCTACTGTCTATGATTTGAGCGTTTCCAGCGTCACCAGTTTTACATTCCGATGCACCTCTGCAGGTTTACTGTATCCATTGGACCTTCCCATTGACGATGAAACACAGAAATTGCATCGGAATTAAATATAAGAGACACAACGCCGACTTAAGTACAAGAAAACTGAGTCTTCTTACGGTCTATGTTTTGAGCGTTTAATGTGTCACTAGTTTTACATTCCGATGCACCTCTGCAGGTTTCCTGTATCCCTTCGACCTTCCCATTGACGATGA
This sequence comes from Schistocerca nitens, assembly GCF_023898315.1. Classification (NCBI taxonomy): domain Eukaryota; kingdom Metazoa; phylum Arthropoda; class Insecta; order Orthoptera; family Acrididae; genus Schistocerca; species Schistocerca nitens. The sequence goes on from NW_026045897.1 coordinate 6,689,547, forward strand.
AACACACTAATTGCATCGGAATTGAATATTAGAGACACAATGCCGACTTAAGAACAGGAAGACTGAGTCCTCCTACTGTCTATGTTTTGAGCGTTTCCTGTGTCACCAGTTTTACATTCCGATGCACGTCTGCAGGTTTACTGTATCCATTGGACCTTCCCATTGACGATGAAACACAGAAATTGCATCGGAATTAAATATAAGAGACACAACGCCGACTTAAGTACAAGAAAACTGAGTCTTCTTACGGTGTAAGTTTTAGCGTTTCCTGTGTCACCAGTTTTACATTCTGACGCATCTCTGCAGGTTTACTGTATTCCTTGGACCTTCCCATTGGCGATGAAACACAGAAAGTTGCATCGTAATTAAATATAAGAGACACAATGACGTCTTAAGTACAGGAACACTGAGTCTTCCTACTGTCTATGTTTTGAGCGTTTCCTGTGTCACCAGTTTTACTTTCCGATGCACCTCTGAAGGTTTATTGTATCCCTTGGACCTTCCCATTGACGATGAAACACAGAAATTGCATCGGAATTAAATATAAGAGACACAATGCCGACTTAAGAACAGGAAGACTGAGTCTACCTCCTGTCTATGATTTGAGCGATTCCTGTGTCACCAGTCTTACATTCCGATGCACCCCTGCAGATTTACTGTATCGCATGGACCTTCCCATTGACGATGAAACACAGAAATTGCATCGGAATTAAATATAAGAGACACAATGCCGACTTAAGTACAGGAAGACTGAGTCTTCGTACTGTCTATGTTTTGAGCGCTTCCTGTGTCACCAGTTTTACATTCCGATGCACCTCTCCAGGTTTACTGTATCCATTGGACCTTCCCATTGACGATGAAACACAGAAATTGCATCGGAATTAAATATTAGAGATACAATGCCGACTTAAGGACAAGAAGACTGAGTCATCCTAGTGTCTATGTTTTGAGCGTTTCCTGTGTCACCAGTTTTACATTCCGATGCACCTCTGCATGTTTACTGTATCCATTGGACCTTCCCATTGACGATGAAACACAGAAATTGCATCGGAATTAAATATAAGAGACACAACGCAGACTTAAGTACAAGAAAACTGAGTCTTCTTACGGGCTATGTTTTGAGCGTTTCCTGTGTCACCAGTTTTACATTCCAATGCACCTCTGCAGGTTTACTGTATCCCTAGGACCTTCACAATGACGATGAAGCAGAGAAATTCCATCGGAATTAAATATAAGAGACACAATGACGTCTTAAGTACAGGAAGACTGAGTCTTCCTACTGTCTATGTTTTGAGCGTTTCCTGTGTCACCAGTTTTACATTCCGATGCACCTCTGGAAATTTACTGTATCCCTTGGATCTTCACAGTGTCGATGAAAGACAGAAATTGCATCGGAATTAAATAAAAGAGACACAATGCCTACTTAAGAACAGGAAGACTGAGTCTTCCTACTGTCTATGTTTTTTAGCGTTTCCTGTGCCACCAGTTTTACATTCCGATGCACCTCTGCAGGTTTACTGTATCCCTTGGGCCTTCCGATTGACGATGAAACACAGAAATTGCATCGGAATTAAATATAAGAGACACAATGCCGACTTAAGTACAGGAAGACTGAGACTTCCTAATGTCTATGTTTTTAGCGCTTCCTGTGTCACCAGTTATACATTCCGATGCACCTCTGCAGGTTTTCTGTATCCCTTGGGCCTTCCCATTAACGATGAAACACGGAAATTGCATCAGAATTAAATATAAGAGACACAATGCCGACTTAAGTACAGGAAGACTGAGTCTTCCTACTGTCTATGTTTTGAACGTTTCCTGTGTCACCAGTTTTGCATTCCGATGCACATCTGCAGGTTTACTGTAACCATTGGACCTTCCCATTGACGATGAAACACAGAAATTGCATCGGAATTAAATATAAGAGACACAACGCCGACTTAAGTACAAGAAAACTGAGTCTTCTTACGTTCTATGTTTTGAGCGATTCCTGTGAGATCAGTTTTTCATTCCGATGCACCTCTGCATTTTTACTGTATCCCTTGGACCTTCACTGTGACGAATCACAGAAATTGCATCGGAATTAAAGATATGAGACACAATGACGTCTTAAGTACAGGAGGACTGAGTCTTCCTACTGTCTATGTTTTGAGCGTTTCCTGTGTCACCAGTTTTACATTCCGATGCAGCTCTGCAAGTTTACTGTATTCCTTGGACCTTCACAGTGACGAAACACAGATATTGCATCGGAATTAAATATAAGAGACACAATGCCGACTTAAGTACAGGAAGACTGTGTCTTCCTACTGTCTATGTTTTGAGCGTTTCCTGTGAGATCAGTTTTTCATTCCGATGCACCTCTGCAGGTTTAATGTATCCCTTGGACCTTCCCATTGACGATGAAACACAGAAATTGTATCGGAATTAAATGTAAGAGACACAATGCGGAGTTAAGTACAGGAAGATTTAGTCTTCCTACTGTCTATGTTTTGAGCGTTTCCTGTGTCACCAGTTTTACATTCCGATGCACCTCTGCAGGTTTACTGTATCCCTTCGACCTTCCCATTGACGATGAAACACTGAATTTGCATCGGTATTAAATGTTAGAGACACAATGCCGACTTTAGAACAGGAGGACTGAGTCTTCCTACTGTCTATGTTTTGAGCGTTTCCTGTGTCACCAGTTTTACATTCCGATGCACCTCTGCAGGTTTACTATATCCCTTTGACCTTCCCATTGACGATGAAACACAGAAATTGCATCGGAATTAAATACAAGAGACACAATGCCGACTTAAGTACAGGAAGTCTGAGTCTACCACCTGTCTATGTTTTGAGCGTTTCCTGTGTCACCAGTCTTACATTCCGATGCACCTCAGCAGGTTTACTGTATCCCTTGGACCTTCCCATTCACGATGAAACACAGAAATTGCATCGGAGTTAAATATAAGAGACACAATGCCGACTTAAGTACAGGAAGACTGAGTGTTCGTACTGTTTATGATTTGTGCGTTTCCTGTGTCACCAGTTTTACTTTCCGATGCTCCTCTCCAGGTTTACTGTATCCATTGGACCTTCCCATTGACGATGAAACACAGAAATTGCATCGGAATTAAATATTAGAGACACAATGCCGACTTAAGAACAGGAAGACTGAGTCATCCTACTGTCTATGATTTGAGCGTTTCCTGTGTCATCAATTTTACATTCCGATGCACCTCTGCTGGTTTACTGTATCCAATGGACCCTCCCATTGACGATGAAACACAGAAATTCCATCGGAATTAAATATAAGAGACACAATGCCGACTTGAGTACAGGAACACTGAGTCTTCGTACTGTCTATGATTTGAGCGTTTCCTGTGTCACCAGTTTTCCATTCCGATGCACCTCTCAAGGTTTACTGTATCCATTGGACATTCCCATTGACGATGAAACACAGAAATTGCATCGGAATTAAATATTAGAGACACAATGCTGACTTAAGAACAGGAAGACTGAGTCATCCTACTGTCTATGTTTAGAGCGTATCGTGTGTCACCAGTTTCACATTCCGATGCACGTCTGCAGGTTTACTGTATCCCTTGGACCTTAACAGTGACGATGGAACACAGCAATTGCTTTGGAATTAAATATAAGAGACACAATGACGTCTTAACTACAGAAAGACTGAGTCTTCCTACTGTCTATGTTTTGAGCGTTTCCTGTGTCACCAGTTTTACATTCCGATGCACCTCTGCAGGTTTACTGTATCCCTTGGACCTTCACAATGACGATGAAGCAGAGAAATTGCAACGGAATTAAATATAAGAGACACAATGCCGACTTAAGTACAGGACGACTGAGTCTTCCTACTGTCTATGTTTTGAGGGTTTCCCGTGTCACCAGTTTTACATTCCGATGCACCTCTGCAGGTTTACTGTTTACCCTTGGACCTTCCCATTGACGATGAAACACAGAAATTGCATCAGAATTAAATATAAGAGACACAATGCCGACTTAAGTACACCAAGACTGAGTCTTCCTACTCCCTATGTTTTGAGCGTTTCCTGTGTCACCAGTTTTACATTCCGATGCACCTCTGGAAGTTTACTGTATCCCCTGGACCTTTACAGTGACGATGAAACACAGAAATTGCATCGGAATTAAATAAAAGAGACACAATGCCGACTTAAGACAGGAAGACTTAGTCTTCCTACTGTCTATGTTTTTTAGAGTTTCCTGTGTCACCAGTATTACATTCCGATGCACCTCTGCAGGTTTACTGTATCACTTGGGCCTTCCCATTGACGATGAAACACAGAAATTGCATCGGAATTAAATATAAGAGACACAATGCCGACTTAAGTACAGGAAGACTGAGCCTTCGTACTGTTTATGATTTGTGCGTTTCCTGTGTCACCAGTTTTACATTCCGATGCACCTCTCCAGGTTTACTGTATCCATTGGACCTTCCCATTGACGATGAAACACAGAAATTGCATCGGAATTAAATATTAGAGACACAATGCCGACTTAAGAACAGGAAGACTGAGTCATCCTACTGTCTATGTTTTGAGCGTTTCCTGTGTCACCAGTTTTACATTCCGATGCACCTCTGGAGGTTTACTGTATCTAATGGACCTTCCCATTGACGATGAAACACAGAAAATCCATCGGAATTAAATATAAGAGACACAATGCCGACTTGAGTACAGGAAGACTGAGTCTTCGTACTGTCAATGATTTGAGCGTTTCCTGTGTCACCTGTTTTACATTCCGATGCACCTCTCCAGGTTTACTGTATCCATTGGACCTTCCCATTGACGATGAAACACAGAAATTGCATCGGAATTAAATATTAGAGACACAATGCCGACTTAAGGACAGGAAGCCTGAGTCATCCTACTGTCTATGTTTTGAGCGTATCCTGTGTCACCAGTTTCACTTTCCGATGCACCTCTGCAGGTTTACTGTATCCGTTGGACCTTAACAGTGACGATGGAACACAGCAATTGCTTTGGAATTAAATATAAGTGTCACAATGACGTCTTAACTACAGGAAGACTGAGTCTTCCTACTGTCTATGATTTGAGCATATCCTGTGTCACCAGTTTCACATTCCGATGCACCTCTGCAGGTTTACTGTATCCCATGGACCTTAACAGTGACGATGGAACACAGCAATTGCTTTGGAATTAAATATAAGAGACACAATGACGTCTTAACTACAGAAAGACTGAGTCTTCCTACTGTCTATGTTTTGAGCGTTTCCTGTGTCACCAGTTTTACATTCCGATGCACCTCTGCAGGTTTACTGTATCCCTTGGACATTCACAATGGCGATGAAGCAGAGAAGTTCCATCGGAATTAAATATAAGAGACACAATGCCAACTTAAGTACAGGAAAACTGAGTCTTCCTACTGTCTATGTTTTGAGCGTTTCCTGTGTCACCAGTTTTACATTCCGATGCACCTCTGCAGGTTTACTGTTTACCCTTGGACCTTCCCATTGACGATGAAACACAGAAATTGCATCGGAATTAAATATAAGAGACACAATGCCGAGTTAAGTACAGGAAGATTTAGTCTTACTACTGTCTATGTTTTGAGCGTTTCCAGCGTCACCAGTTTTACATTCCGATGCACCTCTGCACGTGTACTGTATCCATTGGAACTACCCATTGACAATGAAACACAGAAATTGCATCGGAATAAAATATAAGAGACACAACGCCAACTGAAGTACAAGGAAACTGAGTCTTCTTTCGGTCTATTTTTTGAGCGTTCCTGTGTCACCAGTTTTACATTCCGATGCACCTCTGCAGGTTTACTGTATCCCTTCGACCTTCCCATTGACGATGAAACACAGAAATTGCATCGGAATGAAATATTAGAGACACAATGCCGACTTAAGAACAGGAAGACTGAGTCTTCCTACTGTCTATGTTTTGAGCGTTTTCAGTGTCACCAGTTTGCATTCCGATGCACCTCTGCTGGTTTACTGTATCCCTTCGACCTTCACAATGACGATGAAGCAGAGAAGTTCCATCGGAATTAAATATAAGAGACACAATGCCAACTTAAGTACAGGAAGACTGAGTCATCCTACTGTCTATGATTTGAGCGTTTCCTGTGTCACCAGTTTTACATTCCGATGCACCTCTGCAGGTATACTGTATCCAATGGACCTTCCCATTGACGATGAAACACAGAAATTCCATCGGAATTAAATATAAGAGACACAATGCCGACTTGAGTACAGGAAGACTGAGTCTTCGTACTGTCTATGATTTGAGCGTTTCCTGTGTCACCAGTTTCACATTCCGATGCACGTCTGCAGGTTTACTGTATCCCTTGGACCTTAACAGTGACGATGGAACACAGCAATTGCTTTGGAATTAAATATAAGAGACACAATGACGTCTTAACTACAGAAAGACTGAGTCTTCCTACTGTCTATGTTTTGAGCGTTTCCTGTGTCACCAGTTTTACATTCCGATGCACCTCTGCAGGTTTACTGTATCCCTTGGACCTTCACAATGACGATGAAGCAGAGAAGTTCCATCGGAATTAAATATAACAGACACAATGCCAACTTAAGTACAGGAAGACTGAGTCTTCCTACTGTCTATGTTTTGAGCGTTTCCTGTGTCACCAGTTTTACATTCCGATGCACCTCTGCAGGTTTACTGTTTACCCTTGGACCTTCCCATTGACGATGAAACACAGAAATTGCATCGGAATTAAATATAAGAGACACAATGCCGAGTTAAGTACAGGAAGATTTAGTCTTACTACTGTCTATGTTTTGAGCGTTTCCAGCGTCACCAGTTTTACATTCCGATGCACCCCTGCACGTGTACTGTATCCATTGGACCTTCCCATTGACGATGAAACACAGAAATTGCATCGGAATTAAATATAAGAGACACAACGCCGACTTAAGTACAAGAAAACTGAGTCTTCTTACGGTCTATGTTTTGTGCGTTTCCTGTGTCACCAGTTTTACATTCCGACACACCTCTGCAGGTTTACTGTATCCCTTGGACCTTCACAATGACGATGAAACAGAGAAATTCCATCGGTATCAAATATAAGAGACACAATGCCGACTTAAGTACAGGAAGACTGAGTCTTCCTACTGTCTATGTTTCGAGCGTTTCCTGTGTCACCAGTTTTACATTCCGATGCACCTCTGCAGGTTTACTGTATACCCTTGGACCTTCCCATTGACGATAAAACACATAAATTGCATCGGAATTAAATATAAGAGACACACTGCCGACTTAAGTACAGGAAGACTGAGTCTTCCTACTCTCTATGTTTTGAGCGTCTCCTGTGTCACCAGTTTTACATTCCGATGCAGCTCTGCAAGTTTACTGTATCCCTTGGACCTTCGCAGAGACGATGTAACACAGAAATTGCATCGGAGTTAAATAAAAGAGACACAATGCCGACTTAAGAACAGGAAGACTGACTCTTCCTACTGTCTATGTTTTTTAGCGTTTCCTGTGTCACCAGTTTTACATTCCGATGCACCTCTGCATGTTTACTGTATCCCTTGGGCCTTCCCGTTGACGATGAAACACAGAAATTTCATCGGAATTAAATATAAGAGTCACAATGCCGACTTAAGTACAGGAAGACTGAGTCTTCCTACTGTCTATGTTTTGAGCGTTTCCAGCGTCACCAGTTTTACATTCCGATGCACCTCTGCACGTGTACTGTGTCCATTGGACCTTCCCATTGACGATGAAACAGAGAAATTGCTTAGGAATTAAATATAAGAGACAAAACGCCGACTTAAGTACAAGAAAACTGAGTCTTCTTTCGGTCTATGATTTGAGCGTTTCCTGTGTCACCAGTTTTACATTCCGATGCACCTCTGCAGGTTTACTGTATCCCTGCGACCTTCCCATTGACGATGAAACACAGAATTTGCATCGGAATTAAATATAAGAGACACAATGCCGACTTAAGTACAGGAAGACTGAGTCTTCCTATTGTCTATGATTTGAGCGTATCCTGAATCACCAGTTCTTCAATCCGATGCACCTCTCCAGGTTTACTGTATCCATTGGACCTTCCCATTGACGATGAAACACAGAAATTGCATCGGAATTAGATGTAAGAGACACAATGCCGACTTAAGAACAGGAAGACTGAGTCTTCCTACTGTCTATGTTTTGAGCGTTCCTGTGTCACCAGTTTTACATTCCGATGCACCTCTGCAGGTTTACTGTTTACCCTTGGACCTTCCCATTGACGATGAAACACAGAAATTGCATCGGAATTAAATATAACAGACACAATGCCGACTTAAGTACAGGAAGACTGAGTCTTCCTACTGTCTATGTTTTGAGCGTGTCCTGTGTCACAGTTTTACATTCCGAGGCACCTCTGCAGGTTTACTGTTTACCGTTGGGCCTTCCCATTGACGATAAATCACAGAAATTGCATCGGAATTAAATATAAGAGACACAATGACGTCTTAAGTACAGGAAGACTGAGTCTTCCTACTGTCTATGTTTTGAGCGTTCCCTGTGTCACCAGTTTTACATTCTGATGCACCTCTGCAGGCTTACTGTATCCCTTGGACCTTCCCATTCACTATGAAGCACAGAAATTGCATCCGAATTAAATACAAGAGACACAATGCCGAATTAAGTACAGGAAGACTGAGTCTTCGTACTGTCTATGATTTGAGCGTTTCCTGTGTCACCAGTTTTACATTCCGATGCACCTCTGCAGGTTTACTGTATCCACTGGACATTCCCATTGACGGTGAAACACAGAAATAGCATGGGAATTAAATATAAGAGACACAACGCCGACTTAAGTACAAGAAAACTGAGTCTTCTTACGTTCTATGTTTTGAGCGATTCCTGTGAGATCAGTTTTTCATTCCGATGCACCTCTGCATTTTTACTGTATCCCTTGGACCTTCACTGTGACGAATCACAGAAATTGCATCGGAATTAAAGATATGAGACACAATGACGTCTTAAGTACAGGAGGACTGAGTCTTCCTACTGTCTATGTTTTGAGCGTTTCCTGTGTCACCAGTTTTACATTCCGATGCAGCTCTGCAAGTTTACTGTATTCCTTGGACCTTCACAGTGACGAAACACAGAAATTGCATCGGAATTAAATATAAGAGACACAATGCCGACTTAAGTACAGGGAGTCTGTGTCTTCCTACTGTCTATGTTTTGAGCGTTTCCTGTGAGATCAGTTTTTCATTCCGATGCACCTCTGCAGGTTTAATGTATCCCTTGGACCTTCCCATTGACGATGAAACACAGAAATTGTATCGGAATTAAATGTAAGAGACACAATGCGGAGTTAAGTACAGGAAGATTTAGTCTTCCTACTGTCTATGTTTTGAGCGTTTCCAGCGTCACCAGTTTTACATTCCGATGCACCTCTGCACGTGTACTGTATCCATTGGACCTTCCCATTGACGATGAAACACAGAAATTGCATCGGAATTAAATATAAGAGACACAACGCCGACTTAAGTACAAGGAAACTGAGTCTTCTTTCGGTCTATTTTTGGAGCGTTTCCTGTGTCACCAGTTTTACATTCCGATGCACCTCTGCAGGTTTACTGTATCGCTTCGACTTTCCCATTGACGATGAAACACAGAAATTGCATCGGAATTAAATATAAGAGACACAATGCCGACTTAAGTACATGAAGTCTGAGTCTACCTCCTCTCTATGTTTTGATCGTTTCCTGTGTCACCAGTTTTACATTCCGATGCACCTCCGCAGGTTTACTGTATCCCTTGGACCTTCACAGTGACGATGAAGCAGAGAAGTTCCATCGGAATTAAATATAAGAGACACAATGCCAACTTAAGTACAGGAAGTCTGAGTCCACCACCTGTCTATGTTTTGAGCGTTTCCTGTGTCACCAGTTTTACATTCCGATGCACCTCTGCACGTTTACTGTATCCCTTGGACCTTCCCATTGACGATGAAACACAGAAATTGCTTCGGAATTAAATATAAGAGACACAATGCCGACTTAAGTACAGGAAGACTGAGTCTTCGTTCTGTTTATGATTTGTGCGTTTCCTGTGTCACCAGTTTTACATTCCGATGCACCTCTGCAGGTTTACTGTATCCATTGGACCTTCCCATTGACGATGAAACACAGAAATTGCATCGGAATTAAATATTAGAGACACAATGCCGACTTAAGAACAGGAAGACTGAGTCATCCTACTGTCTATGATTTGAGCGTTTCCTGTGTCACCAGTTTTACATTCCGATGCACCTCTGCAGGTATACTGTATCCAATGGACCTTCACATTGACGATGAAACACAGAAATTCCATCGGAATTAAATATAAGAGACACAATGCCGACTTGAGTACAGGAAGACTGAGTCTTCGTACTGTCTATGATTTGAGCGTTTCCTGTGTCACCAGTTTCACATTCCGATGCACCTCTGCAGGTTTACTGTATCCCTTGGACCTTAACAGTCACGATGGAACACAGCAATTGCTTTGGAATTAAATATAAGAGACACAATGACGTCTTAACTACAGAAATACTGAGTCTTCCTACTGTCAATGTTTTGAGCGTTTCCTGTTTCACCAGTTTTACATTCCGATGCACCTCTGCAGGTTTACTGTATCCCTTGGACCTTCACAATGACGATGAAGCAGAGAAGTTCCATCGGAATTAAATATAAGAGACACAATGCCAACTTAAGTACAGGAAGACTGAGTCTTCCTACTGTCTATGTTTTGAGCGTTTCCTGTGTCACCAGTTTTACATTCCGATGCACCTCTGCAGGTTTACTGTTTACCCTTGGACCTTCCCATTGACGATGAAACACAGAAATTGCATCGGAATTAAATATAAGAGACACAATGCCGAGTTAAGTACAGGAAGATTTAGTCTTACTACTGTCTATGTTTTGAGCGTTTCCAGCGTCACCAGTTTTACATTCCGATGCACCCCTGCACGTGTACTGTATCCAATGGACCTTCCCATTGACGATGAAACACAGAAATTGCATCGGAATTAAATATAAGAGACACAACGCCGACTTAAGTACAAGAAAACTGAGTCTTCTTACGGTCTATGTTTTGTGCGTTTCCTGTGTCACCAGTTTTACATTCCGACACACCTCTGCAGGTTTACTGTATCCCTTGGACCTTCACAATGACGATGAAACAGAGAAATTCCATCGGAATCAAATATAAGAGACACAATGCCGACTTAAGTACAGGAAGACTGAGTCTTCCTACTGTCTATGTTTCGAGCGTTTCCTGTGTCACCAGTTTTACATTCCGATGCACCTCTGCAGGTTTACTGTATACCCTTAGACCTTCCCATTGACGATAAAACACAGAAATTGCATCGGAATTAAATATAAGAGACACACTGCCGACTTAAGTACAGGAAGACTGAGTCTTCCTACTCTCTATGTTTTGAGCGTCTCCTGTGTCACCAGTTTTACATTCCGATGCAGCTCTGCAAGTTTACTGTATCCCTTGGACCTTCGCAGAGACGATGTAACACAGAAATTGCATCGGAGTTAAATAAAAGAGACACAATGCCGACTTAAGAACAGGAAGACTGACTCTTCCTACTGTCTATGTTTTTTAGCGTTTCCTGTGTCACCAGTTTTACATTCCGATGCACCTCTGCATGTTTACTGTATCCCTTGGGCCTTCCCGTTGACGATGAAACACAGAAATTTCATCGGAATTAAATATAAGAGTCACAATGCCGACTTAAGTACAGGAAGACTGAGTCTTCCTACTGTCTATGTTTTGAGCGTTTCCAGCGTCACCAGTTTTACATTCCGATGCACCTCTGCACGTGTACTGTGTCCATTGGACCTTCCCATTGACGATGAAACAGGGAAATTGCTTCGGAATTAAATATAAGAGACAAAACGCCGACTTAAGTACAAGAAAACTGAGTCTTCTTTCGGTCTATGATTTGAGCGTTTCCTGTGTCACCAGGTTTACATTCCGATGCACCTCTGCAGGTTTACTGTATCCCTGCGACCTTCCCATTGACGATGAAACACAGAATTTGCATCGGAATTAAATATAAGAGACACAATGCCGACTTAAGTACAGGAAGACTGAGTCTTCCTATTGTCTATGATTTGAGCGTATCCTGAATCACCAGTTCTTCAATCCGATGCACCTCTCCAGGTTTACTGTATCCATTGGACCTTCCCATTGACGATGAAACACAGAAATTGCATCGGAATTAGATATAAGAGACACAATGCCGACTTAAGAACAGGAAGACTGAGTCTTCCTACTGTCTATGTTTTGAGCGTTCCTGTGTCACCAGTTTTACATTCCGATGCACCTCTGCAGGTTTACTGTTTACCCTTGGACCTTCCCATTGACGATGAAACACAGAAATTGCATCGGAATTAAATATAACAGACACAATGCCGACTTAAGTACAGGAAGACTGAGTCTTCCTACTGTCTATGTTTTGAGCGTGTCCTGTGTCACTGTTTTACATTCCGAGGCACCTCTCCAGGTTTACTGTATCCATTGGACCGACCCATTGACGATGAAACACAGAAATTGCATCGGAATTAAATATTAGAGACACAATGCCGACTTAAGAACAGGGAGACTGAGTCTTCCTACTGTCTATGTTTTGAGCGTTTCCTGTGTCACCAGTTTTACATTCCGATGCACCTCTGCAGGTTTACTGTTTACCGTTGGGCCTTCCCATTGACGATAAATCACAGAAATTGCATCGGAATTAAATATAAGAGACACAATGACGTCTTAAGTACAGGAAGACTGAGTCTTCCCACTGTCTATGTTTTGAGCGTTCCCTGTGTCACCAGTTTTACATTCTGATGCACCTCTGCAGGCTTACTGTATCCCTTGGACCTTCCCATTCACTATGAAGCACAGAAATTGCATCCGAATTAAATACAAGAGACACAATGCCGAATTAAGTACAGGAAGACTGAGTCTTCGTACTGTCTATGATTTGAGCGTTTCCTGTGTCACCAGTTTTACATTCCAATGCACTTCTCCAGGTTTACTGTATCCATTGGACCTCCCCATTGACGATGAAACACAGAAATTGCATCGGAACTAAATATTAGAGACACAATGCCAACATAAGAACACGAAGACTGAGTCATCCTACTGTCTATGTTTTGAGCGTTTCCTGTGTCACCAGTTTTACATTCCGATGCACCTCTGCAGGTTTACTGTATCCACTGGACATTCCCATTGACGGTGAAACACAGAAATAGCATCGGAATTAAATATAAGAGACACAACGCCGACTTAAGTACAAGAAAACTGAGTCTTCTTACGTTCTATGTTTTGAGCGATTCCTGTGAGATCAGTTTTTCATTCCGATGCACCTCTGCATTTTTACTGTATCCCTTGGACCTTCACTGTGACGAATCACAGAAATTGCATCGGAATTAAAGATATGAGACACAATGACGTCTTAAGTACAGGAGGACTGAGTCTTCCTACTGTCTATGTTTTGAGCGTTTCCTGTGTCACCAGTTTTACATTCCGATGCAGCTCTGCAAGTTTACTGTATTCCTTGGACCTTCACAGTGACGAAACACAGAAATTGCATCGGAATTAAATATAAGAGACACAATGCCGACTTAAGTACAGGAAGTCTGTGTCTTCCTACTGTCTATGTTTTGAGCGTTTCCTGTGAGATCAGTTTTTCATTCCGATGCACCTCTGCAGGTTTAATGTATCCCTTGGACCTTCCCTTTGACGATGAAACACAGAAATTGTATCGGAATTAAATGTAAGAGAAACAATGCGGAGTTAAGTACAGGAAGATTTAGTCTTCCTACTGTCTATGTTTTGAGCGTTTCCAGCGTCACCAGTTTTACATTCCGATGCACCTCTGCACGTGTACTCTATCCATTGGACCTTCCCATTGACGATGAAACACCGAAATTGCATCGGAATTAAATATAAGAGACAAAACGCCGACTTAAGTACAAGGAAACTGAGTCTTCTTTCGGTCTATTTTTGGAGCGTTTCCTGTGTCACCAGTTTTACATTCCGATGCACCTCTGCAGGTTTACTGTATCGCTTCGACTTTCCCATTGACGATGAAACACAGAAATTGCATCGGAATTAAATATAAGAGACACAATGCCGACTTAAGTACAGGAAGTCTGAGTCTACCTCCTCTCTATGTTTTGAGCGTTTCCTGTGTCACCAGTTTTACATTCCGATGCACCTCCGCAGGTTTACTGTATCCCTTGGACCTTCACAGTGACGATGAAGCAGAGAAGTTCCATCGGAATTAAATATAAGAGACACAATGCCAACTTAAGTACAGGAAGACTGAGTCTCCCTACTGTCTATGTTTTGAGCGTTTCCTGTGTCACCAGTTTTACATTCCGATGCACCTCTGCAGGTTTACTGTTTACCCTTGGGCCTTCCCATTGACGATGAAACACAGAAATTGCATCGGAATTAAATATAAGAGACACAATGCCGAGTTAAGTACAGGAAGATTTAGTCTTACTACTGTCTATGATTTGAGCGTTTCCAGCGTCACCAGTTTTACATTCCGATGCACCTCTGCACGTGTACTGTATCCATTGGACCTTCCCATTGACGATGAAACACAGAAATTGCATCGGAATAAAATATAAGAGACACAACGCCGACTTAAGTACAAGGAAACTGAGTCTTCTTTCGGTCTATTTTTTGAGCGTTTCCTGTTTCACCAGTTTTGCATTCCGATGCACCTCTGCAGGTTCACTGTATCCCTTCGACCTTCCCATTGACGATGAAACACTGAATTTGCATCGGAATTAAATGTTAGAGACACAATGCCGACTTTAGAACAGGAGGACTGAGTCTTCCTACTGTCTATGTTTTGAGCGTTTCCTGTGTCACCAGTTTTACATTCCGATGCACCTCTGCAGGTTTACTATATCCCTTTGACCTTCCCATTACGATGAAACACAGAAATTGCATCGGAATTAAATACAAGAGACACAATGCCGACTTAAGTACAGGAAGTCTGAGTCTACCACCTGTCTATGTTTTGAGCGTTTCCTGTGTCACCAGTCTTACATTCCGATGCACCTCAGCAGGTTTACTGTATCCCTTGGACCTTCCCATTGACGATGAAACACAGAAATTGCATCGGAGTTAAATATAAGAGACACAATGCCGACTTAAGTACAGGAAGACTGAGTGTTCGTACTGTTTATGATTTGTGCGTTTCCTGTGTCACCAGTTTTACTTTCCGATGCTCCTCTCCAGGTTTACTGTATCCATTGGACCTTCCCATTGACGATGAAACACAGAAATTGCATCGGAATTAAATATTAGAGACACAATGCCGACTTAAGAACAGGAAGACTGAGTCATCCTACTGTCTATGATTTGAGCGTTTCCTGTGTCACCAGTTTTACATTCAGATGCACTTCTGCTGGTTTACTGTATCCAATGGACCCTCCCATTGACGATGAAACACAGAAATTCCATCGGAATTAAATATAAGAGACACAATGCCGACTTGAGTACAGGAACACTGAGTCTTCGTACTGTCTATGATTTGAGCGTTTCCTGTGTCACCAGTTTTCCATTCCGATGCACCTCTCAAGGTTTACTGTATCCATTGGACATTCCCATTGACGATGAAACACAGAAATTGCATCGGAATTAAATATTAGAGACACAATGCTGACTTAAGAACAGGAAGACTGAGTCATCCTACTGTCTATGTTTAGAGCGTATCGTGTGTCACCAGTTTCACATTCCGATGCACGTCTGCAGGTTTACTGTATCCCTTGGACCTTAACAGTGACGATGGAACACAGCAATTGCTTTGGAATTAAATATAAGAGACACAATGACGTCTTAACTACAGAAAGACTGAGTCTTCCTACTGTCTATGTTTTGAGCGTTTCCTGTGTCACCAGTTTTACATTCCGATGCATCTCTGCAGGTTTACTGTATCCCTTGGACCTTCACAATGACGATGAAGCAGAGAAATTGCAACGGAATTAAATATAAGAGACACAATGCCGACTTAAGTACAGGACGACTGAGTCTTCCTACTGTCTATGTTTTGAGCGTTTCCCGTGTCACCAGTTTTACATTCCGATGCACCTCTGCAGGTTTACTGTTTACCCTTGGACCTTCCCATTGACGATGAAACACAGAAATTGCATCAGAATTAAATATAAGAGACACAATGCCGACTTAAGTACACCAAGACTGAGTCTTCCTACTCCCTATGTTTTGAGCGTTTCCTGTGTCACCAGTTTTACATTCCGATGCACCTCTGGAAGTTTACTGTATCCCCTGGACCTTTACAGTGACGATGAAACACAGAAATTGCATCGGAATTAAATAAAAGAGACACAATGCCGACTTAAGACAGGAAGACTTAGTCTTCCTACTGTCTATGTTTTTTAGAGTTTCCTGTGTCACCAGTATTACATTCCGATGCACCTCTGCAGGTTTACTGTATCACTTGGGCCTTCCCATTGACGATGAAACACAGAAATTGCATCGGAATTAAATATAAGAGACACAATGCCGACTTAAGTACAGGAAGACTGAGCCTTCGTACTGTTTATGATTTGTGCGTTTCCTGTGTCACCAGTTTTACATTCCGATGCACCTCTCCAGGTTTACTGTATCCATTGGACCTTCCCATTGACGATGAAACACAGAAATTGCATCGGAATTAAATATTAGAGACGCAATGCCGACTTAAGAACAGGAAAACTGGGTCATCCTACTGTCTATGTTTTGAGCGTTTCCTGTGTCACCAGTTTTACATTCCGATGCACCTCTGGAGGTTTACTGTATCCAATGGACCTTCCCATTGACGATGAAACACAGAAAATCCATCGGAATTAAATATAAGAGACACAATGCCGACTTGAGTACAGGAAGACTGAGTCTTCGTACTGTCTATGATTTGAGCGTTTCCTGTGTCACCTGTTTTAGATTCCGATGCACCTCTCCAGGTTTACTGTATCCATTGGACCTTTCCATTGACGATGAAACACAGAAATTGCATCGGAATTAAATATTAGAGACACAATGCCGACTTAAGGACAGGAAGCCTGAGTCATCCTACTGTCTATGTTTTGAGCGTATCCTGTGTCACCAGTTTCACTTTCCGATGCACTTCTGCAGGTTTACTGTATCCGTTGGACCTTAACAGTGACGATGGAACACAGCAATTGCTTTGGAATTAAATATAAGTGTCACAATGACGTCTTAACTACAGGAAGACTGAGTCTTCCTACTGTCTATGATTTGAGCATATCCTGTGTCACCAGTTTCACATTCCGATGCACCTCTGCAGGTTTACTGTATCCCATGGACCTTAACAGTGACGATGGAACACAGCAATTGCTTTGGAATTAAATATAAGAGACACAATGACGTCTTAACTACAGAAAGACTGAGTCTTCCTACTGTCTATGTTTTGAGCGTTTCCTGTGTCACCAGTTTTACATTCCGATGCACCTCTGCAGGTTTACTGTATCCCTTGGACATTCACAATGGCGATGAAGCAGAGAAGTTCCATCGGAATTAAATATAAGAGACACAATGCCAACTTAAGTACAGGAAAACTGAGTCTTCCTACTGTCTATGTTTTGAGCGTTTCCTGTGTCACCAGTTTTACATTCCGATGCACCTCTGCAGGTTTACTGTTTACCCTTGGACCTTCCCATTGACGATGAAACACAGAAATTGCAACGGAATTAAATATAAGAGACACAATGCCGACTTAAGTACAGGAAGTCTGAGTCCACCACCTGTCTATGTTTTGAGCGTTTCCTGTGTCACCAGTTTTACATTCCGATGCACCTCTGCACGTTTACTGTATCCCTTGGACCTTCACAATGACGATGACGCAGAGAAATTCCATCGGAATTAAATATAAGAGACAAAATGCCGAGTTAAGTACAGGAAGATTTAGTCTTACTACTGTCTATGTTTTGAGCGTTTCCAGCGTCACCAGTTTTACATTCCGATGCACCTCTGCACGTGTACTGTATCCATTGGAACTAGCCATTGACAATGAAACACAGAAATTGCATCGGAATAAAATATAAGAGACACAACGCCAACTGAAGTACAAGGAAACTGAGTCTCCTTTCGGTCTATTTTTTGAGCGTTCCTGTGTCACCAGTTTTACATTCCGATGCACCTCTGCAGGTTTACTGTATCCCTTCGACCTTCCCACTGACGATGAAACACAGAAATTGCATCGGAATGAAATATTAGAGACACAATGCCGACTTAAGGAAAGGAAGACTGAGTCTTCCTACTGTCTATGTTTTGAGCGTTTTCAGTGTCACCAGTTTGCATTCCGATGCACCTCTGCAGGTTTACTGTATCCCTTCGACCTTCCCATTGACGATGAAACACAGAAATTGCATCGGAATTAAATATAAGAGACACAATGCCGACTTAAGTACAGGAAGTCTGAGTCCACCACCTGTCTATGTTTTGAGCGTTTCCTGTGTCACCAGTTTTACATTCCGATGCACCTCTGCACGTTTACTGTATCCCTTGGACCTTCCCATTGACGATGAAACACAGAAATTGCTTCGGAATTAAATATAAGAGACACAATCCCGACTTAAGTACAGGAAGACTGAGTCTTCGTTCTGTTTATGATTTGTGCGTTTCCTGTGTCACCAGTTTTACATTCCGATGCACCTCTGCAGGTTTACTGTATCCATTGGACCTTCCCATTGACGATGAAACACAGAAATTGCATCGGAATTAAATATTAGAGACACAATGCCGACTTAAGAACAGGAAGACTGAGTCATCCTACTGTCTATGATTTGAGCGTTTCCTGTGTCACCAGTTTTACATTCCGATGCACCTCTGCAGGTATACTGTATCCAATGGACCTTCCCATTGACGATGAAACACAGAAATTCCATCGGAATTAAATATAAGAGACACAATGACGTCTTAACTACAGAAAGACTGAGTCTTCCTACTGTCAATGTTTTGAGCGTTTCCTGTGTCACCAGTTTTACATTCCGATGCACCTCTGCAGGTTTACTGTATCCCTTGGACCTTTACAATGACGATGAAGCAGAGAAGTTCCATCGGAATTAAATATAAGAGACACAATGCCAACTTAAGTACAGGAAGACTGAGTCTTCTTACGGTCTATGTTTTGAGCGTTTCCTGTGTCACCAGTTTTACATTCCGATGCACCTCTGCAGGTTTACTGTTACCCTTGGACCTTCCCATTGACGATGAAACACAGAAATTGCATCGGAATTAAATATAAGAGACACAATGCCGAGTTAAGTACAGGAAGATTTAGTCTTACTACTGTCTATGTTTTGAGCGTTTCCAGCGTCACCAGTTTTACATTCCGATGCACCCCTGCACGTGTACTGTATCCATTGGACCTTCCCATTGACGATGAAACACAGAAATTGCATCGGAATTAAATATAAGAGACACAACGCCGACTTAAGTACAAGAAAACTGAGTCTTCTTACGGTCTATGTTTTGTGCGTTTCCTGTGTCACCAGTTTTACATTCCGACACACCTCTGCAGGTTTACTGTATCCCTTGGACCTTCACAATGACGATGAAACAGAGAAATTCCATCGGAATCAAATATAAGAGACACAATGCCGACTTAAGTACAGGAAGACTGAGTCTTCCTACTGTCTATGTTTCGAGCGTTTCCTGTGTCACCAGTTTTACATTCCGATGCACCTCTGCAGGTTTACTGTATACCCTTGGACCTTCCCATTGACGATAAAACACAGAAATTGCATCGGAATTAAATATAAGAGACACACTGCCGACTTAAGTACAGGAAGACTGAGTCTTCCTACTCTCTATGTTTTGAGCGTCTCCTGTGTCACCAGTTTTACATTCCGATGCAGCTCTGCAAGTTTACTGTATCCCTTGGACCTTCGCAGAGACGATGTAACACAGAAATTGCATCGGAGTTAAATAAAAGAGACACAATTGCGACTTAAGAACAGGAAGACTGACTCTTCCTACTGTCTATGTTTTTTAGCGTTTCCTGTGTCACCAGTTTTACATTCCGATGCACCTCTGCATGTTTACTGTATCCCTTGGGCCTTCCCGTTGACGATGAAACACAGAAATTGCATCGGAATTAAATATAAGAGTCACAATGCCGACTTAAGTACAGGAAGACTGAGTCTTCCTACTGTCTATGTTTTGAGCGTTTCCAGCGTCACCAGTTTTACATTCCGATGCACCTCTGCACGTGTACTGTGTCCATTGGACCTTCCCATTGACGATGAAACAGAGAAATTGCTTCGGAATTAAATATAAGAGACAAAACGACGACTTAAGTACAAGAAAACTGAGTCTTCTTTCGGTCTATGATTTGAGCGTTTCCTGTGTCACCAGTTTTACATTCCGATGCACCTCTGCAGGTTTACTGTATCCCTGCGACCTTCCCATTGACGATGAAACACAGAATTTGCATCGGAATTAAATATAAGAGACACAATGCCGACTTAAGTACAGGAAGACTGAGTCTTCCTATTGTCTATGATTTGAGCGTATCCTGAATCACCAGTTCTTCAATCCGATGCACCTCTCCAGGTTTACTGTATCCATTGGAGCTTCCCATTGACGATGAAACACAGAAATTGCATCGGAATTAGATATAAGAGACACAATGCCGACTTAAGAACAGGAAGACTGAGTCTTCCTACTGTCTATGTTTTGAGCGTTCCTGTGTCACCAGTTTTACATTCCGATGCACCTCTGCAGGTTTACTGTTTACCCTTGGACCTTCCCATTGACGATGAAACACAGAAATTGCATCGGAATTAAATATAACAGACACAATGCCGACTTAAGTACAGGAAGACTGAGTCTTCCTACTGTCTATGTTTTGAGCGTGTCCTGTGTCACAGTTTTACATTCCGAGGCACCTCTCCAGGTTTACTGTATCCATTGGACCTTCCCATTGACGATGAAACACAAAAATTGCATCGGAATTAAATATAAGAGACACAATGACGTCTTAAGTACAGGAAGACTGAGTCTTCCTACTCTCTATGCTTTGAGCGTTTCCTGTGTCACCAGTTTTGCATTCCGATGCACCTCTGCAGGTTTACTGTATCCCTTGGACCTTCACAATGACGATGAAACAGAGAAATTCCATCGGAATCAAATATAAGAGACACAATGCCGACTTAAGTACAGGAAGACTGAGTCTTCCTACTGTCTATGTTTTGAGCGTTCCCTGTGTCACCAGTTTTACATTCTGATGCACCTCTGCAGGCTTACTGTATCCCTTGGACCTTCCCATTCACTATGAAGCACAGAAATTGCATCCGAATTAAATACAAGAGACACAATGCCGAATTAAGTACAGGAAGACTGAGTCTTCGTACTGTCTATGATTTGAGCGTTTCCTGTGTCACCAGTTTTACATTCCAATGCACTTCTCCAGGTTTACTGTATCCATTGGACCTTCCCATTGACGATGAAACACAGAAATTGCATCGGAACTAAATATTAGAGACACAATGCCAACATAAGTACAGGAAGACTGAGTCATCCTACTGTCTATGTTTTGAGCGTTTCCTGTGTCACCAGTTTTACATTCCGATGCACCTCTCCAGGTTTACTGTATCCATTGGACCTTCCCATTGACGATGAAACACAAAAATTGCATGGGAATTAAATATAAGAGACACAATGACGTCTTAAGTACAGGAAGACTGAGTCTTCCTACTGTCTATGTTTTGAGCGTTTCCTGTGTCACCAGTTTTGCATTCCGATGCACCTCTGCAGGTTTACTGTATCCCTTGGACCTTCACAATGACGATGAAACAGAGAAATTCCATCGGAATCAAATATAAGAGACACAATGCCGACTTAAGTACAGGAAGACTGAGTCTTCCTACTGTCTTTGCTTCGAGCGTTTCCTGTGTCACCAGTTTTACATTCCGATGCACCTCTGCAGGTTTACTGTTTACCCTTGGACCTTCCCATTGACGATAAAACACAGAAATTGCATCGGAATTAAATATAAGAGACACAATGCCGACTTAAGTACAGGAAGACTGAGTCTTCCTACTCTCTATGCTTTGAGCGTCTCCTGTGTCACCAGTTTTACATTCCGATGCAGCTCTGCAAGTTTACTGTATCCCTTGGACCTTCGCAGAGACGATGAAACACAGAAATTGCATCGGAGTTAAATAAAAGAGACACAATGCCGACTTAAGAACAGGAAGACTGACTCTTCCTACTGTCTATGTTTTTTAGCGTTTCCTGTGTCACCAGTTTTACATTCCGATGCACCTCTGCATGTTTACTGTGTCCCTTGGGCCTTCCCATTGACGATGAAACACAGAAATTGCATCGGCATTAAATATAAGAGTCACAATGCCGAATTAAGTACAGGAAGACTGAGCCTTCCTACTGTCTATGTTTTTTAGAGTTTCTTGTGTCACCAGTTTTACATTCGGCTGCACCTCTGCAGGTTTACTGTATCCCTTGGGCCTTCCCATTGACGATGAAACACAGAAATTGCATCAGAATTAAATATAAGAGACACAATGCCCACTTCAGTACAGGAAGACTGAGTCTTCCTACTGTCTATGTTTTGAGCATTTCCTGTGTCACCAGTTTTGCATTCGGATGCTCCTCTGCAGGTTTACTGTACCCATTGACCCTTCCGATTGACGATGAAACAGAGAAATTGCTTCGGAATTAAGTATTAGAGTCACAATTCCGACTTAAGAACAGGAAGACTAAGTCATCCTACTGGCTATGTTTTGAGCGTTTCCTGTGTCACCAGTCTTACATTCCGATGCACTTCTCCAGGTTTACTGTATCCATTGGACCTTCCCATTGACGATGAAACACAGAAATTGCATCGGAATTAAATATTAGAGACACAATGCCGACTTAAGAACAGGAAGACTGAGTCATCCTACTGTCTATGTTTTGAGCGTTTACTGTGTCACCAGTTTTACATTCCGATGCACCTCTGCAGGTTTACTGTTTACCGTTGGACCTTCCCATTGACGATGAAACACAGAAATTGCAACGGAATTAAATATAAGGGACACAATGCCGACTTAAGTACACGAAGATATGAGTCTTCCTACTTTCTATGTTTTGAGCGTTTCCTGTGTCACCAGATTTACATTCCGATGCACCTCTGGAAGTTTACTGTATCTCTTGGACCTTCACAGTGACGATGAAACACAGAAATTGCATCGGAATTAAATAAAAGAGACACAATGCCGAATTAAGACAGGAAGACTAAGTCTTCCTACTGTCTATGTTCTTTAGAGCTTCCTGTGTCACCAGTTTTACATTCCGATGCACCTCTGCAGGTTTACTGTATCCCTTGGGCCTTCCCATTCACGATGAAACACAGAAATTGCTTCGGAATTAAATATAAGAGACACAATGCCCACCGCAGTACAGGAAGACTGAGTCTTCCTACTGTCTAAGTTTTGAGCGTTTCCTGTGTCACCAGTTTTGCATTCCGATGCTCCTCTGCAGGTTTACTGGACCCATTGACCCTTCCGATTGACGATGAAACAGAGAAATTGCATCGGAATTAAATATTAGAGACACAATTCCGACTTAAGAACAGGAAGACTGCTTCATCCTACTGTCTATGTTTTGAGCGTTTCCTGTGTCACCAGTTTTGCATTCCGATGGACCTCTGCAGGTTTACTGTATCCCTTGGACCTTCACAATGACGATGAAACAGAGAAATTCCATCGGAATCAAATATAAGACACACAATGCCGACTTAAGTACAGGAAGACTGAGTCTTCCTACTGTCTATGTTTTGAGCGTTTCCTGTGTCACCAGTTTTACATTCCAATGCACCTCTGCGGGTTTACTGTTTACCCTTGGACCTTCCCATTGACGATAAAACACAGAAATTGCACCGGAATTAAATATAAGAGACAAAATGACGACTTAAGTACAGGAAGACTGAGTCTTCCTACTGTCTATGTTTTGAGCGTCTCCTGTGTCACCAGTTTTACATTCCGATGCAGCTCTGTAAGTTTAGTGTATCCCTTGGACCTTCACAGAGACGATGAAACACAGAAATTGCATCGGAATTAAATATAAGAGACACAATGCCGACTTAAGAACAGGAAGACTGAGTCTTCCTACTGTCTATGATTTGAGCGTTTCCTGTGTCACGAGTTTTACATTCCGATGTACCTCTGCAGGTTTACTGTTTACCCTTGGACCTTCCCATTGACGAAGAACACAGAAATTGCATCGGAATTAAATATAACAGACACAATGCCGACTTAAGTACAGGAAGACTGAGTCTTCCTACTGTCTATGTTTTGAGCGTTTCCTGTGTCACCAGTTTTACATTCCGATGCACCTCTCCAGGTTTATTGCATCCATTGGATCTTCCCATTGACGATGAAACACAGAAATTGCATCGGAATTAAATATTAGAGACACAATGCCGACTTAAGAACAGGAAGACTGAGTCTTCCTACTGTCTATGTTTTGAGCGTTTCCTGTGTCACCAGTTTTACATTCCGACGCACCTCTGCAGGTTTACTGTTTACCGTTGGACCTTCCCATTGACGATGAAACACAGAAATTGCATCGGAATTAAATATAAGACACACAATGATGTCTTAAGTACAGGAAGACTGAGTCTTCCTACTGTCTATGTTTTGAGCGTTTCCTCTGTCACCAGTTTTACATTCTGATGCACCTCTGCAGGCTTACTGTATCCCTTGGACCTTCCCATTGACGATGAAACACAGAAATTGCATCGGAATTAAATACAAGAGACACAATGCCGAATTAAGTACAGGAAGACTGAGTCTTCGTACTGTCTATGATTTGAGCGTTTCCTGTGTCACCAGTTTTACATTCCGATGCACTTCTCCAGGTTTACTGTATCCATTGGACCTTCCCATTGACGATGAAACACTGAAATTGCATCGGAACTAAATATTAGAGACACAACGCCGACTTAAGTACAAGAAAACTGAGTCTTCTTACGGTCTATGTTTTGAGCGTTTCCTGTGTAACCAGTTTTACTTTCCGATGCACCTCTGCAGGTTTACTGTATCCCTTGGACCTTCACAATGACGATGAAGCAGAGAAATTCCATCGGAATTAAATATAAGAGACACAATGCCGACTTAAGTACAGGAAGACTGAGTCTTCCTACTGTCGATGTTTTGAGCGTTTCCTGTGTCACCAGTTTTACATTCCGATGCACCTCTGCAGGTTTACTGTTTACCCTTGGGCCTTCTAATTGACGATGAAACACAGAAATTGCATCGGAATTAAATACAAGAGACACAATGCCGACTTAAGTACACGAAATACTGAGTCTTCCTACTGTCTATGTTTTGAGCGTTTCCTGTGTCACCAGTTTTACATTCCGATGCACCTCTGGAACTTTACTGTATCCCTTGGACCTTCACAGTGACGATGAAACACAGAAATTGCATCGGAATTAAATAAAAGAGACACAATGCCGACTAAAGACAGGAAGACTGAGTCTTCCTACTGTCTATGTTTTTTAGAGTTTCCTGTGTCACCAGTTTTACATTCCGATGCACCTCTGCAGGTTTACTGTATCCCTTGTAGCTTCCCATTGGGGATGAAACACAGAAATTGCATCGGAATTAAATATAAGAGACACAATGCCGACTTCAGTACAGGAAGACTGAGTCTTCCTACTGTCTATGTTTTGAGCGTTTCCTGTGTCACCAGTTTTGCATTCCGATGCTCCTCTGCAGGTTTACTGTACCCATTGGACCTTCCGATTGACGATGAGACAGAGAAATTGCATAGGAATTAAATATTAGAGTCACAATTCCGACTTAAGAACAGGAAGACTGAGTCATCCTACTGTCTATGTTTTGAGCGTTTCCTGTGTCACCAGTTTTGCATTCCGATGGACATCTGCAGGTTTACTGTATCCCTTGGACCATCACAATGACGATGAAACAGAGAAATTCCTTCGGAATCAAATATAAGAGACACAATGCCGACTTAAGTACAGGAAGACTGAGTCTTCCTACTGTCTATGTTTTGAGCGTTTCCTGTGTCACCAGTTTTACATTCCGATGCACCTCTGCAGGTTTTCTGTTTACCCTTGGATGTTCCTATTGACGATAAAACACAGAAATTGCATCGGAATTAAATATAAGAGACACAACGCCGACTTAAGTGCAAGAAAACTGAGTCTTCTTACGGTCTATGGTTTGAGCGTTTCCTTTGTCAGTAGTTTTACATTCCGATGCACCTCTGCAGGTTTACTGTATCCCTTCGACCTTCCCATTGACGATGAAATACAGAATTTGCATCGGAATTAAATATAGGAGACACAATGCCGACTTAAGTACAGGAAGACTGAGTCTTCCTATTGTCTATGTTTTGAGCGTTTCCTGAATCACCAGTTTTTCAATCTGATGCACCTCTCCAGGTTTACTGTATCCATTGGACCTTCCCATTGACGATGAAACACAGAAATTGCGTCGGAATTAAATATAAGAGACACAATGCCGACTTAAGAACAGGAAGACTGAGTCTTCCTACTGTCTATGTTTTGAGCGTTTCCCGTGTCACCAGTTTTACATTCCGATGCACCTCTGCAGGTTTACTGTTAACCCTTGGACCTTCCCATTGACGATGAAACACAGAAATTGCATCGGAATTAAATATAACAGACACAATGCCGACTTAAGTACAGGAAGACTGAGTCTTCCTACTGTCTATGTTTTGAGCGTTTCCTGTGTCACCAGTTTTACATTCTGATACACCTCTGCAGGCTTACTGTATCCGTTGGACCTTCCCATTGACGATGAAACACAGAAATTGCATCGGAATTAAATACAAGAGACACAATGCCGAATTAAGTACAGGAAGACTGAGTCTTCGTACTGTCTATGATTTGAGCGTTTCCTGTGTCACCAGTTTTACATTCTGATGCACTTCTCCAGGTTTACTGTATCCATTGGAACTTCCCATTGACGATGAAACACAGAAATTGCATCGGAACTAAATATTAGAGACACAACGCCGACTTAAGTACAAGAAAACTGAGTCTTCTTACGG
Organism: Schistocerca nitens; assembly: GCF_023898315.1. Lineage (NCBI taxonomy): Eukaryota > Metazoa > Arthropoda > Insecta > Orthoptera > Acrididae > Schistocerca > Schistocerca nitens. The sequence goes on from NW_026045897.1 coordinate 6,716,630, forward strand.
TCTATGCTTTGAGCGTTTCCTGTGTCACCAGTTTTACATTCCGATGCACCTCTGCAGGTTTACTGTATCCCTTGGACCTTCACAGTGACGGTGAAACACAGCAAGTGCTTTGGAATTAAATATAAGAGACACAATGACGTCTTAAGTACAGGAAGACTGAGTCTTCCTACTGTCTATGTTTTGAGCGTTTCCTGTGTAACCAGTTTTACATTCCGATGCAACTCTGCAAGTTTACTGTATCCCTTGGACCCTCACAATGACGATGAAGCACAGAAATTCAATCGGGATGAAATATAAGAGACACAATGCCGACTTAAGTACAGGAAGACTGAGTCTTCCTACTGTCGATGTTTTGAGCGTTTCCTGTGTCACCAGTTTTACATTCCGATGCACCTCTGCAGGTTTACTGTTTACCCTTGGACCTTCCAATTGACGATGAAACACAGAAATTGCAACGGAATTAAATATAAGAGACACAATGCCGACTTAAGTACACGAAGACTGAGTCTTCCTACTCTCTATGTTTTGAGCGTTTCCTGTGTCACCAGTTTTACATTCCGATGCACCTCTGGAAGATTACTGTATCCCTTGGACCTTCACAGTGACGATGAAATACAGAAATTGCATCGGAATTAAATAAAAGAGACACAATGCCGACTTAAGACAGGAAGACTGAGTCTTCCTACTGTCTATGTTTTTTAGAGTTTCCTGTGTCACCAGTTTTGCATTCCGATGCACCTCTGCAGGTTTACTGTATCCCTTGGGCCTTCCCATTGACGATGAAATACAGAAATTGCATCGGATTTAAATATAAGAGACACAATGCCGACTTCAGTACAGCAAGACTGAGTCTTCCCACTGTCTATGTATTGAGCGTTTCCTATGTCACCAGTTTTGCATTCCGATGCTCCTCTGCAGGTTTACTGTTCCCATTGGACCTTCCGATTGACGATGAAACAGAGAAATTGCATCGGAATTAAATATTAGAGTCACAATTCCGACTTAAGAACAGGAAGACTGAGTCATCCTACTGTCTATGTTTTGAGCGTTTCCTGTGTCACCAGTTTTGCATTCCGATGGACATCTGCAGGTTTACTGTATCCCTTGGACCATCACAATGACGATGAAACAGAGAAATTCCTTCGGAATCAAATATAAGAGACACAATGCCGACTTAAGTACAGGAAGACTGAGTCTTCCTACTGTCTATGTTTTGAGCGTTTCCTGTGTCACCAGTTTTACATTCCGATGCACCTCTGCAGGTTTTCTGTTTACCCTTGGATGTTCCTATTGACGATAAAACACAGAAATTGCATCGGAATTAAATATAAGAGACACAACGCCGACTTAAGTGCAAGAAAACTGAGTCTTCTTACGGTCTATGGTTTGAGCGTTTCCTTTGTCAGTAGTTTTACATTCCGATGCACCTCTGCAGGTTTACCTTATCCCTTGGACCCTGACAGTGACGATGAAACACAGCAATTGCTTTGAAATTAAAAATAAGAGACACAATGACGTCTTAAGTACAGGAAGACTGTGTCTTCCTACTGTCTATGATTTGAGCGTTTCCTGTGTCACCAGTTTTACATTCCGATGCACCTCTGCAGGTTTACTGCATCCCTTGGACCTTCACAATGACGATGAAACAGTGAAATTCCATCAGAATTAAATATAAGAGACACAATGCCGACTTAAGTACAGGAAGACTGAGTCTTCCTACTGTCTATGTTTTGAGCGTTTCCTGTGTCACCAGTTTTACATTCCGATGCATCTCTCCATGTTTACTGTATCCATTGGACCTTCCCATTGACGATGAAACACAGAAATTGCATCGGAATGAAATATTAGAGACACAATGACACTTAAGAACAGGAAGACTGAGGCTTCCTCTTCTCTATGCTTTGAGCGTTTCCTGTGTCACCAGTTTTACATTCCGATGCACCTCTGCAGGTTTACTGTATCCCTTGGACCTTCACAATGACGATGAAGCAGAGAAATTCCATCGGAATTTAATATAAGAGACACAATGCCGACTTAAGTACAGCAAGACTGAGTCTTCCTACTGTCTATGTTTTGAGCGTTTCCTGTGTCACCAGTATTACATTCCGATGCACCTCTGCAGGTTTACTGTTTACCCTTGGACCTTCCCATTGACGATGAAACACAGAAATTGCATCGGAATTAAATATAAGAGACACATTGCCGACTTAAGTACAGGAAGACTGAGTCTTCCTACTCTCTATGTTTTGAGCGTTTCCTGTGTCACCAGTTTTACATTACGATGCAGCACTGCAAGTTTACTGTATGCCTTGGACCTTCACAGTGACGATGAAACACAGAAATTGCATCGGAATTAAATAAAAGAGACACAATGCCGACGTAAGGACAGGGAGACTGACTCTTGCTACTGTCTATGTTTTTCAGCGTTTCCTGTGTCACAAGTTTTACATTCCGATGCACCTCTGCAGGTTTACTGTATCCATTGGACCTTCCCATTGACGATGAATCACAGAAATTGGATCGGAATTAAATATTAGAGACACAATGCCGACTTAAGAACAGAAAGACTGAGTCTTCCTACTGTCTATGTTTTGAGCGTTTCCTGTGTCACCAGTTTTACATTCCGATGCTCCTCTGCAGGTTTACTGTTTACCCTTGGACCTTCCCATTGACGATGAAACACTGAAATTGAATCGGAAGTATATATAAGAGACGCAATGCCGACTTAAGTACAGGAAGACTGAGATTTCCTACTGTCTATGTTTTGAGCGTTTCCAGCGTCACCAGTTTTACATTCCGATGCACCTCTGCACGTGTACTGTATCCATTGGAACTTCCCATTGACGATGAAACACAGATATTGCATCGGAATTAAATATAAGAGACACAACGCCGACTTAAGTACAAGAAAACTGAGACTACTTATGGTCTATGTTTTGAGCGATTCCTGTGTCACCAGTTTTACATTCCGACGCACCTCTGAAGGTTTACTGTATCCCTTGGACCTTCCCATTGGTGATGAAACACAGAAATTGCATCGGAATTGAATATAAGAGACAAAATGCCGACTTAAGTACAGGAAGATTTAGTCTTCCTACTGTCTATGTTTTTAGCGTTTCGAGCGTCACCAGTTTTACATTCCGATGCACCTCTGCAGGTTTACTGTACCCATTGGACCTTCCCATTGACGATGAAACAGAGAAATTGCATCGGAATTAAATATTAGAGACACCATTCCGACTTAAGAACAGGAAGACTGAGTCATCCTACTGTCTATGTTTTGAGCGTTTCCTGTGTCACCAGTTTTACATTCTGATACACCTCTGCAGGCTTACTGTATCCGTTGGACCTTCCCATTGACGATGAAACACAGAAATTGCATCGGAATTAAATACAAGAGACACAATGCCGAATTAAGTACAGGAAGACTGAGTCTTCGTACTGTCTATGATTTGAGCGTTTCCTGTGTCACCAGTTTTACATTCCGATGCACTTCTCCAGGTTTACTGTATCCATTGGAACTTCCCATTGACGATGAAACACAGAAATTGCATCGGAACTAAATATTAGAGACACAACGCCGACTTAAGTACAAGAAAACTGAGTCTTCTTACGGTCTATGCTTTGAGCGTTTCCTGTGTCACCAGTTTTACATTCCGATGCACCTCTGCAGGTTTACTGTATCCCTTGGACCTTCACAGTGACGGTGAAACACAGCAAGTGCTTTGGAATTAAATATAAGAGACACAATGACGTCTTAAGTACAGGAAGACTGAGTCTTCCTACTGTCTATGTTTTGAGCGTTTCCTGTGTAACCAGTTTTACATTCCGATGCAACTCTGCAAGTTTACTGTATCCCTTGGACCCTCACAATGACGATGAAGCACAGAAATTCAATCGGGATGAAATATAAGAGACACAATGCCGACTTAAGTACAGGAAGACTGAGTCTTCCTACTGTCGATGTTTTGAGCGTTTCCTGTGTCACCAGTTTTACATTCCGATGCACCTCTGCAGGTTTACTGTTTACCCTTGGACCTTCCAATTGACGATGAAACACAGAAATTGCAACGGAATTAAATATAAGAGACACAATGCCGACTTAAGTACACGAAGACTGAGTCTTCCTACTCTCTATGTTTTGAGCGTTTCCTGTGTCACCAGTTTTACATTCCGATGCACCTCTGGAAGATTACTGTATCCCTTGGATCTTCACAGTGACGATGAAATACAGAAATTGCATCGGAATTAAATAAAAGAGACACAATGCCGACTTAAGACAGGAAGACTGAGTCTTCCTACTGTCTATGTTTTTTAGAGTTTCCTGTGTCACCAGTTTTGCATTCCGATGCACCTCTGCAGGTTTACTGTATCCCTTGGGCCTTCCCATTGACGATGAAATACAGAAATTGCATCGGATTTAAATATAAGAGACACAATGCCGACTTCAGTACAGCAAGACTGAGTCTTCCTACTGTCTATGTATTGAGCGTTTCCTATGTCACCAGTTTTGCATTCCGATGCTCCTCTGCAGGTTTACTGTTCCCATTGGACCTTCCGATTGACGATGAAACAGAGAAATTGCATCGGAATTAAATATTAGAGTCACAATTCCGACTTAAGAACAGGAAGACTGAGTCATCCTACTGTCTATGTTTTGAGCGTTTCCTGTGTCACCAGTTTTGCATTCCGATGGACATCTGCAGGTTTACTGTATCCCTTGGACCATCACAATGACGATGAAACAGAGAAATTCCTTCGGAATCAAATATAAGAGACACAATGCCGACTTAAGTACAGGAAGACTGAGTCTTCCTACTGTCTATGTTTTGAGCGTTTTCTGTGTCACCAGTTTTACATTCCGATGCACCTCTGCAGGTTTACTGTTTACCCTTGGATGTTCCTATTGACGATAAAACACAGAAATTGCATCGGAATTAAATATAAGAGACACAATGCCGACTTAAGAACAGGAAAACTGAGTCATCCTACTGTCTATGTTTTGAGCGTTTCCTGTGTCACCAGTTTTATATTCCGATGCACCTTTGCAGGTTTACTGATTCCATTGGACCTTCCCATTGACGATGAAACACAGAAATTGCATCGGAATTAAATATAAGAGACACAACGCCGACTTAAGTGCAAGAAAACTGAGTCTTCTTACGGTCTATGGTTTGAGCGTTTCCTTTGTCAGCAGTTTTACATTCCGATGCACCTCTGCAGGTTTATCTTATCCCTTGGACCCTGACAGTGACGATGAAACACAGCAATTGCTTTGAAATTAAAAATAAGAGACACAATGACGTCTTAAGTACAGGAAGACTGTGTCTTCCTACTGTCTATGATTTGAGCGTTTCCTGTGTCACCAGTTTTACATTCCGATGCACCTCTGCAGGTTTACTGCATCCCTTGGACCTTCACAATGACGATGAAACAGTGAAATTCCATCAGAATTAAATATAAGAGACACAATGCCGACTTAAGTACAGGAAGACTGAGTCTTCCTACTGTCTATGTTTTGAGCGTTTCCTGTGTCACCAGTTTTACATTCCGATGCATCTCTCCATGTTTACTGTATCCATTGGACCTTCCCATTGACGATGAAACACAGAAATTGCATCGGAATGAAATATTAGAGACACAATGACACTTAAGAACAGGAAGACTGAGGCTTCCTCTTCTCTATGCTTTGAGCGTTTCCTGTGTCACCAGTTTTACATTCCGATGCACCTCTGCAGGTTTACTGTATCCCTTGGACCTTCACAATGACGATGAAGCAGAGAAATTACATCGGAATTTAATATAAGAGACACAATGCCGACTTAAGTACAGCAAGACTGAGTCTTCCTACTGTCTATGTTTTGAGCGTTTCCTGTGTCACCAGTATTACATTCCGATGCACCTCTGCAGGTTTACTGTTTACCCTTGGACCTTCCCATTGACGATGAAACACAGAAATTGCATCGGAATTAAATATAAGAGACACATTGCCGACTTAAGTACAGGAAGACTGAGTCTTCCTACTCTCTATGTTTTGAGCGTTTCCTGTGTCACCAGTTTTACATTACGATGCAGCACTGCAAGTTTACTGTATGCCTTGGACCTTCACAGTGACGATGAAACACAGAAATTGCATCGGAATTAAATAAAAGAGACACAATGCCGACGTAAGGACAGGGAGACTGACTCTTGCTACTGTCTATGTTTTTCAGCGTTTCCTGTGTCACAAGTTTTACATTCCGATGCACCTCTGCAGGTTTACTGTATCCATTGGACCTTCCCATTGACGATGAATCACAGAAATTGGATCGGAATTAAATATTAGAGACACAATGCCGACTTAAGAACAGAAAGACTGAGTCTTCCTACTGTCTATGTTTTGAGCGTTTCCTGTGTCACCAGTTTTACATTCCGATGCTCCTCTGCAGGTTTACTGTTTACCCTTGGACCTTCCCATTGACGATGAAACACTGAAATTGAATCGGAAGTATATATAAGAGACGCAATGCCGACTTAAGTACAGGAAGACTGAGATTTCCTACTGTCTATGTTTTGAGCGTTTCCAGCGTCACCAGTTTTACATTCCGATGCACCTCTGCACGTGTACTGTATCCATTGGAACTTCCCATTGACGATGAAACACAGATATTGCATCGGAATTAAATATAAGAGACACAACGCCGACTTAAGTACAAGAAAACTGAGACTACTTATGGTCTATGTTTTGAGCGATTCCTGTGTCACCAGTTTTACATTCCGACGCACCTCTGAAGGTTTACTGTATCCCTTGGACCTTCCCATTGGTGATGAAACACAGAAATTGCATCGGAATTGAATATAAGAGACAAAATGCCGACTTAAGTACAGGAAGATTTAGTCTTCCTACTGTCTATGTTTTTAGCGTTTCGAGCGTCACCAGTTTTACATTCCGATGCACCTCTGCAGGTTTACTGTACCCATTGGACCTTCCCATTGACGATGAAACAGAGAAATTGCATCGGAATTAAATATTAGAGACACCATTCCGACTTAAGAACAGGAAGACTGAGTCATCCTACTGTCTATGTTTTGAGCGTTTCCTGTGTCACCAGTTTTACATTCCGATGCACCTCTGCAGGTTTACTGTATCCATTGGACCTTCCCATTGACGATGAAACACAGAAATTGCATCGGAATTAAATATAAGAGACACAACGCCGACTTAAGTGCAAGAAAACTGAGTCTTCTTACGGTCTATGGTTTGAGCGTTTCCTTTGTCAGCAGTTTTACATTCCGATGCACCTCTGCAGGTTTACCTTTTCCCTTGGACCTTCACAGTGACGATGAAACACAGCAATAGCTTTGAAATTAAAAAAAAGAGACACAATGACGTCTTAAGTACAGGAAGACTGTGTCTTCCTACTGTCTATGTTTTGAGCGTTTCCTGTGTCACCAGTTTTACATTCCGATGCACGTCTGCAGGTTTACTGTATCCCTTGGACCTTCACAATGACGATGAAACAGTGAAATTCCATCGGAATTAAATATAAGAGACACAATGCCAACTTAAGTAGAGGAAGACTGAGTCTTCCTACTGTCTATGTTTTGAGCGTTTCCAGCGTCACCAGTTTTACATTCCGATGCACCTCTGCACGTGTACTGTATCCGTTGGACCTTCCCACTGACGATGAAACACAGAAATTGCATCGGAATTAAATATAAGAGACACAACGCCGACTTAAGTACAAGAAAACTGAGTCATCTTTCGGTCTATGATTTGACCGATTCCTGTGTTACCAGTTTTACATTCCGAAGCACCTCCGCAGGTTTACTGCATCCCTTCGACCTTCCCATTGACGATAAAGCACAGAATTTGCATCGGAATCAAATATAAGAGACACCTTGCCGACTTAAGTACAGGAAGACTGAGTCTTCCTACTGTCCATGTTTTGAGCGTTTCCTGAATCACCAGTTTTACATTCCGATGCACCTCTACAGGTTTACTGTATCCATTGGACCTTCCCATTGACGATGAATCACAGAAATTGCATCGGAATTAAATATTAGAGACACAATGCCGACTTAAGATTAAAAAGACTGAGTCTTCCTACTGTCTATGATTTGAGCGTTTCCTGTGTCACCAGTTTCACATTCCGATGCACCTCTGCAGGTTTACTGTTTACCCTTGGACCTTCCCATTGACGATGAAACACAGAAATTGAATCGGAATTAGATATAAGAGACACAATGCCGACTTAAGTATAGGAAGACTGAGATTTCCCACTGTCTATGTTTTGAGCGTTTCCTGTGCCACCAGTTTTACATTCCGATGCACCTCTGCAAGTTTACTGTATCCCTTGGACCTACACAGTGACGATGTAACACAGAAATTGCATCGGAATTAAATATAAGAGACACAATGCCGTCATAAGAACAGGAAGACTGAGTCTTCCTACTGTCTATGTTTTGAGCGTTTCCTGTGTCAGCAGTTTTACATTCCGATGCACCTCTGCAGGTTTACTGTATCCCTTGGGCCTTCCCATTGACGATGAAACACAGAAATTGCATCGGAATTAAATATAAGAGACACAACGCCGACAAAAGTTCAAGAAAACTGAGTCTTCTTACGGTCTATGTTTTGAGCGTTTCCTGTGTCACCAGTTTTACATTCCGATGCACCTCTGCATGTTTACTCTATCCCTTCGACCTTCCCATTGACGATGAAATACAGAAATTGCATCGGAATTAAATATTAGAGACACAATGCCGACTTAAGAACAGGAAGACTGAGTCTTTCTACTGTCTATGTTTTGAGCGTTTCCTGTGTCACCAGTTTTACATTCCGATGTACCTATGCAGGTTTTCTGTATCCCTTTGACCTTCCCATTGACTATGAAACACAGAAATTGCATCGGAATTAAATATAAGAGACACAATGCCGACTTAAGTACAGGAAGACTGAGTCTTAGTACTGTCTATGTTTAGAGCGTTTCCTGTGTCTCCAGTCTTATATTCCGATGCACCTCTGCAGGTTTACTGTATCCCTTGGGCCATCCCATTGACGATGAAACACAGAAATTGCATAGGAATAAAATATAAGAGACACAATGCCTACTTAAGTACAGGAAGACTGAGTCTTCCTACTGTCTATGTTTTGAGCGTTTCCTGAGTCACCAGTTTTACATTCCGATGCACCTCTCCAGGTTTACTGTATTCATTGGACCTTCCCATTGACGATGAAACACAGAAATTGCATCGGAATTAAATATTAGAGACACAATGCCGACTTAAGAACAGGAAGACTGAGTCTTCCTACTGTCTATGTTTTGAGCGTTTCCTGTGTCACCAGATTTACATTCCGATGCACCTCTGCAGGTTTACTGTATCCATTGGACCTTCCCATTGGCGATGAAACACAGAAATTGCATCGGAATTAAATATAAGAGACACAACGCCCACTTCAGTACAAGAAAACTGAGTATTCTTACGGTCGATACTTTGAGCGTTTCCTGTGTCGCCAGTTAGACATTCCGATGCACCTCTGCAGGTTTACTGTATCCATTAGACCTTCACAATGACGATGAAACACAGAACTTGCAACGGAATTAAACATAAGAGACAGAATGCCGACTTAAGTACAGGAAGGCTGAGTCTTAGTACTGTCTACGTTTTGAGCGTTTCCTGCGTCACCAGTTTTACATTCTGATGCACCTCTGCAGGTATTGTATCCCTTGGACCTTCCCATTGACGATGAAACACAGAAATTTCATAGGAATTAAATATAAGAGTTACAATGACGACTTAAGTACAGGAAGACTGGGTCTTCCTCCTGTCTTTGTTTTGAGCGTTTCCTGTGACACCAGTCTTACATTCCGATGCAGCTCTGCAGGTTTACTGTATCCCTTGGACCTTCCCATTGACGATGAAACACAGAGATTTCATCGGAATTAAACGTAAGAGACACAATGCCGACTTAAGTACAGGAAGACAGAGTCTTCGTACTGTCTATGTTCTGAGCGTTTCTTGTGTCACCAGTTTTACATTCCGATGCACCTCTTCTGGTTTACTGTATCCATTGGACCTTCCCATTGGCGATGAAACACAGAAATTGCATCGGAATTAAATATAAGAGTCACAATGCCGACTTAAATACAGGAAGACTGAGTCTTCCTACTGTCTATACTTTGAGCGTTTCCTGTGTCACCGGTTTTGCATTCCGATGCACCTCTGCAGGTTTACTGAATCCCTTGGACCTTCAAATTGACGATGAAACACAGAAATAGCGTCGGAATTAAATATAAGAGACACAATGCCGACTTAAGTACAGGAAGACTGAGTCTTCCTACTGTCTATGTTTTGAGCGTTTCCTGAATCACCAGTTTCACATTCTGATGCAACTTTCCAGGTTTACTGTATCCATTGGACCTTCCCATTGACGATGAAACACAGAAATTGCATCGGAATTAAATATTAGAGACACAATGCCGACTTAAGAACAGGAAGACTGAGTCTTCCTACTGTATATGTTTTGAGCGTTCCCTGTGTCACCTGTTTTACATTCCGATGCACCTCTGCAGGTTTACTGTTTACCCTTGGACCTTCCCATTGACGATGAAACATAGGAATTGCATCGGAATTAAATATATGAGACACAATGCCGACTTAAGTACAGGAAGACTGAGTCTTCGTACTGTCTATGTTTTGAGCGTTTCCTGTGTCAACAGTTTTACAATCAGATGCACCTCTGCAAGTTTACTGTATCCCTTGGCCCTTCACAGTGACGATGAAACACAGAAATTGCATCGGAATTAAATATAAGAGACACAATGCCGTCTTAAGAACAGGAAGACTGAGTCTTCCTACTGACGATGTCTTTTAGCGTTTCCTGTGTCACCAGTTTTACATTCCGATGCACCTCTGCAGGTTTATTGTATCCCTTGGGCCTTCCCATTGACGATGAAACAGAGAAATTGCATCGGATTTAAATACAAGAGACACAATGCCGACTTAAGTACAGGAAGACTGAGTCTACTTACTGTCAATGCTTTGAGCGTTTCCTGGGTGATCAGTTTTGCATTCCGATGCACCATTGCAGGTTTACTGTATCCCTTGGACCTTCCCATTGACGATGAAACAGAGAAATTCAATCGGAATTAAATATAAGAGACACAATGCCGACTTAAATACAGGAAGATTTAGTCTTCCTACTGTCTATGCTTTGAGCGTTTCCAGCGTCACCAGTTTTACATTGCGATGCATCTCTGCAGGTTTACTGTATCCATTGGACTTTCCCATTGACGATGAAACACAGAAATTGCATCGGAATTAAATACAAGAGACACAACGCCGACTTCAGTACAAGAAAACTGAGTCTTCTTACGGTCTATGTTTTGAGCGTTTCCTGTGTCACCAGTTTTACATTCCGATGCACCTCTGCAGGGTTACTGTATCCCTTCTACCTTCCTATTGACGATGAAACACAGAAATTGCTTCGGAATTAAATATTAGAGACACAACGGCGACTTAGGTACAAGAAAACTGAGTATTCTTACGGTCTATGTTTTGAGCGTTTCCTGTGTCACCAGTTTTACATTGCGATGCAACTCTCCAGGTTTACTGTATCCATTGGACCTTCCCATTGACGATGAAACACAGAAATTGCATCGGAATTAAATATTAGAGACACAACGCCGAGTTAAGAACAGAAAGACTGAGTATTCCTACTGTCTATGCTTTGAGCGTTTCCTGTGTCACCAGTTTTAAATTCCGATGCACCTCTGCAGGTTTACTGTATCCCATTGAACTTCCCATTGACGATGAAACACAGAAATTGCATCGGAATAAAATATAAGAGACACGATGCCGACTTAAGTACAGAAAGACTGAGTCTTCCTACTGTCTATGTTGTGAGCGTTTCCTGTGTCACCAGTTTTACATTCCGATGCACTTCTCCAGGTTTACTGTATCCATTGGACGTTCCCATTGACGATGAAACACAGAAATTTAATCGGAATTGAATATAAAAGACATAATGACGTCTTAAGTACAGGAAGACTGAGTCTTCCTATTGTCTATGTTTTGAACGTTTCCTGTGTCGCCAGTTTTACATTCCGATGCACCTCTGCAGGTTTACTGTATCCCTTGGAACTTCCCATTGACGATGAAACACAGAAATTGCATCGGAATAAAATAGAAGAGACACAATGCCGACTTAAGAACAGGAAGACTGAGTCTTCTCACAGTCTATGTTTTTGAGCGTTTCCTGTGTCACCAGTTTTACATTCCCATGCAACTCTGCAGGTTTACTGTACCCATTGGACCTTCCCAATGACGATGAAACACAGAAATTGCATTGCAATTAAATATAAGTGACACAACGCCGACTAAAGTACAATGAAACTGAGTCTTCTTACGGTCGATGCTTTGAGCGTTTCCTGTGTTGCCAGTTTTACATTCCGATGCACGTCTGCAGGTTTACTGTATCCATTGGACCTTCACAGTGACGATGAAACACAGAACTTGCATCGGAATTAAATATAAGAGACAGAATGCCGACTTAAGTACAGGAAGGCTGAGTCTTAGTACTGTCTACGTTTTGAGCGTTTCCTGTATCACCAGTTTTACATTCGGATGCACCTCTGCAGGTATTGTATCCCTTGGACCTTCCGATTGACGATGAAACACAGAAATTGCATGGGAATTAAATATAAGAGTTACAATGACGACTTAAGTACAGGAAGACTCGGTCTTCCTCCTGTCTTTGTTTTGAGCGTTTCCTGTGTCACCAGTCTTACATTCCGATGCACCTCTGCAGGTTTACTGTATCCCTTGGACCTTCCCATTGACCATGAAACACAGAGATTTCATCGGAATTAAACATAAGAGACACAATGCCGACTTAAGTACAGGAAGACAGAGTCTTCGTACTGTCTATGTTCTGAGCGCTTCCTGTGTCACCAGTTTTACATTCCGATGCACCTCTACTGGTTTACTGTATCCATTGGACCTTCCCATTGGCGATGAAACACAGAAATTGCATAAGAATTAAATAAAAGAGACACAATGCCGACTTAAGAACATGAAGACTGAGTCTTCCTACTGTCTATGTTTTGAGCGTTTCCTGTGTCACCAGTTTTACATTCCGATGCACCTCTGCAGGTTTACTGTATCCATTGGACCTTCCCATTGGCGATGAAACACAGAAATTGCATCGAAATTAAATATAAGAGACACAACGCCCACTTCAGTACAAGAAAACTGAGTATTCTTACGGTCGATACTTTGAGCGTTTCCTTTGTCGCCAGTTAGACATTCCGATGCACCTCTGCAGGTTTACTGTATCCATTGGACCTTCACAGTGACGATGAAACACAGAACTTGCAACGGAATTAAATATAAGAGACAGAATGCCGACTTAAGTACAGGAAGGCTGAGTCTTAGTACTGTCTACGTTTTGAGCGTTTCCTGTGTCACCAGTTTTACATTCCGATGCACCTCTGCAGGTATTGTATCCCTTGGACCTTCCCATTGACGATGAAACACAGAAATTGCATAGGAATTAAATATAAGAGTTACAATGACGACTTAAGTACAGGAAGACTGGGTCTTCCTCCTGTCTTTGTTTTGAGCGTTTCCTGTGACACCAGTCTTACATTCCGATGCACCTCTGCAGGTTTACTGTATCCCTTGGACCTTCCCATTGACGATGAAACACAGAGATCTCATCGGAATTAAACATGAGAGACACAATGCCGACTTAAGTACAGGAAGACAGAGTCTTCGTACTGTCTATGTTCTGAGCGTTTCCTGTGTCACCAGTTTTACATTCCGATGCACCTCTACTGGTTTACTGTATCCATTGGACCTTCCCATTGGCGATGAAACACAGAAATTGCATCGGAATTAAATATAAGAGTCACAATGCCGACTTAAATACAGGAAGACTCAGTCTTCCTACTGTCTATACTTTGAGCGTTTCCTGTGTCACCGGTTTTGCATTCCGATGCACCTCTGCAGGTTTAGTGTATCCCTTGGACCTTCCCATTGACGATGAAACACAGAAATAGCTTCGGAATTAAATATAAGAGACACAATGCCGACTTAAGTACAGGAAGACTGAGTCTTCCTACTGTCTATGTTTTGAGCGTTTCCTGAATCACCAGTTTCACATTCTGATGCAACTTTCCAGGTTTACTGTATCCATTGGACCTTCCCATTGACGATGAAACACAGAAATTGCATCGGAATTAAATATTAGAGACACAATGCCGACTTAAGAACAGGAAGACTGAGTCTTCCTACTGTATATGTTTTGAGCGTTCCCTGTGTCACCTGTTTTACATTCCGATGCACCTCTGCAGATTTACTGTTTACCCTTGGACCTTCCCATTGACGAAGAAACATAGAAATTGCATCGGAATTAAATATAAGAGACACAATGCCGACTTAAGTACAGGAAGACTGAGTCTTCGTACTGTCTATGTTTTGAGCGTTTCCTGTGTCAACAGTTTTACAATCAGATGCACCTCTGCAGGTTTTCTGTATCCCTTGGACCTTCCCATTGACGTTGAAACACAGAAATTGCATCGGAATTAAATATAAGAGACACAATGCCGACTTAAGTACAGGAAGACTGAGTCTTAGTACTGTCTATGTTTAGAGCGTTTCCTGTGTCTCCAGTCTTACATTCCGATGCACTTCTGCAGGTTTACTGTATCCCTTGGACCATCCCATTGACGATGAAACACAGAAATTGCATCGAAATAAAATATAAGAGACACAATGCCGACTTAAGTACAGGAAGACTGAGTCTTCCTACTGTCTATGTTTTGAGCGTTTCCTGTGTCACCAGTTTTACATTCCGATGCACCTCTCCAGGTTTACTGTATCCATTGGACCTTCCCATTGACGATGAAACACAGAAATTGCATCGGAATTAAATATTAGAGACACAATGCCGACATAAGTACGGGAAGACTGAGTCTTCCTACTGTCTATGTTTTGAGCGTTTCCTGTGTCACCAGATTTACATTCCGACGCACCTCTGCAGGTTTACTGTATCCATTGGACCTTCCCATTGGCGATGAAACACAGAAATGGCATCGAAATTAAATATAAGAGACACAACGCCCACTTCAGTACAAGAAAACTGAGTATTCTTACTGTCGATGCTTTGAGCGTTTCCTGTGTCGCCAGTTTTACATTCCGATGCACCTCTGCAGGTTTACTGTATCCATTGGACCTTCACAGTGACGATGAAACACAGAACTTGCATCGGAATTAAATATAAGAGACAGAATGCCGACTTAAGTACAGGAAGGCTGAGTCTTAGTACTGTCTACGTTTTGAGCGTTTCCTGTATCACCAGTTTTACATTCCGATGCACCTCTGCAGGTATTGTATCCCTTGGACCTTCCGATTGACGATGAAACACAGAAATTGCATGGGAATTAAATGTAAGAGTTACAATGACGACTTAAGTACAGGAAGACTCGGTCTTCCTCCTGTCTTTGTTTTGAGCGTTTCCTGTGTCACCAGTCTTACATTCCGATGCACCTCTGCAGGTTTACTGTATCCCTTGGACCTTCCCATTGACCATGAAACACAGAGATTTCATGGGAATTAAACATAAGAGACACAATGCCGACTTAAGTACAGGAAGACAGAGTCTTCGTACTGTCTATGTTCTGAGCGTTTCCTGTGTCACCAGTTTTACATTCCGATGCACCTCTACTGGTTTACTGTATACATTGGACCTTCCCATTGGCGATGAAACACATAAATTGCATCGGAATTAAATAAAACAGACACAATGCCGACTTAAGAACATGAAGACTGAGTCTTCCTACTGTCTATGTTGTTTAGCGTTTCCTGTGTCACCAGTTTTACATTCCGATGCACCTCTGCAGGTTTACTGTATCCATTGGACCTTCCTATTGGCGATGAAACACAGAAATTGCATCGGAATTAAATATAAGAGACACAACGCCCACTTCAGTACAAGGAAACTGAGTATTCTTACGGTCGATACTTTGAGCGTTTCCTGTGTCGCCAGTTAGACATTCCGATGCACCTCTGCAGGTTTACTGTATCCATTGGACCTTCACAGTGACGATGAAACACAGAACTTGCAACGGAATTAAATATAAGAGACAGAATGCCGACTTAAGTACAGGAAGGCTGAGTCTTAGTACTGTCTACGTTTTGAGCGTTTCCTGTGTCACGAGTTTTACATTCCGATGCACCTCTGCAGGTATTGTATCCCTTGGACCTTCCCATTGACGATGAAACACAGAAATTGCATAGGAATTAAATATAAGAGTTACAATGACGACTTAAGTACAGGAAGACTGGGTCTTCCTCCTGTCTTTGTTTTGAGCGTTTCCTGTGACACCAGTCTTACATTCCGATGCACCTCTGCAGGTTTACTGTATCCCTTGGACCTTCCCATTGACGATCAAACACAGAGATTTCATCGGAATTAAACATAAGAGACACAATGCCGACTTAAGTACAGGAAGACAGAGTCTTCGTACTGTCTATGTTCTGAGCGTTTCCTGTGTCACCAGTTTTACATTCCGATGCACCTCTACTGGTTTACTGTATCCATTGGACCTTCCCATTGGCGATGAAACACAGAAAGTGCATCGGAATTAAATATAAGAGTCACAATGCCGACTTAAATACAGGAAGACTGAGTCTTCTTACTGTCTATACTTTGAGCGTTTCCTGTGTCACCGGTTTTGCATTCCGATGCACCTCTGCAGGTTTACTGTATCCCTTGGACCTTCCCATTGACGATGAAACACAGAAATAGCTTCGGAATTAAATATAAGAGACACAATGCCGACTTAAGTACAGGAAGACTGAGTCTTCCTACTGTCTATGTTTTGAGCGTTTCCTGAATCACCAGTTTCACATTCTGATGCAACTTTCCAGGTTTACTGTATCCATTGGACCTTCCCATTGACGATGAAACACAGAAATTGCATCGGAATTAAATATTAGAGACACAATGCCGACTTAAGAACAGGAAGACTGAGTCTTCCTACTGTATATGTTTTGAGCGATCCCTGTGTCACCTGCTTTACATTCCGATGCACCTCTGCAGGTTTACTGTTTACCCTTGGACCTTCCCATTGACGATGAAGCATAGAAATTGCATCGGAATTAAATATAAGAGACACAATGCCGACTTAAGTACAGGAAGACTGAGTCTTTGTACTGTCTATGTTTTGAGCGTTTCCTGTGTCAACAGTTTTACAATCAGATGCACCTCTGCAAGTTTACTGTATCCCTTGGCCTTCACTGTGACGATGAAACACAGAAATTGCATCGGAATTAAATATAAGCGACACAATGCCGTCTTAGGAACAGGAAGACTGAGTCTTCCTACTGACGATGTTTTTTAGCGTTTCCTGTGTCACCAGTTTTACATTCAGATGCACCTCTGCAGGTTTACTGTATCCCTTGGGCCTTCCCATTGACGATGAAACAGAGAAATTGCATCGGATTTAAATATAAGAGACACAATGCCGACTTAAGTACAGGAAGACTGAGTCTACTTACTGTCTATGCTTTGAGCGTTTCCTGGGTGATCAGTTTTGCATTCCGATGCACCATTGCAGGTTTAATGTATCCCTTGGACCTTCCCATTGACGATGAAACAGAGAAATTCAATCGGAATTAAATATAAGAGACACAATGCCGACTTAAATACAGGAAGACTGAGTCTTCCTACTGTCTATACTTTGAGCGTTTCCTGTGTCACCGGTTTTGCATTCCGATGCACCTCTGCAGGTTTACTGTATCCCTTGGACCTTCCCATTGACGATGAAACACAGAAATAGCTTCGGAATTAAATATAAGAGACACAATGCCGACTTAAGTGCAGGAAGACTGAGTCTTCCTACTGTCTATGTTTTGAGCGTTTCCTGAATAACCAGTTTCACATTCTGATGCAACTTTCCAGGTTTACTGTATCCATTGGACCTTCCCATTGACGATGAAACACAGAAATTGCATCGGAATTAAATATTAGAGACACAATGCCAACTTAAGAACAGGAAGACTGAGTCTTCCTACTGTATATGTTTTGAGCGTTCCCTGTGTCACCTGTTTTACATTCCGATGCACCTCTGCAGGTTTACTGTTTACCCTTTTACCTTCCCATTGACGATGAAACATAGAAATTGCATCGGAATTAAATATAAGAGACACAATGCCGACTTAAGTACAGGAAGACTGAGTCTTCGTACTGTCTATGTTTTGAGCGTTTCCTGTGTCAACAGTTTTACAATCAGATGCACCTCTGCAAGTTTACTGTATCCCTTGGCCCTTCACAGTGACGATGAAACACAGAAATTGCATCGGAATTAAATATAAGAGACACAACGCCGACTTAAGTACAAGAAAACTGAGTCTCCTTACGGTCTATGTTTTGAGCGTTTCCTGTGTCACCAGTTTTACATTCCGATGCACCTCTTCAGGTTTACTGTATCCCTTCGACCTTCCCATTGACGATGAAATACAGAAATTGCATCGGAATTAAATATTAGAGACACAATGCCGACTTAAGAACAGGAAGACTGAGTCTTCCTACTGTCTATGTTTAGAGCGTTTCCTGTGTCACAAGTTTTACATTCCGATGTACCTATGCAGGTTTTCTGTATCCCTTGGACCTTCCCATTGACGTTGAAACACATAAATTGCATCGGAATTAAATATAAGCGACACAATGCCGACTTAAGTACAGGAAGACTGAGTCTTAGTACTGTCTATGTTTAGAGCGTTTCCTGTGTCTCCAGTCTTACATTCCGATGCACTTCTGCAGGTTTACTGTATCCCTTGGACCATCCCATTGACGATGAAACACAGAAATTGCATCGGAATAAAATATAAGAGACACAATGCCGACTTAAGTACAGGAAGACTGAGTCTTCCTACTGTCTATGTTTTGAGCGTTTCCTGTGTTACCAGATTTACATTCCGACGCACCTCTGCAGGTTTACTGTATCCATTGGACCTTCCCATTGGCGATGAAACACAGAAATTGCATCGGAATTAAATATAAGAGACACAACGCCCACTTCAGTACAAGAAAACTGAGTATTCTTACGGTCGATGCTTTGAGCGTTTCCTGTGTCGCCAGTTTTACATTCCGATGCACCTCTGCAGGTTTACTGTATCCATTGGACCTTCACAGTGACGATGAAACACAGAACTTGCATCGGAATTAAATATAAGAGACAGAATGCCGACTTAAGTACAGGAAGGCTGAGTCTTAGTACTGTCTACGTTTTGAGCGTTTCCTGTATCACCAGTTTTACATTCCGATGCACCTCTGCAGGTATTGTATCCCTTGGACCTTCCGATTTACGATGAAACACAGAAATTGCATGGGAATTAAATATAAGAGTTACAATGACGACTTAAGTACAGGAAGACTCGGTCTTCCTCCTGTCTTTGTTTTGAGCGTTTCCTGTGTCACCAGTCTTACATTCCGATGCACCTCTGCAGGTTTACTGTATCCCTTGGACCTTCCCATTGACCATGAAAGACAGAGATTTCATCGGAATTAAACATTAGAGACACAATGCCGACTTAAGTACAGGAAGACAGAGTCTTCGTACTGTCTATGTTCTGAGCGTTTCCTGTGTCACCAGTTTTACATTCCGATGCACCTCTACTGGTTTACTGTATACATTGGACCTTCCCATTGGCGATGAAACACAGAAATTGCATCGGAATAAAATATAAGAGACACAATGCCTACTTAAGTACAGGAAGACTGAGTCTTCCTACTGTCTATGTTTTGAGCGTTTCCTGTGTCACCAGTTTTACATTCCGATGCACCTCTGCAGGTTTACTGTATCCATTGGACCTTCCCATTGGCGATGTAACACAGAAATTGCATCGGAATTAAATATAAGAGACACAATGCCGTCATAAGAACAGGAAGACTGAGTCTTCCTACTGTCTATGTTTTGAGCGTTTCCTGTGTCAGCAGTTTTACATTCCGATGCACCTCTGCAGGTTTACTGTATCCCTTGGGCCTTCCCATTGACGATGAAACACAGAAATTGCATCGGAATTAAATATAAGAGACACAACGCCGAATTAAGTACAGGAAGACTGAGTCTTCTCACAGTCTATGTTTTTGAGCGTTTCCTGTGTCACCAGTTTTACATTCCCATGCAACTCTGCAGGTTTACTGTACCCATTGGACCTTCAAAATGACGATGAAACACAAATATTGCATTGCAATTAAACATAACAGACACAACGCCGACAAAAGTTCAAGGAAACTGAGTCTTCTTACGGTCTATGTTTTGAGCGTTTCCTGTGTTACTAGTTTTACATTCCGATACACGTCTGCAGGTTTACTGTATCCCTTGGTCCTTCCCATTGACGATGAAACACAGAAATTGCATCGGAATTAAATATAAGAGACACAACGCTGACTTAAGTACAAGAAAACTGAGTCTTCTTACGGTCTATGTTTTGAGCGTTTCCTGTGTCACCAGTTTTACATTCCGATGCACCTCTGCAGGTTTACTCTATCCCTTCGACCTTCCCATTGACGATGAAATACAGAAAGTGCATCGGAATTAAATATTAGAGACACAATGCCGACTTAAGAACAGGAAGACTGAGTCTTCCTACTGTCTATGTTTTGAGTGTTTCCTGTGTCACCAGTTTTACATTCCGATGTACCTATGCAGGTTTTCTGTATCCCTTGGACCTTCCCATTGACGATGAAACACAGAAATTGCATCGGAATTAAATATAAGAGACACAATGCCGACTTAAGTACAGGAAGACTGAGTCTTAGTACTGTCTATGTTTAGAGCGTTTCCTGTGTCTCCAGTCTTATATTCCGATGCACCTCTGCATGTTTACTGTATCCCTTGGACCATCCCATTGACGATGAAACACAGAAATTGCATCGGAATAAAATATAAGAGACACAATGCCTACTTAAGTACAGGAAGACTGAGTCTTCCTACTGTCTATGTTTTGAGCGTTTCCTGTGTCACCAGTTTTACATTCCGATGCACCTCTGCAGGTTTACTGTATCCATTGGACCTTCCCATTGGCGATGAAACACAGAAATTGCATCGGAATTAAATATAAGAGACACAACGCCCACTTCAGTACAAGGAAACTGAGTATTCTTACGGTCGATACTTCGAGCGTTTCCTGTGTCGCCAGTTAGACATTCCGATGCACCTCTGCAGGTTTACTGTATCCATTGGACCTTCACAGTGACGATGAAACACAGAACTTGCAACGGAATTAAATATAAGAGACAGAATGCCGACTTAAGTACAGGAAGGCTGAGTCTTAGTACTGTCTACGTTTTGAGCGTTTCCTGTGTCACCAGTTTTACATTCCGATGCACCTCTGCAGGTATTGTATCCCTTGGACCTTCCCATTGACGATGAAACACAGAAATTGCATAGGAATTAAATATAAGAGTTACAATGACGACTTAAGTACAGGAAGACTGGGTCTTCCTCCTGTCTTTGTTTTGAGCGTTTCCTGTGACACCAGTCTTACATTCCGATGCACCTCTGCAGGTTTACTGTATCCCTTGGACCTTCCCATTGACGATGAAACACAGAGATTTCATCGGAATTAAACATAGGAGACACAATGCCGACTTAAGTACAGGAAGACAGAGTCTTCGTACTGTCTATGTTCTGAGCGTTTCCTGTGTCACCAGTTTTACATTCCGATGCACCTCTACTGGTTTACTGTATCCATTGGACCTTCCCATTGGCGATGAAACACAGAAAGTGCATCGGAATTAAATATAAGAGTCACAATGCCGACTTAAATACAGGAAGACTGAGTCTTCCTACTGTCTATACTTTGAGCGTTTCCTGTGTCACCGGTTTTGCATTCCGATGCACCTCTGCAGGTTTACTGTATCCCTTGGACCTTCCCATTGACGATGAAACACAGAAATAGCTTCGGAATTAAATATAAGAGACACAATGCCGACTTAAGTACAGGAAGACTGAGTCTTCCTACTGTCTATGTTTTGAGCGTTTCCTGAATCACCAGTTTCACATTCTGATGCAACTTTCCAGGTTTACTGTATCCATTGGACCTTCCCATTGACGATGAAACACAGAAATTGCATTGGAATTAAATATTAGAGACACAATGCCAACTTAAGAACAGGAAGACTGAGTCTTCCTACTGTATATGTTTTGAGCGTTCCCTGTGTCACCTGTTTTACATTCCGATGCACCTCTGCAGGTTTACTGTTTACCCTTTTACCTTCCCATTGACGATGAAACATAGAAATTGCATCGGAATTAAATATAAGAGACACAGTGCCGACTTAAGTACAGGAAGACTGAGTCTTCGTACTGTCTATGATTTGAGCGTTTCCTGTGTCAACAGTTTTACAATCAGATGCACCTCTGCAAGTTTACTGTATCCCTTGGCCCTTCACAGTGACGATGAAACACAGAAATTGCATCGGAATTAAATATAAGAGACACAACGCCGACTTAAGTACAAGAAAACTGAGTCTCCTTACGGTCTATGTTTTGAGCGTTTCCTGTGTCACCAGTTTTACATTCCGATGCACCTCTTCAGGTTTACTGTATCCCTTCGACCTTCCCATTGACGATGAAATACAGAAATTGCATCGGAATTAAATATTAGAGACACAATGCCGACTTAAGAACAGGAAGACTGAGTCTTCCTACTGTCTATGTTTAGAGCGTTTCCTGTGTCACCAGTTTTACATTCCGATGTACCTATGCAGGTTTTCTGTATCCCTTGGACATTCCCATTGACGTTGAAACACATAAATTGCATCGAATTAAATATAAGAGACACAATGCCGACTTAAGTACAGGAAGACTGAGTCTTAGTACTGTCTATGTTTAGAGCGTTTCCTGTGACTCCAGTCTTACATTCCGATGCACTTCTGCAGGTTTACTGTATCCCTTGGACCATCCCATTGACGATGAAACACAGAAATTGCATCGGAATAAAATATAAGAGACACAATGCCGACTTAAGTACAGGAAGACTGAGTCTTCCTACTGTCTATGTTTAGAGCGTTTCCTGTGTCACCAGTTTTACATTCCGATGTACCTATGCAGGTTTTCTGTATCCCTTGGACCTTCCCATTGACGTTGAAACACATAAATTGCATCGGAATTAAATATAAGAGACACAATGCCGACTTAAGTACAGGAAGACTGAGTCTTCCTACTGTCTATGTTTTGAGCGTTTCCTGTGTCACCAGATTTACATTCCGACGCACCTCTGCAGGTTTACTGTATCCATTGGACCTTCCCATTGGCGATGAAACACAGAAATTGCATCGGAATTAAATATAAGAGACACAACGCCCACTTCAGTACAAGAAAACTGAGTATTGTTACGGTCGATGCTTTGAGCGTTTCCTGTGTCGCCAGTTTTACATTCCGATGCACCTCTGCAGGTATACTGTATCCATTGGACCTTCACAGTGACGATGAAACACAGAACTTGCATCGGAATTAAATATAAGAGACAGAATGCCGACTTAAGTACAGGAAGGCTGAGTCTTAGTACTGTCTACGTTTTGAGCGTTTCCTGTATCACCAGTTTTACATTCCGATGCACCTCTGCAGGTTTACTGTATCCCTTGGACCTTCCCATTGACCATGAAAGACAGAGATTTCATCGGAATTAAACATAAGAGACACAATGCCGACTTAAGTACAGGAAGACAGAGTCTTCGTACTGTCTATGTTCTGAGCGTTTCCTGTGTCACCAGTTTTACATTCCGATGCACCTCTACTGGTTTACTGTATACATTGGACCTTCCCATTGGCGATGAAACACAGAAATTGCATCGGAATAAAATATAAGAGACACAATGCCTACTTAAGTACAGGAAGACTGAGTCTTCCTACTGTCTATGTTTTGAGCGTTTCCTGTGTCACCAGTTTTACATTCCGATGCACCTCTGCAGGCTTACTGTATCCATTGGACCTTCCCATTGGCGATGTAACACAGAAATTGCATCGGAATTAAATATAAGAGACACAATGCCGTCATAAGAACAGGAAGACTGAGTCTTCCTACTGTCTATGTTTTGAGCGTTTCCTGTGTCAGCAGTTTTACATTCCGATGCACCTCTGCAGGTTTACTGTATCCCTTGGGCCTTCCCATTGACGATGAAACACAGAAATTGCATCGGAATTAAATATAAGAGACACAACGCCGAATTAGGTACAGGAAGACTGAGTCTTCTCACAGTCTATGTTTTTGAGCGTTTCCTGTGTCACCAGTTTTACATTCCCATGCAACTCTGCAGGTTTACTGTACCCATTGGACCTTCAAAATGACGATGAAACACAAATATTGCATTGCAATTAAACATAACAGACACAACGCCGACAAAAGTTCAAGGAAACTGAGTCTTCTTACGGTCTATGTTTCGAGCGTTTCCTGTGTCACTAGTTTTACATTCCGATACACGTCTGCAGGTTTACTGTATCCCTTGGTCCTTCCCATTGACGATGAAACACAGAAATTGCATCGGAATTAAATATAAGAGACACAACGCTGACTTAAGTACAAGAAAACTGAGTCTTCTTACGGTCTATGTTTTGAGCGTTTCCTGTGTCACCAGTTTTACATTCCGATGTACCTATGCAGGTTTTCTATATCCCTTGGACCTTCCCATTGACGATGAAACACAGAAATTGCATCGGAATTAAATATAAGAGACACAATGCCGACTTAAGTACAGGAAGACTGAGTCTTAGTACTGTCTATGTTTAGAGCGTTTCCTGTGTCTCCAGTCTTATATTCCGATGCACCTCTGCATGTTTACTGTATCCCTTGGACCATCCCATTGACGATGAAACACAGAAATTGCATCGGAATAAAATATAAGAGACACAATGCCTACTTAAGTACAGGAAGACTGAGTCTTCCTACTGTCTATGTTTTGAGCGTTTCCTGTGTCACCAGTTTTACATTCCGATGCACCTCTGCAGGTTTACTGTATCCATTTGACCTTCCCATTGGCGATGAAACACAGAAATTGCATCGGAATTAAATATAAGAGACACAACGCCCACTTCAGTACAAGGAAACTGAGTATTCTTACGGTCGATACTTCGAGCGTTTCCTGTGTCGCCAGTTAGAGATTCCGATGCACCTCTGCAGGTTTGCTGTATCCATTGGACCTTCACAGTGACGATGAAACACAGAACTTGCAACGGAATTAAATATAAGAGACAGAATACCGACTTAAGTACAGGAAGGCTGAGTCTTAGTACTGTCTACGTTTTGAGCGTTTCCTGTGTCACCAGTTTTACATTCCGATGCACCTCTGCAGGTATTGTATCCCTTGGACCTTCCCATTGACGATGAAACACAGAAATTGCATAGGAATTAAATATAAGAGTTACAATGACGACTTAAGTACAGGAAGACTGGGTCTTCCTCCTGTCTTTGTTTTGAGCGTTTCCTGTGACACCAGTCTTACATTCCGATGCACCTCTGCAGGTTTACTGTATCCCTTGGACCTTCCCATTGACGATGAAACACAGAGATTTCATCGGAATTAAACATAAGAGACACAATGCCGACTTAAGTACAGGAAGACAGAGTCTTCGTACTGTCTATGTTCTGAGCGTTTCCTGTGTCACCAGTTTTACATTCCGATGCACCTCTACTGGTTTACTGTATCCATTGGACCTTCCCATTGGCGATGAAACACAGAAAGTGCATCGGAATTAAATATAAGAGTCACAATGCCGACTTAAATACAGGAAGACTGAGTCTTCCTACTGTCTATACTTTGAGCGTTTCCTGTGTCACCGGTTTTGCATTCCGATGCACCTCTGCAGGTTTACTGTATCCCTTGGACCTTCCCATTGACGATGAAACACAGAAATAGCTTCGGAATTAAATATAAGAGACACAGTGCCGACTTAAGTACAGGAAGACTGAGTCTTCCTACTGTCTATGTTTTGAGCGTTTACTGAATCACCAGTTTCACATTCTGATGCAACTTTCCAGGTTTACTGTATCCATTGGACCTTCCCATTGACGATGAAACACAGAAATTGCATCGGAATTAAATATTAGAGACACAATGCCGACTTAAGAACAGGAAGACTGAGTCTTCCTACTGTATATGTTTTGAGCGTTCCCTGTGTCACCTGTTTTACATTCCGATGCACCTCTGCAGGTTTACTGTTTACCCTTGGACCTTCCCATTGACGATGAAACATAGAAATTGCATCGGAATTAAATATAAGAGACACAATGCCGACTTAAGTACAGGAAGACTGAGTCTTTGTACTGTCTATGTTTTGAGCGTTTCCTGTGTCAACAGTTTTACAATCAGATGCACCTCTGCAAGTTTACTGTATCCCTTGGCCCTTCACAGTGACGATGAAACACAGAAATTGCATCGGAATTAAATATAAGAGACACAATGCCGTCTTAAGAACAGGAAGACTGAGTCTTCCTACTGACGATGTTTTTTAGCGTTTCCTGTGTCACCAGTTTTACATTCAGATGCACCTCTGCAGGTTTACTGTATCCCTTGGGCCTTCCCATTGACGATGAAACAGAGAAATTGCATCGGATTTAAATATAAGAGACACAATGCCGACTTAAGTACAGGAAGACTGAGTCTACTTACTGTCTATGCTTTGAGCGTTTCCTGGGTGATCAGTTTTGCATTCCGATGCACCATTGCCGGTTTACTGTATCCCTTGGACCTTCCCATTGACGATGAAACAGAGAAATTCAATCGGAATTAAATATAAGAGACACAATGCCGACTTAAATACAGGGAGACTGAGTCTTCCTACTGTCTATACTTTGAGCGTTTCCTGTGTCACCGGTTTTGCATTCCGATGCACCTCTGCAGGTTTACTGTATCCCTTGGACCTTCCCATTGACGATGAAACACAGAAATAGCTTCGGAATTAAACATAAGAGACACAATGCCGACTTAAGTACAGGAAGACTGAGTCTTCCTACTGTCTATGCTTTGAGCGTTTCCTGAATCACCAGTTTCACATTCTGATGGAACTTTCCAGGTTTACTGTATCAATTGGACCTTCCCATTGACGATGAAACACAGAAATTGCATTGGAATTAAATATTAGAGACACAATGCCAACTTAAGAACAGGAAGACTGAGTCTTCCTACTGTATATGTTTTGAGCGTTCCCTGTGTCACCTGTTTTACATTCCGATGCACCTCTGCAGGTTTACTGTTTACCCTTTTACCTTCCCATTGACGATGAAACATAGAAATTGCATCGGAATTAAATATAAGAGACACAATGCCGACTTAAGTACAGGAAGACTGAGTCTTCGTACTGTCTATGTTTTGAGCGTTTCCTGTGTCAACAGTTTTACAATCAGATGCACCTCTGCAAGTTTACTGTATCCCTTGGCCCTTCACAGTGACGATGAAACACAGAAATTGCATCGGAATTAAATATAAGAGACACAACGCCGACTTAAGTACAAGAAAACTGAGTCTCCTTACGGTCTATGTTTTGAGCGTTTCCTGTGTCACCAGTTTTACATTCCGATGCACCTCTTCAGGTTTACTGTATCCCTTCGACCTTCCCATTGACGATGAAATACAGAAATTGCATCGGAATTAAATATTAGAGACACAATGCCGACTTAAGAACAGGAAGACTGAGTCTTCCTTCTGTCTATGTTTTGAGCGTTTCCTGTATCACCAGTTATACGATCCGATGCACCTCTGCAGGTTTACTGTATCCCTTGGACCTTCACAGTGATGATGAATCACAGCAATTGCTTTGGAATTAAATATAAGAGACACAATGTCGTCTTAAGTACAGGAAGACTGAGTCTTCCTACTGTCTATGTTTAGAGCGTTTCCTGTGTCACCAGTTTTACATTCCGATGTACCTATGCAGGTTTTCTGTATCCCTTGGACATTCCCATTGACGTTGAAACACATAAATTGCATCGAATTAAATATAAGAGACACAATGCCGACTTAAGTACAGGAAGACTGAGTCTTAGTACTGTCTATGTTTAGAGCGTTTCCTGTGTCTCCAGTCTTACATTCCGATGCACTTCTGCAGGTTTACTGTATCCCTTGGACCATCCCATTGACGATGAAACACAGAAATTGCATCGGAATAAAATATAAGAGACACAATGCCGACTTAAGTACAGGAAGACTGAGTCTTCCTACTGTCTATGTTTAGAGCGTTTCCTGTGTCACCAGTTTTACATTCCGATGTACCTATGCAGGTTTTCTGTATCCCTTGGACCTTCCCATTGACGTTGAAACACATAAATTGCATCGGAATTAAATATAAGAGACACAATGCCGACTTAAGTACAGGAAGACTGAGTCTTCCTACTGTCTATGTTTTGAGCGTTTCCTGTGTCACCAGATTTACATTCCGACGCACCTCTGCAGGTTTACTGTATCCATTGGACCTTCACAGTGACGATGAAACACAGAACTTGCATCGGAATTAAATATAAGAGACAGAATGCCGACTTAAGTACAGGAAGGCTGAGTCTTAGTACTGTCTACGTTTTGAGCGTTTCCTGTATCACCAGTTTTACATTCCGATGCACCTCTGCAGGTATTGTATCCCTTGGACCTTCCGATTGACGATGAAACACAGAAATTGCATGGGAATTAAATATAAGAGTTACAATGACGACTTAAGTACAGGAAGAGTCGGTCTTCCTCCTGTCTTTGTTTTGAGCGTTTCCTGTGTCACCAGTCTTACATTCCGTTGCACGTCTGCAGGTTTACTGTATCCCTTGGACCTTCCCATTGACCATGAAACACAGAGATTTCATCGGAATTAAACATAAGAGACACAATGCCGACTTAAGTACAGGAAGACAGAGTCTTCGTACTGTCTATGTTCTGAGCGTTTCCTGTGTCACCAGTTTTACATTCCGATGCACCTCTACTGGTTTAATGTATACATTGGACCTTCCCATTGGCGATGAAACACAGAAATTGCATCGGAATTAAATAAAAGAGACACAATGCCGACTTAAGAACATGAAGACTGAGTCTTCCCACTGTCCATGTTTTGAGCGTTTCCTGAATCACCAGTTTTACATTCCGATGCACCTCCACAGGTTTACTGTATCCATTGGACCTTCCCATTGACGATGAATCACAGAAATTGCATCGGAATTAAATATTAGAGACACAATGCCGACTTAAGAACAGAAAGACTGAGTCTTCCTACTGTCTATGATTTGAGCGTTTCCTGTGTCACCAGTTTCACTTTCCGATGCACCTCTGCAGGGTTACTGT
Organism: Schistocerca nitens; assembly: GCF_023898315.1. Lineage (NCBI taxonomy): Eukaryota > Metazoa > Arthropoda > Insecta > Orthoptera > Acrididae > Schistocerca > Schistocerca nitens. Next base: position 6,745,938 of record NW_026045897.1, read on the forward strand.
TTACCCTTGGACCTTCCCATTGACGATGAAACACAGAAATTGAATCGGAATTAGATATAAGAGACACAATGCCGACTTAAGTACAGGAAGACTGAGATTTTCCACTGTATATGTTTTGAGCGTTTCCTGTGTCACCAGTTTTACATTCCGATGCACCTCTGCAAGTTTACTGTATCCCTTGGACCTACACAGTGACGATGTAACACAGAAATTGCATCGGAATTAAATATAAGAGACACAATGCCGTCATAAGAACAGGAAGACTGAGTCTTCCTACTGTATATGTTTTGAGCGTTTCCTGTGTCAGCAGTTTTACATTCCGATGCACCTCTGCAGGTTTACTGTATCCCTTGGGCCTTCCCATTGACGATGAAACACAGAAATTGCATCGGAATTAAATATAAGAGACACAACGCCGAATTAAGTACAGGAAGACTGAGTCTTCTCACAGTCTATGTTTTTGAGCGTTTCCTGTGTCACCAGTTTTACATTCCCATGCAACTCTGCAGGTTTACTGTACCCATTGGACCTTCCCAATGACGATGAAACACAAATATTGCATTGCAATTAAACATAACAGACACAACGCCGACAAAAGTTCAAGGAAACTGAGTCTTCTTACGGTCTATGTTTTGAGCGTTTCCTGTGTCACTAGTTTTACATTCCGATACACGTCTGCAGGTTTACTGTATCCCTTGGTCCTTCCCATTGACGATGAAACACAGAAATTGCATCGGAATTAAATATAAGAGACACAACGCTGACTTAAGTACAAGAAAACTGAGTCTTCTTACGGTCTATGTTTTGAGCGTTTCCTGTGTCACCAGTTTTACATTCCGATGCACCTCTGCAGGTTTACTCTATCCCTTCGACCTTCCCATTGACGATGAAACACAGAAATTGCATCGGAATTAAATATAAGAGACACAATGCCGACTTAAGAACAGGAAGACTGAGTCTTCCTACTGTCTATGTTTTGAGCGTTTCCTGTGTCACCAGTTTTACATTCCGATGTGCCTATGCAGGTTTTCTGTATCCCTTGGACCTTCCCATTGACGATGAAACACAGAAATTGCATCGGAATTAAATATAAGAGACACAATGCCGACTTAAGTACAGGAAGACTGAGTCTTAGTACTGTCTATGTTTAGAGCGTTTCCTGTGTCTCCAGTCTTATATTCCGATGCACCTCTGCAGGTTTACTGTATCCCTTGGACCATCCCATTGACGATGAAACACAGAAATTGCATCGGAATAAAATATAAGAGACACAATGCCTACTTAAGTACAGGAAGACTGAGTCTTCCTACTGTCTATGTTTTGAGCGTTTCCTGTGTCACCAGTTTTACATTCCGATGCACCTCTCCAGGTTTACTGTATCCATTGGACCTTCCCATTGACGATGAAACCCAGAAATTGCATCGGAATTAAATATTAGAGACACAATGCCGACTTAAGAACAGGAAGACTGAGTCTTCCTACTGTCTATGTTTGGAGCGTTTCCTGTGTCACCAGATTTACATTCCGATGCACCTCTGCAGGTTTACTGTATCCATTGGACCTTCCCATTGGCGATGAAACACAGAAATTGCATCGGAATTAAATATAAGAGACACAACGCCCACTTCAGTACAAGAAAACTGAGTATTCTTACCGTCGATACTTTGAGCGTTTCCTGTGTCGCCAGTTAGACATTCCGATGCACCTCTGCAGGTTTACTGTATCCATTGGACCTTCCCATTGACGATGAAACACAGAAATTGCATCGGAATTAAATATTAGAGACACAATGCCGACTTAAGAACAGGAAGACAGAGTCTTCCTACTGTATATGTTTTGAGCGTTCCCTGTGTCACCTGTTTTACATTCCGATGCACCTCTGCAGGTTTACTGTTTACCCTTGGACCTTCCCATTGACGATGAAACATAGAAATTGCATCGGAATTAAATATAAGAGACACAATGCCGACTTAAGTACAGGAAGACTGAGTCTTCGTACTGTCTATGTTTTGAGCGTTTCCTGTGTCAACAGTTTTACAATCAGATGCACCTCTGCAAGTTTACTGTATCCCTTGGCCCTTCACAGTGACGATGAAACACAGAAATTGCATCGGAATTAAATATAAGAGACACAATGCCGTCTTAAGAACAGGAAGACTGAGTCTTCCTACTGACGATGTCTTTTAGCGTTTCCTGTGTCACCAGTTTTACATTCCGATGCACCTCTGCAGGTTTACTGTATCCCTTGGGCCTTCCCATTGACGATGAAACAGAGAAATTGCTTCGGATTTAAATATAAGAGACACAATGCCGACTTAAGTACAGGAAGACTGAGTCTACTTACTGTCTATGCTTTGAGCGTTTCCTGGGTGATAAGTTTTGCATTCAGATGCACCATTGCAGGTTTACTGTATCCCTTGGACCTTCCCATTGACGATGAAACAGAGAAACTCAATCGGAATTAAATATAAGAGGCACAATGCCGACTTAAATACAGGAAGATTTAGTGTTCCTACTGTCTATGTTTTGAGCGTTTCCAGCGTCACCAGTTTTACATTGCGATGCATCTCTGCAGGTTTACTGTATCCATTGGACTTTCCCATTGACGATGAAACACAGAAATGGCATCGGAATTAAATATAAGAGACACAACGCCGACTTAAGTACAAGAAAACTGAGTCTTCTTACGGTCTATGTTTTGAGCGTTTCCTGTGTCACCAGTTTTACATTCCGATGCAGCTGTGCAGGGTTACTGTATCACTTCGACCTTCCTATTGACGATGAAACACAGAAATTGCTTCGGAATTAAATATTAGAGACACAACGGCGACTTAGGTACAAGAAAACTGAGTATTCTTACGGTCTATGTTTTGAGCGTTTCCTGTGTCACCAGTTTTACATTGCGATGCAAATCTCCAGGTTTACTGTATCCATTGGACCTTCCCATTGATGATGAAACACAGAAATTGCATCGGAATTAAATATTAGAGACACAACGCCGAGTTAAGAACAGAAAGACTGAGTATTCCTACTGTCTATGCTTTGAGCGTTTCCTGTGTCACCAGTTTTAAATTCCGATGCACCTCTGCAGGTTTACTGTATCCCATTGACCTTCCCATTGACGATGAAACACAGAAATTGCATCGGAATAAAATATAAGAGACACAATGCCGACTTAAGTACAGAAAGACTGAGTCTTCCTACTGTCTATGTTTTGAGCGTTTCCTGTGTCACCAGTTTTACATTCCGATGCACTTCTCCAGGTTTACTGTATCCATTGGACGTTCCCATTGACGATGAAACACAGAAATTTAATCGGAATTGAATATAAAAGACACAATGACGTCTTAAGTACAGGAAGACTGAGTCTTCCTATTGTCTATGTTTTGAACGTTTCCTGTGTCGCCAGTTTTACATTCCGATGCACCTCTGCAGGTTTACTGTATCCCTTGGAACTTCCCATTGACGATGAAACACAGAAATTGCATCGGAATAAAATATAAGAGACACAATGCCGACTTAACAACAGGAAGACTGAGTCTTCTCACAGTCTATGTTTTTGAGCGTTTCCTGTGTCACCAGTTTTACATTCCCATGCAACTCTGCAGGTTTACTGTACCCATTGGACCTTCCCAATGACGATGAAACACAGAAATTGCATTGCAATTAAATATAAGTGACACAACGCCGACTAAAGTACAATGAAACTGAGTCTTCTTATGGTCGATGCTTTGAGCGTTTCCTGTGTCGCCAGTTTTACATTCCGATGCACCTCTGCAGGTTTACTGTATCCATTGGACCTTCACAGTGATGATGAAACACAGAACTTGCATCGGAATTAAATATAAGAGACAGAATGCCGACTTAAGTACAGGAAGGCTGAGTCTTAGTACTGTCTACGTTTTGAGCGTTTCCTGTATCACCAGTTTTACATTCCGATGCACCTCTGCAGGTATTGTATCCCTTGGACCTTCCGATTGACGATGAAACACCGAAATTGCATGGGAATTAAATATAAGAGTTACAATGACGACTTAAGTAAAGGAAGACTCGGTCTTCCTCCTGTCTTTGCTTTGAGCGTTTCCTGTGTCACCAGTCTTACATTCCGATGCACCTCTGCTGGTTTACTGTATCCCTTGGACCTTCCCATTGACCATGAAACACAGAGATTTCATCGGAATTAAACATAAGAGACACAATGCCGACTTAAGTACAGGAAGACAGAGTCTTCGTACTGTCTATGTTCTGAGCGTTTCCTGTGTATCCAGTTTTACATTCCGATGCACCTCTACTGGTTTACTGTATCCATTGGACCTTCCCATTGGCGATGAAACACAGAAATTCCATCGGAATTAAATAAAAGAGACACAATGCCGACTTAAGAACATGAAGACTGAGTCTTCCTACTGTCTATGTTGTTTAGCGTTTCCTGTGTCACCAGTTTTACATTCCGATGCACCTCTGCAGGTTTACTGTATCCATTGGACCTTCCCAATGACGATGAAACACAGAAATTGCATTGCAATTAAATATAAGAGACACAACGCCCACTTCAGTACAAGAAAACTGAGTATTCTTACGGTCGATACTTTGAGCGTTTCCTGTGTCGCCAGTTAGACATTCCGATGCACCTCTGCAGGTTTACTGTATCCATTGGACCTTCACAGTGACGATGAAACACAGAACTTGCAACGGAATTAAATATAAGAGACAGAATGCCGACTTAAGTACAGGAAGGCTGAGTCTTAGTACTGTCTACGTTTTGAGCGTTTCCTGTATCACCAGTTTTACATTCCGAAGCACCTCTGCAGGTATTGTATCCCTTGGACCTTCCGATTGACGATGAAACACAGAAATTGCATGGGAATTAAATATAAGAGTAACAATGACGACTTAAGTACAGGAAGACTCGGTCTTCCTACTGTCTTTGTTTTGAGCGTTTCCTGTGTCACCAGTCTTACATTCCGATGCACCTCTGCAGGTTTACTGTATCCCTTGGACCTTCCCATTGACCATGAAACACAGAGATTTCATCGGAATTAAACATAAGAGACACAATGCCGACTTAAGTACAGGAAGACAGAGTCTTCGTACTGTCTATGTTCTGAGCGTTTCCTGTGTCACCAGTTTTACATTCCGATGCACCTCTACTGGGTTACTGTATCCATTGGACCTTCCCATTGGCGATGAAACACAGAAATTGCATCGGAATTAAATATAAGAGTCACAATGCCGACTTAAATACAGGAAGACTGAGTCTTCCTATTGTCAATACTTTGAGCGTTTCCTGTGTCACCGGTTTTGCATTCCGATGCACCTCTGCAGGTTTACTGTATCCCTTGGACCTTCCCATTGACGATGAAACACAGAAATAGCTTCGGAATTAAATATAAGAGACACAATGCCGACTTAAGTACAGGAAGACTGAGTCTTCCTACTGTCTATGTTTTGAGCGTTTCCTGAATCACCAGTTTCACAATCTGATGCAACTTTCCAGGTTTACTGTATCCATTGGACCTTCCCATTGACGATGAAACACAGAAATTGCATCGGAATTAAATATTAGAGACACAATGCCGACTTAAGAACAGGAAGACTGAGTCTTCCTACTGTATATGTTTTGAGCGTTCCCTGTGTCACCTGTTTTACATTCCGATGCACCTCTGCAGGTTTACTGTCTCCTTCCCATTGAAGATGAAACACAGAAATTGCTTCAGGATTAAGTATAAGAGACACAAAGCCGACTTAAGTACACGAAAACTGAGTATTCTTACGATCTATGTTTTGAGCGTTTCCTGTGTCAACAGTTTTACAATCAGATGCACCTCTGCAAGTTAACTGTATCCCTTGGCCCTTCACAGTGACGATGAAACACAGAAATTGCATCGGAATTAAATATAAGAGACACAACGCCGACTTAAGTACAAGAAAACTGAGTCTCCTTACGGTCTATGTTTTGAGCGTTTCCTGTGTCACCAGTTTTACATTCCGATGCACCTCTTCAGGTTTACTGTATCCCTTCGACCTTCCCATTGACGATGAAATACAGAAATTGCATCGGAATTAAATATTAGAGACACAATGCCGACTTAAGAACAGGAAGACTGAGTCTCCCTACTGTCTATGTTTAGAGCGTTTCCTGTGTCACCAGTTTTACATTCCGATGTACCTATGCAGGTTTTCTGTATCCCTTGGACCTTCCCATTGACGTTGAAACACAGAAATTGCATCGGAATTAAATATAAGAGACACAATGCCGACTTAAGTACAGGAAGACTGAGTCTTAGTACTGTCTATGTTTAGAGCGTTTTCTGTGTCTCCAGTCTTACATTCCGATGCACTTCTGCAGGTTTACTGTATCCCTTGGACCATCCCATTGACGATGAAACACAGAAATTGCATCGGAATAAAATATAAGAGACACAATGCCGATTTAAGTACAGGAAGACTGAGTCTTCCTACTGTCTATGTTTTGAGCGTTTCCTGTGTCACCAGTTTCACATTCTGATGCAACTTTCCAGGTTTACTGTATCCATTGGACCTTCCCATTGACGATGAAACACAGAAATTGCATCGGAATTAAATATTAGAGACACAATGCCGACTTAAGAACAGGAAGACTGAGTCTTCCTACTGTATATGTTTTGAGCGTTCCCTGTGTCACCTGTTTTACATTCCGATGCACCTCTGCAGGTTTACTGTTTACCCTTGGACCTTCCCATTGACGATGAAACATAGAAATTGCATCGGAATTAAATATAAGAGACACAATGCCGACTTAAGTACAGGAAGACTGAGTCTTTGTACTGTCTATGTTTTGAGCGTTTCCTGTGTCAACAGTTTTACAATCAGATGCACCTCTGCAAGTTTACTGTATCCCTTGGCCCTTCACAGTGACGATGAAACACAGAAATTTCATCGGAATTAAATATAAGAGACACAATGCCGTCTTAAGAACAGGAAGACTGAGTCTTCCTACTGACGATGTTTTTTAGCGTTTCCTGTGTCACCAGTTTTACATTCCGATGCACCTCTGTAGGTTTACTGTATCCCTTGGGCCTTCCCATTGACGATGAAACAGAGAAATTGCATCGGATTTAAATATAAGAGACACAATGCCGACTTAAGTACAGGAAGACTGAGTCTACTTACTGTCTATGCTTTGAGCGTTTCCTGGGTGATCAGTTTTGCATTCCGATGCACCATTGCAGGTTTACTGTATCCCTTGGACCTTCCCATTGACGATGAAACAGAGAAATTCAATCGGAATTAAATATAAGAGACACAATGCCGACTTAAATACAGGAAGATTTAGTCTTGCTACTGTCTATGTTTTGAGCGTGTCCAGCGTCACCAGTTTTACATTGCGATGCATCTCTGCAGGTTTACTGTATCCATTGGACTTTCCCATTGACGATGAAACACAGAAATTGCATCGGAATTAAATATAAGAGACACAACGCCGACTTAAGTACAAGAAAACTGAGTCTTCTTACGGTCTATGTTTTGAGCGTTTCCTGTGTCACCAGTTTTACATTCCGATGCACCTCTGCAGGGTTACTGTATACCTTCGACCTTCCTATTGACGATGAAACACAGAAATTGCTTCGGAATTAAATATTAGAGACACAACGGCGACTTAAGTACAAGAAAACTGAGTATTCTTACGGTCTATGTTTTGAGCGTTTCCTGTGTCACCAGTTTTACATTGCGATGCAACTCTCCAGGTTTACTGTATCCATTGGACCTTCCCATTGACGATGAAACACAGAAATTGCATCGGAATTAAATATTAGAGACACAACGCCGAGTTAAGAACAGAAAGACTGAGTATTCCTACTGTCTATGCTTTGAGCGTTTCCTGTGTCACCAGTTTTAAATTCCGATGCACCTCTGCAGGTTTACTGTATCCCATTGACCCTCCCATTGACGATGAAACACAGAAATGCATCGGAATAAAATATAAGAGACATAATGCCGACTTAAGTACAAGAAAACTGAGTCTTCTTACTGTCTATGTTTTGAGCGTTTCCTGTGTCACCAGTTTTACATTCCGATGCACTTCTCGAGGTTTACTGTATCCATTGGACGTTCCCATTGACGATGAAACACAGAAATTGAATCGGAATGAAATGTAAGAGTCACAATACCGACTTAAGAACAGGAAGACTGAGTCTTCTCACAGTCTATGTTTTTGAGCGTTTCCTGTGTCACCAGTTTTACATTCCCATGCAACTCTGCAGGTTTACTGTACCCATTGCACCTTCCCAATGACGATGAAACACAGAAATTGCATTGCAATTAAATATAAGAGACACAACGCCGACTAAAGTACAATGAAACTGAGTCTTCTTACGGTCTATGTTTTGAGCGTTTCCTGTGTCACTAGTTTTACATTCCGATACACGTCTGCAGGTTTACTGTATCCCTTGGTCCTTCCCATTGACGACGAAACACAGAAATTGCATCGGAATTAAATATAAGAGACACAACGCCGACTTAAGTACAAGAAAACTGAGTCTCCTTACGGTTTATGTTTTGAGCGTTTCCTGTGTCACCAGTTTTACATTCCGATGCACCTCTTCAGGTTTACTGTATCCCTTCGACCTTCCCATTGACGATGAAATACAGAAATTGCATCGGAATTAAATATAAGAGACAGAATGCCGACTTAAGTACAGGAAGGCTGAGTCTTAGTACTGTCTACGTTTTGAGCGTTTCCTGTATCACCAGTTTTACATTCCGATGCACCCCTGCAGGTATTGTATCCCTTGGACTTTCCGATTGACGATGAAACACAGAAATTGCATGGGAATTAAATATAAGAGTTACAATGACGACTTAAGTACAGGAAGACTCGGTCTTCCTCCTGTCTTTGTTTTGAGCGTTTCCTGTGTCACCAGTCTTACATTCCGATGCACCTCTGCAGGTTTACTGTATCCCTTGGACCTTCCCATTGACGATGAAACACAGAAATAGCGTCGGAATTAAATATAAGAGACACAATGCCGACTTAAGTACAGGAAGACTGAGTCTTCCTACTGTCTATGATTTGAGCGTTTCCTGAATCACCAGTTTTACATTCTGATGCAACTTTCCAGGTTTACTGTATCCATTGGACCTTCCCATTGACGATGAAACACAGAAATTGCATCGGAATTAAATATTAGAGACACAATGCCGACTTAAGAACAGGAAGACTGAGTCTTCCTACTGTCTATGTTTTGAGCGTTTCCTGTGTCACCTGTTTTACATTCCGATGCACCTCTGCAGGTTTACTGTTTACTCTTGGACTTTCCCATTGACGATGAAACATAGAAATTGCATCGGAATTAAATATAAGAGACACAATGCCGACTTAAGTGCAGGAAGACTGAGTCTTCGTACTGTCTATGTTTTGAGCGTTTCCTGTGTCAACAGTTTTACATTCAGATGCACCTCTTCAAGTTTACTGTATCCCTTTGCCCTTCACAGTGACGATGAAACACAGAAATTGCATCGGAATTAAATATAAGAGACACAATGCCGTCTTAAGGACAGGAAGAATGAGTCTTCCCACTGACGATGTTTTTTAGCGTTTCCTGTGTCACCAGTTTTACATTCCGATGCAGCTCTGCAGGTTTACTGTATCCCTTGGGCCTTCCCATTGACGATGAAACAGAGAAATTGCATCGGATTTAAATATAAGAGACACAATGCCGACTTCAGTAGAGGAAGACTGAGTCTACTTACTGTCTATGCTTTGAGCGTTTCCTGGGTGATCAGTTTTGCATTCCGATGCACCATTGCAGGTTTATTGTATCCCTTGGACCATCCCATTGACGATGAAACAGAGAAATTCAATCGGAATTAAATATAACAGACACAATGCCGACTTAAATACAGAAAGAATTAGTCTTCCTACTCTCTATGTTTTGAGCGTTTCCAGCGTCACCAGTTTTACATTGCGATGCATCTCTGCAGGTTTGCTGTATCCATTGGACTTTCCCATTGACGATGAAACACAGAAATTACATCGGAATTAAATATAAGAGACACAACGCCGACTTAAGTACAAGAAAATTGAGTCTTCTTACGGTCTATGTTTTGAGCGTTTCCTGTGTCACCAGTTTTACATTCCGATGCACCTCTGCAGGGTTACTGTATCCCTTCGACCTTCCTATTGACGATGAAACACAGAAATTGCTTCGGAATTAAACATTAGAGACACAACGGCGACTTAAGTACAAGAAAACTGAGTATTCTTACGGTCTCTTTTTTGAGCGTTTCCTGTGTCACCAGTTTTACATTCCGATGCAACTCTCCAGGTTTACTGTATCCATTGACCTTCCCATTGACGATGAAACACAGAAATTGCATCGGAATTAAATATAAGAGACACAACGCCCACTTCAGTAAAAGAAAACTGAGTATTCTTACGGTCGATGCTTTGAGCGTTTCCTGTGTCGCCAGTTTTACATTCCGATGCACCTCTGCAGGTTTACTGTATCCATTGGACCTTCACAGTGACGATGAAACACAGAACTTGCATCGGAATTAAATATAAGAGACAGAATGCCTACTTAAGTACAGGAAGGCTGAGTCTTAGTACTGTCTACGTTTTGAGCGTTTCCTGTATCACCAGTTTTACATTCCGATGCACCTCTGCAGGTATTGTATCCCTTGGACCTTCCGATTGACGATGAAACACAGAAATTGCATGGGAATTAAATATAAGAGTTACAATGACGACTTAAGTACAGGAAGACTCGGTCTTCCTCCTGTCTTTGTTTTGAGCGTTTCCTGTGTCACCAGTCTTACATTCCGGTGCACCTCTGCAGGTTTACTGTATCCCTTGGACCTTCCCATTGACCATGAAACACAGAGATTTCATCGGAATTAAACATAAGAGACACAATGCCGACTTAAGTACAGGAAGACAGAGTCTTCGTACTGTATATGTTCTGAGCGTTTCCTGTGTCACCAGTTTTACATTCCGATGCACCTCTACTGGTTTACTGTATACATTGGACCTTCCCATTGACGATGAAACACAGAAATTGCATCGGAATTAAATATAAGAGTCACAATGCCGACTTAAATACAGGAAGACTGAGTCTTCCTACTGTCTATACTTTGAGCGTTTCCTGTGTCACCGGTTTTGCATTCCGATGCACCTCTGCAGGTTTACTGTATCCCTTGAACCTTCCCATTGACGATGAAACACAGAAATAGCTTCGGAATTAAATATAAGAGACACAATGCCGACTTAAGTACAGGAAGACTGAGTCTTCGTACTGTCTATGTTCTGAGCGTTTCCTGTGTCACCAGTTTTACATTCCGATGCACCTCTACTGGTTTACTGTATACATTGGACCTTCCCATTGACGATGAAACACAGAAATTGCATCGGAATTAAATATAAGAGTCACAATGCCGACTTAAATACAGGAAGACTGAGTCTTCCTACTGTCTATACTTTGAGCGTTTCCTGTGTCACCGGTTTTGCATTCCGATGCACCTCTGCAGGTTTACTGTATCCCTTGAACCTTCCCATTGACGATGAAACACAGAAATAGCTTCGGAATTAAATATAAGAGACACAATGCCGACTTAAGAACAGGAAGACTGAGTCTTCCTACTGTCTATGTTTTGAGCGTTTCCTGTGTCACCAGATTTACATTCCGACGCACCTCTGCAGGTTTACTGTATCCATTGGACCTTCCCATTGGCGATGAAACACAGAAATTGCATCGGAATTAAATATAAGAGACACAACGCCCACTTCAGTAAAAGAAAACTGAGTATTCTTACGGTCGATGCTTTGAGCGTTTCCTGTGTCACCAGTCTTACATTCCGATGCACCTCTGCAGGTTTACTGTATCCCTTGGACCTTCCCATTGACGATGAAACACAGAAATAGCGTCGGAATTAAATATAAGAGACACAATGCCGACTTAAGTACAGGAAGACTGAGTCTTCCTACTGTCTATGATTTGAGCGTTTCCTGAATCATCAGTTTTACATTCTGATGCAACTTTCCAGGTTTACTGTATCCATTGGACCTTCCCATTGACGATGAAACACAGAAATTGCATCGGAATTAAATATTAGAGACACAATGCCGACTTAAGAACAGGAAGACTGAGTCTTCCTACTGTCTATGTTTTGAGCGTTTCCTGTGTCACCTGTTTTACATTCCGATGCACCTCTGCAGGTTTACTGTTTACTCTTGGACTTTCCCATTGACGATGAAACATAGAAATTGCATCGGAATTAAAAATAAGAGACACAATGCCGACTTAAGTGCAGGAAGACTGAGTCTTCGTACTGTCTATGTTTTGAGCGTTTCCTGTGTCAACAGTTTTACATTCAGATGCACCTCTTCAAGTTTACTGTATCCCTTTGCCCTTCACAGTGACGATGAAACACAGAAATTGCATCGGAATTAAATATAAGAGACACAATGCCGTCTTAAGGACAGGAAGATTGAGTCTTCCCACTGACGATGTTTTTTAGCGTTTCCTATGTCACCAGTTTTACATTCCGATGCAGCTCTGCAGGTTTACTGTATCCCTTGGGCCTTCCCATTGACGATGAAACAGAGAAATTGCATCGGATTTAAATATAAGAGACACAATGCCGACTTAAGTAGAGGAAGACTGAGTCTACTTACTGTCTATGCTTTGAGCGTTTCCTGGGTGATCAGTTTTGCATTCCGATGCACCATTGCAGGTTTATTGTATCCCTTGGACCATCCCATTGACGATGAAACAGAGAAATTCAATCGGAATTAAATATAACAGACACAATGCCGACTTAAATACAGAAAGATTTAGTCTTCCTACTCTCTATGTTTTGAGCGTTTCCAGCGTCACCAGTTTTACATTGCGATGCATCTCTGCAGGTTTGCTGTATCCATTGGACTTTCCCATTGACGATGAAACACAGAAATTACATCGGAATTAAATATAAGAAACACAACGCCGACTTAAGTACAAGAAAATTGAGTCTTCTTACGGTCTATGTTTTGAGCGTTTCCTGTGTCACCAGTTTTACATTCCGATGCACCTCTGCAGGGTTACTGTATCCCTTCGACCTTCCTATTGACGATGAAACACAGAAATTGCTTCGGAATTAAACATTAGAGACACAACGGCGACTTAAGTACAAGAAAACTGAGTATTCTTACGGTCTCTTTTTTGAGCGTTTCCTGTGTCACCAGTTTTACATTCCGATGCAACTCTCCAGGTTTACTGTATCCATTGACCTTCCCATTGACGATGAAACACAGAAATTGCATCGGCATTAAATATACGAGACACAGCGCCGACTTAAGAACAGAAAGACTGAGTATTCCTACTGTCTATGCTTTGAGCGTTTCCTGTGTCACCAGTTTTCAATTCCGATGCACCTCTGCAGGTTAACTGTATCCATTGGACCTTCCCATTGGCGATGAAACACATTAATTGCATCGGAATTAAATATTAGAGACACAATGCCGACTTAAGAACAGGAAGACTGAGTCATCCTACGGTCTATGTTTTGAGAATTTCCTGTGTCACCAGTTTTACATTCCGATGCACCTCTGCAGGTTTACTGTATCCCTTGGACCTTCCCATTGACGATGAAACACAGAAATTGCTTCGGAATTAAATATAAGAGACACAACGCCGACTTAAGTACAGGAAGGCTGAGTCTTAGTACTGTCTATGCTTTGAGCGTTTCCTGTGTCACCAGTTTTACATTCCGATGCACCTCTGCAGGTTTATTGTATCCCTTGGACCTTCCCATTGACGATGAAACACAGAATTTGCGTCGGAATTAAATATAAAATACACAATGCCGACTTAAGTACAGGAAGACTGAGTCTTCCTACTGTCTATGTTTTGAGCGTTTCCTGTGTCACCAGTATTACATTCCGATGCACCTCTCCAGGTTTACTGTATCCATTGGACCTTCCCATTGACGATGAAACATAGAAATTGCATCGGAATTTAATATTAGAGACACAATGCCGACTTAAGAACAGAAAGACTGATTCATCCTACTGTCTATGTTTTGAGCGTTTTCTGTGTCACCAGTTTTACATTCCGATGCACCTCTGCAGGTTTACTGTATCCATTGGACCTTCCCATTGACGATGAAACACAGAAATTGCATCGGAATTAAATATAAGAGACACAACGTCGACTTAAGTACAAGGAAACTGAGTATTCTTACGGTCTATGATTTGAGCGTTTCCTGTGTCGCCAGTTTTACGTTCCGATGCACCTCTGCAGGTTTACTGTATCCATTGGATCTTCACAGTGACGATGAAGCACAGAAATTGCATCGGAATTAAATATAAGAGACACAATGCCGTCTTAACTACAGGAAAACTGAGTTATCTTACGGTCTATGTTTTGAGCGTTTCCTCTGTTACGAGTTTTACATTCCGATGCACCTCTGCAGGTTTACTGTATCCCTTGGACCTTCACAATTACGACGAAACAGAGAAATTAAATCGGAATTAAATATAAAAGACACAATGACGTCTTATGTACAGGAAGACTCAGTCTTCGTACTGTCTATGTTTTGAACGTTTCCTGTGTCACCAGTTTTACATTCCGATGCACCTCACCAGGTTTACTGTATCCATTGGACCTTCCCATTGTCGATGAAACACAGAAATTGCATCGGAATTAAATATAAGAGACAGAATGCCGACTTAAGTACAGGAAGGCTGAGTCTTAGTACTGTCTACGTTTTGAGCGTTTCCTGTGTCACCAGTTTTACATTCCGATGCACCTCTGCAGGTATTGTATCCCTTGGACCTTCCCATTGACGATGAAACACAGAAATTGCATAGGAATTAAATATAAGAGTTACAATGACGACTTAAGTACAGGAACACTGGGTCTTCCTCCTGTCTTTGTTTTGAGCGTTTCCTGTGACACCAGTCTTACATTCCGATGCACCTCTGCAGGTTTACTGTATCCCTTGGACCTTCCCATTGACGATGAAACACAGAGATTTCATCGGAATTAAACATAAGAGACACAATGCCGACTTAAGTAC
This sequence comes from Schistocerca nitens, assembly GCF_023898315.1. Classification (NCBI taxonomy): domain Eukaryota; kingdom Metazoa; phylum Arthropoda; class Insecta; order Orthoptera; family Acrididae; genus Schistocerca; species Schistocerca nitens. The sequence continues at coordinate 6,760,977 of NW_026045897.1, forward strand.
AGGAAGACAGAGTCTTCGTACTGTCTATGTTCTGAGCGTTTCCTGTGTCACCAGTTTTACATTCCGATGCACCTCTACTGGTTTACTGTATCCATTGGACCTTCCCATTGGCGATGAAACACAGAAATTGCATCGGAATTAAATATAAGAGTCACAATGCCGACTTAAATACAGGAAGACTGAGTCTTCCTACTGTCTATACTTTGAGCGTTTCCTGTGTCACCGGTTTTGCATTCCGATGCACCTCTGCAGGTTTACTGTATCCCTTGGACCTTCCCATTGACGATGAAACACAGAAATAGCTTCGGAATTAAATATAAGAGACACAATGCCGACTTAAGTACAGGAAGACTGAGTCTTCCTACTGTCTATGTTTTGAGCGTTTCCTGAATCACCTGTTTCACATTCTGATGCAACTTTCCAGGTTTACTGTATCCATTGGACCTTCCCATTGACGATGAAACACAGAAATTGCATCGGAATTAAATATTAGAGACACAATGCCGACTTAAGAACAGGAAGACTGAGTCTTCCTACTGTATATGTTTTGAGCGTTCCCTGTGTCACCTGTTTTACATTCCGATGCACCTCTGCAGGTTTACTGTTTACCCTTGGACCTTCCCATTGACGATGAAACATAGAAATTGCATCGGAATTAACACTCTAAGCGCCAAGCCCGTAAAATTTACGGGCCTGGGATCGCGCGAAAATCACCAAGCCCGTAAAATTTACGGGCCGCTACATTTAATTTCATTCAAAACACTGCAACGTTATTTCTACGGGTTTGGCCAGCGCTATACGTTTTTCAGATGTTTATTAACAAAATGCGTCCATAGATGTCACGGCAGCGCTGTAATTCATGTTAAAACTTATCTTTGCGTTCTCAGTCTGTATATCATTCAGTTGTTTGTCATCATGTTTCGGCGCGGTTTATCAGACGCAGAAATTGCGGATTTGATCAATCATAGCGACACTCTGGATAATGTAGAGAGTGATTCAGACGATTCTGAATGCAATGGTGTGTTTGAAGGTACGTATTTCCGAATTTTCCACGTAATTGTGCAGTACGCACATATCTGTTGAACATGTGTAAACGATGTATGTAGTTACACATAATGTGATATTCTTTTTAGAAGACGAGATTGATGACAGTTTGTCTTCAGATGAAGACGAGAATGATGTTGAAGGTGTTGCTTCAAATCCAGCAGCTGTGCCGTATCCGAAAGACAGTGAGTGGACTGCAGTTGACACCTACCGACCTCTGCCTGTCAACACGACACCCAGGCAGATACTAGTGGATATTGATGAGTCGAGTTCTGTACTGGATTGCAGTAAAGTGTTCCTTACTGACAGTGACGTAAATGAACTCAAGAGACAGACAAATTTGTATGCATCACAGACAATACAGAAGAAAAGAAGAGGAAATAATCTGAAGCCCCATTCAGTTTTGAGTTCGTGGAAGCCAGTGACTATAAGTGAGATGAGGCGTTTCTTGGGTATTATTTTCCACATGTGTGTTTCGAAAAAGCCAAAAATTGCGGACCATTGGAGCACTAATCCTGTTCTTAGTTGTAACTTTTGTCCCCATGTCATGAGCCGTTTGCGTTTCACTCAGATACTGTCATGCTTGCATCTTGTTGACAATTCAAATCAGAAAAAACCAGGCGAAGATGGATTTCATCCACTTTACAAAGTTTTGCCATATTATAATAATTTGAAGGAGCGATGTATCCAGGCATATCGTCCCTCAGAAAAAGTGACAATTGATGAAGGAATTTGCCCATTTCGAGGTCGTGTGAGTTTCCGTGTTTACATGCAAAATAAGCCTCATAAGTATGGACTGAAAGTATATGCTGTTGCTGAAGCCAGTAGTGGCTATGTTGTAAATTTTGAAGTTTATGCTGGTAAGCATATTGTTGACAATTCTTCGTCTGCGGTTATTTTGCGATTGTTGTCTGACAGCAGCTTGCTGAACAAAGGCCACACTGTGTATTTAGATCGATTTTATTCCAGTCCAGAGCTATTTCAGCAACTGGCAGAGAAAGGCACTGGAGCTGTTGGTACTGTGAACAAATCCAGGAAAGGATTGCCTAAAGATTTAGTATCTGCTAAGCTGAAAAAGGGCGAAATGTCTTTTCGGCGTAAAGATAATGTATTGGCAATGAAGTGGAAAGATAAGAGAGATGTGTATACATTGTCTACAAGGCATCAAGCAACATTTGGTACGCATACTAAGAGAAATGGGTCTGTAGTATTGAAACCACTTCAGGTACTTGATTACAACCTCAATAAAATTGGAGTGGATATTGGAGACCAACGCCTGCAGTACAATCCGTTCCAGCACAGAACTGTGAAATGGTGGCGAAAATTATATTTCCATTTGCTGCTTATGGGAGTATCAAATGCATTTTGGCTGTACAATGCAGTGCACAGGAAGAAAATTACAATAACAGACTTTATAACAGTGCTTGCAGTTCAGCTTGTTGAAGACGACACACTTGAATTCATTCCAAGAAATGAAGGAACTGTAGGTCGGCTAACAAAGAGACATTTTTTGCAGCACATACCTGCAACTACTAAGAAGTATGCTGCTCGTGTGTGTCACGTGTGCAGTTCCAGGAGCAAGAAACAGAGTGGCAAGGCTTCTCGCAAAGAGACACGATACGAATGTGAACAGTGTGGCGTTGCACTCTGCCTGGAACCTTGCTTTAAAATTTTCCACACTAAAAAACAATATGATTCTGTGTGAAATTTATATGTAATACTGTATACTATCAGAAACATGTAATGTAGTGCCACAATTTTGGTTAAAAATAAATCACAATTGTATTCCCTTATTCGTATGACTTTTTCTAAATTCTTAAAACATCTAAGTGATTTCTATAACTGTACCTTAAAGCTGTGCATTGTAAAGTAGTTTCTTTCACTCAGAATTAAAGTAGAAATGTGCAGCTTCAAGATGGTACCAAATTTGCCACAATCCAAACAGTAGATTTGATGCAGTAATTTTTTTAATATTGGTAAAATTGCCCGGTTTCTAGGGACGGGTGCATAAAATAGGCCTGGTACAGAGAGTGTTAAATATAAGAGACACAATGCCGACTTAAGTACAGGAAGACTGAGTCTTTGTACTGTCTATGTTTTGAGCGTTTCCTGTGTCAACAGTTTTACAATCAGATGCACCTCTGCAAGTTTACTGTATCCCTTGGCCCTTCACAGTGACGATGAAACACAGAAATTGCATCGGAATTAAATATAAGAGACACAATGCCGTCTTAAGAACAGGAAGACTGAGTCTTCCTACTGACGATGTTTTTTAGCGTTTCCTGTGTCACCAGTTTTACATTCCGATGCACCTCTGCAGGTTTACTGTATCCCTTGGGCCTTCCCATTGACGATGAAACAGAGAAATTGCATCGGATTTAAATATAAGAGACACAATGCCGACTTAAGTACAGGAAGACTGAGTCTACTTACTGTCTATGCTTTGAGCGTTTCCTGGGTGATCAGTTTTGCATTCCGATGCACCATTGCAGGTTTACTGTATCCCTTGGACCTTCCCATTGACGATGAAACAGAGAAATTCAATCGGAATTAAATATAAGAGACACAATGCCGACTTAAATACAGGAAGATTTAGTCTTGCCACTGTCTATAATTTGAGCGTTTCCAGCGTCACCAGATTTACATTGCGATGCATCTCTGCAGGTTTACTGTATCCAATGGACTTTCCCATTGACGATGAAACACAGAAATTGCATCGGAATTAAATATAAGAGACACAACGCCGACTTAAGTACAAGAAAACTGAGTCTTCTTACGGTCTATGTTTTGAGCGTTTCCTGTGTCACCAGTTTTACATTCCGATGCACCTCTGCAGGGTTACTGTATCCCTTCGACCTTCCTATTGACGATGAAACACAGAAATTGCGTCGGAATTAAATATGAGAGACACAACGGCGACTTAAGTACAAGAAAACTGAGTATTCTTACGGTCTATGTTTTGAGCGTTTCCTGTGTCACCAGTTTTACATTGCGATGCAACTCTCCAGGTTTACTGTATCCATTGGACCTTCCCATTGACGATGAAACACAGAAATTGCATCGGAATTAAATATTAGAGACACAACGCCGAGTTAAGAACAGAAAGACTGAGTATTCCTACTGTCTATGCTTTGAGCGTTTCCTGTGTCACCAGTTTTAAATTCCGATGCACCTCTGCAGGTTTACTGTATCCCATTGACCCTCCCATTGACGATGAAACACAGAAATTGCATCGGAATAAAATATAAGAGACACAATGCCGACTTAAGTACAGAAAGACTGAGTCTTCCTACTGTCTATGTTTTGAGCGTTTCCTGTGTCACCAGTTTTACATTCCGATGCACTTCTCCAGGTTTACTGTATCCATTGGACGTTCCCATTGACGATGAAACACAGAAATTGAATCGGAATGAAATGTAAGAGTCACAATGCCGACTTAAGTACAAGAAAACTGAGTCTTCTTACGGTCTATGATTTGAGCGTTTCCAGTGTCAAAAGTTTTACATTCCGACGGACCTCTGCAGGTTTACTGTATCCCTTGGACCTTCCCATTGGCGATGAAACACAGAAATTGAATCGGAATTGAATATAAAAGACACAATGACGTCTTAAGTACAGGAAGACTGAGTCTTCCTATTGTCTATGTTTTGAACGTTTCCTGTGTCGCCAGTTTTACATTCCGATGCACCTCTGCAGGTTTACTGTATCCCTTGGAACTTCCCATTGACGATGAAACACAGAAATTGCATCGGAATAAAATATAAGAGACACAATGCCGACTTAAGAACAGGAAGACTGAGTCTTCTCACAGTCTATGTTTTTGAGCGTTTCCTGTGTCACCAGTTTTACATTCCCATGCAACTCTGCAGGTTTACTGTACCCATTGCACCTTCCCAATGACGATGAAACACAGAAATTGCATTGCAATTAAATATAAGAGACACAACGCCGACTAAAGTACAATGAAACTGAGTCTTCTTACGGTCTATGTTTTGAGCGTTTCCTGTGTCACTAGTTTTACATTCCGATACACGTCTGCAGGTTTACTGTATCCCTTGGTCCTTCCCATTGACGATGAAACACAGAAATTGCATCGGAATTAAATATAAGAGACACAACGCCGACTTAAGTACAAGAAAACTGAGTCTCCTTACGGTCTATGTTTTGAGCGTTTCCTGTGTCACCAGTTTTACATTCCGATGCACCTCTTCAGGTTTACTGTATCCCTTCGACCTTCCCATTGACGATGAAATACAGAAATTGCATCGGAATTAAATATTAGAGACACAATGCCGACTTAAGAACAGGAAGACTGAGTCTTCCTACTGTCTATGTTTTGAGCGTTTCCTGTGTCACCAGTTTTACATTCCGATGTACCTATGCAGGTTTTCTGTATCCCTTGGACCTTCCCATTGACGATGAAACACAGAAATTGCATCGGAATTAAATATAAGAGACACAATGCCGACTTAAGTACAGGAAGACTGAGTCTTAGTACTGTCTATGTTTAGAGCGTATCCTGTGTCTCCAGTCTTACATTCCGATGCACCTCTGCAGGTTTACTGTATCCCTTGGACCATCCCATTGACGATGAAACACAGAAATTGCATCGGAATAAAATACAAGAGACACAATGCCGACTTAAGTACAGGAAGACTGAGTCTTCCTACTGTCTATGTTTTGAGCGTTTCCTGTGTCACCAGTTTTACATTCCGATGCACCTCACCAGGTTTACTGTATCCATTGGACCTTCACAGTGACGATGAAACACAGAACTTGCATCGGAATTAAATATAAGAGACAGAATGCCGACTTAAGTACAGGAAGGCTGAGTCTTAGTACTGTCTACGTTTTGAGCGTTTCCTGTATCACCAGTTTTACATTGCGATGCACCTCTGCAGGTATTGTATCCCTTGGACCTTCCGATTGACGATGAAACACAGAAATTGCATGGGAATTAAATATAAGAGTTACAATGACGACTTAAGTACAGGAAGACTCGGTCTTCCTCCTGTCTTTGTTTTGAGCGTTTCCTGTGTCACCAGTCTTACATTCCGATGCACCTCTGCAGGTTTACTGTATCCCTTGGACCTTCCCATTGACGATGAAACACAGAAATAGCGTCGGAATTAAATATAAGAGACACAATGCCGATTTAAGTACAGGAAGACTGAGTCTTCCTACTGTCTATGATTTGAGCGTTTCCTGAATCACCAGTTTTACATTCTGATGCAACTTTCCAGGTTTACTGTATCCATTGGACCTTCCCATTGACGATGAAACACAGAAATTGCATTGGAATTAAATATTAGAGACACAATGCCGACTTAAGAACAGGAAGACTGAGTCTTCCTACTGTCTATGTTTTGAGCGTTTCCTGTGTCACCTCTTTTACATTCCGATGCACCTCTGCAGGTTTACTGTTTACTCTTGGACTTTCCCATTGACGATGAAACATAGAAATTGCATCGGAATTAAATATAAGAGACACAATGCCGACTTAAGTACAGGAAGACTGAGTCTTCGTACTGTCTATGTTTTGAGCGTTTCCTGTGTCAACAGTTTTACATTCAGATGCACCTCTTCAAGTTTACTGTATCCCTTTGCCCTTCACAGTGACAATGAAACACAGAAATTGCATCGGAATTAAATATAAGAGACACAATGCCGTCTTAAGGACAGGAAGATTGAGTCTTCCTGCTGACGATGTTTTTTAGCGTTTCCTGTGTCACCAGTTTTACATTCCGATGCAGCTCTGCAGGTTTACTGTATCCCTTGGGCCTTCCCATTGACGATGAAACAGAGAAATTGCATCGGATTTAAATATAAGAGACACAATGCCGACTTAAGTAGAGGAAGACTGAGTCTACTTACTGTCTATGCTTTGAGCGTTTCCTGGGTGATCAGTTTTGCATTCCGATGCACCTTTGCAGGTTTACTGTATCCCTTGGACCTTCCCATTGACGATGAAACAGAGAAATTCAATCGGAATTAAATATAACAGACACAATGCCGACTTAAATACAGAAAGATTTAGTCTTCCTACTCTCTATGTTTTGAGCGTTTCCAGCGTCACCAGTTTTACATTGCGATGCATCTCTGCAGGTTTCCTGTATCCATTGGACTTTCCCATTGACGATGAAACACAGAAATTACATCGGAATTAAATATAAGAGACACAACGCCGACTTAAGTACAAGAAAATTGAGTCTTCTTACGGTCTATGTTTTGAGCGTTTCCTGTGTCACCAGTTTTACATTCCGATGCACCTCTGCAGGGTTACTGTATCCCTTCGACCTTCCTATTGACGATGAAACACAGAAATTGCTTCGGAATTAAATATTAGAGACACAACGGCGACTTAAGTACAAGAAAACTGAGTATTCTTACGGTCTCTTTTTTGAGCGTTTCCTGTGTCACCAGTTTTACATTCCGATGCAACTCTCCAGGTTTACTGTATCAATTGACCTTCCCATTGACGATGAAACACAGAAATTGCATCGGAATTAAATATACGAGACACAACGCCGACTTAAGAACAGAAAGACTGAGTATTCCTACTGTCTATGCTTTGAGCGTTTCCTGTGTCACCAGTTTTCAATTCCGATGCACCTCTGCAGGTTTACTGTATCCATTGGACCTTCCCATAGGCGATGAAACACAGAAATTGCATCGGAATTAAATATTAGAGACACAATGCCGACTTAAGGACAGGAAGACTGAGTCATCCTACGGTCTGTGTTTTGAGCATTTCCTGTGTCACCAGTTTTACATTCCGATGCACCTCTGCAGGTTTACTGTATCCCTTGGACCTTCCCATTGACGATGAAACACAGAAATTGCTTCGGAATTAAATATAAGAGACACAACGCCGACTTAAGTACAGGAAGGCTGAGTCTTAGTACTGTCTATGCTTTGAGCGTTTCCTGTGTCACCAGTTTTACATTCCGATGCACCTCTACAGGTTTATTGTATCCCTTGGACCTTCCCATTGACGATGAAACACAGAATTTGCGTCGGAATTAAATATAAAATACACAATGCCGACTTAAGTACAGGAAGACTGAGTCTTCCTACTGTCTATGTTTAGAGCGTTTCCTGTGTCACCAGTATTACATTCCGATGCACCTCTCCAGGTTTACTGTATCCATTGGACCTTCCCATTGACGATGAAACATAGAAATTGCATCGGAATTTAATATTAGAGAAACAATGCCGACTTAAGAACAGAGAGACTGATTCATCCTACTGTCTATGCTTTGAGCGTTTTCTGTGTCACCAGTTTTACATTCCGATGCACCTCTGCAGGTTTACTGTATCCATTGGACCTTCCCATTAACGATGAAACACAGAAATTGCATCGGAATTAAATATTAGAGACACAATGCCGACTTAAGAACAGGAAGACTGAGTCTTCCTACTGTCTATTTTTTGAGCGTTTCCTGTGTCACTAGTTTTACATTCCGATGCACCTCTGCAGGTTTACTGTATCCATTGGACCTACCCATTGACGATGAAACACAGAAATTGCATCGGAATTAAATATAAGAGACACAACGTCGACTTAAGTACAAGAAAACTGAGTATTCTTACGGTCTATGATTTGAGCGTTTCCTGTGTCGCCAGTCTTACGTTCCGATGCACCTCTGCAGGTTTACTGTATCCGTTGGACCTTCACAGTGACGATGAAACACAGAAATTGCATCGGAATTAAATATAAGAGACACAATGCCGTCTTAAGTACAAGAAAACTGAGTTTTCTTACGGTCTATGTTTGAGCGTTTCCTGTGTCACCAGTTTTACATTACGATGCACGTCTGCAGGTTTACTGCATACCTTGGACCTTCCCATTGGCGATGACACACAGAAATTGAATCGGATTTGAATATAAAAGACACAATGACGTCTTAAGTACAGGAAGACTGAGTCTTCCTACTGTCTATGTTGTGAGCGTTTCCTGTGTCACCAGTTTTACATTCCGATGCACCTCTGCAGGTTTACTGTATCCCTTGGACCTTCACAGTGACGATGAATTACAGCAATTGCTTTGGAATTAAATATAAGAGACACAATGACATCTTATGTACAGGAAGTCTCAGTCTTCCTACTGTCTATGCTTTGAGCGTTTCCTGTGTCACTAGTTTTACATTCCGATGCACCTCTACAGGTTTACTGTATTCATTGGACTTTCCCATTGACGATGAAACACAGAAATTGCATCGGAATTAAATATTAGAGACACAATGCCGACTTTAGAACAGGAAGACTGAGTCATCCTACTGCTATGTTTTGAGCGTTTCCTGTGTCACCAGTTTTACATTCCGATGCACCTCTGCAGGTTTACTGTATCCCTTGGACCTTCCCATTGACGATGAAACACAGAAATTGCATCGGAATTAAATATAAGAGACACAACGCCGACTTAAGTACAAAAAACTGAGTATTCTTACGGTCTATGTTTGAAGCGTTTCCTGTGTCACCAGTTTTACATTCCGATGCACCTCTGCAAGTTTACTGTATCCCTTGGACCTTCCCATTGGCGATGAAACACAGAAATTGCATCGGAATTAAATATAAGAGACACAACGGCGACTTAAGTACAAGAAAACTGATTATTCTTACCGTCTATGTTTTGAGCGTTTCCTGTGTCACCAGTTTTACATTCCGATGCACCTCTCCAGGTTTACTGTATCCATTGGACCTTCCCATTGACGATGAAACATAGAAATTGCATCGGAATTTAATATTAGAGACACAATGGCGACTTAAGAACAGAAAGACTGAGTATTCCTACTGTCTATGATTTGAGCGTTTTCTGTGTCACCAGTTTTACATTCCGATGCACCTCTGCAGGTTTACTGTATCCATTGGACTTTCCCAATGACGATGAAACACAGAAATTGCATCGGAATTAAATATAATAGACACAACGCCGACTTAAGTACAAGAAAACTGAGTATTCTTACGGTCTATTTTTTGAGCGTTTCCTGTGTCACCAGTTTTACATTACGATGCACCTCTGCAGGTTTACTGTATCCGTTGGACCTTCACAGTAACGATTAAACACAGAAATTGCATCTGAATGAAATATAAGAGACAGAATGCCGACGTAATTACAGGAAGACTGAGTCTTAGTACTGTCTATGTTTTGAGCGTTTCCTGTGTCACAAGTTTTACATTCCAATGCACCTCTGCAGGGTTATTGTATCCCTTGGACATTCCCATTGACGATGAAACACAGAAATTGCATCGGAATTAAATATAAGATACACAATGTCGACTTAAGTACAGGAAGACTGAGTTTTCCTCCTGTCTATGTTTTGCGCGTATCCGGTGACACCAGTCTTACATTCCGATGCACCTCTGCAGGTTTACTGTATACCTTGGACCTTACCATTGACGATGAAACACAGAAATTGCATCGGAATTAAATATTAGAGATACAATGCCGACATAAGTACAGGACGACTGAGTCTTCGTACTGTCTATGTTTTGAGCGTTTCCTGTGTCACCAGTTTTACATTCCGATGCACCTCTCTAGGTTTACTGTATCCATTGGACCTTCCCATTGACGATGAAACACAGAAATTGGATCGGAATTAAATATTAGAGACACAATGCCGACTTAAGGACAGGAAGACTGAGTCATCCTACTGTCTATGTTTTGAGCGTTTCCTGTGTCACCAGTTTTACATTCCGATGCACCTCTGCAGGTTTACTGTATCCATTGGACGTTCCCATTGACGATGAAACACAGAAATTGAATCGGAATGAAATGTAAGAGTCACAACGCCGACTTAAGTACAAGAAAACTGAGTCTTCTTACGGTCTATGTTTTGAGCGTTTCCTGTGTCTCCAGTTTTACATTCCGAGGGACCTCTGCGGTTTACTTTATCCCTTGGACCTTCCCATTGGTGATGAAACACAGATATTGAATCGGATGTGAATATAAAAGACACAATGTCGTCTTAAGTACAGGAAGACTGAGTCTTCCTACTGTCTATGTTTTGAGCGTTTCCTGTGTCACCAGTTTTACATTCCGATGCACCTCTACAGGTTTATTGTATCCCTTGGACCTTCACAGTGACGATGAAACACAGCAATTGCTTTGGAATTAAATATAAGAGACACAATGACGTCTTATGTACAGGAAGACTCAGTCTTCCTACTGTCTATGCTTTGAGCGTTTCCTGTGTCACCAGTTTTACATTCCGTTGCACCTCTGCAGGTTTACTGCATCCATTGGACCTTCCCATTGTCGACGAATCACAGAAATTTCATCGGATTTAAATATAAGAGATACAATGCCGACTTAAGTACAGGAAGACTGGGTCTTCCTACTGTGTTTTTTTTTGAGCGTGTCCTGTGTGATCGGTTTTGCATTCCGATGCACCTCTACAGGTTTACTGTATCCCTTGGACCTTCCCATTGACGATGAAACACAGAAATTGCATCGGAATTAAATATAAGAGACACAATGCAGACTTAAGTACTGGAAGATTTAGTCCTCCTACTGTCTATGTTTTGAAAGTTTCCTGTGACACCAGTTTTACATTCCGATGCACCTCTGCAGGGTTATTGTATCCCTTGGACCTTCCCATTGACGATGAACCACAGAAATTGCATCGCAATTAAATAAAAGATACACAATGTCAACTTAAGTACAGGAATACTGAGTCTTCCTCCTGTCTATGCTTTGCGCGTTTCCGGTGTCACCAGTCTTACATTCCGATGCACCTCTGCAGGTTTACTGTATACCTTGGACCTTCCCATTGACGATGAAACACAGAAATTGCATCGGAATTAAATATAAGAGACACAACGCCGACTTAAGTACAGACAACACAGTCTTCTTACGGTCTATGTTTTGAGCGTTACCTGTGTCACCAGTTTTACATTCCAATGCACCTCTGCAGGTTTACTGTATCCCTTCGACTTTCCCATTGACGATGAAACACTGAAATTGCATCGGAATTAAATATAAGAGACACAATGCCGACTTAAGTACTGGAAGATTTAGTCTTCCTACTGTCTATGTTTTGAAAGTTTCCTGTGACACCAGTTTTACATTCCGATGCACCTCTGCAGGTTTACTGTATCCCTTGGACCTTCCCATTGACGATGAAACACAGAAATTGCATCGGAATTAAATATAAGAGACACAACGCCGACTTAAGTACAAAAAACTGAGTATTCTTACGGTCTATGTTTTGACCGTTTCCTGTGTCTCCAGTTTTACATTCCGATGCACCTCTGGAAGTTTACTGTATCCCTTGGACCTTCCCATTGACGATGAAACACAGAAATTGCATCGGAATTAAATTTAAGAGACACAACGGCGACTTAAGTACAAGAAAACTGATTATTCTTACCGTCTATGTTTTGAGCGTTTCCTGTGTCACCAGTTTTACATTCCGATGCACCTCTCCAGGTTTACTGTATCCATTGGACCTTCCCATTGACGATGAAACATAGAAACTGCATCGGAATTATATATTAGAGACACAATGCCGACTTAAGAACAGAAAGACTGAGTACTCCTACTGTCTATGATTTGAGCGTTTTCTGTGTCACCAGTTTTACATTCCGATGCACCTCTGCAGGTTTACTGTATCCCTTGGACCTTCCCATTGACGATGAAACACAGAAATTGCATCGGAATTAAATATAAGAGACACAACGCCGACTTAAGTACAAAAAACTGAGTATTCTTACGGTCTATGTTTTGACCGTTTCCTGTGTCACCAGTTTTACATTCCGATGCACCTCTGGAAGTTTACTGTATCCCTTGGACCTTCCCATTGACGATGAAACACAGAAATTGCATCGGAATTAAATATAAGAGACACAATGCCGACTTAAGCACAGGAAAACTGAGTTATCTTACGGTCTACGTTTTGAGCGTTACCTGTGTCACCAGTTTTACATTCCGATGCACCTCTGCAGGTTTACTGTATCCGTTGGACCTTCACAGTAACGATGAAACACAGAAATTGCATCGGAATTAAATATAAGAGACAGAATGCCGATTTAAGAACAGGAAGACTGAGTCTTAGTACTGTCTATGTTTTGAGCGTTTCCTGTGTCACCAGTTTTACATTCCAATGCACCTTTGCAGGGTTATTATATCCCTTGGACCTTCCCATTGGCGATTAAAAACAGAAATTGCATCGGAATTAAATATAAGATACACAATGTCGACTTAAGTACAGGAAGACTGAGTCTTCCTACTGTCTATGTTTTGCGCGATTCCTGTGTCACCAGTCTTACATTCCGATGCACCTCTGCAGGTTTACTGTATACCTTGGACCTTCCCATTGACGATGAAACATAGAAACTGCATCGGAATTTAATATTAGAGACACAATGCCGACTTAAGAACAGAAAGACTGAGTACTCCTACTGTCTATGATTTGAGCGTTTTCTGTGTCACCAGTTTTACATTCCGATGCACCTCTGCAGGTTAACTGTATCCCTTGGACCTTCCCATTGACGATGAAACACAGAAATTGCATCGGAATTAAATATAAGAGACACAACGCCGACTTAAGTACAAAAAACTGAGTATTCTTACGGTCTATGATTTGACCGTTTCCTGTGTCACCAGTTTTACATTCCGATGCACCTCTGGAAGTTTACTGTATCCCTTGGACCTTCCCATTGACGATGAAACACAGAAATTGCATCGGAATTAAATATAAGAGACACAATGCCGACTTAAGCACAGGAAAACTGAGTTATCTTACGGTCTATGTTTTGAGCGTTTCCTGTGTCACCAGTTTTACATTCCGATGCACCTCTGCAGGTTTACTGTATCCGTTGGACCTTCACAGTAACGATGAAACACAGAAATTGCATCGGAATTAAATATAAGAGACAGAATGCCGATTTAAGAACAGGAAGACTGAGTCTTAGTACTGTCTATGTTTTGAGCGTTTCCTGTGTCACCAGTTTTACATTCCAATGCACCTCTGCAGGTTTACTGTATACCTTGGACCTTCCCATTGACGATGAAACACAGAAATTGCATCGGAATTAAATATAAGAGACACAACGCCGACTTAAGTACAGACAACAGAGTCTTCTTACGGTCTATGTTTTGAGCGTTTCCTGTGTCACCAGTTTTACATTCCAATGCACCTCTGCAGGTTTACTGTATCCCTTCGACTTTCCCATTGACGATGAAACACAGAAATTGTATCGGAATTAAATATAAGAGACACAATGCCGACTTAAGTACTGGAAGATTTAGTCTTCCCACTGTCTATGTTTTGAAAGTTTCCTGTGACACCAGTTTTACATTCCGATGCACCTCTGCAGGTTTACTGTATCCCTTGGACCTTCCCATTGACGATGAAACACAGAAATTGCATCGGAATTAAATATAAGAGACTCAACGCCGACTTAAGTACAAAAAACTGAGTATTCTTACGGTCTATGTTTTGACCGTTTCCTGTGTCACCAGTTTTACATTCCGATGCACCTCTGGAAGTTTACTGTATCCCTTGGACCTTCCCATTGACGATGAAACACAGAAATTGCATCGGAATTAAATTTAAGAGACACAACGGCGACTTAAGGACAAGAAAACTGATTATTCTTACCGTCTATGTTTTGAGCGTTTCCTGTGTCACCAGTTTTACATTCCGATGCACCTCTCCACGTTTACTGTATCCATTGGACCTTCCCATTGACGATGAAACATAGAAATTGCATCGGAATTTAATATTAGAGACACAATGCCGACTTAAGAACAGAAAGCTTGAGTACTCCTACTGTCTATGATTTGAGCGTTTTCTGTGTCACCAGTTTTACATTCCGATGCACCTCTGCAGGTTTACTGTATCCATTGGACTTTCCCAATGTCGATGAAACACAGAAATTGCATCGGAATTAAATATAAGAGCCACAACGCCGACTTAAGTACAAGAAAACTGAGTATTCTTACGGTCTATTTTTTGAGCGTTTCCTGTGTCACCAGTTTTACATTACGATGCACCTCTGCAGGTTTAATGTATCCGTTGGACCTTCACAGTAACGATGAAACACAGAAATTGCATCTGAATGAAATATAAGAGACAGAATGCCGACGTAATTACAAGAAGACTGAGTCTTAGTACTGTCTATGTTTTGAGCGTTTCCTGTGTCACCAGTTTTACATTCCAATGCACCTCTGCAGGGTTATTGTATCCCTTGGACCTTCCCATTGACGATGAAACACAGAAATTGCATCGGAATTAAATATAAGATACGCAATGTCGACTTACGTACAGGAAGACTGAGTTTTCCTCCTGTCTATGTTTTGCGCGTATCCGGTGACACCAGTCTTACATTCCGATGCACCTCTGCAGGTTTACTGTATACCTTGGACCTTACCATTGACGATGAAACACAGAAATTGCATCGGAATTAAATATTAGAGATACAATGCCGACTTAAGTACAGGACGACTGAGTCTTCGTACTGTCTATGTTTTGAGCGTTTCCTGTGTCACCAGTTTTACATTCCGATGCACCTCTGGAAGTTTACTGTATCCCTTGGACCTTCCCATTGACGATGAAACACAGAAATTGCATCGGAATTAAATATAAGAGACACAATGCCGACTTAAGCACAGGAAAACTGAGTTATCTTACGGTCTATGTTTTGAGCGTTTCCTGTGTCACCAGTTTTACATTCCGATGCACCTCTGCAGGTTTACTGTATCCGTTGGACCTTCACAGTAACGATGAAACACAGAAATTGCATCGGAATTAAATATAAGAGACAGAATGCCGATTTAAGAACAGGAAGACTGAGTCTTAGTACTGTCTATGTTTTGAGCGTTTCCTGTGTCACCAGTTTTACATTCCAATGCACCTCTGCAGGTTTACTGTATACCTTGGACCTTCCCATTGACGATGAAACACAGAAATTGCATCGGAATTAAATATAAGAGACACAACGCCGACTTAAGTACAGACAACAGAGTCTTCTTACGGTCTATGTTTTGAGCGTTTCCTGTGTCACCAGTTTTACATTCCAATGCACCTCTGCAGGTTTACTGTATCCCTTCGACTTTCCCATTGACGATGAAACACAGAAATTGTATCGGAATTAAATATAAGAGACACAATGCCGACTTAAGTACTGGAAGATTTAGTCTTCCCACTGTCTATGTTTTGAAAGTTTCCTGTGACACCAGTTTTACATTCCGATGCACCTCTGCAGGTTTACTGTATCCCTTGGACCTTCCCATTGACGATGAAACACAGAAATTGCATCGGAATTAAATATAAGAGACTCAACGCCGACTTAAGTACAAAAAACTGAGTATTCTTACGGTCTATGTTTTGACCGTTTCCTGTGTCACCAGTTTTACATTCCGATGCACCTCTGGAAGTTTACTGTATCCCTTGGACCTTCCCATTGACGATGAAACACAGAAATTGCATCGGAATTAAATTTAAGAGACACAACGGCGACTTAAGGACAAGAAAACTGATTATTCTTACCGTCTATGTTTTGAGCGTTTCCTGTGTCACCAGTTTTACATTCCGATGCACCTCTCCACGTTTACTGTATCCATTGGACCTTCCCATTGACGATGAAACATAGAAATTGCATCGGAATTTAATATTAGAGACACAATGCCGACTTAAGAACAGAAAGCTTGAGTACTCCTACTGTCTATGATTTGAGCGTTTTCTGTGTCACCAGTTTTACATTCCGATGCACCTCTGCAGGTTTACTGTATCCATTGGACTTTCCCAATGTCGATGAAACACAGAAATTGCATCGGAATTAAATATAAGAGCCACAACGCCGACTTAAGTACAAGAAAACTGAGTATTCTTACGGTCTATTTTTTGAGCGTTTCCTGTGTCACCAGTTTTACATTACGATGCACCTCTGCAGGTTTAATGTATCCGTTGGACCTTCACAGTAACGATGAAACACAGAAATTGCATCTGAATGAAATATAAGAGACAGAATGCCGACGTAATTACAAGAAGACTGAGTCTTAGTACTGTCTATGTTTTGAGCGTTTCCTGTGTCACCAGTTTTACATTCCAATGCACCTCTGCAGGGTTATTGTATCCCTTGGACCTTCCCATTGACGATGAAACACAGAAATTGCATCGGAATTAAATATAAGATACGCAATGTCGACTTACGTACAGGAAGACTGAGTTTTCCTCCTGTCTATGTTTTGCGCGTATCCGGTGACACCAGTCTTACATTCCGATGCACCTCTGCAGGTTTACTGTATACCTTGGACCTTACCATTGACGATGAAACACAGAAATTGCATCGGAATTAAATATTAGAGATACAATGCCGACTTAAGTACAGGACGACTGAGTCTTCGTACTGTCTATGTTTTGAGCGTTTCCTGTGTCACCAGTTTTACATTCCGATGCACCTCTGGAAGTTTACTGTATCCCTTGGACCTTCCCATTGACGATGAAACACAGAAATTGCATCGGAATTAAATATAAGAGACACAATGCCGACTTAAGCACAGGAAAACTGAGTTATCTTACGGTCTATGTTTTGAGCGTTTCCTGTGTCACCAGTTTTACATTCCGATGCACCTCTGCAGGTTTACTGTATCCGTTGGACCTTCACAGTAACGATGAAACACAGAAATTGCATCGGAATTAAATATAAGAGACAGAATGCCGATTTAAGAACAGGAAGACTGAGTCTTAGTACTGTCTATGTTTTGAGCGTTTCCTGTGTCACCAGTTTTACATTCCAATGCACCTCTGCAGGTTTACTGTATACCTTGGACCTTCCCATTGACGATGAAACACAGAAATTGCATCGGAATTAAATATAAGAGACACAACGCCGACTTAAGTACAGACAACAGAGTCTTCTTACGGTCTATGTTTTGAGCGTTTCCTGTGTCACCAGTTTTACATTCCAATGCACCTCTGCAGGTTTACTGTATCCCTTCGACTTTCCCATTGACGATGAAACACAGAAATTGTATCGGAATTAAATATAAGAGACACAATGCCGACTTAAGTACTGGAAGATTTAGTCTTCCCACTGTCTATGTTTTGAAAGTTTCCTGTGACACCAGTTTTACATTCCGATGCACCTCTGCAGGTTTACTGTATCCCTTGGACCTTCCCATTGACGATGAAACACAGAAATTGCATCGGAATTAAATATAAGAGACTCAACGCCGACTTAAGTACAAAAAACTGAGTATTCTTACGGTCTATGTTTTGACCGTTTCCTGTGTCACCAGTTTTACATTCCGATGCACCTCTGGAAGTTTACTGTATCCCTTGGACCTTCCCATTGACGATGAAACACAGAAATTGCATCGGAATTAAATTTAAGAGACACAACGGCGACTTAAGGACAAGAAAACTGATTATTCTTACCGTCTATGTTTTGAGCGTTTCCTGTGTCACCAGTTTTACATTCCGATGCACCTCTCCACGTTTACTGTATCCATTGGACCTTCCCATTGACGATGAAACATAGAAATTGCATCGGAATTTAATATTAGAGACACAATGCCGACTTAAGAACAGAAAGCTTGAGTACTCCTACTGTCTATGATTTGAGCGTTTTCTGTGTCACCAGTTTTACATTCCGATGCACCTCCGCAGGTTTACTGTATCCATTGGACTTTCCCAATGTCGATGAAACACAGAAATTGCATCGGAATTAAATATAAGAGCCACAACGCCGACTTAAGTACAAGAAAACTGAGTATTCTTACGGTCTATTTTTTGAGCGTTTCCTGTGTCACCAGTTTTACATTACGATGCACCTCTGCAGGTTTAATGTATCCGTTGGACCTTCACAGTAACGATGAAACACAGAAATTGCATCTGAATGAAATATAAGAGACAGAATGCCGACGTAATTACAAGAAGACTGAGTCTTAGTACTGTCTATGTTTTGAGCGTTTCCTGTGTCACCAGTTTTACATTCCAATGCACCTCTGCAGGGTTATTGTATCCCTTGGACCTTCCCATTGACGATGAAACACAGAAATTGCATCGGAATTAAATATAAGATACGCAATGTCGACTTACGTACAGGAAGACTGAGTTTTCCTCCTGTCTATGTTTTGCGCGTATCCGGTGACACCAGTCTTACATTCCGATGCACCTCTGCAGGTTTACTGTATACCTTGGACCTTACCATTGACGATGAAACACAGAAATTGCATCGGAATTAAATATTAGAGATACAATGCCGTCTTAAGTACAGGACGACTGAGTCTTCGTACTGTCTATGTTTTGAGCGTTTCCTGTGTCACCAGTTTTACATTCCGATGCACCTCTCTAGGTTTACTGTATCCATTGGACCTTCCCATTGACGATGAAACACAGAAATTGGATCGGAATTAAATATTAGAGACACAATGCCGACTTAAGAACAGGAAGACTGAGTCATCCTACTGTCTATGTTTTGAGCGTTTCCTGTGTCACCAGTTTTACATTCCGATGCACGTCTGCAGGTTTACTGTATCCATTGGACGTTCCCATTGACGATGAAATACAGAAATTGAATCGGAATGAAATGTAAGAGTCACAACGCCGACTTAGTACAAGAAAACTGAGTCTTCTTACGGTCTATGTTTTGAGCGCTTCCTGTGTCTCCAGTTTTACATTCCGAGGGACCTCTGCAGGTTTACTTTATCCCTTGGACCTTCCCATTGGCGATGAAACACAGAAATTGAATCGGATGTGAATATAAAAGACACAATGTCGTCTTAAGTACAGGAAGACTGAGTCTTCCTACTGTCTATGTTTTGAGCGTTTCCTGTGTCACCAGTTTTACATTCCGATGCACCTCTACCGGTTTATTGTATCCGTTGGACCTTCGCAGTGACGATGAAACACAGCAATTGCTTTGGAATTAAATATAAGAGACACAATGACGTCTTATGTACAGGAAGACTCAGTCTTCCTACTGTCTATGTTTTGAGCGTTTCCTGTGTCACCAGTTTTACATTCCGTTGCACCTCTGCAGGTTTACTGCATCCATTGGACCTTCCCATTGACGATGAAACACAGAAATTGCATCGGAATTAAATATAAGAGACACAACGTTGACTTAAGTACAAGAAAACTGAGTATTCTTACGGTCTATGTTTTGAGCGTTTCCTGTGTCGCCAGTTTTACGTTCCGATGCACCTCTGCAGGTTTACTATATCCATTGGACCTTCACAGTGACGATAAAACACAGAAATTGCATCGGAATTAAATATAAGAGACAGAATGCCGACTTAAGTACAGGAAGACTGAGTCTTATTACTGTCTATGCTTTTAGCGTTTCCTGTGTCACCAGTTTGACATTCCGATGAACCTCTGCAGGTTTATTGTATCCCTTGGACCTTCCCATTGACGATTAAGCACAGAAATTGCATCGATATTAAATATAATAGACACAATGCCGACTTAAGTACAGGAAGACTGAGTCTTCCTCCTTTGTATTGAGCGTTTCCTGTGTCACCAGCCTCCATCCCGTTGCAACTCTCCAGGTTTACTGTATCCATTGGACCTTCACAGTGACGATGAAACACAGAAATTGCATCGGAATTAAATGTAAGAGACACAATGCCGACTTAAGTACAGGAAGGCTGAGTCTTAGTACTGTCTATGCTTTGAGCGTTTCCTGTGTCACCAGTTTTACATTCCGATGCACCTCTGCAGGTTTATTGTATCCCTTGGACCTTCCCATTGACGATGAAACACAGAAATTGCATCGGAATTAAATATAAGAGACACAATGCCGACTTAAGTACAGGAAGACTGAGTCTTCCTACTGTCTATGTTTTGAGCGTTTCCTGTGTCACCAGTTTTACATTCCGATGCACCACTCCAGGTTTACTGTATCCATTGGACCTTCCCATTGACGATGAAACATAGAAATTGCATCGGAATTTAATATTAGAGACACAATGCCGACTTAAGGAGAGAAAGACTGAGTATTCCTACTGTATATGTTTTGAGCGTTTTCTGTGTCACCAGTTTTACATTCCGATGCACCTCTGCAGGTTTACTGTATCCATTGGACTTTCCCAATGACGATTAAACACAGAAATTGCATCGGAATTAAATATAAGAGACACAACGCCGACTTAAGTACAAGAAAACTGAGTATTCTTACGGTCTATGATTTGAGCGTTTCCTGTGTCACCAGTTTTACATTCCGATGCATCTCTGCAGGTTTACTGTATCCATTGGACGTTCCCATTGACGATGAAACACAGAAATGGAATGAAATGTAAGAGTCACAACGCCGACTTAAGTACAAGAAAACTGAGTCTTCTTACGGTCTATGATTTGAGCGTTTCCTGTGTCACCAGTTTTACATTCCGACGGACCTCTGCAGGTTTACTGTATCCCTTGGACCTTCCCATTGGCGATGAAACACAGAAATTGAATCGGAATTGAATATAAAAGACACAATGACGTCTTAAGTACAGGAAGACTGAGTCTTCCTACTGTCTATGTTTTGAGCGTTTCCTGTGTCACCAGTTTTACATTCCGATGCACCTCTGCAGGTTTACTGTATCCCTTGGACCTTCACTGTGACGATGAATCACAGCATTTGCTTTGGAATTAAATATAAGAGACACAATGACGTCTTATGTACAGGAAGACTCAGTCTTCCTACTGTCTATGCTTTGAGCGATTCCTGTGTCACCAGTTTTCCATTCCGATGCACGTCTGCAGGTTTACTGTATCCCTTGGACCTTCACAATGACAATGAAACAGAGAAATTCCATCGGAATTAAATATAAGAGACACAATGCCGACTTAAGTACAGGAAGACTGAGTCTTCCTACTGTCTATGTTTTGAGCGTTTCCTGTGTCACCAGTTTTGCATTCCGATGCACCTCTGGAGGTTTACTGTATCCCTTGGACCTTCACAATGACGATGAAACAGAGAAATTTTATCGGAATTAAATATAAGAGACACAATGCAGACTTAAGTACAGGAAGACTGAGTCTTCCTACTGTCTATGCTTTGAGCGTTTCCTGTGTCACCAGTTTTACATTCCGTTGCACCTCTGCAGGTTTACTGCATCCATTGGACCTTCCCATTGACGATGAATCACAGAAATTGCATCGGATTTAAATATAAGAGACACAATGCCGACATAAGTACAGGAAGACTGAGTCTTCCTACTGCCTTTTTTTTTTGAGCGTGTCCTGTGTGATCAGTTTTGCATTCCGATGCACCTCTACAGGTTTACTGTATCCCTTGGACCTTCCCATTGACGATGAAACACAGAAATAGCGTCGGAATTAAATATAAGAGACACAATGCCGACTTAAGTACAGGAAGACTGAGTCTTCCTACTGTCTATGATTTGAGCGTTTCCTGAATCACCAGTTTTACATTCTGATGCAACTTTCCAGGTTTACTGTATCCATTGGACCTTCCCATTGACGATGAAACACAGAAATTGCATCGGAATTAAATATTAGAGACACAATGCCGACTTAAGAACAGGAAGACTGAGTCTTCCTACTGTCTATGTTTTGAGCGTTTCCTGTGTCACCTGTTTTACATTCCGATGCACCTCTGCAGGTTTACTGTTTACTCTTGGACTTTCCCATTGACGATGAAACATAGAAATTGCATCGGAATTAAATATAAGAGACACAATGCCGACTTAAGTACAGGAAGACTGAGTCTTCGTACTGTCTATGTTTTGAGCGTTTCCTGTGTCAACAGTTTTACATTCAGATGCACCTCTGCAAGTTTACTGTATCCCTTTGCCCTTCAGAGTGACGATGAAACACAGAAATTGCATCGGAATTAAATATAAGAGACACAATGCCGTCTTAAGGACAGGAAGATTGAGTCTTCCTACTGACGATGTTTTTTAGCGTTTCCTGTGTCACCAGTTTTACATTCCGATGCACCTCTGCAGGTTTACTGTATCCCTTGGGCCTTCCCATTGACGATGAAACAGAGAAATTGCATCGGATTTAAATATAAGAGACACAATGCCGACTTAAGTAGAGGAAGACTGAGTCTACTTACTGTCTATGCTTTGAGCGTTTCCTGGGTGATCAGTTTTGCATTCCGATGCACCTTTGCAGGTTTATTGTATCCCTTGGACCTTCCCATTGACGATGAAACAGAGAAATTCAATCGGAATTAAATATAACAGACACAATGCCGACTTAAATACAGAAAGATTTAGTCTTCCTACTCTCTATGTTTTGAGCGTTTCCAGCGTCACCAGTTGTACATTGCGATGCATCTCTGCAGGTTTGCTGTATCCATTGGACTTTCCCATTGACGATGAAACACAGAAATTACATCGGAATTAAATATAAGAGACACAACGCCGACTTAAGTACAAGAAAATTGAGTCTTCTTACGGTCTATGTTTTGAGCGTTTCCTGTGTCACCAGTTTTACATTCCGATGCACCTCTGCAGGGTTACTGTATCCCTTCGACCTTCCTATTGACGATGAAACACAGAAATTGCTTCGGAATTAAATATTAGAGACACAACAGCGACTTAAGTACAAGAAAACTGAGTATTCTTACGGTCTCTTTTTTGAGCGTTTCCTGTGTCACCAGTTTTACATTCCGATGCAACTCTCCAGGTTTACTGTATCCATTGACCTTCCCATTGACGATGAAACACAGAAATTGCATCGGAATTAAATATACGAGACACAACGCCGACTTAAGAACAGAAAGACTGAGTATTCCTACGGTCTATGCTTTGAGCGTTTCCTGTGTCACCAGTTTTAAATTCCGATGCACCTCTGCAGGTTTACTGTATCCATTGGACCTTCCCATTGGCGATGAAACACAGAAATTGCATCGGAATTAAATATTAGAGACACAATGCCGACTTAAGAACAGGAAGACTGAGTCATCCTACTGTCTATGCTTTGAGCGTTTCCTGTGTCACCAGTTTTACATTCCGATGCACCTCTGCAGGTTTACTGTATCCCTTGGACCTTCCCATTGACGATGAAACACAGAAATTGCATGGGAATTAAATATAAGAGACACAACGACGACTTAAGTACAGGAAGGCTGAGTTTTAGTACTGTCTATGCTTTGAGCGTTTCCTGTGTCACCAGTTTTACATTCCGATGCACCTCTGCAGGTTTATTGTATCCCTTGGACCTTCCCATTGACGATGAAACACGGAATTTGCGTCGGAATTAAATATAAGATACACAATGCCGACTTAAGAACAGGAAGACTGAGTCTTCCTACTGTCTATGTTTTGAGCGTTTCCTGTGTCACCAGTTTTACATTCCGATGCACCTCTCCAGGTTTACTGTATCCATTGGACCTTCCCATTGACGATGAAACATAGAAATTGCATCGGAATTTAATATTAGAGACACAATGCCGACTTAAGAACAGAAAGACTGATTCATCCTACTGTCTATGCTTTGAGCGTTTTCTGTGTCACCAGTTTTACATTCCGATGCACCTCTGCAGGTTTACTGTATCCATTGGACCTTCCCATTAACGATGAAACACAGAAATTGCATCGGAATTAAATATTAGAGACACAATGCCGACTTAAGAACAGGAAGACTGAGTCTTCCTACTGTCTATGTTTTGAGCGTTTCCTGTGTCACTAGTTTTACATTCCGATGCACCTCTGCAGGTTTACTGTATCCATTGGACCTTCACAGTGACGATGAAACACAGAAATTGCATCGGAATTAAATATAAGAGACACAATGCCGTCTTAAGTACAGGAAAACTGAGTTATCTTACGGTCTATGTTTTGAGCGTTTCCTCTGTTACGAGTTTTACATTCCGATGCACCTCTGCAGGTTTACTGTATCCCTTGGACCTTCACAATGACGATGAAACAGAGAAATTCCATCGGAATTAAATATAAGAGACAGAATGCCGATTTAAGAACAGGAAGACTGAGTCTTAGTACTGTCTATGATTTGAGCGTTTCCTGTGTCACCAGTTTTACATTCCGATGGACCTCTGCAGGTTTACTGCATCCCTTGGACCTTCCCATTGGCGATGACACACAGAAATTGAATCGGATTTGAATATAAAAGACACAATGACGTCTTAAGTACACGAAGACTGAGTCTTCCTACTGTCTATGCTGTGAGCGTTTCCTGTGTCACCAGTTTTACATTCCGATGCACCTCTGCAGGTTTACTGTATCCCTTGGACCTTCACAGTGACGATGAATTACAGCAAATGATTTGGAATTAAATATAAGAGACACAATGACGTCTTATGTACAGGAAGTCTCAGTCTTCCTACTGTCTATGCTTTGAGCGTTTCCTGTGTCACTAGTTTTACATTCTGATGCACCTCTACAGGTTTACTGTATTCATTGGACTTTCCCATTGACGATGAAACACAGAAATTGCATCGGAATTAAATATTAGAGACACAATGCCGACTTTAGAACAGGAAGACTGAATCATCCTACTGTCTATGTTTTGAGCGTCTCCTGTGTCACCAGTTTTACATTCCGATGCACCTCTGCAGGTTTACTGTATCCCTTGGACCTTCCCATTGACGATGAAACACAGAAATTGCATCGGAATTAAATATAAGAGACACAACGCCGACTTAAGTACAAAAAACTGAGTATTCTTACGGTCTATGTTTTGAGCGTTTCCTGTGTCACCAGTTTTACATTCCAATGCACCTCTGCAGGGTTATTATATCCCTTGGACCTTCCCATTGGCGATTAAAAACAGAAATTGCATCGGAATTAAATATAAGATACACAATGTCGACTTAAGTACAGGAAGACTGAGTCTTCCTCCTGTCTATGTTTTGCGCGATTCCGGTGTCACCAGTCTTACATTCCGATGCACCTCTGCAGGTTTACTGTATACCTTGGACCTTCCCACTGACGATGAAACACAGAAATTGCATCGGAATTAAATATTAGAGACACAATGCCAACTTAAGTACAGGACGACTGAGTCTTCGTACTGTCTATGATTTGAGCGTTTCCTGTGTCACCAGTTTTACATTCCGATGGACCTCTCTAGGTTTACTGTATCCATTGGACCTTCCCATTGACGATGAAACACAGAAATTGCATCGGAATTAAATATAAGAGACACAACGCCGACTTAAGTACAAGAAAACTGAGTTTTCTTACGGTCTATGTTTTGAGCGTTTCCTGTGTCACCAGTTTTACATTACGATGCACGTCTGCAGGTTTACTGTATCCGTTGGACCTTCACAGTAACGATGAAACACAGAAATTGCAACGGAATTAAATATTAGAGACACAATGCCGACTTAAGTACAGGACGACTGAGTCTTCGTACTGTCTATGATTTGAGCGTTTCCTGTGTCACTAGTTTTACATTCCGATGCACCTCTACAGGTTTACTGTATTCATTGGACTTTCCCATTGACGATGAAACACAGAAATTGCATCGGAATTAAATATTAGAGACACAATGCCGACTTTAGAACAGGAAGACTGAGTCATCCTACTGTCTATGTTTTGAGCGTTTCCTGTGTCACCAGTTTTACATTCCGATGCACCTCTGCAGGTTTACTGTATCCCTTGGACCTTCCCATTGACGATGAAACACAGAAATTGCATCGGAATTAAATATAAGAGACACAACGCCGACTTAAGTACAAAAAACTGAGTATTCTTACGGTCTATGTTTTGAGCGTTTCCTGTGTCACCAGTTTTACATTCCGATGCACCTCTGCAAGTTTACTGTATCCCTTGGACCTTCCCATTGACGATGAAACACAGAAATTGCATCGGAATTAAATATTAGAGATACAATGCCGACTTAAGTACAGGACGACTGAGTCTTCGTACTGTCTATGTTTTGAGCGTTTCCTGTGTCACCAGTTTTACATTCCGATGCACCTCTCTAGGTTTACTGTATCCATTGGACCTTCCCATTGACGATGAAACACAGAAATTGGATCGGAATTAAATATTAGAGACACAATGCCGACTTAAGGACAGGAAGACTGAGTCATCCTACTGTCTATGTTTTGAGCGTTTCCTGTGTCACCAGTTTTACATTCCGATGCACCTCTGCAGGTTTACTGTATCCATTGGACGTTCCCATTGACGATGAAACACAGAAATTGAATCGGAATGAAATGTAAGAGTCACAACGCCGACTTAAGTACAAGAAAACTGAGTCTTCTTACGGTCTATGTTTTGAGCGTTTCCTGTGTCTCCAGTTTTACATTCCGAGGGACCTCTGCAGGTTCACTTTATCCCTTGGACCTTCCCATTGGCGATGAAACACAGAAATTGAATCGGATGTGAATATAAAAGACACAATGTCGTCTTAAGTACAGGAAGACTGAGTCTTCCTACTGTCTATGTTTTGAGCGTTTCCTGTGTCACCAGTTTTACATTCCGATGCACCTCTACAGGTTTATTGTATCCCTTGGACCTTCACAGTGACGATGAAACACAGCAATTGCTTTGGAATTAAATATAAGAGACACAATGACGTCTTATGTACAGGAAGACTCAGTCTTCCTACTGTCTATGTTTCGAGCGTTTCCTGTATCACCAGTTTTACATTCCGATGCACCTCTGCAGGTTTACTGTATCCCTTGGACCTTCACAATGACGATGAAACAGAGAAATTCCATCGGAATTAAATATAAGAGACACAATGCCAACTTAAGTACAGGAAGACTGAGTCTTCCTACTGTCTATGCTTTGAGCGTTTCCTGTGTCACCAGTTTTACATTCCGTTGCACCTCTGCAGGTTTACTGCATCCATTAGACCTTCCCATTGTCGACGAATCACAGAAATTTCATCGGATTTAAATATAAGAGATACAATGCCGACTTAAGTACAGGAAGACTGAGTCTTCCTACTGTGTTTTTTTTTTGAGCGTGTCCTGTGTGATCGGTTTTGCATTCCGATGCACCTCTACAGGTTTACTGTATCCCTTGGACCTTCCCATTGACGATGAAACACAGAAATTGCATCGGAATTAAATATAAGAGACACAATGCAGACTTAAGTACTGGAAGATTTAGTCTTCCTACTGTCTATGTTTTGAAAGTTTCCTGTGACACCAGTTTTACATTCCGATGCACCTCTGCAGGGTTATTGTATCCCTTGGACCTTCCCATTGACGATGAAACACAGAAATTGCATCGGAATTAAATAAAAGATACACAATGTCGACTTAAGTACAGGAAGACTGAGTCTTCCTCCTGTCTATGTTTTGCGCGTTTCCGGTGTCACCAGTCTTACATTCGATGCACCTCTGCAGGTTTAATGTATACCTTGGACCTTCCCATTGACGATGAAACACAGAAATTGCATCGGAATTAAATATAAGAGACACAACGCCGACTTAAGTACAGACAACAGAGTCTTCTTACGGTCTATGTTTTGAGCGTTTCCTGTGTCACCAGTTTTACATTCCAATGCACCTCTGCAGGTTTACTGTATCCCTTCGACTTTCCCATTGACGATGAAACACAGAAATTGCATCGGAATTAAATATAAGAGACACAATGCCGACTTAAGTACTGGAAGATTTAGTCTTCCTACTGACTATGTTTTGAAAGTTTCCTGTGACACCAGTTTTACATTCCGATGCACCTCTGCAGGTTTACTGTATCCGTTGGACCTTCCCATTGACGATGAAACACAGAAATTGCATCGGAATTAAATTTAAGAGACACAACGGCGACTTAAGTCCAAAAAACTGATTATTCTTACCGTCTATGTTTTGAGCGTTTCCTGTGTCACCAGTTTTACATTCCGATGCACCTCTCCAGGTTTACTGTATCCATTGGACCTTCCCATTGACGATGAAACATAGAAATTGCATCGGAATTTAATAATAGAGACAAAATGCCGACTTAAGAACAGAAAGACTGAGTACTCCTACTGTCTATGATTTGAGCGTTTTCTGTGTCACCAGTTTTACATTCCGATGCACCTCTGCAGGTTTACTGTATCCATTGGACTTTCCCAATGTCGATGAAACACAGAAATTGCATCGGAATTAAATATAAGAGACACAACGCCGACTTAAGTACAAAAAAACTGAGTATACTTACGGTCTATTTTTTGAGCGTTTCCTGTGTCACCAGTTTTACATTACGATGCACCTCTGCAGGTTTACTGTATCCGTTGGACCTTCACAGTAACGATGAAACACAGAAATTGCATCTGAATGAAATATAAGAGACAGAATGCCGACGTAATTACAGGAAGACTGAGTCTTAGTACTGTCTATGTTTTGAGCGTTTCCTGTGTCACCAGTTTTACAATCCAATGCACCTCTGCAGGGTTATTGTATCCCTTGGACCTTCCCATTGACGATGAAACACAGATATTGCATCGGAATTAAATATAAGATACGCAATGTCGACTTAAGTACAGGAAGACTGAGTTTTCCTCCTGTCTATGTTTTGCGCGTATCCGGTGACACCAGTCTTACATTCCGATGCACCTCTGCAGGTTTACTGTATACCTTGGACCTTACCATTGACGATGAAACACAGAAATTGCATCGGAATTAAATATTAGAGATACAATGCCGACTTAAGAACAGGACGACTGAGTCTTCGTACTGTCTATGTTTTGAGCGTTTCCTGTGTCACTAGTTTTACATTCCGATGCACCTCTCCAGGTTTACTGTATCCATTGGACCTTCCCATTGACGATGAAACACAGAAATTGGATCGGAATTAAATATTAGAGACACAATGCCGACTTAAGAACAGGAAGACTGAGTCATCCTACTGTCTATGTTTTGAGCGTTTCCTGTGTCACCAGTTTTACATTCCGATGCACGTCTGCAGGTTTACTGTATCCATTGGACGTTCCCATTGACGATGAAATACAGAAATTGAATCGGAATGAAACGTAAGAGTCACAACGCCGACTTAAGTACAAGAAAACTGAGTCTTCTTACGGTCTATGTTTTGAGCGTTTCCTGTGTCTCCAGTTTTACATTCCGAGGGACCTCTGCAGGTTTACTTTATCCCTTGGACCTTCCCATTGGCGATGAAACACAGAAATTGAATCGGATGTGAATATAAAAGACACAATGTCGTCTTAAGTACAGGCAGACTGAGTCTTCCTACTGTCTATGTTTTGAGCGTTTCCTGTGTCACCAGTTTTACATTCCGATGCACCTCTACAGGTTTATTGTATCCCTTGGACCTTCACAGTGTTGATGAAACACAGCAATTGCTTTGGAATTAAATATAAGAGACACAATGACGTCTTATGTACAGGAAGACTCAGTCTTCCTACTGTCTATGTTTTGAGCGTTTCCTGTGTCACCAGTTTTACATTCCGATGCACCTCTGCAGGTTTACTGTATCCCTTGGACCTTCACAATGACGATGAAACAGAGAAATTCCATCGGAATTAAATATAAGAGACACAATGCCGACTTAAGTACAGGAAGACTGAGTCTTCCTACTGTCTATGTTTTGAGCGTTTCCTGTGTCACCAGTTTTACATTCCGATGCACCTCTGCAGGTTTACTGTATCCTTTGGAGCTTCACAATGACGATGAAACAGAGAAATTCCATCGGAATTAAATATAAGAGACACAATGCCAACTTAAGTACAGGAAGACTGAGTCTTCCTACTGTCTATGCTTTGAGCGTTTCCTGTGTCACCAGTTTTACATTCCGTTGCACCTCTGCAGGTTTACTGCATCCATTGGACCTTCCCATTGTCGATGAATCACAGAAATTTCATCGGATTTAAATATAAGAGACACAATGCCGACTTAAGTACAGGAAGACTGAGTCTTCCTACTGTGTTTTTTTTTTTTGAGCGTGTCCTGTGTGATCGGTTTTGCATTCCGATGCACCTCTACAGGCTTACTGTATCCCTTGGACCTTCCCATTGACGATGAAACACAGAAATTGCATCGGAATTAAATATATGAGACACAATGCCGACTTAAGTATTGGAAGATTTAGTCTTCCTACTGTCTATGTTTTGAAAGCTTCCTGTGACACTAGTTTTACATTCCGATGCACCTCTGCAGGGTTATTGTATCCCTTGGACCTTCCCATTGACGATGAAACACAGAAATTGCATCGGAATTAAATAAAAGATACACAATGTCGACTTAAGTACAGGAAGACTGAGTCTTCCTCCTGTCTATGCTTTGCGGGTTTCCGGTGTCACCAGTCTTACATTCCGGTGCACCTCTGCAGGTTTACTGTATACCTTGGACCTTCCCATTGACGATGAAACACAGAAATTGCATCGGAATTAAATATAAGAGACACAACGCCGACTTAAGTACAAGAAAACTGAGTATTCTTACGGTCTATGTTTTGAGCGTTTCCTGTGTCACCAGTTTTACATTCCGATGCACCTCTGCAGGTTTACTCTATCCATTGGACCTTCACAG
The DNA here is from genome assembly GCF_023898315.1 of Schistocerca nitens. Lineage (NCBI taxonomy): Eukaryota > Metazoa > Arthropoda > Insecta > Orthoptera > Acrididae > Schistocerca > Schistocerca nitens. The sequence goes on from NW_026045897.1 coordinate 6,792,384, forward strand.
TAACGATGAAACACAGAAATTGCATCGGAATTAAATATTAGAGACACAATGCCGTCTTAAGAACAGAAAGACTGAGTATTCCTACTGTCTATGTTTTGAGCGTTTCCTCTGTCACCAGTTTTACATTCCGATGCACCTCTGCAGGTTTACTGTATCCCTTGGACCTTCCCATTGACGATGAAACACAGAAATTGCATCGGAATTAAATATAAGAGGCACAATGCCGACTTAAGAACATTAAGACTGAGTCTTCCTACTGTATATGTTTTGAACGTGTCCTGTTTCACCAATTTTACATTCCGATGCACCTCTGCAGGTTAACTGTATCCCTTGGACCTTCCGATTGACGATGAAACACAGAAATTGCATCGGAATTAAATATAAGAGACACAACGGCGACTTAAGTACAAGAAAACTGAGTATTCTTACGGGCCAAGTTTTGAGCGTTTCCTGTGTCACCAGTTTTACATTCCGATGCACCTCTCCAGGTTTACTGTATCCATTGGACCTTCACAGTGACGATGAAACACAGAAATTGCATCGGAATTAAATATAAGAGACACAATGCTGTCTTAAGTACAGGAAGGCTGAGTCTTAGTACTGACTATGCTTTGAGCGTTTCCTGTGTCACCAGTTTTACATTCCGATGCACCTCTGCAGGTTTATTGTATCCCTTGGACCTTCCCATTGACGATGAAACACAGAAATTGCATCGGAATTAAATATAAGAGACACAATGCCGACTTAAGTACAGGAAGACTGAGTCTTCCTACTGTCTATGTTTTGAGCGTTTCCTGTGTCACCAGTTTTACATTCCGTTGCACCTCTCCAGGTTTACTGTATCCATTGGACCTTCCCATTGACGATGAAACATAGAAATTGCATCGGAATTTAATATTAGAGACACAATGCCGACTTAAGGACAGAAAGACTGAGTATTGCTACTGTATATGTTTTGAGCGTTTTCTGTGTCACCAGTTTTACATTCCGATGCACCTCTGCAGGTTTACTGTATCCATTGGACCTTCCCATTAGCGATGAAACACAGAAATTGCATCGGAATTAAATATTAGAGACACAATGCCGATTTAAGAACAGGAAGACTGAGTCTTCGTACTGTCTATGATTTGAGCGTTTCCTGTGTCACTAGTTTTACATTCCGATGCACCTCTGCAGGTTTACTGTATCCATTGGACCTTCCCATTGACGATGAAACACAGAAATTGCATCGGAATTAAATATAAGAGACACAACGTTGACTTAAGTACAAGAAAACTGAGTATTCTTACGGTCTATGTTTTGAGCGTTTCCTGTGTCGCCAGTTTTACGTTCCGATGCCCCTCTGCAGGTTTACTGTATCCATTGGACCTTCACAGTGACGATAAAACACAGAAATTGCATCGGAATTAAATATAAGAGACAGAATGCCGACTTAAGTACAGGAAGACTGAGTCTTATTACTGTCTATGCTTTGAGCGTTTCCTGTGTCACCAGTTTGACATTCCGATGAACCTCTGCAGGTTTATTGTATCCCTTGGACCTTCCCATTGACGATTAAGCACAGAAATTGCATCGATATTAAATATAATAGACACAATGCCGACTTAAGTACAGGAAGACTGAGTCTTCCTCCTTTGTATTGAGCGTTTCCTGTGTCACCAGTCTTACATTCTGATGCACCTCTGCAGGTTTACTGTATCCCTTGGACCTTCCCATTGACGATGAATCACAGAAATTGCATCGGAATTAAATATAAGAGACACAATGCAGACTTAAGTACAGGAAGACAGAGTCTTCGTACTGTCTATGCTTTTGAGCGTTTCCTGTGTCACCAGTTTTACATTCCGATGCACCTCTAGAGGTCTACTGTATTCATTGGATCTTCCCATTGACGATGAAACACAGAAATTGCAACGGAATTAAATATTACAAACACAATGCTGACTTAAGAACAGGAAGACTGAGTCTTCCTCCTTTGTATTGAGCGTTTCTGTGTCACCAGCCTTACATTCTGATGCACCTCTGCAGGTTTACTGTATCCCTCGGGCCTTCCCAATGACGATGAAACACAGAAATTGCATCGGAATTAAATATAAGCGACACAACGCTGACTCAAGTACAAGAAAACTGAGTATTCTTACGGTCTATGTTTTGAGCGTTTCCTGTGTCACCAGTTTTATATTCCGATGCACCTCTGCAGGTTTACTGTATCCCTAGCACCTTCCCATTGACGATGGAACACAGAAATTGCATCGGAATTTAATATTAGAGACACAATGCCGACTTAAGTACAGAAAGACTGAGTATTCCTACTGTCTATGTTTTGAGCGTTTTCTGTGTCACCAGTTTTACATTCCGATGCATCTCTGCAGGTTTACTGTATCCATTGGACTTTCCCAATGACGATTTAACACAGAAATTGCATCGGAATTAAATATAAGAGACACAACGGCGACTTAAGTACAAGAAAACTGAGTATTCTTACGGGCCAAGGTTTGAGCGTTTCCTGTGTCACCAGTTTTACATTCCGTTGCAACTCTCCAGGTTTACTGTATCCATTGGACCTTCACAGTGACGATGAAACACAGAAATTGCATCGGAATTAAATGTAAGAGACACAATGCCGACTTAAGTACAGGAAGGCTGAGTCTTAGTACTGTCTATGCTTTGAGCGTTTCCTGTGTCACCAGTTTTACATTCCGATGCACCTCTGCAGGTTTATTGTATCCCTTGGACCTTCCCATTGACGATGAAACACAGAAATTGCATCGGAATTAAATATAAGAGACACAATGCCGACTTAAGTACAGGAAGACTGAGTCTTCCTACTGTCTATGTTTTGTGCGTTTCCTGTGTCACCAGTTTTACATTCCGATGCACCACTCCAGGTTTACTGTATCCATTGGACCTTCCCATTGACGATGAAACATAGAAATTGCAACGGAATTTAATATTAGAGACACAATGCAGACTTAAGGACAGAAAGACTGAGTATTCCTACTGTATATGTTTTGAGCGTTTTCTGTGTCACCAGTTTTACATTCCGATGCACCTCTGCAGGTTTACTGTATCCATTGGACTTTCCCAATGACGATTAAACACAGAAATTGCATCGGAATTAAATATAAGAGACACAACGCCGACTTAAGTACAAGAAAACTGAGTATTCTTACGGTCTATGATTTGAGCGTTTCCTGTGTCACCAGTTTTACATTCCGATGCATCTCTGCAGGTTTACTGTATCCATTGGACGTTCCCATTGACGATGAAACACAGAAATGGAGTGAAATGTAAGAGTCACAACGCCGACTTAAGTACAAGAAAACTGAGTCTTCTTGCGGTCTATGATTTGAGCGTTTCCTGTGTCACCAGTTTTACATTCCGACGGACCTCTGCAGGTTTACTGTATCCCTTGGACCTTCCCATTGGCGATGAAACACAGAAATTGAATCGGAATTGAATATAAAAGACACAATGACGTCTTAAGTACAGGAAGACTGAGTCTTCCTACTGTCTATGTTTTGAGCGTTTCCTGTGTCACCAGTTTTACATTCCGATGCACCTCTGCAGGTTTACTGTATCCCTTGGACCTTCACTGTGACGATGAATCACAGCATTTGCTTTGGAATTAAATATAAGAGACACAATGACGTCTTATGTACAGGAAGACTCAGTCTTCCTACTGTCTATGCTTTGGGCGTTTCCTGTGTCACCAGTTTTCCATTCCGATGCACGTCTGCAGGTTTACTGTATCCCTTGGACCTTCACAATGACGATGAAACAGAGAAATTCCATCGGAATTAAATATAAGAGACACAATGCCGACTTAAGTACAGGAAGACTGAGTCTTCCTACTGTCTATGTTTTGAGCGTTTCCTGTGTCACCAGTTTTGCATTCCGATGCACCTCTGGAGGTTTACTGTATCCCTTGGACCTTCACAATGACGATGAAACAGAGAAATTCCATGGGAATTAAATATAAGAGACACAATGCAGACTTAAGTACAGGAAGACTGAGTCTTCCTACCGTCTATGCTTTGAGCGTTTCCTGTGTAACCAGTTTTACACTCCGTTGCACCTCTGCAGGTTTACTGCATCCATTGGACCTTCCCATTGACGATAAATCACAGAAATTGCATCGGATTTAAATATAAGAGACACAATGCCGACATAAGTACAGGAAGACTGAGTCTTCCTACTGCCTTTTTTTTTGAGCGTGTCCTGTGTGATCAGTTTTGCATTCCGATGCACCTCTACAGGTTTACTGTATCCCTTGGACCTTCCCATTGACGATGAAACACAGAAATTGCATCGGAATTAAATATAAGAGACACAATGCCGACTTAAGTACAGGAAGATTTAGTCATCCTACTGTCTATGTTTTGAGCCTTTACAGCGTCACCAGTTTTACATTCCGATGCACCTCTGCAGGTTTACTGTATCCCTTGGACCTTCCCATTGACGATGAAACACAGAAATTGCATCGGAATTAAATATAAGAGAAACAATGCCGACTTAAGTACAGGAAGACAGAGTCTTCGTATTGTCTATGTTTTGAACGTTTCCTGTGTCACCAGTTTTACATTCCGATGCACCTCTATATGATTACTGTATTCATTGGACCTTCCCATTGACGATGAAACACAGAAATTGCATCGGAATTAAATATAAGAGACACAACGTTGACTTAAGTACAAGAAAACTGAGTATTCTTACGGTCTATGTTTTGAGCGTTTCCTGTGTCGCCAGTTTTACGTTCCGTAGCACCTCTGCAGGTTTACTGTATCCATTGGACCTTCACAGTGACGATAAAACACAGAAATTGCATCGGAATTAAATATAAGAGACAGAATGCCGACTTAAGTACAGGAAGACTGAGTCTTATTACTGTCTATACTTTGAGCGTTTCCTGTGTCACCAGTCTGACATTCCGATGAACCTCTGCAGGTTTATTGTATCCCTTGGACCTTCCTATTGACGATTAAGCACAGAAATTGCATCGATATTAAATATAATAGACACAATGCCGACTTAAGTACAGGAAGACTGAGTCTTACTCCTTTGTATTGAGCGTTTCCTGTGTCACCAGTCTTACATTCTGATGCACCTCTGCAGGTTTACTGTATCCCTTGGACCTTCCCATTGACGATGAAACACAGAAATTGCATCGGAATTAAATATAAGAGACACAATGCAGACTTAAGTACAGGAAGACAGAGTCTTCGTACTGTCTATGTTTTGAGCGTTTCCTGTGTCACCAGTTTTACATTCCGATGCACCTCTAGAGGTTTACTGTATTCATTGGACCTTCCCATTGACGATGAAACACAGAAATTGCAACGGAATTAAATATTACAAACACAATGCTGACTTAAGAACAGGAAGACTGAGTCATCCTACTGTCTATGTTTTGAGCGTTTCCTTTGTCACCAGTTTTACATTCCTATGCACCTCTGCAGGTTTACTGTATCCCTTGGGCCTTCCCAATGACGATGAAACTTAGAAATTGCATCGGAATTAAATATAATCGACACAACGCCGACTTAAGTACAGGAAGACTGAGTCTTCCTCCTGTCTATGTTTTGCGCGTTTCCGGTGTCACCAGTCTTACATTCCGATGCACCTCTGCAGGTTTACTGTATACCTTGAACCTTCCCATTGACGATGGAACACAGAATTTGCATCGGAATTAAATATTAGAGACACAATGCCGACTTAAGTACAGGACGACTCAGTCTTCGTACTGTCTATGTTTTGAGCGTTTCCTGTGTCACCAGTTTTACATTCCGATGCACCTCTGCAGGTTTACTGTATCCCTTGGACCTTCCCATTGACGATTCAACACAGAAATTTCATCGGAATTAAATATAAGAGACACAACGGCGACTTAAGTACAAAAAAACTGAGAATTCTTACGGGCCAAGGTTTGAGCGTTTCCTGTGTCACCTGTTTTACATTCCGATGCACCTCTCCAGGTTAACTGTATCCATTGGACCTTCACAGTGACGATGAAACACAGAAATTGCATCGGAATTAAATGTAAGAGACACAATGCCGACTTAAGTACAGGAAGGCTGAGTCTTAGTACTGTCTATGCTTTGAGCGTTTCCTGTGTCACCAGTTTTACATTCCGATGCACCTCTGCAGGTTTATTGTTTCCCTTGGACCTTCCCATTGACGATGAAACACAAAAATTGCATCGGAATTAAATATAAGAGACACAATGCCGACTTAAGTACAGGAAGACTGAGTCTTCCTACTGTCTATGTTTTGAGCGTTTCCTGTGTCACCAGTTTTACATTCCGATGCACCTCTCCAGGTTTACTGTATCCATTGGACCTTCCCATTGACGATGAAACATAGAAATTGCATCGGAATTTAATATTAGAGACACAATGCCGACTTAAGGACAGAAAGACTGAGTATTCCTACTGTCTATGTTTTGAGCGTTTTCTATGTCACCAGTTTTACATTCCGATGCACCTCTGCAGGTTTACTGTATCAATTGGACTTCCCCAATGACGATTAAACACAGAAATTGCATCGGAATTAAATATAAGAGACACAACGCCGACTTAAGTACAAGAAAACTGAGTATTCTTACGGTCTATGCTTTGAGCGTTTCCTGTGTCACCAGTTTTACATTCCGATGCACCTCTGCAGGTTTATTGTTTCCCTTGGACCTTCCCATTGACGATGAAACACAAAAATTGGATCGGAATTAAATATAAGAGACACAATGCCGACTTAAGTACAGGAAGACTGAGTCTTCCTACTGTCTATGTTTTGAGCGTTTCCTGTGTCACCAGTTTTACATTCCGATGCACCTCTCCAGGTTTACTGTATCCATTGGACCTTCCCATTGACGATGAAACACAGAAATTGCATCGGAATTAAATATAAGAGACACAATGCCGACTTAAGTGCAGGAAGATTTAGTCATCCTACTGTCTATGTTTTGAGCCTTTACAGCGTCACCAGTTTTAGATTCCGATGCACCTCTGCAGGTTTACTGTATCCCTTGGACCTTCCCATTGACGATGAAACACAGAAATTGCATCGGAATTAAATATAAGAGAAACAATGCCGACTTAAGTACAGGAAGACAGAGTCTTCGTACTGTCTATGTTTTGAACGTTTCCTGTGTCACCAGTTTTACATTCCGATGCACCTCTATATGATTACTGTATTCATTGGACCTTCCCATTGACGATGAAACACAGAAATTGCATCGGAATTAAATATTACAGACACAATGCCGACTTAAGAACAGGAAGACTGAGTCATCCTACTGTCTATGTTTTGAGCGTCTCCTGTGTCACCAGTTTTACATTCCGATGCACTTCTGCGGGTATACTGTATCCCTTGGACCTTCCCATTGACGATGAAACACAGAAATTGTATCGGAATTAAATATAAGAGACACAACGGCGACTTAAGTACAAGAAAACTGAGTATTCTTACGGTCTATGTTTTGAGCGTTTCCTGTGTCACCAGTTTTACATTCCGATGCACCTCTGCAGGTTTTTTGTATCCCTTGGACCTTCCCATTGACGATGAAACACAGAAATTGCATCGGAATTAAATATTACAGACACAATGCCGACATAAGAACAGGAAGACATAGTCATCCTACTGTCTATGCTTTTGAGCGTCTCCTGTATCACCAGTTTTACATTCCGATGTACCTCTGCAGGTTTACTGTATCCCTTGGACCTTCCCATTGACGATGAAACACAGAAATTGTATCGGAATTAAATATAAGAGACACAACGGCGACATAAGTACAAGAAAACTGTGTATTCTTACGGTCTATGTTTTGAGCATTTCCTGTGCCACCAGTTTTACATTACGATGCACCTCTGCAGGTTTACTTTATCCGTTGGACCTTCACAGTAAAGATGAAACACAGAAATTGAATCGGAATTAAATATAAGAGACAGAATGCCGACTTAAGTACAGGAAGACTGAGTCTTAGTACTGTCTATGTTTTCAGCGTTTCCTGTGTCACCAGTTTTACATTCCAATGAACCTCTGCAGGGTTATTGTGTCCTATGGACCTTCCCATTGACGATGAAACACGAAATTGCATCGGTATTAAATATAAGATACACAATGTCGACTTAAGTACAGGAAGACTGAGTCTTCCTCCTGTCTATGTTTTGCGCGTTTCCGGTGACACCAGTCTTACATTCCGATGCACCTCTGCAGGTTTACTGTATACCTTGGACATTCCCATTGACGATGAAACACAGTAATTGCATCGGAATTAATTATTAGAGCACAATGCCGACTTAAGTACAGGACGACTGAGTCTTCGTACTGTCTATGTTTTGAGCGTTTCCTGTGTCACCAGTTTTACATTCCGATGCACCTCTCTATGTTTACTGTATCCATTGGATCTTCCCATTGTCGATGAAACACAGAAATTGGATTGGAATTAAATATTAGAGACACAATGCCGACTTAAGAACAGGAAGACTGAGTCATCCTACTGTCTATGTTTTGAGCATTTCCTGTGTCACCAGTTTTACATTCCGATGCACCTCTGCAGGTTTACTGTATCCATTGGACGTTCCCATTGACGATGAAACACAGAAATTGATTCGGAATGAAATGTAAGAGTCACAACGCCGACTTAAGTACAAGAAAACTGAGTCTTCTTACGGTCTATGTTTTGAGCGTTTCCTGTGTCACCAGTTTTACATTCCGACGGACCTCTGCAGGTTTACTGTATCCCTTGGACCTTCCCATTGGCGATGAAACACAGATATTGAATCGGAATTGAATATAAAAGACACAATGACGTCTTAAGTACAGGACGACTGAGTCTTCGTACTGTCTATGTTTTGAGCGTTTCCTGTGTCACCAGTTTTACATTCCGATGCACCTCTCTATGTTTACTGTATCCATTGGATCTTCCCATTGTCGATGAAACACAGAAATTGGATTGGAATTAAATATTAGAGACACAATGCCGACTTAAGAACAGGAAGACTGAGTCATCCTACTGTCTATGATTTGAGCGCTTCCTGTGTCACCAGTTTTACATTCCGATGCACCTCTCTATGTTTACTGTATCCCTTGGACCTTCACAGTGACGATGAAACACAGCAATTGTTTTGGAATTAAATATAAGAGACACAATGACGTCTTATGTACAGGAAGACTCAGTCCACCTACTGTCTATGCTTTGAGCGTTTCCTGTGTCACCAGTTTTACATTCCGGACCTTCACAATGACGATGAAACAGAGAAATTCCATCGAAATTAAATATAAGAGACACAATGCCGACTTAAGTACAGGAAGACTGAGTTTTTCTACTGTCTATGTTTTGAGCGTTTCCTGTGTCACCAGTTTTACATTCCGATGCACCTCTGCAGGTTTACTGTATCCCTTGGACCTTCCCATTGACGATGAAACACAGAAATTGCATCGGAATTAAATATAAGAGACACAATGCCGACTTAAGTACAGGAAGATTTAGTCATCCTACTGTCTATGTTTTGAGCCTTTACAGCGTCACCAGTTTTACATTCCGATGCACCTCTGCAGGTTTACTGTATCCCTTGGACCTTCCCATTGACGATGAAACACAGAAATTGCATCGGAATTAAATATAAGAGAGACAATGCCGACTTAAGTACAGGAAGACAGAGTCTTCGTATTGTCTATGTTTTGAACGTTTCCTGTGTCACCAGTTTTACATTCCGATGCACCTCTGTATGATTACTGTATTCATTGGACCTTCCCATTGACGATGAAACACAGAAATTGCATCGGAATTAAATATAAGAGACACAACGTTGACTTAAGTACAAGAAAACTGAGTATTCTTACGGTCTATGTTTTGAGCGTTTCCTGTGTCGCCAGTTTTACGTTCTGTAGCACCTCTGCATGTTTACTGTATCCATTGGACCTTCACAGTGACGATAAAACACAGAAATTGCATCGGAATAAAAAATATAAGAGACAGAATGCCGACTTAAGTACAGGAAGACTGAGTCTTATTACTGTCTATACTTTGAGCGTTTCCTGTGTCACCAGTTTGACATTCCGATGAACCTCTGCAGGTTTATTGTATCCCTTGGACCTTCCCATTGACGATTAAGCACAGAAATTGCATCGATATTAAATATAATAGACACAATGCCGACTTAAGTACAGGAAGACTGAGTCTTACTCCTTTGTATTCAGCGTTTCCTGTGTCACCAGTCTTACATTCTGATGCACCTCTGCAGGTTTACTGTATCCCTTGGACATTCCCATTGACGATGAAACACAGAAATTTAATCGGAATTAAATATAAGAGACACAATGCAGACTTAAGTACAGGAAGACAGAGTCTTCGTACTGTCTATGTTTTGAGCGTTTCCTGTGTCACCAGTTTTACATTCCGATGCACCTCTAGAGGTTTACTGTATTCATTGGAGCTTCCCATTGACGATGAAACACAGAAATTGCAACGGAATTAAATATTAGAAACACAATGCTGACTTAAGAACAGGAAGACTGAGTCATCCTACTGTCTATGTTTTGAGCGTTTCCTTTGTCACCAGTTTTACATTCCTATGCACCTCTGCAGATTTACTGTATCCCTTAGGGCCTTCCCAATGACGATGAAACTTAGAAATTGCATCGGAATTAAATATAAGCGACACAACGCCGACTCAAGTACAAGAAAACTGAGTATTCTTACGGTCTATGTTTTTAGCTTTTCCTGTGTCACCAGTTTTACGTTCCTATGCACCTCTGAGGGTTTACTGTATCCCTTGGACCTCACAATGACGATGAAACAGAGATATTCCATCGGAATTAAATATAAGAGACACAATGACGTCTTATGTACAGGAAGACTCAGTCTTCCTACTGTCTATGTTTTGAGCGTTTCCTGTGTCACCAGTTTTACATTCCGATGCACCTCTCCAGGTTTACTGTATCCATTGGACCTTCCCATTGACTATGAAACATAGAAATTGCATCGGAATTTAATATTAGAGACACAATGCCAACTTAAGAACAGAAAGACTGAGTGTTCCTACTGTCTATGTTTTGAGCGTTTTCTGTGTCACCAGTTTCACATTCCGATGCACCTCTGCAGGTTTACTGTATCCGTTGGACATTCACAGTAACGATGAAACACAGAAATTGCATCGGAATTAAAAATAAGAGACAGAATGCCGACTTAAGTACAGGAAGACTGAGTCTTAGTACTGTCTATGTTTTGAGCGTTTCCTGTGTCACCGGTTTTACATTCCAATGCACCTCTGCAGGTTTACTGTATCCCTTGGGCCTTCCCAATGACGATGAAACACAGAAATTGAATCGGAATGAAATGTAAGAGGCACAACGCCGACTTCAGTCCAGGAAGACTGAGTCTTCCTCCTGTCTATGTTTTGCGCGTTTCCGGTGTCACCAGTCTTACATTCCGATGCACCTCTGCAGGTTTACTGCATACCTTGGACCTTCCCATTGACGATGGAACACAGAATTTGCATCGGAATTAAATATTAGAGACACAATGCCGACTTAAGTACAGGACGACTGAGTCTTCGTACTGTCTATGTTTTGAGCGTTTCCTGTGTCACCAGTTTTACATTCCGATGCACCTCTCTATATTTACTGTATACATTGGATCTTCCCATTGTCGATGAAACACAGAAATTGAATTGGAATTGAATATAAAAGACACAATGACGTCTTATGTACAGGAAGACTCAGTCCTCCTACTGTCTATGCTTTGAGCGTTTCCTGTGTCACCAGTTTTACATTCCGATGCACCTCTGCAGGTTTACTGTATCCCTTGGACCTTCACAATGACGATGAAACAGAGAAATTCCATCGAAATTAAATATAAGAGACACAATGCCGACTTAAGTACAGGAAGACTGAGTTTTCCTACTGTCTATGTTTTGAGCGTTTCCTGTGTCACCAGTTTTACATTCCGATGCACCTCTGCAGGATTACTGTATCCCTTGGACCTTCACAATGACGATGAAACAGAGAAATTCCATCGGAATTAAATATAAGAGACACAATGCCGACTTAAGTACAGGAAGACTGAGTCTTCCTACTGTCTATGCTTAGAGCGTTTCCCATGTCACCAGTTTTACATTCCGTTGCACCTCTGCAGGTTTACTGCATCCATTGGACCTTCCCATTGACGACGAATCACAGAAATTGCATCGGATTTAAATATAAGAGACACAATGCCGACTTAAGTACAGGAAGACTGAGTCTTCCTACTGTCTTTTTTTTTTTTTTGGAGCGTGTCCTGTTTGATCAGTTTTGCATTCCGATGCACCTCTACAGGTTTACTGTATCCCTTGGAGCTTCCCATTGACGATGAAGCACAGAAATTGCATTGGAATTAAATATAAGAGACACCATGCCGACTTAAGTACACGAAGATTTAGTCTTCCTACTATCTATGTTTTGAGCCTTTACAGCGTCACCAGTTTTACATTCCGATGCACCTCTGCAGGTTTACTGTATCCATTGGACCTTCCCATTGACGATGAAACACAGAAATTGCATCGGAATTAAATATAAGGGACACAACGCCGACTTAAGTACAAGAAAACAGAGTCTTCTTATGGTCTATGTTTTGAGCGTTTCCTGTGTCACCAGTTTTACATTCCGATGCACCTCTGCAGGTTTACTGTATCCCTTCGACCTTCCCATTGACGATGAAACACAGAAATTGCATCGGAATTAAATATTAGAGACACAATGCCGACTTAAGAAAACGAGGACTGGGTCTTCTTACTGTCTATGTTTGAACGTTTCCTGTGACACCAGTTTTACATTCCGAGCACCTCTGCAGGTTTACTGTATCGCTTAGACCTTCCCATTGACGATGAAACACAGAAATGGCATCGAAATTAAATATAAGAGACACAATGCCGGCTTAAGTACAGGAAGACTGTGTCTTCGTACTGTCTATGTTTTGAGCGTTTCCTGTGTTACCAGTCTTACATTCCGATGCACATCTGCTGGTTTACTGTATCCCTTGGACCTTCCCATTGACGATGAAAAACAGAAATTACATCGGAATTAAATATAAGAGACACAATGCCGACTTAAGTACAGGAAGACTCTTCCTACTGTCTACGTTTTGAGCATTTCCTGTGTCACCAGTTTTAAATTCCGATGCACCTCTCCAGGTTTACTGTATCCATTGGACCTTCCCATTGACGATGAAACAAAGAAATTGCATCCGAATTAAATATAAGAGACACAATGCCGACTTAAGAACAGGAAGACTGAGTCTTCCTACTGTCTATATTTTGAGCGTTTCCTGTGTCACCAGTTGTACATTCCGATGCACCTCTGCATGATTACTGTTTACCCTTGGACCTTCCCATTGACGATGAAACACAGAAATTGCATCGGAATTAAATATAAGAGACACAATGCCGATTTAAATACAGGAAGACTGAGTGTTCCTACCGTCTATGTTTTGAGCGTTTCCTGTGTCACCAGTTTTACATTCCGATGCACCGCTGCAAGTTTACTGTATCCCTTGGACCTTCACAATGACGATCAAACACACAAATTGCATCGGAATTAAATATAAGAGACACAATGCCGTGTTAAGAACAGGAAGACTGAGTCTTCCTACTGTCTATGTTTTTTAGCGTTTCCTGTGTCACCAGTTTTACATTCCGATGGACCTCTGCAGGTTTACTGTATCCATTCGACCTTCCCATTGACGATGATAAACCGAAATTGCATCGGAATTAAATATAAGAGACACAATGCCGACTTAAGTACAGGAAGACTGAGTCTTCCTCCTGTCTTTGTTTTGAGCGTTTCCTGATCACCAGTCTTACATTCCGATGCACCGCTGCAGTTTTACTGTATCCCTTGGACCTTCCCATTGACGATGAAACACAGAAATTACATCGAAATTAAATATAAGAGACACAATGCCGACTTAAGTACAGGAAGACTCTTCCTACTGTCTACGTTTTGAGCATTTCCTGTGTCACCAGTTTTAAATTCCGATGCACCTCTCCAGGGTTACTGTATCCATTGGACCTTCCCATTGACGATGAAACACAGAAATTGCATTGGAATTAAATATAAGAGACACCATGCCGACTTAAGTACAGGAAGATTTAGTCTTCCTACTGTCTATGTTTTGAGCCTTTACAGCGTCACCAGTTTTACATTCCGATGCACCTCTGCAGGTTTACTGTATCCATTGGACCTTCCCATTGACGATGAAACACAGAAATTGCATCGGAATTAAATATAAGGGACACAACGCCGACTTAAGTACAAGAAAACAGAGTCTTCTTATGGTCTATGTTTTGAGCGTTTCCTGTGTCACCAGTTTTACATTCCGATGCACCTCTGCAGGTTTACTGTATCCCTTCGACCTTCCCATTGACGATGAAACACAGAAATTGCATCGGAATTAAATATTAGAGACACAATGCCGACTTAAGAAAACGAGGACTGGGTCTTCCTACTGTCTATGTTTGAACGTTTCCTGTGACACCAGTTTTACATTCCGAGCACCTCTGCAGGTTTACTGTATCCCTTGGACCTTCCCATTGACGATGAAACACAGAAATGGCATCGGAATTAAATATAAGAGACACAATGCCGGCTTAAGTACAGGAAGACTGTGTCTTAGTTCTGTCTATGTTTTGAGCGTTTCCTGTGTTACCAGTCTTACATTCCGATGCACCTCTGCAGGTTTACTGTATCCCTTGGACCTTCCCATTGACGATGAAACACAGAAATTACATCGGAATTAAATACAAGAGACACAATGCCGACTTAAGTACAGGAAGACTCTTCCTACTGTCTACGTTTTGAGCATTTCCTGTGTCACCAGTTTTAAATTCCGATGCACCTCTCCAGGTTTACTGTATCCATTGGACCTTCCCATTGACGATGAAACAAAGAAATTGCATCCGAATTAAATATAAGAGACACAATGCCGACTTAAGAACAGGAAGACTGAGTCTTCCTACTGTCTATATTTTGAGCGTTTCCTGTGTCACCAGTTGTACATTCCGATGCACCTCTGCAGGATTACTGTTTACCCTTGGACCTTCCCATTGACGATGAAACACAGAAATTGCATCGGAATTAAATATAAGAGACACAATGCCGATTTAAATACAGGAAGACTGAGTGTTCCTACCGTCTATGTTTTGAGCGTTTCCTGTGTCACCAGTTTTACATTCCGATGCACCGCTGCAAGTTTACTGTATCCCTTGGACCTTCCCATTGACGATGAAACACAGAAATTGCATCGGAATTAAATATTAGAGACACAATGCTGACTTAAGTACAGGAAGACTGAGTCATAGTACTGTCTATGCTTTGAGCGTTTCCTGTGTCACCAGTTTGACATTCCGATGAACCTCTGCAGGTTTATTGTATCCCTTGGACCTTCCCATTGACGATTAAACACAGAAATTGCATCGGAATTAAATATAAGAGACACAACGCCGACTTAAGTACAAGAAAACTGAGTATTCTTACGGTCTATGTTTTGACCGTTTCCTGTGTCACCAGTTTTACATTCCGATGCACCTCTGCAGGTTTCCTGTATCTTTTCGACCTTCCCATTGACGATGAAACACCCAAAATTGCATCGGAATTAAATATAAGAGACACAATGCCGACTTAAGTACAGGAAGACTGAGTCTTCCTCCTGTCTTTGTTTTGAGCGTTTCCTGATCACCAGTCTTACATTCCGATGCACCTCTGCAGGTTTACTGTATCCCTTGGACCTTCCCATTGACGATGAAACACAGAAATTGCATCGGAATTAAATGTAAGAGACACAACGCCGACTTAAGTACAAGAAAACTGAGTATTCTTACGGTCTATGTTTGAGCGTTTCCTGTGTCACCAGTTTTACATTCCGATGCACCTCTGCAGGTTTACTGTATCCCTAGGACCTTCCCATTAACGATGAATTACAGAAATTGCATCGGAATTAAATATAAGAGACACAACGGCGACTTAAGTACAAGAAAGCTGAGTATTCTTACGGTCTATGTTTTGAGCGTTTCCTGTGTCACCAGTTTTACATTCCGATGCACCTCTGCAGGTTTACTGTATCCCTTGGACCTTCACAATGACGATGAAACAGAGAAATTCCATCGGAATTAAATATAAGAGACACAATGACGTCTTATGTACGGGAAGACTCAGTCTTCCTACTGCTAGGATTTGAGCGTTTCCTGTGTCACCAGTTTTACATTCCGATGCACCTCTCCAGGTTTACTGTATCCAGTGGACCTTCCCATTGATGATGAAACATAGAAATTGCATCGGAATTTAATATTAGAGACACAATGCCGACTTAAGAACAGAAAGACGGAGTATTCCTACTGTCTATGTTTTGAGCGTTTTCTGTGTCACCAGTTTTACATTCCGATGCACCTCTGCAGGTTTACTGTATCCCTTCGACCTTCCCATTGACGATGAAACACAGAAATTGCATCGGAATTAAATATTAGAGACACAATGCCGACTTAAGCAC
Source organism: Schistocerca nitens (assembly GCF_023898315.1). Lineage (NCBI taxonomy): Eukaryota > Metazoa > Arthropoda > Insecta > Orthoptera > Acrididae > Schistocerca > Schistocerca nitens. The sequence goes on from NW_026045897.1 coordinate 6,808,900, forward strand.
ACGAGGACTGAGTCTTCCTACTGTCTATGTTTTGAAAGTTTCCTGTGACACCAGTTTTACATTCCGATGCACCTCTGCAGGTTTACTGTATCCCTTGGACCTTCCTATTGACGATGAAACACAGAAATGCCATCGAAAATAAATATAAGAGACACAATGCCGACTTAAGTACAGGAAGACTGTGTCTTAGTACTGTCTATGTTTTGAGCGTTTCCTGTGTTACCAGTCTTTCATTCCGATGCACCTCTGCACGTTTACTGTATCCCTTGGACCTTCCCATTGACGATGAAACACAGAAATTACATCGGAATTAAATAAAAGAGACACAATGCCGACTTAAGTACAGGAAGACTGAGTCTTCCTACTGTCTATGTTTTGAGCATTTCCTGTGTCACCAGTTTTAAATTCCGATGCACCTCTGTAGGTTTACTGTATCCATTGGACCTTCCCATTGACGATGAATCACAGAAATTGCATCGGAATTAAATATTAGAGACACAATGCCGACTTAAGAACAGGAAGACTGAGTCTTCCTACTGTCTATGTTTTGAGCGTTTTCTGTGTCACCAGTTTTACATTCCGATGCACCTCTGCAGGTTTACTGTATCCCTTCGACCTTCCCATTGACGATGAAACACAGAAATGGCATCGAAATTAAATATAAGAGACACAATGCCGGCTTAAGTACAGGAAGACTGTGTCTTAGTACTGTCTATGTTTTGAGCGTTTCCTGTGTTACCAGTCTTACATTCCGATGCACCTCTGCAGGTTTACTGTATCCCTTGGACCTTCCCATTGACGATGAAACAGAGAAATTACATCGGAATTAAATATAAGAGACACAATGTCGACTTAAGTACAGGAAGACTCTTCCTACTGTCTACGTTTTGAGCATTTCCTGTGTCACCAGTTTTAAATTCCGATGCACCTCTCCAGGTTTACTGTATCCATTGGACCTTCCCATTGACGATGAAACAAAGAAATTGCATCCGAATTAAATATAAGAGACACAATGCCGACTTAAGAACAGGAAGACTGAGTCTTCCTACTGTCTATATTTTGAGCGTTTCCTGTGTCACCAGTTGTACATTCCGATGCACCTCTGCAGGATTACTGTTTACCCTTGGACCTTCCCATTGACTATGAAACACAGAAATTGCATCGGAATTAAATATAAGAGACACAATGCCGATTTAAATACAGGAAGACTGAGTGTTCCTACCGTCTATGTTTTGAGCGTTTCCTGTGTCACCAGTTTTACATTCCGATTCACCGCTGCAAGTTTACTGTATCCCTTGGACCTTCACAGTGAAGATCAAACACACAAATTGCATCGGAATTAAATATAAGAGACACAATGCCGTGTTAAGAACAGGAAGACTGAGTCTTCCTACTGTCTATGTTTTTTAGCGTTTCCTGTGTCACCAGTTTTACATTCCGATGCACCTCTGCAGGTTTACTGTATCCATTCGACCTTTCCATTGACGATGATAAACCGAAATTGCATCGGAATTAAATATAAGAGACACAATGCCGACTTAAGTACAGGAAGACTGAGTCTTCCTCCTGTCTTTGTTTTGAGCGTTTCCTGATCACCAGTTTTACATTCCGATGCACCTCTGCAGTTTTACTGTATCCCTTGGACCTTCCCATTGACGATGAAACACAGAAATTACATCGGAATTAAATATAAGAGACACAATGCCGACTTAAGTACAGGAAGACTCTTCCTACTGTCTACGTTTTCAGCATTTCCTGTGTCACCAGTTTTAAATTCCGATGCACCTCTCCAGGTTTACTGTATCCATTGGACCTTCCCATTGACGATGAAACAAAGAAATTGCATCGGAATTAAACATAAGAGACACAATGCCGACTTAAGAACAGGAAGACTGAGTCTTCCTACTGTCTATATTTTGAGCGTTTCCTGTGTCACCAGTTGTACATTCCGATGCACCTCTGCAGGATTACTGTTTACCCTTGGACCTTCCCATTGACGATGAAACACAGAAATTGCATCGGAATTAAATATAAGAGACACAATGCCGACTTAAGTAGAGGAAGACTGAGTGTTCCTACCGTCTATGTTTTGAGCGTTTCCTGTGTCACCAGTTTTACATTCTGATGCACCGCTGCAAGTTTACTGTATCCCTTGGACCTTCACAGTGACGATCAAACACAGAAATTGCATCGGAATTAAATATAAGAGACACAATGCCGTGTTAAGAACAGGAAGACTGAGTCTTCCTACTGTCTATGTTTTTTAGCGTTTCCTGTGTCACCAGTTTTACATTCCGATGCACCTCTGCAGGTTTACTGTATCCCTTGGGCCTTCCCATTGACGATGAAACACAGAAATGGCATCGAAATTAAATATAAGAGACACAATGCCGGCTTAAGTACAGGAAGACTGTGTCTTAGTACTGTCTATGTTTTGAGCGTTTCCTGTGTTACCAGTCTTACATTCCGATGCACCTCTGCAGGTTTATTGTATCCCTTGGACCTTCCCATTGACGATGAAACACAGAAATTACATCGGAATTAAATATAAGAGACACAATGCCGACTTAAGTACAGGAAGACTGAGTCTTCCTACTGTCTATGTTTTTAGCATTTCCTGTGTCACCAGTTTTACATTCCGATGCACCTCTGCAGGTTTACTGTATCCCTTGGACCTTCCTATTGACGATGAAACACAGAAATTGCATCGGAATTAAATATAAGAGACACAATGACGACTTAAGTAGGGGAAGACTGAGTCTTCTTACGGTCTATGTTTTGAGCGTTTCCTGTGTCACCAGTTTTACATTCCGATGCACCTCTGCAGGTTTACTGTATCCATTCGACCTTCCCATTGACGATGAAACACCGAAATTGTATCGGAATTAAATATAAGAGACAGAATGCCGACTTAAGTACAGGAAGACTGAGTCATAGTACTGTCTATGCTTTGAGCGTTTCCTGTGTCACCAGTTTGACATTCCGATGAACCTCTGCAGGTTTATTGTATCCCTTGGACCTTCCCATTGACGATTAAACACAGAAATTGCATCGGAATTAAATATAAGAGACACAACGCCGACTTAAGTACAAGAAAACTGAGTATTCTTACGGTCTATGTTTTGACCGTTTCCTGTGTCACCAGTTTTACATTCCGATGCACCTCTGCAGGTTTCCTGTATCTTTTCGACCTTCCCATTGACGATGAAACACCCAAAATTGCATCGGAATTAAATATAAGAGACACAATGCCGACTTAAGTACAGGAAGACTGAGTCTTCCTCCTGTCTTTGTTTTGAGCGTTTCCTGATCACCAGTCTTACATTCCGATGCACCTCTGCAGGTTTACTGTATCCCTTGGACCTTCCCATTGACGATGAAACACAGTAATTGCATCGGAATTAAATATAAGAGACACAATGCCGACTTAAGTACAGGAAGACAGAGCCTTCGTACTGTCTATGTTTTGAGCGTTTCCTGTGTCACCAGTTTTACATTCCGATGCACCTCTAAAGGTTTACTGTATTCATTGGACCTTCCCATTGACGATGAAACACAGAAATTGCATCGGAATTATATATTAGAGACACAATGCCGACTTAAGAACAGGAAGACTGAGTCATCCTACTGTCTATGTTTTGAGCGTTTCCTGTGTCACCAGTTTTACATTCCGATGCACCTCTGCAGGTTTACTGTATCCCTTGGACCTTCCCATTGACGATGAAACACAGAAATTGCATCGGAATTAAATGTAAGAGACACAACGCCGACTTAAGTACAAGAAAACTGAGTGTTCCTACCGTCTATGTTTTGAGCGTTTCCTGTGTCACCAGTTTTACATTCTGATGCACCGCTGCAAGTTTACTGTATCGCTTGGACCTTCACAGTGACGATCAAACACAGAAATTGCATCGGAATTAAATATAAGAGACACAATGCCGTGTTAAGTACAGGAAGACTGAGTCTTCCTACTGTCTATGTTTTTTAGCGTTTCCTGTGTCACCAGTTTTACATTCCGATGCACCTCTGCAGGTTTACTGTATCCCTTGGGCCTTCCCATTGACGATGAAACACAGAAATGGCATCGAAATTAAATATAAGAGACACAATGCCGGCTTAAGTACAGGAAGACTGTGTCTTAGTACTGTCTATGTTTTGAGCGTTTCCTGTGTTACCAGTCTTACATTCCGATGCACCTCTGCAGGTTTATTGTATCCCTTGGACCTTCCCATTGACGATGAAACACAGAAATTACATCGGAATTAAATATAAGAGACACAATGCCGACTTAAGTACAGGAAGACTGAGTCTTCCTACTGTCTATGTTTTTAGCATTTCCTGTGTCACCAGTTTTACATTCCGATGCACCTCTGCAGGTTTACTGTATCCCTTGGACCTTCCTATTGACGATGAAACACAGAAATTGCATCGGAATTAAATATAAGAGACACAATGCCGACTTAAGTAGGGGAAGACTGAGTCTTCTTACGGTCTATGTTTTGAGCGTTTCCTGTGTCACCAGTTTTACATTCCGATGCACCTCTGCAGGTTTACTGTATCCATTCGACCTTCCCATTGACGATGAAACACCGAAATTGCATCGGAATTAAATATAAGAGACAGAATGCTGACTTAAGTACAGGAAGACTGAGTCATAGTACTGTCTATGCTTTGAGCGTTTCCTGTGTCACCAGTTTGACATTCCGATGAACCTCTGCAGGTTTATTGTATCCCTTGGACCTTCCCATTGACGATTAAACACAGAAAGTGCATCGGAATTAAATATAAGAGACACAACGCCGACTTCAGTACAAGAAAACTGAGTATTCTTACGGTCTATGTTTTGACCGTATCCTGTGTCACCAGTTTTCCATTCCGATGCACCTCTGCAGGTTTCCTGTATCTTTTCGACCTTCCCATTGACGATGAAACACCCAAAATTGCATCTGAATTAAATATAAGAGACACAATGCCGACTTAAGTACAGGAAGACTGAGTCTTCCTCCTGTCTTTGTTTTGAGCGTTTCCTGATCACCAGTCTTACATTGCGATGCACCTCTGCAGGTTTACTGTATCCCTTGGACCTTCCCATTGACGATGAAACACAGTAATTGCATCGGAATTAAATATAAGAGACATAATGCCGACTTAAGAACAGGAAGACTGAGTCATCCTACTGTCTATGTTTTGAGCGTTTCCTGTGTCACCAGTTTTACATTCCGATGCACCTCTGCAGGTTTACTGTATCGCTAGGACCTTCCCATTAACGATGAATTACAGAAATTGCATCGGAATTAAATATAAGAGACACAACGGCGACTTAAGTACAAGAAAGCTGAGTATTCTTACGGTCTATGTTTTGAGCGTTTCCTGTGTCACCAGTTTTACATTCCGATGCACCTCTGCAGGTTTACTGTATCCCTTGGACCTTCACAATGACGATGAAACAGAGAAATTCCATCGGAATTAAATATAAGAGACACAATGACGTCTTATGTACAGGAAGACTCAGTCTTCCTACTGCTAGGATTTGAGCGTTTCCTGTGTCACCAGTTTTACATTCCGATGCACCTCTCCAGGTTTACTGTATCCAGTGGACCTTCCCATTGATGATGAAACATAGAAATTGCATCGGAATTTAATATTAGAGACACAATGCCGACTTAAGAACAGAAAGACGGAGTATTCCTACTGTCTATGTTTTGAGCGTTTTCTGTGTCACCAGTTTTACATTGCGATGCACCTCTGCAGGTTTACTGTATCCCTTCGACCTTCCCATTGACGATGAAACACAGAAATTGCATCGGAATTAAATATTAGAGACACAATGCCGACTTAAGCACACGAGGACTGAGTCTTCCTACTGTCTATGTTTTGAAAGTTTCCTGTGACACCAGTTTTACATTCCGATGCACCTCTGCAGGTTTACTGTATCCCTTGGACCTTCCTATTGACGATGAAACACAGAAATGGCATCGAAATTAAATATAAGAGACACAATGCCGACTTAAGTACAGGAAGACTGTGTCTTAGTACTGTCTATGTTTTGAGCGTTTCCTGTGTTACCAGTCTTTCATTCCGATGCACCTCTGCACGTTTACTGTATCCCTTGGACCTTCCCATTGACGATGAAACACAGAAATTACATCGGAATTAAATAAAAGAGACACAATGATGACTTAAGTACAGGAAGACTGAGTCTTCCTACTGTCTATGTTTTGAGCATTTCCTGTGTCACCAGTTTTAAATTCCGATGCACCTCTGTAGGTTTACTGTATCCATTGGACCTTCCCATTGACGATGAATCACAGAAATTGCATCGGAATTAAATATTAGAGACACAATGCCGACTTAAGAACAGGAAGACTGAGTCTTCCTACTGTCTATGTTTTGAGCGTTTTCTGTGTCACCAGTTTTACATTCCGATGCACCTCTGCAGGTTTACTGTATCCCTTCGACCTTCCCATTGACGATGAAACACAGAAATGGCATCGAAATTAAATATAAGAGACACAATGCCGGCTTAAGTACAGGAAGACTGTGTCTTAGTACTGTCTATGTTTTGAGCGTTTCCTGTGTTACCAGTCTTACATTCCGATGCACCTCTGCAGGTTTACTGTATCCCTTGGACCTTCCCATTGACGATGAAACACAGAAATTACATCGGAATTAAATATAAGAGACACAATGCCGACTTAAGTACAGGAAGACTCTTCCTACTGTCTACGTTTTGAGCATTTCCTGTGTCACCAGTTTTAAATTCCGATGCACCTCTCCAGGTTTACTCTATCCATTGGACCTTCCCATTGACGATGAAACAAAGAAATTGCATCCGAATTAAATATAAGAGACACAATGCCGACTTAAGAACAGGAAGACTGAGTCTTCCTACTGTCTATATTTTGAGCGTTTCCTGTGTCACCAGTTGTACATTCCGATGCACCTGTGCAGGATTACTGTTTACCCTTGGACCTTCCCATTGACGATGAAACACAGAAATTGCATCGGAATTAAATATAAGAGACACAATGCCGATTTAAATACAGGAAGACTGAGTGTTCCTACCGTCTATGTTTTGAGCGTTTCCTGTGTCACCAGTTTTACATTCCGATTCACCGCTGCAAGTTTACTGTATCCCTTGGACCTTCACAGTGACGATCAAACACACAAATTGCATCGGAATTAAATATAAGAGACACAATGCCGTGTTAAGAACAGGAAGACTGAGTCTTCCTACTGTCTATGTTTTTTAGCGTTTCCTGTGTCACCAGTTTTACATTCCGATGCACCTCTGCAGGTTTACTGTATCCATTCGACCTTCCCATTGACGATGATAAACCGAAATTGCATCGGAATTAAGTATAAGAGACACAATGCCAACTTAAGTACAGGAAGACTGAGTCTTCCTCCTGTCTTTGTTTTGAGCGTTTCCTGATCACCAGTTTTACATTCCGATGCACCTCTGCAGTTTTACTGTATCCCTTGGACCTTCCCATTGACGATGAAACACAGAAATTACATCGGAATTAAATATAAGAGACACAATGCCGACTTAAGTGCAGGAAGACTCTTCCTACTGTCTACGTTTTCAGCATTTCCTGTGTCACCAGTTTTAAATTCCGAAGCACCTCTCCAGGTTTACTGTATCCATTGGACCTTCCCATTGACGATGAAACAAAGAAATTGCATCGGAATTAAACATAAGAGACTCAATGCCGACTTAAGAACAGGAAGACTGAGTCTTCCTACTGTCTATATTTTGAGCGTTTCCTGTGTCACCAGTTGTACATTCCGATGCACCTCTGCAGGATTAGTGTTTACCCTTGGACCTTCCCATTGACGATGAAACACAGAAATTGCATCGGAATTAAATATAAGAGACACAATGCCGACTTAAGTAGAGGAAGACTGAGTGTTCCTACCGTCTATGTTTTGAGCGTTTCCTGTGTCACCAGTTTTACATTCTGATGCACCGCTGCAAGTTTACTGTATCCCTTGGACCTTCACAGTGACGATCAAACACAGAAATTGCATCGGAATTAAATATAAGAGACACAATGCCGTGTTAAGAACAGGAAGACTGAGTCTTCCTACTGTCTATGTTTTTTAGCGTCTCCTGTGTCACCAGTTTTACATTCCGATGCACCTCTGCAGGTTTACTGTATCCCTTGGGCCTTCCCATTGACGATGAAACACAGAAATGGCATCGAAATTAAATATAAGAGACACAATGCCGGCTTAAGTACAGGAAGACTGTGTCTTAGTACTGTCTATGTTTTGAGCGTTTCCTGTGTTACCAGTCTTACATTCCGATGCACCTCTGCAGGTTTATTGTATCCCTTGGACCTTCCCATTGACGATGAAACACAGAAATTACATCGGAATTAAATATAAGAGACACAATGCCGACTTAAGTACAGGAAGACTGAGTCTTCCTACTGTCTATGTTTTTAGCATTTCCTGTGTCACCAGTTTTACATTCCGATGCACCTCTGCAGGTTTACTGTATCCCTTGGACCTTCCTATTGACGATGAAACACAGAAATTGCATCGGAATTAAATATAAGAGACACAATGCCGACTTAAGTAGGGGAAGACTGAGTCTTCTTACGGTCTATGTTTTGAGCGTTTCCTGTGTCACCAGTTTTACATTCCGATGCACCTCTGCAGGTTTACTGTATCCATTCGACCTTCCCATTGACGATGAAACACCGAAATTGTATCGGAATTAAATATAAGAGACAGAATGCCGACTTAAGTACAGGAAGACTGAGTCATAGTACTGTCTATGCTTTGAGCGTTTCCTGTGTCACCAGTTTGACATTCCGATGAACCTCTGCAGGTTTATTGTATCCCTTGGACCTTCCCATTGACGATTAAACACAGAAATTGCATCGGAATTAAATATAAGATACACAACGCCGACTTAAGTACAAGAAAACTGAGTATTCTTACGGTCTATGTTTTGACCGTTTCCTGTGTCACCAGTTTTACATTCCGATGCACCTCTGCAGGTTTCCTGTATCTTTTCGACCTTCCCATTGACGATGAAACACCCAAAATTGCATCGGAATTAAATATAAGAGACACAATGCCGACTTAAGTACAGGAAGACTGAGTCTTCCTCCTGTCTTTGTTTTGAGCGTTTCCTGATCACCAGTCTTACATTCCGATGCACCTCTGCAGGTTTACTGTATCCCTTGGACCTTCCCATTGACGATGAAACACAGTAATTGCATCGGAATTAAATATAAGAGACACAATGCCGACTTAAGTACAGGAAGACAGAGCCTTCGTACTGTCTATGTTTTGAGCGTTTCCTGTGTCACCAGTTTTACATTCCGATGCACCTCTACAGGTTTACTGTATTCATTGGACCTTCCCATTGACGATGAAACACAGAAATTGCATCGGAATTATATATTAGAGACACAATGCCGACTTAAGAACAGGAAGACTGAGTCATCCTACTGTCTATGTTTTGAGCGTTTCCTGTGTCACCAGTTTTACATTCCGATGCACCTCTGCAGGTTTACTGTATCCCTTGGACCTTCCCATTGACGATGAAACACAGAAATTGCATCGGAATTAAATGTAAGAGACACAACGCCGACTTAAGTACAAGAAAACTGAGTATTCTTACGGTCTATGTTTTGAGCGTTTCCTGTGTCACCAGTTTTACATTCCGATGCACCTCTGCAATTTTACTTTATCCCTAGGACCTTCCCATTAACGATGAAATACTGAAATTGCATCGGAATTAAATATAAGAGACACAACGGCGACTTAAGTACAAGAAAACTGAGTATTCTTACGGTCTATGTTTTGAGCGTTTCCTGTGTCACCAGTTTTACATTCCGATGCACCTCTGCAGGTTTACTGTATCCCTTGGACCTTCACAATGACGATGAAACAGAGAAATTCCATCGGAATTAAATATAAGAGACACAATGACGTCTTATGTAAAGGAAGACTCAGTCTTCCTACTGCTAGGATTTGAGCGTTTCCTGTGTCACCAGTTTTACATTCCGATGCACCTCTCCAGGTTTACTGTATCCAGTGGACCTTCCCATTGATGATGAAACATAGAAATTGCATCGGAATTTAATATTACAGACACAATGCCGACTTAAGAACAGAAAGACGGAGTATTCCTACTGTCTAAGTTTTGAGCGTTTCCTGTGTCACCAGTTTTACATTCCGATGCACCTCTGCAGGTTTACTGTATCCATTGGACCTTCACGGTGACGATGAAACACAGAAATTACATCGGAATTAAATGTAAGAGACACTATGCCGACTTAAGTACAGGAAGACTGAGTCTTCCTACTGTCAATGCTTTGAGCGTTTCCTGCGTCACCAGTCTTACATTCCGATGCACCGCTGCAGGTTTACTGTATCCCTTGGACCTCCTATTGACGATGAATCACAGAAATTGCATCGGATTGAAATATAAGATACACAATGCTGACTTAAGTTCAGGAAGACTGAGTCTTCCCACTGTCTATGTTTTGAGCGTTTCCTGTGTGATCAGTTTTGCATTCCGATGCACCTCTGCAGGTTTACTGTATCCCTTGGACCTTCCCATTGACAATGAAACACAGAAATTGCATCGGAATTAAGTATTAGAGACACAATGCCGACTTAAGTACAGGAAGACTGAGTCTTCCTACTGTCTATGTTTTGAGCGTTTCCTGTGTGATCAGTTTTGCATTCCGATGCACCTCTGCAGGTTTACTGTATCCCTTCGACATTCCCATTGACGATGAAACACCGAAATTGCATCGCAATTAAATATAAGACACACAATGCCGACTTAAGTACAGAAAGGCTGAATCTTATTACTGTCTATGTTTTGAGCTTTTCCTGTGTCACCAGTCTTACATTCCGATGCACCTCTGGAGGGTTACTGTATCCTTTGGGCTTTCCCATTGGCGATGAAACACAGAAATTGCATCGGAATTAAATATAAGAGACACAATGCCGACTTCAGTACAGGAAGACTGAGTCTTCCTACTGTCTATGTTTTGAACGTTTCCTGTGTCACCAGTTTTACATTCCGTTGCACCTCTGCAGGTTTACTGCACCCATTGGACATTCCCATTGACGATGAATCACAGAAATTGCATCGGATTGAAATATAAGATACACAATGCTCACTTACGTTCAGGAAGACTGAGTCTTCCCACTGTCTATGTTTTGAGCGTTTCCTGTGTCACCAGTTTTACATTCCGATGCACCTCTGCAGGATTACTGTATCCATTGGACCTTCCCATTGACGATGAAACACAGAAATTGCATCGGAATTAAATATAAGAGACACAACGCCGGCTTAACTACAAGAAAACTGAGTATTCTTACGTTCTATGTTTTGAGCGTTTCCTGTGTCACCTGTTTTACATTACGTTGCACCTCTGCAGGTTTCCTGTATCCATTGGACCTTCCCATTGACGATGAAGCACAGAAATTGTATCGGAATTAAATATAAGAGACACAACGCCGACTTAAGTACTAGAAAACAGAGTATTCTTACGGTCTATGTTTCGAGCGTTTCCCGTGTCACCAGTTTTACATTCCGATCCACCTCTGCAGGTTTATTGTATCCCTTGGACCGTACCATTGACGATGAAACACAGAAATTGCATCGGAATTAAATATTAGAGACACAATGCCGACTTAAGAACAGGAAGACTGAGTCTTCCTACTGTCTATGTTTTGAGCGTTTCCTGTGTCACCAGTTTTACATTCCGATGCACCTCTACAGAATTACTGTATTTATTGAACTTTCCCATTGACGATGAAACACAGAAATTGCATCGGAATTAAATGTTAGAGACACAATGCGGACATAAGAACAGGAAGACTGAGTCTTCTTACTGTCTATGTTTTGAGCGTTTCCTGTGTCACCACTTTTACATTCAGATGCACCTCTGCAGGTTTACTGTTTACCCTTGGACCTTCCCATTGACGATGTAACACAAAAATTGCATCGGAATTAAATATAAGAGACACAACGCCGACTTAAGTACAAGAAAACTGAGTACTCTTAAGGTCTATGTTTTGAGCGTTTCCTGTGTCACCAGTTTTACATTCCGATGCACCTCTGCAGGTTTACGTTATCCCTAGGACCTTCCCATTAACGATGAAATACAGAAATTGCATCGGAATTAAATATAGGAGACACAACGGCGACTTAAGTACAAGAAAACAGAGTATTCTTACGGTCTATGTTTTGAGCGTTTCCTGTGTCACCAGTTTTACATTCCGATGCACCTCTGCAGGTTTACTGTATCCCTTGGACCTTCACAATGACGATGAAACAGAGAAATTCCATCGGAATTAAATATAAGAGACACAATGACGTCTTATGTAAAGGAAGACTCAGTCTTCCTACTGCTAGGATTTGAGCGTTTCCTGTGTCACCAGTTTTACATTCCGATGCACCTCTCCAGGTTTACTGTATCCAGTGGACCTTCCCATTGATGATGAAACATAGAAATTGCATCGGAATTTAATATTACAGACACAATGCCGACTTAAGAACAGAAAGACGGAGTATTCCTACAGTCTATGTTTTGAGCGTTTTCTGTGTCACCAGTTTTACATTCCGATGCACCTCTGCAGGTTTACTGCATCCCTTCGACCTTCCCATTGACGATGAAACACAGAAATTGCATCTTAATTAAATATTAGAGACACAATGCCGACTTAAGCACACGAGGACTGAGTCTTCCTACTGTCTATGTTTTGAAAGTTTCCTGTGACACCAGTTTTACATTCCGATGCACCTCTGCAGGTTTACTGTATCCCTTGGACCTTCCTATTGACGATGAAACACAGAAATGGCATCGAAATTAAATATAAGAGACACAATGCCGAGTTAAGTACAGGAAGACTGTGTCTTAGTACTGTCTATGTTTTGAGCGTTTCCTGTGTTACCAGTCTTTCATTCCGATGCACCTCTGCACGTTTACTGTATCCCTTGGACCTTCCCATTGACGATGAAACACAGAAATTACATCGGAATTAAATAAAAGAGACACAATGCCGACTTAAGTACAGGAAGACTGAGTCCTCCTACTGTCTATGTTTTGAGCATTTCCTGTGTCACCAGTTTCAAATTCCGATGCACCTCTGTAGGTTTACTGTATCCATTGGACCTTCCCATTGACGATGAATCACAGAAATTGCATCGGAATTAAATATTAGAGACACAATGCCGACTTAAGAACAGGAAGACTGAGTCTTCCTACTGTCTATGTTTTGAGCGTTTCCTGTGTCACCAGTTTTACATTCCGATGTACCTCTGCAGGTTTACTGTTTACCCTTGGACCTTCCCATTGACGATGAAACAAAGAAATTGCATCGGAATGAAATATAAGAGACACAATGCCGACTTAAGTACAGGAAGACTGAGTCTTCCTACTGTCTAAGTTTTGAGCGTTTCCTGTGTCACCAGTTTTACATTCCGATGCACCTCTGCAGGTTTACTGTATCCATTGGACCTTCACGGTGACGATGAAACACAGAAATTACATCGGAATTAAATGTAAGAGACACTATGCCGACTTAAGTACAGGAAGACTGAGTCTTCCTACTGTCTATGATTTGAGCGTTTCCTGCGTCACCAGTCTTACATTCCGATGCACCGCTGCAGGTTTACTGTATCCCTTGGAACTCCTATTGACGATGAATCACAGAAATTGCATCGGATTGAAATATAAGATACACAATGCTGACTTAAGTTCAGGAAGACTGAGTCTTCCCACTGTCTATGTTTTGAGCGTTTCCTGTGTGATCAGTTTTGCATTCCGATGCACCTCTGCAGGTTTACTGTATCCCTTAGACCTTCCCATTGACAATGAAACACAGAAATTGCATCGGAATTAAATATTAGAGACACAATACCGACTTAAGTACAGGAAGACTGAGTCTTCCTACTGTCTATGTTTTGAGCGTTTCCTGTGTGATCAGTTTTGCATTCCGATGCACCTCTGCAGGTTTACTGTATCCCTTCGACCTTCCCATTGACGATGAAACACCGAAATTGCATCGCAATTAAATATAAGAGACACAATGCCGACTTAAGTACAGAAAGGCTGAATCTTATTACTGTCTATGTTTTGAGCTTTTCCTGTGTCACCAGTCTTACATTCCGATGCACCTCTGGAGGGTTACTGTATCCTTTGGACCTTCCCATTGACGATGAAACACAGAAATTGCATCGGAATTAAATATAAGAGACACAATGCCGACTTCAGTACAGGAGGACTGAGTCTTCCTACTGTCTATGTTTTGAACGTTTCCTGTGTCACCAGTTTTACATTCCGTTGCACCTCTGCAGGTTTACTGCACCCATTGGACATTCCCATTGACGATGAATCACAGAAATTGCATCGGATTGAAATATAAGATACACAATGCTCACTTAAATTCAGGAAGACTGAGTCTTCCCACTGTCTATGTTTTGAGCGTTTCCTGTGTCACCAGTTTTACATTCCGATGCACCTCTGCAGGATTACTGTATCCATTGGACCTTCCCATTGACGATGAAACACAGAAATTGCATCGGAATTAAATATAAGAGACACAACGCCGGCTTAACTACAAGAAAACTGAGTATTCTTACGGTCTATGTTTTGAGCGTTTCCTGTGTCACCTGTTTTACATTACGTTGCACCTCTGCAGGTTTCCTGTATCCATTGGACCTTCCCATTGACGATGAAGCACAGAAATTGTATCGGAATTAAATATAAGAGACACAACGCCGACTTAAGTACTAGAAAACAGAGTATTCTTACGGTCTATGTTTCGAGCGTTTCCTGTGTCACCAGTTTTACATTCCGATCCACCTCTGCAGGTTTATTGCATCCCTTGGACCGTACCATTGACGATGAAACACAGATATTGCATCGGAATTAAATATAAGAGACACAATGCCGACTTAAGTACAGGAGTACTGAGTCTTCGTAATGTCTATGTTTTGAGCATTTCCTGTGTCACCAGTTTTACATTCCGATGCACCTCTGCAGGTTTATTGCATCCCTTGGACCTTCCTATTGACGATGAGACACAGAAATTGCATCGAAATTAAATATAAGAGACACAATGCCGACTTAAGTACAGGAAGACTGAGTCTTCCTACTGTCTATGTTTTGAGCGTTTCCTGTGTCACCAGTCTTACATTCCGATGCACCTCTGCAGGTTTACTGTATCCCTTGGACCTTCCAATTGACGATGAAACTCAGAAATTGCATCGGAATTAAAGATAAGAGACACATTGCCGACTTAAGTACAGGAAGACTGAGTCTTCGTAATGTCTATGTTTTAAACGTTTGCTGTGTCACCAGTTTTACATTCCGATGCACCTCACCAGGTTTACTGAATCCATTGGACCTCCCCATTGACAATGAAACACAGAAATTGCATCGGAATTAAATATTAGAGACACAATGCCGACTTAAGAACAGGAAGACTGAGTCTCCCTACTGTCTATGTTTTGAGCGTTTCCTGTGTCACCAGTTTTACATTCCGATGCACCTCTACAGAATTACTGTATTTATTGAACTTTCCCATTGACGATGAAACACAGAAATTGCATCGGAATTAAATGTTAGAGACACAATGCGGACATAAGAACAGGAAGACTGAGTATTCCTACTGTCTATGTTTTGAGCGTTTTCTGTGTCACCAGTTTTACATTCCGATGCACCTCTGCAGGTTTACTGTATCCCTTCGACCTTCCCATTGACGATGAAACACAGAAATTGAATCTTAATTAAATATTAGAGACACAATGCCGACTTAAGCACACGAGGACTGAGTCTTCCTACTGTCTATGTTTTGAAAGTTTCCTGTGACACCAGTTTTACATTCCGATGCACCTCTGCAGGTTTACTGTATCCCTTGGACCTTCCTATTGACGATGAAACACAGAAATGGCATCGAAATTAAATATAAGAGTCACAATGCCGACTTAAGTACAGGAAGACTGTGTCTTAGTACTGTCTATGTTTTGAGCGTTTCCTGTGTCACCAGTTTTACATTCCGATGCACCTCTGCAGGTTTACTTTATCCCTAGGACCTTCCCATTAACGATGAAATACAGAAATTGCATCGGAATTAAATATAAGAGACACAACGGCGACTTAAGTACAAGAAAACTGAGTATTCTTACGGTCTATGTTTTGAGCGTTTCCTGTGTCACCAGTTTTACATTCCGATGCACCTCTGCAGGTTTACTGTATCCCTTGGACCTTCACAATGACGATGAAACAGAGAAATTCCATCGGAATTAAATATAAGAGACACAATGACGACTGATGTACAGGAAGACTCAATCTTCCTACTGCTAGGATTTGAGCGTTTCCTGTGTCACCAGTTTTACATTCCGATGCACCTCTCCAGGTTTACTGTATCCAGTGGACCTTCCCATTGATGATGAAACATAGAAATTGCATCGGAATTTAATATTAGAGACACAATGCCGACTTAAGAACAGAAAGACGGAGTATTCCTACTGTCTATGTTTTGAGCGTTTTCTGTGTCACCAGTTTTACATTCCGATGCACCTCTGCAGGTTTACTGTATCCCTTCGACCTTCCCATTGACGATGAAACACAGAAATTGAATCTTAATTAAATATTAGAGACACAATGCCGACTTAAGCACACGAGGACTGAGTCTTCCTACTGTCTATGTTTTGAAAGTTTCCTGTGACACCAGTTTTACATTCCGATGCACCTCTGCAGGTTTACTGTATCCCTTGGACCTTCCTATTGACGATGAAACACAGAAATGGCATCGAAATTAAATATAAGAGTCACAATGCCGACTTAAGTACAGGAAGACTGTGTCTTAGTACTGTCTATGTTTTGAGCGTTTCCTGTGTTACCAGTCTTTCATTCCGATGCACCTCTGCACGTTTACTGTATCCCTTGGACCTTCCCATTGACGATGAAACACAGAAATTACATCGGAATTAAATAAAAGAGACACAATGCCGACTTAAGTACAGGAAGACTGAGTCTTCCTACTGACTATGTTTTGAGCATTTCCTGTGTCACCAGTTTTAAATTCCGATGCACCTCTGTAGGTTTACTGTATCCATTGGACCTTCCCATTGACGATGAATCACAGAAATTGCATCAGAATTAAATATTAGAGACACAATGCCGACTTAAGAACAGGAAGACTGAGTCTTCCAACTGTCTATGTTTTGAGCGTTTCCTGTGTCACCAGTTTTACATTCCGATGTACCTCTGCAGGTTTACTGTTTACCCTTGGACCTTCCCATTGACGATGAAACAAAGAAATTGCATCGGAATGAAATATAAGAGACACAATGCCGACTTAAGTACAGGAAGACTGAGTCTTCCTACTGTCTAAGTTTTGAGCGTTTCCTGTGTCACCAGTTTTACATTCCGATGCACCTCTGCAGGTTTACTGTATCCATTGGACCTTCACGGTGACGATGAAACACAGAAATTACATCGGAATTAAATGTAAGAGACACTATGCCGACTTAAGTACAGGAAGACTGAGTCTTCCTACTGTCTATGATTTGAGCGTTTCCTGCGTCACCAGTCTTACATTCCGATGCACCGCTGCAGGTTTACTGTATCCCTTGGAACTCCTATTGACGATGAATCACAGAAATTGCATCGGATTGAAATATAAGATACACAATGCTGACTTAAGTTCAGGAAGACTGAGTCTTCCCACTGTCTATGTTTTGAGCGTTTCCTGTGTGATCAGTTTTGCATTCCGATGCACCTCTGCAGGTTTACTGTATCCCTTGGACCTTCCCATTGACAATGAAACACAGAAATTGCATCGGAATTAAATATTAGAGACACAATGCCGACTTAAGTACAGGAAGACTGAGTCTTCCTACTGTCTATGTTTTGAGCGTTTCCTGTGTGATCAGTTTTGCATTCCGATGCACCTCTGCAGGTTTACTGTATCCCTTCGACCTTCCCATTGACGATGAAACACCGAAATTGCATCGCAATTAAATATAAGAGACACAATGCCGACTTAAGTACAGAAAGGCTGAATCTTATTACTGTCTATGTTTTGAGCTTTTCCTGTGTCACCAGTCTTACATTCCGATGCACCTCTGGAGGGTTACTGTATCCTTTGGACCTTCCCATTGACGATGAAACACAGAAATTGCATCGGAATTAAATATAAGAGACACAATGCCGACTTCAGTACAGGAAGACTGAGTCTTCCTACTGTCTATGTTTTTGAACGTTTCCTGTGTCACCAGTTTTACATTCCGTTGCACCTCTGCAGGTTTACTGCACCCATTGGACATTCCCATTGACGATGAATCACAGAAATTGCATCGGATTGAAATATAAGATACACAATGCTCACTTAAGTTCAGGAAGACTGAGTCTTCCCACTGTCTATGTTTTGAGCGTTTCCTGTGTCACCAGTTTTACATTCCGATGCACCTCTGCAGGATTACTGTATCCATTGGACCTTCCCATTGACGATGAAACACAGAAATTGCATCGGAATTAAATATAAGAGACACAACGCCGGCTTAACTACAAGAAAACTGAGTATTCTTACGGTCTATGTTTTGAGCGTTTCCTGTGTCACCTGTTTTACATTACGTTGCACCTCTGCAGGTTTCCTGTATCCATTGGACCTTCCCATTGACGATGAAGCACGGAAATTGTATCGGAATTAAATATAAGAGACACAACGCCGACTTAAGTACTAGAAAACAGAGTATTCTTACGGTCTATGTTTCGAGCGTTTCCTGTGTCACCAGTTTTACATTCCGATCCACCTCTGCAGGTTTATTGTATCCCTTGGACCGTACCATTGACGATGAAACACAGATATTGCATCGGAATTAAATATAAGAGACACAATGCCGACTTAAGTACAGGAGTACTGAGTCTTCGTAATGTCTATGTTTTGAGCATTTCCTGTGTCACCAGTTTTACATTCCGATGCACCTCTGAAGGTTTACTGTATCCATTGGACCTTCCCATTGACGATGAAACACAGAAATTGCATCGGAATTAAATATTGGAGACACAATGCCGACTTAAGAAAAGGAAGACTGAGACTTCCTACTGCCTATGTGTTGAGCATTTCCTGTGTCACCAGTTTTACATTCCGATGCATATCTGCAGGTTTATTGCATCCCTTGGACCTTCCTATTGACGATGAGACACAGAAATTGCAACGAAATTAAATATAAGAGACACAATGCCGACTTAAGTACAGGAAGACTGAGTCTTCCTACTGTCTATGTTTTGAGCGTTTCCTGTGTCACCAGTCTTACATTCCGATGCACCTCTGCAGGTTTACTGTATCCCTTGGACCTTCCAATTGA
This sequence comes from Schistocerca nitens, assembly GCF_023898315.1. Taxonomy (NCBI): domain Eukaryota; kingdom Metazoa; phylum Arthropoda; class Insecta; order Orthoptera; family Acrididae; genus Schistocerca; species Schistocerca nitens. Next base: position 6,828,263 of record NW_026045897.1, read on the forward strand.
CGATGAAACTCAGAAATTGCATCTGAATTAAAGATAAGAGACACATTGCCGACTTAAGTACAGGAAGACTGAGTCTTCGTAATGTCTATGTTTTAAACGTTTGCTGTGTCACCAGTTTTACATTCCGATGCACCTCACCAGGTTTACTGAATCCATTGGACCTTCCCATTGACAATGAAACACAGAAATTGCATCGGAATTAAATATTAGAGACACAATGCCGACTTAAGAACAGGAAGACTGAGTCTTCCTACTGTCTATGTTTTGAGCGTTTCCTGTGTCACTAGTTTTACATTCCGATGCACCTCTACAGAATTACTGTATTTATTGAACTTTCCCATTGACGATGAAACACAGAAATTGCATCGGAATTAAATGTTAGAGACACAATGCGGACATAAGAACAGGAAGACTGAGTCTTCTTACTGTCTATGTTTTGAGCGTTTCCTGTGTCACCACTTTTACATTCAGATGCACCTCTGCAGGTTTACTGTTTACCCTTGGACCTTCCCATTGACGATGTAACACAAAAATTGCATCGGAATTAAATATAAGAGACACAACGCCGACTTAAGTACAAGAAAACTGAGTATTCTTACGGTCTATGTTTTGAGCGTTTCCTGTGTCACCAGTTTTACATTCCGATGCACCTCTGCAGGTTTACTGTATCCATTGGACCTTCCCATTGACGATGAAACACAGAAATTGCATCGGAATTAAATATAAGAGACACAATGCCGACTTAAGTACACGAAGACTGAGTCTTAGTACTGTCTATGTCTTGAGTGTTTCCTGTGTCACCAGTCTTACATTCCGATGCACCTCTGCAGGGATACTGTATCCCTTGGACCTTCCCATTGACGCTGAAACACAGAAATTGTATCGGAGTTAAATATAAGAGACACAATGCCGACTTAAGTAAAGGAAGACTGAGTCTTCGTAATGTCTATGATTTGAGCGTTTCCTGTGTCACCAGTTTTACATTCCGATGCACCTCTCCAGGTTTACTGTATCCATTGGACCTTCCCATTGACGATGAAACGCAGATATTGCATCGGAATTAAATATAAGAGACACAATGCCGACTTAAGAACAGGAAGACTGAGTCTTCCTACTGTCTATGTTTTGAGCGTTTCCTGTGTCACCAGTTTTACATTCCGATGCATATCTGCAGGTTTATTGTATACCTTGGACCTTCCTATTGACGATGACACACAGAAATTGCTTCGAAATTAAATATAAGAGTCTCAATGCCGACTTAAGTACAGGAAGACTGAGTCTTCCTACTGTCTATGTTTTGAGCGTTTCCTGTGTCACCAGTCTTACATTCCGATGCACCTCTGCAGATTTACTGTATCCCTTGGACCTTCCCATGGACGATGAAACACAGAAATTGCATCGGAATTAAATATAAGAGACACAATGCCGACTTAAGTACAGGAAGACTGAGTCTTAGTACTGTCTATGCCTTGAGCGTTTCCTGTGTCACCAGTCTTACATTCCGATGCACCTCTCCAGGTTTACTGTATCCATTGGACCTTCCCATTGACGATGAAACACAGAAATTGCATCGGATTTAAATATAAGAGACACAATGCGGACTTAAGAACAGGAAGACTGAGTCTTCCTACTGTCTATGTTTTGAGCGTTTCCTGTGTCACCAGTTTTACATTCCGATGCACTTCTGCAGGTTTACTGTATCCCTTGGACCTTCACAATGACGATGAAACAGAGAAATTCCATCGGAATTAAATATAAGAGACGCAATGACGTCTTATGTACAGGAAGACTCAGTCTTCCTACTGCTAGGATTTGAGCGTTTCCTGTGTCACCAGTTTTACATTCCGATGCACCTCTCCAGGTTTACTGTATCCCTTGGGCCTTCCCATTGACGATGAAACACAGAAATTGCATCGGAATTAAATATAAGAGACACAATGCCGACTTAAGTACAGGAAGTCTGAGTCTTCCTACTGTCTATAATTTGAGCGTTTCCTGTGTCACCAGTTTTACATTCCGAAGCACCTCTGCAGGTTTGCTGTATCCCTTGGACCTTCCCATTAGCGATGAAACACACAAATTGCATCGAAATTAAATATAAGAGACATAATGCCGACTAAAGTACAGGAAGACTGAGTCTCCCTACTGTCTATGCTTTGAGCGTGTCCTGTGTCACCAGTTTTACATTCCGATTCACCTCTGCAGGTTTACTGTATCCATTGGACCTTCCCACTGACGATGAAACACAGAAATTGCATCGGAATTAAATGTAAGAGACACAATGCCGACTTAAGTACAGGAACACTGAGTCTTCCTACTGTCTATAATTTGAGCGTTTCCTGTGTCACCAGTTTTACATTCCGATGCACCTCTACAGGTTTACGGTATCCCTTGCACCTTCCCATTCACGATGAAACACAGAAATTTAATCGGAAATAAATATAAGAGTCCCAATGCCGACTTAAATACAGGAAGACTGAGTCTTCCTACTGTCTATGTTTTGAGCGTCTCCTGTGTCACCAGTTTTACATTCGGATGAACCTCTGCTGGTTTACTGTATCCCTTGGACATTCCCATTGACGATGAAACACAGAAATTGCATCGGAATTAAATATAAGAGACACAATGCCGACTTAAGTACAGGAAGACTACGTCTTCCTACTGTCTATAATTTGAGCTTCTCCTGTTTCACCAGTTTTACATTCCGATGCACCTCTACAGGTTTACTGTATCCCTTGGACCTTCACACTGATGATGAAACACAGAAATTGCATCGGAATTAAATGTAAGAGACACAATGCCGACTTAAGTACAAGAAAACTGAGTCTTCTTACGGTCTATGATTTGAGTGTTTCCTGTGTCACCAGTTTTACATTCCGATGCACCTCCGCAGGTTTACTGTATCCCTTGGACCTTCTGATTGCCGATGAAACACAGAAATTGCATCGGAATTAAATGTAAGAGACACAATGCCGACTTAAGTACAGGAAGACAGAGTCTTCCTACTGTCTATGTTTTGAGCGTTTCCTGTGTCACCAGTTTTACATTCCGATGCACCTCAGCAGGTTTACTGTATCCCTTGGACCTTCACAGTGACGATGAATCACAGAAATTGCACCCTAATTAAATATAAGAGGCACAGTGCCGACTTAAGTACAGGAAGGCTGAGTCTTAGTACTGTCTATGTTTTGAGCGTTTCCTGTGTCATCAGTTTTACATTCCGATGCACCTGTGCTGGTTCACTGTATCCCTTAGACCTTCCCATTGACGATGAAACACAGAAATTGCATCGGAATTAAATATAAGAGACACAATGCAGACTTAAGTACAGGAAGACTAAGTCTTCCTACTGCCTATATTTTGAGCGTTTCCTGTGTCATCAGTTTTACTTTCCGATGCACATCTACTTGTTTATTATATCACTTGGACTTTCCCGTTGACGATGAAACAAAGAAATTTCATAGGAGATAAATATAAGAGACACAATGCCGACTTAAGTACAGGCAGACTGAGTCCTCCTACTGTCTATGATTTGAACGTTTCCTGTGTCACCAGTTTCACATTATGATGCACCTCTGCAGGTTTACTGTATCCCCTGGACCTTCCCATTGGCGATGAAACACACAAATTGCATCGAAATTAAATATAAGAGACACAATGCCGACTGAAGTACAGGTAGACTGAGTCTTCCCTCTGTCTATGTTTTGAGCGTTTCCTGTGTCACCAGTTTTACATTCCGATGCACCTCAGCAGGTTTACTGTATCCCTTGGACCTTCACTGTGACGATGAATCACAGAAATTGCATCGGAATGAAATATAAGTGACACAGTGCCGACTTAAGTACAGGAAGACTGAGTCTTTGTACTGTCTCTGTTTTGAGCGTTTCCTGTGTCACCAGTTTTACATTACGATGCACTTCTGCAGGTTTATTGTATCCATTGGACCTACCCATTGACGATGAAACACAGAAATTGCATCGGAATTAAAAATAAGAGACATAATGGTGACTTAAGTACAGGAAGACTAAGTCTCCCTACTGTCTATGCTTTGAGCGTTTCCTGTGTCATCAGTTTTACATTCCGATGCACCTGTGCAGGTTTACTGTATCCCTTAGACCTTCGCATTGACGATGAAACACAGAAATTGCATCGGAATTAAATATAAGAGACACAATGCAGACTTAAGTACAGGAAATGGGTCTTCCTACTTTCTATGTTTTGTGCGTTTCCTGTGTCATCAGTTTTACATTCCGATGCACCTCTGCAGGTTTACTGTATCCATTGGACCTTCCCATTAACGATTAAAAACAGAAATTGCATCGGAATTAAATATAAGAGACACAATGCCGACTTAAAGCAGGAAGACTAAGTCTTCCTACTGTCTATGTTTTGAGCGATTCCTGTGTCATCCGTTTTACTTTCCGATGCACCTCTGCTTGTTTATTATATCCCTTGAACCTTCCCATAGACGATGAAACACAGAAATTTCATCGGAAATAAATATAAGAGACACAATGCCGACTTAAGTACAGGAAGACTGAGTCTTCCTACTGTCTATGATTTGAGCGTTTCCTGTGTCACCAGTTTTACATTCCGATGCAACTCTGCAGTTTTACTGTATCTCTTGGGCCTTCCCATTGACGATGAAACACAGAAATTGCATCGGAATTAAATATAAGAGACACAATGGCGACTTAAGTACAGGAAGTCTGAGTCTTCCTACTGTCTATAATTTGAGCGTTTCCTGTGTCACCAGTTTTACATTCCGAAGCACCTCTGCAGGTTTGCTGTATCCCTTGGACCTTCCCATTAGCGATGAAACACACAAATTGCATCGAAATTAAATATAAGAGACATAATGCCGACTTAAGTACAGGAAGACTGAGTCTCCCTACTGTCTATGCTTTGAGCGTGTCCTGTGTCACCAGTTTTACATTCCGATTCACCTCTGCAGGTTTACTGTATCCATTGGACCTTCCCACTGACGATGAAACACAGAAATTGCATCGGAATTAAATGTAAGAGACACAATGCCGACTTAAGTACAGGAACACTGAGTCTTCCTACTGTCTATGTTTTGAGCGTTTCCTGTGTCACTAGTTTTACATTCCGATGCACCTCTGCAGGTTTACTGTATCCCTTGCACCCTCCCATTCACGATGAAACACAGAAATTTAATCGGAAATAAATATAAGAGTCCCAATGCCGACTTAAATACAGGAAGACTGAGTCTTCTTACGGTCTATGTTTTGAGCGTTTCCTGTGTCACCAGTTTTACATTCCGATGCACCTCTGCAGGTTTACTGTATCCCTTGGACCTTCCCATTGACGATGAAACACAGAAATTGCATCGGAATTAAATATAAGAGACACAGTGCCGAGTTAAGTACAGGAAGACTAAGTCTTCCTACTGTCTATAATTTGAGCTTTTCCTGTTTCACCAGTTTTACATTCCGATGCACCTCTACAGGTTTACTGTATCCCTTGGACCTTCACACTGATGATGAAACACAGAAATTACATCGGAATTAAATGTAAGAGACACAATGCCTACTTAAGTACAAGAAAACTGAGTCTTCTTACGGTCTATGATTTGAGTGTTTCCTGTGTCACCAGTTTTACATTCCGATGCACCTCCGCAGGTTTACTGTATCCCTTGGACCTTCCGATTGACGATGAAACACAGAAATTGCATCGGAATTAAATGTAAGAGACACAATGCCGACTTAAGTACAGGAAGACAGAGTCTTCCTACTGTCTATGTTTTGAGCGTTTCCTGTGTCACCAGTTTTACATTCCGATGCACCTCAGCAGTTTTACTGTATCCCTTGGACCTTCACAGTGACGATGAATCACAGAAATTCCACCCTAATTAAATATAAGAGGCACAGTGCCGACTTAAGTACAGGAAGGCTGAGTGTTAGTACTGTCTATGTTTTGAGCGTTTCCTGTGTCATCAGTTTTACATTCCGATGCACCTGTGCTGGTTCACTGTATCCCTTAGACCTTCCCATTGACGATGAAACACAGAAATTGCATCGGAATTAAATATAAGAGACACAATGCAGACTTAAGTACAGGAAGACTAAGTCTTCCTACTGCCTATGTTTTGAGCGTTTCCTGTGTCATCAGTTTTACTTTCCGATGCACATCTACTTGTTTATTATATCACTTGGACTTTCCCGTTGACGATGAAACAAAGAAATTTCATAGGAGATAAATATAAGAGACACAATGCCGACTTAAGTACAGGCAGACTGAGTCCTCCTACTGTCTATGATTTGAACGTTTCCTGTGTCACCAGTTTCACATTCTGATGCACCTCTGCAGGTTTACTGTATCCCTTGGACCTTTCCATTGACGATGAAACACAGAAATTGAATCGGAATTAAATATAAGAGACGCAATGCCGACTTAAGTACAAGAAAACAATCTTCTTACAGTCAATGTTTTGAGCGTTACCTGTGTCACCAGTTTTACATTCCGATGCACCTCTGCAGGTTTACTTTATCCCCTGGACCTTCCCATTGGCGATGAAACACACAAATTGCATCGAAATTAAATATAAGAGACACAATGCCGACTGAAGAACAGGAAGACTGAGTCTTCCCTCTGTCTATGTTTTGAGCGTTTCCTGTGTCACCAGTTTTACATTCCGATGGGCCTCTGCAGGTTTACTGTATCCACTGGACCTTCCCATTGTCAATGAAACACAGAAATTGCATCGGAATTAAATATAAGAGACACAACGCCGACTTAAGTACAAGAAAACTGAGTCTTCTTACGGTCTATGTTTGAGCGTTTCCTGTGTCACCAGTTTTACATTCCGATGCACCTCTGCATGTTTGCTGTATCCCTTGGAACTTCCCATTGACGATGAAACACAGAAATTGCATCGGAATTAATTATTAGAGACACAGTGCCGAGTTAAGAACAGGATGACTGAGTCTTCCTACTGTCTATGTTTTGAGCGTTTCCCGTGTCACCAGTTTTACAATCCGATGCACCTCAGCAGGTTTACTGTATCCCTTGGACCTTCACTGTGGCGATGAATCACAGAAATTGCATCGGAATGAAATATAAGTGACACAGTGCCGACTTAAGTACAGGAAGACTGAGTCTTTGTACTGTCTCTGTTTTGAGCGTTTCCTGTGTCATCCGTTTTACTTTCCGATGCACCTCTGCTTGTTTATTATATCCCTTGAACCTTCCCATTGACGATGAAACACAGAAATTGCATCGGAATTAAATATAAGAGACACAATGCCGACTTAAGTACAGGAACACTGAGTCTTCCTACTGTCTATAATTTGAGCGTTTCCTGTGTCACAAGTTTTACATTCCGATGCACCTCTACAGGTTTACTGTATGAGTTGGACCTTCACAGTGACAATGAAACACAGAAATTGCATCGGAATTAAATATAAGAGACACAATGCCGACTTAAGTACAGGAAGACAGAGTCTTCCTACTGTCTATGTTTTGAGTGTTTCCTGTGTCACCAGTTTTACATTCCGATGCACCTCAGCAGGTTTACTGTATCCCTTGGACCTTCACAGTGACGATGAATCACAGAAATTGCACCCTAATTAAATATAAGAGGCACAGTGCCGACTTAAGTAGAGGAAGGCTGAGTCTTAGTACTGTCTATGTTTTGAGCGTTTCCTGTGTCATCAGTTTTACATTCCGATGCACCTGTGCTGGTTCACTGTATCCCTTAGACCTTCCCATTGACGATGAAACACAGAAATTGCATCGGAATTAAATATAAGAGACACAATGCAGACTTAAGTACAGGAAGACTAAGTCTTCCTACTGCCTATATTTTGAGCGTTTCCTGTGTCATCAGTTTTACTTTCCGATGCACATCTACTTGTTTATTATATCACTTGGACTTTCCCGTTGACGATGAAACAAAGAAATTTCATAGGAGATAAATATAAGAGACACAATGCCGACTTAAGTACAGGCAGACTGAGTCCTCCTACTGTCTATGATTTGAACGTTTCCTGTGTCACCAGTTTCACATTATGATGCACCTCTGCAGGTTTACTGTATCCCTTGGACCTTTCCATTGACAATGAAACACAGAAATTGCATCGGAATTTAATATAAGAGACACAATGCCGACTTAAGTACAGGAAGACTGAGTCTTCCTACTGTCTATAATTTGAGCGTTTCCTGTGTCACCAGTTTTACATTCCGATGCACCTCTACAGGTTTTTTTGTGTCCCTTGGACCTTCACAGTGACGATGAAACACAGAAATTGCATCGGAATTAAATATAAGAGACGCAATGCCGACTTAAGTACAAGAAAACAATCTTCTTACAGTCAATGTTTTGAGCGTTACCTGTGTCACCAGTTTTACATTCCGATGCACCTCTGCAGGTTTACTTTATCCCCTGGACCTTCCCATTGGCGATGAAACACACAAATTGCATCGAAATTAAATATAAGAGACACAATGCCGACTGAAGTACAGGAAGACTGAGTCTTCCCTCTGTCTATGTTTTGAGCGTTTCCTGTGTCACCAGTTTTACATTCCGATGGGCCTCTGCAGGTTTACTGTATCCACTGGACCTTCCCATTGACGATGAAACACAGACATTGCATCGGAATTAAATATAAGAGACACAACGCCGACGTAAGTACAAGAAAACTGAGTCTTCTTACGGTCTATGTTTGAGCGTTTCCTGTGTCACCAGTTTTACATTCCGATGCACCTCTGCAGGTTTGCTGTATCCCTTGGAACTTCCCATTGACGATGAAACACAGAAATTGCATCGGAATTAATTATTAGAGACACAGTGCCGAGTTAAGAACAGGATGACTGAGTCTTCCTACTGTCTATGTTTTGAGCGTTTCCCGTGTCACCAGTTTTACAATCCGATGCACATCTACTTGTTTATTATATCACTTGGACTTTCCCGTTGACGATGAAACAAAGAAATTTCATAGGAGATAAATATAAGAGACACAATGCCGACTTAAGTACAGGCAGACTGAGTCCTCCTACTGTCTATGATTTGAACGTTTCCTGTGTCACCAGTTTCACATTATGATGCACCTCTGCAGGTTTACTGTATCCCTTGGACCTTTCCATTGACGATGAAACACAGAAAATGCATCGGAATTTAATATAAGAGACACAATGCCGACTTAAGTACAGGAAGACTGAGTCTTCCTACTGTCTATAATATGAGCGTTTCCTGTGTCACCAGTTTTACATTCCGATGCACCTCTACAGGTTTTTTTGTGTCCCTTGGACCTTCACAGTGACGATGAAACACAGAAATTGCATCGGAATTAAATATAAGAGACGCAATGCCGACTTAAGTACAAGAAAACAATCTTCTTACAGTCAATGTTTTGAGCGTTACCTGTGTCACCAGTTTTACATTCCGATGCACCTCTGCAGGTTTACTTTATCCCCTGGACCTTCCCATTGGCGATGAAACACACAAATTGCATCGAAATTAAATATAAGAGACACAATGCCGACTGAAGTACAGGAAGACTGAGTCTTCCCTCTGTCTATGTTTTGAGCGTTTCCTGTGTCACCAGTTTTACATTCCGATGGGCCTCTGCAGGTTTACTGTATCCACTGGACCTTCCCATTGACGATGAAACACAGACATTGCATCGGAATTAAATATAAGAGACACAACGCCGACTTAAGTACAAGAAAACTGAGTCTTCTTACGGTCTATGTTTGAGCGTTTCCTGTGTCACCAGTTTTACATTCCGATGCACCTCTGCAGGTTTGCTGTATCCCTTGGAACGTCCCATTGACGATGAAACACAGAAATTGCATCGGAATTAATTATTAGAGACACAGTGCCGAGTTAAGAACAGGATGAATGAGTCTTCCTACTGTCTATGTTTTGAGCGTTTCCCGTGTCACCAGTTTTACAATCCGATGCACCTCAGCAGGTTTACTGTATCCCTTGGACCTTCACTGTGACGATGAATCACAGATATTGCATCGGAATGAAATATAACTGACACAGTGCCGACTTAAGTCCAGGAAGACTGAGTCTTTGTACTGTCTCTGTTTTGAGCGTTTCCTGTGTCACCAGTTTTACATTACGATGCACTTCTGCAGGTTTATTGTATCCATTGGACCTACCCATTGACGATGAAACACACAAATTGCATCGAAATTAAATATAAGAGACATAATGCCGACTTAAGTACAGGAAGACTGAGTCTCCCTACTGTCTATGCTTTGAGCGTGTCCTGTGTCACCAGTTATACATTCCGATTCACCTCTGCAGGTTTACTGTATCCATTGGACCTTCCCATTGACGATGAAACACAGAAATTGCATCGGAATTAAATGTAAGAGACACAATGCCGACTTAAGTACAGGAACACTGAGTCTTCCTACTGTCTATGTTTTGAGCGTTTCCTGTGTCACTAGTTTTACATTCCGATGCACCTCTGCAGGTTTACTGTACCCCTTGCACCTTCCCATTCGCGATGAAACACAGAAATTTAATCGGAAATAAATATAAGAGTCCCAATGCCGACTTAAATACAGGAAGACTGAGTCTTCTTAAGGTCTATGTTTTGAGCGTTTCCTGTGTCACCAGTTTTACATTCCGATGCACCTCTGTAGGTTTACTGTATCCCTTGGAACTTCCCATTGACGATGAAACACAGAAATTGCATCGGAATTAAATATTAGAGACACAGTGCCGAGTTAAGTACAGGATGACAGAGTCTTCCTACTGTCTATGTTTTGAGCGTTTTCCGTGTCACCAGTTTTACAATCCGCTGCACCTCAGCAGGTTTACTGTATCCCTTGGACATTCACAGCGACGATGAATCACAGAATCGGAATTATATATAAGAGACACAAAGCCGACTTAAGTACAGGAACACTGAGTCTTCCTACTGTCTATAATTTGAGCGTTTTCTGTGTCACCAGTTTTACATTCCGATGCACCTCTACAGGTTTACTGTATCCCTTGGACCTTCACAGTGACGATGAAACACAGAAATTGCGTCGGAATTAAATATAAGAGACACAATGCCGACTTAAATACAAGAAAACAGTCTTCTTAAAGTCAAAGTTTTGAGCGTTTCCTGTGTCACCGGTTTTACATTCCGATGCACCTCTGGAGGTTTACTGTATCCCCTGGACTTTTCCATTGGCGATGAAACACACAAATTGCATCGAAATTAAATATAAGAGACACAATGCCGACTTAAGTACAGGAAGACTAAGTCTTCCTACTGTCTATGTTTTGAGCGTTTCCTGTGTCATCAGTTTTACTTTCCGATGCACTTCTGCTTGTTTATTATATCCCTTGGACCTTCCCGTTGACGATGAAACACAGATATTTCATAGGAAATAAATATAAGAGACACAATGCCGACTTAAGTACAGGAAAACAGAGTCTTCTTACTGTCTATGTTTTGAGCGTTTCCTGTGTCACCAGTTTTACATTCCGATGCACCTCTGCAGGTTTACTGTATCCTTCGACTTTCCCATTGACGATGAAACACAGAAATTGCATCGGAATTAAATGTAAGAGACACAATGCCGACTTAAGTACAGGAAGACTGAGTCTTCCTACTGTCTATGTTTTGAGCGTTTCCTGTGTCACTAGTTTTATATTCCGATGCACCTCTGCAGGTTTACGGTATCCCTTGGACCTTCCCATTGACGATGAATCACAGAAATTGCATCGGAATTAAATATAAGAGCCACAATGCCGGCTTAAGTACAGGAAGACTAAGTCTTCCTACTGTCTATAATTTGAGCTTTTCCTGTTTCACCAGTTTTACATTCCGATGCACCTCTACAGGTTTACTGTATCCCTTGGACCTTCACAGTGACGATGAAACACAGAAATTGCATCGGAATTAAATATAAGAGACACAATGCCGACTTAAGTACAAGAAAACTGAGTCTTCTTACAGTCTATGATTTGAGTGTTTCCTGTGTCACCAGTTTTACATTCCGATGCACCTCCGCAGGTTTACTGTATCCCTTGGACCTTCCGATTGACGATGAAACACAGAAATTGCATCGGAATTAAATGTAAGAGACACAATGCCGACTTAAGTACAGGAAGACAGAGTCTTCCTACTGTCTATGTTTTGAGCGTTTCCTGTGTCACCAGTTTAATATTCTGATGCACCTCTGCAGGTTTACTGTATCCCTTGGACCTTCCTATTGGCGATGAAACACTTTAATTGCATCGGAATTAAATATAAGAGACACAATGCAGACTTAAGTACAGGAAGACTGAGTCTTCCTACTGTCTATAATTTGAGCGTTTCCTGTGTCACCAGTTTTACATTCTGATGCACCTCTGCAGGTTTACTGTATCCCTTGTACTTTCCCATTGACCATGAAACACTGAAAATGCATCGGAATTAAATATAAGAGACACAATGCCGACTTAAGTACAGGAAGACTGAGTCTTCCTACTGTCTATAATTTGAGCGTTTCCTGTGTCACGCGTTTTACATTCCGATGCATCTCTACAGGTTTGCTGTATCCCTTGGACTTAACAGTCACGGTGAAACACTGAAATTGCATCGGAATTAAATATAAGAGACACAATGCCGACTTAAGTACAAGAAAACTGAGTCTTCTTACGGTCTATGCTTTGAGCGTTTCCTGTGTCACCAGTTTTACATTCCGATGGACCTCTGCAGGTTTACTGTATCCATTGGGCCTTCCCATTGACGATGAAACACAGTAATTGCATCGGAATTAAATATAAGAGACACAACGCCGACTTAAGTACAAGAAAACTGAGTCTTCTTCCGTTCTACGTTTTGAGCGTTTCCTGTGTCACCAGTTTTACATTCCGATGCACCTCTACAGGTTTACTGTATCCCTTGGACGTTCCGATTGACAATGAAACACAGAAATTGCATCGGAATTAATATAAGAGACACAATGCCGACTTACGTACAGGAAGACTGAGTCTTCCTGCTGCCTATGATTTGAGCGTTTCCTGTGTCATCAGTTTTACATTCCGATGAACCTCTGCAGGTTTACTGTATCCCTTGGACATTCCCATTAACGATGAAAATCAAAAATTGCATCGAAATTATATATAAGAGACACAACGCCGACTTAAGTACATGAAATATGAGTCTTCTTACGGTCTATGCTTTGAGCGTTTCCTGTGTCACCAGGTTTAAATTCCGATGCACCTCTGCAGGTTTACTGTATCCCTTGGACCTTCCCATTGACGATGAAACACAGAAATTGCATCGGAATTAAATATAAAAGACACAATGCCGACTTACGTACAGGAAGACTGAGTCTTCCTACTGTCTATGTTATTAGCGTTTCCCGTGTCACCAGTTTTACATTCCGATGCACCTCAGCAGGTTTACTGTATCCCTTGGACCTTCACAGTGACGATGAATCACAGAAATTGCACCCTAATTAAATATAAGAGGCACAGTGCCGACTTAAGTACAGGAAGGCTGAGTCTTAGTACTGTCTATGTTTTGAGCGTTTCCTGTGTCATCAGTTTTACATTCCGATGCACCTGTGCTGGTTTACTGTATCCCTTAGACCTTCCCATTGACGATGAAACACAGAAATTGCATCGGAATTAAATATAAGAGACACAATGCCGACTGAAGTACAGGAAGACTGAGTCTTCCTACTGTCTATAATTTGAGCGTTTCCTGTGTCACCAGTTTTACATTACGATGCACCTCTACAGGTTTTTTTGTATCCCTTGGACCTTCACAGTGACGATGAAACACAGAAATTGCATCCGAATCAAATATAAGAGACGCAATGCCGACTTAAGTACAAGAAAACAATCTTCTTACAGTCAATGCTTTGAGCGTTACCTGTGTCACCAGTTTTACATTCCGATGCACCTCTGCAGGTTTACTGTATCCCCTGGACCTTCCCATTGGCGATGAAGCACACAAATTGCATCGAAATTAAATATAAGAGACACAATGCCGACTTAAGTACAGGAAGACTGAGTCTTCCTACTGTCTATGGTTTGAGCGTTTCCTGTGTCACCAGTTTTACATTCCGATGGGCCTCTGCAGGTTTACTGTATCCACTGGACCTTCCCATTGACGATGAAACACAGAAATTGCATCGGAATTAAAAATAAGAGACATAATGCTGACTTAAGTACAGGAAGACTAAGTCTCCCTACTGTCTATGTTTTGAGCGTTTCCTGTGTCATCAGTTTTACATTCCGATGCACCTGTGCAGGTTTACTGTATCCCTTAGACCTTCCCATTGACGATGAAACACAGAAATTGCATCGGAATTAAATATAAGAGACACAATGCAGACTTAAGTACAGGAAGACTGAGTCTTCCTACTGTCTATGATTTGAGCGTTTCCTGTGTCACCAGTTTTACATTCCGATGCAACTCTGCAGGTTTACTGTATCCCTTGGGCCTTCCCATTGACGATGAAACACAGAAATTGCATCGGAATTAAATATAAGAGACACAATGCCGACTTAAGTACAGGAAGTCTGAGTCTTCCTACTGTCTATAATTTGAGCTTTTCCTGTTTCACCAGTTTTACATTCCGATGCAGCTCTACAGGTTTACTGTATCCCTTGGACCTACACAGTGACGATGAAACACAGAAATTGCATCGGAATTAAATATAAGAGACACAATGCCGACTTAAGTACAAGAAAACTGAGTCTTCTTACGGTCTATGATTTGAGTGTTTCCTGTGTCACCAGTTTTACATTCCGATGCACCTCCGCAGGTTTACTGTATCCCTTGGACCTTCCGATTGACGATGAAACACAGAAATTGCATCGCAATGAAATGTAAGAGACACAATGCCGACTTAAGTACAGGAAGACAGAGTCTTCCTACTGTCTATAATTTGAGCGTTTCCTGTGTCAACCGTTTTACATTCCGATGCACCTCTACAGGTTTACTCTATCATTTGGACTTCACAGGACGATGAAACACAGAAATTGCATTGGAATTAAAGATAAGAGACACAATGCCGACTTAAGTACAGGAAGACTGAGTCTTCCAACTGTCTATGTTTTGAGCGTTTCCTGTGTCACCAGTTTTACATTCTGATGCACCTCTGCAGGTTTACTGTATCCCTTGTACCTTCCCATTGACGATGAAACACTGAAAATGCATCGGAATTAAATATAAGAGACACAATGCCGACTTAAGTACAGGAAGACTGAGTCTTCCTACTGTCTATAATTTGAGCGTTTCGTGTCACCCGTTTTACATTCCGATGCAGCTCTACAGGTTTACTGTGTCCCTTGGACTTAACAGTGACGGTGAAACACTGAAATTGCATCGGAATTAAATATAAAAGACACAATGCCGACTTAAGAACAAGAAAACAGTCTTCTTACAGTCAATATTTTCAGAGTTTCCCGTGTCACCAGTTTTACATTCCGATGCACCTCTGCAGGTTTACTGTATCCCCTGGACCTTCCCATTGGCGATGAAACACACAAATTGCATCGAAATTAGATATAAGAGACACAATGCCGGCTTAAGTACAGGAAGACTGAGTCTTCCTACTGTCTATGTTTTGAGCGTTTCCTGTGTCGCCAGTTTTACATTCCGATTCACCTCTGCAGGTTTACTGTATCCATTGGACCTTCCCATTGACGATGAAACACATAAATTGCATCGGAATTAAATGTAAGAGACACAATGCCGACTTAAGTACAGGAACACTGAGTCTTCCTACTGTCTATGTTTTGAGCGTTTCCTGTGTCACTAGTTTTACATTCCGATGCACCTCTGCAGGTTTACTGTATCCCTTGCACCTTCCCATTCGCGATGAAACACAGAAATTTAATCGGAAATAAATATAAGAGTCCCAATGCCGACTTAAATACAGGAAGACTGAGTCTTCTTAAGGTCTATGTTTTGAGCGTTTCCTGTGTCACCAGTTTTACATTCCGATGCACCTCTGTAGGTTTACTGTATCCCTTGGAACTTCCCATTGACGATGAAACACAGAAATTGCATCGGAATTAAATATTAGAGACACAGTGCCGAGTTAAGAACAGGATGACAGAGTCTTCCTACTGTCTATGTTTTGAGCGTTTTCCGTGTCACCAGTTTTACAATCCGCTGCACCTCAGCAGGTTTACTGTATCCCTTGGACATTCACAGTGACGATGAATCACAGAATCGGAATTAAATATAAGAGACACAATGCCGACTTAAGTACAGGAACACTGAGTCTTCCTACTGTCTATAATTTGAGCGTTTCCTGTGTCACCAGTTTTACATTCCGATGCACCTCTACAGGTTTACTGTATCCCTTGGACCTTCACAGTGACGATGAAACACAGAAATTGCGTCGGAATTAAATATAAGAGACACAATGCCGACTTAAGTACAAGAAAACAGTCTTCTTAAAGTCAATGTTTTGAGCGTTTCCTGTGTCACCGGTTTTACATTCCGATGCACCTCTGCAGGTTTACTGTATCCCCTGGACTTTCCCATTGGCGATGAAACACACAAATTGCATCGAAATTAAATATAAGAGACACAATGCCGACTTAAGTACAGGAAGACTAAGTCTTCCTACTGTCTATGTTTTGAGCGTTTCCTGTGTCATCAGTTTTACTTTCCGATGCACTTCTGCTTGTTTATTATATCCCTTGGACCTTCCCGTTGACGATGAAACACAGATATTTCATAGGAAATAAATATAAGAGACACAATGCCGACTTAAGTACAGGAAAACAGAGTCTTCTTACTGTCTATGTTTTGAGCGTTTCCTGTGTCACCAGTTTTACATTCCGATGCACCTCTGCAGGTTTACTGTATCCTTCGACCTTCCCATTGACGATGAAACACAGAAATTGCATCGGAATTAAATGTAAGAGACACAATGCCGACTTAAGTACAGGAAGACTGAGTCTTCCTACTGTCTATGCTTTGAGCGTTTCCTGTGTCACTAGTTTTACATTCCGATGCACCTCTGCAGGTTTACGGTATCCCTTGGACCTTCCCATTGACGATGAATCACTGAAATAGCATCGGAATTAAATATAAGAGCCACAATGCCGGCTTAAGTACAGGAAGACTGAGTCTTCCTACTATGTTTTGAGCGTTTCCTGTGTCACCAGTTTTACATTCTGATGCACATCTGCAGGTTTACTGTATCCCTTGGACCTTCCCATTGACGATGAAACACAGAAATTGCATCGGAATTAAATATAAGAGACACAATGCCGACTTAAGTACAGGAAGACTAAGTCTTCCTACTGTCTATAATTTGAGCTTTTCCTGTTTCACCAGTTTTACATTCCGATGCACCTCTACAGGTTTACTGTATCCCTTGGACCTTCACAGTGACGATGAAACACAGAAATTGCATCGGAATTAAATATAAGAGACACAATGCCGACTTAAGTACAAGAAAACTGAGTCTTCTTACGGTCTATGATTTGAGTGTTTCCTGTGTCACCAGTTTTACATTCCGATGCACCTCCGCAGGTTTACTGTATCCCTTGGACCTTCCGATTGACGATGAAACACAGAAATTGCATCGGAATTAAATGTAAGAGACACAATGCCGACTTAAGTACAGGAAGACAGAGTCTTCCTACTGTCAATGTTTTGAGCGTTTACTGTGTCACCAGTTTTACATTCTGATGCACCTCTGCAGGTTTATTGTATCCATTGGGCCTTCCCATTGACGATGAAACACAGTAATTGCAACGGAATTAAATATAAGAGACACAACGCCGACTTAAGTACAAGAAAACTGAGTCTTCTTCCGTTCTACGTTTTGAGCGTTTCCTGTGTCACCAGTTTTACATTCTGATGCACCTCTACAGGTTTACTGAATCCCTCGGACGTTCCGATTGACAATGAAACACAGAAATTGCATCGGAATTAAATATAAGAGACACAATGCCGACTGAAGTACAGGAAGACTGAGTCTTCCTACTGTCTATAATTTGAGCGTTTCCTGTGTCACCAGTTTTACATTCCGATGCACCTCTACAGGTTTTTTTGTATCCCTTGGACCTTCACAGTGACGATGAAACACAGAAATTGCATCCGAATTAAATATAAGAGACGCAATGCCGACTTAAGTACAAGAAAACAATCTTCTTACAGTCAATGTTTTGAGCGTTACCTGTGTCACCAGTTTTACATTCCGATGCACCTCTGCAGGTTTACTGTATCCCCTGGACCTTCCCATTGGCGATGAAGCACACAAATTGCATCGAAATTAAATATAAGAGACACAATGCCGACTTAAGTACAGGAAGACTGAGTCTTCCTACTGTCTATGATTTGAGCGTTTCCTGTGTCACCAGTTTTACATTCCGATGGGCCTCTGCAGGTTTACTGTATCCACTGGACCTTCCCATTGACGATGAAACACAGAAATTGCATCGGAATTAAAAATAAGAGACATAATGCTGACTTAAGTACAGGAAGACTAAGTCTCCCTACTGTCTATGTTTTGAGCGTTTCCTGTGTCATCAGTTTTACATTCCGATGCACCTGTGCAGGTTTACTGTATCCCTTAGACCTTCCCATTGACGATGAAACACAGAAATTGCATCGGAATTAAATATAAGAGACACAATGCAGACTTAAGTACAGGAAGACTGAGTCTTCCTACTTTCTATGTTTTGAGCGTTTCCTGTGTCATCAGTTTTACATTCCGATGCACCTCTGCAGGTTTACTGTATCCCTTGGACCTTCCCATTAACGATTAAAAACAGAAATTGCATCGGAATTGAATATAAGAGACACAATGCCGACTTAAAACAGGAAGACTAAGTCTTCCTACTGTCTATGTTTTGAGCTTTTCCTGTGTCATCAGTTTTACTTTCCGATGCACCTCTGCTTGTTTACTATATCCCTTGAACCTTCCCATTGACGATGAAACACAGAAATTTCATCGGAAATAAATATAAGAGACACAATGCGGACTTAAGTACAGGAAGACTGAGTCTTCCTACTGTCTATGATTTGAGCGTTTCCTGTGTCACCAGTTTTACATTCAGATGCAACTCTGCAGGTTTACTGTATCCCTTGGGCCTTCCCATTGACGATGAAACACAGAAATTGCATCAGAGTTAAATATAAGAGATACAATGCCGACTTAAGTACATGAAGTCTGAGTCTTCCAACTGTCTATAATTTGAGCTTTTCCTGTTTCACCAGTTTTACATTCCGATGCACCTCTACAGGTTTACTGTATCCCCTGGACCTTCCCATTGGCGATGAAACACACAAATTGCATCGAAATTAAATATAAGAGACACAATGCAGGCTTAAGTACAGGAAGACTGAGTCTTCCTAATGTCTATGCTTTGAGCGTTTCCTGTGTCACCAGTTTTACATTCCGATGGACCTCTGCAGGTTTACTGTATCCATTGGACCTTCCCATTGACGATGAAACATAGAAATTGCATCGGAATTAAATATAAGAGACACAATGCCGACTTAAGTACAAGAAAACTGAGTCTTCTTACGGTCTATGATTTGAGTGTTTCCTGTGTCACCAGTTTTACATTCTGATGCACCTCTGCAGGTTTACTGTATCCCCTGGACCTTCCCATTGGCGATGAAACACACAAATTGCATCGAAATTAAATATAAGAGACACAATGCAGGCTTAAGTACAGGAAGACTGAGTCTTCCTAATGTCTATGCTTTGAGCGTTTCCTGTGTCACCAGTATTACATTCCGATGGACCTCTGCAGGTTTACTGTATCCATTGGACCTTCCCATTGACGATGAAACATAGTAATTGCATCGGAATTAAATATAAGAGACACAACGCCGACTTAAGTACAAGAAAACTGAGTCTTCTTACGGTCTACGTTTTGAGCGTTTCCTGTGTCACCAGTTTTACATTCCGATGCACCTCTACAGGTTTACTGTATCCCTTCGACGTTCCGATTGACAATGAAACACAGAAATTGCATCGGAATTAATATAAGAGACACAATGCCGACTTACGTACAGGAAGACTGAGTCTTCCTACTGTCTATGATTTGAGCGTTTCCTGTGTCATCAGTTTTACATTCCGATGAACCTCTGCAGTTTTACTATATCCCTTGGACATTCCCATTGACGATGAAAATCAAAAATTGCATCGGAATTATATATAAAAGACACAACGCCGACTTAAGTACATGAAATCTGAGTCTTCTTACGGTCTATGTTTGAGCGTTTCCTGTGTCACCAGGTTTAAATTCCGATGCACCTTTGCAGGTTTACTGTATTCCTTGGACCTTCCCATTGACGATGAAACACAGAAATTGCATCGGAATTAAATATAAAAGACACAACGCCGACTTACGTACAGGAAGACTGAGTCTTCCTACTTTCTATCTTTTGAGCGTTTCCCGTGTCACCAGTTTTACATTCCGAAGCACCTCAGCAGGTTTACTGTATCCCTTGGACCTTCACAGTGACGATGAATCACAGAAATTGCACCCTAATTAAATATAAGAGGCACAGTGCCGACTTAAGTACAGGAAGGCTGAGTCTTAGCACTGTCTATGTTTTGAGCGTTTCCTGTGTCATCAGTTTTACATTCCGATGCACCTGTGCTGGTTTACTGTATCCCTTAGACCTTCCCATTGACGTGAAACACAGAAATTGCATCGGAATTAAATATAAGAGACACAATGCAGACTTAAGTACAGGAAGACTAAGTCTTCCTACTGTCTATGTTTTGAGCGTTTCCTGTGTCATCAGTTTTACTTTCCGATGCACATCTGCTTGTTTATTATATCCGTTGGACTTTCCCGTGGACGATGAATCACAGAAATTTCATAGGAAATAAATATAAGAGACACAATGCCGACTTAAGTACAGGAAGACTGAGTCTTCCTACTGTCTATGATTTGAACGTTTCCTGTGTCACTAGTTTCACATTCTGATGCACCTCTGCAGGTTTACTGTATCCCTTGGACCTTTCCATTGACGATGATACACAGAAATTGCATCGGAATTAAATATAAGAGACACAATGCCGACTTAAGTACAGGAAGGCTGAGTCTCCATACTGTCTATGTTTTGAGCGTTTCCTGTGACACCAGTTTTACATTCCGATTCACCTCTGCAGGTTTACTGTATCCATTGGACCTTCCCATTGACGATCAAACACAGAAATTGCATCGGAATTAAATGTAAGAGACACAATGCCGACTTAAGTACAGGAAGGCTGAGTCTTAGTACTGTCTGTGTTTTGAGCGTTTCCTGTGTCACTAGTTTTACATTCCGATGACCCTCTGCAGGTTTACTGTATCCCTTGCACCTTCCCATTCACGATGAAACACATTAATTTATTCGGAAGTAAATATAAGAGTCCCAATGCCGACTTAAGTACAGGAAGACTGAGTGTTCCTACTGTCTATGTTTTGAGCGTTTCGTGTGCCATTAGTTTTACATTCCGATGCACCTCTGCAGGTTTACTGTATCCCTTGGACCTTCCCATTGACGATGAAAAACAGAAATTGCATCGGAATTAAAGAGACACAACGCCGACTTAAGTACAAGAAAACTGAGTCTTCTTACGGTCTATGATTTGTGCGTTTCCTGTGTCACCAGTTTTACATTCCGATGCACCTCTGCAGGTTTACCGTATCCCTTGGAACTTCCCATTGACGATGAAACACAGAAATTGTATCGGAATTAAATATTAGAGACACAGTGCCGAGTTAAGAACAGGATGACTGAGTCTTCCTACTCTCTATGTTTTGAGCGTTTCCCGTGTCACCACTTTTACAATCCGATGCACCTCAGCAGGTTTACTGTATCCCTTAGACCTTCACAGTGACGATGAATCACAGAAATTGCATCGGAATTAAATATAAGAGACACAGTGCCGACTTAAGTACAGGAAGACTGAGACTTAGTACTGTCTATGATTTGAGCGTTTCCTGTGTCACCAGTTTTACATTCCGATGCACCTCTGCAGGTTTACTGTATCCCTTGGACATTCCCATTGACGATGAAACACAGAAATTGCATCGGAATTAAATGTAAGAGACACAATGCCGACTTAAGTACAGGAACACTGAGTCTTCCTACTTTCTATGTTTTGAGCGTTTCCTGTGTCATTTGTTTTACATTCCGATGCACCTCTGCAGGTTTACTGTATCCCTTGGACCTTCCCATTGACGATGAATCACAGAAATTGCATCGGAATTAAATATTAGAGACACAGTGCCGAGTTAAGAACAGGAAGACTGAGTCTTCCTACTGTCTATGTTTTGAGCGTTTCCCTTGTCACCAGTTTTACATTCCGATGCACCTCAGCAGGTTTGCTGGATCCCTTGGACCTTCACAGTGACGATGATTCACAGAAATTGAATCGGAATTAAATATAAGAGACACAGTGCCGACTTAAGTACAGGAAGACTGAGTCTTAGTACTGTCTATGTTTTGAGCCTTTCCTGTGTCACCAGTTTTACATTCCGATGCACCTCTGCAGGTTTATTGTATCCCTTGGACCTTCCCATTGACGATGAAACACAGAAATTGCATCGGAATTAAAAATAAGAGACACAATGCTGACTTAAGTACAGGAAGACTAAGTCTCCCTACTGTCTCTGTTTTCGGCGTTTCCTGTGTCATCAGTTTTACATTCCGATGCACCTGTGCAGGTTCACTGTATCCCTTAGACCTTCCCATTGACGATGAAACACAGAAATGGCATCGGAATTAAATATAAGAGACACAATGCAGACTTAAGTACAGGAAGACTGAGTCTTCCTACTTTCTATGTTTTGAGCGTTTCCTGAGTCATCAGTTTTACATTCCGATGCACCTCTGCAGGTTTACTGTATCCCTTGGACCTTCCCATTGACGATGGAAAACAGAAATTGCATCAGAATTAAATATAAGAGACACAACGCCGACTTAAGTACAAGAAAACTGAGTCTTCTTACGGTCAACGTTTTGAGCGTTTCCTGTGTCACCAGTTTTACATTCCGATGCACCTCTACAGGTTTACTGTATCCATTGGACCTTCCCATTGACGATGAAACACAGTAATTGCATCGGAATTAGATATAAGAGACACAAGGCCGACTTACGTACAGGAAGACTGAGTCTCCCTACTGTATATGTTTTTAGCGTTTCCCGTGTCATCAGTTTTACATTCTGATGCACCTGTGCAGGTTTACTGTATCCCTTAGACCTTCCCATTGACGATGAAACACAGAAATGGCATCGGAATTAAATATAAGAGACACAATGCAGACTTAAGTACAGGAAGACTGAGTCTTCCTGCTGTCTATGATTTGAGCGTTTCCTGTGTCATTAGTTTTACATTCCGAAGAACCTCTGCAGGTTTACTATATCCCTTGGACATTCCCATTGACGATGAAAATCAAAAATTGCATCGGAATTATATATAAGAGACACAACGCCGACTTAAGTACATGAAATCTGAGTCTTCTTACGGTCTATGTTTTGAGCGTTTCCTGTGTCACCAGGTTTAAATTCCGATGCACCTCTGCAGGTTTACCGTATCCCTTGGACCTTCCCATTGACGATGAAACACAGAAATTGCATCGGAATTAAATATAAAAGACACAATGCCGACTTACGTACAGGAAGACTGAGTCTTCCTTCTGTCTATGTTTTTAGCGTTTCCCGTGTCATCAGTTTTACATTACGATGCACCTCAGCAGGTTTACTGTATCCCTTGGACCTTCACAGTGACGATGAATCACAGAAAGTGGACCCTAATTAAATATAAGAGGCACAGTGCCGACTTAAGTACAGGAAGGCTGAGTCTTAGTACTGTCTATGTTTTGAGCGTTTCCTGTGTCATCAGTTTTACATTCCGATGCACCAGTGCTGGTTTACTGTATCCCTTAGACCTTTCCATTGACGATGAAACACAGAAATTGCATCGGAATTAAATATAAGAGACGCAATGCCGACTTAAGTACAAGAAAACAATCTTCTTACAGTCAATGTTTTGAGCGTTTCCTGTGTCACCAGTTTTACATTCCGATGGGCCTCTGCAGGTTTACTGTATCCACTGGACCTTCCCATTGACGATGAAACACAGAAATTGCATCGGAATTAAAAATAAGAGACATAATGCTGACTTAAGTACAGGAAGACTAAGTCTCCCTACTGTCTATGTTTTGAGCGTTTCCTGTGTCATCAGTTTTACATTCCGATGCACCTGTGCAGGTTTACTGTATCCCTTGGACCTTCCCATTGACGATGAAACACAGAAATTGCATCGGAATTAAAAATAAGAGACATAATGCTGACTTAAGTACAGGAAGACTAAGTCTTCCTACTGTCTATGTTTAGAGATTTTCCTGTGTCATCAGTTTTACTTTCCAATGCACCTCTGCTTGTTTATTATATCCCTTGAACCTTCCCATTGACGATGAAACACAGAAATTTCATCGGAAATAGATATAAGAGACACAATGCCGACTTAAGTACAGGAAGACTGAGTCTTCCTACTGTCTATGATTTGAGCGTTTCCTGTGTCACCAGTTTTACATTCCGATGCAACTCTGCAGGTTTACTGTATCCCTTGGGCCTTCCCATTGACGATGAAACTCAGAAATTGCATCGCCGACTTAAGTACAGGAAGTCTGAGTCTTCCTACTGTCTATAATTTGAGCTTCTCCTGTTTCACCAGTTTTACATTCCGATGCACCTCTACAGGTTTACTGTATCCCTTGGACCTTCACAGTGACGATGAAACACAGAAATTGCATCGGAATTAAATATAAGAGACACAATGCCGACTTAAGTACAAG
This sequence comes from Schistocerca nitens, assembly GCF_023898315.1. NCBI lineage: Eukaryota > Metazoa > Arthropoda > Insecta > Orthoptera > Acrididae > Schistocerca > Schistocerca nitens. The sequence goes on from NW_026045897.1 coordinate 6,853,017, forward strand.
AAATCTGAGTCTTCTTACGGTCTATGATTTGAGTGTTTCCTGTGTCACCAGTTTTACATTCCGATGCACCTCCGCAGGTTTGCTGTATCCCTTGGACCTTCCGATTGACGATGAAACACAGAAATTGCATCGGAATTAAATGTAAGAGACACAATGCCGACTTAAGTACAGGAAGACAGAGTCTTCCTACTGTCTATGTTTTGAGCGTTTCCTGTGTCACCGGTTTTACATTCTGATGCACCTCTGCAGGTTTACTGTATCCCTTGGACCTTCCTATTGACGATGAAACACTTTAATTGCATCGGAATTAAATATAAGAGACACAATGCCGACTTAAGTACAGGAAGACTGAGTCTTCCTACTGTCTATAATTTGTGCGTTTCCTGTGTCACCCGTTTTACATTCCGATGCACCTCTACAGGTTTACTGTATCATTTGGTCTTCACAGGACGATGAAACGCTGAAATTGCATTGGAATTAAAGATAAGAGACACAATGCCGACTTAAGTACAGGAAGACTGAGTCTTCCAACTGTCTATGTTTTGAGCGTTTCCTGTGTCACCAGTTTTACATCCTGATGCACCTCTGCAGGTTTACTGTATCCCTTGTACCTTCCCATTAACGATGAAACACTGAAAATGCATCGGAATTAAATATAAGAGACACAATGCCGACTTAAGTACAGGAAGACTGAGTCTTCCTACTGTCTATAATTTGAGCGTTTCCTGTGTCACCCGTTTTACATTCCGATGCACCTCTACAGGTTTACTGTATCCCTTGGACTTAACAGTGACGGTGAAACACTGAAATTGCATCGGAATTAAATATAAAAGACACAATGCCGACTTAAGTACAAGAAAACAGTCTTCTTACAGTCAATATTTTCAGCGTTTCCCGTGTTACCAGTTTTACATTCCGATGCACCTCTGCAGGTTTACTGTATCCCCTGGACCTTCCCATTGGCGATGAAACACACAAATTGCATCGGAATTAAATATAAGAGACACAATGCCGGCTTAAGTACAGGAAGACTGAGTCTTCCTACTGTCTATAATTTGAGCGTTTCCTGTGTCACCCGTTTTACATTCCGATGCACCTCTACAGGTTTACTGTATCCCTTGGACTTAACAGTGACGGTGAAACACTGAAATTGCATCGGAATTAAATATAAAAGACACAATGCCGACTTAAGTACAAGAAAACAGTCTTCTTACAGTCAATATTTTCAGCGTTTCCCGTGTTACCAGTTTTACATTCCGATGAACCTCTGCAGGTTTACCATATCCCTTGGACATTCCAATTGACGATGAAAATCAAAAATTGCATCGGAATTATATATAAGAGACACAACGCCGACTTAAGTACATGAAATCTGAGTCTTCTTACGGTCTATGCTTTGAGCGTTTCCTGTGTCACCAGGTTTAAATTCCGATGCACCTTTGCAGGTTTACTGTATCCCTTGGACCTTCCCATTGACGATGAAACACAGAAATTGCATCGGAATTAAACATAAAAGACACAATGCCGACTTACGCACAGGAAGACTGAGTCTTCCTACTGTCTATGTTTTGAGCGTTTCCCGTGTCACCAGTTTTACATTCCGATGCACCTCAGCAATTTTACTGTACCCTTGGACCTTCACAGTGACGATGAATCACAGAAATTTCATCGGAATTACATATAAGAGACACAATGCAGACTTAAGTACAGGAAGACTAAGTCTTCCTACTGTCTATGTTTTGAGCGTTTCCTGTGACACCAGTTTTACATTCCGATTCACCTCTGCAGGTTTACTGTATCCATTGGACCTTCCCATTGATGATGAAACACAGAAATTGCAACGAAATTACATGTAAGAGACACAATGCCGACTTAAGTACAGGAAGACTGAGTCTTCCTACTGTCTATGATTTGAACGTTTCCTGTGTCACCAGTTTCACATTCTGATGCACCTCTGCAGGTTTACTGTATCCCTTGGACCTTTCCATTGACGATGAAACACAGAAATTGCATCGGAATTAAATATAAGAGACACAATGCCGACTGAAGTACAGGAAGACTGAGTCTTCCTACTGTCTATAATTTGAGCGTTTCCTGTGTCACCAGTTTTACATTCCGATGCACCTCTACGGGTTTTTTTGTATCCCTTGGACCTTCACAGTGACGATGAAACACAGAAATTTCATCGGAATTAAATATAAGAGACGCAATGCCGACTTAAGTACAAGAAAACAATCTTCTTACAGTCAATGTTTTGAGCGTTACCTGTGTCACCAGTTTTACATTCCGATAAACCTCTGCAGGTTTACTGTATCCCCTGGACCTTCCCATTGGCGATGAAGCACACAAATTGCATCGAAATTAAATATAAGAGACACAATGCCAACTTAAGTACAGGAAGACTGAGTCTTCCTACTGTCTATGTTTTGAGCGTTTCCTGTGTCACCAGTTTTACATTCCGATGGGCCTCTGCAGGTTTACTGTATCCGCTGGACCTTCCCATTGACGATGAAACACAGAAATTGCATCGGAATTAAAAATAAGAGACATAATGGTGACTTAAGTACAGGAAGACTAAGTCTCCCTACTGTCTATGTTTTGAGCGTTTCCTGTGTCATCAGTTTTACATTCCGATGCACCTGTGCAGGTTTACTGTATCCCTTAGACCTTCCCATTGACGATGAAACACAGAAATTGCATCGGAATTAAATATAAGAGACACAATGCTGACTTAAGTACAGGAAGACATAGTCTTCCTACTGTCTATGTTTTGAGCGTTACCTGTGTCATCAGTTTTACATTTCGATGCACCTCTGCAGGATTACTGTATCCCTTGGACCTTCCCATTAACGATTAAAAACAGAAATTGCATCGGAATTAAATATAAGCAACACAATGCCGACTTAAAACAGGAAGACTAAGTCTTCCTACTGTCTATGTTTTGAGCTTTTCCTGTGTCATCAGTTTTACTTTCCGATGCACCTCTGCTTGTTTATTATATCCCTTGAACCTTCCCATTGACGATGAAACACGGAAATTTCATCGGAAATAAATATAAGAGACACAATGCCGACTTAAGTACAGGAAGACTGAGTCTTCCTACTGTCTATAATTTGAGCGTTTCCTGTGTCACCAGTTTTACATTCCGATGCACCTCTACAGGTTTACTGTATGAGTTGGACCTTCACAGTGACAATGAAACACAGAAATTGCATCGGAATTAAATATAAGATACACAATGCCGACTTAAGTACAGGAAGACAGAGTCTTCCAACTGTCAATGATTTGAGCGTTTCCTGTGTCACCAGTTTTACATTCCGATGCAACTCTGCAGGTTTACTGTATCCCTTGGGCCTTCCCATTGACGATGAAACACGGAAATTGCATCGGAATTAAATATAAGAGACACAATGCCGACTTAAGTACAGGAAGTCTGAGTCTTCCTACTGTCTATAATTTGAGCGTTTCCTGTGTCACCAGTTTTACATTCCGATGCAGCTCTACAGGTTTATTGTATGAGTTGGACCTTCACAGTGACAATGAAACACAGAAATTGCATCGGAATTAAATATAAGAGACACAATGCCGACTTAAGTACCAGAAAACAGTCTTCTTACGGTCAATATTTTGAGCGTTTCCTGTGTCACCAGTTTTACATTCCGAAGCACCTCTGCAGGTTTACTGTATCCCTTGGACCTTCCCATTGGCGATGAAACACACAAATTGCATCGAAATTAAATATAAGAGACATAATGCCGACTTAAGTACAGGAAGACTGAGTCTCCCTACTGTCTATGTTTTGAGCGTTTCCTGTGACACCAGTTTTACATTCCGATTCACCTCTGCAGGTTTACTGTATCCATTGGACCTTCCCATTGACGATGAAACACAGAAATTGCATCGGAATTAAATGTAAGAGACACAATGCCGACTTAAGTACAGGAACACTGAGTCCTCCTACTGTCTATGTTTTGAGCGTTTCCTGTGTCACTAGTTTTACATTCCGATGCACCTCTGCAGGTTTACTGTATCCCTTGCACCTTCCCATTCACGATGAAACACATTAATTTATTCGGAAATAAATATAAGAGTCCCAGTGCCGACTTAAGTACAGGAAGACTGAGTGTTCCCACTGTCTATGTTTTGAGCGTTTCCCGTGTCACCACTTTTACAATCCGATGCACCTTAGCAGGTTTACTGTATCCCTTAGACCTTCACAGTGACGATGAATCACAGAAATTGCATCGGAATTAAATATGAGAGACACAGTGCCGACTTAAGTACAGGAAGACTGAGACTTAGTACTGTCTATGATCTGAGCGTTTCCTGTGTCACCAGTTTTACATTCCGATGCACCTCTGCAGGTTTACTGTATCCCTTGGACATTCCCATTGACGATGAAACACAGAAATTGCATCGGAATTAAATGTAAGAGACAAAATGCCGACTTAAGTACAGGAACACTGAGTCTTCCTACTGTCTATGTTTTGAGCGTTTCCTGTGTCACTAGTTTTACATTCCGATGCACCTCTGCAGGTTTACTGTATCCCGTGGACCTTCCCATTGACGATGAATCACAGAAATTGCATCAGAATTAAATATAAGAGACACAATGCCGACTTAAGTACAGGAAGACTGAGTCTTCCTACTGTCTACGTTTTGAGCGTTTCCTGTGTCACCAGTTTTACATTCTGATGCACCTCTGAAGGTTTACTGTATCCCTTGGACCTTCCCATTGACGATGAAACACAGAAATTGCATCGGAATTAAATATAAGAGACACAATGCCGACTTAAGTACAGGAAGACTGAGTCTTCCTACTGTCTATAATTTGAGCGTTTCCTGTGTCACCAGTTTTACATTCCGATGCACCTCTACAGGTTTACTGTATCCCTTGGACCTTCACAGTGACGATGAAACACAGAAATTGCGTCGGAATTAAATATAAGAGACACAATGCCGACTTAAGTACAAGAAAATAGTCTTCTTACAGTCAATATTTTCAGCGTTTCCCGTGTCACCAGTTTTACATTCCGATGCACCTCTGCAGGTTTACTGTATCCCCTGGACCTTCCCATTGGCGATGAAACACAGTAATTGCATCGGAATTAAATATAAGAGACACAACGCCGACTTAAGTACAAGAAAACTGAGTCTTCTTACGGTCTACGTTTTGAGCGTTTCCTGTGTCACCAGTTTTACATTCCGATGCACCTCTACAGGTTTACTGTATCCCTTGTACGTTCCGATTGACAATGAAACACAGAAATTGCATCGGAATTAATATAAGAGACACAATGCCGACTTACGTACAGAAAGACTGAGTCTTCCTTCTGTCTATGATTTGAGCGTTTCCTGTGTCATCAGTTTTACATTCCGATGAACTTCTGCAGGTTTACTATATCCCTTGGACATTCCCATTGACGATGAAAATCAAAAATTGCATCGGAATTATATATAAGAGACACAACGCCGACTTAAGTACATGAAATCTGAGTCTTCTTACGGTCTATGCTTTGAGCGTTTCCTGTGTCACCAGGTTTAAATTCCGATGCACCTTTGCAGGTTTACTGTATCCCTTGGACCTTCCCATTGACGATGAAACACAGAAATTGCATCGGAATTAAATATAAAAGACACAATGCCGACTTACGTACAGGAAGACTGAGTCTTCCTACTGTCTATGTTTAGAGCGTTTCCCGTGTCACCAGTTTTACATTCCGATGCACCTCAGCAGGTTTACTGTATCCCTTGGACCTTCACAGTGACGATGAAACACAGAAATTGCGTCGGAATTAAATATAAGAGACACAATGCCGACTTAAGTACAAGAAAATAGTCTTCTTACAGTCAATATTTTCAGCGTTTCCCGTGTCACCAGTTTTACATTCCGTTGCACCTCTGCAGGTTTACTGTATCCCCTGGACCTTCCCATTGGCGATGAAACACAGTAATTGCATCGGAATTAAATATAAGAGACACAACGCCGACTTAAGTACAAGAAAACTGAGTCTTCTTACGGTCTACGTTTTGAGCGTTTCCTGTGTCACCAGTTTTACATTCCGATGCACCTCTACAGGTTTACTGTATCCCTTGGACGTTCCGATTGACAATGAAACACAGAAATTGCATCGGAATTAATATAAGAGACACAATGCCGACTTACGTACAGGAAGACTGAGTCTTCCTTCTGTCTATGATTTGAGCGTTTCCTGTGTCATCAGTTTTACATTCCGATGAACTTCTGCAGGTTTACTATATCCCTTGGACATTCCCATTGACGATGAAAATCAAAAATTGCATCGGAATTATATATAAGAGACACAACGCCGACTTAAGTACATGAAATCTGAGTCTTCTTACGGTCTATGCTTTGAGCGTTTCCTGTGTCACCAGGTTTAAATTCCGATGCACCTTTGCAGGTTTACTGTATCCCTTGGACCTTCCCATTGACGATGAAACACAGAAATTGCATCGGAATTAAATATAAAAGACACAATGCCGACTTACTTACAGGAAGACTGAGTCTTCCTACTGTCTATGTTTAGAGCGTTTCCCGTGTCACCAGTTTTACATTCCGATGCACCTCAGCAGGTTTACTGTATCCCTTGGACCTTCACAGTGACGATGAAACACAGAAATTGCATCGGAATTAAATATAAAAGACACAATGCCGACTTACGTACAGGAAGACTGAGTCTTCCTACTGTCTACGTTTTGAGCGTTTCCTGTGTCACCAGTTTTACATTCCGATGCACCTCTACAGGTTTTTTTGTATCCCTTGGACCTTCACAGTGACGATGAAACACAGAAATTTCATCGGAATTAAATATAAGAGACGCAATGCCGACTTAAGTACAAGAAATCAATCTTCTTACAGTCAATGTTTTGAGCGTTACCTGTGTCACCAGTTTTACATTCCGATGCACCTCTGCAGGTTTACTGTATCCCTTGGACCTTCCCATTAACGATTAAGAACAGAAATTGCATCGGAATTAAATATAAGAGACACAATGCCGACTTAAAACAGGAAGACTAAGTCTTCCTACTGTCTATGTTTTGAGCTTTTCCTGTGTCATCAGTTTTACATTCCGATGCACCTCTGCAGGTTTACTGTATCCCTTGGACCTTCCCATTAACGATTAAGAACAGAAATTGCATCGGAATTAAATATAAGAGACACAATGCCGACTTAAAACAGGAAGACTAAGTCTTCCTACTGTCTATGTTTTGAGCTTTTCCTGTGTCATCAGTTTTACTTTCCGATGCACCTCTGCATGTTTATTATATCCCTTGAACCTTCCCATTGACGATGAAACACAGAAATTTCATCGGAAATAAATATAAGAGACACAATGCCGACTTAAGTACAGGAAGACTGAGTCTTCCTACTGTCTATGATTTGAGCGTTTCCTGTGTCACCAGTTTTACATTCCGATGCAACTCTGCAGGTTTACTGTATCCCTTGGGCCTTCCCATTGACGATGAAACACAGAAATTGCATCGGAATTAAATATAAGAGACACAATGCCGACTTAAGTACAGGAAGACTGAGTCTTCCTACTGTCTATAATTTCAGCGTTTCCTGTGTCACCAGTTTTACTTTCCGATGCAGCTCTACAGGTTTACTGTATGAGTTGGACCTTCACAGTGACAATGAAACACAGAAATTGCATCGGAATTTAATATAAGAGACACAATGCCGACTTAAGTACCAGAAAACAGTCTTCTTACGGTCAATATTTTGAGCGTTTCCTGTGTCACCACTTTTACATTCCGAAACACCTCTGCAGGTTTACTGTATCCCTTGGACCTTCCCATTGGCGATGAAACACACAAATTGCATCGAAATTAAATATAAGAGACATAATGCCGACTTAAGTACAGGAAGACTGAGTCTCCCTACGGTCTATGTTTTGAGCGTTTCCTGTGACACCAGTTTTACATTCCGATTCACCTCTGCAGGTTTACTGTATCCATTGGACCTTCCCATTGACGATGAAACACAGAAATTGCATCGGAATTAAATGTAAGAGACACAATGCCGACTTAAGTACAGGAACACTGAGTCCTCCTACTGTCTATGTTTTGAGCGTTTCCTGTGTCACTAGTTTTACATTCCGATGCACCTCTGCAGGTTTACTGTATCCCTTGCACCTTCCCATTCACGATGAAACACATTAATTTATTCGGAAATAAATATAAGAGTCCCAATGCCGACTTAAGTACAGGAAGACTGAGTCTTGTTACTGTCTATAATTTGAGCGTTTCCTGTGTCACCAGTTTTACATTCCGATGCACCTCTACAGGTTTACTGTATCCCTTGGACCTTCACAGTGACGATGAAACACAGAAATTGCGTCGGAATTAAATATAAGAGACACAATGCCGACTTAAGTACAAGAAAACAGTCTTCTTACAGTCAATGTTTTGAGCGTTTCCTGTGTCAACAGTTTTACATTCCGATGCATCTCTGCAGGTTTACTGTATCCCCTGGCCCTTCCCATTAGCGATGAAACACACACATTGCATCGAAATTAAACATAAGAGACACAATGCCGACTTAAGTACAGGAAGACTGAGTCTTCCTACTGTCTATGTTTTGAGCGTTTCCTGTGTCACCAGTTTTACATTCCAATGGACCTCTGCAGGTTCACTGTATCCATTGGACCTTCCCATTGACGATGAAACACAGAAATTGCATCGAAATTAAATATAAGAGACACAATGCCGACTTAAGTAGAGGAAGACTGAGTCTTCCGACTGTCTATGTTTTGAGCGTTTCCTGTGTCACCAGTTTTACATTCTGATGCACCTCTGCAGGTTTACTGTATCCCTTGGACCTTCCCATTCACGATGAAACACAGAAATTTCATCGGAAATAAATATAAGAGACACAACGCCGACTTAAGTACATGAAAACTGAGTCTTCTTACGGTCTATGTTTTGACCGTTTCCTGTGTCAACAGGTTTAAATTCCGATGCACCTCTGCAGGTTTACTGTATCCCTTGGAACTTCCCATTGACGATGTAACACAGAAATTGCATCGCAATTAAATATTAGAGACACAGTGCCGAGTTAAGAACAGGATGACTGAGTCTTCCTACTGTCTATGTTTTGACCGTTTCCCCTGTCACCAGTTTTACATTCCGATGCACCTCATGAGGTTTGCTGGATCCCTTGGACCTTCACAGTGACGATGATTCACAGAAATTGCATCGGAATTAAATATAAGAGACACAGTGCAGACTTAAGTACAGGAAGACTGAGTCTTAGTACTGTCTATGTTTTGAGCCTTTCCTGTGTCACCAGTTTTACATTCCGATGCACCTCTACAGGTTTATTGTATCCCTTAGATCTTCCCACTGACGATGATTCACAGAAATTGCATCGGAATTAAATATAAGAGACACAAGGCCGACTTAAGTACAGGAAGACTAAGTCTTCCTACTGTCTAAGATTTGAGCGTTTCCTCTGTCATCAGTTTTCCTTTCCGATGCACCTCTGCTTGTTTATTACATACCTTGGACCTTACCATTCACGATGAAACACAGCAATTTAATCGGAAATAAATATAAGAGACGCAATGCCGACTTAAGTACAGGAAGACTGAGTCTTCCTACTGTCTATGTTGTGAGCGATTCCTGTGTCACTAGTTTTACATTCCGATGCACCTCTGCAGGTTTACTGTATCCCTTGGACCTTCCCATTGGCGATGAAACACACAAATTGCATCGAAATTAAATATAAGAGACACAATGCCGACTTAAGTACAGGAAGTCTGAGTCTTCCTACTGTCTATAATTTGAGCGTTTCCTGTGTCACCAGTTTTACATTCCGATGCAGCTCTACAGGTTTATTGTATGAGTTGGACCTTCACAGTGACAATGAAACACAGAAATTGCATCGGAATTAAATATAAGAGACACAATGCCGACTTAAGTACCAGAAAACAGTCTTCTTACGGTCAATATTTTGAGCGTTTCCTGTGTCACCAGTTTTACATTCCGAAGCACCTCTGCAGGTTTACTGTATCCCTTGGACCTTCCCATTGGCGATGAAACACACAAATTGCATCGAAATTAAATATAAGAGACATAATGCCGACTTAAGTACAGGAAGACTGAGTCTCCCTACTGTCTATGTTTTGAGCGTTTCCTGTGACACCAGTTTTACATTCCGATTCACCTCTGCAGGTTTACTGTATTCATTGGACCTTCCCATTGACGATGAAACACAGAAATTGCATCGGAATTAAATGTAAGAGACACAATGCCGACTTAAGTACAGGAACACTGAGTCCTCCTACTGTCTATGTTTTGAGCGTTTCCTGTGTCACTAGTTTTACATTCCGATGCACCTCTGCAGGTTTACTGTATCCCTTGCACCTTCCCATTCACGATGAAACACATTAATTTATTCGGAAATAAATATAAGAGTCCCAATGCCGACTTAAGTACAGGAAGACTGAGTGTTCCTACTGTCTATGTTTTGAGCGTTTCCCGTGTCACCACTTTTACAATCCGATGCACCTTAGCAGGTTTACTGTATCCCTTAGACCTTCACAGTGACGATGAATCACAGAAATTGCATCGGAATTAAATATGAGAGACACAGTGCCGACTTAAGTACAGGAAGACTGAGACTTAGTACTGTCTATGATCTGAGCGTTTCCTGTGTCACCAGTTTTACATTCCGATGCACCTCTGCAGGTTTACTGTATCCCTTGGACATTCCCATTGACGATGAAACACAGAAATTGCATCGGAATTAAATGTAAGAGACAAAATGCCGACTTAAGTACAGGAACACTGAGTCTTCCTACTGTCTATGTTTTGAGCGTTTCCTGTGTCACTAGTTTTACATTCCGATGCACCTCTGCAGGTTTACTGTATCCCGTGGACCTTCCCATTGACGATGAATCACAGAAATTGCATCAGAATTAAATATAAGAGACACAATGCCGACTTAAGTACAGGAAGACTGAGTCTTCCTACTGTCTACGTTTTGAGCGTTTCCTGTGTCACCAGTTTTACATTCTGATGCACCTCTGAAGGTTTACTGTATCCCTTGGACCTTCCCATTGACGATGAAACACAGAAATTGCATCGGAATTAAATATAAGAGACACAATGCCGACTTAAGTACAGGAAGACTGAGTCTTCCTACTGTCTATAATTTGAGCGTTTCCTGTGTCACCAGTTTTACATTCCGATGCACCTCTACAGGTTTACTGTATCCCTTGGACCTTCACAGTGACGATGAAACACAGAAATTGCGTCGGAATTAAATATAAGAGACACAATGCCGACTTAAGTACAAGAAAATAGTCTTCTTACAGTCAATATTTTCAGCGTTTCCCGTGTCACCACTTTTACATTCCGATGCACCTCTGCAGGTTTACTGTATCCCCTGGACCTTCCCATTGTCGATGAAACACAGTAATTGCATCGGAATTAAATATAAGAGACACAACGCCGACTTAAGTACAAGAAAACTGAGTCTTCTTACGGTCTACGTTTTGAGCGTTTCCTGTGTCACCAGTTTTACATTCCGATGCACCTCTACAGGTTTACTGTATCCCTTGGACGTTCCGATTGACAATGAAACACAGAAATTGCATCGGAATTAATATAAGAGACACAATGCCGACTTACGTACAGGAAGACTGAGTCTTCCTTCTGTCTATGATTTGAGCGTTTCCTGTGTCATCAGTTTTACATTCCGATGAACTTCTGCAGGTTTACTATATCCCTTGGACATTCCCATTGACGATGAAAATCAAAAATTGCATCGGAATTATATATAAGAGACACAACGCCGACTTAAGTACATGAAATCTGAGTCTTCTTACGGTCTATGCTTTGAGCGTTTCCTGTGTCACCAGGTTTAAATTCCGATGCACCTTTGCAGGTTTACTGTATCCCTTGGACCTTCCCATTGACGATGAAACACAGAAATTGCATCGGAATTAAATATAAAAGACACAATGCCGACTTACGTACAGGAAGACTGAGTCTTCCTACTGTCTATGTTTAGAGCGTTTCCCGTGTCACCAGTTTTACATTCCGATGCACCTCAGCAGGTTTACTGTATCCCTTGGACCTTCACAGTGACGATGAAACACAGAAATTGCGTCGGAATTAAATATAAGAGACACAATGCCGACTTAAGTACAAGAAAATAGTCTTCTTACATCCAATATTTTCAGCGTTTCCCGTGTCACCAGTTTTACATTCCGTTGCACCTCTGCAGGTTTACTGTATCCCCTGGACCTTCCCATTGGCGATGAAACACAGTAATTGCATCGGAATTAAATATAAGAGACACAACGCCGACTTAAGTACAAGAAAACTGAGTCTTCTTACGGTCTACGTTTTGAGCGTTTCCTGTGTCACCAGTTTTACATTCCGATGCACCTCTACAGGTTTACTGTATCCCTTGGACGTTCCGATTGACAATGAAACACAGAAATTGCATCGGAATTAATATAAGAGACACAATGCCGACTTACGTACAGGAAGACTGAGTCTTCCTTCTGTCTATGATTTGAGCGTTTCCTGTGTCATCAGTTTTACATTCCGATGAACTTCTGCAGGTTTACTATATCCCTTGGACATTCCCATTGACGATGAAAATCAAAAATTGCATCGGAATTATATATAAGAGACACAACGCCGACTTAAGTACATGAAATCTGAGTCTTCTTACGGTCTATGCTTTGAGCGTTTCCTGTGTCACCAGGTTTAAATTCCGATGCACCTTTGCAGGTTTACTGTATCCCTTGGACCTTCCCATTGACGATGAAACACAGAAATTGCATCGGAATTAAATATAAAAGACACAATGCCGACTTACTTACAGGAAGACTGAGTCTTCCTACTGTCTATGTTTAGAGCGTTTCCCGTGTCACCAGTTTTACATTCCGATGCACCTCAGCAGGTTTACTGTATCCCTTGGACCTTCACACTGACGATGAAACACAGAAATTGCATCGGAATTAAATATAAAAGACACAATGCCGACTTACGTACAGGAAGACTGAGTCTTCCTACTGTCTACGTTTTGAGCGTTTCCTGTGTCACCAGTTTTACATTCCGATGCACCTCCACAGGTTTTTTTGTATCCCTTGGACCTTCACAGTGACGATGAAACACAGAAATTTCATCGGAATTAAATATAAGAGACGCAATGCCGATTTAAGTACAAGAAATCAATCTTCTTACAGTCAATGTTTTGAGCGTTACCTGTGTCACCAGTTTTACATTCCGATGCACCTCTGCAGGTTTACTGTATCCCTTGGACCTTCCCATTAACGATTAAGAACAGAAATTGCATCGGAATTAAATATAAGAGACACAATGCCGACTTAAAACAGGAAGACTAAGTCTTCCTACTGTCTATGTTTTGAGCTTTTCCTGTGTCATCAGTTTTACATTCCGATGCACCTCTGCAGGTTTACTGTATCCCTTGGACCTTCCCATTAACGATTAAGAACAGAAATTGCATCGGAATTAAATATAAGAGACACAATGCCGACTTAAAACAGGAAGACTAAGTCTTCCTACTGTCTATGTTTTGAGCTTTTCCTGTGTCATCAGTTTTACTTTCCGATGCACCTCTGCATGTTTATTATATCCCTTGAACCTTCCCATTGACGATGAAACACAGAAATTTCATCGGAAATAAATATAAGAGACACAATGCCGACTTAAGTACAGGAAGACTGAGTCTTCCTACTGTCTATGATTTGAGCGTTTCCTGTGTCACCAGTTTTACATTCCGATGCAACTCTGCAGGTTTACTGTATCCCTTGGGCCTTCCCATTGACGATGAAACACAGAAATTGCATCGGAATTAAATATAAGAGACACAATGCCGACTTAAGTACAGGAAGACTGAGTCTTCCTACTGTCTATAATTTCAGCGTTTCCTGTGTCACCAGTTTTACTTTCCGATGCAGCTCTACAGGTTTACTGTATGAGTTGGACCTTCACAGTGACAATGAAACACAGAAATTGCATCGGAATTTAATATAAGAGACACAATGCCGACTTAAGTACCAGAAAACAGTCTTCTTACGGTCAATATTTTGAGCGTTTCCTGTGTCACCACTTTTACATTCCGAAACACCTCTGCAGGTTTTCTGTATCCCTTGGACCTTCCCATTGGCGATGAAACACACAAATTGCATCGAAATTAAATATAAGAGACATAATGCCGACTTAAGTACAGGAAGACTGAGTCTCCCTACGGTCTATGTTTTGAGCGTTTCCTGTGACACCAGTTTTACATTACGATTCACCTCTGCAGGTTTACTGTATCCATTGGACCTTCCCATTGACGATGAAACACAGAAATTGCATCGGAATTAAATGTAAGAGACACAATGCCGACTTAAGTACAGGAACACTGAGTCCTCCTACTGTCTATGTTTTGAGCGTTTCCTGTGTCACTAGTTTTACATTCCGATGCACCTCTGCAGGTTTACTGTATCCCTTGCACCTTCCCATTCACGATGAAACACATTAATTTATTCGGAAATAAATATAAGAGTCCCAATGCCGACTTAAGTACAGGAAGACTGAGTCTTGTTACTGTCTATAATTTGAGCGTTTCCTGTGTCACCAGTTTTACATTCCGATGCACCTCTACAGGTTTACTGTATCCCTTGGACCTTCACAGTGACGATGAAACACAGAAATTGCGTCGGAATTAAATATAAGAGACACAATGCCGACTTAAGTACAAGAAAACAGTCTTCTTACAGTCAATGTTTTGAGCGTTTCCTGTGTCAACAGTTTTACATTCCGATGCATCTCTGCAGGTTTACTGTATCCCCTGGCCCTTCCCATTAGCGATGAAACACACACATTGCATCGAAATTAAACATAAGAGACACAATGCCGACTTAAGTACAGGAAGACTGAGTCTTCCTACTGTCTATGTTTTGAGCGTTTCCTGTGTCACCAGTTTTACATTCCAATGGACCTCTGCAGGTTCACTGTATCCATTGGACCTTCCCATTGACGATGAAACACAGAAATTGCATCGAAATTAAATATAAGAGACACAATGCCGACTTAAGTAGAGGAAGACTGAGTCTTCCGACTGTCTGTGTTTTGAGCGTTTCCTGTGTCACCAGTTTTACATTCTGATGCACCTCTGCAGGTTTACTGTATCCCTTGGACCTTCCCATTCACGATGAAACACAGAAATTTCATCGGAAATAAATATAAGAGACACAACGCCGACTTAAGTACATGAAAACTGAGTCTTCTTACGGTCTATGTTTTGACCGTTTCCTGTGTCAACAGGTTTAAATTCCGATGCACCTCTGCAGGTTTACTGTATCCCTTGGAACTTCCCATTGACGATGTAACACAGAAATTGCATCGCAATTAAATATTAGAGACACAGTGCCGAGTTAAGAACAGGATGACTGGGTCTTCCTACTGTCTATGTTTTGAGCGTTTCCCCTGTCACCAGTTTTACATTCCGATGCACCTCATGAGGTTTGCTGGATCCCTTGGACCTTCACAGTGACGATGATTCACAGAAATTGCATCGGAATTAAATATAAGAGACACAGTGCAGACTTAAGTACAGGAAGACTGAGTCTTAGTACTGTCTATGTTTTGAGCCTTTCCTGTGTCACCAGTTTTACATTCCGATGCACCTCTACAGGTTTATTGTATCCCTTAGATCTTCCCACTGACGATGATTCACAGAAATTGCATCGGAATTAAATATAAGAGACACAAGGCCGACTTAAGTACAGGAAGACTAAGTCTTCCTACTGTCTAAGATTTGAGCGTTTCCTCTGTCATCAGTTTTCCTTTCCGATGCACCTCTGCTTGTTTATTACATACCTTGGACCTTACCATTCACGATGAAACACAGCAATTTAATCGGAAATAAATATAAGAGACGCAATGCCGACTTAAGTACAGGAAGACTGAGTCTTCCTACTGTCTATGTTGTGAGCGATTCCTGTGTCACTAGTTTTACATTCCGATGCACCTCTGCAGGTTTACTGTATCCCTTGGACCTTCCCATTGACGATGAAACACAGAAATTGCTCCGGAATTAAATATAAGAGACACAATGCTGACTTAAGTACAGCAAGACTGAGTCTTCCTAAGGTCTATGTTTTGAGCATTTCCTGTGTCACCCGTTTTACATTCTGATGCACCTCTGCAGGTTTACTGTATCCCTTGGACTTTCCCATTGACGATGAAACACAGAAATTGCATCGGAATTAAATATATGACGCACAATGCCGACTTAAGTACAGGAACACTGAGTCTTCCTACTGTCTATAATTTGAGCGTTTCCTGTGTCACCCGTTTTACATTCCGATGCACCTCTACAGGTTTACTGTATCACTTGGACTTCATAGTGACGATGAAACACAGAAATTGCATCAGAATTAAATATAAGAGACACAATGCCGAGTTAAGAACAGGATGACTGAGTCTTCCTTCTGTCTATAATTTGAGCGATTCCCGTGTCACCAGTTTTACATTCCGATGCACCTCTACAGGTTTACTGTATCCCTTGGACCTTCACAGTGACGATGAATCACAGAAATTGCACCCTAAGTAAATATAAGAGACACAGTGCCGACATAAGTACAGGAAGACTGAGTCTTAGTACTATCTATGTTTTGAGCGTTTCCTGTGTCATCAGTTTTACATTCCGATGCACCTGTGCAGGTTTACTGTATCCCTTAGACCTTCCCATTGACGATGAAACACAGAAATTGCATCGGAATTAAATATAAGAGACACAATGCAGACTTAAGTACAGAAATACTGAGTCTTCCTAATTTCTATGTTTTGAGCGTTTCCTGTGTCATCAGTTTTACATTCCGATGCACCTCTGCAGGTTTTCTGTATCCCTTGGACCTTCCCATTGACGATTAAAAACAGAAATTGCATCGGAATTAAATATAAGAGACACAATGCCGACTTAAGTACAGGAAGACTAAGTCTTCCTACTGTCTATGTTTTGAGCGTTTCCTGTGTCATCAGTTTTACTTTCCGATGCACCTCTGCTTGTTTATTATATCCCTTGGACCTTCCCATTCACGATGAAACACAGAAATTTCATCGGAAATAAATATAAGAGACACAACGCCGACTTAAGTACATGAAAACTGAGTCTTCTTGCGGTCTATGTTTTGAGCGTTTCCTGTGTCACCAGGTTTAAATTCCGATGCACCTCTGCAGGTTTACTGTATCCCTTGGAACTTCCCATTGACGATGAAACACAGAAATTGCATCGCAATTAAATATTAGAGACACAGTGCCGAGTTAAGAACAGGATGACTGAGTCTTCCTACTGTCTATGTTTTGAGCGTTTCCTGTGTCACCATTTTTA
Organism: Schistocerca nitens; assembly: GCF_023898315.1. Taxonomy (NCBI): domain Eukaryota; kingdom Metazoa; phylum Arthropoda; class Insecta; order Orthoptera; family Acrididae; genus Schistocerca; species Schistocerca nitens. The sequence continues at coordinate 6,870,403 of NW_026045897.1, forward strand.
CATTCCGATGGACCTCTGCAGGTTCACTGTATCCATTGGACCTTCCCATTGACGATGGAAAACAGAAATTGCATCGGAATTAAATATAAGAGACACAAGGCCGACTTAAGTACAGGAAGACTAAGTCTTCCTACTGTCTAAGATTTGAGCGTTTCCTCTGTCATCAGTTTTCCTTTCCGATGCACCTCTGCTTGTTTATTACATCCCTTGGACCTTACGATTCACGATGAAACACAGCAATTTAATCGGAAATAAATATAAGAGACGCAATGCCGACTTAAGTACAGGAAGACTGAGTCTTCCTACTGTCTATGTTGTGAGCGATTCCTGTGTCACTAGTTTTACATTCCGATGCACCTCTGCAGGTTTACTGTATCCCTTGGACCTTCCCATTAACGATGAAACAAAGAAATTGCTTCGGAATTAAATATAAGAGACACAATGCCGAACTAAGTACAGCAAGACTGAGTCTTCCTAAGGTCTATGTTTTGAGCGTTTCCTGTGTCACCAGGTTTAAATTCCGATGCACCTCTGCAGGTTTACTGTATCCCTTGGACTTTCCCATTGTCGATGAAACACAGAAATTGCATCGGAATTAAATATAAGACGCACAATGCCGACTTAAGTACAGGAAGACTGAGTCTTCCTACTGTCTATGATTTGAGCGTTTCGTGTGTCACCAGTTTTACATTCCGATGCACCTCTGCAGGTTTACTATATGCCTTGGACCTTCCCATTGACGATGAAAATCAGAAATTGCATCGGAAGTATATATAAGAGACACAACGCCGACTTAAGTACATGAAAACTGAGTCTTCTTACGGTCTATGTTGTGAGCGTTCCATGTGTCACCAGGTTTAAATTCCGATGCACCTCTGCAGGTTTACTGTATACCTTGGAACTTCCCATTGACGATGAAACACAGAAATTGCATCGGAATTAAATATTAGAGACACAGTGCCGAGTTAAGAACAGGATTACTGAGTCTTTCTACTGTCTATAATTTGAGCGATTCCCGTGTCACCAGTTTTACATTCCGATGCACCTCAGCAGGTTTACTGTATCCCTTGGACCTTCACAGTGACGATGAATCACAGAAATTGCACCCTAAGTAAATATAAGAGACACAGTGCCGACTTAAGTACAGGAAGACTGAGTCTTAGTACTGTCTATAATTTGAGCGTTTCCTGTGTCATCAGTTTTACATTCGGATGCACCTCAACAGGTTTACTGTATCCCTTGGACCTTCATAGTGACGATGAAACACAGAAATTGCATCGGAATTGAATATAAGAGACACAATGCCGACTTAAGTACAGGAAGACTAAGTCTTCCTACTGTCTATGCTTTGATTGTTTCCTGTGACATCAGTTTTACTTTACGATGCACCTCTGCAGGTTTACTATATCCCTTGGACCTTCCCATTCACGATGAAGCACAGAAATTTCATCGGAAATAAATATAAGAGACACAATTCGGACTTAAGTACAGGAAGATTGAGTCTTCCTACTGTCTATGTTATGAGCGTTTCTTGTGTCACCAGTTTTACATTCCGATGCACCTTTGCAGGTTTACTGTATCCCTTGGACCTTCCCATTGACGATGAAACACAGAAATTGGATCGGAATTAAATATAAGAGACACAATGCCGACTTAAGTACAGGAAGACTAAGTCTACCTACTGTCTATGCTTTGATTGTTTCCTGTGACATCAGTTTTACTTTACGATGCACCTCTGCAGGTTTACTATATCCCTTGGACCTTCCCATTGACGATGAAAAACAGAAATTGCATCGGAATTAAATATAAAAGACACAATGCCGACTTAAGTACAGGAAGACGAACTCCTCCTACTGTCTATGTTTTGAGCGTTTCCTGTGTCACCAGTATTACATTCCGATTCACCTCTGCAGGTTTACTGTATCCCTTGGACCTTTCCATTGTCGATGAAACACGGAAATCGCATCGGATTTAAATATAAGAGACACAATGCCGACTTAAGTACAGGAAGACTGAGTCTTCCTACTGTCTATGATTTGAGCGTTTCCTGTTTCACCAGTTTTACTTTCCGATGCACCTGTGCAGGTTTACTGTATCCATTGGATCTTCACAGTGACGATGAAACACAGAAATTGCATCGGAATTTAAGATAAGAGATACTATGCCGACTTAAGTACAGGAAGACTGAGTCTTCCTACTGTCTATACTTTGAGCGTTTCCTGTGTCACCAGTTTTACATTCCGATGCACCTCTGCAGGTTTACTGTATCCATTGGAACTTCCCATTGACGATATAACACAGAAATTGCATCGGAATTAAATATAAGAGACACAACGCCGACTTAAGTACAAGAAAACTGAGTCTTCTTACGGTCTACGTTTTGAGCGTTTCCTTTGTCACCAGTTTTACATCCGATGCACCTCTGCAGGTTTACTGTATCCCTTGGACCTTCCCATTGTCGATGATACACGATAATCGCATCGGAATGAAATATAAGAGACACAATGCCGACTTAAGTACAGGAAGACTGAGTCTTCCTACTGTCTATGTTTTGAGCGTTTCCTGTGTCATCAGTTTTACATTTCGATGCACCTGTGCAGGTTTACTGTATCCATTGGATCTTCACAGTGACGATGAAAGACAGAAATTGCATCGGAATTAAAGATTAGAGACACAATGCCGACTTTAGTACAGGAAGACTGAGTCTTCTTACTGTCTATAATTTGAGCGTTTCCTGTGTCACCAGTTTTACATTCCGATGCACCTCTACAGGTTTACTGTATTCCTTGGACCTTCCCATTGACGATGAAAAACAGAAATTGCATCGGAATTAAATATAAGAGACACAGTAACACCGCCGCAAGCCGGTCCCAAGCCCGGGCCCATCTAAAAACAAGAGGATGGGGAAGTGTGGAGGGGGAGGAGTAACAACCTCGTAAAAAAACCAGGGTCCGTCCGGCTCCAGATGGTAGCACCCTGTCATAGGGCCCCTGCCTAGGGTTACTAGGTGAAACCCAGCCAACGGTCTCAATGGCGGAAGAGGAACAATTTCCCAACGGCAGAGAGAGCGGAAGAGCTAACTCCAGGGCTTACTACCTTGGTTTTAATGTCGGATTCGGGGCCACCCGATCCCCTAATTTATTATCCAACAATTACTGCAAAGCATGATGGGAACGTCGTCAAAGATAGACACTACTCCAAGAGGTAGACCGAATGGCAAATCCTCCGTTGTTCGTAGAAACAATGCAAAGGGGTCAAAGGATTTTGGAGGACCCCAACCAACATGTAAGCAGCCCTCAACACTGAAATTTAAGAAAGCAACTATGTTTGCAACCCTAAATGTAAACTCTCTAATTAAAGTAGGAAAATTGAAATTATTGATTGAAAAGCTGAACCAGAAAGAAATTTTAATATGTGCATTGCAAGAAACAAGGTTTTTAGATGAAACTGCTTTAGATTTTGAAAACTATCGTTTATTTAAAGGAAAACCAGGTAAAATCTTAATGAAACAAATGCCATACCTGGGAACAGCATTTCTGGTACATCACTCAATTTTAGATTCAGTTACTAACTTCTACTCGAGTTCTGAGAGACTATCCATTCTTGAGATTAAATGTAAAAACAAAGGATACTCTATAATCAACTGCCATGCACCCATAAACCAGGACAACAAAAATAACCCGGAGAAAGTTGAAGAATTGTGGGAGATACTTGAAATGGAACTGGATAGGTGCTCAAAGAAGAACATCAAAATGTTAGTAGGCGATTTTAACGCACAAATAGGAAGGGAGAAAAAATACCATGGAACAGTAGGCCTCTTCCCAGGTCACAAAAAAACTTCAAAAAATGGAGAAAGGCTTATAGAGGTATGTAGGCATTTCAACTTGAAAATAATGACAACACATTTCAAAAAGCTGAGCCGAAAAACTAACACATGGAGATCACCAAATCCACTTCTCGGAGAATTCCAAATTGACCATGTGGCTATCTCACTTCATTGTCAAGAAGAAATTCAAAACACTAAAGTGCTGAAAAGCCTTGATGTTGATTCAGACCACTATTTGACTACGATTAAATTCAGACCACTCCCATTTCGAAAAGAGAAGAAAACCATTTACAAAATTCCAAAATATAACACAGAAACTTTAAAAAATGAAGAAATTAAACAACGGTTTCAAAGAGCATTGCACAAAGATAGCGATGGCATATCCACAATAAATAAGGAAGCGGGATGGGAGGAGATCAAAAACGAAATAGTTGAAATAGCAAAAGAAAATTGTCTCGTGAAAAGAGTAAGAAGACATCCATGGTGGGACAATGAATGTGATGAGAACCTGGAGAAGAGACAGAAATTGTGGCAGAAATGGAACTCCACAAAAGATCCTCAAGATCTTGACAATTTTAAAATCCAGAGAAGAGAAACAGCTAAGCTTTTCCGTAATAAAAAAGAAGACAATTTCAGGATAACCTAGAAGAGATTCAGGAAGACTTTAAAAGAAATAATTCTAGAGATTTTTACAAAACTTTTAGAAAACAGCTAACCAAATACCAATCCCCAAATTTATGTTTTAAAGATGAAGAGAACAGGCTAGGTTTGACAAACAAGACTAATTGTGAAATATTAGCAAAATATTTCGAGAATCTACTAAATTGTGAACCCCCCAAAGATAAAATGAGTTTTGAAAACCACCGAAATACTAATACCGAGTCAAAACCTCCAGACGCTGAAGAAATAAAACACATAATACACAGTCTAAAAAACAATAAAGCCCCAGGTGAAGACTCCATAGTACCAGAAATCCTAAAAATAATGGATACCAACCTCCCACAAGTTTTGGAACATATGTTTAAGAAGATCTGGGACGAAGAAAGAATTCCTGAAGACTGGCAGTGTGCCCTGATACACCCACTACACAAAAAGGGGGATAAGATGAATGTTAATAATTATAGAGGGATCTCGCTACTACCAGTAGGATACAAAATTTTGTCAAGGAAATTACTTCAAATCGTGGAGCCAGTTCTGGATAAAAAAATAGGTGAATATCAAGCAGGTTTTAGACAAGGTAGATCCTGTGTTGAACAAATATTTAACCTGAAAACACTAATTCGTTACAGAATCTCAAGAGGCCAGAGATTTACAATAGTATTTGTAGATTTCAAAAAAGCATACGACTCGGTAGATAGAGAAACATTACTGAAAGTATTGGAAGAATTTGGGGTCGATAAGAAAACAATTCAAATTATCAAACAGACGCTAACAAACAGTAAGGCCAAAGTTAAATTTATGGGTGAAATTTCAAGGAAGTTCGAAATTAAAACAGGTGTTAGACAAGGTGATGGTTTATCCCCAATCCTCTTCAACTGCGTACCGGAAAAGATATTGAGAATATGGAAAGAAGAACTCAAAGGCACCAAGAATGACATCAGAATTGGAACAAAAAAAGAAAAAAATAGAAGTGGACTGTTTAGCTTTTGCAGACGATCTGGCAATAATTACAGAAAACGAAGAAATAGCTCAGAATTACTTATAGAAACTACAAGAAGTTTCGGCCAGAGCTGGACTGCAGATTTCATTTGAAAAAACCGTGTATATGTCTAATCATAGAAATAACAAGAAAAATCTTATTACTAAATACGGCAATATTAAGAGAGTAGAAAAATTTAAGTATTTAGGTAAAATAATTCAAGTGAATGGTTTAGACACGAGTGCAAACCAGGCGAGAGCAAGGAAAATGGAATTTGCTTTTCAAAAAACCAAAGACATATATAACAAAAAAAACATTTCGATTCAAGCTAAATTAAGACATTATAAAACTGTCATTAGACCAGAATGCCTGTATGCATCGGAGTGCCTAACTCTTAACAAAAAGGGGGAAATAGAAAACATGGAAAGGAAAGAAAGGAAAATTTTGAGAAAAATATTAGGACCGAGAAAGATTGGAGAAGAGTACAAGCTAAAGAGTAATAAGGAAATATACAAAACTATTGAGAAAGTGAGTGATGCAATGCGTAAACGTAGACTAACGTTTTATGGTCACCTGTCGAGGATGGATGGAAACAGACTAACAAGAAAAGTGTTTGAACATAGTAACAGGAACGAAAAAACCAACAATAAATGGATACAGATGGTGAAATAGGATTTGGCCTATTTTAATGTCACCCGTGAGTCAATCAGGGACAGGAAAAAGTTTAGACAAATAGTGAACGAAATTAAGTGTTTTCCAGAAGAAACGAAACTAAAGAATAATAACAGGAAATGGTCGGAAGAGCGGAGGAGGAACCATTCGAAAATGATGAGGAAATATTGGGAAGAGAGAAAAAAGATTAAAAAGCCGGGCAAGTGAATTGTTGAACATGGTCCAAAGATGGCCGAAATCGAAAGAAGATGAAGAAGAGACACAATGCCGACTTAAGTACAGGAAGACTAACTCCTCCTACTGTCTATGCTTTGAGCGTTTCCTGTGTCACCAGTTTTACATTCCGATTCACCTCTGCAGGTTTACTGTATCCATTGGAACTTCCCATTGACGATGAAACACAGAAATTGCATCGGAATTAAATATAAGAGACACAACGCCGACTTAAGTACAAGAAAACTGAGTCTTCTTACGGTCTATGTTTTGAGCGTTTCCTGTGTCACCAGTTTTACATCCGATGCACCTCTGCAGGTTTACTGTATCCCTTGGACCTTCCCATTGTCGATGATACACGGAAATCGCATCGGAATTAAATATAAGAGACACAATGCCGACTTAAGTACAGGAAGACTGAGTCTTCCTACTGTCTATCTGTTGAGCGTTTCTTGTGTCACCAGTTTTACATTCCGATTCACCTCTGCCGGTTTGCTGTACCCATTGGACCTTCCCATTGACGATGAAACACAGAAATTGCATCGGAATTAAATATAAGAGACACAATGCCGACTTAAGTACAAGAAAACTGAGTCTTCTTACGGTCTATGTTTTGAGCGTTTCCTGTGTCACCAGTTTTACATCCGATGCACCTCTGCAGGTTTACTGTATCCCTTGGACCTTCCCATTGTCGATGATACACGGAAATCGCATCGGAATTAAATATAAGAGACACAATGCCGACTTTAGTACAGGAAGACTGAGTGTTCCTACTGTCTATGTTTTGAGCGTTTCCTGTGTCATCAGTTTTACATTCCGATGCACCTGTGCGGGTTTACGGTATCCATTGGATCTTCACAGTGACGATGAAACACAGAAATTGCATCGGAATTAAATATAAGAGACACAATGCCGACATAAGTACAGGAAGACTGAGTCTTCCTACTGTCTATCTGTTGAGCGTTTCTTGTGTCACCAGTTTTACATTCCGATTCACCTCTGCCGGTTTGCTGTATCCATTGGACCTTCCCATTGACGATGAAACACAGAAATTGCATCGGAATTAAATATAAGAGACACAACGCCGACTTAAGTACAAGAAAACTGAGTCTTCTTACGGTCTATGTTTTGAGCGTTTCCTGTGTCACCAGTTTTACATTCCGATGCACCTCTGCAGGTTTACTGTATCCCTTGGACCTTCCCATTGACGATGAAACACAGAAATTGCATCGGAATTAAATATAAGAGACTCAATGCCGAGTTAAGTACAGGAAGACTGAGTCTTCCAACTGTCTATGTTTTGAGCGTTTCCTATGTCACTAGTTTAACATTCCGATGCACCTCTGCAGGTTTACTGTGTCTCTTGGACCTTCCCATTGACGATGAAACACAGAAATTGCATCGGAATTAAATATAAGAGACACAATGCCGACTTAAGTACAGGAAGACTGAGTCTTCCTACTGTCTATGTTTTGAGCGTTTCCTGTGTCACCAGTTTTACATTCCGATGTACCTGTGCAGGTTTACTGTATCCACTGGATCTTCCCATTCACGATGAAACACAGAAATTGCATCGGAATTAAAGATAAGAGACACAATGCCGACTAAACTACAGGAAGACTGAGTCTTCCTACTGTCTATGTTTTGAGCGCTTCCTGTGTCACCAGTTTTACATTCCGATGCACCTCTGCAGGTTTACTGTATCCCTTGGACATTCCCATTGACGATGAAACACAGAAATTGCATCGGTGTTAAATATGAGACAAAATGCCGACTTAAGTACAGGAAGACTGAGTCTTCCTACTGTCTATGTTTTGTGCGTTTCCTGTGTCACTAGTTTTACATTCCTATGCACCTCTGCAGGTTTACTGTATCCCATGGACCTTCCCATTGACGATGAAACACAGAAATTGCATCGGAATTAAATATAAGAGACACAATGCCGACTTAAATACAGGAAGACTAAGTCTTCCTACTGTCTATGCTTTGAGCGTTTCCTGTGTCACCAGTTTTACATTCTGATGCACCACTGCAGGTTTACTGTATCCCTTGGACCTTCCCATTGACGATGAAACACAGAAATTGCATCGCAATTAAATATAAGAGACACAATGCCAAAATAAGTACGGGAAGGCTGAGTCTTCCTACTGTCTATAATTTGAGCGTTTCCTGTGTCACCAGTTTTACATTCCGATGCATCTCTACAGGTTTACTGTATCCCTTGGACGCACACAGTGACGATGAAACACAGAAATTGCATCGGAATTAAATATAAGAGACACAATGCCGACTTAAGTACAGGAAGACTAAGTCTTCCTACTGTCTATGCTTTGAGCGTTTCCTGTGTCATCAGTTTTACTTTCCGCTGCACCTCTGCAGGTTTACTATATCCCTTGGACCTTCCCATTCATGATGAAACACAGAAATTACATCGGATATAAACATAAGAGACACAATGCCGACTGAAGTACAGGAAGACTGAGTCTTCCTACTGTCTATGTTTTGAGCGTTTCGTGTGTCACCAGTTTTACATTCCGATGCACGTCTGCAGGTTTACTGTATCCCTTGGACCTTCCCATTGACGATGAAACACAGAAATTGCATCGGAATTAAATATAAGAGACACAATGCCGACTTAAGTACAGGAAGACTGAGTCTTCCTACTGTCTATGTTGTGAGCGTGTCCTGTGTCACTAGTTTTACATTCCGATGCACCTCTGCAGGTTTACTGTATCCCTTGGACCTTCCCATTGACGATGAAACACAGAAATTGCATCGGAATTAAATATAAGAGACACAATGCCGACTTAAGTACAGAAAGACTGAATCTTCCTACTGTCTATGTTTTGAGCGTTTCCTGTGTCACCAGTTTTACATTCTGATGCACCACTGTAGGTTTCCTGTATCCCTTGGACCTTCCCATTGACGATGAAACACAGGAATTGCATCGAAATTAAATATTAGAGACACAATGCCGACTTAAGTACAAGTAAAATGTCTTGGTACGGTCAATGTTTTGAGCGTTTCCTGTGTCACCAGTTTTACATTCCGATGCACCTCTGCCGGTTTACTGTATCCCTTGGACCTTCCCATTGTCGATCAAACACAGTAATCGCATCGGAATTAAATATAAGAGACACAATGCCGACTTAAGTACAGGAAGACTGAGTCTTCGTACTATCTATGCCTTGAGTTTTTCCTGTGTCACCAGTTTTACATTCTGATGCACCTCTGCAGGTTTACTGTATCCATTGTACCTTCCCATTGACGATGAAACACAGAAATTGCATCGGAATTAAATATAAGAGACATAATGCCGACTTAAGTACAGGATGACTGAGTCTTCCTACTGTCTATGTTTTGAGCGTTTCCTGTGTCACCAGTTTTACATTCTGATGCACCTCTGCAGGTTCACTGTATCCCTTGGACCTTCCCATTGACGATGAAACACAGAAATTGCATCGGAATTAAATATAAGAGACACAATGCCGACTTAAGCACAGGAAGACTGAGTCTTCCTACTGTCTATGTTTTGAGCGTTTCCTGTGTCACCAGTTTTACATTCCGATGCACCTGCACAGGTTTACTGTATCCATTGGATCTTCCCATTGACGATGAAACACAGAAATTGCATCGGAATTAAATAGAAGAGACACAATGCCGACTGAAGTACAGGAAGACTGAGTCTTCCTACTGTCTATGTTTTGAGCGTTTCCTGTGTCACCAGTTTTACATTCCGATGCACCTCTGCAGTTTTACTGTATCCCTTGGACCTTCACAAGTACGATGAATCACAGAAATTGCATCGCAATTAAATATAAGAGACACAATGCCGACTTAAGTACAGGAAGACTAAGTCTTCCTACTGTCTATGTTTTGAGCATTTCCTGTGTCATCAGTTTTACTTTCCGATGCACCTCTGTAGGTTTACTATATCCGTTGGACTTTCCCATTCACGATGAAACACAGAAATCGCATCGGAAATAAATATAAGAGACACAATGCCGACTGAAGTACAGGAAGACTGAGTCTTCCTACTGTCTATGATTTGAGCGTTTCCTGTGTCACCAGTTTTACATTCCGATGCACCTCTACAGTTTGACTGTATCCCTTGGACCTTCACAGTGACGATGAAACACAGAAATTGCTTCGGAATTGAATATAAGAGGCATAATGCCGACTTAAGTACAGGAAGACTAAGTCTTCCTACTGTTTATGTTTTGAGCGTGTCCTGTGTCACTAGTTTTACATTCCGATGCACCTCTCCAGGTTTACTATTTCCCTTGGACCTTCCCATTGACGATGAAACACAGAAATTGCATCGGAATTAAATAAAAGAGACACAATGCCGACTTAAGTACAGGAAGACTGAGTCTTCCTACTGTCTATGTTTTGAGCGTTTCCTGTGTCACTAGTTTTACATTCCGATGCACATCTCCAGGTTTACTATTTCTCTTGGACCTTCCCATTGACGATGAAACACAGAAATTGCATCGGAATTAAATATAAGAGACACAATGCCGACTTAAGTACAAGAAATCTGAGTCTTCTTACGGTCTATGATTTGAGTGTTTCCTGTGTCACCAGTTTTACATTCCGATGCACCTCCGCAGGTTTACTGTATCCCTTGGACCTTCCGATTGACGATGAAACACAGAAATTGCATCGGAATTAAATGTAAGAGACACAATGCCGACTTAAGTACAGGAAGACAGAGTCTTCCTACTGTCTATGTTTTGAGCGTTTCCTGTGTCACCAGTTTTACATTCTGATGCACCTCTGCAGGTTTACTGTATCCCTTGGACCTTCCTATTCACGATGAAACACTTTAATTGCATCGGAATTAAATATAAGAGACACAATGCCGACTTAAGTACAGGAAGACTGAGTCTTCCTACTGTCTATAATTTGAGCGTTTCCTGTGTCACTCGTTTTACATTCCGATGCACCTCTACAGGTTTACTGTATCATTTGGACTTCACAGGACGATGAAACGCTGAAATTGCATCGGAATTAAATATAAGAGACACAATGCCGACTTAAGTACAGGAAGACTGAGTCTTCGTACTATCTATGCTTTGAGTTTTTCCTGTGTCACCAGTTTTACATTCTGATGCACCTCTGCAGGTTTACTGTATCCATTGTACCTTCCCATTGACGATGAAACACAGAAATTGCATCGGAATTAAATATAAGAGACATAATGCCGACTTATGTACAGGATGACTGAGTCTTCCTACTGTCTATGTTTTGAGTGTTTCCTGTGTCACCAGTTTTACATTCTGATGCACCTCTGCAGGTTCACTGTATCCCTTGGGCCATCCCATTGACGATGAAACACAGCAATTGCATCGGAATTAAATATAAGAGACACAATGCCGACTTAAGCACAGGAAGACTGAGTCTTCCTACTGTCTATGTTTTGAGCGTTTCCTGTGTCACCAGTTTTACAAAAAATGGTTCAAATGGATCTGAGCACTATGGGACACATCTTCTGAAGTCATTAGTCCCCAAGAACTTAGAACTAGTTAAACCTAACTAACCTAACGACACCACAAACATCCATGCCCGAGGCAGGATTCGAACCTGCGACCGTAGCGGTCTTGCGATTCCAGACTGCAGCGCCTTTAACCGCATGGCCACTTCGGCCGGCACCAGTTTTACATTCCGATGCACCTGTACAGGTTTACTGTATCCATTGTATCTTCCCATTGACGATGAAACACAGAAATTGCATCGGAATTAAATATAAGAGACACAATGCCGACTTAAGTACAGGAAGACTGAGTGTTCCTACTGTCTATGTTTTGAGCGTTTCCTGTGTCACCAGTTTTACATTCCGATGCACCTCTGCAGTTTTACTGTATCCCTTGGACCTTCACAGGTCCGATGAAACACAGAAATTGCATCGGAATTAAATATACGAGACACAATGCCGACTTAAGTACACGAAGACTAAGTCTTCCTACTGTCTATGTTTTGAGCGTTTCCTGTGTCATCAGTTTTACTTTCCGATGCACCTCTGTAGGTTTACTATATCCGTTGGACCTTCCCATTCACGATGAAACACAGAAATCTCATCGGAAATAAATATAAGAGACACAATGCCGACTGAAGTACAGGAAGACTGAGTCTTCCTACTGTCTATGATTTGAGCGTTTCCTGTGTCACCAGTTTTACATTCCGATGCACGTCTGAAGGTTTACTGTATCCCTTGGACATTCCCATTGACGATGAAACACAGAAATTGCATCGGAATTAAATATAGGAGACACAATGCCGACTTATGTACAGGAATACTGAGTCTTCCTACTGTCTATGTTTGAGCGTTTCCTGTGTCACCAGTTTTACATTCTGATGCACCTCTGTAGGTTTCCTGTATCCCTTGGACCTTCCCATTGACGATGAAACACAGATATTGCATCGAAATTAAATATAAGAGACACAATGCCGACTTAAGTACAAGAAAACAATCTTCGTACGGTCAATGTTTTGAGCGTTTCCTGTGTCACCAGTTTTACATTCCGATGCACGTCTGCAGGTTTACTGTATCCCTTGGACCTTCCCATTGTCAATCAAACACAGAAATCGCTTCGTAATTAAATAGAAGCGACACAATGCCTACTTAAGTAAAGGAAGTTTGAGTGTTCCTACTGTCTATGTTTTGAGCGTTTCCTGTGTCACCAGTTTTACATTCTGATGCACCTCTGCAGGTTTACTGTATCCATTTGACCTTCCCATTGACGATGAAACACAGAAATTGCATCGGAATTAAATATAAGAGACACAATGCCGACTTAAGTACAGGAAGACTGAGTCTTCCTACTGTCTATGCTTTGAGCGTTTCCTGTGTCACCAGGTTACATTCTGATGCACCTCTGCAGCTTTACTGTATCCCTTAGACCTTCCCATTGACGATGATACACAGAAATTGCATCGGAATTAAATATAAGAGACACAATGACGAGTTAAGTACAGGAAGACTGAGTCTTCCAACTGTCTATAATTTGAACGTTTCCTGTGACACCAGTTTTACATTCCGATGCACCTCTACAGTTTGACTGTATCCCTTGGACCTTCACAGTGACGATGAAACACAGAAATTGAATCGGAATTGAATATAAGAGGCACAATGCCGACTTAAGTACAGGAAGACTAAGTCTTCCTACTGTCTATGTTTTGAGCGTGTCCTGTGTCATCAGTTATACTTTCCGATGCGCCTCTGCAGGTTTACTATATCCCTTGGACCTTCCCATTCACAATGAAACACAGAAATTTCATCGGAAATAAATATAAGAGACACAATGCCGACTTAAGTACACGAAGACTGAGTCTTCCTACTGTCTATGTTTTGAGCGTTTCCTGTGTCACCAGTTTTACATTCCGAGGCACGTCTGCAGGTTTACTGTATCCCTTGGACGTTCCCATTGACGATGAAACACAGAAATTGCATCGGAATTAAATATAAGAGACACAATGCCGACTTAAGTACAGGAAGTCTGAGTCTTCCTACTGTCTATGTTTTGTGCGTTTCCTGTGTCATCAGTTTTACATTCCGATGCACCTCTGCAGGTTTACTGTGTCCCTTGTACCTTCCCACTGACGATGAAAAACAGAAATTGCATCGGAATTAAATATAGCAGACACAATGCCGACTTAAGTACAGGAAGACTGAGTCTTCCTACTGTCTATGTTTTGAGCGTTTCCTGTGTCGCCAGTTTTACATTCCGATGCACCAGTGCAGGTTTACTGTATCCATTCGATCTTCACAGTGACGATGAAACACAGAAATTGCATCGGAATTAAATATAAGAGACACAATGCCGACTTAAGTACAGGATGACTGAGTCTTCCTACTGTCTATGCTTTGAGCGTTTCCTGTGTCACCAGTTTTACATTCTGATGCACCTCTGTAGGTTTCCTGTATCCCTTGGACCTTCCCATTGACGATGAAACACAGAAATTGCATCGAAATTAAATATAAGAGACACAATGCCGACATAAGTACAAGAAAACAGTCTTCGTACCGTCAATGATTTGAGCGTTTCCTGTGTCACCAGTTTTACATTCCGATGCACCTCTGCCGGTTTACTGTATCCCTTGGACCTTCACAGTGACGATGAAACACAGAAATTGCATCGGAATTGAATATAAGAGGCACAATGCCGACTTAAGTACAGGAAGACTAAGTCTTCCTACTGTCTATGCTTTGAGCGTGTCCTGTGTCATCAGTTTTACTTTCCGATGCGCCTCTGCATGTTTACTATATCCCTTGGACCTTCCCATTCACAATGAAACACAGAAATTTCATCGGAAATAAATATAAGAGACACAATGCCGACTTAAGTACACGAAGACTGAGTCTTCCTACTGTCTATGTTTTGAGCGTTTCCTGTGTCACCAGTTTTATATTCCGATGCACGTCTGCAGGTTTACTGTATCCCTTGGACCTTCCCATTGACGATGAAACACAGAAATTGCATCGGAATTAAATACAAGAGACACAATGCCGACTTAAGTACAGGAAGACTGAGTCTTCCTACTGTCTATGTTTTGAGCGTTTCCTGTGTCACCAGTTTTACATTCTGATGCACCTCTGTAGGTTTCCTGTATCCCTTGGGCCTTCCCATTGACGATGAAACACAGAAATTGCATCGAAATTAAATGTAAGAGACACAATGCCGACTTAAGTACAAGAAAAATGTCTTCGTACGGTCAATGTTTTGAGCGTTTCCTGTGTCACCAGTTTGACATTCCGATGCACCTCTGCCGGTTTACTATATCCCTTGGACTTTCCCATTGTCGATCAAACACAGAAATCGCATCGTAATGAAATATAAGAGACACAATGAAGACTTAAGTACAGGAAGACTGAGTCTTCCCACTGTCTATGTTTTGAGCGTTTCCTGTGTCACCAGTATTACATTCTGATGCACCTCTGCAGGTGTACTGTATCCCTTGGACCTTCCCATTGACGATGAAACACACAAATTGCATCGGAATTAAATATAAGAGACACAATGCCGACTTAAGTACAGGAAGACTGAGTCTTCCTACTGCCTATGTTTTGAGCGTTTCCTGTGTCATCAGTTATACTTTCCGATGCGCCTCTGCAGGTTTACTATATCCCTTGGACCTTCCCATTCACAATGAAACACAGAAATTTCATCGGAAATAAATATAAGAGACACAATGCCGACTTAAGTACACGAAGACTGAGTCTTCCTACTGTCTATGTTTTGAGCGTTTCCTGTGTCACCAGTTTTACATTCCGAGGCACGTCTGCAGGTTTACTGTATCCCTTGGACGTTCCCATTGACGATGAAACACAGAAATTGCATCGGAATTAAATATAAGAGACACAATGCCGACTTAAGTACAGGAAGACTGAGTCTTCCTACTGTCTATGCTTTGAGCGTTTCCTGTGTCACCAGGTTACATTCTGATGCACCTCTGCAGCTTTACTGTATCCCTTAGACCTTCCCATTGACGATGATACACAGAAATTGCATCGG
Organism: Schistocerca nitens; assembly: GCF_023898315.1. NCBI lineage: Eukaryota > Metazoa > Arthropoda > Insecta > Orthoptera > Acrididae > Schistocerca > Schistocerca nitens. Next base: position 6,886,268 of record NW_026045897.1, read on the forward strand.
AATTAAATATAAGAGACACAATGACGAGTTAAGTACAGGAAGACTGAGTCTTCCAACTGTCTATAATTTGAACGTTTCCTGTGACACCAGTTTTACATTCCGATGCACCTCTACAGTTTGACTGTATCCCTTGGACCTTCACAGTGACGATGAAACACAGAAATTGAATCGGAATTGAATATAAGAGGCACAATGCCGACTTAAGTACAGGAAGACTAAGTCTTCCTACTGTCTATGTTTTGAGCGTGTCCTGTGTCATCAGTTATACTTTCCGATGCGCCTCTGCAGGTTTACTATATCCCTTGGACCTTCCCATTCACAATGAAACACAGAAATTTCATCGGAAATAAATATAAGAGACACAATGCCGACTTAAGTACACGAAGACTGAGTCTTCCTACTGTCTATGTTTTGAGCGTTTCCTGTGTCACCAGTTTTACATTCCGAGGCACGTCTGCAGGTTTACTGTATCCCTTGGACGTTCCCATTGACGATGAAACACAGAAATTGCATCGGAATTAAATATAAGAGACACAATGCCGACTTAAGTACAGGAAGTCTGAGTCTTCCTACTGTCTATGTTTTGTGCGTTTCCTGTGTCATCAGTTTTACATTCCGATGCACCTCTGCAGGTTTACTGTGTCCCTTGTACCTTCCCACTGACGATGAAAAACAGAAATTGCATCGGAATTAAATATAGCAGACACAATGCCGACTTAAGTACAGGAAGACTGAGTCTTCCTACTGTCTATGTTTTGAGCGTTTCCTGTGTCGCCAGTTTTACATTCCGATGCACCAGTGCAGGTTTACTGTATCCATTCGATCTTCACAGTGACGATGAAACACAGAAATTGCATCGGAATTAAATATAAGAGACACAATGCCGACTTAAGTACAGGATGACTGAGTCTTCCTACTGTCTATGCTTTGAGCGTTTCCTGTGTCACCAGTTTTACATTCTGATGCACCTCTGTAGGTTTCCTGTATCCCTTGGACCTTCCCATTGACGATGAAACACAGAAATTGCATCGAAATTAAATATAAGAGACACAATGCCGACATAAGTACAAGAAAACAGTCTTCGTACCGTCAATGATTTGAGCGTTTCCTGTGTCACCAGTTTTACATTCCGATGCACCTCTGCCGGTTTACTGTATCCCTTGGACCTTCACAGTGACGATGAAACACAGAAATTGCATCGGAATTGAATATAAGAGGCACAATGCCGACTTAAGTACAGGAAGACTAAGTCTTCCTACTGTCTATGCTTTGAGCGTGTCCTGTGTCATCAGTTTTACTTTCCGATGCGCCTCTGCATGTTTACTATATCCCTTGGACCTTCCCATTCACAATGAAACACAGAAATTTCATCGGAAATAAATATAAGAGACACAATGCCGACTTAAGTACACGAAGACTGAGTCTTCCTACTGTCTATGTTTTGAGCGTTTCCTGTGTCACCAGTTTTATATTCCGATGCACGTCTGCAGGTTTACTGTATCCCTTGGACCTTCCCATTGACGATGAAACACAGAAATTGCATCGGAATTAAATACAAGAGACACAATGCCGACTTAAGTACAGGAAGACTGAGTCTTCCTACTGTCTATGTTTTGAGCGTTTCCTGTGTCACCAGTTTTACATTCTGATGCACCTCTGTAGGTTTCCTGTATCCCTTGGGCCTTCCCATTGACGATGAAACACAGAAATTGCATCGAAATTAAATGTAAGAGACACAATGCCGACTTAAGTACAAGAAAAATGTCTTCGTACGGTCAATGTTTTGAGCGTTTCCTGTGTCACCAGTTTGACATTCCGATGCACCTCTGCCGGTTTACTATATCCCTTGGACTTTCCCATTGTCGATCAAACACAGAAATCGCATCGTAATGAAATATAAGAGACACAATGAAGACTTAAGTACAGGAAGACTGAGTCTTCCCACTGTCTATGTTTTGAGCGTTTCCTGTGTCACCAGTATTACATTCTGATGCACCTCTGCAGGTGTACTGTATCCCTTGGACCTTCCCATTGACGATGAAACACACAAATTGCATCGGAATTAAATATAAGAGACACAATGCCGACTTAAGTACAGGAAGACTGAGTCTTCCTACTGCCTATGTTTTGAGCGTTTCCTGTGTCATCAGTTTTACATTCCGATGCACCTCTGCAGGTTTACTGTATCCCTTGTACCTTCCCATTGATGATGAAAAACAGAAATTGCATCGGAATTAAATATAGCAGACACAATGCCGACTTAAGTACAGGAAGACTGAGTCTTCCTACTGTCTATGTTATGAGCGTTTCCTGTGTCGCCAGTTTTATATTCCGATGCACCAGTGCAGGTTTACTGTATCCATTCGATCTTCACAGTGACGATGAAACACAGAAATTGCATCGGAATTAAAGATAAGAGACACAATGCCGACTTAAGTACAGGAAGACTGAGTCTTCCTACTGTCTATAATTTGAGCGTTTCCTGTGTCACCAGTTTTACATTCCGATGCACATCTACAGGTTTACTGTATTCCTTGGACCTTCCCATTGACGATGAAACACAGACATTGCATCGGAATTAAATATAAGAGACACAACGCCGACATAAGTACAAGAAAACTGAGTCTTCTTACGGTCTATGTTTTGAGCGTTTCCTGTGTCACCAGTTTTACATTCCGATGCACCTCTGCAGGTTTACTGTATCACGTGGACCTTCCCATTGGCGATGAAGCACACAAATTGCATCGAAATTAAATATCAGAGACACAATGCCGACTTAAGTACAGGAAGACTAAGTCTTCCTACTGTCTATGTTTTGTGCGTTTCCTGTGTCTCCAGTTTTACATTCCGATGCACCTCTGCAGGTTTACTGTATCCCTTGGACCTTCCCATTGACGATGAAACACAGTAATTGCATCGGAATTAAATATAAGAGACACAATGCCGACTTAAGTACAGGAAGACTGAGTCTTCCTACTGTCTATGTTTTGAGCGTTTCCTGTGTCACTAGTTTTACATTCCGATGCACCTCTGCAGGTTTACTGTATCCCTTGGACCTTCCCAATCCCGATGAAACACAGAAATTGCATCGGAAATAAATATAAGAGACACAATGCCGACTTAAGTACACAAAGACTAAGTCTTCCTACTGTCTATGTTTTGAGCGTTTCCTGTGTCTTCAGTTTTACTTTCCGATGCACCTCTGCAGGTTTACTATATCCGTTGGATCTTCCCATTCACGATGAAACACAGAAATTTCATCGGAAATAAATATAAGAGACACAATGCCGACTGAAGTATAGGAAGACTGAGTCTTCCTACTGTCTATGATTTGAGCGTTTCCTGTGTCACCAGTTTTACATTCCGATGCACGTCTGATGGTTTACTGTATCCCTTGGACATTCCCATTGACGATGAAACACAGAAATTGCATCGGAATTAAATATAAGAGACACAATGCCGACTTAAGTACAGGAAGACTGAGTCTTCCTACTGTCTATGTTTTGAGCGTTTCCTGAACACTAGTTTTACATTCCGATGCACCTCTGCAGGTTTACTGTACCCCTTGGACCTTCCCATTGACGATGAAAAACAGAAATTGCATCGGAATTAAATATAAGAGACACAATGCCGACTTAAGTACAAGAAAAATGTCTTCGTACGGTCAATGTTTTGAGCGTTTCCTGTGTCACCAGTTTTACATTCCGATGCACCTCTGCCGGTTTACTGTATCCATTGGACCTTCCCATTGTCGATCAAACACAGAAATCGCATCGGAATTAAAAATAAGAGACACAATGACGACTTAAGTACAGGAAGAATGAGTCTTCCTACTGTCTATGTTTTGAGCGTTCCCTGTGTCACCAGTTTTACATTCTGATGCACCTATGCAGGTTTACTGTATCCATTGTACCTTCCCATTGACGATGAAACACAGAAATTGCATCGGAATTAAATATAAGAAACACAATGCCGACTTAAGTACAGGATGACTGAGTCTTCCTACTGTCTATGTTTTGAGCGTTTCCTGTGTCACCAGTTTTACATTCTGATGCACCACTGCAGGTTCACTGTATCCCTTTGACCTTCCCATTGACGATGAAACACAGAAATTGCATCGGAATTAAATATAAGAGACACAATGCTGACTTAAGCACAGGAAGACTGAGTCTTCCTACTGTCTATGTTTTGAGCGTTTCCTGTGTCACCAGTTTTACATTCCGATGCACCTGTACAGGTTTAATGTATCCATTGGATCTTCCCATTGACGATGTAACACAGATATTGCATCGGAATTAAATATAAGAGACACAATGCCGACTGAAGTACAGGAAGACTGAGTCTTCCTACTGTCTATGTTTGAGCGTTTCCTGTGTCACCAGTTTTACATTCCGATGCACCTCTGCAGGTTCACTGTATCCCTTGGACCTTCCCATTGACGATGAAACACAGAAATTGCATCGGAATTAAATATAAGAGACACAATGCCGACTTAAGTACAGGAAAACTAAGTCTTCCTACTGTCTGTGTTTTGAGCGTTTCCTGTGTCATCAGTTTTACTTTTCGTTGCACCTCTGTAGGTTTACTATATCCGTCGGACCTTCCCGTTCACGATGAAACACAGAAATCTCATCGGAAATAAATATAAGAGACACAATGCCAACTGAAGTACAGGAACACTGAGTCTTCCTACTGTCTATGATTTGAGCGTTTCCTGTGTCACCAGTTTTACATTCCGATGCACGTCTGAAGGTTTACTGTATCCCTTGGACATTCCCATTGACGATGAAAAACAGAAATTGCATCGGAATTAAATATAAGAGACACAATGCCGATTTAAGTACAGGAATACTGAGTCTTCCTACTGTCTATGTTTGAGCGTTTCCTGTGTCACCAGTTTTACATTCTGATGCACCTCTGTAGGTTTCCTGTATCCCTTGGACCTTCCCATTGACGATGAAACACAGAAATTGCATCGAAATTAAATATAAGAGACACAATGCCGACTTAAGTACAAGAAAACAGTCTTCGTACGGTCAATGTTTTGAGCGTTTCCTGTGTCACCAGTTTTACATTCCGACGCACCTCTGCCGGTTTACTGTATCCCTTGGACCTTCCCATTGTCGATCAAACACAGTAATCGCATCGGAATTAAATATAAGAGACACAATGCCGACTTAAGTACAGGAAGACTGAGTCTTCGCACTATCTATGCTTTGAGTTTTTCCTGTGTCACCAGTTTTACATTCTGATGCACCTCTGCAGCTTTACTGTATCCATTGTACCTTCCCATAGACAATGAAACACAGAAATTGCATCGGAATTAAATATAAGAGACATAATGCCGACTTAAGTACAGGATGACTGAGTCTTCCTACTGTCCATGTTTTGAGCGTTTCCTGTGTCACCAGTTTTACATTCTGATGCACCTCTGCAGGTTCACTGTATCCCTTGGACCTTCCCATTGACGATGAAACATAGAAATTGCATCGGAATTAAATATAAGAGACACAATGCCGACTTAAGCACAGGAAGACTGAGTCTTCCTACTGTCTATGTTTTGAGCGTTTCCTGTGTCACCAGTTTTACATTCCGATGCACCTGTACAGGTTTACTGTATCCATTGGATCTTCCCATTGTCAATCAAACACAGAAATCGCTTCGGTATTAAAGATAAGAGACACAATGCCTACTTAAGTAAAGGAAGACTGAGTGTTCCTACTGTCTATGTTTTGAGCGTTTCCTGTGTCACAAGTTTTACATTCTGATGCACCTCTGCAGGTTTACTGTATCCATTTGACCTTCCCATTGACGATGAAACACAGAAATTGCATCGGAATTAAATATAAGAGACACAATGCCGACTTAAGTACAGGAAGACTGAGTCTTCCTACTGTCTATGTTTTGAGCGCTTCCTGTGTCACCAGTTTTACATTGTGATGCACCTCTGCAGGTTTACTGTATCCCTTGGACCTTCCCATTGACGCTGAAACACAGAAATTGCATCGGAATTAAATATAAGAGACACAATGCCTACTTAAGTACAGGAAGACTGAGTCTTCCTACTGTCTATGCTTTGAGCGTTTCCTGTGTCACCAGGTTTACATTCTGATGCACCTCTGCAGCTTTACTGTATCCCTTGGACCTTCCCATTGACGATGAAACACAGAAATTGCATCGGAATTAAATATAAGAGACACAATGACGAGTTAAGTATAGGAAGACTGAGTCTTCCTACTGTCTATAATTTGAACGTTTCCTGTGTCATCAGTTTTACTTTCCGATGCGCCTCTGCAGGTTTACTAAATCCCTTGGACCTTCCCATTCACAATGAAACACAGAAATTTCATCGGAATTAAAGATAAGAGACACAATGCCGATTTAAGTACAGGAAGACTGAGTCTTCCTACTGTCTATAATTTGAGCGTTTCCTGTGTCACCAGTTTTACAATCCGATGCACATCTACAGGTTACTGTATTCCTTGGACCTTCCCATTGACGATGAAACGCAGAAATTGCATCGGAATTAAATATAAGAGACACAACGCCGACTTAAGTACAAGAAAACTGAGTCTTCTTACGGTCTATGTTTTGAGCGTTTCCTGTGTCACCAGTTTTACATTCCGATGCACCTCTGCAGGTTTACTGTATCACGTGGACCTTCCCATTGGCGATGAAACACACAAATTGCATCGAAATTAAATATAAGAGACACAATGCCGACTTAAGTACAGGAAGACTAAGTCTTCCTACTGTCTATGTTTTGTGCGTTTCCTGTGTCTCCAGTTTTACATTCCGATGCACCTCTGCAGGTTTACTGTATCCTTTGGACCTTCCCATTGACGATAAAACACAGTAATTGCATCGGAATTAAATATAAGAGACACAATGCCGACTTAAGTACAGGAAGACTGAGTCTTCCTACTGTCTATGTTTTGAGCGTTTCCTGTGTCACTAGTTTTACATTCCGATGCACCTCTGCAGGTTTACTGTATCCCTTGGACCTTCCCATTCCCGATGAAACACAGAAATTGCATCGGAATTAAATATAAGAGACACAATGCCGACTTAAGTACACGAAGACTAAGTCTTCCTACTGTCTATGTTTTGAGCGTTTCCTGTGACATCAGTTTTACTTTCCGATGCACCTCTGCAGGTTTACTATATCCGTTGGATCTTCCCAATCACGATGAAACACAGAAATTTCATCGGAAATAAATATAAGAGACACAATGCCGACTGAAGTATAGGAAGACTGAGTCTTCCTACTGTCTATGATTTGAGCGTTTCCTGTGTCAATAGTTTTACATTCCGATGCACGTCTGATGGTTTACTGTTTCCCTTGGACATTCCCATTGACGATGAAACACAGAAATTGCATCGGAATTAAATATAAGAGACACAATGCCGACTTAAGTACAGGAAGACTGAGTCTTCCTACTGTCTATGTTTTGAGCGTTTCCTGAACACTAGTTATACATTCCGATGCACCTCTGCAGGTTTACTGTACCCCTTGGACCTTCCCATAGACGAGGAAAAACAGAAATTGCATCGGAATTAAATATAAGAGACACAATGCCGACTTAAGTACAAGAAAACAGTCTTGGTATGGTCAATGTTTTGAGCGTTTCCTGTGTCACCAGTTTTACATTCCGATGCACCTCTGCCGGTTTACTGTATCCCTTCGACCTTCACAGTGACGATGAAACACAGAAATTGCATCGGAATTGAATATAAGAGGCACAATGCCGACTTAAGTACAGGAAGATTAAGTCTTCCTACTGTCTATGCTTTGAGCGTGTCCTGTGTCATCAGTTTCACTTTCCGATGCGCCTCTGCAGGTTTACTATATCCCTTGGACCTTCCCATTCACAATGAAACACAGAAATTTCATCGGAAATAAATATAAGAGACACAATGCCGACTTAAGTACACGAAGACTGAGTCTTCCTACTGTCTATGTTTTGAGCGTTTCCTGTGTCCCAAGTTTTACATTCCGATGCACGTCTGCAGGTTTACTATATCTCTTGGACCTTCCCATTGACGATGAAACACAGAAATTGCATCGAAATTAAATATAAGAGACACAATGCCGACTTAAGTACAGGAAGACTGAGTCTTCCTACTGTCTAGGTTTGAGCGTTTCCTGTGTCACTAGTTTTACATTCCGATGCACCTCTCCTGGTTTACTATTTCCCTTGGACCTTCCCATTGACGATGAGACACAGAAATTGCATCGGAATTAAATATAAGAGACACAATGCCGACTTAAGTACAGGAAGACTGAGTCTTCCTACTGTCTATGTTTTGAGCGTTTCCTGTGTCACCAGTTTTACATTCTGATGCACCTCTGTAGGTTTCCTGTATCCCTTGGACCTTCACATTGACGATGAAACACAGAAATTGCACCGAAATTAAATATAAGAGACACAATGCCGACTTAAGTACAAGAAAAATGTGTTCGTACGGTCAATGTTTTGAGCGTTTCCTGCGTCACCAGTTTTACATTCCGATGCACCTCTGCCGGTTTAATATATCCCTTGGACTTTCCCATTGTCGATCAAACACAGAAATCGCATCGGAATTAAAGATAAGAGACACAATGCCGACTTAAGTACAGGAAGACTGAGTCTTCCTACTGTCTATAATTTGAGCGTTTCCTGTGTCACCAGTTTTACAATCCGATGCACATCTATAGGTTTACTGTATTCCTTGGACCTTCCCATTGACGATGATACACAGAAATTGCATCGGAATTAAATATAAGAGACACAACGCCGACTTAAGTACAAGAAAACTGAGTCTTCTTACGGTCTATGTTTTGAGCGTTTCCTGTGTCACCTGTTTTACATTCCGAAGCACCTCTGCAGGTTTACTGTATCACGTGGACCTTCCCATTGGCGATGAAACACACAAATTGCATCGAAATTAAATATAAGAGACACAATGCCGACTTAAGTACAGGAAGACTAAGTCTTCCTACTGTCTATGTTTTGTGCGTTTCCTGTGTCTCCAGTTTTACATTCCGATGCACCTCTGCAGGTTTACTGTATCCCTTGGACCTTCCCATTGACGATGAAACACAGTAATTGCATCGGAATTAAATATAAGAGACACAATGCCGACATAAGTACAGGAAGACTGAGTCTTCCTACTGTCTATGTTTTGAGCGTTTCCTGTGTCACTAATTTTACATTCCGATGCACCTCTGCAGGTTTACTGTATCCCTTGGACCTTCCCATTCCCGATGAAACACAGAAATTGCATCGGAATTAAATATAAGAGACACAATGCCGACTGAAGTACAGGAAGACTGAGTCTTCCTACTGTCTATGTTTTGAGCGTTTCCTGTGTCACCAGTTTTACATTCCGATGCACCTCTGCAGGTTCACTGTATCCCTTGGACCTTCCCATTGACGATGAAACACAGAAATTGCATCGGAATTAAATATAAGAGACACAATGCCGAATTAAGTAGAGGAAAACTAAGTCTTCCTACTGTCTATGTTTTGAGCGTTTCCTGTGTCATCAGTTTTACTTTCCGATGCACCTCTGTAGGTTTACTATATCCGCCGGACCTTCCCATTCACGATGAAACACAGAAATCGCATCGGAAATATATATAAGAGACACAATGCCGACTGAAGTACAGGAACACTGAGTCTTCCTACTGTCTATGATTTGAGCGTTTCCTGTGTCACCAGTTTTACATTCCGATGCACGTCTGAAGGTTTACTGTATCCCTCGGACATTCCCATTGACGATGAAAAACAGAAATTGCATCGGAATTAAATATAAGAGACACAATGCCGACTTAAGTACAGGAATACTGAGTGTTCCTACTGTCTATGTTTGAGCGTTTCCTGTGTCACCAGTTTTACATTCTGATGCACCTCTGTAAACTTCTGGTACCCCTTGGACCTTCCCATTGACGATGAAACACAGAAATTGCATCGAAATTAAATATAAGAGACACAATGCTGACTTAAGTAGAAGAAAACAGTCTTCGTACGGTCAATGTTTTGAGCGTTTCCTGTGTCACCAGTTTTACATTCCGATGCACCTCTGCCGGTTTACTGTATCCCTTGGACCTTCACAGTGACGATGAAACACAGAAATTGCATCGGAATTGAATATAAGAGGCACAATGCCGACTTAAGTACAGGAAGACTAAGTCTTCCTACTGTCTATGTTTTGAGCGTGTCCTGTGTCATCAGTTTTACTTTCCGATGCGCCTCTGCAGGTTTACTATATCCCTTGGACCTTCCCATTCACAATGAAACACAGAAATTTCATCGGAAATAAATATAAGAGACACAATGCCGACTTAAGTACACGAAGACTGAGTCTTCCTACTGTCTATGTTTTGAGCGTTTCCTGTGTCACCTGTTTTACATTCCGATGCACGTCTGCAGGTTTACTATATCCCTTGGACCTTCCCATTGACGATGAAACACAGAAATTGCATCGAAATTAAATATAAGAGACACAATGCCGACTTAAGTACACGAAGACTGAGTCTTCCTACTGTCTAGGTTTGAGCGTTTCCTGTGTCACTAGTTTTACATTCCGATGCACCTCTCCTGGTTTACTATTTCCCTTGGACCTTCCCATTGACGATGAGACACAGAAATTGCATCGGAATTAAATATAAGAGACACAATGCCGACTTAAGTACAGGAAGACTGAGTCTTCCTACTGTCTATGTTTTGAGCGTTTCCTGTGTCATCAGTTTTACATTCTGATGCACCTCTGTAGGTTTCCTGTATCCCTTGGACCTTCCCATTGACGATGAAACACAGATATTGCACCGAAATTTAATATAAGAGACACAATGCCGACTTAAGTACAAGAAAAATGTGTTCGTACGGTCAATGCTTTGAGCGTTTCCTGCGTCACCAGTTTTACATTCCGATGCACCTCTGCCGGTTTAATATATCCCTTGGACTTTCCCATTGTCGATCAAACACAGAAATCGCATCGGAATGAAATATAAGAGACACAATGAAGACTTAAGTACAGGAAGACTGAGTCTTCCTACTGTCTATGTTTTGAGCGTTTCCTGTGTCATCAGTTTTACATTCCGATGCACCTCTGCAGGTTTACTGTATCCCTTGTACCTTCCCATTGATGATGAAAAACAGAAATTGCATCGGAATTAAATTTAGCAGACACAATGCCGACTTAAGTACAGGAAGACTGAGTCTTCCTACTGTCTATGTTTTGAGCGTTTCCTGTGTCGCCAGTTTTACATTCCGATGCACCAGTGCAGGTTTACTGTATCCATTCGATCTTCACAGTGACGATGAAACACAGAAATTGCATCGGAATTAAAGATAAGAGAGACAAAGCCGACTTAAGTACAGGAAGACTGAGTCTTCCTACTGTCTATAATTTGAGCGTTTCCTGTGTCACCAGTTTTACAATCCGATGCACATCTACAGGTTTACTGTATTCCTTGGACCTTCCCATTGACGATGAAACACAGAAATTGCATCGGAATTAAATATAAGAGACACAACGCCGACTTAAGTACAAGAAAACTGAGTCTTCTTACGGTCTATGTTTTGAGCGTTTCCTGTGTCACCAGTTTTACATTCCGAAGCACCTCTGCAGGTTTACTGTATCACGTGGACCTTCCCATTGGCGATGAAACACACAAATTGCATCGAAATTAAATATAAGAGACACAATGCCGACTTAAGTACAGGAAGACTAAGTCTTCCTACTGTCTATGTTTTGTGCGTTTCCTGTGTCTACAGTTTTACATTCCGATGCACCTCTGCAGGTTTACTGTATCCCTTGGACCTTCCCATTGACGATGAAACACAGTAATTGCATCGGAATTAAATATAAGAGACACAATGCCGACATAAGTAGAGGAAGACTGAGTCTTCCTACTGTCTATGTTTTGAGCGTTTCCTGTGTCACTAATTTTACATTCCGATGCACCTCTGCAGGTTTACTGTATCCCTTGGACCTTCCCATTCCCGATGAAACACAGAAATTGCATCGGAATTAAATATAAGAGGCACAATGCCGACTTAAGTACCGCAAGACTAAGTCTTCCTACTGTCTATGTTTTGAGCGTGTCCTGTGTCATCAGTTTTACTTTCCGATGCGCCTCTGCAGGTTGACTATATCCCTTGGACCTTCCCATTCACAATGAAACACAGAAATTTCATCGGAAATAAATATAAGAGACACAATGCCGACTTAAGTACACGAAGACTGAGTCTTCCTACTGTCTATGATTTGAGCGTTTCCTGTGTCACCAGTTTTACATTCCGATGCACGTCTGCAGGTTTACTATATCCCTTGGACCTTCCCATTGACGATGAAACACAGAAATTGCATCGGAATTAAATATAAGAGACACAATGCCGACTTAAGTACAGGAAGACTGAGTCTTCCTACTGTCTAGGTTTGAGCGTCTCCTGTGTCACTAGTTTTACATTCCGATGCACCTCTCCTGGTTTACTATTTCCCTTGGACCTTCCCATTGACGATGAAACACAGAAATTGCATCGGAATTAAATATAAGAGACACAATGCCGACTTAAGTACAGGAAGACTGAGTCTTCCTACTGTCTATGTTTTGAGCGTTTCCTGTGTCACCAGTTTTACATTCTGATGCACCTCTGTAGGTTTCCTGTATCCCTTGGACCTTCCCATTGACGATGAAACACAGAAATTGCACCGAAATTAAATATAAGAGACACAATGCCGACTTAAGTACAAGAAAAATGTGTTCGTACGGTCAATGTTTTGAGCGTTTCCTGCGTCACCAGTTTTACATTCCGATGCACCTCTGCCGGTTTAATATATCCCTTGGACTTTCCCATTGTCGATCAAACACAGAAATCGCATCGGAATGAAATATAAGAGACACAATGAAGACTTAAGTACAGGAAGACTGAGTCTTCCTACTGTCTATGTTTTGAGCGTTTCCTGTGTCACCAGTTTTACATTCCGATGCACCTCTGCAGGTTCACTGTATCCCTTGGACCTTCCCATTGACGATGAAACACAGAAATTGCATCGGAATTAAATATAAGAGACACAATGCCGACTTAAGTAGAGGAAAACTAAGTCTTCCTACTGTCTATGTTTTGAGCGTTTCCTGTGTCATCAGTTTTACTTTCCGATGCTCCTCTGTAGGTTTACTATATCCGTCGGACCTTCCCATTCACGATGAAACACAGAAATCTCATCGGAAATAAATATAAGAGACACAATGCCGACTGAAGTACAGGAACACTGAGTCTTCCTACTGTCTATGATTTGAGCGTTTCCTGTGTCACCAGTTTTACATTCCGATGCACGTCTGAAGGTTTACTGTATCCCTTGCACATTCCCATTGACGATGAAAAACAGAAATTGCATCGGAATTAAATATAAGAGACACAATGCCGACTTAAGTACAGGAATACTGAGTGTTCCTACTGTCTATGTTTGAGCGTTTCCTGTGTCACCAGTTTTACATTCTGATGCACCTCTGTAAACTTCCGGTACCCCTTGGACCTTCCCATTGACGATGAAACACAGATATTGCATCGAAATTAAATATAAGAGACACAATGCCGACTTAAGTACAAGAAAACAGTCTTCGTACGGTCAATGTTTTGAGCGTTTCCTGTGTCACCAGTTTTACATTCCGATGCACCTCTGCCGGTTTACTGTATCCCTTGGACCTTCACAGTGACGATGAAACACAGAAATTGCATCGGAATTGAATATAAGAGGCACAATGAAGACGTAAGTACAGGAAGACTGAGTCTTCCTACTGTCTATGTTTTGAGCGTTTCCTGTGTCACCAGTTTTACATTCCGATGCACCTCTGCAGGTTTACTATATCCCTTGGACCTTCCCATTCACAATGAAACACAGATATTTCATCGGAATTGAATATAAGAGGCACAATGCCGACTTAAGTACAGGAAGACTAAGTCTTCCTACTGTCTATGATTTGAGCGTTTCCTGTGTCACTAATTTTACATTCCGATGCACCTCTGCAGGTTTACTGTATCCCTTGGACCTTCCCATTCCCGGTGAAACACAGAAATTGCATCGGAATTAAATATAAGAGACACAATGCCGACTGAAGTACAGGAAGACTGAGTCTTCCTACTGTCTATGTTTTGAGCGTTTCCTGTGTCACCAGTTTTACATTCCGATGCACCTCTGCAGGTTCACTGTATCCCTTGGACCTTCCCATTGACGATGAAACACAGAAATTGCATCGGAATTAAATATAAGAGACACAATGCCGACTTAAGTAGAGGAAAACTAAGTCTTCCTACTGTCTATGTTTTGAGCGTTTCCTGTGTCATCAGTTTTACTTTCCGATGCACCTCTGTAGGTTTACTATATCCGTCGGACCTTCCCATTCACGATGAAACACAGAAATCTCATCGGAAATAAATATAAGAGACACAATGCCGACTGAAGTACAGGAACACTGAGTCTTCCTACTGTCTATGATTTGAGCGTTTCCTGTGTCACCAGTTTTACATTCCGATGCACGTCTGAAGGTTTACTGTATCCCCTGGACATTCCCATTGACGATGAAAAACAGAAATTGCATCGGAATTAAATATAAGAGACACAATGCCGACTTAAGTACAGGAATACTGAGTGTTCCTACTGTCTATGTTTGAGCGTTTCCTGTGTCACCAGTTTTACATTCTGATGCACTTCTGTAAACTTCCGGTACCCCTTGGACCTTCCCATTGACGATGAAACACAGAAATTGCATCGAAATTAAATATAAGAGACACAATGCCGACTTAAGTACAAGAAAACAGTCTTCGTACGGTCAATGATTTGAGCGTTTCCTGTGTCACCAGTTTTACATTCCGATGCACCTCTGCCGGTTTACTGTATCCCTTGGACCTTCACAGTGACGATGAAACACAGAAATTGCATCGGAATTGAATATAAGAGGCACAATGCCGACTTAAGTACAGGAAGACTAAGTCTTCCTACTGTCTATGTTTTGAGCGTGTCCTGTGTCATCAGTTTTACTTTCCGATGCGCCTCTGCAGGTTTACTATATCCCTTGGACCTTCCCATTCACAATGAAACACAGAAATTTCATCGGAAATAAATATAAGAGACACAATGCCGACTTAAGTACACGAAGACTGAGTCTTCCTACTGTCTATGTTTTGAGCGTTTCCTGTGTCACCAGTTTTACATTCCGATGCACGTCTGCAGGGTTACTATATCCCTTGGACCTTCCCATTGACGATGAAACACAGAAATTGCATCGGAATTAAATATAAGAGACACAATGCCGACTTAAGTACAGGAAGACTGAGTCTTCCTACTGTCTAGGTTTGAGCGTCTCCTGTGTCACTAGTTTTACGTTCCGATGCACCTCTCCTGGTTTACTATTTCCCTTGGACCTTCCCATTGACGATGAAACACAGAAATTGCATCGGAATTAAATATAAGAGACACAATGCCGTCTTAAGTACAGGAAGACTGAGTCTTCCTACTGTCTATGTTTTGAGCGTTTCCTGTGTCACCAGTTTTACATTCTGATGCACCTCTGTAGGTTTCCTGTATCCCTTGGACCTTCCCATTGACGATGAAACACAGAAATTGCACCGAAATTAAATATAAGAGACACAATGCCGACTTAAGTACAAGAAAAATGTGTTCGTACGGTCAATGTTTTGAGCGTTTCCTGCGTCACCAGTTTTACATTCCGATGCACCTCTGCCGGTTTAATATATCCCTTGGACTTTCCCATTGTTGATCAAACACAGAAATCGCATCGGAATGAAATATAAGAGACACAATGAAGACTTAGGTACAGGAAGACTGAGTCTTCCTACTGTCTATGTTTTGAGCGTTTCCTGTGTCATCAGTTTTACATTCCGATGCACCTCTGCAGGTTTACTGTATCCCTTGTACCTTCCCATTGACGATGAAAAACAGAAATTGCATCGGAGTTAAATTTAGCAGACACAATGCCGACTTAAGTCAGGAAGACTGAGTCTTCCTACTGTCTATGTTTTGAGCGTTTCCTGTGTCGCCAGTTTTACATACCGATGCACCAGTGCAGGTTTACTGTATCCATTCGATCTTCACAGTGACGATGAAACACAGAAATTGCATCGGAATTAAAGATAAGAGACACAATGCCGACTTAAGTACAGGAAGACTGAGTCTTCCTACTGTCTATAATTTGAGCGTTTCCTGTGTCACCAGTTTTACAATCCGATGCACATCTACAGGTTTACTGTATTCCTTGGACCTTCCCATTGACGATGAAACACAGAAATTGCATCGGAATTAAATATAAGAGACACAACGCCGACTTAAGTACAAGAAAACTGAGTCTTCTTACGGTCTATGTTTTGAGCGTTTCCTGTGTCACCAGTTTTACATTCCGAAGCACCTCTACAGGTTTACTGTATCACGTGGACCTTCCCATTGGCGATGAAACACACAAATTGCATCGAAATTAAATATAAGAGACACAATGCCGACTTAAGTACAGGAAGACTAAGTCTTCCTACTGTCTACGTTATGTGCGTTTCCTGTGTCTCCAGTTTTACATTCCGATGCACCTCTGCAGGTTTACTGTATCCCTTGGACCTTCCCACTGACGATGAAACACAGTAATTGCATCGGAATTAAATATAAGAGACACAATGCCGACATAAGTACAGGAAGACTGAGTCTTCCTACTGTCTATGTTTTGAGCGTTTCCTGTGTCACTAGTTTTACATTCCGATGCACCTCTGCAGGTTTACTGTATCCCTTGGACCTTCCCATTCCCGATGAAACACAGAAATTGCATCGGAATTAAATATAAGAGACACAATGCCGACTTAAGTACACGAAGACTAAGTCTTACTACTGTATATGTTTTGAGCGTTTCCTGTGTCATCAGTTTTACTTTCCGATGCACTTCTGCAGGTTTACTATATCCGTTGGATCTTCCCATTCACGATGAAACACAGAAATTTCATCGGAAATAAATATAAGAGACACAATGCCGACTGAAGTATAGGAAGACTGAGTCTTCCTACTGTCTATGATTTGTGCGTTTCCTGTGTCACCAGTTTTACATTCCGATGCACGTCTGATGGTTTACTGTATCCCTTGGACATTCCCATTGACGATGAAACACAGAAATTGCATCGGAATTAAATATAAGAGACACAATGCCGACTTAAGTACAGGAAGACTGAGTCTTCCTACTGTCTATGTTTTGAGCGTTTCCTGAACACTAGTTTTACATTCCGATGCACCTCTGCAGGTTTACTGTGCCCCTTGGACCTTCCCATAGACGATGAAAAACAGACATTGCATCGGAATTAAATATAAGAGACACAATGCCGACTTAAGTACAAGAAAAATGTCTTCGTACGGTCAATGTTTTGAGCGTTTCCTGTGTCACCAGTTTTACATTCCGATGCACCTCTGCCGGTTTACTGTATCCCTTGGACCTTCCCATTGTCGATCAAACACAGAAATCGCATCGGAATTAAAAGTAAGAGACACAATGACGACTTAAGTACAGGAAGACTGAGTCTTCCTACTGTCTATGTTTTGAGCGTTCCCTGTGTCACCAGTTTTACATTCTGATGCACCTCTGCAGGTTCACTGTATCCCTTGGACCTTCCCATTGACGATGAAACACAGAAATTGCATCGGAATTAAATATAAGAGACACAATGCTGACTTAAGCACAGGAAGACTGAAACTTCCTACTGTCTATGCTTTGAGCGTTTCCTGTGTCACCAGTTTTACATTCCGATGCACCTGTACAGGTTTACTGAATCCATTGGATCTTCCCATTGACGATGAAACACAGATATTGCATCGGAATTAAAAATAAGAGACACAATGCCGACTGAAGTACAGGAAGACTGAGTCTTCCTACTGTCTATGTTTTGAGCGTTTCCTGTGTCACCAGTTTTACATTCCGATGCACTTCTGCAGGTTCACTGTATCCCTTGGACCTTCCCATTGACGAAAAAACACAGAAATTTCATCGGAATGAAATATAAGAGACACAATGCCGACTTAAGTACAGGAAAACTAAGTCTTCCTACTGTCTATGTTTTGAGCGTTTCCTGTGTCATCAGTTTTACTTTCCGATGCACCTCTGTAGGTTTACTATATCCGTCGGACCTTCCCATTCACGATGAAACACACAAAACTCATAGGAAATAAATATAAGATACACAATGCCGACTGAAGTACAGGAACACTGAGTCTTCCTACTGTCTATGATTTGAGCGTTTCCTGTGTCACCAGTTTTACATTCCGATGCACGTCTGAAGGTTTACTGTATCCCTTGGACATTCCCATTGACGATGAAAAACAGAAATTGCATCGGAATTAAAAATAAGAGACACAATGCCGACTTAAGTACAGGAATACTGAGTCTTCCTACTGTCTATGTTTGAGCGTTTCCTGTGTCACCAGTTTTACATTCTGATGCACCTCTGTAGGTTTCATGTATCCCTTGGACCTTCCCATTGACGATGAAACACAGAAATTGCATCGAAATTAAATATAAGAGACACAATGCCGAATTAAGTACAAGAAAACAGTCTTCGTACGGTCAATGCTTTGAGCGTTTCCTGTGTCACCAGTTTTACATTCCGATGCACCTCTGCCGGTTTACTGTATCCCTTGGACCTTCCCATTGTCGATCAAACACAGAAATCGCTTCGGAATTAAATATAAGAGACACAATGCCTACTTAAGTAAAGGAAGACTGAGTGTTCCCACTGTCTATGTTTTGAGCGTTTCCTGTGTCACCAGTTTTACATTCTGATGCACCTCTGCAGGTTTACTGTATCCATTTGACCTTCCCATTGACGATGAAACACAGAAATTGCATCGGAATTAAATATAAGAGACACAATGCGCGACATAAGTACAGGAAGACTGAGTCTTCCTACTGTCTATGCTTTGAGCGTTTCCTGTGTCACCAGGTTTACATTCTGATGCACCTCTGCAGCTTTACGGTATCCCTTGGACCTTCCCATTGACGATGAAACACAGAAATTGCATCGGAATTAAATATAAGAGACACAATGCCGACTTAAGTACAGCAAGACTGACCTTCCTACTGTCTATAATTTGAGCGTTTCCTGTGTCACCAGTTTTACAATCCGATGCACATCTACAGGTTTACTGTATTCCTTGGACGTTCCCATTGACGATGAAACAAAGAAATTTCATCGGAATTAAATATAAGAGACACAACGCCGACTTAAGTACAAGAAAACTGAGTCTTCTTACGGTCTATGTTTTGAGCGTTTCCTGTGTCACTAGTTTTACATTCCGATGCACCTCTCCAGGTTTACTATATCCGTTGGTCCTTCCCATTGACGATGAAACACAGAAATTGCATCGGTATTAAATATAAGAGACACAATGCCGACTTAAGTACAGGAAGACTGAGTCTTCCTACTGTCTATGTTTTGAGCGTTTCCTGTGTCACCAGTTTTACATTCTGATGCACCTCTGTAGGTTTCCTGTATCCCTTGGACCTTCCCATTGTCGATGAAACACAGAAATTGCATCGGAATTAAATATAAGAGACACAATGCCGACTTAAGTACAGGAAGACTGAGTCTTCCTACTGTCTAGGTTTTGAGCGTTTCCTGTGTCACTAGTTTTACATTCCGATGCACCTCTCCAGGTTTGCTATATCCCTTGGACCTTCCCATTGACGATGAAACACAGAAATTGCATCGGAATTAAATATAAGAGACACAATGCCGACTTAAGTACAGGAAGACTGAGTCTTCCTACTGTCTATGTTTTGAGCGTTTCCTGTGTCATCAGTTTTACATTCCGATGCACCTCTGCACGTTTACTGTATCCCTTGGTCCTTCCCTTTGACGATGAAAAACAGAAATTGCATCGGAATTAAATATAGCAGACACAATGCCGACTTAAGTACAGGAAGACTGAGTCTTCCTACTGTCTATGTTTTGAGCGTTTCCTGTGTCACCAGTTTTACATTCCGATGCACCAGTGCAGGTTTACTGTATCCATTCGATCTTCACAGTGACGATGAAACACAGAAATTGCATCGGAATTAAAGATAAGAGACACAATGCCGACTTAAGTACAGCAAGACTGACCTTCCTACTGTCTATAATTTGAGCGTTTCCTGTGTCACCAGTTTTACAATCCGATGCACATCTACAGGTTTACTGTATTCCTTGGACCTTCCCATTGACGATGAAACAAAGAAATTTCATCGGAATTAAATATAAGAGACACAACGCTGACTTAAGTACAAGAAAACTGAGTCTTCTTACGGTCTATGTTTTGAGCGTTTCCTGTGTCACCAGTTTTACATTCCGATGCACCTCTGCAGGTTTACTGTATCCCTTTGACCTTCCCATTGACGATGAAACACACAAATTGCATCGAAATTAAATATAAGAGACACAATGCCGACTTAAGTACAGGAAGACTAAGTCTTCCTACTGTCTATGTTTTGTGCGTTTCCTGTGTCCCCAGTTTTACATTCCCATGCATCTCTGCAGGATTACTGTATCCCTTGGACCTTCCCATTGACGATGAAACACAGTAATTGCATCGGAATTAATTATAAGAGACACAATGCCGACTTAAGTACAGAAAGACTGAGTCTTCCTACTGTCTATGCTTTGAGCGCTTCCTGTGTCACCAGTTTTACATTCCGATGCACCTCTGCAGGTTTCCTGTATCCCATGGACCTTCCCATTGACGATGAAACACAGAAATTGCATCGGAATTAAATATAAGAGACACAATGCCGACTTAAGTACAGGAAGACTAAGTCTTCCTACTGTCTATGTTTTCAGCGTTTCCTGTGTCATCAGTTTTACTTTCCGATGCACATCTGTAGGTTTACTATATCCGTTGGACCTTCCCATTGACGATGAAACACAGAAATTGCATCGGAATTAAATATAGGAGACACAATGCCGACTTAAGTACAGGAAGACTGAGTCTTCCTACTGTCTATGTTTTGAGCGTTTCCTGTGTCACTAGTTTTACATTCCGATGCACCTCTGCAGGTTTACTGGATCCCTTGGACCTTCCCATTGACGATGAAAAACAGAAATTGCATCGGAATTAAATATAAGTGACACAATGCCGACTGAAGTACAGGAAGACTGAGTCTTCCTACTGTCTATGATTTGAGCGTTTCCTGTGTCACCAGTTTTACATTCCGATGCACGTCTGAAGGTTTACTGTATCCCTTGGACATTCCCATTGACGATGAAACACAGAAATTGCATCGGAATTAAATATAGGAGACACAATGCCGACTTAAGTACAGGAAGACTGAGTCTTCCTACTGTCTAGGTTTTGAGCGTTTCCTGTGTCACCAGTTTTACATTCTGATGCACCTCTGTAGGTTTCCTGTATCCCTTGGACCTTCCCATTGACGATCAAACACAGAAATTGCATCGAAATTAAATATAGGAGACACAATGCCGACTTAAGTATAAGAAAACAGTCTTCGTACGGTCAATGTTTTGAGCGTTTCCTGTGTCACCAGTTTTACATTCCGATGCACGTCTGTAGGTTTACTATATCCGTCGGACCTTCCCATTGTCGATCAAACACA
The DNA here is from genome assembly GCF_023898315.1 of Schistocerca nitens. Lineage (NCBI taxonomy): Eukaryota > Metazoa > Arthropoda > Insecta > Orthoptera > Acrididae > Schistocerca > Schistocerca nitens. Next base: position 6,907,881 of record NW_026045897.1, read on the forward strand.
GAAATCGCTTCGGAATTAAATATAAGAGACACAATGCCTACTTAAGTAAAGGAAGACTGAGTGTTCCTACTGTCTATGTCTTGAGCGTTTCCTGTGTCACCAGTTTTACATTCTGATGCACCTCTGCAGGTTTACTGTATCCATTTGACCTTCCCATTGACGATGAAACACAGAAATTGCATCGGAATTAAATATAAGAGACACAATGACGACTTAAGTACAGGAAGACTGAGTCTTCCTACTGTCTATGTTTTGAGCGTTTCCTGTGTCACCAGTTTTACATTCTGATGCACCTCTGTAGGTTTCCTGTATCCCTTGGACCTTCCCATTGTCGATGAAACACAGAAATTGCATCGGAATTAAATATAAGAGACACAATGCCGACTTAAGTACAGGAAGACTGAGTCTTCCTACTGTCTAGGTATTGAGCGTTTCCTGTGTCACTAGTTTTACATTCCGATGCACCTCTCCAGGTTTGCTATATCCCTTGGACCTTCCCATTGACGATGAAACACAGAAATTGCATCGGAATTAAATATAAGAGACACAATGCCGACTTAAGTACAGGAAGACTAAGTCTTCCTACTGTCTATGTTTTGAGCGTGTCCTGTGTCATCAGTTTTACTTTCTGATGCGCCTCTGCAGGTTTACTATATCCCTTGGACCTTCCCATTCACAATGAAACACAGAAATTTCATCGGAAATAAATATAAGAGACACAATGACGACTTAAGTACAGTAAGACTGAGTCTTCCTACTATCTATGTTTTGAGCGTTTCCTGTGTCACCAGTTTTACATTCCGATGCACCTCTACAGGTTTACTGTATCCCTTGGACCTTCCCATTGACGATGAAACACAGAAATTGCATCGGAATTAAATATAAGAGACACAATGCCGACTTAAGTACAGGAAGACTGAGTCTTCCTACTGTCTAGGTTTTGAGCGTTTCCTGTGTCACTAGTTTTACATTCCGATGCACCTCTCCAGGTTTACTATATCCGTTGGACCTTCCCACTGACGATGAAACACAGAAATTGCTTCGGTATTAAATATAAGAGACACAATGCCGACTTAAGTACAGGAAGACTGAGTCTTCCTACTGTCTATGTTTTGAGCGTTTCCTGTGTCACCAGTTTTACATTCTGATGCACCTCTGTAGGTTTCCTGTATCCCTTGGACCTTCCCATTGTCGATGAAACACAGAAATTGCATCGGAATTAAATATAAGAGACACAATGTCGACTTAAGTACAGGAAGACTGAGTCTTCCTACTGTGTAGGTTTTGAGCGTTTCCTGTGTCACTAGTTTTACATTCCGATGCACCTCTCCAGGTTTGCTATATCCCTTGGACCTTCCCATTGACGATGAAACACAGAAATTGCATCGGAATTAAATATAAGAGAGACAATGCCGACTTAAGTACAGGAAGACTGAGTCTTCCTACTGTCTATGTTTTGAGCGTTTCCTGTGTCATCAGTTTTACATTCCGATGCACCTCTGCCCGTTTACTGTATCCCTTCGACCTTCCCATTGACGATGAAAAACAGAAATTGCATCGGAATTAAATATAGCAGACACAATGCCGACTTAAGTACAGGAAGACTGAGTCTTCCTACTGTCTATGTTTTGAGCGTTTCCTGTGTCACCAGTTTTACATTCCGATGCACCAGTGCAGGTTTACTGTATCCACTCGATCTTCACAGTGACGATGAAACACAGAAATTGCATCGGAATTAAAGATAAGAGACACAATGCCGACTTAAGTACAGCAAGACTGACCTTCCTACTGTCTATAATTTGAGCGTTTCCTGTGTCACCAGTTTTACAATCCGATGCACATCTACAGGTTTACTGTATTCCTTGGACCTTCCCATTGACGATGAAACAAAGAAATTTCATCGGAATTAAATATAAGAGACACAACGCCGACTTAAGTACAAGAAAACTGAGTCTTCTTACGGTCTATGTTTTGAGCGTTTCCTGTGTCACCAGTTTTACATTCCGATGCACCTCTGCAGGTTTACTGTATCACGTGGACCTTCCCTTTGGCGATGAAACACACAAATTGCATCGAAATTAAATATAAGAGACACAATGCCGACTTAAGTACAGGAAGACTAAGTCTTCCTACTGTCTATGTTTTTTGCGTTTCCTGTGTCACCAGTTTTACATTCCCATGCATCTCTGCAGGATTACTGTATCCCTTGGACCTTCCCATTGACGATGAAACACAGTAATTGCATCGGAATTAAATATAAGAGACACAATGCCGACTTAAGTACAGGAAGACTGAGTCTTGCTACTTTCTATGTTTTGAGCGCTTCCTGTGTCACCAGTTTTACATTCCGATGCACCTCTGCAGGTTTACTGTATCCCATGGACTTTCCCATTGACGATGAAACACGGAAATTGCATCGGAATTAAATATAAGAGACACAATGCCGACTTAAGTACAGGAAGACTAAGTCTTCCTACTGTCTATGTTTTCAGCGTTTCCTGTGTCATCAGTTTTACTTTCCGATGCACATCTGTAGGTTTAATATATCCGTTGGACCTTCCCATTCACGATGAAACACAGAAATCTCATCGGAAATAAATATAAGAGACACAATGCCGACTGAAGTACAGGAAGACTGAGTCTTCCTACTGTCTATGATTTGAGCGTTTCCTGTGTCACCAGTTTTACATTCCGATGCACGTCTGAAGGTTTACTGTATCCCTTGGACATTCCCATTGACGATGAAACACAGAAATTGCATCGGAATTAAATATAGGAGACACAATGCCGACTTAAGTACAGGAAGACTGAGTCTTCCTACTGTCTATGTTTTGAGCGTTTCCTGTGTCACTAGTTTTACATTCCGATGCACCTCTGCAGGTTTACTGTATCCCTTGGACCTTCCCATTGACGATGAAAAACAGAAATTGCATCGGAATTAAATATAAGTGACACAATGCCGACTGAAGTACAGGAAGACTGAGTCTTCCTACTGTCTATGATTTGAGCGTTTCCTGTGTCACCAGTTTTACATTCCGATGCACGTCTGAAGGTTTACTGTAACCCTTGGACATTCCCATTGACGATGAAACACAGAAATTGCATCGGAATTAAATATAGGAGACACAATGCCGACTTAAGTACAGGAAGTCTGTCTTCCTACTGTCTACGTTTTGAGCGTTTCCTGTGTCACCAGTTTTACATTCTGATGCACCTCTGTAGGTTTCCTGTATCCCTTGGACCTTCCCATTGACGATGAAAAACAGAAATTGCATCGGAATTAAATATAAGTGACACAATGCCGACTGAAGTACAGGAAGACTGAGTCTTCCTACTGTCTATGATTTGAGCGTTTCCTGTGTCACCAGTTTTACATTCCGATGCACGTCTGAAGGTTTACTGTATCCCTTGGACCTTCCCATTGACGATGAAACACAGAAATTGCATCGGAATTAAATATAGGAGACACAACGCCGACTTAAGTACAGGAAGACTGAGTCTTCCTACTGTCTATGTTTTGAGCGTTTCCTGTGTCACCAGTTTTACATTCTGATGCACCTCTGTAGGTTTCCTGTATCCCTTGGACCTTCCCATTGACGATGAAACACAGAAATTGCATCGAAATTAAATATAGGAGACACAATGCCGACTTAAGTACAAGAAAACAGTCTTCGTACGGTCAATGTTTTGAGCGTTTCCTGTGTCACCAGATTTACATTCCGATGCACGTCTGCAGGTTTACTGTATCCCTTGGACCTTCCCATTGTCGATCAAACACAGAAATCGCTTCGGAATTAAATATAAGAGACACAATGCCTACTTAAGTAAAGGAAGACTGAGTGTTCCTACTGTCTATGTTTTGAGCGTTTCCTGTGTCACCAGTTTTACATTCTGATGCACCTCTGCAGGTTTACTGTATCCATTTGACCTTCCCATTGACGATGAAACACAGAAATTGCATCGGAATTAAATATAAGAGACACAATGCCGTCTTAAGTACAGGAAGACTGAGTCTTCCTACTGTCTATGTTTTGAGCGTTTCCTGTGTCACCAGTTTTACATTCTGATGCACCTATGCAGGTTTACTGTATCCCTTGGACCTTCCCATTGACGATGAAAAACAGAAATTGCATCGGAATTAAATATAAGTGACACAATGCCGACTGAAGTACAGGAAGACTGAGTCTTCCTACTGTCTATGATTTGAGCGTTTCCTGTGTCACCAGTTTTACATTCCGATGCACGTCTGAAGGTTTACTGTATCCCTTGGACATTCCCATTGACGATGAAACACAGAAATTGCATCGGAATTAAATATAGGAGACACAACGCCGACTTAAGTACAGGAAGACTGAGTCTTCCTACTGTCTATGTTTTGAGCGTTTCCTGTGTCACCAGTTTTACATTCTGATGCACCTCTGTAGGTTTCCTGTATCCCTTGGACCTTCCCATTGACGATGAAACACAGAAATTGCATCGGAATTAAAGATAAGAGACACAATGCCGACTTAAGTACACGAAGACTAAGTCTTCCTACTGTCTATGTTTTGAGCGTTTCCTGTGTCATCAGTTTTACTTTCCGATGCACCTCTGCAGGTTTACTATATCCGTTGGATCTTCCCATTCACGATGAAACACAGAAATTTCATCGGAAATAAATATAAGAGACACAATGCCGACTGAAGTATAGGAAGACTGAGTCTTTCTACTGTCTATGATTTGAGCGTTTCCTGTGTCACCAGTTTTACATTCCGATGCACGTCTGATGGTTTACTGTATCCCTTGGACATTCCCATTGACGATGAAACACAGAAATTGCATCGGAATTAAATATAAGAGACACAATGCCGACTTAAGTCAAAAGAAAAATGTCTTCGTACGGTCAATGTTTTGAGCGTTTCCTGTGTCACCAGTTTTACATTCCGATGCACCTCTGCCGGTTTACTGTATCCCTTGGACCTTCCCATTGTCGATCAAACACAGAAATCGCATCGGAATTAAAAATAAGAGACACAATGACGACTTAAGTACAGGAAGACTGAGTCTTCCTACTGCCTATGTTTTGAGCGTTCCCTGTGTCACCAGTTTTACATTCTGATGCACCTATGCAGGTTTACTGTATCCATTGTACCTTCCCATTGACGATGAAACACAGAAATTGCATCGGAATAAATATAAGAGACACAATGCCGACTTAAGTACAGGATGACTGAGTCTTCCTACTGTCTATGTTTTGAGCGCTTCCTGTGTCACCAGTTTTACATTCTGATGCACCTCTGCAGGTTCACTGTATCCCTTCGACCTTCCCATTGACGATGAAAAACAGAAATTGCATCGGAATTAAATATAGCAGACACAATGCCGACTTAAGTACAGGAAGACTGAGTCTTCCTACTGTCTATGTTTTGAGCGTTTCCTGTGTCACCAGTTTTACATTCCGATGCACCAGTGCAGGTTTACTGTATCCACTCGATCTTCACAGTGACGATGAAACACAGAAATTGCATCGGAATTAAAGATAAGAGACACAATGCCGACTTAAGTACAGCAAGACTGACCTTCCTACTGTCTATAATTTGAGCGTTTCCTGTGTCACCAGTTTTACAATCCGATGCACATCTACAGGTTTACTGTATTCCTTGGACCTTCCCATTGACGATGAAACAAAGAAATTTCATCGGAATTAAATATAAGAGACACAATGCCGACTTAAGTACAGGAAGACTAAGTCTTCCTACTGTCTATGTTTTTTGCGTTTCCTGTGTCACCAGTTTTACATTCCCATGCATCTCTGCAGGATTACTGTATCCCTTGGACCTTCCCATTGACGATGAAACACAGTAATTGCATCGGAATTAAATATAAGAGACACAATGCCGACTTAAGTACAGGAAGACTGAGTCTTCCTACTTTCTATGTTTTGAGCGCTTCCTGTGTCACCAGTTTTACATTCCGATGCACCTCTGCAGGTTTACTGTATCCCATGGACCTTCCCATTGACGATGAAACACGGAAATTGCATCGGAATTAAATATAAGAGACACAATGCCGACTTAAGTACAGGAAGACTAAGTCTTCCTACTGTCTATGTTTTCAGCGTTTCCTGTGTCATCAGTTTTACTTTCCGATGCACATCTGTAGGTTTACTATATCCGTTGGACCTTCCCATTCACGATGAAACACAGAAATCTCATCGGAAATAAATATAAGAGACACAATGCCGACTGAAGTACAGGAAGACTGAGTCTTCCTACTGTCTATGATTTGAGCGTTTCCTGTGTCACCAGTTTTACATTCCGATGCACGTCTGAAGGTTTACTGTATCCCTTGGACATTCCCATTGACGATGAAACACAGAAATTGCATCGAAATTAAATATAGGAGACACAATGCCGACTTAAGTACAAGAAAACAGTCTTCGTACGGTCAATGTTTTGAGCGTTTCCTGTGTCACCAGATTTACATTCCGATGCACGTCTGCAGGTTTACTGTATCCCTTGGACCTTCCCATTGTCGATCAAACACAGAAATCGCTTCGGAATTAAATATAAGAGACACAATGCCTACTTAAGTAAAGGAAGACTGAGTGTTCCTACTGTCTATGTTTTGAGCGTTTCCTGTGTCACCAGTTTTACATTCTGATGCACCTCTGCAGGTTTACTGTATCCATTTGACCTTCCCATTGACGATGAAACACAGAAATTGCATCGGAATTAAATATAAGAGACACAATGCCGTCTTAAGTACAGGAAGACTGAGTCTTCCTACTGTCTATGTTTTGAGCGTTTCCTGTGTCACCAGTTTTACATTCTGATGCACCTATGCAGGTTTACTGTATCCCTTGGACCTTCCCATTGACGATGAAAAACAGAAATTGCATCGGAATTAAATATAAGTGACACAATGCCGACTGAAGTACAGGAAGACTGAGTCTTCCTACTGTCTATGATTTGAGCGTTTCCTGTGTCACCAGTTTTACATTCCGATGCACGTCTGAAGGTTTACTGTATCCCTTGGACATTCCCATTGACGATGAAACACAGAAATTGCATCGGAATTAAAGATAAGAGACACAATACCGACTTAAGTACACGAAGACTAAGTCTTCCTACTGTCTATGTTTTGAGCGTTTCCTGTGTCATCAGTTTTACTTTCCGATGCACCTCTGCAGGTTTACTATATCCGTTGGATCTTCCCATTTACGATGAAACACAGAAATTTCATCGGAAATAAATATAAGAGACACAATGCCGACTGAAGTATAGGAAGACTGCGTCTTCCTACTGTCTATGATTTGAGCGTTTCCTGTGTCACCAGTTTTACATTCCGATGCACGTCTGATGGTTTACTGTATCCCTTGGACATTCCCATTGACGATGAAACACAGAAATTGCATCGGAATTAAATATAAGAGACACAATGCCGACTTAAGTCAAAAGAAAAATGTCTTCGTACGGTCAATGTTTTGAGCGTTTCCTGTGTCACCAGTTTTACATTCCGATGCACCTCTGCCGGTTTACTGTATCCCTTGGACCTTCCCATTGTCGATCAAACATAGAAATCGCATCGGAATTAAAAATAAGAGACACAATGACGACTTAAGTACAGGAAGACTGAGTCTTCCTACTGCCTATGTTTTGAGCGTTCCCTGTGTCACCAGTTTTACATTCTGATGCACCTATGCAGGTTTACTGTATCCATTGTACCTTCCCATTGACGATGAAACACAGAAATTGCATCGGAATAAATATAAGAGACACAATGCCGACTTAAGTACAGGATGACTGAGTCTTCCTACTGTCTATGTTTTGAGCGCTTCCTGTGTCACCAGTTTTACATTCTGATGCACCTCTGCAGGTTCACTGTATCCCTTGGACCTTCCCATTGACGATGAAACACAGAAATTGCATCGGAATTAAATATAAGAGACACAATGCTGACTTAAGCACAGGAAGACTGAGACTTCCTACTTTCTATGTTTTGAGCGTTTCCTGTGTCACCAGTTTTACATTGCGATGCACCTGTACAGGTTTACTGTATCCATTGGATCTTCCCATTGACGATGAAACACAGAAATTGCATCGGAATTAAATATAAGATACACAATGCGGACTTAAGTACAGGAAAACTAAGTCTTCCTACTGTCTATGTTTTGAGCGTTTCCTGTGTCATCAGTTTTACTTTCCGATGCACCTCTGTAGGTTTACTATATCCGTCGGACCTTCCCATTGTCGATCAAACACAGAAATCGCTTCGGAATTAAATATAAGAGACACAATGCCTACTTAAGTAAAGGAAGACTGAGTGTTCCTACTGTCTATGTTTTGAGCGTTTCCTGTGTCACAAGTTTTACATTCTGATGCACCTCTGCAGGTTTACTGTATCCATTTGCCTTCCCATTGACGATGAAACACAGAAATTGCATCGGAATTAAATATAAGAGACACAATGCGCGACTTAAGTACAGGAAGACCGAGTCTTCCTACTGTCTATGCTTTGAGCGTTTCCTGTGTCACCAGGTTTACATTCTGATGCACCTCTGCAGCTTTACGGTATCCCTTGGACCTTCCCATTGACGATGAAACACAGAAATTGCATCGGAATTAAATATAAGAGACACAATGACGCGTTAAGTACAGGAAGACTGAGTCTTCCTACTGTCTACAATTTGAACGTTTCCTGTGTCACCAGTTTTACATTCCGATGCACCTCTACAGGTTGACTGTATCCCTTGGACCTTCACAGTGACGATGAAACACAGAAATTGTATCGGAATTAAATATAAGAGACACAATGCCGACTTAAGTACAGGAAGACTAAGTCTTCCTACTGTCTATGTTTTGAGCGTGTCCTGTGTCATCAGTTTTACTTTCCGATGCGCCTCTGCAGGTTTACTATATCCCTTGGACCTTCCCATTCACAATGAAACACAGAAATTTCATCGGAAATAAATATAAGAGACACAATGACGACTTAAGTACTGGAAGACTGAGTCTTCCTACTGTCTATGTTTTGAGCGTTTCCTGTGTCACCAGTTTTACATTCCGATGCACCTCTACAGGTTTACTGTATCCCTTGGACCTTCCCATTGACGATGAAACACAGAAATTGCATCGGAATTAAATATAAGAGACACAATGCCGACTTAAGTACAGGAAGACTGAGTCTTCCTACTGTCTAGGTTTTGAGCGTTTCCTGTGTCACTAGTTTTACATTCCGATGCACCTCTCCAGGTTTACTATATCCCTTGGACCTTCCCATTGACGATGAAACACAGAAATTGCATCGAAATTAAATATAAGAGACACAATGCCGACTTAAGTACAGGAAGACTGAGTCTTCCTACTGTCTATGTTTTGAGCGTTTCCTGTGTCACTAGTTTTACATTCCGAGGCACCTCTGCAGGTTTACTGTATCCCTTGGACCTTCCCATTGACGATGAAAAACAGAAATTGCATCGGAATTAAATATAAGAGACACAATGCCGACTGAAGTACAGGAAGACTGAGTCTTCCTACTGTCTATGATTTGAGCGTTTCCTGTGTCACCAGTTTTACATTCTGATGCACCTCTGTAGGTTTCCTGTATCCCTTGGACCTTCCCATTGACGATGAAACACAGAAATTGCATCGAAATTAAATATAAGAGACACAATGGCGACTTAAGTACAAGAAAACAGTCTTCGTACAGTCAATGTTTTGAGCGTTTCCTGTGTCACCAGTTTTACATTCTGATGCACCTCTGTAGGTTTCCTGTATCCCTTGGACCTTCCCATTGACGATGAAACACAGAAATTGCATCGAAATTAAATATAGGAGACACAATGCCGACTTAAGTACAAGAAAACAGTCTTCGTACGGTCAATGTTTTGAGCGTTTCCTGTGTCACCAGTTTTACATTCCGATGCACGTCTGCAGGTTTACTGTATCCCTTGGACCTTCCCATTGTCGATCAAACACAGAAATCGCTTCGGAATTAAATATAAGAGACACAATGCCTACTTAAGTAAAGGAAGACTGAGTGTTCCTACTGTCTATGTTTTGAGCGTTTCCTGTGTGACCAGTTTTACATTCTGATGCACCTCTGCAGGTTTACTGTATCCATTTGACCTTCCCATTGACGATGAAACACAGAAATTGCATCGGAATTAAATATAAGAGGCACAATGCCGACTTAAGTACAGGAAGACTGAGTCTTCCTACTGTCTATGATTTGAGCGTTTCCTGTGCCACCAGTTTTACATTCTGATGCACCTCTGCAGGTTTACTGTATCCCTTGGACCTTCCCATTCACGATGAAACACAGAAATTGCATCGGAATTAAATATAAGAGACACAATGCGCGACTTAAGTACAGGAAGACTGAGTCTCCCTACTGTCTATGCTTTGAGCGTTTCCTGTGTCACCAGGTTTACATTCTGATGCACCTCTGCAGCTTTACTTTTTCCCTTGGACCTTCCCATTGACGATGAAACACAGAAATTGCATCGGAATTAAATATAAGAGACACAATGACGAGTTAAGTACGGGAAGACTGAGTCTTCCTACTGTCTATAATTTGAACGTTTCCTGTGTCACCAGTTTTACATTCCGATGCACCTCTACAGGTTGACTGTATCCCTTGGACCATCACAGTGACGATGAAACACAGAAATTCATCGGAATTAAAGATAAGAGACACAATGCCGACTTAAGTACAGGAAGACTAAGTCTTCCTACTGTCTATGTTTGAGCGTGTCCTGTGTCATCAGTTTTACTTTCCGATGCGCCTCTGCAGGTTTACTATATCCCATGGTCCTTCCCATAGACGATGAAACACAGAAATTGCATCGGAATTAAATATAAGAGACACAATGCTGACTTAAGTACAGGAAGACTGAGTCTTCCTACTGTCTAGGTTTTGAGCGTTTCCTGTGTCACTAGTTTTACATTCCGATGCACCTCTCCAGGTTTACTATATCCCTTGGACCTTCCCATTGACGATGAAACACAGAAATATCATCGGAATTAAATATAAGAGACACAAAGCCGACTTAAGTACAGGAAGACTGAGTCTTCCTACTGTCTATGTTTTGAGCGTTTCCTGTATCACCAGTTTTACATTCTGATGCACCTCTGTAGGTTTCCTGTATCCCTTGGACCTTCCCATTGACGATGAAACACAGAAATTGCATCGAAATTAAATATAAGAGACACAATGCCGACTTAAGTACAAGAAAAATGTCTTCGTACGGTCAATGTTTCGAGCGTTTCCTGTGTCACCAGTTTTACATTCCGATGCACCTCTGCCGGTTTACTATATCCCTTGGACTTTCCCATTGTCGATCAAACACAGAAATCGCATCGGAATGAAATATAAGAGACACAATGAAGACTTAAGTACAGGAAGACTGAGTCTTCCTACTGTCTATGTTTTGGCGTTTCCTGTGTCACCAGTTTTACATTCTGATGCACCACTGCAGGTTTACTGTACCCCTTGGACCTTCCCATTCACGATGAAACACAGAAATTGCATCGGAATTAAATATAAGAGACACAATGCGCGACTTAAGTACAGGAAGACTGAGTCTCCCTACTGTCTATGCTTTGAGCGTTTCCTGTGTCACCAGGTTTACATTCTGATGCACCTCTGCAGCTTTACTGTATCCCTTGGACCTTCCCATTGACGATGAAACACAGAAATTGCATCGGAATTAAATATAAGAGACACAATGACGAGTTAAGTACAGGAAGACTGAGTCTTCCTACTGTCTATAATTTGAACGTTTCCTGTGTCACCAGTTTTACATTCCGATGCACCTCTACAGGTTGACTGTATCCCTTGGACCATCACAGTGACGATGAAACACAGAAATTCATCGGAATTAATGATAAGGGACACAATGCCGACTTAAGTACAGGAAGACTAAGTCTTCCTACTGTCTATGTTTTGAGCGTGTCCTGTGTCATCAGTTTTACTTTCCGATGCGCCTCTGCAGGTTTACTATATCCCATGGACCTTCCCATAGACGATGAAACACAGAAATTGCATCGGAATGAAATATAAGAGACACAATGCCGACTTAAGTACAGGAAGACTGAGTCTTCCTACTGTCTAGGTTTTGAGCGTTTCCTGTGTCACTAGTTTTACATTCCGATGCACCTCTCCAGGTTTACTATATCCCTTGGACCTTCCCATTGACGATGAAATACAGAAATTGCATCGGAATTAAATATAAGAGACACAATGCCGACTAAAGTACAGGAAGACTGAGTCTTCCTACTGTCTATGTTTTGAGCGTTTCCTGTATCACCAGTTTTACATTCTGATGCACCTCTGTAGGTTTCCTGTATCCCTTGGACCTTCCCATTGACGATGAAACACAGAAATTGCATCGGAATTAAATATAAGAGACACAATGCCGACTTAAGTACAGGAAGACTAAGTCTTCCTACTGTCTATGTTTTCAGCGTTTCCTGTGTCATCAGTTTTACTTTCCGATGCACCTCTGTAGGTTTACTATATCCGTTGGACCTTCCCATTCACGATGAAACACAGAAATCTCATCGGAAGTAAATATAAGAGACACAATAACGACTGAAGTACAGGAAGACTGAGTCTTCCTACTGTCTATGTTTTGAGCGCTTCCTGTGTCACCAGTTTCACATTGCGATGCACCTGTACAGGTTTACTGTATCCATTGGATCTTCCCATTGACGATGAAACACAGAAATTGCATCGGAATTAAATATAAGATACACAATGCGGACTTAAGTACAGGAAAACTAAGTCTTCCTACTGTCTATGATTTGAGCGTTTCCTGTGTCATCAGTTTTACTTTCCGATGCACCTCTGTAGGTTTACTATATCCGTCGGACCTTCCCATTGTCGATCAAACACAGAAATCGCTTCGGAATTAAATATAAGGGACACAATGCCTACTTAAGTAAAGGAAGACTGAGTGTTCCTACTGTCTATGCTTTGAACGTTTCCTGTGTCACCAGTTTTACATTCTGATGCACCTCTGCAGGTTTACTGTATCCATTTGAACTTCCCATTGACGATGAAACACAGAAATTGCATCGGAATTAAATATAAGAGACACAATGCGCGACTTAAGTACAGGAAGACTGAGTCTTCCTACTGTCATGCTTTGAGCGTTTCCTGTGTCACCAGGTTTACATTCTGATGCACCTCTGCAGCTTTACGGTATCCCTTGGACCTTCCCATTGACGATGAAACACAGAAATTGCATCGGAATTAAATATAAGAGACACAATGACGCGTTAAGTACAGGAAGACTGAGTCTTCCTACTGTCTACAATTTGAACGTTTCCTGTGTCACCAGTTTTACATTCCGATGCACCTCTACAGGTTGACTGTATCCCTTGGACCTTCACAGTGACGATGAAACACAGAAATTGTATCGGAATTAAATATAAGAGACACAATGCCGACTTAAGTACAGGAAGACTAAGTCTTCCTACTGTCTATGTTTTGAGCGTGTCCTGTGTCATCAGTTTTACTTTCCGATGCGCCTCTGCAGGTTTACTATATCCCTTGGACCTTCCCATTCACAATGAAACACAGAAATTTCATCGGAAATAAATATAAGAGACACAATGACGACTTAAGTACAGGAAGACTGAGTCTTCCTACTGTCTATGTTTTGAGCGTTTCCTGTGTCACCAGTTTTACATTCCGATGCACCTCTACAGGTTTACTGTATCCCTTGGACCTTCCCATTGACGATGAAACACAGAAATTGCATCGGAATTAAATATAAGAGACACAATGCCGACTGAAGTACAGGAAGACTGAGTCTTCCTACTGTCTATGATTTGAGCGTTTCCTGTGTCACCAGTTTTACATTCTGATGCACCTCTGTAGGTTTCCTGTATCCCTTGGACCTTCCCATTGTCGATGAAACACAGAAATTGCATCGGAATTAAATATAAGAGACACAATGCCGACTTAAGTACAGGAAGACTAAGTCTTCCTACTGTCTATGTTTTCAGCGTTTCCTGTGTCATCAGTTTTACTTTCCGATGCACCTCTGTAGGTTTACTATATCCGTTGGACCTTCCCATTCACGATGAAACACAGAAATCTCATCGGAAATAAATATAAGAGACACAATGCCGACTGAAGTACAGGAAGACTGAGTCTTCCTACTGTCTATGATTTGAGCGTTTCCTGTGTCACCAGTTTTACATTCCGATGCACGTCTGAAGGTTTACTGTATCCCTTGGACATTCCCATTGACGATGAAACGCAGATATTGCATCGGAATTAAATATAAGAGACACAATGCCGACTGAAGTACAGGAAGACTGAGTCTTCCTACTGTCTATGATTTGAGCGTTTCCTGTGTCACCAGTTTTACATTCTGATGCACCTCTGTAGGTTTCCTGTATCCCTTGGACCTTCCCATTGACGATGAAACACAGAAATTGCATCGAAATTAAATATAAGAGACACAATGGCGACTTAAGTACAAGAAAACAGTCTTCGTACAGTCAATGTTTTGAGCGTTTCCTGTGTCACCAGTTTTACATTCTGATGCACCTCTGTAGGTTTCCTGTATCCCTTGGACCTTCCCATTGACGATGAAACACAGAAATTGCATCGAAATTAAATATAGGAGACACAATGCCGACTTAAGTACAAGAAAACAGTCTTCGTACGGTCAATGTTTTGAGCGTTTCCTGTGTCACCAGTTTTACATTCTGATGCACCTCTGCAGGTTTACTGTATCCCTTGGACCTTCACATTCACGATGAAACACAGAAATTGCATCGGAATTAAATATAAGAGACACAATGACGAGTTAAGTACAGGAAGACTGAGTCTTCCTACTGTCTATAATTTGAACGTTTCCTGTGTCACCAGTTTTACATTCCGATGCACCTCTACAGGTTGACTGTATCCCTTGGACCATCACAGTGACGATGAAACACAGAAATTCATCGGAATTAAAGATAAGAGACACAATGCCGACTTAAGTACAGGAAGACTAAGTCTTCCTACTGTCTATGTTTTGAGCGTGTCCTGTGTCATCAGTTTTACTTTCCGATGCGCCTCTGCAGGTTTACTATATCCCATGGACCGTCCCATAGACGATGAAACACAGAAATTGCATCGGAATTAAATATAAGAGACACAATGCCGACTTAAGTACAGGAAGACTGAGTCTTCCTACTGTCTAGGTTTTGAGCGTTTCCTGTGTCACTAGTTTTACATTCCGATGCACCTCTCCAGGTTTACTATATCCCTTGGACCTTCCCATTGACGATGAAACACAGAAATTGCATCGGAATTAAATATAAGAGACACAATGCCGACTTAAGTACAGGAAGACTGAGTCTTCCTACTGTCTATGTTTTGAGCGTTTCCTGTATCACCAGTTTTACATTCTGATGCACCTCTGTAGGTTTCCTGTATCCCTTGGACCTTCCCAATGACGATGAAACACAGAAATTACATCGAAATTAAATATAAGAGACACAATGCAGACCTAAGTACAAGAAAAATGTCTTCGTACGGTCAATGTTTCGAGCGTTTCCTGTGTCACCAGTTTTACATTCCGATGCACCTCTGCCGGTTTACTATATCCCTTGGACTTTCCCATTGTCGATCAAACACAGAAATCGCATCGGAATGAAATATAAGAGACACAATGAAGACTTAAGTACAGGAAGACTGAGTCTTCCTACTGTCTATGTTTTGGCGTTTCCTGTGTCACCAGTTTTACATTCTGATGCACCTCTGCAGGTTTACTGTACCCCTTGGACCTTCCCATTCACGATGAAACACAGAAATTGCATCGGAATTAAATATAAGAGACACAATGCGCGACTTAAGTACAGGAAGACTGAGTCTCCCTACTGTCTATGCTTTGAGCGTTTCCTGTGTCACCAGGTTTACATTCTGATGCACCTCTGCAGCTTTACTGTATCCCTTGGACCTTCCCATTGACGATGAAACACAGAAATTGCATCGGAATTAAATATAAGAGACACAATGACGAGTTAAGTACAGGAAGACTGAGTCTTCCTACTGTCTATAATTTGAACGTTTCCTGTGTCACCAGTTTTACATTCCGATGCACCTCTACAGGTTGACTGTATCCCTTGGACCATCACAGTGACGATGAAACACAGAAATTCATCGGAATTAATGATAAGAGACACAATGCCGACTTAAGTACAGGAAGACTAAGTCTTCCTACTGTCTATGTTTTGAGCGTGTCCTGTGTCATCAGTTTTACTTTCCGATGCGCCTCTGCAGGTT
Source organism: Schistocerca nitens (assembly GCF_023898315.1). NCBI lineage: Eukaryota > Metazoa > Arthropoda > Insecta > Orthoptera > Acrididae > Schistocerca > Schistocerca nitens. The sequence continues at coordinate 6,924,153 of NW_026045897.1, forward strand.
TACTATATCCCATGGACCTTCCCATAGACGATGAAACACAGAAATTGCATCGGAATGAAATATAAGAGACACAATGCCGACTTAAGTACAGGAAGACTGAGTCTTCCTACTGTCTAGGTTTTGAGCGTTTCCTGTGTCACTAGTTTTACATTCCGATGCACCTCTCCAGGTTTACTATATCCCTTGGACCTTCCCATTGACGATGAAACACAGAAATTGCATCGGAATTAAATATAAGAGACACAATGCCGACTTAAGTACATTAAGACTGAGTCTTCCTACTGTCTATGTTTTGAGCGTTTCCTGTATCACCAGTTTTACATTCTGATGCACCTCTGTAGGTTTCCTGTATCCCTTGGACCTTCCCATTGACGATGAAACACAGAAATTGCATCGGAATTAAATATAAGAGACACATTGCCGACTTAAGTACAGGAAGACTAAGTCTTCCTACTGTCTATGTTTTCAGCGTTTCCTGTGTCATCAGTTTTACTTTCCGATGCACCTCTGTAGGTTTACTATATCCGTTGGACCTTCCCATTCACGATGAAACACAGAAATCTCATCGGAAATAAATATAAGAGACAGAATGCCGACTCAAGTACAGGAAGACTGAGTCTTCCTACTGTCTATGATTTGAGCGTTTCCTGTGTCACCAGTTTTACATTCCGATGCACGTCTGAAGGTTTACTGTATCCCTTGGACATTCCCATTGACGATGAAACACAGAAATTGCATCGGAATTAAATATAGTAAACACAATGCCGACTTAAGTACAGGAAGACTGAGTCTTCCTACTGTCTATGTTTTGAGCGTTTCCTGTGTCACTAGTTTTACATTCCGAGGCACCTCTGCAGGTTTACTGTATCCCTTGGACCTTCCCATTGACAATGAAAAACAGAAATTGCATCGGAATTAAATACAAGAGACACAATGCCGACTGAAGTACAGGAAGACTGAGTCTTCCTACTGTCTATGATTTGAGCGTTTCCTGTGTCACCAGTTTTACATTCTGATGCACCTCTGTAGGTTTCCTGTATCCCTTGGACCTTCCGATTGACGATGAAACACAGAAATTGCATCAAAATTGAATATAAGAGACACAATGGCGACTTAAGTACAAGAAAAGAGTCTTCGTACAGTCAATGTTTTGAGCGTTTCCTGTGTCACCAGTTTTACATTCTGATGCACCTCTGTAGGTTTCCTGTATCCCATGGACCTTCCCATTGACGATGAAACACAGAAATTGCATCGAAATTAAATATAGGAGACACAATGCCGACTTAAGTACAAGAAAACAGTCTTCGTACGGTCAATGTTTTGAGCGTTTCCTGTGTCACCAGTTTTACATTCCGATGCACGTCTGTAGGTTTACTGTATCACTTGGACCTTCCCATTGTCGATCAAACACAGAAATCGCTTCGGAATTAAATATAAGAGACACAATGCCTACTTAAGTAAAGGAAGACTGAGTGTTCCTACTGTCTATGCTTTGAGCGTTTCCTGTGTCACCAGTTTTACATTCTGATGCACCTCTGCAGGTTTACTGTATCCTTTTGACCTTTCCATTGACGATGAAACACAGAAATTGCATCGGAATTAAATATAAGAAACACAATGCCGACTTAAGTACAGGAAGACCGAGTCTTCCTACAGTCTATGTTTTGAGCGTTTCCTGTGTCACCAGTTTTTCATTCTGATGCACCTCTGCAGGTTTACTGTATCCCTTGGACCTTCCCATTCACGATGAAACACAGAAATTGCATCGGAATTAAATATAAGAGACACAATGCGCGACTTAAGTACAGGAAGACTGAGTCTCCCTACTGTCTATGCTTTGAGCGTTTCCTGTGTCACCAGGTTTACATTCTGATGCACCTCTGCAGCTTTACTGTATCCCTTGGACCTTCCCATTGACGATGAAACACAGAAATTGCATCGGAATTAAATATAAGAGACACAATGATGAGTTAAGTACAGGAAGACTGAGTCTTCCTACTGTCTATAATTTGAACGTTTCCTGTGTCACCAGTTTTACATTCCGATACACCTCTACAGGTTGACTGTATCCCTTGGACCATCACAGTGACGATGAAACACAGAAATTCATCGGAATTAAAGATAAGAGACACAATGCCGACTTAAGTACAGGAAGACTAAGTCTTCCTACTGTCTATGTTTTGAGCGTGTCCTGTGTCATCAGTTTTACTTTCCGATGCGCCTCTGCAGGTTTACTATATCCCATGGACCTTCCCATAGACGATGAAACACAGAAATTGCATCGGAATTAAATATAAGAGACACAATGCCGACTTAAGTACAGGAAGACTGAGTCTTCCTACTGTCTAGGTTTTGAGCGTTTCCTGTGTCACTAGTTTTACATTCCGATGCACCTGTCCAGGTTTACTATATCCCTTGGACCTTCCCATTGACGATGAAACACAGAAATTGCATCGGAATTAAATATAAGAGACACAATGCCGACTTAAGTACAGGAAGACTGAGTCTTCCTACTGTCTATGTTTTGAGCGTTTCCTGTATCACCAGTTTTACATTCTGATGCACCTCTGTAGGTTTCTTGTATCCCTTGGACCTTCCCATTGACGATGAAACACAGAAATTGCATCGAAATTAAATATAAGAGACACAATGCCGACTTAAGTACAAGAAAAATGTCTTCGTACGGTCAATGTTTCGAGCGTTTCCTGTGTCACCAGTTTTACATTCCGATGCACCTCTGCCGATTTACTATATCCCTTGGACTTTCCCATTGTCGATCAAACACAGAAATCGCATCGGAATGAAATATAAGAGACACAATGAAGACTTAAGTACAGGAAGACTGAGTCTTCCTACGGTCTATGTTTTGGCGTTTCCTGTGTCACCAGTTTTACATTCTGATGCACCTCTGCAGGTTTACTGTACCCCTTGGACATTCCCATTGACGATGAAACACAGAAATTGCATCGAAATTAAATATAAGAGACACAATGCCGACTTAAGTTCAAGAAAACAGTCTTTGTACCGTCAATGTTTGAAGCGTTTCCTGTGTCACCAGTTTTACATTCCGATGCACCTCTGCAGGTTTACTGTATCCCTTGTTCCTTCCCATTCTCGATGAAACACAGAAATTGCATCGGAATTAAATATAAGAGACACAATGCCGACTTAAGTACACGATGACTAAGTCTTCCTACTGTCTATGTTTTGAGCGTTTCCTGTGTCATCAGTTTTACTTTCCGATGCACCTCTGCAGGTTTACTATATCCGTTGGATCTTCCCATTCACGATGAAACACAGAAATTTCATCGGAAATAAATATAAGAGACACAATGCCGACTGAAGTACAGGAAGACTGAGTCTTCCTACTGTCTATGATTCGAGCGTTTCCTGTGTCACCAGTTTTACATTCCGATGCACGTCTCATGGTTTACTGTATCCCTTGGACATTCCTATTGACGATGAAACACAGAAATTGCATCGGAATTAAATATAAGAGACACAATGCCGACTTAAGTACAGGAAGACTGAGTCTTCCTACTGTCTATGTTTTGTGCGTTTCCTGAACACTAGTTTTACATTCCGATGCACCTCTGCAGGTTTACTGTACCCCTTGGACCTTCCCATTGACGATGAAAAACAGAAATTGCATCGGAGTTAAATATAAGAGACACAATGGCGACTTAAGTACAGGAAGACTGTGTCTTCCTACTGTCTATGTTTTTAGCGTTTCCTGTGTCACCAGTTTTACATTCTGATGCACCTCTGTAGGTTTCCTGTATCCCTTGGACCTTCCCATTGACGATGAAACACAGAAATTGCATCGAAATTAAATATAAGAGACACAATGCCGACTTAAGTACAAGAAAACAGTCTTCGTACGGTTAATGTTTGAAGCGTTTCCTGTGTCACCGGTTTTACATTCCGATGCACCGCTGCCGGTTTACTGTATCCCTTGGACCTTCCCATTGTCGATCAAACACAGAAATCGCATCGGAATTAAATATAAGAGACACAATGCCTACTTAAGTAAAGGAAGACTGAGTGATCCTACTGTCTATGTTTTGAGCGTTTCCTGTGTCACCAGTTTTACATTCTGATGCACCTCTGCAGGTTTACTGTATCCATTTGACCTTCCCATTGACGATGAAACACAGAAATTGCATCGGAATTAAATATAAGAGACACAATGCCGACTTAAGTACAAGAAAAATGTCTTCGTACGGTCAATGTTTTGAGCGTTTCCTGTGTCACCAGTTTTACATTCCGATGCACCTCTGCCGGTTTACTGTATCCCTTGGACCTTCCCATTGTCGATCAAACACAGAAATCGCATCGGAATTAAAAATAAGAGACACAATGACGACTTAAGTACAGGAAGACTGAGTCTTCCTACTGTCTATGTTTTGAGCGTTTCCTGTGTCACCAGTTTTACATTCTGATGCACCTATGCAGGTTTTCTGTATCCATTGTACCTTCCCATTGACGATGAAACACAGAAATTGCATCGGAATTAAATATAAGAGACACAATGCCGACTTAAGTACAGGATGACTGAGTCTTCCTACTGTCTATGTTTTGAGCGTTTCCTGTGTCACCAGTTTTACATTCTGATGCACCTCTGCAGGTTCTCTGTATCCCTTGGACCTTCCCATTGACGATGAAACACAGAAATTGCATCGGAATTAAATATAGGAGACACAATGCCCACTTAAGTACAGGAAGACTGAGTCTTCCTACTGTCTATGTTTTGAGCGTTTCCTGTGTCACTAGTTTTACATTCCGATGCACCTCTGCAGGTTTACTGTATCCCTTGGACCTTCCCATTGACGATGAAAAACAGAAATTGCATCGGAATTAAATATAAGAGACACAATGCCGACTTAAGTACAGGAATACTGAGTCTTCCTACTGTCTATGTTTGAGCGTTTCCTGTGTCACCAGTTTTACATTCTGATGCACCTCTGTAGGTTTCCTGTATCCCTTGGACGTTCCCATTGACGATGAAACACAGAAATTGCATCGAAATTAAATATAAGAGACACAATGCCGGCTTAAGTACAAGAAAACAGTCTTCGTACGGTCAATGCTTTGAGCGTTTCCTGTGTCACCAGTTTTACATTCCGATGCACCTCTGCCGGTTTACTGTATCCCTTGGACCTTCCCATTGTCAATCAAACACAGAAATCGCTTCGGAATTAAATATAAGAGACACAATGCCTACTTAAGTAAAGGAAGACTGAGTGTTCCTACTGTCTATGTTTTGAGTGTTTCCAGTGTCACCAGTTTTACATTCTGATGCACCTCTGCAGGTTTACTGTATCCATTTGACCTTCCCATTGACGATGAAACACAGAAATTGCATCGGAATTAAATATAAGAGACACAATGCCGACTTAAGTACAGGAAGACTGAGTCTTCCTACTGTCTATGTTTTGAGCGTTTCCTGTGTCACCAGTTTTACATTCTGATGCACCTATGCAGGTTTACTGTATCCGTTGGACCTTCCCATTGACGATGAAACACAGAAATTGCATCGGAATTAAATATAAGAGACACAATGCCGACTTAAGTACAGGAAGACTGAGTCTTCCTACTGTCTATGTTTTGAGCGTTTCCTGAACACTAGTTTTACATTCCGATGCACTTCTGCAGGTTTACTGTACCCCTTGGACCTTCCCATTGACGATGAAAAACAGAAATTGCATCGGAATTAAATATAAGAGACACAATGCCGACTTAAGTACAGGAAGACTGAGTCTTCCTACTGTCTATGTTTATGGCGTTTCCTGTGTCACCAGTTTTACATTCTGATGCACCTCTGTAGGTTTCCTGTATCCCTTGGACCTTCCCATTGACGATGAAACACAGAAATTGCATCGAAATGAAATATAAGATACACAATGCCGACTTAAGTACAAGAAAACAGTCTTCGTACGGTCAATGTTTGAAGCGTTTCCTGTGTCACCAGTTTTACATTCCGATGCACCTCTGCCGGTTTACTGTATCCCTTGGACCTTCCCATTGTCGATCAAACACAGAAATCGCATCGGAATTAAATATAAGAGACACAATGCCTACTTAAGTAAGGGAAGACATAGTGTTCCTACTGTCTATGTTTTAAGCGTTTCCTGTGTCACCAGTTTTACATTCCGATGCACCTCTGCAGGTTTGCTGTATCCCATGGACCTTCCCATTGACGATGAAACACAGAAATTGCATCGGAATTAAATATAAGAGACACAATGCCGACTTAAGTACAAGAAAAATGTCTTCGTACGGTCAATGTTTGAGCGTTTCCTGTGTCACCAGTTTTACATTCTGATGCACCTCTGCAGGTTAACTGTATCCCTTGGACCTTCCCATTCACGATGAAACACAGAAATTGCATCGGAATTAAATATAAGAGACACAATGACGAGTTAAGTACAGGAAGACTGAGTCTTCCTACCGTCTATAATTTGAACGCTTCCTGTGTCACCAGTTTTACATTCCGATGCACCTCTACAGGTTGACTGTATCCCTTGGACCTTCACAGTGACGATGAAACACAGAAATTGCATCGGAATTAAAGATAAGAGACACAATGCCGACTTAACTACAGGAAGACTAAGTCTTCCTACTGTCTATGTTTTGAGCGTGTCCTGTGTCATCAGTTTTAGTTTCCGATGCGCCTCTGAAGGTTTACTATATCCCATGGACCTTCCCATTGACGATGAAACACAGAAATTGCATCGGAATTAAATATAAGAGACACAATGCCGACTTAAGTACAGGAAGACTGAGTCTTCCTACTGTCTAGGTTTTGAGCGTTTCCTGTGTCACTAGTTTTACAATCCGATGCACCTCTCCAGGTTTACTATATCCCTTGGACCTTCCCATTGACGATGAAACACAGAAATTGCATCGGAATTAAATATAAGAGACACAATGCCGACTTAAGTACAGGAAGACTGAGTCTTCCTACTGTCTATGTTTTGAGCGTATCCTGTATCACCAGTTTTACATTCTGATGCACCTCTGTAGGTTTCCTGTATCCCTTGGACCTTCCCATTGACGATGAAACACAGAAATTGCATCGAAATTAAATATAAGAGACACAATGCCGACTTAAGTACAAGAAAAATGTCTTCGTACGGTCAATGTTTCGAGCGTTTCCTGTGTCACCAGTTTTACATTCCGATGCACCTCTGCCGGTTTACTATATCCCTTGGACTTTCCCATTGTCGATCAAACACAGAGATCGCATCGGAATGAAATATAAGAGACACAATAAAGACTTAAGTACAGGAAGACTGAGTCTTCCTACTGTCTTTGTTTTGGCGTTTCCTGTGTCACCAGTTTTACATTCTGATGCACCTCTGCAGGTTTACTGTACCCCTTGGACCTTCCCATTGACGATGAAACACAGAAATTGCATCGGAATTAAATATAAGAGACACAATGATGAGTTAAGTACAGGAAGACTGAGTCTTCCTACTGTCTATAATTTGAACGTTTCCTGTGTCACCAGTTTTACATTCCGATACACCTCTACAGGTTGACTGTATCCCTTGGACCATCACAGTGACGATGAAACACAGAAATTCATCGGAATTAAAGATAAGAGACACAATGCCGACTTAAGTACAGGAAGACTAAGTCTTCCTACTGTCTATGTTTTGAGCGTGTCCTGTGTCATCAGTTTTACTTTCCGATGCGCCTCTGCAGGTTTACTATATCCCATGGACCTTCCCATAGACGATGAAACACAGAAATTGCATCGGAATTAAATATAAGAGACACAATGCCGACTTAAGTACAGGAAGACTGAGTCTTCCTACTGTCTAGGTTTTGAGCGTTTCCTGTGTCACTAGTTTTACATTCCGATGCACCTGTCCAGGTTTACTATATCCCTTGGACCTTCCCATTGACGATGAAACACAGAAATTGCATCGGAATTAAATATAAGAGACACAATGCCGACTTAAGTACAGGAAGACTGAGTCTTCCTACTGTCTATGTTTTGAGCGTTTCCTGTATCACCAGTTTTACATTCTGATGCACCTCTGTAGGTTTCTTGTATCCCTTGGACCTTCCCATTGACGATGAAACACAGAAATTGCATCGAAATTAAATATAAGAGACACAATGCCGACTTAAGTACAAGAAAAATGTCTTCGTACGGTCAATGTTTCGAGCGTTTCCTGTGTCACCAGTTTTACATTCCGATGCACCTCTGCCGATTTACTATATCCCTTGGACTTTCCCATTGTCGATCAAACACAGAAATCGCATCGGAATGAAATATAAGAGACACAATGAAGACTTAAGTACAGGAAGACTGAGTCTTCCTACGGTCTATGTTTTGGCGTTTCCTGTGTCACCAGTTTTACATTCTGATGCACCTCTGCAGGTTTACTGTACCCCTTGGACATTCCCATTGACGATGAAACACAGAAATTGCATCGAAATTAAATATAAGAGACACAATGCCGACTTAAGTTCAAGAAAACAGTCTTTGTACCGTCAATGTTTGAAGCGTTTCCTGTGTCACCAGTTTTACATTCCGATGCACCTCTGCAGGTTTACTGTATCCCTTGTTCCTTCCCATTCTCGATGAAACACAGAAATTGCATCGGAATTAAATATAAGAGACACAATGCCGACTTAAGTACACGATGACTAAGTCTTCCTACTGTCTATGTTTTGAGCGTTTCCTGTGTCATCAGTTTTACTTTCCGATGCACCTCTGCAGGTTTACTATATCCGTTGGATCTTCCCATTCACGATGAAACACAGAAATTTCATCGGAAATAAATATAAGAGACACAATGCCGACTGAAGTACAGGAAGACTGAGTCTTCCTACTGTCTATGATTCGAGCGTTTCCTGTGTCACCAGTTTTACATTCCGATGCACGTCTCATGGTTTACTGTATCCCTTGGACATTCCTATTGACGATGAAACACAGAAATTGCATCGGAATTAAATATAAGAGACACAATGCCGACTTAAGTACAGGAAGACTGAGTCTTCCTACTGTCTATGTTTTGTGCGTTTCCTGAACACTAGTTTTACATTCCGATGCACCTCTGCAGGTTTACTGTACCCCTTGGACCTTCCCATTGACGATGAAAAACAGAAATTGCATCGGAGTTAAATATAAGAGACACAATGGCGACTTAAGTACAGGAAGACTGTGTCTTCCTACTGTCTATGTTTTTAGCGTTTCCTGTGTCACCAGTTTTACATTCTGATGCACCTCTGTAGGTTTCCTGTATCCCTTGGACCTTCCCATTGACGATGAAACACAGAAATTGCATCGAAATTAAATATAAGAGACACAATGCCGACTTAAGTACAAGAAAACAGTCTTCGTACGGTTAATGTTTGAAGCGTTTCCTGTGTCACCGGTTTTACATTCCGATGCACCGCTGCCGGTTTACTGTATCCCTTGGACCTTCCCATTGTCGATCAAACACAGAAATCGCATCGGAATTAAATATAAGAGACACAATGCCTACTTAAGTAAAGGAAGACTGAGTGATCCTACTGTCTATGTTTTGAGCGTTTCCTGTGTCACCAGTTTTACATTCTGATGCACCTCTGCAGGTTTACTGTATCCATTTGACCTTCCCATTGACGATGAAACACAGAAATTGCATCGGAATTAAATATAAGAGACACAATGCCGACTTAAGTACAAGAAAAATGTCTTCGTACGGTCAATGTTTTGAGCGTTTCCTGTGTCACCAGTTTTACATTCCGATGCACCTCTGCCGGTTTACTGTATCCCTTGGACCTTCCCATTGTCGATCAAACACAGAAATCGCATCGGAATTAAAAATAAGAGACACAATGACGACTTAAGTACAGGAAGACTGAGTCTTCCTACTGTCTATGTTTTGAGCGTTTCCTGTGTCACCAGTTTTACATTCTGATGCACCTATGCAGGTTTTCTGTATCCATTGTACCTTCCCATTGACGATGAAACACAGAAATTGCATCGGAATTAAATATAAGAGACACAATGCCGACTTAAGTACAGGATGACTGAGTCTTCCTACTGTCTATGTTTTGAGCGTTTCCTGTGTCACCAGTTTTACATTCTGATGCACCTCTGCAGGTTCTCTGTATCCCTTGGACCTTCCCATTGACGATGAAACACAGAAATTGCATCGGAATTAAATATAGGAGACACAATGCCCACTTAAGTACAGGAAGACTGAGTCTTCCTACTGTCTATGTTTTGAGCGTTTCCTGTGTCACTAGTTTTACATTCCGATGCACCTCTGCAGGTTTACTGTATCCCTTGGACCTTCCCATTGACGATGAAAAACAGAAATTGCATCGGAATTAAATATAAGAGACACAATGCCGACTTAAGTACAGGAATACTGAGTCTTCCTACTGTCTATGTTTGAGCGTTTCCTGTGTCACCAGTTTTACATTCTGATGCACCTCTGTAGGTTTCCTGTATCCCTTGGACGTTCCCATTGACGATGAAACACAGAAATTGCATCGAAATTAAATATAAGAGACACAATGCCGGCTTAAGTACAAGAAAACAGTCTTCGTACGGTCAATGCTTTGAGCGTTTCCTGTGTCACCAGTTTTACATTCCGATGCACCTCTGCCGGTTTACTGTATCCCTTGGACCTTCCCATTGTCAATCAAACACAGAAATCGCTTCGGAATTAAATATAAGAGACACAATGCCTACTTAAGTAAAGGAAGACTGAGTGTTCCTACTGTCTATGTTTTGAGTGTTTCCAGTGTCACCAGTTTTACATTCTGATGCACCTCTGCAGGTTTACTGTATCCATTTGACCTTCCCATTGACGATGAAACACAGAAATTGCATCGGAATTAAATATAAGAGACACAATGCCGACTTAAGTACAGGAAGACTGAGTCTTCCTACTGTCTATGTTTTGAGCGTTTCCTGTGTCACCAGTTTTACATTCTGATGCACCTATGCAGGTTTACTGTATCCCTTGGACCTTCCCATTGACGATGAAACACAGAAATTGCATCGGAATTAAATATAAGAGACACAATGCCGACTTAAGTACAGGAAGACTGAGTCTTCCTACTGTCTATGTTTTGAGCGTTTCCTGAACACTAGTTTTACATTCCGATGCACTTCTGCAGGTTTACTGTACCCCTTGGACCTTCCCATTGACGATGAAAAACAGAAATTGCATCGGAATTAAATATAAGAGACACAATGCCGACTTAAGTACAGGAAGACTGAGTCTTCCTACTGTCTATGTTTATGGCGTTTCCTGTGTCACCAGTTTTACATTCTGATGCACCTCTGTAGGTTTCCTGTATCCCTTGGACCTTCCCATTGACGATGAAACACAGAAATTGCATCGAAATGAAATATAAGATACACAATGCCGACTTAAGTACAAGAAAACAGTCTTCGTACGGTCAATGTTTGAAGCGTTTCCTGTGTCACCAGTTTTACATTCCGATGCACCTCTGCCGGTTTACTGTATCCCTTGGACCTTCCCATTGTCGATCAAACACAGAAATCGCATCGGAATTAAATATAAGAGACACAATGCCTACTTAAGTAAGGGAAGACATAGTGTTCCTACTGTCTATGTTTTAAGCGTTTCCTGTGTCACCAGTTTTACATTCCGATGCACCTCTGCAGGTTTGCTGTATCCCATGGACCTTCCCATTGACGATGAAACACAGAAATTGCATCGGAATTAAATATAAGAGACACAATGCCGACTTAAGTACAAGAAAAATGTCTTCGTACGGTCAATGTTTGAGCGTTTCCTGTGTCACCAGTTTTACATTCTGATGCACCTCTGCAGGTTAACTGTATCCCTTGGACCTTCCCATTCACGATGAAACACAGAAATTGCATCGGAATTAAATATAAGAGACACAATGACGAGTTAAGTACAGGAAGACTGAGTCTTCCTACCGTCTATAATTTGAACGCTTCCTGTGTCACCAGTTTTACATTCCGATGCACCTCTACAGGTTGACTGTATCCCTTGGACCTTCACAGTGACGATGAAACACAGAAATTGCATCGGAATTAAAGATAAGAGACACAATGCCGACTTAACTACAGGAAGACTAAGTCTTCCTACTGTCTATGTTTTGAGCGTGTCCTGTGTCATCAGTTTTAGTTTCCGATGCGCCTCTGAAGGTTTACTATATCCCATGGACCTTCCCATTGACGATGAAACACAGAAATTGCATCGGAATTAAATATAAGAGACACAATGCCGACTTAAGTACAGGAAGACTGAGTCTTCCTACTGTCTAGGTTTTGAGCGTTTCCTGTGTCACTAGTTTTACAATCCGATGCACCTCTCCAGGTTTACTATATCCCTTGGACCTTCCCATTGACGATGAAACACAGAAATTGCATCGGAATTAAATATAAGAGACACAATGCCGACTTAAGTACAGGAAGACTGAGTCTTCCTACTGTCTATGTTTTGAGCGTATCCTGTATCACCAGTTTTACATTCTGATGCACCTCTGTAGGTTTCCTGTATCCCTTGGACCTTCCCATTGACGATGAAACACAGAAATTGCATCGAAATTAAATATAAGAGACACAATGCCGACTTAAGTACAAGAAAAATGTCTTCGTACGGTCAATGTTTCGAGCGTTTCCTGTGTCACCAGTTTTACATTCCGATGCACCTCTGCCGGTTTACTATATCCCTTGGACTTTCCCATTGTCGATCAAACACAGAGATCGCATCGGAATGAAATATAAGAGACACAATAAAGACTTAAGTACAGGAAGACTGAGTCTTCCTACTGTCTTTGTTTTGGCGTTTCCTGTGTCACCAGTTTTACATTCTGATGCACCTCTGCAGGTTTACTGTACCCCTTGGACCTTCCCATTGACGATGAAACACAGAAATTGCATCGAAATTAAATATAAGAGACACAATGCCGACTTAAGTTCAAGAAAACAGTCTTCGTACGGTCAATGTTTGAAGCGTTTCCTGTGTCACCAGTTTTACATTCCGATGCACCTCTGCAGGTTTACTGTATCCCTTGTTCCTTCCCATTCCCGATGAATCACAGAAATTGCATCGGAATTAAATATAAGAGACACAATGCCGACTGAAGTACAGGAAGACTGAGTCTTCCTACTGTCTATGATTCGAGCGTTTCCTGTGTCACCAGTTTTACATTCCGTTGCACGTCTCATGGTTTACTGTATCCCTTGGACATTCCCATTGACGATGAAACACAGAAATTGCATCGGAATTAAATATAAGAGACACAATGCCGACTTAAGTACAGGAAGACTGAGTCTTCCTACTGTCTATGTTTTGAGCGTTTCCTGAACACTATTTTTACATTCCGATGCACCTCTGCAGGTTTTCTGTACACCTTGGACCTTCCCATTGACGATGAAAAACAGAAATTGCATCGGAATTAAATATAAGAGACACAATGCCGACTTAAGTACAGGAAGACTGAGTCTTCCTACTGTCTATGTTTTTAGCGTTTCCTGTGTCATCAGTTTTACATTCTGATGCACCTCTGTAGGTTTCCTGTATCCCTTGGACCTTCCCATTGACGATGAAACACAGAAATTGCATCGAAATTAAATATAAGAGACACAATGCCGACTTAAGTACAAGAAAACAGTCTTCGTACGGTTAATGTTTGAAGCGTTTCCTGTGTCACCGGTTTTACATTCCGATGCACCTCTGCCGGTTTACTGTATCCCTTGGACCTTCCCATTGTCGATCAAACACAGAAATTGAATCAGAATTAAATATAAGAGACACTATGCCTACTTAAGTAAAGGAAGACTGAGTGTTCCTACTGTCTATGTTTTGAGTGTTTCCTGTGTCACCAGTTTTAAATTCCGATGCACCTCTGCAGGTTTGCTGTATCCCATGGACCTTCCCATTGTCGATCAAACACAGAAATCGCATCGGAATTAAAAATAAGAGACACAATGCCGACTTAAGTACAGGAAGACTGAGTCTTCCTACTGTCTATGTTTTGAGCGTTTCCTGTGTCACCAGTTTTACATTCTGATGCACCTATGCAGGTTTTCTGTATCCATTGTACCTTCCCATTGACGATGAAACACAGAAATTGCATCGGAATTAAATATAAGAGACACAATGCCGACTTAAGTACAGGATGACTAAGTCTTCCTACTGTCTATGTTTTGAGCGTTTCCTGTGTCACCAGTTTTACATTCTGATGCACCTCTGCAGGTTCTCTGTATCCCTTGGACCTTCCCATTGACGATGAAACACAGAAATTGCATCGGAATTAAACATAGGAGACACAATGCCCACTTAAGTACAGGAAGACTTAGTCTTCCTACTGTCTATGTTTTGAGCGTTTCCTGTGTCACTAGTTTTACATTCCGATGCACCTCTGCAGGTTTACAGTATCCCTTGGACCTTCCCATTGACGATGAAAAACAGAAATTGCATCGGAATTAAAGATAAGAGACACAATGACGACTTAAGTACAGGAATACTGAGTCTTCCTACTGTCTATGTTTGTGCGTTTCCTGTGTCACCAGTTTTACATTCTGATGCACCTCTGTAGGTTTCCTGTATCCCTTGGACCTTCCCATTGACGATGAAACACAGAAATTGCATCGAAATTAAATATAAGAGACACAATGCCGGCTTAAGTACAAGAAAACAGTCTTCGTACGGTCAATGCTTTGAGCGTTTCCTGTGTCACCAGTTTTACATTCCGATGCACCTCTGCCGGTTTACTGTATCCCTTGGACCTTCCCATTGTCAATAAAACACAGAAATCGCTTCGGAATTAAATATAAGAGACACAATGCCTACTTAAGTAAAGGAAGACTGAGTGTTCCTACTGTCTATGTTTTGAGCGTTTCCAGTGTCACCAGTTTTACATTCTGATGCACCTCTGCAGGTTTACTGTATCCATTTGACCTTCCCATTGACGATGAAACACAGAAATTGCATCGGAATTAAATATAAGAGACACAATGCCGACTTAAGTACAGGAAGACTGAGTCTTCCTACTGTCTATGTTTTGAGCGTTTCCTGTGTCACCAGTTTTACATTCTGATGCACCTATGCAGGTTTACTGTATCCCTTGGACTTTCCCATTGACGATGAAACACAGAAATTGCATCGGAATTAAATATAAGAGACACAATGCGCGACTTAAATACAGGAAGACTGAGTCTTCCTACTGTCTATGCTTTGAGCGTTTCCTGTGTCACCAGGTTTACATTCTGATGCACCTCTGCAGCTTTACTGTATCCCTTCGACCTTCCCATTGACGATGAAACACAGAAATTGCATCGGAATTAAATATAAGAGACACAATGCCGACTTAAGTACAGGAAGACTGAGTCTTCCTACTGTCTATAATTTGAACGTTTCCTGTGTCACCAGTTTTACATTCCGATGCACGTCTGCAGGTATACTGTATCCCTTGGACCTTCCCATTGACGATGAAACACAGAAATTGCATCGGAATTAAATATAAGAGACACAATGCCGACTTAAGTACAGGAAGACTGAGTCTTCCTACTGTCTATGTTTTGACCGTTTCCTGAACACTAGTTTTACATTCCGATGAACCTCTGCAGGTTTACTGTACCCCTTGGGCCTTCCCATTGACGATGAAAAACAGAAATTGCATCGGAATTGAATATAAGAGACACAATGCCGACTTAAGTACAGGAAGACTGAGTCTTCCTACTGTCTATGTTTTGAGCGTTTCCTGAACACTATTTTTACATTCCGATGCACCTCTGCAGGTTTACTGTACCCCTTGGACCTTCCCATTGACGATGAAAAACAGAAATTGCATCGGAATTAAATATTAGAGGCACAATGCCGACTTAAGTACAGGAAGACTGAGTCTTCCTACTGTCTATGTTTTTAGCGTTTCCTGTGTCACCAATTTTACATTCTGATGCACCTCTGTAGGTTTCCTGTATCCCTTGGACCTTCCCACTGACGATGAAACACAGAAATTGCATCGAAATTAAATATAAGAGACACAATGCCGACTTAAGTACAAGAAAAATGTCTTCGTACGGTCAATGTTTCGAGCGTTTCCTGTGTCACCAGTTTTACATTCCGATGCTCTTCTGCCGGTTTACTATATCCCTTGGACTTTCCCATTGTCGATCAAACACAGAAATCGCATCGGAATGAAATATAAGAGACACAATAAAGACTTAAGTACAGGAAGACTGAGTCTTCCTACTGTCTATGTTTTGGCGTTTCCTGTGTCACCAGTTTTACATTCTGATGCACCTCTGCAGGTTTACTGTACCCCTTGGACCTTCCCATTGACGATGAAACACAGAAATTGCATCGAAATTAGATATAAGAGACACAATGCCGACTTAAGGTCAAGAAAACAGTCTTCGTACGGTCAATGTTTGAAGCGTTTCCTGTGTCACCAGTTTTACATTCCGATGCACCTCTGCAGGTTTACTGTATCCCTTGTTCCTTCCCATTGACGATGAAACACAGAAATTGCATCGGAATTAAATATAAGAGACACAATGCCGACTGAAGTACAGGAAGACTGAGTCTTCCTACTGTCTATGATTCGAGCGTTTCCTGTGTCACCAGTTTTACATTCCGATGCACGTCTCATGGTTTACTGAATCCCTTGGACATTCCCATTGACGATGAAACACAGAAATTGCATCGGAATTAAATATAAGAGACACAATGCCGACTTAAGTACAGGAAGACTGAGTCTTCCTACTGTCTATGTTTTTAGCGTTTCCTGTGTCACCAGTTTTACATTCTGATGCACCTCTGTAGGTTTCCTGTATCCCTTGGACCTTCCCATTGTCGATCAAACACAGAAATCGCATCGGAATTAAATATAAGAGACACTATGCCTACTTAAGTAAAGGAAGACTGAGTGTTCCTACTGTCTATGTTTTGAGTGTTACCTGTGTCACCAGTTTTACATTCCGATGCACCTCTGCAGGTTTGCTGTATCCCATGGACTTTCCCATTGACGATGAAACACAGAAATTGCATCGGAATTAAATATAAGAGACACAATGCCGACTTAAGTACAAGAAAAATGTCTTCGTACGGTCAATGTTTTGAGCGTTTCCTGTGTCACCAGTTTTACATTCCGATGCAGCTCTGCCGGTTTACTGTATCCGTTGGACCTTCCCATTGTCGATCAAACACAGAAATCGCATCGGAATTAAAAATAAGAGACACAGTGACGACTTAAGTACAGGAAGACTGAGTCTTCCTACTGTCTTTGTTTTGAGCGTTTCCTGTGTCACCAGTTTTACATTCTGATGCACATCTGCAGGTTCTCTGTATCCCTTGGACCTTCCCATTGACGATGAAACACAGAAATTGCATCGGAATTAAATATAGGAGACACAATGCCCACTTAAGTACAGGAAGACTGAGTCTTCCTACAGTCTATGTTTGTGCGTTTCCTGTGTCACCAGTTTTACATTCTGATGCACCTCTGTAGGTTTCCCGTATCCCTTGGACCTTCCCATTGACGATGAAACACAGAAATTGCATCGAAATTAAATATAAGAGACACAATGCCGGCTTAAGTACAAGAAAACAGTCTTCGTACGGTCAATGCTTTGAGCGTTTCCTGTGTCACCAGTTTTACATTCCGATGCACCTCTGCCGGTTTACTGTATCCCTTGGACCTTCCCATTGTCAATCAAACACAGAAATTGCATCGGAATTAAATATAAGAGACACAATGCCGACTTAAGTACAGGAAGACTGAGTCTTCCTACTGTCTATGTTTTGAGCGTTTCCTGTGTCACCAGTTTTACATTCTGATGCACCTATGCAGGTTTACTGTATCCCTTGGACCTTCCCATTGACGATGAAACACAGAAATTGCATCGGAATTAAATATAAGAGACACAATGCGCGACTTAAGTACAGGAAGACTGAGTCTTCCTACTGTCTATGCTTTGAGCGTTTCCTGTGTCACCAGGTTTACATTCTGATCCACCTCTGCAGCTTTACTGTATCCCTTGAACCTTCCCATTGACGATGAAACACAGAAATTGCATCGGAATAAAATATAAGAGACACAATGCCGACTTAAGTACAGGAACACTGAGTCTTCCTACTGTCTATAATTTGAACGTTTCCTGTGTCACCAGTTTTTCATTCCGATGCACGTCTGCAGGTTTACTGTATCCCTTGGACCTTCCCATTGACGATGAAACACAGAAATTGCATCGGAATTAAATATAAGAGACACAATGCCGACTTAAGTACAGGAAGACTGAGTCTTCCTACTGTCTATGTTTTGACCGTTTCCTGAACACTAGTTTTATATTCCGATGCACCTCTGCAGGTTTACTGTACCCCTTGGACCTTCCCATTGACGATGAAAAACAGAAATTGCATCGGAATTAAATATAAGAGACACAATGCCGACTTAAGTACAGGAAGACTGAGTCTTCCTACTGTCTATGTTTTTAGCGTTTCCTGTGTCACCAGTTTTACATTCTGATGCACCTCTGTAGGTTTCCTGTATCCCTTGGACCTTCCCATTGACGATGAAACACAGAAATTGCATCGAAATTAAATATAAGAGACACAATGCCGACTTAAGTACAAGAAAAATGTCTTCGTACGGTCAATGTTTCGAGCGTTTCCTGTGTCACCAGTTTTACATTCCGATGCTCCTCTGCCGGTTTACTATATCCCTTGGACTTTCCCATTGTCGATCAAACACAGAAATCGCATCGGAATGAAATATAAGAGACACAATAAAGACTTAAGTACAGGAAGACTGAGTCTTCCTACTGTCTATGTTTTGGCGTTACCTGTGTCACCAGTTTTACATTCTGATGCACCTCTGCAGGTTTACTGTACCCCTTGGACCTTCCCATTGACGATGAAACACTGAAATTGCATCGAAATTAAACATAAGAGACACAATGCCGACATAAGTTCAAGAAAACAGTCTTCGTACGGTCAATGTTTGAAGCGTTTCCTGTGTCACCAGTTTTACATTCCGATGCACCTCTGCAGGTTTACTGTATCCCTTGTTCCTCCCCATTCCCGATGAAACACAGAAATTACATCGGAATTAAATATAAGAGACACAATGCCGACTGAAGTACAGGAAGACTGAGTCTTCCTACTGTCTATGATTCGAGCGTTTCCTGTGTCACCAGTTTTACATTCCGATGCACGTCTCATGGTTTACTGTATCCCTTGGACATTCCCATTGACGATGAAACACAGAAATTGCATCGGAATTAAATATAAGAGACACAATGCCGACTTAAGTACAGGAAGACTGAGTCTTCCTACTGTCTATGTTTTGAGCGTTTCCTGAACACTATTTTTACATTCCGATGCACCTCTGCAGGTTTACTGTACCCCTTGGACCTTCCCATTGACGATGAAAAACAGAAATTGCATCTGAATTAAATATAAGAGACACAATGCCGACTTAAGTACAGAAAGACTGAGTCTTCCTACTGTCTATGTTTTTAGCGTTTCCTGTGTCACCAGTTTTACATTCTGATGCACCTCTGTAGGTTTCCTGTATCCCTTGGACCTTCCCATTGACGATGAAACACAGAAATTGCATCGAAATTAAATATAAGAGACACAATGCCGACTTAAGTACAAGAAAACAGTCTTCGTACGGTTAATGTTTGAAGCGTTTCCTGTGTCACCGGTTTTACATTCCGATGCACCTCTGCCGGTTTACTGTATCCCTTGGACCTTCCCATTGTCGATCAAACACAGAAATCGCATTGCAATTAAAAATAAGAGACACAATGACGACTTAAGTACAGGAAGACTGAGTCTTCCTACTGTCTATGTTTTGAGCGTTTCCTGTGTCACCAGTTTTACATTCTGATGCACCTATGCAGGTTTACTGTCTCCATTGTACCTTCCCATTGACGATGAAACACAGAAATTGCATCGGAAATAAATATAACAGACACAATGCCGACTGAAGTACAGGAAGACTGAGTCTTCCTACTGTCTATGATTTGAGCGTTTCCTGTGTCACCAGTTTTACATTCCGATGCACGTCTGATGGTTTGCTGTATCCCTTGGACACTTCCCATTGTCGATCAAACACAGAAATCGCATCGGAATTAAATATAAGAGACACAATGCCGACTTAAGTACAGGAAGACTGAGTCTTCCTACTGTCTATGTTTTGAGCGTTTCCTGAACACTAGTTTTGCATTCCGATGCACCTCTGCAGGTTTACTGTACCCCTTGGACCTTCCCATTGACGATGAAACACACAAATTGCATCGAAATTAAATATAAGAGACACAATGCCGACTTAAGTACAAGAAAACAGTCTTCGTACGGTCAATGTTTGAAGCGGTTCCTGTGTGACCAGTTTTACATTCCGATGCACCTCTGCCGGTTTACTGTATCCCTTGGACCTTCCCATTGTCGATCAAACACAGAAATCGCATCGGAATTAAATATAAGAGACACAATGCCGACTTAAGTACAGGAAGACTGAGTCTTCCTACTGTCTATGTTTTGAGCGTTTCCTGTGTCACCAGTTTTACATTCTGATGCACCTAAGCAGGTTTACTGTCTCCATTGTACCGTCCCATTGACGATGAAACACAGAAATTGCATCGGAATTAAATATAAGAGACACAATGCCGACTTAAGTACAGGATGACTGAGTCTACCTACTGTCTATGATTTGAGCGTTTCCTGTGTCACCAGTTTTACATTCTGATGCACCTCTGCAGGTTCTCTGTATCCCTTGGACCTTCCCATTGGCGATGAAAGACAGAAATTGCATCGGAATTAAATATAGGAGACACAATGCCCACTTAAGTACAGGAAGACTGAGTCTACCTACTGTCTATAATTTGAACGTTTCCTGTGTCACCAGTTTTACATTCCGATGCACGTCTGCAGGTTTACTGTATCCCTTGGACCTTCCCATTGACGATGAAACACAGAAATTGCATCGTAATTAAATATAAGAGACACAATGCCGACTTAAGTACAGGAAGACTGAGTCTTCCTACTGTCTAGGTTTTGAGCGTTTCCTGTGTCACTCGTTTTACATTCCGATGCACCTCTCCAGGTTTACTATATCCCTTGGACCTTCCCCTTGACGATGAAACACAGAAATTGCATCGGAATTAAATATAGGAGACACAATGATGAGTTAAGTACAGGAAGACTGAGTCTTCCTACTGTCTATAATTTGAACGTTTCCTGTGTCACCAGTTTTACATACCGATGCACCTCTGCCGGTTTACTATATCCCTTGGACTTTCCCATTGTCGATCAAACACAGAAATCGCATCGGAATGAAATATAAGAGACACAATGAAGACTTAAGTACAGGAAGACTGAGTCTTCCTACTGTCTATGTTTTGGCGTATCATGTGTCACCAGTTTTACATTCTGATGCACCTCTGCAGGTTTACTGTATCCCTTGGACCTTCCCATTGACGATGAAACACAGAAATTGCATCGAAATTAAATATAAGAGACACAATGCCGACTTAAGTTCAAGAAAACAGTCTTCGTACGGTCAATGTTTGAAGCGTTTCCTGTGTCACCAGTTTTACATTCCGATGCACCTCTGCCGGTTTACTGTATCCCTCGGACCTTCCCATTGTCGATCAAACACAGAAATCGCATCGGAATTAAATATAAGAGACACAATGCCGACTTAAGTACACGAAGACTAAGTCTTCATACTGTCTATGTTTTGAGCGTTTCCTGTGTCATCAGTTTTACTTTCCGATGCACCTCTGCAGGTTTACTATATCCGTTGGATCTTCCCATTCACGATGAAACACAGAAATTTCATCGGAAATAAATATAAGAGACACAATGCCGACTGAAGTACAGGAAGACTGAGTCTTCCTACTGTCTATGATTTGAGCGTTTCCTGTGTCACCAGTTTTACATTCCGATGCACGTCTGATGGTTTGCTGTATCCCTAGGACACTTCCCATTGTCGATCAAACACAGAAATCGCATCGGAATTAAATATAAGAGACACAATGCCGACTTAAGTACAGGAAGACTGAGTCTTCCTACTGTCTATGTTTTGAGCGTTTCCTGAACACTAGTTTTGCATTCCGATGCACCTCTGCAGGTTTACTGTACCCCTTGGACCTTCCCATTGACGATGAAAAACAGAAATTGCATCGGAATTAAATATGAGAGACACAATGCCGACTTAAGTACAGGAAGACTGAGTCTTCCTACTGTCTATGTTTTTAGCGTTTCCTGTGTCACCAGTTTTACGTTCTGATGCACCTCTGTAGGTTTCCTGTATCCCTTGGACCTTCCCATTGACGATGAAACACAGAAATTGCATCGGAATTAAATATAGGAGACACAATGCCCACTTAAGTACAGGAAGACTGAGTCTTCCTACTGTCTATGTTTTGAGCGTTTCCTGTGTCACTAGTTTTACATTCCGATGCACCTCTGCAGGTATACTGTTTCCCTTGGATCTTCGCATTGACGATGAAACACAGAAATTGCATCGGAATTTAATATAAGAGACACAATGCCGAATTAAGTACAGGAATATTGAGTCTTCCTACTGTCTATGTTTTGAGCGATTCCTGCGTCACCAGTTTTACATTCTAATGCACCTCTGTAGGTTTACTATATTCCGTGGACCTTCCCAGTGACGATGAAACACAGGAATTGCATCGGAATTGAATATAAGAGACACAAAGCCGACTTAAGTACAGGTAGACTGAGTCTTCCTACTGTCTATGCTTTGAGCGTCTCCTGTGTCACAAGTTTTACATTCTGATGCACCTCTGCAGGTTTGCTGTATCCCATGGACCTTCCCATTGACGATGAAACACAGAAATTGCATCGGAATTTAATATAAGAGACACAATGCCGACTTAAGTACAAGATAAATGTCTTCGTACGGTCAATGTTTTGAGCGATTCCTGTGTCACCAGTTTTACATTCCGATGCACCTCTGCCGGTTTACTGTATCCCTTGGACCTTCCCATTGTCGATCAAACACAGAAATCGCATCGCAATTAAAAATAAGAGACACAATGACGACTTAAGTACTGGAAGACTGAGTCTTCCTACTGTCTATGTTTTGAGCGTTTCCTGTGTCACCAGTTTTACATTCTGATGCACCTATGCAGGTTTACTGTCTCCATTGTACCTTCCCATTGACGATGAAACACAGAAATTGCATCGGAATTAAATATAAGAGACACAATGCCGACTTAAGTACAGGATGACTGAGTCTTCCTACTGTCTATGTTTTGAGCGTTTCCTGTGTCACCAGTTTTACATTCTGATGCACCTCTGCAGGTTCTCTGTATCCCTTGGACCTTCCCACTGACGATGAAAGACAGAAATTGCATCGGAATTAAATATAGGAGACACAATGCCGACTTAAGTACAGGAAGACTGAGTCTTCCTACTGTCTATAATTTGAACGTTTCCTGTGTCACCAGTTTTACATTCCGATGCACGTCTGCAGGTTTACTGTATCCCTTGGACCTTCCCATTGACGATGAAACACAGAAATTGCATCGTAATTAAATATAAGAGACACAATGCCGACTTAAGTACAGGAAGACTGAGTCTTCCTACTGTCTAGGTTTTGAGCGTTTCCTGTGTCACTCGTTTTACATTCCGATGCACCTCTCCAGGTTTACTATATCCCTTGGACCTTCCCATTGACGATGAAACACAGAAATTGCATCGGAATTAAATATAGGAGACACAATGATGAGTTAAGAACAGGAAGACTGGGTCTTCCTACTGTCTATAATTTGAACGTTTCCTGTGTCACCAGTTTTACATTCCGATGCACCTCTGCCGGTTTACTATATCCCTTGGACTTTCCCATTGTCGATCAAACAAAGAAATCGCATCGGAATGAAATATAAGAGACACAATGAAGACTTAAGTACAGGAAGACTGAGTCTTCCTAATGTCTATGTTTTGGCGTATCATGTGTCACCAGTTTTACATTCTGATGCACCTCTACAGGTTTACTGTATCCCTTGGACCTTCCCATTGACGATGAAACACAGAAATTGCATCGAAATTAAATATAAGAGACACAATGCCGACTTAAGTTCAAGAAAACAGTCTTCGTACGGTCAATGTTTGAAGCGTTTCCTGTGTCACCAGTTTTACATTCCGATGCACCTCTGCCGGTTTACTGTATCCCTTGGACCTTCCCATTGTCGATCAAACACAGAAATCGCATCGGAATTAAATATAAGAGACACAATGCCGACTTAAGTACACGAAGACTAAGTCTTCATACTGTCTATGCTTTGAGCGTTTCCTGTGTCATCAGTTTTACTTTCCGATGCACCTCTGCAGGTTTACTATATCCGTTGGATCTTCCCATTCACGATGAAACACAGAAATTTCATCGGAAATAAATATAAGAGACACAATGCCGACTGAAGTACAGGAAGACTGAGTCTTCCTGCTGTCTATGATTTGAGCGTTTCCTGTGTCACCAGTTTTACATTCCGATGCACGTCTGATGGTTTGCTGTATCCCTTGGACACTTCCCATTGTCGATCAAACACAGAAATCGCATCGGAATTAAATATAAGAGACACAATGCCGACTTAAGTACAGGAAGACTGAGTCTTCCTACTGTCTATGTTTTGAGCGTTTCCTGAACACTAGTTTTGCATTCCGATGCACCTCTGCAGGTTTACTGTACCCCTTGGACCTTCCCATTGACGATGAAACACACAAATTGCATCGAAATTAAATATAAGAGACACAATGCCGACTTAAGTACAAGAAAACAGTCTTCGTACGGTCAATGTTTGAAGCGGTTCCTGTGTCACCAGTTTTACATTCCGATGCACCTCTGCCGGTTTACTGTATCCCTTGGACCTTCCCATTGTCGATCAAACACAGAAATCGCATCGGAATTAAATATAAGAGACACAATGCCTACTTAAGTAAAGGAAGACTGAGTGTTCCTACTGTCTATGTTTTGACCGTTTCCTGTGTCACCAGTTTTACATTCTGATGCACCTCTGCAGGTTTCCTGTATCCCATGGACCTTCCCATTGGCGATGAAACACAGAAATTGCATCGGAATTAAATATAAGAGACACAATGCCGACTTAAGTACAGGATGACTGAGTCTTCCTACTGTCTATGTTTTGAGCGTTTCCTGTGTCACCAGTTTTACATTCTGATGCACCTTCTGCAGGTTCTCTGTCTCCCTTGGACCTTCCCATTGACGATGAAACACAGAAATTGCATCGGAATTAAATATAGGAGACACAATGCCCACTTAAGTACAGGAAGACTGAGTCTTCCTACTGTCTATGTTTTGAGCGTTTCCTGTGTCACTAGTTTTACATTCCGATGCACCTCTGCAGGTTTACTGTATCCCTTGGACCTTCCCATTGACAATGAAAAACAGAAATTGCATCGGAATTAAATATAAGAGACACAATGCCGACTTAAGTACAGGAATACTGAGTCTTCCTACTGTCTATGTTTGAGCGTTTCCTGTGTCACCAGTTTTACATTCCGATGCACCTCTGTAGGTTTCCTGTATCCCTTGGACCTTCCCATTGACGATGAAACACAGAAATTGCATCGAAATTAAATATAAGAGACACAATGCCGACTTAAGTACAAGAAAACAGTCTTCGTACGGTCAATGTTTTGAGCGTTTCCTGTGTCATCAGTTTTACATTCCGATGCACCTCTGCCGGTTTACTGTATCTCTTGGACCTTTCCATTGTCGATCAAACACAGAAATCGCTTCGGAATTAAATATAAGAGACACAATGCCTACTTAAGTAAAGGAAGACTGAGTGTTCCTACTGTCTATGTTTTGAGCGTTTCCTGTGTCACCAGTTTTACATTCTGATGCACCTCTGCAGGTTTACTGTATCCCTTGGACCTTTCCAGTGACGATGAAACACAGAAATTGCATCGGAATTAAATATAAGAGACACAATGATGAGTTAAGTACTGGAAGACTGAGTCTTCCTACTGTCTATAATTTGAACGTTTCCTGTGTCACCAGTTTTACATTCCGATGCACCTCTGCAGGTTTACTGTATCCCTTGGACCTTCACAGTGACGATGAAACACAGAAATTGCATCGGAATTAAAT
This sequence comes from Schistocerca nitens, assembly GCF_023898315.1. Taxonomy (NCBI): domain Eukaryota; kingdom Metazoa; phylum Arthropoda; class Insecta; order Orthoptera; family Acrididae; genus Schistocerca; species Schistocerca nitens. The sequence continues at coordinate 6,950,268 of NW_026045897.1, forward strand.
ATAAGAGACACAATGCCGACTTAAGTGCAGGAAGAATAAGTCTTCCTACAGTCTATGTTTTGAGCGTGTCCTGTGTCATCAGTTTTACTTTCCGATGCGCCTCTGCAGGTTTACTATATCCCTTGGACCTTCCCATTCTCAATGAAACACAGAAATTTCATCGGAAATAAATATAAGAGACACAATGCCGACTTAAGTACAGGAAGACTGAGTCTTCCTACTGTCTATGTTTTGAGCGTTTCCTGTGTCACCAGTTTTACATTCCGATGCACGTCTGCAGGTTTACTGTATCCCTTGGACCTTCCCATTGACGATGAAACACAGAAATTGCATCGGAATTAAATATAAGAGACACAATCCCGACTTAAGTATAGGAAGACTGAGTCTTCCTACTGTCTAGGTTTTGAGTGTTTCCTGTGTCACTAGTTTTACATTCCGATGCACCTCTCAGGGTTTACTATATCCCTTGGAGCTTCCCATTGACGATGAAACACAGAAATTGCATCGGAATTAAATATAAGAGACACAATGCCGACTTAAGTACAGGGAGACTGAGTCTTCCTACTGTCTATGATTTGAGCGCTTCCTGTGTAACCAGTTTTACATTCTGATACACCTCTGTAGGTTTCCTGTATCCCTTGGACCTTCCCATTGACGATGAAACACAGAAATTGCATCGAAATTAAATATAAGAGACACAATGCCGACTTAAGTGCAGGAAGACTGAGTCTTCCTACTGTCTATGATTTGTGCGTTTCCTGTGTCACGAGTTTTACATTCCGATGCACCTCTGCCGGTTTACTATATCCCTTGGACTTCCCCATTGTCGATCAAACACAGAAATCGCATCGGAATGAAATATAAGAGACACAATGAAGACTTAAGTACAGGAAGACTGAGTCTTCCTACTGTCTATGTTTTGAGCGGTTCCTGTGTCATCAGTTTTACATTCCGATGCACCTCTGCAGGTTTACTGTATCCCTTGGACCTTCCCATTGACGATGAAAAACATAAATTGCATCGGAATTAAATATAGCAGACACATTGCCGACTTAAGTACAGGAAGACTGAGTCTTCCTACTCTCTATGTTTTGAGCGTTTCCTGTGTCACCAGTTTTACATTCCGATGCACCAGTGCAGGTTTACTGTATCCATTCGATCTTCACAGTGACGATGAAACACAGAAATTGCATCGGAATTAAAGATAAGAGACACAATGCCGACTTAAGTATAGGAAGACTGAGTCTTCCTACTGTCTATAATTTGAGCGTTTCCTGTGTCACCAGTTTTACAATCCGATGCACATCTACAGGTTTACTGTATTCCTTGGACCTTCCCATAGACGATGAAACACAGAAATTGCATCGGAATTAAATATAAGAGACACAACGCCGACTTAAGTACAAGAAAACTGAGTCTTCTTGCGGTCTATGTTTTGAGCGTTTCCTGTGTCACCAGTTTTACATTCCGAAGCACCTCTGCAGGATTACTGTATCACGTGGACCTTCCCATTGGCGATGAAACACACAAATTGCATCGAAATTAAATATAAGAGACACAATGCCGACTTAAGTGCAGGAAGACTGAGTCTTCCTACTGTCTATGTTTTGAGCGTTTCCTGTGTCACTAGTTTTACATTCCGATGCACCTCTGCAGGTTTACTGTATCCCTTGGACCTTCCCATTCCCGATGAAACACAGAAATTGCATCGGAATTAAATATAAGAGACACAATGCCGACTTAAGTACACGAAGACTAAGTCTTCCTACTGTCTATGTTTTGAGCGTTTCCTGTGTCATCAGTTTTACTTTCCGATGCACCTCTGCAGGTTTACTATATCCGTTGGATCTTCCCATTCACGATGAAACACAGAAATTTCATCGGAAATAAATATAAGAGACACAATGCCGACTGAAGTACAGGAAGACTGAGTCTTCGTACTGTCTATGATTTGAGCGTTTCCTGTGTCACCAGTTTTACATTCCGATGCACGTCTGATGGTTTACTGTATCCCTTGGACATTCCCATTGACGATGAAACACAGAAATTGCATCGGAATTAAATATAAGGGACACAATGCAGACTTAAGTACAGGAAGACTGAGTCTTCCTACTGTCTATGTTTTTAGCGTTTCCTGTGTCACCAGTTTTACATTCTGATGCACCTCTGTAGGTTTCCTGTATCCCTTGGACCTTCCCATTGACGAAGAAACACAGAAATTGCATCGAAATTAAATATAAGAGACACAATGCCGACTTAAGTACAAGAAAACAGTCTTCGTACGGTCAATGTTTGAAGCGTTTCCTGTGTCACCAGTTTTACATTCCGATGCACCTCTGCCGGTTTACTGTATCCCTTGGACCTTCCCATTGTCGATCAAACACAGAAATCGCATCGGAATTAAATATAAGAGACACAATGCCTACTTAAGTAAAGGAAGACTGAGTGTTCCTACTGTCTATGTTTTGAGCGTTTCCTGTGTCACCAGTTTTACATTCTGATGCACCTCTGCAGGTTTGCTGTATCCCATGGACCTTCCCATTGACGATGAAACACAGAAATTGCATCGGAATTAAATATAAGAGACACAATGCCGACTTAAGTACAAGAAAAATGTCTTCGTACGGTCAATGTTTTGAGCGTTTCCTGTGTCACCAGTTTTACATTCTGATGCACCTATGCAGGTTTACTGTATCCCTTGGACCTTCCCATTGACGATGAAACTCAGAAATTGCATCGGAACTAAATATAAGAGACACAATGCCGACTTAAGCACAGGAAGACTGAGTCTTCCTACTGTCTATGTTTTGAGCGTTTCCTGTGTCACCAGTTTTACATTCCGATGCACCTGTACAGGTTTACTGTATCCATTGGATCTTCCCATTGACAATGAAACACAGAAATTGCATCGGAATTAAATATAAGAGACACAATGCCGACTTAAGTACAGGAAGACTAAGTCTTCCTACTGTCTATGTTTTGAGCGTTTCCTGTGTCACCAGTTTTACATTCCGAAGCACCTCTGCCGGTTTACTGTATCCCTTGGACCTTCCCATTGTCGATCAAACACAGAAATCGCTTCGGAATTAAATATAAGAGACACGATGCCTACTTAAGTAAAGGACGACAGAGTGTTCCTACTGTCTATGTTTTGAGCGTTTCCTGTGTCACCAGTTTTACATTCCGATGCACCTCTGCAGCTTTACTGTATCCCTTGGACCTTCCCATTGACGATGAAACACAGAAATTGCATCGGAATTAAATATAAGAGTCACAATGACGAGTTAAGTACAGGAAGACTGAGTCTTCCTACTGTCTATAATTTGAACGTTTCCTGTGTCACCAGTTTTACATTCCGATGCACCTCTACAGGTTGACTGTATCCCTTGGACCTTCACAGTGACGATGAAACACAGAAATTGCATCGTAAGTAAATATAAGAGACACAATGCCGACTTAAGTACAGGAAGACTAAGTCTTCCTACTGTCTATGTTTTGAGCGTGTCCTGTGTCATGATTTTTACTTTCCGATGCGCCTCTGCAGGTTTACTATATCCCTTGACCTTCCCATTCACAATGAAACACAGAATTTTCATGGGAAATAAATATAAGAGACACAATGCCGACTTAAGTACAGGAAGACTGAGTCTTCCTACTGTCTATGTTTTGAGCGTTTCCTATGTCACCAGTTTTACATTCTGATGCACATCTGCATGTTTACTGTATCCCTTGGACCTTCCCATTGACGATGAAACACAGAAATTGCGTCGGAATTAAATATAAGAGACACAATGCCGACTTAAGTACAGGAAGACTGAGTCTTCCTACTGTCTAGGTTTTGAGCGTTTCCTGTGTCACTAGTTTTACATTCCGATGCACCTCTCCAGGTTTACTATATCCCTTGGACCTTCCCATTGACGATGAAACACAGAAATTGCATCGGAATTAAATATAAGAGACACAATGCTGACTTAAGTACAGGAAGACTGAGTCTTCCTACTGTATATGTTTTGAGCGTTTCCTGTGTCAACAGTTTTACATTCTGATGCACCTCTGTAGGTTTGCTGTATCCCTTGGACCTTCCCATTGACGATGAAACACAGAAATTGCATCGAAATTAAATATAAGAGACACAATGCCGACTTAAGTACAAGAAAAATGTCTTCGTACGGTCAATGTTTTGAGCGTTTCCTGTGTCACCAGTTTTACATTCCGATGCACCTCTGCCGGTTTACTATATCCCTTGGACTTTCCCATTGTCGATCAAACACAGAATTCGCATCGGAATGAAATATAAGAGACACAATGAAGACTTAAGTACAGGAAGACTGAGTCTTCCTACTGTCTATGTTTTGAGCGTTTCCTGTGTCACCAGTTTTACATTCTGTTGCACCTCTGCAGGTTTACTGTATCCCTTGGACCTTCCCATCCACGATGAAACACAGAAATTGCATCGGAATTAAATATAAGAGACACAATGCCGACTTAAGTACAGGAAGACTGAGTCTTCCTACTGTCTATGATTTGAGCGTTTCCTGTGTCATCAGTTTTACATTCCGATGCACCTCTGCAGGTTTACTGTATCCCTTGGACTGTCCCATTGACGATGAAAAACAGAAATTGCATCGGAATTAAATATAGCAGACACAATGCCGACTTAAGTACAGGAAGACTGAGTCTTCCTACTGTCTATGTTTCGAGCGTTTCCTGTGTCACCAGTTTTACATTCCGATGCACCAGTGCAGGTTTACTGTATCCATTCGATCTTCACAGTGACGATGAAACACAGAAATTGCATCGGAATTAAAGATAAGAGACACAATGCCGACTTAAGTACAGGAAGACTGAGTCTTCCTACTGTCTATAATTTGAGCGTTTCCTGTGTCACCAGTTTTACAATCCGATTCACATCTACAGGTTTACTGTATTCCTTGGACCTTCCCATTGACGATGAAACACAGAAATTGCATCGGAATTAAATATAAGAGACACAACGCCGACGTAAGTACAAGAAAACTGAGTCTTCTTATGGTCTATGTTTTGAGCGTTTCCTGTGTCACCAGTTTTACATTCCGATGCACATCTGCAGGTTTACTGTATCCCTTGGACCTTCCCATTGACGATGAAACACAGTAATTGCATCGGAATTAAATATAAGAGACACAATGCCGACTTAAGTACAGGAAGACTGAGTCTTCCTACTGTCTATGTTTTTAGCGTTTCCTGTGTCACCAGTTTTACATTCTGATGCACCTCTGTAGGTTTCCTGTATCCCTTGGACCTTCCCATTGACGATGAAACACAGAAATTGCATCGAAATTAAATATAAGAGACACAATGCCGACTTAAGTAGAAGAAAACAGTCTTCGTACGGTCAATGTTTGAAGCGTTTCCTGTGTCACCAGTTTTACATTCCGATGCACCTCTGCCGGTTTACTGTATCCCTTCGACCTTCCCATTGTCGATCAAACACAGAAATCGCATCGGAATTAAATATAAGAGACACAATGCCTACTTAAGTAAAGGAAGACTGAGTGTTCCTACTGTCTATGTTTTGAGCGTTTCCTGTGTCACCAGTTTTACATTCTGATGCACGTCTGCAGGTTTGCTGTATCCCATGGACCTTCCCATTGACGATGAAACACAGAAATTGCATCGAAATTAAATATAAGAGACACAATGCCGACTTAAGTACAAGAAAAATGTCTTCGTACGGTCAATGTTTTGAGCGTTTCCTGTGTCACCAGATTTACATTCCGATGCACCTCTGCCGGTTTACTGTATCCCTTGGACCTTCCCATTGTCGATCAAACACAGAAATCACATCGGAATTAAAAATAAGAGACACAATGACGACTTAAGTACAGGAAGACTGAGTCTTCCTACTGTCTATGTTTTGAGCGTTTCCTGTGTCACCAGTTTTACATTCTGATGCACCTATGCAGGTTTACTGTATCCATTGTACCTTCTCATTGACGATGAAACACAGAAATTGCATCGGAATTAAATATAAGAGACACAATGCCGACTTAAGTACAGGATGACCGAGTCTTCCTACTGTCTATGTTTTGAGCGTTTCCTGTGTCACCTGTTTTACATTCTGATGCACCTCTGCAGGTTCACTGTATCCCTTGGACCTTCCCATTGACGATGAAACACAGAAATTGCATCGGAATTAAATATAAGAGACACAATGCCGACTTAAGCACAGGAAGACTGAGTCTTCCTACTGTCTATTTTTTGAGCGTTTCCTATGTCACCAGTTTTACATTCCGATGCACCTGTACAGGTTAACTGTATCCATTGGATCTTCCCATTGACGATGAAACACAGAAATTCCATCGGAATTAAATATAAGAGACACAATGCTGACTTAAGTACAGGAAGACTGAGTCTTCCTACTGTCTATGTTTTGAGCGTTCCCTGTGTCACCAGTTTTACATTCCGATGCACCTCTGCAGGTTCACTGTATCCCTTGGACCTTCCCATTGACAATGAAACACAGAAATTGCATCGTAATTAAATATAAGAGACACAATGCCGACTTAAGTACAGGAAGACTAAGTCTTCCTACTGTCTATGTTTTGAGCGATTCCTGTGTCATCAGTTTTACTTTCCGATGCACCTCTGTAGGTTTACTATATCCGTTGGACCTTCCCATTCACGATGAAACACAGAAATCCCATCGGAAATAAATATAAGAGACACAATGCCGACTCAAGTAGCAGGAAGACTGAGTCTTCCTACTGTCTATGATTTGAGCGTTTCCTGTGTCACCAGTTTTACATTCCGATGCACGTCTGAAGGTGTACTGTATCCCTTGGACATTCCCATTGACGATGAAACACAGAAATTGCATCGGAATTAAATATAGGAGACACAATGCCCACTTAAGTACAGGAAGACTGAGTCTTCCTACTGTCTATGTTTTGAGCGATTCCTGTGTCACTAGTTTTACATTCCGATGCACCTCTGCGGGTTTACTGTATCCCTTGGACCTTTACATTGACGATGAAAAACAGAAATTGCATCGGAATTAAATATAAGAGACACAATGCCGACTTAAGTACAGGAATACTGAGTCTTCCTACTGTCTATGTTTGAGCGTTTCCTGTGTCACCAGTTTTACATTCTGATGCACCTCTGTAGGTTTCCTGTATCCCTTGGACCTTCCCATTGACCATGAAAAACAGTAATTGCATCGGAATTAAATATAAGAGACACAATGCCGACTTAAGTACAGGAAGACTGAGTCTTCCTACTGTCTATGTTTTGAGCGTTTCCTGTGTCACCAGTTTTACATTCCGATGCACCTCTGAAGGTTTACTGTATCCCTTGGACCTTCCCATTCCCGATGAAACACAGAAATTGCATCGGAATTAAATATAAGAGACACAATGCCGACTTAAGTACACGAAGACTAAGTCTTCCTACTGTCTATGTTTTGAGCGTTTCCTGTGTCATCAGTTTTACTTTCTGATGCACCTCTGCATGTTTACTATATCCGTTGGATCTTCCCATTCACGATGAAACACAGAAATTTCATCGGAAATAAATATAAGAGACACAATGCCGACTGAAGTACAGGATGACCGAGTCTTCCTACTGTCTATGTTTTGAGCGTTTCCTGTGTCACCTGTTTTACATTCTGATGCACCTCTGCAGGTTCACTGTATCCCTTGGACCTTCCCATTGACGATGAAACACAGAAATTGCATCGGAATTAAATATAAGAGACACAATGCCGACTTAAGCACAGGAAGACTGAGTCTTACTACTGTCTATTTTTTGAGCGTTTCCTATGTCACCAGTTTTACATTCCGATGCACCTGTACAGGTTTACTGTATCCATTGCATCTTCCCATTGACGATGAAACACAGAAATTGCATCGGAATTAAATATAAGAGACACAATGCTGACTTAAGTACAGGAAGACTGAGTGTGCCTACTGTCTATGTTTTGAGCGTTCCCTGTGTCACCAGTTTTACATTCCGTTGCACCTCTGCAGGTTTACTATATCCCTTGGACCTTCCCATTGACAATGAAACACAGAAATTGCATCGGAATTAAATATAAGAGACACAATGCCGACTTAAGTACAGGAAGACTAAGTCTTCCTACTGTCTATGTTTTGAGCGATTCCTGTGTCATCAGTTTTACTTTCCGATGCACCTCTGTAGGTTTACTATATCCGTTGGACCTTCCCATTCACGATGAAACACAGAAATCTCATCGGAAATAAATATAAGAGACACAATGCCGACTCAAGTAGCAGGAAGACTGAGTCTTCCTACTGTCTATGATTTGAGCGTTTCCTGTGTCACCAGTTTTACATTCCGATGCAGGTCTGAAGGTGTACTGTATCCCTTGGACATTCCCATTGACGATGAAACACAGATATTGCATCGGAATTAAATATAGGAGACACAATGCGCACTTAAGTACAGGAAGACTGCGTCTTCCTACTGTCTATGTTTTGAGCGATTCCTGTGTCATCAATTTTACTTTCCGATGCACCTCTGTAGGTTTACTATATCCGTTGGACCTTCCCATTCACGATGAAACACAGAAATCTCATCGGAAATAAATATAAGAGACACAATGCCGACTCAAGTAGCAGGAAGACTGAGTCTTCCTACTGTCTATGATTTGAGCGTTTCCTGTGTCACCAGTTTTACATTCCGATGCACGTCTGAAGGTGTACTGTATCCCTTGGACATTCCCATTGACGATGAAACACAGAAATTGCATCGGAATTAAATATAGGAGACACAATGCCCACTTAAGTACAGGAAGACTGAGTCTTCCTACTGTCTATGTTTTGAGCGATTCCTGTGTCACTAGTTTTACATTCCGATGCACCTCTGCAGGTTTACTGTATCCCTTGGACCTTCCCATTGACGATGAAAAACAGAAATTGCATCGGAATTAAATATAAGAGACACAATGCCGACTTAAGTACAGGAATACTGAGTCTTCCTACTGTCTATGTTTGAGCGTTTCCTGTGTCACCAGTTTTACATTCTGATGCACCTCTGTAGGTTTCCTGTATCCCTTGGACCTTCCCATTGACGATGAAACACAGTAATTGCATCGGAATTAAATATAAGAGACACAATGCCGACTTAAGTACAGGAAGACTGAGTCTTCCTACTGTCTATGTTTGAGCGTTTCCTGTGTCACCAGTTTTACATTCTGATGCACCTCTGTAGGTTTCCTGTATCCCTTGGACCTTCCCAATCCCGATGAAACACAGAAATTGCATCGGAATTAAATATAAGAGACACAATGCCGACTTAAGTACACGAAAACTAAGTCTTCCTACTGTCTATGTTTTGAGCGTTTCCTGTGTCATCAGTTTTACTTTCTGATGCACCTCTGCATGTTTACTATATCCGTTGGATCTTCCCATTCACGATGAAACACAGAAATTTCATCGGAAATAAATATAAGAGACACAATGCCGACTGAAGTACAGGATGACCGAGTCTTCCTACTGTCTATGTTTTGAGCGTTTCCTGTGTCACCTGTTTTACATTCTGATGCACCTCTGCAGGTTCACTGTATCCCTTGGACCTTCCCATTGACGATGAAACACAGAAATTGCATCGGAATTAAATATAAGAGACACAATGCCGACTTAAGCACAGGAAGACTGAGTCTTACTACTGTCTATTTTTTGAGCGTTTCCTATGTCACCAGTTTTACATTCCGATGCACCTGTACAGGTTTACTGTATCCATTGGATCTTCCCATTGACGATGAAACACAGAAATTGCATCGGAATTAAATATAAGAGACACAATGCTGACTTAAGTACAGGAAGACTGAGTCTGCCTACTGTCTATGTTTTGAGCGTTCCCTGTGTCACCAGTTTTACATTCTGATGCACCTCTGCAGGTTCACTGTATCCCTTGGACCTTCCCATTGACAATGAAACACAGAAATTGCATCGGAATTAAATATAAGAGACACAATGCCGACTTAAGTACAGGAAGACTAAGTCTTCCTACTGTCTATGTTTTGAGCGATTCCTGTGTCATCAGTTTTACTTTCCGATGCACCTCTGTAGGTTTACTATATCCGTTGGACCTTCCCATTCACGATGAAACACAGAAATCTCATCGGAAATAAATATAAGAGACACAATGCCGACTCAAGTAGCAGGAAGACTGAGTCTTCCTACTGTCTATGATTTGAGCGTTTCCTGTGTCACCAGTTTTACATTCCGATGCACGTCTGAAGGTGTACTGTATCCCTTGGACATTCCCATTGACGATGAAACACAGAAATTGCATCGGAATTAAATATAGGAGACACAATGCGCACTTAAGTACAGGAAGACTGAGTCTTCCTACTGTCTATGTTTTGAGCGATTCCTGTGTCACTAGTTTTACATTCCGATGCACCTCTGCAGGTTTACTGTATCCCTTGGACCTTCCCATTGCCGATGAAAAACAGAAATTGCATCGGAATTAAATATAAGAGACACAATGCCGACTTAAGTACAGGAAAACTGAGTCTTCCTACTGTCTATGTTTGAGCGTCTCCTGTGTCATCAGTTTTACATTCCGATGCACCTCTGCAGGTTTACTGTATCCCTTGGACCTTCCCATTCCCGATGAAACACAGAAATTGCATCGGAATTAAATATAAGAGACACAATGCCGACTTAAGTACACGAAGACTAAGTCTTCCTACTGTCTATGTTTTGAGCGTTTCCTGTGTCATCAGTTTTACTTTCCGATGCACCTCTGCATGTTTACTATATCCGTTGGATCTTCCCATTCACGATGAAACACAGAAATTTCATCAGAAATAAATATAAGAGACACAATGCCGACTGAAGTACAGGAAGACTGAGTCTTCCTACTGTCTATGATTTGAGCGTTTCCTGTGTCACCAGTTTTTCATTCCGATGCACGTCTGATGGTTTCCTGTATCCCCTGGACATTCCCATTGACGATGAAACACAGAAATTGCATCGGAATTAAATATAAGAGACACAATACCGACTTAAGTACAGGAAGACTGAGTCTTCTTACTGTCTATGTTTTGAGCGTTTCCTGAACACTAGTTTTACATTCCGATGCACCTCTGCAGGTTTTCCGTTCCCCTTGGACCTTCACATAGACGATGAAAAACAGAAATTGCATCGGAATAAAATATAAGAGACACAATGCCGACTTAAGTACAGGAAGACTGAGTCTTCCTACTGTCTATGTTTTGAGCGTTTCCTGTGTCACCAGTTTTACATTCTGATGCACCTCTGTAGGTTTCCCGTATCCCTTGGACCTTCCCATTGACGATGAAACACAGAAATTGCATCGAAATTAAATATAAGAGACACAATGCCGACTTAAGTACAAGAAAACAGTCTTCGTACGGTCAATGTTTGAAGCGGTTCCTGTGTCACCAGTTTTACATTCCGATGCACCTCTGCCGGTTTACTGTATCCCTTGGACCTTCCCATTGTCGATCAAACACAGAAATCGCATCGGAATTAAATATAAGAGACACAATGCCTACTTAAGTAAAGGAAGACTGAGTGTTCCTACTGTCTATGTTTTGACCGTTTCCTGTGTCACCAGTTTTACATTCTGATGCACCTCTGCAGGTTTCCTGTATCCCATGGACCTTCCCATTGGCGATGAAACACAGAAATTGCATCGGAATTAAATATAAGAGACACAATGCCGACTTAAGTACAGGATGACTGAGTCTTCCTACTGTCTATGTTTTGAGCGTTTCCTGTGTCACCAGTTTTACATTCTGATGCACCTTCTGCAGGTTCTCTGTCTCCCTTGGACCTTCCCATTGACGATGAAACACAGAAATTGCATCGGAATTAAATATAGGAGACACAATGCCCACTTAAGTACAGGAAGACTGAGTCTTCCTACTGTCTATGTTTTGAGCGTTTCCTGTGTCACTAGTTTTACATTCCGATGCACCTCTGCAGGTTTACTGTATCCCTTGGACCTTCCCATTGACAATGAAAAACAGAAATAGCATCGGAATTAAATATAAGAGACACAATGCCGACTTAAGTACAGGAATACTGAGTCTTCCTACTGTCTATGTTTGAGCGTTTCCTGTGTCACCAGTTTTACATTCCGATGCACCTCTGTAGGTTTCCTGTATCCCTTGGACCTTCCCATTGACGATGAAACACAGAAATTGCATCGAAATTAAATATAAGAGACACAATGCCGACTTAAGTACAAGAAAACAGTCTTCGTACGGTCAATGTTTTGAGCGTTTCCTGTGTCATCAGTTTTACATTCCGATGCACCTCTGCCGGTTTACTGTATCTCTTGGACCTTTCCATTGTCGATCAAACACAGAAATCGCTTCGGAATTAAATATAAGAGACACAATGCCTACTTAAGTAAAGGAAGACTGAGTGTTCCTACTGTCTATGTTTTGAGCGTTTCCTGTGTCACCAGTTTTACATTCTGATGCACCTCTGCAGGTTTACTGTATCCCTTGGACCTTCCCAGTGACGATGAAACACAGAAATTGCATCGGAATTAAATATAAGAGACACAATGATGAGTTAAGTACTGGAAGACTGAGTCTTCCTACTGTCTATAATTTGAACGTTTCCTGTGTCACCAGTTTTACATTCCGATGCACCTCTGCAGGTTTACTGTATCCCTTGGACCTTCACAGTGACGATGAAACACAGAAATTGCATCGGAATTAAATATAAGAGACACAATGCCGACTTAAGTGCAGGAAGAATAAGTCTTCCTACAGTCTATGGTTTGAGCGTGTCCTGTGTCATCAGTTTTACTTTCCGATGCGCCTCTGCAGGTTTACTATATCCCTTGGACGTTCCCATTCTCAATGAAACACAGAAATTTCATCGGAAATAAATATAAGAGACACAATGCCGACTTAAGTACAGGAAGACTGAGTCTTCCTACTGTCTATGTTTTGAGCGTTTCCTGTGTCACCAGTTTTACATTCCGATGCACGTCTGCAGGTTTACTGTATCCCTTGGACCTTCCCATTGACGATGAAACACAGAAATTGCATCGGAATTAAATATAAGAGACACAATGCCGACTTAAGTATAGGAAGACTGAGTCTTCCTACTGTCTAGGTTTTGAGTGTTTCCTGTGTCACTAGTTTTACATTCCGATGCACCTCTCAGGGTTTACTATATCCCTTGGAGCTTCCCATTGACGATGAAACACAGAAATTGCATCGGAATTAAATATAAGAGACACAATGCCGACTTAAGTACAGGGAGACTGAGTCTTCCTACTGTCTATGATTTGAGCGTTTCCTGTGTAACCAGTTTTACATTCTGATACACCTCTGTAGGTTTCCTGTATCCCTTGGACCTCCCCATTGACGATAAAACACAGAAATTGCATCGAAATTAAATATAAGAGACACAATGCCGACTTAAGTGCAGGAAGACTGAGTCTTCCTACTGTCTATGATTTGTGCGTTTCCTGTGTCACGAGTTTTACATTCCGATGCACCTCTGCCGGTTTACTATATCCCTTGGACTTCCCCATTGTCGATCAAACACAGAAATCGCATCGGAATGAAATATAAGAGACACAATGAAGACTTAAGTACAGGAAGACTGAGTCTTCCTACTGTCTATGTTTTGAGCGGTTCCTGTGTCATCAGTTTTACATTCCGATGCACCTCTGCAGGTTTACTGTATCCCTTGGACCTTCCCATTGACGATGTAAAACATAAATTGCATCGGAATTAAATATAGCAGACACATTGCCGACTTAAGTACAGGAAGACTGAGTCTTCCTACTCTCTATGTTTTGAGCGTTTCCTGTGTCACCAGTTTTACATTCCGATGCACCAGTGCAGGTTTACTGTATCCATTCGATCTTCACAGTGACGATGAAACACAGAAATTGCATCGGAATTAAAGATAAGAGACACAATGCCGACTTAAGTATAGGAAGACTGAGTCTTCCTACTGTCTATAATTTGAGCGTTTCCTGTGTCACCAGTTTTACAATCCGATGCACATCTACAGGTTTACTGTATTCCTTGGACCTTCCCATAGACGATGAAACACAGAAATTGCATCGGAATTAAATATAAGAGACACAACGCCGACTTAAGTACAAGAAAACTGAGTCTTCTTGCGGTCTATGTTTTGAGCGTTTCCTGTGTCACCAGTTTTACATTCCGAAGCACCTCTGCAGGATTACTGTATCACGTGGACCTTCCCATTGGCGATGAAACACACAAATTGCATCGAAATTAAATATAAGAGACACAATGCCGACTTAAGTGCAGGAAGACTGAGTCTTCCTACTGTCTATGTTTTGAGCGTTTCCTGTGTCACTAGTTTTACATTCCGATGCACCTCTGCAGGTTTACTGTATCCCTTGGACCTTCCCATTCCCGATGAAACACAGAAATTGCATCGGAATTAAATATAAGAGACACAATGCCGACTTAAGTACACGAAGACTAAGTCTTCCTACTGTCTATGTTTTGAGCGTTTCCTGTGTCATCAGTTTTACTTTCCGATGCACCTCTGCAGGTTTACTATATCCGTTGGATCTTCCCATTCACGATGAAACACAGAAATTTCATCGGAAATAAATATAAGAGACACAATGCCGACTGAAGTACAGGAAGACTGAGTCTTCGTACTGTCTATGATTTGAGCGTTTCCTGTGTCACCAGTTTTACATTCCGATGCACGTCTGATGGTTTACTGTATCCCTTGGACATTCCCATTGACGATGAAACACAGAAATTGCATCGGAATTAAATATAAGGGACACAATGCCGACTTAAGTACAGGAAGACTGAGTCTTCCTACTGTCTATGTTTTTAGCGTTTCCTGTGTCACCAGTTTTACATTCTGATGCACCTCTGTAGGTTTCCTGTATCCCTTGGACCTTCCCATTGACGAAGAAACACAGAAATTGCATCGAAATTAAATATAAGAGACACAATGCCGACTTAAGTACAAGAAAACAGTCTTCGTACGGTCAATGTTTGAAGCGTTTCCTGTGTCACCAGTTTTACATTCCGATGCACCTCTGCCGGTTTACTGTATCCCTTGGACCTTCCCATTGTCGATCAAACACAGAAATCGCATCGGAATTAAATATAAGAGACACAATGCCTACTTAAGTAAAGGAAGACTGAGTGTTCCTACTGTCTATGTTTTGAGCGTTTCCTGTGTCACCGGTTTTACATTCTGATGCACCTCTGCAGGTTTGCTGTATCCCATGGACCTTCCCATTGACGATGAAACACAGAAATTGCATCGGAATTAAATATAAGAGACACAATGCCGACTTAAGTACAAGAAAAATGTCTTCGTACGGTCAATGTTTTGAGCGTTTCCTGTGTCACCAGTTTTACATTCTGATGCACCTATGCAGGTTTACTGTATCCCTTGGACCTTCCCATTGACGATGAAACTCAGAAATTGCATCGGAAGTAAATATAAGAGACACAATGCCGACTTAAGCACAGGAAGACTGAGTCTTCCTACTGTCTATGTTTTGAGCGTTTCCTGTGTCACCAGTTTTACATTCCGATGCACCTGTACAGGTTTACTGTATCCATTGGATCTTCCCATTGACAATGAAACACAGAAATTGCATCGGAATTAAATATAAGAGACACAATGCCGACTTAAGTACAGGAAGACTAAGTCTTCCTACTGTCTATGTTTTGAGCGTTTCCTGTGTCACCAGTTTTACATTCCGAAGCACCTCTGCCGGTTTACTGTATCCCTTGGACCTTCCCATTGTCGATCAAACACAGAAATCGCTTCGGAATTAAATATAAGAGACACGATGCCTACTTAAGTAAAGGACGACAGAGTGTTCCTACTGTCTATGTTTTGAGCGTTTCCTGTGTCACCAGTTTTACATTCCGATGCACCTCTGCAGCTTTACTGTATCCCTTGGACCTTCCCATTGACGATGAAACACAGAAATTGCATCGGAATTAAATATAAGAGTCACAATGACGAGTTAAGTACAGGAAGACTGAGTCTTCCTACTGTCTATAATTTGAACGTTTCCTGTGTCACCAGTTTTACATTCCGATGCACCTCTACAGGTTGACTGTATCCCTTGGACCTTCACAGTGACGATGAAACACAGAAATTGCATCGTAAGTAAATATAAGAGACACAATGCCGACTTAAGTACAGGAAGACTAAGTCTTCCTACTGTCTATGTTTTGAGCGTGTCCTGTGTCATGATTTTTACTTTCCGATGCGCCTCTGCAGGTTTACTATATCCCTTGACCTTCCCATTCACAATGAAACACAGAATTTTCATGGGAAATAAATATAAGAGACACAATGCCGACTTAAGTACGGGAAGACTGAGTCTTCCTACTGTCTATGTTTTGAGCGTTTCCTATGTCACCAGTTTTACATTCTGATGCACATCTGCATGTTTACTGTATCCCTTGGACCTTCCCATTGACGATGAAACACAGAAATTGCGTCGGAATTAAATATAAGAGACACAATGCCGACTTAAGTACAGGAAGACTGAGTCTTCCTACTGTCTAGGTTTTGAGCGTTTCCTGTGTCACTAGTTTTACATTCCGATGCACCTCTCCAGGTTTACTATATCCCTTGGACCTTCCCATTGACGATGAAACACAGAAATTGCATCGGAATTAAATATAAGAGACACAATGCTGACTTAAGTACAGGAAGACTGAGTCTTCCTACTGTATATGTTTTGAGCGTTTCCTGTGTCAACAGTTTTACATTCTGATGCACCTCTGTAGGTTTGCTGTATCCCTTGGACCTTCCCATTGACGATGAAACACAGAAATTGCATCGAAATTAAATATAAGAGACACAATGCCGACTTAAGTACAAGAAAAATGTCTTCGTACGGTCAATGTTTTGAGCGTTTCCTGTGTCACCAGTTTTACATTCCGATGCACCTCTGCCGGTTTACTATATCCCTTGGACTTTCCCATTGTCGATCAAACACAGAATTCGCATCGGAATGAAATATAAGAGACACAATGAAGACTTAAGTACAGGAAGACTGAGTCTTCCTACTGTCTATGTTTTGAGCGTTTCCTGTGTCACCAGTTTTACATTCTGTTGCACCTCTGCAGGTTTACTGTATCCCTTGGACCTTCCCATCCACGATGAAACACAGAAATTGCATCGGAATTAAATATAAGAGACACAATGCCGACTTAAGTACAGGAAGACTGAGTCTTCCTACTGTCTATGATTTGAGCGTTTCCTGTGTCATCAGTTTTACATTCCGATGCACCTCTGCAGGTTTACTGTATCCCTTGGACTGTCCCATTGACGATGAAAAACAGAAATTGCATCGGAATTAAATATAGCAGACACAATGCCGACTTAAGTACAGGAAGACTGAGTCTTCCTACTGTCTATGTTTCGAGCGTTTCCTGTGTCACCAGTTTTACATTCCGATGCACCAGTGCAGGTTTACTGTATCCATTCGATCTTCACAGTGACGATGAAACACAGAAATTGCATCGGAATTAAAGATAAGAGACACAATGCCGACTTAAGTACAGGAAGACTGAGTCTTCCTACTGTCTATAATTTGAGCGTTTCCTGTGTCACCAGTTTTACAATCCGATTCACATCTACAGGTTTACTGTATTCCTTGGACCTTCCCATTGACGATGAAACACAGAAATTGCATCGGAATTAAATATAAGAGACACAACGCCGACGTAAGTACAAGAAAACTGAGTCTTCTTATGGTCTATGTTTTGAGCGTTTCCTGTGTCACCAGTTTTACATTCCGATGCACATCTGCAGGTTTACTGTATCCCTTGGACCTTCCCATTGACGATGAAACACAGTAATTGCATCGGAATTAAATATAAGAGACACAATGCCGACTTAAGTACAGGAAGACTGAGTCTTCCTACTGTCTATGTTTTTAGCGTTTCCTGTGTCACCAGTTTTACATTCTGATGCACCTCTGTAGGTTTCCTGTATCCCTTGGACCTTCCCATTGACGATGAAACACAGAAATTGCATCGAAATTAAATATAAGAGACACAATGCCGACTTAAGTAGAAGAAAACAGTCTTCGTACGGTCAATGTTTGAAGCGTTTCCTGTGTCACCAGTTTTACATTCCGATGCACCTCTGCCGGTTTACTGTATCCCTTCGACCTTCCCATTGTCGATCAAACACAGAAATCGCATCGGAATTAAATATAAGAGACACAATGCCTACTTAAGTAAAGGAAGACTGAGTGTTCCTACTGTCTATGTTTTGAGCGTTTCCTGTGTCACCAGTTTTACATTCTGATGCACGTCTGCAGGTTTGCTGTATCCCATGGACCTTCCCATTGACGATGAAACACAGAAATTGCATCGAAATTAAATATAAGAGACACAATGCCGACTTAAGTACAAGAAAAATGTCTTCGTACGGTCAATGTTTTGAGCGTTTCCTGTGTCACCAGATTTACATTCCGATGCACCTCTGCCGGTTTACTGTATCCCTTGGACCTTCCCATTGTCGATCAAACACAGAAATCACATCGGAATTAAAAATAAGAGACACAATGACGACTTAAGTACAGGAAGACTGAGTCTTCCTACTGTCTATGTTTTGAGCGTTTCCTGTGTCACCAGTTTTACATTCTGATGCACCTATGCAGGTTTACTGTATCCATTGTACCTTCTCATTGACGATGAAACACAGAAATTGCATCGGAATTAAATATAAGAGACACAATGCCGACTTAAGTACAGGATGACCGAGTCTTCCTAATGTCTATGTTTTGAGCGTTTCCTGTGTCACCTGTTTTACATTCTGATGCACCTCTGCAGGTTCACTGTATCCCTTGGACCTTCCCATTGACGATGAAACACAGAAATTGCATCGGAATTAAATATAAGAGACACAATGCCGACTTAAGCACAGGAAGACTGAGTCTTCCTACTGTCTATTTTTTGAGCGTTTCCTATGTCACCAGTTTTACATTCCGATGCACCTGTACAGGTTAACTGTATCCATTGGATCTTCCCATTGACGATGAAACACAGAAATTCCATCGGAATTAAATATAAGAGACACAATGCTGACTTAAGTACAGGAAGACTGAGTCTTCCTACTGTCTATGTTTTGAGCGTTCCCTGTGTCACCAGTTTTACATTCCGATGCACCTCTGCAGGTTCACTGTATCCCTTGGACCTTCCCTTTGACAATGAAACACAGAAATTGCATCGTAATTAAATATAAGAGACACAATGCCGACTTAAGTACAGGAAGACTAAGTCTTCCTACTGTCTATGTTTTGAGCGATTCCTGTGTCATCAGTTTTACTTTCCGATGCACCTCTGTAGGTTTACTATATCCGTTGGACCTTCCCATTCACGATGAAACACAGAAATCCCATCGGAAATAAATATAAGAGACACAATGCCGACTCAAGTAGCAGGAAGACTGAGTCTTCCTACTGTCTATGATTTGAGCGTTTCCTGTGTCACCAGTTTTACATTCCGATGCACGTCTGAAGGTGTACTGTATCCCTTGGACATTCCCATTGACGATGAAACACAGAAATTGCATCGGAATTAAATATAGGAGACACAATGCCCACTTAAGTACAGGAAGACTGAGTCTTCCTACTGTCTATGTTTTGAGCGATTCCTGTGTCACTAGTTTTACATTCCGATGCACCTCTGCGGGTTTACTGTATCCCTTGGACCTTTACATTGACGATGAAAAACAGAAATTGCATCGGAATTAAATATAAGAGACACAATGCCGACTTAAGTACAGGAATACTGAGTCTTCCTACTGTCTATGTTTGAGCGTTTCCTGTGTCACCAGTTTTACATTCTGATGCACCTCTGTAGGTTTCCTGTATCCCTTGGACCTTCCCATTGACGATGAAACACAGTAATTGCATCGGAATTAAATATAAGAGACACAATGCCGACTTAAGTACAGGAAGACTGAGTCTTCCTACTGTCTATGTTTTGAGCGTTTCCTGTGTCACCAGTTTTACATTCCGATGCACCTCTGAAGGTTTACTGTATCCCTTGGACCTTCCCATTCCCGATGAAACACAGAAATTGCATCGGAATTAAATATAAGAGACACAATGCCGACTTAAGTACACGAAGACTAAATCTTCCTACTGTCTATGTTTTGAGCGTTTCCTGTGTCATCAGTTTTACTTTCTGATGCACCTCTGCATGTTTACTATATCCGTTGGATCTTCCCATTCACGATGAAACACAGAAATTTCATCGGAAATAAATATAAGAGACACAATGCCGACTGAAGTACAGGATGACCGAGTCTTCCTACTGTCTATGTTTTGAGCGTTTCCTGTGTCACCTGTTTTACATTCTGATGCACCTCTGCAGGTTCACTGTATCCCTTGGACCTTCCCATTGACGATGAAACACAGAAATTGCATCGGAATTAAATATAAGAGACACAATGCCGACTTAAGCACAGGAAGACTGAGTCTTACTACTGTCTATTTTTTGAGCGTTTCCTATGTCACCAGTTTTACATTCCGATGCACCTGTACAGGTTTACTGTATCCATTGCATCTTCCCATTGACGATGAAACACAGAAATTGCATCGGAATTAAATATAAGAGACACAATGCTGACTTAAGTACAGGAAGACTGAGTGTGCCTACTGTCTATGTTTTGAGCGTTCCCTGTGTCACCAGTTTTACATTCCGTTGCACCTCTGCAGGTTTACTATATCCCTTGGACCTTCCCATTGACAATGAAACACAGAAATTGCATCGGAATTAAATATAAGAGACACAATGCCGACTTAAGTACAGGAAGACTAAGTCTTCCTACTGTCTATGTTTTGAGCGATTCCTGTGTCATCAGTTTTACTTTCCGATGCACCTCTGTAGGTTTACTATATCCGTTGGACCTTCCCATTCACGATGAAACACAGAAATCTCATCGGAAATAAATATAAGAGACACAATGCCGACTCAAGTAGCAGGAAGACTGAGTCTTCCTACTGTCTATGATTTGAGCGTTTCCTGTGTCACCAGTTTTACATTCCGATGCAGGTCTGAAGGTGTACTGTATCCCTTGGACATTCCCATTGACGATGAAACACAGATATTGCATCGGAATTAAATATAGGAGACACAATGCGCACTTAAGTACAGGAAGACTGCGTCTTCCTACTGTCTATGTTTTGAGCGATTCCTGTGTCATCAATTTTACTTTCCGATGCACCTCTGTAGGTTTACTATATCCGTTGGACCTTCCCATTCACGATGAAACACAGAAATCTCATCGGAAATAAATATAAGAGACACAATGCCGACTCAAGTAGCAGGAAGACTGAGTCTTCCTACTGTCTATGATTTGAGCGTTTCCTGTGTCACCAGTTTTACATTCCGATGCACGTCTGAAGGTGTACTGTATCCCTTGGACATTCCCATTGACGATGAAACACAGAAATTGCATCGGAATTAAATATAGGAGACACAATGCCCACTTAAGTACAGGAAGACTGAGTCTTCCTACTGTCTATGTTTTGAGCGATTCCTGTGTCACTAGTTTTACATTCCGATGCACCTCTGCAGGTTTACTGTATCCCTTGGACCTTCCCATTGACGATGAAAAACAGAAATTGCATCGGAATTAAATATAAGAGACACAATGCCGACTTAAGTACAGGAATACTGAGTCTTCCTACTGTCTATGTTTGAGCGTTTCCTGTGTCACCAGTTTTACATTCTGATGCACCTCTGTAGGTTTCCTGTATCCCTTGGACCTTCCCATTGACGATGAAACACAGTAATTGCATCGGAATTAAATATAAGAGACACAATGCCGACTTAAGTACAGGAAGACTGAGTCTTCCTACTGTCTATGTTTGAGCGTTTCCTGTGTCACCAGTTTTACATTCTGATGCACCTCTGTAGGTTTCCTGTATCCCTTGGACCTTCCCAATCCCGATGAAACACAGAAATTGCATCGGAATTAAATATAAGAGACACAATGCCGACTTAAGTACACGAAGACTAAGTCTTCCTACTGTCTATGTTTTGAGCGTTTCCTGTGTCATCAGTTTTACTTTCTGATGCACCTCTGCATGTTTACTATATCCGTTGGATCTTCCCATTCACGATGAAACACAGAAATTTCATCGGAAATAAATATAAGAGACACAATGCCGACTGAAGTACAGGATGACCGAGTCTTCCTACTGTCTATGTTTTGAGCGTTTCCTGTGTCACCTGTTTTACATTCTGATGCACCTCTGCAGGTTCACTGTATCCCTTGGACCTTCCCATTGACGATGAAACACAGAAATTGCATCGGAATTAAATATAAGAGACACAATGCCGACTTAAGCACAGGAAGACTGAGTCTTACTACTGTCTATTTTTTGAGCGTTTCCTATGTTACCAGTTTTACATTCCGATGCACCAGTGCAGGTTTACTGTATCCATTGGATCTTCCCATTGACGATGAAACACAGAAATTGCATCGGAATTAAATATAAGAGACACAATGCTGACTTAAGTACAGGAAGACTGAGTCTGCCTACTGTCTATGTTTTGAGCGTTCCCTGTGTCACCAGTTTTACATTCTGATGCACCTCTGCAGGTTCACTGTATCCCTTGGACCTTCCCATTGACAATGAAACACAGAAATTGCATCGGAATTAAATATAAGAGACACAATGCCGACTTAAGTACAGGAAGACTAAGTCTTCCTACTGTCTATGTTTTGAGCGATTCCTGTGTCATCAGTTTTACTTTCCGATGCACCTCTGTAGGTTTACTATATCCGTTGGACCTTCCCATTCACGATGAAACACAGAAATCTCATCGGAAATAAATATAAGAGACACAATGCCGACTCAAGTAGCAGGAAGACTGAGTCTTCCTACTGTCTATGATTTGAGCGTTTCCTGTGTCACCAGTTTTACATTCCGATGCACGTCTGAAGGTGTACTGTATCCCTTGGACATTCCCATTGACGATGAAACACAGAAATTGCATCGGAATTAAATATAGGAGACACAATGCGCACTTAAGTACAGGAAGACTGAGTCTTCCTACTGTCTATGTTTTGAGCGATTCCTGTGTCACTAGTTTTACATTCCGATGCACCTCTGCAGGTTTACTGTATCCCTTGGACCTTCCCATTGCCGATGAAAAACAGAAATTGCATCGGAATTAAATATAAGAGACACAATGCCGACTTAAGTACAGGAAAACTGAGTCTTCCTACTGTCTATGTTTGAGCGTCTCCTGTGTCATCAGTTTTACATTCCGATGCACCTCTGCAGGTTTACTGTATCCCTTGGACCTTCCCATTCCCGATGAAACACAGAAATTGCATCGGAATTAAATATAAGAGACACAATGCCGACTTAAGTACACGAAGACTAAGTCTTCCTACTGTCTATGTTTTGAGCGTTTCCTGTGTCATCAGTTTTACTTTCCGATGCACCTCTGCATGTTTACTATATCCGTTGGATCTTCCCATTCACGATGAAACACAGAAATTTCATCAGAAATAAATATAAGAGACACAATGCCGACTGAAGTACAGGAAGACTGAGTCTTCCTACTGTCTATGATTTGAGCGTTTCCTGTGTCACCAGTTTTACATTCCGATGCACGTCTGATGGTTTCCTGTATCCCCTGGACATTCCCATTGACGATGAAACACAGAAATTGCATCGGAATTAAATATAAGAGACACAATGCCGACTTAAGTACAGGAAGACTGAGTCTTCTTACTGTCTATGTTTTGAGCGTTTCCTGAACACTAGTTTTACATTCCGATGCACCTCTGCAGGTTTTCCGTACCCCTTGGACCTTCACATAGACGATGAAAAACAGAAATTGCATCGGAATAAAATATAAGAGACACAATGCCGACTTAAGTACAGGAAGACTGAGTCTTCCTACTGTCTATGTTTTGAGCGTTTCCTGTGTCACCAGTTTTACATTCTGATGCACCTCTGTAGGTTTCCCGTATCCCTTGGACCTTCCCATTGACGATGAAACACAGAAATTGCATCGAAATTAAATATAAGAGACACAATGCCGACTTAAGTACAAGAAAACAGTCTTCGTACGGTCAATGCTTGAAGCGTTTCCTCTGTCACCAGTTTTACATTCCGATGCACCTCTGCCGGTTTACTGTATCCCTTGGACCTTCCCATTGTCGATCATACACAGAAATCGCATCGGAATTAAATATAAGAGACACAATGCCTACTTAAGTGAAGGAAGACTGAGTGTTCCTACTGTCTATGTTTTGAGCGTTTCCTGTGTCACCAGTTTTACATTCTGATGCACCTCTGCAGGTTTGCTGTATCCCATGGACCTTCCCATTGACGATGAAACACAGAAATTGCATCGGAAATAAATATAAGAGACACAATGCCGACTTAAGTACAAGAAAAATGTCTTCGTACGGTCAATGTTTTGAGCGTTTCCTGTGTCACCAGTTTTACATTCCGATGCACCTCTGCCGGTTTACTGTATCCCTTGGACCTTCCCATTGTCGATCAAACACAGATATCGCATCGGAATTAAAAATAAGAGACACAATGACGACTTAAGTACAGGAAGACTGAGTCTTCCTACTGTCTATGTTTTGAGCGTTTCCTGTGTCACCAGTTTTACATTCCGATGCACCTATGCAGGTTTACTGTATCCATTGTACCTTCCCATTGACGATGAAACACAGAAATTTCATCGGAGTTAAATATAAGAGACACAATACCGACTTAAGTACAGGTAGACTGAGTCTTCCTACTGTATATGTTTTGAGCGTTTCCTGTGTCACCAGTTTTACATTCTGTTGCCCCTCTGCAGGTTTACTGTATCCCTTGGACCTTCCCATTGACGATGAAACACAGAAATTTCATCGGAATTAAATATAAGAGGCACAATGCCGACTTAAGTACAGGAAGACTGAGTCTTCCTCCTGTCTATGTTTGAGCGTTTCCTGTGTCATCAGTTTTACATTCCGATGCACCTCTGCAGGTTTACTGTATCCCTAGGACCTTCCCATTGACGATGAAACACAGAAATTGCATCGGAATTAAATATAACAGACACAATGCCGACTTAAGTACAGGAAGACTGAGTCTTCCTACTGTCTATGTTTTGAGCGTTTCCTGTATCACCAGTTTTACATTCCGATGCACCTGTGCAGGTTTACTGTATCCATTGGATCTTCACAGTGACGATGAAACACAGAAATTGCATCGGAATTAAAGATAAGATACACAATGCCGACTTAAGTACAGGAAGACTGAGTCTTCCTACTGTCTATAATTTGAGCGTTTCCTGTGTCACCAGTTTTACATTCCGATGCACATCTACAGGTTTACTGTATACCTTGGACCTTCCCATTGTCGATCATACACAGAAATCGCATCGAAATTAAATAAAAGATACACAACGCCGACTTAAGTACAGGAAGACTGAGTCTTCCTACTGTCTATGTTTTGAACGTTTCCTGCGTCACCAGTTTTACATTCCGATGCATCTGTGCAGGTTTTTTGTATCCATTGGATCTTCACAGTGACGATGAAACACAGAAATTGCATAGGAATTAAAGATAAGAGACACAATGCCGACTTAAGTACAGGAAGACTGAGTCTTCCTACTGTCTATGTATTGAGCGTTTCCTGTGTCATCAGTTTTACATTCCGATGCACCTCTGCAGGTTTACTGTATCCCTTGGACCTTCCCATTGACGATGAAAAACAGAAATTGCATCGGAAATAAATATAACAGACACAATGCCGACTTAAGTACAGGAAGACTGAGTCTTCCTAGTGTCTATGTTTTGAGCGTTTCCTGTGTCACCAGTTTTACATTCCGATGCACCTGTGCAGGTTCACTGTATCCATTGGATCTTCACAGTGACGATGAAACAAAGAAATTGCATCGGAATTAAAGATAACAGACACAATGCCGACTTAAGTACAGGAAGACTGAGTCTTCCTACTGTCTATGTTTTGAGCGTTTCCTGTGTCATCAGTTTTACATTCCGATGCACCTCTGCAGGTTTACTGTATCCCTTGGACCTTCCCATTGACGATGAAAAACAGAAATTGCATCGGAATTAAATATAAGAGACACATTGCCGACTTAAGTACAGGAAGACTGAGTCTTCCTACTGTCTATGTTTTGAGCGTTTCCTGTGTCATCAGTTTTACATTCCGATGCACCTCTGCAGGTTTACTGTATCCTTTGGACCTTCCCATTGACGATGAAAAACAGAAATTGCATCGGAATTAAATATAACAGACACAATGCCGACTTAAGTACAGGAAGACTGAGTCTTCCTACTGTCTATAATTTGAGCGTTTCCTGTGTCACCAGTTTTACATTCCGATGCACCTCTACAGGTTTACTGTATTCCTTGGACCTTTCCATTGACGATGAAAAACAGAAATTGCATCGGAATTAAATATAAGAGACACAATGCCGACTTAAGTACAGGAAGACTGAGTCTTCCTACTGTCTATGTTTTGAGCGTTTCCTGTGTCACCAGTTTTATATTCTGATGCCCATCTGCAGGTTTACTGTATCCCTTGGACCTTCCCATTGACGATGAAACACAGAAATTTCATCGGAATTAAATATAAGAGGCACAATGCCGACTTAAGTACAGGAAGACTGAGTCTTCCTCCTGTCTATGTTTGAGCGTTTCCTGTGTCATCAGTTTTACATTCCGATGCACCTCTGCAGGTTTACTGTATCCCTAGGACCTTCCCATTGACGATGAAACACAGAAATTGCATCGGAATTAAATATAACAGACACAATGCCGACTTAAGTACAGGAAGACTGAGTCTTCCTAATGTCTATGTTTTGAGCGTTTCCTGTATCACCAGTTTTACATTCCGATGCACCTGTGCAGGTTTACTGTATCCATTGGATCTTCACAGTGACGATGAAACACAGAAATTGCATCGGAATTAAAGATAAGATACACAATGCCGACTTAAGTACAGGAAGACTGAGTCTTCCTACTGTCTATAATTTGAGCGTTTCCTGTGTCACCAGTTTTACATTCCGATGCACATCTACAGGTTTACTGTATACCTTGGACCTTCCCATTGTCGATCATACACAGAAATCGCATCGAAATTAAATAAAAGATACACAACGCCGACTTAAGTACAGGAAGACTGAGTCTTCCTACTGTCTATGTTTTGAACGTTCCTGCGTCACCAGTTTTACATTCCGATGCATCTGTGCAGGTTTTTTGTACCCATTGGATCTTCACAGTGACGATGAAACACAGAAATTGCATAGGAATTAAAGATAAGAGACACAATGCCGACTTATGTACAGGAAGACTGAGTCTTCCTACTGTCTATGTATAGAGCGTTTCCTGTGTCATCAGTTTTACATTCCGATGCACCTCTGCAGGTTTACTGTATCCCTTGGACCTTCCCATTGACGATGAAAAACAGAAATTGCATCGGAATTAAATATAACAGACACAATGCCGACTTAAGTACAGGAACACAGAGTCTTCCTAGTGTCTATGTTTTGAGCGTTTCCTGTGTCACCAGTTTTACATTCCGATGCACCTGTGCAGGTTTACTGTATCCATTGGATCTTCACAGTGACGATGAAACAAAGAAATTGCATCGGAATTAAAGATAACAGACACAATGCCGACTTAAGTACAGGAAGACTGAGTCTTCCTACTGTCTATGTTTTGAGCGTTTCCTGTGTCATCAGTTTTACATTCCGATGCACCTATGCAGGTTTACTGTATCCCTTGGACCTTCCCATTGACGATGAAAAACAGAAATTGCATCGGAATTAAATATAAGAGACACATTGCCGACTTAAGTACAGGAAGACTGAGTCTTCCTACTGTCTATGTTTTGAGCGTTTCCTGTGTCATCAGTTTTACATTCCGATGCACCTCTGCAGGTTTACTGTATCCCTTGGACCTTCCCATTGTCGATCATACACAGAAATCGCATCGGAATTAAATATAAGAGACACAATGCCTACTTAAGTGAAGGAAGACTGAGTGTTCCTACTGTCTATGTTTTGAGCGTTTCCTGTGTCACCAGTTTTACATTCTGATGCACCTCTGCAGGTTTGCTGTATCCCATGGACCTTCCCATTGACGATGAAACACAGAAATTGCATCGGAAATAAATATAAGAGACACAATGCCGACTTAAGTACAAGAAAAATGTCTTCGTACGGTCAATGTCTTGAGCGTTTCCTGTGTCACCAGTTTTACATTCCGATGCACCTCTGCCGGTTTACTGTATCCCTTGGACCTTCCCATTGTCGATCAAACACAGAAATCGCATCGGAATTAAAAATAAGAGACACAATGATGACTTAAGTACAGGATGACTGAGTCTTCCTACTGTCTATGTTTTGAGCGTTTCCTGTGTCACCAGTTTTACATTCCGATGCACCTATGCAGGTTTACTGTATCCATTGTACCTTCCCATTGACGATGAAACACAGAAATTGCATCGGAGTTAAATATAAGAGACACAATGCCGACTTAAGTACAGGAAGACTGAGTCTTCCTACTGTCTATGTTTTGAGCGTTTCCTGTGTCACCAGTTTTACATTCCGATGCACCTCTGCAGGTTTACTGTATCCCTTGGACCTTCCCATTGACGATGAAAAACAGAAATTGCATCGGAAATTAATATAACAGACACAATGCCGACTTAAGTACAGGAAGACTGAGTCTTCCTACTGTCTATAATTTGAGCGTTTCCTGTGTCACCAGTTTTACATTCCGATGCACATCTACAGGTTTACTGTATACCTTGGACCTTCCCATTGTCGATCATACACAGAAATCGCATCGAAATTACATAAAAGATACACAACGCCGACTTAAGTACAGGAAGACTGAGTCTTCCTACTGTCTATGTTTTGAACGTTTCCTGCGTCACCAGTTTTACATTCCGATGCACCTGTGCAGGTTTTTTGTATCCATTGGATCTTCACAGTGACGATGAAACACAGAAATTGCATAGGAATTAAAGATAAGAGACACAATGCCGACTTAAGTACAGGAAGACTGAGTCTTCCTACTGTCTATGTATTGAGCGTTTCCTGTGTCATCAGTTTTACATTCCGATGCACCTCTGCAGGTTTACTGTATCCCTTGGACCTTCCCATTGACGATGAAAAACAGAAATTGCATCGGAAATTAATATAACAGACACAATGCCGACTTAAGTACAGGAAGACTGAGTCTTCCTAGTGTCTATGTTTTGAGCGTTTCCTGTGTCACCAGTTTTACATTCCGATGCACCTGTGCAGGTTTACTGTATCCATTGGATCTTCACAGTGACGATGAAACAAAGAAATTGCATCGGAATTAAAGATAACAGACACAATGCCGACTTAAGTACAGGAAGACTGAGTCTTCCTACTGTCTATGTTTTGAGCGTTTCCTGTGTCATCAGTTTTACATTCCGATGCACCTCTGCAGGTTTACTGTATCCCTTGGACCTTCCCATTGACGATGAAAAACAGAAATTGCATCAGAATTAAATATAAGAGACACATTGCCGACTTAAGTACAGGAAGACTGAGTCTTCCTACTGTCTATGTTTTGAGCGTTTCCTGTGTCATCAGTTTTACATTCCGATGCACCTCTGCAGGTTTACTGTATCCTTTGGCCCTTCCCATTGACGATGAAAAACAGAAATTGCATCGGAATTAAATATAACAGACACAATGCCGACTTAAGTACAGGAAGACTGAGTCTTCCCACTGTCTATAATTTGAGCGTTTCCTGTGTGACCAGTTTTACATTCCGATGCACCTGTGCAGGTTTACTGTATCCCTTGGACCTTCCCATTGACGATGAAAAACAGAAATTGCATCAGAATTAAATATAAGAGACACATTGCCGACTTAAGTACAGGAAGACTGAGTCTTCCTACTGTCTATAATTTGAGCGTTTCCTGTGTCACCAGTTTTACATTCCGATGCATATCTACAGGTTTACTGTATTCCTTGGACCTTCCCATTGATGATGAAACACAGAAATTGCATCGGAATTAAATATAACAGACACAACGCCGACTTAAGTACAAGAAAACTGAGTCTTCTTACGGTCTATGTTTTGAGCGTTCCCTGTGTCACCAGTTTTACATTCCGATGCACCTCTGCCGGTTTACTGTATCACTTGGACCTTCCCATTGGCGATGAAACACACAAATTGCATCGAAATTAAATATAAGAGACACAATGCCGACTTAAGTACAGGAAAACTGTGTTTCCTACTGTCTATGTTTGGAGCGTTTCCTGTGTCACCAGTTTTACATTCCGATGCACCTGTGCAGGTTTACTGTATCCATTGGATCTTCACAGTGACGATGAAACACAGAAATTGCATAGGAATTAAAGATAAGAGACACAATGCCGACTTAAGTACAGGAAGACTGAGTCTTCCTACTGTCTATAATTTGAGCGTTTCCTGTGTCACCAGTTTTACATTCCGATGCACCTTATAAAGGCACATTTGCATGCCGAGCGTGAGTTTCCGCGGAAACGCGAAATATTAATTAAATAAATAATCAGTGACTAATAAATAAAGCCTATGGCACACAGCTGCAGCGCTGTGTCGCTGATAAAGACAAAAGAATAATTACGTTACTCTTATGTCTGTTTAAGAGAGAAAGGGAGAGCTCAGGTAGAAGTGGTGCGAGAAGCACGTATTTTATTTTATTGTCTGGCACACCGCCATATTTTCATGTTATAGAAGAATACTGCGAGTTGCAACCACACTAGGCACTCGATTCTGTAATGAATTTATATTTATAAAAGTAAGTAGGATTATGAACTGTAGGCTATTTCATTGAATATATCTGATTTAACTAACTGTGTAACTTTTTTATGTTTAGTAGACAATCACCTCTGTACGACGTATTGGCATGGCTGGCAAATCATTGTAATATTGAGATTAGATCATGAGTCCGTACCTACCGCAGCAGTCTTTGGAAACGATTTAATTACGAAGTCCGATTATTTCAGTTTTATTTCACGGTCAACTACGAGTTACATTGCCTTTTCCAAATAGCCATTGTCAAGCGTCTGATACCGAATAATTAAACGTCCACGTTCCAGATAAGCAAATAGCAATTACAACCAATCATCATACATACAGAATAATTAATCATTAATATTTAATTCCAAATTTTATTTTTATTTATTTTATATTGGCGACTGCGTGTCGGACTTGTTATTTTGTCATTTGTTACATTGTTCTTTTTGTTTCATGTCAAAAATCAACTTTCTGGACCTGGACGTGAATGTATGAGAGATAATGAAAATCTGAAGATATTTTCCAATTCTAAAGTTTTGCCGGAAGACACAATGAAGCTTCCAGCAAAATAAGGTAAGACGCAGCATCTTTGCATTAGCAGGCTTGACCAGACGTATAATTTAGTGTATTAGCTTTTCAGTAAATTCTGTAGTGTTTCTTTCGCGCATAACAGTTTTCAGTAACAAATTTCATTCTTAGCACTTTTTCCTAAACGATAACGTATCCAACAATACCAATACACGAGTGTACAATATGGCCGACTTCTGTACGATATGATGTAACATGGCCAGCAGCCATTACAAATAATCTCAAATTCAGTTTATATTTTTAAATTAACGGGACAGCCATTGTTGCTACGAGCGATTCATGCTCAACTGCATTTCATTTTAAAATCAGTGTCAAATATTTTCTTGAAACATAAATCACGTGTGGCATGGTAATGACTAGAAATCAATACGCAAAAATGGAACAGCAAAGACGTACTATTCAGACACAATCCGACTCGGACGAGAGACAAAAGTTAGAAAATGGCTTTACGACAGCAACCGGTAGTGACGATTAATCAAACATTGACGCAAGAGTTGACGGAAATTTTGACAATAGGCCGTCCACCACAAAAATTTCAAAGTCTCAGTCAGAGCCCATGTTAATGCATGACGTCACGTCTAATGACGCGGCGGGGGCACAGACGTTGCAAACGGTAAACATTGCCGACATGTTACAAATGATAATGAAACAGAACGCCGAAAACATGGCAACCTTACAGACACAAAATGACGAAATTAAATCTGACCTCATAGCACTCAAGACGAGTAATGACACTTTATGTAAACGTGTGGAACTTATAGACGCCACACTGACCAAACAGATGACTGAACTCAGTACTAAATTTTCCCAGCTTAATACGACACAAGAAAAGACTACAACTGACGTAGCACTTTTACAGACACAAGTAAAAAATCTTAATGTCACGTGTGAAGTTCTTACTGAACAAATTCAAACATATCCTTCAGTACACGACAACCTTGAAAAACGAATTACTGACGTACAGAATAAATTTGACAATGTTGAACAACACCTGACTGACATCTTACAATCTGATGCTACAGCTCATTTTCAAAACATTAATAAAGAATTTCATGATTGGGTAGTGAACAAAGACAAGCATTTTGATAGATGCCTACGTGAAAATTTACCAACAATTGTGCACGACTCCGTAGCGCAATACATTACTAATAACAAACAGCTGATCAGTGACGCAGTACAATCCGTCACTGGACCAATGACACAATTCACCGATCGACCACAGTCTGAATGTAACGAAAATATCAGTCAAAATGTACAGTTCAGGAACCAATATACATTCGAGTATGACACACACATACCGCACACGACAAACACACAAGAACAAAACACACCACGACTACAACACATACCACGATGTACAAACACCAATACAAGCTATTATCATGGTAAACCACAGCAACATTATTGTAATTACTCGCCAGCTGAACATTGCAGTAATTACAGTGGAACAAATCCATATCACAATGCAAAGGAAGAAGAAAGCTTAATGAAACACAGGCAATTTCAGATTTTTATCCCAGAAAAACGAACCATTCATCCGGTGATTTTTCTTAAATCCTTTAGTAACGCATTTCCACGCACTTGGAGTGACCGGAAAAAGATTTCATATATTGTCGGTTACATCCAAGGCGATGCAGCTGTCTGGGCATACAGTCAAGCTGACGTATGTACCACGTACAGTGAGTTTGAGCGTGCTTTTCTGAACAAATTCTGGTCGCAATCCGTCCAGGAGCGACTCAGAAGACAAATTCTAGAACCTGAAACTTTTAACAGTAAAAATGGCAACTTACGCCGATATTTTGAAAAATACTTGAACATGGGACACTTTTTAGACGAACCAGTCGCAACACGCGATATACTCCGTGCGTTGAAGGCCAAATTGCCTTTCAACATTAAAGAAAAACTCCTACATATCCCGGATGACGATTGAGATTATTTTCTAACAGCTTTAGATTCGGTTGACATGTTACTTGAAGATCAGCGCTTCGCGCGGCAAAACAGCAGCCACAATGTTTACACTAATGGAATGCAAAACATGCAGGCTTGCCAACTCAATTCTGGCGCGCCCACAGTTGGATACGCGGTACAACAAAAACAGCAAACTCACATGCCGTCTCAATACGGAAATCAAAATCAACACGCGTATTCCAATACAAACAATAGTTACAACAGTAATAACACTTCATGCGGCAATCCATACAAAAGGCACCGCGGTAATAACTACAACGGTAACAACGGATACATAGGCAACAACAAAAACACAAACAGAAACAGAAATAATAATAACTACGAGCCAAGACAGCGTCAAGGCTGGACTCGTAACGATCAGTACTTTCATTCAAACACTGCTTTACCACAGCAGCCGCCAGGACAAAATTGGAGCATACCTTATGACCGACAGGTAAGTTATAATGCGCAACAGCAACAACAACCGCAAAAGTTTGGAGATCACAATAGGCAATATCCGAATGTGAATATAATAGAAATGACACCTGACACACAACCTCAATCTGTGTCAGTACCTAGTACAAATGCTAATCCAACAAACGAGAAACAGTCACTTCTATGCCCCAGGTCGTGGCTGAGGAATTCTTGGGGGCGACTTCAATGTTAATCAGTTATTTGGCACCACAGTTGAACATCAGAATAATGATATGCCGAATAATTCTAAACAAAAATTACCTGTTTTATTTATAAGATACAACCACAATAACAATATATCAGATGAACTTTTACAAGACAGTACACAATGTCGTTCAAACACAAATGAAATTGTTTTAGCATCTACCACTGGTGTAGTAGGTGGGATTCCAACTACTATTATTCTAGATACAGGTGCAGCTGTGAGCGTTTTGTCTTTTAATTTCTATAAAAAGATGTGTGAATTGGTACCTGTGCCTGAGTTTCCTGCCCAAAACTGTAAAATAACTACTGCACTAGGTAATAAGTCATGTAGGGTTACGAAGCAAGTTTTTGTAAACATTAAAATAGGTAATGGAACCGTACAATGGCCATTCCTGGTTGTACAAAACCTTGTGACCAATTGCATATTAGGAATAGATATTATGAGCGAGAAGGACTGCATTATAGACTTCTCCAAAGGTAAATGTATTTTAAATGATAAAGGCAGTGTAATTATTATTGATTTGGACAGGAGAACTCTAAAGCATGACAAACACTGTACAGGGTACAAGGTTCAGTTAGTACTTGACAATGACATTCAAGACACGCACACACACTCATTTGAAAACATTGCTTGATCATAAGATAAATGAAGCTACAGCTCTCAGTGCACATGAACGTATAAAACTACAGGAAGTGTTATCCAAATATTTACAAGTTTTTGCCAAACGAATAGGTGTTATCAACACGTATGCGTACAAGATTGAAGTTAAGCCTCACAAGATCTTCTACCACAAGACATATAACGTACCGTTATCTCAACGACCTGCTGTGTGGCA
This sequence comes from Schistocerca nitens, assembly GCF_023898315.1. Lineage (NCBI taxonomy): Eukaryota > Metazoa > Arthropoda > Insecta > Orthoptera > Acrididae > Schistocerca > Schistocerca nitens. The sequence continues at coordinate 6,985,141 of NW_026045897.1, forward strand.
AGAATTAAAACAAATGTTAGACTGGAAGGTCATTGAACCATCCACCTCACCTTACTGTAGTCCTCTACTTGTTGTCAAAAAATCAAATGGAAGCATTAGGTTAGTGTTAGACGCACGAGCAATTAATGAAATAATTTTACCAGTTCACACAAAACCCGAAAATTTAGAAGAGCAATTACAGAAATTTCTAGATGCAAAGTATTTTTCCACAATAGATCTCGCTAATTCATTTTGGCAGGTGAATATCACTCCTGATTCTCGGAAATATACTGCATTTATGTTCGGGGGGCGAACCTATCAGTTTTGTGTTCTACCTTTCGGACTGAATGTCAGTTCTGGGGTATTCATTACAGCCCTGGATACCGTGCTTGGCGATGATTTAGTTGAGACAGTCACACACTATGTTGATGATATACTGATAGCTACACAGTCTTGGAATGAACACGTTGACACACTTCAAAGAATTTTAGAAAAATTTGCACAAGCTGGAGTCACAGCCAATCTTAGAAAATCAAAGTTTGGTTGCAGTGAGATAAAATATTTAGGACATATCATTAATTCACAGGGCATACGTCCTGATCCCAGTAAATTAGATGCTATCAGAAACTTTCCTAGTCCTCGAACTAAAAAGCAGTTAAAATCATTCCTTGGGCTATGTTCATTTTTCAGACGTCTTTGCCACAACCACTTTTGAACAGTAAACATCTGCTAAATCTACTCAGAAAGAATCAAGTTTGGATCTGGTCGGAACAGTGCCAGAATGACTTTAATACAATTAAACATGCTTTAGTGAATGCAAACATATTGAGCCATCCAGATTTCAATTTAGATTTTTGTATGACTTGTGACGCTTCACGTACTGGTTTGGGATGTTGCTTATTTCAAGTTGTAAAGAATAAAGATAAGGAACAGATAAGAATTATTGGGTTTGCGAGTCGTACTCTATCTGAATGTGAGCGTACATACTCCACTACTGAGTTAGAAACACTTTCCATAGTATGGGCATTCAAGAAATTCAATTATTATTTATTTGGAAAACATACAGTAATTTATACCGACCACCAGGCCCTGACATTTTTGTTAACTTGTAAACTTGTACATCCTAGACTATCACGATGGGCAGTTACACTTCAGAACTACTCTTTTGAAATTAAGTACATAAAAGGTAAGGACAACACCATTGCCGACGCTTTGTCTAGACTTCCACAAGGTATGAATGAAACCAACAGTGACTTAGAAAATATAAATGACTAGAGGATTCTCTTAATGCAAGACAAGCAGTATCACCAATATTATATTGATATGTGCAGAAACATGGCTAAATTACAAAAATCTGATCCTCACTGGTATAAGATAATAACATTACTGGTAGAAAAACACAATCATCCTTTGACTAAGTATTACAAGTTACACAATGATGTGTTATTTTATCACCGACATCCACATGCTACTAACTGGTGTGTATGCATTCCCAAAGAGTCTGAACGTAATCTAATTTGGCACACACACTTAGTTTGGGGTCATTATGGGACGAAGAAGTGTTTAGCAAAGCTCAGCACATACTGTTATTTTAGCAATATGAGAAGAAAAATTTACAGGGAACTGAAAACATGTGTCATATGTCAAAAATCAAAACCTCAGAATTTATCCACAAAGACAGATTTACATTCTATTTTACCCAGTAAACCCCTGGAAATTCTGTGTACTGACATCAGTGGACCGCATCCAGCAAGCTCTGGAGGCGTCAAATATATCTTGGCTTTTTACGATATATTTTCTAAACATGTAAAACTTTATGCTTTAAAATCCGCCACTGCAAGTGCTATAATACGAAGATTCTCAAGTGATTACCTGACGCACGTGGGAAAACCTAAAGCAATTCTGTCAGATAATGCAGCATACTACTCTGGGTACAAATGGAGAAATTTCTTGAAGGACAATAACATTAAAAGTATATCTATTTCAAAGTTTAGTCCACAATGTAACGCGACTGAGAGACTTTTCCGAGAATCAAACCGATTCATGAGGACCTATATTTCATCAAAACATACTAATTGGGTGTCCTACCTAAGTCTTTTCGAAGACGTACACAATAACTTAAATATTTGCGATACAAATTACACACCTAACGAGATCATGTTCAATTGCAAACAGAACGATCAGTGGATAGAACCATTACCTAAGTTGTCAGACAAGGAAATCACACCTGAACAGAAAATAAAAGAAGTTTTGACTACGCTGACACACCACGCACAGATACGAAACAAACATCACAGAAACATAATAAAAAGTAAACAAAAATTCGAGGTAGGAATGCTTGTACTACTTCGTACTTATCATAAATCTGTAGCACTCAAACGACGCAACGCTAAGTGGCGTCTGCTATATGAAGGACCTTATATAATTGTTAACATACCGCATCCTGGTGCGTATTTGTTACAACATCGTAGAACTAACAAAATTATTGGGCTATACGCACACCGAGATCTTAGAGCATTTCATGCGGAATAATGTCAAAGTCACATCCATCAAAACATTGCTAAGCAACTCCAAAAAAAAAAAAAAAAACTCTGTTGCTACAACACAGATAGTAAGTAGTATAGAAATTTTCATTTCAGCGGTTCCAGTGACGCAGTTGAAGGCAGAAGAACTCTTCTTTCAGCGCGCGCCACCACCTGGAAGACCGAATATTAAAATAAAATTTATGTTTACGTAGCAGTGAATGATATATTAATTTTTTCACGGAACATTTGTGACTGTGGGTATCACTGACTTGGTGTGACACCTGACGAACCGACAGACGTCATCTGTGAAGCGAACTTTTACTTTGAGAAATAGATTAGACGCACATCTCTCAACACGAAAAGCATCTATCAGTAGTCAAGGCCACACAGACACTATACACACACGCACAAAACGCGAGGAATCAAACATTTTCTCTCTTACTATTTTGAATATTTATTGAGTAGTCAAAATGCCTGGTCTTGCCTACTGATGTAATGAATGTTGTGTCTAACCTATCTTAATTTCAGATGACATCACAAAATAAACATCGATAAAATCCCAGCAAAACCCTTAAAGAGGACGTAATTATCTGCAATTCATGTAATCAAATGTGACACAATGTAATAACCCATAGCTATGTAATAATGATGTAAACATGTTTATGTGCAACTGTATTATGTTTATGCTATGAAAATATGTGACGTGTGTATGTATGATTACTTATATTTTTTTTGCTTCTCTTTCAATGATGTATAATGTAACTGTTACTATGTAAAAGAAATTTGAACAAAACGAGTGCCAAAAGGACATTGCATAGTGAACCATTGTTCACGGACATTAATGAACATTACTAACTCTGCAACTACGCAGAAACCTATGTGAAAGAAACTGTTAATGACATTCATTATGCATCGTACCTATGTAAACGCGATGAACCATTTCTTTGATTAATAACTACGAACATTTAGGTGAGCTATATTAAAAAAAAAAAAAACTGAAAATGTGAAGTGCATAATTCGTGCATCGTCTAGTGACAATACTACAGTACCTAACTTCAAGATGTTAACTGGATTAAACGGACACAAAGTGCCTGTCCAGAAAACAACACGACGGGTGGAAGAATTTTGGTTGGAACTTCAGGGAATGAAATGTTCTCGAAATGTGATGGACACTCTTACCTGGACTGTCCAAGGATCCACGCCAGCTATGTGCCGTCCGAGGTTCTGCAACCAAGCTTCCACGGAATGTAAAAAACAAACTGCACGAGGACCAATTACTAACGGGACACGTCAAATCTGTAATAAACAATGTTTTTTTGTCACAACGAACTGCATCACAACGACTATAATGGAAGTGGAAATGGACACGCTTATGTTTTAATCACGTTGTTATACAACGATGATACTAACCTGTGAAAAAATTATTGTGCAGCAGATGAATATGAACTGTAATAACGACACGATGTGAATAGGTCCACGCACCTGAATCATACGGACATTTTTCTTTGAAGTATTTCAAAACAATACTATGTAACTAAGAACATTCAACAATCTGAGTTGTATTGTGATATAACAAATATTGTAAATTTAAAACTAAGTTACCTGTTATAGAATGTAGTCTTCATATGTAATCTTGGTTGAATATTTTCTTTGTGCAACGACTAAGATACGCGCGCACACGAACAATATGAACTGCATTACTGTGCCGCGTGATCTAACTGTATGATATAACGGCACTGCCGGAGTCACACAGACGCTTCTGCGCATGCGCGCACTCTATCTGCCAACATAAGAACTTTTACGGCGCACCCGCGTCATTCAAATTTTGTATATAATGTGTATAATGTGTGTAATGTAAGTCATGTGAATAGTTGTAGATAACTTAGATTTACTTGTGCCTTTAGGTGAATTGCTCGCCTGCAGGTGTGTCCTTTCGCCTCGCAATTCAGGGGGCAATATAAAGGCACATTTGCATGCCGAGCGTGTGTTTCCGCGGAAACGAGAAATATTAATGAAATAAATAATCAGTGACTAATAAATAAAGCCTATGGCACACAACTTCAGCGCTGTGTCGCTGATAAAGACAAAAGAATAATTACGTTACTCTTATATCTGTTTAAGAGAGAAAGGGAGAGCTCAGGTAGAAGTGGTGCGAGAAGCACGTATTTTATTTTATTGTCTGGCACACCGCCATATTTTCATGTTATAGAAGAATACTGCGAGTTGCAACCACACTAGGCACTCGATTCTGTAATGAATTTATATTTATAAAAGTAAGTAGGATTATGAACTGTAGGCTATTTCATTGAATATATCTGATTTAACTAAAAGTGTAACTTTTTTATGTTTAGTAGACAATCACCTCTGTACGACGTATTGGCATGGCTGGCAAATCATTGTAATATTGAGATTAGATCATGAGTCCATACCTACCGCAGCAGTCTTTGGAAACGATTTAATTACGAAGTCCGATTATTTCAGTTTTATTTCACAGTCAACTACGAGTTACATTGCCTTTTCCAAATAGCCATTGTCAAGCGTCTGATACCGAATAATTAAACGTCCACGTTCCAGATAAGCAAATAGCAATTACAACCAATCATCATACATACAGAATAATTAATCATTAATATTTAATTCCAAATTTTATTTTTATTTATTTTATATTGGCGACTGCGTGTCGGACTTGTTATTTTGTCATTTGTTACATTGTTCTTTTTGTTTCATGTCAAAAATCAACTTTCTGGACCTGGACGTGAATGTATGAGAGATAATGAAAATCTGAAGATATTTTCCAATTCTAAAGTTTTGCCGGAAGACACAATGAAGCTTCCAGCAAAATAAGGTAAGACGCAGCATCTTTGCATTAGCAGGCTTGACCAGACGTATAATTTAGTGTATTAGCTTTTCAGTAAATTCTGTAGTGTTTCTTTCGCGCATAACAGTTTTCAGTAACAAATTTCATTCTTAGCACTTTTTCCTAAACGATAACGTATCCAACAATACCAATACACGAGTGTACAATATGGCCGACTTCTGTACGATATGATGTAACATGGCCAGCAGCCATTACAAATAATCTCAAATTCAGTTTATATTTTTAAATTAACGGGACAGCCATTGTTGCTACGAGCGATTCATGCTCAACTGCATTTCATTTTAAAATCAGTGTCAAATATTTTCTTGAAACATAAATCACGTGTGGCATGGTAATGACTAGAAATCAATACGCAAAAATGGAACAGCAAAGACGTACTATTCAGACACAATCCGACTCGGACGAGAGACAAAAGTTAGAAAATGGCTTTACGACAGCAACCGGTAGTGACGATTAATCAAACATTGACGCAAGAGTTGACGGAAATTTTGACAATAGGCCGTCCACCACAAAAATTTCAAAGTCTCAGTCAGAGCCCATGTTAATGCATGACGTCACGTCTAATGACGCGGCGGGGGCACAGACGTTGCAAACGGTAAACATTGCCGACATGTTACAAATGATAATGAAACAGAACGCCGAAAACATGGCAACCTTACAGACACAAAATGACGAAATTAAATCTGACCTCATAGCACTCAAGACGAGTAATGACACTTTATGTAAACGTGTGGAACTTATAGACGCCACACTGACCAAACAGATGACTGAACTCAGTACTAAATTTTCCCAGCTTAATACGACACAAGAAAAGACTACAACTGACGTAGCACTTTTACAGACACAAGTAAAAAATCTTAATGTCACGTGTGAAGTTCTTACTGAACAAATTCAAACATATCCTTCAGTACACGACAACCTTGAAAAACGAATTACTGACGTACAGAATAAATTTGACAATGTTGAACAACACCTGACTGACATCTTACAATCTGATGCTACAGCTCATTTTCAAAACATTAATAAAGAATTTCATGATTGGGTAGTGAACAAAGACAAGCATTTTGATAGATGCCTACGTGAAAATTTACCAACAATTGTGCACGACTCCGTAGCGCAATACATTACTAATAACAAACAGCTGATCAGTGACGCAGTACAATCCGTCACTGGACCAATGACACAATTCACCGATCGACCACAGTCTGAATGTAACGAAAATATCAGTCAAAATGTACAGTTCAGGAACCAATATACATTCGAGTATGATACACACATACCGCACACGACAAACACACAAGAACAAAACACACCACGACTACAACACATACCACGATGTACAAACACCAATACAAGCTATTATCATGGTAAACCACAGCAACATTATTGTAATTACTCGCCAGCTGAACATTGCAGTAATTACAGTGGAACAAATCCATATCACAATGCAAAGGAAGAAGAAAGCTTAATGAAACACAGGCAATTTCAGATTTTTATCCCAGAAAAACGAACCATTCATCCGGTGATTTTTCTTAAATCCTTTAGTAACGCATTTCCACGCACTTGGAGTGACCGGAAAAAGATTTCATATATTGTCGGTTACATCCAAGGCGATGCAGCTGTCTGGGCATACAGTCAAGCTGACGTATGTACCACGTACAGTGAGTTTGAGCGTGCTTTTCTGAACAAATTCTGGTCGCAATCCGTCCAGGAGCGACTCAGAAGACAAATTCTAGAACCTGAAACTTTTAACAGTAAAAATGGCAACTTACGCCGATATTTTGAAAAATACTTGAACATGGGACACTTTTTAGACGAACCAGTCGCAACACGCGATATACTCCGTGCGTTGAAGGCCAAATTGCCTTTCAACATTAAAGAAAAACTCCTACATATCCCGGATGACGATTGAGATTATTTTCTAACAGCTTTAGATTCGGTTGACATGTTACTTGAAGATCAGCGCTTCGCGCGGCAAAACAGCAGCCACAATGTTTACACTAATGGAATGCAAAACATGCAGGCTTGCCAACTCAATTCTGGCGCGCCCACAGTTGGATACGCGGTACAACAAAAACAGCAAACTCACATGCCGTCTCAATACGGAAATCAAAATCAACACGCGTATTCCAATACAAACAATAGTTACAACAGTAATAACACTTCATGCGGCAATCCATACAAAAGGCACCGCGGTAATAACTACAACGGTAACAACGGATACATAGGCAACAACAAAAACACAAACAGAAACAGAAATAATAATAACTACGAGCCAAGACAGCGTCAAGGCTGGACTCGTAACGATCAGTACTTTCATTCAAACACTGCTTTACCACAGCAGCCGCCAGGACAAAATTGGAGCATACCTTATGACCGACAGGTAAGTTATAATGCGCAACAGCAACAACAACCGCAAAAGTTTGGAGATCACAATAGGCAATATCCGAATGTGAATATAATAGAAATGACACCTGACACACAACCTCAATCTGTGTCAGTACCTAGTACAAATGCTAATCCAACAAACTAGAAACAGTCACTTCTATGCCCCAGGTCGTGGCTGAGGAATTCTTGGGGGCGACTTCAATGTTAATCAGTCATTTGGCACCACAGTTGAACATCAGAATAATGATATGCCGAATAATTCTAAACAAAAATTACCTGTTTTATTTATAAGATACAACCACAATAACAATATATCTGATGAACTTTTACAAGACAGTACACAATGTCGTTCAAACACAAATGAAATTGTTTTAGCATCTACCACTGGTGTAGTAGGTGGGATTCCAACTAATATTATTCTAGATACAGGTGCAGCTGTGAGCGTTTAGTCTTTTAATTTCTATAAAAATATGTGTGAATTGGTACCTGTGCCTGAGTTTCCTGCCCAAAACTGTAAAATAACTACTGCACTAGGTAATAAGTCATGTAGGGTTACGAAGCAAGTTTTTGTAAACATTAAAATAGGTAATGGAACCGTACAATGGCCATTCCTGGTTGTACAAAACCTTGTGACCAATTGCATATTAGGAATAGATATTATGAGCGAGAAGGACTGCATTATAGACTTCTCCAAAGGTAAATGTATTTTAAATGATAAAGGCAGTGTAATTATTATTGATTTGGACAGGAGAACTCTAAAGCATGACAAACACTGTACGGGGTACAAGGTTCAGTTAGTACTTGACAATGACATTCAAGACACGCACACACACTCATTTGACACAGAGCTAATGGACTTGAAAACATTGCTTGATCATAAGATAAATGAAGCTACAGCTCTCAGTGCACATGAACGTATAAAACTACAGGAAGTGTTATCCAAATATTTACAAGTTTTTGCCAAACGAATAGGTGTTATCAACACGTATGCGTACAAGATTGAAGTTAAGCCTCACAAGATCTTCTACCACAAGACATATAACGTACCGTTATCTCAACGACCTGCTGTGTGGCAAGAATTAAAACAAATGTTAGACTGGAAGGTCATTGAACCATCCACCTCACCTTACTGTAGTCCTCTACTTGTTGTCAAAAAATCAAATGGAAGCATTAGGTTAGTGTTAGACGCACGAGCAATTAATGAAATAATTTTACCAGTTCACACAAAACCCGAAAATTTAGAAGAGCAATTACAGAAATTTCTAGATGCAAAGTATTTTTCCACAATAGATCTCGCTAATTCATTTTGGCAGGTGAATATCACTCCTGATTCTCGGAAATATACTGCATTTATGTTCGGGGGGCGAACCTATCAGTTTTGTGTTCTACCTTTCGGACTGAATGTCAGTTCTGGGGTATTCATTACAGCCCTGGATACCGTGCTTGGCGATGATTTAGTTGAGACAGTCACACACTATGTTGATGATATACTGATAGCTACACAGTCTTGGAATGAACACGTTGACACACTTCAAAGAATTTTAGAAAAATTTGCACAAGCTGGAGTCACAGCCAATCTTAGAAAATCAAAGTTTGGTTGCAGTGAGATAAAATATTTAGGACATATCATTAATTCACAGGGCATACGTCCTGATCCCAGTAAATTAGATGCTATCAGAAACTTTCCTAGTCCTCGAACTAAAAAGCAGTTAAAATCATTCCTTGGGCTATGTTCATTTTTCAGACGTCTTTGCCACAACCACTTTTGAACAGTAAACATCTGCTAAATCTACTCAGAAAGAATCAAGTTTGGATCTGGTCGGAACAGTGCCAGAATGACTTTAATACAATTAAACATGCTTTAGTGAATGCAAACATATTGAGCCATCCAGATTTCAATTTAGATTTTTGTATGACTTGTGACGCTTCACGTACTGGTTTGGGATGTTGCTTATTTCAAGTTGTAAAGAATAAAGATAAGGAACAGATAAGAATTATTGGGTTTGCGAGTCGTACTCTATCTGAATGTGAGCGTACATACTCCACTACTGAGTTAGAAACACTTTCCATAGTATGGGCATTCAAGAAATTCAATTATTATTTATTTGGAAAACATACAGTAATTTATACCGACCACCAGGCCCTGACATTTTTGTTAACTTGTAAACTTGTACATCCTAGACTATCACGATGGGCAGTTACACTTCAGAACTACTCTTTTGAAATTAAGTACATAAAAGGTAAGGACAACACCATTGCCGACGCTTTGTCTAGACTTCCACAAGGTATGAATGAAACCAACAGTGACTTAGAAAATATAAATGACTAGAGGATTCTCTTAATGCAAGACAAGCAGTATCACCAATATTATATTGATATGTGCAGAAACATGGCTAAATTACAAAAATCTGATCCTCACTGGTATAAGATAATAACATTACTGGTAGAAAAACACAATCATCCTTTGACTAAGTATTACAAGTTACACAATGATGTGTTATTTTATCACCGACATCCACATGCTACTAACTGGTGTGTATGCATTCCCAAAGAGTCTGAACGTAATCTAATTTGGCACACACACTTAGTTTGGGGTCATTATGGGACGAAGAAGTGTTTAGCAAAGCTCAGCACATACTGTTATTTTAGCAATATGAGAAGAAAAATTTACAGGGAACTGAAAACATGTGTCATATGTCAAAAATCAAAACCTCAGAATTTATCCACAAAGACAGATTTACATTCTATTTTACCCAGTAAACCCCTGGAAATTCTGTGTACTGACATCAGTGGACCGCATCCAGCAAGCTCTGGAGGCGTCAAATATATCTTGGCTTTTTACGATATATTTTCTAAACATGTAAAACTTTATGCTTTAAAATCCGCCACTGCAAGTGCTATAATACGAAGATTCTCAAGTGATTACCTGACGCACGTGGGAAAACCTAAAGCAATTCTGTCAGATAATGCAGCATACTACTCTGGGTACAAATGGAGAAATTTCTTGAAGGACAATAACATTAAAAGTATATCTATTTCAAAGTTTAGTCCACAATGTAACGCGACTGAGAGACTTTTCCGAGAATCAAACCGATTCATGAGGACCTATATTTCATCAAAACATACTAATTGGGTGTCCTACCTAAGTCTTTTCGAAGACGTACACAATAACTTAAATATTTACGATACAAATTACACACCCAACGAGATCATGTTCAATTGCAAACAGAACGATCAGTGGATAGAACCATTACCTAAGTTGTCAGACACGGAAATCACACCTGAACAGAAAATAAAAGAAGTTTTGACTACGCTGACACACCACGCACAGATACGAAACAAACATCACAGAAACATAATAAAAAGTAAACAAAAATTCGAGGTAGGAATGCTTGTACTACTTCGTACTTATCATAAATCTGTAGCACTCAAACGACGCAACGCTAAGTGGCGTCTGCTATATGAAGGACCTTATATAATTGTTAACATACCGCATCCTGGTGCGTATTTGTTACAACATCGTAGAACTAACAAAATTATTGGGCTATACGCACACCGAGATCTTAGAGCATTTCATGCGGAATAATGTCAAAGTCACATCCATCAAAACATTGCTAAGCAACTCCAAAAAAAAAAAAAAAAACTCTGTTGCTACAACACAGATAGTAAGTAGTATAGAAATTTTCATTTCAGCGGTTCCAGTGACGCAGTTGAAGGCAGAAGAACTCTTCTTTCAGCGCGCGCCACCACCTGGAAGACCGAATATTAAAATAAAATTTATGTTTACGTAGCAGTGAATGATATATTAATTTTTTCACGGAACATTTGTGACTGTGGGTATCACTGACTTGGTGTGACACCTGACGAACCGACAGACGTCATCTGTGAAGCGAACTTTTACTTTGAGAAATAGATTAAACGCACATCTCTCAACACGAAAAGCATCTATCAGTAGTCAAGGCCACACAGACACTATACACACACGCACAAAACGCGAGGAATCAAACATTTTCTCTCTTACTATTTTGAATATTTATTGAGTAGTCAAAATGCCTGGTCTTGCCTACTGATGTAATGAATGTTGTGTCTAACCTATCTTAATTTCAGATGACATCACAAAATAAACATCGATAAAATCCCAGCAAAACCCTTAAAGAGGACGTAATTATCTGCAATTCATGTAATCAAATGTGACACATTGTAATAACCCATAGCTATGTAATAATGATGTAAACATGTTTATGTGCAACTGTATTATGTTTATGCTATGAAAATATGTGACGTGTGTATGTATGATTACTTATATTTTTTTTGCTTCTCTTTCAATGATGTATAATGTAACTGTTACTATGTAAAAGAAATTTGAACAAAACGAGTGCCAAAAGGACATTGCATAGTGAACCATTGTTCACGGACATTAATGAATATTACTAACTCTGCAACTACGCAGAAACCTATGTGAAAGAAACTGTTAATGACATTCATTATGCATCGTACCTATGTAAACGCGATGAACCATTTCTTTGATTAATAACTATGAACATTTAGGTGAGCTATATTAAAAAAAAAAAAAACTGAAAATGTGAAGTGCATAATTCGTGCATCGTCTAGTGACAATTCTACAGTACCTAACTTCAAGATGTTAACTGGATTAAACGGACACAAAGTGCCTGTCCAGAAAACAACACGACGGGTGGAAGAATTTTGGTTGGAACTTCAGGGAATGAAATGTTCTCGAAATGTGACGGACACTCTTACCTGGACTGTCCAAGGATCCACGCCAGCTATGTGCCGTCCGAGGTTCTGCAACCAAGCTTCCACGGAATGTAAAAAACAAACTGCACGAGGACCAATTACTAACGGGACACGTCAAATCTGTAATAAACAATGTTTTTTTGTCACAACGAACTGCATCACAACGACTATAATGGAAGTGGAAATGGACACGCTTATGTTTTAATCACGTTGTTATACAACGATGATACTAACCTGTGAAAAAATTATTGTGCAGCAGATGAATATGAACTGTAATAACGACACGATGTGAATAGGTCCACGCACCTGAATCATACGGACATTTTTCTTTGAAGTATTTCAAAACAATACTATGTAACTAAGAACATTCAACAATCTGAGTTGTATTGCGATATAACAAATATTGTAAATTTAAAACTAAGTTACCTGTTATAGAATGTAGTCTTCATATGTAATCTTGGTTGAATATTTTCTTTGTGCAACGACTAAGATACGCGCGCACACGAACAGTATGAACTGCATTACTGTGCCGCGTGATCTAACTGTATGATATAACGGCACTGCCGGAGTCACACAGACGCTTCTGCGCATGCGCGCACTCTATCTGCCAACATAAGAACTTTTACGGCGCAACCGCGTCATTCAAATTTTGTATATAATGTGTATAATGTGTGTAATGTAAGTCATGTGAATAGTTGTAGATAACTTAGATTTACTTGTGCCTTTAGGTGAATTGCTCGCCTGCAGGTGTGTCCTTTCGCCTCGCAATTCAGGGGGCAATATAAAGGCACATTTGCATGCCGAGCGTGAGTTTCCGCGGAAACGAGAAATATTAATGAAATAAATAATCAGTGACTAATAAATAAAGCCTATGGCACACAACTGCAGCGCTGTGTCGCTGATAAAGACAAAAGAATAATTACGTTACTCTTATATCTGTTTAAGAGAGAAAGGGAGAGCTCAGGTAGAAGTGGTGCGAGAAGCACGTATTTTATTTTATTGTCTGGCACACCGCCATATTTTCATGTTATAGAAGAATACTGCGAGTTGCAACCACACTAGGCACTCGATTCTGTAATGAATTTATATTTATAAAAGTAAGTAGGATTATGAACTGTAGGCTATTTCATTGAATATATCTGATTTAACTAAAAGTGTAACTTTTTTATGTTTAGTAGACAATCACCTCTGTACGACGTATTGGCATGGCTGGCAAATCATTGTAATATTGAGATTAGATCATGAGTCCATACCTACCGCAGCAGTCTTTGGAAACGATTTAATTACGAAGTCCGATTATTTCAGTTTTATTTCACGGTCAACTACGAGTTACATTGCCTTTTCCAAATAGCCATTGTCAAGCGTCTGATACCGAATAATTAAACGTCCACGTTCCAGATAAGCAAATACCAATTACAACCAATCATCATACATACAATATAATTAATCATTAATATTTAATTCCAAATTTTATTTTTATTTATTTTATAACCTCTACAGGTTTACTGTATTCCTTGGACCTTTCCATTGACGATGAAAAACAGAAATTGCATCGGAATTAAATATAACAGACACAATGCCGACTTAAGTACAGGAAGACAAAGTCTTCCTACTGTCTATGTTTTGAGCGTTTCCTGTGTCACCAGTTTTACATTCCGATGCACCTTTGCAGGTTTACTGTATCCCTCGGACCTTTCCATTGACGATGAAACACAGAAATTGCATCGGAATTAAATATAAGAGACACAATGCCGACTTAAGTACAGGAAGACTGAGTCTTCCTACTGTCTATGTTTTGAGCGTTTCCTGTGTCACTAGTTTTACATTCCGATGCAACCTCTGCAGGTTTACTGTATCCCTTGGACCTTCCCATTCACGATGAAACACAGAAATTGCATCGGGATTAAATATAACAGACACAATGCCGACTTAAGTACAGGAAGACTGAGTCTTCCTACTGTCTATGTTTTGAGCGTTTCCTGTGTCACCAGTTTTACATTCTGATTCACCTCTGCAGGTTTACTGTATCCCTTGGACCTTCCCATTGACGATGAAACACAGAAATTGCATCGGAATTAAATATAAGAGACACAATGCCGACATAAGTACAAGAAGACTAAGTCTTCCTACTGTCTATAATTTGAGCGTTTCCTGTGTCACCAGTTTTACATTCCGATGCACCTGTACAGCTTTACGGTATCCCTTGGACCTTCACAGTGACGATGAAACACAGAAATTGCATCGGAATTAAATATAAGAGACACAATGCCGACTTAAGTACAGGAAGACTAAGTCTTCCTACTGTCTATGTTTTGAGCGTTTCCTGTGTCATCAGTTTTACTTTCCGATGCACCTCTGCAGGTTTACTATATCCCTTGGACCTTCCCATTCACGATGAAACACAGAAATTTCATCGCAAATAAATATAAGACACACAATGCCGACTGAAGTGCAGGAAGACTGAGTCTTCCCACTTTCTAAGATTTGAGCGTTTCCTGTGTCACCAGTTTTACATTCCGATGCACGTCTGCAGGTTTACTGTATCCCTTGGACATTCCCATTGACGATGAAACACAGAAATTGCATCGGAATTAAATATAAGAGACACAATGCCGACTTAAGTACAGGAAGACTGAGTCTTCCTACTGTCTATGTTTCGAGCGTTTCCTGTGTCATCAGTTTTACTTTCCGATGCACCTCTGCAGGTTTACTATATCCCTTGGACCTTCCCATTCACGATGAAACACAGAAATTTCATCGCAAATAAATATAAGAGACACAATGCCGACTGAAGTGCAGGAAGACTGTGTCTTCCCACTTTCTATGATTTGAGCGTTTCCTGTGTCACCAGTTTTACATTCCGATGCACCTCTGCCGGTTTACTGTATCCCTTGGACCTTCACAGTTACGATGTAACACAGAAATTACATCGGAATTAAATATAAGAGACACAATGCCGACTTAAGTACAAGAAAACAGTCTTCTTACAGTCAATGTTTTGAGCATTTCCTGTGTCACCAGTTTTACATTCCGATGCACCTCTGCAGGTTTACTGTATCCCTTGGACCTTCCCATTGACGATTAAACACACAAATTGCATCGAAATTAAATATAAGAGCCACAATGCCGACTTAAGTACAGGAAGACTATGTATTCCTACTGTCTATGTTTTGAGCGTTTCCTGTGTCACGAGTTTTACATTCCGATGCACCTCTGTAGGTTTACTGTATCCCTTGGACCTTCCCATTCACGATGAAACATAGAAATTGCATCGGAATTAAACATAAGAGAAACAATGCCGACTTAAGTACAGGAAGACTGAGTCTTCCTACTGTCTATAATTTGAGCGTTTCCTGTGTCACCAGTTTTACATTCCGATGCACCTGTACAACTTTACGGTATCCCTTGGACCTTCACAGTGACGATGAAACACAGAAATTGCATCTGAATTAAATATAAGAGACACAATGCCGACTTAAGTACAGGAAGACTAAGTCTTCCTACTGTCTATGTTTTGAGCGTTTCCTGTGTCATCAGTTTTACTTTCCGATGCACCTCTGCAGGTTTACTATATCCCTTGGACCTTCCCATTCACGATGAAACACAGAAATTTCATCGCAAATAAACATAAGAGACACAATGCCGACTGAAGTGCAGGAAGACTGAGTCTTCCCACTTTCTATGATTTGAGCGTTTCCTGTGTCACGAGTTTTACATTCCGATGCACCTCTACAGGTTTACTGGATCCCTTGGACCTTCACAGCGACGATGAAACACAGAAATTTCATCGGAAATAAATATAAGAGACACAATGCCGTCTTAAGTACAGGAAGACTGAGTCTTCCTACTGTCTACGTTTTGAGCGTTTCCTGTGTCACCAGTTTTACATTCCGATGCACCTCTGCAGGTTTACTGTATCCCTAGGACCTTCGCAGTGACGATGAAACACAGAAATTGCATTGGGATTAAATATAAGAGACACAATGCCGACTTAAGTACAGGAAGACTGAGTCTTCCTACTCTCTATGTTTAGAGCGTTTCCTGTGTCACTAGTTTTACATTCCGATGCACCTCTGCAGGTTTACTGTATCCCTTGGACCTTCCCATTGACGATGAAACACAGAAATTGCATCGGAATTAAATATAAGAGACACATTGCCGACTTAAGTACAGGAAGACTGAGTCTTCCTACTGTCAATGTTTTGTGCGTCTCTTGTGTCACCAGTTTTACATTCTGCTGCACGTCTGTAGGTTTCCTGTATCCCTTGGACCTTCCCATTGACGATGAAACACAGAAATTGCATCGAAATTAAATATAAGAGACACAATGCCGACTTAAGTACAAGAAAACAGTTTTCTTACAGTCAATGTTTTGAGCATTTTCTGTGTCACCCGTTTTACATTCTGATGCACCTCTGCAAGTTTACTGTATCCCTTGGACCTCCCCATTGACGATGAAACACATAAATTGCATCGGAATTATATATAAGAGACACAATGCCGACTTAAGTACAGGAAGACTGAGTCTTCCTACTGTCTATGTTTGAGCGTTTCCTGTGTCACTAGCTTTACATTCCGATGCACCTCTGCAGGTTTACTGTATCCCTAGGACCTTCCCATTGACGATGAAACACAGAAATTGCATCGGAATTATTTATAAGAGACACAATGCCGACTTAAGTACAGGAAGACTGAGTCTTCCTACTCTCTATGTTTTGAGCGTTTCCTGTGTCACCAGTTTTACATTCTGATGCACCTCTGCAGGTTTACTGTATCCCTTGGACCTTCCCATTGACGATGAATCACAGAAATTGCATCGGAATTAAATATAAGAGACACAATGCCGACTTAAGTACGGGAAGACTGAGTCTTCCTACTTTCTATGTTTTGAGCGTTTTCTGTGTCACCAGTTTTACATTCCGATGCAACTCTGCAGGTTTCCTGTATTATTTGGACCTTCCCATTGACGACGAAACACAGAAATTGCATCTAAATTAAATATAAGAGACACAATGCCGACTTAAGTACAAGAAAACAGTCTTCGTACGGTCTATGTTTTGAGAGTTTCCTGTGTCATCAGTTTTACATTCCGATGCACCTCTGCAGGTTTACTGTATCCCTTGGACCTTCCCATTGACGATGAAATACAGAAATTGCATCGGAATTATATATAAGAGACACAATGCCGACTTAAGTACAGGAAGACTGAGTCTTCCTACTGTCTATGTTTGAGCGTTTCCTGTGTCACTAGTTTTACATTCCGATGCACCTCTGCACGTTTACTGTATGCCTTGGACCTTCCCATTGACGATGAAACACAGAAATTGCATCGGAATTATATATAAGAGACACAATGCCGACTTAAGTACAGGAAGACTGAGTCTTCCTACTCTCTATGTTTTGAGCGTTTCCTGTGTCACCAGTTTTACATTCTGATGCACCTCTGCAGGTTTACTGTATCCCTTGGACCTTCCCATTGACGATGAAACACAGAAATTGCATCGGAATTAAATATAAGAGAAACAATGCCGTCTTTAGTACAGGAAGACTGAGTCTCCCTACTGTCTATAATTTGAGCGTTTCCTGTGTCACTAGTTTTACATTCCGATGCACCTCTACAGGTTTACTGTATCCCTTGGACCTTCACAGTGACGATGAAACACAGATATAGCATCGGAATTAAATATAAGAGACACAATGAAGACTTAAGTACAGGAAGACTAACTCTTCCTACTGTCTATGCTTTGAGCGTTTTCTGTGTCATCAGTTTTACTTTCCGATGCACCTCTGCAGGTTAACTATATCCCTTGGACCTTCCCATTCACGATGAAACACAGAAATTTCATCGGAAATAAATATAAGAGACACAATGCAGACTTAAGTACAGGAAGACTGAGTCTTGCTAATGTCCAAAATTTGAGCGTTTCCTGTCTCACCATTTTTACATTCCGATGCACCTCTGCATGTTTACTGTATCCCTTGGACCTTCCCATTGGCGATGAAACACACAAATTGCATCGAAATTAAATATAAGAGACACAATGCCGACTTAAGTACAGGAAGACTAAATCCTGCTACTGTCTATGTTTTGAGCGTATCCTGTGTCATCAGTGTTACTATCCGATGCACCTCTGCAGGTTTACTGTATCCCTTGGACCTTCCCATTGACGATGAAACACAGAAATTGCACCGCAATTAAATATAAGAGACACAATGCCGACTTAAGTACAGGATGACTGAGTCTTCCTACTGTCTACAATTTGAGCGTTCCTGTGTCAACAGTTTTACTTCCGATGCACCTCTACATGTTTACTGTATCCCTTGGACCTTCACAGTTACGATGTAACACAGAAATTACATCGGAATTAAATATAAGAGACACAATGCCGACTTAAGTACAAGAAAACAGTCTTCTTACAGTCAATGTTTTGAGTGTTTCCTGTGTCACCAGTTTTACATTCCGATGCACCTCTGCATGTTTACTGTATCCCTTGGACCTTCCCATTGGCGATGAAACACACAAATTGCATCGAAATTAGATATAAGAGCCACAATGCCGACTTAAGTACAGGAAGACTGATTCTTCCTACTGTCTATGTTTTGAGCGTTTCCTGTGTCACGAGTTTTACATTCCGATGCACCTCTGCCGGTTTACTGTATCCCTTGGACCTTCCCATTCACGATGAAACATAGGAATTGCATCGGAATTAAACTTAAGAGAAACAATGCCGACTAAAGTACAGGAAGACTGAGTCTTCCTACTGTCTATAATTTGAGCGTTTCCTGTGTCACCAGTTTTACATTCCGATGCACCTCTACAGGTTTACTGGATCCCTTGGACCTTCACAGCGACGATGAAACACAGAAATTTCATCGGAAATAAATATAAGAGACACAATGCCGTCTTAAGTACAGGAAGACTGAGTCTTCCTACTGTCTATGTTTTGAGCGTTTCCTGTGTCACCAGTTTTACATTCCGATGCACCTCTGCAGGTTTACTGTATCCCTTGGACCTTCGCAGTGACGATGAAACACAGAAATTGCATTGGAATTAAATATAAGAGACACAATGCCGACTTAAGTACAGGAAGACTGAGTCTTCCTACTGTCTATGTTTCGAGCGTTTCCTGTGTCACTAGTTTTACATTCCGATGCACATCTGCAGGTGTACTGTATCCCTTGGACCTTCCCATTGACGATGAAACACAGAAATTGCATCGGAATTAAATATAAGAGACACAATGCCGACTTAAGTACAGGAAGACTGAGTCTTCCTACTGTCTATGTTTTGAGCGTTTCCTGTGTCACCAGTTTTACATTCTGATGCACCTCTGCAGGTTTACTGTATCCCTTGGACCTTCCCATTGAAGATGAAACACAGAAACTGCATCGGAATTAAATATAAGAGACACAATGCCGACTCAAGTACAGGATGACTGAGTCTTCCTACTGTCTATAATTTGAGCATTTCCTGTGTCACTAGTTTTACATTCCGATGCACCTCTGCAGGTTTACTGTATCCCTTGGACCTTCCCATTGACGATGAAACACAGAAATTGCATCGGAATTAAATATAAGAGACACAATGCCGACGAAAGTACACGAAGACTGAGTCTTCCTACTGTCTATGTTTTGAGCGTTTCCTGTGTCACCAGTTTTACATTCTGATGCACCTCTGCAGGTTTACTGTATCCCTTGGACCTTCCCATTGACGATGAATCACAGAAATTGCATCGGAATTAAATATAAGAGACACAATGCCGACTTAAGTACGGGAAGACTGAGTCTTCCTACTTTCTATGTTTTGAGCGTTTTCTGTGTCACCAGTTTTACATTCCGATGCAACTCTGCAGGTTTCCTGTATTATTTGGACCTTCCCATTGACGACGAAACACAGAAATTGCATCTAAATTAAATATAAGAGACACAATGCCGACTTAAGTACAAGAAAACAGTCTTCGTACGGTCTATGTTTTGAGAGTTTCCTGTGTCATCAGTTTTACATTCCGATGCACCTCTGCAGGTTTACTGTATCCCTTGGACCTTCCCATTGACGATGAAATACAGAAATTGCATCGGAATTATATATAAGAGACACAATGCCGACTTAAGTACAGGAAGACTGAGTCTTCCTACTGTCTATGTTTGAGCGTTTCCTGTGTCACTAGTTTTACATTCCGATGCACCTCTGCACGTTTACTGTATGCCTTGGACCTTCCCATTGACGATGAAACACAGAAATTGCATCGGAATTATAAATAAGAGACACAATGCCGACTTAAGTACAGGAAGACTGAGTCTTCCTACTCTCTATGTTTTGAGCGTTTCCTGTGTCACCAGTTTTACATTCTGATGCACCTCTGCAGGTTTACTGTATCCCTTAGACCTTCCCATTGACGATGAAACACAGAAATTGCATCGGAATTAAATATAAGAGAAACAATGCCGTCTTTAGTACAGGAAGACTGAGTCTCCCTACTGTCTATAATTTGAGCGTTTCCTGTGTCACCAGTTTTACATTCCGATGCACCTCTACAGGTTTACTGTATCCCTTGGACCTTCACAGTGACGATGAAACACAGAAATAGCATCGGAATTAAATATAAGAGACACAATGAAGACTTAAGTACAGGAAGACTAACTCTTCCTACTGTCTATGCTTTGAGCGTTTTCTGTGTCATCAGTTTTACTTTCCGATGCACCTCTGCAGGTTAACTATATCCCTTGGACCTTCCTATTCACGATGAAACACAGAAATTTCATCGGAAATAAATATAAGAGACACAATGCAGACTTAAGTACAGGAAGACTGAGTCTTGCTAATGTCCAAAATTTGAGCGTTTCCTGTCTCACCATTTTTACATTCCGATGCACCTCTGCATGTTTACTGTATCCCTTGGACCTTCCCATTGGCGATGAAACACACAAATTGCATCGAAATTAAATATAAGAGACACAATGCCGACTTAAGTACAGGAAGACTAAATCCTGCTACTGTCTATGTTTTGAGCGTATCCTGTGTCATCAGTGTTACTATCCGATGCACCTCTGCAGGTTTACTGTATCCCTTGGACCTTCCCATTGACGATGAAACACAGAAATTGCACCGCAATTAAATATAAGAGACACAATGCCGACTTAAGTACAGGATGACTGAGTCTTCCTACTGTCTACAATTTGAGCGTTCCTGTGTCAACAGTTTTACATTCCGATGCACCTCTACAGGTTTACTGTATCCCTTGGACCTTCACAGTTACGATGTAACACAAAAATTACATCGGAATTAAATATAAGAGACACAATGCCGACTTAAGTACAAGAAAACAGTCTTCTTACAGTCAATGTTTTGAGTGTTTCCTGTGTCACCAGTTTTACATTCCGATGCACCTCTGCATGTTTACTGTATCCCTTGGACCTTCCCATTGGCGATGAAACACACAAATTGCATCGAAATTAGATATAAGAGCCACAATGCCGACTAAAGTACAGGAAGACTGAATCTTCCTACTGTCTATGTTTTGAGCGTTTCCTGTGTCACGAGTTTTACATTCCGATGCACCTCTGCCGGTTTACTGTATCCCTTGGACCTTCCCATTCACGATGAAACATAGAAATTGCATCGGAATTAAACTTAAGGGAAACAATGCCGACTAAAGTACAGGAAGACTGAGTCTTCCTACTGTCTATAATTTGAGCGTTTCCTGTGTCACCAGTTTTACATTCCGATGCACCTCTACAGGTTTACTGGATCCCTTGGACCTTCACAGCGACGATGAAACACAGAAATTTCATCGGAAATAAATATAAGAGACACAATGCCGTCTTAAGTACAGGAAGACTGAGTCTTCCTACTGTCTATGTTTTGAGCGTTTCCTGTGTCACCAGTTTTACATTCCGATGCACCTCTGCAGGTTTACTGTATCCCTAGGACCTTCGCAGTGACGATGAAACACAGAAATTGCATTGGGATTAAATATAAGAGACACAATGCCGACTTAAGTACAGGAAGACTGAGTCTTCCTACTGTCTATGTTTCGAGCGTTTCCTGTGTCACTAGTTTTACATTCCGATGCACATCTGCAGGTGTACTGTATCCCTTGGACCTTCCCATTGACGATGAAACACAGAAATTGCATCGGAATTAAATATAAGAGACACAATGCCGACTTAAGTACAGGAAGACTGAGTCTTCCTACTGTCTATGTTTTGAGCGTTTCCTGTGTCACCAGTTTTACATTCTGATGCACCTCTGCAGGTTTATTGTATCCCTTGGACCTTCCCATTGAAGATGAAACACAGCAACTGCATCGGAATTAAATATAAGAGACACAATGCCGACTTAAGTACAGGGTGACTGAGTCTTCCTACTGTCCACAATTTGAGCGTTTCCTGTGTCAACAGTTTTACATTCCGATGCACCTCTACAGGTTTACTGTATCCCTTGGACCTTCACAGTGACGATGAAACACAGAAATAGCATCGGAATTAAATATAAGAGACACAATGAAGACTTAAGTACAGGAAGACTAACTCTTCCTACTGTCTATGCTTTGAGCGTTTTCTGTGTCATCAGTTTTACTTTCCGATGCACCTCTGCAGGTTTACTGTATCCCTTGGACCTTCCCATTGACGATGAAATACAGAAATTGCATCGGAATTATATATAAGAGACACAATGCCGACTTAAGTACAGGAAGACTGAGTCTTCCTACTGTCTATGTTTGAGCGTTTCCTGTGTCACTAGTTTTACATTCCGATGCACCTCTGCACGTTTACTGTATGCCTTGGACCTTCCCATTGACGATGAAACACAGAAATTGCATCGGAATTATAAATAAGAGACACAATGCCGACTTAAGTACAGGAAGACTGAGTCTTCCTACTCTCTATGTTTTGAGCGTTTCCTGTGTCACCAGTTTTACATTCTGATGCACCTCTGCAGGTTTACTGTATCCCTTAGACCTTCCCATTGACGATGAAACACAGAAATTGCATCGGAATTAAATATAAGGGAAACAATGCCGTCTTTAGTACAGGAAGACTGAGTCTCCCTACTGTCTATAATTTGAGCGTTTCCTGTGTCACCAGTTTTACATTCCGATGCACCTCTACAGGTTTACTGTATCCCTTGGACCTTCACAGTGACGATGAAACACAGAAATAGCATCGGAATTAAATATAAGAGACACAATGAAGACTTAAGTACAGGAAGACTAACTCTTCCTACTGTCTATGCTTTGAGCGTTTTCTGTGTCATCAGTTTTACTTTCCGATGCACCTCTGCAGGTTAACTATATCCCTTGGACCTTCCCATTCACGATGAAACACAGAAATTTCATCGGAAATAAATATAAGAGACACAATGCAGACTTAAGTACAGGAAGACTGAGTCTTGCTAATGTCCAAAATTTGAGCGTTTCCTGTCTCACCATTTTTACATTCCGATGCACCTCTGCATGTTAACTGTATCCCTTGGACCTTCCCATTGGCGATGAAACACACAAATTGCATCGAAATTAAATATAAGAGACACAATGCCGACTTAAGTACAGGAAGACTAAATCCTGCTACTGTCTATGTTTTGAGCGTATCCTGTGTCATCAGTGTTACTATCCGATGCACCTCTGCAGGTTTACTGTATCCCTTGGACCTTCCCATTGACGATGAAACACAGAAATTGCACCGCAATTAAATATAAGAGACACAATGCCGACTTAAGTACAGGATGACTGAGTCTTCCTACTGTCTACAATTTGAGCGTTCCTGTGTCAACAGTTTTACATTCCGATGCACCTCTACAGGTTTACTGTATCCCTTGGACCTTCACAGTTACGATGTAACACAGAAATTACATCGGAATTAAATATAAGAGACACAATGCCGACTTAAGTACAAGAAAACAGTCTTCTTACAGTCAATGTTTTGAGTGTTTCCTGTGTCACCAGTTTTACATTCCGATGCACCTCTGCATGTTTACTGTATCCCTTGGACCTTCCCATTGGCGATGAAACACACAAATTGCATCGAAATTAGATATAAGAGCCACAATGCCGACTAAAGTACAGGAAGACTGAATCTTCCTACTGTCTATGTTTTGAGCGTTTCCTGTGTCACGAGTTTTACATTCCGATGCACCTCTGCCGGTTTACTGTATCCCTTGGACCTTCCCATTCACGATGAAACATAGAAATTGCATCGGAATTAAACTTAAGGGAAACAATGCCGACTAAAGTACAGGAAGACTGAGTCTTCCTACTGTCTATAATTTGAGCGTTTCCTGTGTCACCAGTTTTACATTCCGATGCACCTCTACAGGTTTACTGGATCCCTTGGACCTTCACAGCGACGATGAAACACAGAAATTTCATCGGAAATAAATATAAGAGACACAATGCCGTCTTAAGTACAGGAAGACTGAGTCTTCCTACTGTCTACGTTTTGAGCGTTTCCTGTGTCACCAGTTTTACATTCCGATGCACCTCTGCAGGTTTACTGTATCCCTAGGACCTTCGCAGTGACGATGAAACACAGAAATTGCATTGGGATTAAATATAAGAGACACAATGCCGACTTAAGTACAGGAAGACTGAGTCTTCCTACTGTCTATGTTTCGAGCGTTTCCTGTGTCACTAGTTTTACATTCCGACGCACATCTGCAGGTGTACTGTATCCCTTGGACCTTCCCATTGACGATGAAACACAGAAATTGCATCGGAATTAAATATAAGAGACACAATGCCGACTTAAGTACAGGAAGACTGAGTCTTCCTACTGTCTATGTTTTGAGCGTTTCCTGTGTCACCAGTTTTACATTCTGATGCACCTCTGCAGGTTTATTGTATCCCTTGGACCTTCCCATTGAAGATGAAACACAGAAACTACATCGGAATTAAATATAAGAGACACAATGCCGACTTAAGTACAGGGTGACTGAGTCTTCCTACTGTCCACAATTTGAGCGTTTCCTGTGTCAACAGTTTTACATTCCGATGCACCTCTACAGGTTTACTGTATCCCTTGGACCTTCACAGTGACGATGAAACACAGAAATAGCATCGGAATTAAATATAAGAGACACAATGAAGACTTAAGTACAGGAAGACTAACTCTTCCTACTGTCTATGCTTTGAGCGTTTTCTGTGTCATCAGTTTTACTTTCCGATGCACCTCTGCAGGTTAACTATATCCCTTGGACCTTCCCATTCACGATGAAACACAGAAATTTCATCGGAAATAAATATAAGAGACACAATGCAGACTTAAGTACAGGAAGACTGAGTCTTGCTAATGTCCAAAATTTGAGCGTTTCCTGTCTCACCATTTTTACATTCCGATGCACCTCTGCATGTTTACTGTATCCCTTGGACCTTCCCATTGGCGATGAAACACACAAATTGCATCGAAATTAAATATAAGAGACACAATGCCGACTTAAGTACAGGAAGACTAAATCCTGCTACTGTCTATGTTTTGAGCGTATCCTGTGTCATCAGTGTTACTATCCGATGCACCTCTGCAGGTTTACTGTATCCCTTGGACCTTCCCATTGACGATGAAACACAGAAATTGCACCGCAATTAAATATAAGAGACACAATGCCGACTTAAGTACAGGATGACTGAGTCTTCCCACTGTCTACAATTTGAGCGTTCCTGTGTCAACAGTTTTACATTCCGATGCACCTCTACAGGTTTACTGTATCCCTTGGACCTTCACAGTTACGATGTAACACAGAAATTACATCGGAATTAAATATAAGAGACACAATGCCGACTTAAGTACAAGAAAACAGTCTTCTTACAGTCAATGTTTTGAGTGTTTCCTGTGTCACCAGTTTTACATTCCGATGCACCTCTGCATGTTTACTGTATCCCTTGGACCTTCCCATTGGCGATGAAACACACAAATTGCATCGAAATTAGATATAAGAGCCACAATGCCGACTTAAGTACAGGAAGACTGAATCTTCCTACTGTCTATGTTTTGAGCGTTTCCTGTGTCACGAGTTTTACAGTCCGATGCACCTCTGCCGGTTTACTGTATCCCTTGGACCTTCCCATTCACGATGAGACATAGAAATTGCATCGGAATTAAACTTAAGAGAAACAATGCCGACTAAAGTACAGGAAGACTGAGTCTTCCTACTGTCTATAATTTGAGCGTTTCCTGTGTCACCAGTTTTACATTCCGATGCACCTCTACAGGTTTACTGGATCCCTTGGACCTTCACAGCGACGATGAAACACAGAAATTTCATCGGAAATAAATATAAGAGACACAATGCCGTCTTAAGTACAGGAAGACTGAGTCTTCCTACTGTCTATGTTTTGAGCGTTTCCTGTGTCACCAGTTTTACATTCCGATGCACCTCTGCAGGTTTACTGTATCCCTTGGACCTTCGCAGTGACGATGAAACACAGAAATTGCATTGGAATTAAATATAAGAGACACAATGCCGACTTAAGTACAGGAAGACTGAGTCTTCCTACTGTCTATGTTTCGAGCGTTTCCTGTGTCACTAGTTTTACATTCCGATGCACATCTGCAGGTGTACTGTATCCCTTGGACCTTCCCATTGACGATGAAACACAGAAATTGCATCGGAATTAAATATAAGAGACACAATGCCGACTTAAGTACAGGAAGACTGAGTCTTCCTACTGTCTATGTTTTGAGCGTTTCCTGTGTCACCAGTTTTACATTCTGATGTACCTCTGCAGGTTTACTGTATCCCTTGGACCTTCCCATTGAAGATGAAAGACAGAAACTGCATCGGAATTAAATATAAGAGACACAATGCCGACTCAAGTACAGGATGACTGAGTCTTCCTACTGTCTATAATTTGAGCATTTCCTGTGTCACTAGTTTTACATTCCGATGCACCTCTGCAGGTTTACTGTATCCCTTGGACCTTCCCATTGACGATGAAACACAGAAATTGCATCGGAATTAAATATAAGAGACACAATGCCGACGAAAGTACACGAAGACTGAGTCTTCCTACTGTCTATGTTTTGAGCGTTTCCTGTGTCACCAGTTTTACATTCTGATGCACCTCTGCAGGTTTACTGTATCCCTTGGACCTTCCCATTGACGATGAATCACAGAAATTGCATCGGAATTAAATATAAGAGACACAATGCCGACTTAAGTACGGGAAGACTGAGTCTTCCTACTTTCTATGTTTTGAGCGTTTTCTGTGTCACCAGATTTACATTCCGATGCAACTCTGCAGGTTTCCTGTATTATTTGGACCTTCCCATTGACGACGAAACACAGAAATTGCATCTAAATTAAATATAAGAGACACAATGCCGACTTTAGTACAAGAAAAGAGTCTTCGTACGGTCTATGTTTTGAGAGTTTCCTGTGTCATCAGTTTTACATTCCGATGCACCTCTGCAGGTTTACTGTATCCCTTGGACCTTCCCATTGACGATGAAATACAGAAATTGCATCGGAATTATATATAAGAGACACAATGCCGACTTAAGTACAGGAAGACTGAGTCTTCCTACTGTCTATGTTTGAGCGTTTCCTGTGTCACTAGTTTTACATTCCGATGCACCTCTGCACGTTTACTGTATCCCTTGGACCTTCCCATTGACGATGAAACACAGTAATTGCATCGGAATTATATATAAGAGACACAATGCCGACTTAAATACAGGAAGACTGAGTCTTCCTACTCTCTATGTTTTGAGCGTTTCCTGTGTCACCAGTTTTACATTCTGATGCACCTCTGCAGGTTTACTGTATCCCTTGGACCTTCCCATTGACGATGAAACACAGAAATTGCATCGGAATTAAATATAAGAGAAACAATGCCGTCTTTAGTACAGGAAGACTGAGTCTCCCTACTGTCTATAATTTGAGCGTTTCCTGTGTCACCAGTTTTACATTCCGATGCACCTCTACAGGTTTACTGTATCCCTTGGACCTTCACAGTGACGATGAAACACAGAAATAGCATCGGAATTAAATATAAGAGACACAATGAAGACTTAAGTACAGGAAGACTAACTCTTCCTACTGTCTATGCTTTGAGCGTTTTCTGTGTCATCAGTTTTACTTTCCGATGCACCTCTGCAGGTTAACTATATCCCTTGGACCTTCCCATTCACGATGAAACACAGAAATTTCATCGGAAATAAATATAAGAGACACAATGCAGACTTATGTACAGGAAGACTGAGTCTTGCTAATGTCCAAAATTTGAGCGTTTCCTGTCTCACCATTTTTACATTCCGATGCACCTCTGCATGTTTACTGTATCCCTTGGACCTTCCCATTGACGATGAAACACAGAAATTGCATGGGAATTAAATATAAGAGAAACAATGCCGTCTTTAGTACAGGAAGACTGAGTCTTCCTACTGTCTACAATTTGAGCGTTTCCTGTGTCAACAGTTTTACATTCCGATGCACCTCTACAGGTTCACTGTATCCCTTGGACCTTCACAGTTACGATGTAACACAGAAATTACATCGGAATTAAATATAAGAGACACAATGCCGACTTAAGTACAAGAAAACAGTCTTCTTACAGTCAATGTTTTGAGCGTTTCCTGTGTCACCAGTTTTACATTCCGATACACCTCTGCATGTTTACTGTACCCCTTGGACCTTCCCATTGGCGATGAAACACACAAATTGCATCGAAATTAAATATAAGAGCCACAATGCCGACTTAGGTACAGGAAGACTGAGTCTTCCAACTGTCTATGTTTTGAGCGTTTCCTGTGTCACGAGTTTTACATTCCGATGGACCTCTGCAGGTTTACTGTATCCCTTGGACCTTCCCATTCACGATGAAACACAGAAATTGCATCGGAATTAAATATAAGAGACACAATGCCGACATAAGTACAGGAAGACTGAGTCTTCCTACTGTCTATAATTTGAGCGTTTCCTGTGTCACCAGTTTTACATTCCGATGCACCTCTACAGGTTTACTGTATCCCTTGGACCTTCACAGCGACGATGAAACACAGAAATTTCATCGGAAATAAATATAAGAGACACAATGCCGACTTAAGTACAGGAAGACTGAGTCTTCCTACTGTCTATGTTTTGAGCGTTTCCTGTGTCACCAGTTTTACATTCTGATGCACCTCTGCAGGTTTACTGTATCCCTTGGACCTTCCCATTCACGATGAAACACAGAAATGTCATCGGAAATAAATATAAGAGACACAATGCAGACTTAAGTACAGGAAGACTGAGTCTTCCTACTGTCTATATTTTGAGCGTTTCCTGTGTCACGAGTTTTACATTCCGATGCACCTCTGCAGGTTTACTGTATCCCTTGGACCTTCCCATTGACGATGAAACACAGAAATTGCATCGGAATTAAATATAAGAGACACAATGCCGACATAAGTACAGGAAGACTGAGTCTTCCTACTGTCTATGTTTTGAGCGTTTCCTGTGTCACCAGTTTTACATTCTGATGCACCTCTGCAGGTTTACTGTATCCCTTGGACCTTCCCATTGACGATGAAACACAAAAATTGCATCGCAATTTAATATAAGAGACACAAATGCCGCCTTAAGTACAGGATGACTGACTCTTCCTAATGTCTATAATTTGAGCGTTTCCTGTGTCACCAGTTTTACATTCCGATGCACCTCTGCATGTTTACTGTATCCCTTGGACCTTCCCATTGGCGATGAAATACACAAATTGCATCGAATTTAAATATAAGAGACACAATGCCGACTTAAGTACAGGAAGACTAAATCCTGCTACTGCCTATGTTTTGAGCGTATCCTGTGTCATCAGTTTTACTTTCCGATGCACCTCTGCAGGCTTACCGTATCCCTTGGACCTTCCCATTGACGATGAAACACGGAAATTGCATCGGAATTAAATATAAGAGAAACAATGCCGACTTAAGTACAGGAAGACTGAGTCTTCCTACTGTCAATAATTTGAGCGTTTCCTGTGTCACCAGTTTTACATTCCGATTCACCTCTACAGGTTTACTGTATCCCTTGGACATTCACAGTGACGATGAAACACAGAAATAGCATCGGAATTAAATATAAGAGACACAATGCCGACTTAAGTACAGGAAGACTAAATCCTGCTACTGCCTATGTTTTGAGCGTATCCTGTGTCATCAGTTTTACTTTCCGATGCACCTCTGCAGGCTTACCGTATCCCTTGGACCTTCCCATTGACGATGAAACACGGAAATTGCATCGGAATTAAATATAAGAGAAACAATGCCGACTTAAGTACAGGATGACTGAGTCTTCCTACTGTCTACAATTTGAGCGTTCCTGTGTCAACAGTTTTACATTCCGATGCACCTCTACAGGTTTACTGTATCCCTTGGACCTTCACAGTTACGATGTAACACAGAAATTACATCGGAATTAAATATAAGAGACACAATGCCGACTTAAGTACAAGAAAACAGTCTTCTTACAGTCAATGTTTTGAGTGTTTCCTGTGTCACCAGTTTTACATTCCGATGCACCTCTGCATGTTTACTGTATCCCTTGGACCTTCCCATTGGCGATGAAATACACAAATTGCATCGAAATTAGATATAAGAGCCACAATGCCGACTAAAGTACAGGAAGACTGAATCTTCCTACTGTCTATGTTTTGAGCGTTTCCTGTGTCACGAGTTTTACATTCCGATGCACCTCTGCCGGTTTACTGTATCCCTTGGACCTTCCCATTCACGATGAAACATAGAAATTGCATCGGAATTAAACTTAAGGGAAACAATGCCGACTAAAGTACAGGAAGACTGAGTCTTCCTACTGTCTATAATTTGAGCGTTTCCTGTGTCACCAGTTTTACATTCCGATGCACCTCTACAGGTTTACTGGATCCCTTGGACCTTCACAGCGACGATGAAACACAGAAATTTCATCGGAAATAAATATAAGAGACACAATGCCGTCTTAAGTACAGGAAGACTGAGTCTTCCTACTGTCTATGTTTTGAGCGTTTCCTGTGTCACCAGTTTTACATTCCGATGCACCTCTGCAGGTTTACTGTATCCCTAGGACCTTCGCAGTGACGATGAAACACAGAAATTGCATTGGGATTAAATATAAGAGACACAATGCCGACTTAAGTACAGGAAGACTGAGTCTTCCTACTGTCTATGTTTCGAGCGTTTCCTGTGTCACTAGTTTTACATTCCGATGCACATCTGCAGGTGTACTGTATCCCTTGGACATTCCCATTGACGATGAAACACAGAAATTGCATCGGAATTATATATAAGAGACACAATGCCGACTTAAGTACAGGAAGACTGAGTCTTCCTACTGTCTATGTTTTGAGCGTTTCCTGTGTCACCAGTTTTACATTCTGATGCACCTCTGCAGGTTTATTGTATCCCTTGGACCTTCCCATTGAAGATGAAACACAGAAACTGCATCGGAATTAAATATAAGAGACACAATGCCGACTTAAGTACAGGGTGACTGAGTCTTCCTACTGTCCACAATTTGAGCGTTTCCTGTGTCAACAGTTTTACATTCCGATGCACCTCTACAGGTTTACTGTATCCCTTGGACCTTCACAGTGACGATGAAACACAGAAATAGCATCGGAATTAAATATAAGAGACACAATGAAGACTTAAGTACAGGAAGACTAACTCTTCCTACTGGCTATGCTTTGAGCGTTTTCTGTGTCATCAGTTTTACTTTCCGATGCACCTCTGCAGGTTAACTATATCCCTTGGACCTTCCCATTCACGATGAAACACAGAAATTTCATCGGAAATAAATATAAGAGACACAATGCAGACTTAAGTACAGGAAGACTGAGTCTTGCTAATGTCCAAAATTTGAGCGTTTCCTGTCTCACCATTTTTACATTCCGATGCACCTCTGCATGTTTACTGTATCCCTTGGACCTTCCCATTGGCGATGAAACACACAAATTGCATCGAAATTAAATATAAGAGACACAATGCCGACTTAAGTACAGGAAGACTAAATCCTGCTACTGTCTATGTTTTGAGCGTATCCTGTGTCATCAGTGTTACTATCCGATGCACCTCTGCAGGTTTACTGTATCCCTTGGACCTTCCCATTGACGATGAAACACAGAAATTGCACCGCAATTAAATATAAGAGACACAATGCCGACTTAAGTACAGGATGACTGAGTCTTCCCACTGTCTACAATTTGAGCGTTCCTGTGTCAACAGTTTTACATTCCGATGCACCTCTACAGGTTTACTGTATCCCTTGGACCTTCACAGTTACGATGTAACACAGAAATTACATCGGAATTAAATATAAGAGACACAATGCCGACTTAAGTACAAGAAAACAGTCTTCTTACAGTCAATGTTTTGAGTGTTTCCTGTGTCACCAGTTTTACATTCCGATGCACCTCTGCATGTTTACTGTATCCCTTGGACCTTCCCATTGGCGATGAAACACACAAATTGCATCGAAATTAGATATAAGAGCCACAATGCCGACTTAAGTACAGGAATACTGAATCTTCCTACTGTCTATGTTTTGAGCGTTTCCTGTGTCACGAGTTTTACAGTCCGATGCACCTCTGCCGGTTTACTGTATCCCTTGGACCTTCCCATTCACGATGAAACATAGAAATTGCATCGGAATTAAACTTAAGAGAAACAATGCCGACTAAAGTACAGGAAGACTGAGTCTTCCTACTGTCTATAATTTGAGCGTTTCCTGTGTCACCAGTTTTACATTCCGATGCACCTCTACAGGTTTACTGGATCCCTTGGACCTTCACAGCGACGATGAAACACAGAAATTTCATCGGAAAAAAATATAAGAGACACAATGCCGTCTTAAGTACAGGAAGACTGAGTCTTCCTACTGTCTATGTTTTGAGCGTTTCCTGTGTCACCAGTTTTACATTCCGATGCACCTCTATAGGTTTACTGTATCCCTTGGACCTTCGCAGTGACGATGAAACACAGAAATTGCATTGGAATTAAATATAAGAGACACAATGCCGACTTAAGTACAGGAAGACTGAGTCTTCCTACTGTCTATGTTTCGAGCGTTTCCTGTGTCACTAGTTTTACATTCCGATGCACATCTGCAGGTGTACTGTATCCCTTGGAACTTCCCATTGACGATGAAACACAGAAATTGCATCGGAATTAAATATAAGAGACACAATGCCGACTTAAGTACAGGAAGACTGAGTCTTCCTACTGTCTATGTTTTGAGCGTTTCCTGTGTCACCAGTTTTACATTCTGATGCACCTCTGCAGGTTTACTGTATCCCTTGGACCTTCCCATTGAAGATGAAAGACAGAAACTGCATCGGAATTAAATATAAGAGACACAATACCGACTCAAGTACAGGATGACTGAGTCTTCCTACTGTCTATAATTTGAGCATTTCCTGTGTCACTAGTTTTACATTCCGATGCACCTCTGCAGGTTTACTGTATCCCTTGGACCTTCCCATTGACGATGAAACACAGAAATTGCATCGGAATTAAATATAAGAGACACAATGCCGACGAAAGTACACGAAGACTGAGTCTTCCTACTGTCTATGTTTTGAGCGTTTCCTGTGTCACCAGTTTTACATTCTGATGCACCTCTGCAGGTTTACTGTATCCCTTGGACCTTCCCATTGACGATGAATCACAGAAATTGCATCGGAATTAAATATAAGAGACACAATGCCGACTTAAGTACGGGAAGACTGAGTCTTCCTACTTTCTATGTTTTGAGCGTTTTCTGTGTCACCAGATTTACATTCCGATGCAACTCTGCAGGTTTCCTGTATTATTTGGACCTTCCCATTGACGACGAAACACAGAAATTGCATCTAAATTAAATATAAGAGACACAATGCCGACTTTAGTACAAGAAAACAGTCTTCGTACGGTCTATGTTTTGAGAGTTTCCTGTGTCATCAGTTTTACATTCCGATGCACCTCTGCAGGTTTACTGTATCCCTTGGACCTTCCCATTGACGATGAAATACAGAAATTGCATCGGAATTATATATAAGAGACACAATGCCGACTTAAGTACAGGAAGACTGAGTCTTCCTACTGTCTATGTTTGAGCGTTTCCTGTGTCACTAGTTTTACATTCCGATGCACCTCTGCACGTTTACTGTATCCCTTGGACCTTCCCATTGACGATGAAACACAGTAATTGCATCGGAATTATATATAAGAGACACAATGCCGACTTAAATACAGGAAGACTGAGTCTTCCTACTCTCTATGCTTTGAGCGTTTCCTGTGTCACCAGTTTTACATTCTGATGCACCTCTGCAGGTTTACTGTATCCCTTGGACCTTCCCATTGACGATGAAACACAGAAATTGCATCGGAATTAAATATAAGAGAAACAATGCCGTCTTTAGTACAGGAAGACTGAGTCTCCCTACTGTCTATAATTTGAGCGTTTCCTGTGTCACCAGTTTTACATTCCGATGCACCTCTACAGGTTTACTGTATCCCTTGGACCTTCACAGTGACGATGAAACACAGAAATAGCATCGGAATTAAATATAAGAGACACAATGAAGACTTAAGTACAGGAAGACTAACTCTTCCTACTGTCTATGCTTTGAGCGTTTTCTGTGTCATCAATTTTACTTTCCGATGCACCTCTGCAGGTTAACTATATCCCTTGGACCTTCCCATTCACGATGAAACACAGAAATTTCATCGGAAATAAATATAAGAGACACAATGCAGACTTAAGTACAGGAAGACTGAGTCTTGCTAATGTCCAAAATTTGAGCGTTTCCTGTCTCACCATTTTTACATTCCGATGCACCTCTGCATGTTTACTGTATCCCTTGGACCTTCCCATTGACGATGAAACACAGAAATTGCATGGGAATTAAATATAAGAGAAACAATGCCGTCTTTAGTACAGGAAGACTGAGTCTTCCTACTGTCTACAATTTGAGCGTTTCCTGTGTCAACAGTTTTACATTCCGATGCACCTCTACAGGTTCACTGTATCCCTTGGACCTTCACAGTTACGATGTAACACAGAAATTACATCGGAATTAAATATAAGAGACACAATGCCGACTTAAGTACAAGAAAACAGTCTTCTTACAGTCAATGTTTTGAGCGTTTCCTGTGTCACCAGTTTTACATTCCGATACACCTCTGCATGTTTACTGTACCCCTTGGCCCTTCCCATTGGCGATGAAACACACAAATTGCATCGAAATTAAATATAAGAGCCACAATGCCGGCTTAGGTACAGGAAGACTGAGTCTTCCAACTGTCTATGTTTTGAGCGTTTCCTGTGTCACGAGTTTTACATTCCGATGGACCTCTGCAGGTTTACTGTATCCCTTGGACCTTCCCATTCACGATGAAACACAGAAATTGCATCGGAATTAAATATAAGAGACACAATGCCGACATAAGTACAGGAAGACTGAGTCTTCCTACTGTCTATAATTTGAGCGTTTCCTGTGTCACCAGTTTTACATTCCGATGCACCTCTACAGGTTTACTGTATCCCTTGGACCTTCACAGCGACGATGAAACACAGAAATTTCATCGGAAATAAATATAAGAGACACAATGCCGACTTAAGTACAGGAAGACTGAGTCTTCCTACTGTCTATGTTTTGAGCGTTTCCTGTGTCACCAGTTTTACATTCTGATGCACCTCTGCAGGTTTACTGTATCCCTTGGACCTTCCCATTCACGATGAAACACAGAAATTTCATCGGAAATAAATATAAGAGACACAATGCAGACTTAAGTACAGGAAGACTGAGTCTTCCTACTGTCTATATTTTGAGCGTTTCCTGTGTCACGAGTTTTACATTCCGATGCACCTCTGCAGGTTTACTGTATCCCTTGGACCTTCCCATTGACGATGAAACACAGAAATTGCATCGGAATTAAATATAAGAGACACAATGCCGACATAAGTACAGGAAGACTGAGTCTTCCTACTGTCTATGTTTTGAGCGTTTCCTGTGTCACCAGTTTTACATTCTGATGCACCTCTGCAGGTTTACTGTATCCCTTGGACCTTCCCATTGACGATGAAACACAAAAATTGCATCGCAATTTAATATAAGAGACACAAATGCCGCCTTAAGTACAGGATGACTGACTCTTCCTAATGTCTATAATTTGAGCGTTTCCTGTGTCACCAGTTTTACATTCCGATGCACCTCTGCATGTTTACTGTATCCCTTGGACCTTCCCATTGGCGATGAAATACACAAATTGCATCGAATTTAAATATAAGAGACACAATGCCGACTTCAGTACAGGAAGACTAAATCCTGCTACTGCCTATGTTTTGAGCGTATCCTGTGTCATCAGTTTTACTTTCCGATGCACCTCTGCAGGCTTACCGTATCCCTTGGACCTTCCCATTGACGATGAAACACGGAAATTGCATCGGAATTAAATATAAGAGAAACAATGCCGACTTAAGTACAGGAAGACTGAGTCTTCCTACTGTCAATAATTTGAGCGTTTCCTGTGTCACCAGTTTTACATTCCGATTCACCTCTACAGGTTTACTGTATCCCTTGGACATTCACAGTGACGATGAAACACAGAAATAGCATCGGAATTAAATATAAGAG
Organism: Schistocerca nitens; assembly: GCF_023898315.1. Lineage (NCBI taxonomy): Eukaryota > Metazoa > Arthropoda > Insecta > Orthoptera > Acrididae > Schistocerca > Schistocerca nitens. Next base: position 7,022,247 of record NW_026045897.1, read on the forward strand.
ACACAATGCCGACTTAAGTACAGGAAGACTAAGTCTTCCTACTGTCTATGCTTTGAGCGTTTCCTGTGTCATCAGTTTTACTTTCCGATGCACCTCTGCAGGTCTACTATATCCCTTGGACCTTCCCATTGACGATGAAACACAGAAATTGCATCTAAATTAAATATAAGAGACACAATGCCGACTTATGTACAGGAAGACTGAGTCTTCCTACTGTCTATGTTTTGAGCGTTTCCTGTGTCGCTAGTTTTACATTCCGATGCACCTCTGCAGGATTACTGCATCCCTTGGACCTTCCCATTGACGATGAAACACAGAAATTGCATCGGAATTAAATATAAGCGACACAATGCCGACTTAAGTACAGGAAGACTGAGTCTTCCTACTGTCTATGTTTTGAGCGTTTCCTGTGTCACCAGTTTTACATTCTGATGCACCTCTGCAGTTTTACTGTATCCCTTGGACCTTCCCATTGACGATGAAACACAAAAATTGCATCGGAATTAAATGTAAGAGACACAAAGCCGACTTAAGTTCAGGAAGACTAAGTCTTCCTACTGTCTATGTTTTGAGCGTTTCCTGTGTCATCAGTTTTACTTTCCGATGCACCTCTGCAGGTCTACTATATCCCTTGGACCTTCCCATTCACGATGAAACACAGAAATTGCATCTAAATTAAATATAAGAGACACAATGCTGACTTATGTACAGGAAGACTGAGTCTTCCTACTGTCTATGTTTTGAGCGTTTCCTGTGTCAGTAGTTTTACATTCCGATGCACCTCTGCAGGTTTACTGCATCCCTTGGACCTTCCCATTGACAATTAAACACAGAAATTGCATCGGAATTAAATATAAGCGACACAATGCCGACTTAAGTACAGGAAGACTGAGTCTTCCTGCTGTGTAAGTTTTGAGCGTTTCCTGTGTCACCAGTTTTACATTCTGATGCACCTCTGCAGGTTTACTGTATCCCTTGGACCTTCCCATTGACGATGCAACACAGAAATTGCATCGGAATTAAATATAAGGGACACAATGCCGACTTAAATTCAGGAGGACTGAGTCTTCCTACACCTCTATGTTGTGAGCGTTTCCTGTGTCACCATTTTTACATTCTGATGCACCCCTGCAGGTTTACTGTATCCCTTGGACCTTCCCATTGACGATGAAACACAGAAATTGCATCGGAATTAAATATAAGTGACACAATGCCGACTTAAGTACACGAAGACTGAGTCTTCCTACTGTCTATGTTTTGTGCGTTTCCTGTGTCACCAGTTTTACATTCTGATGCACCTCTGCAGGTTTACTGTATCCCTTGGACTTTCCCATTGACGATGAATCACAGAAATTGCATCGGAATGAAATATAAGAGAAACAATGCCGACTTAAGTACAGGAAGACTGAGTCTTCCGACTGTCTATAATTTGAGCGTTTCCTGTGTCACCAGTTTTACATTCCGATGCACCTCTACAGGTTTACTGTATCCCTTGGACCTTCACAGTGACGATGAAACACAGAAATAGCATCGGAATTAAATATGAGACACAATGCCGACTTAAGTACAGGAAGACTAAGTCTTCCTAGTGTCTATGTTTTGAGCGTTTCCTGTGTCACCAGTTTTACATTCCGATGCACCTCTGCATGTTTACTGTATCCCTTGGACCTTCCCATTGGCGATGAAACACACAAATTGCATCGAAATTAAATATAAGAGACACAATGCCGACTTAAGTACAGGAAGACTGAGTCTTCCTACTGTCTATGTTTTGAGCGTTTCCTGTGTCACGATTTTTACATTCCGATGCACATCTGCAGGTTTACTGTATCCCTTGGACCTTCCCAGTGACGATGAACCACAGAAATTGCATCGGAATTAAATATAAGAGACACAATGCCGACTTAAGTACAGGAAGACTGAGTCTTCCTACTGTCTATGTTTTGAGCGTTTCCTGTGTCACTAGTTTTACATTCCGATGCACATCTGCAGGTGTACTGTATCCCTTGGACCTTCCCATTGACGATGAAACACAGAAATTGCATCGGAATTAAATATAAGAGACACAATGCCGACTTAACTACAGGAAGACTGAGTCTTCCTACTGTCTATGTTTTGAGCGTTTCCTGTGTCACCAGTTTCACATTCTGATGCACCTCTGCAGGTTTACTGTATCCCTTGGGCCTTCCCATTCACGTTGAAACACAGAAACTGCATCGGAATTAAATATAAGAGACACAATATCGACTTAAGTACAGGATGACTGAGTCTTCCTACTGTCTACAATTTGAGCGTTTCCTGTGTCAACAGTTTTACATTCCGATGCACCTCTACAGGTTTACTGTCTCCCTTGGACCTTCACAGTTACGATGTAACACAGAAATTACATCGGAATTAAATATAAGAGACACAATGCCGACTTAAGTACAAGAAAACAGTCTTCTTACAGTCAATGTTTTGAGCGTTTCCTGTGTCACCAGTTTTACATTCCGATGCACCTCTGCATGTTTACTGTATCCCTTGGACCTTCCCATTGGCGATGAAACACACAAATTGCATCGAAATTAAATATAAGAGCCACAATGCCGACTTAGGTACAGGAAGACTGAGTCTTCCAACTGTCTATGTTTTGAGCGTTTCCTGTGTCACGAGTTTTACATTCCGATGGACCTCTGCAGGTTTACTGTATCCCTTGGACCTTCCCATTCACGATGAAACATAGAAATTGCATCGGAATTAAACATAAGAGAAACAATGCCGACTTAAGTACAGGAAGACTGAGTCTTCCTACTGTCTATAATTTGAGCGTTTCCTGTGTCACCAGTTTTACATTCCGATGCACCTCTGCATGTTTACTGTATCCCTTGGACCTTCCCATTGGCGATGAAATACACAAATTGCATCGAATTTAAATATAAGAGACACAATGCCGACTTAAGTACAGGAAGACTAAATCCTGCTACTGTCTATGTTTGAGCGTATCCTGTGTCATCAGTTTTACTTTCCGATGCACCTCTGCAGGTTTACTGTATCCCTTGGACCTTCCCATTGACGATGAAACACAGAAATTGCATCGGAATTAAATATAAGAGAAACAATGCCGACTTAAGTACAGGAAGACTGAGTCTTCCTACTGTCAATAATTTGAGCGTTTCCTGTGTCACCAGTTTTACATTCCGATTCACCTCTACAGGTTTACTGTATCCCTTGGACATTCACAGTGACGATGAAACACAGAAATAGCATCGGAATTAAATATAAGAGACACAATGCCGACTTAAGTACAGGAAGACTAAGTCTTCCTACTGTCTATGCTTTGAGCGTTTCCTGTGTCATCAGTTTTACTTTCCGATGCACCTCTGCAGGTCTACTATATCCCTTGGACCCTCCCATTCACGATGAAACACAGAAATTTCATCGGAAATAAATATAAGAGACACAATGCAGACTTAAGTACAGGGAGACTGAGTCTTCCTACTGTCTATGTTTTGAGCGTTTCCTGTGTCACGAGTTTTACATTCCGATGCACCTCTGCAGGCTTACTGTATCCCTTGGACCTTCCCATTGACGATGAAACACAGAAATTGCATCTAAATTAAATATAAGAGACACAATGCCGACTTATGTACAGGAAGACTGAGTCTTCCTACTGTCTATGTTTTGAGCGTTTCCTGTGTCACTAGTTTTACATTCCGATGCACCTCTGCAGGATTACTGCATCCCTTGGACCTTCCCATTGACGATGAAACACAGAAATTGCATCGGAATTAAATATAAGCGACACAATGCCGACTTAAGTACAGGAAGACTGAGTCTTCCTACTGTCTAAGTTTTGAGCGTTTCCTGTGTCACCAGTTTTACATTCTGATGCACCTCTGCAGGTTTACAGTATCCCTTGGACCTTCCCATTGACGATGAAACACAAAAATTGCATCGGAATTAAATGTAAGAGACACAAAGCCGACTTAAGTTCAGGATGACTGAGTCTTCCTACTGTCTATAATCTGAGTGTTTCCTGTGTCACCAGTTTTACATTCCGATGCACCTCTGCATGTTTACTGTATCCCTTGGACCTTCCCATTGGCGATGAAACACACAAATTGCATCGAAATTAAATATAAGAGACACAATGCCGACTTAAGTAGAGGAAGACTAAGTCTTCCTACTGTCTATGTTTTGAGCGTTTCCTGTGTCATCAGTTTTACTTTCCGATGCACCTCTGCAGGTCTACTATATCCCTTGGACCTTCCCATTCACGATGAAACACAGAAATTGCATCTAAATTAAATATAAGAGACACAATGCCGACTTAGGTACAGGAAGACTGAGTCTTCCAACTGTCTATGTTTTGAGCGTTTCCTGTGTCACGAGTTTTACATTCCGATGGACCTCTGCAGGTTTACTGTATCCCTTGGACCTTCCCATTCACGATGAAACATAGAAATTGCATCGGAATTAAACATAAGAGAAACAATGCCGACTTAAGTACAGGAAGACTGAGTCTTCCTACTGTCTATAATTTGAGCGTTTCCTGTGTCACCAGTTTTACATTCCGATGCACCTCTGCATGTTTACTGTATCCCTTGGACCTTCCCATTGGCGATGAAATACACAAATTGCATCGAATTTAAATATAAGAGACACAATGCCGACTTAAGTACAGGAAGACTAAATCCTGCTACTGTCTATGTTTGAGCGTATCCTGTGTCATCAGTTTTACTTTCCGATGCACCTCTGCAGGTTTACTGTATCCCTTGGACCTTCCCATTGACGATGAAACACAGAAATTGCATCGGAATTAAATATAAGAGAAACAATGCCGACTTAAGTACAGGAAGACTGAGTCTTCCTACTGTCAATAATTTGAGCGTTTCCTGTGTCACCAGTTTTACATTCCGATTCACCTCTACAGGTTTACTGTATCCCTTGGACATTCACAGTGACGATGAAACACAGAAATAGCATCGGAATTAAATATAAGAGACACAATGCCGACTTAAGTACAGGAAGACTAAGTCTTCCTACTGTCTATGCTTTGAGCGTTTCCTGTGTCATCAGTTTTACTTTCCGATGCACCTCTGCAGGTCTACTATATCCCTTGGACCCTCCCATTCACGATGAAACACAGAAATTTCATCGGAAATAAATATAAGAGACACAATGCAGACTTAAGTACAGGGAGACTGAGTCTTCCTACTGTCTATGTTTTGAGCGTTTCCTGTGTCACGAGTTTTACATTCCGATGCACCTCTGCAGGCTTACTGTATCCCTTGGACCTTCCCATTGACGATGAAACACAGAAATTGCATCTAAATTAAATATAAGAGACACAATGCCGACTTATGTACAGGAAGACTGAGTCTTCCTACTGTCTATGTTTTGAGCGTTTCCTGTGTCACTAGTTTTACATTCCGATGCACCTCTGCAGGATTACTGCATCCCTTGGACCTTCCCATTGACGATGAAACACAGAAATTGCATCGGAATTAAATATAAGCGACACAATGCCGACTTAAGTACAGGAAGACTGAGTCTTCCTACTGTCTAAGTTTTGAGCGTTTCCTGTGTCACCAGTTTTACATTCTGATGCACCTCTGCAGGTTTACAGTATCCCTTGGACCTTCCCATTGACGATGAAACACAAAAATTGCATCGGAATTAAATGTAAGAGACACAAAGCCGACTTAAGTTCAGGATGACTGAGTCTTCCTACTGTCTATAATCTGAGTGTTTCCTGTGTCACCAGTTTTACATTCCGATGCACCTCTGCATGTTTACTGTATCCCTTGGACCTTCCCATTGGCGATGAAACACACAAATTGCATCGAAATTAAATATAAGAGACACAATGCCGACTTAAGTAGAGGAAGACTAAGTCTTCCTACTGTCTATGTTTTGAGCGTTTCCTGTGTCATCAGTTTTACTTTCCGATGCACCTCTGCAGGTCTACTATATCCCTTGGACCTTCCCATTCACGATGAAACACAGAAATTGCATCTAAATTAAATATAAGAGACACAATGCCGACTTATGTACAGGAAGACTGAGTCTTCCTACTGTCTATGTTTTGAGCGTTTCCTGTGTCAGTAGTTTTACATTCCGATGCAGCTCTGCAGGTTTACTGCATCCCTTGTACCTTCCCATTGACAATGAAACACAGAAATTGCATCGGAATTAAATATAAGCGACACAATGCCGACTTAAGTACAGGAAGACTGAGTCTTCCTACTGTGTAAGTTTTGAGCGTTTCCTGTGTCACCAGTTTTACATTCTGATGCACCTCTGCAGGTTTACTGTATCCCTTGGACCTTCCCATTGACGATGCAACACAGAAATTGCATCGGAATTAAATATAAGGGACACAATGCCGACTTAAATTCAGGAGGACTGAGTCTTCCTACCCCTCTATGTTGTGAGCGTTTCCTGTGTCACCATTTTTACATTCTGATGCACCTCTGCAGGTTTACTGTATCCCTTGGACCTTCCCATTGACGATGAAACACAGAAATTGCATCGGAATTAAATATAAGTGACACAATGCCGACTTAAGTACACGAAGACTGAGTCTTCCTACTGTCTATGTTTTGTGCGTTTCCTGTGTCACCAGTTTTACATTCTGATGCACCTCTGCAGGTTTACTGTATCCCTTGGACCTTCCCATTGACGATGAAACACAGAAATTGCATCGGAATTAAATATAAGTGACACAATGCCGACTTAAGTACACGAAGACTGAGTCTTCCTACTGTCTATGTTTTGTGCGTTTCCTGTGTCACCAGTTTTACATTCTGATGCACCTCTGCAGGTTTACTGTATCCCTTGGACCTTCCCATTGACGATGAATCACAGAAATTGCATCGGAATAAAATATAAGAGAAACAATGCCGACTTAAGTACAGGAAGACTGAGTCTTCCTACTGTCTATATTTTGAGCGTTTCCTGTGTCACCAGTTTTACATTCCGATGCACATCTACAGGTTTACTGTATCCCTTGGACCTTCACAGTTACGATGTAACACAGAAATTACATCGGAATTAAATATAAGAGACACAATGCCGACTTAAGTACAAAAAACAGTCTTCTTACAGTCAATGTTTTGAGCGTCTCCTGTGTCACCAGTTTTACATTCCGATGCACCTCTGCAGGTTTACTGTATCCCTTGGACCTTCCCATTGACGATGAAACACAAAAATTGCATCGGAATTAAATATAAGAGACACAAATGCCGACTTAAGTACAGGATGACTGAGTCTTCCTAATGTCTATAATTTGAGCGTTTCCTGTGTCACCAGTTTTACATTCCGATGCACCTCTGCATGTTTACTGTATCCCTTGGACCTTCCCATTGGCGATGAAACACACAAATTGCATCGAAATTAAATATAAGAGACACAATGCCGACTTAAGTACAGGAAGACTGAGTCTTCCTACTGTCTATGTTTTGAGCGTTTCCTGTGTCACGATTTTTACATTCCGATGCACCTCTGCAGGTTTACTGTATCCCTTGGACCTTCCCAGTGACGATGAACCACAGAAATTGCATCGGAATTAAATATAAGAGACACAATGCCGACTTAAGTACAGGAAGACTGAGTCTTCTTACTGTCTATGTTTTGAGCGTTTCCTGTGTCACTAGTTTTACATTCCGATGCACATCTGCAGGTGTACTGTATCCCTTGGACCTTCCCATTGACGATGAAACACAGAAATTGCATCGGAATTAAATATAAGAGACACAATGCCGACTTAAGTACAAGAAAACAGTCTTCTTACAGTCAATGTTTTGAGCGTCTCCTGTGTCACCAGTTTTACATTCCGATGCACCTCTGCAGGTTTACTGTATCCCTTGGACCTTCCCATTGACGATGAAACACAAAAATTGCATCGGAATTAAATATAAGAGACACAAATGCCGACTTAAGTACAGGATGACTGAGTCTTCCTAATGTCTATAATTTGAGCGTTTCCTGTGTCACCAGTTTTACATTCCGATGCACCTCTGCATGTTTACTGTATCCCTTGGACCTTCCCATTCACGATGAAACACAGAAATTTCATCGGAAATAAATATAAGGGACACAATGCAGACTTAAGTACAGGGAGACTGAGTCTTCCTACTGTCTATGTTTTGAGCGTTTCCTGTGTCACGAGTTTTACATTCCGATGCACCTCTGCAGGCTTACTGTATCCCTTGGACCTTCCCATTGACGATGAAACACAGAAATTGCATCTAAATTAAATATAAGAGACACAATGCCGACTTATGTACAGGAAGACTGAGTCTTCCTACTGTCTATGTTTTGAGCGTTTCCTGTGTCACTAGTTTTACATTCCGATGCACCTCTGCAGGATTACTGCATCCCTTGGACCTTCCCATTGACGATGAAACACAGAAATTGCATCGGAATTAAATATAAGCGACACAATGCCGACTTAAGTACAGGAAGACTGAGTCTTCCTACTGTCTAAGTTTTGAGCGTTTCCTGTGTCACCAGTTTTACATTCTGATGCACCTCTGCAGGTTTACAGTATCCCTTGGACCTTCCCATTGACGATGAAACACAAAAATTGCATCGGAATTAAATGTAAGAGACACAAAGCCGACTTAAGTTCAGGATGACTGAGTCTTCCTACTGTCTATAATCTGAGTGTTTCCTGTGTCACCAGTTTTACATTCCGATGCACCTCTGCATGTTTACTGTATCCCTTGGACCTTCCCATTGGCGATGAAACACACAAATTGCATCGAAATTAAATATAAGAGACACAATGCCGACTTAAGTAGAGGAAGACTAAGTCTTCCTACTGTCTATGTTTTGAGCGTTTCCTGTGTCATCAGTTTTACTTTCCGATGCACCTCTGCAGGTCTACTATATCCCTTGGACCTTCCCATTCACGATGAAACACAGAAATTGCATCTAAATTAAATATAAGAGACACAATGCCGACTTATGTACAGGAAGACTGAGTCTTCCTACTGTCTATGTTTTGAGCGTTTCCTGTGTCAGTAGTTTTACATTCCGATGCACCTCTGCAGGTTTACTGCATCCCTTGTACCTTCCCATTGACAATGAAACACAGAAATTGCATCGGAATTAAATATAAGCGACACAATGCCGACTTAAGTACAGGAAGACTGAGTCTTCCTACTGTGTAAGTTTTGAGCGTTTCCTGTGTCACCAGTTTTACATTCTGATGCACCTCTGCAGGTTTACTGTATCCCTTGGACCTTCCCATTGACGATGCAACACAGAAATTGCATCGGAATTAAATATAAGGGACACAATGCCGACTTAAATTCAGGAGGACTGAGTCTTCCTACCCCTCTATGTTGTGAGCGTTTCCTGTGTCACCATTTTTACATTCTGATGCACCTCTGCAGGTTTACTGTATCCCTTGGACCTTCCCATTGACGATGAAACACAGAAATTGCATCGGAATTAAATATAAGTGACACAATGCCGACTTAAGTACACGAAGACTGAGTCTTCCTACTGTCTATGTTTTGTGCGTTTCCAGTGTCACCAGTTTTACATTCTGATGCACCTCTGCAGGTTTACTGTATCCCTTGGACCTTCCCATTGACGATGAAACACAGAAATTGCATCGGAATTAAATATAAGTGACACAATGCCGACTTAAGTACACGAAGACTGAGTCTTCCTACTGTCTATGTTTTGTGCGTTTCCTGTGTCACCAGTTTTACATTCTGATGCACCTCTGCAGGTTTACTGTATCCCTTGGACCTTCCCATTGACGATGAATCACAGAAATTGCATCGGAATAAAATATAAGAGAAACAATGCCGACTTAAGTACAGGACGACTGAGTCTTCCTACTGTCTATATTTTGAGCGTTTCCTGTGTCACCAGTTTTACATTCCGATGCACATCTACAGGTTTACTGTATCCCTTGGACCTTCACAGTTACGATGTAACACAGAAATTACATCGGAATTAAATATAAGAGACACAATGCCGACTTAAGTACAAAAAACAGTCTTCTTACAGTCAATGTTTTGAGCGTCTCCTGTGTCACCAGTTTTACATTCCGATGCACCTCTGCAGGTTTACTGTATCCCTTGGACCTTCCCATTGACGATGAAACACAAAAATTGCATCGGAATTAAATATAAGAGACACAAATGCCGACTTAAGTACAGGATGACTGAGTCTTCCTAATGTCTATAATTTGAGCGTTTCCTGTGTCACCAGTTTTACATTCCGATGCACCTCTGCATGTTTACTGTATCCCTTGGACCTTCCCATTGGCGATGAAACACACAAATTGCATCGAAATTAAATATAAGAGACACAATGCCGACTTAAGTACAGGAAGACTGAGTCTTCCTACTGTCTATGTTTTGAGCGTTTCCTGTGTCACGATTTTTACATTCCGATGCACCTCTGCAGGTTTACTGTATCCCTTGGACCTTCCCAGTGACGATGAACCACAGAAATTGCATCGGAATTAAATATAAGAGACACAATGCCGACTTAAGTACAGGAAGACTGAGTCTTCTTACTGTCTATGTTTTGAGCGTTTCCTGTGTCACTAGTTTTACATTCCGATGCACATCTGCAGGTGTACTGTATCCCTTGGACCTTCCCATTGACGATGAAACACAGAAATTGCATCGGAATTAAATATAAGAGACACAATGCCGACTTAAGTACAAGAAAACAGTCTTCTTACAGTCAATGTTTTGAGCGTCTCCTGTGTCACCAGTTTTACATTCCGATGCACCTCTGCAGGTTTACTGTATCCCTTGGACCTTCCCATTGACGATGAAACACAAAAATTGCATCGGAATTAAATATAAGAGACACAAATGCCGACTTAAGTACAGGATGACTGAGTCTTCCTAATGTCTATAATTTGAGCGTTTCCTGTGTCACCAGTTTTACATTCCGATGCACCTCTGCATGTTTACTGTATCCCTTGGACCTTCCCATTCACGATGAAACACAGAAATTTCATCGGAAATAAATATAAGGGACACAATGCAGACTTAAGTACAGGAAGACTGAGTCTTCCTACTGTCTATATTTTGAGCGTTTCCTGTGTCACGAGTTTTACATTCCGATGCACCTCTGCAGGTTTACTGTATCCCTTGGACCTTCCCATTGACGATGAAACACAGAAATTGCATCGGAATTAAATCTAAGAGACACAATGCCGACATAAGTACAGGAAGACTGAGTCTTCCTACTGTCTATGTTTTGAGCGTTTCCTGTGTCACTAGTTTTACATTCCGATGCACCTCTGCAGGTTTACTACATCCCTTGGACCTTCCCATTGACAATGAAACACAGAAATCGCATCGGAATTAAATATAAGAGACACAATGCCGACTTAAGTACAGGAAGACTGAGTCTTCCTACTGTCTATGTTTTGAGCGCTTCCTGTGTCACCAGTTTTACATTCTGATGCACCTCTGCAGGTTTACTGTATCCCTTGGACCTTCCCATTGACGATGAAACACAAAAATTGCATCGGAATTAAATATAAGAGACACAAATGCCGACTTAAGTACAGGATGACTGAGTCTACCTAATGTCTATAATTTGAGCGTTTCCTGTGTCACCAGTTTTACATTCCGATGCACCTCTGTATGTTTACTGTATCCCTTGGACCTTCCCATTGACGATGAAACACACAAATTGCATCTAAATTAAATATAAGAGACACAATGCCGACTTATGTACAGGAAGACTGAGTCTTCCTACTGTCTATGTTTTGAGCGTTTTATGTGTCACTAGTTTTACATTCCGATGCACCTCTGCAGAATTACTGCATCCCTTGGACCTTCCCATTGCCGATGAAACACAGAAATTGCATCGGAATTAAATATAAGCGACACAATGCCGACTTAAGTACAGGAAGACTGAGTCTTCCTACTGTCTAAGATTTGAGCGTTTCCTGTGTCACCAGTTTTACATTCTGATGCACCTCTGCAGGTTAACTGTATCCCTTGGACCTTCCCATTGACGATGAAACACAAAAATTGCATCGGAATTAAATGTAAGAGACACAAAGCCGACTTAAGTACAGGTTGACTGAGTCTTCCTACTGTCTATAATTTGAGTGTTTCCTGTGTCACCAGTTTTACATTCCGATGCACCTCTGCATGTTTACTGTATCCCTTGGACCTTCCCATTGGCGATGAAACACACAAATTGCATCGAAATTAAATATAAGAGACACAATGCCGACTTAAGTACAGGAAGACTATGTCTTCCTACTGTCTATGTTTTGAGCGTTTCCTGTGTCATCAGTTTTACTTTCCGATGCACCTCTGCAGGTCTACTATATCCCTTGGACCTTCCCATTCACGATGAAACACAGAAATTGCATCTAAATTAAATATAAGTGACTCAATGCCGACTTATGTACAGTAAGACTGAGTCTTCCTACTGTCTATGTTTTAAGCGTTTCCTGTGTCAGTAGTTTTACATTCCGATGCACCTCTGCAGGTTTACTGCATCCCTTGGACCTTCCCATTGACAATGAAACACAGAAATTGCATCGGAATTAAATATAAGCGACACAATGCCGACTTAAGTACAGGAAGACTGAGTCTTCCTACTGTGTAAGTTTTGAGCGTTTCCTGTGTCACCAGTTTTACATTCTGATGCACCTCTGCAGGTTTACTGTATCCCTTGGACCTTCCCATTGACGATGCAACACAGAAATTGCATCGGAATTAAATATAAGGGACACAATGCCGACTTAAGTACAGGAAGACTGAGTCTTCCTACTGTCTATGTTTTGAGCGTTTCCTGTGACACCAGTTTTACATTCTGATGCACCTCTGCATGTTTACTGTATCCCTTGGACCTTCCCATTGGCGATGAAACACACAAATTGCATCGAAATTAAATATGAGAGACACAATGCCGACTTAAGTACAGGAAGACTAAATCCTGCAACTGTCTATTTTTTGAGCGTATCCTGTGTCATCAGTTTTACTTTCAGATGCACCTCTGCAGGTTTACTGTATCCCTTGGACCTTCCCATTGACGATGAAACACAGAAATTGCATCGGAATTAAATATAAGAGAAACAATGCCGACTTAAGTTAGGAAGACTGAGTCTTCCTACTGTCTATAATTTGAGCGTTTCCTGTGTTACCAGTTTTACATTCCGATGCACCTCTGCAGGTTTACTGAAACCCTTGGACCTTCCCACTGACGATGAAACACAGAAATTGCATCGCAATTAAATATAAGAGACACAATGCCGACTTAAGTACAGGATGACTGAGTCTTCCATCTGTCTACAATTTGAGCGTTTCCTGTGTCACCAGTTTTACATTCCGATGCACCTCTACAGGTTTACTGTATCCCTTGGACCTTCACAGTTACGATGTAACACAGAAATTACATCGGAATTAAATATAAGAGACACAATGCCGACTTAAGTACAAGAAAACAGTCTTCTTACAGTCAATGTTTTGAGCGTCTCCTGTGTCACCAGTTTTACATTCCGATGCACCTCTGCAGGTTTACTGTATCCCTTGGACCTTCGCATTGACGATGAAACACAAAAATTGCATCGGAATTAAATATAAGAGACACAAATGCCGACTTAAGTACAGGATGACTGAGTCTTCCTAATGTCTATAATTTGAGCGTTTCCTGTGTCACCAGTTTTACATTCCGATGCACCTCTGCATGTTTACTGTATCCCTTGGACCTTCCCATTGGCGATGAAACACACAAATTGCATCGAAATTAAATATAAGAGACACAATGCCGACTTAAGTACAGGAAGACTAAATCCTGCTACTGTCTATGTTTTGAGCGTATCCTGTGTCATCAGTTTTACATTCCGATGCACCTCTGCAGGTTTACTGTATCCCTTGGACCTTCCCATTGACGATGAAACACAGAAATTGCATCGGAATTAAATATAAGTGACACAATGCCGACTTAAGTACACGAAGACTGAGTCTTCCTACTGTCTGTGTTTCGTGCGTTTCCTGTGTCACCAGTTTTACATTCTGATGCACCTCTGCAGGTTTACTGTATCCCTTGGACCATCCCATTGACGATGAATCACAGAAATTGCATCGGAATAAAATATAAGAGAAACAATGCCGACTTAAGTACAGGAAGACTAAGTCTTCCTACTGTCTATAATTTGAGCGTTTCCTGTGTCACCAGTTTTACATTCCGATGCACCTCTACAGGTTTACTGTATCCCTTGGACCTTCACAGTGACGATGAAACACTGAAATTGCATCGGAATTAAATATGAGACACAATGCCGACTTAAGTACAGGAAGACTAAGTCTTCCTACTGTCTATGTTTTTAGCGTTTCCTGTGTCATCAGTTTTACTTTCCGATGCACATCTGTAGGTTTACTATATCCCTTGGACCTTCCCATTCACGATGAAACACAGAAATTGCATCGGAATTAAATATAAGAGACACAATGCCGACTTAAGTACAGGAAGACTGAGTCTTCCTACTGTCTATGTTTTGATCGTTTCCTGTGACACCAGTTTTACATTCTGATGCACCTCTGCATGGCTACTGTATCCCTTGGACCTTCCCATTGGCGATGAAACACACAAATTGCATCGAAATTAAATATAAGAGACACAATGCCGACTTAAGTACAGGAAGACTAAATCCTGCTACTGTCTATTTTTTGAGCGTATCCTGTGTCATCAGTTTTACTTTCCGATGCACCTCTGCAGGTTTACTGTATCCCTTGGACCTTCCCATTGACGATGAAACACAGAAATTGCATCGGAATTAAATATAAGAGAAACAATGCCGACTTAAGTACAGGAAGACTGAGTCTTCCTACTGTCTATAATTTGAGCGTTTCCTGTGTTACCAGTTTTACATTCCGATGCACCTCTGCAGGTTTACTGTAACCCTTGGACCTTCCCATTGACGATGAAACACAGAAATTGCATCGCAATTAAATATAAGAGACACAATGCCGACTTAAGTACAGGATGACTGAGTCTTCCAACTGTCTACAATTTGAGCGTTTCCTGTGTCACCAGTTTTACATTCCGATGCACCTCTACAGGTTTACTGTATCCCTTGGACCTTCACAGTTACGATGTAACACAGAAATTACATCGGAATTAAATATAAGAGACACAATGCCGACTTAAGTACAAGAAAACAGTCTTCTTACTGTCAATGTTTTGAGCGTCTCCTGTGTCACCAGTTTTACATTCCGATGCACCTCTGCAGGTTTACTGTATCCCTTGGACTTTCCCATTGACGATGAAACACAGAAATTGCATCGCAATTAAATATAAGAGACACAATGCCGACTTAAGTACAGGATGACTGAGTCTTCCAACTGTCTACAATTTGAGCGTTTCCTGTGTCACGAGTTTTACATTCCGATGGACCTCTGCAGGTTTACTGTATCCCTTGGACCTTCCCATTCACGATGAAACATAGAAATTGCATCGGAATTAAACATAAGAGAAACAATGCCGACTTAAGTACAGGAAGACTGAGTCTTCCTACTGTCTATAATTTGAGCGTTTCCTGTGTCACCAGTTTTACATTCCGATGCACCTCTGCATGTTTACTGTATCCCTTGGACCTTCCCATTGGCGATGAAATACACAAATTGCATCGAATTTAAATATAAGAGACACAATGCCGACTTAAGTACAGGAAGACTAAATCCTGCTACTGTCTATGTTTGAGCGTATCCTGTGTCATCAGTTTTACTTTCCGATGCACCTCTGCAGGTTTACTGTATCCCTTGGACCTTCCCATTGACGATGAAACACAGAAATTGCATCGGAATTAAATATAAGAGAAACAATGCCGACTTAAGTACAGGAAGACTGAGTCTTCCTACTGTCAATAATTTGAGCGTTTCCTGTGTCACCAGTTTTACATTCCGATTCACCTCTACAGGTTTACTGTATCCCTTGGACATTCACAGTGACGATGAAACACAGAAATAGCATCGGAATTAAATATAAGAGACACAATGCCGACTTAAGTACAGGAAGACTAAGTCTTCCTACTGTCTATGCTTTGAGCGTTTCCTGTGTCATCAGTTTTACTTTCCGATGCACCTCTGCAGGTCTACTATATCCCTTGGACCCTCCCATTCACGATGAAACACAGAAATTTCATCGGAAATAAATATAAGAGACACAATGCAGACTTAAGTACAGGGAGACTGAGTCTTCCTACTGTCTATGTTTTGAGCGTTTCCTGTGTCACGAGTTTTACATTCCGATGCACCTCTGCAGGCTTACTGTATCCCTTGGACCTTCCCATTGACGATGAAACACAGAAATTGCATCTAAATTAAATATAAGAGACACAATGCCGACTTATGTACAGGAAGACTGAGTCTTCCTACTGTCTATGTTTTGAGCGTTTCCTGTGTCACTAGTTTTACATTCCGATGCACCTCTGCAGGATTACTGCATCCCTTGGACCTTCCCATTGACGATGAAACACAGAAATTGCATCGGAATTAAATATAAGCGACACAATGCCGACTTAAGTACAGGAAGACTGAGTCTTCCTACTGTCTAAGTTTTGAGCGTTTCCTGTGTCACCAGTTTTACATTCTGATGCACCTCTGCAGGTTTACAGTATCCCTTGGACCTTCCCATTGACGATGAAACACAAAAATTGCATCGGAATTAAATGTAAGAGACACAAAGCCGACTTAAGTTCAGGATGACTGAGTCTTCCTACTGTCTATAATCTGAGTGTTTCCTGTGTCACCAGTTTTACATTCCGATGCACCTCTGCATGTTTACTGTATCCCTTGGACCTTCCCATTGGCGATGAAACACACAAATTGCATCGAAATTAAATATAAGAGACACAATGCCGACTTAAGTAGAGGAAGACTAAGTCTTCCTACTGTCTATGTTTTGAGCGTTTCCTGTGTCATCAGTTTTACTTTCCGATGCACCTCTGCAGGTCTACTATATCCCTTGGACCTTCCCATTCACGATGAAACACAGAAATTGCATCTAAATTAAATATAAGAGACACAATGCCGACTTATGTACAGGAAGACTGAGTCTTCCTACTGTCTATGTTTTGAGCGTTTCCTGTGTCAGTAGTTTTACATTCCGATGCACCTCTGCAGGTTTACTGCATCCCTTGTACCTTCCCATTGACAATGAAACACAGAAATTGCATCGGAATTAAATATAAGCGACACAATGCCGACTTAAGTACAGGAAGACTGAGTCTTCCTACTGTGTAAGTTTTGAGCGTTTCCTGTGTCACCAGTTTTACATTCTGATGCACCTCTGCAGGTTTACTGTATCCCTTGGACCTTCCCATTGACGATGCAACACAGAAATTGCATCGGAATTAAATATAAGGGACACAATGCCGACTTAAATTCAGGAGGACTGAGTCTTCCTACCCCTCTATGTTGTGAGCGTTTCCTGTGTCACCATTTTTACATTCTGATGCACCTCTGCAGGTTTACTGTATCCCTTGGACCTTCCCATTGACGATGAAACACAGAAATTGCATCGGAATTAAATATAAGTGACACAATGCCGACTTAAGTACACGAAGACTGAGTCTTCCTACTGTCTATGTTTTGTGCGTTTCCTGTGTCACCAGTTTTACATTCTGATGCACCTCTGCAGGTTTACTGTATCCCTTGGACCTTCCCATTGACGATGAAACACAGAAATTGCATCGGAATTAAATATAAGTGACACAATGCCGACTTAAGTACACGAAGACTGAGTCTTCCTACTGTCTATGTTTTGTGCGTTTCCTGTGTCACCAGTTTTACATTCTGATGCACCTCTGCAGGTTTACTGTATCCCTTGGACCTTCCCATTGACGATGAATCACAGAAATTGCATCGGAATAAAATATAAGAGAAACAATGCCGACTTAAGTACAGGAAGACTGAGTCTTCCTACTGTCTATAATTTGAGCGTTTCCTGTGTCACCAGTTTTACATTCCGATGCACATCTACAGGTTTACTGTATCCCTTGGACCTTCACAGTTACGATGTAACACAGAAATTACATCGGAATTAAATATAAGAGACACAATGCCGACTTAAGTACAAAAAACAGTCTTCTTACAGTCAATGTTTTGAGCGTCTCCTGTGTCACCAGTTTTACATTCCGATGCACCTCTGCAGGTTTACTGTATCCCTTGGACCTTCCCATTGACGATGAAACACAAAAATTGCATCGGAATTAAATATAAGAGACACAAATGCCGACTTAAGTACAGGATGACTGAGTCTTCCTAATGTCTATAATTTGAGCGTTTCCTGTGTCACCAGTTTTACATTCCGATGCACCTCTGCATGTTTACTGTATCCCTTGGACCTTCCCATTGGCGATGAAACACACAAATTGCATCGAAATTAAATATAAGAGACACAATGCCGACTTAAGTACAGGAAGACTGAGTCTTCCTACTGTCTATGTTTTGAGCGTTTCCTGTGTCACGATTTTTACATTCCGATGCACCTCTGCAGGTTTACTTTATCCCTTGGACCTTCCCAGTGACGATGAACCACAGAAATTGCATCGGAATTAAATATAAGAGACACAATGCCGACTTAAGTACAGGAAGACTGAGTCTTCTTACTGTCTATGTTTTGAGCGTTTCCTGTGTCACTAGTTTTACATTCCGATGCACATCTGCAGGTGTACTGTATCCCTTGGACCTTCCCATTGACGATGAAACACAGAAATTGCATCGGAATTAAATATAAGAGACACAATGCCGACTTAAGTACAAGAAAACAGTCTTCTTACAGTCAATGTTTTGAGCGTCTCCTGTGTCACCAGTTTTACATTCCGATGCACCTCTGCAGGTTTACTGTATCCCTTGGACCTTCCCATTGACGATGAAACACAAAAATTGCATCGGAATTAAATATAAGAGACACAAATGCCGACTTAAGTACAGGATGACTGAGTCTTCCTAATGTCTATAATTTGAGCGTTTCCTGTGTCACAAGTTTTACATTCCGATGCACCTCTGCATGTTTACTGTATCCCTTGGACCTTCCCATTCACGATGAAACACAGAAATTTCATCGGAAATAAATATAAGGGACACAATGCAGACTTAAGTACAGGATGACTGAGTCTTCCTACTGTCTATATTTTGAGCGTTTCCTGTGTCACGAGTTTTACATTCCGATGCACCTCTGCAGGTTTACTGTATCCCTTGGACCTTCCCATTGACGATGAAACACAGAAATTGCATCGGAATTAAATCTAAGAGACACAATGCCGACATAAGTACAGGAAGACTGAGTCTTCCTACTGTCTATGTTTTGAGCGTTTCCTGTGTCACTAGTTTTACATTCCGATGCACCTCTGCAGGTTTACTGCATCCCTTGGACCTTCCCATTGACAATGAAACACAGAAATCGCATCGGAATTAAATATAAGAGACACAATGCCGACTTAAGTACAGGAAGACTGAGTCTTCCTACTGTCTATGTTTTGAGCGCTTCCTGTGTCACCAGTTTTACATTCTGATGCACCTCTGCAGGTTTACTGTATCCCTTGGACCTTCCCATTGACAATGAAACACAGAAATCGCATCGGAATTAAATATAAGAGACACAATGCCGACTTAAGTACAGGAAGACTGAGTCTTCCTACTGTCTATGTTTTGAGCGCTTCCTGTGTCACCAGTTTTACATTCTGATGCACCTCTGCAGGTTAACTGTATCCCTTGGACCTTCCCATTGACGATGAAACACAAAAATTGCATCGGAATTAAATGTAAGAGACACAAAGCCGACTTAAGTACAGGTTGACTGAGTCTTCCTACTGTCTATAATTTGAGTGTTTCCTGTGTCACCAGTTTTACATTCCGATGCACCTCTGCATGTTTACTGTATCCCTTGGACCTTCCCATTGGCGATGAAACACACAAATTGCATCGAAATTAAATATAAGAGACACAATGCCGACTTAAGTACAGGAAGACTATGTCTTCCTACTGTCTATGTTTTGAGCGTTTCCTGTGTCATCAGTTTTACTTTCCGATGCACCTCTGCAGGTCTACTATATCCCTTGGACCTTCCCATTCACGATGAAACACAGAAATTGCATCTAAATTAAATATAAGTGACTCAATGCCGACTTATGTACAGTAAGACTGAGTCTTCCTACTGTCTATGTTTTAAGCGTTTCCTGTGTCAGTAGTTTTACATTCCGATGCACCTCTGCAGGTTTACTGCATCCCTTGGACCTTCCCATTGACAATGAAACACAGAAATTGCATCGGAATTAAATATAAGCGACACAATGCCGACTTAAGTACAGGAAGACTGAGTCTTCCTACTGTGTAAGTTTTGAGCGTTTCCTGTGTCACCAGTTTTACATTCTGATGCACCTCTGCAGGTTTACTGTATCCCTTGGACCTTCCCATTGACGATGCAACACAGAAATTGCATCGGAATTAAATATAAGGGACACAATGCCGACTTAAGTACAGGAAGACTGAGTATTCCTACTGTCTATGTTTTGAGCGTTTCCTGTGACACCAGTTTTACATTCTGATGCACCTCTGCATGTTTACTGTATCCCTTGGACCTTCCCATTGGCGATGAAACACACAAATTGCATCGAAATTAAATATGAGAGACACAATGCCGACTTAAGTACAGGAAGACTAAATCCTGCAACTGTCTATTTTTTGAGCGTATCCTGTGTCATCAGTTTTACTTTCAGATGCACCTCTGCAGGTTTACTGTATCCCTTGGACCTTCCCATTGACGATGAAACACAGAAATTGCATCGGAATTAAATATAAGAGAAACAATGCCGACTTAAGTTAGGAAGACTGAGTCTTCCTACTGTCTATAATTTGAGCGTTTCCTGTGTTACCAGTTTTACATTCCGATGCACCTCTGCAGGTTTACTGAAACCCTTGGACCTTCCCACTGACGATGAAACACAGAAATTGCATCGCAATTAAATATAAGAGACACAATGCCGACTTAAGTACAGGATGACTGAGTCTTCCATCTGTCTACAATTTGAGCGTTTCCTGTGTCACCAGTTTTACATTCCGATGCACCTCTACAGGTTTACTGTATCCCTTGGACCTTCACAGTTACGATGTAACACAGAAATTACATCGGAATTAAATATAAGAGACACAATGCCGACTTAAGTACAAGAAAACAGTCTTCTTACAGTCAATGTTTTGAGCGTCTCCTGTGTCACCAGTTTTACATTCCGATGCACCTCTGCAGGTTTACTGTATCCCTTGGACCTTCGCATTGACGATGAAACACAAAAATTGCATCGGAATTAAATATAAGAGACACAAATGCCGACTTAAGTACAGGATGACTGAGTCTTCCTAATGTCTATAATTTGAGCGTTTCCTGTGTCACCAGTTTTACATTCCGATGCACCTCTGCATGTTTACTGTATCCCTTGGACCTTCCCATTGGCGATGAAACACACAAATTGCATCGAAATTAAATATAAGAGACACAATGCCGACTTAAGTACAGGAAGACTAAATCCTGCTACTGTCTATGTTTTGAGCGTATCCTGTGTCATCAGTTTTACATTCCGATGCACCTCTGCAGGTTTACTGTATCCCTTGGACCTTCCCATTGACGATGAAACACAGAAATTGCATCGGAATTAAATATAAGTGACACAATGCCGACTTAAGTACACGAAGACTGAGTCTTCCTACTGTCTGTGTTTCGTGCGTTTCCTGTGTCACCAGTTTTACATTCTGATGCACCTCTGCAGGTTTACTGTATCCCTTGGACCATCCCATTGACGATGAATCACAGAAATTGCATCGGAATAAAATATAAGAGAAACAATGCCGACTTAAGTACAGGAAGACTGAGTCTTCCTACTGTCTATAATTTGAGCGTTTCCTGTGTCACCAGTTTTACATTCCGATGCACCTCTACAGGTTTACTGTATCCCTTGGACCTTCACAGTGACGATGAAACACTGAAATTGCATCGGAATTAAATATGAGACACAATGCCGACTTAAGTACAGGAAGACTAAGTCTTCCTACTGTCTATGTTTTTAGCGTTTCCTGTGTCATCAGTTTTACTTTCCGATGCACCTCTGTAGGTTTACTATATCCCTTGGACCTTCCCATTCACGATGAAACACAGAAATTGCATCGGAATTAAATATAAGAGACACAATGCCGACTTAAGTACAGGAAGACTGAGTCTTCCTACTGTCTATGTTTTGATCGTTTCCTGTGACACCAGTTTTACATTCTGATGCACCTCTGCATGGCTACTGTATCCCTTGGACCTTCCCATTGGCGATGAAACACACAAATTGCATCGAAATTAAATATAAGAGACACAATGCCGACTTAAGTACAGGAAGACTAAATCCTGCTACTGTCTATTTTTTGAGCGTATCCTGTGTCATCAGTTTTACTTTCCGATGCACCTCTGCAGGTTTACTGTATCCCTTGGACCTTCCCATTGACGATGAAACACAGAAATTGCATCGGAATTAAATATAAGAGAAACAATGCCGACTTAAGTACAGGAAGACTGAGTCTTCCTACTGTCTATAATTTGAGCGTTTCCTGTGTTACCAGTTTTACATTCCGATGCACCTCTGCAGGTTTACTGTAACCCTTGGACCTTCCCATTGACGATGAAACACAGAAATTGCATCGCAATTAAATATAAGAGACACAATGCCGACTTAAGTACAGGATGACTGAGTCTTCCAACTGTCTACAATTTGAGCGTTTCCTGTGTCACCAGTTTTACATTCCGATGCACCTCTACAGGTTTACTGTATCCCTTGGACCTTCACAGTTACGATGTAACACAGAAATTACATCGGAATTAAATATAAGAGACACAATGCCGACTTAAGTACAAGAAAACAGTCTTCTTACTGTCAATGTTTTGAGCGTCTCCTGTGTCACCAGTTTTACATTCCGATGCACCTCTGCAGGTTTACTGTATCCCTTGGACTTTCCCATTGACGATGAAACACAGAAATTGCATCGGAATTAAATATTAGAGAAACAATGCCGACTTAAGTACAGGAAGACTGAGTCTTCCTACTGTCAATAATTTGAGCGTTTCCTGTGTCACGAGTTTTACATTCCGATGCACCTCTACAGGTTTACTGTATCCCTTGGACATTCACAGTGACGATGAAACACAGAAATAGCATCGGAATTAAATATAAGAGACACAATGCCGACTTAAGTACTGGAAGACTAAGTCTTCCTACTGTCTATGTTTTGAGCGTTTCCTGTGTCATCAGTTTTACTTTCCGATGCACCTCTGCAGGTCTACTATATCCCTTGGACCTTCCCATTGACGATGAAACACAGAAATTGCATCTAAATTAAATATAAGAGACACAATGCCGACTTATGTACACGAAGACTGAGTCTATCTACTGTCTATGTTTTGAGCGTTTCCTGTGTCACTAGTTTTACATTCCGATGCACCTCTGCAGGATTACTGCATCCCTTGGACCTTCCCATTGACGATGAAACACAGAAATTGCATCGGAATTAAATATAAGAGACACAATGCCGACTTAAGTACAGGAAGACTGAGTCTTCCTACTGTCTAAGTTTTGAGCGTTTCCTGTGTCACCATTTTTACATTCTGATGCACCTCTGCAGGTCTACTATATCCCTTGGACCTTCCCATTCACGATGAAACACAGAAATTGCATCTAAATTAAATATAAGAGACACAATGCCGACTTATGTACACGAAGACTGAGTCTTCCTACTGTCTATGTTTTGAGCGTTTCCTGTGTCAGTAGTTTTACATTCCGATGCACCTCTGCAGGTTTACTGCATCCCTTGGACCTTCCCATTGACGATGAAACAGAGAAATTGCATCGGAATTAAATATAAGCGACACAATGCCGACTTAAGTACAGGAAGACTGAGTCTTCCTACTGTCTAAGTTTTGAGCGTTTCCTGTGTCACCAGTTTTACTTTCCGATGCACCTCTGCAGGTCTACTATATCCCTTGGACCTTCCCATTCACGATGAAACACAGAAATTGCATCTAAATTAAATATAAGAGACACAATGCCGACTTATGTACACGAAGACTGAGTCTTCCTACTGTCTATGTTTTGAGCGTTTCCTGTGTCACTAGTTTTACATTCCGATGCACCTCTGCAGGATTACTGCATCCCTTGGACCTTCCCATTGACGATGAAACACAGAAATTGCATCGGAATTAAATATAAGAGACACAATGCCGACTTAAGTACAGGAAGACTGAGTCTTCCTACTGTCTAAGTTTTGAGCGTTTCCTGTGTCACCAGTTTTACTTTCCGATGCACCTCTGCAGGTCTACTATATCCCTTGGACCTTCCCATTCACGATGAAACACAGAAATTGCATCTAAATTAAATATAAGAGACACAATGCCGACTTATGTACACGAAGACTGAGTCTTCCTACTGTCTATGTTTTGAGCGTTTCCTGTGTCACTAGTTTTACATTCCGATGCACCTCTGCAGGATTACTGCATCCCTTGGACCTTCCCATTGACGATGAAACACAGAAATTGCATCGGAATTAAATATAAGAGACACAATGCCGACTTAAGTACAGGAAGACTGAGTCTTCCTACTGTCTAAGTTTTGAGCGTTTCCTGTGTCACCAGTTTTACTTTCCGATGCACCTCTGCAGGTCTACTATATCCCTTGGACCTTCCCATTCACGATGAAACACAGAAATTGCATCTAAATTAAATATAAGAGACACAATGCCGACTTATGTACACGAAGACTGAGTCTTCCTACTGTCTATGTTTTGAGCGTTTCCTGTGTCAGTAGTTTTACATTCCGATGCACCTCTGCAGGTTTACTGCATCCCTTGGACCTTCCCATTGACGATGAAACAGAGAAATTGCATCGGAATTAAATATAAGCGACACAAAGCCGACTTAAGTACAGGATGACTGAGTCTACCTACTGTCTATAATTTGAGTGTTTCCTGTGTCACCAGTTTTACATTCCGATGCACCTCTGCATGTTTACTGTATCCCTTGGACCTTCCCATTGGCGATGAAATACACAAATTGCATCGAAATTAAATATAAGAGACACAATGCCGACTTAAGTACAGGAAGACTAAATCCTGCTACTGTCTATGTTTTGAGCGTATCCTGTGTCATCGGTTTACTTTCCGATGCACCTCTGCAGGTTTACTATATCCCTTGGACCTTCCCATTCACGATGAAACACAGAAATTTCATCGGAAATAAATATAAGATACACAATGCCGATTATGTACAGGAAGACTGACTCTTCCTACTGTCTATGTTTTGAGCGTTTCCTGTGTCATTAGTTATACATTCCGTTGCACCTCTGCAGGTTTACTGTATCCCTTGGACCTTCCCATTGACGATGCCACACAGAAATTGCATCGGAATTAAATATAAGGGACACAATGCCGACTTAAGTACAGGAAGACTGAGTCTTCCTACCCCTCTATGTTGTGAGCGTTTCCTGTGTCACCATTTTTACATTCTGATGCACCTCTGCAGGTTTACTGTATCCCTTGGACCTTCCCATTGACGATGAAACACAGAAATTGCATCAGAATTAAATATAAGTGACACAATGCCGACTTAAGTACACGAAGACAGAGTCTTCCTACTGTCTATGTTTTGTGCGTTTCCTGTGTCACCAGTTTTACATTCTGATGCACCTCTGCAGGTTTACTGTATCCCTTGGACCTCCCCATTGACGATGAAACACAGAAATTGCATCGGAATTAAATATAAGAGAAACAATGCCGACTTAAGTACAGGAAGACTGTGTCTTCCTACTGTCTATAATTTCAGCGTTTCCTGTGTTACCAGTTTTACATTCCGATGCACCTCTGCAGGTTTACTGTAACCCTTGGACCTTCCAATTGACGATGAAACACAGAAATTGCATCGCAATTAAATATAAGAGACACAATGCCGACTTAAGTACAGGATGACTGAGTCTTCCAACTGTCTACAATTTGAGCGTTTCCTGTGTCACCAGTTTTACATTCTGATGCACCTCTACAGGTTTACTGTATCCCTTGGACCTTCACAGTTACGATGTAACACAGAAATTACATCGGAATTAAATATAAGAGACACAATGCCGACTTAAGTACAAGAAAACAGTCTTCTTACAGTCAATGTTTTGAGCGTCTCCTGTGTCACCAGTTTTACATTCCGATGCACCTCTGCATGTTTACTGTATCCCTTGGACCTTCCCATTGTCGATGAAACACACAAATTGCATCGAAATTAAATATAAGAGCCACAATGCCTACTTAAGTACAGGAAGACTGAGTCTTCCTACTGTCTACGTTTTGAGCGTTTCCTGTGTCACGGGTTTTACATTCCGATGCACCTCTGCAGGTTTACTGTATCCCTTGGACCTTCCCATTCACGATGAAACACAGAAATTGCATCGGAATTAAATATAAGAGACACAATGCCAACTTAAGTACAGGAACACTGGGTCTTCCTACTGTCTATGTTTTGAGCGTTTCCTGTGTCACCAGTTTTACATTCTGATGCACCTCTGCAGGTTTACTGTATCCCTTGGACCTTCCCATTGACGATGAAACACAGAAATTGCATCGGAATTAAATATAAGAGACACAATGCCTACTTAAGTACAGGAAGACTGAGTCTTCCTACTGTCTACGTTTTGAGCGTTTCCTGTGTCAGTAGTTTTACATTCCGATGCACCTCTGCAGGTTTACTGCATCCCTTGGACCTTCCCATTGACGATGAAACAGAGAAATTGCATCGGAATTAAATATAAGCGACACAAAGCCGACTTAAGTACAGGATGACTGAGTCTACCTACTGTCTATAATTTGAGTGTTTCCTGTGTCACCAGTTTTACATTCCGATGCACCTCTGCATGTTTACTGTATCCCTTGGACCTTCCCATTGGCGATGAAACACACAAATTGCATCGAAATTAAATATAAGAGACACAATGCCGACTTAAGTACAGGAAGACTAAATCCTGCTACTGTCTATGTTTTGAGCGTATCCTGTGTCATCAGTTTTACTTTCCGATGCACCTCTGCAGGTTTACTATATCCCTTGGACCTTCCCATTCACGATGAAACACAGAAATTTCATCGGAAATAAATATAAGATACACAATGCCGATTATGTACAGGAAGACTGACTCTTCCTACTGTCTATGTTTTGAGCGTTTCCTGGGTCATTAGTTATACATTCCGTTGCACCTCTGCAGGTTTACTGTATCCCTTGGACCTTCCCATTGACGATGCCACACAGAAATTGCATCGGAATTAAATATAAGGGACACAATGCCGACTTAAGTACAGGAAGACTGAGTCTTCCTACCCCTCTATGTTGTGAGCGTTTCCTGTGTCACCATTTTTACATTCTGATGCACCTCTGCAGGTTTACTGTATCCCTTGGACCTTCCCATTGACGATGAAACACAGAAATTGCATCAGAATTAAATATAAGTGACACAATGCCGACTTAAGTACACGAAGACAGAGTCTTCCTACTGTCTATGTTTTGTGCGTTTCCTGTGTCACCAGTTTTACATTCTGATGCACCTCTGCAGGTTTACTGTATCCCTTGGACCTCCCCATTGACGATGAAACACAGAAATTGCATCGGAATTAAATATAAGAGAAACAATGCCGACTTAAGTACAGGAAGACTGTGTCTTCCTACTGTCTATAATTTGAGCGTTTCCTGTGTTACCAGTTTTACATTCCGATGCACCTCTGCAGG
Source organism: Schistocerca nitens (assembly GCF_023898315.1). Lineage (NCBI taxonomy): Eukaryota > Metazoa > Arthropoda > Insecta > Orthoptera > Acrididae > Schistocerca > Schistocerca nitens. Next base: position 7,050,015 of record NW_026045897.1, read on the forward strand.
TTTACTGTAACCCTTGGACCTTCCAATTGACGATGAAACACAGAAATTGCATCGGAATTAAATATAAGAGACACAATGCCGACTTAAGTACAGGATGACTGAGTCTTCCAACTGTCTATAATTTGAGCGTTTCCTGTGTTACCAGTTTTACATTCTGATGCACCTCTACAGGTTTACTGTATCCCTTGGACCTTCACAGTTACAATGTAACACAGAAATTACATCGGAATTAAATATAAGAGACACAATGCCGACTTAAGTACAAGAAAACAGTCTTCTTACAGTCAATGTTTTGAGCGTCTCCTGTGTCACCAGTTTTACATTCCGATGCACCTCTGCATGTTTACTGTATCCCTTGGACCTTCCCATTGTCGATGAAACACACAAATTGCATCGAAATTAAATATAAGAGCCACAATGCCTACTTAAGTACAGGAAGACTGAGTCTTCCTACTGTCTACGTTTTGAGCGTTTCCTGTGTCACGGGTTTTACATTCCGATGCACCTCTGCAGGTTTACTGTATCCCTTGGACCTTCCCATTCACGATGAAACACAGAAATTGCATCGGAATTAAATATAAGAGACACAATGCCGACTTAAGTACAGGAACACTGGGTCTTCCTACTGTCTATGTTTTGAGCGTTTCCTGTGTCACCAGTTTTACATTCTGATGCACCTCTGCAGGTTTACTGTATCCCTTGGACCTTCCCATTGACGATGAAACACAGAAATTGCATCGGAATTAAATATAAGAGACACAATGCCGACATAAGTACAGGAAGACTGAGTCTTCCTACTGCCAATGCTTTGAGCGTTTTCTGTGTCACCAGTTTTACATTCCGATGCACCTCTGCAGGTTTCCTGTATCCCTTGGACCTTCCCATTGACGACGAAACACAGAAATTGCATCTAAATTAAATATAAGAGACACAATGCAGACTTAAGTACAGGGAGACTGAGTCTTACTACTGTCTATTTTTTGAGCGTTTCCTGTGTCACGAGTTTTACATTCCGATGCACCTCTGCAGGTTTACTGTATCCCTTGGACCTTCCCATTGACGATGAAACACAGAAATTGCATCTAATATAAATATAAGAGACACAATGCCGACTTATGTGCAGGAAGACTGAGTCTTCCTACTGTCTATGTTTTGAGCGTGTCCTGTGTCACTAGCTTTACATTCCGATGCACCTCTGCAGGATTACTGCATCCCTTGGACCTTCCCATTGACGATGAAACACAGAAATTGCATCGGAATTAAATATAAGCGACACAATGCCGACTTAAGTACAGGAAGACTGAGTCTTCCTATTGTCTAAGTTTGGAGCGTTTCCTGTGTCACCAGTTTTACATTCTGATGCACCTCTGCAGGTTTACTGTATCCCTTGGACCTTCCCATTGACGATGAAACACAAAAATTGCATCGGAATTAAATGTAAGAGACACAAAGCCGACTTAAGTACAGGATGACTGAGTCTTCCTACTGTCTATAATTTGAGTGTTTCCTGTGTCACCAGTTTTACATTCCGATGCACCTCTGCATGTTTACTGTATCCCTTGGACCTTCCCATTTTCGATGAAACACACAAATTGCATCGAAATTAAATATAAGAGACACAATGCCGACTTAAGTACAGGAAGACTAAGTCTTCCTACTGTCTATGTTTTCAGCGTTTCCTGTGTCACGAGTTTTACATTCCGATGCACCTCTGCAGGTTTACTGTATCCCTTGGACCTTCCCATTGACGATGAAACACAGAAATTGCATCTAAATTAAATATAAGAGACACAATGCCGACTTATGTACAGGGAGACTAAGTCTTCCTACTGTCTATGTTTTGAGCGTTTCCTGTGTCACTAGTTTTACATTCCGATGCACCTCTGCAGGTTTACTGCATCCCTTGGACCTTCCCATTGCCGATGAAACACAGAAATTGCATCGGAATTAAATATAAGCGACACAATGCCGACTTAAGTACAGGAAGACTGAGTCTTCCTACTGTCTAAGTTTTGAGCATTTCCTGTGTCACCAGTTTTACATTCTGATGCACCTCTGTAGGTTTACTGTATCCCTTGGACCTTCCCATTAGCGATGAAACACACAAATTGCATCGAAATTAAATATAAGAGACACAATGCCGACTTAAGTACAGGAAGACTAAATCCTGCTTCTGTCTATGTTTTGAGCGTATCCTGTGTCATCAGTTTTACTTTCCGATGCACCTCTGCAGGTTTACTATATCCCTTGGACCTTCCCATTCACTATGAAACACAGAAATTTCATCGGAAATAAATATAAGATACACAATGCCGATTATGTACAGGAAGACTGAGTCTTCCTACTGTCTATGTTTTGAGCGTTTCCTGTGTCACTAGTTATACATTCCGTTGCACCTCTGCAGGTTTACTGTATCCCTTGGACCTTCCCATTGACGATGCAACACAGAAATTGCATCGGAATTAAATATAAGGGACACAATGCCGACTTAAGTACAGGAAGACTGAGACTTCCTACCCCTCTATGATGTGAGCGTTTCCTGTGTCACCATTTTTACATTCTGATGCACCTCTGCAGGTTTACTGTATCCCTTGGACCTTCACAGTGACGATGAAACACAGAAATTGCATCGGAATTAAATATAAGAGACACAATGCCGACTTAAGTACAGGAAGACTAAGTCTTCCTACTGTCTATGTTTTGAGCGTTTCCTGTGTCATCAGTTTTACTTTCCGATGCACCTCTGTAGGTTTACTATATCCCTTGGACCTTCCCATTCACGATGAAACACAGAAATTGCATCGGAATTAATTATAAGAGACACAATGCCGACTTAAGTACAGGAAGACTGAGTCTTCCTACTGTCTATGTTTTGAGCGTTTCCTGTGACACCAGTTTTACATTCTGATGCACCTCTGCATGTTTACTGTATCCCTTGGACCTGCCCATTGGCGATGAAACACACAAATTGCATCGGAATTAAATATAAGGGACACAATGCCGACTTAAGTACAGGAAGACTGAGTCTTCCTACCCCTCTATGTTGTGAGCGTTTCCTGTGTCACCATTTTTACATTCTGATGCACCTCTGCAGGTTTACTGTATCCCTTGGACCTTCCCATTGACGATGAAACACAGAAATTGCATCAGAATTAAATATAAGTGACACAATGCCGACTTAAGTACACGAAGACTGAGTCTTCCTACTGTCTATGTTTTGTGCGTTTCCTGTGTCACCAGTTTTACATTCTGATGCACCTCTGCAGGTTTACTGTATCCCTTGGACCTTCCCATTGACGATGAATCACAGAAATTGTATCGGAATATAATATAAGAGAAACAATGCAGACTTAAGTACATGAAGACTGAGTCTTCCTACTGTCTATAATTTGAGCGTTTCCTGTGTCACCAGTTTTACATTCCGATGCACCTCTACAGGTTTACTGTATCCCTTGGACCTTCACAGTGACGATGAAACACAGAAATAGCATCGGAATTAAATATGAGACATAATTCCGACTTAAGTACAGGAGGACTAAATCCTGCTACTGTCTATGTTTTGAGCGTATCCTGTGTCATCAGTTTTACTTTCCGATGCACCTCTGCAGGTTTACTGTATCCCTTGGACCTCCCCATTGACGATGAAACACAGAAATTGCATCGGAATTAAATATAAGAGAAACAATGCCGACTTAAGTACAGGAAGACTGAGTCTTCCTACTGTCTATAATTTGAGCGTTTCCTGTGTTACCAGTTTTACATTCCGATGCACCTCTGCAGGTTTACTGTAACCCTTGGACCTTCCCATTGACGATGAAACACAGAAATTGCATCGCAATTAAATATAAGAGACACAATGCCGACTTAAGTACAGGATGACTGAGTCTTCCAACTGTCAATGTTTTGAGCGTTTCCTGTGTCACCAGTTTTACATTCCGATGCACCTCTACAGGTTTACTGTATCCCTTGGACCTTCACAATTACGATATAACTCAGAATTTACATCGGAATTAAATATAAGAGACACAATGCCGACTTAAGTACAAGAAAACAGTCTTCTTACAGTCAATGTTTTGAGCGTCTCCTGTGTCACCAGTTTTACATTCCGATGCACCTCTGCATGTTTACTGTATCCCTTGGACCTTCCCATTGGCGATGAAACACACAAATTGCATCGAAATTAAATATAAGAGCCACAATGCCTACTTAAGTACAGGAAGACTGAGTCTTCCTACTGTCTACGTTTTGAGCGTTTCCTGTGTCACGGGTTTTACATTCCGATGCACCTCTGCAGGTTTACTGTATCCCTTGGACCTTCCCATTCACGATGAAACACAGAAATTGCATCGGAATTAAATATAAGAGACACAATGCCGACTTAAGTACAGGAACACTGGGTCTTCCTACTGTCTATGTTTTGAGCGTTTCCTGTATCACCAGTTTTACATTCTGATGCACCTCTGCAGGTTTACTGTATTCCTTGGACCTTCCCATTGACGATGAAACACAGAAATTGCATCGGAATTAAATATAAGAGACACAATGCCGACTTAAGTACAGGAAGACTGAGTCTTCCAACTGTCAATGTGTTGAGCGTTTTCTGTGTCACCAGTTTTACATTCCGATGCACCTCTGCAGGTTTCCTGTATCCCTTGGACCTTCCCATTGACGACGAAACACAGAAATTGCATCTAAATTAAATATAACAGACACAATGCAGACTTAAGTACAGGGAGACTGAGTCTTACTACTGTCTATGTTTTGAGCGTTTCCTGTGTCACGAGTTTTACATTCCGATGCACCTCTGCAGGTTTACTGTATCCCTTGGACCTTCCCATTGACGATGAAACACAGAAATTGCTTCTAATATAAATATAAGAGACACAATGCCGACTTATGTGCAGGAAGACTGAGTCTTCCTACTGTCTATGTTTTGAGCGTGTCCTGTGTCACTAGCTTTACATTCCGATGCACCTCTGCAGGATTACTGCATCCCTTGGTCCTTCCCGTTGACGATGAAACACAGAAATTGCATCGGAATTAAATATAAGCGACACAATGCCGACTTAAGTACAGGAAGACTGAGTCTTCCTACTGTCTAAGTTTTGAGCGTTTCCTTGTCACCAGTTTTACATTCTGATGCACCTCTGCAGGTTTACTGTATCCCTTGGACCTTCACATTGACGATGAAACACAAAAATTGCATCGGAATTAAATGTAAGAGACACAAAGCCGACTTAAGTACAGGATGACTGAGTCTTCCTACTGTCTATAATTTGAGTGTTTCCTGTGTCACCAGTTTTACATTCCGATGCACCTCTGCATGTTTACTGTATCCCTTGGACCTTCCCATTGGCGATGAAACACACAAATTGCATCGAAATTAAATATAAGAGACACAATGCCGACTTAAGTACAGGAAGACTAAGTCTTCCTACTGTCTATGTTTTGAGCGTTTCCTGTGTCATCAGTTTTACTTTCCGATGTACCTCTGCAGGTCCACTATATCCCTTGGACCTTCCCATTCACGATGAAACACAGAAATTTCATCGGAAATAAATATAAGATACACAATGCCGATTATGTACAGGAAGACTGAGTCTTCCTACTGTCTATGTTTTGTGCGTTTCCTGTGTCACTAGTTATACATTCCGTTGCACCTCTGCAGGTTTACTGTATCCCTTGGACCTTCCCATTGACGATGCAACACAGAAATTGCATCGGAATTAAATATAAGGGACACAATGCCGACTTAAGTACAGGAAGACTGAGACTTCCTACCCCTCTATGATGTGAGCGTTTCCTGTGTCACCATTTTTACATTCTGATGCACCTCTGCAGGTTTACTGTATCCCTTGGACCTTCACAGTGACGATGAAACACAGAAATTGCATCGGAATTAAATATAAGTGACACAATGCCGACTTAAGTACAGGAAGACTAAGTCTTCCTACTGTCTATGTTTTGAGCGTTTCCTGTGTCATCAGTTTTACTTTCCGATGCACCTCTGTAGGTTTACTATATCCCTTGGACCTTCCCATTCACGATGAAACACAGAAATTGCATCGGAGTTAAATATAAGAGACACAATGCCGACTTAAGTACAGGAAGACTGAGTCTTCCTACTGTCTATGTTTTGAGCGTTTCCTGTGACACCAGTTTTACATTCTGATGCACCTCTGCATGTTTACTGTATCCCTTGGACCTGCCCATTGGCGATGAAACACACAAATTGCATCGGAATTAAATATAAGGGACACAATGCCGACTTAAGTACAGGAAGACTGAGTCTTCCTACCCCTCTATGTTGTGAGCGTTTCCTGTGTCACCATTTTTACATTCTGATGCACCTCTGCAGGTTTACTGTATCCCTTGGACCTTCCCATTGACGATGAAACACAGAAATTGCATCAGAATTAAATATAAGTGACACAATGCCGACTTAAGTACACGAAGACTGAGTCTTCCTACTGTCTATGTTTGTGCGTTTCCTGTGTCACCAGTTTTACATTCTGATGCACCTCTGCAGGTTTACTGTATCCCTTGGACCTTCCCATTGACGATGAATCACAGAAATTGTATCGGAATATAATATAAGAGAAACAATGCAGACTTAAGTACAGGAAGACTGAGTCTTCCTACTGTCTATAATTTGAGCGTTTCCTGTGTCACCAGTTTTACCTTCCGATGCACCTCTACAGGTTTACTGTATCCCTTGGACCTTCACAGTGACGATGAAACACAGAAATAGCATCGGAATTAAATATGAGACACAATTCCGACTTAAGTACAGGAAGACTAAATCCTGCTACTGTCTATGTTTTGAGCGTATCCTGTGTCATCAGTTTTACTTTCCGATGCACCTCTGCAGGTTTACTGTATCCCTTGGACCTCCCCATTGACGATGAAACACAGAAATTGCATCGGAATTAAATATAAGAGCCACAATGCCTACTTAAGTACAGGAAGACTGAGTCTTCCTACTGTCTACGTTTTGAGCGTTTCCTGTGTCACGGGTTTTACATTCCGATGCACCTCTGCAGGTTTACTGTATCCCTTGGACCTTCCCATTCACGATGAAACACAGAAATTGCATCGGAATTAAATATAAGAGACACAATGCCGACTTAAGTACAGGAACACTGGGTCTTCCTACTGTCTATGTTTTGAGCGTTTCCTGTATCACCAGTTTTACATTCTGATGCACCTCTGCAGGTTTACTGTATTCCTTGGACCTTCCCATTGACGATGAAACACAGAAATTGCATCGGAATTAAATATAAGAGACACAATGCCGACTTAAGTACAGGAAGACTGAGTCTTCCAACTGTCAATGTTTTGAGCGTTTTCTGTGTCACCAGTTTTACATTCCGATGCACCTCTGCAGGTTTCCTGTATCCCTTGGACCTTCCCATTGACGACGAAACACAGAAATTGCATCTAAATTAAATATAACAGACACAATGCAGACTTAAGTACAGGGAGACTGAGTCTTACTACTGTCTATGTTTTTAGCGTTTCCTGTGTCACGAGTTTTACATTCCGATGCACCTCTGCAGGTTTACTGTATCCCTTGGACCTTCCCATTGACGATGAAACACAGAAATTGCATCTAATATAAATATAAGAGACACAATGCCGACTTATGTGCAGGAAGACTGAGTCTTCCTACTGTCTATGTTTTGAGCGTGTCCTGTGCCACTAGCTTTACATTCCGATGCACCTCTGCAGGATTACTGCATCCCTTGGACCTTCCCATTGACGATGAAACACAGAAATTGCATCGGAATTAAATATAAGCGACACAATGCCGACTTAAGTACAGGAAGACTGAGTCTTCCTACTGTCTAAGTTTTGAGCGTTTCCTTGTCACCAGTTTTACATTCTGATGCACCTCTGCAGGTTTACTGTATCCCTTGGACCTTCCCATTGACGATGAAACACAAAAATTGCATCGGAATTAAATGTAAGAGACACAAAGCCGACTTAAGTACAGGATGACTGAGTCTGCCTACTGTCTATAATTTTAGTGTTTCCTGTGTCACCAGTTTTACATTCCGATGCACCTCTGCATGTTTACTGTATCCCTTGGACCTTCCCATTGGCGATGAAACACACAAATTGCATCGAAATTAAATATAAGAGACACAATGCAGACTTAAGTACAGGAAGACTAAGTCTTCCTACTGTCTATGTTTTGAGCGTTTCCTGTGTCATCAGTTTTACTTTCCGATGTACCTCTGCAGGTCTACTATATCCCTTGGACCTTCCCATTCACGATGAAACACAGAAATTTCATCGGAAATAAATATAAGAGACACAATGCAGACTTAATTACAGGGAGACTGAGTCTTCCTACTGTCTATGTTTTCAGCGTTTCCTGTGTCACGAGTTTTACATTCCGATGCACCTCTGCAGGTTTACTGTATCCCTTGGACCTTCCCATTGACGATGAAACACAGAAATTGCATCTAAATTAAATATAAGAGACACAATGCCGACTTAAGTACAGGAAGACTGAGTCTTCCTACTGTCTAAGTTTTGAGCATTTCCTGTGTCACCAGTTTTACATTCTGATGCACCTCTGCAGGTTTACTGTATCCCTTGGACCTTCCCATTAGCGATGAAACACACAAATTACATCGAAATTAAATATAAGAGACACAATGCCGACTTAAGTACAGGAAGACTAAATCCTGCTTCTGTCTATGTATTGAGCGTATCCTGTGTCATCAGTTTTACTTTCCGATGCACCTCTGCAGGTTTACTATATCCCTTGGACCTTCCCATTCACGATGAAACACAGAAATTTCATCGGAAATAAATATAAGATACACAATGCCGATTATGTACAGGAAGACTGAGTCTTCCTACTGTCTATGTTTTGAGCGTTTCCTGTGTCACTAGTTATACATTCCGTTGCACCTCTGCAGGTTTACTGTATCCCTTGGACCTTCCCATTGACGATGCAACACAGAAATTGCATCGGAATTAAATATAAGGGACACAATGCCGACTTAAGTACAGGAAGACTGAGACTTCCTACCCCTCTATGATGTGAGCGTTTCCTGTGTCACCATCTTTACATTCTGATGCACCTCTGCAGGTTTACTGTATCCCTTGGACCTTCACAGTGACGATGAAACACAGAAATTGCATCGGAATTAAATATAAGAGACACAATGCCGACTTAAGTACAGGAAGACTAAGTCTTCCTACTGTCTATGTTTTGAGCGTTTCCTGTGTCATCAGTTTTACTTTCCGATGCACCTCTGTAGGTTTACTATATCCCTTGGACCTTCCCATTCACGATGAAACACAGAAATTGCATCGGAATTAAATATAAGAGACACAATGCCGACTTAAGTACAGGAAGACTGAGTCTTCCTACTGTCTATGTTTTGAGCGTTTCCTGTGACACCAGTTTTACATTCTGATGCACCTCTGCATGTTTACTGTATCCCTTGGACCTGCCCATTGGCGATGAAACACACAAATTGCATCGGAATTAAATATAAGGGACACAATGCCGACTTAAGTACAGGAAGACTGAGTCTTCCTACCCCTCTATGTTGTGAGCGTTTCCTGTGTCACCATTTTTACATTCTGATGCACCTCTGCAGGTTTACTGTATCCCTTGGACCTTCCCATTGACGATGAAACACAGAAATTGCATCAGAATTAAATATAAGAGACACAATGCCGACTTAAGCACACGAAGACTGAGTCTTCCTACTGTCTATGTTTTGTGCGTTTCCTGTGTCACCAGTTTTACATTCTGATGCACCTCTGCAGGTTTACTGTATCCCTTGGACCTTCCCATTGACGATGAATCACAGAAATTGTATCGGAATATAATATAAGAGAAACAATGCAGACTTAAGTACAGGAAGACTGAGTCTTCCTACTGTCTATAATTTGAGCGTTTCCTGTGTCACCAGTTTTACATTCAGATGCACCTCTACAGGTTTACTGTATCCCTTGGACCTTCACAATGACGATGAAACACAGAAATAGCATCGGAATTAAATATGAGACACAATTCCGACTTAAGTACAGGAAGACTAAATCCTGCTACTGTCTATGTTTTGAGCGTATCCTGTGTCATCAGTTTTACTTTCCGATGCACCTCTGCAGGTTTACTGTATCCCTTGGACCTCCCCATTGACGATGAAACACAGAAATTGCATCGGAATTAAATATAAGAGAAACAATGCCGACTTAAGTACAGGAAGACTGAGTCTTCCTACTGTCTATAATTTGAGCGTTTCCTGTGTTACCAGTTTTACATTCCGATGCACCTCTGCAGGTTTACTGTAACCCTTGGACCTTCCCATTGACGATGAAACACAGAAATTGCATCGCAATTAAATATAAGAGACACAATGCCGACTTAAGTACAGGATGACTGAGTCTTCCAACTGTCTACAATTTGAGCGTTTCCTGTGTCACCAGTTTTACATTCCGATGCACCTCTACAGGTTTACTGTATCCCTTGGACCTTCACAGTTACGATGTAACACAGAAATTACATCGGAATTAAATATAAGAGACACAATGCCGACTTAAGTACAAGAAAACAGTCTTCTTACAGTCAATGTTTTGAGTGTCTCCTGTGTCACCAGTTTTACATTCCGATGCACCTCTGCATGTTTACTGTATCCCTTGGACCTTCCCATTCACGATGAAACACAGGAATTGCATCGGAATTAAATATAAGAGACACAATGCCGACTTAAGTACAGGAACACTGGGTCTTCCTACTGTCTATGTTTTGAGCGTTTCCTGTGTCACCAGTTTTACATTCTGATGCACCTCTGCAGGTTTACTGTATTCCTTGGACCTTCCCATTGACGATCAAACACAGAAATTGCATCGGAATTAAATATAAGAGACACAATGCCGACTTAAGTACAGGAAGACTGAGTATTCCTACTGTCAATGTTTTGAGCGTTTTCTGTGTCACCAGTTTTACATTCCGATGCACCTCTGCAGGTTTCCTGTATCCCTTGGACCTTCCCATTGACGACGAAACACAGAAATTGCATCTAAATTAAATATAAGAGACACAATGCAGACTTAAGTACAGGGAGACTGAGTCTTACTACTGTCTATGTTTTGAGCGTTTCCTGTGTCACGAGTTTTACATTCCGATGCACCTCTGCAGGTTTACTGTATCCCTTGGACCTTCCCATTGACGATGAAACACAGAAATTGCATCTAATACAAATATAAGAGACACAATGCCGACTTATGTGCAGGAAGACTGAGTCTTCCTACTGTCTATGTTTTGAGCGTTTCCTGTGTCATCAGTTTTACTTTCCGATGTACCTCTGCAGGTCTACTATATCCCTTGGACCTTCCCATTCACGATGAAACACAGAAATTTCATCGGAAATAAATATAAGAGACACAATGCAGACTTAATTACAGGGAGACTGAGTCTTCCTACTGTCTATGTTTTCAGCGTTTCCTGTGTCACGAGTTTTACATTCCGATGCGCCTCTGCAGGTTTACTGTATCCCTTGGACCTTCCCATTGACGATGAAACACAGAAATTGCATCTAAATTAAATATAAGAGACACAATGCCAACTTATGTACAGGAAGACTGAGTCTTCCTACTGTCTATGTTTTGAGCGTTTCCTGTGTCACTAGTTTTACATTCCGATGCACCTCTGCAGGTTTACTGCATCCCTTGGACCTTCCCATTGACGATGAAACACAGAAATTGCATCGGAATTAAATATAAGCGACACAATGCCGACTTAAGTACAGGAAGACTGAGTCTTCCTACTGTCTAAGTTTTGAGCATTTCCTGTGTCATCAGTTTTACTTTCCGATGCACCTCTGCAGGTTTACTATATCCCTTGGACCTTCCCATTCACGATGAAACACAGAAATTTCATTGGAAATAAATATAAGATACACAATGCCGATTATGTACAGGAAGACTGAGTCTTCCAACTGTCTATGTTTTGAGCGTCTCCTGTGTCACTAGTTATACATTCCGTTGCACCTCTGCAGGTTTACTGTATCCCTTGGACCTTCCCATTGACGATGCAACACAGAAATTGCATCGGAATTAAATATAAGGGTAACAATGCCGACTTAAGTACAGGAAGACTGAGACTTCCTACCCCTCTATGATGTGGGCGTTTCCTGTGTCACCATTTTTACATTCTGATGCACCTCTGCAGGTTTACTGTATCCCTTGGACCTTCACAGTGACGATGAAACACAGAAATTGCATCGGAATTAAATATAAGAGACACAATGCCGACTTAAGTACAGGAAGACTAAGTCTTCCTACTGTCTATGTTTTGAGCGTTTCCTGTGTCATCAGTTTTACTTTCCGATGCACCTCTGTAGGTTTACTATATCCCTTGGACCTTCCCATTCACGATGAAACACAGAAATTGCATCGGAATTAAATATAAGAGACACAATGCCGACTTAAGTACAGGAAGACTGAGTCTTCCTACTGTCTATAATTTGAGCGTTTCCTGTGTTACCAGTTTTACATTCCGATGCACCTCTGCAGGTTTACTGTAACCCTTGGACCTTCCCATTGACGATGAAACACAGAAATTGCATCGCAATTAAATATAAGAGACACAATGCCGACTTAAGTACAAGATGACTGAGTCTTCCAACTGTCTACAATTTGAGCGTTTCCTGTGTCACCAGTTTTACATTCCGATGCACCTCTACAGGTTTACTGTATCCCTTGGACCTTCACAGTTATGATGTAACACAGAAATTACATCGGAATTAAATATAAGAGACACAATGCCGACTTAAGTACAAGAAAACAGTCTTCTTACAGTCAATGTTTGGAGCGTCTCCTGTGTCACCAGTTTTACATTCCGATGCACCTCTGCATGTTTACTGTATCCCTTGGACCTTCCCATTGGCGATGAAACACACAAATTGCATCGAAATTAAATATAAGAGCCACAAGGCCGACTTAAGTACAGGAAGACTGAGTCTTCCCACTGTCAATGTTTTGAGCGTTTCCTGTGTCACGAGTTTTACATTCCGATGCACCTCTGCAGGTTTACTGTATCCCTTGGACCTTCCCATTCACGATGAAACACAGAAATTGCATCGGAATTAAATATAAGAGACACAATGCCGACTTAAGTACAGGAACACTGAGTCTTCCTACTGTCTATGTTTTGAGCGTTTCCTGTGTCACCAGTTTTACATTCTGATGCACCTCTGCAGGTTTACTGCATCCCTTGGACCTTCCCATTGACGATGAAACACAGAAATTGCATCGGAATTAAATATAAGAGACACAATGCCGACTTAAGTACAGGAAGACTGAGTCTTCCTACTGTCTATGTTTTGAGCGTTTCCTGTGTCATCAGTTTTACTTTCCGATGCACCTCCGTAGGTTTACTATATCCCTTGGACCTTCCCATTCACGATGAAACACAGAAATTGCATCGGAATTAAATATAAGAGACACAATGCCGACTTAAGTACAGGAAGATTGAGTCTTCCTACTGTCTATAATTTGAGCGTTTCCTGTGACACCAGTTTTACATTCTGATGCACCTCTGCATGTTTACTGTATCCCTTGGAACTTCCCATTGGCGATGAAACACACAAATTGCATTGAAATTAAATATAAGAGACACAATGCCGTCTTAAGTACAGGAAGACTGAGTCTTCCTACTGTCTATGTTTTGAGCGTTTCCTGTGTCACCAGTTTTACATTCTGATGCACCTCTGCAGGTTTCCTGTATCCCTTGGACCTTCCCATTGACGACGAAACACAGAAATTGCATCTAAATTAAATATAAGAGACACAATGCCGACTTAAGTACAAGAAAACAGTCTTCGTACGGTCTATGTTTTGAGCGTTTCCTGTGTCATCAGTTTTACATTCCGATGCACCTCTGCAGGTTTACTGTATCCCTTGGACCTTCCCATTGACGATGAAAAACAGAAATTGCATCGGAATTATATATAGGAGACACAATGCCGACTTAAGTACAGGAAGACTGAGTATTCCTAATGTCTATGTTTGAGCGTTTCCTGTGTCACCAGTTTTACATTCCGATGCACCTGTACAGGTTTACTGTATCCCTTGGACATTCACAGTGACGATGAAACACAGAAATAGCATCGGAATTAAATATAAGAGACACAATGCCGACTTAAGTACAGGAAGACTAAGTCTTCCTACTGTCTATGTTTTGAGCGTTTCCTGTGTCATCAGATTTACTTTCCGATGCACCTCTGCAGGTCTACTATATCCCTTGGACCTTCCCATTCACGATGAAACACAGAAATTTCTTCGGAAACAAATATAAGAGACACAATGCAGACTTAAGTACAGAGAGACTGAGTCTTCCTACTGTCTATAATTTGAGCGTTTCCTGTGTCACGAGTTTTACATTCCGATGCACCTCTGCAGGTTTACTGTATCCCTTGGACCTTCCCATTGACGATGAAACACAGAAATTGCATCTAAATTAAATATAAGAGACACAATGCCGACTTATGTACAGGAAGACCGAGTCTTCCTACTGTCTATGTTTTGAGCGTTTCCTGTGTCACTAGTTTTACATTCCGATGCACCTCTGCAGGTTTACTGCATCCCTTGGACCTTCCCATTGACGATGAAACACAGAAATTGCATCGGAATTAAATATAAGCGACACAATGCCGACTTAAGTACAGGAAGACTAAGTCTCCCTACGGTCTATGTTTTGAGCGTTTCCTGTGTCATCAGTTTTACTTTTCGATGCACCTCTGCAGGTCTACTATATCCCTTGGACCTTCCCATTCACGATGAAACACAGAAATTTCATCAGAAATAAATATAAGAGACACAATGCAGACTTAAGTACAGGGAGACTGAGTCTTCCTACTGTCTATGTTTTGAGCGTTTCCTGTGTCACGAGTTTTACATTCCGATGCACCTCGGCAGGTTTACTGTATCCCTTGGACCTTCCCATTGACGATGAAACACAAAAATTGCATCTAAATTAAATATAAGAGACACAATGCCGACTTATGTACAGGAAGACTGAGTCTTTCTACTGTCTATGTTTTGAGCGTTTCCTGTGTCACTAGTTTTACATTCCGATGCACCTCTGCAGGTTTACTGCATCCCTTGGACCTTCCCATTGACGATGAAACACAGAAATTGCATCGGAATTAAATGTAAGAGACACAAAGCCGACTTAAGTACAGGATGACTGAGTCTTCCTACTGTCTATAATTTGAGTGTTTCCTGTGTCACCAGTTTTACATTCCGATGCACCTCTGCATGTTTACTGTATCCCTTGGACATTCCCATTGGCGATGAAACACACAAATTGCATCGAAATTAAATATAAGAGACACAATGCCGACTTAAGTACAGGAAGACTAAATTCTGCTACTGTCTATGTTTTGAGCGTATCCTGTGTCATCAGTTTTACTTTCCGATGCACCTCTGCAGGTTTACTATATCCCTTGGACCTTCCCATTCACGATGAAACACAGAAATTTCATCGGAAATAAATATAAGATACACAATGCCGATTATGTACAGGAAGACTGAGTCTTCCTACTGTCTATGTTTTGAGCGTTTCCTGTGTCACTAGTTATACATTCCGTTGCACCTCTGCAGGTTTACTGTATCCCTTGGACCTTCCCATTGACGATGCAACACAGAAATTGCATCGGATTTAAATATAAGGGACACAATGCCGACTTAAGTACAGGAAGACTGAGTCTTCCTACCCCTCTATGTTGTGAGCGTTTCCTGTGTCACCATTTTTACATTCTGATGCACCTCTGCAGGTTTACTGTATCCCTTGGGCCTTCCCATTGACGATGAAACACAGAAATTGCATCGGAATTAAATATAAGTGACACAATGCCGACTTAAGTACACGAAGACTGAGTCTTCCTACTGTCTATGTTTTGAGCGTTTCCTGTGTCACGAGTTTTACATTCCGATGCACCTCGGCAGGTTTACTGTATCCCTTGGACCTTCCCATTGACGATGAAACACAAAAATTGCATCTAAATTAAATATAAGAGACACAATGCCGACTTATGTACAGGAAGACTGAGTCTTTCTACTGTCTATGTTTTGAGCGTTTCCTGTGTCACTAGTTTTACATTCCGATGCACCTCTGCAGGTTTACTGCATCCCTTGGACCTTCCCATTGACGATGAATCACAGAAATTGCATCGGAATTAAATATAAGAGAAACAATGCCGACTTAAGTAAAGGAAGACTGAGACTTCCTACTGTCTATAAATTGAGCGTTTCCTGTGTCACCAGTTTTACATTCCGATGCACCTCTACAGGTTTACTGTATCCCTTGGACCTTCACAGTGACGATGAAACACAGAAATTGCATCGGAATTAAATATAAGAGACACAATGCCGACTTAAGTACAGGAAGACTAAGTCTTCCTACTGTCTATGTTTTGAGCGTTTCCTGTGTCATCAGTTTTACTTTCCGATGCACCTCTGTAGGTTTACTATATCCCTTGGACCTTCCCATTCACGATGAAACACAGAAATTGCATCGGAATTAAATATAAGAGACACAATGCCGACTTAAGTACAGGAAGACTGAGTCTTCCTACTGTCTATGTTTTGAGCGTTTCCTGTGACACCAGTTTTACATTCTGATGCACCTCTGCATGTTTACTGTATCCCTTGGACCTTCCCATTGGCGATGAAACACACAAATTGCATCGAAATTAAATATAAGAGACACAATGCCGACTTAAGTACAGGAAGACTAAATCCTGCTACTGTCTATGTTTTGAGCGTATCCTGTGTCATCAGTTTTACTTTCCGATGTACCTCTGCAGGTCTACTATATCCCTTGGACCTTCCCATTCACGATGAAACACAGAAATTTCATCGGAAATAAATATAAGAGACACAATGCAGACTTAATTACAGGGAGACTGAGTCTTCCTACTGTCTATGTTTTCAGCGTTTCCTGTGTCACGAGTTTTACATTCCGATGCGCCTCTGCAGGTTTACTGTATCCCTTGGACCTTCCCATTGACGATGAAACACAGAAATTGCATCTAAATTAAATATAAGAGACACAATGCCAACTTATGTACAGGAAGACTGAGTCTTCCTACTGTCTATGTTTTGAGCGTTTCCTGTGTCACTAGTTTTACATTCCGATGCACCTCTGCAGGTTTACTGCATCCCTTGGACCTTCCCATTGACGATAAAACACAGAAATTGCATCGGAATTAAATATAAGCGACACAATGCCGACTTAAGTACAGGAAGACTGAGTCTTCCTACTGTCTAAGTTTTGAGCATTTCCTGTGTCACCAGTTTTACATTCTGATGCACCTCTGCAGGTTTACTGTATCCCTTGGACCTTCCCATTAGCGATGAAACACACAAATTGCATCGAAAGTAAATATAAGAGACACAATGCCGACTTAAGTACAGGAAGACTAAATCCTGCTTCTGTCTATGTTTTGAGCGTATCCTGTGTCATCAGTTTTACTTTCCGATGCACCTCTGCAGGTTTACTATATCCCTTGGACCTTCCCATTCACGATGAAACACAGAAATTTCATTGGAAATAAATATAAGATACACAATGCCGATTATGTACAGGAAGACTGAGTCTTCCTACTGTCTATGTTTTGAGCGTTTCCTGTGTCACTAGTTATACATTCCGTTGCACCTCTGCAGGTTTACTGTATCCCTTGGACCTTCCCATTGACGATGCAACACAGAAATTGCATCGGAATTAAATATAAGGGTAACAATGCCGACTTAAGTACAGGAAGACTGAGACTTCCTACCTCTCTATGATGTGAGCGTTTCCTGTGTCACCATTTTTACATTCTGATGCACCTCTGCAGGTTTACTGTATCCCTTGGACCTTCACAGTGACGATGAAACACAGAAATTGCATCGGAATTAAATATAAGAGACACAATGCCGACTTAAGTACAGGAAGACTAAGTCTTCCTACTGTCTATGTTTTGAGCGTTTCCTGTGTCATCAGTTTTATTTTCCGATGCACCTCTGTAGGTTTACTATATCCCTTGGACCTTCCCATTCACGATGAAACACAGAAATTGCATCGGAATTAAATATAAGAGACACAATGCCGACTTAAGTACAGGAAGACTGATTCTTCCTACTGTCTATAATTTGAGCGTTTCCTGTGTTACCAGTTTTACATTCCGATGCACCTCTGCAGGTTTACTGTAACCCTTGGACCTTCCCATTGACGATGAAACACAGAAATTGCATCGCAATTAAATATAAGAGACACAATGCCGACTTAAGTACAAGATGACTGAGTCTTCCAACTGTCTACAATTTGAGCGTTTCCTGTGTCACCAGTTTTACATTCCGATGCACCTCTACAGGTTTACTGTATCCCTTGGACCTTCACAGTTATGATGTAACACAGAAATTACATCGGAATTAAATATAAGAGACACAATGCCGACTTAAGTACAAGAAAACAGTCTTCTTACAGTCAATGTTTTGAGCGTCTCCTGTGTCACCAGTTTTACATTCCGATGCACCTCTGCATGTTTACTGTATCCCTTGGACCTTCCCATTGGCGATGAAACACACAAATTGCATCGAAATTAAATATAAGAGCCACAATGCCGACTTAAGTACAGGAAGACTGAGTCTTCCCACTGTCAATGTTTTGAGCGTTTCCTGTGTCACGAGTTTTACATTCCGATGCACCTCTGCAGGTTTACTGTATCCCTTGGACCTTCCCATTCACGATGAAACACAGAAATTGCATCGGAATTAAATATAAGAGACACAATGCCGACTTAAGTACAGCAAGACTGAGTCTTCCTACTGTCTATGTTTTGAGCGTTTCCTGTGTCATCAGTTTTACTTTCCGATGCACCTCCGTAGGTTTACTATATCCCTTGGACCTTCCCATTCACGATGAAACACAGAAATTGCATCGGAATTAAATATAAGAGACACAATGCCGACTTAAGTACAAGATGACTGAGTCTTCCAACTGTCTACAATTTGAGCGTTTCCTGTGTCACCAGTTTTACATTCCGATGCACCTCTACAGGTTTACTGTATCCCTTGGACCTTCACAGTTATGATGTAACACAGAAATTACATCGGAATTAAATATAAGAGACACAATGCCGACTTAAGTACAAGAAAACAGTCTTCTTACAGTCAATGTTTTGAGCGTCTCCTGTGTCACCAGTTTTACATTCCGATGCACCTCTGCATGTTTACTGTATCCCTTGGACCTTCCCATTGGCGATGAAACACACAAATTGCATCGAAATTAAATATAAGAGCCACAATGCCGACTTAAGTACAGGAAGACTGAGTCTTCCTACTGTCTATGTTTTGAGCGTTTCCTGTGACTCCAGTTTTACATTCTGATGCACCTCTGCATGTTTACTGTATCCCTTGGAACTTCCCATTGGCGATGAAACACACAAATTGCATTGAAATTAAATATAAGAGACACAATGCCGACTTAAGTACAGGAAGACTGAGTCTTCCTACTGTCTATGTTTTGAGCGTTTCCTGTGTCACCAGTTTTACATTCTGATGCACCTCTGCAGGTTTACTGTATCCCTTGGACCTTCCCATTGACGATGAAACACAGAAATTGCATCGGAATTAAATATAAGAGACACAATGCCGACTTAAGTACAGGAAGACTGAGTCTTCCTACTGTCTATGTTTTGAGCGTTTTCTGTGTCACCAGTTTTACATTTCGATGCACCTCTGCAGGTTTCCTGTATCCCTTGGACCTTCCCATTGACGACGAAACACAGAAATTGCATCTAAATTAAATATAAGAGACACAATGCCGACTTAAGTACAAGAAAACAGTCTTCGTACGGTCTATGTTTTGAGCGTTTCCTGTGTCATCAGTTTTACATTCCGATGCACCTCTGCAGGTTTACTGTATCCCTTGGACCTTCCCATTGACGATGAAAAACAGAAATTGCATCGGAATTATATATAGGAGACACAATGCCGACTTAAGTACAGGAAGACTGAGTATTCCTAATGTCTATGTTTGAGCGTTTCCTGTGTCACTAGTTTTACATTCCGATGCACCTCTGCAGGTTTACTGTATCCCTTGGACCTTCCCATTGACGATGAAACACAGAAATTGCATCGGAATTATATATAAGAGACACAATGCCGACTTAAGTACAGGAAGACTGAGTCTTCCTACTCTCTATGTTTTGAGCGTTTCCTGTGTCACCAGTTTTACATTCTGATGCACCTCTGCAGGTTTACTGTATCCCTTGGACCTTCCCATTGACGATGAAACACAGAAATTGCATCGGAATTAAATATAAGAGAAGCAATGCCGACTTAAGTACAGGAAGACTGAGTCTTCCTACTGTCTATAATTTGAGCGTTTCCTGTGTCACCAGTTTTACATTCCGATGCACCTGTACAGGTTTACTGTATCCCTTGGACATTCACAGTGACGATGAAACACAGAAATAGCATCGGAATTAAATATAAGAGACACAATGCCGACTTAAGTACAGGAAGACTAAGTCTTCCTACTGTCTATGTTTTGAGCGTTTCCTGTTTCATCAGATTTACTTTCCGATGCACCTCTGCAGGTCTACTATATCCCTTGGACCTTCCCATTCACGATGAAACACAGAAATTTCTTCGGAAATAAATATAAGAGACACAATGCAAACTTAAGTACAGAGAGACTGAGTCTTCCTACTGTCTATAATTTGAGCGTTTCCTGTGTCACGAGTTTTACATTCCGATGCACCTCTGCAGGTTTACTGTATCCCTTGGACCTTCCCATTGACGATGAAACACAGAAATTGCATCTAAATTAAATATAAGAGACACAATGCCGACTTATGTACAGGAAGACCGAGTCTTCCTACTGTCTATGTTTTGAGCGTTTCCTGTGTCACTAGTTTTACATTCCGATGCACCTCTGCAGGTTTACTGCATCCCTTGGACCTTCCCATTGACGATGAAACACAGAAATTGCATCGGAATTAAATATAAGCGACACAATGCCGACTTAAGTACAGGAAGACTAAGTCTCCCTACGGTCTATGTTTTGAGCGTTTCCTGTGTCATCAGTTTTACTTTTCGATGCACCTCTGCAGGTCTACTATATCCCTTGGACCTTCCCATTCACGATGAAACACAGAAATTTCATCAGAAATAAATATAAGAGACACAATGCAGACTTAAGTACAGGGAGACTGAGTCTTCCTACTGTCTATGTTTTGAGCGTTTCCTGTGTCACGAGTTTTACATTCCGATGCACCTCGGCAGGTTTACTGTATCCCTTGGACTTTCCCATTGACGATGAAACACAAAAATTGCATCTAAATTAAATATAAGAGACACAATGCCGACTTATGTACAGGAAGACTGAGTCTTTCTACTGTCTATGTTTTGAGCGTTTCCTGTGTCACTAGTTTTACATTCCGATGCACCTCTGCAGGTTTACTGCATCCCTTGGACCTTCCCATTGACGATGAAACACAGAAATTGCATCGGAATTAAATGTAAGAGACACAAAGCCGACTTAAGTACAGGATGACTGAGTCTTCCTACTGTCTATAATTTGAGTGTTTCCTGTGTCACCAGTTTTACATTCCGATGCACCTCTGCATGTTTACTGTATCCCTTGGACATTCCCATTGGCGATAAAACACACAAATTGCATCGAAATTAAATATAAGAGACACAATGCCGACTTAAGTACAGGAAGACTAAATTCTGCTACTGTCTATGTTTTGAGCGTATCCTGTGTCATCAGTTTTACTTTCCGATGCACCTCTGCAGGTTTACTATATCCCTTGGACCTTCCCATTCACGATGAAACACAGAAATTTCATCGGAAATAAATATAAGATACACAATGCCGATTATGTACAGGAAGACTGAGTCTTCCTACTGTCTATGTTTTGAGCGTTTCATGTGTCACTAGTTATACATTCCGTTGCACCTCTGCAGGTTTACTGTATCCCTTGGACCTTCCCATTGACGATGCAACACAGAAATTGCATCGGATTTAAATATAAGGGACACAATGCCGACTTAAGTACAGGAAGACTGAGTCTTCCTACCCCTCTATGTTGTGAGCGTTTCCTGTGTCACCATTTTTACATTCTGATGCACCTCTGCAGGTTTACTGTATCCCTTGGGCCTTCCCATTGACGATGAAACACAGAAATTGCATCGGAATTAAATATAAGTGACACAATGCCGACTTAAGTACACGAAGACTGAGTCTTCCTACTGTCTATGTTTTGTGCGTTTCCTGTGTCACCAGTTTTACATTCTGATGCACCTCTGCAGGTTTACTGTATCCCTTGGACCTTCCCATTGACGATGAATCACAGAAATTGCATCGGAATTAAATATAAGAGAAACAATGCCGACTTAAGTAAAGGAAGACTGAGACTTCCTACTGTCTATAAATTGAGCGTTTCCTGTGTCACCAGTTTTACATTCCGATGCACCTCTACAGGTTTACTGTATCCCTTGGACCTTCACAGTGACGATGAAACACAGAAATTGCATCGGAATTAAATATAAGAGACACAATGCCGACTTAAGTACAGGAAGACTAAGTCTTCCTACTGTCTATGTTTTGAGCGTTTCCTGTGTCATCAGTTTTACTTTCCGATGCACCTCTGTAGGTTTACTATATCCCTTGGACCTTCCCATTCACGATGAAACACAGAAATTGCATCGGAATTAAATATAAGAGACACAATGCCGACTTAAGTACAGGAAGACTGAGTCTTCCTACTGTCTATGTTTTGAGCGTTTCCTGTGACACCAGTTTTACATTCTGATGCACCTCTGCATGTTTACTGTATCCCTTGGACCTTCCCATTGGCGATGAAACACACAAATTGCATCGAAATTAAATATAAGAGACACAATGCCGACTTAAGTACAGGAAGACTAAATCCTGCTACTGTCTATGTTTTGAGCGTATCCTGTGTCATCAGTTTTACTTTCCGATGCACCTCTGCAGGTTTACTGTATCCCTTGGACCTTCCCATTGACGATGAAACACAGAAATTGCATCGGAATTAAATATAAGAGAAACAATGCCGACTTAAGTACAGGAAGACTGAGTCTTCCTACTGTCTATAATTTGAGCGTTTCCTGTGTTACCAGTTTTACATTCCGATGCACCTCTGCAGGTTTACTGTAACCCTTGGACCATCCCATTGACGATGAAACACAGAAATTGCATCGTAATTAAATATAAGAGACACAATGCCGACTTAAGTACAGGAAGACTGAGTCTTCCTACTGTCTATGTTTTGAGCGTTTCCTGTGACACCAGTTTTACATTCTGATGCACCTCTGCATGTTTACTGTATCCCTTGGACCTTCCCATTCACGATGAAACACAGAAATCTCTTCGGAAATAAATATAAGAGACACAATGCAGACTTAAGTACAGGGAGACTGAGTCTTCCTACTGTCTATAATTTGAGCGTTTCCTGTGTCACGAGTTTTACATTCCGATGCACCTCTGCAGGTTTACTGTATCCCTTGGACCTTCCCATTGACGATGAAACACAGAAATTGCATCTAAATTAAATATAAGAGACACAATGCCGACTTATGTACAGGAAGACCGAGTCTTCCTACTGTCTATGTTTTGAGCGTTTCCTGTGTCACTAGTTTTACATTCCGATGCACCTCTGCAGGTTTACTGCATCCCTTGGACTTTCCCATTGACGATGAAACACAGAAATTGCATCGGAATTAAATATAAGCGACACAATGCCGACTTAAGTACAGGAAGACTAAGTCTCCCTACGGTCTATGTTTTGAGCGTTTCCTGTGTCATCAGTTTTACTTTTCGATGCACCTCTGCAGGTCTACTATATCCCTTGGACCTTCCCATTCACGATGAAACACAGAAATTTCATCAGAAATAAATATAAGAGACACAATGCAGACTTAAGTACACGGAGACTGAGTCTTCCTACTGTCTATGTTTTGAGCGTTTCCTGTGTCACGAGTTTTACATTCCGATGCACCTCGGCAGGTTTACTGTATCCCTTGGACCTTCCCATTGACGATGAAACACAAAAATTGCATCTAAATTAAATATAAGAGACACAATGCCGACTTATGTACAGGAAGACTGAGTCTTTCTACTGTCTATGTTTTGAGCGTTTCCTGTGTCACTAGTTTTACATTCCGATGCACCTCTGCAGGTTTACTGCATCCCTTGGACCTTCCCATTGACGATGAAACACAGAAATTGCATCGGAATTAAATGTAAGAGACACAAAGCCGACTTAAGTACAGGATGACTGAGTCTTCCTACTGTCTATAATTTGAGTTGTTCCTGTGTCACCAGATTTACATTCCGATGCACCTCTGCATGTTTACTGTATCCCTTGGACATTCCCATTGGCGATGAAACACACAAATTGCATCGAAATTAAATATAAGAGACATAATGCCGACTTAAGTACAGGAAGACTAAATTCTGCTACTGTCTATGTTTTGAGCGTATCCTGTGTCATCAGTTTTACTTTCCGATGCACCTCTGCAGGTTTACTATATCCCTTGGACCTTCCCATTCACGATGAAACACAGAAATTTCGTCGGAAATAAATATAAGATACACAATGCCGATTATGTACAGGAAGACTGAGTCTTCCTACTGTCTATGTTTTGAGCGTTTCCTGTGTCACTAGTTATACATTCCGTTGCACCTCTGCAGGTTTACTGTATCCCTTGGACCTTCCCATTGACGATGCAACACAGAAATTGCATCGGATTTAAATATAAGGGACACAATGCCGACTTAAGTACAGGAAGACTGAGTCTTCCTACCCCTCTATGTTGTGAGCGTTTCCTGTGTCACCATTTTTACATTCTGATGCACCTCTGCAGGTTTACTGTATCCCTTGGGCCTTCCCATTGACGATGAAACACAGAAATTGCATCGGAATTAAATATAAGTGACACAATGCCGACTTAAGTACACGAAGACTAAATCCTGCTACTGTCTATGTTTTGAGCGTATCCTGTGTCATCAGTTTTACGTTCCGATGCACCTCTGCAGGTTTACTGTATCCCTTGGACCTTCCCATTGACGATGAAACACAGAAATTGCATCGGAATTAAATATAAGAGAAACAATGCCGACTTAAGTACAGGATGACTGAGTCTTCCTACTGTCTATAATTTGAGCGTTTCCTGTGTTACCAGTTTTACATTCCGATGCACCTCTGCAGGTTTACTGTAACCCTTGGACCATCCCATTGACGATGAAACACAGAAATTGCATCGTAATTAAATATAAGAGACACAATGCCGACTTAAGTACAGGATGACTGAGTCTTCCAACTGTCTACAATTTGAGCGTTTCCTGTGTCACCAGTTTTACATTCCGATGCACCTCTACAGGTTTACTGTATCCCTTGGACCTTCACAGTTACGATGTAACACAGAAAT
The DNA here is from genome assembly GCF_023898315.1 of Schistocerca nitens. Taxonomy (NCBI): domain Eukaryota; kingdom Metazoa; phylum Arthropoda; class Insecta; order Orthoptera; family Acrididae; genus Schistocerca; species Schistocerca nitens. The sequence goes on from NW_026045897.1 coordinate 7,075,494, forward strand.
TACATCGGAATTAAATATAAGAGACACAATGCCGACTTAAGTACCAGAAAACAGTCTTCTTACAGTCAATGTTTTTAGCGTCTCCTGTGTCACCAGTTTTACATTCCGATGCACCTCTGCATGTTTACTGTATCCCTTGGACCTTCCAATTGGCGATGAAACACACAAATTGCATCGAAATTAAATATAAGAGCCACAATGCCGACTTAAGTACAGGAAGACTGAGTCTTCCTACTGTCTATGTTTTGAGCGTTTCCTGTGTCACGAGTTTTACATTCCGATGCACCTCTGCAGGTTTACTGTATCCCTTGGACCTTCCCATTCACGATGAAACATAGAAATTGCATCGGAATTAAACATAAGAGAAACAATGCCGACTTAAGTACAGGAAGACTGATTCTTCCTACTGTCTATAATTTGAGCGTTTCCTGTGTCATCAGTTTTACATTCCGATGCACCTCCGCAGGTTTACTGTATCCCTTGGACCTTCCCATTGACGATGAAAAACAGAAATTGCATCGGAATTATATATAGGAGACACAATGCCGACTTAAGTACAGGAAGACTGAGTATTCCTACTGTCTATGTTTGAGCGTTTCCTGTGTCACTAGTTTTACATTCCGATGCACCTCTGCAGGTTTACTGTATCCCTTGGACCTTCCCATTGACGATGAAACACAGAAATTGCATCGGAATTATATATAAGAGACACAATGCCGACTTAAGTACAGGAAGACTGAGTCTTCCTACTCTCTATGTTTTGAGCGTTTCCTGTGTCACCAGTTTTACATTCTGATGCACCTCTGCAGGTTTACTGTATCCCTTGGACCTTCCCATTGACGATGAAACACAGAAATTGCATCGGAATTAAATATAAGAGAAACAATGCCGACTTAAGTACAGGAAGACTGAGTCTTCCTACTGTCTATAATTTGAGCGTTTCCTGTGTCACCAGTTTTACATTCCGATGCACCTCTACAGGTTTACTGTATCCCTTGGACATTCACAGTGACGATGAAACACAGAAATAGCATCGGAATTAAATATAAGAGACACAATGCCGACTTAAGTACAGGAAGACTAAGTCTTCCTACTGTCTATGTTTTGAGCGTTTCCTGTGTCATCAGTTTTACTTTCCGATGCACCTCTGCAGGTGTACTATATCCCTTGGACCTTCCCATTCACGATGAAACACAGAAATTTCTTCGGAAATAAATATAAGAGACACAATGCAGACTTAAGTACAGGGAGACTGAGTCTTCCTACTGTCTATAATTTGAGCGTTTCCTGTGTCACGAGTTTTACATTCCGATGCACCTCTGCAGGTTTACTGTATCCCTTGGACCTTCCCATTGACGATGAAACACAGAAATTGCATCTAAATTAAATATAAGAGACACAATGCCGACTTATGTACAGGAAGACCGAGTCTTCCTACTGTCTATGTTTTGAGCGTTTCCTGTGTCACTAGTTTTACATTCCGATGCACCTCTGCAGGTTTACTGCATCCCTTGGACCTTCCCATTGGCGATGAAACTCAGAAATTGCATCGGAATTAAATATAAGCGACACAATGCCGACTTAAGTACAGGAAGACTCAGTCTTCCTACTGTCTAAGTTTTGAGCGTTTCCTGTGTCACCAGTTTTACATTCCGATGCACCTCTACAGGTTTACTGTATCCCTTGGACCTTCACAGTTACGATGTAACACAGAAATTACATCGGAATTAAATATAAGAGACACAATGCCGACTTAAGTACCAGAAAACAGTCTTCTTACAGTCAATGTTTTTAGCGTCTCCTGTGTCACCAGTTTTACATTCCGATGCACCTCTGCATGTTTACTGTATCCCTTGGACCTTCCAATTGGCGATGAAACACACAAATTGCATCGAAATTAAATATAAGAGCCACAATGCCGACTTAAGTACAGGAAGACTGAGTCTTCCTACTCTCTATGTTTTGAGCGTTTCCTGTGTCACCAGTTTTACATTCTGATGCACCTCTGCAGGTTTACTGTATCCCTTGGACCTTCCCATTGACGATGAAACACAAAAATTGCATCGGAATTAAATGTAAGAGACACAAAGACGACTTAAGTACAGGATGACTGAGTCTTCCTACTGTCTATAATTTGAGTGTTTCCTGTGTCACCAGTTTTACATTCCGATGCACCTCTGCATGTTTACTGTATCCCTTGGACCTTCCCATTGGCGATGAAACACACTAATTGCATCGAAATTAAATATAAGAGACACAATGCCGACTTAAGTACAGGAAGACTAAGTCTCCCTACGGTCTATGTTTTGAGCGTTTCCTGTGTCATCAGTTTTACTTTCCGATGCACCTCTGCAGGTCTACTATATCCCTTGGACCTTCCCATTCACGATGAAACACAGAAATTTCATCAGAAATAAATATAAGAGACACAATGCAGACTTAAGTACAGGGAGACTGAGTCTTCCTACTGTCTATGTTTTGAGCGTTTCCTGTGTCACGAGTTTTACATTCCGATGCACCTCGGCAGGTTTACTGTATCCCTTGGACCTTCCCATTGACGATGAAACACAGAAATTGCATCTAAATTAAATATAAGAGACACAATGCCGACTTATGTACAGGAAGACTGAGTCTTTCTACTGTCTATGTTTTGAGCGTTTCCTGTGTCACTAGTTTTACATTCCGATGCACCTCTGCAGGTTTACTGCATCCCTTGGACCTTCCCATTGACGATGAAACACAGAAATTGCATCGGAATTAAATGTAAGAGACACAAAGCCGACTTAAGTACAGGATGACTGAGTCTTCCTAATGTCTATAATTTGAGTGTTTCCTGTGTCACCAGTTTTACATTCCGGTGCACCTCTGCATGTTTACTGTATCCCTTGGACCTTCCCATTGGCGATGAAACACACAAATTGCATCGAAATTAAATATAAGAGACATAATGCCGACATAAGTACAGGAAGACTAAATTCTGCTACTGTCTATGTTTTGAGCGTATCCTGTGTCATCAGTTTTACTTTCCGATGCACCTCTGCAGGTTTACTATATCCCTTGGACCTTCCCATTCACGATGAAACACAGAAATTTCATCGGAAATAAATATAAGATACACAATGCCGATTATGTACAGGAAGACTGTGTCTTCCTACTGTCTATGTTTTGAGCGTTTCCTGTGTCACCAGTTATACATTCCGTTGCACCTCTGCAGGTTTACTGTATCCCTTGGACCTTCCCATTGACGATGCAACACAGAAATTGCATCGGATTTAAATATAAGGGACACAATGCCGACTTAAGAACAGGAAGACTGAGTCTTCCTACCCCTCTATGTTGTGAGCGTTTCCTGTGTCACCATTTTTACATTCTGATGCACCTCTGCAGGTTTACTGTATCCCTTGGACCTTCCCATTGACGATGAAACACAGAAATAGCATCGGAATTAAATATAAGTGACACAATGCCGACTTAAGTACACGAAGACTGAGTCTTCCTACTGTCTATGTTTTGTGCGTTTCCTGTGTCACCAGTTTTACATTCTGATGCACCTCTGCAGGTTTACTGTATCCCTTGGACCTTCCCATTGACGATGAATCACAGAAATTGCATCGGAATTAAATATAAGAGAAACAATGCCGACTTAAGTAAAGGAAGACTGAGTCTTCCTACTGTCTATAATTTGAGCGTTTCCTGTGTCACCAGTTTTACATTCCGATGCACCTCTACAGGTTTACTGTATCCCTTGGACCTTCACAGTGACGATGAAACACAGAAATTGCATCGGAATTAAATATAAGAGACACAATGCCGACTTAAGTACAGGAAGACTAAGTCTTCCTACTGTCTATGTTTTGAGCGTTTCCTGTGTCATCAGTTTTACTTTCCGATGCACCTCTGTAGGTTTACTATATCCCTTGGACCTTCCCATTCACGATGAAACACAGAAATTGCATCGGAATTTAATATAAGAGACACAATGCCGACTTAAGTACAGGAAGACTGAGTCTTCCTACTGTCTATGTTTTGAGCGTTTCCTGTGACACCAGTTTTACATTCTGATGCACCTCTGCATGTTTACTGTATCCCTTGGACCTTCCCATTGGCGATGAAACACACAAATTGCATCGAAATTAAATATAGGAGACACAATGCCGACTTAAGTACAGGAAGACTAAATCCTGCTACTGTCTATGTTTTGAGCGTATCCTGTGTCATCAGTTTTACTTTCCGATGCACCTCTGCAGGTTTACTGTATCCCTTGGACCTTCCCATTGACGATGAAACACAGAAATTGCATCGGAATTAAATATAAGAGAAACAATGCCGACTTAAGTACAGAAAGACTGAGTCTTCCTACTGTCTATAATTTGAGCGTTTCCTGTGTTACCAGTTTTACATTCCGATGCACCTCTGCAGGTTTACTGTAACCCTTGGACCATCCCATTGACGATGAAACACAGAAATTGCATCGTAATTAAATATAAGAGACACAATGCCGACTTAAGTACAGGATGACTGAGTCTTCCAACTGTCTACAATTTGAGCGTTTCCTGTGTCACCAGTTTTACATTCCGATGCACCTCTACAGGTTTACCGTATCCCTTGGACCTTCACAGCTACGAAGTAACACAGAAATTACATCGGAATTAAATATAAGAGACACAATGCCGACTTAAGTACAAGAAAACAGTCTTCTTACAGTCAATGTTTTTAGCGTCTCCTGTGTCACCAGTTTTACATTCCGATGCACCTCTGCATGTTTACTGTATCCCTTGGACCTTCCCATTGGCGATGAAACACACAAATTGCATCGAAATTAAATATAAGAGCCACAATGCCGACTTAAGTACAGGAAGACTGAGTCTTCCTACTGTCTATGTTTTGAGCGTTTCCTGTGTCACGAGTTTTACATTCCGATGCACCTCTGGAGGTTTACTGTATCCCTTGGACCTTCCCATTCACGATGAAACATAGAAATTGCATCGGAATTAAACATAAGAGAAACAATGCCGACTTAAGTACAGGAAGACTGATTCTTCCTACTGTCTATAATTTGAGCGTTTCCTGTAGCATCAGTTTTACATTCCGATGCACCTCCGCAGGTTTACTGTATCCGTTGGACCTTCCCATTGTCGATGAAAAACAGAAATTGCATCGGAATTATATATAAGAGACACAATGCCGACTTAAGTACAGGAAGACTGAGTCTTCCTACTCTCTATGTTTTGAGCGTTTCCTGTGTCACCAGTTTTACATTCTGATGCACCTCTGCACGTTTACTGTATCCCTTGGACCTTCCCATTGACGATGAAACACAGAAATTGCATCGGAATTAAATATAAGAGAAACAATGCCGACTTAAGTACAGGAAGACTGAGTCTTCCTACTGTCTATAATTTGAGCGTTTCCTGTGTCACCAGTTTTACATTCCGATGCACCTCTACAGGTTTACTGTATCCCTTGGACCTTCACAGCGACGAAGAAACACAGAATTTTCATCGGAAATAAATATAAGAGACACAATGCCGACTTAAGTACAGGAAGACTGAGTCTTCCTACTGTCTATGTTTTGAGCGTTTCCTGTGTCACGAGTTTTACATTCCGATGCACCTCTGCAGGTTTACTGTATCCCTTGGACCTTCCCATTCACGATGAAACACAGAAATTGCATCGGAATTAAATATAAGAGACACAATGCTGACTTAAGTACAGGAAGAGTGCGTCTTCCTACTGTCTATGTTTTGAGCGTTTCCTGTGTCACTAGTTTTTCATTCCGATGCACCTCTGCAGGTGTACTGTATCCCTTGGACCTTCTCATTGACGATGAAACACAGAAATTGCATCGGAATTAAATATAAGAGACACAATGCCGACTTAAGTACAGGAAGACTGAGTCTTCCAACTGTCTATGTTTTGAGCGTTTTCTGTGTCACCAGTTTTACATTCCGATGCACCTCTGCAGGTTTCCTGTATCCCTTGGACCTTCCCATTGACAACGAAACACAGAAATTGCATCTAAATTAAATATAAGAGATACAATGCCGACTTAAGTACAAGAAAACAGTCTTCGTACGGTCTATGGTTTGAGCGTTTCCTGTGTCATCAGTTTTACATTCCGATGCACCTCTGCAGGTTTACTGTATCCCTTGGACCTTCCCATTGACGATGAAAAACAGAAATTGCATCGGAATTATATATAGGAGACACAATGGCGACTTAAGTACAGGAAGACTGAGTCTTCCTACTGTCTATGTTTTGAGCGTTTCCTGTGTCACGAGTTTTACATTCCGATGCACCTCTGCAGGTTTACTGTATCCCTTGGACGTTCCCATTGACGATGAATCACAGAAATTGCATCGGAATTAAATATAAGAGAAACAATGCCGACTTAAGTAAAGGAAGACTGAGTCTTCCTACTGTCTGTAATTTGAGCGTTTCCTGTGTCACCAGTTTTACATTCCGATGCACCTCTACAGGTTTACTGTATCCCTTGGACCTTCACAGTGACGATGAAACACAGAAATTGCATCGGAATTAAATATAAGAGACACAATGCCGACTTAAGTACAGGAAGACTAAGTCTTCCTACTGTCCATGTTTTGAGCGTTTCCTGTGTCATCAGTTTTACTTTCCGATGCACCTCTGTAGGTTTACTATATCCCTTGGACCTTCCCATTCACGATGAAACACAGAAATTGCATCGGAATTAAATATAAGAGACACAATGCCGACTTAAGTACAGGAAGACTGAGTCTTCCTACTGTCTATGTTTTGAGCGTTTCCTGTGACACCAGTTTTACATTCTGATGCACCTCTGCATGTTTACTGTATCCCTTGGACCTTCCCATTGGCGATGAAACACACAAATTGCATCGAAATTAAATATAAGAGACACAATGCCGACTTAAGTACAGGAAGACTAAATCCTGCTACTGTCTATGTTTTGAGCGTATCCTGTGTCATCAGTTTTACGTTCCGATGCACCTCTGCAGGTTTACTGTATCCCTTGGACCTTCCCATTGACGATGAAAAACAGAAATTGCATCGGAATTAAATATAAGAGAAACAATTACGACTTAAGTACAGGAAGACTGAGTCTTCCTACTGTCTATAATTTGAGCGTTTCCTGTGTTACCAGTTTTACATTCCGATGCACCTCTGCAGGTTTACTGTAACCCTTGGACCATCCCATTGACGATGAAACACAGAAATTGCATCGTAATTAAATATAAGAGACACAATGCCGACTTAAGTACAGGATGACGGAGTCTTCCAACTGTCTACAATTTGAGCGTTTCCTGTGTCACCAGTTTTACATTCCGATGCACCTCTACAGGTTTACTGTATCCCTTGGACCTTCACAGTTACGATGTAACACAGAAATTACATCGGAATTAAATATAAGAGACACAATGCCGACTTAAGTACCAGAAAACAGTCTTCTTACAGTCAATGATTTTAGCGTCTCCTGTGTCACCAGTTTTACATTCCGATGCACCTCTGCATGTTTACTGTATCCCTTGGACCTTCCAATTGGCGATGAAACACACAAATTGCATCGAAATTAAATATAAGAGCCACAATGCCGACTTAAGTACAAGAAGACTGAGTCTTCCTACTGTCTATGTTTTGAGCGTTTCCTGTGTCACGAGTTTTACATTCCGATGCACCTCTGCAGGTTTACTGTATCCCTTGGACCTTCCCATTCACGATGAAACATAGAAATTGCATCGGAATTAAACATAAGAGAAACAATGCCGACTTAAGTACAGGAAGACTGATTCTTCCTGCTGTCTATAATTTGAGCGTTTCCTGTGTCATCAGTTTTACATTCCGATGCACCTCCGCAGGTTTACTGTATCCCTTGGACCTTCACATTGACGATGAAAAACAGAAATTGCATCGGAATTATATATAGGAGACACAATGCCGACTTAAGTACAGGAAGACTGAGTATTCCTACTGTCTATGTTTGAGCGTTTCCTGTGTCACTAGTTTTACATTCCGATGCACCTCTGCAGGTTTACTGTATCCCTTGGACCTTCCCATTGACGATGAAACACAGAAATTGCATCGGAATTATATATAAGAGACACAATGCCGACTTAAGTACAGGAAGACTGAGTCTTCCTACTCTCTATGTTTTGAGCGTTTCCTGTGTCACCAGTTTTACATTCTGATGCACCTCTGCAGGTTTACTGTATCCCTTGGACCTTCCCATTGACGATGAAACACAGAAATTGCATCGGAATTAAATATAAGAGAAACAATGCCGACTTAAGTACAGGAAGACTGAGTCTTCCTACTGTCTATAATTTGAGCGTTTCCTGTGTCACCAGTTTTACATTCCGATGCACCTCTACAGGTTTACTGTATCCCTTGGACATTCACAGTGACGATGAAACACAGAAATAGCATCGGAATTAAATATAAGAGACACAATGCCGACTTAAGTACAGGAAGACTAAGTCTTCCTACTGTCTATGTTTTGAGCGTTTCCTGTGTCATCAGTTTTACTTTCCGATGCACCTCTGCAGGTCTACTATATCCCTTGGACCTTCCCATTCACGATGAAACACAGAAATTTCTTCGGAAATAAATATAAGAGACACAATGCAGACTTAAGTACAGGGAGACTGAGTCTTCCTACTGTCTATAATTTGAGCGTTTCCTGTGTCACGAGTTTTACATTCCGATGCACCTCTGCAGGTTTACTGTATCCCTTGGACCTTCCCATTGACGATGAAACACAGAAATTGCATCTAAATTAAATATAAGAGACACAATTCCGACTTATGTACAGGAAGACCGAGTCTTCCTACTGTCTATGTTTTGAGCGTTTCCTGTGTCACTAGTTTTACATTCCGATGCACCTCTGCAGGTTTACTGCATCCCTTGGACCTTCCCATTGACGATGAAACTCAGAAATTGCATCGGAATTAAATATAAGCGACACAATGCCGACTTAAGTACAGGAAGACTCAGTCTTCCTACTGTCTAAGTTTTGAGCGTTTCCTGTGTCACCAGTTTTACATTCTGATGCACCTCTGCAGGTTTACTGTATCCCTTGGACCTTCCCATTGACGATGAAACACAAAAATTGCATCGGAATTAAATGTAAGAGACACAAAGACGACTTAAGTACAGGATGACTGAGTCTTCCTACTGTCTATAATTTGAGTGTTTCCTGTGTCACCAGTTTTACATTCCGGTGCACCTCTGCATGTTTACTGTATCCCTTGGACCTTCCCATTGGCGATGAAACACACAAATTGCATCGAAATTAAATATAAGAGACACAATGCCGACGAAAGTACAGGAAGACTGAGTCTTCCTACTGTCTATGTTTTGAGCGTTTCCTGTGTCATCAGTTTTACTTTCCGATGCACCTCTGCAGGTTTACTATATCCCTTGGACCTTCCCATTCACGATGAAACACAGAAATTTCATCGGAAATAAATATAAGATACACAATGCCGATTATGTACAGGAAGACTGAGTCTTCCTACTGTCTATGTTTTGAGCGTTTCCTGTGTCACCAGTTATACATTCCGTTGCACCTCTGCAGGTTTACTGTATCCCTTGGACCTTCCCATTGACGATGCAACACAGAAATTGCATCGGATTTAAATATAAGGGACACAATGCCGACTTAAGTACAGGAAGACTGAGTCTTCCTACCCCTCTATGTTGTGAGCGTTTCCTGTGTCACCATTTTTACATTCTGATGCACCTCTGCAGGTTTACTGTATCCCTTGGACCTTCCCATTGACGATGAAACACAGAAATAGCATCGGAATTAAATATAAGTGACACAATGCCGACTTAAGTACACGAAGACTGAGTCTTCCTACTGTCTATGTTTTGTGCGTTTCCTGTGTCACCAGTTTTACATTCTGATGCACCTCTGCAGGTTTACTGTATCCCTTGGACCTTCCCATTGACGATGAATCACAGAAATTGCATCGGAATTAAATATAAGAGAAACAATGCCGACTTAAGTAAAGGAAGACTGAGTCTTCCTACTGTCTATAATTTGAGCGTTTCCTGTGTCACCAGTTTTACATTCCGATGCACCTCTACAGGTTTACTGTATCCCTTGGACCTTCACAGTGACGATGAAACACAGAAATTGCATCGGAATTAAATATAAGAGACACAATGCCGACTTAAGTACAGGAAGACTAAGTCTTCCTACTGTCTATGTTTTGAGCGTTTCCTGTGTCATCAGTTTTACTTTCCGATGCACCTCTGTAGGTTTACTATATCCCTTGGACCTTCCCATTCACGATGAAACACAGAAATTGCATCGGAATTTAATATAAGAGACACAATGCCGACTTAAGTACTGGAAGACTGAGTCTTCCTACTGTCTATGTTTTGAGCGTTTCCTGTGACACCAGTTTTACATTCTGATGCACCTCTGCATGTTTACTGTATCCCTTGGACCTTCCCATTGGCGATGAAACACACAAATTGCATCGAAATTAAATATAAGAGACACAATGCCGACTTAAGTACAGGAAGACTAAATCCTGCTACTGTCTATGTTTTGAGCGTATCCTGTGTCATCAGTTTTACTTTCCGATGCACCTCTGCAGGTTTACTGTATCCCTTGGACCTTCCCATTGACGATGAAACACAGAAATTGCATCGGAATTAAATATAAGAGAAACAATGCCGACTTAAGTACAGAAAGACTGAGTCTTCCTACTGTCTATAATTTGAGCGTTTCCTGTGTTACCAGTTTTACATTCCGATGCACCTCTGCAGGTTTACTGTAACCCTTGGACCATCCCATTGACGATGAAACACAGAAATTGCATCGTAATTAAATATAAGAGACACAATGCCGACTTAAGTACAGGATGACTGAGTCTTCCAACTGTCTACAATTTGAGCGTTTCCTGTGTCACCAGTTTTACATTCCGATGCACCTCTACAGGTTTACCGTATCCCTTGGACCTTCACAGCTACGAAGTAACACAGAAATTACATCGGAATTAAATATAAGAGACACAATGCCGACTTAAGTACAAGAAAACAGTCTTCTTACAGTCAATGTTTTTAGCGTCTCCTGTGTCACCAGTTTTACATTCCGATGCACCTCTGCATGTTTACTGTATCCCTTGGACCTTCCCATTGGCGATGAAACACACAAATTGCATCGAAATTAAATATAAGAGCCACAATGCCGACTTAAGTACAGGAAGACTGAGTCTTCCTACTGTCTATGTTTTGAGCGTTTCCTGTGTCACGAGTTTTACATTCCGATGCACCTCTGCAGGTTTACTGTATCCCTTGGACCTTCCCATTCACGATGAAACATAGAAATTGCATCGGAATTAAACATAAGAGAAACAATGCCGACTTAAGTACAGGAAGACTGATTCTTCCTATTGTCTATAATTTGAGCGTTGCCTGTGTCATCAGTTTTACATTCCGATGCACCTCCGCAGGTTTACTGTATCCGTTGGACCTTCCCATTGTCGATGAAAAACAGAAATTGCATCGGAATTATATATAAGAGACACAATGCCGACTTAAGTACAGGAAGACTGAGTCTTCCTACTCTCTATGTTTTGAGCGTTTCCTGTGTCACCAGTTTTACATTCTGATGCACCTCTGCACGTTTACTGTATCCCTTGGACCTTCCCTTTGACGATGAAACACAGAAATTGCATCGGAATTAAATATAAGAGAAACAATGCCGACTTAAGTACAGGAAGACTGAGTCTTCCTACTGTCTATAATTTGAGCGTTTCCTGTGTCACCAGTTTTACATTCCGATGCACCTCTACAGGTTTACTGTATCCCTTGGACCTTCACAGCGACGAAGAAACACAGAATTTTCATCGGAAATAAATATAAGAGACACAATGCCGACTTAAGTACAGGAAGACTGAGTCTTCCTACTGTCTATGTTTTGAGCGTTTCCTGTGTCACGAGTTTTACATTCCGATGCACCTCTGCAGGTTTACTGTATCCCTTGGACCTTCCCATTCACGATGAAACACAGAAATTGCATCGGAATTAAATATAAGAGACACAATGCTGACTTAAGTACAGGAAGAGTGCGTCTTCCTACTGTCTATGTTTTGAGCGTTTCCTGTGTCACTAGTTTTTCATTCCGATGCACCTCTGCAGGTGTACTGTATCCCTTGGACCTTCTCATTGACGATGAAACACAGAAATTGCATCGGAATTAAATATAAGAGACACAATGCCGACTTAAGTACAGGAAGACTGAGTCTTCCAACTGTCTATGTTTTGAGCGTTTTCTGTGTCACCAGTTTTACATTCCGATGCACCTCTGCAGGTTTCCTGTATCCCTTGGACCTTCCCATTGACAACGAAACACAGAAATTGCATCTAAATTAAATATAAGAGATACAATGCCGACTTAAGTACAAGAAAACAGTCTTCGTACGGTCTATGGTTTGAGCGTTTCCTGTGTCATCAGTTTTACATTCCGATGCACCTCTGCAGGTTTACTGTATCCCTTGGACCTTCCCATTGACGATGAAAAACAGAAATTGCATCGGAATTATATATAGGAGACACAATGGCGACTTAAGTACAGGAAGACTGAGTATTCCTACTGTCTATGTTTGAGCGTTTCCTGTGTCACTAGTTTTACATTCCGATGCACCTCTGCAGGTTTACTGTATCCCTTGGACCTTCCCATTGACGATGAAACACAGAAATTGCATCGGAATTATATATAAGAGACACAATGCCGACTTAAGTACAGGAAGACTGAGTCTTCCTACTCTCTATTTTTTGAGCGTTTCCTGTGTCACCAGTTTTACATTCTGATGCACTTCTGCAGGTTTACTGTATCCTTTGGACCTTCCCATTGACGATAAAACACAGAAATTGCATCGGAATGAAATATAAGAGAAACAATGCCGACTTAAGTACAGGAAGACTGAGTCTTCCTACTGCCTATAATTTGAGTGTTTCCTGTGTCACCAGTTTTACATTCCGATGCACCTCTGCATGTTTACTGTATCCCTTGGACCTTCCCATTGGCGATGAAACACACAAATTGCATCGAAATTAAATATAAGAGACACAATGCCGACTTAAGTACAGGAAGACTAAGTCTTCCTACTGTCTATGTTTTGAGCGTTTCCTGTGTCATCAGTTTTACTTTCCGACGCACCTCTGTAGGTTTACTATATCCCTTGGACCTTCCCATTGACGATTAAACACAGAAATTGCATCGGAATTAAATATAAGAGACACAATGCCGACTTAAATACAGGAAGACTGAGTCTTCCTACTGTCTATAATTTGAGCGCTTCCTGTGTCACCAGCTTTACATTCCGATGCACCTCTGCATGTTTACTGTACCCTTTGGACTTTCCCATTGGCGATGAAACACACAAATTGCATCGAAATTAAATATAAGAGACACAATGCCGACTTAAGTACAGGAAGACTAAATCCTGCTACTGTCTATGCTTTGAGCATATCCTGTGTCATCAGTTTTACTTTCCGATGCACCTCTGCAGGTTTACTATATCCCTTGGACCTTCCCATTCACGATGAAACACAGAAATTTCATCGGAAATAAATATAAGATACACAATGCCGACTTATGTACAGGAAGACTGAGTCTTCCTACTGTCTATGTTTTGAGCGTTTCCTGTGTCACTAGTTATACATTCCGTTGCACTTCTGCAGGTTTACTGTATCCCTTGGACCTTCCCATTGACGATGCAACACAGAAATTGCATCGGAATTAAATATAAGAGACACAGTGCCGACTTAAGTACAGGAAGACTGAGTCTTCCTATTGTCTATGTTGTGAGCGTTTCCTGTGTCACCATTTTTACATTCTGATGCACCTCTACAGGTTTACTGTACCCTTTGGACCATCCCATTGATGATGAAACACAAAAATTGCATCGGAATTAAATATAAGAGACACAATGCCGACTTAAGTACAGGAAGACTGAGTCTTCCTACTGTCTATGTTTTGAACGTTTCCTGTGTTAGAGTTTTACATTCCGATGCACCTCTGCAGACTTACTGTAACCCTTGGACATTCCCATTGACGATGAAACACAGAAATTGCATCGGAATTAAATATAAGAGACACGGTGCCGACTTAAGTACAGGAAGACTGAGTCTTCCTAATGTCTATGTTTTGAGCGTTTCCTGTGTCACTAGTTTTACATTCCGATGCACCTCTGCAGGTTTACTGTATCCCTTGGACCTTCCCATTGACGGTGAAACACAGAAATTGCATCGGAATTAAATATAAGAGACACAATGCCGACGAAAGTACAGGAAGACTGAGTCATCCTACTGTCTATGTTTTGAGCGTTTCCTGTGTCATCAGTTTTACTTTCCGATGCACCTCTGCAGGTTTACTATATCCCTTGGACCTTCCCATTCACGATGAAACACAGAAATTTCATCGGAAATAAATATAAGAGACACAATGCCGACTTCAGTACAGGAAGACTGAGTCTTCCTACTGTCTATGTTTTGAGCGTTTCCTTTGTTACTAGTTATACATTCCGTTGCACCTCTGCAGGTTTACTGTATCCCTTGGACCTTCCCATTGACGATGAAACACAGAAATTGCATCGGAATTAAATATAAGAGACACAATGCCGACTTAAGTACAGGAAGACTGTGTCTTCCTACTGTCTATGTTGTGAGCGTTTCCTGTGTCACCATTTTTACATTCTGATGCACCTCTGAAGGTTCACTGTACCCCTTGGATTTCCCATTGAAGATGAAACACAGAAATTGCATCGGAATTAAATATAAGAGACACAATGCCGACTTAAGTACAGGAAGACTGAATCTTCCTACTGTCTATGTTTTGAGCGTTTCCTGTGTCACCAGTTTTACATTCCGATGCACCTCTGCAGGTTTACTGTATCCCTTGGACTTTCCCATTGACGATGAAACACAGAAATTGCATCGGAATTAAATGTAAGAGACACAATGATGATTAAGTACAGGACGACTGAGTCTTCCTACTGTCTATGTTTGAGCGTTTCCTGTGTCACTAGTTTTACATTACGATTAACCTCTGCAGGTTTACTGTATCCCTTGGACCTTCCCATTGACGATGAAACACAGATATTGCATCGGAATTAAATATAAGAGACACAATGCCGACTTAAGTACACGAAGACTGAGTCTTCCAACTGTCTATGTTTTGTGCGTTTCCTGTGTCACCAGTTTTACATTCTGATGCACCTCTGCAGGTTTACTGTATCCCTTGGACCTTCCCATTGACGATGAAACACAGAAATTGCATCGGAATTAAATATAAGAGAAACAATGCCGACTTAAGTACAGGAAGACTAAGTCTTCCTACTGTCTATGTTTTCAGCGTTTCCTGTGTCATCAGTTTTACTTTCCGACGCACCTCTGTAGGTTTACTATATCCCTTGGACCTTCCCATTGACGATTAAACACAGAAATTGCATCGGAATTAAATATAAGAGACACAATGCCGACTTAAATACAGGAAGACTGAGTCTTCCTACTGTCTATAATTTGAGCGCTTCCTGTGTCACCAGCTTTACATTCCGATGCACCTCTGCATGTTTACTGTATCCTTTGGACTTTCCCATTGGCGATGAAACACACAAATTGCATCGAAATTAAATATAAGAGACACAATGCCGACTTAAGTACAGGAAGACTAAATCCTGCTACTGTCTATGCTTTGAGCATATCCTGTGTCATCAGTTTTACTTTCCGATGCACCTCTGCAGGTTTACTATATCCCTTGGACCTTCCCATTCACGATGAAACACAGAAATTTCATCGGAAATAAATATAAGATACACAATGCCGACTTATGTACAGGAAGACTGAGTCTTCCTACTGTCTATGTTTTGAGCGTTTCCTGTGTCACTAGTTATACATTCCGTTGCACCTCTGCAGGTTTACTGTATCCCTTGGACCTTCCCATTGACGATGCAACACAGAAATTGCATCGGAATTAAATATAAGAGACACAGTGCCGACTTAAGAACAGGAAGACTGAGTCTTCCTATTGTCTATGTTGTGAGCGTTTCCTGTGTCACCATTTTTACATTCTGATGCACCTCTGCAGGTTTACTGTACCCCTTGGACCATCCCATTGATGATGAAACACAAAAATTGCATCGGAATTAAATATAAGAGACACAATGCCTACTTAAGTACAGGAAGACTGAGTCTTCCTACTGTCTATGTTTTGAACGTTTCCTGTGTTAGAGTTTTACATTCCGATGCACCTCTGCAGGCTTACTGTAACCCTTGGACATTCCCATTGACGATGAAACACAGAAATTGCATCGGAATTAAAAATAAGAGACACGGTGCCGACTTAAGTACAGGAAGACAGAGTCTTCCTAATGTCTATGTTTTGAGCGTTTCCTGTGTCACTAGTTTTACATTCCGATGCACCTCTGCAGGTTTACTGTATCCCTTGGACCTTCCCATTGACGGTGAAACACAGAAATTGCATCGGAATTAAATATAAGAGACACAATGCCGACGAAAGTACAGGAAGACTGAGTCTTCCTACTGTCTATGTTTTGAGCGTTTCCTGTGTCATCAGTTTTACTTTCCGATGCACCTCTGCAGGTTTACTATATCCCTTGGACCTTCCCATTCACGATGAAACACAGAAATTTCATCGGAAATAAATATAAGAGACACAATGCCGACTTCTGTACAGGAAGACTGAGTCTTCCTACTGTCTATGTTTTGAGCGTTTCCTTTGTTACTAGTTATACATTCCGTTGCACCTCTGCAGGTTTACTGTATCCCTTGGACCTTCCCATTGACGATGAAACACAGAAATTGCATCGGAATTAAATATAAGAGACACAATGCCGACTTAAGTACAGGAAGACTGAGTCTTCCTACTGTCTATGTTGTGAGCGTTTCCTGTGTCACCATTTTTACATTCTGATGCACCTCTGAAGGTTCACTGTACCCCTTGGATTTCCCATTGAAGATGAAACACAGAAATTGCATCGGAATTAAATATAAGAGACACAATGCCGACTTAAGTACAGGAAGACTGAATCTTCCTACTGTCTATGTTTTGAGCGTTTCCTGTGTCACCAGTTTTACATTCCGATGCACCTCTGCAGGTTTACTGTATCCCTTGGACTTTCCCATTGACGATGAAACACAGAAATTGCATCGGAATTAAATGTAAGAGACACAATGATGATTAAGTACAGGACGACTGAGTCTTCCTACTGTCTATGTTTGAGCGTTTCCTGTGTCACTAGTTTTACATTCCGATTAACCTCTGCAGGTTTACTGTATCCCTTGGACCTTCCCATTGACGATGAAACACAGATATTGCATCGGAATTAAATATAAGAGACACAATGCCGACTTAAGTACACGAAGACTGAGTCTTCCAACTGTCTATGTTTTGTGCGTTTCCTGTGTCACCAGTTTTACATTCTGATGCACCTCTGCAGGTTTACTGTATCCCTTGGACCTTCCCATTGACGATGAAACACAGAAATTGCATCGGAATTAAATATAAGAGAAACAATGCCGACTTAAGTACAGGAAGACTGAGTCTTCCTACTGTCTATAATTTGAGCGTTTCCTGTGTTACCAGTTTTACATTCCGATGCACCTCTACAGGTTTACTGCATCCCTTGGACCTTCACAGTGACGATGAAACACAGAAATTGCATCGGAATTAAATATAAGAGAAACAATGCCGACTTAAGTACAGGAAGACTAAGTCTTCCTACTGTCTATATTTTGAGCTTTTCCTGTGTCATCAGTTTTACTTTCCGATGCACCTCTGCAGGTTTACTATATCCCTTGGACCTTCCCATTGCCGATGAAACACAGAAATTTTATCGGAAATAAATATAAGAGACACAATGCCGACTTCAGTACAGGAAGACTGAGTCTTCCTACTGTCTATGTTTTGAGAGTTTCCTGTGTTAGAGTTTTACATTCCGATGCTCCTCTGCAGGCTTACTGTAACCCTTGGACCTTCCCATTGACGATGAAACACAGAAATTGCATCGGAATTAAATATAAGTGACACGATGCCGACTTAAGTACAGGAAGACTGAGTCTTCCTGCTGTCTATAATTTGAGCGTTTCCTGTGTTACCAGTTTTACATTTCGATGCACTTCTACAGGTTTACTGCATCCCTTGGACCTTCCCATTGACGATGAACCACAGAAATTGCATCGGAATTAAATATAAGAGACACAATGCCGACTTAAGTACAGGAAGACTGAGTCTTCCTACTGTCTATGTTTTGAGCGTTTCCTGTGTCACCAGTTTTACATTCTGATGCACCTCTGCAGGTTTACTGTATCCCTTGGACCTTCCCATTGACGATGTAATACAGAAATTGCATCGTATTAAATATAAGAGACACAGTGCCGACTTAAGTACAGGATGACTGAGTCTTCCTACTGTCTATAATTTGAGCGTTTCCTGTGTCACCAGTTTTACATTCCGATGCACCTCTACAGGTTTACTGTATCCCTTGGACCTTCACAGTTACGATGAAACACAGAAATTACATCGGAATTAAATATAAGAGACACAATGCCGACTTAAGTACAGGAAGACTGAGTCTTCCTACTGTCTATGTTTTGAGCGTTTCCTGTGTCACCAGTTTTACATTCTGATTCACCTTTGCAGTTTTACTGTATCCCTTGGACCTTCCCATTGACGATGAAATACAGAAATTGCATCGTATTAAATATAAGAGACACAATGCCGACTTAAGTGCAGGATGACTGAGTCTTCCTACTGTCTATAATTTGAGCGTTTCCTGTGTCACCAGTTTTACATTCTGATGCACATCTGCAGGTTTACTGTATCCCTTGGACCTTCCCATTGACGATGAAACACAGAAATTGCATCGGAATTAAATATAAGAGAAACAATGCCGACTTAAGTACAGGAAGACTGAGTCTTCCTACTGTCTATAATTTGAGCGTTTCCTGTGTCACCAGTTTTACATTCAGATGCACCTCTACAGGTTTACTGTATCCCTTGGACCTTCACAGTGACGATGAAACACAGAAATTGCATCGGAACTAAATATAAGAGACACAATGCCGACTTAAGTACAGGAAGACTAAGTCTTCCTACTGTCTATGTTTTGAGCGTTTCCTGTGTCATCAGTTTTACTTTCCGATGCACCTCTGTAGGTTTTCTATATCCTTGGACCTTCCCATTGACGATGAAACACAGAAATTCCATCGGTATTAAATATAAGAGACACAATGCCGACTTAAGTACAGGAAGACTGAGTCTTCCTACTGTCTATGTTTTGAGCGTTTCCTGTGACACCAGTTTTACATTCTGATGCACCTCTGCAGGTTTACTCTATCCCTTGGACCTTCCCATTGACGATGAAACACAAAAATTGCATCGGAATTAAATATAAGAGACACAATGCCGTCTTAAGTACAGGATGACTGAGTGTTCCTACTGTCTATAATTTGAGCGTTTCCTGTGTCACCAGCTATACATTCCGATGCACCTCTGCATGTTTACTGTATCCGTTGGACCTTGCCATTGGCGATGAAACACACAAATTGCATCGAAATTAAATATAAGAGACACAATGCCGACTTAAGTATAGGAAGACTAAATCCTGCTACTGTCTATGTTTTGAGCGTATCCTGTGTCATCAGTTTTACTTTCCGATGCACCTCTGCAGGTTTACTATATCCCTTGGACCTTCCCGTTCACGATGAAACACAGAAATTTCATCGGAAATAAATATGATACACAATGCCGACTTATGTACAGGAAGACTGAGTCTTCCTACTGTCTATGTATTGAGCGTTTCCTGTGTCACTAGTTATACATTCCGTTGCACCTCTGCAGGTTTACTGTATCCCTTGGACCTTCCCATTGACGATGAAACACAGAAATTGCATCGGAATTAAATATAAGAGACACAATGCCGACTTAAGTACAGGAAGACTGAGTCTTCCTACTGTCTATGTTGTGAGCGTTTCCTGTGTCACCATTTTTACATTCTGATGCACCTCTGCAGGTTTACTGTACCCCTTGGACCATCCCATTCATGATGAAACACAAAAATTGCATCGGAATTAAATATAAGAGACACAATGCCGACTTAAATTCAGGAAGACTGGGGCTTCCTACTGTCTATGTTTTAAACGTTTCCTGTGTCACCCGTTTTACATTCCGATGCACCTCTGCAGGTTTAATGTATCCCTTGGACTTTCCCATTGACGATGAAACACAGAAATTGCATCGGAATTAAATGTAAGAGACACAACGCCGACTTAAGTACAGGGAGTCTGAGTCTTCCTGCTGTCTATGTTTTGAGCGTTTCCTGTGTCACTAGTTTTACATTCCGATGCACATCTGCAGGTTTTTTGTATCCCTTGGACCTTCCCATTGACGATGACACAGAAATTGCATCGGAATTATATATAAGAGACACAATGCCGACTTAAGTACAGGACGACTGAGTCTTCCTACTGTCTATGTTTGAGCGTTTCCTGTGTCACTAGTTTTACATTCCGATTAACCTCTGCAGGTTTACTGTATCCCTTGGACTTTCCCATTGACGATGAAACACAGAAATTGCATCGGATTTAAATGTAAGAGACACGGTGCCGACTTAAGTACAGGAAGACTGAGTCTTCCTACTGTCTATGTTTTGAGCGTTTCCTGTGTCACTAGTTTTTCATTCCGATGCACCTCTGCAGGTTTACTGTATCCCTTGGACCTTCCCATTGACGATGAAACACAGAAATTGCATCGGAATTAAATATAAGAGACACAATGCCGACGAAAGTACAGGAAGACTGAGTCTTCCTACTGTCTATGTTTTGAGCGTTTCCTGTGTCACCAGTTTTACATTCTGATGCACCTCTGCAGGTTTACTGTATCCCTTGGACCTTCCCATTGACGATGAAATACAGAAATTGCATCGGAATTAAATATAAGAGACACAATGCCGACTTAAGTACAGGATGACTGATTCTTCCTACTGTCTATAATTTGAGCGTTTCCTGTGTCACCAGTTTTACATTCCGTATGCACCTCTACATGTTTACTGTATCCCTTGGACCTTCACAGTTACGATGAAACACAGAAATTACATCGGAATTAAATATAAGAGACACAATGCCAACTTAAGTACAAGAAAACAGTCTTCTTACAGTCAAAGTTTTGAGCGTTTCCTGTGTCACTAGTTTTACATTCCGATGCACCTCAGCAGGTTTACTGTATCCCTTGGACCTTCCCATCGACGGTGAAACACAGAAATTGCATTGGAATTAAATATATTAGACACAATGCCGACTTAAGTAAAGGAAGACTGAGTCTTCCTACTCTCTATGTTTTGAGCGTTTCCTGTGTCATCAGTTTTACTTTCCGATGCACCTCTGCAGGTTTACTATATCCCTTGGACCTTCCCATTCACGATGAAACACAGAAATTTCATCGGAAATAAATATAAGAGACGCAATGCCGACTTATGTACAGGAAGACTGAGTCTTCCTACTGTCTATGTTTTGAGCGTTTCCTCTGTTACTAGTTATACATTCCTTTGCACCTCTGCAGGTTTACTGTATCCCTTGGGCCTTCCCATTGACGATGAAACACAGTAATTGCATCGGAATTAAATATAAGAGACACAATGCCGACTTAAGTACAGGAAGACGGTGTCTTCCTACTGTCTATGTTGTGAGCGTTTCCTGGGTCACCATTTTTACATTCTGATGCCCCTCTGCAGGTTTACTGTACCCCTTGGACCTTCCCATTGACGATGAAACACAGAAATTGCATCGGAATGAAATATAAGAGACACAATGCCGACTTAAGTACAGGAAGACTGAGTCTTCCTACCATCTATGTTTTGAGCGTTTCCTGTGTCACCAGTTTTACATTCCGATGCACCTCTGCAGGTTTACTGTATCCCTTGGACTTTCCCATTGACGATGAAACTCAGAAATTGCATCGGAATTAAATGTAAGAGATACAATGCCGACTTAAGTACAGGACGACTGAGTCTTCCTACTGTCTATGTTTGAGCGTTTCCTGTGTCACTAGTTTTACATTCCGATTAACCTCTGCAGGTTTACTGTATCCCTTGGACCTTCCCATTGACGATGAAACACAGAAATTGCATCGGAATTAAATATAAGAGACACAATGCCGACTTAAGTACACGAAGACTGAGTCTTCCTACTGTCTATGTTTTGTGCGTTTCCTGTGTCACCAGTTTTACATTCTGATGCACCTCTGCAGGTTTACTGTATCCCTTGGACCTTCCCATTGACGATGAAACACAGAAATTGCATCGGAATTAA
This sequence comes from Schistocerca nitens, assembly GCF_023898315.1. Taxonomy (NCBI): domain Eukaryota; kingdom Metazoa; phylum Arthropoda; class Insecta; order Orthoptera; family Acrididae; genus Schistocerca; species Schistocerca nitens. The sequence continues at coordinate 7,097,832 of NW_026045897.1, forward strand.
TTATAAGAGGAACAATGCCGACTTAAGTACAGGAAGACTGAGTCTTCCTACTGTCTATAATTTGAGCGTTTCCTGTGTTACCAGTTCTACATTCCGATGCACCTCTACAGGTTTACTGCATCCCTTGGACCTTCACAGTGACGATGAAACACAGAAATTGCATCGGAATTAAATATAATAGACACAATGCCGACTTAAGTACAGGAAGACTGAGTCTTCCTACTGTCTATGTTTTGAGCGTTTCCTGTGTCATCAGTTTTACTTTCCGATGCACATCTGCAGGTTTACTATATCCCTTGGACCTTCCCATTAACGATGAAACACAGAAATTTCATCGGAAATAAATATAAGAGACACAATGCAGACTTAAGTACAGGAAGACTGAGTCTTCCTACTGTCTTTGTTTTGAGCGTTTCCTGTGTCACGAGTTTTACATTCCGATGCACCTCTGCAGGTTTACTGTATCCCTTGGACTTTCCCATTGACGATGAAACACAAAAATTGCATCGGAATTAAATATAAGAGACACAATGCCGACTTAAGTACAGGATGACTGAGTCTTCCTACTGTCTATAATTTGAGCGTTTCCTGTGTCACCAGTTTTACATTCCGATGCACCTCTGCATGTTTACTGTATCCATTGGACCTTCCCATTGGCGATGAAACACACAAATTGCATCGAAATTAAATATAAGAGACACAATGCCGACTTAAGTACAGGATGACTGATTCTTCCTACTGTCTATAATTTGAGCGTTTCCTGTGTCACCAGTTTTACATTCCGTATGCACCTCTACATGTTTACTGTATCCCTTGGACCTTCACAGTTACGATGAAACACAGAAATTACATCGGGATTAAATATAAGAGACACAATGCCAACTTAAGTACAAGAAAACAGTCTTCTTACAGTCAATGTTTTGAGCGTTTCCTGTGTCACTAGTTTTACATTCCGATGCACCTCAGCAGGTTTACTGTATCCCTTGGACCTTCCCATCGACGATGAAACACAGAAATTGCATTGGAATTAAATATAATAGACACAATGCCGACTTAAGTAAAAGAAGTCATCCTACTCTCTATGTTTTGAGCGTTTCCTGTGTCATCAGTTTTACTTTCCGATGCACCTCTGCAGGTTTACTATATCCCTTGGACCTTCCCATTCACGATGAAACACAGAAATTTCATCGGAAATAAATATAAGAGACGCAATGCCGACTTATGTACAGGAAGACTGAGTCTTCCTACTGTCTATGTTTTGAGCGTTTCCTCTGTTACTAGTTATACATTCCTTTGCACCTCTGCAGGTTTACTGTATCTCTTGGACCTTCCCATTGACGATGAAACACAGTAATTGCATCGGAATTAAATATAAGAGACACAATGCCGACTTAAGTACAGGAAGACTGTGTCTTACTACTGTCTATGTTGTGAGCGTTTCCTGTGTCACTATTTTTACATTCTGATGCACCTCTGCAGGTTTACTGTACCCCTTGGACCTTCCCATTGACGATGAAACACAGAAATTGCATCGGAATTAAATATAAGAGACACAATGCCGACTTAAGTACAGGAAGACTGAGTCTTCCTACCGTCTATGTTTTGAGCGTTTCCTGTGTCACCAGTTTTACATTCCGATGCACCTCTGCAGGTGTACTGTACCCCTTGGACTTTCCCATTGACGATGAAACTCAGAAATTGCATCGGAATTAAATGTAAGAGATACAATGCCGACTTAAGTACAGGACGACTGAGTCTTCCTACTGTCTATGTTTGAGCGTTTCCTGTGTCACTAGATTTACATTCCGATTAACCTCTGCAGGTTTACTGTATCACTTGGACCTTCCCATTGACGATGAAACACAGAAATTGTATCGGAAATAAATATAAGAGACACAATGCCGACTTAAGTACACGAAGACTAAGTCTTCCTACTGTCTATGTTTTGTGCGTTTCCTGTGTCACCAGTTTTACATTCTGATGCACCTCTGCAGGTTTACTGTATCCCTTGGACCTTCCCATTGACGATGAAACTCAGAAATTGCATCGGAATTAATTATAAGAGGAACAATGCCGACTTAAGTACAGGAAGACTGAGTCTTCCTACTGTCTATAATTTGAGCGTTTCCTGTGTTACCAGTTCTACATTCCGATGCACCTCTACAGGTTTACTGCATCCCTTGGACCTTCACAGTGACGATGAAACACAGAAATTGCATCGGAATTAAATATAAGAGACACAATGCCGACTTAAGTACAGGAAGACTAAGTCTTCCTACTGTCTATGTTTTGAGCGTTTCCTGTGTCATCAGTTTTACTTTCCGATGCACCTCTGCAGGTTTACTATATCCCTTGGACCTTCCCATTCACGATGAAACACAGAAATTTCATCGGAAATAAATATAAGAGACACAATGCCGACTTCAGTACAGGAAGACTGAGCCTTCCTACTGTCTATGTTTTGAGCGTTTCCTGTGTTAGAGTTTTACATTCCGATGCACCTCTGCAGGCTTACTGTACCCCTTGGACCTTCCCATTGACGAAGAAACACAGAAATTGCATCGGAATTAAATATAAGAGACACGATGCCGACTTAAGTACAGGAAGACTGAGTCTTCCTACTGTCTATAATTTGAGCGTTTCCTGTGTTACCAGTTTTACATTCCGATGCACCTCTACAGTTTTACTGCATCCCTTGGACCTTCCCATTGACGATGAAACACAGAAATTGCATCGGAATTAAATATAAGAGACACAATGCCGACTTAAGTACAGGAAGACTGAGTCTTCCTACTGTCTATGTTTTGAGCGTTTCCTGTGTCACCAGTTTAACACTCTGATGCACCTCCGCAGGTTTACTGTATCCCTTGGACCTTCCCATTGACGATGAAATACAGAAATTGCATCGTATTAAATATAAGGGACACAATGCCGACTTACGTACAGGATGACTGAGTCTTCCTACTGTCTATAATTTGAGCGTTTCCTGTGTCACCAGTTTTACATTCCGATGCACCTCTACAGGTTTACTGTATCCCTTGGACCTTCCCATCGACGATGAAACACAGAAATTGCATCGGAATTAAATATAATAGACACAATGCCGACTTAAGTACGGGAAGACTGAGTCTTCCTACTGTCTATGTTTTGAGCGTTTCCTGTGTCATCAGTTTTACTTTCCGATGCACATCTGCAGGTTTACTATATCCCCTGGACCTTCCCATTCACGATGAAACACAGAAATTTCATCGGAAATAAATATAAGAGACACAATGCAGACTTAAGTACAGGAAGACTGAGTCTTCCTACTGTCTATGTTTTGAGCGTTTCCTGTGTCACGAGTTTTACATTCCGATGCACCTCTGCAGGTTTACTGTATCCCTTGGACCTTCCCATTGACGATGAAACACAGAAATTGCATCGGAATTAAATATAAGATACACAATGCCGACTTAAGTACAGGAAGACTGGGTCTTCCTACTGTCTATGCTTTGAGCGTTTCCTGTGTCACCAGTTTTACATTCTGATGCACCTCTGCAGGTTTACTGTATCCCTTGGACCTTCCCATTGACGATGAAACACAAAAATTGCATCGGAATTGAATATAAGAGACACAATGCCGACATAAGTACAGGATGACTGAGTCTTCCTACTGTCTATAATTTGAGCGTTTCCTGTGTCACCAGTTTTACATTCCGATGCACCTCTGCATGTTTACTGTATCCCTTGGACCTTCCCATTGGCGATGAAACACACAAATTGCATCGAAATTAAATATAAGAGACACAATGCCGACTTAATACAGGAAGACTAAATCCTGCTACTGTTTATGTTTTGAGCGTATCCTGTGTCATCAGTTTTACTTTCCGATGCACCTTTCCTGGTTTACTATATCCCTTGGACCTTCCCATTCACGATGAAACACAGAAATTTCATCGGAAATAAATATAAGAGACACAATGCCGACTTATGTACAGGAAGACTGAGTCTTCCTACTGCCTATGTTTTGAGCGTTTCCTGTGTTACTAGTTATACATTCCGTTGCACCTCTGCAGGTTTACTGTATCCCTTGGACCTTCCCGTTGACGATGCAACACAGAAATTGCATCGGAATTAAATATAAGAGACACAATGCTGACTTAAGTACAGGACGACTGAGTCTTCCTAATGTCTATGTTTGAGCGTTTCCTGTGACACTTGTTTTACATTCCGATTAACCTCTGCAGGTTTACTGTATCCCTTAGACCTTCCCATTGACGATGAAACACAGAAATTGCATCGGAATTAAATATAAGAGACACAATGCCGACTTAAGTACACGAAGACTGAGTCTTCCTACTGTCTATGTTTTGTGCGTTTCCTGTTTCACCAGTTTTACATTCTGATGCACCTCTGCAGGTTTACTGTATCCCTTGGACCTTCCCATTGACGATGAAACACAGAAATTGCATCGGAATTAAATATAAGAGAAACAATGCCGACTTAAGTAAAGGAAGACTGAGTCTTCCTACTGTCTATAATTTGAGCGTTTCCTGTGTCACCAGTTTTACATTCCGATGCACCTCTACAGGTTTACTGTATCCCTTGGACCTTCACAGTGACGATGAAACACAGAAATTGCATCGGAATTAAATATAAGAGACACAATGCCGACTTAACTACAGGAAGACTAAGTCTTCCATCTGTCTATGCTTTGAGCGTTTCCTGTGTCATCAGTTTTACATTCCGATGCACCTCTACAGGTTTACTGTATCCCTTGGACCTTCACAGCGACGAAGAAACACAGAAATTTCATCGGAAATTAATATAAGAGACACAATGCCGACTTAAGTACAGGAAGACTGAGTCTTCCTACTGTCTATGTTTTGAGCGTTTCCTGTGTCACCAGTTTTACATTCCGATGCACCTCTGCAGGTTTACTGTATCCCTTGGACTTTCCCATTGACGATGAAACTCAGAAATTGCATCGGAATTAAATGTAAGAGATACAATGCCGACTTAAGTACAGGACGACTGAGTCTTCCTACTGTCTATGTTTGAGCGTTTCCTGTGTCACTAGTTTTACATTCCGATTAACCTCTGCAGGTTTACTGTATCCCTTGGACCTTCCCATTCACGATGAAACACAGAAATTGCATCGGAATTAAATATAAGAGACACAATGCCGACTTAAGTACACGAAGACTGAGTCTTCCTACTGTCTATGTATTGTGCGTTTCCTGTGTCACCAGTTTTACATTCTGATGCACCTCTGCAGGTTTACTGTATCCCTTGGACCTTCCCATTGACGATGAAACACAAAAATTGCATCGGAATTAATTATAAGAGGAACAATGCCGACTTAAGTACAGGAAGACTGAGTCTTCCTACTGTCTATAATTTGAGCTTATCCTGTGTTACCAGTTCTACATTCCGATGCACCTCTACAGGTTTCCTGCATCCCTTGGACCTTCACAGTCACGATGAAACACAGAAATTGCATCGGAATTAAATATAAGAGACACAATGCCGACTTAAGTACAAGAAAACAGTCTTCTTACAGTCAATGTTTTGAGCGTTTCCTGTGTCACCAGTTTTACATTCCGATGCACCTCTGCAGATTTACTACATCCCCTGGACCTTCCCATTGGCGATGAAACACAGAAATTGCATCGGAATTAAATATAAGAGGAACAATGCCGACTTAAGTACAGGAAGACTGAGTCTTCCTACTGTCAATAATTTGAGCGTTTCTTGTGTTACCAGTTCTACATTCCGATGCACCTCTACAGGTTTCCTGCATCCCTTGGACCTTCACAGTGACGATGAAACACAGAAATTGCATCGGAATTAAATATAAGAGACACAATGCCGACTTAAGTACAAGAAAACAGTCTTCTTACAGTCAATGTTTTGAGCGTTTCCTGTGTCACCAGTTTTACATTCCGATGCACCTCTGCAGATTTACTACATCCCCTGGACCTTCCCATTGGCGATGAATCACACAAATTGCATCGAAATTAAATATAAGAGACACAATGCCGACTTAAGTAAAGGAAGACTGAGTCTTCCTACTGTCTATGTTTTGATCGTTTCCTGTGTCACAAGTTTTACATTCCGATGGACCTCTGCAGGTTTACTGTATCCCTTGGACCTTCCCATTGATGATGAAACACAGAAATTGCATCGGAATTAAATTTAAGAGACACAACGCCGTCTTAAGTACAAGAAAACTGAGTCTTCTTACGGTCAATGTTTTGAGCTTTTCCTGTGTCATTAGTTTTAAATTGCGTTGCACATCTGCAGGTTTACTGTATCCCTTGGACCTTCCCATCGACGATGAAACACAGAAACTGCATCGGAATTAATGTATGAGACACAATGCCGACTTAAGTACAGGAAGAATGAGTCATCCTACTGTCTATAAATTGAGCGTTTCCTGTGTCACCAGTTTTACATTCCGATGCACCTCTACAGGTTTACTGTATCCCTTGGACCTTCACAGTGACGATGAAACACAGAAATTGCATCGGAATTAAATATAAGAGACACAATGCCGACTTAAGTACAAGAAAACAGTCTTCTTACAGTCAATGTTCTTAGCGTTTCCTGTGTCACCAGTTTTACATTCCGATGCACCTCTGCAGATTTACTACATCCCCTGGACCTTCCCATTGGCGATGAAACACACAAATTGCATCGAAATTAAATATAAGAGACACAATGCCGACTTAAGTACAGGAAGACTGAGTCTTCCTACTGTCTATGTTTTGATCGTTTCCTGTGTCACAAGTTTTACATTCCGATGGACCGCTGCAGGTTTACTGTATCCCTTGGACCTTCCCATTGATGATGAAACACAGAAATTGCATCGGAATTAAATTTAAGAGACACAACGCCGTCTTAAGTACAAGAAAACTGAGTCTTCTTACGGTCAATGTTTTGAGCGTTTCCTGTGTCATTAGTTTTACATTCCGTTGCACATCTGCAGGTTTACTGTATCCCTTGGACCTTCCCATTGATGATGAAACACAGAAATTGCATCGGAATTAAATTTAAGAGACACAATGCAGACTTAAGTACAGGAAGACTGAGTCTTCCTACTGTCTATGTTTTGAGCGTTTCCTGTGTCACGAGTTTTACATTCCGATGCACCTCTGCAGGTTTACTGTATCCCTTGGACCTTCCCATTGACGATGAAACACAGAAATTGCATCAGAATTAAATATAAGATACACAATGCCGACTTAAGTACAGGAAGACTGAGTCTTCCTACTGTCTATGCTTTGAGCGTTTCCTGTGTCACCAGTTTTACATTCTGATGCACTTCAGCAGGTTTACTGTATCCCTTGGACCTTCCCATTGACGATGAAACACAAAAATTGCATCGGAATTGAATATAAGAGACACAATGCCGACTTAAGTACAGGATGACTGAGTCTTCCTACTGTCTATAATTTGAGCGTTTCCTGTGTCACCAGTTTTACATTCCGATGCACCTCTGCATGTTTACTGTATCCCTTGGACCTTCCCATTGGCGATGAAACACACAAATTGCATCGAAATTAAATATAAGAGACACAATGCCGACTTAAGTACAGGAAGACTAAATCCTGCTACTGTTTATGTTTTGAGCGTATCCTGTGTCATCAGTTTTACTTTCCGATGCACCTCTCCTGGTTTACTATATCCCTTGGACCTTCCCATTCACGATGAAACACAGAAATTGCATCGTATTAAATATAAGAGACACAATGCCGACTTACGTACAGGATGACTGAGTCTTCCTACTGTCTATAATTTGAGCGTTTCCTGTGTTACCAGTTTTACATTCCGATGCACCTCTACAGTTTTACTGCATCTCTTGGACCTTCCCATTGACGATGAAACACAGAAATTGCATCGGAATTAAATATAAGAGACACAATGCCGACTTAAGTACAGGAAGACTGAGTCTTCCTACTGTCTATGTTTTGAGCGTTTCCTGTGTCACCAGTTTAACACTCTGATGCACCTCCGCAGGTTTACTGTATCCCTTGGACCTTCCCATTGACGATGAAATACAGAAATTGCATCGTATTAAATATAAGAGACACAATGCCGACTTACGTACAGGATGACTGAGTCTTCCTACTGTCTATAATTTGAGCGTTTCCTGTGTCACCAGTTTTACATTCCGATGCACCTCTACAGGTTTACTGTATCCCTTGGACCTTCCCATCGACGATGAAACACAAAAATTGCATCGGAATTGAATATAAGAGACACAATGCCAACTTAAGTACAGGATGACTGAGTCTTCCTACTGTCTATAATTTGAGCGTTTCCTGTGTCACCAGTTTTACATTCCGATGCACCTCTGCATGTTTACTGTATCCCTTGGACCTTCCCATTGGCGATGAAACACACAAATTGCATCGAAATTAAATATAAGAGACACAATGCCGACTTAAGTACAGGAAGACTAAATCCTGCTACTGTTTATGTTTTGAGCGTATCCTGTGTCATCAGTTTTACTTTCCGATGCACCTCTCCTTGTTTACTATATCCCTTGGACCTTCCCATTCACGATGAAACACAGAAATTACATCGGAAATAAATATAAGAGACACAATGCTGACTTAAGTACATGACGACTGAGTCTTCCTAATGTCTATGTTTGAGCGTTTCCTGTGTCACTAGTTTTACATTCCGATTAACCTCTGCAGGTTTACTGTATCCCTTAGACCTTCCCATTGACGATGAAACACAGAAATTGCATCGGAATTAAATATAAGAGACACAATGCCGACATAAGTACACGAAGACTGAGTCTTCCTACTGTCTATGTTTTGTGCGTTTCCTGTGTCACCAGTTTTACATTCTGATGCACCTCTGCAGGTTTACTGTATCCCTTGGACCTTCCCATTGACGATGAAACACAGAAATTGCATCGGAATTAATTATAAGAGGAACAATGCCGACTTAAGTACAGGAAGACTGAGTCTTCCTACTGTCTATAATTTGAGCGTTTCCTGTGTTACCAGTTCTACATTCCGATGCACCTCTACAGGTTTCCTGCATCCCTTGGACCTTCACAGTCACGATGAAACACAGAAATTGCATCGGAATTAAATATAAGAGACACAATGCCGACTTAAGTACAAGAAAACAGTCTTCTTACAGTCAATATTTTGAGCGTTTCCTGTGTCACCAGTTTTACATTCCGATGCACCTCTGCAGATTTACTACATCCCCTGGACCTTCCCATTGGCGATGAATCACACAAATTGCATCGAAATTAAATATAAGAGACACAATGCCGACTTAAGTACAGGAAGACTGAGTCTTCCTACTGTCTATGTTTTGATCGTTTCCTGTGTCACAAGTTTTACATTCCGATGGACCTCTGCAGGTTTACTGTATCCCTTGGACCTTCCCATTGGCGATGAATCACACAAATTGCATCGAAATTAAACATAAGAGAAAAAATGCCGACTTAAGTACAGGAAGACTCAGTCTTCCTACTGTCTATGTTTTGAGCGTTTCCTGTGTTAAAGTTTTACATTCCGATGCACCTCTGCAGGCTTACTGTAACCCTTGGACCTTCCCATTGACGATGAAACACAGAAATTGCATCGGAATTAAATATAAGAGACACGATGCCGACTTAAGTACAGGAAGACTGAGTCTTCCTACTGTCTATAATTTGAGCGTTTCCTGTGTTACCAGTTTTACATTCCGATGCACCTCTACAGTTTTACTGCATCCCTTGGACCTTCCCATTGACGATGAAACACAGAAATTGATTCGGAATTAAATATCAGAGACACAATGCCGACTTAAGTACAGGAAGACTGAGTCTTCCCACTGTCTATAATTTGAGCGTTTCCTGTGTCACCAGTTTTACATTCCGATGCACCTCTACAGGTTTACTGTATCCCTTGGACCTTCCCATCGACGATGAAACACAGAAATTGCATCGGAATTAAATATAATAGACACAATGCCGACTTAAGTACGGGAAGACTGATTCCTCCTACTGTCTATGTTTTGAGCGTTTCCTGTGTCATCAGTTTTACTTTCCTATGCACATCTGCAGGTTTACTATATCCCTTGGACCTTCCCATTCATGATGAAACACAGAAATTTCATCGGAAATAAATATAAGAGACACAATGCAGACTTAAGTACAGGAAGACTGAGTCTTCCTACTGTCTATGTTTTGAGCGTTTCCTGTGTCACGAGTTTTACATTCCGATGCACCTCTGCAGGTTTACTGTATCCCTTGGACCTTCCCATTGACGATGAAACACAAAAATTGCATCGGAATTGAATATAAGAGACACAATGCCGACTTAAGTACAGGATGACTGAGTCTTCCTACTGTCTATAATTTGAGCGTTTCCTGTGTCACCAGTTTTACATTCCGATGCACCTCTGCATGTTTACTGTATCCCTTGGACCTTCCCATTGGCGATGAAACACACAAATTGCATCGAAATTAAATATAAGAGACACAATGCCGACTTAAGTACACGAAGACTGAGTCTTCCTACTGTCTATGTTTTGTGCGTTTCCTGTGTCACCAGTTTTACATTCTGATGCACCTCTGCAGGTTTACTGTATCCCTTGGACCTTCCCATTGACGATGAAACACAGAAATTGCATCGGAATTAAATATAAGAGAAACAATGCCGACTTAAGTAAAGGAAGACTGAGTCTTCCTACTGTCTATAATTTGAGCGTTTCCTTTGTCACCAGTTTTACATTCCGATGCACCTCTACAGGTTTACTGTATCCCTTGGACCTTCCCATTGATGATGAAACACAGAAATTGCATCGGAATTAAATTTAAGAGACACAACGCCGTCTTAAGTACAAGAAAACTGAGTCTTCTTACGGTCAATGTTTTGAGCGTTTCCTGTGTCATTAGTTTTACATTCCGTTGCACATCTGCAGGTTTACTGTATCCCTTGGACCTTCCCATTGACGATGAAACACAGGAATTGCATCTGAATTATATATAAGAGACACAATGCCGACTTAAGTACAGGAAGACTGAGTTTTCCTACTGTCTATGTTTTGAGCGTTTCCTGTGTCACGAGTTTTACATTCCGATGCACATCTGCAGGTTTACTGTATCCCTTGGACCTTCCCACTCACGATGAAACACAGAAATTGCATCGGAATTAAACATAAGAGAAACAATGCCGACTTAAGTACAGGAAGACTGAGTCTTCCTACTGTCTATGTTTTGAGCGTTTCCTGTGTCACCAGTTTTACATTCCGATGCACCTCTGCAGGTTTACTGTATCCCTTGGACTTTCCCATTGACGATGAAACTCAGAAATTGCATCGGAATTAAATGTAAGAGATACAATGCCGACTTAAGTACAGGACGACTGAGTCTTCCTACTGTCTATGTTTGAGCGTTTCCTGTGTCACTAGTTTTACATTCCGATTAACCTCTGCAGGATTACTGTATCCCTTGGACCTTCCCATTGACGATGAAACACAGAAATTGCATCGGAATTAAATATAAGAGACACAATGCCGACTTAAGTACACGAAGACTGAGTCTTCCTACTGTCTATGTTTTGTGCGTGTCCTGTGTCACCAGTTTTACATTCTGATGCACCTCTGCAGGTTTACTGTAACCCTTGGACCTTCCCATTGACGATGAAACACAGAAATTGCATCGGAATTAATTATAAGAGGAACAATGCCGACTTAAGTACAGGAAGACTGAGTCTTCCTACTGTCTATAATTTGAGCGTTTCCTGTGTTACCAGTTCTACATTCCGATGCACCTCTACAGGTTTCCTGCATCCCTTGGACCTTCACAGTGACGATGAAACACAGAAATTGCATCGGAATTAAATATAAGAGACACAATGCCGACTTAGGTACAAGAAAACAGTCTTCTTACAGTCAATGTTTTGAGCGTTTCCTGTGTCACCAGTTTTACATTCCGATGCACCACTGCAGATTTACTACATCCCCTGGACCTTCCCATTGGCGATGAATCACCCAAATTGCATCGAAATTAAATATAAGAGACACAATGCCGACTTAAGTACAGGAAGACTGAGTCTTCCTACTGTCTATGGTTTGATCGTTTCCTGTGTCACAAGTTTTACATTCCGATGGACCTCTGCAGGTTTACTGTATCCCTTGGACCTTCCCATTGATGATGAAACACAGAAATTGCATCGGAATTAAATTTAAGAGACACAACGCCGTCTTAAGAACAAGAAAACTGAGTCTTCTTACGGTCAATGTTTTGAGCGTTTCCTGTGTCATTAGTTTTACATTCCGTTGCACATCTGCAGGTTTACTGTATCCCTTGGACCTTCCCATTGACGATGAAACACAGGAATTGCATCTGAATTATATATAAGAGACACAATGCCGACTTAAGTACAGGAAGACTGAGTCTTCCTACTGTCTATGTTTTGAGCGTTTCCTGTGTCACCAGTTTTACATTCTGATGCACCAATGCAGGTTAACTGTATCCCTTGAACCTTCCCATTGACGATGAAACACAGAAATTGCATCGGAATTAAATATAAGAGACACAATGCCGACTTAAGTACAGGAAGACTGAGTCTTCCTACTGTCTATAATTACAGCGTTTCCTGTGTCACCAGATTTACATTCCGATGCACCTCTAAAGGTTTACTGTATCCCTTGGACCTTCACAGTGACGATGAATCACAGAAATAGCATCGGAATTAAATATAAGAGACACAATGCCGACTTAAGTACAGGAAGACTGAGTCTTCCTACTGTTTATGTTTTGAGCGTTTCCTGTGTCATCAGTTTTACATTCCGATGCACCTCTGCATGTTTACTGTATACCTTGGACCTTCCCATTGGCGATGAAACACACAAATTGCATCGAAATTAAATATAAGAGACACTATGCCGACTTAAGTACAGGAAGTCTAAATCTTGCTACTCTATATGTTTTGAGCGTTTCCTGTGTCATCAGTTTTACATTCCGTTGCACCTCTGCAGGTTTACTATATCCCTTGGACCTTCCCATTCACGATGAAACACAGAAATTGCATCGGAATTAAATATAAGAGACACAACGCCGACTGAAGTACAGGAAGACTAAGTCTTCCATCTGTCTATGCTTTGAGCGTTTCCTGTGTCATCAGTTTTACTTTCCGATGCACCTCTGCAGGTTTACTATATCCCTTGGACCTTCCCATTCACGATGAAACACAGAAATTGCATCGGAATTAAACATAAGAGACACAATGCCGACTTAAGTACACGAAGACTGAGTCTTCCTACTGTCTATAATTTGAGCGTTTCCTGTGTTACCAGTTCTACATTCCGATGCACCTCTACAGGTTTACTGCATCCCTTGGACCTTCACAGTGACGATGAAACACAGAAATTGCATCGGAATTAAATATAAGAGACACAATGCCGACTTAAGTACAGGAAGACTAAGTCTTCCTACTGTCTATGTTTTGAGCGTTTCCTGTGTCATCAGTTTTACATTCCGTTGCACCTCTGCAGGTTTACTATATCCCTTGGACCTTCCCATTCACGATGAAACACAGAAATTGCATCGGAATTAAATATAGGAGACACAACGCCGACTGAAGTACAGGAAGACTAAGTCTTCCATCTGTCTATGCTTTGAGCGTTTCCTGTGTCATCAGTTTTACTTTCCGATGCACCTCTGCAGGTTTACTATATCCCTTGGACCTTCCCATTCACGATGAAACACAGAAATTGCATCGGAATTAAACATAAGAGACACAATGCCGACTTAAGTACACGAAGACTGAGTCTTCCTACTGTCTATAATTTGAGCGTTTCCTGTGTTACCAGTTCTACATTCCGATGCACCTCTACAGGTTTACTGCATCCCTTGGACCTTCACAGTGACGATGAAACACAGAAATTGCATCGGAATTAAATATAAGAGACACAATGCCGACTTAAGTACAGGAAGACTAAGTCTTCCTACTGTCTACGTTTTGAGCGTTTCCTGTGTCATCAGTTTTACTTTCCGATGCACCTCTGCAGGTTTACTATATCTCTTGGACCTTCCCATTCACGATGAAACACAGAAATTTCATCGGAAATAAATATAAGAGACACAATGCCGACTTCAGTACAGGAAGACCGAGTCTTCCTACTGTCTATGTTTTGAGCGTTTCATGTGTTAGAGTTTTACATTCCGATGCACCTCTGCAGGCTTACTGTAACCCTTGGACCCTCCCATTGACGATGAAACACAGAAATTGCATCGGAATTAAATATAAGAGACACGATGCCGATTTATGTACAGGAAGACTGAGTCTTCCTACTGTCTATAATTTGAGCGTTTCCTGTGTTACCAGTTTTACATTCCGATGCACCTCTACAGATTTACTGCATCCCTTGGACCTTCCCATTGACGATGAAACACAGAAATTGCATCGGAATTAAATATAAGAGACACAATGCCGACTTAAGTACAGGAAGACTGAGTCTTCCTACTGTCTATGTTTTGAGCGTTTCCTGTGTCACCAGTTTAACATTCTGATGCACCTCCGCAGGTTTACTGTATCCCTTGGACCTTCCCATTGACGATGAAATACAGAAATTGCATCGTATTAAATATAAGGGACACAATGCCGACTTACGTACAGGATGACTGAGTCTTCCTACTGTCTATAATTTGAGCGTTTCCTGTGTCACCAGTTTTACATTCCGATGCACCTCTACAGGTTTACTGTATCCCTTGGACCTTCCCATCGACGATGAAACACAGAAATTGCATCGGAATTAAATATAATAGACACAATGCCGACTTAAGTACGGGAAGACTGAGTCTTCCTACTGTCTATGTTTTGAGCGTTTCCTGTGTCATCAGTTTTACTTTCCGATGCACATCTGCAGGTTTACTATATCCCTTGGACCTTCCCATTCACGATGAAACACAGAAATTTCTTCGGAAATAAATATAAGAGACACAATGCAGACTTAAGTACAGGAAGACTGAGTCTTCCTACTGTCTATGTTTTGAGCGTTTCCTGTGTCACCCGTTTTACATTCTGATGCACCTCTGCAGGTTTACTGTATCCCTTGGACCTTCCCATTGTCGATGAAACACAAAAATTGCATCGGAATTGAATATAAGAGACACAATGCCGACTTAAGTACAGGATGACTGAGTCTTCCTACTGTCTATAATTTGAGCGTTTCCTGTGTCACCAGTTTTACATTCCGATGCACCTCTGCATGTTTACTGTATCCCTTGGACCTTCCCATTGGCGATGAAACACACAAATTGCATCGAAATTAAATATAAGAGACACAATGCCGACTTAAGTACAGGAAGACTAAATCCTGCTACTGTTTATGTTTTGAGCGTATCCTGTGTCATCAGTTTTACTTTCCGATGCACCTCTGCTGGTTTACTATATCCCTTGGACCTTCCCATTCACGATGAAACACAGAAATTTCATCGGAAATAAATATAAGAGACACAATGCCGACTTATGTACAGGAAGACTGAGACTTCCTACTGCCTATGTTTTGAGCGTTTCCTGTGTTACTAGTTATACATTCCGTTGCACCTCTGCAGGTTTACTGTATCCCTTGGACCTTCCCATTGACGATGCAACACAGAAATTGCATCGGAATTAAATATAAGAGACACAATGCTGACTTAAGAACAGGACGACTGAGTCTTCCTAATGTCTATGTTTGAGCGTTTCCTGTGTCACTAGTTTTACATTCCGATTAACCTCTGCAGGTTTACTGTATCCCTTAGTCCTTCCCATTGACGATGAAACACAGAAATTGTATCGGAATTAAATATAAGAGACACAATGCCGACTTAAGTACACGAAGACTGAGTCTTCCTACTATCTATGTTTTGTGCGTTTCCTGTGTCACCAGTTTTACATTCTGATGCACCTCTGCAGGTTTACTGTATCCCTTGGACCTTCCCATTGACGATGAAACACAGAAATTGCATCGGAATTAAATATAAGAGAAACAATGCCGACTTAACTAAAGGAAGACTGAGTCTTCCTACTGTCTATAATTTGAGCGTTTCCTGTGTCAACAGTTTTACATTCCGATGCACCTCTACAGGTTTACTGTATCCCTTGGACCTTCCCATTGACGATGAAACACAGAAATTGCATCGGAATTAATTATAAGAGGAACAATGCCGACTTAAGTACAGGAAGACTGAGTCTTCCTACTGTCTATAATTTGAGCGTTTCCTGTGTTACCAGTTCTACATTCCGATGCACATCTACAGGTTTCCTGCATCCCTTGGACCTTCACAGTGACGATGAAACACAGAAATTGCATCGGAATTAAATATAAGAGACACAATGCCGACTTAAGTACAAGAAAACAGTCTTCTTACAATCAATGTTTTGAGCTTTTCCTGTGTCACCAGTTTTACATTCCGATGCACCTCTGCAGATTTACTACATCCCCTGGACCTTCCCATTGGCGATGAATCACACAAATTGCATCGAAATTAAATATAAGAGACACAATGCCGACTTAAGTACAGGAAGACTGAGTCTTCCTACTGTCTATGTTTTGAGCGTTTCCTGTGTCACGAGTTTTACATTCCGATGCACATCTGCAGGTTTACTGTATCCCTTGGACCTTCCCATTCACGATGAAACACAGAAATTGCATCGGAATTAAACATAAGAGAAACAATGCCGACTTAAGTACAGGAAGACTGAGTCTTCCTACTGTCTATGTTTTGAGCGTTTCCTGTGTCACGAGTTTTACATTCCGATGCACATCTGCAGGTTTACTGTATCCCTTGGACCTTCCCATTCACGATGAAACACAGAAATTGCATCGGAATTAAACATAAGAGAAACAATGCCGACTTAAGTACAGGAAGACTGAGTCTTCCAACTGTCTATGTTTTGAGCGTTTCCTGTGTCACCAGTTTTACATTCCGATGCACCTCTGCAGGTTTACTGTATCCCTTGGACTTTCCCATTGACGATGAAACTCAGAAATTGCATCGGAATTAAATGTAAGAGATACAATGCCGACTTAAGTACAGGACGACTGAGTCTTCCTACTGTCTATGTTTGAGCGTTTCCTGTGTCACTAGTTTTACATTCCGATTAACCTCTGCAGGTTTACTGTATCCCTTGGACCTTCCCATTGACGATGAAACACAGAAATTGCATCGGAATTAAATATAAGAGACACAATGCCGACTTAAGTACACGAAGACTGAGCCTTCCTACTGTCTATGTTTTGTGCGTTTCCTGTGTCACCAGTTTTACATTCTGATGCACCTCTGCAGGTTTACTGTATCCCTTGGACCTTCCCATTGACGATGAAACACAGAAATTGCATCGGAATTAATTATAAGAGGAACAATGCCGACTTAAGTACAGGAAGACTGAGTCTTCCTACTGTCTATAATTTGAGCGTTTCCTGTGTTACCAGTTCTACATTCCGATGCACCTCTACAGGTTTCCTGCATCCCTTGGACCTTCACAGTGACGATGAAACACAGAAATTGCATCGGAATTAAATATAAGAGACACAATGCCGACTTAAGTACAAGAAAACAGTCTTCTTACAGTCAATGTTTTGAGCGTTTCCTGTGTCACCAGTTTTACATTCCGATGCACCTCTGCAGATTTACTACATCCCCTGGACCTTCCCATTGGCGATGAGTCACACAAATTGCATCGAAATTAAATATAAGAGACACAATGCCGACTTAAGTACAGGAAGACTGAGTCTTCCTACTGTCTATGTTTTGATCGTTTCCTGTGTCACAAGTTTTACATTCCGATGGACCTCTGCAGGTTTACTGTATCCCTTGGACCTTCCCATTGATGATGAAACACAGAAATTGCATCGGAATTAAATTTAAGAGACACAACGCCGTCTTAAGTACAAGAAAACTGAGTCTTCTTACGGTCAATGTTTTGAGCGTTTCCTGTGTCATTAGTTTTACATTCCGTTGCACATCTGCAGGTTTACTGTATCCCTTGGACCTTCCCATTGACGATGAAACACAGGAATTGCATCTGAATTATATATAAGAGACACAATGCCGACTTAAGTACAGGAAGACTGAGTTTTCCTACTGTCTATGTTTTGAGCGTTTCCTGTGTCACCAGTTTTACATTCTGATGCACCAATGCAGGTTTACTGTATCCCTTGAACCTTCCCATTGACGATGAAACACAGAAATTGCATCGCAAATAAATATAAGAGACACAATGCCGACTTAAGTACAGGAAGACTGAATCTTCCTACTGTCTATAATTAGAGCGTTTCCTGTGTCACCAGATTTACATTCCGATGCACCTCTGCATGTTTACTGTATCCCTTGGACCTTCCCATTGGCGATGAAACACACAAATTGCATCGAAATTAAATATAAGAGACACAATGCCGACTTAAGTACAGGAAGACTAAATCCTGCTACTATTTATGTTTTGAGCGTATCCTGTGTCATCAGTTTTACTTTCCGATGCACCTCTGCTGGTTTACTATATCCCTTGGACCTTCCCATTCACGATGAAACACAGAAATTTCATCGGAAATAAATATAAGAGACACAATGCCGACTTATGTACAGGAAGACTGAGTCTTCCTACTGCCTATGTTTTGAGCGTTTCCTGTGTTACTAGTTATACATTCCGTTGCACCTCTGCAGGTTTACTGTATCCCTTGGACCTTCCCATTGACGATGCAACACAGAAATTGCATCGGAATTAAATATAAGAGACACAATGCTGACTTAAGTACAGGACGACTGAGTCTTCCTAATGTCTATGTTTGAGCGTTTCCTGTGTCACTAGTTTTACATTCCGATTAACCTCTGCAGGTTTACTGTATCCCTTAGTCCTTCCCATTGACGATGAAACACAGAAATTGTATCGGAATTAAATATAAGAGACACAATGCCGACTTAAGTACACGAAGACTGAGTCTTCCTACTGTCTATGTTTTGTGCGTTTCCTGTGTCACCAGTTTTACATTCTGATGCACCTCTGCAGGTTTACTGTATCCCTTGGACCTTCCCATTGACGATGAAACACAGAAATTGCATCGGAATTAAATATAAGAGAAACAATGCCGACTTAACTAAAGGAAGACTGAGTCTTCCTACTGTCTATAATTTGAGCGTTTCCTGTGTCAACAGTTTTACATTCCGATGCACCTCTACAGGTTTACTGTATCCCTTGGACCTTCCCATTGACGATGAAACACAGAAATTGCATCGGAATTAATTATAAGAGGAACAATGCCGACTTAAGTACAGGAAGACTGAGTCTTCCTACTGTCTATAATTTGAGCGTTTCCTGTGTTACCAGTTCTACATTCCGATGCACCTCTACAGGTTTCCTGCATCCCTTGGACCTTCACAGTGACGATGAAACACAGAAATTGCATCGGAATTAAATATAAGAGACACAATGCCGACTTAAGTACAAGAAAACAGTCTTCTTACAGTCAATGTTTTGAGCGTTTCCTGTGTCACCAGTTTTACATTCCGATGCACCTCTGCAGATTTACTACATCCCCTGGACCTTCCCATTGGCGATGAATCACACAAATTGCATCGAAATTAAATATAAGAGACACAATGCCGACTTAAGTACAGGAAGACTGAGTCTTCCTACTGTCTATGTTTTGAGCGTTTCCTGTGTCACGAGTTTTACATTCCGATGCACATCTGCAGGTTTACTGTATCCCTTGGACCTTCCCATTGACGATGAAACACAGAAATTGCATCGGAATTAAACATAAGAGAAACAATGCCGACTTAAGTACAGGAAGACTTAGTCTTCCTACTGTCTATGTTTTGAGCGTTTCCTGTGTCACGAGTTTTACATTCCGATGCACATCTGCAGGTTTACTGTATCCCTTGGACCTTCCCATTCACGATGAAACACAGAAATTGCATCGGAATTAAACATAAGAGAAACAATGCCGACTTAAGTACAGGAAGACTGAGTCTTCCTACTGTCTATGTTTTGAGCGTTTCCTGTGTCACCAGTTTTACATTCAGATGCACCTCTGCAGGTTTACTGTATCCCTTGGACTTTCCCATTGACGATGAAACTCAGAAATTGCATCGGAATTAAATGTAAGAGATACAATGCCGACTTAAGTACAGGACGACTGAGTCTTCCTACTGTCTACGTTTTGAGCGTTTCCTGTGTCACCAGTTTTACATTCTGATGCACCAATGCAGGTTTACTGTATCCCTTGAACCTTCCCATTGACGATGAAACACAGAAATTGCATCGGAATTAAATATAAGAGACACAATGCCGACTTAAGTACAGGAAGACTGAATCTTCCTACTGTCTATAATTAGAGCGTTTCCTGTGTCACCAGATTTTCATTCCGATGCACCTCTACAGGTTTACTGTATCCCTTGGACCTTCACAGTGACGATGAAACACAGAAATAGCATCGGAATTAAATATAAGAGACACAATGCCGACTTAAGTACAGGAAGACTGAGTCTTCCTACTGTTTATGTTTTGAGCGTTTCCTGTGTCATCAGTTTTACATTCCGATGCACCTCTGCATGCTTACTGTATCCCTTGGACCTTCCCATTGGCGATGAAACACACAAATTGCATCGAAATTAAATATAAGAGACACTATGCCGACTTAAGTACAGGAAGTCTAAATCTTGCTACTCTATATGTTTTGAGCGTTTCCTGTGTCATCAGTTTTATATTCCGTTGCACCTCTGCAGGTTTACTATATCCCTTGGACCTTCCCATTCACGATGAAACACAGAAATTGCATCGGAATTAAATATAAGAGACACAACGCCGACTTAAGTACAGGAAGACTAAGTCTTCCATCTGTCTATGCTTTGAGCGTTTCCTGTGTTATCAGTTTTACTTTCCGATGCACCTCTGCAGGTTTACTATATCCCTTGGACCTTCCCATTCACGATGAAACACAGAAATTGCATCGGAATTAAACATAAGAGAAACAATGCCGACTTAAGTACAGGAAGACTGAGTCTTCCTACTGTCTATAATTTGAGCGTTTCCTGTGTCACCAGTTTTACATTCCGATGCACCTCTACAGGTTTACTGTACCCCTTGGACCTTCACAGCGACGATGAAACACAGAAATTTCATCGGAAATAAATATAAGAGACACAATGCCGACTTAAGTACTGGAAGACTGAGTCTTGCTACTGTCTATGTTTTGAGCGTCTCTTGTGTCACGAGTTTTACATTCCGATGCACCTCTGCAGGTTTACTGTATCCCTTGGACCTTCCCATTGACGATGAAACACAGAAAATGCATCGGAATTAAATATAAGAGACACAATGCCGACTTCAGTACAGGAAGACTGAGTCTTCCTACTGTCTATGTTTTGAGCGTTTCGTGTGTCACTAGTTTTACATTCCGATGCACCTCAGCAGGTTTACTGTATCCCTTGGACCTTCCCATCGACGATGAAACACAGAAACTGCATCGGAATTAAATAAAAGAGACACAATGCCGACTTCAGTACAGGAAGAATGAGTCATCCTACTGTCTATAAATTGAGCGTTTCCTGTGTCACCAGTCTTACATTCCGATGCACCTCTACAGGTTTACTGTATCCCTTGGACCTTCACAGTGACGATGAAACACAGAAATTGCATCGGAATTAAATATAAGAGACACAATGCCGACTTAAGTACAAGAAAACAGTCTTCTTACAGTCAATGTTTTGAGCGTTACCTGTGTCACCAGTTTTACATTCCGATGCACCTCTGCAGATTTACTACATCCCCTGGACCTTCCCATTGGCGATGAAACACACAAATTGCATCGAAATTAAATATAAGAGACACAATGCCGACTTAAGTACAGGAAGACTGAGTCTTCCTACTGTCTATGTTTTGATCGTTTCCTGTGTCACAAGTTTTACATTCCGATGGACCTCTGCAGGTTTACTGTATCCCTTGGACCTTCCCATTGATGATGAAACACAGAAATTGCATCGGAATTAAATTTAAGAGACACAACGCCGTCTTAAGTACAGGAAGACTGAGTCTTCCTACTGTCTATGTTTTGAGCGTTTCCTGTGTCACCAGTTTTACATTCTGATGCACCTCTGCAGGTTTACTGTATCCCTTGAACCTTCCCATTGACGATGAAACACAGAAATTGCATCGAAATTAATTATGAGAGGAACAATGCCGACTTAAGTACAGGAAGACTGAGTCTTCCTACTGTCTATGTTTTGTGCGTTTCCTGTGTCGCCAGTTTTACATTCTGATGCACCTCTGCAGGTTTACTGTATCCCTTGAACCTTCCCATTGACGATGAAACACAGAAATTGCATCGGAATTAATTATGAGAGGAACAATGCCGACTTAAGTACAGGAAGACTGAGTCTTCTTACGGTCAATGTTTTGAGCGTTTACTGTGTCATTAGTTTTACATTCCGTTGCACATCTGCAGGTTTACTGTATCCCTTGGACCTTCCCATTGACGATGAAACACAGGAATTGCATCTGAATTATATATAAGAGACACAATGCCGACTTAAGTACAGGAAGACTGAGTCTTCCTACTGTCTATGTTTTGAGCGTTTCCTGTGTCACCAGTATTACATTCTGATGCACCTCTGCAGGTTTACTGTATCCCTTGAACCTTCCCATTGACGATGAAACACAGAAATTGCATCGGAATTAAATATAAGAGACACAATGCCGACTTATGTACAGGAAGACTGAGTCTTCCTACTGTCTATGTTTTGAGCGTTTCCTGTGTTACTAGTTATACATTCCGTTGCACCTCTGCAGGTTTACTGTATCCCTTGGACCTTCCCATTGACGATGCAACACAGAAATTGCATCGGAATTAAATATAAGAGACACAATGCTGACTGAAGTACAGGACGACTGAGTCTTCCTAATGTCTATGTTTGAGCGTTTCCTGTGTCACTAGTTTTACATTCCGATTAACCTCTGCAGGTTTACTGTATCCCTTGGACCTTCCCATTGACGATGAAACACAGAAATTGCATCGGAATTAATTATAAGAGGAACAATGCCGACTTAAGTACAGGAAGACTGAGTCTTCCTACTGTCTATGTTTTGTGCGTTTCCTGTGTCGCCAGTTTTACATTCTGATGCACCTCTGCAGGTTTACTGTATCCCTTGGACCTTCCCATTGACGATGAAACACAGAAATTGCATCGGAATTAATTATGAGAGGAACAATGCCGACTTAAGTACAGGAAGACTGAGTCTTCCTACTGTCTATAATTTGAGCGTTTCCTGTGTTACCAGTTCTACATTCCGATGCACCTCTACAGGTTTCCTGCATCCCTTGGACCTTCGCAGTGACGATGAAACACAGAAATTGCATCGGAATTAAATATAAGAGACACAATGCCGACTTAAATACAAGAAAACAGTCTTCTTACAGTCAATGTTTTGAGCGTTTCCTGTGTCACCAGTTTTACATTCCGATGCACCTCTGCAGATTTACCACATCCCCTGGACCTTCCCATTGGCGATGAATCACACAAATTGCATACAAATTAAATATAAGAGACACAATGCCGACTTAAGTACAGGAAGACTGAGTCTTCCTACTGTCTATGTTTTGATCGTTTCCTGTGTCACAAGTTTTACATTCCGATGGACCTCTGCAGGTTTACTGTATCCCTTGGACCTTCCCATTGATGATGAAACACAGAAATTGCATCGGAATTAAATTTAAGAGACACAACGCCGTCTTAAGTACAAGAAAACTGAGTCTTCTTACGGTCAATGTTTTGAGCGTTTCCTGTGTCATTAGTTTTACATTCCGTTGCACATCTGCAGGTTTACTGTATCCCTTGGACCTTCCCATTCACGATGAAACACAGAAATTGCATCGGAATTAAACATAAGAGAAACAATGCCGACTTAAGTACAGGAAGACTGAGTCTTCCTACTGTCTATGTTTTGAGCGTTTCCTGTGTCACCAGTTTTACATTCCGATGCACCTCTGCAGGTTTACTGTATCCCTTGGACTTTCCCATTGACGATGAAACTCAGAAATTGCATCGGAATTAAATGTAAGAGATACAATGCCGACTTAAGTACAGGACGACTGAGTCTTCCTACTGTCTATGTTTGAGCGTTTCCTGTGTCACTAGTTTTACATTCCGATTAACCTCTGCAGGTTTACTGTATCCCTTGGACCTTCCCATTGACGATGAAACACAGAAATTGCATCGGAATTAAATATAAGAGACACAATGCCGACTTAAGTACACGAAGACTGAGTCTTCCTACTGTCTATGTTTTGTGCGTTTCCTGTGTCGCCAGTTTTACATTCTGATGCACCTCTGCAGGTTTACTGTATCCCTTGGACCTTCCCATTCACGATGAAACACAGAAATTGCATCGGAATTAATTATAAGAGGAACAATGCCGACTTAAGTACAGGAAGACTGAGTCTTCCTACTGTCTATAATTTGAGCGTTTCCTGTGTTACCAGTTCTACATTCCGATGCACCTCTACAGGTTTCCTGCATCCCTTGGACCTTCGCAGTGACGATGAAACACAGAAATTGCATCGGAATTAAATATAAGAGACACAATGCCGACTTAAGTACAAGAAAACTGAGTCTTCTTACGGTCAATGTTTTGAGCGTTTACTGTGTCATTAGTTTTACATTCCGTTGCACATCTGCAGGTTTACTGTATCCCTTGGATCTTCCCATTGACGATGAAACACAGGAATTGCATCTGAATTATATATAAGAGACACAATGCCGACTTAAGTACAGGAAGACTGAGTCTTCCTACTGTCTATGTTTTGAGCGTTTCCTGTGTCACCAGTTTTACATTCTGATGCACCTCTGCAGGTTTACTGTATCCCTTGAAACTTCCCATTGACGATGAAACACAGAAATTGCATCGGAATTAAATATATGAGACACAATGCCGACTTATGTACAGGAAGACTGAGTCTTCCTACTGTCTATGTTTTGAGCGTTTCCTGTGTCACGAGTTTTACATTCCGATGCACATCTGCAGGTTTACTGTATCCCTTGGACCTTCCCATTCACTATGAAACACAGAAATTGCATCGGAATTAAACATAAGAGAAACAATGCCGACTTAAGTACAGGATGACTGAGTCTTCCTACTGACTATAATTTGAGCGTTTCCTGTGTCACCAGTTTTACATTCCGATGCACCTCTACAGGTTTACTGTACCCCTTTGACCTTCACAGCGACGATGAAACACAGGAATTGCATCTGAATTATATATAAGATACACAATGCCGACTTAAGTACAGGAAGACTGAGTCTTCCTACTGTCTATGTTTTGAGCGTTTCCTGTGTCACCAGTTTTACATTCTGATGCACCTCTGCAGGTTTACGGTATCCCTTGAACCTTCCCATTGACGATGAAACACAGAAATTGCATCGGAATTAAATATAAGAGACACAATGCCGACTTAAGTACAGGAAGACTGAGTCTTCCTACTGTCTATGTTTTGATCGTTTCCTGTGTCACCAGATTTACATTCCGATGCACCTCTGCAGGTTTACTGTATCCCTTGGACCTTCCCATTGATGATGAAACACAGAAATTGCATCGGAATTAAATTTAAGAGACACAACGCCGTCTTAAGTACAAGAAAACTGAGTCTTCTTACGGTCAATGTTTTGAGCGTTTCCTGTGTCATTAGTTTTACATTCCGTTGCACATCTGCAGGTTTACTGTATCCCTTGGACCTTCCCATTGACGATGAAACACAGGAATTGCATCTGAATTATATATAAGAGACACAATGCCGACTTAAGTACAGGAAGACTGAGTCCTCCTACTGTCTATGTTTTGAGCGTTTCCTGTGTCACCAGTTTTACATTCTGATGCACCTCTGCAGGTTTACTGTATCCCTTGAACCTTCCCATTGACGATGAAACACAGGAATTGCATCTGAATTATATATAAGAGACACAATGCCGACTTAAGTACAGGAAGACTGAGTCTTCCTACTGTTTATGTTTAGAGCGTTAACTGTGTCATCAGTTTTACATTCCGATGCACCTCTGCATGTTTACTGTATCCCTTGGACCTTCCCATTGGCGATGAAACACACAAATTGCATCGAAATTAAATATAAGAGACACTATGCCGACTTAAGTACAGGAAGTCTAAATCTTGCTACTCTATATGTTTTGAGCGTTTCCTGTGTCATCAGTTTTACATTCCGTTGCACCTCTGCAGGTTTACTATATCCCTTGGACCTTCCCATTCACGATGAAACACAGAAATTGCATCGGAATTAAATATAAGAGACACAACGCCGACTTATGTACAGGAAGACTAAGTCTTCCATCTGTCTATGCTTTGAGCGTTTCCTGTGTCATCAGTTTTACTTTCCGATGCACCTCTGCAGGTTTACTATATCCCTTGGACCTTCCCATTCACGATGAAACACAGAAATTTCTTCGGAAATAAATATAAGAGACACAATGCCGACTTCAGTACTGGAAGACTGAGTCTTCCAAATGTCTGTGTTTTGAGCGTTTCCTGTGTCACGAGTTTTACATTCCGATGCACATCTGCAGGTTTACTGTATCCCTTGGACCTTCCCATTCACGATGAAACACAGAAATTGCATCGGAATTAAACATAAGAGAAACAATGCCGACTTAAGTACAGCAAGACTGAGTCTTCCTACTGTCTATAATTTGAGCGTTTCCTGTGTCACCAGTTTTACATTCCGATGCACCTCTACAGGTTTACTGTATCCCTTGGACCTTCCCATCGACGATGAAACACAGAAACTGCATCGGAATTAAATATAAGAGACACAATGCCGACTTAAGTACAGGAAGAATGAGTCATCCTACTGTCTATAAATTGAGCGTTTCCTGTGTCACCAGTTTTACATTCCGATGCACCTCTACAGGTTTACTGTATCCCTTGGACCTTCACAGTGACGATGAAACACAGAAATTGCATCTGAATCAAATATAAGAGACACAATGCCGACTTAAGTACAAGAAAACAGTCTTCTTACAGTCAATGTTTTGAGCGTTTCCTGTGTCACCAGTTTTACATTCCGATGCACCTCTGCAGATTTACTACATCCCCTGGACATTCCCATTGGCGATGAAACACACAAATTGCATCGAAATTAAATATAAGAGACACAATGCCGACTTAAGTACAGGAAGACTGAGTCTTCCTACTGTCTATGTTTTGATCGTTTCCTGTGTCACAAGTTTTACATTCCGATGGACCTCTGCAGGTTTACTGTATCCCTTGGACCTTCCCATTGATGATGAAACACAGAAATTGCATCGGAATTAAATTTAAGAGACACAACGCCGTCTTAAGTACAAGAAAACTGAGTCTTCTTACGGTCGATGATTTGAGCGTTTACTGTGTCATTAGTTTTACATTCCGTTGCACATCTGCAGGTTTACTGTATCCCTTGGACCTTTCCATTGACGATGAAACACAGGAATTGCATCTGAATTATATGTAAGAGACACAATGCCGACTTAAGTACAGGAAGACTGAGTCTTCCTACTGTCTATGTTTTGAGCGTTTCCTGTGTCACCAGTTTTACATTCTGATGCACCAATGCAGGATTACTGTATCCCTTGAACCTTCCCATTGACGATGAAACACAGAAATTGCATCGGAATTAAATATAAGAGACACAATGCCGACTTAAGTACAGGAAGACTGAATCTTCCTACTGTCTATAATTAGAGCGTTTCCTGTGTCACCAGATTTACATTCCGATGCACCTCTATAGGTTTACTGTATCCCTTGGACCTTCACAGTGACGATGAATCACAGAAATAGCATCGGAATTAAATATAAGAGACACAATGCCGACTTAAGTACAGGAAGACTGAGTCTTCCTACTGTTTATGTTTTGAGCGTTTCCTGTGTCATCAGTTTTACATTCCGATGCACCTCTGCATGTTTACTGTATCCCTTGGACCTTCCCATTGGCGATGAAACACACAAATTGCATCGAAATTAAATATAAGAGACACTATGATGACTTAAGTACAGCAAGTCTAAATCTTGCTACTCTATATGTTTTGAGCGTTTCCTGTGTCATCAGTTTTATATTCCGTTGCACCTCTGCAGGTTTACTATATCCCTTGGACCTTCCCATTCACGATGAAACACAGAAATTGCATCGGAATCAAATATAAGAGACACAACGCCGACTTATGTACAGGAAGACTAAGTCTTCCATCTGTCTATGCTTTGAGCGTTTCCTGTGTCATCAGTTTTACTTTCCGATGCACCTCTGCAGGTTTACTATATCCCTTGGACCCTCCCATTCACGATGAAACACAGAAATTGCATCGGAATTAAACATAAGAGAAACAATGCCGACTTAAGTACAGGAAGACTGAGTCTTCCTACTGTCTATAATTTGAGCGTTTCCTGTGTCACCAGTTTTACATTCCGATGCACCTCTACAGGTTTACTGTACCCCTTGGACCTTCACAGCGACGATGAAGCCCAGAAATTTCATCGGAAATAAATATAAGAGACACAATGCCGACTTAAGTACTGGAAGACTGAGTCTTGCTACTGTCTACGTTTTGAGCGTCTCTTGTGTCACGAGTTTTACATTCCGATGCACCTCTGCAGGTTTACTGTATCCCTTGGACCTTCCCATTGACGATGAAACACAGAAAATGCATCGGAATTAAATATAAGAGACACAATGCCGACTTCAGTACAGGAAGACTGAGTCTGCCTACTGTCTATGTTTTGAGCGTTTCCTGTGTCACTAGTTTTACATTCCGACGCACCTCAGCAGGTTTACTGTATCCCTTGGACCTTCCCATTGACGATGAAAGACAGAAACTGCATCGGAATTAAATATAAGAGACACAATGCCGACTTAAGTACAGGAAGAATGAGTCATCCTACTGTCTATAAATTGAGCGTTTCCTGTGTCACCAGTCTTACATTCCGATGCACCTCTACAGGTTTACTGTATCCCTTGGACCTTCACAGTGACGATGAAACACAGAAATTGCATCGGAATTAAATATAAGAGACACAATGCCGACTTAAGTACAAGAAAACAGTCTTCTTACAGTCAATGTTTTGAGCGTTACCTGTGTCACCAGTTTTACATTCCGATGCACCTCTGCAGATTTACTACATCCCCTGGACCTTCCCATTGGCGATGAAACACACAAATTGCATCGAAATTAAATATAAGAGACACAATGCCGACTTAAGTACAGGAAGACTGAGTCTTCCTACTGTCTATGTTTTGATCGTTTCCTGTGTCACAAGTTTTACATTCCGATGGACCTCTGCAGGTTTACTGTATCCCTTGGACCTTCCCATTGATGATGAAACACAGAAATTGCATCGGAATTAAATTTAAGAGACACAACGCCGTCTTAAGTACAAGAAAACTGAGTCTTCTTACGGTCAATGTTTTGAGCGTTTACTGTGTCATTAGTTTTACATTCCGTTGCACATCTGCAGGTTTACTGTATCCCTTGGACCTTCCCATTGACGATGAAACACAGGAATTGCATCTGAATTATATATAAGAGACACAATGCCGACTTAAGTACAGGAAGACTGAGTCTTCCTACTGTCTATGTTTTGAGCGTTTCCTGTGTCACCAGTTTTACATTCTGATGCACCTCTGCAGGTTTACTGTATCCCTTGAACCTTCCCATTGACGATGAAACACAGAAATTGCATCGGAATTAAATATAAGAGACACAATGCCGACTTATGTACAGGAAGACTGAGTCTTCCTACTGTCTATGTTTTGAGCGTTTCCTGTGTTACTAGTTATACATTCCGTTGCACCTCTGCAGGTTTACTGTATCCCTTGGACCTTCCCATTGACGATGCAACACAGAAATTGCATCGGAATTAAATATAAGAGACACAATGCTGACTTAAGTACAGGACGACTGAGTCTTCCTAATGTCTATGTTTGAGCGTTTCCTGTGTCACTAGTTTTACATTCCGATTAACCTCTGCAGGTTTACTGTATCCCTTAGACCTTCCCATTGACGATGAAACACAGAAATTGCATCGGAATTAAATATAAGAGACACAATGCCGACTTAAGTACACGAAGACTGAGTCTTCCTACTGTCTATGTTTTGTGCGTTTCCTGTGTCACCAGTTTTACATTCTGATGCACCTCTGCAGGTTTACTGTATCCCTTGGACCTTCCCATTGACGATGAAACACAGAAATTGCATCGGAATTAAATATAAGAGAAACAATGCCGACTTAAGTACAGGAAGACTGAGTCTTCGTACTGTCTATAATTTGAGCGTTACCTGTGTCACCAGTTTTACATTCCGATGCACCTCTACAGGTTTACTGTATCCCTTGGACCTTCACAGTGACGATGAAACACAGAAATTGCATCGGAATTAAATATAAGAGACACAACGCCGACTTAAGTACAGGAAGACTAAGTCTTCCATCTGTCTATGCTTTGAGCGTTTCCTGTGTCATCAGTTTTACTTTCCGAAGCACCTCTGCAGGTTTACTATATCCCTTGGACCTTCCCATTCACGATGAAACACAGAAATTTCTTCGGAAATAAATATAAGAGACACAATGCCGACTTCAGTACAGGAAGACTGAGTCTTCCTACTGTCTATGTTTTGAGCGTTTCCTGTGTCACGAGTTTTACATTCCGATGCACATCTGCAGGTTTACTGTATCCCTTGGACCTTCCCATTCACGATGAAACACAGAAATTGCATCGGAATTAAACATAAGAGAAACAATGCCGACTTAAGTACAGGAAGACTGAGTCTTCCTACTGTCTATGTTTTGAGCGTTTCCTGTGTCACCAGTTTTACATTCTGATGCACCTCTGCAGGTTTACTGTATCCCTTGAACCTTCCCATTGACGATGAAACACAGGAATTGCATCTGAATTATATATAAGAGACACAATGCCGACTTAATTACAGGAAGACTGAGTCTTCCTACTGTCTATGTTTTGAGCGTTTCCTGTGTCACCAGTTTTACATTCTGATGCACCTCTGCAGGTTTACTGTATCCCTTGAACCTTCCCATTGACGATGAAACACAGGAATTGCATCTGAATTATATATAAGAGACACAATGCCGACTTAAGTACAGGAAGACTGATTCTTCCTACTGTTTATGTTTAGAGCGTTAACTGTGTCATCAGTTTTACATTCCGATGCACCTCTGCATGTTTACTGTATCCCTTGGACCTTCCCATTGGCGATGAAACACACAAATTGCATCGAAATTAAATATAAGAGACACTATGCCGACTTAAGTACAGGAAGTCTAAATCTTGCTACTCTATATGTTTTGAGCGTTTCCTGTGTCATCAGTTTTACATTCCGTTGCACCTCTGCAGGTTTACTATATCCCTTGGACCTTCCCATTCACGATGAAACACAGAAATTGCATCGGAATTAAATATAAGAGGCACAACGCCGACTTATGTACAGGAAGACTAAGTCTTCCATCTGTCTATGCTTTGAGCGTTTCCTGTGTCATCAGTTTTACTTTCCGATGCACCTCTGCAGGTTTACTGTATCCCTTGGACCTTCCCATTCACGATGAAACACAGAAATTGCATCGGAATTAAACATAAGAGAAACAATGCCGACTTAAGTACAGCAAGACTGAGTCTTCCTACTGTCTATAATTTGGGCGTTTCCTGTGTCACCAGTTTTACATTCCGATGCACCTCTACAGGTTTACTGTACCCCTTGGACCTTCACAGCGACGATGAAACACAGAAATTTCATCGGAAATAAATATAAGAGACACAATGCCGACTTAAGTACTGGAAGACTGAGTCTTGCTACTGTCTATGTTTTGAGCGTCTCCTGTGTCACGAGTTTTAAATTCCGATGCACCTCTGCAGGTTTACTGTATCCCTTGGACCTTCCCATTGACGATGAAACACAGAAAATGCACCGGAATTAAATATAAGAGACACAATGCCGACTTAAGTACAGGAAGACTGAGTCTTCCTACTGTCTATGTTTTGAGCGTTTCCTGTGTCACTAGTTTTACATTCCGATGCACCTCAGCAGGTTTACTGTATCCCTTGGACCTTCCCATCGACGATGAAACACAGAAACTGCATCGGAATTAAATATAAGAGACACAATGCCGACTTAAGTACAGGAAGAATGAGTCATCCTACTGTCTATAAATTGAGCGTTTCCTGTGTCACCAGTTTTACATTCCGATGCACCTCTACAGGTTTACTGTATCCCTTGGACCTTCACAGTGACGATGAAACACAGAAATTGCATCGGAATCAAATATAAGAGACACAATGCCGACTTAAGTACAAGAAAACAGTCTTCTTACAGTCAATGTTTTGAGCGTTTCCTGTGTCACCAGTTTTACATTCCGATGCACCTCTGCAGATTTACTACATCCCCTGGACATTCCCATTGGCGATGAAACACACAAATTGCATCGAAATTAAATATAAGAGACACAATGCCGACTTAAGTACAGGAAGACTGAGTCTTCCTACTGTCTATGTTTTGATCGTTTCCTGTGTCACAAGTTTTACATTCCGATGGACCTCTGCAGGTTTACTGTATCCCTTGGACCTTCCCATTGATGATGAAACACAGAAATTGCATCGGAATTAAATTTAAGAGACACAACGCCGTCTTAAGTACAAGAAAACTGAGTCTTCTTACGGTCGATGTTTTGAGCGTTTACTGTGTCATTAGTTTTACATTCCGTTGCACATCTGCAGGTTTACTGTATCCCTTGGACCTTCCCATTGACGATGAAACACAGGAATTGCATCTGAATTATATATAAGAGACACAATGCCGACTTAAGTACAGGAAGACTGAGTCTTCCTACTGTCTATGTTTTGAGCGTTTCCTGTGTCACCAGTTTTACATTCTGATGCACCTCTGCAGGTTTACTGTATCCCTTGAACCTTCCCATTGACGATGAAACACAGAAATTGCATCGGAATTAAATATAAGAGACACAATGCCGACTTAAGTACAGCAAGACTGAGTCTTCCTACTGTCTATAATTAGAGCGTTTCCTGTGTCACCAGTTTAACATTCCGATGCACCTCTACAGGTTTACTGTATCCCTTGGACCTTCACAGTGACGATGAATCACAGAAATAGTATCGGAATTAAATATAAGAGACACAATGCCGACTTAAGTACAGGAAGACTGAGTCTTCATACTGTTTATGTTTTGAGCGTTTCCTGTGTCATCAGTTTTACATTCCGATGCACCTCTGCATGTTTACTGTATCCCTTGGACCTTCCCATTGGCGATGAAACACACAAATTGCATCGAAATTAAATATAAGAGACACTATGCCGACTTAAGTACAGGAAGTCTAAATCTTGCTACTCTATATGTTTTGAGCGTTTCCTGTGTCATCAGTTTTACATTCCGTTGCACCTCTGCAGGTTTACTATATCCGTTGGACCTTCCCATTCACGATGAAACACAGAAATTTCATCGGAAATAAATATAAGAGACACAATGCCGACTTCAGTACAGGAAGACTGAGTCTTCCTACTGTCTATGTTTTGAGCGTTTCCTGTGTCACTAGCTTTACATTCCGATGCACTTCTGCAGGTTTACTATATCCCTTGGACCTTCCCGTTCACGATGAAACACAGAAATTTCATCGGAAATAAATATAAGAGACACAATGCCGACTTAAGTACAGGAAGACTGAGTCTTCGTACTGTCTATGTTTTGAGCGTTTCCTGTGTCACTAGTTTTACATTCCGTTGCACATCTGCAGGTTTACTGTATCCCTTGGACCTTCCCATTCACGATGAAACACAGAAATTGCATCGGAATTAAACATAAGAGAAACAATGCCGACTTAAGTACAGGAAGACTGAGTCTTCCTACTGTCTATAATTTGAGCGTTTCCTGTGTCACCAGTTTTACATACCGATGCACCTCTACAGGTTTACTGTACCCCTTGGACCTTCACAGCGACGATGAAACACAGAAATTTCATCGGAAATAAATATAAGAGACACAATGCCGACTTCAGTACAGGAAGACTGAGTCTTCCTACTGTCTATGTTTTGAGCGTTTCCTGTGTCACCAGATTTACATTCCGATGCACCTCTGCAGGTTTACTGTATCCCTTGGACCTTCCCATTCACGATGAAACACATAAATTTCTTCGGAAATAAATATAAGAGACACAATGCTGACTTCAGTACAGGAAGACTGAGTCTTCCAAATGTCTATGTTTTGAGGGTTTCCTGTGTCACGAGTTTTACATTCCGATGCACATCTGCAGGTTTACTGTATCCCTTGGACCTTCCCATTCACGATGAAACACAGAAATTGCATCGGAATTAAACATAAGAGAAACAATGCCGACTTAAGTACAGGAAGACTGAGTCTTCCTACTGTCTATAATTTGAGCGTTTCCTGTGTCACCAGTTTTACGTTCCGATGCACCTCTACAGGTTTACTGTACCCCTTGGACCTTCACAGCGACGATGAAACACAGAAATTTCATCGGAAATAAATATAAGAGACACAATGCCGACTTAAGTACTGGAAGACTGAGTCTTGCTACTGTCTATGTTTTGAGCGACTCCTGTGTCACGAGTTTTATATTCCGATGCACCTCTGCAGGTTTACTGTATCCCTTGGACCTTCCCATTGACGATGAAACACAGAAAATGCACCGGAATTAAATATAAGAGACACAATGCCGACTTAAGTACAGGAAGACTGAGTCTTCCTACTGTCTATGTTTTGAGCGTTTCCTGTGTCACTAGTTTTACATTCCGATGCACCTCAGCAGGTTTACTGTACCCCTTGCACCTTCCCATCGACGATGAAACACAGAAACTGCATCGGAATTAAATATAAGAGACACAATGCCGACTTAAGTACAGGAAGAATGAGTCATCCTACTGTCTATAAATTGAGCGTTTCCTGTGTCACCAGTTTTACATTCCGATGCACCTCTACAGGTTTACTGTATCCCTTGGACCTTCACAGTGACGATGAAACACAGAAATTGCATCGGAATTAAATATAAGAGACACAATGTCGACTTAAGTACAAGAAAACAGTCTTCTTACAGTCAATGTTTTGAGCGTTTCCTGTGTCACCAGTTTTACATTCCGATGCACCTCTGCAGATTTACTACATCCCCTGGACCTTTCCATTGGCGAGAAACACACAAATTGCATCGAAATTAAATATAAGAGACACAATGCCGACTTAAGTACAGGAAGACTGAGTCTTCCTACTGTCTATGTTTTGATCGTTTCCTGTGTCACAAGTTTTACATTCCGATGGACCTCTGCAGGTTTACTGTATCCCTTGGACCTTCCCATTGATGATGAAATACAGAAATTGCATCGGAATTAAATTTAAGAGACACAACGCCGTCTTAAGTACAAGAAAACAGAGTCTTCTTACGGTCGATGTTTTGAGCGTTTACTGTGTCATTAGTTTTACATTCCGTTGCACATCTGCAGGTTTACTGTATCCCTTGAACCTTCACAGTGACGATGAAACACAGGAATTGCATCTGAATTATATATAAGAGACACAATGCCGACTTAAGTACAGGAGGACTGAGTCTTCCTACTGTCTATGTTTTGAGCGTTTCCTGTGTCACCAGTTTTACATTCTGTTGCACCTCTGCAGGTTTACTGTATCCCTTGAACCTTCCCATTGACGATGAAACACAGAAATTGCATCGGAATTAAATATAAGAGACACAATGCCGACTTAGGTACAGGAAGACTGAGTCTTCTTACTGTCTATAATTAGAGCGTTTCCTGTGTCACCAGTTTTACATTCCGATGCACCTCTACAGGTTTACTGTATCCCTTGGACCTTCACAGTGACGATGAATCACAGAAATAGCATCGGAATTAAATATAAGAGACACAATGCCGACTTAAGTACAGGAAGACTGAGTCTTCCTACTGTTTATGTTTTGAGCGTTTCCTGTGTCATCAGTTTTACATTCCGATGCACCTCTGCATGTTTACTGTATCCCTTGG
Organism: Schistocerca nitens; assembly: GCF_023898315.1. Classification (NCBI taxonomy): domain Eukaryota; kingdom Metazoa; phylum Arthropoda; class Insecta; order Orthoptera; family Acrididae; genus Schistocerca; species Schistocerca nitens. The sequence goes on from NW_026045897.1 coordinate 7,133,852, forward strand.
ACCTTCCCATTGGCGATGAAACACACAAATTGCATCGAAATTAAATATAAGAGACACTATGCCGACTTAAGTACAGGAAGTCTAAATCTTGCTACTCTATATGTTTTGAACGTTTCCTGTGTCATCAGTTTTACATTCCGTTGCACCTCTGCAGGGTTACTATATCCCTTGGACCTTCCCATTCACGATGAAACACACAAATTTCATCGGAAATAAATATTAGAGACACATTGCCGACTTCAGTACAGGAAGACTGAGTCTTCCTACTGTCTATGTTTTGAGCGTTTCCTGTGTCACTAGCTTTACATTCCGATGCACTTCTGCAGGTTTACTATATCCCTTGGACCTTCCCGTTCACGATGAAACACAGAAATTTCATCGGAAATAAATATAAGAGACACAATGCCGACTTAAGTACAGGAAGACTGAGTCTTCCTACTGTCTATGTTTTGAGCGTTTCCTGTGTCACTAGCATTACATTCCGATGCACTTCTGCAGGTTTACTATATCCCTTGGACCTTCCCGTTTTTGATGAAACACAGAAATTTCATCGGAAATAAATATAAGAGACACAATGCCGACTTAAGTACAGGAACACTGAGTCTTCCTACTGTCTATAATTTGAGCGTTTCCTGTGTCACCAGTTTTACATTCCGATGCACCTCTACAGGTTTACTGTATCCCTTGGACCTTCACAGTGACGATAAAACACAGAAATTGCATCGGAATTAAATATAAGAGACACAATGCCGACTTAAGTACAAGAAAACAGTCTTCTCACAGTCAATGTTTTGAGCGTTTCCTGTGTCACCAGTTTTACATTCCGATGCACCTCTGCAGATTTACTACATCCCCTGGACCTTCCCATTGATGATGAAACACAGAGATTGCATCGGAATTAAATTTAAGAGACACAACGCCGACTTAAGTACAAGAAAACTGAGTCTTCTTACGGTCAATGTTTTGAGCGTTTCCTGTGTCACTAGTTTTACATTCCGTTGCACATCTGCAGGTTTACAGTATCCCTTGGACCTTCCCATTGACGATGAAACACAGAAATTGCATCGGAATTAAATATAAGAGAAACAATGCCGACTTAAGTACAGGAAGACTGAGTCTTCCTACTGTCTATAATTTGAGCGTTTCCTGTGTCACCAGTTTTACATTCCGATGCACCTCCACAGGTTTACTGTACCCCTTGGACCTTCACAGCGACGATGAAACACAGAAATTTCATCGGAAATAAATATAAGAGACACAATGCCGACTTAAGTACTGGAAGACTGAGTCTTGCTACTGTCTATGTTTTGAGCGTCTCCTGTGTCACGAGTTTTACATTCCGATGCACCTCTGCAGGTTTACTGTATACCTTGTACCTTCCCATTGACGTTGAAACACAGAAATTGCATCGGAATTAAATATAAGAGACGCAATGCCGACTTAAGTACAGGAAGACTGAGTCTTCCTACTGTCTATGTTTTGAGCGTTTCCTGTGTCACTAGTTTTACATTCCGATGCACCTCAGCAGGTTTACTGTATCCCTTGGACCTTCCCATCGACGATGAAACACAGAAACTGCATCGGAATTGAATATAAGAGACACAATGCCGACTTAAGTACAGTAAGAATGAGTCATCCTACTGTCTATAAATTGAGCGTTTCCTGTGTCACCAGTTTTACATTCCGATGCACCTCTACAGGTTTACTGTATCCCTTGGACTTTCACAGTGACGATGAACACAGAAATTGCATCGGAATTAAATATAAGAGACACAATGCCGACTTAAGTACAAGAAAACAGTCTTCTTACAGTCAATGTTTTGAGCGTTTCCTGTGTCACCAGTTTTACATTCCGATGCACCTCTGCAGATTTACTACATCCCCTGGACCTTCCCATTGGCGATGAAACACACAAATTGCATCGAAATTAAATATAAGAGACACAATGCCGACTTAAGTACAAGAAAACTGAGTCTTCTTACGGTCAATGTTTTGAGCGTTTCCTGTGTCACTAGTTTTTCATTCCGATGCACCTCTACAGGTTTACTGTATCCCTTGGACCTTCACAGTGACGATGAATCACAGAAATAGCATCGGAATTAAATATAAGAGACACTATGCCGACTTAAGTACAGGAAGACTGAGTCTTCCTACTGTTTATGTTTTGAGCGTTTCCTGTGTCATCAGTTTTACATTCCGATGCACCTCTGCATGTTTACTGTATCCCTTGGACCTTCCCATTGGCGATGAAACACACAAATTGCATCGAAATTAAATATAAGAGACACTATGCCGACTTAAGCACAGGAAGTCTAAATCTTGCTACTCTATATGTTTTGAGCGTTTCCTGTGTCATCAGTTTTACATTCCGTTGCACCTCTGCAGGTTTACTATATCCCTTGGACCTTCCCATTCACGATGAAACACAGAAATTTCATCGGAAATAAATATAAGAGACACAATGCCGACTTCAGTACAGGAAGACTGAGTCTTTCTACTGTCTATGTTTTGAGCGTTTCCTGTGTCACTAGCTTTACATTCCGATGCACTTCTGCAGGTTTACTATATCCCTTGGACCTTCCCACTCACGACGAAACACAGAAATTTCATCGGAAATAAATATAAGAGACACAATGCCGACTTAAGTACAGGAAGACTGAGTCTTCCTACTGTCTATGTTTTGAGCGTTTCCTGTGTCACTAGTTTTACATTCCGTTGCACCTCTGCAGGTTTATTGTATCCCTTGGATCTTCCCCTTGACGATGAAACACAGAAATTGCATCGGAATTAAATATAAGAGAAACAATGCCGACTTAAGTACAGGAACACTGAGTCTTCCTACTGTCTATGTTTTGAGCGTTTCCTGTGTCACCAGTTTTACATTCTGATGCGTCTCTGCAGGTTTATTGTATCGCTTGGACCTTCCCATTGATGATGAAACACAGAAATTGCATCGGAATTAAATTTAAGAGACACAACGCCGACTTAAGTACAAGAAAACTGAGTCTTCTTACGGTCAATGTTTTGAGCGTTTCCTGTGTCACTAGTTTTACATTCCGTTGCACATCTGCAGGTTTACTGTATCCCTTGGACCTTCCCATTGACGATGAAACACAGGAATTATATCTGAATTATATGTAAGAGACACAATGCCGACTTAAGTTCAGGAAGACTGAGTCTTTCTACTGTTTATGCTTTGAGCGTTTCCTGTGTCATCAGTTTTACATTCCGATGCACCTCTGCATGTTTACTGTATCCCTTGGACCTTCCCATTGGCGATGAAACACACAAATTGCATCGAAATTAAATATAAGAGACACTATGCCGACTTAAGTACAGGAAGTCTCAATCTTGCTACTCTATATGTTTTGAGCGTTTCCTGTGTCACCAGTTTTACATTCCGATGCACCTCTACAGGTTTACTGTACCCCTTGGACCTTCACAGCGACGATGAAACACAGAAATTTCATAGGAAATAAATATAAGAGACACAATGCCGACTTAAGTACTGGAAGACTGAGTCTTGCTACTGTCTATGTTTTGAGCGTTTCCTTTGTCACGAGTTTTACATTCCGATGCACCTCTGCAGGTTTACTGTATTTCCTTGGACCTTCCCATTGACGATGAAACACAGAAATTACATCGGAATTAAATTTAAGAGACACAACGCCGTCTTAAGTACAAGAAAACTGAGTCATCTTACGGTCAATGTTTTGAGCGTTTCCTGTGTCATTAGTTTTACATTCCGTTGCACCTCTGCAGGTTTACTATATCCCTTGGACCTTCAAATTGACGATGAAACACAGAAATCGCATTGGAATTAAATATAAGAGACACTTTGCCGACTTAAGTACAGGAAAACTAAATCTTGCTACTCTCTATGTTTTGAGCGTTTCCTGTGTCATCAGTTTTACATTCCGTTGCACCTCTGCAGGTTTACTATATCCCTTGGACCTTCCCATTCACGATGAAACTCAGAAATTTCATCGGAAATAAATATAAGAGACACAATGCCGACTTCAATACAGGAAGACTGAGTCTTCCTACTGTCTATGTTTTGAGCGTTTCCTGTGTCACGAGCTTTACATTCCGATGCACCTATGCAGGTTTACTATATCCCTTGGACCTTGCCATTCACGATGAAACACAGAAATTTCATCGGAAATAAATATAAGAGACACAATGCCGACTTAAGTACAGGAAAACTAAATCTTGCTACTCTCTATGTTTTGAGCGTTTCCTGTGTCACTAGTTTTACATTCCGTTGCTCCTCTGCAGGTTTACTGTATCCCTTGGATCTTCCCCTTGACGATGAAACACAGAAATTGCATCGGAATTAAATATAAGAGAAACAATGCCGACTTAAGTACAGGAACACTGAGTCTTCCTACTGTCTATGTTTTGAGCGTTTCCTGTGTCACCAGTTTTACATTCTGATGCGTCTCTGCAGGTTTATTGTATCCCTTGGACCTTCCCATTGACGATGAAACACAGAAATTGCATCGGAATTAAATATAAGAGACACAATGCCGACATAAGTACAGGAAGACTGAGTCTTCCTACTGTCTATAATTTGAGCGTTTCCTGTGTCACCAGTTTTACATTCCGATGCACCTCTACAGGTTAACTGTATCCCTCGGACCTTCACAGTGACGATGAAACACAGACATTGCATCTGAATTAAATATAAGAGACACAATGCCGACTTAAGTACAAGAAAACAGTCTTCTTACTGTCAATGCTTTGAGCGTTTCCTGTGTCACCAGTTTTACATTGCGATGCACCTCTGCAGGTTTACTGTATCCCTTGGACCTTTCCATTGACGATGAAACACAGAAATTGCATCGAAATTATATATAAGAGACACAACGCCGACTTAAGTACAAGAAAACTGAGTCTTCTTACGGTCTATGTTATGAGCGTGTCCCTTTGTCACACGTTTTACATTCCGATGCACCTCTGCCTGTTTACTGTATCCCTTGGACCTTCCCATTGACGATGAAACTCAGAAATCGCATTGGAATTAAATATAAGAGACACAATGCCGACTTAAGTACAGGAAGACTGAGTCTTCCTACTGTCTATGTTTTGAGTGTCTCCTGTGTCACCAGTTTTACATTCCGATGCACTCCTGCAGGTTTACTGTATCCCTTGGACCTTCCCATTGACGATGAAACACAGAAATTTCATCGGAATGAAATATAAGAGACACAATGCCGACTTAAGTACAGGAAGACTGAGTCTTCCTACTGTCTATGATTTGAGCGGTTCCTGTGTCATCTGTTTTACATTCCGATGCACCTCTGCAGGTTTACTGTATCCCTTGGACGTTCCCATTGACGATGAAAATCAGAACTTGCATCGGAATTATATATAAGAGACACAACGCCGACTTAAGTACATGAAAAATGAGTCTTCTTACGGTCTATGTTTTGAGCGTTTCCTGTGTCACCAGGTTTAAATTCCGATGCACCTCTGCAGGTTTACTGTATCCCTTGGACCTTCCCATTGACAATGAAACACAGAAATTGCATCTGAATTAAATATAAGAGACACAATGCCGACTTAAGTACAGGAAGTCTGAGTCTTCCTACTGTCTATGTTTTGAGCGTTTCCTGTGTCACCAGTTTTACATTCTGATGCACCTCTGCAGGTTTACTGTATCCCTTGGACCTTCACAGTGACGATGAATCACAGAAATTGCATCGGAATTAAATATATGAGACACAATGCCGACTTCAGTACAGGAAGACTGAGTCTTCCTATTGTCTATGTTTTGAGCGTTTCCTGTGTCACGAGTTTTACATTCCGATGCACCTCTGTAGGTTTACTGTATCCCTTGGACCTTCCCATTGACGATGAAACACAGATATTGCATCGGAATTAAATATAAGAGACACAATGCCGACTTAAGTACAGGAAGACTGAGTCTTCCTACTGTCTATAATTTGTGCGTTTCCTGTGTCACCAGTTTTACATTCCGATGCACCTCTGCAGGTTTACTGTATCCCTTCGACCTTCCCATTGACGATGAAACACAGAAATTGCATCGGAATTAAATATAAGAGACACAATGCCGACTTAAGTACAGGAAGACTGAGTCTTCCTACTGTCTATGTTTGAGCGTTTCCTGTGTCACTAGTTTTACATTCCGATGCACCTCTGCAGGTTTACTGTATCCCTTCGACCTTCCCATTGACGATGAAACACAGAAATTGCATCGGAATTAAATATAAGAGACAAAATGCCGACTTAAGTACAGGAAGAATGAGTCTTCCTACTGTCTATGTTTTGAGCGTTTCTTGTGTCACTAGTTTTACATATCGATGCACCTTTGCAGGTTTACTGTATCCCTTGGACCTACCCATTGACGATGAAACACTGAAATTGCATCGGAATTAAATATATGACACACAATGCCGACTTAAGTACAGGAAGACTGAGTCTTCCTACTGTCTATGTTTGAGCGTTTCCTGTGTCACTAGTTTTACATTCCGTGCACCTCTGCAGGTTTACTGTATCCCTTCGACCTTCACAGTGACGATGAAACACAGAAATAGCATCGGAATTAAATATAAGAGACACAATGCCGACTTAAGTACAGGAAGACTAAGTCTTCCTACTGTCTATGTTATGAGCGTTTCCTGTGTCATCAGTTTTACTTTCCGTTGCACCTCTGCAGGTTTACTATATCCCTTGGTCCTTCCCATTCACGATGACACACAGAAATTTCATCGGAAATAAATATAAGAGACACAATGCAGACTTAAGTACAGGAAGACTAAGTCTTCCTACTGTCTATGTTTTGAGCGTTTCCTGTGTCATCAGTTTTACCTTCCGATGCACCTGTGCAGGTTTACTATATCCCTTGGACCTTGCCATTCACAATGAAACACAGAAATTTCATCGGAAATAAATATAAGAGACACAATGCCGACTTAAGTACAGGAAGACTGAGTCTTCCTACTGTCTATGTTTTGAGCGTTTCCTGTGTCACTAGTTTTACATTCCGTTGCACCTCTGCAGGTTTACTATATCCCTTGGACCTTCCCATTGACGATGAAGCACAGAAATTGCATCGGAATTAAATATAAGAGACACAATGCCGACTTAAGTACAAGAAAACTGAGTCTTCTTACGGTCTATGTTATGAGCGTGTCCCTTTGTCACCCGTTTTACATTCCGATGCACCTCTGCCTGTTTACTGAATCCCTTGGACCTTCCCATTGACGATGAAACACAGAAATCGCATTGGAATTAAATATAAGAGACACTATGCCGACTTAAGTACAGGAAGACTAAATCTTGCTACTCTCTATGTTTTGAGCGTTTCCTGTGTCACTAGTTTTACATTCCGTTGCACCTCAGCAGGTTTTCTGTATCACTTGGATCTTCCCCTTGACGATGAAACACAGAAATTGCATCGGAATTAAATATAAGAGAAACAATGCAGACTTAAGTACAGGAACACAGAGTCTTCCTACTGTCTATGTTTGAGCGTTTCCTGTGTCACCAGTTTTACATTCTGATGCACCTCTGCAGGTTTATTGTATCCCTTGGACCTTCCCATTGACGATGAAACACAGAAACTGCATCGGAATTACATATAAGAGACACAATTCCGACATTAGTACAGGAAGACTGAGTCTTCCTACTGTCTATAATTTGAGCGTTTCCTGTGTCACCAGTTTTACATTCCGATGCACCTCTACAGGTTAACTGTATCCCTCGAACCTTCACAGTGACGATGAAACACAGAAATTGCATCTGAATTAAATATAAGAGACACAATGCCGACTTAAGTACAAGAAAACAGTCTTCTTACAGTCAATGCTTTGAGCGTTTCCTGTGTCACCAGTTTTACATTGCGATGCACCTCTGCAGGTTTACTGTATCCCTTGGACCTTCCCATTGACGATGAAACACAGAAATAGCATCGGAATTAAATATAAGAGACAAAATGCCGACTTAAGTACAGGAAGACTGAGTCTTCCTACTGTCTATGTTTTGTGCGTTTCTTGTGTCACTAGTTTTACAAACCGATGCACCTTTGCAGGTTTACTGTATCCCTTGGTCCTTCCCATTGACGATGAAACACAGAAATTGCATCGGAATTAAATATAAGAGACAAAATGCCGACTTAAGTACAGGAAGACTGAGTCTTCCTACTGTCTATGTTTTGTGCGTTTCTTGTGTCACTAGTTTTACAAACCGATGCACCTTTGCAGGTTTACTGTATCCCTTGGACCTTCCCATTGACGATGAAACACAGAAATTGCATCGGAATTAAATATAAGGGACACAATGCCGACATAAGTACAGGAAGACTGGGTCTTCCTACTGTCTATGTTTGAGCGTTTCCTGTGTCACCAGTTTTACATTCCGATGCACCTCTGCAGGTTTACTGTATCCATTGGACCTTCCCATTGACGATGAAACACAGAAATTGCATCGGAATTAAATATAAGAGACACAACGCCGACTTAAGCACAAGAAAACTGATTCTTCTTACGGTCTATGTTTTGAGCGTTTCCTGTGTCACCAGCTTTACATTCCGATGCACCTCTGCAGGTTTACTGTATCCCTTGGACCTTCCCATTGACGATGAAACATAGAAATTGCATCGGAATTACATATAAGAGACACAATGCCAACTTAAGTACAGGAAGGCTGAGTCTTCCTACTGTCTATGTTTTGAGCGTTTCCTGTGTCACCAGTGTTACATTCCAATGTGCCTCTGCCGGTTTACTGTATCCCTTGGACCTTCCCATTGTCGATGAAACACAGAAATCGCACCGGAATTAAATATAGGAGACACAATGCCGACTTAAGTACAGGAAGACTGAGTCTTCCTACTGTCTATGTTTTGAGCGTTTCCTGTGTCACCAGTTTTACATTCTGATGCACCTCTGCAGGTTTACTGTATCCCTTGGATCTTCCCATGACGATGAAACACAGAAATTGTATCGGAATTAAATATAAGAGACACAATGCCGACTTAAGAACAGGAAGACTTGGTCTTACTACTGTCTATGTTTTGAGCGTTACCTGTGTCACCAGTTTTACACACCGATGCACCTCTGCAGGTTTACTGTATCCCTTGGACCTTCACAGCGACGATGAAACACAGAACTAGCATCGGAATTGAATATAAGAGACAAAATACCGACTTAAGTACAGGAAGACTGAGTCTTCCTACTGTCTATGTTTTGTGCGTTTCTTGTGTCACTAGTTTTACAAACCGATCCACTATTGCAGGTTTACTGTATCTCTTGGTCCTTCCCATAGACGATGAAACACAGAAATTGCATCGGAATTAAATATAAGAGACAAAATGCCGACTTAAGTACAGGAAGACTGAGTCTTCCTACTGTCTATGTTTTGTGCGTTTCTTGTGTCACTAGTTTTACAAACCGATGCACCTTTGCAGTTTTACTGTATCCCTTGGACCTTCCCATTGACGATGAAACACAGAAATTGCATCGGAATTAAATATAAGAGACACAATGCCGACTTAAGTACAGGAAGACTGAGTCTTCCTACTGTCTATGTTTGAGCGTTTCCTGTGTCACCAGTTTTACATTCCGATGCACCTCTGCAGGTTTACTGTATCCATTGGACCTTCCCATTGACGATGAAACACAGAAATTGCATCGGAATTAAATATAAGAGACACAACGCCGACTTAAGCACAAGAAAACAGTCTTCTTACGGTCTATGTTTAGAGCGTTTCCTGTGTCACCAGTTATACATTCCGATGCACCTCTGCAGGTTTACTGTATCCCTTGGACCTTCCCATTGACGATGAAACACAGAAATCGCACCGGAATTAAATATAGGAGACACAATGCCGACTTAAGTACAGGAATACTGAGTCTTCCTACTGTCTATGTTTTGAGCGTTTCCTGTGTCACCAGTTTTACATTCTGATGCACCTCTGCAGGTTTACTGTATCCCTTGGATCTTCCCATTGACGATGAAACACAGAAATTGCATCGGAATTAAATATAAGAGACACAATGCCGACTTAAGAACAGGAAGACTTAATCTTACTACTGTCTATGTTTTGAGCGTTACCTGTGTCACCAGTTTTACACACCGATGCACCTCTGCAGGTTTACTGTATCCCTTGGACCTTCCCATTGACGATGAAACACAGAAATAGCATCGGAATTAAATATAAGAGACAAAATGCCGACTTAAGTACAGGAAGACTGAGTCTTCCTACTGTATATGTTTTGAGCGTTTCTTGTGTCACTAGTTTTACAAACCGATGCACCTTTGCAGGTTTACTGTTTCCCTTGGACCTTCCCATTGACGATGAAACACAGAAATTGCATCGGAATTAAATATAAGAGACACAATGCCAACTTAAGTACAGGAAGACTGAGTCTTCCTACTGTCTATGTTTGAGCGTTTCCTGTGTCACTAGTTTTACATTCCGATGCACCTCTGCAGGTTTACTGTATCCCTTCGACCTTCCCATTGACGATGAAACACAGAAATTGCATCGGAATTAAATATAAGAGACAAAATGCCGACTTAAGTACAGGAAGACTGAGTCTTCCTACTGTCTATGTTTTGAGCGTTTCTTGTGTCACTAGTTTTACATACCGATGCACCTTTGCAGGTTTACTGTATCCCTTGGACCTACCCATTGACGATGAAACACAGAAATCGCATCGGAATTAAATATAAGACACACAATGCCGACTTAAGTACAGGAAGACTGAGTCTTCCTACTGTCTATGTTTGAGCGTTTCCTGTGTCACTAGTTTTACATTCCGATGCACCTCTGCAGGTTTACTGTATCCCTTCGACCTTCCCATTGACGATGAAACACAGAAATTGCATCGGAATTATATATAAGAGACAAAATGCCGACTTAAGTACAGGAAGACTGAGTCTTCCTACTGTCTATGTTTTGAGCGTTTCCTGTGTCACCAGTTTTACATTCTAATGCACCTCTGCAGGTTTCCTGTATCCCTTGGACCTTCCCATTGACGATGAAGCACAGAAATTGCATCGGAATTAAATATAAGAGACACAATGCCGACTTAAGTACAGGAAGACTGAGTCTTCCTACTGTCTAAAATTTTAGCGTTTCCTTTGTCACCAGTTTTACATTCCGATGCACCTCTACAGGTTTACTGTATCCCTTGGACCTTCACAGTGACGATGAAACACAGAAATAGCATCGGAATTAAATATAAGAGACACAATGCCGACTTAAGTACAGGAAGACTAAGTCTTCCTACTGTCTATGTTTTGAGCGTTTCCTGTGTCATCAGTTTTACTTTCCGTTGCACCTCTGCAGGTTTACTATATCCCTTGGTCCTTCCCATTCACGATGACACACAGAAATTTCATCGGAAATAAATATAAGAGACACAATGCAGACTTAAGTACAGGAAGACTAAGTCTTCCTACTGTCTATGTTTTGAGCATTTCCTGTGTCATCAGTTTTACCTTCCGATGCACCTGTGCAGGTTTACTATATCCCTTGGACCTTCCCATTCACGATGAAACACAGAAATTTCATCGGAAATAAATATAAGAGACACAATGCAGACTTAAGTACAGGAAGACTGAGTCTTCCTACTGTCTATGTTTTGAGCGTTTCCTGTGTCACGAGTTTTACATTCCGATGCACCTCTGCAGGTTTACTGTATCCCTTGGACCTTCCCATTGACGATGAAACACAGAAATTGCATCGGAATTAAATATAAGAGACACAATGCCGACTTAAGTACAGGAAGACTGAGTCTTCCTACTGTCTATGTTGTGAGCGTTTCCTGTGTCACTAGTTTTACATTCCGATGCACCTCTGCAGGTTTACCGCATCCCTTGGACCTTCCCATTGACGATGAAACACAGAAATTGCATCGGAATTAAATATAAGAGACACAATGCCGACTTAAGTACAGGAAGACTGAGTCTTCCTACTGTCTATGTTTTGAGCGTTTCCTGTGTCACCAGATGTACATTCTGATGCACCTCTGCAGGTTTACTGTATCCCTTGGACCTTCCCATTGACGATGAAGCACAGAAATTGCATCGGAATTAAATATAAGAGACACAATGCCGACTTAAGTACAGGAAGACTGAGTCTTCCTACTGTCTATGTTTTGAGCGTCTCCTGTGTCACCAGTTTTACATTACGATGCACTTCTGCAGGTTTACTGTATCCCTTGGACCATCCCATTGACGATGAAACACAGAAATTTCATCGGAATTAAATATAAGAGACACAATGCCGTCTTAAGTACAGGAAGACTGAGTCTTCCTACTGTCTATGATTTGAGCGTTTCCTGTGTCATCTGTTTTACATTCCGATGCACCTCTGCAGGTTTACTGTATCCCTTGGACCTTCCCATTGGCGATGAAACACACAAATTGCATGGAAATTAAATGTAAGATACACAATTCCGACTCAAGTACAGGAAGACAAAATCCTGCTACTGTCTATGTTTTGAGCGTATCCTGTGTCATCAGTTTTATTTTCCGATGCACCTCGGCAGGTTTACTATATCCCTTGGACCTTCCCATTCACGATGAAACACAGATATTTCATCGGAAATAAATATAAGCGACACAATGCCGACTTATGTACAGGAAGACTGAGTATTCCTACTGTCTATGTTTTGAGCGTTTCCTGTGTCACTAGTTATACATTCCGTTGCACCTCTGCAGGTTTACTGTATCCCTTGGACCTTCCCATTGACGATGAAACACAGAAATTGCATCGGAATTAAATATAAGAGACACAATGCCGACTTAAGTACAGGAAAACTGAGTCTACCTACTGTCTATGTTGTGAGCGTTTCCTGTGTCACCATTTTTACATTCTGATGCCACTCTGCTGGTTTACTGTACCCCTTGGACCTTCCCATTGACGATATAACACAGAAATTGCATCGGAATTAAATATAAGAGATACAATGCCGACTTAAGTACAGGATGACTGAGTCTTCCAACTGTCTATAATTTGGGCGTTTCCTGTGTCACCAGTGTTACATTCCGATGCACCTCTCCTGGTTTACTGTATCCCTTGGACCTTCACAGTTACGATGAAACACAGAAATTGCATCGGAATTAAATATAAGAGACACAATGCCGACTTAAGTACAGGATGACTGAGTCTTCCTACTGTCTATAACTTGAGCGTTTCCTGTGTCACTAGTTATACATTCCGTTGCACCTCTGCAGGTTTACTGTATCCCTTGGACATTCCCATTGACGATGAAGCACAGAAATAGCATCGGAATTAAATATAAGAGACACAATGCCGACTTACGTACAGGAAGACTGAGTCTTCCTACTGTCTATAATTTGAGCGTTTCCTGTGTCACCAGTTTTACATTCCGATGCACCTCTACAGGTTTCCTGTATCCCTTGGACCTTCACAGTTACGATGAAACACAGAAATTACATAGGAATTAAATATAAGAGGCACAATGACGACTTAAGTACAAGACAACAGTCTTCTTACAGTCAATGTTTTGAGCGTTTCCTGTGTCACCAGTTTTACATTTCGATGCACCTCTGCATGTTTACTGTATCCCTTGGACCTTCCCATTGGCGATGAAACACACAAATTGCATCGAAATTAAATGTAAGATACACAATTCCGACTCAAGTACAGGAAGACAAAATCCTGCTACTGTCTATGTTTTGAGCGTATCCTGTGTCATCATTTTTACTTTCCGATGCACCTCGGCAGGTTTACTATATCCCTTGGACCTTCCCATTCACGATGAAACACAGATATTTCATCGGAAATAAATATAAGAGACACAATGCCGACTTATGTACAGGAAGACTGAGTATTCCTGCTGTCTATGTTTTGAGCGTTTCCTGTGTCATCAGTTTTACTTTCCGATGCACCTCGGCAGGTTTACTATATCCCTTGGACCTTCCCATTTACGATGAAACACAGAAATTTCATCGGAAATAAATATAAGAGACACAATGCCGACTTATGTACAGGAAGACTGAGTATTCCTACTGTCTATGTTTTGAGCGTTTCCTGTGTCACTAGTTATACATTCCGTTGCACCTCTGCAGGTTTACTGTATCCCTTGGACCTTCCCATTGACGATGAAACACAGAAATTGCATCGGAATTAAATATAAGAGACACAATGCCGACTTAAGTACAGGAAAACTGAGTCTTCCTACTGTCTATGTTGTGAGCGTTTCCTGTGTCACCATTTTTACATTCTGATGCCACTCTGCAGGTGTACTGTACCCCTTGGACCTTCCCATTGACGATGAAACACAGAAATTGCATCGGAATTAAATATAAGAGACACAATGCCGACTTAAGTACAGGATGACTGAGTCTTCCTACTGTCTATAATTTGGGCGTTTCCTGTGTCACCAGTTTTACATTCCGATGCACCTCTACAGGTTTACTGTATCCCTTGGACCTTCACAGTTACGATGAAACACAGAAATTGCATCGGAATTAAATATAAGAGACACAATGCCGACTTAAGTACAGGATGACTGAGTCTTCCTACTGTCTATAATTTGAGCGTTTCCTGTGTCACTAGTTATACATTCCGTTGCACCTCTGCAGGTTTACTGTATCCCTTGGACCTTCCCATTGACGATGAAACACAGAAATTGCATCGGAATTAAATATAAGAGACACAATGCCGACTTAAGTACAGGATGACTGAGTCTTCCTACTGTCTATAATTTGGGCGTTTCCTGTGTCACCAGTCTTGCATTCCGATGCACCTCTCCTGGTTTACTGTATCCCTTGGACCTTCACAGTTACGATGAAACACAGAAATTGCATCGGAATTAAATATAAGAGACACAATGCCGACTTAAGTACAGGATGACTGAGTCTTCCTACTGTCTATAACTTGAGCGTTTCCTGTGTCACTAGTTATACATTCCGTTGCATCTCTGCAGGTTTACTGTATCCCTTGGACCTTCCCATTGACGATGAAACACAGAAATTGCATCGGAATTAAATATAAGAGAAACAATGGCGACTTAAGTACAGGAAGACTGAGTCTTCCTCCTGTCTATAATTTGAGCGTTTCCTGTGTCACCAGTTTTACATTCTGATGCACCTCTGCAGGTTTACTGTATCCCTTGGACCTTCCCATTGACGATGAAGCACAGAAATAGCATCGGAATTAAATATAAGAGACACAATGCCGACTTACGTACAGGAAGACTGAGTCTTCCTACTGTCTATAATTTGAGCGTTTCCTGTGTCACCAGTTTTACATTCCGATGCACCTCTACAGGTTTCCTGTATCCCTTGGACCTTCACAGTTACGATGAAACACAGAAATTACATAGGAATTAAATATAAGAGACACAATGACGACTTAAGTACAAGACAACAGTCTTCTTACAGTCAATGTTTTGAGCGTTTCCTATGTCACCAGTTTTACATTCCGATGCACCTCTGCAGGTTTACTGTATCCCTTGGACCTTCCCATTGACGATACAACACAGAAATTGAATCGGAATTAAATATAAGAGACACAATGCCGACTTAAGTACAGGAAGACTGAGTCTTCCTACTGTCTATGTTGTGAGCGTTTCCTGTGTCACTAGTTTTACATTCCGATGCACCTCTGCAGGTTTACTGTATCCCTTGGACCTTCCCATTGACGATGAAACACAGAAATTGCATCGGAATTAAATATAAGAGACACAATGCCGACTTAAGTACAGGATGACTGAGTCTTCCTACTGTCTATAATTTGGGCGTTTCCTGTGTCACCAGTTTTACATTCTGATGCACCTCTACAGGTTTACAGTATCCCTTGGACCTTCACAGTTACGATGAAACACAGAAATTACATAGGAATTAAATATAAGAGACACAATGACGACTTAAGTACAGGAAGACTGAGTCTTCCTACTGTCTATAATTTGGCGTTTCCTGTGTCATCAGTTTTACTTTCCGATGCACCTCTGCAGGTTTACTATATCCCTTGGACCTTCCCATTCACGATGAAACACAGAAATTTCATCGGAAATAAATATAGGAGACACAATGCCGACTTCAGTATAGGAAGACTGAGTCTTCCTACTGTCTATGTTTTGAGCGTTTCCTGTGTCACGAGTTTTACATTCCGATGCACCTCTGCAGGTTTACTGTAACCCTTGGACCTTCCCATTGACGATGAAACACAGAAATTGCATCGGAATTAAATATAAGAGACACAATGCCGACTTAAGTACAGGAAAACTGAGTCTTCCTACTGTCTATGTTGTGCGCGTTTCCTGTGTCACCATTTTTACATTCTGATGCACCTCTGCAGGTTTACTGTACCCCTTGGACCTTCCCATTGACGATGAAACACAGAAATTGCATCGGAATTAATTATAAGAAACACAATGCCGACTTAAGTACAGGAAGACTGAGTCTTTCTACTGTCTATGTTTTGAGCGTTTCCTGTGTCACCAGTTTTACATTCTGATGCACCTCTGCAGGTTTACTGTATCCCTTGGACTTTCCCATTGACGATGAAACACAGAAATTGCATCGGAATTAAATATAAGAGACACAATGCCGACTTAAGTACAGGAAGACTGAGTATTCCTACTGTCTATGTTTTGAGCGTTTCCTGTGTCACGAGTTTTACATTCCGATGCACCTCTGCAGGATTACTGTATCCCTTGGACCTTCCTATTGACGATGAAACACAGAAATTGCATCGGAATTAAATATAAGAGACACAATGCCGACTTAAGTACAGGAAGACTGAGTCTTCCTACTGTCTATGTTTTGATCGTCTCCTGTGTCACCAGTTTTACATTCTGATGCACCTCTGCAGGTTTACTGTATCCCTTGGACCTTACCATTGACGATGAAGCACAGAAATTGCATCGGAATTAAATATAAGAGTCACAATGCAGACTTAAGTACAGGAAGACTGAGTCTTGCTACTGTCTATAATTTGAGCGTTTCCTGTGTCACCAGTTTTACATTCCGATGCACCTCTACAGGTTTCCTGTATCCCTTGGACCTTCACAGGTACGATGAAACACAGAAATTACATAGGAATTAAATATATGAGACACAATGACGACTTAAGTACAAGACAACAGTCTTCTTACAGTCGATGTTTTGAGCGTTTCCTGTGTCACCAGTTTTACATTTCGATGCACCTCTGCATGTTTACTGTATCCCTTGGACCTTCCCATTGGCGATGAAACACACAAATTGCATCGAAATTAAATGTAAGATACACAATTCCGACTCAAGTACAGGAAGACAAAATCCTGATACTGTCTATGTTTTGAGCGTATCCTGTGTCATCAGTTTTACTTTCCGATGCATCTCGGCATGTTTACTATATCCCTTGGACCTTCCCATTCACGATGAAACACAGAAATTTCATCGGAAATAAATATAAGAGACACAATGCCGACTTATGTACAGGAAGACTGAGTATTCCTACTGTCTATAATTTGAGCGTTTCCTGTGTCACTAGTTATACATTCCGTTGCACCTCTGCAGGTTTACTGTATCCCTTGGACCTTCCCATTGACGATGAAACACAGAAATTGCATCGGAATTAAATATAAGAGACACAATGCCGACCTAGGTACAGGAAAACTGAGTCTTCCTACTGTCTATGTTGTGAGCGTTTCCTGTGTCACCATTTTTACATTCTGATGCCACTCTGCAGGTTTACTGTACCCCTTGGACCTTCCCATTGACGATGAAACACAGAAATTGCATCGGAATTAAATATAACAGACACAATGCCGACTTAAGTACAGGATGACTGAGTCTTCCTACTGTCTATAATTTGGGCGTCTCCTGTGTCACCAGTTTTACATTCCGATGCACCTCTACAGGTTTACTGTATCCCTTGGACCTTCACAGTTACGATGAAACACAGAAATTGCATCGGAATTAAATATAAGACACACAATGCCGACTTATGTACAGGATGACTGAGTCTTCCTACTGTCTATAATTTGGGCGTTTCCTGTGTCACCAGTTTTACATTCCGATGCACCTCTACAGGTTTACTGTATCCCTTGGACCTTCACAGTTACGATGAAACGCAGAAATTGCATCGGAATTAAATATAAGAGACACAATGCCGACTTAAGTACAGGATGACTGAGTCTTACTGCTGTCTATAATTTGAGCGTTTCCTGTGTCACTAGTTATACATTCCGTTGCACCTCTGCAGGTTTACTGTATCCCTTGGACCTTCCCATTGACGATGAAACACAGAAATTGCATCGGAATTAAATATAGGAGAAACAATGGCGACTTAAGTACAGGAAGACTGAGTCTTCCTCCTGTCTATAATTTGAGCGTTTCCTGTGTCACCAGTTTTACATTCTGAAGCACCTCTGCAGGTTTACTGTATCCCTTGGACCTTCCCATTGACGATGAAGCACAGAAATTGCATCGGAATTAAATATGAGAGACACAATGCCGACTAAAGTACAGGAAGACTGAGTCTTCCTACTGTCTATAATTTGAGCGTTGCCTGTGTCACCAGTTTTACATTTCGATGCACCTCTGCATGTATACTGTATCCCTTGGACCTTCCCATTGGCGATGAAACACACAAATTGCATCGGAATTAAATATGAGAGACACAATGCCTACTTAAGTACAGGAAGACTGAGTCTTCCTACTGTCTATGTTTTGTGCGTTTCCTGTGACTTACTTTTACATTCTGATGCACCTCTGCAGGTTTACTGTATCCCTTGGACCTTCCCATTGACGATGAAACACAGAAATTGCATCGGAATAAAATATAAGAGAAACAATGCCGACTTAAGTACAGGAAGACTGAGTCTTCCTACTGTCTATAATTTGGGCGTTTCCTGTGTCACCAGTTTTACATTCCGATGCACCTCTACAGGTTTACTGTATCCCTTGGTCCTTCACAGTGACGATGAAACACAGAAATTGCATCGGAATAGAATATAAGAGACACAATGCCGACTTAAGTACAGGAAGACTAAGTCTTCCTACTATCTATGTTTTGAGCGTTTCCTGTGTCATCAGTTTTACTTTCCGATGCACCTCTGCAGGTTTACTATATCCCTTGGACCTTCCCATTCACGATGAAACACAGAAATTTCAACGGAAATAAATATAAGAGACACAATGCCGACTTCAGTACAGGAAGACTGAGTCTTCCTACTGTCTATGTTGTGAGCGTTTCCTGTGTCACCATTTTAACATTCTGATGCCACTCTGCAGGTTTACTTTACCCCTTGGACCTTCCCATTGACGATGAAACACAGAAATTGCATCGGAATTAAATATAAGAGACACAATGCCGACTTAAGTATAGGATGACTGAGTCTTCCTACTGTCTATAATTTGGACGTTTCCTGTGTCACCAGTTTTACATTCCGATGCACCTCTGCATGTTTACTGTATCCCTTGGACCTTCACAGTGACAATGAAACACAGAAATAGCATCGGAATTAAATATAAGAGACACAATGCCGACTTAAGTACAGGAAGACTGAGTCTTCCTACTGTCTATGTTGTGAGCGTTTCCTGTGTC
This sequence comes from Schistocerca nitens, assembly GCF_023898315.1. Classification (NCBI taxonomy): domain Eukaryota; kingdom Metazoa; phylum Arthropoda; class Insecta; order Orthoptera; family Acrididae; genus Schistocerca; species Schistocerca nitens. The sequence goes on from NW_026045897.1 coordinate 7,153,386, forward strand.
ACTAGTTTTACATTCCGATGCACCTCTGCAGGTTTACTGTATCCCTTGGACCTTCCCATTGACGATGAAACACAGAAATTGCATCGGAATTAAATATAAGAGACACAATGCCGACTTAAGTACAGGATGACTGAGTCTTCCTACTGTCTATAATTTGGGCGTTTCCTGGGTCACCAGTTTTACATTCTGATGCACCTCTACAGGTTTACAGTATCCCTTGGACCTTCACAGTTACGATGAAACACAGAAATTACATAGGAATTAAATATAAGAGACACAATAACGACTTAAGTACAGGAAGACTGAGTCTTCCTACTGTCTATAATTTGGCGTTTCCTGTGTCATCAGTTTTACTTTCCGATGCACCTCTGCAGGTTTACTATATCCCTTGGACCTTCCCATTCACGATGAAACACAGAAATTTCATCGGAAATAAATATAGGAGACACAATGCCGACTTCAGTATAGGAAGACTGAGTCTTAATACTGTCTATGTTTTGAGCGTTTCCTGTGTCACGAGTTTTACATTCCGATGCACCTCTCCAGGTTTACTGTAACCCTTGGACCTTCCCATTGACGATGAAACACAGAAATTGCATCGGAATTAAATATAAGAGACACAATGCCGACTTAAGTACAGGAAAACTGAGTCTTCCTACTGTCTATGTTGTGCGCGTTTCCTGTGTCACCATTTTTACATTCTGATGCACCTCTGCAGGTTTACTGTACCACTTGGACCTTCCCATTGACGATGAAACACAGAAATTGCATCGGAATTAATTATAAGAAACACAATGCCGACTTAAGTACAGGAAGACTGAGTCTTTCTACTGTCTATGTTTTGAGCGTTTCCTGTGTCACCAGTTTTACATTCTGATGCACCTCTGCAGGTTTACTGTATCCCTTGGACTTTCCCATTGACGATGAAACACAGAAATTGCATCGGAATTAAATATAAGAGACACAATGCCGACTTAAGTACAGGAAAACTGAGTATTCCTACTGTCTATGTTTTGAGCGTTTCCTGTGTCACTAGTTTTACATTCCGTTGCACCTCTGCAGGTTTACTGTATCCCTTGGACCTTCCCATTGACGATGAGACACAGAAATTGCATCGGAATTAAATATAAGAGACACAATGCCGACTTAAGTATAGGAAAACTGAGTCTTCCTACTGTCTATGTTGTGCGCGTTTCCTGTGTCACCATTTTTACATTCCGATGCACCTCTGCAGGTTTACTGTATACCTTGGACTTTCCCATTGACGATGAAACACAGAAATTGCATCGGAATTAAATGTAAGAGACACAATGCAGACTTAAGTACAGGAAGACTGAGTCTTCCTGCTGTCTATGTTTTGAGCGTTTCCTGTGTCACTAGTTTTACATTCCGATGCACCTCTGCAGGTTTACTGTATCCCTTGGACCTTCCCATTGACGATGAAACACAGAAATTGCATCGGAATTAAATATAAGAGAAACAATGCCGACTTAAGTACAGGAAGACTGAGTCTTCCTACTGTCTATAATTTGAAGTTTCCTGTGTCACCAGTTTTACATTCCGATGGACCTCTACAGGTTTACTGTATCCCTTGGACATTCACAGTGACGATGAAACACAGAAATTGCATCGGAATAGAATATAAGAGACACAATGCCGACTTAAGTACAGGAAGACTAAGTCTTCCTACTATCTATGTTTTGAGCGTTTCCTGTGTCATCAGTTTTACTTTCCGATGCACCTCTGCAGGTTTACTATATCCCTTGGACCTTCCCATTCACGATGAAACACAGAAATTTCATCGGAAATAAATATAAGAGACACAATGCCGACTTCATTACAGGAAGACTGAGTCTTCATACTGTCTATGTTGTGAGCGTTTCCTGTGTCTCCATTTTTATATTCTGATGCCACTCTGCAGGTTTACTGTACCCCTTGGACCTTCCCATTGACGATGAAACACAGAAATTGCATCGGAATTAAATATAAGAGACACAATGCCGACTTAAGTACAGGATGACTGAGTCTTCCTACTGTCTATAATTTGGGCGTTCCCTGTGTCACCAGTTTTACATTCCGATGCACCTCTGCATGTTTACTGTATCCCTTGGACCTTCACAGTGACAATGAAATACAGAAATAGCATCGGAATTAAATATAAGAGACACAATGCCGACCTAAGTACAGGAAGACTGAGTCTTCCTACTGTCTATGTTTTGAGCGTTTCCTGTGTCACTAGTTTTACATTCCGATGCACCTCTGCAGGTTTACTATATCCCTTGGACCTTCCCATTCACGATGAAACACAGAAATTTCATCGGAAATAAATATAATAGACACAATGCCGACTTCAGTACAGGAAGACTGAATCTTCCTACTGTCTATGTTTTGAGCGTTTCCTGTGTCACGAGTTTTACATTCCGATGCACTTCTGCAGGTTTACTGTATCCCTTGGACTTTCCCATTGACGATGAAACACAGAAATTGCATCGGAATTAAATGTAAGAGACACAATGCAGACTTAAGTACAGGAAGACTGAGTCTTCCTGCTGTCTATGTTTTGAGCGTTTCCTGTGTCACTAGTTTTACATTCCGATGCACCTCTGCAGGTTTACTGTATCCCTTGGACCTTCCCATTGACGATGAAACACAGAAATTGCATCGGAATTAAATATAAGAGACACAATGCCGACTTAAGTACAGGATGACTGAGTCTTCCTACTGTCTATAATTTGGGCGTTTCCTGTGTCACCAGTTTTACATTCTGATGCACCTCTACAGGTTTACAGTATCCCTTGGACCTTCACAGTTACGATGAAATACAGAAATTACATAGGAATTAAATATAAGAGACACAATGACGACTTAAGTACAAGAAAACAGTCTTCTTACAGTCAATGTTTTGAGCGTTTCCTGTGTCACTAGTTTTACATTCCGATGCACCTCTGCAGGTTTACTGTATCCCTTGGACCTTCCCATTGACGATGAAACACAGAAATTGCATCGGAATTAAATATAAGAGAAACAATGCCGACTTAAGCACAGGAAGACTGAGTCTTCCTACTGTCTATAATTTGGCGTTTCCTGTGTCATCAGTTTTACTTTCCGATGCACCTCTGCAGGTTTACTATATCCCTTGGTCCTTCCCATTCACGATGAAACACAGAAATTTCATCGGAAATAAATATAGGAGACACAATGCCGACTTCAGTATAGGAAGACTGAGTCTTCCTACTGTCTATGTTTTGAGCGTTTCCTGTGTCACGAGTTTTACATTCCGATGCACCTCTGCAGGTTTACTGTAACCCTTGGACCTTCCCATTCACGATGAAACACAGAAATTGCATCGGAAATAAATATAAGAGACACAATGCCGACTTAAGTACAGGAAGACTGAGTCTTCCTACTGTCTATGTTTTGAGCGCTTCCGGTGTCACTAGTTTTACATTCCGTTGCACGTCTGCAGGTTTACTGTATCCATTGGACCTTCCCATTGACGATGAAACACAGAAATTGCATCTGAATTAAATATAAGAGACACAATGCCGACTTAAGTACAGGAAGACTGAGTCTTCCTACTGTCTATGTTTGAGCGTTTCCTGTGTCACTAGTTTTACATTCCGATGCACCTCTGCAGGTTTACTGTATCCCTTGGACCTTCCCATTGACGATGAAACACAGAAATTGCATCGGAATTAAATATAAGAGACACAATGCCGACTTAAGTACAGGATGACTGAGTCTTCCTACTGTCTATAATTTGGGCGTTTCCTGTGTCACCAGTTTCACATTCTGATGCACCTCTACAGGTTTACAGTATCCCTTGGACCTTCACAGTTACGATGAAACACAGAAATTACATAGGAATTAAATATAAGAGACACAATGACGACTTAAGTACAAGAAAACAGTCTTCTTACAGTCAATGTTTTGAGCGTTTCCTGTGTCACCAGTTTTACATTCCGATGCACCTCTGCATGTTTACTGTATCCCTTGGACCTTCCCATTGGCGATGAAACACACAAATTGCATCGAAATTATATATAAGAGACACAATGCCGACTTAAGTACACGAAGGCTAAATCCTGCTAGTGCCTATGTTTTGAGCGTATCCTGTGTCATCAGTTTTACTTTCCGATGCACCTCTGCAGGTTTACTATATCCCTTGGACCTTCCCATTCACGATGAAACACAGAAATTTCATCGGAAATAAATATAAGAGACACATTGCCGGCTTATGTACAGGAAGACTGAGTCTTCCTACTGTCTATGTTTTGAGCGTTTCCTGTGTCTCTAGTTATACATTCCGATGCACCTCTGCAGGTTTACTGTATCCCTTGGACCTTCCCATTGACGATGAAACACAGAAATTGCATCGGAATTAAATATAAGAGACACAATGCCGACTTAAGTAGAGGAAGACTGAGTCTTCCTACTGTCTATGTTATGAGCGTTTCCTGTGTCACCATTTTTACATTCTGATGCACCTCTGCAGGTTTACTGTATCCCTTGGACCTTCCCATTGACGATGAAACACAGAAATTGCATCGGAATTAAATATAAGAGACACAATGCCGACTTAAGTACAGGATGACTGAGACTTCCTACTGTCTATAATTTGAGCGTTTCCTGTGTCACCAGTTTTACATTCCGATGCACCTCTACAGGTTTACTGTATCCCTTGGACCTTCCCATTGGCGATGAAACACACAAATTGCATCGAAATTAAATATAAGAGACACTATGCCGACTTAAGTACAGGAAGACTAAATCTTGCTACTGTCTATGTTTTGAGCGTATCCTGTGTCATCAGTTTTACTTTCCGATGCACCTCTGCAGGTTTACTATATCCCTTGGACCTTCCCATTGACGATGAAACACAGAAATTGCATCGGAATTAAATATAAGAGAAACAATGCCGACTTAAGCACAGGAAGACTGAGTCTTCCTACTGTCTATAATTTGGCGTTTCCTGTGTCATCAGTTTTACTTTCCGATGCACCTCTGCAGGTTTACTATATCCAATGGACCTTCCCATTCACGATGAAACACAGATATTTCATCGGAAATAAATATAATAGACACAATGCCGACTTCAGTATAGGAAGACTGAGTCTTCCTACTGTCTATGGTTTGAGCGTTTCCTGTGTCACGAGTTTTACATTCCGATGCACCTCTGCAGGTTTACTGTAACCCTTGGACCTTCCCATTGACGATGAAACACAGAAATTGCATCGGAATTAAATATAAGAGACACGATGCCGACTTAAGTACAGGAAGACTGAGTCTTACTACTGTCTATGTTTTGAGCGTTTCCTGTGTCACCAGTTTTACATTCTGATGCACCTCTGCAGGTTTACTGTATCCCTTGGACCTTCCCATTGACGATGAAACACAGAAATTGCATCGGAATTAAATATAAGAGACACAATGCCGACTTAAGTACAGGATGACTGAGTCTTCCTACTGTCTATAATTTGAGCGTTTCCTGTGTCACCAGTTTTACATTCCGATGCACCTCTACAGGTTTACTGTATCCCTTGGACCTTCACAGTTACGATGAAACACAGAAACTACATCGGAATTAAATATAAGAGACACAATGCCGACTTAAGTACAAGAAAACAGTCTTCTTACAGTCAATGTTTTGAGCGTTTCCTGTGTCACCAGTTTTACATTCAGATGCACCTCTGCATGTTTACTGTATCCCTTGGACCTTCCCATTGGCGATGAAACACACAAATTGCATCGAAATTAAATATAAGAGACACTATGCCGACTTAAGTACAGGAAGACTAAATCTTGATACTGTCTATGTTTTGAGCGTATCCTGTGTCATCAGTTTTACTTTCCGATGCACGTCTGCAGGTTTAGTATATCCCTTGGACCTTCCCATTCACGATGAAACACAGAAATTTCATCGGAAATAAATATAAGAGACACAATGTCGACTTAAGTACAGGAAGACTGAGTCTTCCTACTGTCTATGCTTTGAGCGTTTCCGGTGTCACTAGTTTTACATTCCGATGCACTTCTGCAGGTTTACTGTATCCCTTGGACCTTCCCATTGACGATGAAACACAGAAATTGCATCGGTATTAAATATAAGAGCTACAATGCCGACTTTAGTGCAGGAAGACTGAGTCTTCCTACTGTCTATGTTTTGAGCATTTCCTGTGTCACCAGTTTTACATTCTGATGCACATCTGCAGGTTTACTGTATCCCTTGGACCTTCCCATTGACGATGAAACACAGAAATTGCATCGGAATTAAATATTAGAGACACAGTGCCGACTTAAGAACACGATGACAGGATCTTCTTACTGTCTATGTTTTGAGCGTTTCCCGTGTCAACAGTTTTACATTCCGATGCACCTCTGCAGGTTTACTGTATCCCTTGGACCTTCCCATTGACGATGGAAAACAGAAATTTCATCAAAATAAATATAAGAGACACAATGCCGACTTAAGTACAGGAAGACTAAGTCTTCCTACTGTCTATGCTATTAGCGTTTCCTGTGTCATCAGTTTTACTTTCCGATGCACCTCTGCTTGTTAACTATATCCCATGGACCTTCCCATTCACGATGAAACACAGAAATTTCATCGGAAATAAATATAAGAGACACAATGCCGACTTAAGTACAGGAAGACTGAGTCTTCCTACTGTCTATGATTTGAGCGTTTCCTGTGTCACGAGTTTTACATTCCGATGCACCTCTGCAGGTTTACTGTATCCCTTGGACCTTCCCATTGACGATGAAACACAGAAATTGCATCGGAATTAAATATAAGAGACTCAATGCCGACTTAAGTACAGGAAGACTGAGTCTTCCTACTGTCTATATTTTGAGCGTTTCCTGTGTCACTAGTTTTACATTCCGATGCACCTCTGCAGGTTTATTGTATCCCATAGACCTTCCCATTGACGATGAAACACAGAAATTGCATCGGAATTAAATATAAGAGACACAATGCCGACTTAAGTACAGGAAGACTGAGTCTTCCTACTGTCTATTTTTTGAGCGTTTCCTGTGTCACCAGTTTTACATTCTGATGCACCTCTGCAGGTTTACTGTATCCATTGGACCTTCCCATTGACGATGAAACACAGAAATTGCATCGGAATTAAATGTAAGAGACACAACGTCGACTTAAGCACAAGAAAACTGAGTCTTCTTACGGTCTATGTTTTCAGCGTTTCCTGTGTCACCAGTTTTACATTCCGATGCACCTCTGCCGGTTTACTGTATCCCTTGTACCTTCCCATTTTCGATGAAACACAGAAATCGCACCGGAATTAAATATAGGAGACACACTGCCGACTTAAGTACAGGAATATTGAGTCTTCCTACTGTCTATGTTTTGAGCGTTTCCTGTGTCAGCAGTTTTACATTCTGATGCACCTCTGCAGGTTTACAGTATCCCTTGGACCTTCCCACTGACGATGAAACACAGAAATTGTATCGGAATTAAATATAAGAGATACAATGCCGACTTAAGAACAGGAAGACTGAGTCTTCCTACTGTCTATGTTTTGAGCTTTACCTGTGTCACCAGTTTTACATACCGATGCACCTCTGCAGGTTTACCGTATCCCTTGGACCTTCACAGCGACGATGAAACACAGAAATAGCATCGGAATTAAATATATGAGACACAATGCCGACTTAAGTACAGGAAGACTGAGTCTTCCTACTGTCTTTTTTTGAGCGTTTCCTGTGTCACTAGTTTTACATACCGATGCACCTTTGCAGGTTTACTGTATCCCTTGGACCTTCCCATTGACGATGAAGCACAAAAATTGCATCGGAATTAAATATAAGAGAGACAATGCCGACTTAAGTACAGGAAGACTGAGTCTTCCTACTGTCTATGTTTTGAGCGTTTCCTGTGTCACCAGTTTTACATTCTGATGCACCTCTGCAGGTTTACTGTATCCCTTGGACTATCCCATTGACGATGAGACACAGAAATTGCATCGGAATTAAATGTAAGAGACACAGTGCCGACTTCAGTACAGGAAGACTGAGTTTTCCTACTGTCTAAGTTTTGAGCGTTTCCTGTGTCACGAGTCTTACTTTCCGATGCACATCTGCAGGTTTACTGTAACCCTTGGACCTTCCCATTGACGATGAAACACAGAAATTGCATCGGAATTAAATATAAGAGACACAACGCCGACTTAAGTACAGGAAGACTAAGACCTCCTACTGACTATGTTTTGAGCGTTTCCTGTGTCATCAGTTTTACTTTCCGATGCACCTCTGCAGGTTTACTATATCCCTTGGACCTTCCCATTCACGATGAAACACAGAAATTTCATCGGAAATAAATATAAGAGACACAATGCCGACTTAAGTACAGGAAGACTGAGTCTTCCTACTGTCTATTTTTTGAGCGCTTCCGGTGTCACTAGTTTTACATTCCGTTGCACGTCTGCAGGTTTACTGTATCCATTGGACCTTCCCATTGACGATGAAACACAGAAATTGCATCTGAATTAAATATAAGAGACACAATGCCGACTTAAGTACAGGAAGACTGAGTCTTCCTACTGTCTATGTTTGAGCGTTTCCTGTGTCACGAGTCTTACTTTCCGATGCACATCTGCAGGTTTACTGTAACCCTTGGACCTTCCCATTGGCGATGAAACATACAAATTGCATCGAAATTAAATATAAGAGACACTATGCCGACTTAAGTACAGGAAGACTAACTGTTGCTACTGTCTATGTTTTGATCGTATACTGTGTCATCAGTTTTACTTTCCGATGCACCTCTGCAGGTTTACTATATCACTTGGACCTTCCCATTCACGATGAAACACAGAAATTTCATCGGAAATAAATATAAGAGACACAATGCCGACTTAAGTACAGGAAGACTGAGTCTTCCTACTGTCTATGTTTTGAGCGCTTCCGGTGTCACTAGTTTTACATTCCGTTGCACGTCTGCAGGTTTACTGTATCCATTGGACCTTCCCATTGACGATGAAACACAGAAATTGCATCTGAATTAAATATAAGAGACACAATGCCGACTTAAGTACAGGAAGACTGAGTCTTCCTACTGTCTATGTTTGAGCGTTTCCTGTGTCACCAGTTTTACATTCTGATGCACCTCTGCAGGTTTTCTGTATCCCTTCGACCTTCCCATTGACGATGAAACACAGAAATTGCATCGGAATTATATATAAGGGACACAATGCCGACTTAAGTACAGGAAGACTGAGTCTTCCTACTGTCTACGTTTTGAGCGTTTCCTTTGTTACCAGTTTTACATTCTGATGCACCTCACCAGGTTTACTGTATCCCTTGGACCTTCCCATTGACGATGAAACACAGAAATTGCTTCGGAATTAAATCTAAGAGACACAATGCCGACTTAAGTACAGGAAGACTGAGTCTTCCTACTGTCTATGTTTTGAGCGTTTCCTGTGTCACCAGTTTTACATTCCGATGGACCTCTACAGGTTTACTGTATCCCTTGGACCTTCACAGTGACGATGAAACACAGAAATAGCATCGGAATTACATATAAGAGACACAGTGCCGACTTCAGTACAGGAAGACTGAGTCTTCCTACTGTCCATGTTTTGAGCGTTTCCTGTGTCACCAGTTTTACATTCCGATGCACCTCTGCCGGTTTACTGTATCCCTTGGACCTTCCCATTGTCGATGAAACATAGAAATCGCACCGGAATTAAATATAGGAGACACAATGCCGACTTAAGTACAGGAATACTGAGTCTTCCTACTGTCTATGTTTTGAGCGTTTCCTGTGTCACCAGTTTTACATTCTGATGCACCTCTGCAGGTTTACTGTATCCCTTGGACCTTCCCACTGACGATGAAACACAGAAATTGTATCGGAATTAAATATAAGAGACACAATGCCGACTTAAGAACAGGAAGACTGAGTCTTCCTACGGTCTATGTTTTGAGCATTACCTGTGTCACGAGTTTTACATACCGATGCACCTCTGCAGGTTTACTGTATCCCTTGGACCTTCCCATTGACGATGAAACACAGAAATTGCATCGGAATTAAATATAAGAGACACAATGCCAACTTAAGTACAGGAAGACTGAGTCTTCCTACTGTCTATGTTTTGAGCGTTTCCTGTGTCACTAGTTTTACATACCGATGCACCTTTGCAGGTTCACTGTATCCCTTGGACCTTCCCATTGACGATGAAACACAGAAATTGCATCGGAATTAAATATAAGAGAGACAATGCCGACTTAAGTACAGGAAGACTGGGTCTTCCTACTGTCTATGTTTTGAGCGTTTCCTGTGTCACCAGTTTTACATTCTGATGCACCTCTGCAGGTTTACTGTATTCCTTGGACCTTCCCATTGACGATGAAACACAGAAATTGCATCGGAATTAAATATAAGAGAAACAATGCCGACTTAAGTACAGGAAGACTGATTCTTCGAATTGTCTATGTTTTGAGCGTTTCCTTTGTCACATGTTTTACAATCCGATGCACCTCTGCATGTTTACTGTATCCCTTGGACCTTCCCATTGGCGATGAAACACACAAATTGCATCGAAATTAAATATAAGAGACACAATGCCGACTTAAGTACAGGAAGACTAAGTCTTCCTACTGATTATGCTTGAGCATTTCCTGTGTCATCAGTTTTACTTTCCGATGCACCTCTGCAGGTTTACTATATCCCTTGGACCTTCCCATTCACGATGAAACACAGAAATTTCATCGGAAATAAATATAAGAGACACAGTGCCGACTTCAGTACAGGAAGACTGAGTTTTCCTACTGTCTAAGATTTGAGCGTTTCCTGTGTCACGAGTCTTACTTTCCGATGCACATCTGCAGGTTTACTGTAACCCTTGGACCTTCCCATTGACGATGAAACACAGAAATTGCATCGGAATTAAATATAAGAGACACAACGCCGACTTAAGTACAGGAAGACTGAGTCTTCCTACTGTCTATGTTTTGAGCGCTTCCGGTGTCACTAGTTTTACATTCCGTTGCACGTCTGCAGGTTTACTGTATCCATTGGACCTTCCCATTGACGATGAAACACAGAAATTGCATCTGAATTAAATATAAGAGACACAATGCCGACTTAAGTACAGGAAGACTGAGTCTTCCCACTGTCTATGTTTGAGCGTTTCCTGTGTCACTAGTTTTACATTCAGATGCACCTCTGCAGGTTTTCTGTATCCCTTCGACCTTCCCATTGACGATGAAACACAGAAATTGCATCGGAGTTATATATAAGGGACACAATGCCGACTTAAGTACAGGAAGACTGAGTCTTCCCACTGTCTACGTTTTGAGCGTTTCCTTTGTTACCAGTTTTACATTCTGATGCACCTCACCAGGTTTACTGTATCCCTTGGACCTTCCCATTGACGATGAAACACAGAAATTGCTTCGGAATTAAATCTAAGAGACACAATGCCGACTTAAGTACAGGAAGACTGAGTCTTCCTACTGTCTATAATTTGAGCGTTTCCTGTGTCACCAGTTTTACATTCCGATGGACCTCTACAGGTTTACTGTATCCCTTGGACCTTCACAGTGACGATGAAACACAGAAATAGCATCGGAATTAAATATAAGAGACACAGTGCCGACTTCAGTACAGGAAGACTGAGTCTTCCTACTGTCTATGTTTTGAGCGTTTCCTGTGTCACCAGTTTTACATTCCGATGCACCTCTGCAGGTTTACTGTATCCCTTGGACTTTCCCATTGACGATGAAACACAGAAATTGCATCGGAATTAAATGTAAGAGACACAATGCCGACTTTAGTACAGGAAGACTGAGTCTTCCTGCTGTCTATGTTTTGAGCGTTTCCTGTGTCACTAGTTTTACATTCCGATTCACCTCTGCAGGTTTACTGTATCCCTTGGACCTTCCCGTTGACGATGAAACACAGAAATTGCATCGGAATTATATATAAGAGACACAATGCCGACTTAAGTACAGGACGACTGAGTCTTCCTACTGTCTATGATTGAGCGTTTCCTGTGTCACTAGTTTTACATTCCGATTAACCTCTGCAGGTTTACTCTATCCCTTGGACCTTCCCATTGACGATGAAACACAGAAATTGCATCGGAATTAAATATAAGAGACACAATGCCGACTTAAGTACAGGAACACTGAGTCTTCCTACTGTCTATAATTTGAGCGTTTCCTGTGTCACCAGTTTTACATTCCGATGCTCCTCTACAGGTTTACTGTATCCCTTGGACCCTCCCATTCACGATGAAACAAAGAAATTTCATCGGAAATAAATATAAGAGACACAGTGCCGTTTTCAGTACAGGAAGACTGAGTCTTCCTACTGTCCATGTTTTGAGCGTTTCCTGTGTCACTAGTTTTACATTCCGATGCACCTCTGCAGGTGTACTGTATCCCTTGGATCTTCCCATTGACGATGAAACACAGAAATTGCATCGGAATTAAATAAAAGAGACACAATGCCGACTTAAGTACAGGAAGACTGAGTCTTCCTGCTGTCTATGTTCTGAGCGTTTCCTGTGTCACTAGTTTTACATTCCGATTCACCTCTGCAGGTTTACTGTATCCCTTGGACCTTCCCGTTGACGATGAAACACAGAAATTGCATCGGAATTATATATAAGAGACACAATGCCGACTTAAGTACAGGACGACTGAGTCTTCCTACTGTCTATGTTTGAGCGTTTCCTGTGTCACTAGTTTTACATTCCGATTAACCTCTGCAGGTTTACTCTATCCCTTGGACCTTCCCATTGACGATGAAACACAGAAATTGCATCGGAATTAAATATAAGAGACACAATGCCGACTTAAGTACAGGAAGACTGAGTCTTCCTACTGTCTATAATTTGAGCTTTTCCTGTGTCACCAGTTTTACATTCCGATGCTCCTCTACAGGTTTACTGTATCCCTTGGACCTTCCCATTCACGATGAAACAAAGAAATTTCATCGGAAATAAATATAAGAGACACAGTGCCGACTTCAGTACAGGAAGACTGAGTCTTCCTACTGTCCATGTTTTGAGCGTTTCCTGTGTCACTAGTTTTACATTCCGATGCACCTCTGCAGGTTTACTGTATCCCTTGGATCTTCCCATTGACGATGAAACACAGAAATTGCATCGGAATTAAATAAAAGAGACACAATGCCGACTTAAGTACAGGAAGACTGAGTCTTCCTACTGTCTATATTTTGAGCGTTTCCTGTGTCACCAGTTTTACATTCTGATGCACCTCTGCAGCTTTACTGTATCCCTTGGACCTTCACAGTTACGATGAAACACAGAAATTACATCGGAATTAAATATAAGAGCCACAATGACGACTTAAGTACAAGAAAACAGTCTTCTTACAGTCAATGGTTTGAGCGTTTCCTGTGTCACCAGTTTTACATTCCGAAGCACCTCTGCATGTTTACTGTATCCATTGGACCTTCCCATTTGCGATGAAACACACAAATTGCATCGAAATTAAATATAAGAGACACTATGCCGACTTAAGTACAGGAAGACTAACTCTTGCTACTGTCTATGTTTTGAGGGTATCCTGTGTCATCAGTTTTACTTTCCGATGCACCTCTGCAGGTTTACTATATCCCTTGGACCTTCCCATTCACGATGAAACACAGAAATTTCATCGGAAATAAATATAAGAGACACAATGCCGACATAAGTACAGGAAGACTGAGTCTTCCTACTGTCTATGTTTTGAGCGCTTCCGGTGTCACTAGTTTTACATTCCGTTGCACGTCTGCAGGTTTACTGTATCCATTGGACCTTCCCATTGACGATGAAACACAGAAATTGCATCGGAATTAAATATAAGAGACACAATGCCGACTTAAGTACAGGACGACTGAGTCTTCCTACTGTCTATGTTTGAGCGTTTCCTGTGTCACCAGTTTTACATTCCGATGCTCCTCTACAGGTTTACTGTATCCCTTGGACCTTCACAGTGACGATGAAACACAGAAATTGCATCGGAATTAAATATAAGAGACACAATGCCGACTTAAGTACAGGAAGACTAAGTCTTCCTACTGACTATGTTTTGAGCGTTTCCTGTGTCATCAGTTTTACTTTCCGATGGACCTCTGCAGGTTTACTATATCCCTTTAACCTTCCCATTCACGATGAAACAAAGAAATTTCATCGGAAATAAATATAAGAGACACAGTGCCGACTTCAGTACAGGAAGACTGAGTCTTCCTACTGTCCATGTTTTGAGCGTTTCCTGTGTCACTAGTTTTACATTCCGATGCACCTCTGCAGGTTTACTGTATCCCTTGGATCTTCCCATTGACGATGAAACACAGAAATTGCATCGGAATTAAATAAAAGAGACACAATGCCGACTTAAGTACAGGAAGACTGAGTCTTCCTACTGTCTATGTTTTGAGCGTTTCCTGTGTCACTAGTTTTACATTCCGATGCACCTCTGCAGGTTTACTGTATCCCTTGGACCTTACCATTGACGATGAAACACAGAAATTGTATCGGAATTAAATATAAGAGGCATAATGCCGACTTAAGTACAGGAAGACTGAGTCTTCCTACTGTCTATGCTTTGAGCGTTTCCTGTGTCACCAGTTTTACATTCTGATGCACCTCTGCAGGTTTACTGTATCCCTTAGACCTTCCCATTGACGATGAAACACACAAATTGCATCGAAATTAAATATAAGAGCCACAATGCCGACTTAAGTACAGGAAGACTAACTCTTGCTACTGTCTATGTTTTGAGGGTATCCTGTGTCATCAGTTTTACTTTCCGATGCACCTCTGCAGGTTTACTATGTCCCTTGGACCTTCCCATTCACAATGAAACACAGAAATTTCATCGGAAAGAAATATAAGGGACACAATGCCGACTTAAGTACAGGAAGACTGAGTCGTCCTACTGTCTATGTTTTGAGCGCTTCCGGTGTCACTAGTTTTACATTCCGTTGCACGTCTGCAGGTTTACTGTATCCATTGGACCTTCCCATTGACGATGAAACACAGAAATTGCATCGGATTTAAATATAAGAGACACAATGCCGACTTAAGTACAGGAAGACTGAGTCTTCCTACAGTCTATGTTTTGAGCGTTTCCTGTGTCACCAGTTTTACATTCTGATGCACCTCTGCAGGGTTACTGTATCCCTTGGCATTGTGTCAGTGACGATGAAACACAGAAATTGCATCGGAATTAAATGTAAGAGACACAATGCCGACTTAAGTACAGGAAGACTGAGTCTTCCTACTGTATATGTTTTGAGCGTTTCCAGTGTCACTAGTTTTACATTCCGATGCACATCTGCAGGTTTACTGTATCCCTTGGTCCTTCCCATTGACGATGAAACACAGAAATTGCATCGGAATTAAATATAAGAGACACAATGCCGACCTAAGTACAGGAAGACTGAGTCTTCCTACTGTCTACGTTTTGAGCGTTTCCTGTGTCACCAGGTTTAAATTCCGATGCAC
This sequence comes from Schistocerca nitens, assembly GCF_023898315.1. NCBI lineage: Eukaryota > Metazoa > Arthropoda > Insecta > Orthoptera > Acrididae > Schistocerca > Schistocerca nitens. The sequence goes on from NW_026045897.1 coordinate 7,168,868, forward strand.
CTCTGCAATTTTACTGTATCCCTTGGAACTTCCCATTGACGATGAAACACAGAAATTGCATGGGAATTAAATATTAGAAACACTGTGCCGACTTAAGAACGGGATGACTGGATCCTCTTACTGTCTATGTTTTTAGCGTTTCCCGTGTCAACAGTTTTACATTCCGTTGCACCTCTGAAGGTTTACTGTATCCCTTGGACCTTCACAGTGACGATGAATCACAGAAATTGCATCGGAATTAAATACAGGAGTCACAATGCAGACTTAAGTACAGGAAGACTGAGTCTTCCTACTGTCTATGTTTTGAGCGTTTCCTGTGTCATCAGTTTTACATTCCGATGCACCTCTGCAGGTTTACTGTATCCCTTGGACCTTCCCATTGACGATTAAACACAGAAATTGCATCGGAATTAAATATAAGAGACACAATGCCGACTTAAGTACAGGAAGACTGAGTCTTCCTACTGTCTATGTTTTGTGCGTTTCCTGTGTCACCAGTTTTACATTCAGATGCACCTCTGCAGGTTTACTGTATCCCTTGGACCTTCCCATTGACGATGAAATACAGAAATTGCATCGGAATTAAATATAAGAGAAACAATGCCGACTTAAGTACAGGAAGACTGAGTCTTCCTACTGTCTATAATTTGAGTGTTTCCTGTGTCACCAGTTTTACATTCCGATGCTCCTCTACAGGTTTACTGTATCCCTTGGACCTTCACAGTGACAATGAAACACAGAAATTGCATCGGAATTAAATATAAGAGACACAATGCCGACTTAAGTACAGGAAGACTAAGTCTTTCTACTGACTATGTTTTGAGCGTTTCCTGTGTCATCAGTTTTACTTTCCGATGCACCTCTGCAGGTTTACTATATCCCTTGGACCTTCCCATTCACGATGAAACAAAGAAATTTCATCGGAAATAAATATAAGAGACACAGTGCCGACTTCAGTACAGGAAGACTGATTCTTCCTACTGTCCATGTTTTGAGCGTTTCCTGTGTCACTAGTTTTACATTCCGAAGCACCTCTGCAGGTTTACTATATCCCTTGGACCTTCCCATTCACAATGAAACACAGAAATTTCATCGGAAAGAAATATAAGGGACACAATGCCGACTTAAGTACAGGAAGACTGAGTCTTCCTACTGTCTATGTTTTGAGCGCTTCCGGTGTCACTAGTTTTACATTCCAATGCACCTCTACAGGTTTACTGTATCCCTTGGACATTCACAGTTACGATGAAACACAGAAACTACATCGGAATTAAATATAAGAGACACAATGCCGGCTTAAGTACAAGAAAACAGTCTTCTTACAGTCAATGTTTTGAGCGTTTCCTGTGTCCCCAGTTTTACATTCCGATGCACCTCTGCATGTTTACTGTATCCCTTGGACCTTCCCATTGGCGATGAAACACACAAATTGCATCGAAATTAAATATAAGAGACAAAATGCCCACTTAAGTACAGGAAGACTGAGTCTTCCTAAACTCTATGTTTTGAGCGTTTCCTGTGTCACCAGTTTTACATTCTGATGCACTTCTGCAGGTTTACTGTATCCCTTGGACCTTCACAGTTACGATGAAACACAGAAATTACATCGGAATTAAATATAAGAGACACAATGCCGACTTAAGTACAGGAAGACTGATTCTTCCTACTGTCTATAATTTGAGCGTTTCCTGTGTCACCAGTTTTACATTCCAATGCACCTCTACAGGTTTACTGTATCCCTTGGACCTTCACAGTGACGATGAAACACAGAAATAACATCGGAATTAAATATAAGAGACACAACGCCGACTTAAGTACATGAAAACTGAGTATTCCTACGGTCTATGTTTTGAGCGTTTCCTGTGTCACCAGGTTTAAATTCCGATGCACCTCTGCAGGTTTACTGTATCCCTTGGAACTTCCCATTGACGATGAAACACAGAAATTTCATCGGAAATAAATATAAGAGACACAATGCCGACTTAAGTACAGGAAGACTGAGTCTTCCTACTGTCTATTTTTTGAGCGCTTCCGGTGTCACTAGTTTTACATTCCGTTGCACGTCTGCAGGTTTACTGTATCCATTGGACCTTCCCATTGACGATGAAACACAGAAATTGCATCTGAATTAAATATAAGAGACACAATGCCGACTTAAGTACAGGAAGACTGAGTCTTCCTACTGTCTATGTTTGAGCGTTTCCTGTGTCACGAGTCTTACTTTCCGATGCACATCTGCAGGTTTACTGTAACCCTTGGACCTTCCCATTGGCGATGAAACATACAAATTGCATCGAAATTAAATATAAGAGACACTATGCCGACTTAAGTACAGGAAGACTAACTGTTGCTACTGTCTATGTTTTGATCGTATACTGTGTCATCAGTTTTACTTTCCGATGCACCTCTGCAGGTTTACTATATCACTTGGACCTTCCCATTCACGATGAAACACAGAAATTTCATCGGAAATAAATATAAGAGACACAATGCCGACTTAAGTACAGGAAGACTGAGTCTTCCTACTGTCTATGTTTTGAGCGCTTCCGGTGTCACTAGTTTTACATTCCGTTGCACGTCTGCAGGTTTACTGTATCCATTGGACCTTCCCATTGACGATGAAACACAGAAATTGCATCTGAATTAAATATAAGAGACACAATGCCGACTTAAGTACAGGAAGACTGAGTCTTCCTACTGTCTATGTTTGAGCGTTTCCTGTGTCACCAGTTTTACATTCTGATGCACCTCTGCAGGTTTTCTGTATCCCTTCGACCTTCCCATTGACGATGAAACACAGAAATTGCATCGGAATTATATATAAGGGACACAATGCCGACTTAAGTACAGGAAGACTGAGTCTTCCTACTGTCTACGTTTTGAGCGTTTCCTTTGTTACCAGTTTTACATTCTGATGCACCTCACCAGGTTTACTGTATCCCTTGGACCTTCCCATTGACGATGAAACACAGAAATTGCTTCGGAATTAAATCTAAGAGACACAATGCCGACTTAAGTACAGGAAGACTGAGTCTTCCTACTGTCTATGTTTTGAGCGTTTCCTGTGTCACCAGTTTTACATTCCGATGGACCTCTACAGGTTTACTGTATCCCTTGGACCTTCACAGTGACGATGAAACACAGAAATAGCATCGGAATTACATATAAGAGACACAGTGCCGACTTCAGTACAGGAAGACTGAGTCTTCCTACTGTCCATGTTTTGAGCGTTTCCTGTGTCACCAGTTTTACATTCCGATGCACCTCTGCCGGTTTACTGTATCCCTTGGACCTTCCCATTGTCGATGAAACATAGAAATCGCACCGGAATTAAATATAGGAGACACAATGCCGACTTAAGTACAGGAATACTGAGTCTTCCTACTGTCTATGTTTTGAGCGTTTCCTGTGTCACCAGTTTTACATTCTGATGCACCTCTGCAGGTTTACTGTATCCCTTGGACCTTCCCACTGACGATGAAACACAGAAATTGTATCGGAATTAAATATAAGAGACACAATGCCGACTTAAGAACAGGAAGACTGAGTCTTCCTACGGTCTATGTTTTGAGCATTACCTGTGTCACGAGTTTTACATACCGATGCACCTCTGCAGGTTTACTGTATCCCTTGGACCTTCCCATTGACGATGAAACACAGAAATTGCATCGGAATTAAATATAAGAGACACAATGCCAACTTAAGTACAGGAAGACTGAGTCTTCCTACTGTCTATGTTTTGAGCGTTTCCTGTGTCACTAGTTTTACATACCGATGCACCTTTGCAGGTTCACTGTATCCCTTGGACCTTCCCATTGACGATGAAACACAGAAATTGCATCGGAATTAAATATAAGAGAGACAATGCCGACTTAAGTACAGGAAGACTGGGTCTTCCTACTGTCTATGTTTTGAGCGTTTCCTGTGTCACCAGTTTTACATTCTGATGCACCTCTGCAGGTTTACTGTATCCCTTGGACCTTCCCATTGACGATGAAACACAGAAATTGCATCGGAATTAAATATAAGAGAAACAATGCCGACTTAAGTACAGGAAGACTGATTCTTCGAATTGTCTATGTTTTGAGCGTTTCCTTTGTCACATGTTTTACAATCCGATGCACCTCTGCATGTTTACTGTATCCCTTGGACCTTCCCATTGGCGATGAAACACACAAATTGCATCGAAATTAAATATAAGAGACACAATGCCGACTTAAGTACAGGAAGACTAAGTCTTCCTACTGATTATGCTTGAGCATTTCCTGTGTCATCAGTTTTACTTTCCGATGCACCTCTGCAGGTTTACTATATCCCTTGGACCTTCCCATTCACGATGAAACACAGAAATTTCATCGGAAATAAATATAAGAGACACAGTGCCGACTTCAGTACAGGAAGACTGAGTTTTCCTACTGTCTAAGATTTGAGCGTTTCCTGTGTCACGAGTCTTACTTTCCGATGCACATCTGCAGGTTTACTGTAACCCTTGGACCTTCCCATTGACGATGAAACACAGAAATTGCATCGGAATTAAATATAAGAGACACAACGCCGACTTAAGTACAGGAAGACTGAGTCTTCCTACTGTCTATGTTTTGAGCGCTTCCGGTGTCACTAGTTTTACATTCCGTTGCACGTCTGCAGGTTTACTGTATCCATTGGACCTTCCCATTGACGATGAAACACAGAAATTGCATCTGAATTAAATATAAGAGACACAATGCCGACTTAAGTACAGGAAGACTGAGTCTTCCCACTGTCTATGTTTGAGCGTTTCCTGTGTCACTAGTTTTACATTCAGATGCACCTCTGCAGGTTTTCTGTATCCCTTCGACCTTCCCATTGACGATGAAACACAGAAATTGCATCGGAGTTATATATAAGGGACACAATGCCGACTTAAGTACAGGAAGACTGAGTCTTCCCACTGTCTACGTTTTGAGCGTTTCCTTTGTTACCAGTTTTACATTCTGATGCACCTCACCAGGTTTACTGTATCCCTTGGACCTTCCCATTGACGATGAAACACAGAAATTGCTTCGGAATTAAATCTAAGAGACACAATGCCGACTTAAGTACAGGAAGACTGAGTCTTCCTACTGTCTATAATTTGAGCGTTTCCTGTGTCACCAGTTTTACATTCCGATGGACCTCTACAGGTTTACTGTATCCCTTGGACCTTCACAGTGACGATGAAACACAGAAATAGCATCGGAATTAAATATAAGAGACACAGTGCCGACTTCAGTACAGGAAGACTGAGTCTTCCTACTGTCTATGTTTTGAGCGTTTCCTGTGTCACCAGTTTTACATTCCGATGCACCTCTGCAGGTTTACTGTATCCCTTGGACTTTCCCATTGACGATGAAACACAGAAATTGCATCGGAATTAAATGTAAGAGACACAATGCCGACTTTAGTACAGGAAGACTGAGTCTTCCTGCTGTCTATGTTTTGAGCGTTTCCTGTGTCACTAGTTTTACATTCCGATTCACCTCTGCAGGTTTACTGTATCCCTTGGACCTTCCCGTTGACGATGAAACACAGAAATTGCATCGGAATTATATATAAGAGACACAATGCCGACTTAAGTACAGGACGACTGAGTCTTCCTACTGTCTATGATTGAGCGTTTCCTGTGTCACTAGTTTTACATTCCGATTAACCTCTGCAGGTTTACTCTATCCCTTGGACCTTCCCATTGACGATGAAACACAGAAATTGCATCGGAATTAAATATAAGAGACACAATGCCGACTTAAGTACAGGAACACTGAGTCTTCCTACTGTCTATAATTTGAGCGTTTCCTGTGTCACCAGTTTTACATTCCGATGCTCCTCTACAGGTTTACTGTATCCCTTGGACCCTCCCATTCACGATGAAACAAAGAAATTTCATCGGAAATAAATATAAGAGACACAGTGCCGTTTTCAGTACAGGAAGACTGAGTCTTCCTACTGTCCATGTTTTGAGCGTTTCCTGTGTCACTAGTTTTACATTCCGATGCACCTCTGCAGGTGTACTGTATCCCTTGGATCTTCCCATTGACGATGAAACACAGAAATTGCATCGGAATTAAATAAAAGAGACACAATGCCGACTTAAGTACAGGAAGACTGAGTCTTCCTGCTGTCTATGTTCTGAGCGTTTCCTGTGTCACTAGTTTTACATTCCGATTCACCTCTGCAGGTTTACTGTATCCCTTGGACCTTCCCGTTGACGATGAAACACAGAAATTGCATCGGAATTATATATAAGAGACACAATGCCGACTTAAGTACAGGACGACTGAGTCTTCCTACTGTCTATGTTTGAGCGTTTCCTGTGTCACTAGTTTTACATTCCGATTAACCTCTGCAGGTTTACTCTATCCCTTGGACCTTCCCATTGACGATGAAACACAGAAATTGCATCGGAATTAAATATAAGAGACACAATGCCGACTTAAGTACAGGAAGACTGAGTCTTCCTACTGTCTATAATTTGAGCTTTTCCTGTGTCACCAGTTTTACATTCCGATGCTCCTCTACAGGTTTACTGTATCCCTTGGACCTTCCCATTCACGATGAAACAAAGAAATTTCATCGGAAATAAATATAAGAGACACAGTGCCGACTTCAGTACAGGAAGACTGAGTCTTCCTACTGTCCATGTTTTGAGCGTTTCCTGTGTCACTAGTTTTACATTCCGATGCACCTCTGCAGGTTTACTGTATCCCTTGGATCTTCCCATTGACGATGAAACACAGAAATTGCATCGGAATTAAATAAAAGAGACACAATGCCGACTTAAGTACAGGAAGACTGAGTCTTCCTACTGTCTATATTTTGAGCGTTTCCTGTGTCACCAGTTTTACATTCTGATGCACCTCTGCAGCTTTACTGTATCCCTTGGACCTTCACAGTTACGATGAAACACAGAAATTACATCGGAATTAAATATAAGAGCCACAATGACGACTTAAGTACAAGAAAACAGTCTTCTTACAGTCAATGGTTTGAGCGTTTCCTGTGTCACCAGTTTTACATTCCGAAGCACCTCTGCATGTTTACTGTATCCATTGGACCTTCCCATTTGCGATGAAACACACAAATTGCATCGAAATTAAATATAAGAGACACTATGCCGACTTAAGTACAGGAAGACTAACTCTTGCTACTGTCTATGTTTTGAGGGTATCCTGTGTCATCAGTTTTACTTTCCGATGCACCTCTGCAGGTTTACTATATCCCTTGGACCTTCCCATTCACGATGAAACACAGAAATTTCATCGGAAATAAATATAAGAGACACAATGCCGACATAAGTACAGGAAGACTGAGTCTTCCTACTGTCTATGTTTTGAGCGCTTCCGGTGTCACTAGTTTTACATTCCGTTGCACGTCTGCAGGTTTACTGTATCCATTGGACCTTCCCATTGACGATGAAACACAGAAATTGCATCGGAATTAAATATAAGAGACACAATGCCGACTTAAGTACAGGACGACTGAGTCTTCCTACTGTCTATGTTTGAGCGTTTCCTGTGTCACCAGTTTTACATTCCGATGCTCCTCTACAGGTTTACTGTATCCCTTGGACCTTCACAGTGACGATGAAACACAGAAATTGCATCGGAATTAAATATAAGAGACACAATGCCGACTTAAGTACAGGAAGACTAAGTCTTCCTACTGACTATGTTTTGAGCGTTTCCTGTGTCATCAGTTTTACTTTCCGATGGACCTCTGCAGGTTTACTATATCCCTTTAACCTTCCCATTCACGATGAAACAAAGAAATTTCATCGGAAATAAATATAAGAGACACAGTGCCGACTTCAGTACAGGAAGACTGAGTCTTCCTACTGTCCATGTTTTGAGCGTTTCCTGTGTCACTAGTTTTACATTCCGATGCACCTCTGCAGGTTTACTGTATCCCTTGGATCTTCCCATTGACGATGAAACACAGAAATTGCATCGGAATTAAATAAAAGAGACACAATGCCGACTTAAGTACAGGAAGACTGAGTCTTCCTACTGTCTATGTTTTGAGCGTTTCCTGTGTCACTAGTTTTACATTCCGATGCACCTCTGCAGGTTTACTGTATCCCTTGGACCTTACCATTGACGATGAAACACAGAAATTGTATCGGAATTAAATATAAGAGGCATAATGCCGACTTAAGTACAGGAAGACTGAGTCTTCCTACTGTCTATGCTTTGAGCGTTTCCTGTGTCACCAGTTTTACATTCTGATGCACCTCTGCAGGTTTACTGTATCCCTTAGACCTTCCCATTGACGATGAAACACACAAATTGCATCGAAATTAAATATAAGAGCCACAATGCCGACTTAAGTACAGGAAGACTAACTCTTGCTACTGTCTATGTTTTGAGGGTATCCTGTGTCATCAGTTTTACTTTCCGATGCACCTCTGCAGGTTTACTATGTCCCTTGGACCTTCCCATTCACAATGAAACACAGAAATTTCATCGGAAAGAAATATAAGGGACACAATGCCGACTTAAGTACAGGAAGACTGAGTCGTCCTACTGTCTATGTTTTGAGCGCTTCCGGTGTCACTAGTTTTACATTCCGTTGCACGTCTGCAGGTTTACTGTATCCATTGGACCTTCCCATTGACGATGAAACACAGAAATTGCATCGGATTTAAATATAAGAGACACAATGCCGACTTAAGTACAGGAAGACTGAGTCTTCCTACAGTCTATGTTTTGAGCGTTTCCTGTGTCACCAGTTTTACATTCTGATGCACCTCTGCAGGGTTACTGTATCCCTTGGCATTGTGTCAGTGACGATGAAACACAGAAATTGCATCGGAATTAAATGTAAGAGACACAATGCCGACTTAAGTACAGGAAGACTGAGTCTTCCTACTGTATATGTTTTGAGCGTTTCCAGTGTCACTAGTTTTACATTCCGATGCACATCTGCAGGTTTACTGTATCCCTTGGTCCTTCCCATTGACGATGAAACACAGAAATTGCATCGGAATTAAATATAAGAGACACAATGCCGACCTAAGTACAGGAAGACTGAGTCTTCCTACTGTCTACGTTTTGAGCGTTTCCTGTGTCACCAGGTTTAAATTCCGATGCACCTCTGCAATTTTACTGTATCCCTTGGAACTTCCCATTGACGATGAAACACAGAAATTGCATGGGAATTAAATATTAGAAACACTGTGCCGACTTAAGAACGGGATGACTGGATCCTCTTACTGTCTATGTTTTTAGCGTTTCCCGTGTCAACAGTTTTACATTCCGTTGCACCTCTGAAGGTTTACTGTATCCCTTGGACCTTCACAGTGACGATGAATCACAGAAATTGCATCGGAATTAAATACAGGAGTCACAATGCAGACTTAAGTACAGGAAGACTGAGTCTTCCTACTGTCTATGTTTTGAGCGTTTCCTGTGTCATCAGTTTTACATTCCGATGCACCTCTGCAGGTTTACTGTATCCCTTGGACCTTCCCATTGACGATTAAACACAGAAATTGCATCGGAATTAAATATAAGAGACACAATGCCGACTTAAGTACAGGAAGACTGAGTCTTCCTACTGTCTATGTTTTGTGCGTTTCCTGTGTCACCAGTTTTACATTCAGATGCACCTCTGCAGGTTTACTGTATCCCTTGGACCTTCCCATTGACGATGAAATACAGAAATTGCATCGGAATTAAATATAAGAGAAACAATGCCGACTTAAGTACAGGAAGACTGAGTCTTCCTACTGTCTATAATTTGAGTGTTTCCTGTGTCACCAGTTTTACATTCCGATGCTCCTCTACAGGTTTACTGTATCCCTTGGACCTTCACAGTGACAATGAAACACAGAAATTGCATCGGAATTAAATATAAGAGACACAATGCCGACTTAAGTACAGGAAGACTAAGTCTTTCTACTGACTATGTTTTGAGCGTTTCCTGTGTCATCAGTTTTACTTTCCGATGCACCTCTGCAGGTTTACTATATCCCTTGGACCTTCCCATTCACGATGAAACAAAGAAATTTCATCGGAAATAAATATAAGAGACACAGTGCCGACTTCAGTACAGGAAGACTGATTCTTCCTACTGTCCATGTTTTGAGCGTTTCCTGTGTCACTAGTTTTACATTCCGAAGCACCTCTGCAGGTTTACTATATCCCTTGGACCTTCCCATTCACAATGAAACACAGAAATTTCATCGGAAAGAAATATAAGGGACACAATGCCGACTTAAGTACAGGAAGACTGAGTCTTCCTACTGTCTATGTTTTGAGCGCTTCCGGTGTCACTAGTTTTACATTCCAATGCACCTCTACAGGTTTACTGTATCCCTTGGACATTCACAGTTACGATGAAACACAGAAACTACATCGGAATTAAATATAAGAGACACAATGCCGGCTTAAGTACAAGAAAACAGTCTTCTTACAGTCAATGTTTTGAGCGTTTCCTGTGTCCCCAGTTTTACATTCCGATGCACCTCTGCATGTTTACTGTATCCCTTGGACCTTCCCATTGGCGATGAAACACACAAATTGCATCGAAATTAAATATAAGAGACAAAATGCCCACTTAAGTACAGGAAGACTGAGTCTTCCTAAACTCTATGTTTTGAGCGTTTCCTGTGTCACCAGTTTTACATTCTGATGCACTTCTGCAGGTTTACTGTATCCCTTGGACCTTCACAGTTACGATGAAACACAGAAATTACATCGGAATTAAATATAAGAGACACAATGCCGACTTAAGTACAGGAAGACTGATTCTTCCTACTGTCTATAATTTGAGCGTTTCCTGTGTCACCAGTTTTACATTCCAATGCACCTCTACAGGTTTACTGTATCCCTTGGACCTTCACAGTGACGATGAAACACAGAAATAACATCGGAATTAAATATAAGAGACACAACGCCGACTTAAGTACATGAAAACTGAGTATTCCTACGGTCTATGTTTTGAGCGTTTCCTGTGTCACCAGGTTTAAATTCCGATGCACCTCTGCAGGTTTACTGTATCCCTTGGAACTTCCCATTGACGATGAAACACAGAAATTGCATCGGAATTAAATATTAGAAACACTGTGCCGACTTAAGAACGGGATGACTGGATCTTCTTACTGTCTATGTTTTGAGCGTTTCCCGTGTCAACAGTTTTACATTCCGTCGCACCTCTGCAGGTTTACTGTATCCCTTGGACCTTCACAGTGACGATGAATCACAGAAATTGCATCGGAATTAAATACAGGAGTCACAATGCAGACTTAAGTACAGGAAGACTGAGTCTTCCTACTGTCTATGTTTTGAGCGTTTCCTGTGTCATCAGTTTTACATTCCGATGCACATCTGCTTTTTAACTATATCCCTTGGACGTTCCCATTGACGATGAAACACAAAAATTGCATCGGATTTAAATATAAGAGACTCAATGCCGACTTAAGTACAGGAAGACTGAGTGTTCCTACTCTCTATTTTTTGAGCGTTTCCTGTGTCACCAGTTTTACATTCTGATGCACCTCTGCAGGTTTACTGTATCCCTTGGACCTTCCCATTGACGATGAAACACAGAAATTGCTTCGGAATTAAATATAAGAGACACAATGCCGACTTAAGTACAGGAAGACTGAGTCTTCCTACTGTCTATGATTTGAGCGTTTCCTGTGTCACGAGTTTTACATTCCCATGCACGTCTGCAGGTTTACTGTATCCCTTGGACCTTCCCATTGACGATGAAACACAGAAATTGCATCGGAATTAAATATAAGAGACACAATGCCGACTTAAGTTCAGGAAGACTGGGGCTTCCTACTGTCTATGTTTTGAGCGTTTCCTGTGTCACTAGTTTTACATTCCGATGCACCTCTGCAGGTTTGCTGTATCCCTTGGACCTTACCATTGACGATGAAACACAGAAATTGTATCGGAATTAAATATAAGAGACATAATGCCGGCTTAAGTACAGGAAGACTGAGTCTTCCTACTGTCTATGATTTGAGCGTTTCCTGTGTCACCAGTTTTACATTCTGGTGCACATCTGCAGGTTTACTGTATCCCTTGGACCTTCGAATTGACGATGAAACACAGAAATTGCATCGGAATTAAATAGAAGAGACACAATGCCGACTTAAGTACAGGATGACTGAGTCTTCCTACTGTCTATAATTTGAGCGTTTCCTGTGTCACCAGTTTTACATTCCGATGCATCTCTACAGGTTTACTGTATCCCTTGGACCTTCACAGTTACGATGAAACACAGAAATTACATCGGATTTAAATATAAATGACACAATGACGACTTAAGTACAAGAAAACACTCTTCTTACGGTCTATGTTTTGAGCGTTTCCTGTGTCACCCGTTTTACATTCCGAAGCACCTCTGCCTGTTTACTGTATCCCTTGGACCTTCACAAGGACGATGAATCACAGAAATTGTATCGGAATTAAATATAAGGGACACAATGCAAACTTAAGTACAGGAAGACTGAGTCTTCCTACTGTCTATGTTTTTAGCGTTTCCTGTGTCATCAGTTTTACTTTCCGATGCACCTCTGCTTGCTACCTATATCCCTTGGACCTTCCCATTCACGATGAAACACAGAAATTGTATCGGAATTAAATATAAGAGACACAATGCCGACTTAAGAACAGGAAGACTGAGTCTTCCTACTGTCTATGTTTTGAGCGTTACCTGTGTCACCAGTTTTACATACCGATGCACCTCTGCAGGTTTACTGTATCCCTTGGACCCTCACAGCGACGATTAAACACAGAAATAGCATCGGAATTAAATATAAGAGACACAATGCCGACTTAAGTACAGGAAGACTGAGTCTTCCTACTGTCTATGTTTTGAGCGTTTCCTGTGTCATCAGTTTTACTTTCCGATGGACCTCTGCAGGTTTACTATATCCCTTGGACCTTCCCATTCACGATGAAACAAAGAAATTTCATCGGAAATAAATATAAGAGACACAGTGCCGACTTCAGTACAGGAAGACTGAGTCTTCCTACTGTCCATGTTTTGAGCGTTTCCTGTGTCACTAGTTTTACATTCCGATGCACCTCTGCAGGTTTACTGTATCCCTTGGATCTTCCCATTGACGATGAAACACAGAAATTGCATCGGAATTAAATAAAAGAGACACAATGCCGACTTAAGTACAGGAAGACTGAGTCTTCCTACTGTCTATGTTTTGAGCGTTTCCTGTGTCACTAGTTTTACATTCCGATGCACCTCTGCAGGTTTACTGTATCCCTTGGACCTTACCATTGACGATGAAACACAGAAATTGTATCGGAATTAAATATAAGAGACATAATGCCGACTTAAGTACAGGAAGACTGAGTCTTCCTACTGTCTATGCTTTGAGCGTTTCCTGTGTCACCAGTTTTACATTCTGATGCACCTCTGCAGGTTTACTGTATCCCTTAGACCTTCCCATTGACGATGAAACACACAAATTGCATCGAAATTAAATATAAGAGCCACAATGCCGACTTAAGTACAGGAAGACTAACTCTTGCTACTGTCTATGTTTTGAGGGTATCCTGTGTCATCAGTTTTACTTTCCGATGCACCTCTGCAGGTTTACTATGTCCCTTGGACCTTCCCATTCACAATGAAACACAGAAATTTCATCGGAAAGAAATATAAGGGACACAATGCCGACTTAAGTACAGGAAGACTGAGTCGTCCTACTGTCTATGTTTTGAGCGCTTCCGGTGTCACTAGTTTTACATTCCGTTGCACGTCTGCAGGTTTACTGTATCCATTGGACCTTCCCATTGACGATGAAACACAGAAATTGCATCGGATTTAAATATAAGAGACACAATGCCGACTTAAGTACAGGAAGACTGAGTCTTCCTACAGTCTATGTTTTGAGCGTTTCCTGTGTCACCAGTTTTACATTCTGATGCACCTCTGCAGGGTTACTGTATCCCTTGGCATTGTGTCAGTGACGATGAAACACAGAAATTGCATCGGAATTAAATGTAAGAGACACAATGCCGACTTAAGTACAGGAAGACTGAGTCTTCCTACTGTATATGTTTTGAGCGTTTCCAGTGTCACTAGTTTTACATTCCGATGCACATCTGCAGGTTTACTGTATCCCTTGGTCCTTCCCATTGACGATGAAACACAGAAATTGCATCGGAATTAAATATAAGAGACACAATGCCGACCTAAGTACAGGAAGACTGAGTCTTCCTACTGTCTACGTTTTGAGCGTTTCCTGTGTCACCAGGTTTAAATTCCGATGCACCTCTGCAATTTTACTGTATCCCTTGGAACTTCCCATTGACGATGAAACACAGAAATTGCATGGGAATTAAATATTAGAAACACTGTGCCGACTTAAGAACGGGATGACTGGATCTTCTTACTGTCTATGATTTTAGCGTTTCCCGTGTCAACAGTTTTACATTCCGTTGCACCTCTGAAGGTTTACTGTATCCCTTGGACCTTCACAGTGACGATGAATCACAGAAATTGCATCGGAATTAAATACAGGAGTCACAATGCAGACTTAAGTACAGGAAGACTGAGTCTTCCTACTGTCTATGTTTTGAGCGTTTCCTGTGTCATCAGTTTTACATTCCGATGCACCTCTGCAGGTTTACTGTATCCCTTGGACCTTCCCATTGACGATTAAACACAGAAATTGCATCGGAATTAAATATAAGAGACACAATGCCGACTTAAGTACAGGAAGACTGAGTCTTCCTACTGTCTATGTTTTGTGCGTTTCCTGTGTCACCAGTTTTACATTCTGATGCACTTCTGCAGGTTTACTGTATCCCTTGGACCTTCACAGTTACGTTGAAACACAGAAATTACATCGGAATTAAATATAAGAGACACAATGACAACTTAAGTACAAGAAAACAGTGTTCTTACAGTTAATGGTTTGAGCGTTTCCTGTGTCACCAGTTTTACATTCCGATGCACTTCTGCATGTTTACTGTATCCCTTGGACCTTCCCATTTGCGATGAAACACACAAATTGCATCGAAATTAAATATAAGAGCCACAATGCCGACTTAAGTACAGGAAGACTAACTCTTGCAACTGTCTATGTTTTGAGGGTATCCTGTGTCATCAGTTTTACTTTCCGATGCACCTCTGCAGGTTTACTATATCCCTTGGACCTTCCCATTCACAATGAAACACAGAAATTTCATCGGAAAGAAATATAAGGGACACAATGCCGACTTAAGTACAGGAAGACTGAGTCTTCCTACTGTCTATGTTTTGAGCGCTTCCGGTGTCACTAGTTTTACATTCCGTTGCACGTCTGCAGGTTTACTGTATCCATTGGACCTTCCCATTGACGATGAAACACAGAAATTGCATCGGATTTAAATATAAGAGACACAATGCCGACTTAAGTACAGGAAGACTGAGTCTTCCTACAGTCTATGTTTTGAGCGTTTCCTGTGTCACCAGTTTTACATTCTGATGCACCTCTGCAGGGTTACTGTATCCCTTGGCATTGTGTCAGTGACGATGAAACACAGAAATTGCATCGGAAGTAAATGTAAGAGACACAATGCCGACTTAAGTACAGGAAGACTGAGTCTTCCTACTGTCTATGTTTTGAGCGTTTCCAGTGTCACTAGTTTTACATTCCGATGCACCTCTGCAGGTTTACTGTATCCCTTGGTCCTTCCCATTGACGATGAAACACAGAAATTGCATCGGAATTAAATATAAGAGTCACAATGCCGACTTAAGTACAGGAAGACTGAGTCTTCCTACTGTCTACGTTTTGAGCGTTTCCTTTGTCACCAGTTTTACATTCTGATGCATCTCTGCAGGTTTACTGTATCCCTTGGACCTTCTCATTGACGATGAAACACAGAAATTGCATCGGAATTAAATATAAGAGACACAATGCCGACTTAAGTACAGGAAGACTGATTCTTCCTACTGTCTATAATTTGAGCGTTTCCTGTGTCACCAGTTTTACATTCCAATGCACCTCTACAGGTTTACTGTATCCCTTGGACCTTCACAGTGACGATGAAACACAGAAATAACATCGGAATTAAATATAAGAGACACAACGCCGACTTAAGTACATGATTACTGAGTCTTCCTACGGTCTATGTTTTGAGCGTTTCCTGTGTCACCAGGTTTAAATTCCGATGCACCTCTGCAGGTTTACTGTATCCCTTGGAACTTCCCATTGACGATGAAACACAGAAATTGCATCGGAATTAAATATTAGAAACACTGTGCCGACTTAAGAACGGGATGACTGGATCTTCTTACTGTCTATGTTTTGAGCGTTTCCCGTGTCAACAGTTTTACATTCCGTCGCACCTCTGCAGGTTTACTGTATCCCTAGGACCTTCACAGTGACGATGAATCACAGAAATTGCATCGGAATTAAATACAGGAGTCACAATGCAGACTTAAGTACAGGAAGACTGAGTCTTCCTACTGTCTATGTTTTGAGCGTTTCCTGTGTCATCAGTTTTACATTCCGATGCACATCTGCTTTTTAACTATATCCCTTGGACGTTCCCATTGACGATGAAACACAAAAATTGCATCGGATTTAAATATAAGAGACTCAATGCCGACATAAGTACAAGAAGACTGAGTCTTCCAACAGTCTATGATATGAGTGTTTCCTGTGTCTCTAGTTTTACATTACGATGCACCTCTGCAGGTTTATTGTATCCCTTGGACCTTCCCATTGACGATGAAACACAGAAATTGCATCGGAATTAAATATAAGAGACACAATGCCGACTTAAGTACAGGAAGACTGAGTCTTCCTACTCTCTATTTTTTGAGCGTTTCCTGTGTCACCAGTTTTACATTCTGATGCACCTCTGCAGGTTTACTGTATCCCTTGGACCTTCCCATTGACGATGAAACACAGAAATTGCTTCGGAATTAAATATAAGAGACACAATGCCGACTTAAGTACAGGAAGACTGAGTCTTCCTACTGTCTATGATTTGAGCGTTTCCTGTGTCACGAGTTTTACATTCCCATGCACGTCTGCAGGTTTACTGTATCCCTTGGACCTTCCCATTGACGATGAAACACAGAAATTGCATCGGAATTAAATATAAGAGACACAATGCCGACTTAAGTTCAGGAAGACTGGGGCTTCCTACTGTCTATGTTTTGAGCGTTTCCTGTGTCACTAGTTTTACATTCCGATGCACCTCTGCAGGTTTGCTGTATCCCTTGGACCTTACCATTGACGATGAAACACAGAAATTGTATCGGAATTAAATATAAGAGACACAATGCCGACTTAAGTACAGGAAGACTGAGTCTTCCTACTGTCTATAATTTGAGCGTTTCCTTTGTCACCATTTTTACATTCCGATGCACCTCTACAGGTTTACTGTATCCCATGGACCTTCACAGTGACGATGAAACACAGAAATAGCATCGGAATTAAATAGAAGAGACACAATGCCGACTTAAGTACAGGATGACTGAGTCTTCCTACTGTCTATAATTTGAGCGTTTCCTGTGTCATCAGTTTTACTTTCCGTTGCACCTCTGCAGGTTTACTATATCCCTTGGACCTTCCCATTCACGATGAAACACAGAAATTTCATCGGAAATAAATATAAGAGACACAATGCCGACATAAGTACAGGAAGACTAAGTCTTCCTACTGTCTATGTTTTGAGCGTTTCCTGTGTCACCAGGTTTAAATTCCGATGCACCTCTGCAGGTTTACTGTATCCCTTGGAACTTCCCATTGACGATGAAACACAGAAATTGCATCGGAATTAAATATTAGAAACACTGTGCCGACTTAAGAACTGGATGACTGGATCTTCTTACTGTCTATGTTTTGAGCGTTTCCCGTGTCACTAGTTTTACATTCCGTTGCACCTCTGCAGGTTTACTGTATCCCTTGGACCTTCACAGTGACGATGAATCACAGAAATTGCATCGGAATTAAATACAGGAGTCACAATGCAGACTTAAGTACAGGAAGACTGAGTCTTCCTACTGTCTATGTTTTGAGCGTTTCCTGTGTCATCAGTTTTACATTCCGATGCACATCTGCTTTTTAACTATATCCCATGGACCTTCCCATTGACGATGAAACACAAAAATTGCATCGGAATTAAATATAAGAGACACAATGCCGACTTAAGTACAGGAAGACTGAGTCTTCCTACTCTCTATTTTTTGAGCGATTCCTGTGTCACCAGTTTTACATTCTGATGCACCTCTGCAGGTTTACTGTATCCCTTGGACCTTCCCATTGACGATGAAACACAGAAATTGCTTCGGAATTAAATATAAGAGACACAATGCCGACTTAAGTACAGGAAGACTGAGTCTTCCTACTGTCTATTATTTGAGCGTTTCCTGTGTCACGAGTTTTACATTCCCATGCACCTCTGCAGGTTTACTGTATCCCTTGGACCTTCCCATTGACGATGAAACACATAAATTGCATCGGAATTAAATATAAGAGACACAATGCCGACTTAAGTTCAGGAAGACTGGGGCTTCCTACTGTCTATGTTTTGAGCGTTTCCTGTGTCACTAGTTTTACATTCCGATGCACCTCTGCAGGTTTACTGTATCCCTTGGACCTTACCATTGACGATGAAACACAGAAATTGTATCGGAATTAAATATAAGAGACATAATGCCGACTTAAGTACAGGAAGACTGAGTCTTCCTACTGTCTATGCTTTGAGCGTTTCCTATGTCACCAGTTTTACATTCTGATGCACCTCTGCAGGTTTACTGTATCCCTTGGACCTTCCCATTGACGATGAAACACAGAAGTTGCATCGGAATTAAATAGAAGAGACACAATGCCGACTTAAGTACAGGATGACTGAGTCTTCCTACTGTCTATAATTTGAGCGTTTCCTGAGTCACCAGTTTTACATTCCGATGCACCTCTACAGGTTTACTGTAACCCTTGGACCTTCACAGTTACGATGAAACACAGAAATTACATCGGATTTAAATATAAATGACACAATGACGACTTAAGTACAAGAAAACACTCTTCTTACGGTCTATGTTTTGAGCGTTTCCTGTGTCACCCGTTTTACATTCCGATGCACCTCTGCCTGTTTACTGTATCCCTTGGACCTTCACAGTGACGATGAATCACAGAAATTGCATCGGAATTAAATATAAGGGACACAATGCAAACTTGAGTACAGGAAGACTGAGTCTTCCTACTGTCTATGTTTTTAGCGTTTCCTGTGTCATCAGTTTTACTTTCCGATGCACCTCTGCTTGCTACCTATATCCCTTGGACCTTCCCATTCACGATGAAACACAGAAATTGTATCGGAATTAAATATAAGAGACACAATGCCGACTTAAGAACAGGAAGACTGAGTCTTCCTACTGTCTATGTTTTGAGCGTTACCTGTGTCACCAGTTTTACATACCGATGCACCTCTGCAGGTTTACTGTATCCCTTGGACCCTCACAGCGACGATTAAACACAGAAATAGCATCGGAATTAAATATAAGAGACACAATGCCGACTTAAGTACAGGAAGACTGAGTCTTCCTACTGTCTATGTTTTGAGCGTTTCCTGTGTCACTAGTTTTACATACCGATGCACCTTTGCAGGTTTACTGTATCCCTTGGACCTTCCCATTGACGATGAAACACAGAAATTGCATCGGAATTACATATAAGAGACACAATGCCGACTTAAGTACAGGAAGACTGGGTCTTCCTACTGTCTATGTTTGAGCGTTTCCTCTGTCACCAGTTTTACATTCCGATGCACCTCTGCAGGTTTACTGTATCCCTTCGACCTTCCCATTGACGATGAAACACACAAATTGCATCGGAATTATATATAAGAGACACAATGCCGACTTAAGTACAGGAAGACTGAGTCTTCCTACTGTCTATGTTTTGAGCGTTTCCTGTGTCACCAGTTTTACATTCTGATGCACCTCTGCAGGTTTACTGTATCCCTTGGACCTTCCCATTGACGATGAAACACAGAAATTGCATCGGAATTAAATATAAGAGACACAATGCCGACTTAAGTACAGGAAGACTGAGTCTTCCTACTGTCTATAATTTGAGCGTTTCCTTTGTCACCATTTTTACATTCCGATGCACCTCTACAGGTTTACTGTATCCCATGGACCTTCACAGTGACGATGAAACACAGAAATAGCATCGGAATTATATATAAGAGACACAATGCCGACTTAAGTACAGGAAGACTAAGTCTCCCTACTGTCTATGTTATGAGCGTTTCCTGTGTCATCAGTTTTACTTTCCGTTGCACCTCTGCAGGTTTACTATATCCCTTGGACCTTCCCATTGACGATGAAACACAGAAATTTCATCGGAAATAAATATAAGAGACACAATGCCGACATAAGTACAGGAAGACTAAGTCTTCCTACTGTCTATGTTTTGAGCGTTTCCTGTGTCACCAGGTTTAAATTCCGATGCACCTCTGCAGGTTTACTGTATCCCTTGGAACTTCCCATTGACGATGAAACACAGAAATTGCATCGGAATTAAATATTAGAAACACTGTGCCGACTTAAGAACTGGATGACTGGATCTTCTTACTGTCTATGTTTTGAGCGTTTCCCGTGTCACTAGTTTTACATTCCGTTGCACCTCTGCAGGTTTACTGTATCCCTTGGACCTTCACAGTGACGATGAATCACAGAAATTGCATCGGAATAAAATACAGGAGTCACAATGCAGACTTAAGTACAGGAAGACTGAGTCTTCCTACTGTCTATGTTTTGAGCGTTTCCTGTGTCATCAGTTTTACATTCCGATGCACATCTGCTTTTTAACTATATCCCATGGACCTTCCCATTGACGATGAAACACAAAAATTGCATCGGAATTAAATATAAGAGACACAATGCCGACTTAAGTACAGGAAGACTGAGTCTTCCTACTCTCTATTTTTTGAGCGATTCCTGTGTCACCAGTTTTACATTCTGATGCACCTCTGCAGGTTTACTGTATCCCTTGGACCTTCCCATTGACGATGAAACACAGAAATTGCTTCGGAATTAAATATAAGAGACACAATGCCGACTTAAGTACAGGAAGACTGAGTCTTCCTACTGTCTATTATTTGAGCGTTTCCTGTGTCACGAGTTTTACATTCCCATGCACCTCTGCAGGTTTACTGTATCCCTTGGACCTTCCCATTGACGATGAAACACATAAATTGCATCGGAATTAAATATAAGAGACACAATGCCGACTTAAGTTCAGGAAGACTGGGGCTTCCTACTGTCTATGTTTTGAGCGTTTCCTGTGTCACTAGTTTTACATTCCGATGCACCTCTGCAGGTTTACTGTATCCCTTGGACCTTACCATTGACGATGAAACACAGAAATTGTATCGGAATTAAATATAAGAGACATAATGCCGACTTAAGTACAGGAAGACTGAGTCTTCCTACTGTCTATGCTTTGAGCGTTTCCTATGTCACCAGTTTTACATTCTGATGCACCTCTGCAGGTTTACTGTATCCCTTGGACCTTCCCATTGACGATGAAACACAGAAGTTGCATCGGAATTAAATAGAAGAGACACAATGCCGACTTAAGTACAGGATGACTGAGTCTTCCTACTGTCTATAATTTGAGCGTTTCCTGAGTCACCAGTTTTACATTCCGATGCACCTCTACAGGTTTACTGTAACCCTTGGACCTTCACAGTTACGATGAAACACAGAAATTACATCGGATTTAAATATAAATGACACAATGACGACTTAAGTACAAGAAAACACTCTTCTTACGGTCTATGTTTTGAGCGTTTCCTGTGTCACCCGTTTTACATTCCGGTGCACCTCTGCCTGTTTACTGTATCCCTTGGACCTTCACAGTGACGATGAATCACAGAAATTGCATCGGAATTAAATATAAGGGACACAATGCAAACTTAAGTACAGGAAGACTGAGTCTTCCTACTGTCTATGTTTTTAGCGTTTCCTGTGTCATCAGTTTTACTTTCCGATGCACCTCTGCTTGTTACCTATATCCCTTGGACCTTCCCATTCACGATGAAACACAGAAATTGTATCGGAATTACATATAAGAGACACAATGCCGACTTAAGAACAGGAAGACTGAGTCTTCCTACTGTCTATGTTTTGAGCGTTACCTGTGTCACCAGTTTTACATACCGATGCACCTCTGCAGGTTTACTGTATCCCTTGGACCCTCACAGCGACGATTAAACACAGAAATAGCATCGGAATTAAATATAAGAGACACAATGCCGACTTAAGTACAGGAAGACTGAGTCTTCCTACTGTCTATGTTTTGAGCGTTTCCTGTGTCACTAGTTTTACATACCGATGCACCTTTGCAGGTTTACTGTATCCCTTGGACCTTCCCATTGACGATGAAACACAGAAATTGCATCGGAATTATATATAAGAGACACAATGCCGACTTAAGTACAGGAAGACTAAGTCTCCCTACTGTCTATGTTTTGAGCGTTTCCTGTGTCATCAGTTTTACTTTCCGTTGCACCTCTGCAGGTTTACTATATCCCTTGGACCTTCCCATTGACGATGAAACACAGAAATTTCATCGGAAATAAATATAAGAGACACAATGCCGACATAAGTACAGGAAGACTAAGTCTTCCTACTGTCTATGTTTTGAGCGTTTCCTGTGTCACCAGGTTTAAATTCCGATGCACCTCTGCAGGTTTACTGTATCCCTTGGAACTTCCCATTGACGATGAAACACAGAAATTGCATCGGAATTAAATATTAGAAACACTGTGCCGACTTAAGAACTGGATGACTGGATCTTCTTACTGTCTATGTTTTGAGCGTTTCCCGTGTCACTAGTTTTACATTCCGTTGCACCTCTGCAGGTTTACTGTATCCCTTGGACCTTCACAGTGACGATGAATCACAGAAATTGCATCGGAATAAAATACAGGAGTCACAATGCAGACTTAAGTACAGGAAGACTGAGTCTTCCTACTGTCTATGTTTTGAGCGTTTCCTGTGTCATCAGTTTTACATTCCGATGCACATCTGCTTTTTAACTATATCCCATGGACCTTCCCATTGACGATGAAAAACAAAAATTGCATCGGAATTAAATATAAGAGACACAATGCCGACTTAAGTACAGGAAGACTGAGTCTTCCTACTCTCTATTTTTTGAGCGATTCCTGTGTCACCAGTTTTACATTCTGATGCACCTCTGCAGGTTTACTGTATCCCTTGGACCTTCCCATTGACGATGAAACACAGAAATTGCTTCGGAATTAAATATAAGAGACACAATGCCGACTTAAGTACAGGAAGACTGAGTCTTCCTACTGTCTATTATTTGAGCGTTTCCTGTGTCACGAGTTTTACATTCCCATGCACCTCTGCAGGTTTACTGTATCCCTTGGACCTTCCCATTGACGATGAAACACATAAATTGCATCGGAATTAAATATAAGAGACACAATGCCGACTTAAGTTCAGGAAGACTGGGGCTTCCTACTGTCTATGTTTTGAGCGTTTCCTGTGTCACTAGTTTTACATTCCGATGCACCTCTGCAGGTTTACTGTATCCCTTGGACCTTACCATTGACGATGAAACACAGAAATTGTATCGGAATTAAATATAAGAGACATAATGCCGACTTAAGTACAGGAAGACTGAGTCTTCCTACTGTCTATGCTTTGAGCGTTTCCTATGTCACCAGTTTTACATTCTGATGCACCTCTGCAGGTTTACTGTATCCCTTGGACCTTCCCATTGACGATGAAACACAGAAGTTGCATCGGAATTAAATAGAAGAGACACAATGCCGACTTAAGTACAGGATGACTGAGTCTTCCTACTGTCTATAATTTGAGCGTTTCCTGAGTCACCAGTTTTACATTCCGATGCACCTCTACAGGTTTACTGTAACCCTTGGACCTTCACAGTTACGATGAAACACAGAAATTACATCGGATTTAAATATAAATGACACAATGACGACTTAAGTACAAGAAAACACTCTTCTTACGGTCTATGTTTTGAGCGTTTCCTGTGTCACCCGTTTTACATTCCGGTGCACCTCTGCCTGTTTACTGTATCCCTTGGACCTTCACAGTGACGATGAATCACAGAAATTGCATCGGAATTAAATATAAGGGACACAATGCAAACTTAAGTACAGGAAGACTGAGTCTTCCTACTGTCTATGTTTTTAGCGTTTCCTGTGTCATCAGTTTTACTTTCCGATGCACCTCTGCTTGTTACCTATATCCCTTGGACCTTCCCATTCACGATGAAACACAGAAATTGTATCGGAATTACATATAAGAGACACAATGCCGACTTAAGAACAGGAAGACTGAGTCTTCCTACTGTCTATGTTTTGAGCGTTACCTGTGTCACCAGTTTTACATACCGATGCACCTCTGCAGGTTTACTGTATCCCTTGGACCCTCACAGCGACGATTAAACACAGAAATAGCATCGGAATTAAATATAAGAGACACAATGCCGACTTAAGTACAGGAAGACTGAGTCTTCCTACTGTCTATGTTTTGAGCGTTTCCTGTGTCACTAGTTTTACATACCGATGCACCTTTGCAGGTTTACTGTATCCCTTGGACCTTCCCATTGACGATGAAACACAGAAATTGCATCGGAATTACATATAAGAGACACAATGCCGACTTAAGTAGAGGAAGTCTGGGTCTTCCTACTGTCTATGTTTGAGCGTTTCCTCTGTCACCAGTTTTACATTCCGATGCACCTCTGCAGGTTTACTGTATCCCTTCGACCTTCCCATTGACGATGAAACACACAAATTGCATCGGAATTATATATAAGAGACACAATGCCGACTTAAGTACAGGAAGACTGAGTCTTCCTACTGTCTATGTTTTGAGCGTTTCCTGTGTCACCAGTTTTACATTCTGATGCACCTCTGCAGGTTTACTGTATCCCTTGGACCTTCCCATTGACGATGAAACACAGAAATTGCATCGGAATTAAATATAAGAGACACAATGCCGACTTAAGTACAGGAAGACTGAGTCTTCCTACTGTCTATAATTTGAGCGTTTCCTTTGTCACCATTTTTACATTCCGATGCACCTCTACAGGTTTACTGTATCCCATGGACCTTCACAGTGACGATGAAACACAGAAATTGCATCGGAATTAAATATTAGAAACACTGTGCCGACTTAAGAACTGGATGACTGGATCTTCTTACTGTCTATGTTTTGAGCGTTTCCCGTGTCACTAGTTTTACATTCCGTTGCACCTCTGCAGGTTTACTGTATCCCTTGGACCTTCACTGTGACGATGAATCACAGAAATTGCATCGGAATTAAATACAGGAGTCACAATGCAGACTTAAGTACAGGAAGACTGAGTCTTCCTACTGTCTATGTTTTGAGCGTTTCCTGTGTCATCAGTTTTACATTCCGATGCACATCTGCTTTTTAACTATATCCCATGGACCTTCCCATTGACGATGAAACACAAAAATTGCATCGGAATTAAATATAAGAGACACAATGCCGACTTAAGTACAGGAAGACTGAGTCTTCCTACTCTCTATTTTTTGAGCGATTCCTGTGTCACCAGTTTTACATTCTGATGCACCTCTGCAGGTTTACTGTATCCCTTGGACCTTCCCATTGACGATGAAACACAGAAATTGCTTCGGAATTAAATATAAGAGACACAATGCCGACTTAAGTACAGGAAGACTGAGTCTTCCTACTGTCTATTATTTGAGCGTTTCCTGTGTCACGAGTTTTACATTCCCATGCACCTCTGCAGGTTTACTGTATCCCTTGGACCTTCCCATTGACGATGAAACACAGAAATTGCATCGGAATTAAATATAAGAGACACAATGCCGACTTAAATTCAGGAAGACTGGGGCTTCCTACTGTCTATGTTTTGAGCGTTTCCTGTGTCACTAGTTTTACATTCCGATGCACCTCTGCAGGTTTACTGTATCCCTTGGACCTTACCATTGACGATGAAACACAGAAATTGTATCGGAATTAAATATAAGACATAATGCCGACTTAAGTACAGGAAGACTGAGTCTTCCTACTGTCTATGCTTTGAGCGTTTCCTATGTCACCAGTTTTACATTCTGATGCACCTCTGCAGGTTTACTGTATCCCTTGGACCTTCCCATTGACGATGAAACACAGAAGTTGCATCGGAATTAAATAGAAGAGACACAATGCCGACTTAAGTACAGGATGACTGAGTCTTCCTACTGTCTATAATTTGAGCGTTTCCTGAGTCACCAGTTTTACATTCCGATGCACCTCTACAGGTTTACTGTATCCCTTGGACCTTCACAGTTACGATGAAACACAGAAATTACATCGGATTTAAATATAAATGACACAATGACGACTTAAGTACAAGAAAACACTCTTCTTACGGTCTATGTTTTGAGCGTTTCCTGTGTCACCCGTTTTACATTCCGGTGCACCTCTGCCTGTTTACTGTATCCCTTGGACCTTCACAGTGACGATGAATCACAGAAATTGCATCGGAATTAAATATAAGGGACACAATGCAAACTTAAGTACAGGAAGACTGAGTCTTCCTACTGTCTATGTTTTTAGCGTTTCCTGTGTCATCAGTTTTACTTGCCGATGCACCTCTGCTTGTTACCTATATCCCTTGGACCTTCCCATTCACGATGAAACACAGAAATTGTATCGGAATTAAATATAAGAGACACAATGCCGACTTAAGAACAGGAAGACTGAGTCTTCCTACTGTCTATGTTTTGAGCGTTACCTGTGTCACCAGTTTTACATACCGATGCACCTCTGCAGGTTTACTGTATCCCTTGGACCCTCACAGCGACGATTAAACACAGAAATAGCATCGGAATTAAATATAAGAGACACAATGCCGACTTAAGTACAGGAAGACTGAGTCTTCCTACTGTCTATGTTTTGAGCGTTTCCTGTGTCACTAGTTTTACATACCGATGCACCTTTGCAGGTTTACTGTATCCCTTGGACCTTCCCATTGACGATGAAACACAGAAATTGCATCGGAATTACATATAAGAGACACAATGCCGACTTAAGTACAGGAAGTCTGAGTCTTCCTACTGTCTATGTTTGAGCGTTTCCTCTGTCACCAGTTTTACATTCCGATGCACCTCTGCAGGTTTACTGTATCCCTTCGACCTTCCCATTGACGATGAAACACAGAAATTGCATCGGAATTATATATAAGAGACACAATGCCGACTTAAGTACAGGAAGACTGAGTCTTCCTACTGTCTATAATTTGAGCGTTTCCTTTGTCACCATTTTTACATTCCGATGCACCTCTACAGGTTTACTGTATCCCATGGACCTTCACAGTGACGATGAAACACAGATATAGCATCGGAATTATATATAAGAGACACAATGCCGACTTAAGTACAGGAAGACTAAGTCTCCCTACTGTCTATGTTTTGAGCGTTTCCTGTGTCATCAGTTTTACTTTCCGTTGCACCTCTGCAGGTTTACTATATCCCTTGGACCTTCCCATTCACGATGAAACACAGAAATTTCATCGGAAATAAATATAAGAGACACAATGCCAACATAAGTACAGGAAGACTAAGTCTTCCTACTGTCTATGTTTTGAGCGTTTCCAGTGTCATCAGTTTAACTTTCCGATGCACCTCTGCAGGTTTAATATTTCCCTTGGACCTTCCCATTCACGATGAAACACAGAAATTTCATCGGAAATAAATATAAGAGACTCAATGCTGACTTAAGTACAGGAAGACTGAGTCTTCCTACTGTCTATGTTTTGAGCGTTTCCTGTGTCACGAGTTTTACATTCCGATGCACCTCTGCAGGTTTACTGTATCCCTTGGACCTTCGCATTGACGATGAAACACAGAAATTGCATCGGACTTAATATAAGAGACACAATGCCGACTTAAGTACAGGAAGACTGAGTCTTCCTACTGTCTATGTTTTGAACGTTTCCTGTGTCACTAGTTTTACATTCCGATGCACCTCTGCAGGTTCACTGCATCCCTTGGACCTTCCCATTGACGATGAAACACAGAAATTGCATCGGAATTAAATATAAGAGAAACAATGCCGACTTAAGTACAGGAAGACTGAGTCTTCCTACTGTCTATAATTTGGCGTTTCCTGTGTCACCAGTTTTACATTCCGATGCACCTCCACAGGTTTACTGTATCCCTTGGACCTTCACAGTGACGATGAAACACAGAAATTGCATCGGATTTAAATATAAGAGACACAATGCCGACTTAAATACAGGAAGACTAAGTCTTCCTACTATCTATGTTTTGAGCGTTTCCTGTGTCATCAGTTTTACTTTCCGATGCACCTCTGCAGGTTTACTATATCCCTTGGACCTTCCCATTGACGATGAAACACAGAAATTTCATCGGAAATAAATATAAGAGACACAATGCCGACTTCAGTACAGGAAGACTGAGTCTTCCTGCTGTCTATGTTTTGAGCGTTTCCTGTGTCACGAGTTTTACATTCCGATGCACCTCTGCAGGTTTACTGTACCCTTGGACCTTCCCATTGACGATGAAACACAGAAATTCATCGGAATTAAATATAAGAGACACGATGCCGACATAAGTACAGGAAGACTGAGTCTTACTACTGTCTATGTTTTGAGCGTTTCCTGTGTCACCAGTTTTACATTCTGATACACCTCTGCAGGTTTACTGTATCCCTTGGACCTTCCCATTGACGATGAAACACAGAAATTGCATCGGAATTAAATATAAGAGACACAATGCCAACTTAAGTACAGGATGACTGAGTCTTCCTACTGTCTATAATTTGAGCGTTTCCTGTGTCACCAGTTTTACATTCCGATGCACCTCTACAGGTTTACTGTATCCCTTGGACCTTCACAGTTACGATGAAACACAGAAATTACATCGGAATTAAATATAAGAGACACAATGCCGACTTTAGTACAAGAAAACAGTCTTCTTACAGTCAATGTTTTGAGCGTTTCCTGTGTCACCAGTTTTACTTTCAGATGCACCTCTGCATGTTTACTGTATCCCTTGGACCTACCCATTGACGATAAAACACAGAAATTGCATCGGAATTAAATATTAGAGACACAGTGCCGACTTAAGAACAGGATGACTGGATCTTCTTACTGTCTATGTTTTGAGCGTTTCCCGTGTCAATAGTTTTACATTCCGATGCACCTCTGCAGGTTTACTGTATCCCTTGGACCTTCACAGTGACGATGAATCACAGAAATGGCTTCGGAATTAAATATAAGAGACACAATGCCGACTTAAGTACAGGAAGACTGAGTCTTCCTACTGTCTATGATTTGAGCGTTTCCTGTGTCACGAGTTTTACATTCCCATGCACCTCTGCAGGTTTACTGTATCCCTTGGACCTTCCCATTGACGATGAAACACAGAAATTGCATCGGAATTAAATATAAGAGACACAATGCCGACTTAAGTACAGGAAGACTGAGTCTTCCTACTCTCAATTTTTTGAGCGTTTCCTGTGTCACCAGTTTTACATTCTGATGCATCTCTGCAGGTTTACTGTATCCCTTGGACCTTCCCATTGACGATGAAACACAGAAATTGCATCGGAATTAAATATAAGAGACACAATGCCGACTTAAGTTCAGGAAGACTGGGGCTTCCTACTGTCTATGTTTTGAGCGTTTCCTGTGTCACTAGTTTTACATTCCGATGCACCTCTGCAGGTTTACTGTATCCCTTGGAACTTACCATTGACGATGAAACACAGAATTTGCATCGGAATTAAATATAAGAGACACAATGCCGACTTAAGTTCAGGAAGACTGGGCTTCCTACTGTCTATGTTTTGAGCGTTTCCTGTGTCACTAGTTTTACAATCTGATGCACCTCTGCAGGTTTACTGTATCCCTTGGACCTTCCCATTGACGATGAAACACAGAAATTGCATCGGAATTAAATAGAAGAGACACAATGCCGACTTAAGAACAGGAAGACTGAGTCTTCCTACTGTCTATGTTTTGAGCGTTACCTGTGTCACCAGTTTTACATACCGATGCACCTCTGCAGGTTTACTGTATCCCTTGGACCCTCACAGCGACGATGAAACACAGAAATAGCATCGGAATTAAATATAAGAGACACAATGCCGACTTAAGTACAGGAAGACTGAGTCTTCCTACTGTCTATGTTTTGAGCGTTTCCTGTGTCACTAGTTTTACATACCGATTCACCTTTGCAGGTTTACTGTATCCCTTGGACCTTCCCATTGACGATGAAACACAGAAGTTGCATCGGAATTACATATAAGAGACACAATGCCGACTTAAGTACAGGAGGACTGGGTCTTCCTACTGTCTATGTTTTGAGCGTTACCTGTGTCACCAGTTTTACATACCGATGCACCTCTGCAGGTTTACTGTATCCCTTGGACCCTCACAGCGACGATGAAACACAGAAATAGCATCGGAATTAAATATAAGAGACACAATGCCGACATAAGTACAGGAAGACTAAGTCTTCCTACTGTCTATGTTTTGAGCGTTTCCTGTGTCATCAGTTTTACTTTCCGATGCACCTCTGCAGGTTTAATATATCCCTTGGACCTTCCCATTCACGATGAAACACAGAAATTTCATCGGAAATAAATATAAGAGACACAATGCAGACTTAAGTACAGGAAGACTGAGTCTTCCTACTGTCTATGTTTTGAGCGTTTCCTGTGTCACGAGTTTTACATTCCGATGCACCTCTGCAGGTTTACTGTATCCCTTGGACCTTCGCATTGACGATGAAACACAGAAATTGCATCGGACTTAATATAAGAGACACAATGCCGACTTAAGTACAGGAAGACTGAGTCTTCCTACTGTCTGTGTTTTGAACGTTTCCTGTGTCACTAGTTTTACATTCCGATGCACCTCTGCAGGTTCACTGCATCCCTTGGACCTTCCCATTGACGATGAAACACACAAATTGCATCGAAATTAAATATAAGAGAAACAATGCCGACTTAAGTACAGGAAGACTGAGTCTTCCTACTGTCTATAATTTGGCGTTTCCTGTGTCACCAGTTTTACATTCCGATGCACCTCTACAGGTTTACTGTATCCCTTGGACCTTCACAGTGACGATGAAACACAGAAATTGCATCGGATTTAAATATAAGAGACACAATGCCGACTTAAGTACAGGAAGACTAAGTCTTCCTACTATCTATGTTTTGAGCGTTTCCTGTGTCATCAGTTTTACTTTCCAATGCACCTCTGCAGGTTTACTATATCCCTTGGACCTTCCCATTGACGATGAAACACAGAAATTTCATCGGAAATAAATATAAGAGACACAATGCCGACTTCAGTACAGGAAGACTGAGTCTTCCTGCTGTCTATGTTTTGAGCGTTTCCTGTGTCACGAGTTTTACATTCCGATGCACCTCTGCAGGTTTACTGTACCCTTGGACCTTCCCATTGACGATGAAACACAGAAATTGCATCGGAATTAAATATAAGAGACACGATGCCGACATAAGTACAGGAAGACTGAGTCTTACTACTGTCTATGTTTTGAGCGTTTCCTGTGTCACCAGTTTTACATTCTGATACACCTCTGCAGGTTTACTGTATCCCTTGGACCTTCCCATTGACGATGAAACACAGAAATTGCATCGGAATTAAATATAAGGGACACAATGCCAACTTAAGTACAGGATGACTGAGTCTTCCTACTGTCTATAATTTGAGCGTTTCCTGTGTCACCAGTTTTACATTCCGATGCACCTCTACAGGTTTACTGTATCCTTTGGACCTTCACAGTTACGATGAAACACAGAAATTACATCGGAATTAAATATAAGAGACACAATGCCGACTTTAGTACAAGAAAACAGTCTTTTCACAGTCAATGTTTTGAGCGTTTCCTGTGTCACCAGTTTTACTTTCAGATGCACCTCTGCATGTTTACTGTATCCCTTGGACCTTCCCATTGACGATAAAACACAGAAATTGCATCGGAATTAAATATTAGAGACACAGTGCCGACTTAAGAACAGGATGACTGGATCTTCTTACTGTCTATGTTTTGAGCGTTTCCCGTGTCAATAGTTTTCCATTCCGATGCACCTCTGCAGGTTTACTGTATCCCTTGGACCTTCACAGTGACGATGAATCACAGAAATGGCTTCGGAATTAAATATAAGAGACACAATGCCGACTTAAGTACAGGAAGACTGAGTCTTCCTACTGTCTATGATTTGAGCGTTTCCTGTGTCATGAGTTTTACATTCCCATGCACCTCTGCAGGTTTACTGTATCCCTTGGACCTTCCCATTGACGATGAAACACAGAAATTGCATCGGAATTAAATATAAGAGACACAATGCCGACTTAAGTACAGGAAGACTGAGTCTTCCTACTCTCTATTTTTTGAGCGTTTCCTGTGTCACCAGTTTTACATTCTGATGCATCTCTGCAGGTTTACTGTATCCCTTGGACCTTCCCATTGACGATGAAGCACAGAAATTGCTTCGGAATTAAATATAAGAGACACAATGCCGACTTAAGTACAGGAAGACTGAGTCTTCCTACTGTCTGTGATTTGAGCGTTTCCTGTGTCACGAGTTTTACATTCCCATGCAACTCTGCAGGTTTCCTGTATCCCTTGGACCTTCCCATTGACGATGAAACACAGAAATTGCATCGGAATTAAATATAAGAGACGCAATGCCGACTTAAGTTCAGGAAGACTGGGGCTTCCTACTGTCTATGTTTTGAGCGTTTCCTGTGTCACTAGTTTTACATTCCGATGCACCTCTGCAGGTTTACTGTATCTCTTGGACCTTACCATTGACGATGAAACACAGAAATTGCATCGGAATTAAATATAAGAGACACAATGCCGACTTAAGTTCAGGATGACTGGGGCTTCCTACTGTCTATGTTTTGAGCGTTTCCTGTGTCACTAGTTTTACAATCTGATGCACCTCTGCAGGTTTACTGTATCCCTTGGACCTTCCCATTGACGATGAAACACAGAAATTGCATCGGAATTAAATAGAAGAGACACAATGCCGACTTAAGAACAGGAAGACTGAGTCTTCCTACTGTCTATGTTTTGAGCGTTACCTGTGTCACCAGTTTTACATACCGATGCACCTCTGCAGGTTTACTGTATCCCTTGGACCCTCACAGCGACGATGAAACACAGAAATAGCATCGGAATTAAATATAAGAGACACAATGCCGATTTAAGTACAGGAAGACTGAGTCTTCCTACTGTCTGTGTTTTGAACGTTTCCTGTGTCACTAGTTTTACATTCCGATGCACCTCTGCAGGTTCACTGCATCCCTTGGACCTTCCCATTGACGATGAAACACAGAAATTGCATCGGAGTTAAATATAAGAGAAACAATGCCGACTTAAGTACAGGAAGACTGAGTCTTCCTACTGTCTATAATTTGGCGTTTCCTGTGTCACCAGTTTTACATTCCGATGCACCTCTACAGGTTTACTGTATCCCTTGGACCTTCACAGTGACGATGAAACACAGAAATTGCATCGGAATTAAATATAAGAGACACAATGCCAACTTAAGTACAGGATGACTGAGTCTTCCTACTGTCTATAATTTGAGCGTTTCCTGTGTCACCAGTTTTACATTCCGATGCACCTCTACAGGTTTACTGTATCCCTTGGACCTTCACAGTTACGATGAAACACAGAAATTGCATCGGAATTAAATATAAGAGACACAATGCCAACTTAAGTACAGGATGACTGAGTCTTCCTACTGTCTATAATTTGAGCGTTTCCTGTGTCACCAGTTTTACATTCCGATGCACCTCTACAGGTTTACTGTATCCCATGGACCTTCACAGTGACGATGAAACACAGAAATTGCATCGGAATTAAATATTAGAAACACTGTGCCGACTTAAGAACTGGATGACTGGATCTTCTTACTGTCTATGTTTTGAGCGTTTCCCGTGTCACTAGTTTTACATTCCGTTGCACCTCTGCAGGTTTACTGTATCCCTTGGACCTTCACTGTGACGATGAATCACAGAAATTGCATCGGAATTAAATACAGGAGTCACAATGCAGACTTAAGTACAGGAAGACTGAGTCTTCCTACTGTCTATGTTTTGAGCGTTTCCTGTGTCATCAGTTTTACATTCCGATGCACATCTGCTTTTTAACTATATCCCATGGACCTTCCCATTGACGATGAAACACAAAAATTGCATCGGAATTAAATATAAGAGACACAATGCCGACTTAAGTACAGGAAGACTGAGTCTTCCTACTCTCTATTTTTTGAGCGATTCCTGTGTCACCAGTTTTACATTCTGATGCACCTCTGCAGGTTTACTGTATCCCTTGGACCTTCCCATTGACGATGAAACACAGAAATTGCTTCGGAATTAAATATAAGAGACACAATGCCGACTTAAGTACAGGAAGACTGAGTCTTCCTACTGTCTATTATTTGAGCGTTTCCTGTGTCACGAGTTTTACATTCCCATGCACCTCTGCAGGTTTACTGTATCCCTTGGACCTTCCCATTGACGATGAAACACAGAAATTGCATCGGAATTAAATATAAGAGACACAATGCCGACTTAAATTCAGGAAGACTGGGGCTTCCTACTGTCTATGTTTTGAGCGTTTCCTGTGTCACTAGTTTTACATTCCGATGCACCTCTGCAGGTTTACTGTATCCCTTGGACCTTACCATTGACGATGAAACACAGAAATTGTATCGGAATTAAATATAAGACATAATGCCGACTTAAGTACAGGAAGACTGAGTCTTCCTACTGTCTATGCTTTGAGCGTTTCCTATGTCACCAGTTTTACATTCTGATGCACCTCTGCAGGTTTACTGTATCCCTTGGACCTTCCCATTGACGATGAAACACAGAAGTTGCATCGGAATTAAATAGAAGAGACACAATGCCGACTTAAGTACAGGATGACTGAGTCTTCCTACTGTCTATAATTTGAGCGTTTCCTGAGTCACCAGTTTTACATTCCGATGCACCTCTACAGGTTTACTGTATCCCTTGGACCTTCACAGTTACGAAGAAACACAGAAATTACATCGGATTTAAATATAAATGACACAATGACGACTTAAGTACAAGAAAACACTCTTCTTACGGTCTATGTTTTGAGCGTTTCCTGTGTCACCCGTTTTACATTCCGGTGCACCTCTGCCTGTTTACTGTATCCCTTGGACCTTCACAGTGACGATGAATCACAGAAATTGCATCGGAATTAAATATAAGGGACACAATGCAAACTTAAGTACAGGAAGACTGAGTCTTCCTACTGTCTATGTTTTTAGCGTTTCCTGTGTCATCAGTTTTACTTGCCGATGCACCTCTGCTTGTTACCTATATCCCTTGGACCTTCCCATTCACGATGAAACACAGAAATTGTATCGGAATTAAATATAAGAGACACAATGCCGACTTAAGAACAGGAAGACTGAGTCTTCCTACTGTCTATGTTTTGAGCGTTACCTGTGTCACCAGTTTTACATACCGATGCACCTCTGCAGGTTTACTGTATCCCTTGGACCCTCACAGCGACGATTAAACACAGAAATAGCATCGGAATTAAATATAAGAGACACAATGCCGACTTAAGTACAGGAAGACTGAGTCTTCCTACTGTCTATGTTTTGAGCGTTTCCTGTGTCACTAGTTTTACATACCGATGCACCTTTGCAGGTTTACTGTATCCCTTGGACCTTCCCATTGACGATGAAACACAGAAATTGCATCGGAATTACATATAAGAGACACAATGCCGACTTAAGTACAGGAAGTCTGAGTCTTCCTACTGTCTATGTTTGAGCGTTTCCTCTGTCACCAGTTTTACATTCCGATGCACCTCTGCAGGTTTACTGTATCCCTTCGACCTTCCCATTGACGATGAAACACAGAAATTGCATCGGAATTATATATAAGAGACACAATGCCGACTTAAGTACAGGAAGACTGAGTCTTCCTACTGTCTATAATTTGAGCGTTTCCTTTGTCACCATTTTTACATTCCGATGCACCTCTACAGGTTTACTGTATCCCATGGACCTTCACAGTGACGATGAAACACAGATATAGCATCGGAATTATATATAAGAGACACAATGCCGACTTAAGTACAGGAAGACTAAGTCTCCCTACTGTCTATGTTTTGAGCGTTTCCTGTGTCATCAGTTTTACTTTCCGTTGCACCTCTGCAGGTTTACTATATCCCTTGGACCTTCCCATTCACGATGAAACACAGAAATTTCATCGGAAATAAATATAAGAGACACAATGCCAACATAAGTACAGGAAGACTAAGTCTTCCTACTGTCTATGTTTTGAGCGTTTCCAGTGTCATCAGTTTAACTTTCCGATGCACCTCTGCAGGTTTAATATTTCCCTTGGACCTTCCCATTCACGATGAAACACAGAAATTTCATCGGAAATAAATATAAGAGACTCAATGCTGACTTAAGTACAGGAAGACTGAGTCTTCCTACTGTCTATGTTTTGAGCGTTTCCTGTGTCACGAGTTTTACATTCCGATGCACCTCTGCAGGTTTACTGTATCCCTTGGACCTTCGCATTGACGATGAAACACAGAAATTGCATCGGACTTAATATAAGAGACACAATGCCGACTTAAGTACAGGAAGACTGAGTCTTCCTACTGTCTATGTTTTGAACGTTTCCTGTGTCACTAGTTTTACATTCCGATGCACCTCTGCAGGTTCACTGCATCCCTTGGACCTTCCCATTGACGATGAAACACAGAAATTGCATCGGAATTAAATATAAGAGAAACAATGCCGACTTAAGTACAGGAAGACTGAGTCTTCCTACTGTCTATAATTTGGCGTTTCCTGTGTCACCAGTTTTACATTCCGATGCACCTCCACAGGTTTACTGTATCCCTTGGACCTTCACAGTGACGATGAAACACAGAAATTGCATCGGATTTAAATATAAGAGACACAATGCCGACTTAAATACAGGAAGACTAAGTCTTCCTACTATCTATGTTTTGAGCGTTTCCTGTGTCATCAGTTTTACTTTCCGATGCACCTCTGCAGGTTTACTATATCCCTTGGACCTTCCCATTGACGATGAAACACAGAAATTTCATCGGAAATAAATATAAGAGACACAATGCCGACTTCAGTACAGGAAGACTGAGTCTTCCTGCTGTCTATGTTTTGAGCGTTTCCTGTGTCACGAGTTTTACATTCCGATGCACCTCTGCAGGTTTACTGTACCCTTGGACCTTCCCATTGACGATGAAACACAGAAATTCATCGGAATTAAATATAAGAGACACGATGCCGACATAAGTACAGGAAGACTGAGTCTTACTACTGTCTATGTTTTGAGCGTTTCCTGTGTCACCAGTTTTACATTCTGATACACCTCTGCAGGTTTACTGTATCCCTTGGACCTTCCCATTGACGATGAAACACAGAAATTGCATCGGAATTAAATATAAGAGACACAATGCCAACTTAAGTACAGGATGACTGAGTCTTCCTACTGTCTATAATTTGAGCGTTTCCTGTGTCACCAGTTTTACATTCCGATGCACCTCTACAGGTTTACTGTATCCCTTGGACCTTCACAGTTACGATGAAACACAGAAATTACATCGGAATTAAATATAAGAGACACAATGCCGACTTTAGTACAAGAAAACAGTCTTCTTACAGTCAATGTTTTGAGCGTTTCCTGTGTCACCAGTTTTACTTTCAGATGCACCTCTGCATGTTTACTGTATCCCTTGGACCTACCCATTGACGATAAAACACAGAAATTGCATCGGAATTAAATATTAGAGACACAGTGCCGACTTAAGAACAGGATGACTGGATCTTCTTACTGTCTATGTTTTGAGCGTTTCCCGTGTCAATAGTTTTACATTCCGATGCACCTCTGCAGGTTTACTGTATCCCTTGGACCTTCACAGTGACGATGAATCACAGAAATGGCTTCGGAATTAAATATAAGAGACACAATGCCGACTTAAGTACAGGAAGACTGAGTCTTCCTACTGTCTATGATTTGAGCGTTTCCTGTGTCACGAGTTTTACATTCCCATGCACCTCTGCAGGTTTACTGTATCCCTTGGACCTTCCCATTGACGATGAAACACAGAAATTGCATCGGAATTAAATATAAGAGACACAATGCCGACTTAAGTACAGGAAGACTGAGTCTTCCTACTCTCAATTTTTTGAGCGTTTCCTGTGTCACCAGTTTTACATTCTGATGCATCTCTGCAGGTTTACTGTATCCCTTGGACCTTCCCATTGACGATGAAACACAGAAATTGCATCGGAATTAAATATAAGAGACACAATGCCGACTTAAGTTCAGGAAGACTGGGGCTTCCTACTGTCTATGTTTTGAGCGTTTCCTGTGTCACTAGTTTTACATTCCGATGCACCTCTGCAGGTTTACTGTATCCCTTGGAACTTACCATTGACGATGAAACACAGAATTTGCATCGGAATTAAATATAAGAGACACAATGCCGACTTAAGTTCAGGAAGACTGGGCTTCCTACTGTCTATGTTTTGAGCGTTTCCTGTGTCACTAGTTTTACAATCTGATGCACCTCTGCAGGTTTACTGTATCCCTTGGACCTTCCCATTGACGATGAAACACAGAAATTGCATCGGAATTAAATAGAAGAGACACAATGCCGACTTAAGAACAGGAAGACTGAGTCTTCCTACTGTCTATGTTTTGAGCGTTACCTGTGTCACCAGTTTTACATACCGATGCACCTCTGCAGGTTTACTGTATCCCTTGGACCCTCACAGCGACGATGAAACACAGAAATAGCATCGGAATTAAATATAAGAGACACAATGCCGACTTAAGTACAGGAAGACTGAGTCTTCCTACTGTCTATGTTTTGAGCGTTTCCTGTGTCACTAGTTTTACATACCGATTCACCTTTGCAGGTTTACTGTATCCCTTGGACCTTCCCATTGACGATGAAACACAGAAGTTGCATCGGAATTACATATAAGAGACACAATGCCGACTTAAGTACAGGAGGACTGGGTCTTCCTACTGTCTATGTTTTGAGCGTTACCTGTGTCACCAGTTTTACATACCGATGCACCTCTGCAGGTTTACTGTATCCCTTGGACCCTCACAGCGACGATGAAACACAGAAATAGCATCGGAATTAAATATAAGAGACACAATGCCGACATAAGTACAGGAAGACTAAGTCTTCCTACTGTCTATGTTTTGAGCGTTTCCTGTGTCATCAGTTTTACTTTCCGATGCACCTCTGCAGGTTTAATATATCCCTTGGACCTTCCCATTCACGATGAAACACAGAAATTTCATCGGAAATAAATATAAGAGACACAATGCAGACTTAAGTACAGGAAGACTGAGTCTTCCTACTGTCTATGTTTTGAGCGTTTCCTGTGTCACGAGTTTTACATTCCGATGCACCTCTGCAGGTTTACTGTATCCCTTGGACCTTCGCATTGACGATGAAACACAGAAATTGCATCGGACTTAATATAAGAGACACAATGCCGACTTAAGTACAGGAAGACTGAGTCTTCCTACTGTCTGTGTTTTGAACGTTTCCTGTGTCACTAGTTTTACATTCCGATGCACCTCTGCAGGTTCACTGCATCCCTTGGACCTTCCCATTGACGATGAAACACACAAATTGCATCGAAATTAAATATAAGAGAAACAATGCCGACTTAAGTACAGGAAGACTGAGTCTTCCTACTGTCTATAATTTGGCGTTTCCTGTGTCACCAGTTTTACATTCCGATGCACCTCTACAGGTTTACTGTATCCCTTGGACCTTCACAGTGACGATGAAACACAGAAATTGCATCGGATTTAAATATAAGAGACACAATGCCGACTTAAGTACAGGAAGACTAAGTCTTCCTACTATCTATGTTTTGAGCGTTTCCTGTGTCATCAGTTTTACTTTCCAATGCACCTCTGCAGGTTTACTATATCCCTTGGACCTTCCCATTGACGATGAAACACAG
The DNA here is from genome assembly GCF_023898315.1 of Schistocerca nitens. Classification (NCBI taxonomy): domain Eukaryota; kingdom Metazoa; phylum Arthropoda; class Insecta; order Orthoptera; family Acrididae; genus Schistocerca; species Schistocerca nitens. The sequence goes on from NW_026045897.1 coordinate 7,208,942, forward strand.
AAATTTCATCGGAAATAAATATAAGAGACACAATGCCGACTTCAGTACAGGAAGACTGAGTCTTCCTGCTGTCTATGTTTTGAGCGTTTCCTGTGTCACGAGTTTTACATTCCGATGCACCTCTGCAGGTTTACTGTACCCTTGGACCTTCCCATTGACGATGAAACACAGAAATTGCATCGGAATTAAATATAAGAGACACGATGCCGACATAAGTACAGGAAGACTGAGTCTTACTACTGTCTATGTTTTGAGCGTTTCCTGTGTCACCAGTTTTACATTCTGATACACCTCTGCAGGTTTACTGTATCCCTTGGACCTTCCCATTGACGATGAAACACAGAAATTGCATCGGAATTAAATATAAGGGACACAATGCCAACTTAAGTACAGGATGACTGAGTCTTCCTACTGTCTATAATTTGAGCGTTTCCTGTGTCACCAGTTTTACATTCCGATGCACCTCTACAGGTTTACTGTATCCTTTGGACCTTCACAGTTACGATGAAACACAGAAATTACATCGGAATTAAATATAAGAGACACAATGCCGACTTTAGTACAAGAAAACAGTCTTTTCACAGTCAATGTTTTGAGCGTTTCCTGTGTCACCAGTTTTACTTTCAGATGCACCTCTGCATGTTTACTGTATCCCTTGGACCTTCCCATTGACGATAAAACACAGAAATTGCATCGGAATTAAATATTAGAGACACAGTGCCGACTTAAGAACAGGATGACTGGATCTTCTTACTGTCTATGTTTTGAGCGTTTCCCGTGTCAATAGTTTTCCATTCCGATGCACCTCTGCAGGTTTACTGTATCCCTTGGACCTTCACAGTGACGATGAATCACAGAAATGGCTTCGGAATTAAATATAAGAGACACAATGCCGACTTAAGTACAGGAAGACTGAGTCTTCCTACTGTCTATGATTTGAGCGTTTCCTGTGTCATGAGTTTTACATTCCCATGCACCTCTGCAGGTTTACTGTATCCCTTGGACCTTCCCATTGACGATGAAACACAGAAATTGCATCGGAATTAAATATAAGAGACACAATGCCGACTTAAGTACAGGAAGACTGAGTCTTCCTACTCTCTATTTTTTGAGCGTTTCCTGTGTCACCAGTTTTACATTCTGATGCATCTCTGCAGGTTTACTGTATCCCTTGGACCTTCCCATTGACGATGAAGCACAGAAATTGCTTCGGAATTAAATATAAGAGACACAATGCCGACTTAAGTACAGGAAGACTGAGTCTTCCTACTGTCTGTGATTTGAGCGTTTCCTGTGTCACGAGTTTTACATTCCCATGCAACTCTGCAGGTTTCCTGTATCCCTTGGACCTTCCCATTGACGATGAAACACAGAAATTGCATCGGAATTAAATATAAGAGACGCAATGCCGACTTAAGTTCAGGAAGACTGGGGCTTCCTACTGTCTATGTTTTGAGCGTTTCCTGTGTCACTAGTTTTACATTCCGATGCACCTCTGCAGGTTTACTGTATCTCTTGGACCTTACCATTGACGATGAAACACAGAAATTGCATCGGAATTAAATATAAGAGACACAATGCCGACTTAAGTTCAGGATGACTGGGGCTTCCTACTGTCTATGTTTTGAGCGTTTCCTGTGTCACTAGTTTTACAATCTGATGCACCTCTGCAGGTTTACTGTATCCCTTGGACCTTCCCATTGACGATGAAACACAGAAATTGCATCGGAATTAAATAGAAGAGACACAATGCCGACTTAAGAACAGGAAGACTGAGTCTTCCTACTGTCTATGTTTTGAGCGTTACCTGTGTCACCAGTTTTACATACCGATGCACCTCTGCAGGTTTACTGTATCCCTTGGACCCTCACAGCGACGATGAAACACAGAAATAGCATCGGAATTAAATATAAGAGACACAATGCCGATTTAAGTACAGGAAGACTGAGTCTTCCTACTGTCTATGTTTTGAGCGTTCCTGTGTCACTAGTTTTACATACCGATGCACCTTTGCAGGTTTACTGTATCCCTTGGACCTTCCCATTGACGATGAAACACAGAAGTTGCATCGGAATTACATATAAGAGACACAATGCCGACTTAAGTACAGGAAGACTGGGTCTTCCTACTGTCTATGTTTTGAGCGTTACCTGTGTCACCAGTTTTACATACCGATGCACCTCTGCAGGTTTACTGTATCCCTTGGACCCTCACAGCGACGATGAAACACAGAAATAGCATCGGAATTAAATATAAGAGACACAATGCCGACATAAGTACAGGAAGACTAAGTCTTCCTACTGTCTATGTTTTGAGCGTTTCCTGTGTCATCAGTTTTACTTTCCGATGCACCTCTGCAGGTTTAATATATCCCTTGGACCTTCCCATTCACGATGAAACACAGAAATTTCATCGGAAATAAATATAAGAGACACAATGCAGACTTACGTACAGGAAGACTGAGTCTTCCTACTGTCTATGTTTTGAGCGTTTCCTGTGTCACGAGTTTTACATTCCGATGCACCTCTGCAGGTTTACTGTATCCCTTGGACCTTCGCATTGACGATGAAACACAGAAATTGCATCGGACTTAATATAAGAGACACAATGCCGACTTAAGTACAGGAAGACTGAGTCTTCCTACTGTCTGTGTTTTGAACGTTTCCTGTGTCACTAGTTTTACATTCCGATGCACCTCTGCAGGTTCACTGCATCCCTTGGACCTTCCCATTGACGATGAAACACAGAAATTGCATCGGAGTTAAATATAAGAGAAACAATGCCGACTTAAGTACAGGAAGACTGAGTCTTCCTACTGTCTATAATTTGGCGTTTCCTGTGTCACCAGTTTTACATTCCGATGCACCTCTACAGGTTTACTGTATCCCTTGGACCTTCACAGTGACGATGAAACACAGAAATTGCATCGGAATTAAATATAAGAGACACAATGCCAACTTAAGTACAGGATGACTGAGTCTTCCTACTGTCTATAATTTGAGCGTTTCCTGTGTCACCAGTTTTACATTCCGATGCACCTCTACAGGTTTACTGTATCCCTTGGACCTTCACAGTTACGATGAAACACAGAAATTACATCGGAATTAAATATAAGAGACACAATGCCGACTTTAGTACAAGAAAAGAGTCTTCTTACAGTCAATGTTTTGAGCGTTTCCTGTGTCACCAGTTTTACTTTCAGATGCACCTCTGCATGTTTACTGTATCCCTTGGACCTTCCCATTGGCGATGAAACACACAAATTGCATCGAAATTAAATATAAGAGACACTATGCCGACTTAAGTACAGGAAGACTAAATCTTGCTACTGTCTATGTTTTGAGCGTATCCTGTGTCATCAGTTTTACTTTCCGATGCACCTCTGCAGGTTTAGTATATCCGTTGGACCTTCCCATTCACGATGAAACTCAGAAATTTCATCGGAAATAAATATAAGAGACACAATGTCGACTTAAGTACAGGAAGACTGATTCTTCCTACTGTCTATGCTTTGAGCGTTTCCGGTGTCACTAGTTTTTCATTCTGTTGCACTTCTGCAGGTTTACTGTATCCCTTGGACCTTCCCATTGACGATGAAACACAGAAATTGCATCGGTATTAAATATAAGAGCTACAATGCCGACTGTAGTGCGGGAAGACTGAGTCTTCCTACTGTCTATGTTTTGAGCGTTTCCTGTGTCACCAGTTTTACATTCTGATGCACATCTGCAGGTTTACTGTATCCCTTGGACCTTCCCATTGACGATAAAACACAGAAATTGCATCGGAATTAAATATTAGAGACACAGTGCCGACTTAAGAACAGGATGACTGAGTCTTCCTACTGTCCATTATTTGAGCGTTTCCTGTGTCACGAGTTTTACATTCCCATGCACCTCTGCAGGTTTACTGTATCGCTTGGACCTTCCCATTGACGATGAAACACAGAAATTGCATCGGAATTAAATATAAGAGACACAATGCCGACTTAAGTACAGGAAGACTGAGTCTTCTTACTCTCTATTTTTTGAGCGTTTCCTGTGTCACCAGTTTTACATTCTGATGCACCTCTGCAGGTTTACTGTATCCCTTGGACCTTCCCATTGACGATGAAACACAGAAATTGCTTCGGAATTAAATATAAGAGACACAATGCCGACTTAAGTACAGGAAGACTGAGTCTTCCTACTGTCTATGATTTGAGCGTTTCCTGTGTCACGAGTTTTACATTCCCATGCACCTCTGCAGGATTACTGTATCCCTTGGACCTTCCCATTGACGATGAAACACAGAAACTGCATCGGAATTTAATATAAGAGACACAATGCCGACTTAAGTTCTGGAAGACTGGGGCTTCCTACTGTCTATGATTTGAGCGTTTCCTGTGTCACTAGTTTTACATTCCGATGCACCTCTGCAGGTTTACTGTATCCCTTGGACCTTACCATTGACGATGAAACACAGAAATTGTATCGGAATTAAATATAAGAGACATAATGCCGACTTAAGTAAAGGAAGACTGAGTCTTCCTACTGTCTATGCTTTGAGCGTTTCCTGTGTCACCAGTTTTACATTCTGTTGCACCTCTGCAGGTTTACTGTATCCCTTGGACCTTCCCATTGACGATGAAACACAGAAATTGCACCGGAATTAAATAGAAGAGACACAATGCCGACTTAAGTACAGGATGACTGAGTCTTCCTACTGTCTATAATTTGAGCGTTTCCTGTGTCACCAGTTTTACATTCCGATGCACCTCTACAGGTTTACTGTATCCCTTGGACCTTCACAGTTACGATGAAACACAGAAATTACATCGGATTTAAATATAAATGACACAATGACGTCTTAAGTACAAGAAAACACTCTTCTGACGGTCTATGTTTTGAGCGTTTCCTGTGTCACCCGTTTTACATTCCGATGCACCTCTGCCTGTTTACTGTATCCCTTGGACCTTCACAGTGACGATGAATCACAGAAATTGCATCGGAATTAAATATAAGGGACACAATGCAGACTTAAGTACAGGAAGACTGGGTCTTCCTACTGTCTATGTTTTGAGCGTTTCCTGTGTCATCAGTTTTACTTTCCGATGCACCTCTGCTTGTTACCTATATCCCTTGGACCTTCCCATTCACGATGAAACACAGAAATTGTATCGGAATTAAATATAAGACACACAATGCCGATTTAAGAACAGGAAGACTGAGTCTTCCTACTGTCTATGTTTTGAGCGTTACCTGTGTCACCAGTTTTACATACCGATGCACCTCTGCAGGTTTACTGTATCCCTTGGACCCTCACAGCGACGATGAAACACAGAAATAGCATCGGAATTAAATATAAGAGACACAATGCCGACTTAAGTACAGGAAGACTGAGTCTTCCTACTGTCTATGTTTTGAGCGTTTCCTGTGTCACTAGTTTTACATACCGATGCACCTTTGCTGGTTTACTGTATCCCTTGGACCTTCCCCTTGACGATGAAACACAGAAATTGCATCGGAATTACATATAAGAGACACAATGCCGACTTAAGTACAGGAAGACTGGGTCTTCCTACTGTCTATGTTTGAGAGTTTCCTCTGTCACCAGTTTTACATTCCGATGCACCTCTGCAGGTTCACTGTATCCCTTCGACCTTCCCATTGACGATGAAACACAGAAATTGCATCGGAATTATATATAAGAGACACAATGCCGACTTATGTACAGAAGACTGAGTCTTCCTACTGTCCATGTTTTGAGCGTTTCCTGTGTCACCAGTTTTACATTCTGATGCACCTCTGCAGGTTTACTGTATCCCTTGGACCTTCACAGTGACGATGAAACACAGATATTGCATCGGATTTAAATATAAGAGACACAATGCCGACTTAAGTACAGGAAGACTAAGTCTTCCTACTATCTATGTTTTGAGCGTTTCCTGTGTCATCAGTTTTACTTTCCGATGCACCTCTGCAGGTTTGCTATATCCCTTGGACCTTCCCACTGACGATGAAACACAGAAATTTCATCGGAAATAAATATAAGAGACACAATGCCGACTTCAGTACAGGAAGACTGAGTCTTCCTACTGTCTATGTTTTGAGCGTTTCCTGTGTCACGAGTTTTACATTCCGATGCACCTCTGCAGGTTTACTGTAACCCTTGGACCTTCCCATTGACGATGAAACACAGAAATTGCATCGGAATTAAATATAAGAGACACGATGCCGACATAAGTAGAGGAAGACTGAGTCTTCCTACTGTCTATAATTTGAGCGTTTCCTGTGTCACCAGTTTTACATTCCGATGCACCTCTACAGGTTTACCGTATCCCTAGGACCTTCACAGTTACGATGAAACACAGAAATTACATCGGAATTAAATATAAGAGACACAATGAAGACTTTAGTACAAGAAAACAGTCTTCTTACTGTCAATGTTTTGAGCGTTTCCTGTGTCACCAGGTTTACTTTCAGATGCACCTCTGCATGTTTACTGTATCCCTTGGACCTCCCCATTGGCGATGAAACACACAAATTGCATCGAAATTAAATATAAGAGACACTATGCTGACTTAAGTACAGGAAGACTAAATCTTGCTACTGTCTATGTTTTGAGCGTATCCTGTGTCATCAGTTTTACTTTCCGATGCACCTCTGCAGGTTTAGTATATCCGTTGGACCTTCCCATTCACGATGAAACTCAGAAATTTCATCGGAAATAAATATAAGAGACACAATGTCGACTTAAGTACAGGAAGACTGATTCTTCCTACTGTCTATGCTTTGAGGGTTTCCGGTGTCACTAGTTTTACATTCCGTTGCACTTCTGCAGGTTTACTGTATCCCGTGGACCTTCCCATTGACGATGAAACACAGAAATTGCATCGGTATTAAATATAAGAGCTACAATGCCGACTTTAGTGCAGGAAGACTGAGTCTTCCTACTGTCTGTGTTTTGAGCGTTTCCTGTGTCACCAGTTTTACATTCTGATGCACCTCTGCAGGTTTACTGTATCCCTTGGACCTTCCCATTGACGTAAAACAATGAAATTGCATCGGAATTAAATATTAGAGACACAGTGCCGACTTAAGAACAGGATGACTGGATCTTCTTACTGTCTATGTTTTGAGCGTTTCCCGTGTCAATAGTTTTACATTCCGATGCACCTCTGCAGGTTTACTGTATCCCTTGGACCTTCACAGTGACGATGAATCACAGAAATTGCATCGGAATTAAATATAAGAGTCACAATGCCGACTTAAGTACAGGAAGACTGAGTCTTCCTACTGTCTATGTTTTGAGCGTTCCCTGTGTCATCAGTTTTACTTTCCGATGCACCTCTGCTTGTTATCTATATCCCTTGGACCTTCCCCTTCCCGATGAAACACAGAAATTTCATCGGAAATAAATATAAGAGACACAATGCCGACTTAAGTACAGGAAGACTGAGTCTTCCTACTGTCTATGATTTGAGCGTTTCCTGTGTCACGAGTTTTACATTCCGATGCACCTCTGCAGGTTTACTGTATCCCTTGGACCTTCCCATTGACGATGAAACACAGAAATTGCATCGGAATTAAATATAAGAGACACAATGCCGACTTAAGTACAGGAAGACTGAGTCTTCCTACTGTCTATGTTTTGAGCGTTTCCTGTGTCACCAGTTTTACATTCCAATGTGCCTCTGCAGGCTTACTGTGTCCATTGGACCTTCCCATTGACGATGAAACACAGAAATTGCATCGGAATTAAATATAAGAGACACAACGTCGACTTAAGCACAAGAAAACTGAGTCTTCTTACGGTCTATGTTTTCAGCGTTACCTGTGTCACCAGTTTTACATTCCGATGCACCTCTGCCGGTTTACTGTATCCCTTGGACCTTCCCATTGACGATGAAACACAGAAATTGCATCGGAATTAAATAAAAGAGACACAATGCCGACTTAAGTACAGGAAGACTGAGTCTTCCTACTGTCTATGTTTTGAGCGTTTCCTGTGTCACCAGTTCTACATTCCAATGCACCTCTACAGGTTTACTGTATCCCTTGGACCTTCACATTTACGATGAAACACAGAAACTACATCGGAATTAAATATAAGAGACACAATGCCGACTTAAGTACAAGGAAACAGTCTTCTTACAGTCAATGTTTTGAGCGTTTCCTGTGTTACCAGTTTTACATTCCGATGCACCTCTGCATGTTTACTGTATCCCTTGGACCTTCCCATTGGCGATGAAACACACAAATTGCATCGAAATTAAATATAAGAGACAAAATGCCGACATAAGTACAGGAAGACTGAGTCTTCCTACTGTCTATCATTTGAGCGTTTCCTGTGTCACCAGTTTTACATTCTGATGCACCTCTGCAGGTTTACTGTATCCCTTGGACCTTCACAGTTACGATGAAAGACAGAAATTACATCGGAATTAAATATAAGAGACACAATGACGACTTAAGTACAAGAAAACAGTCTTCTTACAGTCAATGGTTTGAGCGTTTCCTGTGTCACCAGTTTTACATTCCGATGCACCTCTGCATGTTTACTGTATCCCTTGGACCTTCCCATTGGCGATGAAACACACAAATTGCATCGGAATTAAATCTAAGAGACACAATGCCGACTTAATTACAGGAAGACTGAGTCTTCCTACTGTCTATAATTTGAACGTTTCCTGTGTCACTAGTTTTACATTCCGATGCATCTCTACAGGTTTACTGTATCCCTTGGACCTTCACAGTGACGATGAAACACAGAAATAGCATCGGAATTAAATATAAGAGACACAATGCCGACTTAAGTACAGGAAGGCAGAGTCTTCCTACTGTCTATTTTTTGAGCGTTTCCTGTGTCACCAGTTTTACATTCTGATGCACCTCTGCAGGTTTACTGTATCCCTTGGACCTTCCCATTGACAACGAATTACAGAAATTGCATCGGAATTAAATATAAGAGACACAATGCCGACTTAAGTACAGGAAGACTGAGTCTTCCTACTGTCTATGTTTTGAGCGTTTCCTGTGTCACCAGTTTTACATTCCAATGTGCCTCTGCAGGTTTACTGTATCCATTGGACCTTCCCATTGACGATGAAACACAGAAATTGCATCGGAATTAAATATAAGAGACACGATGCCGACTTAAGTACAGGAAGACTGAGTCTTCCTACTGTCTATGTTGTGAGCGTTTACTGTGTCACCATTTTTACATTCTGATGCACCTCTGCAGGTTTACTGTACCCCTTGGACCTTCCCATTGACGATGAAACACAGAAATTGCATCGGAATTAAATATAAGAGACACAACGCCGACTTAAGTACAGGAAGACTGAGTCTTCCTACTGTCTATGTTTTGAGCGTTTCCTGTGTCACTAGTTTTACATTCCGATGCACCTCTGCAGGTTTACTGTATCCCTTGGACTTTCCCATTGACGATGAAACACAGAAATTGCATCGGAATTAAATGTAAGAGACACAATGCCGACTTAAGTACAGGAAGACTGAGTCTTCCTGCTGTCTATGTTTTGAGCGTTTCCTGTGTCACTAGTTTTACATTCCGATTCACCTCTGCAGGTTTACTGTATCCCTTGAACCTTCCCATTGACGATGAAACACAGAAATTGCATCGGAATTATATATAAGAGACACAATGCCGACTTAATTACAGGACGACTGAGTCTTCCTACTGTCTATGTTTTGAGCGTTTCCTGTGTCACTAGTTTTACATTCCGATTAACCTCTGCAGGTTTATTCTATCCCTTGGACCTTCCCATTGACGATGAAACACAGAAATTGCATCGGAATTAAATATAAGAGACACAATGCCGACATAAGTACAGGAAGGCTGAGTCTTCCTACTGTCTATGTTTTGTGCGTTTCCTGTGTCACCAGTTTTACATTCTGATGCACCTCTGCAGGTTTACTGTATCCCTTGGACCTTCCTATTGACGATGAAACACAGAAATTGCATCGGAATTAAATATAAGAGAAACAATGCCGACTTAAGTACAGGAAGACTGTGTCTTCCTACTGTCTATAATTTGAGCGTTTCCTGTGTCACCAGTTTTACATTCCGATGCTCCTCTACCGGTTTACTGTATCCCTTGGACCTTCACAGTGACGATGAAACACAGAAATTGCATCGGAATTAAATATAAGAGACACAATGCCGACTTAAGTACAGGAAGACTAAGTCTTCCCACTGACTATGTTTGAGCGTTTCCTGTGTCATCAGTTTTACTTTCCGATGCACCCCTGCAGGTTTACTATATCCCTTGGACCTTCCCATTCACGATGAAACAAAGAAATTTTATCGGAAATAAATATAAGAGACACAGTGCCGACTTCAGTACAGGAAGTCTGAGTCTACCTACTGTCCATGTTTTGAGCGTTTCCTGTGTAACTAGTTTTACATTCCGATGCACCTCTGCAGGTTTACTGTATCCCTTGGATTTTCCCATTGACGATGAAACACAGAAATTGCATCGGAATTAATTAAAAGAGACACAATGCCGACTTAAGTACAGGATGACTGAGTCTTCCTACTGTCTATGTTTTGAGCGTTTCCTGTGTCACCAGTTTTACATTCCAATGCACCTCTACAGGTTTACTGTATCCCTTGGACCTTCACAGTTACGATGAAACACAGAAACTACATCGGAATTAAATATAAGAGACACAATGCCGACTTAAGTACAAGAAAACAGTCTTCTTACAGTCAATGCTTTGAGCGTTTCCTGTGTCCCCAGTTTTACATTCCGATGCACCTCTGCATGTTTACTGTATCCCTTGGACCTTCCCATTGGCGATGAAACACACAAATTGCAGCGAAATTAAATATAAGAGACACAATGCCGACTTAAGTACAGGAAGACTGAGTCTTCCTACAGTCTATGTTTTGAGCGTTTCCTGTGTCACCAGTTTTACATTCTGATGCACCTCTGCAGTGTTACTGTATCCCTTGGCATTGTGTCAGTGACGATGAAACACAGAAATTGCATCGGAATTAAAAGTAAGAGACACAATGCCGACTTAAGTAAAGGAAGACTGAGTCTTCGAACTGTCTATGTTTTGAGCGTTTCCTTTGTCACATGTTTTACAATCCGATGCACCTCTGCATGGTTACTGTATCCCTTGGACCTTCCCATTGGCGATGAAACACACAAATTGCATCGCAATTAAATATAAGAGACACAATGCCGACTTAAGTACAGGAAGACTAAGTCTTCCTACTGATTATGTTTGAGTGTTTCCTGTGTCATCAGTTTTACTTTCCGATGCACCTCTGCAGGTTTACTATATCCCTTGGACCTTCCCATTCACGATGAAACACAGAAATTTCATCGGAAATAAATATGAGACACAGTGCCGACTTCAGTACAGGAAGACTGAGTTTTCGTACTGTCTAAGTTTTGAGCGTTTCCTGTGTCACGAGTTTTACATTCCGATGCACATCTGCAGGTTTACTGTAACCCTTGGACCTTCCCATTGACGATGAAACACAGAAATTGCATCGGAATTAAATATAAGAGACACGATGCCGACTTAAGTACAGGAAGACTGAGTCTTCCTACTGTCTATGTTGTGAGCGTTTCCTGTGTCACCATTTTTACATTCTGATGCACCTCTGCAGGTTTACTGTACCCCTTGGACCTTCCCATTGACGATGAAACACAGAAATTGCATCGGAATTAAATATAAAAGACACAACGCCGACTTAAGTACAGGAAGACTGAGTCTTCTTACTGTCTATATTTTGAGCGTTTCCTGTGTCACCAGTTTTACATTCCGATGCACCTCTGCAGGTTTACTGTATCCCTTGGACTTTCCCATTGACGATGAAACACAGAAATTGCATCGGAATTAAATGTAAGAGACACAATGCCGACTTAAGTACAGGAAGACTGAGTCTTCCTGCTGTCTATGTTTTGAGCGTTTCCTGTGTCACTAGTTTTACATTCCGATTCACCTCTGCAGGTTTACAGTATCCCTTGAACCTTCCCATTGACGATGAAACACAGAAATTGCATCGGAATTAAATATAAGAGACACAATGCCGACTTAAGTACAGGAAGACTAAGTCTTCCCACTGACTATGTTTGAGCGTTTCCTGTGTCATCAGTTTTACTTTCCGATGCACCCCTGCAGGTTTACTATATCCCTTGGACCTTCCCATTCACGATGAAACAAAGAAATTTTATCGGAAATAAATATAAGAGACACAGTGCCGACTTCAGTACAGGAAGTCTGAGTCTACCTACTGTCCATGTTTTGAGCGTTTCCTGTGTAACTAGTTTTACATTCCGATGCACCTCTGCAGGTTTACTGTATCCCTTGGATTTTCCCATTGACGATGAAACACAGAAATTGCATCGGAATTAATTAAAAGAGACACAATGCCGACTTAAGTACAGGATGACTGAGTCTTCCTACTGTCTATGTTTTGAGCGTTTCCTGTGTCACCAGTTTTACATTCCAATGCACCTCTACAGGTTTACTGTATCCCTTGGACCTTCACAGTTACGATGAAACACAGAAACTACATCGGAATTAAATATAAGAGACACAATGCCGACTTAAGTACAAGAAAACAGTCTTCTTACAGTCAATGCTTTGAGCGTTTCCTGTGTCCCCAGTTTTACATTCCGATGCACCTCTGCATGTTTACTGTATCCCTTGGACCTTCCCATTGGCGATGAAACACACAAATTGCAGCGAAATTAAATATAAGAGACAAAATGCCGACTTAAGTACAGGAAGACTGAGTCTTCCTACTGTCTATGTTTGAGCGTTTCCAGTGTCACCAGTTTCACATTCTGATGCACCTCTGCAGGTTCACTGTATCCCTTGGACCTTCACAGTTACGATGAAACACAGAAATTACATCGGAATTAAATATAAGAGACACAATGACGACTTAAGTACAAGAAAACAGTCTTCTTACAGTCAATGGTTTGAGCATTTCCTGTGTCACCAGTTTTACATTCCGATGCACCTCTGCATGTTTACTGTATCCCTTGGACCTTCCCATTTGCAATGAAACACACAAATTGCATCGAAATTAAATATAAGAGACACTATGCCGACTTAAGTACAGGAAGACTAACTCTTGCTACTGTCTATGTTTTGAGGGTATCCTGTGTCATCAGTTTTACTTTCCGATGCACCTCTGCAGGTTTACTATATCCCTTGGACCTTCCCATTCACGATGAAACACAGAAATTTCATCGGAAATAAATATAAGAGACACAATGCCGACTTAAGTACAGGAAGACTGAGTCTTCCTACTGTCTATGTTTTGACCGCTTCCGGTGTCACTAGTTTTACATTCCGTTGCACGTCTGCAGGTTTACTGTATCCATTGGACCTTCCCATTGACGATGAAACACAGAAATTGCATCGGAATTAAATATAAGAGACACAATGCCGACTTAAGTACAGGAAGACTGAGTCTTCCTACAGTCTATGTTTTGAGCGTTTCCTGTGTCACCAGTTTTACATTCTGATGCACCTCTGCAGTGTTACTGTATCCCTTGGCATTGTGTCAGTGACGATGAAACACAGAAATTGCATCGGAATTAAAAGTAAGAGACACAATGCCGACTTAAGTAAAGGAAGACTGAGTCTTCGAACTGTCTATGTTTTGAGCGTTTCCTTTGTCACATGTTTTACAATCCGATGCACCTCTGCATGGTTACTGTATCCCTTGGACCTTCCCATTGGCGATGAAACACACAAATTGCATCGCAATTAAATATAAGAGACACAATGCCGACTTAAGTACAGGAAGACTAAGTCTTCCTACTGATTATGTTTGAGTGTTTCCTGTGTCATCAGTTTTACTTTCCGATGCACCTCTGCAGGTTTACTATATCCCTTGGACCTTCCCATTCACGATGAAACACAGAAATTTCATCGGAAATAAATATGAGACACAGTGCCGACTTCAGTACAGGAAGACTGAGTTTTCGTACTGTCTAAGTTTTGAGCGTTTCCTGTGTCACGAGTTTTACATTCCGATGCACATCTGCAGGTTTACTGTAACCCTTGGACCTTCCCATTGACGATGAAACACAGAAATTGCATCGGAATTAAATATAAGAGACACGATGCCGACTTAAGTACAGGAAGACTGAGTCTTCCTACTGTCTATGTTGTGAGCGTTTCCTGTGTCACCATTTTTACATTCTGATGCACCTCTGCAGGTTTACTGTACCCCTTGGACCTTCCCATTGACGATGAAACACAGAAATTGCATCGGAATTAAATATAAAAGACACAACGCCGACTTAAGTACAGGAAGACTGAGTCTTCTTACTGTCTATGTTTTGAGCGTTTCCTGTGTCACCAGTTTTACATTCCGATGCACCTCTGCAGGTTTACTGTATCCCTTGGACTTTCCCATTGACGATGAAACACAGAAATTGCATCGGAATTAAATGTAAGAGACACAATGCCGACTTAAGTACAGGAAGACTGAGTCTTCCTGCTGTCTATGTTTTGAGCGTTTCCTGCGTCACTAGTTTTACATTCCGATTCACCTCTGCAGGTTTACAGTATCCCTTGAACCTTCCCATTGACGATGAAACACAGAAATTGCATCGGAATTATATATAAGAGACACAATGCCGACTTAAGTACAGGACGACTGAGTCTTCCTACTGTCTATGTTTGAGCGTTTCCTGTGTCACTAGTTTTACATTCCGATTAACCTCTGCAGGTTTACTCTATCCCTTGGACCTTCCCATTGACGATGAAACACCGAAATTGCGTCGGAATTAAATATAAGAGGCACAATGCCGACTTAAGTACAGGAAGACTGAGTCTTCCTACTGTCTATGATTTGTGCGTTTCCTGTGTCACCAGTTTTACATTCTGATGCACCTCTGCAGGTTTACTGTATCCCTTGGACCTTCCTATTGACGATGAGACACAGAAATTGCATCGGAATTAAATATAAGAGAAACAATGCCGACTTAAGTACAGGAAGACTGAGTCTTCCTACTGTCTTTAATTTGAGCGTTTCCTGTGTCACCAGTTTTACATTCCGATGCTCCTCTACAGGTTTACTGTATCCATTGGACCTTCACAGTGACGATGAAACACAGAAATTGCATCGGAATTAAATATAAGAGACACAATGCCGATTTAAGTACAGGAAGACTAAGTCTTCCTACTGACTATGTTTTGAGCGTTTCCTGTGTCATCAGTTTTACTTTCCGATGCACCTCTGCAGGTTTTCTATATCCCTTGGACCTTCCCATTCACGATGAAACAAAGAAATTTCATCGGAAATAAATATAAGAGACACAGTGCCGACTTCAGTACAGGAAGTCTTAGTCTACCTACTGTCCATGCTTTGAGCGTTTCCTGTGTCACTAGTTTTACATTCCGATGCACCTCTGCAGGTTTACTGTATCCCTTGGATCTTCCCATTGACGATGAAACACAGAAATTGCATCGGAATTAAATAAAAGAGACACAATGCCGACTTAAGTACAGGAAGACTGAGTCTTCCTACTGTCTATGTTTTGAGCGTTTCCTGTGTCACCAGTTTTACATTCCAATGCACCTCTACAGGTTTACTGTATCCCTTGGACCTTCACAGTTACGATGAAACACAGAAACTCCATCGGAATTAAATATAAGAGACACAATGCCGACTTAAGTACAAGAAAACAATCTTCTTACAGTCAATGTTTTGAGCGTTTCCTGGGTCCCCAGTTTTACAATCCGATGCACCTCTGCATGTTTACTGTATCCCTTGGACCTTCCCATTGGCGATGAACCACACAAATTGCATCGAAATTAAATATAAGAGACACTATGCCGACTTAAGTACAGGAAGACTAACTCTTGCTACTGTCTATGTTTTGAGGGTATCCTGTGTCATCAGTTTTACTTTCCGATGCACCTCTGCAGGTTTACTATATCCCTTGGACCTTCCCATTCACGATGAAACACAGAAATTTCATCGGAAATAAATATAAGAGACACAATGCCGACTTAAGTACAGGAAGACTGAGTCTTCCTACTGTCTATGTTTTGAGCGCTTCCGGTGTCACTAGTTTTACATTCCGTTGCACGTCTGCAGGTTTACTGTATCCATTGGACCTTCCCATTGACGATGAAACACAGAAATTGCATCGGAATTAAAGATAAGAGACACAATGCCGACTTAAGTACAGGAAGACTGAGTCTTCCTACAGTCTATGTTTTGAGCGTTTCCTGTGTAACCCGTTTTACATTCTGATGCACCTCTGCAGGTTTACTGTATCCCTTGGACCTTCCCATTGACGATGAAACACAGAAATTGCATCGGAATCAAATAGAAGAGACACAATGCCGACTTAAGTACAGGATGACTGAGTCTTCCTACTGTCTATAATTTGAGCGTTTCCTGTGTCACCAGTTTTACTTTCCGATGCACCTCTACAGGTTTACTGTATCCGTTGCACCTTCACAGTTATGATGAAAATCAGAAAGTGCATTGGAATTATATATAAGAGACACAACGCCGACTTAAGTACATGAAAACTGAGTCTTCTTACGGTCTATGTTTTGAGCGTTTCCTGTGTCACCAGGTTTAAATTCCGATGCACCTCTGTAGGTTTACTGTATCCCTTGGAACTTCCCATTGACGATGAAACACAGTAATTGCATCGGAATTAAATATTAGAGACACAGTGCCGACATAAGAACAGGATGACTGGATCTTCTTACTGTCTATGGTTTGAGCGTTTCCCTTGTCAACAGTTTTACATTCCGATGCACCTCTGCAGGTTTACTGTATCCCTTGGACCTTCCCATTGACGATGAAACACAGAAATTGCATCGGAATTACATATAAGAGTCACAATGCCGACTTAAGTTCAGGAAGACTGAGTCTTCCTACTGTCTATGTTTGAGCGTTTCCTCTGTCACCAGTTTTACATTCCGATGCACCTCTGCAGGTTTACTGTATCCCTTCGACCTTCCCATTGACGATGAAACACAGAAATTGCATCGGAATTATATATAAGAGACACAATGCCGACTTAAGTACAGGAAGACTGAGTCTTCCTACTGTCTATGTTTTGAGCGTTTCCTGTGTCACCAGTTTTACATTCTGATGCACCTCTGCAGGTTTACTGTATCACTTGGACCTTCCCATTGTCGATGAAACACAGAAATTTCATCGGAATTAAATATAAGAGACACAATGCCGACTTAAGTACTGGAAGACTGAGTCTTCCTACTGTCTATGTTTTGAGCGTTTCCTGTGTCATCAGTTTTACTTTCCGATGCACCTCTGCAGGTTTAATATATCCCTTGGACCATCCCATTCACGATGAAACACAGAAATTTCATCGGAAATAAATATAAGAGACACAATGCAGACTTAAGTACAGGAAGACTGAGTCTTCCTACTGTCTATGTTTTGAGCGCTTCCTGTGTCACGAGTTTTACATTCCGATGCACATCTGCAGGTTTACTGTATCCCTTGGACCTTCGCATTGACGATGAAACACAGAAATTGCATCGGAATTAAATATAAGAGACACAATGCCGACTTAAGTACAGGAAGACTGAGTCTTCCTACTGTCTATGTTTTGAGCGCTTCCTGTGTCACGAGTTTTACATTCCGATGCACATCTGCAGGTTTACTGTATCCCTTGGACCTTCGCATTGACGATGAAACACAGAAATTGCATCGGAATTAAATATAAGAGACACAATGCCGACTTAAGTACAGGAAGACTGAGTCTTCCTACTGTCTATGTTTTGAGCGTTTCATGTGTCACCAGTTTTACATTCCAATGTGCCTCTGCAGGTTTACTGTATCCATTGGACCTTCCCATTGACGATGAAACACAGAAATTGCATCGGAATTAAATACAAGAGACACAACGCCGACTTAAGCACAAGAAAACTGAGTCTTCTTACGGTCTATGTTTTGAGCGTTTCCTGTGTCACCAGTTTTACATTCCGATGCACCTCTGCCGGTTTACTGTATCCCTTGGACCCTCCCATTGTCGATGAAACACAGAAATCGCACCGGAATTAAATATAGGAGACACAATGCCGACTTAGGTACAGGAATACTGAGTCTTCCTACTGTCTATGATTTGAGCGTATCCTGTGTCATCAGTTTTACTTTCCGATGCACCTCTGCCGGTTTACTATATCCCTTGGACCTTCCCATTCACGATGAAACACAGAAATTTCATCGGAAATAAATATAAGAGACAAAATGCCGACTTATGTACAGGAAGACTGAGTCTTCGTACTGCCTATGTTTTGAGCGTTTCCTGTGTCACTAGTTATACATTCCGTTGTACCTCTTCAGGTTTACTGTATCCCTTGGACCTTCCCATTGACGATGAAACACAGAAATTGCATCGGAATTAAATATAAGAGACACAATGCCGACTTATGTACAGGAAGACTGAGTCTTCCTACTGTCTATGTTGTGAGCGTTTCCTGTGTCACCATTTTTACAATCTGGTGCACCTCTGCAGGTTTACTGTACCCCTTGGACCCTCCCAGTAACGATGAAACACAGAAATTGCATCGGAATTAAATATAAGAGGCACAATGCCGACTTAAGTACAGGAAGACTGAGTCTTCCTACTGTCTATGTTTTGAGCGTTTCCTGTGTCACCAGTTTTACATTCTGATGCACCTCTGCATGTTTACTGTACCCCTTGGACCTTCCCATTGGCGATGAAACACACAAATTGCATCGAAATTAAATATAAGATACACAATGCCGACTTAAGTACAGAAAGTCTAAATCCTGCTACTGTCTATGTTTTGAGCGTATCCTGTGTCATTAGTTTTACTTTCCGATGCACCTCTGCAGGTTTACTATATCCCTTGGACCTTCCCATTCACGATGAAACACAGAAATTTAATCGGAATTAAATATAAGAGACACAATGCCGACTTAAGTACAGGAAGACTGAGTCTTCCTACTGTCTATGATTTGAGCGTTTCCTGTGTCACGAGTTTTACATTCCCATGCACCTCTGCAGGTTTACTGTATCCCTTGGACCTTCCCATTGACGATGAAACACAGAAATTGCATCGGAATTAAATATAAGAGACACAATGCCGACTTAAGTTCAGGAAGACTGGGGCTTCCTACTGTCTATGTTTTGAGCGTTTCCTGTGTCACTAGTTTTACATTCCGATGCACCTCTGCAGGTCTACTGTATCCCTTGGACCTTACCATTGACGATGAAACACAGAAAATGTATCGGAATTAAATATAAGAGACATAATGCCGACTTAAGTACAAGAAAACACTCTTCTTACGGTATCTGTTTGAGCGTTTCCTGTGTCACCCGTTTTACATTCCGATGCACCTCTGCCTGATTACTGTATCCCTTGGACCTTCCCATTGACGATGAAACACAGAAATTGCATCGGAATTAAATATAAGAGACAAAATGCCGACTTAAGTACAGGAAGACTGAGTCTTCCTACTGTCTATGTTTGAGCGTTTCCTGTGTCACCAGTTTCACATTCTGATGCACCTCTGCAGGTTCACTGTATCCCTTGGACCTTCACAGTTACGATGAAACACAGAAATTACATCGGAATTAAATATAAGAGACACAATGACGACTTAAGTACAAGAAAACAGTCTTCTTACAGTCAATGGTTTGAGCATTTCCTGTGTCACCAGTTTTACATTCCGATGCACCTCTGCATGTTTACTGTATCCCTTGGACCTTCCCATTTGCAATGAAACACACAAATTGCATCGAAATTAAATATAAGAGACACTATGCCGACTTAAGTACAGGAAGACTAACTCTTGCTACTGTCTATGTTTTGAGGGTATCCTGTGTCATCAGTTTTACTTTCCGATGCACCTCTGCAGGTTTACTATATCCCTTGGACCTTCCCATTCACGATGAAACACAGAAATTTCATCGGAAATAAATATAAGAGACACAATGCCGACTTAAGTACAGGAAGACTGAGTCTTCCTACAGTCTATGTTTTGAGCGTTTCCTGTGTCACCAGTTTTACATTCTGATGCACCTCTGCAGTGTTACTGTATCCCTTGGCATTGTGTCAGTGACGATGAAACACAGAAATTGCATCGGAATTAAAAGTAAGAGACACAATGCCGACTTAAGTAAAGGAAGACTGAGTCTTCGAACTGTCTATGTTTTGAGCGTTTCCTTTGTCACATGTTTTACAATCCGATGCACCTCTGCATGGTTACTGTATCCCTTGGACCTTCCCATTGGCGATGAAACACACAAATTGCATCGCAATTAAATATAAGAGACACAATGCCGACTTAAGTACAGGAAGACTAAGTCTTCCTACTGATTATGTTTGAGTGTTTCCTGTGTCATCAGTTTTACTTTCCGATGCACCTCTGCAGGTTTACTATATCCCTTGGACCTTCCCATTCACGATGAAACACAGAAATTTCATCGGAAATAAATATGAGACACAGTGCCGACTTCAGTACAGGAAGACTGAGTTTTCGTACTGTCTAAGTTTTGAGCGTTTCCTGTGTCACGAGTTTTACATTCCGATGCACATCTGCAGGTTTACTGTAACCCTTGGACCTTCCCATTGACGATGAAACACAGAAATTGCATCGGAATTAAATATAAGAGACACGATGCCGACTTAAGTACAGGAAGACTGAGTCTTCCTACTGTCTATGTTGTGAGCGTTTCCTGTGTCACCATTTTTACATTCTGATGCACCTCTGCAGGTTTACTGTACCCCTTGGACCTTCCCATTGACGATGAAACACAGAAATTGCATCGGAATTAAATATAAAAGACACAACGCCGACTTAAGTACAGGAAGACTGAGTCTTCTTACTGTCTATGTTTTGAGCGTTTCCTGTGTCACCAGTTTTACATTCCGATGCACCTCTGCAGGTTTACTGTATCCCTTGGACTTTCCCATTGACAAATGAAACACAGAAATTGCATCGGAATTAAATGTAAGAGACACAATGCCGACTTAAGTACAGGAAGACTGAGTCTTCCTGCTGTCTATGTTTTGAGCGTTTCCTGTGTCACTAGTTTTACATTCCGATTCACCTCTGCAGGTTTACAGTATCCCTTGAACCTTCCCATTGACGATGAAACACAGAAATTGCATCGGAATTATATATAAGAGACACAATGCCGACTTATGTACAGGACGACTGAGTCTTCCTACTGTCTATGTTTGAGCGTTTCCTGTGTCACTAGTTTTACATTCCGATTAACCTCTGCAGGTTTACTCTATCCCTTGGACCTTCCCATTGACGATGAAACACCGAAATTGCGTCGGAATTAAATATAAGAGACACAATGCCGACTTAAGTACAGGAAGACTGAGTCTTCCTACTGTCTATGTTTTGTGCGTTTCCTGTGTCACCAGTTTTACATTCTGATGCACCTCTGCAGGTTTACTGTATCCCTTGGACCTTCCTATTGACGATGAAACACAGAAATTGCATCGGAATTAAATATAAGAGAAACAATGCCGACTTAAGTACAGGAAGACTGAGTCTTCCTACTGTCTTTAATTTGAGCGTTTCCTGTGTCACCAGTTTTACATTCCGATGCTCCTCTACAGGTTTACTGTATCCATTGGACCTTCACAGTGACGATGAAACACAGAAATTGCATCGGAATTAAATATAAGAGACACAATGCCGATTTAAGTACAGGAAGACTAAGTCTTCCTACTGACTATGTTTTGAGCGTTTCCTGTGTCATCAGTTTTACTTTCCGATGCACCTCTGCAGGTTTACTATATCCCTTGGACCTTCCCATTCACGATGAAACAAAGAAATTTCATCGGAAATAAATATAAGAGACACAGTGCCGACTTCAGTACAGGAAGTCTTAGTCTACCTACTGTCCATGCTTTGAGCGTTTCCTGTGTCACTAGTTTTACATTCCGATGCACCTCTGCAGGTTTACTGTATCCCTTGGATCTTCCCATTGACGATGAAACACAGAAATTGCATCGGAATTAAATAAAAGAGACACAATGCCGACTTAAGTACAGGAAGACTGAGTCTTCCTACTGTCTATGTTTTGAGCGTTTCCTGTGTCACCAGTTTTACATTCCAATGCACCTCTACAGGTTTACTGTATCCCTTGGACCTTCACAGTTACGATGAAACACAGAAACTCCATCGGAATTAAATATAAGAGACACAATGCCGACTTAAGTACAAGAAAACAATCTTCTTACAGTCATTGTTTTGAGCGTTTCCTGTGTCCCCAGTTTTACAATCCGATGCACCTCTGCATGTTTACTGTATCCCTTGGACCTTCCCATTGGCGATGAACCACACAAATTGCATCGAAATTAAATATAAGAGACACTATGCCGACTTAAGTACAGGAAGACTAACTCTTGCTACTGTCTATGTTTTGAGGGTATCCTGTGTCATCAGTTTTACTTTCCGATGCACCTCTGCAGGTTTACTATATCCCTTGGACCTTCCCATTCACGATGAAACACAGAAATTTCATCGGAAATAAATATAAGAGACACAATGCCGACTTAAGTACAGGAAGACTGGGTCTTCCTACTGTCTATGTTTTGAGCGCTTCCGGTGTCACTAGTTTTACATTCCGTTGCACGTCTGCAGGTTTACTGTATCCATTGGACCTTCCCATTGACGATGAAACACAGAAATTGCATCGGAATTAAAGATAAGAGACACAATGCCGACTTAAGTACAGGAAGACTGAGTCTTCCTACAGTCTATGTTTTGAGCGTTTCCTGTGTAACCCGTTTTACATTCTGATGCACCTCTGCAGGTTTACTGTATCCCTTGGACCTTCCCATTGACGATGAAACACAGAAATTGCATCGGAATCAAATAGAAGAGACACAATGCCGACTTAAGTACAGGATGACTGAGTCTTCCTACTGTCTATAATTTGAGCGTTTCCTGTGTCACCAGTTTTACATTCCGATGCACCTCTACAGGTTTACTGTATCCGTTGCACCTTCACAGTTACGATGAAAATCAGAAAGTGCATCGGAATTATATATAAGAGACACAACGCCGACTTAAGTACATGAAAACTGAGTCTTCTTACGGTCTATGTTTTGAGCGTTTCCTGTGTCACCAGGTTTAAATTCCGATGCACCTCTGTAGGTTTACTGTATCCCTTGGAACTTCCCATTGACGATGAAACACAGTAATTGCATCGGAATTAAATATTAGAGACACAGTGCCGACATAAGAACAGGATGACTGGATCTTCTTACTGTCTATGTTTTGAGCGTTTCCCTTGTCAACAGTTTTACATTCCGATGCACCTCTGCAGGTTTACTGTATCCCTTGGAGCTTCCCATTGACGATGAAACACAGAAATTGCATCGGAATTACATATAAGAGTCACAATGCCGACTTAAGTTCAGGAAGACTGAGTCTTCCTACTGTCTATGTTTGAGCGTTTCCTCTGTCACCAGTTTTACATTCCGATGCACCTCTGCAGGTTTACTGTATCACTTGGACCTTCCCATTGACGATGAAACACAGAAATTTCATCGGAATTAAATATAAGAGACACAATGCCGACTTAAGTACTGGAAGACTGAGTCTTCCTACTGTCTATGTTTTGAGCGTTTCCTGTGTCATCAGTTTTACTTTCCGATGCACCTCTGCAGGTTTAATATATCCCTTGGACCATCCCATTCACGATGAAACACAGAAATTTCATCGGAAATAAATATAAGAGACACAATGCAGACTTAAGTACAGGAAGACTGAGTCTTCCTACTGTCTATGTTTTGAGCGCTTCCTGTGTCACGAGTTTTACATTCCGATGCACATCTGCAGGTTTACTGTATCCCTTGGACCTTCGCATTGACGATGAAACACAGAAATTGCATCGGAATTAAATATAAGAGACACAATGCCGACTTAAGTACAGGAAGACTGAGTCTTCCTACTGTCTATGTTTTGAGCGCTTCCTGTGTCACGAGTTTTACATTCCGATGCACATCTGCAGGTTTACTGTATCCCTTGGACCTTCGCATTGACCATGAAACACAGAAATTGCATCGGAATTAAATATAAGAGACACAATGCCGACTTAAGTACAGGAAGACTGAGTCTTCCTACTGTCTATGTTTTGAGCGTTTCATGTGTCACCAGTTTTACATTCCAATGTGCCTCTGCAGGTTTACTGTATCCATTGGACCTTCCCATTGACGATGAAACACAGAAATTGCATCGGAATTAAATACAAGAGACACAACGCCGACTTAAGCACAAGAAAACTGAGTCTTCTTACGGTCTATGTTTTGAGCGTTTCGTGTGTCACCAGTTTTACATTCCGATGCACCTCTGCCGGTTTACTGTATCCCTTGGACCCTCCCATTGTCGATGAAACACAGAAATCGCACCGGAATTAAATATAGGAGACACAATGCCGACTTAGGTACAGGAATACTGAGTCTTCCTACTGTCTATGATTTGAGCGTATCCTGTGTCATCAGTTTTACTTTCCGATGCACCTCTGCCGGTTTACTATATCCCTTGGACCTTCCCATTCACGATGAAACACAGAAATTTCATCGGAAATAAATATAAGAGACAAAATGCCGACTTATGTACAGGAAGACTGAGTCTTCGTACTGTCTATGTTTTGAGCGTTTCCTGTGTCACTAGTTATACATTCCGTTGTACCTCTGCAGGTTTACTGTATCCCTTGGACCTTCCCATTGACGATGAAACACAGAAATTGCATCGGAATTAAATATAAGAGACACAATGCCGACTTATGTACAGGAAGACTGAGTCTTCCTACTGTCTATGTTGTGAGCGTTTCCTGTGTCACCATTTTTACAATCTGGTGCACCTCTGCAGGTTTACTGTACCCCTTGGACCCTCCCAGTGACGATGAAACACAGAAATTGCATCGGAATTAAATATAAGAGGCACAATGCCGACTTAAGTACAGGAAGACTGAGTCTTCCTACTGTCTATGTTTTGAGCGTTTCCTGTGTCACCAGTTTTACATTCTGATGCACCTCTGCATGTTTACTGTACCCCTTGGACCTTCCCATTGGCGATGAAACACACAAATTGCATCGAAATTAAATATAAGATACACAATGCCGACTTAAGTACAGAAAGTCTAAATCCTGCTACTGTCTATGTTTTGAGCGTATCCTGTGTCATTAGTTTTACTTTCCGATGCACCTCTGCAGGTTTACTATATCCCTTGGACCTTCCCATTCACGATGAAACACAGAAATTTAATCGGAATTAAATATAAGAGACACAATGCCGACTTAAGTACAGGAAGACTGAGTCTTCCTACTGTCTATGATTTGAGCGTTTCCTGTGTCACGAGTTTTACATTCCCATGCACCTCTGCAGGTTTACTGTATCCCTTGGACCTTCCCATTGACGATGAAACACAGAAATTGCATCGGAATTAAATATAAGAGACACAATGCCGACTTAAGTTCAGGAAGACTGGGGCTTCCTACTGTCTATGTTTTGAGCGTTTCCTGTGTCACTAGTTTTACATTCCGATGCACCTCTGCAGGTCTACTGTATCCCTTGGACCTTACCATTGACGATGAAACACAGAAAATGTATCGGAATTAAATATAAGAGACATAATGCCGACTTAAGTACAAGAAAACACTCTTCTTACGGTATCTGTTTGAGCGTTTCCTGTGTCACCCGTTTTACATTCCGATGCACCTCTGCCTGATTACTGTATCCCTTGGACCTTCCCATTGTCGATGAAACACAGAAATCGCATCGGAACTGAATATAAGAGACACAATGCCGACTTAAGTACAGGAAGACTGAGTCTTCCTACTGTCTATGTTTTGAGCGTTTCATGTGTCACCAGTTTTACATTCCGATGCACCTCTGCAGGTTTACTGTATCCCTTGAAATTTCCCATTGACCATGAACACAGAAATTGCATCGGAATTAAATATAAGAGACACAATTCCGACTTAAGTACAGGAAGAATGCGTCTTCCTACTGTCTATGGTTTGAGCGTTTCCTGTGTCATCAGTTTTACATTCCGATGCACTTCTACAGGTTTACTGTATCCCTTGGACCTTCCCATTGACGATGAAAATCAGAAAGTGAATCGGAATTATATATAAGAGACACAATGCCGACTTAAGTACATGAAAACTGAGTCTTCTTACGGTCTATGTTTTTAGCGTTTCCTGTGTCACCAGGTTAAAATTCCGATGCACCTCTGTAGGTTTACTGTATCCCTTGGAACTTCCCATTGACGATGAAACACAGTAATTGCATCGGAATTAAATATTAGAGACACAGTGCCGACATAAGAACAGGATGACTGGATCTTCTTACTGTCTATGTTTTGAGCGTTACCTGTGTTACCAGTTTTACATACCGATGCACCTCTGCAGGTTTACTGTATCCCTTGGACCCTCACAGCGACGATGAAGCACAGAAATAGCATCGGAATTAAATATAAGAGACACAATGCTGACTTAAGTACAGGAAGACTGAGTCTTCCTACTGTCTATGTTTTGAGCGTTTCCTGTGTCACTAGTTTTACATACCGATGCACCTTTGCAGGTTTACTGTATCCATTGGACCTTCCCATTGACGATGAAACACAGAAATTGCATCGGAATTACATATAAGAGACACAATGCCGACTTAAGTACCGGAAGACTGAGTCTTCCTACTGTCTATGTTTGAGCGTTTCGTCTGTCACCAGTTTTACATTCCGATGCACCTCTGCAGGTTTACTGTATCCCTTCGACCTTCCCATTGACGATGAAACACAGAAATTGCATCGGAATTATATATAAGAGACACGATGCCGACTTAAGTACAGGAAGACTGAGTCTTCCTACTGTCTATGATTTGAGCGTTTCCTGTGTCTCCAGTTTTACATTCTGATGCACCTCTGCAGGTTTACTGTATCCCTTGGACCTTCCCATTGACGATGAAACACAGAAATTGCATCGGAATTAAATATAAGAGACACAATGCCGACTTAAGTACAGGAAGACTGAGGCTTCCTACTGTCTATAATTTGAGCGTTTCCTTTGTCACCATTTTTACATTCCGATGCACCTCTACAGGTTTACTGTATCCCTTGGACCTTCACAGTGACGATGAAACACAGAAATAGCATCGGAATTATATATAAGAGACACAACGCCGACTTAAGTACAGGAAGACTAAGTCTCCCTACACTCTATGTTTTGAGCGTTTCCTGTGTCATCAGTTTTACTTTCCGTTGCACCTCTGCAGGTCTACTATATCCCTTGGACCTTCCCATTCACGATGAAACACAGAAATTTCATCGGAAATAAATATAAGAGACACAATGCCGACATAAGTACAGGAAGACTAAGTCTTCCTACTGTCTATGTTTTGAGCGTTTCCTGTGTCATCAGTTTTACTTTCCGATGCACCTCTGCAGGTTTAATATATCCCTTGGACCTTCCCATTCACGATGAAACACAGAAATTTCATCGGAATTAAATATAAGAGACACAATGCCGACTTAAGTACAGGAAGACTGAGTCTTCCTACTGTCTATGTTTTGAGCGTTTCCTGTGTCACTAGTTTTACATTCCGATGCACCTCTGCTGGTTTACTGCATCCCTTGGACCTTCCCATTGACGATTAAACACAGAAATTGCATCGGAATTAAATATAAGAGACACAATACCGACTTAAGTACAGGAAGACTGAGTCTTCCTACTGTCTATGTTTTGAGCGTTTCCTGTGTCGCCAGTTTTACATTCCAATGTGCCTCTGCAGGTTTACTGTATCCATTGGACCTTCCCATTGACGATGAAACACAGAAATTTCATCGGAAATAAATATAAGAGTCACAATGCCGACTTATGTACAGGAAGACTGAGTCTTCGTACTGTCTATGTATTGAGCGTTTCCTGTGTCACTAGTTATACATTCCGTTGTACCTCTGCAGGTTTACTGTATCCCTTGGACCTTCCCATTGACGATGAAACACAGATATTGCATCGGAATTAAATATAAGAGACATAATGCCGACTTAAGTACAAGAAAACACTCTTCTTACGGTCTATGTTTGAGCGTTTCCTGTGTCACCCGTTTTACATTCCGATGCACCTCTGCCTGATTACTGTATCCCTTGGACCTTCCCATTGTCGATGAAACACAGAAATCGCATCGGAACTAAATATAAGAGACACAATGCCGATTTAAGTACATGAAAACTGAGTCTTCTTACGGTCTATGTTGTGAGCGTTTCCTGTGTCACCATTTTTACATTCTGATGCACCTCTGCAGGTTTACTGTACCCCTTGGACCTTCCCATTGACGATGAAACACAGAAATTGCATCGGAATTAAATATAAAAGACACAACGCCGACTTAAGTACAGGAAGACTGAGTCTTCTTACTGTCTATGTTTTGAGCGTTTCCTGTGTCACCAGTTTTACATTCCGATGCACCTCTGCAGGTTTACTGTATCCCTTGGACTTTCCCATTGACGATGAAACACAGAAATTGCATCGGAATTAAATGTAAGAGACACAATGCCGACTTAAGTACAGGAAGACTGAGTCTTCCTGCTGTCTATGTTTTGAGCGTTTCCTGCGTCACTAGTTTTACATTCCGATTCACCTCTGCAGGTTTACAGTATCCCTTGAACCTTCCCATTGACGATGAAACACAGAAATTGCATCGGAATTATATATAAGAGACACAATGCCGACTTAAGTACAGGACGACTGAGTCTTCCTACTGTCTATGTTTGAGCGTTTCCTGTGTCACTAGTTTTACATTCCGATTAACCTCTGCAGGTTTACTCTATCCCTTGGACCTTCCCATTGACGATGAAACACCGAAATTGCGTCGGAATTAAATATAAGAGGCACAATGCCGACTTAAGTACAGGAAGACTGAGTCTTCCTACTGTCTATGATTTGTGCGTTTCCTGTGTCACCAGTTTTACATTCTGATGCACCTCTGCAGGTTTACTGTATCCCTTGGACCTTCCTATTGACGATGAGACACAGAAATTGCATCGGAATTAAATATAAGAGAAACAATGCCGACTTAAGTACAGGAAGACTGAGTCTTCCTACTGTCTTTAATTTGAGCGTTTCCTGTGTAACCAGTTTTACATTCCGATGCTCCTCTACAGGTTTACTGTATCCATTGGACCTTCACAGTGACGATGAAACACAGAAATTGCATCGGAATTAAATATAAGAGACACAATGCCGATTTAAGTACAGGAAGACTAAGTCTTCCTACTGACTATGTTTTGAGCGTTTCCTGTGTCATCAGTTTTACTTTCCGATGCACCTCTGCAGGTTTTCTATATCCCTTGGACCTTCCCATTCACGATGAAACAAAGAAATTTCATCGGAAATAAATATAAGAGACACAGTGCCGACTTCAGTACAGGAAGTCTTAGTCTACCTACTGTCCATGCTTTGAGCGTTTCCTGTGTCACTAGTTTTACATTCCGATGCACCTCTGCAGGTTTACTGTATCCCTTGGATCTTCCCATTGACGATGAAACACAGAAATTGCATCGGAATTAAATAAAAGAGACACAATGCCGACTTAAGTACAGGAAGACTGAGTCTTCCTACTGTCTATGTTTTGAGCGTTTCCTGTGTCACCAGTTTTACATTCCAATGCACCTCTACAGGTTTACTGTATCCCTTGGACCTTCACAGTTACGATGAAACACAGAAACTCCATCGGAATTAAATATAAGAGACACAATGCCGACTTAAGTACAAGAAAACAATCTTCTTACAGTCAATGTTTTGAGCGTTTCCTGGGTCCCCAGTTTTACAATCCGATGCACCTCTGCATGTTTACTGTATCCCTTGGACCTTCCCATTGGCGATGAACCACACAAATTGCATCGAAATTAAATATAAGAGACACTATGCCGACTTAAGTACAGGAAGACTAACTCTTGCTACTGTCTATGTTTTGAGGGTATCCTGTGTCATCAGTTTTACTTTCCGATGCACCTCTGCAGGTTTACTATATCCCTTGGACCTTCCCATTCACGATGAAACACAGAAATTTCATCGGAAATAAATATAAGAGACACAATGCCGACTTAAGTACAGGAAGACTGAGTCTTCCTACTGTCTATGTTTTGAGCGCTTCCGGTGTCACTAGTTTTACATTCCGTTGCACGTCTGCAGGTTTACTGTATCCATTGGACCTTCCCATTGACGATGAAACACAGAAATTGCATCGGAATTAAAGATAAGAGACACAATGCCGACTTAAGTACAGGAAGACTGAGTCTTCCTACAGTCTATGTTTTGAGCGTTTCCTGTGTAACCCGTTTTACATTCTGATGCACCTCTGCAGGTTTACTGTATCCCTTGGACCTTCCCATTGACGATGAAACACAGAAATTGCATCGGAATCAAATAGAAGAGACACAATGCCGACTTAAGTACAGGATGACTGAGTCTTCCTACTGTCTATAATTTGAGCGTTTCCTGTGTCACCAGTTTTACTTTCCGATGCACCTCTACAGGTTTACTGTATCCGTTGCACCTTCACAGTTATGATGAAAATCAGAAAGTGCATCGGAATTATATATAAGAGACACAACGCCGACTTAAGTACATGAAAACTGAGTCTTCTTACGGTCTATGTTTTGAGCGTTTCCTGTGTCACCAGGTTTAAATTCCGATGCACCTCTGTAGGTTTACTGTATCCCTTGGAACTTCCCATTGACGATGAAACACAGTAATTGCATCGGAATTAAATATTAGAGACACAGTGCCGACATAAGAACAGGATGACTGGATCTTCTTACTGTCTATGGTTTGAGCGTTTCCCTTGTCAACAGTTTTACATTCCGATGCACCTCTGCAGGTTTACTGTATCCCTTGGACCTTCCCATTGACGATGAAACACAGAAATTGCATCGGAATTACATATAAGAGTCACAATGCCGACTTAAGTTCAGGAAGACTGAGTCTTCCTACTGTCTATGTTTGAGCGTTTCCTCTGTCACCAGTTTTACATTCCGATGCACCTCTGCAGGTTTACTGTATCCCTTCGACCTTCCCATTGACGATGAAACACAGAAATTGCATCGGAATTATATATAAGAGACACAATGCCGACTTAAGTACAGGAAGACTGAGTCTTCCTACTGTCTATGTTTTGAGCGTTTCCTGTGTCACCAGTTTTACATTCTGATGCACCTCTGCAGGTTTACTGTATCACTTGGACCTTCCCATTGTCGATGAAACACAGAAATTTCATCGGAATTAAATATAAGAGACACAATGCCGACTTAAGTACTGGAAGACTGAGTCTTCCTACTGTCTATGTTTTGAGCGTTTCCTGTGTCATCAGTTTTACTTTCCGATGCACCTCTGCAGGTTTAATATATCCCTTGGACCATCCCATTCACGATGAAACACAGAAATTTCATCGGAAATAAATATAAGAGACACAATGCAGACTTAAGTACAGGAAGACTGAGTCTTCCTACTGTCTATGTTTTGAGCGCTTCCTGTGTCACGAGTTTTACATTCCGATGCACATCTGCAGGTTTACTGTATCCCTTGGACCTTCGCATTGACGATGAAACACAGAAATTGCATCGGAATTAAATATAAGAGACACAATGCCGACTTAAGTACAGGAAGACTGAGTCTTCCTACTGTCTATGTTTTGAGCGCTTCCTGTGTCACGAGTTTTACATTCCGATGCACATCTGCAGGTTTACTGTATCCCTTGGACCTTCGCATTGACGATGAAACACAGAAATTGCATCGGAATTAAATATAAGAGACACAATGCCGACTTAAGTACAGGAAGACTGAGTCTTCCTACTGTCTATGTTTTGAGCGTTTCATGTGTCACCAGTTTTACATTCCAATGTGCCTCTGCAGGTTTACTGTATCCATTGGACCTTCCCATTGACGATGAAACACAGAAATTGCATCGGAATTAAATACAAGAGACACAACGCCGACTTAAGCACAAGAAAACTGAGTCTTCTTACGGTCTATGTTTTGAGCGTTTCCTGTGTCACCAGTTTTACATTCCGATGCACCTCTGCCGGTTTACTGTATCCCTTGGACCCTCCCATTGTCGATGAAACACAGAAATCGCACCGGAATTAAATATAGGAGACACAATGCCGACTTAGGTACAGGAATACTGAGTCTTCCTACTGTCTATGATTTGAGCGTATCCTGTGTCATCAGTTTTACTTTCCGATGCACCTCTGCCGGTTTACTATATCCCTTGGACCTTCCCATTCACGATGAAACACAGAAATTTCATCGGAAATAAATATAAGAGACAAAATGCCGACTTATGTACAGGAAGACTGAGTCTTCGTACTGCCTATGTTTTGAGCGTTTCCTGTGTCACTAGTTATACATTCCGTTGTACCTCTTCAGGTTTACTGTATCCCTTGGACCTTCCCATTGACGATGAAACACAGAAATTGCATCGGAATTAAATATAAGAGACACAATGCCGACTTATGTACAGGAAGACTGAGTCTTCCTACTGTCTATGTTGTGAGCGTTTCCTGTGTCACCATTTTTACAATCTGGTGCACCTCTGCAGGTTTACTGTACCCCTTGGACCCTCCCAGTGACGATGAAACACAGAAATTGCATCGGAATTAAATATAAGAGGCACAATGCCGACTTAAGTACAGGAAGACTGAGTCTTCCTACTGTCTATGTTTTGAGCGTTTCCTGTGTCACCAGTTTTACATTCTGATGCACCTCTGCATGTTTACTGTACCCCTTGGACCTTCCCATTGGCGATGAAACACACAAATTGCATCGAAATTAAATATAAGATACACAATGCCGACTTAAGTACAGAAAGTCTAAATCCTGCTACTGTCTATGTTTTGAGCGTATCCTGTGTCATTAGTTTTACTTTCCGATGCACCTCTGCAGGTTTACTATATCCCTTGGACCTTCCCATTCACGATGAAACACAGAAATTTAATCGGAATTAAATATAAGAGACACAATGCCGACTTAAGTACAGGAAGACTGAGTCTTCCTACTGTCTATGATTTGAGCGTTTCCTGTGTCACGAGTTTTACATTCCCATGCACCTCTGCAGGTTTACTGTATCCCTTGGACCTTCCCATTGACGATGAAACACAGAAATTGCATCGGAATTAAATATAAGAGACACAATGCCGACTTAAGTTCAGGAAGACTGGGGCTTCCTACTGTCTATGTTTTGAGCGTTTCCTGTGTCACTAGTTTTACATTCCGATGCACCTCTGCAGGTCTACTGTATCCCTTGGAC
The DNA here is from genome assembly GCF_023898315.1 of Schistocerca nitens. Taxonomy (NCBI): domain Eukaryota; kingdom Metazoa; phylum Arthropoda; class Insecta; order Orthoptera; family Acrididae; genus Schistocerca; species Schistocerca nitens. The sequence continues at coordinate 7,242,227 of NW_026045897.1, forward strand.
CTTACCATTGACGATGAAACACAGAAAATGTATCGGAATTAAATATAAGAGACATAATGCCGACTTAAGTACAAGAAAACACTCTTCTTACGGTATCTGTTTGAGCGTTTCCTGTGTCACCCGTTTTACATTCCGATGCACCTCTGCCTGATTACTGTATCCCTTGGACCTTCCCATTGACGATGAAACACAGAAATTGCATCGGAATTAAATATAAGAGACAAAATGCCGACTTAAGTACAGGAAGACTGAGTCTTCCTACTGTCTATGTTTGAGCGTTTCCTGTGTCACCAGTTTCACATTCTGATGCACCTCTGCAGGTTCACTGTATCCCTTGGACCTTCACAGTTACGATGAAACACAGAAATTACATCGGAATTAAATATAAGAGACACAATGACGACTTAAGTACAAGAAAACAGTCTTCTTACAGTCAATGGTTTGAGCATTTCCTGTGTCACCAGTTTTACATTCCGATGCACCTCTGCATGTTTACTGTATCCCTTGGACCTTCCCATTTGCAATGAAACACACAAATTGCATCGAAATTAAATATAAGAGACACTATGCCGACTTAAGTACAGGAAGACTAACTCTTGCTACTGTCTATGTTTTGAGGGTATCCTGTGTCATCAGTTTTACTTTCCGATGCACCTCTGCAGGTTTACTATATCCCTTGGACCTTCCCATTCACGATGAAACACAGAAATTTCATCGGAAATAAATATAAGAGACACAATGCCGACTTAAGTACAGGAAGACTGAGTCTTCCTACTGTCTATGTTTTGACCGCTTCCGGTGTCACTAGTTTTACATTCCGTTGCACGTCTGCAGGTTTACTGTATCCATTGGACCTTCCCATTGACGATGAAACACAGAAATTGCATCGGAATTAAATATAAGAGACACAATGCCGACTTAAGTACAGGAAGACTGAGTCTTCCTACAGTCTATGTTTTGAGCGTTTCCTGTGTCACCAGTTTTACATTCTGATGCACCTCTGCAGTGTTACTGTATCCCTTGGCATTGTGTCAGTGACGATGAAACACAGAAATTGCATCGGAATTAAAAGTAAGAGACACAATGCCGACTTAAGTAAAGGAAGACTGAGTCTTCGAACTGTCTATGTTTTGAGCGTTTCCTTTGTCACATGTTTTACAATCCGATGCACCTCTGCATGGTTACTGTATCCCTTGGACCTTCCCATTGGCGATGAAACACACAAATTGCATCGCAATTAAATATAAGAGACACAATGCCGACTTAAGTACAGGAAGACTAAGTCTTCCTACTGATTATGTTTGAGTGTTTCCTGTGTCATCAGTTTTACTTTCCGATGCACCTCTGCAGGTTTACTATATCCCTTGGACCTTCCCATTCACGATGAAACACAGAAATTTCATCGGAAATAAATATGAGACACAGTGCCGACTTCAGTACAGGAAGACTGAGTTTTCGTACTGTCTAAGTTTTGAGCGTTTCCTGTGTCACGAGTTTTACATTCCGATGCACATCTGCAGGTTTACTGTAACCCTTGGACCTTCCCATTGACGATGAAACACAGAAATTGCATCGGAATTAAATATAAGAGACACGATGCCGACTTAAGTACAGGAAGACTGAGTCTTCCTACTGTCTATGTTGTGAGCGTTTCCTGTGTCACCATTTTTACATTCTGATGCACCTCTGCAGGTTTACTGTACCCCTTGGACCTTCCCATTGACGATGAAACACAGAAATTGCATCGGAATTAAATATAAAAGACACAACGCCGACTTAAGTACAGGAAGACTGAGTCTTCTTACTGTCTATGTTTTGAGCGTTTCCTGTGTCACCAGTTTTACATTCCGATGCACCTCTGCAGGTTTACTGTATCCCTTGGACTTTCCCATTGACAAATGAAACACAGAAATTGCATCGGAATTAAATGTAAGAGACACAATGCCGACTTAAGTACAGGAAGACTGAGTCTTCCTGCTGTCTATGTTTTGAGCGTTTCCTGTGTCACTAGTTTTACATTCCGATTCACCTCTGCAGGTTTACAGTATCCCTTGAACCTTCCCATTGACGATGAAACACAGAAATTGCATCGGAATTATATATAAGAGACACAATGCCGACTTAAGTACAGGACGACTGAGTCTTCCTACTGTCTATGTTTGAGCGTTTCCTGTGTCACTAGTTTTACATTCCGATTAACCTCTGCAGGTTTACTCTATCCCTTGGACCTTCCCATTGACGATGAAACACCGAAATTGCGTCGGAATTAAATATAAGAGACACAATGCCGACTTAAGTACAGGAAGACTGAGTCTTCCTACTGTCTATGTTTTGTGCGTTTCCTGTGTCACCAGTTTTACATTCTGATGCACCTCTGCAGGTTTACTGTATCCCTTGGACCTTCCTATTGACGATGAAACACAGAAATTGCATCGGAATTAAATATAAGAGAAACAATGCCGACTTAAGTACAGGAAGACTGAGTCTTCCTACTGTCTTTAATTTGAGCGTTTCCTGTGTCACCAGTTTTACATTCCGATGCTCCTCTACAGGTTTACTGTATCCATTGGACCTTCACAGTGACGATGAAACACAGAAATTGCATCGGAATTAAATATAAGAGACACAATGCCGATTTAAGTACAGGAAGACTAAGTCTTCCTACTGACTATGTTTTGAGCGTTTCCTGTGTCATCAGTTTTACTTTCCGATGCACCTCTGCAGGTTTACTATATCCCTTGGACCTTCCCATTCACGATGAAACAAAGAAATTTCATCGGAAATAAATATAAGAGACACAGTGCCGACTTCAGTACAGGAAGTCTTAGTCTACCTACTGTCCATGCTTTGAGCGTTTCCTGTGTCACTAGTTTTACATTCCGATGCACCTCTGCAGGTTTACTGTATCCCTTGGATCTTCCCATTGACGATGAAACACAGAAATTGCATCGGAATTAAATAAAAGAGACACAATGCCGACTTAAGTACAGGAAGACTGAGTCTTCCTACTGTCTATGTTTTGAGCGTTTCCTGTGTCACCAGTTTTACATTCCAATGCACCTCTACAGGTTTACTGTATCCCTTGGACCTTCACAGTTACGATGAAACACAGAAACTCCATCGGAATTAAATATAAGAGACACAATGCCGACTTAAGTACAAGAAAACAATCTTCTTACAGTCATTGTTTTGAGCGTTTCCTGTGTCCCCAGTTTTACAATCCGATGCACCTCTGCATGTTTACTGTATCCCTTGGACCTTCCCATTGGCGATGAACCACACAAATTGCATCGAAATTAAATATAAGAGACACTATGCCGACTTAAGTACAGGAAGACTAACTCTTGCTACTGTCTATGTTTTGAGGGTATCCTGTGTCATCAGTTTTACTTTCCGATGCACCTCTGCAGGTTTACTATATCCCTTGGACCTTCCCATTCACGATGAAACACAGAAATTTCATCGGAAATAAATATAAGAGACACAATGCCGACTTAAGTACAGGAAGACTGGGTCTTCCTACTGTCTATGTTTTGAGCGCTTCCGGTGTCACTAGTTTTACATTCCGTTGCACGTCTGCAGGTTTACTGTATCCATTGGACCTTCCCATTGACGATGAAACACAGAAATTGCATCGGAATTAAAGATAAGAGACACAATGCCGACTTAAGTACAGGAAGACTGAGTCTTCCTACAGTCTATGTTTTGAGCGTTTCCTGTGTAACCCGTTTTACATTCTGATGCACCTCTGCAGGTTTACTGTATCCCTTGGACCTTCCCATTGACGATGAAACACAGAAATTGCATCGGAATCAAATAGAAGAGACACAATGCCGACTTAAGTACAGGATGACTGAGTCTTCCTACTGTCTATAATTTGAGCGTTTCCTGTGTCACCAGTTTTACATTCCGATGCACCTCTACAGGTTTACTGTATCCGTTGCACCTTCACAGTTACGATGAAAATCAGAAAGTGCATCGGAATTATATATAAGAGACACAACGCCGACTTAAGTACATGAAAACTGAGTCTTCTTACGGTCTATGTTTTGAGCGTTTCCTGTGTCACCAGGTTTAAATTCCGATGCACCTCTGTAGGTTTACTGTATCCCTTGGAACTTCCCATTGACGATGAAACACAGTAATTGCATCGGAATTAAATATTAGAGACACAGTGCCGACATAAGAACAGGATGACTGGATCTTCTTACTGTCTATGTTTTGAGCGTTTCCCTTGTCAACAGTTTTACATTCCGATGCACCTCTGCAGGTTTACTGTATCCCTTGGAGCTTCCCATTGACGATGAAACACAGAAATTGCATCGGAATTACATATAAGAGTCACAATGCCGACTTAAGTTCAGGAAGACTGAGTCTTCCTACTGTCTATGTTTGAGCGTTTCCTCTGTCACCAGTTTTACATTCCGATGCACCTCTGCAGGTTTACTGTATCCCTTCGACCTTCCCATTGACGATGAAACACAGATATTGCATCGGAATTATATATAAGAGACACAATGCCGACTTAAGTACAGGAAGACTGAGTCTTCCTACTGTCTATGTTTTGAGCGTTTCCTGTGTCACCAGTTTTACATTCTGATGCACCTCTGCAGGTTTACTGTATCACTTGGACCTTCCCATTGACGATGAAACACAGAAATTTCATCGGAATTAAATATAAGAGACACAATGCCGACTTAAGTACTGGAAGACTGAGTCTTCCTACTGTCTATGTTTTGAGCGTTTCCTGTGTCATCAGTTTTACTTTCCGATGCACCTCTGCAGGTTTAATATATCCCTTGGACCATCCCATTCACGATGAAACACAGAAATTTCATCGGAAATAAATATAAGAGACACAATGCAGACTTAAGTACAGGAAGACTGAGTCTTCCTACTGTCTATGTTTTGAGCGCTTCCTGTGTCACGAGTTTTACATTCCGATGCACATCTGCAGGTTTACTGTATCCCTTGGACCTTCGCATTGACGATGAAACACAGAAATTGCATCGGAATTAAATATAAGAGACACAATGCCGACTTAAGTACAGGAAGACTGAGTCTTCCTACTGTCTATGTTTTGAGCGCTTCCTGTGTCACGAGTTTTACATTCCGATGCACATCTGCAGGTTTACTGTATCCCTTGGACCTTCGCATTGACCATGAAACACAGAAATTGCATCGGAATTAAATATAAGAGACACAATGCCGACTTAAGTACAGGAAGACTGAGTCTTCCTACTGTCTATGTTTTGAGCGTTTCATGTGTCACCAGTTTTACATTCCAATGTGCCTCTGCAGGTTTACTGTATCCATTGGACCTTCCCATTGACGATGAATCACAGAAATTGCATCGGAATTAAATACAAGAGACACAACGCCGACTTAAGCACAAGAAAACTGAGTCTTCTTACGGTCTATGTTTTGAGCGTTTCGTGTGTCACCAGTTTTACATTCCGATGCACCTCTGCCGGTTTACTGTATCCCTTGGACCCTCCCATTGTCGATGAAACACAGAAATCGCACCGGAATTAAATATAGGAGACACAATGCCGACTTAGGTACAGGAATACTGAGTCTTCCTACTGTCTATGATTTGAGCGTATCCTGTGTCATCAGTTTTACTTTCCGATGCACCTCTGCCGGTTTACTATATCCCTTGGACCTTCCCATTCACGATGAAACACAGAAATTTCATCGGAAATAAATATAAGAGACAAAATGCCGACTTATGTACAGGAAGACTGAGTCTTCGTACTGTCTATGTTTTGAGCGTTTCCTGTGTCACTAGTTATACATTCCGTTGTACCTCTGCAGGTTTACTGTATCCCTTGGACCTTCCCATTGACGATGAAACACAGAAATTGCATCGGAATTAAATATAAGAGACACAATGCCGACTTATGTACAGGAAGACTGAGTCTTCCTACTGTCTATGTTGTGAGCGTTTCCTGTGTCACCATTTTTACAATCTGGTGCACCTCTGCAGGTTTACTGTACCCCTTGGACCCTCCCAGTGACGATGAAACACAGAAATTGCATCGGAATTAAATATAAGAGGCACAATGCCGACTTAAGTACAGGAAGACTGAGTCTTCCTACTGTCTATGTTTTGAGCGTTTCCTGTGTCACCAGTTTTACATTCTGATGCACCTCTGCATGTTTACTGTACCCCTTGGAACTTCCCATTGGCGATGAAACACACAAATTGCATCGAAATTAAATATAAGATACACAATGCCGACTTAAGTACAGAAAGTCTAAATCCTGCTACTGTCTATGTTTTGAGCGTATCCTGTGTCATTAGTTTTACTTTCCGATGCACCTCTGCAGGTTTACTATATCCCTTGGACCTTCCCATTCACGATGAAACACAGAAATTTAATCGGAATTAAATATAAGAGACACAATGCCGACTTAAGTACAGGAAGACTGAGTCTTCCTACTGTCTATGATTTGAGCGTTTCCTGTGTCACGAGTTTTACATTCCCATGCACCTCTGCAGGTTTACTGTATCCCTTGGACCTTCCCATTGACGATGAAACACAGAAATTGCATCGGAATTAAATATAAGAGACACAATGCCGACTTAAGTTCAGGAAGACTGGGGCTTCCTACTGTCTATGTTTTGAGCGTTTCCTGTGTCACTAGTTTTACATTCCGATGCACCTCTGCAGGTCTACTGTATCCCTTGGACCTTACCATTGACGATGAAACACAGAAAATGTATCGGAATTAAATATAAGAGACATAATGCCGACTTAAGTACAAGAAAACACTCTTCTTACGGTATCTGTTTGAGCGTTTCCTGTGTCACCCGTTTTACATTCCGATGCACCTCTGCCTGATTACTGTATCCCTTGGACCTTCCCATTGTCGATGAAACACAGAAATCGCATCGGAACTGAATATAAGAGACACAATGCCGACTTAAGTACAGGAAGACTGAGTCTTCCTACTGTCTATGTTTTGAGCGTTTCATGTGTCACCAGTTTTACATTCCGATGCACCTCTGCAGGTTTACTGTATCCCTTGAAATTTCCCATTGACCATGAACACAGAAATTGCATCGGAATTAAATATAAGAGACACAATTCCGACTTAAGTACAGGAAGAATGCGTCTTCCTACTGTCTATGGTTTGAGCGTTTCCTGTGTCATCAGTTTTACATTCCGATGCACTTCTACAGGTTTACTGTATCCCTTGGACCTTCCCATTGACGATGAAAATCAGAAAGTGAATCGGAATTATATATAAGAGACACAATGCCGACTTAAGTACATGAAAACTGAGTCTTCTTACGGTCTATGTTTTTAGCGTTTCCTGTGTCACCAGGTTAAAATTCCGATGCACCTCTGTAGGTTTACTGTATCCCTTGGAACTTCCCATTGACGATGAAACACAGTAATTGCATCGGAATTAAATATTAGAGACACAGTGCCGACATAAGAACAGGATGACTGGATCTTCTTACTGTCTATGTTTTGAGCGTTACCTGTGTTACCAGTTTTACATACCGATGCACCTCTGCAGGTTTACTGTATCCCTTGGACCCTCACAGCGACGATGAAGCACAGAAATAGCATCGGAATTAAATATAAGAGACACAATGCTGACATAAGTACAGGAAGACTGAGTCTTCCTACTGTCTATGTTTTGAGCGTTTCCTGTGTCACTAGTTTTACATACCGATGCACCTTTGCAGGTTTACTGTATCCATTGGACCTTCCCATTGACGATGAAACACAGAAATTGCATCGGAATTACATATAAGAGACACAATGCCGACTTAAGTACCGGAAGACTGAGTCTTCCTACTGTCTATGTTTGAGCGTTTCGTCTGTCACCAGTTTTACATTCCGATGCACCTCTGCAGGTTTACTGTATCCCTTCGACCTTCCCATTGACGATGAAACACAGAAATTGCATCGGAATTATATATAAGAGACACGATGCCGACTTAAGTACAGGAAGACTGAGTCTTCCTACTGTCTATGATTTGAGCGTTTCCTGTGTCTCCAGTTTTACATTCTGATGCACCTCTGCAGGTTTACTGTATCCCTTGGACCTTCCCATTGACGATGAAACACAGAAATTGCATCGGAATTAAATATAAGAGACACAATGCCGACTTAAGTACAGGAAGACTGAGGCTTCCTACTGTCTATAATTTGAGCGTTTCCTTTGTCACCATTTTTACATTCCGATGCACCTCTACAGGTTTACTGTATCCCTTGGACCTTCACAGTGACGATGAAACACAGAAATAGCATCGGAATTATATATAAGAGACACAACGCCGACTTAAGTACAGGAAGACTAAGTCTCCCTACACTCTATGTTTTGAGCGTTTCCTGTGTCATCAGTTTTACTTTCCGTTGCACCTCTGCAGGTCTACTATATCCCTTGGACCTTCCCATTCACGATGAAACACAGAAATTTCATCGGAAATAAATATAAGAGACACAATGCCGACATAAGTACAGGAAGACTAAGTCTTCCTACTGTCTATGTTTTGAGCGTTTCCTGTGTCATCAGTTTTACTTTCCGATGCACCTCTGCAGGTTTAATATATCCCTTGGACCTTCCCATTCACGATGAAACACAGAAATTTCATCGGAATTAAATATAAGAGACACAATGCCGACTTAAGTACAGGAAGACTGAGTCTTCCTACTGTCTATGTTTTGAGCGTTTCCTGTGTCACTAGTTTTACATTCCGATGCACCTCTGCTGGTTTACTGCATCCCTTGGACCTTCCCATTGACGATTAAACACAGAAATTGCATCGGAATTAAATATAAGAGACACAATACCGACTTAAGTACAGGAAGACTGAGTCTTCCTACTGTCTATGTTTTGAGCGTTTCCTGTGTCGCCAGTTTTACATTCCAATGTGCCTCTGCAGGTTTACTGTATCCATTGGACCTTCCCATTGACGATGAAACACAGAAATTGCATCGGAATTAAATATAAGAGACACAACGCCGACTTAAGCACAAGGAAACTGAGTCTTCTTACGGTCTATGTTTTGAGCGTTTCCTGTGTTACCAGTTTTACATTCCGATGCACCTCTGTCGGTTTACTGTATCCCTTGGACCTTCCCATTGTCGATGAAACACAGAAATCGCACCGGAATTAAATATAGGAGACACAATGCCGACTTAGGTACAGGAATACTGAGTATTCCTACTATCTATGTTTTGAGCGTATCCTGTGTCATCAGTTTTACTTTCCGATGCACCTCTGCAGGTTTACTATATCCCTTGGACCTTCCCATTCACGATGAAACACAGAAATTTCATCGGAAATAAATATAAGAGTCACAATGCCGACTTATGTACAGGAAGACTGAGTCTTCGTACTGTCTATGTATTGAGCGTTTCCTGTGTCACTAGTTATACATTCCGTTGTACCTCTGCAGGTTTACTGTATCCCTTGGACCTTCCCATTGACGATGAAACACAGATATTGCATCGGAATTAAATATAAGAGACATAATGCCGACTTAAGTACAAGAAAACACTCTTCTTACGGTCTATGTTTGAGCGTTTCCTGTGTCACCCGTTTTACATTCCGATGCACCTCTGCCTGATTACTGTATCCCTTGGACCTTCCCATTGTCGATGAAACACAGAAATCGCATCGGAACTAAATATAAGAGACACAATGCCGATTTAAGTACATGAAAACTGAGTCTTCTTACGGTCTGTGTTTTGAGCGTTTCCTGTGTCACCAGGTTTAAATTCCGATGCACCTCTGTAGGTTTACTGTATCCCTTGGAACTTCCCATTGACGATGAAACACAGTAATTGCATCGGAATTAAATATTAGAGACACAGTGCCGACATAAGGACAGGATGACTGGATCTTCTTACTGTCTATGTTTTGAGCGTTACCTGTGTCACCAGTTTTACATACCGATGCACCTCTGCAGGTTTACTGTATCCCTTGGACCCTCACAGCGACGATGAAGCACAGAAATAGCATCGGAATTAAATGTAAGAGACACAATGCTGACTTAAGTACAGGAAGACTGAGTCTTCCTACTGTCTATGTTTTGAGCGTTTCCTGTGTCACTAGTTTTACATACCGATGCACCTTTGCAGGTTTACTGTATCCCTTGGACCTTCCCATTGACGATGAAACACAGAAATTGCATCGGAATTACATATGAGAGACACAATGCCGACTTAAGTACCGGAAGACTGAGTCTTCCTACTGTCTATGTTTGAGCGTTTCGTCTGTCACCAGTTTTACATTCCGATGCACCTCTGCAGGTTTACTGTATCCCTTCGACCTTCCCATTGACGATGAAACACAGAAATTGCATCGGAATTATATATAAGAGACACAATGCCGACTTAAGTACACGAAGACTGAGTCTTCCTACTGTCTATGATTTGAGCGTTTCCTGTGTCTCCAGTTTTACATTCTGATGCACCTCTGCAGGTTTACTGTATCCATTGGACCTTCCCATTGACGATGAAACACAGAAATTGCATCGGAATTAAATATAAGAGACACAACGCCGACTTAAGCACAAGGAAACTGAGTCTTCTTACGGTCTATGTTTTGAGCGTTTCCTGTGTCACCAGTTTTACATTCCGATGCACCTCTGTCGGTTTACTGTACCCCTTGGACCCTCCCATTGACGATGAAACACAGAAATTGCATCGGAATTAAATATAAGAGCCACAATGCCGACTAAGTACAGGAAGACTGAGTCTTCCTACTGTCAATGTTTTGAGCGTTTCCTGTGTCACCAGTTTTGCATTCTGATGCACCTCTGCAGGTTTACTATACCCCTTGGACCTTCCCATTGGCGATGAAACACACAAATTGCATCGGAAATATAAGATACACAATGCCGACTTAAGTACAGGAAGTCTAAATCCTGCTACTGTCTATGTTTTGAGCGTATCCTGTGCCATTAGTTTTACTTTCCGATGCACCTCTGCAGGCTTACTATATCCCTTGGACCTTCCCATTCACGATGAAACACAGTAATTTCATTGGAAATAAATATAAGAGACACAATGCCGACTTATGTACAGGAAGACTGAGTCTTCGTACTGTCTATGTTTTGAGCGTTTCCTGTGTCACTAGTTATACATTCCTTTGCACCTCTGCAGGTTTACTGTATCCCTTGGACCTTCCCATTGACGATGAAAGACAGAAATTGCATCGGAATTAAATATAAGAGACACAATGCCGACTTATGTACAGGAAGACTGAGTCTTCCTACTGTCTATGTTTGAGCGTTTCCTGTGTCACTAGTTTAACATTCCGATGCACCTCTGCAGGTTTACTGTATCCCTTCGACCTTCCCATTGACGATGAAACACAGAAATAACATCGGAATTACATATAAGAGTCACAATGCCGACTTAAGTACAGGAAGACTGAGTCTTCCTACTGTCTATGTTTTGAGCGTTTCCTGTGTCACCAGTTTTACATTCTGATGCACCTCTGCAGGTTTACTATTTCCCTTGGACCTTCCCATTCACGATGAAACACAGAAATTGCATCGGAATTAAATATAAGAGACACAGTGCCGACTTAAGTACAGGAAGACTGAGTCTTCCCACTGTCTATAATTTGAGCGTTTCCTTTGTCACCAGTTTTACATTCCGATGCACCTCTACAGGTTTACTGTATCCCTTAGACCTTCACAGTGACGATGAAACACAGAAATAGCATCGGAATTATATATAAGAGACACAATGCCGACTTAAGTACAGGAAGACTAAGTCTTCCTACTGTCTATGATTTGAGCGTTTCCTGTGTCATCAGTTTTACTTTCCGTTGCACCTCTGCAGGTTTACTATATCCCTTGGACCTTCCCATTCACGATGAAACACAGAAATTTCATCGGATTAAATATAAGAGACACAATGCAGACTTAAGTACAGGAAGACTGAGTCTTCCCACTGTCCATGTTTTGAGCGTTTCCTGTGTCACGAGTTTTACATTCCAATGCACCTCTGCAGGTTTACTGTATCCCTTGGACCTTCCCATTGACGATGAAACACAGAAATTGCATCGGAATTAAATATAAGAGCCACAATGCCGACTTAAGTACAGGAAGACTGAGTCTTCCTACTGTCTATGTTTTGAGCGTTTCCTGTGTCACTAGTTTTACATTCCGATGCACATCTGCAGGTTTACTGCATCCCTAGGACCTTCCCATTTTCGATGAAACACAGAAATTGCATCGGAATTAAATATAAGAGACACAATGCCGACTTAAGTACAGGAAGTCTGAGTCTTCCTACTGTCTATGTTTTGAGCGTTTCCTGTGTCACTAGTTTTACATTCTGATGCACCTCTGCAGGTTTACTGTATCCCTCGGAACTTCCCATTGACGATGAAACACAGAAATTGCATCGGAATTAAATATAAGAGACACAATGCCGACTTAAGTACAGAAAAACTATGTCTTCCTACTGTCTATGTTTTGAGCGTTTCCTGTGTCATCAGTTTTACTTTTCGATGCACCTCTGCAGGTTTACTATATCCCTTGGACCTTCCCATTCACGATGAAACACAGAAATTTCATCGGTAATAAATATAAGAGACACAATGCAGACTTAAGTAAAGGAAGACTGAGTCTTCCTACTGTCTATGTTTTGAGCGTTTCCTGTGTCACGAGTTTTACATTCCGATGCACCTCTGCAGGTTTATTGTATCCCTTGGAATTTCCCATTGACGATGAAACACAGAAATTGCATCTGAATTAAATATAAGAGACACAATGCCGACTTAAGTACAGGATGACTGAGTCTTCCTACTGTCTATAATTTGAGCGTTTCCTGTGTCACCAGTTTTACATTCCGATGCACCTCTACAGGTTTTCTGTATTTCTTGGACCTTCACAGTTACGATGAAACACAGAAATTACATCGGAATTAAATATAAGAGACACAATGACGACTTAAGTACAAGAAAACACTCTTCTTACAGTCAATGTTTTGAGCGTTTCCTGTGTCACCAGTTTTACATTCCGATGCACCTCTGCATGTTTACTGTATCCCTTGGACCTTCCCCTAGGCGATGAAACACACAAATTGCATCGAAATTAAATATATTAGACACAATGCCGACTTAAGTACAGGAAGACTAAATCCTGCTACTGTCTATGTTTTGAGCGTATCCTGTGTCATCAGTTTTACTTTCCGATGCACCTCTGCAGGTTTAATATATCCCTTGGACCGTCCCATTCACGATGAAACACAGAAATTTCATCGGAAATAAATATAAGAGACACAATGCCGACTTATGTACAGGAAGACTGAGTTTTCCTACTGTCTATGTTTTGAGCGTTTCCTGTGTCACTAGTTATACATTCCGTTGCACCTCTGCAGGTTTACTGTATCCCTTGGGCCTTCCCATTGACGTTGAAACACAGAAATTGCATCCTAATTAAATATAAGAGACACAATGCCGACTTAAGTACAGGAAGACTGAGTCTTCCTACTGTCTATGTTGTGAGCGTTTCCTGTGTCACCAGCCCGCATCTCGTGGTCGTGCGGTAGCGTTCTCGCTTCCCACGCCCGCATTCCCGGGTTCGATTCCCGGCGGGGTCAGGGATTTTCTCTGCCTCGTGATGGCTGGGTGTTGTGTGCTGTCCTTAGGTTAGTTAGGTTTAAGTAGTTCTAAGTTCTAGGGGACTTATGACCACAGCAGTTGAGTCCCATAGTGCTCAGAGCCATTTGAACCATTTCTGTGTCACCATTTTTACATTCTGATGCACCTCTGCAGGTTTACTGTACCCTTGGCCCTTCCCATTGACGATGAAACACAGAAATTGCATCGGAATTAAATATAAGAGACACTATGCCTACTTAAGTACAGAAAGACTGAGTCTTCCTACTGTCTATAATTTGAGCGTTTCCTGTGTCACCAGTTTTACATTCCGATGCACCTCTACAGGTTTTCTGTATTTCTTGGACCTTCACAGTTACGATGAAACACAGAAATTGCATCGGAATTAAATGTAAGAGACACAATGCCGACTTAAGTACAGGAAGTCTGAGTCTTCCTGCTGTCTATGTTATGAGTGTTTCCTGTGTCACTAGTTTTACATTCCGATGCACCTCTGCAGCTTTACTGTATCCCTTGGACCTTCCCATTGACGATGAAACACAGAAATTGCATCGTAATTATATATAAGAGACACAATGCCGGCTTAAGTACGGGGCGACTGAGTCTTTCTACTGTCTATGTTTGAGCGTTTCCTGTGTCACTAGTTTTACATTCCGATTAACCTCTGCAGGTTTACTGTATCCCTTGGACCTTCCCATTGACGATGAAACACAGAAATTGCATCGGAATTAAATATAAGAGACACAATGCCGACTTAAGTACTGGATGACTAAGTCTTCCTGCTGTCTATGTTTTGAGCGTGTCCTGTGTCATCAGTTTTAGTTTCCGATGCACCTCTGCAGTTTTACTATATCCCTTGGACCTTCCCATTTACGATGAAACACAGAAATTTCATCGGAAATAAATATAAGAGACAAAATGCCGACTTAAGTACAGGAAGACTGAGTCTTCCTACTGTCTATGTTTTGAGCGTTTACTGTGTCACTAGTTTTACATTCCGATGCACCTCTGCAGGTTTACTGTATCCCTTCGACCTTCCCATTGGCGATGAAACACACAAATTGCATCGGAATTAAATATGAGAGACACAATGACAACTTAAGTACAGGAAGACTGAGTCTTCCTACTGTCTATGTTTCAGCGTTTCCTGTGTCACTAGTTTTACATTCAGATGCACCTCTGCAGGTTTACTGTATCCCTTCGACCTTCCCATTGACGATGAGACACAGAGATTGCATCGGAATTATATATAAGAGACACAATGCCGACTTAAGTACAGGAAGACTGAGTCTTCCTACTGTCTATGTTTTGAGCGTTTCCTGTGTCGCCAGTTTTACATTCCAATGTGCCTCTGCAGGTTTACTGTATCCATTGGACCTTCCCATTGACGATGAAACACAGAAATTGCATCGGAATTAAATATAAGAGACACAACGCCGACTTAAGCACAAGAAAACTGAGTCTTCTTACGGTCTATGTTTTGAGCGTTTCCTGTGTCACCAGTTTTACATTCCGATGCACCTCTGTCGGTTTACTGTATCCCTTGGACCTTCCCATTGTCGATGAAACACAGAAATCGCACCGGAATTAAATATAGGAGACACAATGCCGACTTAGGTACAGGAATACTGAGTCCTCCTACTATCTATGTTTTGAGCGTGTCCTGTGTCATCAGTTTTACTCTCCGATGCACCTCTGCAGGTTTACTATATCCCTTGGACCTTCCCATTCACGATGAAACACAGAAATTTCATCGGAAATAAATATAAGAGACACAATGCCGACTTATGTACAGGAAGACTGAGTCTTCGTACTGTCTATGTATTGAGCGTTTCCTGTGTCACTAGTTATACATTCCGTTGTACCTCTGCAGGTTTACTGTATCCCTTGGACCTTCCCATTGACGATGAAACACAGATATTGCATCGGAATTAAATATAAGAGACATAATGCCGACTTAAGTACAAGAAAACACTCTTCTTACGGTCTATGTTTGAGCGTTTCCTGTGTCACCCGTTTTACATTCCGATGCACCTCTGCCTGATTACTGTATCCCTTGGACCTTCCCATTGTCGATGAAACACAGAAATCGCATCGGAACTAAATATAAGAGACACAATGCCGACTTAAGTACAGGAAGACTGAGTCTTCCTACTGTCTATGTTTTGAGCGTTTCATGTGTCACCAGTTTTACATTCCGATGCACCTCTGCAGGTTTACTGTATCCCTTGGAATTTCCCATTGACGATGAACACAGAAATTGCATCGGAATTAAATATAAGAGACACAATTCCGACTTAAGTACAGGAAGACTGCGTCTTCCTACTGTCTATGGTTTGAGCGTTTCCTGTGTCATCAGTTTTACATTCCGATGCACTTCTACAGGTTTACTGTATCCCTTGGACCTTCCCATTGACGATGAAAATCAGAAAGTGAATCGGAATTATATATAAGAGACACAATGCCGACTTAAGTACAGGAAGACTGAGTCTTCCTACTGTCTATAATTTGAGCGTTTCCTTTGTCACCATTTTTACATTCCGATGCACCTCTACAGGTTTACTGTATCCCTTGGACCTTCACAGTGACGATGAAACACAGAAATAGCATCAGAATTATATATAAGAGACACAATGCCGACTTAAGTACAGGAAGACTAAGTCTCCCTACTGTCTATGTTTTGAGCGTTTCCTGTGTCATCAGTTTTACTTTCCGTTGCACCTCTGCAGGTTTACTATATCCCTTGGACCTTCGCATTCACGATGAAACACAGAAATTTCATCGGAAATAAATATAAGAGACACAATGCCGACATAAGTACAGGAAGACTAAGTCTTCCTACTGTCTATGTTTTGAGCGTTTCCTGTGTCATCAGTTTTACTTTCCGATGCACCTCTGCAGGTTTAATATATCCCTTGGACCTTCCCATTCACGATGAAACACAGAAATTTCATCGGAATTAAATATAAGAGACACAATGCCGACTTAAGTACATGAAGACTGAGTCTTCCTACTGTCTATGTTTTGAGCGTTTCCTGTGTCACTAGTTTTACATTCCGATGCACCTCTGCTGGTTTACTGCATCCCTTGGACCTTCCCATTGACGATTAAACACAGAAATTGCATCGGAATTAAATATAAGAGACAAAATGCCGACTTAAGTACAGGAAGACTGAGTCTTCCTACTGTCTATGTTTTGAGCGTTTCCTGTGTCGCCAGTTTTACATTCCAATGTGCCTCTGCAGGTTTACTGTATCCATTGGACCTTCCCATTGACGATGAAACACAGAAATTGCATCGGAATTAAATATAAGAGACACAACGCCGACTTAAGCACAAGAAAACTGAGTCTTCTTACGGTCTATGTTTTGAGCGATTCCTGTGTCACCAGTTTTACATTCCGATGCACCTCTGTCGATTTACTGTATCCCTTGGACCTTCCCATTGTCGATGAAACACAGAAATCGCACCGGAATTAAATATAGGAGACACAATGCCGACTTAGGTACAGGAATACTGAGTCTTCCTACTGTCTATGTTTTGAGCGTATCCTGTGTCATCAGTTTTACTTTACGATGCACCTCTGCAGGTTTACTATATCCCTTGGACCTTCCCATTCACGATGAAACACAGAAATTTCATCGGAAATAAATATAAGAGACACAATGCCGACTTATGTACAGGAAGACTGAGTCTTCGTACTGTCTATGTATTGAACGTTTCCTGTGTCACTAGTTATACATTCCGTTGTACCTCTGCAGGTTTACTGTATCCCTTGGACCTTCCCATTGACGATGAAACACAGATATTGCATCGGAATTAAATATAAGAGACATAATGCCGACTTAAGTACAAGAAAACACTCTTCTTACGGTCTATGTTTGAGCGTTTCCTGTGTCACCCGTTTTACATTCCGATGCACCTCTGCCTGATTACTGTATCCCTTGGACCTTCCCATTGTCGATGAAACACAGAAATCGCATCGGAACTAAATATAAGAGACACAATGCCGACTTAAGTACAGGAAGACTGAGTCTTCCTACTGTCTATGTTTTGAGCGTTTCATGTGTCACCAGTTTTACATTCCGATGCACCTCTGCAGGTTTACTGTATCCCTTGGAATTTCCCATTGACGATGAACACAGAAATTGCATCGGAATTAAATATAAGAGACACAATTCCGACTTAAGTACAGGAAGACTGCGTCTTCCTACTGTCTATGGTTTGAGCGTTTCCTGTGTCATCAGTTTTACATTCCGATGCACTTCTACAGGTTTACTGTATCCCTTGGACCTACCCATTCACGTTGAAACACAGAAATTTCATCGGAAATAAATATAAGAGACACAATGCAGACTTAAGTACAGGAAGACTGAGTCTTCCTACTGTCTATGTTTTGAGCGTTTCCTGTGTCACGAGTTTTACATTCCGATGCACCTCTGCAGGTTTACTGTATCCCTTGGACCTTCTCATTGACGATGAAACACAGAAATTGCATCGGAATTAAATATAAGAGACACAATGCCGACTTAAGTACAGGATGACTGAGTCTTCCTACTGACTATAATTTGAGCGTTTCCTGTGTCACCAGTTTTACATTCCGATGCACCTCTACAGTTTTACTGTATCCCTTGGACCTTCACAGTTACGATGAAACACAGAAATTACATCGGAATTAAATATAAGAGACACAATGACGACTTAAGTACAAGAAAACACTCTTCTTACAGTCAATGTTTTGAGCGTTTCCTGTGTCACCAGTTTTACATTCCGATGCACCTCTGCATGGTTACAGTATCCCTTGGAGCTTCCCATTGGCGATGAAACACACAAATTGCATCGAAATTAAATATAAGAGACACAATGCCGACTTAAGTACAGGAAGACTAAATCCTGCTACTGTCTATGTTTTGAGCGTATCCTGTGTCATCAGTTTTACTTTCCGATGCACCTCTACAGGTTTAATATATCCCGTGGACCGTCCCATTCACGATGAAACACAGAAAATTCATCGGAAATAAACATAAGAGACACAATGCCGACTTATGTACAGGAAGACTGAGTTTTCCTACTGTCTATGTTTTGAGCGTTTCCTGTGTCACTAGTTTTACATTCCGTTGCACCTCTGCAGGTTTACTGTATCCCTTCGACCTTCCCATTCACGATGAAACACAGAAATTGCATCCTAATTAAATATAAGAGACACATGGCCGACTTAAGTACAGGAAGACTGAGTCTTCCTACTGTCTATGTTGTGAGTGTTTCCTGTGTCACCATTTTTACATTCTGATGCACCTCTGCAGGTTTACTGTACCCCTTGGCCCTTCCCATTGACGATGAAACACAGAAATTGCATCGGAATTAAATATAAGAGACACTATGCCTACTTAAGTACAGAAAGACTGAGTCTTCCTACTGTCTATGTTTTGAGCGTTTCCTGTGTCACCAGTTTTACATTCCGATGCACCTCTGCAGGTTTACTGTATCCCTTGGACTTTCCCATTGACGATGAAACACAGAAATTGCATCGGAATTAAATATAAGAGAAACAATGCCGACTTAAGTACAGGAAGACTGAGTGTTCCTGCTGTCTATGTTTTGAGCGTTTCCTGTGTCACTAGTTTTACATTCCGATGCACCTCTGCAGGTATACTGTATCCCTTGGACCTTCCCATTGACGATGAAACACAGAAATTGCATCGGAATTATATATAAGAGACACAATGCCGTCTTAAGTACGGGACGACTGAGTCTTCCTACTGTCTATGTTGTGAGCGTTTCCTGTGTCACCATTTTTACATTCTGATGCACCTCTGCAGGTTTACTGTACCCCTTGGACCCTCCCATTGACGATGAAACACAGAAATTGCATCGGAATTAAATATAAGAGCCACAATGCCGACTTAAGTACAGGAAGACTGAGTCTTCCTACTGTCTATGTTTTGAGCGTTTCCTGTGTCACCAGTTTTACATTCTGATGCACCTCTGCAGGTTTACTATACCCCTTGGACCTTCCCATTGGCGATGAAACACACAAATTGCATCGGAAATATAAGATACACAATGCCGACTTAAGTACAGGAAGTCTAAATCCTGCTACTGTCTATGCTTTGAGCGTATCCTGTGCCATTAGTTTTACTTTCCGATGCACCTCTGCAGCTTACTATATCCCTTGGACCTTCCCATTTCGATGAAACACAGTAATTTCATCGGAAATAAATATAAGAGACACAATGCCGACTTATGTACAGGAAGACTGAGTCTTTGTACTGTCTATGTTTTGAGCGTTTCCTGTGTCACTAGTTATACATTCCTTTGCACCTCTGCAGGTTTACTGTATCCCTTGGACCTTCCCATTGACGATGAAACACAGAAATTGCATCGGAATTAAATATAAGAGACACAATGCCGACTTAAGTACAGGAAGACGGAGTCTTCCTACTGTCTATGTTTGAGCGTTTCCTGTGTCACCAGTTTTACATTCTGATGCACCTCTGCAGGTTTACAATATCCCTTGGACCTTCCCATTCACGATGAAACACAGAAATTGCATCGGAATTAAATATAAGAGACACAGTGCCGACTTAAGTACAGGAAGACTGAGTCTTCCCACTGTCTATAATTTGAGCGTTTCCTTTGTCACCAGTTTTACATTCCGATGCACCTCTACAGGTTTACTGTATCCCTTGGACCTTCACAGTGACGATGAAACACAGAAATAGCATCGGAATTAAATATAAGAGACACAATGCCGACTTAAGTACAGGAAGACTAAGTCTTCCTACTGTCTATGATTTGAGCGTTTCCTGTGTCATCAGTTTTACTTTCCGTTGCACCTCTGCAGGTTTACTATATCCCTTGGACCTTCCCATTGACGATGAAACACAGAAATTTCATCGGAAATAAATATAAGAGACACAATGCAGACTTAAGTACAGGAAGACTGATTCTTCCTACTGTCCATGTTTTGAGCGTTTCCTGTGTCACGAGTTTTACATTCCAATGCACCTCTGCAGGTTTACTGTATCCCTTGGACCTTCCCATTGACGATGAAACACAGAAATTACATCGGAATTAAATATAAGAGACACAATGCCGACTTAAGTACAGGAAGTCTGAGTCTTCCTACTGTCTATGTTTTGAGCGTTTCCTGTGTCACTAGTTTTACATTCTGATGCACCTCTGCAGGTTTACTGTATCCCTCGGACCTTCCCATTGACGATGAAACACAGAAATTGCATCGGAATTAAATATAAGAGACACAATGCCGGCTTAAGTACAACAGTCTTCTTACAGTCAATGTTTTGAGCGTTTCCTGTGTCACCAGTTTTACATTCCGATGCACCTCTGCATGTTTACTATATCCCTTGGACCTTCCCATTGACGATGAAACACAGAAATTGCATCGGAATTAAATATAAGAGAAACAATGGCGACTTAAGTACAGGAAGACTGAGTCTTCCTACTGTCTATAATTTGAGCGTTTCCTGTGTCACCAGTTTTACATTCCGATGCACCTCTACAGGTTTACTGTATCCCTTGGACCTTCACAGTGAGGATGAAACACAGAAATTGCATCGGAATTAAATATAAGAGACACAATGCCGACTTAAGTACAGGATGACTGAGTCTTCCTACTGTCTATAATTTGAGCGTTTCCTGTGTCACCAGTTTTACATTCCGATGCACCTCTACAGGTTTTCTGTATTTCTTGGACCTTCACAGTTACGATAAAACACAGAAATTACATCGGAATTAAATATAAGAGACACAATGACGACTTAAGTACAAGAAAACACTCTTCTTACAGTCAATGTTTTGAGCGTTTCCTGTGTCACCAGTTTTACATTCCGATGCACCTCAGCATGTTTACTGTATCCCTTGGACCTTCCCATTGGCGATGAAACACACAAATTGCATCGAAATTAAATATAAGAGACACAATGCCGACTTAAGTACTGGATGACTAAGTCTTCCTGCTGTCTATGTTTTGAGCGTGTCCTGTGTCATCAGTTTTAGTTTCCGATGCACCTCTGCAGTTTTACTATATCCCTTGGACCTTCCCATTTACGATGAAACACAGAAATTTCATCGGAAATAAATATAAGAGACAAAATGCCGACTTAAGTACAGGAAGACTGAGTCTTCCTACTGTATATGTTTTGAGCGTTTGCTGTGTCACTAGTTTTACATTCCGATGCACCTCTGCAGGTTTACTGTATCCCTTCGACCTTCCCATTGGCGATGAAACACACAAATTGCATCGGAATTAAATATGGGAGACACAATGACAACTTAAGTACAGGAAGACTGAGTCTTCCTACTGTCTATGTTTCAGCGTTTCCTGTGTCACTAGTTTTACATTCAGATGCACCTCTGCAGGTTTACTGTATCCCTTCGACCTTCCCATTGACGATGAGACACAGAAATTGCATCGGAATTATATATGAGAGACACAATGCCGACTTAAGTACAGGAAGACTGCGTCTTCCTACTGTCTATGGTTTGAGCGTTTCCTGTGTCATCAGTTTTACATTCCGATGCACTTCTACAGGTTTACTGTATCCCTTGGACCTTCCCATTGACGATGAAACACAGAAATTGCATCGGAATTAAATATATGAGACACAATGACAACTTAAGTACAGGAAGACTGAGTCTTCCTACTGTCTATGTTTCAGCGTTTCCTGTGTCACTAGTTTTACATTCAGATGCACCTCTGCAGGTTTACTGTATCCCTTCGACCTTCCCATTGACGATGAGACACAGAAATTGCATCGGAATTATATATAAGAGACACAATGCCGACTTAAGTACAGGAAGACTGAGTCTTCCTACTGTCTATGTTTTGAGCGTTTCCTGTGTCACCAGTTTTACATTCTGATGCACCTCTGCAGGTTTACTGTATCCCTTGGACCTTCCCATTGACGATGATACACAGAAATTGCATCGGAATTAAATATAAGAGAAACAATGCCGACTTAAGTACAGGAAGACTGAGTCTTCCTACTGTCTATAATTTGAGCGTTTCCTGTGTCACCAGTTTTACATTCCGATGCACCTCTACAGGTTTACTGTATCCCTTGGACCTTCACAGTGACGATGAAACACAGAAATAGCATCGGAATTAAATATAAGAGACACAATGCTGACTTAAGTACAGGAAGACTATGTCTTCCTACTGTCTATGCTTTGAGCGTTTCCTGTGTCGTCAGTTTTACTTTCCGATGCACCTCTGCAGGTTTACTATATCCCTTGGACCTACCCATTCACGTTGAAACACAGAAATTTCATCGGAAATAAATATAAGAGACACAATGCAGACTTAAGTACAGGAAGACTGAGTCTTCCTACTGTCTATGTTT
This sequence comes from Schistocerca nitens, assembly GCF_023898315.1. Lineage (NCBI taxonomy): Eukaryota > Metazoa > Arthropoda > Insecta > Orthoptera > Acrididae > Schistocerca > Schistocerca nitens. The sequence goes on from NW_026045897.1 coordinate 7,265,200, forward strand.
TGAGCGTTTCCTGTGTCACCAGTTTTACATTCCGATGCACCTCTGCAGGTTTACTGTATCCCTTGGACCTTCTCATTGACGATGAAACACAGAAATTGCATCGGAATTAAATATAAGAGACACAATGCCGACTTAAGTACAGGATGACTGAGTCTTCCTACTGACTATAATTTGAGCGTTTCCTGTGTCACCAGTTTTACATTCCGATGCACCTCTACAGTTTTACTGTATCCCTTGGACCTTCACAGTTACGATGAAACACAGAAATTACATCGGAATTAAATATAAGAGACACAATGACGACTTAAGTACAAGAAAACACTCTTCTTACAGTCAATGTTTTGAGCGTTTCCTGTGTCACCAGTTTTACATTCCGATGCACCTCTGCATGGTTACAGTATCCCTTGGAGCTTCCCATTGGCGATGAAACACACAAATTGCATCGAAATTAAATATAAGAGACACAATGCCGACTTAAGTACAGGAAGACTAAATCCTGCTACTGTCTATGTTTTGAGCGTATCCTGTGTCATCAGTTTTACTTTCCGATGCACCTCTACAGGTTTAATATATCCCGTGGACCGTCCCATTCACGATGAAACACAGAAAATTCATCGGAAATAAACATAAGAGACACAATGCCGACTTATGTACAGGAAGACTGAGTTTTCCTACTGTCTATGTTTTGAGCGTTTCCTGTGTCACTAGTTTTACATTCCGTTGCACCTCTGCAGGTTTACTGTATCCCTTCGACCTTCCCATTCACGATGAAACACAGAAATTGCATCCTAATTAAATATAAGAGACACATGGCCGACTTAAGTACAGGAAGACTGAGTCTTCCTACTGTCTATGTTGTGAGTGTTTCCTGTGTCACCATTTTTACATTCTGATGCACCTCTGCAGGTTTACTGTACCCCTTGGCCCTTCCCATTGACGATGAAACACAGAAATTGCATCGGAATTAAATATAAGAGACACTATGCCTACTTAAGTACAGAAAGACTGAGTCTTCCTACTGTCTATGTTTTGAGCGTTTCCTGTGTCACCAGTTTTACATTCCGATGCACCTCTGCAGGTTTACTGTATCCCTTGGACTTTCCCATTGACGATGAAACACAGAAATTGCATCGGAATTAAATATAAGAGAAACAATGCCGACTTAAGTACAGGAAGACTGAGTGTTCCTGCTGTCTATGTTTTGAGCGTTTCCTGTGTCACTAGTTTTACATTCCGATGCACCTCTGCAGGTATACTGTATCCCTTGGACCTTCCCATTGACGATGAAACACAGAAATTGCATCGGAATTATATATAAGAGACACAATGCCGTCTTAAGTACGGGACGACTGAGTCTTCCTACTGTCTATGTTCGAGCGTTTCCTGTGTCACTAGTTTTACATTCCGATTAACCTCTGCAGGTTTACTGTATCCCTTGGACTTTCCCATTGACGATGAAACATAGAAATTGCATCGGAATTAAATATAAGAGACACAATGCCGACTTAAGTACAGGAAGACTGAGTCTTCCTACTGTCTATGTTTTGTGCGTTTCCTGTGTCACCAGTTTTACATTCCGATGCACCTCTACAGGTTTACTGTATCCCTTGGACCTTCACAGTGACGATGAAACACAGAAATAGCATCGGAATTAAATATAAGAGACACAATGCTGACTTAAGTACAGGAAGACTATGTCTTCCTACTGTCTATGCTTTGAGCGTTTCCTGTGTCGTCAGTTTTACTTTCCGATGCACCTCTGCAGGTTTACTATATCCCTTGGACCTACCCATTCACGTTGAAACACAGAAATTTCATCGGAAATAAATATAAGAGACACAATGCAGACTTAAGTACAGGAAGACTGAGTCTTCCTACTGTCTATGTTTTGAGCGTTTCCTGTGTCACGAGATTTACATTCCGATGCACCTCTGCAGGTTTACTGTATCCCTTGGACCTTCTCATTGACGATGAAACACAGAAATTGCATCGGAATTAAATATAAGAGACACAATGCCGACTTAAGTACAGGAAGACTGAGTCTTCCTACTGACTATAATTTGAGCGTTTCCTGTGTCACCAGTTTTACATTCCGATGCACCTCTACAGTTTTACTGTATCCCTTGGACCTTCACAGTTACGATGAAACACAGAAATTACATCGGAATTAAATATAAGAGACATAATGCCGACTTAAGTACAGGAAGACTGAGTCTTCCTACTGTCTATGATTTGAGCGTTTCCTGTGTCACCAGTTTTACATTCCGATGCACCTCTGCATGTTTACAGTATCCCTTGGAGCTTCCCATTGGCGATGAAACACACAAATTGCATCGAAATTAAATATAAGAGACACAATGCCGACTTAAGTACAGGAAGACTAAATCCTGCTACTGTCTATGTTTTGAGCGTATCCTGTGTCATCAGTTTTACTTTCCGATGCACCTCTACAGGTTTAATATATCCCGTGGACCGTCCCATTCACGATGAAACACAGAAAATTCATCGGAAATAAACATAAGAGACACAATGCCGACTTATGTACAGGAAGACTGAGTTTTCCTACTGTCTATGTTTTGAGCGTTTCCTGTGTCACTAGTTTTACATTCCGTTGCACCTCTGCAGGTTTACTGTATCCCTTCGACCTTCCCATTCACGATGAAACACAGAAATTGCATCCTAATTAAATATAAGAGACACATGGCCGACTTAAGTACAGGAAGACTGAGTCTTCCTACTGTCTATGTTGTGAGCGTTTCCTGTGTCACCATTTTTACATTCTGATGCACCTCTGCAGGTTTACTGTACCCCTTGGCCCTTCCCATTGACGATGAAACACAGAAATTGCATCGGAATTAAATATAAGAGACACTATGCCTACTTAAGTACAGAAAGACTGAGTCTTCCTACTGTCTATGTTTTGAGCGTTTCCTGTGTCACCAGTTTTACATTCCGATGCACCTCTGCAGGTTTACTGTATCCCTTGGACTTTCCCATTGACGATGAAACACAGAAATTGCATCGGAATTAAATATAAGAGAAACAATGCCGACTTAAGTACAGGAAGACTGAGTGTTCCTGCTGTCTATGTTTTGAGCGTTTCCTGTGTCACTAGTTTTACATTCCGATGCACCTCTGCAGGTATACTGTATCCCTTGGACCTTCCCATTGACGATGAAACACAGAAATTGCATCGGAATTATATATAAGAGACACAATGCCGTCTTAAGTACGGGACGACTGAGTCTTCCTACTGTCTATGTTCGAGCGTTTCCTGTGTCACTAGTTTTACATTCCGATTAACCTCTGCAGGTTTACTGTATCCCTTGGACTTTCCCATTGACGATGAAACATAGAAATTGCATCGGAATTAAATATAAGAGTCACAATGCCGACTTAAGTACAGGAAGACTGAGTCTTCCTACTGTCTATGTTTTGTGCGTTTCCTGTGTCACCAGTTTTACATTCTGATGCACCTCTGCAGGTTTACTGTATCCCTTGGACCTTCCCATTGACGATGAAACACAGAAATTGCATAGGAATTAAATATAAGAGAAACAATGCCGACTTAAGTACAGGAAGACTGAGTCTTCCTACTGTCTATAATTTGAGCGCTTCCTGTGTCACCAGTTTTACATTCCGATGCACCTCTACAGGTTTACTGTATCCCTTGGACCTTCACAGTAACGATGAAACACAGAAATTGCATCGGAATTAAATATAAGAGACACAATGCCGACTTAAGTACAAGAAAACAGTCTTCTTACAGTCAATGTTTTGATCGTTTCCTGTGTCACCAGTTTTACATTCCGATGCACCTCTGCATGTTTACTGTATCCCTTGGACCTTCCCATTGGCGATGAAACACACAAATTGCTTCGAAATTAAATATAAGCGACACAATGCCGGGTGAAGTACAGGGAGACTAACTCCTCCTACTGTCTATGTTTTGAGCGTTCCTGTGTCACCAGTTTTACATTCTGATGCACCTCTACAGGATTACTGTGTCCCTTGGACCTTCACAGTTACGATGAAACACAGAAATTACATCGAAATTAAATATAAGAGACACTATGCCGACTTAAGTACAGGAAGACTAAATCTTGCTACTGTCTATGTTTGAGCGTTTCCTGTGTCACTAGTTTTACATTCAGATGCACCTCTGCAGGTTTACTGTATCCCTTCGACCTTCCCATTGACGATGAAACACAGAAATTGCATCGGAATTATATATAAGAGACACAATGCCGACTTAAGTACAGGAAGACTGAGTCTTCCTACTGTCTATGTTTTGAGCGTTTCCTTTGTCACCAGTTTTACATTCTGATGCACCTCTTCAGGTTTACTGTATCCCTTGGACCTTCCAATTGACGATGAAACACAGAAATTGCATCGGAATTAAATATAAGAGACACAATGCCGACTTAAGTACAGGAAGACTGAGTCTCCCTACTGCCTATAATTTGATCGTTTCCTGTGTCACCAGTTTTACATTCCGATGCACCTCTACAGGTTTACTGTATCCCTTGGACCTTCACAGTGACGATGAAACACAGAAATAGCATCGGAATTAAATATAAGAGACACAATGCCGACTAAGGTACAGGAAGACTAACTCCTCCTACTGTCCATGTTTTGAGCGTTTCCTGTGTCATCAGTTTTACTTTCCGTTGCACCTCTGCAGGTTTACTATATCCCTTGGACTTCCCATTCACGATGAAATACAGAAATTTCATCGGAAATAAATATAAGAGACACAATGCCGACTTAAGTACAAGAAGACTGAGTCTTCCTACTGTCTATGTTTTGAGCGTTTCCTGTGTCACTAGTTTTACATTCTGATGCACCTCTGCAGGTTTACTGTATCCCTTGGATCCTCCCATTGACGATGAAACACAGAAATTGCATCGGAATTAAATATAAGAGACACAATGCCGACTTAAGTACAGGAACACTGAGTCTTCCTACTGTCTATGTTTTGAGCGTTTCCTGTGTCACCAGTTTTACATTCTGATGCACCTCTACAGGATTACTGTATCCCTTGGACCTTCACAGTTACGATGAAACACAGGAATTACATCGGAATTAAATATAAGAGACACAGTGATGACTTAAGTACAAGAAAACAGTCTTCATACAGTCAATGGTTTGAGCGTTTCCGGTGTCACCAGTTTTACATTCCGATGCACCTCTGCAGGTTTACCATATCCCTTGGACTTCCCATTCACGATGAAATACAGAAATTGCATCGGAATTAAATATAAGAGACACAATGCCAACTTAAGTACAGGAAGACTGGGTCTTCCTACTGTCTATGTTTTGAGCGTTTCCTGTGTCACTAGTTTTACATTCCGTTGCACCTCTGCAGGTTTACTGTATCCCTTGGATCCTCCCATTGACGATGAAACACAGAAATTGCATCGGAATTAAATATAAGAGACACAATGCCGACTTAAGTACAGGACCACTGAGTCTCCTACTGTCTATGTTTTGAGCGTTTCGTGTGTCACCAGTTTTACATTCTGATGCACCTCTGCAGGTTTACTGTATCTCTTGGACCTTACCATTGACGATGAATCACAGAAATTGTATCGGAATTAAATATAAGAGACATAATGCCGACTTAAGTACAGGAATACTGAGTCATCCTACTGTCTATGTTTTGAGCGTTTCCTGTGTCACCAGTTTTTCATTCCGATGCACCTCTACAGGTTTTCTGTATCCCTTGGACCTTCACAGTTACGATGAAACACAGAAATTACATCGGAATTAAATATAAGAGACACAATGACGACTTAAGTACAAGAAAACAGTCTTCTTACAGTCAATGCTTTGAGCGTTTCCTGTGTCACCAGTTTTACATTCCGTAGCACCTCTGCATGTCTAGTGTATCCCTTGGACATTCCCATTGGCGATGAAACACACAAATTGCATCGAAATTAAATATAAGAGACATAATGCCGACTTAAGTGCAGGAAGACTAAATCTTGCTACTGTCTATGTTTTGAGCGTTTCCTGTGTCACTAGTTTTACATTCCGTTGCACCTCTGCAGGTTTACTGTATCCCTTGGATCCTCCCATTGACGATGAAACACATAAATTGCATCGGAATTAAATATAAGAGACACAATGCCGACTTAAGTACAGGAAGACTGAGTCTTCCTACTTTCCATATTTAAAGCGTTTCCTGTGTCACCAGTTTTACATTCCGATGCACCTCTCCAGGTTGACTGTATCCCTCGGACGTTCACAGTGACGATGAAACACAGAAATTGCATCGGAATTAAATATAAGAGACACAATGCTGACTTAAGTACAGGAAGATTAAGTCTTCCTACTGTCTATTTTATGAGCGTGTCCTGTGTCATCAGTTTTACTTTCCGATGCACCTCTGCAGGTTTACTGTATCCCTTCGACCCTCCCATGGACGATGAAACACAGAAATTGCATCGGAATTAAATATAAGAGACACATTGCCGATTTAAGTACAAGAAGACTGAGTCTGCCTACTGTCTATGTTTTGAGCGTTTCCTGTGTCACCAGTTTTACATTCCGATGCACCTCTGCAGGTTTACTGTATCCCTTGGACTTTCCCATTGACGATGAAACACAGAAATTGCAATGGAATTAAACGTAAGAGACACAATGCCGACTTAAGTACAGGAAGACTGAGTCTTCCTACTGTCTATGTTTTGAGCGTTTCCTTTGTCACCAGTTTTACATTCTGATGCACCTCTGCAGGTTTACTGTAACCATTGGACCCTCCCATTGACGATGAAACACAGAAATTGCATCGGAATTAAATATAAGAGACACAATGCCGACTTAAGTACAGGAAGACTGAGTCTTCCTACTGTCTATAATTTGAGCGTTTCCTGTGTCACCAGTTTTACATTCCGATGCGCCTCTAGAGGTTTACTGTATCCCTTGGACCTTCACAGTGACGATGAAACACACAAATAGCATCGGAATTAAATATAAGAGACACAATGCCGACTAAGGCACAGGAAGACTAACTCCTCCTACTGTCCATGTTTTGAGCGTTTCCTGTGTCATCAGTTTTACCTTCCGTTGCACCTCTGCAGGTTTACTATATCCCTTGGACTTCCCATTCACGATGAAATACAGAAATTTAATCGGAAATAAATATAAGAGACACAATGCCGACTTAAGTACATGAAGACTGAGTCTTCCTACTGTCTATGTTTTGAGCGTTTCCTGTGTCACTAGTTTTACATTCTGATGCACCTCTGCAGGTTTACTGTATCCCTTGGATCCTCCCATTGACGATGAAACACAGAAATTGCATCGGAATTAAATATAAGAGACACAATGCCGACTTAAGTACAGGAACACTGAGTCTTCCTACTGTCTATGTTTTGAGCGTTTCCTGTGTCACCAGTTTTACATTCTGATGCACCTCTACAGGATTACTGTATCCCTTGGACCTTCACAGTTACGATGAAACACAGAAATTACATCGGAATTAAATATAAGAGACACAGTGACGACTTAAGTACAAGAAAACAGTCTTCTTACAGTCAATGGTTTGAGCGTTTCCTGTGTCACCAGTTTTACATTCCGAGGCACCTCTGCAGGTTTACCATATCCCTCTGACTTCCCATTCATGATGAAATACAGAAATTGCATCGGAAATAAATATAAGAGACACAATGCCGACTTAAGTACAGGAAGACTGGGTCTTCCTACTGTCTATGTTTTGAGCGTTTCCTGTGTCACTAGTTTTACATTCCTTTGCACCTCTGCAGGTTTACTGTATCCCTTGGATCCTCCCATTGACGATGAAACACAGAAATTGCATCGGAATTAAGTATAAGAGACACAATGCCGACTTAAGTACAGGAACACTGAGTCTCCTACTGTCTATGTTTTGAGCGTTTAGTGTGTCACCAGTTTTACATTCTGATGCACCTGTGCAGGTTTACTGTATCCCTTGGACTTTCCCATTGACGATGAAACACAGAAATTGCATCGGAATTATATATAAGAGACACAATGCCGACTTAAGTACAGGAAGACTGAGTCTTCCTACTGTCTATAATTTGAGCGTTTCCTGTGTCACCAGTTTTACATTCCGATGCACCTCTACAGGTTTACTGTATCCCTTGGACCTTCACAGTTACGATGAAACACAGAAATTACATCGGAATTAAATATAAGAGACACAGTGACGACTTAAGTACAAGAAAACAGTCTTCTTACAGTCAATGTTTTGAGCGTTTGCTGTGTCACCAGTTTTACATTCCGTAGCACCTCTGCATGTTTAGTGTATCCCTTGGACCTTCCCATTGGCGATGAAAGACACAAATTGCATCGAAATTAAATATAAGAGACACAATGCCGACTTAAGTACAGGAAGACTGAGTCTTCCTACTGTCTATAATTTGAGCGTTTCCTGTGTCACCAGTTTTACATTCTGATGCACCTCTACAGGATTACTGTATCCCTTGGACCTTCACAGTTACGATGAAACACAGAAATTACATCGGAATTAAATATAAGAGACACAGTGACGACTTAAGTACAAGAAAACAGTCTTCTTACAGTCAATGTTTTGAGCGTTTGCTGTGTCACCAGTTTTACATTCCGTAGCACCTCTGCATGTTTAGTGTATCCCTTGGACCTTCCCATTGGCGATGAAAGACACAAATTGCATCGAAATTAAATATAAGAGACACAATGCCGACTTAAGTACAGGAAGACTGAGTCTTCCTACTGTCTATGTTTGAGCGTTTCCTGTGGCACTAGTTTTACATTCCGTTGCACCTCTGCAGGTTTACTGTATCCCTTGGATCCTCCCATTGACGATGAAACACAGAAATTGCATCGGAATTAAATATAAGAGACACAATGCCGACTTAAGTACAGGAACACTGAGTCTTCCTACTGTCTATGTTTTGAGCGTTTCCTGTGTCACCAGTTTTACATTCTGATGCAACTCTGCAGGTTTACTGTATCCCTTGGACCTTCCCATTGACGATGAAACACAGAAATTGCATCGGAATTAAATATAAGAGACACAATGCCGACTTGAGTACAGGAAGACTGAGTCTTCCTACTTTCCATATTTAAAGCGTTTCCTGTGTCACCAGTTTTACATTCCGATGCACCTCTACAGGTTGACTGTATCCCTCGGACGTTCACAGTGACGATGAAACACAGAAATTGCATCGGAATTAAATATATGAGACACAACGCTGACTTAAGTACAGGAAGATTAAGTCTTCCTACTGTCTATGTTATGAGCGTGTCCTGTGTCATCAGTTTTACTTTCCGATGCACCTCTGCAGGTTTACTATATCCCTTGGACCTTCCCATTCACGATGAACCACAAAAATTTCATCGGAAATAAATATAAGAGACACAATGACGATTTAAGTACAGGAAGACTGAGTCTTCCTACTGTCTATGCTTTGAGCGTTTCCTGTGTCACTAGTTTTACATTCCGATGCACCTCTGCAGGTTTACTGTATCCCTTGGACCTTCCCATTGGCGATGAAACACACAAATTTCATCGGAATTAAATATAAGAGACACAATGCCGACTTAAGTACAGGAAGACTGAGTCTTCCTACTGTCTATGTTTGAGCGTTTCCTGTGTCACTAGTTTTACATTCAGATGCACCTCTGCAGGTTTAATGTATCCCTTCGACCTTCCCATTGACGATGAAACACAGAAATTGCATCGGAATTAAATATAAGAGACACAATGCCGATTTAAGTACAGGAAGACTGAGTCATCCTACTGTCTATAATTTGAGCGTTTCCTGTGTCACCAGTTTTACATTCCGATGCACCTCTACAGGTTGACTGTATTCCTCGGCATGGGTCAGTGACGATGAAACACAGAAATTGCATCGGAATTAAATATAAGAGACACAATGCCGACTTAAGTACAGGATGACTAAGTCTTCCTACTGTCTATGTTTTGAGCGTGTCCTGTGTCATCAGTTTTACTTTCCGATGCACCTCTGCAGGTTTACTATATCCCTTGGACCTTCCCATTTACAATGAAACACAGAAATTTCATCGGAAATAAATGTAAGAGACAAAATGCCGACTTAAGTACAGGAAGACTGAGTCTGCCTACTGTCTATGCTTTGAGCGTTTCCTGTGTCACCAGTTTTACATTCCGATGCACCTATGCAGGTTTACTGTATCCCTTGGACTTTCCCATTGACGATGAAACACAGAAATTGCATCGGAATTAAACGTAAGAGACACAATGCCGACTTAAGTACAGGAAGACTGAGTCTTACTACTGTCTATGTTTTGAGCGTTTCCTGTGTCACTAGTTTTACATTCCGATGCACCTGTGCAGGTTTACTGTATCCCTTGGACCTTCCCATTGTCGATGAAAAACACAAATTGCATCGGAATTAAATATAAGAGACACAATGACGACTGAAGTACAGGAAGACTGAGTCTTCCTATTGTCTATGTTTGAGCGTTTCCTGTGTCACTAGTTTTACATTCAGATGCACCTCTGCAGGTTTACTGTATCCTTTCGACCTTCCCATTGACGATGAAACAAAGAAATTGCATCGGAATTATCTATAAGAGACACAATGCCGACTTAAGTACAGGAAGACTGAGTCTTCCTACTGTCTATAATTTGAGCGTTTCCTGTGTCACCAGTTTTACATTCCGATGCACCTCTACAGGTTTACTGTATCCCTTGGACCTTCACAGTGACGATGAAACACAGAAATAGCATCGGAATTAAATATAAGAGACACAATGCCGACTTAAGTACAGGAACACTGAGTCTTCCTACTGTCTATGTTTTGAGCGTTTCCTCTGTCACCGGTTTTACATTCTGATGCTTCTCTACAGGATAACTGTATCCCTTGGACCTTCATAGTTACGATGAAACACAGAAATTACATCGGAATTAAATATAAAAGACACAGTGACGACTTAAGTACAAGAAAACAGTCTTCTTACAGTCAATGGTTTTAGCGCTTTCTGTGTCACCAGTTTTACATTCCGATGCACCTCTGCAGGTTTACTATATCCCTTGGACTTCCCATTCACGATGAAATACAGAAATTGCATCGGAATTAAATATAAGAGACACAACGCCGACTTAAGCACAAGAAAACTGAGTCTTTTTACGGTCTATGTTTGAGCGTTTCCTGTGTCACTAGTTTTACATTCCGTTGCACCTCTGCAGGTTTACTGTATGCCTTGGATCCTCCCATTGACGATGAAACACACAAATTGCAACGGAATTAAATATAAGAGACACAATGACGACTGAAGTACAGGAAGACTGAGTCTTCCTACTGTCTATGTTTGAGCGTTTCCTGTGTCACTAGTTTTACATTCAGATGCACCTCTGCACGTTTACTGTATCCTTTCGACCTTGCCATTGACGATGAAACACAGAAATTGCATCGGAATTATATATAAGAGACACAATGCCGACTTAAGTACAGGAAAACTGAGTCTTCCTACTGTCTATGTTTTGAGCGTTTCCTTCGTCACCAGTTTTACATTCTGATGCACCTCTGCAGGTTTACTGTATCCCTTGGACCTTCCCATTGACGATGAAACACAGAAATTGCATCGGAATTAAATATAAGAGACACAATGCCGACTTAAGTACAGGAAGACTGAGTCTTCCTACTTTCCATATTTAAAGCGTTTCCTGTGTCACCAGTTTTACATTCCGATGCACCTCTACAGGTTGACTGTATCCCTCGGACGTTCACAGTGACGATGAAACACAGAAATTGCATCGGAATTAAATATAAGAGACACAACGCTGACTTAAGTACAGGAAGATTAAGTCTTCCTACTGTCTATGTTATGAGCGTGTCCTGTGTCATCAGTTTTACTTTCCGATGCACCTCTGCAGGTTTACTATATCCCTTGGACCTTCCCATTCACGATGAAACACAAAAATTTCATCGGAAATAAATATAAGAGACACAATGACGATTTAAGTACAGGAAGACTGAGTCTTCCTACTGTCTATATCTGAGCGTTTCCTGTGTCACTAGTTTTACATTCAGATGCACCTCTGCAGGTTTAATGTATCCCTTCGACCTTCCCATTGACGATGAAACACAGAAATTGCATCGGAATTAAATATAAGAGACACAATGCCGATTTAAGTACAGGAAGACTGAGTCTTCCTACTATGTTTGAGCGTTTCCTGTGTCACTAGTTTTACATTCAGATGCACCTCTGCAGGTTTACTGTATCCCTTCGACCTTCCCATTGACGATGAAACACAGAAATTGCATCGGAATTAAATATAAGAGCCACAATGCCGATTTAAGTACAGGAAGACTGAGTCTTCCTACTGTCTATAATTTGAGCGTTTCCTGTGTCACCAGTTTTACATTCCTATGCACCTCTACAGGTTGACTGTATCACTCGGCATTGTGTCAGTGACGATGAAACACAGATATTGCATCGGAATTAAATATAAGAGACACAATGCCGACTTAAGTACAGGAAGACTGAGTCTTCCTACTGTCTATGTTTGAGCGTTTCCTGTGTCACTAGTTTTACATTCAGATGCACCTCTGCAGGTTTACTGTATCCCTTCGACCTTCCCATTGACGATGAAACACAGAAATTGCATCGGAATTAAATATAAGAGCCACAATGCCGATTTAAGTACAGGAAGACTGAGTCTTCCTACTGTCTATGTTTTGAGCGTTTACTGTGTTACTAGTTTTACATTCCGATGCACCTGTGCAGGTTTAGTGTATCCCATGGACCATCCCATTGACGATGAAACACAGAAATTGCATCGGAATTAAATATAAGAGGCACAATGCTGCCTTAAGTACAGGAAGACTGAGTCTTCCTACTTTCCATATTTAAAGCGTTTCCTGTGTCACCAGTTTTACATTCCGATGCACCTCTACAGGTTGACTGTATCCCTCGGACCTTCACAGTGACGAAGAAACACAGAAATTGCATCGGAATTAAATATAAGAGACACACTGCTGACTTAAGTACAGGAAGACTAAGTCTTCCTACTGTCTATGTTATGAGCGTGTCCTGTGTCATCAGTTTTACTTTCCGATGCAATTCTGCAGGTTTACTATATCCCTTGGACCTTCCCATTCACAATGAAACACAAAAATTTCATCGGAAATAAATATATGAGGCACGATGACGATTTAAGTACAGGAAGACTGAGTCTTCCTACTGTCTATGTTTTGAGCGTTTCCTCTGTCACTAGTTTTACATTCCGATGCACCTCTGCAGGTTTACTGTATCCCTTGGACCTTCCCATTGGCGATGAAACACACAAATTGCATCGGAATTAAATATAAGAGACACAATGCCGACTTAAGTACAGGAAGACTGAGTCTTCCTACTATGTTTGAGCGTTTCCTGTGTCACTAGTTTTACATTCAGATGCACCTCTGCAGGTTTACTGTATCCCTTCGACCTTCCCATTGACGATGAAACACAGAAATTGCATCGGAATTATATATAAGAGACACAATGCCGACTGAAGAACAGGAAGACTGAGTCTTCCTACTGTCTATGATTTGTGCGTTTCCTTTGTCACCAGTTTTACATTCTGATGCACCTCTGCAGGTTTACTGTATCCCTTGGACCTTCCCATTGACGATGAAACACAGACATTGCATCGGAATTAAATATAAGAGACACAATGCCGACTTAAGTACAGGAAGACTAACTCCTCCTACTGTCTATGTTTTGAGCGTTTCCTGTGTCATCAGTTTTACTTTCCGATGCACCTCTGCAGGTTTACTATATCCCTTGGACCTTCCCATTCACGATGAAACACAAAAATTTCATCGGAAATAAATATAAGAGACACAATGACGATTTAAGTACAGGAAGACTGAGTCTTCCTACTGTCTATGTTTTGAGCGTTTCCTGTGTCTCTAGTTTTACATTCCGATGCACCTCTGCAGGTTTACTGTATCCCTTGGACCTTCCCATTGGCGATGAAACACACAATTTCCATCGGAATTAAATATAAGAGACACAATGCCGACTTAAGTACAGGAAGACTGAGTCTTCCTACTGTCTATGTTTTGAGCGTTTCCTGTGTCACTAGTTTTACATACCGATGCACCTCTGCAGGTTTACTGTATCCCTTCGACCTTCCCATTGACGATGAAACACAGAAATTGCATCGGAATTAAATATAAGAGCCAAAATGCCGATTTAAGTACAGGAAGACTGAGTCTTCCTACTGTCTATAATTTGAGCGTTTCTTGTGTCACCAGTTTTACATTGCGATGCACCTCTACAGGTTGACTGTATCCCTCGGCATTGTGTCAGTGACGATGAAACACAGAAATTGCATCGGAATTAAATATAAGAGACACAATGCCGACATAAGTACAGGAAGGCTGAGTCTTCCTACTGTCTATAATTTGAGCGTTTCCTGTGTCACCAGTTTTACATTCCGATGCACCTCTGCAGGTTTACTGTATCCCTTGGATCCTCCCATTGACGATGAAACTCAGAAATTGCATCGGAATTAAATATAAGAGACACAATGCCGACTTAAGTACAGGAACACTGAGTCTTCGACTGTCTATGTTTTGAGCGTTTCCTGTGTCACCAGTTTTACATTCTGATACACCTCTACAGGATTACTGTATCCCTTGGACCTTCACAGTTACGATGAAACACAGAAATTACATCGGAATTAAATATAAGAGACACAGTGACGACTTAAGTACAAGAAAACAGTCTTCTTACAGTCAATGGTTTTAGCGTTTCCTGTGTCACCAGTTTTACATTCTGATGCACCTCTGCAGGTTTACTGTATCCCTTCGACCTTCCCATTGACGATGAAACACAGAAATTGCATCGGAATTAAATATAAGAGACACAATGCCGACTTAAGTACAGGAAGACTGGGACTTCCTACTGTCTATGTTTTGAGCGTTTCCTGTGTCACTAGTTTTACATTCCGATGCACCTCTGCAGGTTTACTGTATCCCTTGGACCTTACCATTGACGATAAATCACAGAAATTGTATCGGAATTAAATATAAGAGACATAATGCCGACTTAAGTACAGGAAGACTGAGTCTTCCTACTGTCTATGTTTTGAGCGTTTCATGTGTCACCAGTTGTACATTCTGATGCACCTCTGCAGGTTTCCTGTATCCCTTGGACCTTCCCATTGACGATGAAACACAGAAATTGCATCGGAATTAAATATAAGAGGCACAATGCTGACTTAAGTACAGGAAGACTAAGTCTTCCTACTGTCTATGCTATGAGCTTGTCCTGTGTCATCAGTTTTACTTTCCGATGCAATACTGCAGGTTTACTATATTCCTAGGACCTTCCCATTCACGATGAAACACAAAAATTTCATCGGAAATAAATATAAGAGACACAATGACGATTTAAGTACAGGAAGACTGAGTCTTCCGACTGTCTATGTTTTGAGCGTTTCCTGTGTCCCTAGTTTTACATTCCGATGCACTCCTGCAGGTTTTCTGTATCCCTTGGACCTTCCCATTGGCGATGAAACACACAAATTGCATCGGAATTAAATATAAGAGACACAATGCCGACTTAAGAACAGGAAGACTGAGTCTTCCTACTGTCTATGTTTTGTGCGTTTCCTTTGTCACCAGTTTTACGTTCTGATGCACCTCTGCAGGTTTACTGTATCCCTTGGACCTTCCCATTGACGATGAAACACCGAAATTGCATCGGAATTAAATATAAGAGACACAATGGCGACTTAAGTACAGGAAGACTGAGTCTTCCTACTGTCTATAATTTGAGCGTTTCCTGTGTCACCAGTTTTACATTCCGATGCACCTCTACAGGTTTACTGTATCCCTTGGACCTTCACAGTGACGATGAAACACAGAAATAGCATCGGAATTAAATATAAGATACACAATGCCGACATAAGTACAGGAAGACTAACTCCTCCTACTGTCTATGTTTTGAGCGTTTCCTGTGTCATCAGTTTTACTTTCCTTTGCACCTCTGCAGGTTTACTATATCCCTTGGACCTTCCCATTCACGATGAAACTCAGAAATTTCATCGGAAATAAATATAAGAGATACAATGCCGACTTCAGTACAGGAAGACTGAGTCTTCCTACTGTCTATGTTTGGGCGTTTCCTGTGTCACGAGTTTTACATTCCGAGGCACCTCTGCAGGTTTACTGTATCCCTTGGACCTTCCAATTGACGATGAAACACAGAAATTGCATCGGAATTAAATATAAGAGACACAATGCCGATTTAAGTACAGGAAGACTGGGTCTTCCTACTGTCTATGTTTTGAGCGTTTCCTGTGTCACTAGTTTACATTCCAATGTGCCTCTGCAAGGTTTACTGTATCCCTTGGACCTTACCATTGCCGATGAAACACAGAAATTCTATCGGAATTAAATATAAGAGACATAATGCCGACTTAAGTACAGGAAGACTGAGTCTTCCTACTGTCTATGTTTTGAGGGTTTCCTGTGTCACCAGTTTTACTTTCTGATGCACCTCTGCATGTTTATTGTATCCCTTGGACCTTCCCATTGACGATGAAACACAGAAATTGCATCGGAATTAAATAGAAGAGACACAATGCCGACTTAAGTACAGTATGACTGAGTCTTCCTACTGTCTATAATTTGAGCGTTTCCTGTGTCACCAGTTTTACATTCCGATGCACCTCTACAGGTTTACCTTATCCCTTGGACCTTCACAGTTACGATGAAACACAGAAAATACATCGGAATTAAATATAAGGGACACAATGACGACTTAAGTACAACAAAACAGTCTTCTTACAGTCAATGATTTGAGCGTTTCCTGTGTCACCAGTTTTACATTCCGATGCACCTCTGCAGGTTTACTGTTTCCCTTGGATCTTCCCATTGACGATGAAACACAGGAATTGCATCGGAATTAAATATAAGAGACACAATGCCGACTTAAGTACAGGAACACTGAGTCTTCCTACTGTCTACGTTTTCAGCGTTTTCTGTGTCACCAGTTTTACATTCTGATGCACCTCTGCAGGTTTACTGTATCCCTTGGACCTTCCCATTGACGATGAAACACAGAAATTGCATCGGAATTAAATATAAGAGACACAATGTCGACTTAAGTACAGGAAGATTGAGTCTTCCTACTTTCCATATTTAAAGCGTTTCCTGTACCACCACTTTTACATTCCGATGCACCTCTGCCGGTTGACTGTATCCCTCGGACATTCACAGTGACGATGAAACACAGAAATTGCATCGGAATTAAATATAAGAGACACAATGCCGACTTAAGTACAGGAAGACTAAGTCTTCCTACTGTCTATGTTATGAGCGTGTCCTGTGTCATCAGTTTTACTTTCCGATGCACCTCTGCAGGTTTACTGTATCCCTTGAACGTCCCATTCACGATGAAACACAGAAATTTCATCGGAAATAAATATAAGAGACACAATGCCGATTTAAGTACAGGAAGAATGAGTCTTCCTACCGTCTATGTTTTGAGCGTTTCCTGTGTCTCCAGTTTTACATTCAGATGCACCTCTGCAGGTTTACTGTATCCCTTGGACTTTCCCATTGACGATGAAACACAGAAAGTGCATCGGAATTAAATGTAAGAGACGCAATGCCGACTTAAGTACAGGAGGACTGAGCCTTCCTACTGTCTATGTTTTGAGCGTTTCCTGTGTCACTAGTTTTACATTCCGATGTACTTCTGCAGGTTAACTGTACCCCTTGGACCTTCCCATTGACGATGAAACACAGAAATTGCATCGGAATTAAATATAAGAGACACAATGCCGACTTAAGTACAGGAAAACTGAGTCTTCCTACTGTCTATGTTTTGAGCGTTTCCTGTGTCACCAGTTTTACATTCTGATGCACCTCTGCAGGTTTACTGTATCCCTTGGACCTTCCCATTGACGATGAAACACAGAAATTGCATCGGAATTAAATATAAGAGACACAATGCCGACTTAAGTACAGGAAGAATGAGTCATACTACTGTCTATAAATTGAGCGTTTCCTGTGTCACCAGTTTTACATTCCGATGCACCTCTACAGGTTTACTGTATCCCTTTGACCTTCACAGTGACGATGAAACACAGAAATTGCATCCGAATTAAATATAAGAGACACATTGCCGACTTAAGTACAAGAAAACAGTCTTCTTACAGTCAATGATTTGAGCGTTTCCTGTGTCACCAGTTTTACATTCCGATGCACCCCTGCAGATTTACTGCATCCCCTGTACCTTCCCATTGGCGTTGAAACACACAAATTGCATCGAAATTAAATATAAGAGACACAATGCCGACTTAAGTACAGGAAGACTGAGACTTCCTACTGTCTATGTTTTGATCGTTTCCTGTGTCACAAGTTTTACATTCCGATGGACCTCTGCAGGTTTACTGTATCCCTTGGACCTACCCATTGATGATGAAATACAGAGATTGCATCGGAATTAAATTTAAGAGACACAACGCCGACTTAAGACCCGGATGACTGGGTCTTCCTACTGTCTATAATTTGAGCGTTTCCTGTGTCACCAGTTTTACATTCCGATGCACCTCTACAGGTTTACTGTATCCCTTGGACCTTCACAGTGACGATGAAACACAGAAATTGCATCGGAATTAAATATAAGAGACACAATGACGACTTAAGTACAAGAAAACACACTTCTTACAGTCAATGATTTGAGCGTTTCCTGTGTCACCAGTTTTACATTCCGATGAACCTCTGCAGGTTTGCTGTATCCCTTGTACCTTCCCATTGGCGATGAAACACACAAATTGCATCGAAATTAAATATAAGAAACACAATGCCGACTTAAGTACAGGAAGACTGAGTCTTCCTACTGTCTATGTTTTGAGCGTTTCCTGTGTCACCAGTTTTACATTCCGATGGACCTCTGCAGGTTTACTGTATCCCTTGGACCTTCCCATTGACGATGAAACACAGAAATTGCATCGGAATTAAATATAAGAGACACAACGCCGACTTAAGTACAAGAAAACTGAGTCTTCTTACGATCTATGTTTTGAGCGTTTCCTGTGTCACCAGTTTTACATTCCGATGCACCTCTGCCTGTTTACTGTATCCCTTGGACCTTCCCATTGTCGATGAAACACAGAAATTGCATCGGAATTAAATATTAGAGTCACAGTGCCGACTTAAGAACCGGATGACTGGGTCTTCTAACTGTGTATGTTTTGAGCGTTTCCCGTGTCAACAGTTTTACATTCCGATGCACCTGTGCAGGTTTACTGTATCCCTTGGACCTTCTCATTGACGATGAAACACAAAAATTGCATCGGAATTAAATATAAGATACACAATGCCGACTTAAGTGCCGGAAGACTGAGTCTTCCTACTGTCTATGATTTGAGCGTTTCCTGTGTCATCAGTTTTACATTCCGATGCACCTCTGCAGGTTTACTGTATCCCTTGGACCTTCCCATTGACGGTGAAAATCAGAAATTGCATCGGAATTATATATAAGAGACACAACGCCGACTTAAGTACATGAAAACTGAGTCTTCTTACGGTCTATGTTTTGAGCGTTTCCTGTATCACTAGGTTTAAATTCTGATGCACCTCTGCAGGTTTACTGTATCCCTTGGAACTTCCCATTGACGATGAAACACAGAAATTGCATCGGAATTAAATATTAGAGTCACAGTGCCGACTTAAGAACCGGATGACTGGGTCTTCTAACTGTGTATGATTTGAGCGTTTCCCGTGTCAACAGTTTTACATTCCGATGCACCTGTGCAGGTTTACTGTATCCCTTGGACCTTCACAGTGACGATGAATCACAGAAATTGCATCGGAATTAAATATAAGAGTCACAATGCAGACTTAAGTACAGGAAGACTGAGTCTTCCTACTGACTATGTTTTGAGCGTTTCCTGTGTCATCAGTTTTACTTTCCGATGCACCTGTGCTTGTTAACTATATCCCTTGGACCTTCCCATTGTCGATGAATCACAGAAATTCCATCGGAAATAAATATAAGAGACATAATGCCGACTTAAGTACAGGAAGACTGAGTCTTCCTACTGTCTATGATTTGAGCGTTTCCTATGTCACCAGTTTTACATTCCGATGCACCCCTGAAGGTTTAGAGTATACCTTGAACCTTCCCATTGACGATGAAACACAGAAATTGCATCGGAATTAAATATAAGAGACTCAATGCCGACTTCAGTACAGGAAGACTGAGTCTTCCTACTGTCTATGATTTGAGCGTTTCTGTGTCACCAGTTTTACATTCTGGTGCACCTCTGCAGGTTTACTGTATCCCGTGGACCTTCCCATTGACGATGAAACACAGAATTCGCATCGGAATTAAATATAAGAGACACAATGCCGACTTATGTACAGAAAGACTGAGTCTTCCTACTGTCTATGTTTTGAGCGTTTCCTGTGTCACCAGTTTTACAATCTGATGCACCTCTGCAGGTTTACTGTATCCATTGGACCTTCCCATTGACGATGAAACACAGAAATTGCATCGGAATTAAATATAAGAGACACAATGCCGACTTAAGTACAGGAAGACTGAGTCTTCGTATTCTCTATGTTTTGAGCGTTTCCTGTGTCACCAGTTTTACATTCCGATCTGCCTCTGCAGGTTTACTGTATCCATTGGACCTTCCCATTGACGATGAAACACAGAAATTGCATCTGAATTAAATACAAGAGACACAACGCCGACTTAAGCACAAGAAAACTGAGTCTTCTTACGGTCTATGTTTTGAGCGTTTCCTGTGTCACCAGTTTTACATTCCGATGCACCTCTGCCGGTTTACTGTATCCCTTGGACCTTCGCATTGTCGATGAAGCACAGAAATCGCACCGGAATTAAATATAGGAGACACAATGCCGACTTAAGTACAGGAAGACTGAGTCTTCCTACTGTCTATGTTTTGAGCGTTTCCTGTGTCATCAGTTTTACTTTCCGATGCACCTCTGCTTGTTAACTATATCCCTTGGACCTTCCCATTGACGATGAAACACAGAAATTTCATCGGAAATAAATATAAGAGACATAATGCCAACTTAAGTACAGGAAGACTGAGTCTTCCTACTGTCTATGATTTGAGCGTTTCCTGTGTCACCAGTTTTTCATTCCGATGCACCCCTGAAGGTTTACTGTATCCCTTGAACCTTCCCATTGACGATGAAACACAGAGATTGCATCGGATTTAAATATAAGAGACTCAATGCCGACTTAAGTACAGGAAGACTGAGTCTTCCTACTGTCTATGTTTTGAGCGTTTCCTGTGTCACCAGTTTTACATTCTGATGCACTTCTGCAGGTTTACTGTATCCCTTGGACCTTCCCATTGACGATGAAACACAGAATTCGCATCGGAATTAAATATAAGAGACACAATGCCGACTTATGTACAGAAAGACTGAGTCTTCCTACTGTCTATGTTTTGAGCGTTTCCTGTGTCACCAGTTTTACATTCTGATGCACCTCTGCAGGTTTACTGCATCCACTGGACCTTCCCATTGACGATGAAACACAGAAATTGCATCGGAATTAAATATAAGAGACACAATGCCGACTTAAGTACAGGAAGACTGAGTATTCCTACTGTCTATGTTTTGAGCGTTTCCTGTGTCACCAGTTTTACATTCCGATCTGCCTCTGCAGGTTTACTGTATCCATTGGACCTTCCCATTGAGGATGAAACACAGAAATTGCATCGGAATTAAATATAAGAGACACAACGCCGACTTAAGCACAAGAAAACTGAGTCTTCCTACGGTCTATGTTTTGAGCGTTTCCTGTGTCACCAGTTTTACATTCCGATGCACTTCTGCCGGTTTACTGTATCCCTTGGACCTTCCCATTGTCGATGAAACACAGAAATCGCACCGGAATTAAATATAGGAGACACAATGCCGACTTAAGTACAGGAAGACTGAGTCTTCCTACTGTCTATGTTTTGAGCGTTTCCTGTGTCACTAGTTTTACATTCCGATGCCCCTTTGCAGGTTTACTGTATCCCTTGGACCTTCCCATTGACGATGAAACACAGAAATTGCATCGGAATTAAATATAAGAGACACAATGCCGACTTAAGAACAGGAAGACTGAGTCTTCCTACTGTCTATGTTTTGAGCGTTTCCTGTGTCACTAGTTTTACATTCCGATGCCCCTTTGCAGGTTTACTGTATCCCTTGGACCTTCCCATTGACGATGAAACACAGAAATTGCATCGGAATTAAATATAAGAAACACAATGCCGACTTAAGTACAGGAAGACTGAGTCTTCCTACTGTCTATGTTTGAGCGTTTCCTGTGTCACTAGTTTCACATTCCGATGCACCTCTGCAGGTTTACTGTATCCCTTAGACCTTCCCATTGACGATGAAACACAGAAATTGCATCGGAATTATATATAAGAGACACAATGCCGACTTAAGTACAGGAAGACTGAGTCTTCCTACCGTTTTTTTTTTTTGAGCTTTTCCTGTGTCACCAGTTTTACATTCTGATGCACCTCTGCAGGTTTACTGTATCCCTTGGACCTTCCCATTGACGATGAAACACAGAAATTGCATTGGAATTAAGTATAAGAGACACAATGCCGACTTAAGTACAGGAAGACTGAGTCTTCCTACTGTCTATAATTTGAGCGTTTCCTGTGTCACCAGTTTTACATTCCGAGGCACCTCTACAGGTTTACTGTATCCCTTGGACCTTCACAGTGACGATGAAACACAAAAATTGCATCGGAATTAAATGTAAGAGACACAATGCCGACTTAAGTACAGGAAGACTAAGTCTTCCTACTGTCTATGTTTTGAGCGTGTCCTTTGTCATCAGTTTTACTTTCCGATGCACCTCTGCTGGTTTACTGTATCCCTTGGACCTTCCCATTCACGATGAAACACAGAAATTTCATCGGAAATAAATATAAGAGACACAATGCCGATTTAAGTACAGGAAGAATGAGTCTTCCTACCGTCTATGTTTTGAGCGTTTCCTGTGTCTCCAGTTTTACATTCAGATGCACCTCTGCAGGTTTACTGTATCCCTTGGACTTTCCCATTGACGATGAAACACAGAAATTGCATCGGAATTAAATGTAAGAGACGCAATGCCGACTTAAGTACAGGAAGACTGAGCCTTCCTACTGTCTATGTTTTGAGCGTTTCCTGTGTCACTAGTTTTACATTCCGATGTACTTCTGCAGGTTAACTGTACCCCTTGGACCTTCCCATTGACGATGAAACACAGAAATTGCATCGGAATTAAATATAAGAGACACAATGCCGACTTAAGTACAGGAAGACTGAGTCTTCCTACTGTCTATAATTTGAGCGTTTCCTGTGTCACCAGTTTTACATTCCGAGGCACCTCTACAGGTTTACTGTATCCCTTGGACCTTCACAGTGACGATGAAACACAAAAATTGCATCGGAATTAAATGTAAGAGACACAATGCCGACTTAAGTACAGGAAGACTAAGTCTTCCTACTGTCTATGTTTTGAGCGTGTCCTTTGTCATCAGTTTTACTTTCCGATGCACCTCTGCTGGTTTACTGTATCCCTTGGACCTTCCCATTCACGATGAAACACAGAAATTTCATCGGAAATAAATATAAGAGACACAATGCCGATTTAAGTACAGGAAGAATGAGTCTTCCTACCGTCTATGTTTTGAGCGTTTCCTGTGTCTCCAGTTTTACATTCAGATGCACCTCTGCAGGTTTACTGTATCCCTTGGACTTTCCCATTGACGATGAAACACAGAAATTGCATCGGAATTAAATGTAAGAGACGCAATGCCGACTTAAGTACAGGAAGACTGAGCCTTCCTACTGTCTATGTTTTGAGCGTTTCCTGTGTCACTAGTTTTACATTCCGATGTACTTCTGCAGGTTAACTGTACCCCTTGGACCTTCCCATTGACGATGAAACACAGAAATTGCATCGGAATTAAATATAAGAGACACAATGCCGACTTAAGTACAGGAAGACTGAGTCTTCCTACTGTCTATGTTTTGAGCGTTTCCTGTGCCACCAGTTTTACATTCTGATGCACCTCTGCAGGTTTACTGTATCCCTTGGAATTTCCCATTGACGATGAAACACAGAAATTGCATCGGAATTAAATATAAGAGACACAATGCCGACTTAAGTACAGGAAGAATGAGTCATACTACTGTCTATAAATTGAGCGTTTCCTGTGTAACCAGTTTTACATTCCGATGCACCTCTACAGGTTTACTGTATCCCTTTGACCTTCACAGTGACGATGAAACACAGAAATTGCATCCGAATCAAATATAAGAGACACATTGCCGACTTAAGTACAAGAAAACAGTCTTCTTACAGTCAATGATTTGAGCGTTTCCTGTGTCACCAGTTTTACATTCCGATGCACCCCTGCAGATTTACTGCATCCCCTGTACCTTCCCATTGGCGATGAAACACACAAATTAAATCGAAATTAAATATAAGAGACACAATGCCGACTTAAGTACAGGAAGACTGAGACTTCCTACTGTCTATGTTTTGATCGTTTCCTGTGTCACAAGTTTTACATTCCGATGGACCTCTGCAGGTTTACTGTATCCCTTGGTCCTACCCATTGATGATGAAATACAGAAATTGCATCGAAATTAAATATAAGAGACACAATGCCGACTTAAGAACCGGATGACTGGGTCTTCCTACTGTCTATAATTTGAGCGTTTCCTGTGTCACCAGTTTTACATTCCGATGCACCTCTACAGGTTTACTGTATCCCTTGGACCTTCACAGTGACGACGAAACACAGAAATTGCATCGGAATTAAATATAACAGACACAGTGCCGACATAAGTACAAGAAAACACACTTCTTACAGTCAATGCTTTGAGCGTTTCCTGTGTCACCAGTTTTACATTCCGATGAACCTCTGCAGGTTTGCTTTATCCCTTGGACCTTCCCATTGGCGATGAAACACACAAATTGCATCGAAATTAAATATAAGAAACACAATGCCGACTTAAGTACAGGAAGACTGAGTCTTCCTACTGTCTATGTTTTGAGCGTTTCCTGTGTCACCAGTTTTATATTCCGATGGACCTCTGCAGGTTTACTGTATCCCTTGGACCTTCCCATTGACGATGAAACACAGAAATTGCATCGGAATTAAATATAAGAGACACAACGCCGACTTAAGTACAAGAAAACTGAGTCTTCTTACGGTCTATGTTTTGAGCGTTTCCTGTGTCACCAGTGTTACATTCCGATGCACCTCTGCCTGTTTACTGTATCCCTTGGTCCTTCCCATTGTCGATGAAACACAGAAATCACATCGGAATTAAATATAAGAGACACAATGCCGACTTAAGTACAGGAAGACTGAGTCTTCCTACTGTCTATGTTTTGAGCGTTCCCTGTGTCACCAGTTTTACATTCCGATGCACCTCTGCAGGTTTAATGTATCCCTTGGACCTTCTCATTGACGATGAAACACAAAAATTGCATCGGAATTAAATATAAGATACACAATGCCGACTTAAGTACAGGAAGACTGAGTCTTCCTACTGTCTATGATTTGAGCGATCCCTGTGTCATCAGTTTTACATTCCGATGCACCTCTGCAGGTTTACTGTATCCCTTGGACCTTCCCATTGACGATGAATATCAGAAATTGCATCGGAATTATATATAAGAGACACAACGCCGACTTAAGTACATGAAAACTGAGTCTTGTTACGGTCTATGTTTTGAGCGTTTCCTGTGTCACTAGGTTTAAATTCCGATGCACCTCTGCAGGTTTACTGTATCCCTTGGAACTTCCCATTGACGATGCAACACAGAAATTGCATCGGAATTAAATATTAGAGACACAGTGCCGACTTAAGAACCGGATGACTGGGTCTTCTTACTGTGTATGTTTTGAGCGTTTCCCGTGTCAACAGTTTTACATTCCGATGCAACTGTGCAGGTTTACTGTATCCCTTGGACCTACACAGTGACGATGAATCACAGAAATTGCATCGGAATTAAATATAAGAGTCACAATGCAGACTTAAGTACAGGAAGACTGAGTCTTCCTACTGACTATGTTTTGAGCGTTTCCTGTGTCATCAGTTTTACTTTCCGATGCACCTCTGCTTGTTAACTATATCCCTTGGACCTTCCCATTGACGATGAAACACAGAAATTCCATCGGAAATAAATATAAGAGACATAATGCCGACTTAAGTACTGGAAGACTGAGTCTTCCTACTGTCTATGATTTGAGCGTTTCCTGTGTCACCAGTTTTACATTCCGATGCACCCCTGAAGGTTTACTGTATCCCTTGATCCTTCCCATGGACGATGAAACACAGAAATTGCATCGGAATTAAATATAAGAGACTCAATGCCGACTTCAGTACAGGAAGACTGAGCCTTCCTACTGTCTATGATTTGAGCGTTCCCTGTGTCACCAGTTTTACATTCCGATGCACCTCTGCAGGTTTAATGTATCCCTTGGACCTTCTCATTGACGATGAAACACAAAAATTGCATCGGAATTAAATATAAGATACACAATGCCGACTTAAGTACAGGAAGACTGAGTCTTCCTACTGTCTATGATTTGAGCGATCCCTGTGTCATCAGTTTTACATTCCGATGCACCTCTGCAGGTTTACTGTATCCCTTGGACCTTCCCATTGACGATGAAAATCAGAAATTGCATCGGAATTATATATAAGAGACACAACGCCGACTTAAGTACATGAAAACTGAGTCTTGTTACGGTCTATGTTTTGAGCGTTTCCTGTGTCACTAGGTTTAAATTCCGATGCACCTCTGCAGGTTTACTGTATCCCTTGGAACTTCCCATTGACGATGCAACACAGAAATTGCATCGGAATTAAATATTAGAGACACAGTGCCGACTTAAGAACCGGATGACTGGGTCTTCTTACTGTGTATGTTTTGAGCGTTTCCCGTGTCAACAGTTTTACATTCCGATGCACCTGTGCAGGTTTACTGTATCCCTTGGACCTACACAGTGACGATGAATCACAGAAATTGCATCGGAATTAAATATAAGAGTCACAATGCAGACTTAAGTACAGGAAGACTGAGTCTTCCTACTGACTATGTTTTGAGCGTTTCCTGTGTCATCAGTTTTACTTTCCGATGCACCTCTGCTTGTTAACTATATCCCTTGGACCTTCCCATTGACGATGAAACACAGAAATTCCATCGGAAATAAATATAAGAGACATAATGCCGACTTAAGTACTGGAAGACTGAGTCTTCCTACTGTCTATGTTTTGAGCGTTTCCTGTGTCACCAGTTTTACATTCCGATCTGCCTTTGCAGGTTTACTGTATCCATTGGACCTTCCCATTGACGATGAAACACAGAAATTGCATCCGAATCAAATATAAGAGACACATTGCCGACTTAAGTACAAGAAAACAGTCTTCTTACAGTCAATGATTTGAGCGTTTCCTGTGTCACCAGTTTTACATTCCGATGCACCCCTGCAGATTTACTGCATCCCCTGTACCTTCCCATTGGCGATGAAACACACAAATTAAATCGAAATTAAATATAAGAGACACAATGCCGACTTAAGTACAGGAAGACTGAGACTTCCTACTGTCTATGTTTTGATCGTTTCCTGTGTCACAAGTTTTACATTCCGATGGACCTCTGCAGGTTTACTGTATCCCTTGGTCCTACCCATTGATGATGAAATACAGAAATTGCATCGAAATTAAATATAAGAGACACAATGCCGACTTAAGAACCGGATGACTGGGTCTTCCTACTGTCTATAATTTGAGCGTTTCCTGTGTCACCAGTTTTACATTCCGATGCACCTCTACAGGTTTACTGTATCCCTTGGACCTTCACAGTGACGATGAAACACAGAAATTGCATCGGAATTAAATATAACAGACACAGTGCCGACATAAGTACAAGAAAACACACTTCTTACAGTCAATGCTTTGAGCGTTTCCTGTGTCACCAGTTTTACATTCCGATGAACCTCTGCAGGTTTGCTTTATCCCTTGGACCTTCCCATTGGCGATGAAACACACAAATTGCATCGAAATTAAATATAAGAAACACAATGCCGACTTAAGTACAGGAAGACTGAGTCTTCCTACTGTCTATGTTTTGAGCGTTTCCTGTGTCACCAGTTTTACATTCCGATGGACCTCTGCAGGTTTACTGTATCCCTTGGACCATCCCATTGACGATGAAACACAGAAATTGCATCGGAATTAAATATAAGAGACACAACGCCGACTTAAGTACAAGAAAACTGAGTCTTCTTACGGTCTATGTTTTGAGCGTTTCCTGTGTCACCAGTTTTACATTCCGATGCACCTCTGCCTGTTTACTGTATCCCTTGGACCTTCCCATTGTCGATGAAACACAGAAATCGCATCGGAATTAAATATAAGAGACACAATGCCGACTTAAGTACAGGAAGACTGAGTCTTCCTACTGTCTATGTTTTGAGCGTTCCCTGTGTCACCAGTTTTACATTCCGATGCACCTCTGCAGGTTTAATGTATCCCTTGGACCTTCTCATTGACGATGAAACACAAAAATTGCATCGGAATTAAATATAAGATACACAATGCCGACTTAAGTACAGGAAGACTGAGTCTTCCTACTGTCTATGATTTGAGCGATCCCTGTGTCATCAGTTTTACATTCCGATGCACCTCTGCAGGTTTACTGTATCCCTTGGACCTTCCCATTGACGATGAAAATCAGAAATTACATCGGAATTATATATAAGAGACACAACGCCGACTTAAGTACATGAAAACTGAGTCTTGTTACGGTCTATGTTTTGAGCGTTTCCTGTGTCACTAGGTTTAAATTCCGATGCACCTCTGCAGGTTTACTGTATCCCTTGGAACTTCCCATTGACGATGAAACACAGAAATTGCATCGGAATTAAATATTAGAGACACAGTGCCGACTTAAGAACCGGATGACTGGGTCTTCTTACT
Organism: Schistocerca nitens; assembly: GCF_023898315.1. NCBI lineage: Eukaryota > Metazoa > Arthropoda > Insecta > Orthoptera > Acrididae > Schistocerca > Schistocerca nitens. The sequence continues at coordinate 7,294,197 of NW_026045897.1, forward strand.
GTGTATGTTTTGAGCGTTTCACGTGTCAACAGTTTTACATTCCGATGCACCTGTGCAGGTTTACTGTATCCCTTGGACCTTCACAGTGACGATGAATCACAGAAATTGCATCGGAATTAAATATAAGGGTCACAATGCAGACTTAAGTACAGGAAGACTGAGTCTTCCTACTGACTATGTTTTGAGCGTTTCCTGTGTCATCAGTTTTACTTTCCGATGCACCTCTGCTTGTTAACTATATCCCTTGGACCTTCCCATTGACGATGAAACACAGAAATTCCATCGGAAATAAATATAAGAGACATAATGCCGACTTAAGTACTGGAAGACTGAGTCTTCCTACTGTCTATGATTTGAGCGTTTCCTGTGTCACCAGTTTTACATTCCGATGCACCCCTGAAGGTTTACTGTATCCCTTGATCCTTCCCATGGACGATGAAACACAGAAATTGCATCGGAATTAAATATAAGAGACTCAATGCCGACTTCAGTACAGGAAGACTGAGCCTTCCTACTGTCTATGATTTGAGCGTTTCTGTGTCACCAGTTTTACATTCTGGTGCACCTCTGCAGGTTTACTGTATCCCTTGGACCTTCCCATTGACGATGAAACACAGAATTCGCATCGGAATTAAATATAAGAGACATAATGCCGACTTATGTACAGAAAGACTGAGTCTTCCTACTGTCTATGTTTTGAGCGTTACCTGTGTCACCAGTTTTACATTCTGATGCACCTCTGCAGGTTTACTGTATCCATTGGACCTTCCCATTGACGATGAAACACAGAAATTGCATCGGAATTAAATATAAGAGACACAATGCCGACTTAAGTACAGGAAGACTCAGTCTTCGTACTCTCTATGTTTTGAGGGTTTCCTGTGTCACGAGTTTTACATTCCGATCTGCCTCTGCAGGTTTACTGTATCCATTGGACCTTCCCATTGACGATGAAACACTGAAATTGCATCTGAATGAAATATAAGAGACACAACGCCGACTTAAGGACAAGAAAACTGAGTCTTCTTACGGTCTATGTTTTGAGCGTTTCCTGTGTCACCAGTTTTACATTCCGATGCACCTCTGCCGGTTTACTGTATCCCTTGGACCTTCCCATTGTCGATGAAACACAGAAATCGAACCGGAATTAAATATAGGAGACACAATGCCGACTTAAGTACAGGAAGACTGAGTCTTCCTACTGTCTATGTTTTGAGCGTCTCCTGTGTCATCAGTTTTACTTTCCGATGCACCTCTGCAGGCTTACTATATCCCTTGGACCTTCACAGTGACGATGAAACACAGAAATTTCATCGGAAATAAATATAAGAGACATAATGCCGACTTAAGTACAGGAAGACTGAGTCTTCCTACTGTCTATGATTTGAGCGTTTCCTGTGTCACCAGTTTTTCATTCCGATGCACCCCTGAAGGTTTACTGTATCCCTTGAACCTTCCCATTGACGATGAAACACAGAAATTGCATCGGAATTAAATATAAGAGACTCAATGCCGACTTAAGTACAGGAAGACTGAGTCTTCCTACTGTCTATGTTTTGAGCGTTTCCTGTGTCACCAGTTTTACATTCTGATGCACCTCTGCAGGTTTAAAGTATCCCTTGGACCTTCCCATTGACGATGAAACACAGAAATTGCATCGGAATTAAATATAAGAGACACAATGCCGACTTAAGTACAGGAAGACTGAGTCTTCCTACTGTCTATGGTTTGAGCGTCTCCTGTGTCACCAGATTTACATTCTGATGCACCTCTGCAGGTTTAAAGTATCCCTTGGACCTTCCCATTGACGATGAAACACAGAAATTGTATCGGAATTAAATATAAGAGGCACAATGCCGACTTAAGAACAGGAAGACTGAGTCTTCCTACTGTCAATGTTTTGAGCGTTTCCTGTGTCACCAGTTTTACATACCGATGCACCTCTGCAGGTTTACTGTATCTTTTGGACCTTCAGAGTGACGATGAAACACAGTAATAGCATCGGAATTAAATATAACAGACACAATGCCGACTTAAGTACAGGAAGACTGAGTCTTCCTACTGTCTATGGTTTGAGCGTCTCCTGTGTCACCAGATTTACATTCTGATGCACCTCTGCAGGTTTACTGTATCCCTTGGACCTTCCCATTGACGATGAAACACAGAAATTGCATCGGAATTAAATATAAGAGACACAATGCCGACTTAAGTACAGGAAGAATGAGTCATACTACTGTCTATAAATTGAGCGTTTCCTGTGTAACCAGTTTTACATTCCGATGCACCTCTACAGGTTTACTGTATCCCTTTGACCTTCACAGTGACGATGAAACACAGAAATTGCATCCGAATCAAATATAAGAGACACATTGCCGACTTAAGTACAAGAAAACAGTCTTCTTACAGTCAATGATTTGAGCGTTTCCTGTGTCACCAGTTTTACATTCCGATGCACCCCTGCAGATTTACTGCATCCCCTGTACCTTCCCATTGGCGATGAAACACACAAATTAAATCGAAATTAAATATAAGAGACACAATGCCGACTTAAGTACAGGAAGACTGAGACTTCCTACTGTCTATGTTTTGATCGTTTCCTGTGTCACAAGTTTTACATTCCGATGGACCTCTGCAGGTTTACTGTATCCCTTGGTCCTACCCATTGATGATGAAATACAGAAATTGCATCGAAATTAAATATAAGAGACACAATGCCGACTTAAGAACCGGATGACTGGGTCTTCCTACTGTCTATAATTTGAGCGTTTCCTGTGTCACCAGTTTTACATTCCGATGCACCTCTACAGGTTTACTGTATCCCTTGGACCTTCACAGTGACGACGAAACACAGAAATTGCATCGGAATTAAATATAACAGACACAGTGCCGACATAAGTACAAGAAAACACACTTCTTACAGTCAATGCTTTGAGCGTTTCCTGTGTCACCAGTTTTACATTCCGATGAACCTCTGCAGGTTTGCTTTATCCCTTGGACCTTCCCATTGGCGATGAAACACACAAATTGCATCGAAATTAAATATAAGAAACACAATGCCGACTTAAGTACAGGAAGACTGAGTCTTCCTACTGTCTATGTTTTGAGCGTTTCCTGTGTCACCAGTTTTACATTCCGATGGACCTCTGCAGGTTTACTGTATCCCTTGGACCTTCCCATTGACGATGAAACACAGAAATTGCATCGGAATTAAATATAAGAGACACAACGCCGACTTAAGTACAAGAAAACTGAGTCTTCTTACGGTCTATGTTTTGAGCGTTTCCTGTGTCACCAGTTTTACATTCCGATGCACCTCTGCCTGTTTACTGTATCCCTTGGACCTTCCCATTGTCGATGAAACACAGAAATCGCATCGGAATTAAATATAAGAGACACAATGCCGACTTAAGTACAGGAAGACTGAGTCTTCCTACTGTCTATGTTTTGAGCGTTCCCTGTGTCACCAGTTTTACATTCCGATGCACCTCTGCAGGTTTAATGTATCCCTTGGACCTTCTCATTGACGATGAAACACAAAAATTGCATCGGAATTAAATATAAGATACACAATGCCGACATAAGTACAGGAAGACTGAGTCTTCCTACTGTCTATGATTTGAGCGATCCCTGTGTCATCAGTTTTACATTCCGATGCACCTCTGCAGGTTTACTGTATCCCTTGGACCTTCCCATTGACGATGAAAATCAGAAATTGCATCGGAATTATATATAAGAGACACAACGCCGACTTAAGTACATGAAAACTGAGTCTTGTTACGGTCTATGTTTTGAGCGTTTCCTGTGTCACTAGGTTTAAATTCCGATGCACCTCTGCAGGTTTACTGTATCCCTTGGAACTTCCCATTGACGATGAAACACAGAAATTGCATCGGAATTAAATATTAGAGACACAGTGCCGACTTAAGAACCGGATGACTGGGTCTTCTTACTGTGTATGTTTTGAGCGTTTCCCGTGTCAACAGTTTTACATTCCGATGCACCTGTGCAGGTTTACTGTATCCCTTGGACCTTCACAGTGACGATGAATCACAGAAATTGCATCGGAATTAAATATAAGGGTCACAATGCAGACTTAAGTACAGGAAGACTGAGTCTTCCTACTGACTATGTTTTGAGCGTTTCCTGTGTCATCAGTTTTACTTTCCGATGCACCTCTGCTTGTTAACTATATCCCTTGGACCTTCCCATTGACGATGAAACACAGAAATTCCATCGGAAATAAATATAAGAGACATAATGCAGACTTAAGTACTGGAAGACTGAGTCTTCCTACTGTCTATGATTTGAGCGTTTCCTGTGTCACCAGTTTTACATTCCGATGCACCCCTGAAGGTTTACTGTATCCCTTGATCCTTCCCATGGACGATGAAACACAGAAATTGCATCGGAATTAAATATAAGAGACTCAATGCCGACTTCAGTACAGGAAGACTGAGCCTTCCTACTGTCTATGATTTGAGCGTTTCTGTGTCACCAGTTTTACATTCTGGTGCACCTCTGCAGGTTTACTGTATCCCTTGGACCTTCCCATTGACGATGAAACACAGAATTCGCATCGGAATTAAATATAAGAGACATAATGCCGACTTATGTACAGAAAGACTGAGTCTTCCTACTGTCTATGTTTTGAGCGTTACCTGTGTCACCAGTTTTACATTCTGATGCACCTCTGCAGGTTTACTGTATCCATTGGACCTTCCCATTGACGATGAAACACAGAAATTGCATCGGAATTAAATATAAGAGACACAATGCCGACTTAAGTACAGGAAGACTCAGTCTTCGTACTCTCTATGTTTTGAGGGTTTCCTGTGTCACGAGTTTTACATTCCGATCTGCCTCTGCAGGTTTACTGTATCCATTGGACCTTCCCATTGACGATGAAACACTGAAATTGCATCTGAATGAAATATAAGAGACACAACGCCGACTTAAGGACAAGAAAACTGAGTCTTCTTACGGTCTATGTTTTGAGCGTTTCCTGTGTCACCAGTTTTACATTCCGATGCACCTCTGCCGGTTTACTGTATCCCTTGGACCTTCCCATTGTCGATGAAACACAGAAATCGAACCGGAATTAAATATAGGAGACACAATGCCGACTTAAGTACAGGAAGACTGAGTCTTCCTACTGTCTATGTTTTGAGCGTCTCCTGTGTCATCAGTTTTACTTTCCGATGCACCTCTGCAGGCTTACTATATCCCTTGGACCTTCCCATTGACGATGAAACACAGAAATTTCATCGGAAATAAATATAAGAGACATAATGCCGACTTAAGTACAGGAAGACTGAGTCTTCCTACTGTCTATGATTTGAGCGTTTCCTGTGTCACCAGTTTTTCATTCCGATGCACCCCTGAAGGTTTACTGTATCCCTTGAACCTTCCCATTGACGATGAAACACAGAAATTGCATCGGAATTAAATATAAGAGACTCAATGCCGACTTAAGTACAGGAAGACTGAGTCTTCCTACTGTCTATGTTTTGAGCGTTTCCTGTGTCACCAGTTTTACATTCTGATGCACCTCTGCAGGTTTAAAGTATCCCTTGGACCTTCCCATTGACGATGAAACACAGAAATTGCATCGGAATTAAATATAAGAGACACAATGCCGACTTAAGTACAGGAAGACTGAGTCTTCCTACTGTCTATGGTTTGAGCGTCTCCTGTGTCACCAGATTTACATTCTGATGCACCTCTGCAGGTTTAAAGTATCCCTTGGACCTTCCCATTGACGATGAAACACAGAAATTGTATCGGAATTAAATATAAGAGGCACAATGCCGACTTAAGTACAGGAAGACTGAGTCTTCCTACTGTCTATGATTTGAGCGATCCCTGTGTCATCAGTTTTACATTCCGATGCACCTCTGCAGGTTTACTGTATCCCTTGGACCTTCCCATTGACGATGAAAATCAGAAATTGCATCGGAATTATATATAAGAGACACAACGCCGACTTAAGTACATGAAAACTGAGTCTTGTTACGGTCTATGTTTTGAGCGTTTCCTGTGTCACTAGGTTTAAATTCCGATGCACCTCTGCAGGTTTACTGTATCCCTTGGAACTTCCCATTGACGATGCAACACAGAAATTGCATCGGAATTAAATATTAGAGACACAGTGCCGACTTAAGAACCGGATGACTGGGTCTTCTTACTGTGTATGTTTTGAGCGTTTCCCGTGTCAACAGTTTTACATTCCGATGCACCTGTGCAGGTTTACTGTATCCCTTGGACCTACACAGTGACGATGAATCACAGAAATTGCATCGGAATTAAATATAAGAGTCACAATGCAGACTTAAGTACAGGAAGACTGAGTCTTCCTACTGACTATGTTTTGAGCGTTTCCTGTGTCATCAGTTTTACTTTCCGATGCACCTCTGCTTGTTAACTATATCCCTTGGACCTTCCCATTGACGATGAAACACAGAAATTCCATCGGAAATAAATATAAGAGACATAATGCCGACTTAAGTACTGGAAGACTGAGTCTTCCTACTGTCTATGTTTTGAGCGTTTCCTGTGTCACCAGTTTTACATTCCGATCTGCCTTTGCAGGTTTACTGTATCCATTGGACCTTCCCATTGACGATGAAACACAGAAATTGCATCCGAATCAAATATAAGAGACACATTGCCGACTTAAGTACAAGAAAACAGTCTTCTTACAGTCAATGATTTGAGCGTTTCCTGTGTCACCAGTTTTACATTCCGATGCACCCCTGCAGATTTACTGCATCCCCTGTACCTTCCCATTGGCGATGAAACACACAAATTAAATCGAAATTAAATATAAGAGACACAATGCCGACTTAAGTACAGGAAGACTGAGACTTCCTACTGTCTATGTTTTGATCGTTTCCTGTGTCACAAGTTTTACATTCCGATGGACCTCTGCAGGTTTACTGTATCCCTTGGTCCTACCCATTGATGATGAAATACAGAAATTGCATCGAAATTAAATATAAGAGACACAATGCCGACTTAAGAACCGGATGACTGGGTCTTCCTACTGTCTATAATTTGAGCGTTTCCTGTGTCACCAGTTTTACATTCCGATGCACCTCTACAGGTTTACTGTATCCCTTGGACCTTCACAGTGACGATGAAACACAGAAATTGCATCGGAATTAAATATAACAGACACAGTGCCGACATAAGTACAAGAAAACACACTTCTTACAGTCAATGCTTTGAGCGTTTCCTGTGTCACCAGTTTTACATTCCGATGAACCTCTGCAGGTTTGCTTTATCCCTTGGACCTTCCCATTGGCGATGAAACACACAAATTGCATCGAAATTAAATATAAGAAACACAATGCCGACTTAAGTACAGGAAGACTGAGTCTTCCTACTGTCTATGTTTTGAGCGTTTCCTGTGTCACCAGTTTTACATTCCGATGGACCTCTGCAGGTTTACTGTATCCCTTGGACCTTCCCATTGACGATGAAACACAGAAATTGCATCGGAATTAAATATAAGAGACACAACGCCGACTTAAGTACAAGAAAACTGAGTCTTCTTACGGTCTATGTTTTGAGCGTTTCCTGTGTCACCAGTTTTACATTCCGATGCACCTCTGCCTGTTTACTGTATCCCTTGGACCTTCCCATTGTCGATGAAACACAGAAATCGCATCGGAATTAAATATAAGAGACACAATGCCGACTTAAGTACAGGAAGACTGAGTCTTCCTACTGTCTATGTTTTGAGCGTTCCCTGTGTCACCAGTTTTACATTCCGATGCACCTCTGCAGGTTTAATGTATCCCTTGGACCTTCTCATTGACGATGAAACACAAAAATTGCATCGGAATTAAATATAAGATACACAATGCCGACTTAAGTACAGGAAGACTGAGTCTTCCTACTGTCTATGATTTGAGCGATCCCTGTGTCATCAGTTTTACATTCCGATGCACCTCTGCAGGTTTACTGTATCCCTTGGACCTTCCCATTGACGATGAAAATCAGAAATTACATCGGAATTATATATAAGAGACACAACGCCGACTTAAGTACATGAAAACTGAGTCTTGTTACGGTCTATGTTTTGAGCGTTTCCTGTGTCACTAGGTTTAAATTCCGATGCACCTCTGCAGGTTTACTGTATCCCTTGGAACTTCCCATTGACGATGAAACACAGAAATTGCATCGGAATTAAATATTAGAGACACAGTGCCGACTTAAGAACCGGATGACTGGGTCTTCTTACTGTGTATGTTTTGAGCGTTTCACGTGTCAACAGTTTTACATTCCGATGCACCTGTGCAGGTTTACTGTATCCCTTGGACCTTCACAGTGACGATGAATCACAGAAATTGCATCGGAATTAAATATAAGGGTCACAATGCAGACTTAAGTACAGGAAGACTGAGTCTTCCTACTGACTATGTTTTGAGCGTTTCCTGTGTCATCAGTTTTACTTTCCGATGCACCTCTGCTTGTTAACTATATCCCTTGGACCTTCCCATTGACGATGAAACACAGAAATTCCATCGGAAATAAATATAAGAGACATAATGCCGACTTAAGTACTGGAAGACTGAGTCTTCCTACTGTCTATGATTTGAGCGTTTCCTGTGTCACCAGTTTTACATTCCGATGCACCCCTGAAGGTTTACTGTATCCCTTGATCCTTCCCATGGACGATGAAACACAGAAATTGCATCGGAATTAAATATAAGAGACTCAATGCCGACTTCAGTACAGGAAGACTGAGCCTTCCTACTGTCTATGATTTGAGCGTTTCTGTGTCACCAGTTTTACATTCTGGTGCACCTCTGCAGGTTTACTGTATCCCTTGGACCTTCCCATTGACGATGAAACACAGAATTCGCATCGGAATTAAATATAAGAGACATAATGCCGACTTATGTACAGAAAGACTGAGTCTTCCTACTGTCTATGTTTTGAGCGTTACCTGTGTCACCAGTTTTACATTCTGATGCACCTCTGCAGGTTTACTGTATCCATTGGACCTTCCCATTGACGATGAAACACAGAAATTGCATCGGAATTAAATATAAGAGACACAATGCCGACTTAAGTACAGGAAGACTCAGTCTTCGTACTCTCTATGTTTTGAGGGTTTCCTGTGTCACGAGTTTTACATTCCGATCTGCCTCTGCAGGTTTACTGTATCCATTGGACCTTCCCATTGACGATGAAACACTGAAATTGCATCTGAATGAAATATAAGAGACACAACGCCGACTTAAGGACAAGAAAACTGAGTCTTCTTACGGTCTATGTTTTGAGCGTTTCCTGTGTCACCAGTTTTACATTCCGATGCACCTCTGCCGGTTTACTGTATCCCTTGGACCTTCCCATTGTCGATGAAACACAGAAATCGAACCGGAATTAAATATAGGAGACACAATGCCGACTTAAGTACAGGAAGACTGAGTCTTCCTACTGTCTATGTTTTGAGCGTCTCCTGTGTCATCAGTTTTACTTTCCGATGCACCTCTGCAGGCTTACTATATCCCTTGGACCTTCACAGTGACGATGAAACACAGAAATTTCATCGGAAATAAATATAAGAGACATAATGCCGACTTAAGTACAGGAAGACTGAGTCTTCCTACTGTCTATGATTTGAGCGTTTCCTGTGTCACCAGTTTTTCATTCCGATGCACCCCTGAAGGTTTACTGTATCCCTTGAACCTTCCCATTGACGATGAAACACAGAAATTGCATCGGAATTAAATATAAGAGACTCAATGCCGACTTAAGTACAGGAAGACTGAGTCTTCCTACTGTCTATGTTTTGAGCGTTTCCTGTGTCACCAGTTTTACATTCTGATGCACCTCTGCAGGTTTAAAGTATCCCTTGGACCTTCCCATTGACGATGAAACACAGAAATTGCATCGGAATTAAATATAAGAGACACAATGCCGACTTAAGTACAGGAAGACTGAGTCTTCCTACTGTCTATGGTTTGAGCGTCTCCTGTGTCACCAGATTTACATTCTGATGCACCTCTGCAGGTTTAAAGTATCCCTTGGACCTTCCCATTGACGATGAAACACAGAAATTGTATCGGAATTAAATATAAGAGGCACAATGCCGACTTAAGAACAGGAAGACTGAGTCTTCCTACTGTCAATGTTTTGAGCGTTTCCTGTGTCACCAGTTTTACATACCGATGCACCTCTGCAGGTTTACTGTATCTTTTGGACCTTCAGAGTGACGATGAAACACAGTAATAGCATCGGAATTAAATATAACAGACACAATGCCGACTTAAGTACAGGAAGACTGAGTCTTCCTACTGTCTATGGTTTGAGCGTCTCCTGTGTCACCAGATTTACATTCTGATGCACCTCTGCAGGTTTACTGTATCCCTTGGACCTTCCCATTGACGATGAAACACAGAAATTGCATCGGAATTAAATATAAGAGACACAATGCCGACTTAAGTACAGGAAGAATGAGTCATACTACTGTCTATAAATTGAGCGTTTCCTGTGTAACCAGTTTTACATTCCGATGCACCTCTACAGGTTTACTGTATCCCTTTGACCTTCACAGTGACGATGAAACACAGAAATTGCATCCGAATCAAATATAAGAGACACATTGCCGACTTAAGTACAAGAAAACAGTCTTCTTACAGTCAATGATTTGAGCGTTTCCTGTGTCACCAGTTTTACATTCCGATGCACCCCTGCAGATTTACTGCATCCCCTGTACCTTCCCATTGGCGATGAAACACACAAATTAAATCGAAATTAAATATAAGAGACACAATGCCGACTTAAGTACAGGAAGACTGAGACTTCCTACTGTCTATGTTTTGATCGTTTCCTGTGTCACAAGTTTTACATTCCGATGGACCTCTGCAGGTTTACTGTATCCCTTGGTCCTACCCATTGATGATGAAATACAGAAATTGCATCGAAATTAAATATAAGAGACACAATGCCGACTTAAGAACCGGATGACTGGGTCTTCCTACTGTCTATAATTTGAGCGTTTCCTGTGTCACCAGTTTTACATTCCGATGCACCTCTACAGGTTTACTGTATCCCTTGGACCTTCACAGTGACGACGAAACACAGAAATTGCATCGGAATTAAATATAACAGACACAGTGCCGACATAAGTACAAGAAAACACACTTCTTACAGTCAATGCTTTGAGCGTTTCCTGTGTCACCAGTTTTACATTCCGATGAACCTCTGCAGGTTTGCTTTATCCCTTGGACCTTCCCATTGGCGATGAAACACACAAATTGCATCGAAATTAAATATAAGAAACACAATGCCGACTTAAGTACAGGAAGACTGAGTCTTCCTACTGTCTATGTTTTGAGCGTTTCCTGTGTCACCAGTTTTACATTCCGATGGACCTCTGCAGGTTTACTGTATCCCTTGGACCTTCCCATTGACGATGAAACACAGAAATTGCATCGGAATTAAATATAAGAGACACAACGCCGACTTAAGTACAAGAAAACTGAGTCTTCTTACGGTCTATGTTTTGAGCGTTTCCTGTGTCACCAGTTTTACATTCCGATGCACCTCTGCCTGTTTACTGTATCCCTTGGACCTTCCCATTGTCGATGAAACACAGAAATCGCATCGGAATTAAATATAAGAGACACAATGCCGACTTAAGTACAGGAAGACTGAGTCTTCCTACTGTCTATGTTTTGAGCGTTCCCTGTGTCACCAGTTTTACATTCCGATGCACCTCTGCAGGTTTAATGTATCCCTTGGACCTTCTCATTGACGATGAAACACAAAAATTGCATCGGAATTAAATATAAGATACACAATGCCGACATAAGTACAGGAAGACTGAGTCTTCCTACTGTCTATGATTTGAGCGATCCCTGTGTCATCAGTTTTACATTCCGATGCACCTCTGCAGGTTTACTGTATCCCTTGGACCTTCCCATTGACGATGAAAATCAGAAATTGCATCGGAATTATATATAAGAGACACAACGCCGACTTAAGTACATGAAAACTGAGTCTTGTTACGGTCTATGTTTTGAGCGTTTCCTGTGTCACTAGGTTTAAATTCCGATGCACCTCTGCAGGTTTACTGTATCCCTTGGAACTTCCCATTGACGATGAAACACAGAAATTGCATCGGAATTAAATATTAGAGACACAGTGCCGACTTAAGAACCGGATGACTGGGTCTTCTTACTGTGTATGTTTTGAGCGTTTCCCGTGTCAACAGTTTTACATTCCGATGCACCTGTGCAGGTTTACTGTATCCCTTGGACCTTCACAGTGACGATGAATCACAGAAATTGCATCGGAATTAAATATAAGGGTCACAATGCAGACTTAAGTACAGGAAGACTGAGTCTTCCTACTGACTATGTTTTGAGCGTTTCCTGTGTCATCAGTTTTACTTTCCGATGCACCTCTGCTTGTTAACTATATCCCTTGGACCTTCCCATTGACGATGAAACACAGAAATTCCATCGGAAATAAATATAAGAGACATAATGCAGACTTAAGTACTGGAAGACTGAGTCTTCCTACTGTCTATGATTTGAGCGTTTCCTGTGTCACCAGTTTTACATTCCGATGCACCCCTGAAGGTTTACTGTATCCCTTGATCCTTCCCATGGACGATGAAACACAGAAATTGCATCGGAATTAAATATAAGAGACTCAATGCCGACTTCAGTACAGGAAGACTGAGCCTTCCTACTGTCTATGATTTGAGCGTTTCTGTGTCACCAGTTTTACATTCTGGTGCACCTCTGCAGGTTTACTGTATCCCTTGGACCTTCCCATTGACGATGAAACACAGAATTCGCATCGGAATTAAATATAAGAGACATAATGCCGACTTATGTACAGAAAGACTGAGTCTTCCTACTGTCTATGTTTTGAGCGTTACCTGTGTCACCAGTTTTACATTCTGATGCACCTCTGCAGGTTTACTGTATCCATTGGACCTTCCCATTGACGATGAAACACAGAAATTGCATCGGAATTAAATATAAGAGACACAATGCCGACTTAAGTACAGGAAGACTCAGTCTTCGTACTCTCTATGTTTTGAGGGTTTCCTGTGTCACGAGTTTTACATTCCGATCTGCCTCTGCAGGTTTACTGTATCCATTGGACCTTCCCATTGACGATGAAACACTGAAATTGCATCTGAATGAAATATAAGAGACACAACGCCGACTTAAGGACAAGAAAACTGAGTCTTCTTACGGTCTATGTTTTGAGCGTTTCCTGTGTCACCAGTTTTACATTCCGATGCACCTCTGCCGGTTTACTGTATCCCTTGGACCTTCCCATTGTCGATGAAACACAGAAATCGAACCGGAATTAAATATAGGAGACACAATGCCGACTTAAGTACAGGAAGACTGAGTCTTCCTACTGTCTATGTTTTGAGCGTCTCCTGTGTCATCAGTTTTACTTTCCGATGCACCTCTGCAGGCTTACTATATCCCTTGGACCTTCCCATTGACGATGAAACACAGAAATTTCATCGGAAATAAATATAAGAGACATAATGCCGACTTAAGTACAGGAAGACTGAGTCTTCCTACTGTCTATGATTTGAGCGTTTCCTGTGTCACCAGTTTTTCATTCCGATGCACCCCTGAAGGTTTACTGTATCCCTTGAACCTTCCCATTGACGATGAAACACAGAAATTGCATCGGAATTAAATATAAGAGACTCAATGCCGACTTAAGTACAGGAAGACTGAGTCTTCCTACTGTCTATGTTTTGAGCGTTTCCTGTGTCACCAGTTTTACATTCTGATGCACCTCTGCAGGTTTAAAGTATCCCTTGGACCTTCCCATTGACGATGAAACACAGAAATTGCATCGGAATTAAATATAAGAGACACAATGCCGACTTAAGTACAGGAAGACTGAGTCTTCCTACTGTCTATGGTTTGAGCGTCTCCTGTGTCACCAGATTTACATTCTGATGCACCTCTGCAGGTTTAAAGTATCCCTTGGACCTTCCCATTGACGATGAAACACAGAAATTGTATCGGAATTAAATATAAGAGGCACAATGCCGACTTAAGAACAGGAAGACTGAGTCTTCCTACTGTCAATGTTTTGAGCGTTTCCTGTGTCACCAGTTTTACATACCGATGCACCTCTGCAGGTTTACTGTATCTTTTGGACCTTCAGAGTGACGATGAAACACAGTAATAGCATCGGAATTAAATATAAGAGACACAATGCCGACTTAAGAACAGGAAGACTGAGTCTTCATACTGTCTATGTTTTGAGCGTTTCCTGTGCCTCTAGTTTTACATTCCGATGCCCCTTTGCAGGTTTACTGTATCCCTTGGACCTTCCCATTGACGATGAAACACAGAAATTGCATCGGAATTAAATATAAGAGACACAACGCCGACTTAAGTACAAGAAAACTGAGTCTTCTTACGGTCTATGTTTTGAGCGTTTCCTGTGTCACCAGTTTTACATTCCGATGCACCTCTGCCTGTTTACTGTATCCCTTGGACCTTCCCATTGTCGATGAAACACAGAAATCGCTTCGGAATTAAATATAAGAGACACAATGCCGACTTAAGTACAGGAAGACTGAGTCTTCCTACTGTCTATGTTTTGAGCGTTCCCTGTGCCACCAGTTTTACATTCCGATGCACCTCTGCAGGTTTAATGTATCCCTTGGACCTTCTCATTGACGATGAAACACAAAAATTGCATCGGAATTAAATATAAGATACACAATGCCGACTTAAGTACAGGAAGACTGAGTCTTCCTACTGTCTATGATTTGAGCGATCCCTGTGTCATCAGTTTTACATTCCGATGCACCTCTGCAGGTTTACTGTATCCCTTGGACCTTCCCATTGACGATGAAAATCAGAAATTGCTTCGGAATTATATATAAGAGACACAACGCCGACTTAAGTACATGAAAACTGAGTCTTGTTACGGTCTATGTTTTGAGCGTTTCCTGTGTCACTAGGTTTAAATTCCGATGCACCTCTGCAGGTTTACTGTATCCCTTGGACCTTCCCATTGACGATGAAACACAGAAATTGCATCGGAATTAAATATTAGAGACACAGTGCCGACTTAAGAACCGGATGACTGGGTCTTCTTACTGTGTATGTTTTGAGCGTTTCCCGTGTCAACAGTTTTACATTCCGATGCACCTGTGCAGGTTTACTGTATCCCTTGGACCTTCACAGTGACGATGAATCACAGAAATTGCATCGGAATTAAATATAAGAGTCACAATGCAGACTTAAGTACAGGAAGACTGAGTCTTCCTACTGACTATGTTTTGAGCGTTTCCTGTGTCATCAGTTTTACTTTCCGATGCACCTCTGCTTGTTAACTATATCCCTTGGACCTTCCCATTGACGATGAAACACAGAAATTCCATCGGAAATAAATGTAAGAGACATAATGCCGACTTAAGTACTGGAAGACTGAGTCTTCCTACTGTCTATGATTTGAGCGTTTCCTGTGTCACCAGTTTTACATTCCGATGCACCCCTGAAGGTTTACTGTATCCCTTGATCCTTCCCATGGACGATGAAACACAGAAATTGCATCGGAATTAAATATAAGAGACACAATGCCGACTTAAGTACAGGAAGACTAAGTCTTCCTACTGTCTATGTTTGAGCGTTTCCTGTGTCACTAGTTTCACATTCCGATGCACATCTGCAGGTTTACTGTATCCCTTAGACCTTCCCATTGAAGATGAAACACAGAAATTGCATCGGAATTATATATAAGAGAGACAATGCCGACTTAAGTACAGGAAGACTGAGTCTTCCTACTGTTTCTTTTTTTTTTGAGCTTTTCCTGTGTGACCAGTTTTACATTCTGATGCATCTCTGCAGGTTTACTGTATCCCTTGGACGTTCCCATTGACGATGAAACACAGAAATTGCATTGGAATTAAGTATAAGAGACACAATGCCGACTTAAGTACAGGAAGACTGAGTCTTCCTACTGTCTATAATTTGAGCGTTTCCTGTGTCACCAGTTTTACATTCCGATGCACCTCTACAGGTTTACTGTATCCCTTGGACCTTCACAGTGACGATGAAACACAAAAATTGCATCGGAATTAAATATAAGAGACACAATGCCGACTTAAGTACAGGAAGACTAAGTCTTCCTACTGTCTATGTTATGAGCGTGTCCTGTGTCATCAGTTTTACTTTCCGATGCACCTCTGCAGGTTCACTGTATCCCTTGGACCTTCCCATTCACGATGAAACACAGAAATTTCATCGGAAATAAATATAAGAGACACAATGCCGATTTAAGTACAGGAAGAATGAGTCTTCCTACCGTCTATGTTTTGAGCGTTTCCTGTGTCTCCAGTTTTACACTCAAATGCACCTCTGCAGGTTTACTGTACCCCTTGGACTTTGCCATTGACGATGAAACACAGATATTGCATCGGAATTAAATATAAGAGACACAATGCCGACTTAGGTACAGGAAGACTGAGTCTTCCTACTGTCTATGTTTTGAGCGTTTCCTGTGTCACCAGTTTTACATTCTGATGCACCTCTGCAGGTTTACTGTATCCCTTGGACCTTCCCATTGACGATGAAACACAGAAATTGCATCGGAATTAAATATAAGAGACACAATGCCGACTTAAGTACAGGAAGAATGAGTCATACTACTGTCTATAAATTGAGCGTTTCCTGTGTCACCAGTTTTACATTCCGATGCACCCCTGCAGATTTACTGCATCCCCTGTACCTTCCCATTGGCGATGAAACACACAAATTGCATCGAAATTAAATATAAGAGACACAATGCCGACTTAAGTACAGGAAGACTGAGACTTCCTACTGTCTATGTTTTGATCGTTTCCTGTGTCACAAGTTTTACATTCCGATGGACCTCTGCAGGTTTACTGTATCCCTTGGACCTACCCATTGATGATGAAATACAGAAATTGCATCGGAATTAAATTTAAGAGGCACAACGCCGACTTAAGAACCGGATGACTGGGTCTTCCTACTGCCTATAATTTGAGCGTTTCCTGTGTCACCAGTTTTACATTCCGATGCACTTCTACAGGTTTACTGTATCCCTTGGACCTTCACAGTGACGATGAAACACAGAAATTGCATCGGAATTAAATATAAGAGACACAATGCCGACATAAGTACAAGAAAACACACTTCTTACAGTCAATGCTTTGGGCGTTTCCTGTGTCACCAGTTTTACATTCCGATGAACCTCTGCAGGTTTGCTGTATCCCTTGGACCTTCCCATTTTCGATGAAACACACAAATTGCATCGAAATTAAATATAAGAAACACAATGCCGACTTAAGTACAGGAAGACTGAGTCTTCCAACTGTCTATGTTTTGAGCGTTTCCTGTGTCACCAGTTTTACATTCCGATGGACCTCTGCAGGTTTACTGTATTCCTTGGACCTTCCCATTGACGATGAAACACAGAAATTGCATCGGAATTAAATATAAGAGACACAACGCCGACTTAAGTACAAGAAAACTGAGTCTTCTTACGGTCTATGTTTTGAGCGTTCCCTGTGTCACCAGTTTTACATTCCGATGCACCTCTGCAGGTTTAATGTATCCCTTGGACCTTCTCATTGACGATGAAACCCAAAAATTGCATCGGAATTAAATATAAGATACACAATGCCGACTTAAGTACAGGAAGACTGAGTCTTCCTACTGTCTATGATTTGAGCGTTTCCTGTGTCATCAGTTTTACATTCCGATGCACCTCTGCAGGTTTACTGTATCCCTCGGACCTTCCCATTGACGATGAAAATCAGAAATTGCATCGGAATTATATATAAGAGACACAACGCCGACTTAAGTTCATGAAAACTGAGTCTTGTTACGGTCTATGTTTTGAGCGTTTCCTGTGTCACTAGGTTTAAATTCCGATGCACCTCTGCAGGTTTACTGTATCCCTTGGAACTTCCCATTGACGATGAAACACAGAAATTGCATCGGAATTAAATATTAGAGACACAGTGCCGACTTAAGAACCGGCTGACTGGGTCTTCTTACTGTGTATGTTTTGAGCGTTTCGCGTGTCAACAGCTTTACATTCCGATGCACCTGTGCAGGTTACTGTATCCCTTGGACCTTCACAGTGACGATGAATCACAGAAATTGCATCGGAATTAAATATAAGAGTCACAATGCAGACTTAAGTACAGGAAGACTGAGTCTTCCTACTGACTATGTTTTGAGCGTTTCCTGTGTCATCAGTTTTACTTTCCGATGCACCTCTGCTTGTTAACTATATCCCTTGGACCTCCCCATTGACGATGAAACACAGAAATTCCATCGGAAATAAATATAAGAGACATAATGCCGACTTAAGTACAGGAAGACTGAGTCTTCCTACTGTCTATGATTTGAGCGTTTCCTGTGTCACCAGTTTTACATTCTGGTGCACCTCTGCAGGTTTACTGTATCCCTTGGACCTTCCCATTGACGATGAAACACAGAATTCGCATCGGAATTAAATATAAGAGACAGAATGCCGACTTATGTACAGAAAGACTGAGTCTTCCTACTGTGTATGTTTTGAGCGTATCCTGTGTCACCAGTTTTACATTCCGATGCACCCCTGCAGGTTTACTGTATCCATTGGACCTTCCCATTGACGATGAAACACAGAAATTGCATCGGAATTAAATATAAGAGACACAATGCCGACTTAAGTACAGGAAGACTGAGTCTTCGTACTCTCTATGTTTTGAGCGTTTCCTGTGTCACCAGTTTTACATTCCGATCTGCATCTGCAGGTTTACTGTATCCATTGGACCTTCCCATTGACGATGAAACACAGAAATTGCATCTGAATTAAATATAAGAGACACAACGCCGACTTAAGTACAAGAAAACTGTGTCTTCTTACGGTCTATGTTTTGAGCGTTTCCTGTGTCACCAGTTTTACATTCCGATGCACCTCTGCCGGTTTACTGTATCCCTTGGACCTTCCCATTGTCGATGAAACACAGAAATCGCACCAGAATTAAATATAGGAGACACAATGCCGACTTAAGTACAGGAAGACTGAGTCTTCCTACTGTCTATGATTTGAGCGTTTCCTGTGTCATCAGTTTTACTTTCCGATGCAACTCTGCTTGTTAACTATATCCCTTGGACCTTCCCATTGACGATGAAACACAGAAATTTCATCGGAAATAAATATAAGAGACATAATGCCGACTTAAGTACAGGAAGACTGAGTCTTCCTACTGTCTATGATTTGAGCTTTTCCTGTGTCACCAGTTTTTCATTCCGATGCACCCCTGAAGGTTTACTGTATCCCTTGAACCTTCCCATTGACGATGAAACACAGAAATTGCATCGGAATTAAATATAAGAGACTCAATGCCGACTTAAGTACAGGAAGACTTAGTCTTCCTACTGTCTATGTTTTGAGCGTTTCCTGTGTCACCAGTTTTACATTCTGATGCACCTCTGCAGGTTTACTGTATCCCTTGGACCTTCCCTTTGACGATGAAACACAGAATTCGCATCGGAATTAAATATAAGAGACACAATGCCGACTTATGTACAGAAAGACTGAGTCTTCCTACTGTCTATGTTTTGAGCGTTTCCTGTGTCACCAGTTTTACATTCTGATGCACCTCTGCAGGTTTACTGTATCCACTGGACCTTCCCATTGACGATGAAACACAGAAATTGCATCGGAATTAAATATAAGAGACAAAATGCCGACTTAAGTACAGGAAGACTGAGTCTTCCTACTGTCTATGTTTTGAGCGTTTCCTGTGTCACCAGTTTTACATTCCGATCTGCCTTTGCAGGTTTACTGTATCCATTGGACCTTCCCATTGACGATGAAACACAGAAATTGCATCGGAATTAAATATAAGAGACACAACGCCGACTTAAGCACAAGAAAACTGAGTCTTCCTACGGTCTATGTTTTGAGCGTTTCCTGTGTCACCAGTTTTACATTCCGATGCACCTCTGCCGGTTTACTGTATCCCTTGGACCTTCCCATTGTCGATGAAACACAGAAACCGCACCGGAATTAAATATAGGAGACACAATGCCGACTTAAGTACAGGAAAACTGAGTCTTCCTACTGTCTATGTTTTGAGCGTTTCCTGTGTCACCAGTTTTACGTACCGATGAACCTCTACAGGTTTACTGTATCTTTTGGACCTTCACAGTGACGATGAAACACAGTAATAGCATCGGAATTAAATATAAGAGACACAATGCCGACTTAAGAACAGGAAGACTGAGTCTTCCTACTGTCTATGTTTTGAGCGTTTCCTGTGTCACTAGTTTTACATTCCGATGCCCCTTTGCAGGTTTACTGTATCCCTTGGACCTTCCCATTGACGATGAAACACAGAAATTGCATCGGAATTAAATATAAGAGACACAATGCCGACTTAAGAACAGGAAGACTGAGTCCTCCTACTGTCTATGTTTTGAGCGTTTCCTGTGTCACTAGTTTTACATTCCGATGCCCCTTTGCAGGTTTACTGTATCTCTTGGACCTTCCCATTGACGATGAAACACAGAAATTGCATCGGAATTAAGTATAAGAAACACAATGCCGACTTAAGTACAGGAAGACTGAGTCTTCCTACTGTCTACGTTTGAGCGTTTCCTGTGTCACTAGTTTTATATTCCGATGCACCTCTGCAGGTTTACTGTATCCCTTAGACCTTCCCATTGACGATGAAATACAGAAATTGCATCGGAATTATATATAAGAGACACAATGCCGACTTAAGTACAGGAAGACTGAGTCTTCCTACTGTTTTTTTTTTTTTTTTGAGCTTTTCCTGTGTCACCAGTTTTACATTCTGATGCACCTCTGCAGGTTTACTGTATCCCTTGGACCTTGCCATTGACGATGAAACACAGAAATTGCATTGGAATTAAGTATAAGAGACACAATGCCGACTTAAGTACAGGAAGACTGAGTCTTCCTACTGTCTATGGTTTGAGCGTTTCCTGTGTCACCAGTTTTACATTCCGATGCACCTCTGCAGGTTTACTGTATCCCTTGGACCTTCCCATTGTCGATGAAACACAGAAATCGCACCGGAATTAAATATAGGAGACACAATGCCGACTTTAGTACAGGAAGACCGAGTCTTCCTACTGTCTATGTTTTGAGCGTTTCCTGTGTCACCAGTTTTACATTCCGATGCACCTCTGCAGGTTTACTGTATCCCTTGGACCTTCCCATTGACGATGAAACACAGAAATTGCATCGGAATTAAATATAAGAGACACAATGCCGACTTAAGTACAGGAAGACTGAGTCTTCCTACTGTCTATAATTTGAGCGTTTCCTGTGTCACAAGTTTTACATTACGATGCACCTCTACAGGTTTACTGTATCCCTTGGACCTTCACAGTGACGATGAAACACAGAAATTGCATCGGAAATAAATATAAGAGACACAATGCCGACTTAAGTACAGGAAGACTAAGTCTCCTACAGTCTATGTTTTGAGCGTGTCCTGTGTCATCAGTTTTACTTTCCGTTGCACCTCTGCAGGTTTACTATATCCCTTGGACTTCCCATTCACGATGAAATACAGAAATTTCATCGGAAATAAATATAAGAGACACAATGCCGACTTCAGTACAGGAAGACTGAGTCTTCCTTCTGTCTATGTTTTGAGCGTTTCCTGTGTCACGAGTTTTACATTCCGATGCACCTCTGCAGGTTTACTGTATCCCTTGGACCTTCCCATTGACGATGAAACACAGAATTCGCATCGTAATTAAATATAAGAGACACAATGCCGACTTAAGTACAGGAAGACTGAGTCTTCCTACTGTCTATGTTTTGAGCGTTTCCTGTGTCACCAGTTTTACATTCCGATCTGCCTCTGCAGGTTTACTGTATCCATTGGACCTTCCCATTGACGATGAAACACAGAAATTGCATGGGAATTAAATATAAGAGACACAACGCCGACTTAAGCACAAGAAAACTGAGTCTTCTTGCGGTCTATGTTTTGAGCGTCTCCTGTGTCACCAGTTTGACATTCCGATGCACCTCTGCCGGTTTACTGTATCCCTTGGACCTTCCCATTGTCGATGAAACACAGAAATCGCACCGGAATTAAATATAGGAGACACAATGCCGACTTACGTACAGGAAGACTGAGTCTTCCTACTGTCTATGTTTTGAGCGTTTCCTGTGTCACCAGTTTTACATTCTGATGCACCTCTGCAGGTTTACTGTATCCCTTGCACCTTCCCATTGACGATGAAATACAGAAATTGTATCGGAATTAAATATAAGAGGCACAATGCCGACATAAGAACAGGAAGACTGAGTCTTCCTACTGTCTATGTTTTGAGCGTTTCCTGTGTCACTAGTTTTACATTCCGATGCCCCTTTGCAGGTTTACTGTATCCCTTGGACCTTCCCATTGACGATGAAACACAGAAATTGCATCGGAATTAAATATAAGAAACACAATGCCGACTTAAGTACAGGAAGACTGAGTCTTCCTACTGTCTATGTTTGAGCGTTTCCTGTGTCACTAGTTTTACATTCCGATGCACCTCTGCAGGTTTACTGTATCCCTTAGACCTTCCCATTGACGATGAAACACAGAAATTGCATCGGAATTATATATAAGAGACACAATGCCGACTTAAGTACAGGAAGACTGAGTCTTCCTACAGTTTTTTCTTTTTGAGCTTTTCCTGTGTCACCAGTTTTACATTCTGATGCACCTCTGCAGGTTTACTGTATCCCTTGGACCTTCCCATTGACGATGAAACACAGAAATTGCATTGGAATTAAGTATAAGGGACACAATGCCGACTTAAGTACAGGAAGACTGAGTCTTCCTACTGTCTATGATTTGAGCGTTTCCTGTGTCACCAGTTTTACATTCCGATGCACCTCTACAGGTTTACTGTATCCCTTGGACCTTCACAGTGACGATGAAACACAAAAATTGCATCGGAATTAAATATAAGAGACACAATGCCGACTTAAGTACAGGAAGACTAAGTCTCCTACAGTCTATGTTTTGAGCGTTTCCTGTGTCATCAGTTTTACTTTCCGTTGCACCTCTGCAGGTTTACTATATCCCTTGGACTTCCCATTCACGATGAAATACAGAAATTTCATCGGAAATAAATATACGAGACACAATGCCGACTTCAGTACAGGAAGACTGAGTCTTCCTACTGTCTATGTTTTGAGCGTTTCCTGTGTCACGAGTTTTACATTCCGATGCACCTCTGCAGGTTTACGTATCCCTTGGACCTTCCACATTGACGATGAAACACAGAAATTGCGACGGAATTAAATATAAGAGACACAACGCCGACTTAAGTACAGGAAGACTGAGTCTTCCTACTGTCTATGATTTGAGCGTTTCCTGTGCCACCAGTTTTACATTTCGATGCATCCCTGAAGGTTTACTGTATCCCTTGGACGTACCCATTGACGATGAAACACAGAAATTGCATCGGAATTAAATATAAGAGAAACAATGCCGACTTAAGTACAGGAAGACTGAGTCTTCCTACTGTCTATAATTTGAGCGTTTCCTGTGTCACAAGTTTTACATTACGATGCACCTCTACAGGTTCACTGTATCCCTTGGACCTTCACAGTGACGATGAAACACAGAAATTGCATCGGAATTAAATATAAGAGACACAATGCCGACTTAAGTACAGGAAGACTAAGTCTCCTACAGTCTATGTTTTGAGCGTTTCCTGTGTCATAAGTTTTACTTTCCGTTGCACCTCTGCAGGTTTACTATATCCCTTGGACTTCCCATTCACGATGAAATACAGAAATTTCATCGGAAATAAATATAAGAGACACAATGCCGACTTCAGTACAGGAAGACTGAGTCTTCCTTCTGTCTATGTTTTGAGCGTTTCCTGTGTCACCAGTTTTACATTCTGATGCACCTCTTCAGGTTTACTGTATCCCTTGGACCTTCCCATTGACGATGAAACACAGAATTCGCATCGGAATTAAATATAAGAGACACAATGCCGACGTAAGTACAGGAAGACTGAGTCTTCCTACTGTCTATGTTTTGAGCGTTTCCTGTGTCACCAGTTTTACATTCCGATCTGCCTCTGCAGGTTTACTGTATCCATTGGACGTTCCCATTGACGATGAAACACAGAAATTGCATCGGAATTAAATATAAGAGACACAACGCCGACTTAAGTACAAGAAAACTGAGTCTTCTTACGGTCTATGTTTTGAGCGTCTCCTGTGTCACCAGTTTGACATTCCGATGTACCTCTGCCGGTTTACTGTATCCCTAGGACCTTCCCATTGTCGATGAAACACAGAAATCGCACCGGAATTAAGTATAGGAGACGCAATGCCGACTTAAGTACAGGAAGACTGAGTCTTCCTACTGTCTATGTTTTGAGCGTTTCCTGTGTCACCAGTTTTACATTCTGATGCACCTCTGCAGGTTTACTGTATCCCTTGCACCTTCCCATTGACAATGAAACACAGAAATTGTATCGGAATTAAATATAAGAGGCACAATGCCGACATAAGGACAGGAAGACTGAGTCTTCCTACTGTCTATGTTTTGAGCGTTTCCTGTGTCACCAGTTTTACATACCGATGCACCTCTGCAGGTTTACTGTATCTTTTGGACCTTCACAGTGACGATGAAACACAGAAATAGCATCGGAATGAAATATAAGAGACACAATGCCGACTTAAGAACAGGAAGACTGCGTCTTCCTACTGTCTATGTTTTGAGCGTTTCCTGTGTCACTAGTTTTACATTCCGATGCACCTTTGCAGGTTTACTGTATCCCTTGGACCTTCCCATTGACGATGAATCACCGAAATTGCACCGGAATTAAATATAAGAGACACAATGCCGACTTAAGTACAGGAAGACTGAGTCTTCCTACTGTCTATGTTTCAGCGTTTCCTGTGTAAATAGTTTTACATTCCGATGCACCTCTGCAGGTTTACTGTATCCCTTGGACCTTCCCATTGACGATGAAACACAGAAATTGCATCGGAATTAAATATAAGAGACACAACGCCGACTTAAGCACAAGAAAACTGAGTCTTCCTACGGTCTATGTTTTGAGCGTTTCCTGTGTCACCAGTTTTACATTCCGATGCACCTCTGCCGGTTTACTGTATCCCTTGGACCTTCCCATTGTCGATGAAACACAGAAATCGCACCGGAATTAAATATAGGAGACACAATGCCGACTTAAGTACAGGAAGACTGAGTCTTCCTACTGTCTATGATTTGAGCGTTTCCTGTGTCACCAGATTTACATTCTGATGCACCTCTGCAGGTTTACTGTATCCCTTGGACCTTCCCATTGACGATGAAACACAGAAATTGTATCGGAATTAAATATAAGAGGCACAATGCCGACTTAAGAACAGGAAGACTGAGTCTTCCTACTGTCTATGTTTTGAGCGTTTCCTGTGTCACCAGTTTTACATACCGATGCACCTCTGCAGGTTTACTGTATCTTTTGGACCTTCACAGTGACGATGAAACACAGTAATAGCATCGGAATTAAATATAAGAGACACAATGCCGACTTAAGAACAGGAAGACTGAGTCTTCCTACTGTCTATGTTTTGAGCGTTTCCTGTGTCACTAGTTTTACATTCCGATGCCCCTTTGCAGGTTTACTGTATCCCTTGGACCTTCCCATTGACGATGAAACACAGAATTTGCATCGGAATTAAATATAAGAGACACAATGCCGACTTAAGAACAGGAAGACTGAGTCTTCCTACTGTCTATGTTTTGAGCGTTTCCTGTGTCACTAGTTTTACATTCCGATGCCCCTTTGCAGGTTTACTGTATCCCTTGGACCTTCCCATTGACGATGAAACACAGAAATTGCATCGGAATTAAGTATAAGAAACACAATGCCGACTTAAGTACAGGAAGACTGAGTCTTCCCACTGTCTATGTTTGAGCGTTTCCTGTTTCACTAGTTTTATATTCCGATGCACCTCTGCAGGTTTACTGTATCCCTTAGACCTTCCCATTGACGATGAAACACAGAAATTGCATCGGAATTATATATAAGAGACACAATGCCGACTTAAGTACAGGAAGACTGAGTCTTCCTACTGTTTCTTTTTTTTTTTTCTGAGCTTTTCCTGTGTCACCAGTTTTACATTCTGATGCACCTCTGCAGGTTTACTGTATCCCTTGGACCTTGCCATTGACGAAGAAACACAGAAATTGCATTGGAATTAAGTATAAGAGTCACAATGCCGACTTAAGTACAGGAAGACTGAGTCTTCCTACAGTCTATAATTTGAGCGTTTCCTGTGTCACCAGTTTTACATTCCGATGCACTTCTACAGGTTTACTGTATCCCTTGGACCTTCACAGTGACGATGAAACACAGAAATTGCATCGGAATTAAATATAAGAGACACAATGCCGACATAAGTACAAGAAAACACACTTCTTACAGTCATGCTTTGAGCGTTTCCTGTGTCACCAGTTTTACATTCCGATGAACCTCTGCAGGTTTGCTGTATCCCTTGGACCTTCCCATTGGCGATGAAACACACAAATTGCATCGAAATTAAATATAAGAAACACAATGCCGACTTAAGTACAGGAAGACTGAGTCTTCCAACTGTCTATGTTTTGAGCGTTTCCTGTGTCACCAGTTTTACATTCCGATGGACCTCTGCAGGTTTACTGTATTCCTTGGACCTTCCCATTGACGATGAAACACAGAAATTGCATCGGAATTAAATATAAGAGACACAACGCCGACTTAAGTACAAGAAAACTGAGTCTTCTTACGGTCTATGTTTTGAGCGTTCCCTGTGTCACCAGTTTTACATTCCGATGCACCTCTGCAGGTTTAATGTATCCCTTGGACCTTCTCATTGACGATGAAACCCAAAAATTGCATCGGAATTAAATATAAGATACACAATGCCGACTTAAGTACAGGAAGACTGAGTCTTCCTACTGTCTATGATTTGAGCGTTTCCTGTGTCATCAGTTTTACATTCCGATGCACCTCTGCAGGTTTACTGTATCCCTCGGACCTTCCCATTGACGATGAAAATCAGAAATTGCATCGGAATTATATATAAGAGACACAACGCCGACTTAAGTTCATGAAAACTGAGTCTTGTTATGGTCTATGTTTTGAGCGTTTCCTGTGTCACTAGGTTTAAATTCCGATGCACCTCTGCAGGTTTACTGTATCCCTTGGAACTTCCCATTGACGATGAAACACAGAAATTGCATCGGAATTAAATATTAGAGACACAGTGCCGACTTAAGAACCGGATGACTGGGTCTTCTTACTGTGTATGTTTTGAGCGTTTCCCGTGTCAACAGCTTTACATTCCGATGCACCTGTGCAGGTTACTGTATCCCTTGGACCTTCACAGTGACGATGAATCACAGAAATTGCATCGGAATTAAATATAAGAGTCACAATGCAGACTTAAGTACAGGAAGACTGAGTCTTCCTACTGACTATGTTTTGAGCGTTTCCTGTGTCATCAGTTTTACTTTCCGATGCACCTCTGCTTGTTAACTATATCCCTTGGACCTCCCCATTGACGATGAAACACAGAAATTCCATCGGAAATAAATATAAGAGACATAATGCCGACTTAAGTACAGGAAGACTGAGTCTTCCTACTGTCTATGATTTGAGCGTTTCCTGTGTCACCAGTTTTACATTCTGGTGCACCTCTGCAGGTTTACTGTATCCCTTGGACCTTCCCATTGACGATGAAACACAGAATTCGCATCGGAATTAAATATAAGAGACAGAATGCCGACTTATGTACAGAAAGACTGAGTCTTCCTACTGTGTATGTTTTGAGCGTATCCTGTGTCACCAGTTTTACATTCCGATGCACCCCTGCAGGTTTACTGTATCCATTGGACCTTCCCATTGACGATGAAACACAGTAATTGCATCGGAATTAAATATAAGAGACACAATGCCGACTTAAGTACAGGAAGACTGAGTCTTCGTACTCTCTATGTTTTGAGCGTTTCCTGTGTCACCAGTTTTACATTCCGATCTGCATCTGCAGGTTTACTGTATCCATTGGACCTTCCCATTGACGATGAAACACAGAAATTGCATCTGAATTAAATATAAGAGACACAACGCCGACTTAAGTACAAGAAAACTGTGTCTTCTTACGGTCTATGTTTTGAGCGTTTCCTGTGTCACCAGTTTTACATTCAGATGCACCTCTGCCGGTTTACTGTATCCCTTAGACCTTCCCATTGTCGATGACACACAGAAATCGCACCGGAATTAAATATAGGAGACACAATGCCGACTTAAGTACAGGAAGACTGAGTCTTCCTACTGTCTATGATTTGAGCGTTTCCTGTGTCATCAGTTTTACTTTCCGATGCAACTCTGCTTGTTAACTATATCCCTTGGACCTTCCCATTGACGATGAAACACAGAAATTTCATCGGAAATAAATATAAGAGACATAATGCCGACTTAAGTACAGGAAGACTGAGTCTTCCTACTGTCTATGATTTGAGCTTTTCCTGTGTCACCAGTTTTTCATTCCGATGCACCCCTGAAGGTTTACTGTATCCCTTGAACCTTCCCATTGACGATGAAACACAGAAATTGCATCGGAATTAAATATAAGAGACTCACTGCCGACTTAAGTACAGGAAGACTTAGTCTTCCTACTGTCTATGTTTTGAGCGTTTCCTGTGTCACCAGTTTTACATTCTGATGCACCTCTGCAGGTTTACTGTATCCCTTTTACCTTCCCTTTGACGATGAAACACAGAATTCGCATCGGAATTAAATATAAGAGACACAATGCCGACTTATGTACAGAAAGACTGAGTCTTCCTACTGTCTATGTTTTGAGCGTTTCCTGTGTCACCAGTTTTACATTCTGATGCACCTCTGCAGGTTTACTGTATCCACTGGACCTTCCCATTGACGATGAAACACAGAAATTGCATCGGAATTAAATATAAGAGACAAAATGCCGACTTAAGTACAGGAAGACTGAGTCTTCCTACTGTCTATGTTTTGAGCGTTTCCTGTGTCACCAGTTTTACATTCCGATCTGCCTTTGCAGGTTTACTGTATCCATTGGACCTTCCCATTGACGATGAAACACAGAAATTGCATCGGAATTAAATATAACAGACACAACGCCGACTTAAGCACAAGAAAACTGAGTCTTCCTACGGTCTATGTTTTGAGCGTTTCCTGTGTCACCAGTTTTACATTCCGATGCACCTCTGCCGGTTTACTGTATCCCTTGGACCTTCCCATTGTCGATGAAACACAGAAACCGCACCGGAATTAAATATAGGAGACACAATGCCGACTTAAGTACAGGAAGACTGAGTCTTCCTACTGTCTATGTTTTGAGCGTTTCCTGTGTCACCAGTTTTACGTACCGATGAACCTCTGCAGGTTTACTGTATCTTTTGGACCTTCACAGTGACGATGAAACACAGTAATAGCATCGGAATTAAATATAAGAGACACAATGCCGACTTAAGAACAGGAAGACTGAGTCTTCCTACTGTCTATGTTTTGAGCGTTTCCTGAGTCACTAGTTTTACATTCCGATGCCCCTTTGCAGGTTTACTGTATCCCTTGGACCTTCCCATTGACGATGAAACACAGAAATTGCATCGGAATTAAATATAAGAGACACAATGCCGACTTAAGAACAGGAAGACTGAGTCTTCCTACTGTCTATGTTTTGACCGTTTCCTGTGTCACTAGTTTTACATTCCGATGGCCCTTTGCAGGTTTACTGTATCTCTTGGACCTTCCCATTGACGATGAAACACAGAAATTGCATCGGAATTAAGTATAAGAAACACAATGCCGACTTAAGTACAGGAAGACTGAGTCTTCCTACTGTCTACGTTTGAGCGTTTCCTGTGTCACTAGTTTTATATTCCGATGCACCTCTGCAGGTTTACTGTATCCCTTAGACCTTCCCATTGACGATGAAATACAGAAATTGCATCGGAATTATATATAAGAGACACAATGCCGACATAAGTACAGGAAGACTGAGTCTTCCTACTGTTTTTTTTTTTTTTTTTTGAGCTTTTCCTGTGTCACCAGTTTTACATTCTGATGCACCTCTGCAGGTTTACTGTATCCCTTGGACCTTGCCATTGACGATGAAACACAGAAATTGCATTGGAATTAAGTATAAGAGACACAATGCCGACTTAAGTACAGGAAGACTGAGTCTTCCTACAGTCTATAATTTGAGCGTTTCCTGTGTCACCAGTTTTACATTCCGATGCACCTCTACAGGTTTACTGTATCCCTTGGACCTTCACAGTGACGATGAAACACAAAAATTGCATCGGAATTAAATATAAGAGACACAATGCCGACTTAAGTACAGGAAGACTAAGTCTCCTACAGTCTATGTTTTGAGCGTTTCCTGTGTCATCAGTTTTACTTTCCGTTGCACCTCTGCAGGTTTACTATATCCCTTGGACTTCCCATTCACGATGAAATACAGAAATTTTATCGGAAATAAATATAAGAGACACAATGCCGACTTCAGTACAGGAAGACTGAGTCTTCCTACTGTCTATGTTTTGAGCGTTTCCTGTGTCACGAGTTTTACATTCCGATGCACCTCTGCAGGTTTACGTATCCCTTGGACCTTCCACATTGACGATGAAACACAGAAATTGCATCGGAATTAAATATAAGAGACACAACGCCGACTTAAGTACAGGAAGACTGAGTCTTCCTACTGTCTATGATTTGAGCGTTTCCTGTGCCACCAGTTTTACATTTCGATGCATCCCTGAAGGTTTACTGTATGCCTTGGACCTTCCCATTGACGATGAAACACAGAATTCGCATCGGAATTAAATATAAGAGACACAATGCCGACTTAAGTACAGGAAGACTGAGTCTTCCTACTGTCTATGCTTTGAGCGTTTCCTGTGTCACCAGTTTTACATTCCGATGCACCTCTGCAGGTTTACTGTATCCCTTGGACCTTCCCATTGTCGATGAAACACAGAAATCGCACCGGAATTAAATATAGGAGACACAATGCCGACTTTAGTACAGGAAGACTGAGTCTTCCTACTGTCTATGTTTTG
Organism: Schistocerca nitens; assembly: GCF_023898315.1. NCBI lineage: Eukaryota > Metazoa > Arthropoda > Insecta > Orthoptera > Acrididae > Schistocerca > Schistocerca nitens. The sequence continues at coordinate 7,325,332 of NW_026045897.1, forward strand.
AGCGTTTCCTGTGTCACCAGTTTTACATTCCGATGCACCTCTGCAGGTTTACTGTATCCCTTGGACCTTCCCATTGACGATGAAACACAGAAATTGCATCGGAATTAAATATAAGAGACACAATGCCGACTTAAGTACAGGAAGACTGAGTCTTCCTACTGTCTATAATTTGAGCGTTTCCTGTGTCACAAGTTTTACATTACGATGCACCTCTACAGGTTTACTGTATCCCTTGGACCTTCACAGTGACGATGAAACACAGAAATTGCATCGGAAATAAATATAAGAGACACAATGCCGACTTAAGTACAGGAAGACTAAGTCTCCTACAGTCTATGTTTTGAGCGTGTCCTGTGTCATCAGTTTTACTTTCCGTTGCACCTCTGCAGGTTTACTATATCCCTTGGACTTCCCATTCACGATGAAATACAGAAATTTCATCGGAAATAAATATAAGAGACACAATGCCGACTTCAGTACAGGAAGACTGAGTCTTCCTTCTGTCTATGTTTTGAGCGTTTCCTGTGTCACGAGTTTTACATTCCGATGCACCTCTGCAGGTTTACTGTATCCCTTGGACCTTCCCATTGACGATGAAACACAGAATACGCATCGTAATTAAATATAAGAGACACAATGCCGACTTAAGTACAGGAAGACTGAGTCTTCCTACTGTCTATGTTTTGAGCGTTTCCTGTGTCACCAGTTTTACATTCCGATCTGCCTCTGCAGGTTTACTGTATCCATTGGACCTTCCCATTGACGATGAAACACAGAAATTGCATCGGAATTAAATATAAGAGACACAACGCCGACTTAAGCACAAGAAAACTGAGTCTTCTTACGGTCTATGTTTTGAGCGTCTCCTGTGTCACCAGTTTGACATTCCGATGCACCTCTGCCGGTTTACTGTATCCCTTGGACCTTCCCATTGTCGATGAAACACAGAAATCGCACCGGAATTAAATATAGGAGACACAATGCCGACTTACGTACAGGAAGACTGAGTCTTCCTACTGTCTATGTTTTGAGCGTTTCCTGTGTCACCAGTTTTACATTCTGATGCGTCTCTGCAGGTTTACTGTATCCCTTGCACCTTCCCATTGACGATGAAATACAGAAATTGTATCGGAATTAAATATAAGAGGCACAATGCCGACATAAGAACAGGAAGACTGAGTCTTCCTACTGTCTATGTTTTGAGCGTTTCCTGTGTCACCAGTTTTACATACCGATGCACCTCTGCAGGTTTACTGTATCTTTTGGACCTTCACAGTGACGATGAAACACAGAAGTAGCATCGGAATTAAATATAACAGACACAATGCCGACATAAGAACAGGAAGACTGCGTCTTCCTACTGTCTATGTTTTGAGCGTTTCCTGTGTCACTAGTTTTACATTCCGATGCCCCTTTGCAGGTTTACTGTATCCCTTGGACCTTCCCATTGACGATGAAACACAGAAATTGCATCGGAATTAAATATAAGAAACACAATGCCGACTTAAGTACAGGAAGACTGTGTCTTCCTACTGTCTATGTTTGAGCGTTTCCTGTGTCACTAGTTTTACATTCCGATGCACCTCTGCAGGTTTGCTGTATCCCTTAGACCTTCCCATTGACGATGAAACACAGAAATTGCATCGGAATTATATATAAGAGACACAATGCCGACTTAAGTACAGGAAGACTGAGTCTTCCTACAGTTTTTTCTTTTTGAGCTTTTCCTGTGTCACCAGTTTTACATTCTGATGCACCTCTGCAGGTTTACTGTATCCCTTGGACCTTCCCATTGACGATGAAACACAGAAATTGCATTGGAATTAAGTATAAGGGACACAATGCCGACTTAAGTACAGGAAGACTGAGTCTTCCTACTGTCTATAATTTGAGCGTTTCCTGTGTCACCAGTTTTACATTCCGATGCACCTCTACAGGTTTACTGTATCCCTTGGACCTTCACAGTGACGATGAAACACAAAAATTGCATCGGAATTAAATATAAGAGACACAATGCCGACTTAAGTACAGGAAGACTAAGTCTCCTACAGTCTATGTTTTGAGCGTTTCCTGTGTCATCAGTTTTACTTTCCGTTGCACCTCTGCAGGTTTACTATATCCCTTGGACTTCCCATTCACGATGAAACACAGAAATTTCATCGGAAATAAATATAAGAGACATAATGCCGACTTAAGTACAGGAAGACTGAGTCTTCCTACTGTCTATGATTTGAGCTTTTCCTGTGTCACCAGTTTTTCATTCCGATGCACCCCTGAAGGTTTACTGTATCCCTTGAACCTTCCCATTGACGATGAAACACAGAAATTGCATCGGAATTAAATATAAGAGACTCAATGCCGACTTAAGTACAGGAAGACTTAGTCTTCCTACTGTCTATGTTTTGAGCGTTTCCTGTGTCACCAGTTTTACATTCTGATGCACCTCTGAAGGTTTACTGTATCCCTTGGACCTTCCCTTTGACGATGAAACACAGAATTCGCATCGGAATTAAATATAAGAGACACAATGCCGACTTATGTACAGAAAGACTGAGTCTTCCTACTGTCTATGTTTTGAGCGTTTCCTGTGTCACCAGTTTTACATTCTGATGCACCTCTGCAGGTTTACTGTATCCACTGGACCTTCCCATTGACGATGAAACACAGAAATTGCATCGGAATTAAATATAAGAGACAAAATGCCGACTTAAGTACAGGAAGACTGAGTCTTCCTACTGTCTATGTTTTGAGCGTTTCCTGTGTCACCAGTTTTACATTCCGATCTGCCTTTGCAAGTTTACTGTATCCATTGGACCTTCCCATTGACGATGAAACACAGAAATTGCATCGGAATTAAATATAAGAGACACAACGCCGACTTAAGCACAAGAAAACTGAGTCTTCCTACGGTCTATGTTTTGAGCGTTTCCTGTGTCACCAGTTTTACATTCCGATGCACCTCTGCCGGTTTACTGTATCCCTTGGACCTTCCCATTGTCGATGAAACACAGAAATCGCACCGGAATTAAATATAGGAGACACAATGCCGACTTACGTACAGGAAGACTGAGTCTTCCTACTGTCTATGTTTTGAGCGTTTCCTGTGTCACCAGTTTTACATTCTGATGCACCTCTGCAGGTTTACTGTATCCCTTGCACCTTCCCATTGACGATGAAATACAGAAATTGTATCGGAATTAAATATAAGAGGCACAATGCCGACATAAGAACAGGAAGACTGAGTCTTCCTACTGTCTATGTTTTGAGCGTTTCCTGTGTCACCAGTTTTACATACCGATGCACCTCTGCAGGTTTACTGTATCTTTTGGACCTTCACAGTGACGATGAAACACAGAAGTAGCATCGGAATTAAATATAAGAGACACAATGCCGACATAAGAACAGGAAGACTGCGTCTTCCTACTGTCTATGTTTTGAGCGTTTCCTGTGTCACTAGTTTTACATTCCGATGCCCCTTTGCAGGTTTACTGTATCCCTTGGACCTTCCCATTGACGATGAATCACAGAAATTGCACCGGAATTAAATATAAGAGACACAATGCCGACTTAAGAACAGGAAGACTGAGTCTTCCTACTGTCTATGTTTTGAGCGTTTCCTGTGTCACTAGTTTTACATTCCGATGCCCCTTTGCTGGTTTACTGTATCCCTTGGACCTTCCCATTGACGATGAAACACAGAAATTGCATCGGAATTAAATATAAGAAACACAATGCCGACTTAAGTACAGGAAGACTGTGTCTTCCTACTGTCTATGTTTGAGCGTTTCCTGTGTCACTAGTTTTACATTCCGATGCACCTCTGCAGGTTTGCTGTATCCCTTAGACCTTCCCATTGACGATGAAACACAGAAATTGCATCGGAATTATATATAAGAGACACAATGCCGACTTAAGTACAGGAAGACTGAGTCTTCCTACAGTTTTTTCTTTTTGAGCTTTTCCTGTGTCACCAGTTTTACATTCTGATGCACCTCTGCAGGTTTACTGTATCCCTTGGACCTTCCCATTGACGATGAAACACAGAAATTGCATTGGAATTAAGTATAAGGGACACAATGCCGACTTAAGTACAGGAAGACTGAGTCTTCCTACTGTCTATAATTTGAGCGTTTCCTGTGTCACCAGTTTTACATTCCGATGCACCTCTACAGGTTTACTGTATCCCTTGGACCTTCACAGTGACGATGAAACACAAAAATTGCATCGGAATTAAATATAAGAGACACAATGCCGACTTAAGTACAGGAAGACTAAGTCTCCTACAGTCTATGTTTTGAGCGTTTCCTGTGTCATCAGTTTTACTTTCCGTTGCACCTCTGCAGGTTTACTATATCCCTTGGACTTCCCATTCACGATGAAACACAGAAATTTCATCGGAAATAAATATAAGAGACATAATGCCGACTTAAGTACAGGAAGACTGAGTCTTCCTACTGTCTATGATTTGAGCTTTTCCTGTGTCACCAGTTTTTCATTCCGATGCACCCCTGAAGGTTTACTGTATCCCTTGAACCTTCCCATTGACGATGAAACACAGAAATTGCATCGGAATTAAATATAAGAGACTCAATGCCGACTTAAGTACAGGAAGACTTAGTCTTCCTACTGTCTATGTTTTGAGCGTTTCCTGTGTCACCAGTTTTACATTCTGATGCACCTCTGAAGGTTTACTGTATCCCTTGGACCTTCCCTTTGACGATGAAACACAGAATTCGCATCGGAATTAAATATAAGAGACACAATGCCGACTTATGTACAGAAAGACTGAGTCTTCCTACTGTCTATGTTTTGAGCGTTTCCTGTGTCACCAGTTTTACATTCTGATGCACCTCTGCAGGTTTACTGTATCCACTGGACCTTCCCATTGACGATGAAACACAGAAATTGCATCGGAATTAAATATAAGAGACAAAATGCCGACTTAAGTACAGGAAGACTGAGTCTTCCTACTGTCTATGTTTTGAGCGTTTCCTGTGTCACCAGTTTTACATTCCGATCTGCCTTTGCAGGTTTACTGTATCCATTGGACCTTCCCATTGACGATGAAACACAGAAATTGCATCGGAATTAAATATAAGAGACACAACGCCGACTTAAGCACAAGAAAACTGAGTCTTCCTACGGTCTATGTTTTGAGCGTTTCCTGTGTCACCAGTTTTACATTCCGATGCACCTCTGCCGGTTTACTGTATCCCTTGGACCTTCCCATTGTCGATGAAACACAGAAATCGCACCGGAATTAAATATAGGAGACACAATGCCGACTTACGTACAGGAAGACTGAGTCTTCCTACTGTCTATGTTTTGAGCGTTTCCTGTGTCACCAGTTTTACATTCTGATGCACCTCTGCAGGTTTACTGTATCCCTTGCACCTTCCCATTGACGATGAAATACAGAAATTGTATCGGAATTAAATATAAGAGGCACAATGCCGACATAAGAACAGGAAGACTGAGTCTTCCTACTGTCTATGTTTTGAGCGTTTCCTGTGTCACCAGTTTTACATACCGATGCACCTCTGCAGGTTTACTGTATCTTTTGGACCTTCACAGTGACGATGAAACACAGAAGTAGCATCGGAATTAAATATAAGAGACACAATGCCGACATAAGAACAGGAAGACTGCGTCTTCCTACTGTCTATGTTTTGAGCGTTTCCTGTGTCACTAGTTTTACATTCCGATGCCCCTTTGCAGGTTTACTGTATCCCTTGGACCTTCCCATTGACGATGAATCACAGAAATTGCACCGGAATTAAATATAAGAGACACAATGCCGACTTAAGAACAGGAAGACTGAGTCTTCCTACTGTCTATGTTTTGAGCGTTTCATGTGTCACTAGTTTTACATTCCGATGCCCCTTTGCTGGTTTACTGTATCCCTTGGACCTTCCCATTGACGATGAAACACAGAAATTGCATCGGAATTAAATATAAGAAACACAATGCCGACTTAAGTACAGGAAGACTGTGTCTTCCTACTGTCTATGTTTGAGCGTTTCCTGTGTCACTAGTTTTACATTCCGATGCACCTCTGCAGGTTTGCTGTATCCCTTAGACCTTCCCATTGACGATGAAACACAGAAATTGCATCGGAATTATATATAAGAGACACAATGCCGACTTAAGTACAGGAAGACTGAGTCTTCCTACAGTTTTTTCTTTTTGAGCTTTTCCTGTGTCACCAGTTTTACATTCTGATGCACCTCTGCAGGTTTACTGTATCCCTTGGACCTTCCCATTGACAATGAAACACAGAAATTGCATTGGAATTAAGTATAAGGGACACAATGCCGACTTAAGTACAGGAAGACTGAGTCTTCCTACTGTCTATAATTTGAGCGTTTCCTGTGTCACCAGTTTTACATTCCGATGCACCTCTACAGGTTTACTGTATCCCTTGGACCTTCACAGTGACGATGAAACACAAAAATTGCATCGGAATTAAATATAAGAGACACAATGCCGACTTAAGTACAGGAAGACTAAGTCTCCTACAGTCTATGTTTTGAGCGTTTCCTGTGTCATCAGTTTTACTTTCCGTTGCACCTCTGCAGGTTTACTATATCCCTTGGACTTCCCATTCACGATGAAACACAGAAATTTCATCGGAAATAAATATAAGAGACATAATGCCGACTTAAGTACAGGAAGACTGAGTCTTCCTACTGTCTATGATTTGAGCTTTTCCTGTGTCACCAGTTTTTCATTCCGATGCACCCCTGAAGGTTTACTGTATCCCTTGAACCTTCCCATTGACGATGAAACACAGAAATTGCATCGGAATTAAATATAAGAGACTCAATGCCGACTTAAGTACAGGAAGACTTAGTCTTCCTACTGTCTATGTTTTGAGCGTTTCCTGTGTCACCAGTTTTACATTCTGATGCACCTCTGCAGGTTTACTGTATCCCTTGGACCTTCCCTTTGACGATGAAACACAGAATTCGCATCGGAATTAAATATAAGAGACACAATGCCGACTTATGTACAGAAAGACTGAGTCTTCCTACTGTCTATGTTTTGAGCGTTTCCTGTGTCACCAGTTTTACATTCTGATGCACCTCTGCAGGTTTACTGTATCCACTGGACCTTCCCATTGACGATGAAACACAGAAATTGCATCGGAATTAAATATAAGAGACAAAATGCCGACTTAAGTACAGGAAGACTGAGTCTTCCTACTGTCTATGTTTTGAGCGTTTCCTGTGTCACCAGTTTTACATTCCGATCTGCCTTTGCAGGTTTACTGTATCCATTGGACCTTCCCATTGACGATGAAACACAGAAATTGCATCGGAATTAAATATAAGAGACACAACGCCGACTTAAGCACAAGAAAACTGAGTCTTCCTACGGTCTATGTTTTGAGCGTTTCCTGTGTCACCAGTTTTACATTCCGATGCACCTCTGCCGGTTTACTGTATCCCTTGGACCTTCCCATTGTCGATAAAACACAGAAACCGCACCGGAATTAAATATAGGAGACACAATGCCGACTTAAGTACAGGAAGACTGAGTCTTCCTACTGTCTATGTTTTGAGCGTTTCCTGTGTCACCAGTTTTACGTACCGATGAACCTCTGCAGGTTTACTGTATCTTTTGGACCTTCACAGTGACGATGAAACACAGTAATAGCATCGGAATTAAATATAAGAGACACAATGCCGACTTAAGAACAGGAAGACTGAGTCTTCCTACTGTCTATGTTTTGAGCGTTACCTGTGTCACTAGTTTTACATTCCGATGCCCCTTTGCAGGTTTACTGTATCCCTTGGACCTTCCCATTGACGATGAAACACAGAAATTGCATCGGAATTAAATATAAGAGACACAATGCCGACTTAAGAACAGGAAGACTGAGTCTTCCTACTGTCTATGTTATGAGCGTTTCCTGTGTCACTAGTTTTACATTCCGATGCCCCTTTGCAGGTTTACTGTATCTCTTGGACCTTCCCATTGACGATGAAACACAGAAATTGCATCGGAATTAAGTATAAGAAACACAATGCCGACTTAAGTACAGGAAGACTGAGTCTTCCTACTGTCTACGTTTGAGCGTTTCCTGTGTCACTAGTTTTATATTCCGATGCACCTCTGCAGGTTTACTGTATCCCTTAGACCTTCCCATTGACGATGAAATACAGAAATTGCATCGGAATTATATATAAGAGACACAATGCCGACTTAAGTACAGGAAGACTGAGTCTTCCTACTGTTTTTTTTTTTTTTTTTTTTGAGCTTTTCCTGTGTCACCAGTTTTACATTCTGATGCGCCTCTGCAGGTTTACAGTATCCCTTGGACCTTGCCATTGACGATGAAACACAGAAATTGCATTGGAATTAAGTATAAGAGACACAATGCCGACTTAAGTACAGGAAGACTGAGTCTTCCTACAGTCTATAATTTGAGCGTTTCCTGTGTCACCAGTTTTACATTCCGATGCACCTCTACAGGTTTACTGTATCCCTTGGACCTTCACAGTGACGATGAAACACAAAAATTGCATCGGAATTAAATATAAGAGACACAATGCCGACTTAAATACAGGAAGACTAAGTCTCCTACAGTCTATGTTTTGAGCGTTTCCTGTGTCATCAGTTTTACTTTCCGTTGCACCTCTGCAGGTTTAATATATCCCTTGGACTTCCCATTCACGATGAAATACAGAAATTTTATCGGAAATAAATATAAGAGACACAATGCCGACTTCAGTACAGGAAGACTGAGTCTTCCTACTGTCTATGTTTTGAGCGTTTCCTGTGTCACGAGTTTTACATTCCGATGCACCTCTGCAGGTTTACGTATCCCTTGGACCTTCCACATTGACGATGAAACACAGAAATTGCATCGGAATTAAATATAAGAGACACAACGCCGACTTAAGTACAGGAAGACTGAGTCTTCCTACTGTCTATGATTTGAGCGTTTCCTGTGCCACCAGTTTTACATTTCGATGCATCCCTGAAGGTTTACTGTATGCCTTGGACCTTCCCATTGACGATGAAACACAGAATTCGCATCGGAATTAAATATAAGAGACACAATGCCGACTTAAGTACAGGAAGACTGAGTCTTCCTACTGTCTATGCTTTGAGCGTTTCCTGTGTCACCAGTTTTACATTCCGATGCACCTCTGCAGGTTTACTGTATCCCTTGGACATTCCCATTGTCGATGAAACACAGAAATCGCACCGGAATTAAATATAGGAGACACAATGCCGACTTTAGTACAGGAAGACTGAGTCTTCCTACTGTCTATGTTTTGAGCGTTTCCTGTGTCACCAGTTTTACATTCCGATGCACCTCTGCAGGTTTACTGTATCCCTTGGACCTTCCCATTGACGATGAAACACAGAAATTGCATCGGAATTAAATATAAGAGACACAATGCCGACTTAAGTACAGGAAGACTGAGTCTTCCTACTGTCTATAATTTGAGCGTTTCCTGTGTCACAAGTTTTACATTACGATGCACCTCTGCAGGTTTACTGTATCCCTTGGACCTTCCCATTGACGATGAAACACAGAATTCGCATCGTAATTAAATATAAGAGACACAATGCCGACTTAAGTACAGGAAGACTGAGTCTTCCTACTGTCTATGTTTTGAGCGTTTCCTGTGTCACCAGTTTTACATTCCGATCTGCCTCTGCAGGTTTACTGTATCCATTGGACCTTCCCATTGACGATGAAACACAGAAATTGCATCGGAATTAAATATAAGAGACACAACGCCGACTTAAGCACAAGAAAACTGAGTCTTCTTACGGTCTATGTTTTGAGCGTCTCCTGTGTCACCAGTTTTACATTCTGATGCACCTCTGCAGGTTTACTGTATCCCTTGCACCTTCCCATTGACAATGAAATACAGAAATTGTATCGGAATTAAATATAAGAGGCACAATGCCGACATAAGAACAGGAAGACTGAGTCTTCCTACTGTCTATGTTTTGAGCGTTTCCTGTGTCACCAGTTTTACATACCGATGCACCTCTGCAGGTTTACTGTATCTTTTGGACCTTCACAGTGACGATGAAACACAGAAATAGCATCGGAATTAAATATAAGAGACACAATGCCGACATAAGAACAGGAAGACTGCGTCTTCCTACTGTCTATGTTTTGAGCGTTTCCTGTGTCACTAGTTTTACATTCCGATGCCCCTTTGCAGGTTTACTGTATCCCTTGGACCTTCCCATTGACGATGAATCACAGAAATTGCACCGGAATTAAATATAAGAGACACAATGCCGACTTAAGAACAGGAAGACTGAGTCTTCCTACTGTCTATGTTTTGAGCGTTTCCTGTGTCACTATTTTCACATTCCGATGCCCCTTTGCAGGTTTACTGTATCCCTTGGACCTTCCCATTGACGATGAAACACAGAAATTGCATCGGAATTAAATATAAGAAACACAATGCCGACTTAAGTACAGGAAGACTGAGTCTTCCTACTGTCTATGTTTGAGCGTTTCCTGTGTCACTAGTTTTACATTCCGATGCACCTCTGCAGGTTTACTGTATCCCTTAGACCTTCCCATTGACGATGAAACACAGAAATTGCATCGGAATTATATATAAGAGACACAATGCCGACTTAAGTACAGGAAGACTGAGTCTTCCTACAGTTTTTTCTTTTTGAGCTTTTCCTGTGTCACCAGTTTTACATTCTGATGCACCTCTGCAGGTTTACTGTATCCCTTGGACCTTCCCATTGACGATGAAACACAGAAATTGCATTGGAATTAAGTATAAGGGACACAATGCCGACTTAAGTACAGGAAGACTGAGTCTTCCTACTGTCTATAATTTGAGCGTTTCCTGTGTCACCAGTTTTACATTCCGATGCACCTCTACAGGTTTACTGTATCCCTTGGACCTTCAAAGTGACGATGAAACACAAAAATTGCTTCGGAATGAAATATAAGAGACACAATGCCGACTTAAGTACAGGAAGACTAAGTCTCCTACAGTCTATGTTTTGAGCGTTTCCTGTGTCATCAGTTTTACTTTCCGTTGCACCTCTGCAGGATTACTATATCCCTTGGACTTCCCATTCACGATGAAATACAGAAATTTCATCGGAAATAAATATAAGAGACACAATGCCGACTTCAGTACAGGAAGACTGAGTCTTCCTACTGTCTATGTTTTGAGCGTTTCCTGTGTCACGAGTTTTACATTCCGATGCACCTCTGCAGGTTTACGTATCCCTTGGACCTTCCACATTGACGATGAAACACAGAAATTGCGTCGGAATTAAATATAAGAGACACAACGCCGACTTAAGTACAGGAAGACTGAGTCTTCCTACTGTCTATGATTTGAGCGTTTCCTGTGCCACCAGTTTTACATTTCGATGCATCCCTGAAGGTTTACTGTATCCCTTGGACGTTCCCATTGACGATGAAACACAGAATTCGCATCGGAATTAAATATAAGAGACACAATGCCGACTTAAGTACAGGAAGACTGAGTCTTCCTACTGTCTATGTTTTGAGCGTTTCCTGTGTCACCAGTTTTACATTCCGATCTGCCTCTGCAGGTTTACTGTATCCATTGGACCTTCCCATTGACGATGAAACACAGAAATTGCATCGGAATTAAATATAAGAGACACAACGTCGACTTAAGCAGAAGAAAACTGAGTCTTCTTACGGTCTATGTTTTGAGCGTCTCCTGTGTCACCAGTTTGACATTCCGATGCACCTCTGCCGGTTTACTGTATCCCTTGGACCTTCCCATTGTCGATGAAACACAGAAATCGCACCGGAATTAAATATAGGAGACACAATGCCGACTTAAGTACAGGAAGACTGAGTCTTCCTACTGTCTATGTTTTGAGCGTTTCCTGTGTCACCAGTTTTACATTCCGATGCACCTCTGCAGGTTTACTGTATCCCTTGGACCTTCCCATTGACGATGAAACACAGAAATTGCATCGGAATTAAATATAAGAGAAACAATGCCGACTTAAGTACAGGAAGACTGAGTCTTCCTACTGTCTATAATTTCAGCGTTTCCTGTGTCACAAGTTTTACATTACGATGCACCTCTACAGGTTCACTGTATCCCTTGGACCTTCACAGTGACGATGAAACACAGAAATTGCATCGGAATTAAATATAAGAGACACAATGCCGACTTAAGTACAGGAAGACTAAGTTTCCTACAGTCTATGTTTTGAGCGTTTCCTGTGTCATCAGTTTTACTTTCCGTTGCACCTCTGCAGGTTTACTATATCCCTTGGACTTCCCATTCACGATGAAATACAGAAATTTCATCGGAAATAAATATAAGAGACACAATGCCGACTTCAGTACAGGAAGACTGAGTCTTCCTTCTGTCTATGTTTTGAGCGTTTCCTGTGTCACGAGTTTTACATTCCGATGCACCTCTTCAGGTTTACTGTATCCCTTGGACCTTCCCATTGACGATGAAACACAGAATTCGCATCGGAATTAAATATAAGAGACACAATGCCGACTTAAGTACAGGAAGACTGAGTCTTCCTACTGTCTATGTTTTGAGCGTTTCCTGTGTCACCAGTTTTACATTCCGATCTGCCTCTGCAGGTTTACTGTATCCTTTGGACCTTCCCATTGACGATGAAACACAGAAATTGCATCGGAATTAAATATAAGAGACACAACGCCGACTTAAGTACAAGAAAACTGAGTCTTCTTACGGTCTATGTTTTGAGCGTCTCCTGTGTCACCAGTTTTACATACCGATGCACCTCTGCAGGTTTACTGTATCTTTTGGACCTTCACAGTGACGATGAAACACAGAAATAGCATCGGAATTAAATATAAGAGACACAATGCCGACTTAAGAACAGGAAGACTGCGTCTTCCTACTGTCTATGTTTTGAGCGTTTCCTGTGTCACTAGTTTTACATTCCGATGCACCTTTGCAGGTTTACTGTATCCCTTGGACCTTCCCATTGACGATGAATCACAGAAATTGCACCGGAATTAAATATAAGAGACACAATGCCGACTTAAGTACAGGAAGACTGAGTCTTCCTACAGTCTATGTTTCAGCGTTTCCTGTGTAAATAGTTTTACATTCCGATGCACCTCTGCAGGTTTACTGTATCCCTTGGACCTTCCCATTGACGATGAAACACAGAAATTGCATCGGAATTAAATATAAGAGACACAACGCCGACTTAAGCACAAGTAAACTGAGTCTTCCTACGGTCTATGTTTTGAGCGTTTCCTGTGTCACCAGTTTTACATTCCGATGCACCTCTGCCGGTTTACTGTATCCCTTGGACCTTCCCATTGTCGATGAAGCACAGAAATCGCCCCGGAATTAAATATAGGAGACACAATGCCGACTTAAGTACAGGAAGACTGAGTCTTCCTACTGTCTATGATTTGAGCGTTTCCTGTGTCACCAGATTTACATTCTGATGCACCTCTGCAGGTTTAAAGTATCCCTTGGACCTTCCCATTGACGATGAAACACAGAAATTGTATCGGAATTAAATATAAGAGGCACAATGCCGACTTAAGAACAGGAAGACTGAGTCTTCCTACTGTCTATGTTTTGAGCGTTTCCTGTGTCACCAGTTTTACATACCGATGCACCTCTGCAGGTTTACTGTATCTTTTGGACCTTCACAGTGACGATGAAACACAGTAATAGCATCGGAATTAAATATAAGAGACACAATGCCGACTTAAGAACAGGAAGACTGAGTCTTCCTACTGTCTATGTTTTGAGCGTTTCCTGTGTCACTAGTTTTACATTCCGATTCCCCTTTGCAGGTTTACTGTATCCCTTGGACCTTCCCATTGACGATGAAACACAGAAATTGCATCGGAATTAAATATAAGAAACACAATGCCGACTTAAGTACAGGAAGACTGAGTCTTCCTACTGTCTATGTTTGAGCGTTTCCTGTGTCACTAGTTTTATATTCCGATGCACCTCTGCAGGTTTACTGTATCCCTTAGACCTTCCCATTGACGATGAAACACAGAAATTGCATCGGAATTATATATAAGAGACACAATGCCGACTTAAGTACAGGAAGACTGAGTCTTCCTACTGTTTCTTTTTTTTTTTTTTTTGAGCTTTTCCTGTGTCACCAGTTTTACATTCTGATGCACCTCTGCAGGTTTACTGTATCCCTTGGACCTTGCCATTGACGAAGAAACTCAGAAATTGCATTGGAATTAAGTATAAGAGTCACAATGCCGACTTAAGTACAGGAAGACTGAGTCTTCCTACGGTCTATAATTTGAGCGTTTCCTGTGTCACCAGTTTTACATTCCGATGCACCTCTACAGGTTTACTGTATCCCTTGGACCTTCACAGTGACGATGAAACACAAAAATTGCATCGGAATTAAATATAAGAGACACAATGCCGACTTAAGTACAGGAAGACTAAGTCTCCTACAGTCTATGTTTTGAGCGTTTCCTGTGTCATCAGTTTTACTTTCCGTTGCACCTCTGCAGGTTTACTATATCCCTTGGACTTCCCATTCACGATGAAATACAGAAATTTCATCGGAAATAAATATAAGAGACACAATGCCGACTTCAGTACAGGAAGACTGAGTCTTCCTACTGTCTATGTTTTGAGCGTTTCCTGTGTCACGAGTTTTACATTCCGATGCACCTCTGCAGGTTTACGTATCCCTTGGACCTTCCACATTGACGATGAAACACAAAATCGCATCGGAATTAAATATAAGAGACACAACGCCGACTTAAGTACAGGAAGACTGAGTCTTCCTACTGTCTATGATTTGAGCGTTTCCTGTGCCACCAGTTTTACATTTCGATGCATCCCTGAAGGTTTACTGTATGCCTTGGACCTTCCCATTGACGATGAAACACAGAATTCGCATCGGAATTAAATATAAGAGACACAATGCAGACTTAAGTACAGGAAGACTGAGTCTTCCTACTGTCTATGTTTTGAGCGTTTCCTGTGTCACCAGTTTTACATTCCGATGCACCTCTGCAGGTTTACTGTATCCCTTGGACCTTCCCATTGTCGATGAAACACAGAAATCGCACCGGAATTAAATATAGGAGACACAATGCCGACTTTAGTACAGGAAGACTGAGTCTTCCTACTGTCTATGTTTTGAGCGTTTCCTGTGTCACCAGTTTTACATTCCGATGCACCTCTGCAGGTTTACTGTATCCCTTGGACCTTCCCATTGACGATGAAACACAGAAATTGCATCGGAATTAAATATAAGAGACACAATGCCGACTTAAGTACAGGAAGACTGAGTCTTCCTACTGTCTATAATTTGAGCGTTTCCTGTGTCACAAGTTTTACATTACGATGCACCTCTACAGGTTTACTGTATCCCTTGGACCTTCACAGTGACGATGAAACACAGAAATTGCATCGGAAATAAATATAAGAGACACAATGCCGACTTAAGTACAGGAAGACTGAGTCTTCCTACTGTCTATGTTTTGAGCGTTTCCTGTGTCACCAGTTTTACATTCCGATCTGCCTCTGCAGGTTTACAGTATCAATTGGACCTTCCCATTGACGATGAAACACAGAAATTGCATCGGAATTAAATATAAGAGACACAACACCGACTTAAGCACAAGAAAACTGAGTCTTCTTACGGTCTATGTTTTGAGCGTCTCCTGTGTCACCAGTTTGACATTCCGATGCACCTCTGCCGGTTTACTGTATCCCTTGGACCTTGCCATTGTCGATGAAACACAGAAATCGCACCGGAATTAAATATAGGAGACACAATGCCGACTTAAGTACAGGAAGACTGAGTCTTCCTACTGTCTATGTTTTGAGCGTTTCCTGTGTCACCAGTTTTACATTCTGATGCACCTCTGCAGGTTTACTGTATCCCTTGCACCTTCCCATTGACGATGAAATACAGAAATTGTATCGGATTTAAATATAAGAGGCACAATGCCGACATAAGAACAGGAAGACTGAGTCTTCCTACTGTCTATGTTTTGAGCGTTTCCTGTGTCACCAGTTTTACATACCGATGCACCTCTGCAGGTTTACTGTATCTTTTGGACCTTCACAGTGACGATGAAACACAGAAATAGCATCGGAATTAAATATAAGAGACACAATGCCGACATAAGAACAGGAAGACTGCGTCTTCCTACTGTCTATGTTTTGAGCGTTTCCTGTGTCACTAGTTTTACATTCCGATGCACCTTTGCAGGTTTACTGTATCCCTTGGACCTTCCCATTGACGATGAAACACAGAAATTGCATCGGAATTATATATAAGAGACACAATGCCGACTTAAGTACAGGAAGACTGAGTCTTCCTACAGTTTTTTTTTTTTGAGCTTTTCCTGTGTCACCAGTTTTACATTCTGATGCACCTCTGCAGGTTTACTGTATCCCTTGGACCTTCCCATCGACGATGAAACACAGAAATTGCATTGGAAATAAGTATAAGGGACACAATGCCGACTTAAGTACAGGAAGACTGAGTCTTCCTACTGTCTATAATTTGAGCGTTTCCTGTGTCACCAGTTTTACATTCCGATGCACCTCTACAGGTTTACTGTATCCCTTGGACCTTCACAGTGACGATGAAACACAAAAATTGCATCGGAATTAAATATAAGAGACACAATGCCGACTTAAGTACAGGAAGACTAAGTCTCCTACAGTCTATGTTTTGAGCGTTTCCTGTGTCATCAGTTTTACTTTCCGTTGCACCTCTGCAGGTTTACTATATCCCTTGGACTTCCCATTCACGATGAAATACAGAAAGTTCATCGGAAATAAATATAAGAGACACAATGCCGACTTCAGTACAGGAAGACTGAGTCTTCCTACTGTCTATGTTTTGAGCGTTTCCTGTGTCACGAGTTTTACATTCCGATGCACCTCTGCAGGTTTACGTATCCCTTGGACCTTCCACATTGACGATGAAACACAGAAATTGCATCGGAATTAAATATAAGAGACACAACGCCGACTTAAGTACAGGAAGACTGAGTCTTCCTACTGTCTATGATTTGAGCGTTTCCTGTGCCACCAGTTTTACATTTCGATGCATCCCTGAAGGTTTACTGTATCCCTTGGACCTTCCCATTGACGATGAAACACAGAATTCGCATCGGAATTAAATATAAGAGACACAATGCCGACTTAAGTACAGGAAGACTGAGTCTTCCTACTGTCTATGTTTTGAGCGTTTCCTGTGTCACCAGTTTTACATTCCGATCTGCCTCTGCAGGTTTACTGTATCCATTGGACCTTCCCATTGACGATGAAACACAGAAATTGCATCGGAATTAAATATAAGAGACACAACGCCGACTTAAGCACAAGAAAACTGAGTCTTCTTACGGTCTATGTTTTGAGTGTCTCCTGTGTCACCAGTTTGACATTCCGATGCACCTCTGCCGGTTTACTGTATCCCTTGGACCTTCCCATTGTCGATGAAACACAGAAATCGCACCGGAATTAAATATAGGAGAGACAATGCCGACTTAAGTACAGGAAGACTGAGTCTTCCTACTGTCTATGTTTTGAGCGTTTCCTGTGTCACCAGTTTTACATTCTGATGCACCTCTGCAGGTTTACTGTATCCCTTGCACCTTCCCATTGACGATGAAATACAGAAATTGTATCGGAATTAAATATAAGAGGCACAATGCCGACATAAGAACAGGAAGACTGAGTCTTCCTACTGTCTATGTTTTGAGCGTTTCCTGTGTCACCAGTTTTACATACCGATGCACCTCTGCAGGTTTACTGTATCTTTTGGAACTTCACAGTGACGATGAAACACAGAAATAGCATCGGAATTAAATATAAGAGACACAATGCCGACATAAGAACAGGAAGACTGCGTCTTCCTACTGTCTATGTTTTGAGCGTTTCCTGTGTCACTAGTTTTACATTCCGATGCACCTTTGCAGGTTTACTGTATCCCTTGGACCTTCCCATTGACGATGAATCACAGAAATTGCACCGGAATTAAATATAAGAGACACAATGCCGACTTAAGAACAGGAAGACTGAGTCTTCCTACTGTCTATGTTTTGAGCGTTTCCTGTGTCACTAGTTATACATTCCGATGCCCCTTTGCAGGTTTACTGTATCCCTTGGACCTTCCCATTGACGATGAAACACAGAAATTGCATCGGAATTAAATATAAGAAACACAATGCCGACTTAAGTACAGGAAGACTGAGTCTTCCTACTGTCTATGTTTGAGCGTTTCCTGTGTCACTAGTTTTACATTCCGATGCCCCTTTGCAGGTTTACTGTATCCCATGGACCTTCCCATTGACGATGAATCACAGAAATTGCACCGGAATTAAATATAAGAGACACAATGCCGACATAAGAACAGGAAGACTGCGTCTTCCTACTGTCTATGTTTTGAGCGTTTCCTGTGTCACTAGTTTTACATTCCGATGCACCTTTGCAGGTTTACTGTATCCCTTGGACCTTCCCATTGACGATGAATCACAGAAATTGCACCGGAATTAAATATAAGAGACACAATGCCGACATAAGAACAGGAAGACTGCGTCGTCCTACTGTCTATGTTTTGAGCGTTTCCTGTGTCACTAGTTTTACATTCCGATGCACCTTTGCAGGTTTACTGTATCCCTTGGACCTTCCCATTGACGATGAATCACAGAAATTGCACCGGAATTAAATATAAGAGACACAATGCCGACTTAAGAACAGGAAGACTGAGTCTTCCTACTGTCTATGTTTTGAGCGTTTCCTGTGTCACTAGTTTTACATTCCGATGCACCTTTGCAGGTTTACTGTATCCCTTGGACCTTCCCATTGACGATGAATCACAGAAATTGCACCGGAATTAAATATAAGAGACACAATGCCGACTTAAGAACAGGAAGACTGAGTCTTCCTACTGTCTATGTTTTGAGCGTTTCCTGTGTCACTAGTTTTACATTCCGATGCCCCTTTGCAGGTTTACTGTATCCCTTGGACCTTCCCATTGACGATGAAACACAGAAATTGCATCGGAATTAAATATAAGAAACACAATGCCGACTTAAGTACAGGAAGACTGAGTCTTCTTACTGTCTATGATTGAGCGTTTCCTGTGTCACTAGTTTTACATTCCGATGCACCTCTGCAGGTTTACTGTATCCCTTAGACCTTCCCATTGACGATGAAACACAGAAATTGCATCGGAATTATATATAAGAGACACAATGCCGACTTAAGTACAGGAAGACTGAGTCTTCCTACAGTTTTTTTTTTTTTTTGAGCTTTTCCTGTGTCACCAGTTTTACATTCTGATGCACCTCTGCAGGTTTACTGTATCCCTTGGACCTTCCCATTGACGATGAAACACAGAAATTGCATTGGAAATAAGTATAAGGGACACAATGCCGACTTAAGTACAGGAAGACTGAGTCTTCCTACTGTCTATAATTTGAGCGTTTCCTGTGTCACCAGTTTTACATTCCGATGCACCTCTACAGGTTTACTGTATCCCTTGGACCTTCACAGTGACGATGAAACACAAAAATTGCATCGGAATTAAATATAAGAGACACAATGCCGACTTAAGTACAGGAAGACTAAGTCTCCTACAGTCTATGTTTTGAGCGTTTCCTGTGTCATCAGTTTTACTTTCCGTTGCACCTCTGCAGGTTTACTATATCCCTTGGACTTCCCATTCACGATGAAATACAGAAATTTCATCGGAAATAAATATAAGAGACACAATGCCGACTTCAGTACAGGAAGACTGAGTCTTCCTACTGTCTATGTTTTGAGCGTTTCCTGTGTCACGAGTTTTACATTCCGATGCACCTCTGCAGGTTTACGTATCCCTTGGACCTTCCACATTGACGATGAAACACAGAAATTGCATCGGAATTAAATATAAGAGACACAACGCCGACTTAAGTACAGGAAGACTGAGTCTTCCTACTGTCTATGATTTGAGCGTTTCCTGTGCCACCAGTTTTACATTTCGATGCATCCCTGAAGGTTTACTGTATCCCTTGGACCTTCCCATTGACGATGAAACACAGAATTCGCATCGGAATTAAATATAAGAGACACAATGCCGACTTAAGTACAGGAAGACTGAGTCTTCCTACTGTCTATGTTTTGAGCGTTTCCTGTGTCACCAGTTTTACATTCCGATCTGCCTCTGCAGGTTTACTGTATCCATTGGACCTTCCCATTGACGATGAAACACAGAAATTGCATCGGAATTAAATATAAGAGACACAACGCCGACTTAAGCACAAGAAAACTGAGTCTTCTTACGGTCTATGTTTTGAGCGTCTCCTGTGTCACCAGTTTGACATTCCGATGCACCTCTGCCGGTTTACTGTATCCCTTGGACCTTCCCATTGTCGATGAAACACAGAAATCGCACCGGAATTAAATATAGGAGACACAATGCCGACTTAAGTACAGGAAGACTGAGTCTTCCTACTGTCTATGTTTTGAGCGTTTCCTGTGTCACCAGTTTTACATTCCGATGCACCTCTGCAGGTTTACTGTATCCCTTGGACCTTCCCATTGACGATGAAACACAGAAATTGCATCGGAATTAAATATAAGAGAAACAATGCCGACTTAAGTACAGGAAGACTGAGTCTTCCTACTGTCTATAATTTGAGCGTTTCCTGTGTCACAAGTTTTACATTACGATGCACCTCTACAGGTTCACTGTATCCCTTGGACCTTCACAGTGACGATGAAACACAGAAATTGCATCGGAATTAAATATAAGAGACACAATGCCGACTTAAGTACAGGAAGACTAAGTCTCCTACAGTCTATGTTTTGAGCGTTTCCTGTGTCATCAGTTTTACTTTCCGTTGCACCTCTGCAGGTTTACTATATCACTTGGACTTCCCATTCACGATGAAATACAGAAATTTCATCGGAAATAAATATAAGAGACACAATGCCGACTTCAGTACAGGAAGACTTAGTCTTCCTTCTGTCTATGTTTTGAGCGTTTCCTGTGTCACGAGTTTTACATTCCGATGCACCTCTGCAGGTTTACTGTATCCCTTGGACCTTCCCATTGACGATGATACACAGAATTCGCATCGGAATTAAATATAAGAGACACAATGCCGACTTAAGTACAGGAAGACTGAGTCTTCCTACTGTCTATGTTTTGAGCGTTTCCTGTGTCACCAGTTTTACATTCCGATCTGCCGCTGCAGGTTTACTGTATCCATTGCACCTTCCCATTGACGATGAAACACAGAAATTGCATCGGAATTAAATATAAGAGACACAACGCCGACTTAAGCACAAGAAAACTGAGTCTTCTTACGGTCTATGTTTTGAGCGTCTCCTGTGTCACCAGTTTGACATTCCGATGCACCTCTGCCGGTTTACTGTATCCCTTGGACCTTCCCATTGTCGATGAAACACAGAAATCGCACCGGAATTAAGTATAGGAGACACAATGCCGACTTAAGTACAGGAAGACTGAGTCTTCCTACTGTCTATGTTTTGAGCGTTTCCTGTGTCACCAGTTTTACATACCGATGCACCTCTGCAGGTTTACTGTATCTTTTGGACCTTCACAGTGACCATGAAACACAGAAATAGCATCGGAATTAAATATAAGAGACACAATGCCGACATAAGAACAGGAAGACTGCGTCTTCCTACTGTCTATGTTTTGAGCGTTTCCTGTGTCACTAGTTTTACATTCCGATGCACCTTTGCAGGTTTACTGTATCCCTTGGACCTTCCCATTGACGATGAATCACAGAAATTGCACCGGAATTAAATATAAGAGACACAATGCCGACCTAAGTACAGGAAGACTGAGTCTTCCTACTGTCTATGTTTGAGCGTTTCCTGTGTAAATAGTTTTACATTCCGATGCACCTCTGCAGGTTTACTGTATCCCTTGGACCTTCCCATTGACGATGAAACACAGAAATTGCATCGGAATTATATATAAGAGACACAATGCCGACTTAAGTACCGGAAGACTGAGTTATCTTACTGTTTTTTTTTTTTGAGCTTTTCCTGTGTCACCAGTTTTACATTCTGGTGCACCTCTGCAGGTTTACTGTATCCCTTGGACCTTCCCATTGACGATGAAACACAGAAATTGCATCGGAATTAAATATAAGAGACACAATGCCGACTTAAGTACAGGAAGACTGAGTCTTCCTACTGTTTATAATTTGAGCGTTTCCTGTGTCACCAGTTTTACATTACGATGCACCTCTACAGGTTTACTGTATCCCTTGGACCTTCACAGTGACGATGAAACACAGAAATTGCATCGGAATTAAATATAAGACACACAATGCCGACTTAAGTACAGGAAGACTAAGTCTCCTACAGTCTATGTTTTGAGCGTTTCCTGTGTCATCAGTTTTACTTTCCGTTGCACCTCTGCAGGTTTACTATATCCCTTGGACTTCCCATTCACGATGAAATACAGAAATTTCATCGGAAATAAATATAAGAGACACAATGCCGACTTAAGTACAGGAAGACTGAGTCTTCCTACTGTCTATGTTTGAGCGTTTCCTGTGTAAATAGTTTTACATTCCGATGCACCTCTGCAGGTTTACTGTATCCCTTGGACCTTCCCATTGACGATGAAACACAGAAATTGCATCGGAATTAAATATAAGAGACACAACGGCGACTTAAGTACAAGAAAACTGAGTCTTCTTACGGTCTATGTTTTGAGCGTTTCCTGTGTCACCACTTTTACATTCCGATGCACCTCTGCCTGTTTACTGTATCCCTTGGACCTTCCCATTGTCGATGAAACACAGAAATCGCATCGGAATTAAATATAAGAGACACAATGCCGACTTAAGTATAGGAAGACTGAGTCTTCCTACTGTCTATGTTTTGAGCGTTCCCTGTGTCACCAGTTTTACATTCCGATGCACCTCAGCAGGTTCACTGTATCCCTTGGACCTTCCCATTGACGTTGAAACACAAAAATTGCATCGGAATTAAATATAAGATACACAATGCCTACTTGAGTACAGGAAGACTGAGTGTTCCTACTCTCTATGATTTGAGCGTTTCCTGTGTCATCAGTTTTACATTCCGATGCACCTCTGCAGGTTTACTGTATCCCTTGGACCTTCCCATTGACGATGAAAATCAGAAATTGCATCGGAATTATATTTAAGAGACACAACGCCGACTTAAGTACATGAAAACTGAGTCTTCTTACGGTCTATGTTTTCAGCGATTCCTGTGTCACCAGGTTTAAATTCCGATGCACCTTTGCAGGTTTACTGTATCCCTTGGAACTTCCCATTGACGATGAAACAAAGAAATTGCATCGGAATTAAATATTAGAGACACAGTGCCGACTTAAGAACCGGATGACTGGGTCTTCTTACTGTGTATGTTTTGAACGTTTCCCGTGTCAACAAATTTACATTCCGATGCACCTGTGCAGGTTTACTGTATCCCCTGGACCTTCACAGTGACGATGAATCACAGAAATTGCATCGGAATTAAATATAAGAGTCACAATGCAGACTTAAGTACAGGAAGACTGAGTCTTCCTACTGTCTATGTTTTGAGCGTTTCCTGTGTCATCAGTTTTACTTTCCGATGCACCTCTGCTTGTTAACTATATCCCTTGGACCTTCCCATTGACGATGAAACACAGAAATTTCATCAGAAATAAATATAAGAGACATAATGCCGACTTAAGTACAGGAAGACAGAGTCTTCCTACTGCCTATGATTTGAGCGTTTCCTGTGTCACCAGTTTTACATTCCGATGCACCTGTGAAGGTTTACTGTATCCCTTGGACCTTCCCATTGACGATGAAACACAGAAATTGCATCGGAATTAAATATAAGAGACTCAATGCCGACTTAAGTACAGGAAGACTGAGTCTTCCTACTGTCTATGTTTTGAGCGTTTCCTGCGTCACTAGTTTTACATTCCGATGCACCTCTGCAGGTTTATTGTATCCCTTGGACCTTCCCATTGACGATGAAACACAGAAATTGCATCGGAATTAAATATAAGAGACACAATGCCGACTTATGTACAGGAAGACTGAGTCTTCCTACTGTCCATTTTTTGAGCGTTTCCTGTGTCACCAGTTTTACATTCTGATGCACCTCTGCAGGTTTACTGTATCCCTTGGACCTTCCCATTGACGATGAAACACAGAATTCGCATCGAAAGTAAATATAAGAGACACAATGCCGACTTATGTACAGAAAGACTTAATCTTCCTACTGTCTATGTTTTGAGCGTTTCCTGTGTCACCAGTTTTACATTCTGATGCACCTCTGCAGGTTTACTGTATCCATTGGACCTTCCCATTGACGATGAAACACAGAAATTGCATCGGAATTAAATATAAGAGACTCAATGCCGACTTAAGTACAGGAAGAATGAGTCGTCCAACTGTCTATGTTTTGAGCGTTTCCTGTGTCACCAGTTTTACATTCCGATCTGCCTCTGCAGGTTTACTGTATCCATTGGACTTTCCCATTGACGATGAAACACAGAAATTGCATCGGAATTAAATATAAGAGACACAACGCCGACTTAAGCACAAGAAAACTGAGTCTTCTTACGGTCTATGTTTTGAGCGTTTCCTGTGTCACCAGTTTTACATTCCGATGCACCTCTGCCGGTTTACTGTATCCCTTGGACCTTCCCATTGTCGATGAAACACAGAAATCGCACCGGAATTAAATATAAGAGGCACAATGCCAACATAAGGACAGGAAGACTGAGTCTTCCTACTGTCTATGTTTTGAGCGTTTCCTGTGTCACAAGTTTTACATACCGGTGCACCTCTGCAGGTTTTCTGAATCTTTTGGACCTTCACAGTTACGATGAAACACAGAAATAGCATCGGAATTAAATATAAGAGACACAATGCCGACATAAGAACAGGAAGACTGAGTCTTCCTACTGTCTATGTTTTAGGCGTTTCCTGTGTCACTAGTTTTACATTCCGATGCACCTTCGCAGGTTTACTGTATCCCTTGGACCTTCCCATTGACGATGAAACACAGAAATTGCATCGGAATTAAATATAAGAGACACAATGCCGACTTAAGTACAGGAAGACTGAGTCTTCCTACTGTCTATGTTTGAGCGTTTCCTGTGTCACTAGTTTTACATTCCGATGCACCTCTGCAGGTTTACTGTATCCCTTGGACCTTCCCATTGACGATGAAACACAGAAATTGCATCGGAATTATATATAAGAGACACAATGCCTACTTAAGTACAGGAAGACTGAGTCTTCCTACCGTTTTTTTTTTGAGATTTTCCTGTGTCACCAGTTTTACATTCTGATGCACCTCTGCAGGTTTACTGTATCCCTTGGACCTTCCCATTGACGATGAAACACAGAAATTGCATCGGGATTAAATATAAGAGACATAATGCCGACTTAAGTACAGGAAGACTGAGTCTTCCTACTGTCTATAATTTGAGCGTTTCCTGTGTCACCAGTTTTACATTACGATGCTCCTCTACAGGTTTACTGTATCCCTTGGACCTTCACAGTGACGATGAAACACAGAAATTGCATCGGAATTAAATATAAGAGACACAATGCCGACTTAAGTACAGGAAGACTAAGTCTCCTACAGTCTATGTTTTGAGCGTTTCCTGTGTCATCTGTTTTACTTTCCGATGCACCTCTGCAGGTTTACTATATCCCTTGGACTTCCCATTCACGATGAAATACAGAAATTTCATCGGAAATAAATATAGGAGACACAATGCCGACTTCAGTACAGGAAGACTGAGTCTTCCTACTGTCTATGCTTTGAGCGTTCCCTGTGTCACCAGTTTTACATTCCGATGCACTTCTGCAGGTTTACTGTATCCCTTGGACCTTCCCATTGACGTTGAAACACAAAAATTGCATCGGAATTAAATATAAGATACACAATGCCGACTTGAGTACAGGAAGACTGAGTCTTCCTACTGTCTATGATTTGAGCGTTTCCTGTGTATCAGTTTTACTTTCCGATGCACCTCTGCAGGTTTACTGTATCCCTTGGACCTTCCCATTGACGATGAAAATCAGAAATTGCATCGGAATTATATATAAGAGACACAACGCCGACTTAAGTACATGAAAACTGAGTCTTCTTACGGTCTATGTTTTGAGCGTATCCTGTGTCACCAGGTTTAAATTCCGATGCACCTCTGCAGGTTTACTGTATCCCTTGGAACTTCCCATTGACGATGAAACACAGAAATTGCATCGGAATTAAATATTAGAGACACAGTGCCGACTTAAGAACCGGATGACTGGGTCTTCTTTCTGTGTATGTTTTGAGCGTTCCCCGTGTCAACAGTTTTACATTCCGATGCACCTGTGCAGGTTTACTGTATCCCTTGGACCTTCACAGTGACGATGAATCACAGAAATTGCATCGGAATTAAATATAAGAGTCACAATGCAGACTTAAGTACAGGAAGACTGAGTCTTCCTACTGTCTATGTTTTGAGCGTTTCCTGTGTCACCAGTTTTACATACCGATGCACCTCTGCAGGTTTACTGTATCTTTTGGACCTTCACAGTGACGATGAAACACAGAAATAGCATCGGAATTAAATATAAGAGACACAATGCCGACTTAAGAACAGGAAGACTGCGTCTTCCTACTGTCTATGTTTTGAGCGTTTCCTGTGTCACTAGTTTTACATTCCGATGCACGTTTGCAGGTTTACTGTATCCCTTGGACCTTCCCATTGACGATGAATCACAGAAATTGCACCGGAATTAAATATAAGAGACACAATGCCGACTTAAGTACAGGAAGACTGAGTCTTCCTACTGTCTATGTTTGAGCGTTTCCTGTGTAAATAGTTTTACATTCCGATGCACCTCTGCAGGTTTACTGTATCCCTTGGACCTTCCCATTGACGATGAAACACAGAAATTGCATCGGAATTATATATAAGAGACACAATGCCGACTTAAGTACCGGAAGACTGAGTCTTCTTACTGATTTTTTTTGAGCTTTTCCTGTGTCACCAGTTTTACATTCTGGTGCACCTCTGCAGGTTTACTGTATCCCTTGGACCTTCCCATTGACGATGAAACACAGAAATTGCATCGGAATTAAATATAAGAGACACAACGGCGACTTAAGTACAAGAAAACTGAGTCTTCTTACGGTCTATGTTTTGAGCGTTTCCTGTGTCACCACTTTTACATTCCGATGCACCTCTGCCTGTTTACTGTATCCCTTGGACCTTCCCATTGTCGATGAAACACAGAAATCGCATCGGAATTAAATATAAGAGACACAATGCCGACTTAAGTATAGGAAGACTGAGTCTTCCTACTGTCTATGTTTTGAGCGTTCCCTGTGTCACCAGTTTTACATTCCGATGCACCTCAGCAGGTTCACTGTATCCCTTGGACCTTCCCATTGACGTTGAAACACAAAAATTGCATCGGAATTAAATATAAGATACACAATGCCTACTTGAGTACAGGAAGACTGAGTGTTCCTACTCTCTATGATTTGAGCGTTTCCTGTGTCATCAGTTTTACATTCCGATGCACCTCTGCAGGTTTACTGTATCCCTTGGACCTTCCCATTGACGATGAAAATCAGAAATTGCATCGGAATTATATTTAAGAGACACAACGCCGACTTAAGTACATGAAAACTGAGTCTTCTTACGGTCTATGTTTTCAGCGATTCCTGTGTCACCAGGTTTAAATTCCGATGCACCTTTGCAGGTTTACTGTATCCCTTGGAACTTCCCATTGACGATGAAACAAAGAAATTGCATCGGAATTAAATATTAGAGACACAGTGCCGACTTAAGAACCGGATGACTGGGTCTTCTTACTGTGTATGTTTTGAACGTTTCCCGTGTCAACAAATTTACATTCCGATGCACCTGTGCAGGTTTACTGTATCCCCTGGACCTTCACAGTGACGATGAATCACAGAAATTGCATCGGAATTAAATATAAGAGTCACAATGCAGACTTAAGTACAGGAAGACTGAGTCTTCCTACTGTCTATGTTTTGAGCGTTTCCTGTGTCATCAGTTTTACTTTCCGATGCACCTCTGCTTGTTAACTATATCCCTTGGACCTTCCCATTGACGATGAAACACAGAAATTTCATCAGAAATAAATATAAGAGACATAATGCCGACTTAAGTACAGGAAGACAGAGTCTTCCTACTGCCTATGATTTGAGCGTTTCCTGTGTCACCAGTTTTACATTCCGATGCACCTGTGAAGGTTTACTGTATCCCTTGGACCTTCCCATTGACGATGAAACACAGAAATTGCATCGGAATTAAATATAAGAGACTCAATGCCGACTTAAGTACAGGAAGACTGAGTCTTCCTACTGTCTATGTTTTGAGCGTTTCCTGCGTCACTAGTTTTACATTCCGATGCACCTCTGCAGGTTTATTGTATCCCTTGGACCTTCCCATTGACGATGAAACACAGAAATTGCATCGGAATTAAATATAAGAGACACAATGCCGACTTATGTACAGGAAGACTGAGTCTTCCTACTGTCCATTTTTTGAGCGTTTCCTGTGTCACCAGTTTTACATTCTGATGCACCTCTGCAGGTTTACTGTATCCCTTGGACCTTCCCATTGACGATGAAACACAGAATTCGCATCGAAAGTAAATATAAGAGACACAATGCCGACTTATGTACAGAAAGACTTAATCTTCCTACTGTCTATGTTTTGAGCGTTTCCTGTGTCACCAGTTTTACATTCTGATGCACCTCTGCAGGTTTACTGTATCCATTGGACCTTCCCATTGACGATGAAACACAGAAATTGCATCGGAATTAAATATAAGAGACTCAATGCCGACTTAAGTACAGGAAGAATGAGTCGTCCAACTGTCTATGTTTTGAGCGTTTCCTGTGTCACCAGTTTTACATTCCGATCTGCCTCTGCAGGTTTACTGTATCCATTGGACTTTCCCATTGACGATGAAACACAGAAATTGCATCGGAATTAAATATAAGAGACACAACGCCGACTTAAGCACAAGAAAACTGAGTCTTCTTACGGTCTATGTTTTGAGCGTTTCCTGTGTCACCAGTTTTACATTCCGATGCACCTCTGCCGGTTTACTGTATCCCTTGGACCTTCCCATTGTCGATGAAACACAGAAATCGCACCGGAATTAAATATAAGAGGCACAATGCCAACATAAGGACAGGAAGACTGAGTCTTCCTACTGTCTATGTTTTGAGCGTTTCCTGTGTCACAAGTTTTACATACCGGTGCACCTCTGCAGGTTTTCTGAATCTTTTGGACCTTCACAGTGACGATGAAACACAGAAATAGCATCGGAATTAAATATAAGAGACACAATGCCGACATAAGAACAGGAAGACTGAGTCTTCCTACTGTCTATGTTTTAGGCGTTTCCTGTGTCACTAGTTTTACATTCCGATGCACCTTCGCAGGTTTACTGTATCCCTTGGACCTTCCCATTGACGATGAAACACAGAAATTGCATCGGAATTAAATATAAGAGACACAATGCCGACTTAAGTACAGGAAGACTGAGTCTTCCTACTGTCTATGTTTGAGCGTTTCCTGTGTCACTAGTTTTACATTCCGATGCACCTCTGCAGGTTTACTGTATCCCTTGGACCTTCCCATTGACGATGAAACACAGAAATTGCATCGGAATTATATATAAGAGACACAATGCCTACTTAAGTACAGGAAGACTGAGTCTTCCTACCGTTTTTTTTTTTGAGATTTTCCTGTGTCACCAGTTTTACATTCTGATGCACCTCTGCAGGTTTACTGTATCCCTTGGACCTTCCCATTGACGATGAAACACAGAAATTGCATCGGGATTAAATATAAGAGACACAATGCCGACTTAAGTACAGGAAGACTGAGTCTTCCTACTGTCTATAATTTGAGCGTTTCCTGTGTCACCAGTTTTACATTACGATGCTCCTCTACAGGTTTACTGTATCCCTTGGACCTTCACAGTGACGATGAAACACAGAAATTGCATCGGAATTAAATATAAGAGACACAATGCCGACTTAAGTACAGGAAGACTAAGTCTCCTACAGTCTATGTTTTGAGCGTTTCCTGTGTCATCTGTTTTACTTTCCGATGCACCTCTGCAGGTTTACTATATCCCTTGGACTTCCCATTCACGATGAAATACAGAAATTTCATCGGAAATAAATATAGGAGACACAATGCCGACTTCAGTACAGGAAGACTGAGTCTTCCTACTGTCTATGCTTTGAGCGTTCCCTGTGTCACCAGTTTTACATTCCGATGCACTTCTGCAGGTTTACTGTATCCCTTGGACCTTCCCATTGACGTTGAAACACAAAAATTGCATCGGAATTAAATATAAGATACACAATGCCGACTTGAGTACAGGAAGACTGAGTCTTCCTACTGTCTATGATTTGAGCGTTTCCTGTGTATCAGTTTTACTTTCCGATGCACCTCTGCAGGTTTACTGTATCCCTTGGACCTTCCCATTGACGATGAAAATCAGAAATTGCATCGGAATTATATATAAGAGACACAACGCCGACTTAAGTACATGAAAACTGAGTCTTCTTACGGTCTATGTTTTGAGCGTATCCTGTGTCACCAGGTTTAAATTCCGATGCACCTCTGCAGGTTTACTGTATCCCTTGGAACTTCCCATTGACGATGAAACACAGAAATTGCATCGGAATTAAATATTAGAGACACAGTGCCGACTTAAGAACCGGATGACTGGGTCTTCTTTCTGTGTATGTTTTGAGCGTTCCCCGTGTCAACAGTTTTACATTCCGATGCACCTGTGCAGGTTTACTGTATCCCTTGGACCTTCACAGTGACGATGAATCACAGAAATTGCATCGGAATTAAATATAAGAGTCACAATGCAGACTTAAGTACAGGAAGACTGAGTCTTCCTACTGTCTATGTTTTGAGCGTTTCCTGTGTCACCAGTTTTACATACCGATGCACCTCTGCAGGTTTACTGTATCTTTTGGACCTTCACAGTGACGATGAAACACAGAAATAGCATCGGAATTAAATATAAGAGACACAATGCCGACTTAAGAACAGGAAGACTGCGTCTTCCTACTGTCTATGTTTTGAGCGTTTCCTGTGTCACTAGTTTTACATTCCGATGCACGTTTGCAGGTTTACTGTATCCCTTGGACCTTCCCATTGACGATGAATCACAGAAATTGCACCGGAATTAAATATAAGAGACACAATGCCGACTTAAGTACAGGAAGACTGAGTCTTCCTACTGTCTATGTTTGAGCGTTTCCTGTGTAAATAGTTTTACATTCCGATGCACCTCTGCAGGTTTACTGTATCCCTTGGACCTTCCCATTGACGATGAAACACAGAAATTGCATCGGAATTATATATAAGAGACACAATGCCGACTTAAGTACCGGAAGACTGAGTCTTCTTACTGATTTTTTTTGAGCTTTTCCTGTGTCACCAGTTTTACATTCTGGTGCACCTCTGCAGGTTTACTGTATCCCTTGGACCTTCCCATTGACGATGAAACACAGAAATTGCATCGGAATTAAATATAAGAGACACAATGCCGACTTAAGTACAGGAAGACTGAGTCTTCCTACTGTTTATAATTTGAGCGTTTCCTGTGTCACCAGTTTTACATTACGATGCACCTCTACAGGTTTACTGTATCCCTTGGACCTTCACAGTGACGATGAAACACAGAAATTGCATCGGAATTAAATATAAGACACACAATGCCGACTTAAGTACAGGAAGACTAAGTCTCCAACAGTCTATGTTTTGAGCGTTTCCTGTGTCATCAGTTTTACTTTCCGTTGCACCTCTGCAGGTTTACTATATCCCTTGGACTTCCCATTCACGATGAAATTCAGAAATTTCATCGGAAGTAAATATAAGAGACACAATGCCGACTTCAGTACAGGAAGACTAAGTCTTCCTACTGTCTATGTTTTGAGCGTTTCCTGTGTCACGAGTTTTACATTCCGATGCACCTCTGCAGGTTTACTGTATCCCTTGGACCTTCCCATTGTCGATGAAACACAGAAATCGCATCGGAATTAAATATAAGAGACACAATGCCGACTTAAGTATAGGAAGACTGAGTCTTCCTACTGTCTATGTTTTGAGCGTTCCCTGTGTCACCAGTTTTACATTCCGATGCACCTCTGCAGGTTCACTGTATCCCTTGGACCTTCCCATTGACGTTGAAACACAAAAATTGCATCGGAATTAAATATAAGATACACAATGCCTACTTGAGTACAGGAAGACTGAGTCTTCCTACTCTCAATCATTTGAGCGTTTCCTGTGTCATCAGTTTTACATTCCGATGCACCTCTGCAGGTTTACTGTATCCCTTGGACCTTCCCATTGACGATGAAAATCAGAAATTGCATCGGAATTATATTTAAGAGACACAACGCCGACTTAAGTACATGAAAACTGAGTCTTCTTACGGTCTATGTTTTCAGCGATTCCTGTGTCACCAGGTTTAAATTCCGATGCACCTTTGCAGGTTTACTGTATCCCTTGGAACTTCCCATTGACGATGAAACAAAGAAATTGCATCGGAATTAAATATCAGAGACACAGTGCCGACTTAAGAACCGGATGACTGGGTCTTCTTACTGTGTATGTTTTGAGCGTTTCCCGTGTCAACAAATTTACATTCCGATGCACCTGTGCAGGTTTACTGTATCCCTTGGACCTTCACAGTGACGACGAGTCACAGAAATTGCATCGGAATTAAATATAAGAGTCACAATGCAGACTTAAGTACAGGAAGACTGAGTCTTCCTACTGTCTATGTTTTGAGCGTTTCCTGTGTCATCAGTTTTACTTTCTGATGCACCTCTGCTTGTTAACTATATCCCTTGGACCTTCCCATTGACGATGAAACACAGAAATTTCATCGGAAATAAATATAAGAGACATAATGCCGACTTAAGTACAGGAAGACAGAGTCTTCCTACTGTCTATGATTTGAGCGTTTCCTGTGTCACCAGTTTTACATTCCGATGCACCTGTGAAGGTTTACTGTATCCCTTGGACCTTCCCATTGACGATGAAACACAGAAATTGCATCGGAATTAAATATAAGAGACTCAATGCCGACTTAATTACAGGAAGACTGAGTCTTCCTACTGTCTATGTTTTGAGCGTTTCCTGCGTCACTAGTTTTACATACCGAAGCACCTCTGCAGGTTTATTGTATCCCTTGGACCTTCCCATTGACGATGAAACACAGAAATTGCATCGGAATTAAATATAAGAGACACAATGCCGACTTAAGTACAGGAAGACTGAGTCTTCCTACTGTCCATTTTTTGAGCGTTTCCTGTGTCACCAGTTTTACATTCTGATGCACCTCTGCAGGTTTACTGTATCCCTTGGACCTTCCCATTGACGATGAAACACAGAATTCGCATCGGAATTAAATATAAGAGACACAATACCGACTTATGTACAGAAAGACTTAATCTTCCTACTGTCTATGTTTTGAGCGTTTCCTGTGTCACCAGTTTTACATTCTGATGCACCTCTGCAGGTTTACTGTATCCATTGGACCTTCCCATTGACGATGAAACACAGAAATTGCATCGGAATTAAATATAAGAGACTCAATGCCGACTTAAGTACAGGAAGAATGAGTCGTCCTACTGTCTATGTTTTGAGCGTTTCCTGTGTCACCAGTTTTACATTCCGATCTGCCTCTGCAGGTTTACTGTATCCATTGGACTTACCCATTGACGATGAAACACAGAAATTGCATCGGAATTAAATATAAGAGACACAACGCCGACTTAAGCACAAGAAAACTGAGTCTTCTTACGGTCTATGTTTTGAGCGTTTCCTGTGTCACCAGTTTTACATTCCGATGCACCTCTGCCGGTTTACTGTATCCCTTGGACCCTCCCATTGTCGATGAAACACAGAAATCGCACCGGAATTAAATATAGGAGACACAATGCCGACTTAAGTACAGGAAGACTGAGTCTTCCTAATGTCTATGTTTTGAGCGTTTCCTGTGTCACCAGTTTTACATTCTGATGCACCTCTGCAGGTTTACTGTATCCCTTGGACCTTCCCATTGACGATAAAACACAGAAATTGTATCGGAATTAAATATAAGAGGCACAATGCCGACATAAGAACAGGAAGACTGAGTCTTCCTACTGTCTATGTTTTGAGCGTTTCCTGTGTCACAAGTTTTACATACCGGTGCACCTCTGCAGGTTTACTGAATCTTTTGGACCTTCACAGTGACGATGAAACACAGAAATAGCATCGGAATTAAATATAAGAGACACAATGCCGACTTAAGAACAGGAAGACTGAGTCTTCCTACTGTCTATGTTTTAGGCGTTTCCTGTGTCACTAGTTTTACATTCCGATGCACCTTTGCTGGTTTACTGTATCCCTTGGACCTTCCCATTGACGATGAAACACAGAATTTGCATCGGAATTAAATATAAGAGACACAATGCCGACTTAAGTACAGGAAGACTGAGTCTTCCTACTGTCTATGTTTGAGCGTTTCCATTGTCACTAGTTTTACATTCCGATGCACCTCTGCAGGTTTACTGTATCCCTTGGACCTTCCCATTGACGATGAAACACAGAAATTGCATTGGAATTATATATAAGAGACACAATGCCGACTTAAGTACAGGAAGACTGAGTCTTCCCACTGTTTTTTTTTTTTGAGCTTTTCCTGTGTCACCAGTTTTACATTCTGATGCACCTCTGCAGGTTTACTGTATCCCTTGGACCTTCCCATTGACGATGAAACACAGAAATTGCATCGGAATTAAATATAAGAGACACAATGCCGACTTAAGTACAGGAAGACTGAGTCTTCCTACTGTCTATAATTTGAGCGTTTCCTGTGTCACCAGTTTTACATTACGATGCTCCTCTACAGGTTTACTGTATCCCTTGGACCTTCACAGTGACGATGAAACACAGAAATTGCATCGGAATTAAATATAAGAGACACAATGCCGACTTAAGTACAGGAAGACTAAGTCTCCTACAGTCTATGTTATGAGCGTTTCCTGTGTCATCAGTTTTACTTTCCGATGCACCTCTGCAGGTTTACTATATCCCTTGGACTTCCCATTCACGATGAAATACAGAAATTTCATCGGAAATAAATATAGGACACACAATGACGACTTCAGTACAGGAAGACTGAGTCTTCCTACTGTCTATGTTTTGAGCGTTCCCTGTGTCATCAGTTTTACTTTCCGATGCACCTCTGCAGGTTTACTGTATCCCTTGGACCTTCCCATTGACGATGAAAATCAGAAATTGCATCGGAATTATATATAAGAGACACAACGCCGACTTAAGTACATGAAAACTGAGTCTTCTTACGGTCTATGTTTTGAGCGTATCCTGTGTCACCAGGTTTAAATTCCGATGCACCTCTGCAGGTTTACTGTATCCCTTGGAACTTCCCATTGACGATGAAACACAGAAATTGCATCGGAATTAAATATAAGACACACAATGCCGACTTAAGTACAGGAAGACTAAGTCTCCTACAGTCTATGTTTTGAGCGTTTCCTGTGTCATCAGTTTTACTTTCCGTTGCACCTCTGCAGGTTTACTATATCCCTTGGACTTCCCATTCACGATGAAATTCAGAAATTTCATCGGAAGTAAATATAAGAGACACAATGCCGACTTCAGTACAGGAAGACTAAGTCTTCCTACTGTCTATGTTTTGAGCGTTTCCTGTGTCACGAGTTTTACATTCCGATGCACCTCTGCAGGTTTACTGTATCCCTTGGACCCTCCCATTGATGATGAAACACAGAAATTGCATCCGAATTAAATATAAGAGACACAACGCCGACTTAAGTACAAGAAAACTGAGTCTTCTTACGGTCTATGTTTTGAGCGTTTCCTGTGTCACCACTTTTACAATGCCGATGCACCTTTGCAGGTTTACTGTATCCCTTGGACCTTCCCATTGTCGATGAAACACAGAAATCGCATCGGAATTAAATATAAGAGACACAATGCCGACTTAAGTATAGGAAGACTGAGTCTTCCTACTGTCTATGTTTTGAGCGTTCCCTGTGTCACCAGTTTTACATTCCGATGCACCTCTGCAGGTTCACTGTATCCCTTGGACCTTCCCATTGACGTTGAAACACAAAAATTGCATCGGAATTAAATATAAGATACACAATGCCTACTTGAGTACAGGAAGACTGAGTCTTCCTACTCTCTATCATTTGAGCGTTTCCTGTGTCATCAGTTTTACATTCCGATGCACCTCTGCAGGTTTACTGTATCCCTTGGACCTTCCCATTGACGATGAAAATCAGAAATTGCATCGGAATTATATTTAAGAGACACAACGCCGACTTAAGTACATGAAAACTGAGTCTTCTTACGGTCTATGTTTTCAGCGATTCCTGTGTCACCAGGTTTAAATTCCGATGCACCTTTGCAGGTTTACTGTATCCCTTGGAACTTCCCATTGACGATGAAACAAAGAAATTGCATCGGAATTAAATATTAGAGACACAGTGCCGACTTAAGAACCGGATGACTGGGTCTTCTTACTGTGTATGTTTTGAGCGTTTCCCGTGTCAACAAATTTACATTCCGATGCACCTGTGCAGGTTTACTGTATCCCTTGGACCTTCACAGTGACGATGAATCACAGAAATTGCATCGGAATTAAATATAAGAGTCACAATGCAGACTTAAGTACAGGAAGACTGAGTCTTCCTACTGTCTATGTTTTGAGCGTTTCCTGTGTCATCAGTTTTACTTTCTGATGCACCTCTGCTTGTTAACTATATCCCTTGGACCTTCCCATTGACGATGAAACACAGAAATTTCATCGGAAATAAATATAAGAGACATAATGCCGACTTAAGTACAGGAAGACAGAGTCTTCCTACTGTCTATGATTTGAGCGTTTCCTGTGTCACCAGTTTTACATTCCGATGCACCTGTGAAGGTTTACTGTATCCCTTGGACCTTCCCATTGACGATGAAACACAGAAATTGCATCGGAATTAAATATAAGAGACTCAATGCCGACTTAATTACAGGAAGACTGAGTCTTTCTACTGTCTATGTTTTGAGCGTTTCCTGCGTCACTAGTTTTACATACCGAAGCACCTCTGCAGGTTTATTGTATCCCTTGGACCTTCCCATTGACGATGAAACACAGAAATTGCATCGGAATTAAATATAAGAGACACAATGCCGACTTAAGTACAGGAAGACTGAGTCTTCCTACTGTCCATTTTTTGAGCGTTTCCTGTGTCACCAGTTTTACATTCTGATGCACCTCTGCAGGTTTACTGTATCCCTTGGACCTTCCCATTGACGATGAAACACAGAATTCGCATCGGAATTAAATATAAGAGACACAATACCGACTTATGTACAGAAAGACTTAATCTTCCTACTGTCTATGTTTTGAGCGTTTCCTGTGTCACCAGTTTTACATTCTGATGCACCTCTGCAGGTTTACTGTATCCCTTGGACCTTCCCATTGACGATAAAACACAGAAATTGCATCGGAATTAAATATAAGAGACTCAATGCCGACTTAAGTACAGGAAGAATGAGTCGTCCTACTGTCTATGTTTTGAGCGTTTCCTGTGTCACCAGTTTTACATTCCGATCTGCCTCTGCAGGTTTACTGTATCCATTGGACTTACCCATTGACGATGAAACACAGAAATTGCATCGGAATTAAATATAAGAGACACAACGCCGACTTAAGCACAAGAAAACTGAGTCTTCTTACGGTCTATGTTTTGAGCGTTTCCTGTGTCACCAGTTTTACATTCCGATGCACCTCTGCCGGTTTACTGTATCCCTTGGACCCTCCCATTGTCGATGAAACACAGAAATCGCACCGGAATTAAATATAGGAGACACAATGCCGACTTAAGTACAGGAAGACTGAGTCTTCCTAATGTCTATGTTTTGAGCGTTTCCTGTGTCACCAGTTTTACATTCTGATGCACCTCTGCAGGTTTACTGTATCCCTTGGACCTTCCCATTGACGATAAAACACAGAAATTGTATCGGAATTAAATATAAGAGGCACAATGCCGACATAAGAACAGGAAGACTGAGTCTTCCTACTGTCTATGTTTTGAGCGTTTCCTGTGTCACAAGTTTTACATACCGGTGCACCTCTGCAGGTTTACTGAATCTTTTGGACCTTCACAGTGACGATGAAACACAGAAATAGCATCGGAATTAAATATAAGAGACACAATGCCGACTTAAGAACAGGAAGACTGAGTCTTCCTACTGTCTATGTTTTAGGCGTTTCCTGTGTCACTAGTTTTACATTCCGATGCATCTTTGCTGGTTTACTGTATCCCTTGGACCTTCCCATTGACGATGAAACACAGAATTTGCATCGGAATTAAATATAAGAGACACAATGCCGACTTAAGTACAGGAAGACTGAGTCTTCCTACTGTCTATGTTTGAGCGTTTCCATTGTCACTAGTTTTACATTCCGATGCACCTCTGCAGGTTTACTGTATCCCTTGGACCTTCCCATTGACGATGAAACACAGAAATTGCATTGGAATTATATATAAGAGACACAATGCCGACTTAAGTACAGGAAGACTGAGTCTTCCCACTGTTTTTTTTTTTTTTGAGCTTTTCCTGTGTCACCAGTTTTACATTCTGATGCACCTCTGCAGGTTTACTGTATCCCTTGGACCTTCCCATTGACGATGAAACACAGAAATTGCATCGGAATTAAATATAAGAGACACAATGCCGACTTAAGTACAGGAAGACTGAGTCTTCCTACTGTCTATAATTTGAGCGTTTCCTGTGTCACCAGTTTTACATTACGATGCTCCTCTACAGGTTTACTGTATCCCTTGGACCTTCACAGTGACGATGAAACACAGAAATTGCATCGGAATTAAATATAAGAGACACAATGCCGACTTAAGTACAGGAAGACTAAGTCTCCTACAGTCTATGTTATGAGCGTTTCCTGTGTCATCAGTTTTACTTTCCGATGCACCTCTGCAGGTTTACTATATCCCTTGGACTTCCCATTCACGATGAAATACAGAAATTTCATCGGAAATAAATATAGGAGACACAATGACGACTTCAGTACAGGAAGACTGAGTCTTCCTACTGTCTATGTTTTGAGCGTTCCCTGTGTCATCAGTTTTACTTTCCGATGCACCTCTGCAGGTTTACTGTATCCCTTGGACCTTCCCATTGACGATGAAAATCAGAAATTGCATCGGAATTATATATAAGAGACACAACGCCGACTTAAGTACATGAAAACTGAGTCTTCTTACGGTCTATGTTTTGAGCGTATCCTGTGTCACCAGGTTTAAATTCCGATGCACCTCTGCAGGTTTACTGTATCCCTTGGAACTTCCCATTGACGATGAAACACAGAAATTGCATCGGAATTAAATATAAGACACACAATGCCGACTTAAGTACAGGAAGACTAAGTCTCCTGCAGTCTATGTTTTGAGCGTTTCCTGTGTCATCAGTTTTACTTTCCGTTGCACCTCTGCAGGTTTACTATATCCCTTGGACTTCCCATTCACGATGAAATTCAGAAATTTCATCAGAAGTAAATATAGGAGACACAATGACGACTTCAGTACAGGAAGACTGAGTCTTCCTACTGTCTATGTTTTGAGCGTTCCCTGTGTCATCAGTTTTACTTTCCGATGCACCTCTGCAGGTTTACTGTATCCCTTGGACCTTCCCATTGACGATGAAAATCAGAAATTGCATCGGAATTAAATATAAGAGACACAACGCCGACTTAAGTACAAGAAAACTGAGTCTTCTTACGGTCTATGTTTTGAGCGTTTCCTGTGTCACCACTTTTACATTCCGATGCACCTTTGCAGGTTTACTGTATCCCTTGGACCTTCCCATTGTCGATGAAACACAGAAATCGCATCGGAATTAAATATAAGAGACACAATGCCGACTTAAGTATAGGAAGACTGAGTCTTCCTACTGTCTATGTTTTGAGCGTTCCCTGTGTCACCAGTTTTACATTCCGATGCACCTCTGCAGGTTCACTGTATCCCTTGGACCTTCCCATTGACGTTGAAACACAAAAATTGCATCGGAATTAAATATAAGATACACAATGCCTACTTGAGTACAGGAAGACTGAGTCTTCCTACTCTCTATCATTTGAGCGTTTCCTGTGTCATCAGTTTTACATTCCGATGCACCTCTGCAGGTTTACTGTATCCCTTGGACCTTCCCATTGACGATGAAAATCAGAAATTGCATCGGAATTATATTTAAGAGACACAACGCCGACTTAAGTACATGAAAACTGAGTCTTCTTACGGTCTATGTTTTCAGCGATTCCTGTGTCACCAGGTTTAAATTCCGATGCACCTTTGCAGGTTTACTGTATCCCTTGGAACTTCCCATTGACGATGAAACAAAGATATTGCATCGGAATTAAATATTAGAGACACAGTGCCGACTTAAGAACCGGATGACTGGGTCTTCTTACTGTGTATGTTTTGAGCGTTTCCCGTGTCAACAAATTTACATTCCGATGCACCTGTGCAGGTTTACTGTATCCCTTGGACCTTCACAGTGACGATGAATCACAGAAATTGCATCGGAATTAAATATAAGAGTCACAATGCAGACTTAAGTACAGGAAGACTGAGTCTTCCTACTGTCTA
This sequence comes from Schistocerca nitens, assembly GCF_023898315.1. Classification (NCBI taxonomy): domain Eukaryota; kingdom Metazoa; phylum Arthropoda; class Insecta; order Orthoptera; family Acrididae; genus Schistocerca; species Schistocerca nitens. The sequence goes on from NW_026045897.1 coordinate 7,366,074, forward strand.
TGTTTTGAGCGTTTCCTGTGTCATCAGTTTTACTTTCTGATGCACCTCTGCTTGTTAACTATATCCCTTGGACCTTCCCATTGACGATGAAACACAGAAATTTCATCGGAAATAAATATAAGAGACATAATGCCGACTTAAGTACAGGAAGACAGAGTCTTCCTACTGTCTATGATTTGAGCGTTTCCTGTGTCACCAGTTTTACATTCCGATGCACCTGTGAAGGTTTACTGTATCCCTTGGACCTTCCCATTGACGATGAAACACAGAAATTGCATCGGAATTAAATATAAGAGACTCAATGCCGACTTAATTACAGGAAGACTGAGTCTTCCTACTGTCTATGTTTTGAGCGTTTCCTGCGTCACTAGTTTTACATACCGAAGCACCTCTGCAGGTTTATTGTATCCCTTGGACCTTCCCATTGACGATGAAACACAGAAATTGCATCGGAATTAAATATAAGAGACACAATGCCGACTTAAGTACAGGAAGACTGAGTCTTCCTACTGTCCATTTTTTGAGCGTTTCCTGTGTCACCAGTTTTACATTCTGATGCACCTCTGCAGGTTTACTGTATCCCTTGGACCTTCCCATTGACGATGAAACACAGAATTCGCATCGGAATTTAATATAAGAGACACAATACCGACTTATGTACAGAAAGACTTAATCTTCCTACTGTCTATGTTTTGAGCGTTTCCTGTGTCACCAGTTTTACATTCTGATGCACCTCTGCAGGTTTACTGTATCCATTGGACCTTCCCATTGACGATGAAACACAGAAATTGCATCGGAATTAAATATAAGAGACTCAATGCCGACTTAAGTACAGGAAGAATGAGTCGTCCTACTGTCTATGTTTTGAGCGTTTCCTGTGTCACCAGTTTTACATTCCGATCTGCCTCTGCAGGTTTACTGTATCCATTGGACTTTCCCATTGACGATGAAACACAGAAATTGCATCGGAATTAAATATAAGAGACACAACGCCGACTTAAGCAGAAGAAAACTGAGTCTTCTTACGGTCTATGTTTTGAGCGTTTCCTGTGTCACCAGTTTTACATTCCGATGCACCTCTGCCGGTTTACTGTATCCCTTGGACCCTCCCATTGTCGATGAAAGACAGAAATCGCACCGGAATTAAATATAGGAGACACAATGCCGACTTAAGTACAGGAAGACTGAGTCTTCCTAATGTCTATGTTTTGAGCGTTTCCTGTGTCACCAGTTTTACATTCTGATGCACCTCTGCAGGTTTACTGTATCCCTTGGACCTTCCCATTGACGATAAAACACAGAAATTGTATCGGAATTAAATATAAGAGGCACAATGCCGACATAAGAACAGGAAGACTGAGTCTTCCTACTGTCTATGTTTTGAGCGTTTCCTGTGTCACAAGTTTTACATACCGGTGCACCTCTGCAGGTTTACTGAATCTTTTGGACCTTCACAGTGACGATGAAACACAGAAATAGCATCGGAATTAAATATAAGAGACACAATGCCGACTTAAGAACAGGAAGACTGAGTCTTCCTACTGTCTATGTTTTAGGCGTTTCCTGTGTCACTAGTTTTACATTCCGATGCACCTTTGCTGGTTTACTGTATCCCTTGGACCTTCCCATTGACGATGAAACACAGAATTTGCATCGGAATTAAATATAAGAGACACAATGCCGACTTAAGTACAGGAAGACTGAGTCTTCCTACTGTCTATGTTTGAGCGTTTCCATTGTCACTAGTTTTACATTCCGATGCACCTCTGCAGGTTTACTGTATCCCTTGGACCTTCCCATTGACGATGAAACACAGAAATTGCATTGGAATTATATATAAGAGACACAATGCCGACTTAAGTACAGGAAGACTGAGTCTTCCTACTGTTTTTTTTTTTTTTTTTTGAGCTTTTCCTGTGTCACCAGTTTTACATTCTGATGCACCTCTGCAGGTTTACTGTATCCCTTGGACCTTCCCATTGACGATGAAACACAGAAATTGCATCGGAATTAAATATAAGAGACACAATGCCGACTTAAGTACAGGAAGACTGAGTCTTCCTACTGTCTATAATTCGAGCGTTTCCTGTGTCACCAGTTTTACATTACGATGCTCCTCTACAGGTTTACTGTATCCCTTGGACCTTCACAGTGACGATGAAACACAGAAATTGCATCGGAATTAAATATAAGAGACACAATGCCGACTTAAGTACAGGAAGACTAAGTCTCCTACAGTCTATGTTATGAGCGTTTCCTGTGTCATCAGTTTTACTTTCCGATGCACCTCTGCAGGTTTACTATATCCCTTGGACTTCCCATTCACGATGAAATACAGAAATTTCATCGGAAATAAATATAGGAGACACAATGACGACTTCAGTACAGGAAGACTGAGTCTTCCTGCTGTCTATGTTTTGAGCGTTCCCTGTGTCATCAGTTTTACTTTCCGATGCACCTCTGCAGGTTTACTGTATCCCTTGGACCTTCCCATTGACGATGAAAATCAGAAATTGCATCGGAATTATATATAAGAGACACAACGCCGACTTAAGTACATGAAAACTGAGTCTTCTTACGGTCTATGTTTTGAGCGTATCCTGTGTCACCAGGTTTAAATTCCGATGCACCTCTGCAGGTTTATTGTATCCCTTGGAACTTCCCATTGACGATGAAACACAGAAATTGCATCGGAATTAAATATTAGAGACACAGTGCCGACTTAAGAACCGGATGACTGGGTCTTCTTTCTGTGTATGTTTTGAGCGTTTCCCCGTGTCAACAGTTTTACATTCCGATGCACCTGTGCAGGTTTACTGTATCCCTTGGACCTTCACAGTGACGATGAATCACAGAAATTGCATCGGAATTAAATATAAGAGTCACAATGCAGACTTAAGTACAGGAAGACTGAGTCTTCCTACTGTCTATGTTTTGAGCGTTTCCTGTGTCATCAGTTTTACTTTCCGATGCACCTCTGCTTGTTAACTATATACCTTGGACCTTCCCATTGACGATGAAACACAGATATTTCATCGGAAATAAACATAAGAGACATAATGCCGACTTAAGTACAGGAAGACTGAGTCTTCCTACTGTCTATGATTTGAGCGTTTCCTGTGTCACCAGTTTTACATTCCGATACACCTGTGAAGGTTTACTGTATCCCTTGGACCTTCCCATTGACGATGAAACACAGAAATTGCATCGGAATTAAATATAAGAGACTCAATGCCAACTTAAGTACAGGAAGACTGAGTCTTCCTACTGTCTATGTTTTGAGCGTTTCCTGCGTCACTAGTTTTACATTCCGATGCACTTCTGCAGCTTTATTGTATCTCTTGGACCTTCCCATTGACGATGAAACACAGAAATTGCATCGGAATTAAATATAAGAGACACAATGCCGACTTAAGTACAGGAAGACTGAGTCTTCCTACTGTCTACGTTTTGAGCGTTTCCTGTGTCACCAGTTTTACATTCTGATGCACCTCTGCAGGTTTACTGTATCCATTGGACCTTCCCATTGACGATGAAACACAGAAATTGCATCGGAATTAAATATAAGCGACTCAATGCAGACTTAAGTACAGGAAGACTGAGTCGTCCTACTGTCTATGTTTTGAGCGTTTCCTGTGTCACCAGTTTTACATTCCGATCTGCCTCTGCAGGTTTACTGTATCCATTGGACCTTCCCATTGACGATGAAACACAGAAATTGCATCGGAATTAAATATAAGAGACACAACGCCGACTTAAGCACAAGAAAACTGAGTCTTCTTACGGTCTATGTTTTGAGCGTTTCCTGTGTTACCAGTTTTACATTCCGATGCACCTCTGCCGGTTTACTGTATCCCTTGGACCTTCCCATTGTCGATGAAACACAGAAATCGCACCGGAATTAAATATAGGAGACACAATGCCGACTTAAGTACAGGAAGACTGAGTCTTCCTACTGTCTATGTTTTGAGCGTTTCCTGTGTCACCAGTTTTACATTCTGATGCACTTCTGCAAGTTTACTGTATCCCTTGGACCTTCCCATTGACGATGAAACACAGAAATTGTATCGGAATTAAATATAAGAGGCACAATGCCGACATAAGAACAGGAAGACTGAGTCCTCCTACTGTCTATGTTTTGAGCGTTTCCTGTGTCACCAGTTTTACATACCGATGCACCTCTGCAGGTTTACTGTATCTTTTGGACCTTCACAGTGACGATGAAACACAGAAATAGCATCGGAATTAAATATAAGAGACACAATGCCGACTTAAGAACAGGAAGACTGAGTCTTCCTACTGTCTATGATTTGAGCGTTTCCTGTGTCACTAGTTTTACATTCCGATGCACCTTTGCAGGTTTACTGTATCCCTTGGACCTTCCCATTGACGATGAAACACAGAAATTGCATCGGAATTAAATATAAGAGACACAATGCCGACTTAAGTACAGGAAGACTGAGTCTTCCTACTGTCTATGTTTGAGCGTTTCCTGTGCCATCAGTTTTACTTTCCGATGCACCGCTGCAGGTTTACTGTATCTTTTGGACCTTCACAGTGACGATGAAACACAGAAATTGCATCGGATTTAAATATAAGATACACAATGCCGACTTGAGTACAGGAAGACTGAGTCTTCCTACTGTCTATGATTTGAGCGTTTCCTGTGTCATCAGTTTTACTTTCCGATGCACCTCTGCTGGTTTACTGTATCCCTTGGACCTTCCCATTGACGATGAAAATCAGAAATTGCATCGGAATTATATATAAGAGACACAACGCCGACTTAAGTACATGAAAACTGAGTCTTCTTACGGTCTATGTTTTGAGCGTATCCTGTGTCACCAGGTTTAAATTCCGATGCACCTCTGCAGGTTTACTGTATCCCTTGGAACTTCCCATTGACGATGAAACACAGAAATTGCATCGGAATTAAATATTAGAGACACAGTGCCGACTTAAGAAACGGATGACTGGGTCTTCTTTCTGTGTATGTTTTGAGCGTTTCCCGTGTCAACAGTTTTACATTCCGATGCACCTGTGCAGGTTTACTGTATCCCTTGGACCTTCACAGTGACGATGAATCACAGAAATTGCATCGGAATTAAATATAAGAGTCACAATGCAGACTTAAGTACAGGAAGACTGAGTCTTCCTACTGTCTATGTTTTGAGCGTTTCCTGTGTCATCAGTTTTACTTTCCGATGCACCTCTGCTTGTTAACTATATACCTTGGACCTTCCCATTGACGATGAAACACAGATATTTCATCGGAAATAAACATAAGAGACATAATGCCGACTTAAGTACAGGAAGACTGAGTCTTCCTACTGTCTATGATTTGAGCGTTTCCTGTGTCACCAGTTTTACATTCCGATACACCTGTGAAGGTTTACTGTATCCCTTGGACCTTCCCATTGACGATGAAACACAGAAATTGCATCGGAATTAAATATAAGAGACTCATGGCCAACTTAAGTACAGGAAGACTGAGTCTTCCTACTGTCTATGTTTTGAGCGTATCCTGCGTCACTAGTTTTACATTCCGATGCACTTCTGCAGATTTATTGTATCCCTTGGACCTTCCCATTGACGATGAAACACAGAAATTGCATCGGAATTAAATATAAGAGACACAATGCCGACTTAAGTACAGGAAGACTGAGTCTTCCTACTGTCTATGTTTTGAGCGTTTCCTGTGTCACCAGTTTTACATTCTGATGCACCTCTGCAGGTTTACTGTATCCATTGGACCTTCCCATAGACGATGAAACACAGAAATTGCATCGGAATTAAATATAAGAGACTCAATGCCGACTTAAGTACAGGAAGACTGAGTCGTCCTACTGTCTATGTTTTGAGCGTTTCCTGTGTCACCAGTTTTACATTCCGATCTGCCTCTACAGGTTTACTGTATCCATTGGACCTTCCCATTGACGATGAAACACAGAAATTGCATCGGAATTAAATATAAGAGACACAACGCCGACTTAAGCACAAGAAAACTGAGTCTGCTTACGAACTATGTTTTGAGCGTTTCCTGTGTTACCAGTTTTACATTCCGATGCACCTCTGCCGGTTTACTGTATCCCTTGGACCTTCCCATTGTCGATGAAACACAGAAATCGCACCGGAATTAAATATAGGAGACACAATGCCGACTTAAGTACAGGAAGACTGAGTCTTCCTACTGTCTATGTTTTGAGGGTTTCCTTTGTCACCAGTTTTACATTCTGATGCACTTCTGCAAGTTTACTGTATCCCTTGGACCTTCCCATTGACGATGAATCACAGAAATTGTATCGGAATTAAATATAAGAGGCACAATGCCGACATAAGAACAGGAAGACTGAGTCCTCCTACTGTCTATGTTTTGAGCGTTTCCTGTGTCACCAGTTTTACATACCGATGCACCTCTGCAGGTTTACTGTATCTTTTGGACCTGCACAGTGACGATGAAACACAGAAATAGCATCGGAATTAAATATAAGAGACACAATGCCGACTTAAGAACAGGAAGACTGAGTCTTCCTACTGTCTATGTTTTGAGCGTATCCTGTGTCACTAGTTTTACATTCCGATGCACCTTTGCAGGTTTACTGTATCCCTTGGACCTTCCCATTGACGATGAAACACAGAAATTGCATCGGAATTAAATATAAGAGACACAATGCCGACTTAAGTACAGGAAGACTGAGTCTTCCTACGGTCTATGTTTGAGCGTCTCCTGTGTCACTAGTTTTACATTCCGATGCACCTCTGCAGGTTTACTGTATCCCTTGGACCTTCCCATTGACGATGAAACACAGAAATTGCATCGGAATTATATATAAGAGACACAATGCCGACTTAAGTACAGGAAGACTGAGTCTTCCTACTGTTTTTTTTTTTTTTTTTTTTTTTGAGCTTTTCCTGTGTCACCAGTTTTACATTCTGATGCACCTCTGCACGTTTACTGTATCCCTTGGACCTTCCCATTGACGATGAAACACAGAAATTGCATCGGAATTAAATATAAGAGACACAACTCCGACTTAAGCACAAGAAAACTGAGTCTTCTTACGGTCTATGTTTTGAGCGTTTCCTGTGTTACCAGTTTTACATTCCGATGCACCTCTGCCGGTTTACTGTATCCCTTGGACCTTCCCATTATCGATGAAACACAGAAATCGCACCGGAATTAAATATAGGAGACACAATGCCGCCTTAAGTACAGGAAGACTGAGTCTTCCTACTGTCTATGTTTTGAGCGTTTCCTGTGTCACCAGTTTTACATACTGATGCACTTCTGCAGGTTTACTGTATCCCTTGGACCTTCCCATTGACGATGAAACACAGAAATTGTATCGGAATGAAATATAAGAGGCACAATGCCGACATAAGATCAGGAAGACTGAGTCTTCCTACTGTCTATAATTTGAGCGTTTCCTGTGTCACCAGTTTTACATTACGATGCACCTCTACAGGTTTACTGTATCCCTCGGACCTTCACAGTGACGATGAAACACAGAAATTGCATCGGAATTAAATATAAGAGGCACAATGCCGACTTAAGTACAGGAAGACTAACTCTCCTACAGTCTATGTTTTGAGCGTTTCCTGTGTCATCAGTTTTACTTTCCGATGCAGCTCTGCAGGTTTACTATATCCCGTGGACTTCCCATTCACGATGGAATACAGAAATTTCATCGGAAATAAATATAAGAGACACAATGCCGGCTTCAGTACAGGAAGACTGAGTCTTCCTACTGTCTATGCTTTGAGCGTTCCCTGTGTCACCAGTTTTACATTCCAATGCACCTCTGCAGGTTTACTGTATCCCTTGGACCTTCCCATTGACGATGAAAATCAGAAATTGCATCGGAATTATATATAAGAGACACAACGCCGACTTAAGTACATGAAAACTGAGTCTTCTTACGGTCTATGTTTTGAGCGTATCCTGTGTCACCAGGTTTAAATTCCGATGCACCTCTGCAGGTTTACTGTATCCCTTGGAACTTCCCATTGACGATGAAACACAGAAATTGCATCGGAATTAAATATTAGAGACACAGTGCCGACTTAAGGACCCGATGACTGGGTCTTCTTACTGTGTATGTTTTGAGCGTTTCCCGTGTCAACAGTTTTACATTCCGATGCACCTGTGCAGGTTTACTGTATCCCTTGGACCTTCACAGTGACGATGAATCACAGAGATTGCATCGGAATTAAATATAAGAGTCAAAATGCAGAATTAAGTACAGGAAGACTGAGTCTTCCTACTGTCTATGTTTTGAGCGTTTCCTGTGTCATCAGTTTTACTTTCCGATGCACCTCTGCTTGTTAACTATATATCTTGGACCTTCCCATTGACGATGAAACACAGATATTTCATCGGAAATAAACATAAGAGACATAATGCCGACTTAAGTACAGGAAGACTGAGTCTTCCTACTGTCTATGATTTGAGCGCTTCCTGGGTCACCAGTTTTACATTCCGATGCACCTGTGAAGGTTTACTGGATCCCTTGGACCATCCCATTGACGATGTAACACAGAAATTGCATCGGAATTAAATATAAGAGACTCAATGCCAACTTAAGTACAGGAAGACTGAGTCTTCCTACTGTCTATGTTTTGAGCGTTTCCTGCGTCACTAGTTTTACATTCCGATGCACTTCTGCAGGTTTATTGTATCCCTTGGACCTTCCCATTGACGATGAAACACAGTAATTGCATCGGAATTAAATATAAGAGACACAATGCCGACTTAAGTACAGGAAGACTGAGTCTTCCTACTGTCTATGTTTTGAGCGTTTTCTGTGTCACCAGTTTTACATTCTGATGCACCTCTGCAGGTTTACTGTATCCATTGGACCTTCCCATTGACGATGAAACACAGAAATTGCATCGGAATTAAATATAAGAGACTCAATGCCGACTTAAGTACAGGAAGACTGAGTCGTCCTACTGTCTATGTTTTGAGCGTTTCCTGTGTCACCAGTTTTACATTCCGATCTGCCTCTGCAGGTTTACTGTATCCATTGGACCTTCCCATTGACGATGAAACACAGAAATTGCATCGGAATTAAATATAAGAGACACAACGCCGACTTAAGCACAAGAAAACTGAGACTTCTTACGGTCTATGTTTTGAGCGTTTCCTGTGTTACCAGTTTTACATTCCGATGCACCTCTGCCGGTTTACTGTATCCCTTGGACCTTCCCATTGTCGATGAAACACAGAAATCGCACCGGAATTAAATATAGGAGACACAATGCCGACTTAAGTACAGGAAGACTGAGTCTTCCTACTGTCTATGTTTTGAGCGTTTCCTGTGTCACCAGTTTTACATACCGATGCACCTCTGCAAGGTTTACTGTATCTTTTGGACCTTCACAGTGACGATGAAACACAGAAATAGCATCGGAATTAAATATAAGAGACACAATGCCGATTTAAGAACAGGAAGACTGAGTCTTCCTACTGTCTATGTTTTGAGCGTTTCCTGTGTCACTAGTTTTACATTCCGATGCACCTTTGCAGGTTTACTGTATCCCTTGGACCTTCCCATTGACGATGAAACACAGAAATTGCATCGGAATTAAATATAAGAGACACAATGCCGACTTAAGTACAGGAAGACTGAGTCTTCCTACTGTCTATGTTTGACCGTTTCCTGTGTCATCAGTTTTACTTTCCGATGCACCTCTGCAGGTTTACTGTATCTTTTGGACCTTCACAGTGACGATGAAACACAGAAATTGCATCGGAATTAAATATAAGATACACAATGCCGACTTGAGTACAGGAAGACTGAGTCTTCCTACTGTCTATGATTTGAGCGTTTCCTGTGTCATCAGTTTTACTTTCCGATGCACCTCTGCAGGTTTACTGTATCCCTTGGACCTTCCCATTGACGATGAAAATCAGAAATTGCATCGGAATTATATATAAGAGACACAACTCCGACTTAAGTACATGAAAACTGAGTCTTCTTACGGTCTATGTTTTGAGCGTATCCTGTGTCACCAGGTTTAAATTCCGATGCACCTCTGCAGGTTTACTGTATCCCTTGGAACTTCCCATTGACGATGAAACACAGAAATTGCATCGGAATTAAATATTAGAGACACAGTGCCGACTTAAGAACCGGATGACTGGGTCTTCTTTCTGTGTATGTTTTGAGCGTTTCCCGTGTCAACAGTTTTACATTCCGATGCACCTGTGCAGGTTTACTGTATCCCTTGGACCTTCACAGTGACGATGAATCACAGAAATTGCATCGGAATTAAATATAAGAGTCACAATGCAGACTTAAGTACAGGAAGACTGAGTCTTCCTACTGTCTATGTTTTGAGCGTTTCCTGTGTCATCAGTTTTACTTTCCGATGCACCTCTGCTTGTTACCTATATACCTTGGACCTTCCCATTGACGATGATACACAGATATTTCATCGGAAATAAACAAAAGAGTCATAATGCCGACTTAAGTACAGGAAGACTGGTCTTCCTACTGTCTATGATTTGAGCGTTTCCTGTGTCACCAGTTTTACATTCCGATACACCTGTGAAGGTTTACTGTATCCCTTGGACCTTCCCATTGACGATGAAACACAGAAATTGCATCGGAATTAAATATAAGAGACTCAATGCCAACTTAAGTACAGGAAGACTGAGTCTTCCTACTGTCTATGTTTTGAGCGTTTCCTGCGTCACTAGTTTTACATTCCGATGCACTTCTGCAGCTTTATTGTATCCCTTGGACCTTCCCATTGACGATGAACTACAGAAATTGCATCGGAATTAAATATAAGAGACACAATGCCGACTTAAGTACAGGAAGACTGAGTCTTCCTACTGTCTATGTTTTGAGCGTTTCCTGTGTCACCAGTTTTACATTCTGATGCACCTCTGCAGGTTTACTGTATCCATTGGACCTTCCCATTGACGATGAAAAACAGAAATTGCATCGGAATTAAATATAAGAGACTCAATGCCGACTTAAGTACAGGAAGACTGAGTCGTCCTACTGTCTATGTTTTGAGCGTTTCCTGTGTCACCAGTTTTACATTCCGATCTGCCTCTGCAGGTTTACTGTATCCATTGGACCTTCCCATTGACGATGAAACACAGAAATTGCATCGGAATTAAATATAAGAGACACAACGCCGACTTAAGCACAAGAAAACTGAGTCTTCTTACGGTCTATGTTTGAGCGTTTCCTGTGTTACCAGTTTTACATTCCGATGCACCTCTGCCGGTTTACTGTATCCCTTGGACCTTCCCATTGTCGATGAAACACAGAAATCGCACCGGAATTAAATATAGGAGTCACAATGCCGACTTAAGTACAGGAAGACTGAGTCTTCCTACTGTCTATGTTTGAGCGTTTCCTGTGTCACCAGTTTTACATTCTGATGCACTTCTGCATGTTTACTGTATCCCTTGGACCTTCCCATTGACGATGAAACACAGAAATTGTATCGGAATTAAATATAAGAGGCACAATGCCGACATAAGAACAGGAAGACTGAGTCCTCCTACTGTCTATGTTTTGAGCGTTTCCTGTGTCACCAGTTTTACATACCGATGCACCTCTGCAGGTTTACTGTATCTTTTGGACCTTCACAGTGACGATGAAACACAGAAATAGCATCGGAATTAAATATAAGAGACACAATGCCGACTTAAGAACAGGAAGACTGAGTCTTCCTACTGTCTATGTTTTGAGCGTTTCCTGTGTCACTAGTTTTACATTCCGATGCACCTTTGCAGGTTTACTGTATCCCTTGGACCTTCCCATTGACGATGAAACACAGAAATTGCATCGGAATTAAATATAAGAGACACAATGCCGACTTAAGTACAGGAAGACTGAGTCTTCCTACTGTCTATGTATGAGCGTTTCCTGTGTCACTAGTTTTACATTCCGATGCACTTCTGCAGGTTTACTGTATCCCTTGGACCTTCCCATTGACGATGAAACACAGAAATTGCATCGGAATTACATATAAGAGACACAATGCCGACTTAAGTACAGGAAGACTGAGTCTTCCTACTGTTTTTTTTTTTTTTTTGAGCTTTTCCTGTGTCACCAGTTTTACATTCTGATGCACCTCTGCAGGTTTACTGTATCCCTTGGACCTTCACATTGACGATGAAACACAGAAATTGCATCGGAATTAAATATAAGAGACACAACGCCGACTTAAGCACAAGAAAACTGAGTGTTCTTACGGTCTATGTTTTGAGCGTTTCCTGTGTTACCAGTTTTACATTCCGATGCACCTCTGCCGGTTTACTGTATCCCTTGGTCCTTCCCATTATCGATGAAACACAGAAATCGCACCGGAATTAAATATAGGAGACACAATGCCGACTTAAGTACAGGAAGACTGAGTCTTCCTACTGTCTATGATTTGAGCGTTTCCTGTGTCACCAGTTTTACATTCTGATGCACTTCTGCAGGTTTACTGTATCCCTTGGACCTTCCCATTGACGATGAAACACAGAAATTGTATCGGAATTAAATATAAGAGGCACAATGCCGACATAAGAACAGGAAGACTGAGTCTTCCTACTGTCTATAATTTGAGCGTTTCCTGTGTCACCAGTTTTACATTACGATGCACCTCTACAGGTTTACTGTATCCCTTGGACCTTCACAGTGACGATGAAACCCAGAAATTGCATCGGAATTAAATATAAGAGACACAATGCCGACATAAGTACAGGAAGACTAAGTCTCCTACAGTCTATGTTTTGAGCGTTTCCTGTGTCATCAGTTTTACTTTCCGATGCAGCTCTGCAGGTTTACTATATCCCGTGGACTTCCCATTCACGATGAAATACAGAAATTTCATCGGAAATAAATATAAGAGACACAATGCCGACTTCAGTACAGGAAGACTGAGTCTTCCTACTGTCTATGTTTTGAGCGTTCCCTGTGTCACCAGTTTTACATTCCAATGCACCTCTGCAGGTTTACTGTATCCCTTGGACCTTCCCATTGACGTTGAAACACAAAAATTGCATCGGAATTAAATATAAGATACACAAAGCCGACTTGAGTACAGGAAGACTGAGTCTTCCTACTATCTATGATTTGAGCGTTTCCTGTGTCATCAGTTTTACATTCCGATGCACCTCTGCAGGTTTACTGTATCCCTTGGACCTTCCCATTGACGATGAAAATCAGAAATTGCATCGGAATTATATATAAGAGACACAACGCCGACTTAAGTACATGAAAACTGAGTCTTCTTACGGTCTATGTTTTGAGCGTATCCTGTGTCACCAGGTTTAAATTCCGATGCACCTCTGCAGGTTTACTGTATCCCTTGGAACTACCCATTGACGATGAAACACAGAAATTGCATCGGAATTAAATATGAGAGACACAGTGCCGACTTAAGAACCCGATGACTGGGTCTTCTTACTGTGTATGTTTTGAGCGTTTCCCGTGTCAACAGTTTTACATTCCGATGCACCTGTGCAGGTTTACTGTATCCCTTGGACCTTCACAGTGACGATGAATCACAGAAATTGCATCGGAATTAAATATAAGAGTCACAATGCAGACTTAAGTACAGGAAGACTGAGTCTACCTACTGTCTATGTTTTGAGCGTTTCCTGCGTCACTAGTTTTACATTCCGATGCACTTCTGCAGGTCTATTGTATCCCTTGGACCTTCCCATTGACGATGAAACACAGTAATTGCATCGGAATTAAATATAAGAGACACAATGCCGACTTAAGTACAGGAAGACTGAGTCTTCCTACTGTCTATGTTTTGAGCGTTTCCTGTGTCACCAGTTTTACATTCTGATGCACCTCTGCAGGTTTACTGTATCCATTGGAACTTCCCATTGACGATGAAACACAGAAATTGCATCGGAATTAAATATAAGAGACTCAATGCCGAATTAAGTACAGGAAGACTGAGTCGTCCTACTGTCTATGTTTTGAGCGTTTCCTGTGTCACCAGTTTTACATTCCGATCTGCCTCTGCAGGTTTACTGTATCCATTGGACCTCCCCATTGACGATGAAACACAGAAATTGCATCGGAATTAAATATAAGAGACACATCGCCGACTTAAGCACAAGAAAACTGAGTCTTCTTACGGTCTATGTTTTGAGCGTTTCCTGTGTTACCAGTTTTACATTCCGATGCACCTCTGCCGGTTTACTGTATCCCTTGGACCTTCCCATTGTCGATGAAACACAGAAATCGCACCGGAATTAAATATAGGAGACACAATGCCGACTTAAGTACAGGAAGACTGAGTCTACCTACAGTCTATGATTTGAGCGTTTCCTGTGTCACCAGTTTTACATACCGATGCACCTCTGCAGGTTTACTGTATCTTTTGGACCTTCACAGTGACGATGAAACACAGAAATTGCATCGGAATTAAATATAAGAGACACAATGCCGATTTAAGAACAGGAAGACTGAGTCTTCCTACTGTCTATGTTTTGAGCGTTTCCTGTGTCACTAGTTTTACATTCCGATGCACCTTTGCAGGTTTACTGTATCCCTTGGACCTTCCCATTGACGATGAAACACAGAAATTACATCGGAATTAAATATAAGAGACACAATGCCGACTTAAGTACAGGAAGACTGAGTCTTCCTACTGTCTATGTTTGAGCGTTTCCTGTGTCACTAGTTTTACATTCCGATGCACCTCTGCAGGTTTACTGTATCCCTTGGACCTTCCCATTGACGATGAAACACAGAAATTGCATCGGAATTATATATAAGAGACACAATGCCGACTTAAGTACATGAAAACTGAGTCTTCCATTTTTTTTTTTTTTTTTTTTTTGAGCTATTCCTGTGTCACCAGTTTTACATTCTGATGCACCTCTCCAGGTTTACTGTATCCCTTGGACCTTCCCATTGACGATGAAACACAGAAATTGCATCGGAATTAAATATAAGAGACACAATGCCGACTTCAGTACAGGAAGACTGAGTCTTCCTACTGTCTATGTTTTGAGCGATTCCTGTGTCACGAGTTTTACATTCCGATGCACCTCTGCAGCTTTACTGTATCCCTTGGACCTTCCCATTGTCGATGAAACACAGAAATCGCATCGGAATTAAATATCAGAGACACAATGCCGACTTAAGTACTGGAAGACTGAGTCTTCCTACTGTCTATGTTTCGAGCGTTTCCTGTGTCACGAGTTTTACATTCCGATGCACCTCTGCAGCATTACTGTATCCCTAGGACCTTCCCATTGACGATGAAACACAGAAATCGCATCGGAATTAAATATAAGAGACACAACGCCGACTTAAGTACAAGAAAACTGAGTCTTCTTACGGTCTATGTTTTGAGCGTTTCGTGTGTCACCAGTTTTACATTCCGATGCACCTCTGCCTGTTTACTGTATCCCTTGGACCTTCCCATTGTCGATGAAACACAGAAATCGCATCGGAATTAAATATAAGAGACACAATGCCCACTTAAGTACAGGAAGACTGAGTCTTCCTACTGTCTATGTTTTGAGCGTTCCCTGTGTCACCAGTTTTACATTCCGATGCACCTCTGCAGGTTTACTGTATCCCTTGGACCTTCCCATTGACGTTGAAACACAATAATTGCATCGGAATTAAATATAAGATACACAATGCCGACTTGAGTACTGGAAGACTGAGTCTTCCTACTGTCTATGATTTGAGCGTTTCCTGTGTCATCAGTTTTACATTCCGATGCACCTCTGCAGGTTTAATGTATCCCTTGGACCTTCCCATTGACGATGAAAATCAGAAATTGCATCGGAATTATATATAAGAGACACAACGCCGACTTAAGTACATGAAAACTGAGTCTTCTTACGGTCTATGTTTTGAGCGTATCCTGTGTCACCAGGTTTAAATTCCGATGCACTTCTGCAGGTTTACTGTATCCCTTGGAACTTCCCATTGACGATGAAACACAGAAATTGCATCGGAATTAAATATTAGAGACACAGTGTCGACTTAGGAACCGGATGACTGGGTCTTCTTACTGTGTATGTTTTGAGCGTTTCCCGTGTCAACTGTTTTACATTCCGATGCACCTGTGCAGGTTTACTGTATCCCTTGGACCTTCACAGTGACGATGAATCACAGAAATTGCATCGGAATTAAATATAAGAGTCACAATGCAGACTTAAGTACAGGGAGACTGAGTCTTCCTACTGTCTATGTTTTGAGCGTTTCCTGTGTCATCAGTTTTACTTTCCGATGCACCTCTGCTTGTTAACTATATACCTTGGACCTTCCCATTGACGATGAAACACAGAAATTTCATCGGAAATAAACATAAGAGACATAATGCCGACTTAAGTACAGGAAGACTGAGTCTTCCTACTGTCTATGATTTGAGCGTTTCCTGTGTCACCAGTTTTACATTCCGATGCACCTGTGAAGGTTTACTGTATCCCTTGGACCTTCCCATTGACGATGAAACACAGAAATTGCATCGGAATTAAATATAAGAGACTCAATGCCGACTTAAGTACAGGAAGACTGAGTCTTCCTACTGTCTATGTTTTGAGCGTTTCCTGCGTCACTAGTTTTACATTCCGATGCACCTCTGCAGGTTTGTTGTATCCCTTGGACCATCCCATTGATGATGAAACACAGAAATTGCATCGGATTTAAATATAAGAGACACAATGCCGACTTAAGTACAGGAAGACTGAGTCCTCCTACTGTCCATTTTTTGAGCGTTTCCTGTGTCACCAGTTTTACATACCGATGCACCTCTGCAGGTTTACTGTATCTTTTGGACCTTCACAGTGACGATGAAACACAGAAATAGCATCGGAATTAAATATAAGAGACACAATGCCGACTTAAGAACAGGAAGGCTGAGTCTTCCTACTGTCTATGTTTTGAGCGTTTCCTGTGTCACTAGTTTTACATTCCGATGCACCCTTGCAGGTTTACTGTATCCCTTGGACCTTCCCATTGACGATGAAACACAGAAATTGCATCGGAATTAAATATAAGAGACACAATGCCGACTTAAGTACAGGAAGACTGAGTCTTCCTACTGTCCATTTTTTGAGCGTTTCCTGTGTCACCAGTTTTACATTCTGATGCACCTCTGCAGGTTTACTGTATCCCTTGGACCTTCCCATTGACGATGATACACAGAATTCGCATCGGAATTAAATATAAGAGACACAATGCCGACTTATGTACAGAAAGACTGAGTCTTCCTACTGTCTATGTTTTGAGCGTTTCCTGTGTCACCAGTTTTACATTCTGATGCACCTCTGCAGGTTTACTGTATCCATTGGACCTTCCCATTGACGATGAAACACAGAAATTGCATCGGAATTAAATATAAGACACTCAATGCCGACTTAAGTACAGGAAGACTGAGTCGTCCAACTGTCTATGTTTTGAGCGTTTCCTGTGTCACCAGTTTTACATTCCGATCTGCCTCTGCAGGTTTACTGTATCCATTGGACCTTCACATTGACGATGAAACACAGAAATTGCATCGGAATTAAATATAAGAGACACAACGCCGACTTAAGCACAAGAAAACTGAGTCTTCTTACGGTCTATGTTTTGAGCGTTTCCTGTGTTACCAGTTTTACATTCCGATGCACCTCTGCCGGTTTACTGTATCCCTTGGACCTTCCCATTGTCGATGAAACACAGAAATCGCACCGGAATTAAATATAGGAGACACAATGCCGACTTAAGTACAGGAAGACTGAGTCTTCCTACTGTCTATGTTTTGAGCGTTTCCTGTGTCACCAGTTTTACATTCTGATGCACTTCTGCAGGTTTACTGTATCCCTTGGACCTTCCCATTGACGATGAAGCACAGAAATTGTATCGGTTTTAAATATAAGAGGCATAATGCCGACATAAGAACAGGAAGACTGAGTCTTCCTACTGTCTATGTTTTGAGCGTTTCCTGTGTCACCAGTTTTACATACCGATGCACCTCTGGAGGTTTACTGTATCTTTTGGACCTTCCCATTGACGATGAAACACAGAAATTACATCGGAATTAAATGTAAGAGACACAATGCCGACTTAAGTACAGGAAGACTGACTCTTCCTACTGTCAATGTTTGAGCGTTTCCTGTGTCACTAGTTTTACATTACGATGCACCTCTGCAGGTTTACTGTATCCCTTGGACCTTTCCATTGACGATGAAACACAGAAATTGCATCGGAATTATATATAAGAGACACAATGCCGACTTAAGTACAGGAAGACTGAGTCTTCCTACTGTTTTTTTTTTTTTTTGAGCTTTTCCTGTGTCACCAGTTTTACATTCTGATGCACCTCTCCAGGTTTACTGTATCCCTTGGACCTTCCCATTGACGATGAAACACAGAAATTGCATCGGAATTAAATATAAGAGACACAATGCCGACTTAAGTACAGGAAGACTGAGTCTTCCTACTGTCTATAATTTGAGCGTTTCCTGTGTCACCAGTTTTACATTACGATGCACCTCTACAGGTTTACTGTATCCCTTGGACCTTCACAGAGACGATGAAACACAGAAATTGCATCGGAATTAAATATAAGAGACACAATGCCGACTTAAGTACAGGAAGACTAAGTCTCCTACAGTCTATGCTTTGAGCGATTCCTGTGTCATCAGTTTTACTTTCCGTTGCACCTCTGCAGGTTTACTATATCCCTTGGACATCCCATTCACGATGAAATACAGAAATTTCATCGGAAATAAATATAAAAGTCACAATGCCGACTTCAGTACAGGAAGACTGAGTCTTCCTACTGTCTATGATTTGAGCGTTTCCTGTGTCACGAGTTTTACATTCCGATGCACCTCTGCAGGTTTACTGTATCCGTTGGACCTTCCCATTGTCGATGAAACACAGAAATCGCATCGGAATTAAATGTAAGAGACACAATGCCGACTTAAGTACAGGAAGACTGAGTCTTCCTACTGTCTATGCTTTGAGCGTTTCCTGTGTCACGAGTTTTACATTCCGATGCACCTCTGCAGCTTTACTGTATCCCTAGGACCTTCCCATTGACGATGAAACACAGAAATCGCATCGGAATTAAATATAAGAGACACAACGCCGACTTAAGTACAAGAAAACTGAGTCTTCTTACGGTCTATGTTTTGAGCGTTTCGTGTGTCACCAGTTTTACATTCCGATGCACCTCTGCCTGTTTACTGTATCCCTTGGACCTTCCCATTGTCGATGAAACACAGAAATCGCATCGGAATTAAATATAAGAGACACAATGCCGACTTAAGTACAGGAAGACTGAGTCTTCCTACTGTCTATGTTTTGAGCGTTCCCTGTGTCACCAGATTTACATTCCGATGCACCTCTGCAGGTTTACTGTATCCCTTGGACATTCCCATTGACGTTGAAACACAAAAATTGCATCGGAATTAAATATAAGATACACAATGCCGACTTGAGTACAGGAAGACTGAGTCTTCCTACTGTCTATGATTTGAGCGTTTCCTGTGTCATTAGTTTTACATTCCGATGCACCTCTGCAGGTTTACTGTATCCCTTGGACCTTCCCATTGACGATGAAAATCAGAAATTGCATACGAATTATATACAAGAGACACAACGCCGACTTAAGTACATGAAAACTGAGTCTTCTTACGGTCTATGTTTTGAGCGTATCCTGTGTCACCAGGTTTAAATTCCGATGCACTTCTGCAGGTTTACTGTATCCCTTGGAACTTCCCATTGACGATGAAACACAGAAATTGCATCGGAATTAAATATTAGAGACACAGTGTCGACTTAAGAACCGGATGACTGGGTCTTCTTACTGTGTATGTTTTGAGCGTTTCCCGTGTCAACAGTTTTACATTCCGATGCACCTGTGCAGGTTTACTGTATCCCTTGGACCTTCACAGGGACGATGAATCACAGAAATTGCATCGGAATTAAATATAAGAGTCACAATGCAGACTTAAGTACAGGAAGACTGAGTCTTCCTACTGTCTATGTTTTGAGCGTTTCCTGTGTGACCAGTTTTACATTCCGATGCACCTCTGCCTGTTAACTGTAACCCTATGGACCTTACCATTGTCGATGAAACACAGAAATTGCATCGGAATTATATATAAGAGACACAACGCCGACTTAAGTACATGAAAACTGAGTCTTCTTACGGTCTATGTTTTCAGCGTTTCCTGTGTCACCAGGTTTAAATTCCGATGCACCTCTGCAGGTTTACTGTATCCATTGGAACTTCCCATTGACGATGAAACACAGAAATTGCATCGGAATTAAATATTAGAGGCACAGTGCCGACTTAAGAACCGGATGACTGGGTCTTCTTACTGTGTATCTTTTGAGCGCTTCCCGTGTCAACAAATTTACATTCCGATGCACCTCTGCAGGTTTACTGTACCTTTTGGACCTTCACAGTGACGATGAAACACAGATATAGCATCGGAATTAAATATAAGAGACACAATGCCGACTTAAGAACAGGAAGACTGAGTCTTCCTACTGTCTATGTTTTGAGCGTTTCCTGTGTCACCAGTTTTACATACCGATGCACCTCTGCAGGTTTACTGTATCTTTTGGACCTTCACAGTGACGATGAAACACAGAAATAGCATCGGAATTAAATATAAGAGACACAATGCCGACTTAAGAACAGGAAGACTGAGTCTTCCTACTGTCTATGTTTTGAGCGTTTCCTGTGTCACTAGTTTTACATTCCGATGCACCCTTGCAGGTTTACTGTATCCCTTGGACCTTCCCATTGACGATGAAACACAGAAATTGCATCGGAATTAAATATAAGAGACACAATGCCGACTTAAGAACAGGAAGACTGAGTCTTCCTACTGTCTATGTTTTGAGCGTTTCCTGTGTCACCAGTTTTACATTCTGATGCACCTCTGCAGGTTTACTGTATCCCTTGGACCTTCCCATTGACGATGATACACAGAAATTGCATCGGAATTAAATATTAGAGACACAGTGCCGACTTAAGAACCGGTTGACTGGGTCTTCTTACTGTGTATGTTTTGAGCGTTTCCCGTTTCAACAGTTTTACATTCCGATGCACCTGTGCAGGTTTACTGTATCCCTTGGACCTTCACAGTGACGATGAATCACAGAAATTCCATCGGAATTAAATATAAGAGTCACAATACAGACTTAAGTACAGGAAGACTGAGTCTTCCTACTGTCTATGTTTTGAGCGTTTCCTGTGTCATCAGTTTTACTTTCCGATGCACCTCTGCTTGTTAACTATATACCTTGGACCTTCCCATTGACGATGAAACACAGATATTTCATCCGAAATAAACATAAGAGACATAATGCCGACTTAAGTACAGGAAGACTGAGTCTTCCTACTGTCTATGATTTGAGCGTTTCCTGTGTCACCAGTTTTACATTCCGATGCACCTGTGAAGGTTTACTGTATCCCTTGGACCTTCCCATTGACGATGAAACACAGAAATTGCATCGGAATTAAATATAAGATACTCAATGCCAACTTAAGTACAGGAAGACTGAGTCTTCCTACTGTCTATGTTTTCGAGCGTTTCCTGCGTCACTAGTTTTACATTCCGATGCACCTCTGCAGGTTTATTGTATCCCTTGGACTTTCCCATTGACGATGAAACACAGAAATTGCTTCGGAATTAGATATAAGAGACACAATGCCGACTTAAGTACAGGAAGACTAAGTCTCCTACAGTCTATGCTTTGAGCGTTTCCTGTGTCATCAGTTTTACTTTCCGTTGCACCTCTGCAGGTTTACTATATCCCTTGGACTTCCCATTCACGATGAAATACAGAAATTTCATCGGAAATAAATATAAGAGACACAATGCCGACTTCAGTACAGGAAGACTGAGTCTTCCTACTGTCTTTGTTTTGAGCGTTTCCTGTGTCACGAGTTTTACATTCCGATGCACCTCTGCAGGTTTACTGTATCCATTGGACCTTCCCATTGACGATGAAACACAGAAATTGCATCGGAATTAAATATAAGAGACACAACGCCGACTTAAGTACAAGAAAATTGAGTCTTCTTACGGTCTATGTTTTGAGCGTTTCCTGTGTCACCAGTTTTACATTCCGATGCACCTCTGCCTGTTTACTGTATCCCTTGGACCTTCCCATTGTCGATGAAACACAGAAATCGCATCGGAATTAAATATAAGAGACACGATGCCGACTTAAGTACAGGAAGACTGAGTCTTCCTACTGTCTATGTTTTGAGCGTTCCCTGTGTCACCAGTTATACATTCCGATGCACCTCTGCAGGTTTACTGTATCCTTTGGACCTTCCCATTGACGTTGAAACACAAAAATTGCTTCGGAATTAAATATAAGATACACAATGCCGACTTGAGTACAGGAAGACTGAGTCTTCCTACTGTCTATGATTTGAGCGTTTCCTGTGTCATCAGTTTTACATTCCGATGCACCTCTGCAGGTTTACTGTATCCCTTGGACCTTCCCAATGACGATGAAAATCAGAAATTGCATCGGAATTATATATAAGAGACACAACGCAGACTTAAGTACATGAAAACTGAGTCTTCCTACGGTCTATGTTTTGAGCGTTTCCTGTGTCACCAGGTTTAAATTCCGATGCACCTCTGCAGGTTTACTGTATCCCTTGGAACTTCCCATTGACGATGAAACACAGAAATTGCATCGGAATTAAATATTAGAGACACAGTGCCGACTTAAGAACCGGATGACTGGGTCTTCTTACTGTGTATGTTTTGAGCGTTTCCCGTGTCAACAGTTTTACATTCCGATGCACCTGTGCAGGTTTACTGAATCCCTTGGACCTTCACAGTGACGATGAATCACAGAAATTGCATCGGAATTAAATATAAGAGTCACAATGCAGACTTAAGTACAGGAAGACTGAGTCTTCCTACTGTCTATGTTTTGAGCGTTTCCTGCGTCACTAGTTTTACATTCCGATGCACCTCTGCAGGTTTGTTGTATCCCTTGGACCTTCCCATTGACGATGAAACACAGAAATTGTATCGGAATTAAATATAAGAGGCACAATGAAGACATAAGAACTGGAAGACTGAGTCTTCCTACTGTCTATGTTTTGAGCGTTTCCTGTGTCACGAGTTTTACATTCCGATGCACCTCTGCAGGTTTACTGTATCCCTTGGACCATCCCATTGACGATGAAACACAGAAATTCCATCGGAATTAAATATAAGAGGCACAACGCCGACTAAAGTACAAGAAAACTGAGTCTTCTTACGGTCTATGTTTTGAGCGTTTCCTGTGTCACCAGTTTTACATTCCGATGCACCTCTGCTTGTTAACTGTGTCCCTTGGACCTTACCATTGTCGATGAAACACAGAAATCGCATCGGAATTAAATATAAGAGACACAATGCCGACTTAAGTACAGGAAGACTGAGTCTTCCTACTGTCTATGTTTTGAGCGATCCCTGTGTCGCCAGTTTTACATTCCGATGCACCTCTGCAGGTTTACTGTATCCCTTGGAACTTCCCACTGACGTTGAAACACAGAAATTGCATCGGAATTATATATAAGAGACACAACGCCGACTTAAGTACATGAAAACTGAGTCTTCTTACGGTCTATGTTTTCAGCGTTTCCTGTGTCACCAGGTTTAAATTCCGATGCACCTCTGCAGGTTTACTGTATCCATTGGAACTTCCCATTGACGATGAAACACAGAAATTGCATCGGAATTAAATATTAGAGACACAGTGCCGACTTAAGAACCGGATGACTGGGTCTTCTTACTGTGTATGTTTTGAGCGTTTCCCGTGTCAACAAATTTACATTCCGATGCACCTCTGCAGGTTTACTGTACCTTTTGGACCTTCACAGTGACGATGAAACACAGAAATAGCATCGGAATTAAATATAAGAGACACAATGCCGACTTAAGAACAGGAAGACTGAGTCTTCCTACTGTCTATGCTTTGAGCGTTTCCTGTGTCACCAGTTTTACATACCGATGCACCTCTGCAGGTTTACTGTATCTTTTGGACCTTCACAGTGACGATGAAACACAGAAATAGCATCGGAATTAAATATAAGAGACACAATGCCGACTTAAGAACAGGAAGACTGAGTCTTCCTACTGTCTATGTTTTGAGCGATTCCTGTGTCACTAGTTTTACATTCCGATGCACCCTTGCAGGTTTACTGTATCCCTTGGACCTTACCATTGACGATGAAACACAGAAATTGCATCGGAATTAAATATAAGAGACACAATGCCGACTTAAGTACAGGAAGACTGAGTCTTCCTACTGTCCATTTTTTGAGCGTTTCCTGTGTCACCAGTTTTACATTCTGATGCACCTCTGCAGGTTTACTGTATCCCTTGGACCTTCCCATTGACGATGATACACATAATTCGCATCGGAATTAAATATAAGAGACACAATGCCGACTTATGTACAGAAAGACTGAGTCTTCCTACTGTCTATGTTTTGAGCGTTTCCTGTGTCACCAGTTTTACATTCTGATGCACCTCTGCAGGTTTACTGTATCCATTGGACCTTCCCATTGACGATGAAACACAGAAATTGCATCGGAATTAAATATAAGAGACTCAATGCTGACTTAAGTACAGGAAGACTGAGTCGTCCTACTGTCTATGTTTTGAGCGTTTCCTGTGTCACCAGTTTTACATTCCGATCTGCCTCTGCAGGTCTACTGTATCCATTGGACCTTCCCATTGACGATGAAACACAGAAATTGCGTCGGAATTAAATATAAGATACACAATGCCGACTTGAGTACAGGAAGACTGAGTCTTCCTACTGTCTATGATTTGAGATTTCCTGTGTCATCAGTTTTACATTCCGATGCACCTCTGCAGGTTTACTGTACCCCTTGGACCTTCCCATTGACGATGAAAATCAGAAATTGCATCGGAATTATATATAAGAGACACAGCGCCGACTTAAGTACATGAAAACTGAGTCTTCTTACGGTCTATGTTTTGAGCGTATCCTGTGTCACCAGGTTTAAATTCCGATGCACCTCTGCAGGTTTACTGTATCCCTTGGAACCTCCCATTGACGATTAAACACAGAAATTGCATCGGAATTAAATATTAGAGACACAGTGCCGACTTAAGAACCGGATGACTGGGTCTTCTTACTGTGTATGTTTTGAGCGTTTCCCGTTTCAACAGTTTTACATTCCGATGCACCTGTGCAGGTTTACTGTATCCCTTGGACCTTCACAGTGACGATGAATCACAGAAATTCCATCGGAATTAAATATAAGAGTCACAATGCAGACTTAAGTACAGGAAGACTGAGTCTTCCTACTGTCTATGTTTTGAGCGTTTCCTGTGTCATCAGTTTTACTTTCCGATGCACCTCTGCTTGTTAACTATTTACCTTGGACCTTCCCATTGACGATGAAACACAGATATTTCATCCGAAATAAACATAAGAGACATAATGCCGACTTAAGTACAGGAAGACTGAGTCTTCCTACTGTCTATGATTTGAGCGTTTCCTGTGTCACCAGTTTTACATTCCGATGCCACTGTGAAGGTTTACTGTATCCCTTGGACCTTCGCATTGACGATGAAACACAGAAATTGCATCGGAATTAAATATAAGAGACTCAATGCCAACTTAAGTACAGGAAGACTGAGTCTTCCTACTGTCTATGTTTTGAGCGTTTCCTGCGTCACTAGTTTTACATTGCGATGCACCTCTGCAGGTTTATTGTATCCCTTGGACCTTCCCATTGACGATGAAACACAGAAATTGCATCGCAATTAAATATAAGAGACACAACGCCGACTTAAGCACAAGAAAACTGAGTCTTCTTACGGTCTATGTTTTGAGCGTTTCCTGTGTTACCAGTTTTACATTCCGATGCACCTCTGCCGGTTTACTGTATCCCTTGGACCTTCCCACTGTCGACGAAACACAGAAATCACACCGGAATTAAATATAGGAGACAGAATGCCGACTTAAGTACAGGAAGACTGAGTCTTCCTACTGTCTATGTTTTGAGCGTTTCCTGTGTCACCAGTTTTACATTCTGATGCACTTCTGCAGGTTTACTGTATCCCTTGGACCTTCCCATTGACCATGAAACACAGAAATTGTATCGGAATTAAATATAAGAGGCACAATGCCGACATAAGAACAGGAAGACTGAGTCTTCCTACTGTCTATGTTTTGAGCGTTTCCTGTGTCACCAGTTTTACATACCGATGCACCTCTGCAGGTTTACTGTATCTTTTGGACCTTCACAGTGACGATGAAACACAGAAATAGCATCGGAATTAAATATAAGAGACACAATGCCGACTTAAGTACAGGAAGACTCAGTCTTCCTACTGTCTATGTTTGAGCGTTTCCTGTGTCACTAGTTTTACATTCCGATGCACTTCTGCAGGTTTACTGTATCCCTTGGACCTTCCCATATACGATGAAACACAGAAATTGCATCGGAATTATATATAAGAGACACAATGCCGACTTAAGTACAGGAGACTGGGTCTTCCTACTGTTTTTTTTTTTTTTTTGAGCTTTTCCTGTGTCACCAGTTTTACATTCTGATGCACCTCTGCAGGTTTACTGTATCCCTTGGACCTTCCCATTGACGATGAAACGCAGAAATTGCATCGGAATTAAATATAAGAGACACAATGCCGACTTAAGTACAGGAAGACTGAGTCTTCCTACTGTCTATAATTTGAGCGTTTCCTGTGTCACGAGTTTTATATTCCGATGCACCTCTGCAGGTTTACTGTATCCCTTGGACCTTCCCATTGACGTTGAAACACAAAAATTGCATCGGAATTAAATATAAGATACACAATGCCGACTTGAGTACAGGAAGACTGAGTCTTCCTACTGTCTATGATTTGAGCGTTTCCTGTGTCATCAGTTTTACATTCCGATGCACCTCTGCAGGTTTACTGTATCCCTTGGACCTTCCCATTGACGATGAAAATCAGAAATTGCATCGGAATTATATATAAGAGACACAACGCCGAATTAAGTACATGAAAACTGAGTCTTCTTACGGTCTATGTTTTGACCGTATCCTGTGTCAACAGGTTTAAATTCCGATGCACCTCTGCAGGTTTACTGTATCCCTTGGAACTTCCCATTGACGATGAAACACAGAATTCGCATCGGAATTAAATATAAGAGACACAATGCCGACTTATGTACAGGAAGACTGAGTCTTCCTACTGTCTATGTTTTGAGCGTTTCCTGCGTCACTAGTTTTACATTCCGATGCACCTCTGCAGGTTTATTGTATCCCTTGGACCTTCCCATTGACGATGAAACACAGAAATTGCATCGGAATTAAATATAAGAGACACAATGCCGACTTAAGTACAGGAAGACTAAGTCTCCTACAGTCTATGCTTTGAGCGTTTCCTGTGTCATCAGTTTTACTTTCCGTTGCACCTCTGCAGGTTTACTATATCCCTTGGACTTCCCATTCACGATGAAATACAGAAATTTCATCGCAAATAAATATAAGAGACACAATGCCGACTTCAGTACAGGAAGACTGAGTCTTCCTACTGTCTATGTTTTGAGCGTTTCCTGTGTCACCAGTTTTACATTCCGATGCACCTCTGCCTGTTTACTGTATCCCTTGGACCTTCCCATTGTCGATGAAACACAGAAATCTAATCGGAATTAAATATAAGAGACACAATGCCGACTTAAGTAAAGGAAGAATGAGTCTTCCTACTGTCTATGTTTTGAGCGTTCCCTGTGTCACCAGTTTTACATTCCGATGCACCTCTGCAGGTTTACTGTATCCCTTGGACCTTCCCATTGACGTTGAAACACAAAAATTGCTTCGGAATTAAATATAAGATACACAATGCCGACTTGAGAACAGGAAGACTGAGTCTTCCTACTGTCTATGATTTGAGCGTTTCCTGTGTCATCAGTTTTACATTCCGATGCACCTCTGCAGGTTTACTGTATCCCTTGGACCTTCCCAATGACGATGAAAATCAGAAATTGCATCGGAATTATATATAAGAGACACAACGCCGACTTAAGTACATGAAAACTGAGTCTTCCTACGGTCTATGTTTTGAGCGTTTCCGGTGTCACCAGGTTTAAATTCCGATGCACCTCTGCAGGTTTACTGTATCGCTTGGACCTTCCCATTGACGACGAAACACAGAAATTGCATCGGAATTAAATATTAGAGACACAGTGCCGACTTAAGAACCGGATGACTGGGTCTTCTTACTGTGAATGTTTTGAGCGTTTCCCGTGTCAACAGTTTTACATTCCGATGCACCTGTGCAGGTTTACTGTATCCCTTGGACCTTCACAGTGACGATGAATCACAGAAATTGCATCGGAATTAAATATAAGAGTCACAATGCAGACTTAAGTACAGGAAGACTGAGTCTTCCTACTGTCTATGTTTTGAGCGTTTCCTGCGTCACTAGTTTTACATTCCGATGCACCTCTGCAGGTTTGTTGTATCCCTTGGACCTTCCCATTGACGATGAAACACAGAAATTGCATCGGAATTAAATATAAGAGACACAATGCCGACTTAAGTACAGGAAGACTGAGTCCTCCTACTGTCCATTCTTTGAGCGTTTCCTGTGTCACCAGTTTTACATTCTGATGCACCTCTGCAGGTTTGTTGTATCCCTTGGACCTTCCCATTGACGATGAAACACAGAATTCGCATCGGAATTAAATATAAGAGACACAATGCCGACTTATGTACAGAAAGACTGAGTCT
Organism: Schistocerca nitens; assembly: GCF_023898315.1. NCBI lineage: Eukaryota > Metazoa > Arthropoda > Insecta > Orthoptera > Acrididae > Schistocerca > Schistocerca nitens. The sequence continues at coordinate 7,394,811 of NW_026045897.1, forward strand.
TCCTACTGTCTATGTTTTGAGCGTTCCTGTGTCGTCAGTTTTACATTCTGATGCACCTCTGCCGGTTTACTGTATCCCTTGGACCTTCCCATTGTCGATGAAACACAGAAATCGCACCGGAATTAGATATAGGAGACACAATGCCGACTTAAGTACAGGAAGACTTAGTCTTCCTACTGCCTATGTTTTGAGCGTTTCCTGTGTCACCAGTTTTACATTATGATGCACCTCTGCAGGTTTACTGTATCCCTTGGACCTTCCCATTGACGTTGAAACACAAAAATTGCTTCGGAATTAAATATAAGATACACAATGCCGACTTGAGTACAGGAAGACTGAGTCTTCCTACTGTCTATGCTTTGAGCGTTTCCTGTGTCATCAGTTTTACATTCCGATGCACCTCTGCAGGTTTACTGTATCCCTTGGACCTTCCCATTGACGATGAAAATCAGAAATTGCATCGGAATTATATATAAGAGACACAACGCCGACTTAAGTACATGAAAACTGAGTCTTCTTACGGTCTATGTTTTGAGCGTTTCCTGTGTCACCAGGTTTAAATTCCGATGCACCTCTGCAGGTTTACTGTATCCCTTGGAACTTCCCATTGACGATGAAACACAGAAATTGCATCGGAATTAAATATTAGAGACACAGTGCCGACTTAAGAACCGGATGACTGGGTCTTCTTACTGTGTATGTTTTGAGCGTTTCCCGTGTCAACAGTTTTACATTCCGATGCACCTGTGCAGGTTTACTGTATCCCTTGGACCTTCACAGTGACGATGAATCACAGAAATTCCATCGGAATTAAATATAAGAGTCACAATGCAGACTTAAGTACAGGAAGACTGAGTCTTCCTACTGTCTATGTTTTGAGCGTTTCCTGTGTCATCAGTTTTACTTTCCGATGCACCTCTGCTTGTTAACTATTTACCTTGGACCTTCCCATTGACGATGAAACACAGATATTTCATCCGAAATAAACATAAGAGACATAATGCCGACTTAAGTACAGGAAGACTGAGTCTTCCTACTGTCTATGATTTGAGCGTTTCCTGTGTCACCAGTTTTACATTCCGATGCCACTGTGAAGGTTTACTGTATCCCTTGGACCTTCCCATTGACGATGAAACACAGAAATTGCATCGGAATTAAATATAAGAGACTCAATGCCAACTTAAGTACAGGAAGACTGAGTCTTCCTACTGTCTATGTTTTGAGCGTTTCCTGCGTCACTAGTTTTACATTGCGATGCACCTCTGCAGGTTTATTGTATCCCTTGGACCTTCCCATTGACGATGAAACACAGAAATTGCATCGCAATTAAATATAAGAGACACAACGCCGACTTAAGCACAAGAAAACTGAGTCTTCTTACGGTCTATGTTTTGAGCGTTTCCTGTGTTACCAGTTTTACATTCCGATGCACCTCTGCCGGTTTACTGTATCCCTTGGACCTTCCCACTGTCGATGAAACACAGAAATCACACCGGAATTAAATATAGGAGACAGAATGCCGACTTAAGTACAGGAAGACTGAGTCTTCCTACTGTCTATGTTTTGAGCGTTTCCTGTGTCACCAGTTTTACATTCTGATGCACTTCTGCAGGTTTACTGTATCCCTTGGACCTTCCCATTGACCATGAAACACAGAAATTGTATCGGAATTAAATATAAGAGGCACAATGCCGACATAAGAACAGGAAGACTGAGTCTTCCTACTGTCTATGTTTTGAGCGTTTCCTGTGTCACCAGTTTTACATACCGATGCACCTCTGCAGGTTTACTGTATCTTTTGGACCTTCACAGTGACGATGAAACACAGAAATAGCATCGGAATTAAATATAAGAGACACAATGCCGACTTAAGTACAGGAAGACTCAGTCTTCCTACTGTCTATGTTTGAGCGTTTCCTGTGTCACTAGTTTTACATTCCGATGCACTTCTGCAGGTTTACTGTATCCCTTGGACCTTCCCATATACGATGAAACACAGAAATTTCATCGGAATTATATATAAGAGACACAATGCCGACTTAAGTACAGGAGACTGAGTCTTCCTACTGTTTTTTTTTTTTTTTTTTGAGCTTTTCCTGTGTCACCAGTTTTACATTCTGATGCACCTCTGCAGGTTTACTGTATCCCTTGGACCTTCCCATTGACGATGAAACGCAGAAATTGCATCGGAATTAAATATAAGAGACACAATGCCGACTTAAGTACAGGAAGACTGAGTCTTCCTACTGTCTATAATTTGAGCGTTTCCTGTGTCACGAGTTTTATATTCCGATGCACCTCTGCAGGTTTACTGTATCCCTTGGACCTTCCCATTGACGTTGAAACACAAAAATTGCATCGGAATTAAATATAAGATACACAATGCCGACTTGAGTACAGGAAGACTGAGTCTTCCTACTGTCTATGATTTGAGCGTTTCCTGTGTCATCAGTTTTACATTCCGATGCACCTCTGCAGGTTTACTGTATCCCTTGGACCTTCCCATTGACGATGAAAATCAGAAATTGCATCGGAATTATATATAAGAGACACAACGCCGAATTAAGTACATGAAAACTGAGTCTTCTTACGGTCTATGTTTTGACCGTATCCTGTGTCACCAGGTTTAAATTCCGATGCACCTCTGCAGGTTTACTGTATCCCTTGGAACTTCCCATTGACGATGAAACACAGAATTCGCATCGGAATTAAATATAAGAGACACAATGCCGACTTATGTACAGGAAGACTGAGTCTTCCTACTGTCTATGTTTTGAGCGTTTCCTGCGTCACTAGTTTTACATTCCGATGCACCTCTGCAGGTTTATTGTATCCCTTGGACCTTCCCATTGACGATGAAACACAGAAATTGCATCGGAATTAAATATAAGAGACACAATGCCGACTTAAGTACAGGAAGACTAAGTCTCCTACAGTCTATGCTTTGAGCGTTCCTGTGTCATCAGTTTTACTTTCCGTTGCACCTCTGCAGGTTTACTATATCCCTTGGACTTCCCATTCACGATGAAATACAGAAATTTCATCGCAAATAAATATAAGAGACACAATGCCGACTTCAGTACAGGAAGACTGAGTCTTCCTACTGTCTATGTTTTGAGCGTTTCCTGTGTCACCAGTTTTACATTCCGATGCACCTCTGCCTGTTTACTGTATCCCTTGGACCTTCCCATTGTCGATGAAACACAGAAATCTAATCGGAATTAAATATAAGAGACACAATGCCGACTTAAGTACAGGAAGAATGAGTCTTCCTACTGTCTATGTTTTGAGCGTTCCCTGTGTCACCAGTTTTACATTCCGATGCACCTCTGCAGGTTTACTGTATCCCTTGGACCTTCCCATTGACGTTGAAACACAAAAATTGCTTCGGAATTAAATATAAGATACACAATGCCGACTTGAGTACAGGAAGACTGAGTCTTCCTACTGTCTATGATTTGAGCGTTTCCTGTGTCATCAGTTTTACATTCCGATGCACCTCTGCAGGTTTACTGTATCCCTTGGACCTTCCCAATGACGATGAAAATCAGAAATTGCATCGGAATTATATATAAGAGACACAACGCCGACTTAAGTACATGAAAACTGAGTCTTCCTACGGTCTATGTTTTGAGCGTTTCCGGTGTCACCAGGTTTAAATTCCGATGCACCTCTGCAGGTTTACTGTATCGCTTGGACCTTCCCATTGACGATGAAACACAGAAATTGCATCGGAATTAAATATTAGAGACACAGTGCCGACTTAAGAACCGGATGACTGGGTCTTCTTACTGTGTATGTTTTGAGCGTTTCCCGTGTCAACAGTTTTACATTCCGATGCACCTGTGCAGGTTTACTGTATCCCTTGGACCTTCACAGTGACGATGAATCACAGAAATTGCATCGGAATTAAATATAAGAGTCACAATGCAGACTTAAGTACAGGAAGACTGAGTCTTCCTACTGTCTATGTTTTGAGCGTTTCCTGCGTCACTAGTTTTACATTCCGATGCACCTCTGCAGGTTTGTTGTATCCCTTGGACCTTCCCATTGACGATGAAACACAGAAATTGCATCGGAATTAAATATAAGAGACACAATGCCGACTTAAGTACAGGAAGACTGAGTCCTCCTACTGTCCATTCTTTGAGCGTTTCCTGTGTCACCAGTTTTACATTCTGATGCACCTCTGCAGGTTTACTGTATCCCTTGGACCTTCCCATTGACGATGAAACACAGAATTCGCATCGGAATTAAATATAAGAGACACAATGCCGACTTATGTACAGAAAGACTGAGTCTTCCTACTGTCTATGTTTTGAGCGTTTCCTGTGTCGTCAGTTTTACATTCTGATGCACCTCTGCCGGTTTACTGTATCCCTTGGACCTTCCCATTGTCGATGAAACACAGAAATCGCACCGGAATTAAATATAGGAGACACAATGCCGACTTAAGTACAGGAAGACTTAGTCTTCCTACTGCCTATGTTTTGAGCGTTTCCTGTGTCACCAGTTTTACATTATGATGCACCTCTGCAGGTTTACTGTATCCCTTGGACCTTCCCATTGACGTTGAAACACAAAAATTGCTTCGGAATTAAATATAAGATACACAATGCCGACTTGAGTACAGGAAGACTGAGTCTTCCTACTGTCTATGATTTGAGCGTTTCCTGTGTCATCAGTTTTACATTCCGATGCACCTCTGCAGGTTTACTGTATCCCTTGGACCTTCCCATTGACGATGAAAATCAGAAATTGCATCGGAATTATATTTAAGAGACACAACGCCGACTTAAGTACATGAAAACTGAGTCTTCTTACGGTCTATGTTTTGAGCGTTTCCTGTGTCACCAGGTTTAAATTCCGATGCACCTCTGCAGGTTTACTGTATCCCTTGGAACTTCCCATTGACGATGAAACACAGAAATTGCATCGGAATTAAATATTAGAGACACAGTGCCGACTTAAGAACCGGATGACTGGGTCTTGTTACTGTGTATGTTTTGAGCGTTTCCCGTGTCAACAGTTTTACATTCCGATGCACCTGTGCAGGTTTACTGTATCCCTTGGACCTTCACAGTGACGATGAATCACAGAAATTGCATCGGAATTAAATATAAGAGTCACAATGCAGACTTAAGTACAGGAAGACTGAGTCTTCCTACTGTCTATATTTTGAGCGTTTCCTGTGTCATCAGTTTTACTTTCCGATGCACCTCTGCTTGTTAACTATATCCCTTGGACCTTCCCATTGACGATGAAACACAGAAATTTCATCGGAAATAAATATAACAGACATAATGCCGACTTAAGTACAGGAAGAATGAGTCTTCCTACTGTCTATATTTAGAGCGTTTCCTGTGTCACCAGTTTTACATTCCGATGCACCTGTAAAGGTTTACTGTATCCATTGGACCTTCCTATTGACGATGAAACACAGAAATTGCATCGGAATTAAATATAAGAGACTCAATGCCGACTTAAGTACAGGAAGACTGAGTCTTCCTACTGTCTATGTTTTGAGCGTTTCCTGTGTCACCAGTTTTACATTACGATGCACCTCTACAGGTTTACTGTATCCCTTGGACCTTCACAGTGACGATGAAACACAGAAATTGCATCGGAATTAAATATCAGAGACACAATGCCGACTTAAGTACAGAAAGACTAAGTCTCCTACAGTCTATGTTTTGAGCGTTTCCTGTGTCATCAGTTTTACTTTCCGTTGCACCTCTGCAGGTTTACTATATCCCTTGAACTTCCCATTCACGATGAAATACAGAAATTTCATCGGAAATAAATATAAGAGACACAATGCCGAAATTCAGTACAGGAAGACTGAGTCTTCCTACTGTCTATGCTTTGAGCGTTTCCTGTGTCACCAGTTTTACATTGCGATGCACCTCTGCAGGTTTACTGTATACCTTGGACCTTCCCATTGACGATGAAACACAGAAATTGCATCGGAATTAAATATAAGAGACACAACGCCGACTTAAGTACAAGAAAACTGAGTCTTCTTACGGTCTATGCTTTTGAGCGTTTCCTGTGTCACCAGTTTTACATTCCGATGCACCTCTGCCGGTTTACTGTATCCCTTGGACCTTCCCATAGTCGATGAAACACAGAAATCGCATCGGAATTAAATATAAGAGACACAATGCCGACTTAAGTACAGGAAGACTGAGTCTTCCTACTGTCTATGTTTTGAGCGTTCCCTGTGTCACCAGTTTTACATTCCGATGCACCTCTGCAGGTTTACTGTATCCCTTGGACCTTGCCATTGACGTTGAAACACAAAAATTGCATCGGAATTAAATATAAGATACACAATGCCGACTTGAGTACAGGAAGACTGAGTCTTCCTACTGTCTATGATTTGAGCGTTTCCTGTGTCATCAGTTTTACATTCCTATGCACCTCTGCAGGTTTACTGTATCCCTTGGACCTTCCCATTGACGATGAAAATCAGAAATTGCATCGGAATTATATATAAGAGACACAACGCCGACTTAAGTACATGAAAACTGAGTCTTCTTACGGTCTATGTTTTGAGCGAATCCTGTGTCACCAGGTTTAAATTCCGATGCACCTCTGCAGGTTTACTGTACCCCTTGGAACTGCCCATTGACGATGAAACACAGAAATTATATCGGAATTAAATATTAGAGACACAGTGCCGACTTAAGAACCGGATGACTGGGTCTTCTTACTGTGTATGTTTTGAGCGTTTCCCGTGTCAACAGTTTTACATTCCGATGCACCTGTGCAGGTTTACTGTATCCCTTGGACCTTCCCATTGACGATGAAACACAGAATTCGCATCGGAATTAAATATAAGAGACACAATGCCGACTTAAGTACAGGAAGACTGAGTCTTCCTACTGTCTATGTTTTGAGCGTTTCCTGTGTCATCAGTTTTACTTTCCGATTCACCTCTGCTTGTTAACTATATCCCTTGGACCTTCCCATTGACGATGAAACACAGAAATTTCATCGGAAATAAATATAAGAGACATAATGCCGACTTAAGTACAGGAAGACTGAGTCTTCCTACTGTCTATGATTTGAGCGTTTCCTGTGTCACCAGTTTTACATTCCGATGCACCTGTGAAGGTTTACTGTATCCCTTGGACCTTCCCATTGACGATGAAACACAGAAATTGCATCGGAATTAAATATAAAAGGCTCAATGCCGACTAAAGTGCAGGAAGACTGAGTCTTCCTACTGTCTATGCTTTGAGCGTTTCCTGCGTCACTAGTTTTACATTCCGATGCACCTCTGCAGGTTTATTGTATCCCTTGGACCTTCCCATTGACGATGAAACACAGAAATTGTATCGGAATTAAATATAAGACACACAATGCCGACTTAAGTACAGGAAGACTGAGTCTTCCTACTGTCCATTTTTTGAGCGTTTCCTGTGTCACCAGTTTTACATTCTGATGCACCTCTGCAGGTTTACTGTATCCCTTGGACCTTCCCATTGACGATGAAACACAGAATTCGCATCGGAATTAAATATAAGAGACACAATGCCGACTTAAGTACAGGAAGACTGAGTCTTCCTACTGTCTATGTTTTGAGCGTTTCCTGTGTCATCAGTTTTACTTTCCGATGCACCTCTGCTTGTTAACTATATCCCTTGGACCTTCCCATTGACGATGAAACACAGAAATTTCATCGGAAATAAATATAAGAGACATAATGCCGACTTAAGTACAGGAAGACTGAGTCTTCCTACTGTCTATGATTTGAGCGTTTCCTGTGTCACCAGTTTTACATTCCGATGCACCTGTGAAGGTTTACTGTATCCCTTGGACCTTCCCATTGACGAGGAAACACAGGAATTGCATCGGAATTAAATATAAGAGACTCAATGCCGACTTAAGTACAGGAAGACTGAGTCTTCCTACTGTCTATGTTTTGAGCGTTTCCTGCGTCACTAGTTTTACATTCCGATGCACCTCTGCAGGTTTTGTTGTATCCCTAGGACCTTCCCATTGACGATGAAACACAGAAATTGCATCGGAATTAAATATAAGAGACACAATGCCGACTTAAGTACAGGAAGACTAAGTCTCCTACAGTCTATGTTTTGAGCGTTTCCTGTGTCATCAGTTTTACTTTCCGTTGCACCTCTGCAGGTTTACTATATCCCTTCGAATTCCCATTCACGATGAAATACAGAAATTTCATCGGAAATAAATATAAGAGACACAATGCCGACTTCAGTACAGGGAGACTGAGTCTTCCTACTGTCTATGTTTTGAGCGTTTCCTGTGTCACGAGTTTTACATTCCGATGCACCTCTGCAGGTTTACTGTATCCCTTGGACCTTCCCATTGACGATGAAACACAGAAATTGCATCGGAATAAAATATAAGAGACACGACGCCGACTTAAGTACAAGAATATTGAGTCTTCTTACGGTCTATGTTTTGAGCGTTTCCTGTGTCACCAGTTTTACATTCCGATGCACCTCTGCCTGTTTACTGTATCCATTGGACCTTCCCATTGTCGATGAAACACAGAAATCGCATCGGAATTAAATATAAGAGACACAATGCCGACTTAAGTACAGGAAGACTGAGTCTTCCTACTGTCAATGTTTTGAGCGTTCCCTGTGTCACCAGTTTTACATTCCGATGCACCTCTGCAGGTTTACTGTATCCCTTGGACCTTTCCATTGACGTTGAAACACAAAAATTGCTTCGGAATTAAATATAAGATACACAATGCCGACTTGAGTACAGGAAGACTGAGTATTCCTACTGTCTATGACTTGAGCGTTTCCTGTGTCATCAGTTTTACATTCCGATGCACCTCTGCAGGTTTACTGTGTCCCTTGGACCTTCCCATTGACGATGAAAATCAGAAATTGCATCGATATTATATATAAGAGACACTACGCCGACTTAAGTACATGAAAACTGAGTCTTCTTACGGTCTATGTTTTGAGCGTTTCCTGTGTCACCAGGTTTTAATTCGAGTTCTCCTCTGCAGGTTTACTGTATCCCTTGGAACTTCCCATTGACGATGAATCACAGAAATTGGATGGGAATTAAATATTAGAGACACAGTGCCGACTTAAGAACCGGATGACTGGGTCTTCTTACAGTGTATGTTTTGAGCGTTTCCTGTGGTAACAGTTTTACATTCCGATGCACCTGTGCAGGTTTACTGTATCCCTTGGACCGTCACAGTGACGATGAATCACAGAAATTGCATCGGAATTAAATATAATAGTCACAATGCAGACTTAAGTACAGGAAGACTGAGTCTTCCTACTGTCTATGTTTTGAGCGTTTCCTGTGTCATCAGTTTTACTTTCCGATGCACCTCTGCTTGTTAACTATATCCCTTGGACCTTCCCATTGACGATGAAACACAGAAATTTCATCTGAAATAAATATAAGAGACATAATGCCGACTTAAGTACAGGAAGACTGAGTCTTCCTACCGTCTATGATTTGAGCGTTTCCTGGGTCACCAGTTTTACATTCCGATGCACCTGTGAGGGTTTACTGTATGCATTGGACCTTCCCATTGACGATGAAACACAGAAATTGCATCGGAATTAAATATAAGAGACTCAATGCCGACTTAAGTACAGGAAGACTGAGTCTTCCTACTGTCTATGTTTTGAGTGTTTCCTGTGTCACCAGTTTTACATTCCGATCTGCCTCTGCAGGTTTACTGTATCCATTGGACCTTCCCATTGACGATGAAACACAGAAATTGCATCGGAATTAAATATAAGACACACAACGCCGACTTAATCACAAGAAAACTGAGTCTTCTTACGGTCTATGTTTTGAGCGTTTCCTGTGTCACCAGTTTTACATTCCGATGCACCTCTGCCGGTTTACTGTATCCCTTGGACCTTCCCATTGTCGATGAAACACAGAAATCGCACCGGAATTAAATATAGGAGACACAATGCCGACTTAAGTACAGGAAGACTGAGTCTTCCTACTGTCTATGTTTTGAGCGTTTCCTGTGTCACCAGTTTTACGTTCTGATGCACCTCTGCAGGTTTACTGTATCCCTTGGACCTTCCCATTGACGATGAAACACAGAAATTGTATCGGAATTAAATATAAGAGGCACAATGCCGACATAAGAACAGGAAGACTGAGTCCTCCTACTGTCTATGTTTTGAGCGTTTCCTGTGTCACCAGTTTTACATACCGATGCACCTCTGCAGGTTTACTGTATCTTTTGGACCTTCACAGTGACGATGAAACACAGAAATAGCATCGGAATTAAATATAAGAGACACAATGCCGACTTAAGAACAGGAAGACTGAGTCTTCCTACTGTCTATGTTTTGAGCGTTTCCTGTGTCACTAGTTTTACATTCCGATGCACCTTTGCAGGTTTAGTGTATCCCTTGTACCTTCCCATTGACGATGAAACACAGAAATTGCATCGGAATTATATATAAGAGACACAATGCCGACTTAAGTACAGGAAGACTGAGTCTTCCTACTGTTTTTTTTAGCTTTTCCTGTGTCACCAGTTTTACATTCTGATGCACTTCTGCAGGTTTACTGTATCCCTTGGACCTTCCCATTGACGATGAAACACAGAAATTGCATCGGAATTAAATATAAGAGACACAATGCCGACTTAAGTACAGGAAGACTAAGTCTCCTACTGTCTATGTTTTGAGCGTTTCCTGTGTCATCAGTTTTACTTTCCGTTGCACCTCTGCAGGTTTACTATATCCCTTGGACTTCCCACTCACGATGAAATACTGAAATTTCATCGGAAATAAATATAAGAGACACAATGCCGACTTCAGTACAGGAAGACTGAGTCTTCCTACTGTCTATGTTTTGAGCGTTTCCTGTGTCACGAGTTTTACATTCCGATGCACCTCTGCAGGTTTACTGTATCCCTTGGACCTTCCCATTGACGATGAAACACAGAAATTGCATCGGAATAAAATATAAGAGACACGACGCCGACTTAAGTACAAGAATATTGAGTCTTCTTACGGTCTATGTTTTGAGCGTTTCCTGTGTCACCAGTTTTACATTCCGATGCACCTCTGCCTGTTTACTGTATCCATTGGACCTTCCCATTGTCGATGAAACACAGAAATCGCATCGGAATTAAATATAAGAGACACAATGCCGACTTAAGTACAGGAAGACTGAGTCTTCCTACTGTCTATGTTTTGAGCGTTCCCTGTGTCACCAGTTTTACATTCCGATGCACCTCTGCAGGTTTACTGTATCCCTTGGACCTTTCCATTGACGTTGAAACACAAAAATTGCTTCGGAATTAAATATAAGATACACAATGCCGACTTGAGTACAGGAAGACTGAGTATTCCTACTGTCTATGACTTGAGCGTTTCCTGTGTCATCAGTTTTACATTCCGATGCACCTCTGCAGCTTTACTGTATCCCTTGGAACTTCCCATTGACGATGAATCACAGAAATTGGATGGGTATTAAATATTAGAGACACAGTGCCGACTTAAGAACCGGATGACTGGGTCTTCTTACTGTGTATGTTTTGAGCGTTTCCTGTGTCAACAGTTTTACATTCCGATGTACCTGTGCAGGTTTACTGTATCTTTTGGACCGTCACAGTGACGATGAATCACAGAAATTGCATCGGAATTAAATATAAGAGACTCAATGCCGACTTAAGTACAGGAAGACTGAGTCTTCCTACTGTCTATGTTTTGAGTGTTTACTGTGTCACCAGTTTTACATTCCGATCTGCCTCTGCAGGTTTACTGTATCCATTGGACCTTCCCATTGACGATGAAACACAGAAATTGTATCGGAATTAAATATAAGACACACAATGCCGACTTAAGTACAGGAAGACTGAGTCTTCCTACTGTCCATTTTTTGAGCGTTTCCTGTGTCACCAGTTTTACATTCTGATGCACCTCTGCAGGTTTACTGTATCCCTTGGACCTTCCCATTGACGATGAAAAACAGAATTCGCATCGGAATTAAATATAAGAGACACAATGCCGACTTAAGTACAGGAAGACTGAGTCTTCCTACTGTCTATGTTTTGAGCGTTTCCTGTGTCATCAGTTTTACTTTCCGATGCACCTCTGCTTGTTAACTATATCCCTTGGACCTTCCCATTGACGATGAAACACAGAAATTTCATCGGAAATAAATATAAGAGACATAATGCCGACTTAAGTACAGGAAGACTGAGTCTTCCTACTGTCTATGATTTGAGCGTTTCCTGTGTCACCAGTTTTACATTCCGATGCACCTGTGAAGGTTTACTGTATCCCTTGGACCTTCCCATTGACGAGGAAACACAGGAATTGCATCGGAATTAAATATAAGAGACTCAATGCCGACTTAAGTACAGGAAGACTGAGTCTTCCTACTGTCTATGTTTTGAGCGTTTCCTGCGTCACTAGTTTTACATTCCGATGCACCTCTGCCGGTTTACTGTATCCCTTGGACCTTCCCATTGTCGATGAAACACAGAAATCGCACCGGAATTAAATATAGGAGACACAATGCCGACTTAAGTACAGGAAGACTGAGTCTTCCTACTGTCTATGTTTTGAGCGTTTCCTGTGTCACCAGTTAAACATTCTGATGCACCTCTGCAGGTTTACTGTATCCCTTGGACCTTCCCATTGACGATGAAACACAGAAATTGTATCGGAATTAAATATAAGAGGCACAATGCCGACATAAGAACAGGACGACTGAGTCCTCCTACTGTCTATGTTTTGAGCGTTTCCTGTGTCACCAGTTTTACATACCGATGCACCTCTGCAGGTTTACTGTATCTTTTGGACCTTCACAGTGACGATGAAACACAGAAATAGCATCGGAATTAAATATAAGAGACACAATGCCGACTTAAGAACAGGAAGACTGAGTCTTCCTACTGTCTATGTTTTGAGCGTTTCCTGTGTCACTAGTTTTACATTCCGATGCACCTTTGCAGGTTTACTGTATCCCTTGTACCTTCCCATTGACGATGAAACACAGAAATTGCATCGGAATTATATATAAGAGACACAATGCCGACTTAAGTACAGGAAGACTGAGTCTTCCTACTGTTTTTTTCAGCTTTTCCTGTGTCACCAGTTTTACATTCTGATGCACTTCTGCAGGTTTACTGTATCCCTTGGACATTCCCATTGACGATGAAACACAGAAATTGCATCGGAATTAAATTTAAGAGACACAATGCCGACTTAAGTACAGGAAGACTAAGTCTCCTACTGTCTATGTTTTTAGCGTTTCCTGTGTCATCAGTTTTACTTTCCGTTGCACCTCTGCAGGTTTACTATATCCCTTGGACTTCCCATTCACGATGAAATACTGAAATTTCATCGGAAATAAAAATAAGAGACACAATGCCGACTTCAGTACAGGAAGACTGAGTCTTCCTACTGTCTATGTTTTGAGCGTTTCCTGTGACACGAGTTTTACATTCCGATGCACCTCTGCAGGTTTACTGTATCCCTTGGACCTTCCCATTGACGATGACACACAGAAATTGCATCGGAATTAAATATAAGAGACACAACGCCGACTTAAGTACAAGAAAACTGAGTCTTCTTACGGTCTATGTTTTGAGCGTTTCCTGTGTCACCAGTTTTACATTCCGATGCACCTCTGCCTGTTTACTGTATCCCTTGGACCTTCCCATTGTCGATGAAACACAGAAATCGCATCGGAATTAAATATAAGAGACACAATGCCGACTTACGTACAGGAAGACTGAGTCTTCCTACTGTCTATGTTTGAGCGTTCCCTGTGTCACCAGTTTTACATTCCGATGCACCTCTTCAGGTTTACTGTATCCCTTGGACCTTCCCATTGACGTTGAAACACAAAAATTGCATCGGAATTAAATATAAGATACACAATGCCGACTTGAGTACAGGAAGACTGAGTCTTCCTACTGTCAATGATTTGAGCGTTTCCTGTGTCATCAGTTTTACATTCCGATGCACCTCTGCAGGTTTACTGTATCCCTTGGACCTTCCCATTGACGATGAAAATCAGAAATTGCATCGGAATTATATATAAGAGACACAACGCCGACTTAAGTACAAGAAAACTGAGTCTTCTTACAGTCTATGTTTTGAGCGTTTCCTGTGTCACCAGGTTTAAATTCCGATGCACCTCTGCAGGTTTACTGTATCCCTTGGAACTTCTCATTGACGACGAAACACAGAAATTGCATCGGAATTAAATATTAGAGACACAGTGCCGACTTAAGAACCGGAAGACTGGGTCTTCTTACTTTGTATGTTTTGAGCGTTTCCCGTGTCAACAGTTTTACATTCCGATGCACCTGTGCAGGTTTACTGTATCCCTTGGACCTTCACAGTGACGATGAATCACAGAAATTTCATCGGAATTAAATATAAGAGTCACAATGCAGACTTAAGTACAGGAAGACTGAGTCTTCCTACTGTCTATGTTTTGAGTGTTTCCTGTGTCATCAGTTTTACTTTCCGATGCACCTCTGCTTGTTAACTATATCCCTTGGACCTTCCCATTGACGATGAAACAAAGAAATTTCATCGGAAATAAATATAAGAGACATAATGCCGACTTAAGAACAAGAAGACTGAGTCTTCCTACTGTCTATGATTTGAGCGTTTCCTGTGTCACCAGTTTTACATTCCGATGCACCTGTGAAGGTTTACTGTATCCCTTGGACCTTCCCATTGACGATGAAACACAGAAATTGCAACAGAATTAAATATAAGAGACTCAATGCCGACTTAAGTACAGGAAGACTGAGTCTTCCTACTGTCCATTTTTTGAGGGTTTCCTGTGTCACCAGTTTTACATTCTGATGCACCTCTGCAGGTTTACTGTATCCCTAGGACCTTTCCATTGACGATGAAACACAGAATTCGCATCGGAATTAAATATAAGAGACACAATGCCGACTTATGTACAGAAAGACTGAGTCATCCTACTGTCTATGTTTTGAGCGTTTCCTGTGTCACCAGTTTTACATTCTGATGCACCTCTGCAGGTTTACTGTATCCATTGGACCTTCCCATTGACGATGAAACACAGAAATTGCATCGGAATTAAATATAAGAGACTCAATGCCGACTTAAGTACAGGAAGACTGAGTCTTCCTACTGTCTATGTTTTGAGCGCTTCCTGTGTCACCAGTTTTACATTCCGATCTGTTTCTGCAGGTTTACTGTATCCATTGGACCTTCCCATTGACGATGAAACACAGAAATTGCATCGGAATTAAATATAAGAGACACTACGCCGACTTAAGCACAAGAAAACTGAGTCTTCTTACGGTCTATGTTTTGAGCGTTTCCTGTGTCACCAGTTTTACATTCCGATGCACCTCTGCCGGTTTACTGTATCCCTTGGACCATCCCATTGTCGATGAAACATAGAAATCTCAGCGGAATTAAATATAGGAGACACAATGCCGACTTAAGTACAGGAAGACTGAGTCTTCCTACTGTCTATGTTTTGAGCGTTTCCTGTGTCACCAGTTTTACATTCTGATGCACCTCTGCAGGTTTACTGTATCCCTTGGACCTTCCCATTGACGATGAAACACAGAAATTGTATCGGAATTAAATATAAGAGGCACAATGCCGACATAAGAACAGGAAGACTGAGTCTTCCTACTGTCTATGTTTTGAGCGTTTCCTGTGTCAGCCGTTTTACATAACGATGCACCTCTGCAGGTTTACTGTATCTTTTGGACCTTCACAGTGACGATGAAACACAGAAATTGCATCGGAATTAAATATAAGAGACACAATGCCGACTTAAGTACAGGAAGACTAAGTCTCCTACAGTCTATGTTTTGAGCGTTTCCTGTGTCATCAGTTTTACTTTCCGTTGCACCTCTGCAGGTTTACTATATCCCTTGGACTTCCCATTCACGATGAAATACAGAAATTTCATCGGAAATAAATATAAGAGACACAATGCCGACTTCAGTACAGGAAGACTGAGTCTTCCTACTGTCCATTTTTTGAGGGTTTCCTGTGTCACCAGTTTTACATTCTGATGCACCTCTGCAGGTTTACTGTATCCCTAGGACCTTTCCATTGACGATGAAACACAGAATTCGCATCGGAATTAAATATAAGAGACACAATGCCGACTTATGTACAGAAAGACTGAGTCATCCTACTGTCTATGTTTTGAGCGTTTACTGTGTCACCAGTTTTACATTCTGATGCACCTCTGCAGGTTTACTGTATCCATTGGACCTTCCCATTGACGATGAAACACAGAAATTGCATCGGAATTAAATATAAGAGACTCAATGCTGACTTAAGTACAGGAAGACTGAGTCTTCCTACTGTCTATGTTTTGAGCGTTTCCTGTGTCACCAGTTTTACATTCCGATCTGCCTCTGCAGGTTTACTGTATCTATTGGACCTTCCCATTGACGATGAAACACAGAAATTGCATCGGAATTAAATATAAGAGACACTACGCCGACTTAAGCACAAGAAAACTGAGTCTTCTTACGGTCTATGTTTTGAGCGTTTCCTGTGTCACCAGTTTTACATTCCGATGCACCTCTGCCGGTTTACTGTATCCCTTGGACCATCCCATTGTCGATGAAACACAGAAATTTCACCGGAATTAAATATAGGAGACACAATGCCGACTTAAGTACAGGAAGACTGAGTCTTCCTACTGTCTATGTTTTGAGCGTTTCCTGTGTCACCAGTTTTACATTCTGATGCACCTCTGCAGGTTTACTGTATCCCTTGGACCTTCCCATTGACGATGAAACACAGAAATTGTATCGGAATTAAATATAAGAGGCACAGTGCCGACATAAGAACAGGAAGACTGAGTCTTCCTACTGTCTATGTTTTGAGCGTTTCCTGTGTCACCCGTTTTACATACCGATGCACCTCTGCAGGTTTACTGTATCTTTTGGACCTTCACAGTGACGATGAAACACAGAAATAGCATCGGAATAAAATATAAGAGACACAATGCCGACTTAAGAACAGGAAGCCTGAGTCTTCCTACTGTCTATGTTTTGAGCGTTTCCTGTGTCACTAGTTTTACATTCCGATGCACCTTTGCAGGTTTATTGTATCCCTTGGACCTTCCCATTGACGATGAAACACAGAAATTGCATCGGAATTAAATATAAGAGACACAATGCCGACTTAAGTACAGGAAGACTGAGTCTTCCTACTGTCTATGTTTGAACGTTTCCTGTGTCACTAGTTTTACATTCCGATGCACCTCTGCAGGTTTACTGTATCCCTTGGACCTTCCCATTGACGATGAAACACAGAAATTGCATCGGAATTATATATAAGAGACACAATACCGACTTAAGTACAGGAAGACTGAGTCTTCCTACTGTTTTTTTTTTTTAGCTTTTCCTGTGTCACCAGTTTTACGTTCTGATGCACCTCTGCAGGTTTACTGTATCCCTTGGACCTTCCCAGTGACGATGAAACACAGAAATTGCATCGGAATTAAATATAAGAGACACAATGACGACTTAAGTACAGGAAGACTGAGTCTTCCTACTGTCTATAAATTGAGCGTTTCCTGTGTCACCAGTTTTACATTACGATGCACCTGTACAGGTTTACTGTATCCCTTGGACCTTCACAGTGACGATGAAACACAGAAATTGCATCGGAATTAAATATAAGAGACACAATGCCGACTTAAGTACAGGAAGACTAAGTCTCCTACAGTCTATGTTTTGAGCGTTTCCTGTGTCATCAGTTTTACTTTCCGTTGCACCTCTGCAGGTTTACTATATCCCTTGGACTTCCCATTCACGATGAAATACAGAAATTTCATCGGAAATAAATATAAGAGACACAATGCCCACTTCAGTACAGGAAGACTGAGTCTTCCTACTGTCTATGTTTTGAGCGTTTCCTGTGTCACGAGTTTTACATTCCGATGCACCTCTGCAGGTTTACTGTATCCCTTGGACCTTCCCATTGACGATGAAACACAGAAATTGCATCGGAATTAAATATAAGAGACACAACGCCGACTTAAGTACAAGAAAACTGAGTCTTCTTACGGTCTATGTTTTGAGCGTTTCCTGTGTCACCAGTTTTACATTCCGATGCACCTCTGCCTGTTTACTGTATCCCTTGGACCTTCCCATTGTCGATGAAACACAGAAATTGTATCGGAATTATATATAAGAGACACAACGCCGACTTAAGTACAAGAAAACTGAGTCTTCTTACAGTCTATGTTTTGAGCGTTTCCTGTGTCACCAGGTTTAAATTCCGATGCACCTCTGCAGGTTTACTGTATCCCTTGGAACTTCCCATTGACGATGAAACGCAGAAATTGCATCGGAATTAAATATTAGAGACACAGTGCCGACTTAAGAACCGGATGACTGGGTCTTCTTACTGTGTATGTTTTGAGCGTTTCCCGTGTCAACAGTTTTACATTCCGATGCACCTGTGCAGGTTTAATGTATCCATTGGACATTCACAGTGACGATGAATCACAGAAATTGCATCGGAATTAAATATAAGAGTCACAATGCAGACTTAAGTACAGGAAGACTGAGTCTTCCTACTGTCTATGTTTTGAGCGTTTCCTGTGTCATCAGTTTTACTTTCCGATGCACCTCTGCTTGTTAACTATATCCCTTGGACCTTCCCATTGACGATTAAACAAAGAAATTTCATCGGAAATAAATACAAGAGACATAATGCCGACTTCAGAACAAGAAGACTGAGTCTTCCTACTGTCTATGATTTGAGCGTTTCCTGTGTCACCAGTTTTACATTCCGATGCACCTGTGAAGGTTTACTGTATCCCTTGGACCTTCCCACTGACGATGAAACACAGAAATTGCATCGGAATTAAATATAAGAGACTCAATGCCGACTTAAGTACAGGAAGACTGAGTCTTCCTACTGTCCATTTTTTGAGGGTTTCCTGTGTCACCAGTTTTACATTCTGATGCACCTCTGCAGGTTTACTGTATCCCTAGGACCTTCCCATTGACGATGAAACACAGAATTCGCATCGGAATTAAATATAAGAGACACAATGCCGACTTATGTACAGAAAGACTGAGTCACCCTACTGCCTATAATTTGAGCGTTTCCTGTGTCACCAGTTTTACATTCTGATGCACCTCTGCAGGTTTACTGTATCCATTGGACCTTCCCATTGACGATGAAACACAGAAATTGCATCGGAATTAAATATAAGAGACTCAATGCCGACTTAAGTACAGGAAGACTGAGTCTTCCTACTGTCTATGTTTTGAGCGTTTCCTGTGTCACCAGTTTTACATTCCGATCTGCCTCTGCAGGTTTACTGTATCCATTGGACCTTCCCATTGACGATGAAACACAGAAATGGCATCGGAATTAAATATAAGAGACAGAACGCCGACTAAAGCACAAGAAAACTGAGTCTTCTTACGGTCTATGTTTTGAGCGTTTCCTGTGTCACCAGTTTTACATTCCGATGCACCTCTGCCGGTTTACTGTATACCTTGGACCTTCCCATTGTCGATGAAACACAGAAATCGCACCGGAATTAAATATAAGAGACACAATGACGACTTAAGAACAGGAAGACTGAGTCTTCCTACTGTCTATGATTTGAGCGTTTCCTGTGTCACCAGTTTTACATACCGATGCATCTCTGCAGGTTTACTGTATCTTTTGGACTTCACAGTGACGATGAAACACAGAAATAGCATCGGAATTAAATATAAGAGACACAATGCCGACTTAAGAACAGGAAGACTGAGTCTTCCTACTGTCTATGTTTTGAGCGTTTCCTGTGTCACTAGTTTTACATTCCGATGCACCTTTGCTGGTTTACTGTATCCCTTGGACCTTCCCATTGACGATGAAACACAGAAATTGCATCGGAATTAAATATAAGAGACATAAGGCGACTTAAATACAGGAAGACTGAGTCTTCCTACTGTCTATGTTTGAGCGTTTCCTGTGTCACTAGTTTTACATTCCGATGCACCTCTGAAGGTTTACTGTATCCCTTGGACCTTCCCATTGACGATGAAACACAGAAATTGCATCGGAATTATATATAAGAGACACAATACCGACTTAAGTACAGGAGGACTGAGTCTTCCTACTGTTTTTTTTTTTAGCTTTTCCTGTGTCACCAGTTTTACATTCTGATGCACCTCTGCAGGTTTACTGTATCCCTTGGACCTTCCCATTGACGATGAAACACAGAAATTGCATCGGAATTAAATATAAGAGACACAATGCCGACTTAACTACAGGAAGACTGAGTCTTCCTACTGTCTATAAATTGAGCGTTTCCTGTGTCGCCAGTTTTACATTACGATGCACCTGTACAGGTTTACTGTATCCCTTGGACCTTCACAGTGACGATGAAACACAGAAATTGCATCGGAATTAAATATAAGAGGCACAATGCCGACTTAAGTACAGGAAGACTAAGTCTCCTACAGTCTATGTTTTGAGCGTTCCCTGTGTCATCAGTTTTACTTTCCGTTGCACCTCTCCAATTTTACTATATCCCTTGGACTTCCCATTCACGATGAAATACAGAAATTTCATCGGAAATAAATATAAGAGACACAATGCCGACTTCAGTACAGGAAGACTGAGTCTTCCTACTGTCTATGTTTTGAGCGTTTCCTGTGTCACGAGTTTTACATTCCGATGCACCTCTGCAGGTTTACTGTATCCCTTGGACCTTCCCATTGACGATGAAACACAGAAATTGCATCGGAATTAAATATAAGAGACACAACGCCGACTTAAGTACAAGAAAACTGAGTCTTCTTACGGTCTTTGTTTTGAGCGTTTCCTGTGTCACCAGTTTTACATTCCGATGCACCTCTCCCTGTTTACTGTATCCCTTGGACCTTCCCATTGTCGATGAAACACAGAAATCGCATCGGAATTAAATATAAGAGACACAATGCCGACTTAAGTACAGGAAGACTGAGTCTTCCTACTGTCTATGTTTTGAGCGTTCCCTGTGTCACCAGTTTTACATTCCGATGCACCTCTGCAGGTTTACTGTATCCCTTGGACCTTCCCATTGACGTTGAAACACAAAAATTGCATCGGAATTAAATATAAGATACACAATGCCGACTTGAGTACAGGAAGACTGAGTCTTCCTACTGTCTACGATTTGAGCGTTTCCTGTGTCATCAGTTTTACATTCCGATGCACCTCTGCAGGTTTGCTGTATCCCTTGGACCTTCCCATTGACGATGAAAATCAGAAATTGCATCGGAATTATATATAAGAGACACAACGCCGACTTAAGTACATGAAAACTGAGTCTTCTTACGGTCTATGTTTTGAGCGTATCCTGTGTCACCAGGTTTAAATTCCGATGCACCTTTGCAGGTTTACTGTATCCCTTGGAACTTCCCATTGACGATGAAACACAGAAATTGCAACGGAATTAAATATTAGAGACACAGTGCCGACTTAAGAACCGGATGACTGGGTCTTCTTACTGTGTATGTTTTGAGCGTTTCCCGTGTCAACAGTTTTACATTCCGATGCACCTGTGCAGGTTTACTGTACCCCTTGGACCTTCACAGTGACGATGAATCACAGAAATTGCATCGGAATTAAATATAAGAGTCACAATGCAGACTTAAGTACAGGAAGACTGAGTCTTCCTACTGTCTTTGATTTGAGCGTTTCCTGTGTCACCAGTTTTACATTCCGATGCACCTGTGAAGGTTTACTGTATCCCTTGGACCTTCCCATTGACGATGAAACACAGAAATTGCATCGCAATTAAATATAAGAGACTCAATGCCGACTTAAGTACAGGAAGACTGAGTCTTCCTACTGTCTATGTTTTGAGCGTTTCCTGCGTCACAAGTTTTACATTCCGATGCACCTCTGCAGGTTTATTGTATCCCTTGGACCTTCCCATTGACGATGAAACACAGAAATTGCATCGTAATTAAATATAAGAGACACAATGCCGACTTAAGTACAGGAAGACTGAGTCTTCCTACTGTCCATTTTTTGAGCGTTTCCTGTGTCACCAGTTTTACATTCTGATGCACCTCTGCAGGTTTACTGTATCCCTTGGACCTTCCCATTGTCGATGAAACACAGAATTCGCATCGGAATTAAATATAAGAGACACAATGCCGACTTAAGTACAGGAAGACTGAGTCTTCCTACTATCTATGTTTTGAGCGTTTCCTGAGTCATCAGTTTTACTTTCCGATGCACCTCTGCATGTTAACTATATCCCTTGGACCTTCCCATTGACGATGAAACACAGAAATTTCATCGGAAATAAATATAAGAGACATAATGCCGACTTAAGTACAGGAAGACTGATTGTTCCTACTGTCTATGATTTGAGCGTTTCCTGTGTCACCAGTTTTACATTCCGATGCACCTGTGAAGGTTTACTGTATCCCTTGGACCTTCCCATTGACGATGAAACACAGAAATTGCATCGGAATTAAATATGAGAGACTCAATGCCGACTTAAGTACAGGAAGACTGAGTCTTCCTACTGTCTATGTTTTGAACGTTTCCTGCGTCACTAGTTTTACATTCCGATGCACCTCTGCAGGTTTATTGTATCCCTTGGACATTCCCATTGACGATGAAACACAGAAATTGCATCGGAATTAAATATAAGAGTCACAATGCCGACTTAAGTACAGGAAGACTAAGTCTCCTACAGTCTATGTTTTGAGCGTTTTCTGTGTCATCAGTTTTACTTTCCGTTGCACCTCTTCAGGTTTACTATACCCTTGGACTTCCCATTCACGATGAAATACAGAAATTTCATCGGAAATAAATATAAGAGACACAATGCCTACTTCAGTACAGGAAGACTGAGTCTTCCTACTGTCTATGTTTTGAGCGTTTCCTGTGTCACGAGTTTTACATTCCGATGCACCTCTGCAGGTTTACTGTATCCCTTGGACCTTCCCATTGACGATGAAACACAGAAATTGCATCGGAATTAAATATAAGAGACACAATGCCGACTTAAGTACAGGAAGACTGAGTCTTCCTACTGTCTATGTTTGAACGTTTCCTGTGTCACTAGTTTTACATTCCGATGCACCTCTGCAGGTTTACTGTATCCCTTGGACCTTCCCATTGACGATGAAACACAGAAATTGCATCGGAATTATATATAAGAGACACAATACCGACTTAAGTACAGGAAGACTGAGTCTTCCTACTGTTTTTTTTTTAGCTTTTCCTGTGTCACCAGTTTTACGTTCTGATGCACCTCTGCAGGTTTACTGTATCCCTTGGACCTTCCCAGTGACGATGAAACACAGAAATTGCATCGGAATTAAATATAAGAGACACAATGACGACTTAAGTACAGGAAGACTGAGTCTTCCTACTGTCTATAAATTGAGCGTTTCCTGTGTCACCAGTTTTACATTACGATGCACCTGTACAGGTTTACTGTATCCCTTGGACCTTCACAGTGACGATGAAACACAGAAATTGCATCGGAATTAAATATAAGAGACACAATGCCGACTTAAGTACAGGAAGACTAAGTCTCCTACAGTCTATGTTTTGAGCGTTTCCTGTGTCATCAGTTTTACTTTCCGTTGCACCTCTGCAGGTTTACTATATCCCTTGGACTTCCCATTCACGATGAAATACAGAAATTTCATCGGAAATAAATATAAGAGACACAATGCCCACTTCAGTACAGGAAGACTGAGTCTTCCTACTGTCTATGTTTTGAGCGTTTCCTGTGTCACGAGTTTTACATTCCGATGCACCTCTGCAGGTTTACTGTATCCCTTGGACCTTCCCATTGACGATGAAACACAGAAATTGCATCGGAATTAAATATAAGAGACACAACGCCGACTTAAGTACAAGAAAACTGAGTCTTCTTACGGTCTATGTTTTGAGCGTTTCCTGTGTCACCAGTTTTACATTCCGATGCACCTCTGCCTGTTTACTGTATCCCTTGGACCTTCCCATTGTCGATGAAACACAGAAATTGTATCGGAATTATATATAAGAGACACAACGCCGACTTAAGTACAAGAAAACTGAGTCTTCTTACAGTCTATGTTTTGAGCGTTTCCTGTGTCACCAGGTTTAAATTCCGATGCACCTCTGCAGGTTTACTGTATCCCTTGGAACTTCCCATTGACGATGAAACGCAGAAATTGCATCGGAATTAAATATTAGAGACACAGTGCCGACTTAAGAACCGGATGACTGGGTCTTCTTACTGTGTATGTTTTGAGCGTTTCCTGTGTCAACAGTTTTACATTCCGATGCACCTGTGCAGGTTTAATGTATCCATTGGACATTCACAGTGACGATGAATCACAGAAATTGCATCGGAATTAAATATAAGAGTCACAATGCAGACTTAAGTACAGGAAGACTGAGTCTTCCTACTGTCTATGTTTTGAGCGTTTCCTGTGTCATCAGTTTTACTTTCCGATGCACCTCTGCTTGTTAACTATATCCCTTGGACCTTCCCATTGACGATTAAACAAAGAAATTTCATCGGAAATAAATACAAGAGACATAATGCCGACTTCAGAACAAGAAGACTGAGTCTTCCTACTGTCTATGATTTGAGCGTTTCCTGTGTCACCAGTTTTACATTCCGATGCACCTGTGAAGGTTTACTGTATCCCTTGGACCTTCCCACTGACGATGAAACACAGAAATTGCATCGGAATTAAATATAAGAGACTCAATGCCGACTTAAGTACAGGAAGACTGAGTCTTCCTACTGTCCATTTTTTGAGGGTTTCCTGTGTCACCAGTTTTACATTCTGATGCACCTCTGCAGGTTTACTGTATCCCTAGGACCTTCCCATTGACGATGAAACACAGAATTCGCATCGGAATTAAATATAAGAGACACAATGCCGACTTATGTACAGAAAGACTGAGTCACCCTACTGCCTATAATTTGAGCGTTTCCTGTGTCTCCAGTTTTACATTCTGATGCACCTCTGCAGGTTTACTGTATCCATTGGACCTTCCCATTGACGATGAAACACAGAAATTGCATCGGAATTAAATATAAGAGACTCAATGCCGACTTAAGTACAGGAAGACTGAGTCTTCCTACTGTCTATGTTTTGAGCGTTTCCTGTGTCACCAGTTTTACATTCCGATCTGCCTCTGCAGGTTTACTGTATCCATTGGACCTTCCCATTGACGATGAAACACAGAAATGGCATCGGAATTAAAAATAAGAGACAGAACGCCGACTAAAGCACAAGAAAACTGAGTCTTCTTACGGTCTATGTTTTGAGCGTTTCCTGTGTCACCAGTTTTACATTCCGATGCACCTCTGCCGGTTTACTGTATACCTTGGACCTTCCCATTGTCGATGAAACACAGAAATCGCACCGGAATTAAATATAAGAGACACAATGACGACTTAAGAACAGGAAGACTGAGTCTTCCTACTGTCTATGATTTGAGCGTTTCCTGTGTCACCAGTTTTACATACCGATGCATCTCTGCAGGTTTACTGTATCTTTTGGACTTCACAGTGACGATGAAACACAGAAATAGCATCGGAATTAAATATAAGAGACACAATGCCGACTTAAGAACAGGAAGACTGAGTCTTCCTACTGTTAATGTTTTGAGCGTTTCCTGTGTCACTAGTTTTACATTCCGATGCACCTTTGCTGGTTTACTGTATCCCTTGGACCTTCCCATTGACGATGAAACACAGAAATTGCATCGGAATTAAATATAAGAGACACAATGCCGACTTAAATACAGGAAGACGGAGTCTTCCTACTGTCTATGTTTGAGCGTTTCCTGTGTCACTAGTTTTACATTCCGATGCACCTCTGAAGGTTTACTGTATCCCTTGGACCTTCCCATTGACGATGAAACACAGAAATTGCATCGGAATTATATATAAGAGACACAATACCGACTTAAGTACAGGAGGACTGAGTCTTCCTACTGTTTTTTTTTTTTTTTAGCTTTTCCTGTGTCACCAGTTTTACATTCTGATGCACCTCTGCAGGTTTACTGTATCCCTTGGACCTTCCCATTGACGATGAAACACAGAAATTGCATCGGAATTAAATATAAGAGACACAATGCCGACTTAAGTACAGGAAGACTGAGTCTTCCTACTGTCTATAAATTGAGCGTTTCCTGTGTCGCCAGTTTTACATTACGATGCACCTGTACAGGTTTACTGTATCCCTTGGACCTTCACAGTGACGATGAAACACAGAAATTGCATCGGAATTAAATATAAGAGGCACAATGCCGACTTAAGTACAGGAAGACTAAGTCTCCTACAGTCTATGTTTTGAGCGTTCCCTGTGTCATCAGTTTTACTTTCCGTTGCACC
Organism: Schistocerca nitens; assembly: GCF_023898315.1. Lineage (NCBI taxonomy): Eukaryota > Metazoa > Arthropoda > Insecta > Orthoptera > Acrididae > Schistocerca > Schistocerca nitens. Next base: position 7,421,160 of record NW_026045897.1, read on the forward strand.
TCTGCAATTTTACTATATCCCTTGGACTTCCCATTCACGATGAAATACAGAAATTTCATCGGAAATAAATATAAGAGACACAATGCCGACTTCAGTACAGGAAGACTGAGTCTTCCTACTGTCTATGTTTTGAGCGTTTCCTGTGTCACGAGTTTTACATTCCGATGCACCTCTGCAGGTTTACTGTATCCCTTGGACCTTCCCATTGACGATGAAACACAGAAATTGCATCGGAATTAAATATAAGAGACACAACGCCGACTTAAGTACAAGAAAACTGAGTCTTCTTACGGTCTTTGTTTTGAGCGTTTCCTGTGTCACCAGTTTTACATTCCGATGCACCTCTCCCTGTTTACTGTATCCCTTGGACCTTCCCATTGTCGATGAAACACAGAAATCGCATCGGAATTAAATATAAGAGACACAATGCCGACTTAAGTACAGGAAGACTGAGTCTTCCTACTGTCTATGTTTTGAGCGTTCCCTGTGTCACCAGTTTTACATTCCGATGCACCTCTGCAGGTTTACTGTATCCCTTGGACCTTCCCATTGACGTTGAAACACAAAAATTGCATCGGAATTAAATATAAGATACACAATGCCGACTTGAGTACAGGAAGACTGAGTCTTCCTACTGTCTACGATTTGAGCGTTTCCTGTGTCATCAGTTTTACATTCCGATGCACCTCTGCAGGTTTGCTGTATCCCTTGGACCTTCCCATTGACGATGAAAATCAGAAATTGCATCGGAATTATATATAAGAGACACAACGCCGACTTAAGTACATGAAAACTGAGTCTTCTTACGGTCTATGTTTTGAGCGTATCCTGTGTCACCAGGTTTAAATTCCGATGCACCTTTGCAGGTTTACTGTATCCCTTGGAACTTCCCATTGACGATGAAACACAGAAATTGCAACGGAATTAAATATTAGAGACACAGTGCCGACTTAAGAACCGGATGACTGGGTCTTCTTACTGTGTATGTTTTGAGCGTTTCCCGTGTCAACAGTTTTACATTCCGATGCACCTGTGCAGGTTTACTGTACCCCTTGGACCTTCACAGTGACGATGAATCACAGAAATTGCATCGGAATTAAATATAAGAGTCACAATGCAGACTTAAGTACAGGAAGACTGAGTCTTCCTACTGTCTTTGATTTGAGCGTTTCCTGTGTCACCAGTTTTACATTCCGATGCACCTGTGAAGGTTTACTGTATCCCTTGGACCTTCCCATTGACGATGAAACACAGAAATTGCATCGGAATTAAATATAAGAGACTCAATGCCGACTTAAGTACAGGAAGACTGAGTCTTCCTACTGTCTATGTTTTGAGCGTTTCCTGCGTCACAAGTTTTACATTCCGATGCACCTCTGCAGGTTTATTGTATCCCTTGGACCTTCCCATTGACGATGAAACACAGAAATTGCATCGTAATTAAATATAAGAGACACAATGCCGACTTAAGTACAGGAAGACTGAGTCTTCCTACTGTCCATTTTTTGAGCGTTTCCTGTGTCACCAGTTTTACATTCTGATGCACCTCTGCAGGTTTACTGTATCCCTTGGACCTTCCCATTGTCGATGAAACACAGAATTCGCATCGGAATTAAATATAAGAGACACAATGCCGACTTAAGTACAGGAAGACTGAGTCTTCCTACTATCTATGTTTTGAGCGTTTCCTGAGTCATCAGTTTTACTTTCCGATGCACCTCTGCATGTTAACTATATCCCTTGGACCTTCCCATTGACGATGAAACACAGAAATTTCATCGGAAATAAATATAAGAGACATAATGCCGACTTAAGTACAGGAAGACTGATTGTTCCTACTGTCTATGATTTGAGCGTTTCCTGTGTCACCAGTTTTACATTCCGATGCACCTGTGAAGGTTTACTGTATCCCTTGGACCTTCCCATTGACGATGAAACACAGAAATTGCATCGGAATTAAATATGAGAGACTCAATGCCGACTTAAGTACAGGAAGACTGAGTCTTCCTACTGTCTATGTTTTGAACGTTTCCTGCGTCACTAGTTTTACATTCCGATGCACCTCTGCAGGTTTATTGTATCCCTTGGACATTCCCATTGACGATGAAACACAGAAATTGCATCGGAATTAAATATAAGAGTCACAATGCCGACTTAAGTACAGGAAGACTAAGTCTCCTACAGTCTATGTTTTGAGCGTTTTCTGTGTCATCAGTTTTACTTTCCGTTGCACCTCTTCAGGTTTACTATACCCTTGGACTTCCCATTCACGATGAAATACAGAAATTTCATCGGAAATAAATATAAGAGACACAATGCCGACTTCAGTACAGGAAGACTGAGTCTTCCTACTGTCTATGTTTTGAGCGTTTCCTGTGTCACGAGTTTTACATTCCGATGCACCTCTGCAGGTTTACTGTATCCCTTGGACCTTCCCATTGACGATGAAACACAGAAATTGCATCGGAATTAAATATAAGAGACACAACGCCGACTTAAGTACAAGAAAACTGAGTCTTCTTACGGTCTTTCTTTTGAGCGTTTCCTGTGTCACCAGTTTTACATTCCGATGCACCTCTCCCTGTTTACTGTATCCCTTGGACCTTCCCATTGTCGATGAAACACAGAAATCGCATCGGAATTAAATATAAGAGACACAATGCCGACTTAAGTACAGGAAGACTGAGTCTTCCTACTGTCTATGTTTTGAGCGTTCCCTGTGTCACCAGTTTTACATTCCGATGCACCTCTGCAGGTTTACTGTATCCCTTGGACCTTCCCATTGACGTTGAAACACAAAAATTGCATCGGAATTAAATATAAGATACACAATGCCGACTTAAGAACCGGATGACTGGGTCTTCTTACTGTGTATGTTTTGAGCGTTTCCCGTGTCAACAGTTTTACATTCCGATGCACCTGTGCAGGTTTACTGTACCCCTTGGACCTTCACAGTGACGATGAATCACAGAAATTGCATCGGAATTAAATATAAGAGTCACAATGCAGACTTAAGTACAGGAAGACTGAGTCTTCCTACTGTCTTTGATTTGAGCGTTTCCTGTGTCACCAGTTTTACATTCCGATGCACCTGTGAAGGTTTACTGTATCCCTTGGACCTTCCCATTGACGATGAAACACAGAAATTGCATCGCAATTAAATATAAGAGACTCAATGCCGACTTAAGTACAGGAAGACTGAGTCTTCCTACTGTCTATGTTTTGAGCGTTTCCTGCGTCACAAGTTTTACATTCCGATGCACCTCTGCAGGTTTATTGTATCCCTTGGACCTTCCCATTGACGATGACACACAGAAATTGCATCGTAATTAAATATAAGAGACACAATGCCGACTTAAGTACAGGAAGACTGAGTCTTCCTACTGTCCATTTTTTGAGCGTTTCCTGTGTCACCAGTTTTACATTCTGATGCACCTCTGCAGGTTTACTGTATCCCTTGGACCTTCCCATTGACGATGAAACACAGAATTCGCATCGGAATTAAATATAAGAGACACAATGCCGACTTATGTACAGAAAGACTGAGTCTTCCTACTGACTATGTTTTGAGCGTTTCCTGTGTCACCAGTTTTACATTCTGATGCACCTCTGCAGGTTTACTGTATCCCTTGGACCTTCCCATTGACGATGAAACACAGAAATTGCATCGGAATTAAATATAAGAGACACAATGCCGACTTAAGTACAGGAAGACTGAGTCTTCCTACTATCTATGCTTTGAGCGTTTCCTGAGTCATCAGTTTTACTTTCCGATGCACCTCTGCATGTTAACTATATCCCTTGGACCTTCCCATTGACGATGAAACACAGAAATTTCATCGGAAATAAATATAAGAGACATATTGCCGACTTAAGTACAGGAAGACTGATTGTTCCTACTGTCTATGATTTGAGCGTTTCCTGTGTCACCAGTTTTACATTCCGATGCACCTGTGAAGGTTTACTGTATCCCTTGGACCTTCCCATTGACGACGAAACACAGAAATTGCATCGGAATTAAATATGAGAGACTCAATGCCGACTTAAGTACAGGAAGACTGAGTCTTCCTACTGTCTATGTTTTGAGCGTTTCCTGCGTCACTAGTTTTACATTCCGATGCACCTCTGCAGGTTTATTGTATCCCTTGGACATTCCCATTGACGATGAAACACAGAAATTGCATCGGAATTAAATATAAGAGTCACAATGCCGACTTAAGTACAGGAAGACTAAGTCTCCTACAGTCTATGTTTTGAGCGTTTCCTGCGTCACTAGTTTTACATTCCGATGCACCTCTGCAGGTTTATTGTATCCCTTGGACATTCCCATTGACGATGAAACACAGAAATTGCATCGGAATTAAATATAAGAGTCACAATGCCGACTTAAGTACAGGAAGACTAAGTCTCCTACAGTCTATGTTTTGAGCGTTTCCTGTGTCATCAGTTTTACTTTCCGTTGCACCTCTTCAGGTTTACTATTCCCTTGGACCTTCCCATTGACGATGAAACACAGAAATTGCATCGGAATTAAATATAAGAGACACAATGCCGACTTCAGTACAGGAAGACTGAGTCTTCCTACTGTCTATGTTTTAAGCGTTCCCTGTGTCACCAGTTTTACATTCCGATGCACCTCTTCAGGTTTACTGTATCCCTTGGACCTTCCCATTGACGTTGAAACACAAAAATTGCATCGGAATTAAATATAAGATACACAATGCCGACTTGAGTACAGGAAGACTGAGTCTTCCTACTGTCAATGATTTTAGCGTTTCCTGTGTCATCAGTTTTACATTCCGATGCACCTCTGCAGGTTTACTGTATCCCTTGGACCTTCCCATTGACGATGAAAATCAGAAATTGCATCGGAATTATATATAAGAGACACAACGCCGACTTAAGTACAAGAAAACTGAGTCTTCTTACAGTCTATGTTTTGAGCGTTTCCTGTGTCACCAGGTTTAAATTCCGATGCACCTCTGCAGGTTTACTGTATCCCTTGGAACTTCTCATTGACGACGAAACACAGAAATTGCATCGGAATTAAATATTAGAGACACAGTGCCGACTTAAGAACCGGAAGACTGGGTCTTCTTACTTTGTATGTTTTGAGCGTTTCCCGTGTCAACAGTTTTACATTCCGATGCACCTGTGCAGGTTTACTGTATCCCTTGGACCTTCACAGTGACGATGAATCACAGAAATTGCATCGGAATTAAATATAAGAGTCACAATGCAGACTTAAGTACAGGAAGACTGAGTCTTCCTACTGTCTATGTTTTGAGTGTTTCCTGTGTCATCAGTTTTACTTTCCGATGCACCTCTGCTTGTTAACTATATCCCTTGGACCTTCCCATTGACGATGAAACAAAGAAATTTCATCGGAAATAAATATAAGAGACATAATGCCGACTTAAGAACAAGAAGACTGAGTCTTCCTACTGTCTATGATTTGAGCGTTTCCTGTGTCACCAGTTTTACATTCCGATGCACCTGTGAAGGTTTACTGTATCCCTTGGACCTTCCCATTGACGATGAAACACAGAAATTGCAACAGAATTAAATATAAGAGACTCAATGCCGACTTAAGTACAGGAAGACTGAGTCTTCCTACTGTCTATGTTTTGAGCGTTTCCTGTGTCACCAGTTTTACATTCCGATCTGTTTCTGCAGGTTTACTGTATCCATTGGACCTTCCCATTGACGATGAAACACAGAAATTGCATCGGAATTAAATATAAGAGACACTACGCCGACTTAAGCACAAGAAAACTGAGTCTTCTTACGGTCTATGTTTTGAGCGTTTCCTGTGTCACCAGTTTTACATTCCGATGCACCTCTGCCGGTTTACTGTATCCCTTGGACCATCCCATTGTCGATGAAACACAGAAATCTCAGCGGAATTAAATATAGGAGACACAATGCCGACTTAAGTACAGGAAGACTGAGTCTTCCTACTGTCTATGTTTTGAGCGTTTCCTGTGTCACCAGTTTTACATTCTGATGCACCTCTGCAGGTTTACTGTATCCCTTGGACCTTCCCATTGACGATGAAACACAGAAATTGTATCGGAATTAAATATAAGAGGCACAATGCCGACATAAGAACAGGAAGACTGAGTCTTCCTACTGTCTATGTTTTGAGCGTTTCCTGTGTCAGCCGTTTTACATAACGATGCACCTCTGCAGGTTTACTGTATCTTTTGGACCTTCACAGTGACGATGAAACACAGAAATTGCATCGGAATTATATATAAGAGACACAATACCGACTTAAGTACAGGAAGACTGAGTCCTCCTACTGTTTTTTTTTTTAGCTTTTCCTGTGTCACCAGTTTTACGTTCTGATGCACCTCTGCAGGTTTACTGTATCCATTGGACCTTCCCATTGACGATGAAACACAGAAATTGCATCGGAATTAAATATAAGAGACACAATGACGACTTAAGTACAGGAAGACTGAGTCTTCCTACTGTCTATAAATTGAGCGTTTCCTGTGTCACCAGTTTTACATTACGATGCACCTGTACAGGTTTACTGTATCCCTTGGACCTTCACAGTGACGATGAAACACAGAAATTGCATCGGAATTAAATATAAGAGACACAATGCCGACTTAAGTACAGGAAGACTAAGTCTCCTACAGTCTATGTTTTGAGCGTTTCCTGTGTCATCAGTTTTACTTTCCGTTGCACCTCTGCAGGTTTACTATATCCCTTGGACTTCCCATTCACGATGAAATACAGAAATTTCATCGGAAATAAATATAAGAGACACAATGCCGACTTCAGTACAGGAAGACTGAGTCTTCCTACTGTCCATTTTTTGAGGGTTTCCTGTGTCACCAGTTTTACATTCTGATGCACCTCTGCAGGTTTACTGTATCCCTAGGACCTTTCCATTGACGATGAAACACAGAATTCGCATCGGAATTAAATATAAGAGACACAATGCCGACTTATGTACAGAAAGACTGAGTCATCCTACTGTCTATGTTTTGAGCGTTTACTGTGTCACCAGTTTTACATTCTGATGCACCTCTGCAGGTTTACTGTATCCATTGGACCTTCCCATTGACGATGAAACACAGAAATTGCATCGGAATTAAATATAAGAGACTCAATGCCGACTTAAGTACAGGAAGACTGAGTCTTCCTACTGTCTATGTTTTGAGCGTTTCCTGTGTCACCAGTTTTACATTCCGATCTGCCTCTGCAGGTTTACTGTATCTATTGGACCTTCCCATTGACGATGAAACACAGAAATTGCATCGGAATTAAATATAAGAGACACTACGCCGACTTAAGCACAAGAAAACTGAGTCTTCTTACGGTCTATGTTTTGAGCGTTTCCTGTGTCACCAGTTTTACATTCCGATGCACCTCTGCCGGTTTACTGTATCCCTTGGACCATCCCATTGTCGATGAAACACAGAAATTTCACCGGAATTAAATATAGGAGACACAATGCCGACTTAAGTACAGGAAGACTGAGTCTTCCTACTGTCTATGTTTTGAGCGTTTCCTGTGTCACCAGTTTTACATTCTGATGCACCTCTGCAGGTTTACTGTATCCCTTGGACCTTCCCATTGACGATGAAACACAGAAATTGTATCGGAATTAAATATAAGAGGCACAGTGCCGACATAACAACAGGAAGACTGAGTCTTCCTACTGTCTATGTTTTGAGCGTTTCCTGTGTCACCCGTTTTACATACCGATGCACCTCTGCAGGTTTACTGTATCTTTTGGACCTTCACAGTGACGATGAAACACAGAAATAGCATCGGAATAAAATATAAGAGACACAATGCCGACTTAAGAACAGGAAGCCTGAGTCTTCCTACTGTCTATGTTTTGAGCGTTTCCTGTGTCACTAGTTTTACATTCCGATGCACCTTTGCAGGTTTATTGTATCCCTTGGACCTTCCCATTGACGATGAAACACAGAAATTGCATCGGAATTAAATATAAGAGACACAATGCCGACTTAAGTACAGGAAGACTGAGTCTTCCTACTGTCTATGTTTGAACGTTTCCTGTGTCACTAGTTTTACATTCCGATGCACCTCTGCAGGTTTACTGTATCCCTTGGACCTTCCCATTGACGATGAAACACAGAAATTGCATCGGAATTATATATAAGAGACACAATACCGACTTAAGTACAGGAAGACTGAGTCTTCCTACTGTTTTTTTTTTTAGCTTTTCCTGTGTCACCAGTTTTACGTTCTGATGCACCTCTGCAGGTTTACTGTATCCCTTGGACCTTCCCAGTGACGATGAAACACAGAAATTGCATCGGAATTAAATATAAGAGACACAATGACGACTTAAGTACAGGAAGACTGAGTCTTCCTACTGTCTATAAATTGAGCGTTTCCTGTGTCACCAGTTTTACATTACGATGCACCTGTACAGGTTTACTGTATCCCTTGGACCTTCACAGTGACGATGAAACACAGAAATTGCATCGGAATTAAATATAAGAGACACAATGCCGACTTAAGTACAGGAAGACTAAGTCTCCTACAGTCTATGTTTTGAGCGTTTCCTGTGTCATCAGTTTTACTTTCCGTTGCACCTCTGCAGGTTTACTATATCCCTTGGACTTCCCATTCACGATGAAATACAGAAATTTCATCGGAAATAAATATAAGAGACACAATGCCCACTTCAGTACAGGAAGACTGAGTCTTCCTACTGTCTATGTTTTGAGCGTTTCCTGTGTCACGAGTTTTACATTCCGATGCACCTCTGCAGGTTTACTGTATCCCTTGGACCTTCCCATTGACGATGAAACACAGAAATTGCATCGGAATTAAATATAAGAGACACAACGCCGACTTAAGTACAAGAAAACTGAGTCTTCTTACGGTCTATGTTTTGAGCGTTTCCTGTGTCACCAGTTTTACATTCCGATGCACCTCTGCCTGTTTACTGTATCCCTTGGACCTTCCCATTGTCGATGAAACACAGAAATTGTATCGGAATTATATATAAGAGACACAACGCCGACTTAAGTACAAGAAAACTGAGTCTTCTTACAGTCTATGTTTTGAGCGTTTCCTGTGTCACCAGGTTTAAATTCCGATGCACCTCTGCAGGTTTACTGTATCCCTTGGAACTTCCCATTGACGATGAAACGCAGAAATTGCATCGGAATTAAATATTAGAGACACAGTGCCGACTTAAGAACCGGATGACTGGGTCTTCTTACTGTGTATGTTTTGAGCGTTTCCCGTGTCAACAGTTTTACATTCCGATGCACCTGTGCAGGTTTAATGTATCCATTGGACATTCACAGTGACGATGAATCACAGAAATTGCATCGGAATTAAATATAAGAGTCACAATGCAGACTTAAGTACAGGAAGACTGAGTCTTCCTACTGTCTATGTTTTGAGCGTTTCCTGTGTCATCAGTTTTACTTTCCGATGCACCTCTGCTTGTTAACTATATCCCTTGGACCTTCCCATTGACGATTAAACAAAGAAATTTCATCGGAAATAAATACAAGAGACATAATGCCGACTTCAGAACAAGAAGACTGAGTCTTCCTACTGTCTATGATTTGAGCGTTTCCTGTGTCACCAGTTTTACATTCCGATGCACCTGTGAAGGTTTACTGTATCCCTTGGACCTTCCCACTGACGATGAAACACAGAAATTGCATCGGAATTAAATATAAGAGACTCAATGCCGACTTAAGTACAGGAAGACTGAGTCTTCCTACTGTCCATTTTTTGAGGGTTTCCTGTGTCACCAGTTTTACATTCTGATGCACCTCTGCAGGTTTACTGTATCCCTAGGACCTTCCCATTGACGATGAAACACAGAATTCGCATCGGAATTAAATATAAGAGACACAATGCCGACTTATGTACAGAAAGACTGAGTCACCCTACTGCCTATAATTTGAGCGTTTCCTGTGTCACCAGTTTTACATTCTGATGCACCTCTGCAGGTTTACTGTATCCATTGGACCTTCACATTGACGATGAAACACAGAAATTGCATCGGAATTAAATATAAGAGACTCAATGCCGACTTAAGTACAGGAAGACTGAGTCTTCCTACTGTCTATGTTTTGAGCGTTTCCTGTGTCACCAGTTTTACATTCCGATCTGCCTCTGCAGGTTTACTGTATCCATTGGACCTTCCCATTGACGATGAAACACAGAAATGGCATCGGAATTAAATATAAGAGACAGAACGCCGACTAAAGCACAAGAAAACTGAGTCTTCTTACGGTCTATGTTTTGAGCGTTTCCTGTGTCACCAGTTTTACATTCCGATGCACCTCTGCCGGTTTACTGTATACCTTGGACCTTCCCATTGTCGATGAAACACAGAAATCGCACCGGAATTAAATATAAGAGACACAATGACGACTTAAGAACAGGAAGACTGAGTCTTCCTACTGTCTATGATTTGAGCGTTTCCTGTGTCACCAGTTTTACATACCGATGCATCTCTGCAGGTTTACTGTATCTTTTGGACTTCACAGTGACGATGAAACACAGAAATAGCATCGGAATTAAATATAAGAGACACAATGCCGACTTAAGAACAGGAAGACTGAGTCTTCCTACTGTCTATGTTTTGAGCGTTTCCTGTGTCACTAGTTTTACATTCCGATGCACCTTTGCTGGTTTACTGTATCCCTTGGACCTTCCCATTGACGATGAAACACAGAAATTGCATCGGAATTAAATATAAGAGACACAATGCAGACTTAAATACAGGAAGACTGAGTCTTCCTACTGTCTATGTTTGAGCGTTTCCTGTGTCACTAGTTTTACATTCCGATGCACCTCTGAAGGTTTACTGTATCCCTTGGACCTTCCCATTGACGATGAAACACAGAAATTGCATCGGAATTATATATAAGAGACACAATACCGACTTAAGTACAGGAGGACTGAGTCTTCCTACTGTTTTTTTTTTTTTTTAGCTTTTCCTGTGTCACCAGTTTTACATTCTGATGCACCTCTGCAGGTTTACTGTATCCCTTGGACCTTCCCATTGACGATGAAACACAGAAATTGCATCGGAATTAAATATAAGAGACACAATGCCGACTTAAGTACAGGAAGACTGAGTCTTCCTACTGTCTATAAATTGAGCGTTTCCTGTGTCGCCAGTTTTACATTACGATGCACCTGTACAGGTTTACTGTATCCCTTGGACCTTCACAGTGACGATGAAACACAGAAATTGCATCGGAATTAAATATAAGAGGCACAATGCCGACTTAAGTACAGGAAGACTAAGTCTCCTACAGTCTATGTTTTGAGCGTTCCCTGTGTCATCAGTTTTACTTTCCGTTGCACCTCTGCAATTTTACTATATCCCTTGGACTTCCCATTCACGATGAAATACAGAAATTTCATCGGAAATAAATATAAGAGACACAATGCCGACTTCAGTACAGGAAGACTGAGTCTTCCTACTGTCTATGTTTTGAGCGTTTCCTGTGTCACGAGTTTTACATTCCGATGCACCTCTGCAGGTTTACTGTATCCCTTGGACCTTCCCATTGACGATGAAACACAGAAATTGCATCGGAATTAAATATAAGAGACACAACGCCGACTTAAGTACAAGAAAACTGAGTCTTCTTACGGTCTTTGTTTTGAGCGTTTCCTGTGTCACCAGTTTTACATTCCGATGCACCTCTCCCTGTTTACTGTATCCCTTGGACCTTCCCATTGTCGATGAAACACAGAAATCGCATCGGAATTAAATATAAGAGACACAATGCCGACTTAAGTACAGGAAGACTGAGTCTTCCTACTGTCTATGTTTTGAGCGTTCCCTGTGTCACCAGTTTTACATTCCGATGCACCTCTGCAGGTTTACTGTATCCCTTGGACCTTCCCATTGACGTTGGAACACAAAAATTGCATCGGTATTAAATATAAGATACACAATGCCGACTTGAGTACAGGAAGACTGAGTCTTCCTACTGTCTACGATTTGAGCGTTTCCTGTGTCATCAGTTTTACATTCCGATGCACCTCTGCAGGTTTGCTGTATCCCTTGGACCTTCCCATTGACGATGAAAATCAGAAATTGCATCGGAATTATATATAAGAGACACAACGCCGACTTAAGTACATGAAAACTGAGTCTTCTTACGGTCTATGTTTTGAGCGTATCCTGTGTCACCAGGTTTAAATTCCGATGCACCTTTGCAGGTTTACTGTATCCCTTGGAACTTCCCATTGACGATGAAACACAGAAATTGCAACGGAATTAAATATTAGAGACACAGTGCCGACTTAAGAACCGGATGACTGGGTCTTCTTACTGTGTATGTTTTGAGCGTTTCCCGTGTCAACAGTTTTACATTCCGATGCACCTGTGCAGGTTTACTGTACCCCTTGGACCTTCACAGTGACGATGAATCACAGAAATTGCATCGGAATTAAATATAAGAGTCACAATGCAGACTTAAGTACAGGAAGACTGAGTCTTCCTACTGTCTTTGATTTGAGCGTTTCCTGTGTCACCAGTTTTACATTCCGATGCACCTGTGAAGGTTTACTGTATCCCTTGGACCTTCCCATTGACGATGAAACACAGAAATTGCATCGGAATTAAATATAAGAGACTCAATGCCGACTTAAGTACAGGAAGACTGAGTCTTCCTACTGTCTATGTTTTGAGCGTTTCCTGCGTCACAAGTTTTACATTGCGATGCACCTCTGCAGGTTTATTGTATCCCTTGGACCTTCCCATTGACGATGAAACACAGAAATTGCATCGTAATTAAATATAAGAGACACAATGCCGACTTAAGTACAGGAAGACTGAGTCTTCCTACTGTCCATTTTTTGAGCGTTTCCTGTGTCACCAGTTTTACATTCTGATGCACCTCTGCAGGTTTACTGTATCCCTTGGACCTTCCCATTGTCGATGAAACACAGAATTCGCATCGGAATTAAATATAAGAGACACAATGCCGACTTAAGTACAGGAAGACTGAGTCTTCCTACTATCTATGTTTTGAGCGTTTCCTGAGTCATCAGTTTTACTTTCCGATGCACCTCTGCATGTTAACTATATCCCTTGGACCTTCCCATTGACGATGAAACACAGAAATTTCATCGGAAATAAATATAAGAGACATAATGCCGACTTAAGTACAGGAAGACTGATTGTTCCTACTGTCTATGATTTGAGCGTTTCCTGTGTCACCAGTTTTACATTCCGATGCACCTGTGAAGGTTTACTGTATCCCTTGGACCTTCCCATTGACGATGAAACACAGAAATTGCATCGGAATTAAATATGAGAGACACAATGCCGACTTAAGTACAGGAAGACTGAGTCTTCCTACTGTCTATGTTTTGAACGTTTCCTGCGTCACTAGTTTTACATTCCGATGCACCTCTGCAAATTTATTGTATCCCTTGGACATTCCCATTGACGATGAAACACAGAAATTGCATCGGAATTAAATATAAGAGTCACAATGCCGACTTAAGTACAGGAAGACTAAGTCTCCTACAGTCTATGTTTTGAGCGTTTTCTGTGTCATCAGTTTTACTTTCCGTTGCACCTCTTCAGGTTTACTATACCCTTGGACTTCCCATTCACGATGAAATACAGAAATTTCATCGGAAATAAATATAAGAGACACAATGCCGACTTCAGTACAGGAAGACTGAGTCTTCCTACTGTCTATGTTTTGAGCGTTTCCTGTGTCACGAGTTTTACATTCCGATGCACCTCTGCAGGTTTACTGTATCCCTTGGACCTTCCCATTGACGATGAAACACAGAAATTGCATCGGAATTAAATATAAGAGACACAACGCCGACTTAAGTACAAGAAAACTGAGTCTTCTTACGGTCTTTGTTTTGAGCGTTTCCTGTGTCACCAGTTTTACATTCCGATGCACCTCTCCCTGTTTACTGTATCCCTTGGACCTTCCCATTGTCGATGAAACACAGAAATCGCATCGGAATTAAATATAAGAGACACAATGCCGACTTAAGTACAGGAAGACTGAGTCTTCCTACTGTCTATGTTCTGAGCGTTCCCTGTGTCACCAGTTTTACATTCCGATGCACCTCTGCAGGTTTACTGTATCCCTTGGACCTTCCCATTGACGTTGAAACACAAAAATTGCATCGGAATTAAGTATAAGATACACAATGCCGACTTAAGAACCGGATGACTGGGTCTTCTTACTGTGTATGTTTTGAGCGTTTCCCGTGTCAACAGTTTTACATTCCGATGCACCTGTGCAGGTTTACTGTACCCCTTGGACCTTCACAGTGACGATGAATCACAGAAATTGCATCGGAATTAAATATAAGAGTCACAATGCAGACTTAAGTACAGGAAGACTGAGTCTTCCTACTGTCTTTGATTTGAGCGTTTCCTGTGTCACCAGTTTTACATTCCGATGCACCTGTGAAGGTTTACTGTATCCCTTGGACCTTCCCATTGACGATGAAACACAGAAATTGCATCGCAATTAAATATAAGAGACTCAATGCCGACTTAAGTACAGGAAGACTGAGTCTTCCTACTGTCTATGTTTTGAGCGTTTCCTGCGTCACAAGTTTTACATTCCGATGCACCTCTGCAGGTTTATTGTATCCCTTGGACCTTCCCATTGACGATGACACACAGAAATTGCATCGTAATTAAATATAAGAGACACAATGCCGACTTAAGTACAGGAAGACTGAGTCTTCCTACTGTCCATTTTTTGAGCGTTTCCTGTGTCACCAGTTTTACATTCTGATGCACCTCTGCAGGTTTACTGTATCCCTTGGACCTTCCCATTGACGATGAAACACAGAATTCGCATCGGAATTAAATATAAGAGACACAATGCCGACTTATGTACAGAAAGACTGAGTCTTCCTACTGACTATGTTTTGAGCGTTTCCTGTGTCACCAGTTTTACATTCTGATGCACCTCTGCAGGTTTACTGTATCCCTTGGACCTTCCCATTGACGATGAAACACAGAAATTGCATCGGAATTAAATATAAGAGACACAATGCCGACTTAAGTACAGGAAGACTGAGTCTTCCTACTATCTATGCTTTGAGCGTTTCCTGAGTCATCAGTTTTACTTTCCGATGCACCTCTGCATGTTAACTATATCCCTTGGACCTTCCCATTGACGATGAAACACAGAAATTTCATCGGAAATAAATATAAGAGACATATTGCCGACTTAAGTACAGGAAGACTGATTGTTCCTACTGTCTATGATTTGAGCGTTTCCTGTGTCACCAGTATTACATTCCGATGCACCTGTGAAGGTTTACTGTATCCCTTGGACCTTCCCATTGACGACGAAACACAGAAATTGCATCGGAATTAAATATGAGAGACTCAATGCCGACTTAAGTACAGGAAGACTGAGTCTTCCTACTGTCTATGTTTTGAGCGTTTCCTGCGTCACTAGTTTTACATTCCGATGCACCTCTGCAGGTTTATTGTATCCCTTGGACATTCCCATTGACGATGAAACACAGAAATTGCATCGGAATTAAATATAAGAGTCACAATGCCGACTTAAGTACAGGAAGACTAAGTCTCCTACAGTCTATGTTTTGAGCGTTTCCTGCGTCACTAGTTTTACATTCCGATGCACCTCTGCAGGTTTATTGTATCCCTTGGACATTCCCATTGACGATGAAACACAGAAATTGCATCGGAATTAAATATAAGAGTCACAATGCCGACTTAAGTACAGGAAGACTAAGTCTCCTACAGTCTATGTTTTGAGCGTTTCCTGTGTCATCAGTTTTACTTTCCGTTGCACCTCTTCAGGTTTACTATTCCCTTGGACCTTCCCATTGACGATGAAACACAGAAATTGCATCGGAATTAAATATAAGAGACACAATGCCGACTTCAGTACAGGAAGACTGAGTCTTCCTACTGTCTATGTTTTAAGCGTTCCCTGTGTCACCAGTTTTACATTCCGATGCACCTCTGCAGGTTTACTGTATTCCTTGGACCTTCCCATTGAAGATGAAACACAGAAATTGTATCGGAATTAAATATAAGAGACACAACGCCGACTTAAGCACAAGAAAACTGAGTCTTCTTACGGTCTATGTTTTGAGCGTTTCCTGCGTCACCAGTTTTACATTCCGATGCACCTCTGCCGGTTTACTGTATCCCTTGGACCTTCCCATTGTCGATGAATCACAGAAATCGCACCGGAATTAAATATAGGAGACACAATGCCGACTTAAGTACAGGTAGACTGAGTCTTCCTACTGTCTATGTTTTGAGCGTTTCCTGTGTCACCAGTTTTACATTCTGATGCACCTCTGCAGGTTTACTGTATTCCTTGGACCTTCCCATTGAAGATGAAACACAGAAATTGTATCGGAATTAAATATAAGAGGCACAATGCCGACATAAGAACAGGAAGACTGAGTCTTAATACTGTCTATGTTTTGAGCGTTTCCTGTGTCACCAGTTTTACATACCGATGCACCTCTGCAGGTTTACTGTATCTTTTGGACCTTCACAGTGACGATGAAACACAGAAATAGCATCGGAATTAAATATAAGAGACACAATGCCGACTTAAGAACAGGAAGACTGAGTCTTCCTTCTGTCTATGTTTTGAGCGTTTCCTGTGTCCCTAGTTTTACATTCCGATGCACCTTTGCAGGTTTACTGTATCCCTTGGACCTTCCCATTGACGATGAAACACAGAAATTGCATCGGAATTAAATATAAGAGACACAATGCCGACTTAAGTACAGGAAGACTGAGTCTTCCTACTGTCTATGTTAGAGCGTTTCCTGTGTCACTACTTTTACATTCCGATGCACCCCTGCAGGTTTACTGTATCCCTTGGACCTTCCCATTGACGATGAAACACAGAAATTGCATCGGAATTATATATAAGAGACACAATGCCGACTTAAGTACAGGAAGACTGAGTCTTCCTACTGTTTTTTTTTTTTTAGCTTTTCCTGTGTCACCAGTTTTCATTCTGATGCACCTCTGCAGGTTTACTGTATCCCTTGAACCTTCCCATTGACGATGAAACACAGAAATTGCATCGGAATTAAATATAAGAGACACAATGCCGACTTAAGTACAGGAAGACTGACTCTTCCTACTGTCTATAATTTGAGCGTTTCCTGTGTCACCAGTTTTACATTACGATGCACCTCTACAGGTTTACTGTATCCCTTGGACCTTCACAGTGACGATGAAACACAGAAATTGCATCGGAATTAAATATAAGAGACACAATGCCGACTTAAGTACAGGAAGACTAAGTCTCCTACAGTCTATGCTTTGAGGGTTTCCTGTGTCATCAGTTTTTCTTTCCGTTGCACCTCTGCAGGTTTACTATATCCCTTGGACTTCCCATTCACGATGAAATACAGAAATTTCATCGGCAATAAATATAAGAGACACAATGCCGACTACAGTACAGGAAGACTGAGTCTTCCTACTGTCTATGTTTTGAGCGTTTCCTGTGTCACGAGTTTTACATTCCGATGCACCTCTGCAGGTTTACTGTATCCCTTGGACCTTCCCAATTACGATCAAACACAGAAATTGCATCGGAATTAAATATAAGAGACACAACGCCGACTTAAGTACAAGAAAACTGAGTCTTCTTACGGTCTATGTTTTGAGCGTTTCCTGTGTCACCAGATTTACATTCCGATGCACCTCTTCCTGTTTAATGTATCCCTTGGACCTTCCCATTATCGATGAAACACAGAAATGGCATAGGAATTAAATATAAGAGACACAATGACGACTTAAGTACAGGAAGACTGAGTCTTCCTACTGTCTATGTTTTGAGCGTTCCCTGTGTCACCAGTTTTACATTAGGAAGCACCTCTGCAGGTTTACTGTATCCCTTGGACCTTCCCATTGACGTTGAAACACAAAAATTGCATCGGAATTAACTATAAGATACACAATGCCGACTTCAGTACAGGAAGACTGAGTCTTCCTACTGTCTATGATTTGAGCGTTTCCTGTGTCATCAGTTTTACATTCCGATGCACCTCTGCAGGTTTACTGTATCCCTTGCACCTTCCCATTGACGATGAAAATCAGAAATTGCATCGGAATTATATATAATAGACACAACGCCGACTTAAGTACATGAAAACTGATTCTTCTTACGGTCTATGTTTTGAGCGTTTCCTGTGTCACCAGGTTTAAATTCCGATGCACCTCTGCAGGTTTACTGTATCCCTTGGACCTTCCCATTGACGATGAAACACAGAAATTGCATCGGAATTAAATATAAGAGACATAATGCCGACTTAAGTACAGGAAGTCTAAGTCTTCCTACTGTCTATGATTTGAGCGTTTCCTGTGTCACCAGTTTTACATTCCGATGCACCCCTGAAGGTTTACTGTATCCCTTGGACCTTCCCATTGACGATGAAACACAGAAATTGCATCGGAATTAAATATAAGAGACTCAATGCCGACTTAAGTACAGGAAGACTGAGTCTTAATACTGTCTATGTTTTGAGCGTTTCCTGTGTCACCAGTTTTACATTCTGATGCACCTCTGCAGGTTTACTGTATCCCTTGGACCTTCCCATTGACGATGAAACACAGAATTCGCATCGGAATTAAATATATGAGACACAATGCCGACTTAAGTACAGGAAGACTGAGTCTTCCTACTGTCTATGTTTTGAGCGTTTCCTGTGTCACAAGTTTTACATTCCGATCTGCCTCAGCAGGTTTACTGTATCCATTGGACCTTCCCATTGACGATGAAACACAGAAATTGCATCGGAATTAAATATAAGAGACACAACGCCGACTTAAGCACAAGAAAACTGAGTCTTTTTACGGTCTATGTTTTGAGCGTTTCGTGTGTCACCGGTTTTACATTCCGATGCACCTCTGCAGGTTTACTGTATCCCTTGCACCTTCCCATTGACGTTGAAACACAAAAATTGCTTCGGAATTAAATATAAGATAGACAATGCCGACTTGAGTACAGGAAGACTGAGTCTTCCTACTGTCTATGATTTGAGCGTTTCCTGTGTCATCAGTTTTACATTCCGATGCACCTCTGCAGGTTTACTGTATCCCTGGGGACCTTCCCATAGACGATGAAAATCAGAAATTGCATCGGAATTAAATATATGAGTCACAATGCAGACTAAAGTACAGGAAGACTGAGTCTTCCTACTGTCTATGTTTTGAGCGTTTCCTGTGTCATCAGTTTTACTTTCCGATGCACCTCTGCTTGTTAACTATATCCCTTGGACCTTCCCATTGGCGATGAAAAACAGAAATTTCATCGGAAATAAATATAAGAGACATAATGCCGACTTAAGTACAGGAAGACTGAGTCTTCCTACTGTCAATGATTTGAGCGTTTCCTGTGTCACCAGTTTTACATTCCGATGCACCTGTGAAGGTTTACTGTATCCATTGGACCTTCCCATTGACGATGAAACACAGAAATTGCATCGGAATTAAACATAAGAGACTCAATGCCGACTTAAGTACAGGAAGACTGAGTCTTACTACTGTCTATGTTTTGAGCGTTTCCTGTGTCACCAGTTTTACATTCCGATCTGCCTCTGCAGGTTTACTTTATCCATTGGACCTTCCCATTGTCGATGAAACACAGAAAATGCATCGGAATTAAATATAAGAGACACAACGCCGACTTAAGCACAAGAAAACTGAGTCTTCTTACGGTCTATGTTTTGAGCGTTTCCTGTGTCACCAGTTTTACATTCCGATGCACCTCTGCCGGTTTACTGTATCCCTTGGACCTTCCCATTGTCGATGAAACACAGAAATCGCACCGGAATTAAATATAGGAGACACAATGCCGACTTAAGTACAGGAAGACTGAGTCTTCCTACTGTCTATGTTTTGAGCGTTTCCTGTGTCACCAGTTTTACATTCTGATGCACCTCTGCAGGTTTACTGTATCCCTTGGACCTTCCCATTGACGATGAAACACAGGAATTGCATCGGAATTAAATATAAGAGACACAATGCCGATTTAAGTACAGGAAGACTGAGTCTTCCTACTGTCTATGTTAGAGCGTTTCCTGTGTCACTAGTTTTACATTCCGATGCACCTCTGCAGGTTTACTGTATCCCTTGGACCTTCCCATTGACGATGAAACACAGAAATTGCATCGGAATTATATATAGGAGACACAATGCCGACTTAAGTACAGGAAGACTGAGTCTTCCTACTGTTTTTTTTTTTTTTGAGCTTTTCCTGTGTCACCAGTTTTACATTCTGATGCACCTCTGCAGGTTTACTGTATCCCTTGGACCTTCCCATTGACGATGAAACACAGAAATTGCATCGGAATTAAATATAAGAGACACAATGCCGACTTAAGTACAGGAAGAATAAGTCTTACTACTGTATATAATTTGAGCGTTTCCTGTGTCACCAGTTTTACATTACTATGCACCTCTACAGGTTTACTGTATCCCTTGGACCTTCACAGTGACGATGAAACACAGAAATTGCATCGGAATTAAATATAAGAGACACAATGCCGACTTAAGTACAGGAAGACTAAGTCTCCTACAGTCTATGCTTTGAGGGTTTCCTGTGTCATCAGTTTTTCTTTCCGTTGCACCTCTGCAGGTTTACTGTATCCCTTGGACTTCCCATTCACGATGAAATACAGAAATTGCATCGGAAATAAATATAAGAGACACAATGCCGAGTTCAGTACAGGAAGACTGAGTCTTCCTACTGTCTATGTTTTGAGCGTTTCTTGTGTCACGAGTTTTACATTCCCATGCACCTCTGGAGGTTTACTGTATCCCTTGGACCTTCCCATTGACGATGAAACACAGAAATTGCATCGGAATTAAATATAAGAGACACAACGCCGACTTAAGTACAAGAAAACTGAGTCTTCTTACGGTCTATGTTTTGAGCGTTTCCTCTGTCACCAGTTTTACATTCCGATGCACCTCTGCCTGTTTACTGTATCCCTTGGACCTTCCCATTGTCGATGAAACACAAAAATCGCACCGGAATTAAATATAGGAGACACAATGCCGACTTAAGTACAGGAAGACTGAGTCTTCCTACTGTCTATGTTTTGAGCGTTTCCTGTGTCACCAGTTTTACATTCTGATGTACCTCTGCAGGTTTACTGTATCGCTTGGACCTTCCCATTGACGATGAAACACAGAAATTGTATCGGTATTAAATATAAGCGGCACAATGCCGACATAAGAACAGGAAGACTGAGTCTTCCTACTGTCTATGTTTTGAGCGTTTCCTGTGTCACCAGTTTTACATACCGATGCACCTCTGCAGGTTTACTGTATCATTTGGACCTTCACAGTGACGATGAAACACAGAAATAGCATCGGAATTAAATATAAGAGACACAATGCCGACTTAAGAACAGGAAGACTGAGTCTTCCTACTGTCTATGTTTTGAGCGTTTCCTGTGTCACTAGTTTTACATTCCGATGCACATTTGCAGGTTTACTGTATCCCTTGGACCTTCCCATTGACGATGAAACACAGAAATTGCATCGGAATTATATATAAGAGACACAATGCCGACTTAAGTACAGGAAGACTGAGCCTTCCTACTGTTTTTTTTTTTTTGAGCTTTTCCTGTGTCACCAGTTTTACATTCTGATGCACCTCTGCAGGTTTACTGTATCCCTTGGACCTTCCCATTGACGATGAAACACAGAAATTGCATCGGAATTAACTATAAGAGACACAATGCCGACTTAAGTACAGGAAGAATAAGTCTTCCTACTGTATATAATTTGAGCGTTTCCTGTGTCACCAGTTTTACATTACGATGCACCTCTACAGGTTTACTGTATCCCTTGGACCTTCACAGTGACGATGAAACAAAGAAATTGCATCGGAATTAAATATAAGACACACAATGCCGACTTAAGTACAGGAAGACTAAGTCTCCTACAGTCTATGCTTTGAGGGTTTCCTGTGTCATCAGTTTTTCTTTCCGTTGCACCTCTGCATGTTTACTGTATCCCTTGGACTTCCCATTCACGATGAAATACAGAAATTGCATCGGAAATAAATATAAGAGACACAATGCCGAGTTCAGTACAGGAAGACTGAGTCTTCCTACTGTCTATGTTTTGAGCGTTTCCTGTGTCACGAGTTTTACATTCCGATGCACCTCTGGAGGTTTACTGTATCCCTTGGACCTTCCCATTGACGATGAAACACAGAAATTGCATCGGAATTAAATATAAGAGACACAACGCCGACTTAAGTACAAGAAAACTGAGTCTTCTTACGGTCTATGTTTTGAGCGTTTCCTCTCTCACCAGTTTTACATTCCGATGCACCTCTGCCTGTTTACTGTATCCCTTGGACCTTCCCATTGTCGATGAAACACAGAAATCGCATAGGAATTAAATATAAGAGACACAATGCCGACTTAAGTACAGGCAGACTGAGTCTTCCTACTGTCTATGTTTTGAGCGTTCCCTGTGTCACCAGTTTTACATTCCGATGCCCCTCTGCAGGTTTACTGTATCCCTTGGACCTTCCCATTGACGTTGAAACACAAAAATTGCATCGGAATTAAATATAAGGTACACAATGCCGACTTGAGTACAGGAAGACTGAGTCTTCCTACTGTCTATGATTTGAGCGTTTCCTGTGTCATCAGTTTTACATTCCGATGCACCTCTGCAGGTTTACTGTATCCCTTGGACCTTCCCATTGACGATGAAAATCAGAAATTGCATCGGAATTATATATAAGAGACACAACGCCGACTTAAGTACATGAAAACTGAGTCTTCTTACGGTCTATGTTTTGAGCGTTTCCTGTGTCACCAGGTTTAAATTCCGATGCACCTCTGCAGGTTTACTGTATCCCTTGGACCTTCCCATTGACGATGAAACACAGAAATTGCATCGGAATTAAATATAAGAGACATAATGCCGACTTAAGTACAGGAAGACTGTGTCTTCCTACTGTCTATGATTTGAGCGTTTCCTGTGTCACCAGTTTTACATTCCGATGCACCCCTGAAGGTTTACTGTATCCCTTGGAACTTCCCATTGACGATGAAACACAGAAATTGCATCGGAATTAAATATAAGAGACTCAATGCCGTCTTAAGTACAGGAAGACTGAGTCTTAATACTGTCTATGTTTTGAGCGTTTCCTGTGTCACCAGTTTTACATTCTGATGCACCTCTGCAGGTTTACTGTATCCCTTGGACCTTCCCATTGACGATGAAACACAGAATTCGCATCGGAATTAAATATAAGAGATACAATGCCGACTTATGTACAGAAAGACTGAGTCTTCCTACTGTCTATGTTTTGAGCGTTTCCTGTGTCACCAGTTTTACATTCTGATGCACCTCTGCAGGTTTACTGTATCCATTGGGCCTTCCCATTGACGATGAAACACAGAAATTGCATCGGAATTAAATATAAGAGACACAATGCCGACTTATGTACAGGAAGACTGAGTCTTCCTACTGTCTATGTTTTGAGCGTTTCCTGTGTCACCAGTTTTACCTTCCGATCTGCCTCTGCAGGTTTACTGTATCCATTGGACCTTCCCATTGACGATGAAACACAGAAATTGCATCGGAATTAAATATAAGAGACACAACGCCGACTTAAGCACAAGAAAACTGAGTCTTTTTACGGTCTATGTTTTGAGCGTTTCCTGTGTCACCGGTTTTACATTCCGATGCACCTCTGCCAGTTTACTGTATCATTTGGACCTTCCCATTGTCGATGAAACACAGAAATCGCACCGGAAATATATATAGGAGACACAATGCCGACTTAAGTACAGGAAGACTGAGTCTTCCTACTGTGTATGTTTTGAGCGTTTCCTGTGTCATCAGTATTACATTCCGATGCACCTCTGCAGGTTTACTGTATCCCTTGGACCTTCCCATTGACGATGAAACACAGAAATTGCATCGGAATTAAATATAAGATACACAAAGCCGACTTGAGTACAGGAAGACTGAGTCTTCCTACTGTCTATGATTTGAACGTTTCCTGTGTCATCAGTATTACATTCCGATGCACCTCTGCAGGTTTACTGTATCCCTTGGACCTTCCCATTGACGATGAAAATCAGAAATTGCATCGGAATTATATATAAGAGACACAACGCCGACTTAAGTACAGGAAAACTGAGTCTTCTTACGGTCTATGTTTTGAGCGTTTCCTGTGTCACCAGGTTTAAATTCCGATGCACCTCTGCAGGTTTACTGTATCCCTTGGAACTTCCCATTGACGATGAAACACAGAAATTGCATCGGAATTAAATATTAGAGACACAGTGCCGACTTAAGAACCGGATGACTGGGACTTCTTACTGTGTATCTTTTGAGCGTTTCCCGTGTCAACAGTTTTACATTCCCATGCACCTGTGCAGGTTTACTGTATCCCTTGGACCTTCACAGTGACGATGAATCACAGAAATTGCATCGGAATTAAATATAAGAGTCACAATGCAGACTAAAGTACAGGAAGACTGAGTCTTCCTACTGTCTATGTTTTGGGCGTTTCCTGTGTCATCAGTTTTACTTTCCGATGCACCTCTGCTTGTTAACTATATCCCTTGGACCTTCCCATTGGCGATGAAACACAGAAATTTCATCGGAAATAAATATAAGAGACATAATGCCGACTTAAGTACAGGAAGACTGAGTCTTCCTACTGTCAATGATTTGAGCGTTTCCTTTGTCACCAGTTTTACATTCCGATGCACCTGTGAAGGTATATTGTATCCATTGGACCTTCCCATTGACGATGAAACACAGAAACTGCATCGGAATTAAATATAAGAGACTCAATGCCGACTTAAGTACAGGAAGACTGAGTCTTCCTACTGTCTATGTTTTGAGCGTTTCCTGTGTCACCAGTTTTACATTCCGATCTGCCTCTGCAGGTTTACTGTATCCATTGGACCTTCCCATTGACGATGAAACACAGAAATTGCATCGGAATTAAATATAAGAGACACAACGCCGACTTAAGCACAAGAAAACTGAGTCTTCTTACGGTCTATGTTTTGAGCGTTTCCTGTGTCACCAGTTTTACATTCCGATGCACCTCTGCAGGTTTACTGTATCCCTTGGACCTTCTCACTGACGATGAAACACAGAAATTGCATCGGAATTATATATAAGAGACACAATGCCGACTTAAGTACAGGAAGACTGAGTCTTCCTACTGTTTTTTTTTTTTTTTGAGCTTTTCCTGTGTCACCAGTTTTACATTCTGATGCACCTCAGCAGGTTTACTGTATCCCTTGGACCTTCACAGTGACGATGAAACACAGAAATAGCATCGGAATTAAATATAAGAGACACAATGACGACTTAAGAACAGGAAGACTGAGCCTTCCTACTGTCTATGTTTTGAGCGTTTCCTGTGTTCCTAGTTTTACATTCCGATGCACCTTTGCAGGTTTACTGTATCCCTTGGACCTTCCCATTGACGATGAAACACAGAAATTGCATCGGAATTAAATATAAGAGACACAATGCCGACTTAAGTACAGGAAGACTGAGTCTTCCTACTGTCTATGTTAGAGTGTTTCCTGTGTCACTAGTTTTACATTCCGATGCACCTCTGCAGGTTTACTGTATCCCTTGGACCTTCCCATTGACGATTAAACACAGAAATTGCATCGGAATTATATATACGAGACACAATGCCGACTTAAGTACAGGAAGAATGAGTCTTCCTACGGTTTTTTTTTTTTTTTTTGAGCTTTTCCTGTGTCACCAGTTTTACATTCTGATGGACCTCTGCAGGTTTACTGTATCCCTTGGACCTTCCCATTGACGATGAAACACAGAAATAGCATCGGAATTAAATATAAGAGACACAATGCCGACTTAAGTACAGGAAGACTGAGTCTTCCTACTGTCTATGTTAGAGCGTTTCCTGTGTCACTAGTTTTACATTCCGATGCACCTCTGCAGGTTTACTGTATCCCTTGGACCTTCCCATTGACGATGAAACACAGAAATTGCATCGGAATTATATATAAGAGACACAATGCCGACTTAAGTACAGGAAGACTGAGTCTTCCTACTGTTTTTTTTTTTTTTGAGCTTTTCCTGTGTCACCAGTTTTACATTCTGATGCACCTCTGCAGGTTTACTGTATCCCTTGGACCTTCCCATTGACGATGAAACACAGAAATTGCATCGGAATTAACTATAAGAGACACAATGCCGACTTAAGTACAGGAAGAATAAGTCTTCCTACTGTATATAATTTGAGCGTTTCCTGTGTCACCAGTTTTACATTACGATGCACCTCTACAGGTTTACTGTATCCCTTGGACCTTCACAGTGACGATGAAACAAAGAAATTGCATCGGAATTAAATATAAGACACACAATGCCGACTTAAGTACAGGAAGACTAAGTCTCCTACAGTCTATGCTTTGAGGGTTTCCTGTGTCATCAGTTTTTCTTTCCGTTGCACCTCTGCATGTTTACTGTATCCCTTGGACTTCCCATTCACGATGAAATACAGAAATTGCATCGGAAATAAATATAAGAGACACAATGCCGAGTTCAGTACAGGAAGACTGAGTCTTCCTACTGTCTATGTTTTGAGCGTTTCCTGTGTCACGAGTTTTACATTCCGATGCAGGTTTACTGTATCCCTTGGACCTTCCCATTGACGATGAAACACAGAATTCGCATCGGAATTAAATATAAGAGATACAATGCCGACTTATGTACAGAAAGACTGAGTCTTCCTACTGTCTATGTTTTGAGCGTTTCCTGTGTCACCAGTTTTACATTCTGATGCACCTCTGCAGGTTTACTGTATCCATTGGGCCTTCCCATTGACGATGAAACACAGAAATTGCATCGGAATTAAATATAAGAGACACAATGCCGACTTATGTACAGGAAGACTGAGTCTTCCTACTGTCTATGTTTTGAGCGTTTCCTGTGTCACCAGTTTTACCTTCCGATCTGCCTCTGCAGGTTTACTGTATCCATTGGACCTTCCCATTGACGATGAAACACAGAAATTGCATCGGAATTAAATATAAGAGACACAACGCCGACTTAAGCACAAGAAAACTGAGTCTTTTTACGGTCTATGTTTTGAGCGTTTCCTGTGTCACCGGTTTTACATTCCGATGCACCTCTGCCAGTTTACTGTATCATTTGGACCTTCCC
This sequence comes from Schistocerca nitens, assembly GCF_023898315.1. Classification (NCBI taxonomy): domain Eukaryota; kingdom Metazoa; phylum Arthropoda; class Insecta; order Orthoptera; family Acrididae; genus Schistocerca; species Schistocerca nitens. The sequence goes on from NW_026045897.1 coordinate 7,448,356, forward strand.
ATTGTCGATGAAACACAGAAATCGCACCGGAAATATATATAGGAGACACAATGCCGACTTAAGTACAGGAAGACTGAGTCTTCCTACTGTGTATGTTTTGAGCGTTTCCTGTGTCATCAGTATTACATTCCGATGCACCTCTGCAGGTTTACTGTATCCCTTGGACCTTCCCATTGACGATGAAACACAGAAATTGCATCGGAATTAAATATAAGATACACAAAGCCGACTTGAGTACAGGAAGACTGAGTCTTCCTACTGTCTATAATTTGAGCGTTTCCTGTGTCACCAGTTTTACATTACGATGCACCTCTACAGGTTTACTGTATCCCTTGGACCTTCACAGTGACGATGAAACACAGAAATTGCATCGGAATTAAATATAAGAGACACAATGCCGACTTAAGTACAGGAAGACTAAGTCTCCTACAGTCTATGCTTTGAGGGTTTCCTGTGTCATCAGTTTTTCTTTCCGTTGCACCTCTGCAGGTTTACTATATCCCTTGGACTTCCCATTCACGATGAAATACAGAAATTTCATCGGCAATAAATATAAGAGACACAATGCCGACTACAGTACAGGAAGACTGAGTCTTCCTACTGTCTATGTTTTGAGCGTTTCCTGTGTCACGAGTTTTACATTCCGATGCACCTCTGCAGGTTTACTGTATCCCTTGGACCTTCCCAATTACGATCAAACACAGAAATTGCATCGGAATTAAATATAAGAGACACAACGCCGACTTAAGTACAAGAAAACTGAGTCTTCTTACGGTCTATGTTTTGAGCGTTTCCTGTGTCACCAGATTTACATTCCGATGCACCTCTTCCTGTTTAATGTATCCCTTGGACCTTCCCATTATCGATGAAACACAGAAATGGCATAGGAATTAAATATAAGAGACACAATGACGACTTAAGTACAGGAAGACTGAGTCTTCCTACTGTCTATGTTTTGAGCGTTCCCTGTGTCACCAGTTTTACATTAGGAAGCACCTCTGCAGGTTTACTGTATCCCTTGGACCTTCCCATTGTCGTTGAAACACAAAAATTGCATCGGAATTAACTATAAGATACACAATGCCGACTTCAGTACAGGAAGACTGAGTCTTCCTACTGTCTATGATTTGAGCGTTTCCTGTGTCATCAGTTTTACATTCCGATGCACCTCTGCAGGTTTACTGTATCCCTTGCACCTTCCCATTGACGATGAAAATCAGAAATTGCATCGGAATTATATATAATAGACACAACGCCGACTTAAGTACATGAAACGCTCAAATTATAGACAGTAGGAAGACTCAGTCTTCCTGTACTCAAGTCGGCTTTGTGTATCTTATATTTAATTCCGATGCAATTTCTGTGTTTCATCGTCAATGGGAAGGTCCAAGGGATACAAGAAAAGTACAAGAAAACTGAGTCTTCTTACGGTCTATGTTTTGAGCGTTTCCTCTCTCACCAGTTTTACATTCCGATGCACCTCTGCCTGTTTACTGTATCCCTTGGACCTTCCCATTGTCGATGAAACACAGAAATCGCATAGGAATTAAATATAAGAGACACAATGCCGACTTAAGTACAGGCAGACTGAGTCTTCCTACTGTCTATGTTTTGAGCGTTCCCTGTGTCACCAGTTTTACATTCCGATGCCCCTCTGCAGGTTTACTGTATCCCTTGGACCTTCCCATTGACGTTGAAACACAAAAATTGCATCGGAATTAAATATAAGGTACACAATGCCGACTTGAGTACAGGAAGACTGAGTCTTCCTACTGTCTATGATTTGAGCGTTTCCTGTGTCATCAGTTTTACATTCCGATGCACCTCTGCAGGTTTACTGTATCCCTTGGACCTTCCCATTGACGATGAAAATCAGAAATTGCATCGGAATTATATATAAGAGACACAACGCCGACTTAAGTACATGAAAACTGAGTCTTCTTACGGTCTATGTTTTGAGCGTTTCCTGTGTCACCAGGTTTAAATTCCGATGCACCTCTGCAGGTTTACTGTATCCCTTGGACCTTCCCATTGACGATGAAACACAGAAATTGCATCGGAATTAAATATAAGAGACATAATGCCGACTTAAGTACAGGAAGACTGAGTCTTCCTACTGTCTATGATTTGAGCGTTTCCTGTGTCACCAGTTTTACATTCCGATGCACCCCTGAAGGTTTACTGTATCCCTTGGACCTTCCCATTGACGATGAAACACAGAAATTGCATCGGAATTAAATATAAGAGACTCAATGCCGTCTTAAGTACAGGAAGACTGAGTCTTAATACTGTCTATGTTTTGAGCGTTTCCTGTGTCACCAGTTTTACATTCTGATGCACCTCTGCAGGTTTACTGTATCCCTTGGACCTTCCCATTGACGATGAAACACAGAATTCGCATCGGAATTAAATATAAGAGATACAATGCCGACTTATGTACAGAAAGACTGAGTCTTCCTACTGTCTATGTTTTGAGCGTTTCCTGTGTCACCAGTTTTACATTCTGATGCACCTCTGCAGGTTTACTGTATCCATTGGGCCTTCCCATTGACGATGAAACACAGAAATTGCATCGGAATTAAATATAAGAGACACAATGCCGACTTATGTACAGGAAGACTGAGTCTTCCTACTGTCTATGTTTTGAGCGTTTCCTGTGTCACCAGTTTTACCTTCCGATCTGCCTCTGCAGGTTTACTGTATCCATTGGACCTTCCCATTGACGATGAAACACAGAAATTGCATCGGAATTAAATATAAGAGACACAACGCCGACTTAAGCACAAGAAAACTGAGTCTTTTTACGGTCTATGTTTTGAGCGTTTCCTGTGTCACCGGTTTTACATTCCGATGCACCTCTGCCAGTTTACTGTATCATTTGGACCTTCCCATTGTCGATGAAACACAGAAATCGCACCGGAAATATATATAGGAGACACAATGCCGACTTAAGTACAGGAAGACTGAGTCTTCCTACTGTGTATGTTTTGAGCGTTTCCTGTGTCATCAGTATTACATTCCGATGCACCTCTGCAGGTTTACTGTATCCCTTGGACCTTCCCATTGACGATGAAACACAGAAATTGCATCGGAATTAAATATAAGATACACAAAGCCGACTTGAGTACAGGAAGACTGAGTCTTCCTACTGTCTATAATTTGAGCGTTTCCTGTGTCACCAGTTTTACATTACGATGCACCTCTACAGGTTTACTGTATCCCTTGGACCTTCACAGTGACGATGAAACACAGAAATTGCATCGGAATTAAATATAAGAGACACAATGCCGACTTAAGTACAGGAAGACTAAGTCTCCTACAGTCTATGCTTTGAGGGTTTCCTGTGTCATCAGTTTTTCTTTCCGTTGCACCTCTGCAGGTTTACTATATCCCTTGGACTTCCCATTCACGATGAAATACAGAAATTTCATCGGCAATAAATATAAGAGACACAATGCCGACTACAGTACAGGAAGACTGAGTCTTCCTACTGTCTATGTTTTGAGCGTTTCCTGTGTCACGAGTTTTACATTCCGATGCACCTCTGCAGGTTTACTGTATCCCTTGGACCTTCCCAATTACGATCAAACACAGAAATTGCATCGGAATTAAATATAAGAGACACAACGCCGACTTAAGTACAAGAAAACTGAGTCTTCTTACGGTCTATGTTTTGAGCGTTTCCTGTGTCACCAGATTTACATTCCGATGCACCTCTTCCTGTTTAATGTATCCCTTGGACCTTCCCATTATCGATGAAACACAGAAATGGCATAGGAATTAAATATAAGAGACACAATGACGACTTAAGTACAGGAAGACTGAGTCTTCCTACTGTCTATGTTTTGAGCGTTCCCTGTGTCACCAGTTTTACATTAGGAAGCACCTCTGCAGGTTTACTGTATCCCTTGGACCTTCCCATTGACGTTGAAACACAAAAATTGCATCGGAATTAACTATAAGATACACAATGCCGACTTCAGTACAGGAAGACTGAGTCTTCCTACTGTCTATGATTTGAGCGTTTCCTGTGTCATCAGTTTTACATTCCGATGCACCTCTGCAGGTTTACTGTATCCCTTGCACCTTCCCATTGACGATGAAAATCAGAAATTGCATCGGAATTATATATAATAGACACAACGCCGACTTAAGTACATGAAAACTGATTCTTCTTACGGTCTATGTTTTGAGCGTTTCCTGTGTCACCAGGTTTAAATTCCGATGCACCTCTGCAGGTTTACTGTATCCCTTGGACCTTCCCATTGACGATGAAACACAGAAATTGCATCGGAATTAAATATAAGAGACATAATGCCGACTTAAGTACAGGAAGTCTAAGTCTTCCTACTGTCTATGATTTGAGCGTTTCCTGTGTCACCAGTTTTACATTCCGATGCACCCCTGAAGGTTTACTGTATCCCTTGGACCTTCCCATTGACGATGAAACACAGAAATTGCATCGGAATTAAATATAAGAGACTCAATGCCGACTTAAGTACAGGAAGACTGAGTCTTAATACTGTCTATGTTTTGAGCGTTTCCTGTGTCACCAGTTTTACATTCTGATGCACCTCTGCAGGTTTACTGTATCCCTTGGACCTTCCCATTGACGATGAAACACAGAATTCGCATCGGAATTAAATATATGAGACACAATGCCGACTTAAGTACAGGAAGACTGAGTCTTCCTACTGTCTATGTTTTGAGCGTTTCCTGTGTCACAAGTTTTACATTCCGATCTGCCTCAGCAGGTTTACTGTATCCATTGGACCTTCCCATTGACGATGAAACACAGAAATTGCATCGGAATTAAATATAAGAGACACAACGCCGACTTAAGCACAAGAAAACTGAGTCTTTTTACGGTCTATGTTTTGAGCGTTTCGTGTGTCACCGGTTTTACATTCCGATGCACCTCTGCAGGTTTACTGTATCCCTTGCACCTTCCCATTGACGTTGAAACACAAAAATTGCTTCGGAATTAAATATAAGATAGACAATGCCGACTTGAGTACAGGAAGACTGAGTCTTCCTACTGTCTATGATTTGAGCGTTTCCTGTGTCATCAGTTTTACATTCCGATGCACCTCTGCAGGTTTACTGTATCCCTGGGGACCTTCCCATAGACGATGAAAATCAGAAATTGCATCGGAATTAAATATATGAGTCACAATGCAGACTAAAGTACAGGAAGACTGAGTCTTCCTACTGTCTATGTTTTGAGCGTTTCCTGTGTCATCAGTTTTACTTTCCGATGCACCTCTGCTTGTTAACTATATCCCTTGGACCTTCCCATTGGCGATGAAAAACAGAAATTTCATCGGAAATAAATATAAGAGACATAATGCCGACTTAAGTACAGGAAGACTGAGTCTTCCTACTGTCAATGATTTGAGCGTTTCCTGTGTCACCAGTTTTACATTCCGATGCACCTGTGAAGGTTTACTGTATCCATTGGACCTTCCCATTGACGATGAAACACAGAAATTGCATCGGAATTAAACATAAGAGACTCAATGCCGACTTAAGTACAGGAAGACTGAGTCTTACTACTGCCTGTGTTTTGAGCGTTTCCTGTGTCACCAGTTTTACATTCCGATCTGCCTCTGCAGGTTTACTTTATCCATTGGACCTTCCCATTGTCGATGAAACACAGAAAATGCATCGGAATTAAATATAAGAGACACAACGCCGACTTAAGCACAAGAAAACTGAGTCTTCTTACGGTCTATGTTTTGAGCGTTTCCTGTGTCACCAGTTTTACATTCCGATGCACCTCTGCCGGTTTACTGTATCCCTTGGACCTTCCCATTGTCGATGAAACACAGAAATCGCACCGGAATTAAATATAGGAGACACAATGCCGACTTAAGTACAGGAAGACTGAGTCTTCCTACTGTCTATGTTTTGAGCGTTTCCTGTGTCACCAGTTTTACATTCTGATGCACCTCTGCAGGTTTACTGTATCGCTTGGACCTTCCCATTGACGATGAAACACAGAAATTGTATCGGTATTAAATATAAGAGGCACAATGCCGACATAAGAACAGGAAAACTGAGTCTTCCTACTGTCTATGTTTTGAGCGTTTCCTGTGTCACCAGTTTTACATACCGATGCACCTCTGCAGGTTTACTGTATCTTTTGGACCTTCACAGTGACGATGAAACACAGAAATAGCATCGGAATTAAATATAAGAGACACAATGCCGACTTAAGAACAGGAAGACTGAGTCTTCCTACTGTCTATGTTTTGAGCGTTTCCTGTGTCACTAGTTTTACATTGCGATGCACCTTTGCAGGTTTACTGTATCCCTTGGACCTTCCCATTGACGATGAAACACAGGAATTGAATCGGAATTAAATATAAGAGACACAATGCCGATTTAAGTACAGGAAGACTGAGTCTTCCTACTGTCTATGTTAGAGCGTTTCCTGTGTCACTAGTTTTACATTCCGATGCACCTCTGCAGGTTTACTGTATCCCTTGGACCTTCCCATTGACGATGAAACACAGAAATTGCATCGGAATTATATATAGGAGACACAATGCCGACTTAAGTACAGGAAGACTGAGTCTTCCTACTGTTTTTTTTTTTTTTGAGCTTTTCCTGTGTCACCAGTTTTACATTCTGATGCACCTCTGCAGGTTTACTGTATCCCTTGGACCTTCCCATTGACGATGAAACACAGAAATTGCATCGGAATTAAATATAAGAGACACAATGCCGACTTAAGTACAGGAAGAATAAGTCTTACTACTGTATATAATTTGAGCGTTTCCTGTGTCACCAGTTTTACATTACTATGCACCTCTACAGGTTTACTGTATCCCTTGGACCTTCACAGTGACGATGAAACACAGAAATTGCATCGGAATTAAATATAAGAGACACAATGCCGACTTAAGTACAGGAAGACTAAGTCTCCTACAGTCTATGCTTTGAGGGTTTCCTGTGTCATCAGTTTTTCTTTCCGTTGCACCTCTGCAGGTTTACTGTATCCCTTGGACTTCCCATTCACGATGAAATACAGAAATTGCATCGGAAATAAATATAAGAGACACAATGCCGAGTTCAGTACAGGAAGACTGAGTCTTCCTACTGTCTATGTTTTGAGCGTTTCTTGTGTCACGAGTTTTACATTCCCATGCACCTCTGGAGGTTTACTGTATCCCTTGGACCTTCCCATTGACGATGAAACACAGAAATTGCATCGGAATTAAATATAAGAGACACAACGCCGACTTAAGTACAAGAAAACTGAGTCTTCTTACGGTCTATGTTTTGAGCGTTTCCTCTGTCACCAGTTTTACATTCCGATGCACCTCTGCCTGTTTACTGTATCCCTTGGACCTTCCCATTGTCGATGAAACACAAAAATCGCACCGGAATTAAATATAGGAGACACAATGCCGACTTAAGTACAGGAAGACTGAGTCTTCCTACTGTCTATGTTTTGAGCGTTTCCTGTGTCACCAGTTTTACATTCTGATGTACCTCTGCAGGTTTACTGTATCGCTTGGACCTTCCCATTGACGATGAAACACAGAAATTGTATCGGTATTAAATATAAGCGGCACAATGCCGACATAAGAACAGGAAGACTGAGTCTTCCTACTGTCTATGTTTTGAGCGTTTCCTGTGTCACCAGTTTTACATACCGATGCACCTCTGCAGGTTTACTGTATCATTTGGACCTTCACAGTGACGATGAAACACAGAAATAGCATCGGAATTAAATATAAGAGACACAATGCCGACTTAAGAACAGGAAGACTGAGTCTTCCTACTGTCTATGTTTTGAGCGTTTCCTGTGTCACTAGTTTTACATTCCGATGCACATTTGCAGGTTTACTGTATCCCTTGGACCTTCCCATTGACGATGAAACACAGAAATTGCATCGGAATTATATATAAGAGACACAATGCCGACTTAAGTACAGGAAGACTGAGCCTTCCTACTGTTTTTTTTTTTTTGAGCTTTTCCTGTGTCACCAGTTTTACATTCTGATGCACCTCTGCAGGTTTACTGTATCCCTTGGACCTTCCCATTGACGATGAAACACAGAAATTGCATCGGAATTAACTATAAGAGACACAATGCCGACTTAAGTACAGGAAGAATAAGTCTTCCTACTGTATATAATTTGAGCGTTTCCTGTGTCACCAGTTTTACATTACGATGCACCTCTACAGGTTTACTGTATCCCTTGGACCTTCACAGTGACGATGAAACAAAGAAATTGCATCGGAATTAAATATAAGACACACAATGCCGACTTAAGTACAGGAAGACTAAGTCTCCTACAGTCTATGCTTTGAGGGTTTCCTGTGTCATCAGTTTTTCTTTCCGTTGCACCTCTGCATGTTTACTGTATCCCTTGGACTTCCCATTCACGATGAAATACAGAAATTGCATCGGAAATAAATATAAGAGACACAATGCCGAGTTCAGTACAGGAAGACTGAGTCTTCCTACTGTCTATGTTTTGAGCGTTTCCTGTGTCACGAGTTTTACATTCCGATGCACCTCTGGAGGTTTACTGTATCCCTTGGACCTTCCCATTGACGATGAAACACAGAAATTGCATCGGAATTAAATATAAGAGACACAACGCCGACTTAAGTACAAGAAAACTGAGTCTTCTTACGGTCTATGTTTTGAGCGTTTCCTCTCTCACCAGTTTTACATTCCGATGCACCTCTGCCTGTTTACTGTATCCCTTGGACCTTCCCATTGTCGATGAAACACAGAAATCGCATAGGAATTAAATATAAGAGACACAATGCCGACTTAAGTACAGGCAGACTGAGTCTTCCTACTGTCTATGTTTTGAGCGTTCCCTGTGTCACCAGTTTTACATTCCGATGCCCCTCTGCAGGTTTACTGTATCCCTTGGACCTTCCCATTGACGTTGAAACACAAAAATTGCATCGGAATTAAATATAAGGTACACAATGCCGACTTGAGTACAGGAAGACTGAGTCTTCCTACTGACTATGATTTGAGCGTTTCCTGTGTCATCAGTTTTACATTACGATGCACCTCTGCAGGTTTACTGTATCCCTTGGACCTTCCCATTGACGATGAAAATCAGAAATTGCATCGGAATTATATATAAGAGACACAACGCCGACTTAAGTACATGAAAACTGAGTCTTCTTACGGTCTATGTTTTGAGCGTTTCCTGTGTCACCAGGTTTAAATTCCGATGCACCTCTGCAGGTTTACTGTATCCCTTGGACCTTCCCATTGACGATGAAACACAGAAATTGCATCGGAATTAAATATAAGAGACATAATGCCGACTTAAGTACAGGAAGACTGAGTCTTCCTACTGTCTATGATTTGAGCGTTTCCTGTGTCACCAGTTTTACATTCCGATGCACCCCTGAAGGTTTACTGTATCCCTTGGACCTTCCCATTGACGATGAAACACAGAAATTGCATCGGAATTAAATATAAGAGACTCAATGCCGTCTTAAGTACAGGAAGACTGAGTCTTAATACTGTCTATGTTTTGAGCGTTTCCTGTGTCACCAGTTTTACATTCTGATGCACCTCTGCAGGTTTACTGTATCCCTTGGACCTTCCCATTGACGATGAAACACAGAATTCGCATCGGAATTAAATATAAGAGATACAATGCCGACTTATGTACAGAAAGACTGAGTCTTCCTACTGTCTATGTTTTGAGCGTTTCCTGTGTCACCAGTTTTACATTCTGATGCACCTCTGCAGGTTTACTGTATCCATTGGGCCTTCCCATTGACGATGAAACACAGAAATTGCATCGGAATTAAATATAAGAGACACAATGCCGACTTATGTACAGGAAGACTGAGTCTTCCTACTGTCTATGTTTTGAGCGTTTCCTGTGTCACCAGTTTTACCTTCCGATCTGCCTCTGCAGGTTTACTGTATCCATTGGACCTTCCCATTGACGATGAAACACAGAAATTGCATCGGAATTAAATATAAGAGACACAACGCCGACTTAAGCACAAGAAAACTGAGTCTTTTTACGGTCTATGTTTTGAGCGTTTCCTGTGTCACCGGTTTTACATTCCGATGCACCTCTGCCAGTTTACTGTATCATTTGGACCTTCCCATTGTCGATGAAACACAGAAATCGCACCGGAAATATATATAGGAGACACAATGCCGACTTAAGTACAGGAAGACTGAGTCTTCCTACTGTGTATGTTTTGAGCGTTTCCTGTGTCATCAGTATTACATTCCGATGCACCTCTGCAGGTTTACTGTATCCCTTGGACCTTCCCATTGACGATGAAACACAGAAATTGCATCGGAATTAAATATAAGATACACAAAGCCGACTTGAGTACAGGAAGACTGAGTCTTCCTACTGTCTATGATTTGAACGTTTCCTGTGTCATCAGTATTACATTCCGATGCACCTCTGCAGGTTTACTGTATCCCTTGGACCTTCCCATTGACGATGAAAATCAGAAATTGCATCGGAATTATATATAAGAGACACAACGCCGACTTAAGTACAGGAAAACTGAGTCTTCTTACGGTCTATGTTTTGAGCGTTTCCTGTGTCACCAGGTTTAAATTCCGATGCACCTCTGCAGGTTTACTGTATCCCTTGGAACTTCCCATTGACGATGAAACACAGAAATTGCATCGGAATTAAATATTAGAGACACAGTGCCGACTTAAGAACCGGATGACTGGGACTTCTTACTGTGTATCTTTTGAGCGTTTCCCGTGTCAACAGTTTTACATTCCCATGCACCTGTGCAGGTTTACTGTATCCCTTGGACCTTCACAGTGACGATGAATCACAGAAATTGCATCGGAATTAAATATAAGAGTCACAATGCAGACTAAAGTACAGGAAGACTGAGTCTTCCTACTGTCTATGTTTTGGGCGTTTCCTGTGTCATCAGTTTTACTTTCCGATGCACCTCTGCTTGTTAACTATATCCCTTGGACCTTCCCATTGGCGATGAAACACAGAAATTTCATCGGAAATAAATATAAGAGACATAATGCCGACTTAAGTACAGGAAGACTGAGTCTTCCTACTGTCAATGATTTGAGCGTTTCCTTTGTCACCAGTTTTACATTCCGATGCACCTGTGAAGGTATATTGTATCCATTGGACCTTCCCATTGACGATGAAACACAGAAACTGCATCGGAATTAAATATAAGAGACTCAATGCCGACTTAAGTACAGGAAGACTGAGTCTTCCTACTGTCTATGTTTTGAGCGTTTCCTGTGTCACCAGTTTTACATTCCGATCTGCCTCTGCAGGTTTACTGTATCCATTGGACCTTCCCATTGACGATGAAACACAGAAATTGCATCGGAATTAAATATAAGAGACCCAACGCCGACTTAAGCACAAGAAAACTGAGTCTTCTTACGGTCTATGTTTTGAGCGTTTCCTGTGTCACCAGTTTTACATTCCGATGCACCTCTGCCGGTTTACTGTATCCCTTGGACCTTCCCATTGTCGATGATACACAGAAATCGCACCGGAATTAAATATAGGAGACACAATGCCGACTTACGTATGGGAAGACCGAGTCTTCCTACTGTCTATGTTTTGAGCGTTTCCTGTGTCACCAGTTTTACATTCTGATGCACCTCTGCAGGTTTACTGTATCCCTTGGACCTTCCCATTGACGATGAAACACAGAAATTGTATCGGAATTAAATATAAGAGGCACAATGCCGACATAAGAACAGGAAGACTGAGTCTTCCTACTGTCTATGTTTTGAGCGTTTCCTCTGTCACCAGTTTTACATACCGATGCACCTCTGCAGGTTTACTGTATCTTTTGGACCTTCACAGTGACGATGAAACACAGAAATAGCATCGGAATTAAATATAAGAGACACAATGCCGACTTAAGAACAGGAAGACTGAGTCTTCCTACTGTCTATGTTTTGAGCGTTTCCTGTGTCACTAGTTTTACATTCCGATGCACCTTTGCAGGTTTACTGTATCCCTTGGACCTTCCCATTGACGATGAAACACAGAAATAGCATCGGAATTAAATATAAGAGACACAATGCCGACTTAAGTACAGGAAGACTGAGTCTTCCTACTGTCTATGTTAGAGCGTTTCCTGTGTCACTAGTTTTACATTCCGATGCACCTCTGCAGGTTTACTGTATCCCTTGGACCTTCTCACTGACGATGAAACACAGAAATTGCATCGGAATTATATATAAGAGACACAATGCCGACTTAAGTACAGGAAGACTGAGTCTTCCTACTGTTTTTTTTTTTTTTGAGCTTTTCCTGTGTCACCAGTTTTACATTCTGATGCACCTCAGCAGGTTTACTGTATCCCTTGGACCTTCACAGTGACGATGAAACACAGAAATAGCATCGGAATTAAATATAAGAGACACAATGACGACTTAAGAACAGGAAGACTGAGCCTTCCTACTGTCTATGTTTTGAGCGTTTCCTGTGTTCCTAGTTTTACATTCCGATGCACCTTTGCAGGTTTACTGTATCCCTTGGACCTTCCCATTGACGATGAAACACAGAAATTGCATCGGAATTAAATATAAGAGACACAATGCCGACTTAAGTACAGGAAGACTGAGTCTTCCTACTGTCTATGTTAGAGTGTTTCCTGTGTCACTAGTTTTACATTCCGATGCACCTCTGCAGGTTTACTGTATCCCTTGGACCTTCCCATTGACGATTAAACACAGAAATTGCATCGGAATTATATATACGAGACACAATGCCGACTTAAGTACAGGAAGAATGAGTCTTCCTACGGTTTTTTTTTTTTTTTTTGAGCTTTTCCTGTGTCACCAGTTTTACATTCTGATGGACCTCTGCAGGTTTACTGTATCCCTTGGACCTTCCCATTGACGATGAAACACAGAAATAGCATCGGAATTAAATATAAGAGACACAATGCCGACTTAAGTACAGGAAGACTGAGTCTTCCTACTGTCTATGTTAGAGCGTTTCCTGTGTCACTAGTTTTACATTCCGATGCACCTCTGCAGGTTTACTGTATCCCTTGGACCTTCCCATTGACGATGAAACACAGAAATTGCATCGGAATTATATATAAGAGACACAATGCCGACTTAAGTACAGGAAGACTGAGTCTTCCTACTGTTTTTTTTTTTTTTTGAGCTTTTCCTGTGTCACCAGTTTTACATTCTGATGCACCTCTGCAGGTTTACTGTATCCCTTGGACCTTCCCATTGACGATGAAACACAGAAATTGCATCGGAATTAACTATAAGAGACACAATGCCGACTTAAGTACAGGAAGAATAAGTCTTCCTACTGTATATAATTTGAGCGTTTCCTGTGTCACCAGTTTTACATTACGATGCACCTCTACAGGTTTACTGTATCCCTTGGACCTTCACAGTGACGATGAAACAAAGAAATTGCATCGGAATTAAATATAAGACACACAATGCCGACTTAAGTACAGGAAGACTAAGTCTCCTACAGTCTATGCTTTGAGGGTTTCCTGTGTCATCAGTTTTTCTTTCCGTTGCACCTCTGCATGTTTACTGTATCCCTTGGACTTCCCATTCACGATGAAATACAGAAATTGCATCGGAAATAAATATAAGAGACACAATGCCGAGTTCAGTACAGGAAGACTGAGTCTTCCTACTGTCTATGTTTTGAGCGTTTCCTGTGTCACGAGTTTTACATTCCGATGCACCTCTGGAGGTTTACTGTATCCCTTGGACCTTCCCATTGACGATGAAACACAGAAATTGCATCGGAATTAAATATAAGAGACACAACGCCGACTTAAGTACAAGAAAACTGAGTCTTCTTACGGTCTATGTTTTGAGCGTTTCCTCTCTCACCAGTTTTACATTCCGATGCACCTCTGCCTGTTTACTGTATCCCTTGGACCTTCCCATTGTCGATGAAACACAGAAATCGCATAGGAATTAAATATAAGAGACACAATGCCGACTTAAGTACAGGCAGACTGAGTCTTCCTACTGTCTATGTTTTGAGCGTTCCCTGTGTCACCAGTTTTACATTCCGATGCCCCTCTGCAGGTTTACTGTATCCCTTGGACCTTCCCATTGACGTTGAAACACAAAAATTGCATCGGAATTAAATATAAGGTACACAATGCCGACTTGAGTACAGGAAGACTGAGTCTTCCTACTGTCTATGATTTGAGCGTTTCCTGTGTCATCAGTTTTACATTCCGATGCACCTCTGCAGGTTTACTGTATCCCTTGGACCTTCCCATTGACGATGAAAATCAGAAATTGCATCGGAATTATATATAAGAGACACAACGCCGACTTAAGTACATGAAAACTGAGTCTTCTTACGGTCTATGTTTTGAGCGTTTCCTGTGTCACCAGGTTTAAATTCCGATGCACCTCTGCAGGTTTACTGTATCCCTTGGACCTTCCCATTGACGATGAAACACAGAAATTGCATCGGAATTAAATATAAGAGACATAATGCCGACTTAAGTACAGGAAGACTGAGTCTTCCTACTGTCTATGATTTGAGCGTTTCCTGTGTCACCAGTTTTACATTCCGATGCACCCCTGAAGGTTTACTGTATCCCTTGGACCTTCCCATTGACGATGAAACACAGAAATTGCATCGGAATTAAATATAAGAGACTCAATGCCGTCTTAAGTACAGGAAGACTGAGTCTTAATACTGTCTATGTTTTGAGCGTTTCCTGTGTCACCAGTTTTACATTCTGATGCACCTCTGCAGGTTTACTGTATCCCTTGGACCTTCCCATTGACGATGAAACACAGAATTCGCATCGGAATTAAATATAAGAGATACAATGCCGACTTATGTACAGAAAGACTGAGTCTTCCTACTGTCTATGTTTTGAGCGTTTCCTGTGTCACCAGTTTTACATTCTGATGCACCTCTGCAGGTTTACTGTATCCATTGGGCCTTCCCATTGACGATGAAACACAGAAATTGCATCGGAATTAAATATAAGAGACACAATGCCGACTTATGTACAGGAAGACTGAGTCTTCCTACTGTCTATGTTTTGAGCGTTTCCTGTGTCACCAGTTTTACCTTCCGATCTGCCTCTGCAGGTTTACTGTATCCATTGGACCTTCCCATTGACGATGAAACACAGAAATTGCATCGGAATTAAATATAAGAGACACAACGCCGACTTAAGCACAAGAAAACTGAGTCTTTTTACGGTCTATGTTTTGAGCGTTTCCTGTGTCACCGGTTTTACATTCCGATGCACCTCTGCCAGTTTACTGTATCATTTGGACCTTCCCATTGTCGATGAAACACAGAAATCGCACCGGAAATATATATAGGAGACACAATGCCGACTTAAGTACAGGAAGACTGAGTCTTCCTACTGTGTATGTTTTGAGCGTTTCCTGTGTCATCAGTATTACATTCCGATGCACCTCTGCAGGTTTACTGTATCCCTTGGACCTTCCCATTGACGATGAAACACAGAAATTGCATCGGAATTAAATATAAGATACACAAAGCCGACTTGAGTACAGGAAGACTGAGTCTTCCTACTGTCTATGATTTGAACGTTTCCTGTGTCATCAGTATTACATTCCGATGCACCTCTGCAGGTTTACTGTATCCCTTGGACCTTCCCATTGACGATGAAAATCAGAAATTGCATCGGAATTATATATAAGAGACACAACGCCGACTTAAGTACAGGAAAACTGAGTCTTCTTACGGTCTATGTTTTGAGCGTTTCCTGTGTCACCAGGTTTAAATTCCGATGCACCTCTGCAGGTTTACTGTATCCCTTGGAACTTCCCATTGACGATGAAACACAGAAATTGCATCGGAATTAAATATTAGAGACACAGTGCCGACTTAAGAACCGGATGACTGGGACTTCTTACTGTGTATCTTTTGAGCGTTTCCCGTGTCAACAGTTTTACATTCCCATGCACCTGTGCAGGTTTACTGTATCCCTTGGACCTTCACAGTGACGATGAATCACAGAAATTGCATCGGAATTAAATATAAGAGTCACAATGCAGACTAAAGTACAGGAAGACTGAGTCTTCCTACTGTCTATGTTTTGGGCGTTTCCTGTGTCATCAGTTTTACTTTCCGATGCACCTCTGCTTGTTAACTATATCCCTTGGACCTTCCCATTGGCGATGAAACACAGAAATTTCATCGGAAATAAATATAAGAGACATAATGCCGACTTAAGTACAGGAAGACTGAGTCTTCCTACTGTCAATGATTTGAGCGTTTCCTTTGTCACCAGTTTTACATTCCGATGCACCTGTGAAGGTATATTGTATCCATTGGACCTTCCCATTGACGATGAAACACAGAAACTGCATCGGAATTAAATATAAGAGACTCAATGCCGACTTAAGTACAGGAAGACTGAGTCTTCCTACTGTCTATGTTTTGAGCGTTTCCTGTGTCACCAGTTTTACATTCCGATCTGCCTCTGCAGGTTTACTGTATCCATTGGACCTTCCCATTGACGATGAAACACAGAAATTGCATCGGAATTAAATATAAGAGACACAACGCCGACTTAAGCACAAGAAAACTGAGTCTTCTTACGGTCTATGTTTTGAGCGTTTCCTGTGTCACCAGTTTTACATTCCGATGCACCTCTGCCGGTTTACTGTATCCCTTGGACCTTCCCATTGTCGATGATACACAGAAATCGCACCGGAATTAAATATAGGAGACACAATGCCGACTTACGTATGGGAAGACCGAGTCTTCCTACTGTCTATGTTTTGAGCGTTTCCTGTGTCACCAGTTTTACATTCTGATGCACCTCTGCAGGTTTACTGTATCCCTTGGACCTTCCCATTGACGATGAAACACAGAAATTGTATCGGAATTAAATATAAGAGGCACAATGCCGACATAAGAACAGGAAGACTGAGTCTTCCTACTGTCTATGTTTTGAGCGTTTCCTCTGTCACCAGTTTTACATACCGATGCACCTCTGCAGGTTTACTGTATCTTTTGGACCTTCACAGTGACGATGAAACACAGAAATAGCATCGGAATTAAATATAAGAGACACAATGCCGACTTAAGAACAGGAAGACTGAGTCTTCCTACTGTCTATGTTTTGAGCGTTTCCTGTGTCACTAGTTTTACATTCCGATGCACCTTTGCAGGTTTACTGTATCCCTTGGACCTTCCCATTGACGATGAAACACAGAAATAGCATCGGAATTAAATATAAGAGACACAATGCCGACTTAAGTACAGGAAGACTGAGTCTTCCTACTGTCTATGTTAGAGCGTTTCCTGTGTCACTAGTTTTACATTCCGATGCACCTCTGCAGGTTTACTGTATCCCTTGGACCTTCTCACTGACGATGAAACACAGAAATTGCATCGGAATTATATATAAGAGACACAATGCCGACTTAAGTACAGGAAGACTGAGTCTTCCTACTGTTTTTTTTTTTTTTGAGCTTTTCCTGTGTCACCAGTTTTACATTCTGATGGACCTCTGCAGGTTTACTGTATCCCTTGGACCTTCCCATTGACGATGAAACACAGAAATTGCATCGGAATTAAATATAAGAGACACAATGCCGACTTAAGTACAGGAAGACTAAGTCTTCCTACTGTATATAATTTGAGCGTTTCCTGTGTCACCAGTTTTACATTACGATGCACCTCTACAGGTTTACTGTATCCCTTTGACCTTCACAGTGACGATGAAACACAGAAATTGCATCGGATTTAAATATAAGAGACACAATGCTGACTTAAGTACAGGTAGACTAAGTCTCCTACAGTCTATGCTTTGAGGGTTTCCTGTGTCATCAGTTTTTCTTTCCGTTGCACCTCTGCAGGTTTACTATATCCCTTTGACTTCCCATTCACGATGAAATACAGAAATTGCATCGGAAATAAATATAAGAGACACAATGCCGAGTTCAGTACAGGAAGAATGAGTCTACCTACTGTCTATGTTTTGAGCGTTTCCTGTGTCACGAGTTTTACATTCCGATGCACCTCTGCAGGTTTACTGTATCCCTTGGACCTTCCCATTGACGATGAAACACAGAAATTGCATCGGAATTAAATATAAGAGACACAACGCCGACTTAAGTGCAAGAAAACTGAGTCCTCTTACGGTCTATGTTTTGAGCGTTTCCTGTGTCACCAGTTTTACATTCCGATGCACCTCTGCCTGTTTACTGTATCCCTTGGACCTTCCCATTGTCGATGAAACACAGAAATCGCATAGGAATTAAATATAAGGGACACAATGCCGACTTAAGTACAGGAAGACTGAGTCTTCCTACTGTCTATGTTTTGAGCGTTCCCTGTGTCACCAATTTTACATTCCGATGCACCTCTGCAGGTTTACTGTATCCCTTGGACCTTCCCATTGACGTTGAAACACAAAAATTGCATCGGAATTAAATATAAGATACACAATGCCGACTTGAGTACAGGAAGACTGAGTCTTCCTACTGTCTATGATTTGAGCGTTTCCTGTGTCATCAGTTTTACATTCCGATGGACCTCTGCAGGTTTACTGTATCCCTTGGACTTTCCCATTGTCGATGAAACACAGAAATCGCATCGGAATTAAATATAAGAGACACAATGCCGACTTAAGTACAGGAAGACTGAGTCTTCCTACTGTCTATGTTTTGAGCGTTCCCTGTGTCACCAGTTTTACATTCCGATGCACCTCTGCAGGTTTACTGTATCCCTTGGACCTTCCCATTGACGTTGAAACACAAAAATTGCATCGGAATTAAATACAAGATACACAATGCCGACTTGAGTACAGGAAGACTGAATCTCCCTACTGTCTATGATTTGAGCGTTTCCTGTGTCATCAGTTTTACATTCCGATGCACTTCTGCAGGTTTACTGTATCCCTTGGACCTTCCCATTGACGATGAAAATCAGAAATTGCATCGGAATTATATGTAAGAGACACAACGCCGACTTAAGTACATGAAAACTGAGTCTTCTTACGGTCTATGTTTTGAGCGTTTCCTGTGTCACCAGGTTTAAATTCCGATGCACCTCTGCAGGTTTACTGTATCCCTTGGAACTTCCCATTGACGATGAAACACAGAAATTGCATCGGAATTAAATATTAGAGACACAGTACCGACTTAAGAACCGGATGACTAGGTCTTCTTACTGTGTATGTTTTGAGCGTTTCCCGTGTCAACAGTTTTACATTCCGATGCACCTGTGAAGGTTTACTGTATCCATTGGACCTTCCCATGGACGATGAAACACAGAAATTGCATCGGAATTAAACATAAGAGACACAATGCCGAGTTCAGTACAGGAAGACTGAGTCTTCCTACTGTCTATGTTTTGAGCGTTTCCTGTGTCACGAGTTTTACATTCCGATGCACCTCTGCAGGTTTACTGTATCCCTTGGACCTTCCCATTGACGATGAAACACAGAAATTGCATCGGAATTAAATATAAGAGACACAACGCCGACTTAAGTACAAGAAAACTGAGTCTTCTTACGGTCTATGATTTGAGCGTTTCCTGTGTCACCAGTTTTACATTCCAATGCACCTCTGCCTGTTTACTGTATCCCTTGGACCTTCCCATTGTCGATGAAACACAGAAATCACATAGGAATTAAATATAAGGGACACAATGCCGACTTAAGTACAGGAAGACTGGGTCTTCCTACTGTCTATGTTTTGAGCGTTCCCTGTGTCACCAGTTTTACATTCCGATGCACCTCTGCAGGTTTACTGTATCCCTTGGACCTTCCCATTGACGATGAAACACAGAAATTGCATCGGAATTAAATATAAGAGACACAACGCCGACTTAAGTACAAGAAAACTGAGTCTTCTTGCGGTCTATGTTTTGAGCGTTTCCTGTGTCACCAGTTTTACATTCCGATGCACCTCTGCCTGTTTACTGTATCCCTTGGACCTTCCCTTTGTCGATGAAACACAGAAATCACATAGGAATTAAATATAAGGGACACAATGCCGACTTAAGTACAGGAAGACTGGGTCTTCCTACTGTCTATGATTTGAGCGTTTCCTGTGTCATCAGTTTTACATACCGATGCACCTCTGCAGGTTTACTGTATCCCTTGGACCTTCCCATTGACGATGAAAATCAGAAATTGCATCGGAATTATATATAAGAGACACAACGCCGACTTAAGTACATGAAAACTGAGTCTTCTTACGGTCTATGTTTTGAGCGTTTCCTGTGTCACCAGGTTTAAATTCCGATGCACCTCTGCAGGTTTACTGTATCCCTTGGACCTTCCCATTGACGATGAAACACAGAAATAGCATCGGAATTAAATATAAGAGACTCAATGCCGACTTAAGTACAGGAAGACTGAGTCTTAATACTGTCTATGTTTTGAGCGTTTCCTGTGTCACCAGTTTTACATTCTGATGCACCTATGCAGGTTTACTGTATCCCTTGGACCTTCCCATTGACGATGAAACACAGAATTCGCATCGGAATTAAATATAAGAGACACAATGAAGACTTATGTACAGAAAGACTGGGTCTTCCTACTGTCTATGTTTTGAGCGTTTCCTGTGTCACCAGTTTTACATTCTGATGCACCTCTGCGTGTTTACTGTATCCCTTGGACCTTCCCATTGACGTTCAAACACAAAAATTGCTTCGGAATTAAATATAAGATACACAAAGCCGACTTGAGTACAGGAAGACTGAGTCTTCCTACTGTCTATGATTTGAACGTTTCCTGTGTCACGAGTTTTACATTCCGATGCACCTCTGCAGGTTTACTGTATCCCTTGGACCTTCCCATTGACGATGAAACACAGAAATTGCATCGGAATTAAATATAAGAGACACAACGCCGACTTAAGTACAAGAAAACTGAGTCTTCTTGCGGTCTATGTTTTGAGCGTTTCCTGTGTCACCAGTTTTACATTCCGATGCACCTCTGCCTGTTTACTGTATCCCTTGGACCTTCCCTTTGTCGATGAAACACAGAAATCACATAGGAATTAAATATAAGGGACACAATGCCGACTTAAGTACAGGAAGACTGGGTCTTCCTACTGTCTATGTTTTGAGCGTTCCCTGTGTCACCAGTTTTACATTCTGATGCACCCCTGAAGGTTTACTGTATCCCTTGGACCTTCCCATTGACGATGAAACACAGAAATTGCATCGGAATTAAATATAAGAGACTCAATGCCGACTTAAGTACAGGAAGACTGAGTCTTAATACTGTCTATGTTTTGAGCGTTTCCTGTGTCACCAGTTTTACATTCTGATGCACCTATGCAGGTTTACTGTATCCCTTGGACCTTCCCATTGACGATGAAACACAGAATTCGCATCGGAATTAAATATAAGAGACACAATGAAGACTTATGTACAGAAAGACTGAGTCTTCCTACTGTCTATGTTTTGAGCGTTTCCTGTGTCACCAGTTTTACATTCTGATGCACCTCTGCGGGTTTACTGTATCCCTTGGACCTTCCCATTGACGTTCAAACACAAAAATTGCTTCGGAATTAAATATAAGATACACAAAGCCGACTTGAGTACAGGAAGACTGAGTCTTCCTACTGTCTATGATTTGAACGTTTCCTGTGTCATCAGTATTACATTCCGATGCACCTCTGCTGGTTTACTGTATCCCTTGGACCTTCCCATTGACGATGAAAATCAGAAATTGCATCGGAATTATATATAAGAGACACAACGCCGACTTAAGTACAGGAAAACTGAGTCTTCTTACGGTCTATGTTTTGAGCGTTTCCTGTGTCACCAGGTTTAAATTCCGATGCACCTCTGCAGGTTTACTGTATCCCTTGGAACTTCCCATTGACGATGAAACACAGAAATTGCATCGGAATTAAATATTAGAGACACAGTGCCGACTTAAGAACCGGATGACTGGGACTTCTTACTGTGTATCTTTTGAGCGTTTCCCGTGTCAACAGTTTTACATTCCGATGCACCTGTGCAGGTTTACTGTATCCCTTGCACCTTCACAGTGACGATGAATCACAGAAATTGCATCGGAATTAAATATAAGAGTCACAATGCAGACTAAAGTACAGGAAGACTGAGTCTTCCTACAGTCTATGTTTTGAGCGTTTCCTGTGTCATCAGTTTTACTTTCCGATGCACCTCTGCTTGTTAACTATATCCCTTGGACCTTCCCATTGGCGATGAAACACAGAAATTTCATCGGAAATAAATATAAGAGACATAATGCCGACTTAAGTACAGGAAGACTGAGTCTTCCTACTGTCAATGATTTGAGCGTTTCCTTTGTCACCAGTTTTACATTCCGATGCACCTGTGAAGGTTTATTGTATCCATTGGACCTTCCCATTGACGATGAAACACAGAAATTGCATCGGAATTAAATATAAGAGACTCAATGAAGACTTAAGTACAGGAAGACTGAGTCTTCCTACTGTCTATGTTTTGAGCGTTTCCTGTGTCACCAGTTTTACATTCCGATCTGCCTCTGCAGGTTTACTGTATCCATTGGACCTTCCCATTGACGATGAAACACAGAAATTGCATCGGAATTGAATATAGGAGACACAACGCCGACTTAAGCACAAGAAAACTGAGTCTTCTTACGGTCTATGTTTTGAGCGTTTCCTGTGTCACCAGTTTTACATTCCGATGCACCTCTGCCGGTTTACTGTATTTCTTGGACCTTCCCATTGTCGATGATACACAGAAATCGCACCGGAATTAAATATAGGAGACACAATGCCGACTTACGTATAGGAAGACTGAGTCTTCCTACTGTCTATGTTTTGAGCGTTTCCTGTGTCACCAGTTTTACATTCTGATGCACCTCTGCAGGTTTACTGTATCCCTTGGACCTTCCCATTGACGATGAAACACAGAAATTGTATCGGAATTAAATATAAGAGGCACAATGCCGACATAAGAACAGGAAGACTGAGTCTTCCTACTGTCTATGTTTTGAGCGTCTCCTGTGTCACCAGTTTTACATACCGATCCACCTCTGCAGGTTTACTGTATCTTTTGGACCTTCACAGTGACGGTGAAACACAGAAATAGCATCGGAATTAAATATAAGAGACACAATGCCGACTTAAGAACAGGAAGACTGAGTCTTCCTACTGTCAATGATTTGAGCGTTTCCTTTGTCACCAGTTTCACATTCCGATGCACCTGTGAAGGTTTATTGTATCCATTGGACCTTCCCATTGACGATGAAACACAGAAATTGCATCGGAATTAAATATAAGAGACTCAATGAAGACTTAAGTACAGGAAGACTGAGTCTTCCTACTGTCTATGTTTTGAGCGTTTCCTGTGTCACCAGTTTTAAATTCCGATCTGCCTCTGCAGGTTTACTGTATCCATTGGACCTTCCCATTGACGATGAAACACAGAAATTGCATCGGAATTGAATATAGGAGACACAACGCCGACTTAAGCACAAGAAAACTGAGTCTTCTTACGGTCTATGTTTTGAGCGTTTCCTGTGTCACCAGTTTTACATTCTGATGCACCTCTGCAGGTTTACTGTATCCCTTGGACCTTCTCACTGACGATGAAACACAGAAATTGCATCGGAATTATATATAAGAGACACAATGCCGACTTAAGTACAGGAAGACTGAGTCTTCCTACTGTTTTTTTTTTTTTTGAGCTTTTCCTGTGTCACCAGTTTTACATTCTGATGCACCTCAGCAGGTTTACTGTATCCCTTGGACCTTCACAGTGACGATGAAACACAGAAATAGCATCGGAATTAAATATAAGAGACACAATGACGACTTAAGAACAGGAAGACTGAGCCTTCCTACTGTCTATGTTTTGAGCGTTTCCTGTGTTCCTAGTTTTACATTCCGATGCACCTTTGCAGGTTTACTGTATCCCTTGGACCTTCCCATTGACGATGAAACACAGAAATTGCATCGGAATTAAATATAAGAGACACAATGCCGACTTAAGTACAGGAAGACTGAGTCTTCCTACTGTCTATGTTAGAGCGTTTCCTGTGTCACTAGTTTTACATTCCGATGCGCCTCTGCAGGTTTACTGTATCCCTTGGACCTTCCCATTGACGATTAAACACAGAAATTGCATCGGAATTATATATAAGAGACACAATGCCGACTTAAGTACAGGAAGACTGAGTCTTCCTACTGTTTTTTTTTTTTTTTGAGCTTTTCCTGTGTCACCAGTTTTACATTCTGATGCACCTCTGCAGGTTTACTGTATCCCTTGGACCTTCCCATTGACGATGAAACACAGAAATTGCATCGGAATTAAATATAAGAGACACAATGCCGACTTAAGTACAGGAAGACTAAGTCTTCCTACTGTATATAATTTGAGCGTTTCCTGTGTCACCAGTTTTACATTACGATGCACCTCTACAGGTTTACTGTATCCCTTGGACCTTCACAGTGACGATGAAACACAGAAATTGCATCGGATTTAAATATAAGAGACACAATGCTGACTTAAGTACAGGTAGACTAAGTCTCCTACAGTCTATGCTTTGAGGGTTTCCTGTGTCATCAGTTTTTCTTTCCGCTGCACCTCTGCAGGTTTACTATATCCCTTGGACTTCCCATTCACGATGAAATACAGAAATTGCATCGGAAATAAATATAAGAGACACAATGCCGAGTTCAGTACAGGAAGAATGAGTCTTCCTACTGTCTATGTTTTGAGCGTTTCCTGTGTCACGAGTTTTACATTCCGATGCACCTCTGCAGGTTTACTGTATCCCTTGGACCTTCCCATTGACGATGAAACACAGAAATTGCATCGGAATTAAATATAAGAGACACAACGCCGACTTAAGTACAAGAAAACTGAGTCCTCTTACGGTCTATGTTTTGAGCGTTTCCTGTGTCACCAGTTTTACATTCCGATTCACCTCTGCCTGTTTACTGTATCCCTTGGACCTTCCCATTGTCGATGAAACACAGAAATCGCATAGGAATTAAATATAAGGGACACAATGCCGACTTAAGTACAGGAAGACTGAGTCTTCCTACTGTCTATGTTTTGAGCGTTCCCTGTGTCACCAGTTTTACATTCCGATGCACCTCTGCAGGTTTACTGTATCCTTTGGACCTTCCCATTGACGTTGAAACACAAAAATTGCATCGGAATTAAATATAAGAGTCACAATGCAGACTAAAGTACAGGAAGACTGAGTCTTCCTACTGTCTATGTTTTGAGCGTTTCCTGTGTCATCAGTTTTACTTTCCGATGCACCTCTGCTTGTTAACTATATCCCTTGGACCTTCCCATTGGCGATGAAACACAGAAATTTCATCGGAAATAAATATAAGAGACATAATGCCGACTTAAGTACAGGAAGACTGAGTCTTCCTACTGTCAATGATTTGAGCGTTTCCTGGGTCACCAGTTTTACATTCCGATGCACCTGTGAAGGTTTACTGTAACCATTGGACCTTCCCATGGACGATGAAACACAGAAATTGCATCGGAATTAAACATAAGAGACTCAATGCCGACTTAAGTACAGGAAGACTGAGTCTTCCTACTGTCTATGTTTTGAGCGTTTCCTGTGTCACCAGTTTTACATTCCGATCTGCCTCTGCAGGTTTACTGTATCCATTGGACCTTCCCATTGTCGATGAAACACAGAAATTGCATCGGAATTAAATATGAGAGACACAACGCCGACTTAAGCACAAGAAAACTGAGTCTTCTTACGGTCTATGTTTTGAGCGTTTCCTGTGTCACCAGTTTTACATTCCGATGCACCTCTGCCGGTTTACTGTATCCCTTGGACCTTCCCATTGTCGATGAAACACAGAAATCGCACCGGAATTAAATATAGGAGACACAATGCCGACTTAAGTACAGGAAGACTGAGTCTTCCTATTGTCTATGTTTTGAGCGTTTCCTGTGTCACCAGTTTTACATTCTGATGCACCTCTGCAGGTTTACTGTATCCCTTGGTCCTTACCATTGACGATGAAACACAGAAATTGTATCGGAATTAAATATAAGAGGCACAATGCCGACATAAGAACAGGAAGACTGAGTCTTCCTACTGTCTATGTTTTGAGCGTATCCTGTGTCACCAGTTTTACATACCGATGCACCTCTGCAGGTTTACTGTATCTTTTGGACCTTCACAGTGACGATGAAACACAGAAATAGCATCGGAATTAAATATAAGAGACACAATGCCGACTTAAGTACAGGAAGACTGAGTCTTCCTACTGTCTATGTTAGAGCGTTTCCTGTGTCACTAGTTTTACATTCCGATGCACCTCTGCAGGTTTACTGTATCCCTTGGACCTTCCCATTGACGATTAAACACAGAAATAGCATCGGAATTATATATAAGATACACAATGCCGACTTAAGTACAGGAAGACGGAGTCTTCCTACTGTTTTTTTTTTTTTTTTGAGCTTTTCCTGTGTCACCAGATTTACATTCTGATGCACCTCTGCAGGTTTACTGTATCCCTTGGACCTTCCCATTGACGATGAAACACAGAAATTGCATCGGAATTAAATATAAGAGACACAATGCCGACTTAAGTACAGGAAGACTAAGTCTTCCTACTGTATATAATTTGAGCGTTTCCTGTGTCACCAGTTTTACATTACGATGCACCTCTACAGGTTTACTGTATCCCTTGGACCTTCACAGTGACGAGGAAACACAGAAATTGCATCGGAATTAAATGTAAGAGACACAATGCCGACTTAAGTACAGGAAGACTAAGTCTCCTACAGTCTATGCTTTGAGGGTTTCCTGTGTCATCAGTTTTTCTTTCCGTTGCACCTCTGCAGGTTTACTATATCCCTTGGACTTCCCTTTCACGATGAAATACAGATATTGCATCGCAAATAAATATAAGAGACACAATGCCGAGTTCAGTACAGGAAGACTGAGTCTTCCTACTGTCTATGTTTTGAGCGTTTCCTGTGTCACGAGTTTTACATTCCGATGCACCTCTGCAGGTTACTGTATCCCTTGGACCTTCCCATTGACGATGAAACACAGAAATTGCATCGGAATTAAATATAAGAGACACAACGCCGACTTAAGTACAAGAAAACTGAGTCTTCTTACGGTCTATGTTTTGAGCGTTTCCTGTGTCACCAGTTTTACATTCCGATGCACCTCTGCCTGTTTACTGTATCCCTTGGACCTTCCCATTGTCGATGAAACACAGAAATCCCATAGGAATTAAATATAAGGGACACAATGCCGACTTAAGTACAGGAAGACTGAGTCTTCCTACTGTCTATGTTTTGAGCGTTCCCTGTGTCACCAATTTTACATTCCGATGCACCTCTGCAGGTTTACTGTATCCCTTGGACCTTCCCAATGACGTTGAAACACAAAAATTGCATCGGAATTAAATATAAGATACACAATGCCGACTTGAGTACAGGAAGACTGAGTCTTCCTACTGTCTATGATTTGAGCGTTTCCTGTGTCATCAGTTTTACATTCCGATGCACCTCTTGAGGTTTACTGTATCCCTTGGACCTTCCCATTGACGTTGAAACACAAAAATTGCATCGGAATTAAATACAAGATACACAATGCCGACTTGAGTACAGGAAGACTGAATCTTCCTACTGTCTATGATTTGAGCGTTTCCTGTGTCATCAGTTTTACATTCCGATGCACCTCTGCAGGTTTACTGTATCCCTTGGACCTTCCCATTGACGATGAAAATCAGAAATTGCAACGGAATTATATATAAGACACACAACGCCGACTTAAGTACATGAAAACTGAGTCTTCTTACGGTCTGTGTTTTGAGCGTTTCCTGTGTCACCAGGTTTAAATTGCGATGCACCTCTGCAGGTTTACTGTATCCCTTGGAACTTCCCATTGACGATGAAACACAGAAATTGCATCGGAATTAAATATTAGAGACACAGTACCGACTTAAGAACCGGATGACTGGGTCTTCTTACTGTGTATGTTTTGAGCGTTTCCCGTGTCAACAGTTTTATATTCCGATGCACCTGTGCAGGTTTACTGTATCCCTTGGACCTTCACAGTGACGACGAATCACAGAAATTGCATCGGAATTAAATATAAGAGTCACAATGCAGACTAAAGTACAGGAAGACTGAGTCTTCCTACTGTCTATGTTTTGAGCGTTTCCTGTGTCATCAGTTTTACTTTCCGATGCACCTCTGCTTGTTAACTATATCCCTTGGACCTTCCCATTGGCGATGAAACACAGAAATTTCATCGGAAATAAATATAAGAGACATAATGCCGACTTAAGTACAGGAAGACTGAGTCTTCCTACTGTCAATGATTTGAGCGTTTCCTGTGTCACCAGTTTTACATTCCGATGCACCCTTGAAGGTTTACTGTATCCATTGGACCTTCCCATGGACGATGAAACACAGAAATTGCATCGGAATTAAACATAAGAGACTCAATGCCGTCTTAAGTACAGGAAGACTGAGTCTTCCTACTGTCTATGTTTTGAGCGTTTCCTGTGTCACCAGTTTTACATTCCGATCTGCCTCTGCAGGTTTACTGTATCCATTGGACCTTCCCATTGTCGATGAAACACAGAAATTGCATCGGAATTAAATATGAGAGACACAACGCCGACTTAAGCACAAGAAAACTGAGTCTTCTTACGGTCTATGTTTTGAGCGTTTCCTGTGTCACCAGTTTTACATTCCGATGCACCTCTGCCGGTTTACTGTATCCCTTGCACCTTCCCATTGTCGATGAAACACAGAAATCGCACCGGAATTAAATATAGGAGACACAATGCCGACTTAAGTACAGGAAGACTGAGTCTTCCTATTGTCTATGTTTTGAGCGTTTCCTGTGTCACCAGTTTTACATTCTGATGCACCTCTGCAGGTTTACTGTATCCCTTGGACCTTACCATTGACGATGAAACACAGAAATTGTATCGGAATTAAATATAAGAGGCACAATGCCGACATAAGAACAGGAAGACTGAGTCTTCCTACTGTCTATGTTTTGAGCGTATCCTGTGTCACCAGTTTTACATACCGATGCACCTCTGCAGGTTTACTGTATCTTTTGGACCTTCACAGTGACGATGAAACACAGAAATAGCATCGGAATTAAATATAAGAGACACAATGCCGACTTAAGTACAGGAAGACTGAGTCTTCCTACTGTCTATGTTGGAGCGTTTCCTGTGTCACTAGTTTTACATTCCGATGCACCTCTGCAGGTTTACTGTATCCCTTGGACCTTCCCATTGACGATTAAACACAGAAATAGCATCGGAATTATATATAAGATACACAATGCCGACTTAAGTACAGGAAGACGGAGTCTTCCTACTGTTTTTTTTTTTTTTTTGAGCTTTTCCTGTGTCACCAGTTTTACATTCTGATGCACCTCTGCAGGTTTACTGTATCCCTTGGACCTTCCCATTGACGATGAAACACAGAAATTGCATCGGAATTAAATATAAGAGACACAATGCCGACTTAAGTACAGGAAGACTAAGACTTCCTACTGTATATAATTTCAGCGTTTCCTGTGTCACCAGTTTTACATTACGATGCACCTCTACAGGTTTACTGTATCCCTTGGACCTTCACAGTGACGATGAAACACAGAAATTGCATCGGATTTAAATATAAGAGACACAATGCTGACTTAAGTACAGGTAGACTAAGTCTCCTACAGTCTATGCTTTGAGGGTTTCCTGTGTCATCAGTTTTTCTTTCCGTTGCACCTCTGCAGGTTTACTATATCCCTTGGACTTCCCATTCACGATGAAATACAGAAATTGCATCGGAAATAAATATAAGAGACACAATGCCGAGTTCAGTACAGGAAGAATGAGTCTTCCTACTGTCTATGTTTTGAGCGTTTCCTGTGTCACGAGTTTTACATTCCGATGCACCTCTGCAGGTTTACTGTATCCCTTGGACCTTCCCATTGACGATGAAACACAGAAATTGCATCGGAATTAAATATAAGAGACACAACGCCGACTTAAGTACAAGAAAACTGAGTCCTCTTACGGTCTATGTTTTGAGCGTTTCCTGTGTCACCTGTTTTACATTCCGATGCACCTCTGCCTGTTTACTGTATCCCTTGGACCTTCCCATTGTCGATGAAACACAGAAATCGCATAGGAATTAAATATAAGGGACACAATGCCGACTTAAGTACAGGAAGACTGAGTCTTCCTACTGTCTATGTTTTGAGCGTTCCCTGTGTCACCAATTTTACATTCCGATGCACCTCTGCAGGTTTACTGTATCCCTTGGACCTTCCCATTGACGTTGAAACACAAAAATTGCATCGGAATTAAATATAAGATACACAATGCCGACTTGAGTACAGGAAGACTGAGTCTTCCTACTGTCTATGATTTGAGCGTTTCCTGTGTCATCAGTTTTACATTCCGATAGACCTCTGCAGGTTTACTGTATCCCTTGGACTTTCCCATTGTCGATGAAACACAGAAATCGCATCGGAATTAAATATAAGAGACACAATGCCGACTTAAGTACAGGAAGACTGAGTCTTCCTACTGTCTATGTTTTGAGCGTTTCCTGTGTCACCAGTTTTACATTCTGATGCACCTCTGCAGGTTTACTGTATCCCTTGGACCTTCCCATTGACGATGAAACACAGAAATTGTATCGGAATTAAATATAAGAGTCACAATGCCGACATAAGAACAGGAAGACTGAGTCTTCCTACTGTCTATGTTAGAGCGTTTCCTTTGTCACTAGTTTTACATTCCGATGCACCTCTGCAGGTTTACTGTATCCCTTGGACCTTCCCATTGACGATGAAAATCGGAAATTGCATCGGAATTATATATAAGAGACACAACGCCGACTTAAGTACATGAAAACTGAGTCTTCTTACGGTCTATGTTTTGAGCGTTTCCTGTGTCACCAGGTTTAAATTCCGATGCACCTCTGCAGGTTTACTGTATCCCTTGGACCTTCCCATTGACGATGAAAATCAGAAATTGCATCGGAATTATATATAAGAGACACAACGCCGACTTAAGTACATGAAAACTGAGTCTTCTTACGGTCTATGTTTTGAGCGTTTCCTGTGTCACCAGGTTTAAATTCCGATGCACCTCTGCAGGTTTACTGTATGCCTTGGAACTTCCCATTGACGATGAAACACAGAAATTGCATCGGAATTAAATATTAGAGACACAGTACCGACTTAAGAACCGGATGACTGGGTCTTCTTACTGTGTATGTTTTGAGCGTTTCCCGTGTCAACAGTTTTACATTCCGATGCACCTGTGCAGGTTTACTGTATCCCTTGGACCTTCACAGTGACGATGAATCACAGAAATTGCATCGGAATTAAATATAAGAGTCACAATGCAGACTAAAGTACAGGAAGACTGAGTCTTCCTACTGTCTATGTTTTGAGCGTTTCGTGTGTCATCAGTTTTACTTTCCGATGCACCTCTGCTTGTTAACTATATCCCTTGGACCTTCCCATTGACGATTAAACACAGAAATAGCATCGGAATTATATATAAGATACACAATGCCGACTTAAGTACAGGAAGACGGAGTCTTCCTACTGTTTTTTTTTTTTTTTTTTGAGCTTTTCCTGTGTCACCAGTTTTACATTCTGATGCACCTCTGCAGGTTTACTGTATCCCTTGGACCTTCCCATTGACGATGAAACACAGAAATTGCATCGGAATTAAACATAAGAGACTCAATGGCGACTTAAGTACAGGAAGACTGAGTCTTCCTACTGTCTATGTTTTGAGCGTTTCCTATGTCACCAGTTTTACATTCCGATCTGCCTCTGCAGGTTTACTGTATCCATTGGACCTTCCCATTGTCGATGAAACACAGAAATTGCATCGGAATTAAATATGAGAGACACAACGCCGACTTAAGCACACGAAAGCTGAGTCTTCTTACGGTCTATGTTTTGAGCGTTTCCTGTGTCACCAGTTTTACATTCCGATGCACCTCTGCCGGTTTACTGTATCCCTTGGACCTTCCCATTGTCGATGAAACACAGAAATCGCACCGGAATTAAATATAGGAGACACAATGCCGACTTAAGTACAGGAAGACTGAGTCTTCCTATTGTCTATGTTTTGAGCGTTTCCTGTGTCACCAGTTTTACATTCTGATGCACCTCTGCAGGTTTACTGTATCCCTTGGACCTTCCCATTGACGATGAAACACAGAAATTGTATCGGAATTAAATATAAGAAGCACAATGCCGACATAAGAACAGGAAGACTGAGTCTTCCTACTGTCTATGTTTTGAGCGTTTCCTGTGTCACCAGTTTTACATACCGATGCACCTCTGCAGGTTTACTGTATCTTTTGGACCTTCACAGTGACAATGAAACACAGAAATAGCATCGGAATTAAATATAAGAGACACAATGCCGACTTAAGTACAGGAAGACTGAGTCTTCCTACTGTCTATGTTAGAGCGTTTCCTGTGTCACTAGTTTTACATTCCGATGCACCTCTGCAGGTTTACTGTATCCCTTGGACCTTCCCATTGACGATTAAACACAGAAATAGCATCGGAATTATATATAAGATACACAATGCCGACTTAAGTACAGGAAGACGGAGTCTTCCTACTGTTTTTTTTTTTTTTTTGAGCTTTTCCTGTGTCACCAGTTTTACATTCTGATGCACCTCTGCAGGTTTACTGTATCCCTTGGACCTTCCCATTGACGATGAAACACAGAAATTGCATCGGAATTAAATATAAGAGACACAATGCCGACTTAAGTACAGGAAGACTAAGTCTTCCTACTGTATATACACTCCTCGAAATGGAAAAAAGAACACATTGACAACGGTGTGTCAGACCCACCATACTTGCTCCGGACACTGCGAGAGGGCTGTACAAGCAATGATCACACGCACGGCACAGCGGACACACCAGGAACCGCGGTGTTGGCCGTCGAATGGCGCTAGCTGCGCAGCATTTGTGCACCGCCGCCGTCAGTGTCAGCCAGTTTGCCGTGGCATACGGAGCTCCATTGCAGTCTTTAACACCGGTAGCATGCCGCGACAGCGTGGACGTGAACCGTATGTGCAGTTGACGGACTTTGAGCGAGGGCGTATAGTGGGCATGCGGGAGGCCGGGTGGACGTACCGCCGAATTGCTCAACACGTGGGGCGTGAGGTCTCCACAGTACATCGATGTTGTCGCCAGTGGTCGGCGGAAGGTGCACGTGCCCGTCGACCTGGGACCGGACCGCAGCGACGCACGGATGCACGCCAAGACCGTAGGATCCTACGCAGTGCCGTAGGGGACCGCACCGCCACTTCCCAGCAAATTAGGGACACTGTTGCTCCTGGGGTATCGGCGAGGACCATTCGCAACCGTCTCCATGAAGCTGGGCTACGGTCCCGCACACCGTTAGGCCGTCTTCCGCTCACGCCCCAACATCGTGCAGCCCGCCTCCAGTGGTGTCGCGACAGGCGTGAATGGAGGGACGAATGGAGACGTGTCGTCTTCAGCGATGAGAGTCGCTTCTGCCTTGGTGCCAATGATGGTCGTATGCGTGTTTGGCGCCGTGCAGGTGAGCGCCACAATCAGGACTGCATACGACCGAGGCACACAGGGCCAACACCCGGCATCATGGTGTGGGGAGCGATCTCCTACACTGGCCGTACACCACTGGTGATCGTCGAGGGGACACTGAATAGTGCACGGTACATCCAAACCGTCATCGAACCCATCGTTCTACCATTCCTAGACCGGCAAGGGAACTTGCTGTTCCAACAGGACAATGCACGTCCGCATGTATCCCGTGCCACCCAACGTGCTCTAGAAGGTGTAAGTCAACTACCCTGGCCAGCAAGATCTCCGGATCTGTCCCCCATTGAGCATGTTTGGGACTGGATGAAACGTCGTCTCACGCGGTCTGCACGTCCAGCACGAACGCTGGTCCAACTGAGGCGCCAGGTGGAAATGGCATGGCAAGCCGTTCCACAGGACTACATCCAGCATCTCTACGATCGTCTCCATGGGAGAATAGCAGCCTGCATTGCTGCGAAAGGTGGATATACACTGTACTAGTGCCGACATTGTGCATGCGTTGTTGCCTGTGTCTATGTGCCTGTGGTTCTGTCAGTGTGATCATGTGATGTATCTGACCCCAGGAATGTGTCAATAAAGTTTCCCCTTCCTGGGACAATGAATTCACGGTGTTCTTATTTCAATTTCCAGGAGTGTAATTTGAGCGTTTCCTGTGTCACCAGTTTTACATTACGAGGCACCTCTACAGGTTTACTGTATCCCTTGGACCTTCACAGTGACGATGAAACACAGAAATTGCATCGGAATTAAATATAAGAGACACAATGCCGACTTAAGTACAGGAAGACTAAGTCTCCTACAGTCTATGCTTTGAGGGTTTCCTGTGTCATCAGTTTTTCTTTCCGTTGCACCTCTGCAGGTTTACTATATCCCTTGGACTCCCCATTCACGATGAAATACAGATATTGCATCGGAAATAAATATAAGAGACACAATGCCGAGTTCAGTACAGGAAGACTGAGTCTTCCTACTGTCTATGTTTGAGCGTTTCCTGTGTCACGAGTTTTACATTCCGATGCACCTCTGCAGGTTTACTGTATCCCTTGGACCTTCCCATTGACGATGAAACACAGAAATTGCATCGGAATTAAATATAAGAGACACAACGCCGACTTAAGTACAAGAAAACTGAGTCTTCTTACGGTCTATGTTTTGAGCGTTTCCTGTGTCACCAGTTTTACATTCCGATGCACCTCTGCCTGTTTACTGTATCCCTTGGACCTTCCCATTGTCGATGAAACACAGAAATCGCATAGGAATTAAATATAAGGGACACAATGCCGACTTAAGTACAGGAAGACTGAGTCTTCCTACTGTCTATGTTTTGAGCGTTCCCTGTGTCACCAGTTTTACATTCCGATGCACCTCTGCAGGTTTACTGTATCCCTTGGACCTTCCCATTGACGTTGAAACACCAATATTGCATCGGAATTAAATATAAGATACACAATGCCGACTTGAGTACAGGAAGACTGAGTCTTCCTACTGTCTATGATTTGAGCGTTTCCTGTGTCATCAGTTTTACATTCCGATGCACCTCTGCAGGTTTACTGTATCCCTTGGACCTTCCCATTGACGATGAAAATCAGAAATTGCATCGGAATTATATATAAGAGACACAACGCCGACTTAAGTACATGAAAACTGAGTCTTCTTACGGTCTATGTTTTGAGCGTTTCCTGTGTCACCAGGTTTAAATTCCGATGCACCTCTGCAGGTTTACTGTATCCCTTGGACCTTCCCATTGACGATGAAACACAGAAATTGCATCGGAATTAAATATAAGAGACATAATGTCGACTTAAGTACAGGAAGACTGAGTCTTCCTACTGTCTATGATTTGAGCGTTTCCTGTGTCACCAGTTTTACATTCTGATGCACCCCTGAAGGTTTACTGTATCCCTTGGACCTTCCCATTGACGATGAAACACAGAAATTGCATCGGAATTAAATATAAGAGACTCAATACCGACTTAAGTACATGAAGACTGAGTCTTAATACTGTCTATGTTTTGAGCGTTTCCTGTGTCACCAGTTTTACATTCCGATCTGCCTCTGCAGGTTTACTGTATCCATTGGACCTTCCCATTGACGATGAAACACAGAAATTGCATCGGAATTAAATATAAGAGACACAACGCCGACTTAAGCACAAGAAAACTGAGACTTTTTACAGTCTATGTTTTGAGCGTTTCCTGTGTCACCGGTTTTACATTCCGATGCACCTCTGCCAGTTTACTGTATCCCTTGAACCTTCCCATTGTCGATGAAACACAGAAATCGCACCGGAATTAAATATAGGAGACACAATGCCGACTTAAGTACAGGAAGACTGAGTCTTCCTACTGTCTATGTTTTGAGCGTTTCCTGTGTCACCAGTTTTACATTCTGATGCACCTCTGCGGGTTTACTGTATCCCTTGGACCTTCCCATTGACGTTGAAACACAAAAATTGCTTCGGAATTAAATATAAGATACACAATGCCGACTTGAGTACAGGAAGACTGAGTCTTCCTACTGTCTATGATTTGAGCGTTTCCTGTGTCATCAGTTTTACATTCCGATGCACCTCTGCAGGTTTACTGTATCCCTTGGACCTTCCCATTGACGATGAAAATCAGAAATTGCATCGGAATTAAATATAAGAGACACAATGCCGACTTAAGTACAGGAAGACTGAGTCTTCCTACTGTCTATGTTTTGAGCGTTACCTGTGTCACCAGTTTTACATACCGATGCACCTCTGCAGGTTTACTGTATCTTTTGGACCTTCACAGTGACGATGAAACACAGAGATCGCACCGGAATTAAATATAGGAGACACAATGCCGACTTAAGTACAGGAAGACTGAGTCTTCCTACTGTCTATGTTTTGAGCGTTTCCTGTGTCACCAGTTTTACATTCTGATGCACCTCTGCGGGTTTACTGTATCCCTTGGACCTTCCCATTGACGTTGAAACACAAAAATTGCTTCGGAATTAAATAAAAGATACACAATGCCGACTTGAGTACAGGAAGACTGAGTCTTCCTACTGTTTTTTTTTTTTTTGAGCTTTTCCTGTGTCACCAGTTTTACATTCTGATGCACCTCTGCTGGTTTACTGTATCCCTTGGACCTTCCCATTGACGATGAAACACAGAAATTGCATCGGAATTAAATATAAGAGACACAATGCCGACTTAAGTACAGGAAGACTAAGTCTTCCTACTGTATATAATTTGAGCGTTTCCTGTGTCACCAGTTTCACATTACGATGCACCTCTACAGGTTTACTGTATCCCTTGGACCTTCACAGTGACGATGAAACACAGAAATTGCATCGGATTTAAATATAAGAGACACAATGCTGACTTAAGTACAGGTAGACTAAGTCTCCTACAGTCTATGCTTTGAGGGTTTCCTGTGTCATCAGTTTTTCTTTCCGTTGCACCTCTGCAGGTTTACTATATCCCTTGGACTTCCCATTCACGATGAAATACAGAAATTGCATCGGAAATAAATATAAGAGACACAATGCCGAGTTCAGTACAGGAAGAATGAGTCTTCCTACTGTCTATGTTTTAAGCGTTTCCTGTGTCACGAGTTTTACATTCCGATGCACCTCTGCAGGTTTACTGTATCCCTTGGACCTTCCCATTGACGATGAAACACAGAAATTGCATCGGAATTAAATATAAGAGACGTAACGCCGACTTAAGTACAAGAAAACAGAGTCCTCTTACGGTCTATGTTTTGAGCGTTTCCTGTGTCACCAGTTTTACATTCCGATGCACCTCTGCCTGTTTACTGTATCCCTTGGACCTTCCCATTGTCGATGAAACACAGAAATCGCATAGGAATTAAATATAAGGGACACAATGCCGACTTAAGTACAGGAAGACTGAGTCTTCCTACTGTCTATGTTTTGAGCGTTCCCTGTGTCACCAATTTTACATTCCGATGCACCTCTGCAGGTTTACTGTATCCCTTGGACCTTCCCATTGACGTTGAAACACAAAAATTGCATCGGAATTAAATATAAGATACACAATGCCGACTTGAGTACAGGAAGACTGAGTCTTCCTACTGTCTATGATTTGAGCGTTTCCTGTGTCATCAGTTTTACATTCCGATGGACCTCTGCAGGTTTACTGTATCCCTTGGACTTTCCCATTGTCGATGAAACACAGAAATCGCAGCGGAATTAAATATAAGAGACACAATGCCGACTTAAGTACAGGAAGACTGAGTCTTCCTACTGTCTATGTTTTGAGCGTTCCCTGTGTCACCAGTTTTACATTCCGATGCACCTCTGCAGGTTTACTGTATCCCTTGGACCTTCCCATTGACGTTGAAACACAAAAATTGCATCGGAATTAAATACAAGATACACAATGCCGACTTGAGTACAGGAAGACTGAATCTTCCTACTGTCTATGATTTGAGCGTTTCCTGTGTCATCAGTTTTACATTCCGATGCACCTCTGCAGTTTTACTGTATCCCTTGGACCTTCCCATTGACGATGAAAATCAGAAATTGCATCGGAATTATATATAAGAGACACAACGCCGACTTAAGTACATGAAAACTGAGTCTTCTTACGGTCTATGTTTTGAGCGTTTCCTGTGTCACCAGGATTAAATTCCGATGCACCTCTGCAGGTTTACTGTATCCCTTGGAACTTCCCATTGACGATGAAACACAGAAATTGCATCGGAATTAAATATTAGAGACACAGTACCGACTTAACAACCGGATGACTGGGTCTTCTTACTGTGTATGTTTTGAGCGTTTCCCGTGTCAACAGTTTTACATTCCGATGCACCTGTGCAGGTTTACCGTATCCCTTGGACCTTCACAGTGACGATGAATCACAGAAATTGCATCGGAATTAAATATAAGAGTCACAATGCAGACTAAAGTACAGGAAGACTGAGTCTTCCTACTGTCTATGTTTTGAGCGTTTCCTGTGTCATCAGTTTTACTTTCCGATGCACCTCTGCTTGTTAACTATATCCCTTGGACCTTCCCATTGGCGATGAAACACAGAAATTTCATCGGAAATAAATATAAGAGACATAATGCCGACTTAAGTACAGGAAGACTGAGTCTTCCTACTGTCAATGATTTGAGCGTTTCCTGTGTCACCAGTTTAACATTCCGATGCACCTGTGAAGGTTTACTGTATCCATTGGACCTTCCCATGGACGATGAAACACAGAAATTGCATCGGAATTAAACATAAGAGACTCAATGCCGACTTAAGTACAGGAAGACTGAGTCTTCCTACTGTCTATGTTTTGAGCGTTTCCTGTGTCACCAGTTTTACATTCCGATCTGCCTCTGCAGGTTTACTGTATCCATTGGACCTTCCCATTGTCGATGGAACACAGAAATTGCATCGGAATTAAATATGAGAGACACAACGCCGACTTAAGCACAAGAAAACTGAGTCTTCTTACGGTCTATGTTTTGAGCGTTTCCTGTGTCACCAGTTTTACATTCCGATGCACCTCTGCCGGTTTACTGTATCCCTTGGACCTTCCCATTGTCGATGAAACACAGAAATCGCACCGGAATTAAATATAGGAGACACAATGCCGACTTAAGTACAGGAAGACTGAGTCTTCCTATTGTCTATGTTTTGAGCGTTTCCTGTGTCACCAGTTTTACATTCTGATGCACCTCTGCAGGTTTACTGCATCCCTTGGACCTTCCCATTGACGATGAAACACAGAAATTGTATCGGAATTAAATATAAGAGGCACAATGCCGACATAAGAACAGGAAGACTGAGTGTTCCTACTGTCTATGTTTTGAGCGTTACCTGTGTCACCAGTTTTACATACCGATGCACCTCTGCAGGTTTACTGTATCTTTTGGACCTTCACAGTGACGATGAAACACAGAAATAGCATCGGAATTAAATATAAGAGACACAATGCCGACTTAAGTACAGGAAGACTGAGTCTTTCTACTGTCTATGTTAGAGCGTTTCCTGTGTCACTACTTTTACATTCCGATGCACCTCTGCAGGTTTACTGTATCCCTTGGACCTTCCCATTGACGATTAAACACAGAAATAGCATCGGAATTATATATAAGATACACAATGCCGACTTAAGTACAGGAAGACGGAGTCTTCCTACTGTTTTTTTTTTTTTTTTTTTTTGAGCTTTTCCTGTGTCACCAGTTTTACATTGTGATGCACCTCTGCAGGTTTACTGTATCCCTTGGACCTTCCCATTGACGATGAAACACAGAAATTGCATCGGAATTAAATACAAGAGACACAATGCCGACTTAAGTACAGGAAGACTAAGTCTTCCTACTGTATATAATTTGAGCGTTTCCTGTGTCACCAGTTTTACATTACGATGCACCTCTACAGGTTTACTGTATCCCTTGGACCTTCACAGTGACGATGAAACACAGAAATTTCATCGGAATTAAATATAAGAGACACAATGCCGACTTAAGTACAGGAAGACTGAGTCTTCCAACTGTCTATGTTTTGAGCGTTCCATGTGTCACCAGTTTTACATTCCGATGCACCTCTGCAGGTTTACTGTATCCCTTGGACCTTCCCATTGACGTTGAAACACAAAAATTGCATCGGAATTAAATATAAGATACACAATGCCGACTTGAGTACAGGAAGACTGAGTCTTCCTACTGTCTATGATTTGAGCGTTTCCTGTGTCATCAGTTTTACATTCCGATGCACCTCTGCAGGTTTACTGTATCCCTTGGACCTTCCCATTGACGATGAAAATCAGAAATTGCATCGGAATTATATATAAGAGACACAACGCCGACTTAAGTACATGAAAACTGAGTCTTCCTACTGTCTATGATTTGAGCGTTTCCTGTGTCACCAGTTTTACATTCTGATGCACCCCTGAAGGTTTACTGTATCCCTTGGACCTTCCCATTGAAGATGAAACACAGAAATTGCATCGGAATTAAATATAAGAGACTCAATGCCGACTTAAGTACAGGAAGACTGAGTCTTAATACTGTCTATGTTTTGAGCGTTTCCTGTGTCACCAGTTTTCCATTCTGATGCACCTCTGCAGGTTTGCTGTATCCCTTGGACCTTCCCATTGACGATGAAGCACAGAATTCGCATCGGAATTAAATATAAGAGACACAATGAAGACTTATGTACAGAAAGACTGAGTCTTCCTACTGTCTATGTTTTGAGCGTTTCCTGTGTCACCAGTTTTACATTCTGATGCACCTCTGCTGGTTTACTGTATCCATTGGGCCTTCCCATTGACGATGAAACACA
Organism: Schistocerca nitens; assembly: GCF_023898315.1. Lineage (NCBI taxonomy): Eukaryota > Metazoa > Arthropoda > Insecta > Orthoptera > Acrididae > Schistocerca > Schistocerca nitens. Next base: position 7,489,196 of record NW_026045897.1, read on the forward strand.
GAAATTGCATCGGAATTAAATATAAGATACACAATGCCGACTTATGTACAGGAAGACTGAGTCTTCCTACTGTCTATGTTTTGAGCGTTTCCTGTGTCACCAGTTTTACATTCCGATCTGCCTCTGCAGGTTTACTGTATCCATTGGACCTTCCCATTGACGATGAAACACAGAAATTGCATCGGAATTAAATATAAGAGACACTACGCCGACTTAAGCACAAGAAAACTGAGACTTTTTACGGTCTATGTTTTGAGCGTTTCCTGTGTCACCGGTTTTACATTCCGATGCACCTCTGCCAGTTTACTGTATCCCTTGAACCTTCCCATTGTCGATGAAACACAGAAATCGCACCGGAATTAAATATAGGAGACACAATGCCGACTTAAGTACAGGAAGACTGAGTCTTCCTACTGTCTATGTTTTGAGCGTTTCCTGTGTCACCAGTTTTACATTCTGATGCACCTCTGCGGGTTTACTGTATCCCTTGGACCTTCCCATTGACGTTGAAACACAAAAATTGCTTCGGAATTAAATATAAGATACACAATGCCGACTTGAGTACAGGAAGACTGAGTCTTCCTACTGTCTATGATTTGAGCGTTTCCTGTGTCATCAGTTTTACATTCCGATGCACCTCTGCAGGTTTACTGTATCCCTTGGACCTTCCCATTGACGATGAAAATCAGAAATTGCATCGGATTTATATATAAGAGACACAACGCCGACTTAAGTACATGAAAACTGTGTCTTCTTACGGTCTATGTTTTGAGCGTTTCCTGTGTCACCAGGTTTAAATTCCGATGCACCTCTGCAGGTTTACTGTATCCCTTGGAACTTCCCATTGACGATGAAACACAGAAATTGCATCGGAATTAAATATTACAGGCACAGTGCCGACAAGAACCGGATGACAGGGTCTTCTTACTGTGTATGTTTTGAGCGTTTCCCGTGTCAACAGTTTTACATTCCGATGCACCTGTGCAGGTTTACTGTATCCCTTGGACCTTCACAGTGACGATGAATCACAGAAATTGCATCGGAATTAAATATAAGAGTCACAATGCAGGCTTAAGTACAGGAAGGCTGAGTCTTCCTACTGTCTACGTTTTGAGCGTTTCCTGTGTCATCAGTTTTACTTTCCGATGCTCCTCTGCTTGTTAACTATATCCCTTGGACCTTCCCATTGGCGATGAAACACAGAAATTTCATCGGAAATAAATATAAGAGACATAATGCCGACTTAAGTACAGGAAGACTGAGTCTTCCTACTGTCAATGATTTGAGCGTTTCCTGTGTCACCAGTTTTACATTCCGATGCACCTGTGAAGGTTTACTGTATCCATTGGACCTTCCCATTGACGATGAAACACAGAAATTGCATCGGAATTAAATATAAGAGACTCAATGCCGACTTAAGTACAAGAAGACTGAGTCTTCCTACTGTCTATGTTTTGAGCGTTTCCTGTGTCACCAGTTTTACATTCCGATCTGCCTCTGCAGGTTTACTGTATCCCTTGGACCTTCCCATTGACGATGAAACACAGAAATTGCATCGGAATTAAATATAAGAGACACAACGCCGACTTAAGTACAAGAAAACTGAGTCTTCTTACGGTCTATGTTTTGAGCGTTTCCTGTGTCACCAGTTTTACATTCCGATGCACCTCTGCCTGTTTACAGTATCCCTTGGACCTTCCCATTGTCGATGAAACACAGAAATCGCATAGGAATTAAATATAAGGGACACAATGCCGACTTAAGTACAGGAAGACTGAGTCTTCCAACTGTCTATGTTTTGAGCGTTCCCTGTGTCACCAGTTTTACATTCCGATGCACCTCTGCAGGTTTACTGTATCCCTTGGACCTTCCCATTGACGTTGAAACACAAAAATTGCATCGGAATTAAATATAAGATACACAATGCCGACTTGAGTACAGGAAGACTGAGTCTTCCTACTGTCTATGATTTGAGCGTTTCCTGTGTCATCAGTTTTACATTCCGATGCACCTCTGCAGGTTTACTGTATCCCTTGGACCTTCCCATTGACGATGAAAATCAGAAATTGCATCGGAATTATATATAAGAGACACAACGCCGACTTAAGTACTTGAAAACTGAGTCTTCCTACTGTCTATGATTTGAGCGTTACCTGTGTCACCAGTTTTACATTCTGATGCACCCCTGAAGGTTTACTGTATCCCTTGGACCTTCCCATTGAAGATGAAACACAGAAATTGCATCGGAATTAAATATAAGAGACTCAATGCCGACTTAAGTACAGGAAGACTGAGTCTTAATACTGTCTATGTTTTGAGCGTTTCCTGTGTCACCAGTTTTCCATTCTGATGCACCTCTGCAGGTTTACTGTATCCCTTGGACCTTCCCATTGACGATGAAACACAGAATTCGCATCGGAATTAAATATAAGAGACACAATGAAGACTTATGTACAGAAAGACTGAGTCTTCCTACTGTCTATGTTTTGAGCGTTTCCTGTGTCACCAGTTTTACATTCTGATGCACCTCTGCTGGTTTACTGTATCCATTGGGCCTTCCCATTGACGATGAAACACAGAAATTGCATCGGAATTAAATATAAGATACACAATGCCGACTTATGTACAGGAAGACTGAGTCTTCCTACTGTCTATGTTTTGAGCGTTTCCTGTGTCACCAGTTTTACATTCCGATCTGCCTCTGCAGGTTTACTGTATCCATTGGACCTTCCCATTGACGATGAAACACAGAAATTGCATCGGAATTAAATATAAGACACTACGCCGACTTAAGCACAAGAAAACTGAGACTTTTTACGGTCTATGTTTTGAGCGTTTCCTGTGTCACCGGTTTTACATTCCGATGCACCTCTGCCAGTTTACTGTATCCCTTGAACCTTCCCATTGTCGATGAAACACAGAAATCGCACCGGAATTAAATATAGGAGACACAATGCCGACTTAAGTACAGGAAGACTGAGTCTTCCTACTGTCTATGTTTTGAGCGTTTCCTGTGTCACCAGTTTTACATTCTGATGCACCTCTGCGGGTTTACTGTATCCCTTGGACCTTCCCATTGACGTTGAAACACAAAAATTGCTTCGGAATTAAATATAAGATACACAATGCCGACTTGAGTACAGGAAGACTGAGTCTTCCTACTGTCTATGATTTGAGCGTTTCCTGTGTCATCAGTTTTACATTCCGATGCACCTCTGCAGGTTTACTGTATCCCTTGGACCTTCCCATTGACGATGAAAATCAGAAATTGCATCGGATTTATATATAAGAGACCCAACGCCGACTTAAGTACATGAAAACTGTGTCTTCTTACGGTCTATGTTTTGAGCGTTTCCTGTGTCACCAGGTTTAAATTCCGATGCACCTCTGCAGGTTTACTGTATCCCTTGGAACTTCCCATTGACGATGAAACACAGAAATTGCATCGGAATTAAATATTACAGGCACAGTGCCGACAAGAACCGGATGACAGGGTCTTCTTACTGTGTATGTTTTGAGCGTTTCCCGTGTCAACAGTTTTACATTCCGATGCACCTGTGCAGGTTTACTGTATCCCTTGGACCTTCACAGTGACGATGAATCACAGAAATTGCATCGGAATTAAATATAAGAGTCACAATGCAGGCTTAAGTACAGGAAGGCTGAGTCTTCCTACTGTCTACGTTTTGAGCGTTTCCTGTGTCATCAGTTTTACTTTCCGATGCTCCTCTGCTTGTTAACTATATCCCTTGGACCTTCCCATTGGCGATGAAACACAGAAATTTCATCGGAAATAAATATAAGAGACATAATGCCGACTTAAGTACAGGAAGACTGAGTCTTCCTACTGTCAATGATTTGAGCGTTTCCTGTGTCACCAGTTTTACATTCCGATGCACCTGTGAAGGTTTACTGTATCCATTGGACCTTCCCATTGACGATGAAACACAGAAATTGCATCGGAATTAAATATAAGAGACTCAATGCCGACTTAAGTACAAAAAGACTGAGTCTTCCTACTGTCTATGTTTTGAGCGTTTCCTGTGTCACCAGTTTTACATTCCGATCTGCCTCTGCAGGTTTACTGTATCCATTGGACCTTCCCATTGTCAATGAAACACAGAAATTGCATCGGAATTAAATATAAGAGACACAACGCCGACTTAGGCACAAGAAAACTGAGTCTTCTTACGGTCTATGTTTTGGGCGTTTCCTGTGTCACCAGTTTTACATTCCGATGCACCTCTGCCTGTTTACTGTATCCCTTGGACCTTCCCATTGTCGATGAAACACAGAAATCGCATAGGAATTAAATATAAGGGACACAATGCCGACTTAAGTACAGGAAGACTGAGTCTTCCTACTGTCTATGTTTTGAGCGTTCCCTGTGTCACCAGTTTTACATTCCGATGCACCTCTGCAGGTTTACTGTATCCCTTGGACCTTCCCATTGACGTTGAAACACAAAAATTGCATCGGAATTAAATATAAGAGACATAATGCCGACTTAAGTACAGGAAGACTGAGTCTTCCTACTGTCTATGATTTGAGCGTTTCCTGTGTCACCAGTTTTACATTCCGATGCACCCCTGAAGGTTTACTGTATCCCTTGGACCTTCCCATTGACGATGAAACACAGAGATTGCATCGGAATTAAATATAAGAGACTCAATGCCGACTTAAGTACAGGAAGACTGAGTCTTAATACTGTCTATGTTTTGAGCGTTTCCTGTGTCACCAGTTTTACATTCTGATGCACCTCTGCAGGTTTACTGTATCCCTTGGACCTTCCCATTGACGATGAAACACAGAATTCGCATCGGAATTAAATATAAGAGACACAATGAAGACTTATGTACAGAAAGACTGAGTCTTCCTACTGTCTACGTTTTGAGCGTTTCCTGTGTCACCAGTTTTACATTCTGATGCACCTCTGCAGGTTTACTGTATCCATTGGGCCTTCCCATTGACGATGAAACACAGAAATTGCATCGGAATTAAATATAAGATACACAATGCCGACTTATGTACAGGAAGACTGAGTCTTCCTACTGTCTATGTTTTGAGCGTTTCCTGTGTCACCAGTTTTATATTCCGATCTGCCTCTGCAGGTTTACTGTATCCATTGGACCTTCACATTGACGATGAAACACAGAAATTGCATCGGAATTAAATATAAGAGACACAACGCCGACTTAAGCACAAGAAAACTGAGACTTGTTACGGTCTATGTTTTGAGCGTTTCCTGTGTCACCGGTTTTACATTCCGATGCACCTCTGCCAGTTTACTGTATCCCTTGAACCTTCCCATTGTCGATGAAACACAGAAATCGCACCGGAATTAAATATAGGAGACACAATGCCGACTTAAGTACAAGAAGACTGAGTCTTCGTACTGTCTATGTTTTGAGCGTTTCCTGTGTCACCAGTTTTACATTCTGATTCACCTCTGCGGGTTTACTGTATCCCTTGGACCTTCCCATTGACGTTGAAACACAAAAATTGCTTCGGAAATTAATATAAGATACACAATGCCGACTTGAGTACAGGAAGACTGAGTCTTCCTACTCTCTATGATTTGAGCGTTTCCTGTGTCATCAGTTTTACATTCCGATGCACCTCTGCAGGTTTACTGTATCCCTTGGACCTTCCCATTGACGATGAAAATCAGAAATTGCATCGGAATTATATATAAGAGAAACAACGCCGACTTAAGTACATGAAAACTGAGTCTTCTTACGGTCTATGTTTTGAGCGTTTCCTGTGTCACCAGGTTTAAATTCCGATGCACCTCTGCAGGTTTACTGTATCCCTTGGAACTTCCCATTGACGATGAAACACAGAAATTGCATTGGAATTAAATATTACAGGCACAGTGCTGACAAGAACCGGATGACGGGGTCTTCTTACTGTGTATGTTTTGAGCGATTCCCGTGTCAACAGTTTTACATTCCGATGCACCTGTGCAGGTTTACTGTATCCCTTGGACCTTCACAGTGACGATGAATCACAGAAATTGCATCGGAATTAAATATAAGAGTCACAATGCAGACTTAAGTACAGGAAGACTGAGTCTTCCTACTGTCTACGTTTTGAGCGTTTCCTGTGTCATCAGTTTTACTTTCCGATGCACCTCTGCTTGTTAACTATATCCCTTGGACCTTCCCATTGGCGATGAAACACAGAAATTTCATCGGAAATAAATATAAGAGACATAATGCCGACTTAAGTACAGGAAGACTGAGTCTTCCTACTGTCAATCATTTGAGCGTTTCCTGTGTCACCAGTTTTACATTCCGATGCACCTGTGAAGGTTTACTGTATCCATTGGACCTTCCCATTGACGATGAAACACAGAAATTGCATCGGAATTAAATATAAGAGACTCAATGCCGACTTAAGTACAAGAAGACTGAGTCTTCCTACTGTCTATGTTTTGAGCGTATCCTGTGTCACCAGTTTTACATTCCGATCTGCCTCTGCAGGTTTACTGTATCCATTGGACCTTCCCATTGTCGATGAAACACAGAAATTGCATCGGAATTAAATATAAGAGACACAACGCCGACTTAGGCACAAGAAAACTGAGTCTTCTTACGGTCTATGTTTTGAGCGTTTCCTGTGTCACCAGGTTTAAATTCCGATGCACCTCTGCAGGTATACTGTATCCCTTGGAACTTCCCATTGACGATGAAACACAGAAATTGCTTCGGAATTAAATATTAGAGACACAGTGCCGACTTAAGAACCGGATGACTGGGTCTTCTTACTGTGTATGATTTGAGCGTTTCCCGTGTCAACAGTTTTACATTCCGATGCACCTGTGCAGGTTTACTGTATCCCATGGACCTTCACAGTGACGATGAATCACAGAAATTGCATCGGAATTTAATATAAGAGTCACAATGCAGACTTAAGTACAGGAAGACTGAGTCTTCCTAATGTCTATGTTTTGAGCGTTTCCTTTGTCATCAGTTTTACTTTCCGATGCACCTCTGCTTGTTAACTATATCCCTTGGACCTTCCCATTGGCGATGAAACACCGAAATTTCACCGGAAATAAATATAAGAGACATAATGCCGACTTAAGTACAGGAAGACTGAGTCTTCCTACTGTCAATGATTTCAGCGTTTCCTGTGTCACCAGTTTTACATTCCGATGCACCTGTGAAGGTTTACCGTATCCCTTGGACCTTCCCATTGTCGATGAAACACAGAAATCGCAGCGGAATTAAATATAGGAGACACAATGCCGACTTAAGTACAAGAAGACTGAGTCTTCCTACTGTCTATGTTTTGAGCGTTTCCTGTGTCACCAGTTTTACATTCTGATGCACCTCTGCGGTTTTACTGTATCCCTTGGACCTTCCCATTGACGTTGAAACACAGAAATTGCATCGGAATTAAATATAAGATACACAATGCCGACTTGAGTACAGGAAGACTGAGTCTTCCTACTGTCTATGATTTGAGCGTTTCCTGTGTCATCAGTTTTACATTCCGATGCACCTCTGCAGGTTTACTGTATCCCTTGGACCTTCCCATTGACGATGAAAATCAGAAATTGCATCGGATTTATATATAAGAGACACAACGCCGACTTAAGTACATGAAAACTGAGTCTTCTTACGGTCTATGTTTTGAGCGTTTCCTGTGTCACCAGGTTTAAATTCCGATGCACCTCTGCAGGTTTACTGTATCCCTTGGAACTTCCCATTGACGATGAAACACAGAAATTGCAACCGAATTAAATATTACAGGCACAGTGCCGACAAGAACCGGATGACTGGGTCTTCTTACTGTGTATGTTTGAGCGTTTCCCGTGTCAACAGTTTTACATTCCGATGCACCTGTGCAGGTTTACTGTATCCCTTGGACCTTCACAGTGACGATGAATCACAGAAATTGCATCGGAATTAAATATAAGAGTCACAATGCAGACTTAAGTACAGGAAGACTGAGTCGTCCTACTGTCTACGTTTTGAGCGTTTCCTGTGTCACCAGTTTTACTTTCCGATGCACCTCTGCTTGTTAACTATATCCCTTGGACCTTCCCATTGGCGATGAAACACAGAAATTTCATCGGAAATAAATATAAGAGACATAATGCCGACTTAAGTACAGGAAGACTGAGTCTTCCTACTGTCAATGATTTGAGCGTTTCCTGTGTCACCAGTTTTACATTCCGATGCACCTGTGAAGGTTTACTGTATCCATTGGACCTTCCCATTGACGATGAAACACAGAAATTGCATCGGAATGAAATATAAGAGACACAATGCTGACTTAAGTACAGGAAGACTGAGTCTTCCTAATGTCTATGTTTTGAGCGTTTCCTGTGTCACCAGTTTTACATTCCGATCTGCCTCTGCAGGGTTACTGTATCCATTGGACCTTCCCATTGACGATGAAATACAGAAATTGCATCGGAATTAAATATAAGAGACACAACGCCGACTTAAGCACAAGAAAACTGAGTCTTTTTACTGTCTATGTTTGAGCGTTTCCTGTGTCACCGGTTTTACATTCCGTTGCACCTCTGCCGGTTTACTGTATCCCTTGGACCTTCCCATTGTCGATGAAACACAGAAATCGCACCGGAATTAAATATAGGAGACACAATGCCGACTTAAGTACAGGAAGACTGAGTCTTCCTACTGTCTATGTTTTGAGCGTTTCCTGTGTCACCAGTTTTACATTCTGATGCACCTCTGCAGGTTTACTGTATCCCTTGGACCTTCCCATTGACGGTGAAACACAGAAATTGTATCGGAATTAAATATAAGAGGCACAATGCCGACATAAGAACAGGAAGACTGAGCCTTACTACTGTCTATGTCTTGAGCGTTTCCTGTGTCACCAGGTTTAAATTCCGATGCACCTCTGAAGGGTTTACTGTATCCCTTGGAACTTCCCATTGACGATGAAACACAGAAATTGCATCGGAATTAAATATTAGAGACACAGTGCCGACTTAAGAACCGGATGACTGGGTCTTCTTACTGTGTATGTTTTGAGCGTTTCCCGTGTCAACAGTTTTACATTCCGATGCACCTGTGCAGGTTTACTGTATCCCTTGGACCTTCCCATTGACGATGAAACACAGAAATTGCATCGGAATTAAATATAAGAGACACAATGCCGACTTAAGTACAGGAAGACTGAGTATTCCTACTGTCTATGTTAGAGCGTTTCCTGTGTCACCAGTTTTACATTCCGATGCACCTCTGCAGGTTTACTGTATCCCTTGGACCTTCCCATTGACGATGAAACACAGAAATTGCATCGGAATTATATATAAGAGACACAATGCCGACTTAAGTACAGGAAGACTGAGTCTTCCTACTGTTTTTTTTTTTTTTTTTTTTTTTTGAGCTTTTCCTGTGTCACCAGTTTTACATTCTGATGCACCTCTGCAGGTTTACTGTATCCCTTGGACCTTCCCATTGATGATGAAACACAGAAATTGCATCGGAATTAATTATAAGAGACACAATGCCGACTTAAGTACAGGAAGACTGAGTATTCCTACTGTCAATGTTAGAGCGTTTCCTGTGTCACCGGTTTTACATTCCGATGCACCTCTGCAGGTTTACTGTATCCCTTGGACCTTCCCATTGACGATGAAACACAGAAATTGCATCCGAATTATATATAAGAGACACAACGCCGACTTAAGTACAAGAAAACTGAGTCTTCTTACGGTCTATGTTTTGAGCGTTTCCTGTGTCACCAGTTTTACATTCCAATGCACCTCTGCCTGTTTACTGTATCCCTGGGACCTTCCTATCGTCGATGAAACACAGAAATCACATCGGAATTGAATATAAGAGACACAATGCCGACTTAAGTACAGGAAGACTAAGTCTTCCTACTGTCTATGTTTTGAGCGTTCCCTGAGTCACCAGTTTTACATTCCGATGCACCTCTGCAGGTTTACTGTATCCCTTGGACCTTACCATTGACGTTGAAACACAAAAATTGCATCGGAATTAAATATAAGAGACACAATGCCGACTTGAGTACAGGAAGACTGAATCTTCCTACTGTCTATGATTTGAGCGTTTCCTGTGTCATCAGTTTTACATTCCGATGCACCTCTGTAGGTTTACTGTATCCCTTGGACCTTCCCGTTGACGATGAAAATCAGAAATTGCATCGGAATTATATATAAGAGACACAACGCCGACTTATGTACATGAAAACTGAGTCTTCTTACGGTCTATGTTTTGAGCGTTTCCTGTGTCACCAGGTTTAAATTCCGATGCACCTCTGCAGGTTTACTGTATCCCTTGGAATTTCCCATTGACAATGAAACACAGAAATTGCATCGGAATTAAATATTAGAGACACAGTGCCGACTTAAGAACCGGATGACTGGGTCTTCTTACTGTGTATGTTTTGAGCGTTTCCCGTGTCAACAGTTTTACATTCCGATGCACCTGTGCAGGTTTACTGTATCCCTTGGACTTTCACAGTGACGATGAATCACAGAAATTGCATCGGAATTAAATATAAGAGTCACATAGCAGACTTAAGTACAGGAAGACTGAGTCTTCCTACTGTCTATGATTTGAGCGTTTCCTGTGTCACCAGTTTTACATTCCGATGCACCCCTGAAGGTTTACTGTATCCCTTGGACCTTCCCATTGACGATGAAACACAGAAATTGCATCGGAATTAAATATAAGAGACTCAATGCCGACTTTAGTACAGGAAGACTGAGTCTTCCTACTGTCTATGTTTTGAGCGTTTCCTGGGTCACCAGTTTTACATTCTGATGCACCTCTGCAGGTTTACTGTAT